>NC_136470.1:109488194-112103443 GCF_902686455.1 Sciurus vulgaris | reverse complement strand
GATTGAATTGCTTATATTCTTTTTACTACTTCAATTATAGATGCTTCATTTTCTATTTATATAAGAGTCAATGCTTACTTCTTGCCATATTACCAAGGCTTTTTTCAATCCTAAGTTTCAAAATCTTGCTTTGTTTCTTGTTTGGCCAACTAGGTTTCAAGTGGATTTTTTACAACAGGGTTATAGGTTTTTCTATTAGCCTGATAGCTACCATAAATACATAAGTACACAAATAGCAGACTAGGCAGTTTAAAAAACAAAAAGTTTATTTTCTCATAGTCCTGGAGGCCAAAACCCAACATTAAGTCATTAGGGTTAGGGTTCTGGTGAGGGCTTGAATTCTAGCTCTCAGATGGCCACCTCCTTTCTATGTCCCCATGTGGTCTTCCCTCTATGCCTATACAGAGAGCAAGCTCTATGGTCTTTACCTCTTTTTATAAGGATACTAATCCTATTGGATTAGACTTTCTCCCCTAATCTCATTTAACCTTAATTACCCCCTAAAAGGTTCTATCTCCAAATATAGACACATTAGGGGTTAGGATTTTAACATAGGAATTTTTTGGGTGGGGGACACAGTTTAGTCCATAACTGTGCTATATTTTCTCAGTCCTTTGGTCCTTGAAAATGTCTCTTGCTTATTTTGAGACTGGGTGATAGCTCAGTTGGATATAATATTCTTGGATTCTCCTTTCTTTCATTATTTGATGGTGCTCCATTCCTTTTTGTCATTAAAGTTTAGTGTGACAAAGTGTAAGGCAAGTTTGACTTTTTTTCTCTTATAAATGACTTGTTTTGTTTAAAGTCTTGAATAGTTTTTAAAAAAATTCTTGAACTTCCATAACTTAAGATTGCATTGTGATCAATACCATTTTTCTTACATACTGTACGCCCAACTGAACTGCAGATGCAGTCTTATATTTAACTGAAATTTTACTTTTTTTTTTGTTGTTGTTGTATGTTTCCTGTTCTGTTTCTTGAGATTAACTTCAAGGACATCAAGTATTTTAATATTGGGTCATCTTTGTTCTTCATTTTATCTCTAAAATTACTTTAATATCTTTGCCTTTTTCCTCTGCATTCCTTTTTCCTCTGCATTTATTATCATATCCTTATCTTTCATCTCAGCTAGCAGACCAGTGTAGTTGACTACCTGTTAAGAATTTCTTTCTTCTTTCTTACTAAATGGGACTTCCTTTTGCTTTTAATGGCAATGAATATAGCTTAGAACTTTGATTTCCTGGTTTCTCTTTCAGTTAGGGGTGAGCACATACAGTTGTAGTCAAAGAGAGATTAGTCTACCATGTGGAATGCTTAGGAAAGCTCTCTAAAAAAGATTCAACTAAGTTGGCACATATCTTTTGCCTTTCTTCCTTTTCACTCTGCCTTTCTGTAATACAGAAGCAAATGGAAGGAGGAGAAACTATCTGATATCATGGGATGTTCATAAGGAGAAAAATTACACACTAATGATGTTAATACAGAAAGATACTTGAATCTTTATTTTTTTATTATTTAAACAAGTGGGATACATGTTGATTCTCTATTTGTACATGGAGTCAAGGCATACCATTTGTGTAATCATAAATTTACATAGAGTAATGTTGTTTGATTCATTCTGTTATTTTTTTCCCTTCCCCCCCACCCCTCTTTTCCCTCTATACAGTCCTTCCTTCCTCCATTCTTACCACCCTCCTTATCCCTATCCCTAAATCTAACCCTAACCCTAACGCTAACCCCTGCTGCCCCCCATTATATGTCCTCATCCGCTTATCAGTGAGATCATTCGTCGCGTCCTTTAGTTTTTTGAGATTGGCTTATCTCATTTAGCATGATATTCTCCAATTTCATCCATTTGCCTGCAAATGCCATAATTTTATCATTCTTCACGGTGGAGTAATATTCCATTGTATATATATACCACAGTTTCTTTATCCATTCATCAACTGAAGGGCATCTAGGTTGGTTCCACAATCTGGCTATAGTGAATTGAGCAGCTATGAACATTGATGTGGCTGTATCTCTGTAGTATGCTGATTTTAAGTCCTTTGGGTATAGGCCAAGGAGTGGGATAGCTGGGTCAAATGGTGGTTCCATTCCAAGCTTTCTGAGGAATCTCCATACTGCTTTCCATAGTGGCTGCACTAATTTGCAACCCCACCAGCAATGTATGAGTGTACCTTTTTCCCCACATCCTCTCCAACACCTATTGTTGCTTGTGTTCTTGATAATCGCCATTCTAGTTGGGGTGAGATGGAATCTTAGTGTAGTTTTGATTTGCATTTCTCTTATTACCAGAGATGTTGAACATTTTTTCATATATCTGTTGATTGCTTGTACATCTTCTGTGAAGTGTCTGTTCATTTCCTTAGCCTATTTGCTGATTGGATTATTTGCATTCTTGGTGTAGAGTTTTTTGAGTTCTTTATAGATTCTGGAAATTAGTGCTCTATCTGAAGTATGAGTGGCAAAGATATTCTCCCACCCTGTAGGCTCTCTCTTCACATTACTGATAGTTTCCTTTGCTGAGAGAAAGCTTTTTAGTTTGAATCTATCCCAGTTGTTGATTCTTGCTTTTATTTCTTGTGCTATGGGAGTCCTGTTAAGGAAGTCTGCTCCTCACCAACAAGTTGAAGGTTTGGACCTACTTTTTCTTCTATAAGATGCAGGGTCTCTGGTCTGATTCCACGGTCCTTAATCCATTTTGAGTTGAGTTTTGTGCAGGGTGAGAGATAGGGTTTTAATTTCATTCTGTTGCATATGGTTTTCCAGTTTTCCCAGCACCATTTGTTGAAGAGGCTATCTTTTCTCCATTGCATATTTTTGGCACCTTTGTCTAGTATGAGAAAATTGTATTTATTTGGGATTATGTCCGTGTCCTCTATTCTGTACCATTGATCTATCGGTCTATTTTGGTACCAATACCATGCCGTTTTTGTTACTATTGCTTTGTAATAGGTACTTGAATCTTTAATAGCTTCTTTGAAAAAATCAAGAAAAATAGCTACAAAAATTTGTTTAAATCATTGTTTAGTTAGGTTTCCTGTTACAAGCAATAAAAAATTATTTCTACTAACATATACCATTTCTCTGATTTTTGACAATGTAAAGTGTGGAATAATTTGGTAATTTCCATGTCATATTGGGTTGGGGTGATGCTAATCCAGCCTTGAGATTTGCTCTATCTTTGATTTATGTGCTAACAGGGGGAGCAGTTTTTTCTTTAATAGTGAAAAACAATTCAAAAGGAGGAAAGGTCACCAAGATCAAGCAAATATTGTCATCCTGGTGCTAATTACAAAAGTCAATGGGAAGAACCATAGGAAGGAAGGGAGTGGCTGGCAATAAATATTCTTCAGAAGTAACAAGAATTTGGCATTGCATTTTGCCTATTTCTGTCAGGTTTTCATATTTTTGATAATACTTAAAAATTATTTTGTGTTTTCTTCTCTTTAATAGGGAGTATAGAATCCCAGAATTCAAAAATGAGATTGAAATTACCTTGATAATGTATGTACATATTGAAGTAATAAATTTGAAATGAGGTAATTAAAGCAAGAAATCATGAAACCGTTTAACCCAGTAAAAGGATGTGACCAAGATTGGCTTGAAATTTAGAACAAATCTGTACCTTTTGTTGTTATTACTGAATTAGTGTTGCCTGATGGCTCTATCCAGCTCTTAATTAAGCACCAAGGAAGCCAGTCATTAACTCCTTTAGGTCCCCAGGATACTATTTAGTTATTGCTTCAATTTACTGTACTAAGCTCACTAATAGGCAATGCCTTAAAAATACTAAGAATATCTAGCTCATAATATATTTAGTATTCTATATGATTAGATGGAAAAGCAATTCTAATTTAGTTTCTCATTCATTTTAATTTGGGTTAGCAGATGTTGTATGTGTACTGCAGTCAACTATTTAATTTGCATTATGGAAGAGCCTATAATAGCAAGTTATCTTTTTTTTTATTATACTGTGGTTTTAATTTCATCTGGAATGTTACTATAAAAATAGGATACATTTTATTTCCTAATCATGAAGAGTATCCCCCAAACACAAGTAGGCTCATAAAATTCAAGTTTTATTTTCTTTTTCTTTTTTTTTCAAGTTTTATTTTCAAATTAGTTTTTTTAAAATAGGGAATGAGAAAAAAAGAGAAAGAGAAGTAATACAAGAGAAAGAAAGTAGGCAAACTGAACAACGAATTTCTTAGCTTGTTAAAGACCCACATCCACTATAAGCACAGGTGGTGATGAATGGAAAAAGTCATTCATAGGAAAAACGTCCTTATTTCCAGCATAATGTTGCTATTCATATCTTACACAGGCTACATTTTTCATTAGCATATATATGGATATATATGAATACATATATATATGTATGGTTTTATACAAAGCATCATTTGGATAAATGACAGGCAATGTATATGTCAGCATTTAAATTATATAAGCACATAGATTTTCCTGATCTTATTTGTTAATTAGATAATGTATTCATTGTTCTAAGCTGCTGAATTTGGGGATAATTTTTTAAGCGTTAATGGAAAACTAAAATACAATCTATATCACAGAGTTGTTCTGATGATTAAATGAAAGCAAAGTGATAAATAAATGTAATCTTTATGGATCTACCAGAATATTGGTCAGAAACTATTTAGATTACACCTATTCTGTTGTTGGGGTCAATTTTTGATGTTTTGATAATATTTAGTTCTTGTTTTCAGTTTCTCCAAATTCTGCCATTTGGGGATGACAGACATTTCTACTTTTTACTTCATGCTAGAAATGTATGAGTGGCAAAAATAGTCAATTCCCAAATCTTATAATAAAAAGAAAAAAGTAAGTTAAGTAGAAAAGTGAACAACTACTCTCTAAAGATATGTTGAATACCAAAAAAAAAGTTTTCAGTTGTTATGCTGAAAAGTTTACTTTAGCAAAAGCATACACATTCTTTATAACGGTTTGATTACAGGGTGGTTGTTTTTATAATATCCTATATTTGAGCCTGATTCTCAGAGACCATTAGGCCATATTTATAACAACTTTACCTTTACATATATTTGGTGAAGAAAGCTCATGAGATTGTATTTTCATCATATAAGACCTACATTTCCAACTCAATGCCCTCAGGACTGCTCAGGTAGGGAAAATGGATGAACTGAACTGGGTGGGAGTAAAGATCTATTACGAGAAGCAGACACTCAGCAAAACCCAATGTTCTCATGCAGGAATATGAGTCCTGAATTGACAAGGTCCCCAAGTATTTCAAAAAAGATGAAACTATGAGTTTTTATTTAGGCATTTTAAAACTTTAGAGAAAACTGTCCATATTTTAAGACATCGTTTCAATGTTTTTGAACAACTGCAGATCAAAAAGCAGTACATGAGTGGGCTACAGCTGTTTCCCAGGTTCCAAGAGGTGAGAGATAATTTGGATGTATGACTGGAAGTTATTATTTGGTTGACAAAGCCTGTATTGACTAGAAGAAAATTTCAAACTTTTCTGGTTTGCTCATTTCCAAGTGTTCGGTAATCAATGCATGATTTCTATATAAAGGTATGCACTGACACTTGCCTTGTTTGTTCAATAAAATATAGTTTTTGTTCAATAAAAATTACAGGAGTCTTTTGGACTAAGCTCTGCACTAGGTTGCAAAATCAAAATGGAGTCACTCATTCTAAAGTTGTGCATCACCAAGATGAAACTAAGTTGTTTACCTGACCTTCCTAGAAATCTGGACTAGATAAACAGCAGTCACATTTCCCGGACAAGCAATTCAATTGGCATGGTAATCAAGTTCCTTCTGCCTTACTCCTTTCATTAAAAAGGCTGCACTAGCGCATGCCTGTGATTCCAGTGACTCAGGAGGCTGAGACAGGATAATCAAAGTTCAAAGCCAGGCTCAGCAACTCAGTGAGTCCCTAAGCAACTCAGTGAGACCCTGTCTCTGAATTTGAAAAACTACAAAAAAGGGCTGAGGATGTAGCTCAGTGGCTAAGTGCTCTTGGATTCAATCCCCAGTATCAAAAATAAACAAACAAGGAGTTGGGTTGTGGCTCAGTGGTAGAGCACTCATCCAGCATGTGGGAGGCACTGGGTTCAATTCTTAGCACCACATAAAAAGTGAGTAAATAAAATAAAGGTATTGTGTCCACCTAAAACTAAAGAAAAAAATTTTTAAAAATAAACAAAAAAATAAAAACAACACTATAGTACCTGATAATAACCAATCAACTATTTTCTATTGTTCCATCTCCCTATCCTTTCCAGGAAAGTATCTTTAAAATGACTGATCTGCTTTTTGTTTTGTTTTTCTCATCTAAAGACCAAGTTCCTCTGCTCAGCTCATTGGAACATTTATTTTATATAAAATGAAATTCCATAAAGGAATGAATTATTGTTTGATTCCAGAACTGAAAATAAAGTCAATTAAGATCTTTAAACTAAAATATAATTTGGGCCTTAGAATAGTTTCATCAAGGGTTCTCACGTACACAAATGAAAACTACATAGTTGAAATTTCCAAAAGAGACATTTCCCTCTGTCTATAATCACTTTTCTGTGGAAACAGAGGGGCCTACATTATGGTTTGTTAGAACTCATTCAACATCATATAGGCCAGAAAAGCTGGGGATCTGTCATTGTCACCTCAGCTAGGTCAGCAACTACAGGATTCAAAATCAATATGCTCTATATTTAAACTTTGCGTCTTTTACTTTCAAAGGATTTCTTTATTCAACATGGCTGTTCATGTGAATTGTGAGTTTATTGCCCTTGAACCACAATCTCAGAAATGTCATAAATGCAGAATTAACATTGTAGGAATTGCTTGCTGTATTACTAGAAAATGAGAGAAGATGACATACTTAGCTTCAGGCTGGTTGGCTTTCTGCTATTTCCACCATATACCTTGTTCTTACAGCTACTATTTTGGATCCTATTAATTCCTGGCTATTGAAAAAAGTACAATAGAATACTTTGTTATTCTGATAGGTCTGCTGAGTAAGATTTATTGCATCCTAAATTTTGACCTGGAAAATAAACTTTTCCAATTAAAACAGCAAAAAGAATAGTTTCATTAGTTATATACATTACTCATTATATAAGATTTATTTTAAAGTTTACCAAATGGTCACAGTTTTCAAATTGCCATTCATTAAAAAATATTGAACAAGATTACAAATTAGTTAAGTCAGGGCTAGGTATGTGGCTCAGTGGTAGAGGGCTAGCCTAGCATACATGCGGTCCTGGGTTCAATTCCCTGCATGGGGAGAAAAATGAGTCAAGCAAATTCAATGGGGAAACAACTAATCAAAAACAGTATTCCCTCATATATAAGAAAAATTAATATTTTCTCTATTTTAGATAAATGACAATGGACATTTTTACTAGTTTATTAAAAGTGAATAATTTCTCTGGGAATGTAATCCAAGCTACTTGGGAGGCTGAAGGAGGAGGATCACAAGTTTGCAGCCAGTCTATGCAATTTAATGAGACCCTGTCTCAAAATAAAAAATGAAAAGGGCTCAATGGTAGAGTGCCTCTGAGTTCAATTTTTAGTACTACAAACAGTAAAATAAAATAGAGCAATACATTTTACATTAGCAATGATTCAAAGAAACAAACTGGGCTATTTTGTAAAAGAAATATTAATCAGCTTTTACATATATTTTGATGACTTCATTTATATGTCTGGCAGTTGACTTGGGGCCTCAGTTCTCCTCCATGTAGCCTCTTATTCTTCGCAGGTTGTATTGGGCCTCTTACATGTCAGTCTCAGGGCAGGGCTCCAAGAGGATGAGAATAGAAGCTGCAAAATTTCAAGAGGTTGGCAAAGAAGTCACACTGCATTGCTTCTACCATATTCTGTTATTCAAAGCAAACTAAAGACTAGTTGAGATTTAAAAAGTGAAACTGCTTCTCTCAAGAAGCTTTGAAGGCCTCAGGTGTCAGAGATACCAGGAGTTAGGCATGGTACTGAAAAAAAAGTGGGATTTACTGAAGTCAGCGTACAGAGGACAGAGCCTTAATTCCCTTCCTGTGTCCTCATGACTGTCTCTAGGCAGGAATTGTAAGCATATTTCTGGAGAAACTGAACCAGAGGAACACGCCACATGTGATAGAGGGTAGAGATGAAATAAAAGGTTGAGACATGGAGAGTAGGTGACTATCCAGATCCTGGATTTGGGGATCCTAAAATTTACCAGGACACAAACCGTCTGTTATGTGTGCCCCGGGAAAAAAATGAAAAATAAGCAAAACAACAACAAAAAAATAATACTGGAAGGGCATGATGGGGGTATAACTCAGTGGTAGAGTGCTTGCTTTGCCTGTGCAAATCCCTGGGTTCTATGCCCAGAACTATAAAAAGCATGTGAGCAAACAAACAAAAACTATGATTTCTTTTATTTGGAGTTGTAACTCAGTTGGGAGTGGGATAAATTGGAGAAAAGAAGAATAGTCATTTAGTTATCATTTTTCCTACAGAACACACCTAAAGTTCAGTTTATTTAATTAAAAAATAGTTTTTATTATTATAAAATCAATATAGTACAAAAAATTCATCATAGAATTTATCAGTTCATTATTGAAAATTTGGAACATAGAAAAGAGTTTAAGTAGAAAACCTGTGATAGTCTGTCAACATGATAGGACCATTGAGTACCCAGATACTTGGCTAAATATATTTCTCGATGTGTCTGTGAGGGTGTTTCCATATAAGATTAACATTTTGATTAATAGAGTGAGTGTGGTAGCTTTTTCATCACTGTGACCAAAATACCTTAGAAGAACAACTTAGAGTAGGAAAGATTTGGCTTGTGGTTTTCTAGGATTCATTTGATGGTTGACTGGCTCCAAGATGGAAACATTATGGTGGGAGTATGTGGCAGGGGAAAGCTGCTCTGTTCATGGCAGCCAGGAAGCAGAGAGATGGGGGAAGGAAGTAAGAAGAAGGGGCTGGAGAGAGAAGATAACCCTTCCAGGGTGTGCCCCCAGTGACTTACTTCATCCACGTAGGTCCCAACTCCCAGTAGTTAATCCAGCAATCACTGGATTTAACTGAACCTTATAGCATTGGGAACCATACTTTTCACATGTGACTTTGGGGACATTCCAAAAACAAACCATAGCAATGAGTAAAGCAGATTGACTTTCTCAACATTCCTGGGTATCATCCAATCCATTGAGGACCTGACAAGAATAGTTAGAGGAAAGGAGAATTTTCTACCTCTGCCTGATGGTTTGAGTGGGACTTTATACCATCAGCACTTCTGGCTCTCAGGCCTTTGGACTCAGACTTAATCATGTTACTTGTTTTCCTGGATCTCCAGATTGCAGATGGAAGACTGTGGGACCTCTTAACCTGTATAATCTTGTGAGCTAATTCCTAATAGCATCTTTCTTAATAGATAGAGTCCTAGTCTATTTTCTGTTGCTATAACTAAATGCCACATATTGGATCACTTATATAGAATAAAGGTTTATTTAGCCAGTTCTCGAGGTGTAGGGGTCTAAGGTTGATGGGCTGTATCTGGTGAGGACCTTGTTGCTGGTGGGCAATCTCCATTGTCTTCAACTAGTACAGGGCATCAGATGACAAGAGGCGTATGTACAAAAGTCAGAACCAAGGGCAGGAGGTGTAGCTCAGTGCAGAGTGCTTACCTAGTACATGTGAAGCACTGGTATTGATCCCTAGCACCATGAATAAAAGTAAACAAAAAGAAAAAGAGTCAAACTGATTTTTATGTAATAAATTCACTCTTGCAATAATTCATTAACCTATTAATCATTAATCCACTAATCCATGAATCCATGAATGAACTGATCCATTTACAAGCACAGAGCTCTCATGATCCAGTTGCCTCTCAAAAGCCCCACTTGATTCCACCTCTTAATATATCACGATGGGGGCTAAATTTCAACATTAATTTTGGTGGTGGCATTCAAACCATAATAAATAGATGATAGATAGATAGCTATTTTACTGGTTCTATTTCTCTGGAGAACACTGCCTATACAAAATCCTACTGCCATGCCTAAAGCTTTTATATTACTTACATTTTGGTGCATTTTTCCTCCAGGTTTATATAAACCATTTTCCCTAGATTCTATGATGTCATCAAATATAAGATTCCACATCAAGTTAATTATAATTCTTTAGGGTGAAGGGATAGTTTATTACACAATTCTTTTCTTTTTTTTTTTTTCTTTTTTTTTTTTTTGTAAACAAATGGGATACATGTTGTTTCTCTGTTTGTACATGGCGTAAAGGCATACCATTTGTGTAATCATAAATTTACATAGAGCAATGTTGTTTGATTCATTCTGTTATTTTTTCCCTTCCCCCCACCCCTCCCACCCCTCTTTACCCTCTATACAGTAGTTCCTTCCTCCATACTTGCCCCCCTCCCTAACCCTATCTCTAACCCTTCCCTCCCCCCCATTATGTGTCAACCTCCACTTATTAGCGATATCATTCGTCCTTTGGCTTTTTGAGATTGGCTTATCTCACTTAGCATGATATTCTCCAATTTCATCCATTTGCCTGCAAATGTCATAATTTTATCATTCTTTATGGCTGAGTAATATTCCATAGTATATATATACCACAGTTTCTTTATCCACTCATCAATTGAAGGGCATCTAGGTTGGTTCCACAGTCTGGCTATTGTGAATTGAGCAGCTATGAACATTGATGTGGCTGTATTTCTGTAGTATGCCGATTTTAAGTCCTTTGGGTATAGGCCAAGGAGTGGGATAGCTGGGTCAAATGGTGGTTCCATTCCAAGTTTTCTAAGGAATCTCCACACTGCTTTCCATAGTGGCTGCACTAATTTGCAGCCCCACCAGCAGTGTATGAGTGTACCTTTCTCCCCACATCCTCGCCAACACCTGTTGTTGCTTGTATTCTTGATAATCGCCATTCTAATTGGGGTGAGATGGAATCTTAGGGTGGTTTTGATTTGCATTTCTCTTATTACTAGAGATGTTGAACATTTTTCCATATGTTTGTTGATTGCTTGTAGATCTTCTTCTGTGAAGTGTCTATTCATTTCCTTAGCCCATTTGTTGACTGGACTGTTTGAATTCTTGGAGTAGAGTTTTTTGAGTTCTTTATAGATTCTGGAGATTAGTGCTCTATCTGAAGTATGATTGGCAAAGATATTCTCCCACTCTGTAGGCTCTTTCTTCGCATTGCTGATAGTTTCCTTTGCTGAGAGAAGGCTTTTTAGTTTGAATCTATCCCAGTGGTTGATTCTAGCTTTTATTTCTTGTGCTATGGGAGTCCTGTTAAGGAAGTCTGGTCCTAGACCAACAAGGTGAAGATTTGGACCTACTTTTTCTTCTATAATCTGCAGGGTCTCTGGTCTGATTCCGAGGTCCTTAATCCATTTTGAGTTTAGTTTCGTGCATGGTGAGAGATATGGGTTTAGTTTCATTCTGTTGCATATGGATTTCCAATTCTCCCAGCACCATTTGTTGAAGAGGCTATCTTTTCTCCATTGCATATTTTTGGCCCCTTTGTCTAGTATGAGAAAATTGTATTTATTTGGGTTTGTGTCCGTGTCCTCTATTCTGTACCATTGATCTACCTTTCTATTTTGGTACCAATACCATGCCGTTTTTGTTACTATTGCTTTGTAGTAGAGTTGAAGATCTGGTATTGCAATACCCCCTGTTTCACTCTTCCTGCTAAGGATTGCTTTAGCTATTCTGGGTTTCTTATTCTTCCAGATGAATTTCATAATTGCCTGCTCTATTTCTGTAAGGTACGTCATTGGGATTTTAATTGGAATTGCATTGAATTTGTATAGCACTTTAGGTAGTATGGCCATTTTGACAATATTAATTCTGCCTATCCAAGAACATGGAAGATCTTTCCATCTTCTAAGGTGTTCTTTAATTTCTTTCTTTAGTGTTCTGTAGTTCTCATTGTAGAGGTCTTTCACCTCTTTTGTGAGATTGATTCCCAAGTATTTTATTTTTTTCGAGGCTATTGTGAATGGGGTAGTTTTCCTAATTTCTCTTTCTGAAGATTCATCACTTATGTATAAAAATGCGTTGGATTTATGGGCATTGATCTTGTAACCTGCTACTTTACTGAAATCACTTATGAGTTCTAAGAGTTTTCTGGTGGAATTTCCAGGTTCCTCTAAATATATAATCATGTCATCAGCGAACAGGGATAGTTTGAGTTCTTCTTTTCCAATTCGTATCCCTTTAATTTCTTTGGTTTGTCTAATTGCTCTGGCCAGAGTCTCAAGAACGATGTTGAATAGAAGTGGTGAAAGAGGGCATCCCTGCCTTGTTCCAGTTTTTAGGGGGAATGCTTTCAGTTTTTCACCATTTAGAATGATATTAGCCATGGGCTTAGCATAAATGGCCTTTACAATATTAAGGAATGTTCCCACTATCCCTATTTTTTCTAGTGTTTTGAGCATGAAGGGGTGCTGTATTTTATCAAATGCTTTTTCTGCATCTATTGAAATAATCATGTGATTCTTGACTTTAAGTCTATTAATATGGTGAATTACGTTTATTGATTTCCTGATGTTGAACCAACCTTGCATCCCTGGGATGAAACCCACTTGATCATGGTGCACTATCTTTTTAATATGTTTTTGTATGCGATTTGCTAAAATTTTGTTGAGAATTTTTGCATCGATGTTCATTAAGGATGTTGGTCTGAAATTTTCTTTCCTTGATGAGTCTCTGTCTGGTTTAGGTATCAGTGTGATATTGGCTTCATAGAATGAGTTTGGGAGGGTTCCCTCCTCTTCTATTTTATGGAATACTTTGAGAGGTATTGGAATGAGCTCTTCCTTAAAGGTTTTGTAGAACTCGGCTGAGAACCCATCTGGTCCCGGACTTTTCTTTGTTGGTAGGCTTTTGATGACTTCTTCTATTTCAGTACTTGAAATTGGTCTATTTAAATTGTTTATGTCCTCCTCGTTCAGTTTAGGCAATTCATATGTCTCTAGAAACCTGTTGATGTCTTCGAAATTTTCTATTTTGTTGGAGTATAGATTTTCAAAATAGCTTCTAATTATGTTTTGTATTTCCATCCTGTCTGTTGTGATATTTCCTTGTTCATTCCGAATTTTAGTGATTTGGGTTTTCTCTCGTCTTCTCTTTGTTAGTGTGGCTAAAGGTTTATCAATTTTGTTTATTTTTTCGAAGAACCAACTATTTATTTTGTCAATTTTTTGTATTGTTTCTTTTGTTTCAATTTCATTGATTTCAGCTCTGAGTTTAACTATTTCCTGTCTTCTACTACTTTTGGTGCTGTTCTGTTCTTCTTTTTCTAAGGCTTTGAGCTGTAGTGTTAGGTTGTTTATTTGTTGAGTTTTACTTCTTTTATTAAATGCGCTCCATGAAATAAATTTCCCTCTAAGTACTGCTTTCATAGTGTCCCAGAGATTTTGATATGATGTTTCTTTGTTCTCATTTACCTCTAAGAATTTTTTAATTTCCTTCCTAATATCTTCTGTTATCCATTCATCATATAATAGCATATTGTTTAATCTCCAGATGTTGGAATAGTTTCTGTGTTTTACTCTTTCATTTATTTCTAACTTCAATCCATTATGATCTGATAGAATACATGCTAGTGTCTCTATCTTCTTGTATTTGCTAACATTAGCTTTGTGGCATAATATATGGTCTATTTTAGAGAAGGATCCATGTGCTGCTGAGAAGAAAGTGTATTCACTCTTGGTTGGATGGAATATTCTATAAATGTCCGTTAAGTCTAAATTATTGATTGTGTTGTTGAGATCTATGGTTTCTTTGCTCAATTTTTGTCTGGAAGATCTGTCCAGTGGTGAGAGCGGCGTGTTAAAATCACCTAGTATTATTGTGTTGTGGTCTATTTGGTTTCTGAAATTGAGAAGGATTTGTTTGACATACATAGATGAGCCACTGTTTGGGGCATAGATATTTATGATTGTTATATCTTGCTGATTTATGCTTCCCTTAAGCAGTATGAAATGACCTTCTTTATCCCTTCTGACTAACTTTGGCTTGAAGTCCACATTATCTGAAATGAGGATGGATACTCCAGCTTTTTTGCTGAGTCCATGTGCATGGTATGTTTTTCCCCATCCTTTCACCTTTAATCTATGGGTATCTTTTTCTATGAGGTGAGTCTCTTGCAGGCAACATATTGTTGGATCTTTCTTTTTAATCCAGTCTGCCAGTCTATGTCTTTTGATTGATGAATTCAGGCCATTAACATTCAGGGTTATTATAGAGAAATGATTTGGTTTCCCGGTCATTTGGTTCATTTTTAAAATTTTGTTTATTTATTTGTTTGACACAACTTGTTTCCTCCTTTATTTGACAATTCCTTTAGGATAATTCCTCCCTTTGCTGATTTGCTTCTTTGTTTTTCATCTCTTCCTCATGAAATATTTTGTTGAGAATGTTCTGTAATGCTGGCTTTCTTTTTGTAAATTCTTTTAGCTTTTGTTTATCATGGAAGGATTTTATTTCATCGTCAAATTTGAAGGTAAGTTTTGCTGGGTATAAGATTCTTGGTTGGCATCCATTTTCTTTCAGGGCTTGAAAAATGTTGTTCCAGGCCCTTCTAGCTTTTAGGGTCTGGATTGAAAAATCTGCTGATATGCGTATTGGTTTCCCCCTGAATGTAATTTGGTTCTTTTCTCTCACAGCCTTTAAAATTCTGTCTTTATTTTGTATGTTAGGTATTTTCATTATAATGTGCCTTGGTGTGGGTCTGTTGTAATTTTGTGTATTTGGAGTCCTGTAAGCCTCTTGAACTTGATTTTATATTTCATTCTTCAGATTTGGGAAATTTTCTGATATTATTTCATTGAATAGGTTGTTCATTCCTTTGGCTTGTTTCTCTAGGCCTTCCTCAATCCCAATAATTCTTAAATTTGGCCTTTTCATGATATCCCATAGTTCTTGTAGATTCTGTTCATGATTTCTTACCATCTTCTCTGTTTGTTCAGCTTTGTTTTCAAGGTTAAATATTTTGTCTTCAATGTCTGAGGTTCTGTCTTCCAGGTGTTCTATCCTATTGGATATGCTTTCTATGGAGTTCTTAATTTGGTTTATTGTTTCCTTCATGTCAAGGATTTCTGTTTGTTTTTTTTTCAATATCTCTAACTCTTTATTGAAATGATCTTTTGCTTCCTGTATTTGCTCTTTTAACTGTCGATTGGTGCGATCAATCAATGCTTGCATTTGCTCTTTCATCTCATCATTCAATGCTTGCATTTGCTCTTTCATCTCCTCGTTTGCTTCTCTGATCATTTTAATTATGTACATTCTGAACTCCTTTTCTGTCATTTCTTCTGCCATGCTGTCATTGGGTTTTATTGATGTAACATCTAGATTTGTTTGCAGCATTTTCTTTCCTTGTTTTCTCATGTTGTTCAGATATCAGTGGACCGCTGAGATATTGCAGATTTCCTCTGTTGATTTACAATGACCCTGAAGATTTCTATATATATCCCCTCTTAGCCTTCAGTAGGCTGAAGTCTTGGAGGAGGTTGATAATGCGGTGCTCCACAAGGAAGCTGCCTCTCTAGGAGTGGTGGCCTTCAGGTGGGGTATATTCCCTGCTAGTGGGCAGAGGTGCCTCCACTTGTTGACCAATGGTCATCCAAAGGGGACCTAGGCTGTGGTCTGAGGCAAGGCCTGTTTGGGCCTGTGTCTCTGGTTTTACCGTCCTTGTGGGGAAACCTCACCAGGCAGGGAAGACTCACCCGGTGGGGAGGTCTCGCTGGTCAGTTTCCTCCTAGAGGTTCCCCTCAATTTACAGCTACTGCCTGGGCTGGGCTGCCTTCCTCTGCAAAGTTTCCAGGGGCCCGGCCTTACCTCCTGGGCCTGGGAGCCTCACCCTTCGCAGATGAATCTCCTTAGGCTGCCCCTCCTCAGAGAATTTGCCCATAGGCCTGGAACCTTCGCTCTGCCCTAAGCCTGTCTCTGTGCGGCTCTTCCACCCAGAAGCCTCCTAGATCCTGGGACCCTGTTCTGCACCTAATCGCCTGGCTGCGTGGCCCCTCCTCTGAGCAGCCACCTGGGGCCCCGAACAATCGCTCTGAGTCCCAGAGACCCGCCACAGGCCTCTTCCTCCAGACAGCCGCCCAGTATGCCGGTGCGGTCACTAGGAGTCCAAGAAACTCACTTCGTGCCTCCTCCTCCCACCAACCACCCGTAGCCCGGGGCAATCAATCACTCCGAGTCGAAGTGACCCTCCCCATTCCTCCTCCTTCTCCAGATAACCCCCCGGGTGTTCAGGAGCAGTCCCTCTGAGTGGCTCTGAATCCACGTGACCCGCTGCACGGGTCCTCTGGGCACCGCCCGGAGCTCTGGTGTGGCCCCTCAAGACCAAGCGTCCCACCACGCTTCTCCTCCAGGCAGCCCCCCTGTGTTCAGGAGCTGTCACTTTAAGACCAAACAACTCACCACTCGCCTTCTCCTCTGAGCAGCCGCCTGGAGCGCTAATGCAGTCACTGCGAGTCCAAAGGACCCGCCGCGCTCCTTCTCCTCCTTCTCCTATTCCTCCGGGCAGGCCCCGGGGTTCAGAAGTGGTCAGGGTCCAAACAGCTCGCCACGCAGCCCCTTCTCTGGCAACCGCCTGTAGTTCCCGTGTAGTCACCCGAATCCAAGCGGCCGCTCCTCTTCCTCCTTGTCCTCAGGGCAGGCCCCGGTGTTCAGAAGCGTCGTTCTGATTCCAAACAGCTCGCCGCGCGGCTTCTCCTCTGGCAACCGCCTGCAGCTCTGGTGCAGTCTCTCCGAATCCAAGTGGCCACGCTCCTCTCCTCCTCCTCAGGGCAGGCCCCGGTGTCCTGAGTCCACACAGTTCTCCCCGCCACTCCTCCCCCGGGCAGCCGCCGGAGCCCCAGTGGCTGCTCCGAGTCCCAGCGCTGTGCCGAGCGGCCTCCTTTATGGCGCTCCAGCGGGGGGAGGGGCATCTCACCGGCAGTTCTACTTCGCAAAGTTTCCTGCGTTCCGGGACCCCCGTCCCATCCGGGATGCCCCCCCAGGGGGTGAGAGTCACCCGGCTACTTTGAGTTGGTCCCAAGCGTCTCAATATCTCCTCTCTTGAATCCTGAGTTCTGGAGCAACACGTAATGCAGCCACCCTCTAGGCCGCCATCTTGAAAACCCACAATTCTTTTCTATTAACTTTTTTTTTCAATTTAACAAAGATTTATTTTGGTGCAACAAGGAACAAAGTAAAGATGTCTGCCCTCATGAAATACATGTTCTACAACTTTTCACATTTTATGTTTTTTAATGATGATCTTTTTTGCCTAATATAATTTGAGCTCTTATAAGGCAAAAGCCAGGCTGCCATTCACTTGACAAAAGTTTATGTGCTAGGAACCACATATTTATACACATTTCATTAACCCTATCAGTATCAGAGTTCCTAGTACAGTAAATATTCAAAATCTATAATAAGGGGCTGGGGTTGTAGCTCAGTAGTAGAGCGCTTGCCTAGCATGTATGAGGCACTGGGTTTGATCATCAGGACCACATAAAAATAAATAAATAAAACAGAGAAAAAATTTTAAAAGTTTCAGGAGGTATAGGATGAACTCTGAGAGTTGCATAGGAGGGGCTGGGAAGGTAGCTCAGTGGTAAAGCTACCTAGATTTGTCCAACCTGTGCTGGGTCCTGGAATGGGTCATTCCATTGCCAGCATTGCTGAAAAAAATTAAAAGAAAATAGTCTGTGTGAAAAAAATTGATGATCAAACAAATTACTACCTAAATAAATCACTGCAACTGATTTGTAGGTATTACTCATATCACTGATAATCCTATTATCTTTTAATACATGCATATTATAAGCTGAAATTTCCCCCAAATTTCATATATTGAAATTCCTAAGCCCTAGTACCTAAAAATAAGACTTTATTTGTAGACACAGACTTTAAAGAGGTTACTTCATTTAAAGTTAAATGAAGTCACTAGAGTAGGTCATAATACAATATGACAGTTCTTAGAAGAGGATAGATAGAAAGGGGGGGAGAGAGAGAGAGAGAGAGAGAGAGAAAGGCACAAAGGAAAGGCCATGTAAGGATACAGTGAGAAGGTGATGATCTATAAGCCAAGGAGAGAAGTCTGAGGAGAAACTAAAGTTGATGACAACTAGATCTTGGACTTGCAGCCTTCAGAACTGTGAGAAAATAAATTTTTGTTGTTTAAGCCGCTCAGCTTGTGGTATTTTGTTATGGCATCCTTAGCAAATTAATGCAATGTATTTACATAATTAACTCTGAATTTTCAGTATAGAAATTGAAATTTGAATCCAGAACTTTTGCATATGCTAAATGTTCCCCACTGTATATCATGGAGACAAGGTGAGGTTCAGAATGTGTGTTCTCTATTGTATGTACTCCTAATTGTGATTTCTTTAGCAATTTTTATGGTTTAGATAGGGTTCAGGAGCTGGAATCTTGGTCCTCAGTATAGTGGTGTTGAGATGGTGGAAACTATAAGATGTGGGGCCTAGTGGAAGATAGTTAAGTTATGGGGGAGTCATCCTCAAAAGGGATTGATGCTGGTCTTGTGGAAGTGAGTTAGTTCTCACAAAAGTTGTTAGAAAGTGAAGCTACCCCTATTTCCTTTCCCCTTCTCTGCCGTGTTGTGCTGCAGACAGGGGACCATCACTAGTATCCTGGTACCATTCTCTTGGACCTTCAGAATGGTGAACTACCTAAACCCTCTTTCTTTATGAAGTACCCAACCTCAGGTATTTTGGTAAAGTGACACAAAACTAAGCAGCAATGGTCAGACAGGCAGTTTTACTTTGAAGCTTATCCAGGAAATTTAGGGTTTTGACTATATTTCCTATTTGGTTAAACTCATAGCTTCTATTGCATTCCTAAACTGAATTCCATTTTGAAGGAAGAAAATAGCTTCCCCTAAAGTCAGCAAGAAGCTTTTGACAGATTAATGGTCAACATCTAGTGATGGTCTTTCATGAACCATGAATGAGTCACACCAACTTCCCCTAGCCTTGAAAATTCTACAATGTATTCCAAAAGATCTGATAATTCTTGCAGTCTTTGACAGCACTTTCTGGTATATGACAGGCAGTCATTTTGTACTAATATTAATGACAATAAGAAAGACAGCTTTATCTATATGTTGTTATTCCTTTAGGGCTAATATTTATTTCACACCCAACACTTACTTTCTGTAGCTCTATCTCTGTGCTCCTTGGGTACATGATTTTTTAAGACAACTTATGAAATTTACAACACCAAATGTAGGTTAAATTTGAACTTTGAATGTGGTTACCAATGCTGACTTACTATTCAGCTAGATGTTGACAATATATTTTTAATTTCTCTGGTTATATAAAACCATAAATCTTCATTAAATTAATTAACTAATTAATTTAGGTACTAGGAATTGAACCCAGGGGTACGCCACCACTAAGCTGCATCCAGAGCCCTTTTTTTCTGTTGTTTTAGACGGGGTCTCACTAAGCTTCGAACTTGACTTCTGATCCTTGAGTCTCAGCCTCTGAGTAGTTGGGATTACAGGCATATGCCATTGTGTGCTGTTAATTTCTCATGTAACAGTGGTATCCCAGCAAATATAAGATGAATCTTAACTTTTAGATAATGTTTCAGTGAGCTTTTTGACTGCTGTGACCAAATGACCCAACCAGCACAACTGGTTGAGGGCTCACAGTTTCAGAGGTCATAGTCCAGAGAAGTCCAGCTCCATTCTTCAGGGCTCAAGGTGAGGCTGAACATCATGGTAGGACAGGGTGGTGGAGGGAAGCAGCTTATATCACAGTGATCAGGAAGCAGGGAGAGAGAGGGAGAGAGAGGGGGAGGGAGAGAGAGGGGGAGAGGGAGAGAGAGAGAGGGAGAGAGAGGGGGAGGGAGAGGGAGGGAGAGAGAGGGGGAGGGAGGGGGAGAGAGAGGGAGAGAGAGAGGGGGAGAGAGGGGGAGAGGGAGAGAGAGGGGGAGGGAGAGGGGGAGAGAGGGAGAGAGAGGGGGGGAGGGAGAGAGGGGGGGAGGGAGAGAGAGAGGGGGGGAGGGAGAGAGAGAGGGAGAGAGGGAGAGGGAGAGAGAGGGAGAGAGAGAGGAAGAGAGAGAGAGAGAGACTCCATACTCCAGATACAAAATATATACTCCATAGTCTCACCCCCAATGAACCACTCCCTCCAGTCACACCCCACCTCCCTCCAATTACCACTGTTAATCCCTCAGGGATTAAATTCACTGATTAGGTTAAGACTCTCATAACCCAGTCATTTCTCTTCTGAACCTTCTTGCATTTTCTCACATGTGATCTTTGGGGGGAGATGTCTCATCCAAGCCGTAACAGATAGAATATGAATAAAGATAGATATTTTAGAAAAAAAGAAATATACAAAATCAGAGAAAACACTGAACTGAATACTGCCATTTCTGCTTTCTGAGGGAGCTGTGGAGGATAGAATGGCATAATTCCTGTCAGCAATCCATCTCTTCCTTTTCCTTAAGGATTGGTGGACAAGAAAGAAAGGAAAAGGCTGTGATTTCAAAGTCCCTGGCTATTTTTCTCTGAAAATGAAGTTGATGCCTGCAGTTGTACAAGAACAGCTTTTAAAGTTTACAGGGAATGGAAATATCTTTGCAACTCCAAAGCCTGGTAGTAGATGGAAAACTAAATTGTTCTGCATAATCATAATAACACAAGGGAACTTGAATTTCTTGGGGTCGTCTAGGGGAGGAAAGTGTTCAAAGAACAGAAGAAGGGTCAAGGTACCCCCCTGGGAAATTCCAACCATCAGGGTGGCCAAAAGACTTTCACAGAAAAGATACTTTGATTTCAACTTTCTATTATTTTCCAGGTGGTGATGTTATGTGGTCCCATCCACCATGCACATCATAGCAAAAGTCAGTAAAGCTGAGGCATGTGCTGCTTTTAAAGGGAAAGAGACCTGTCCCTTCCCCTTTTCCTTTTGAAAGGGTATCCTTGGAAACAGAAGAGACCTGAGTCTTTATCCTTTTGGAATATAGGTGAATCTCCTCAGGGGCTAGATAAGTTCTGTCTCTTGTTTCATTGTACAGAGATATTTCTGGGGTCCAGGCCTCATAGCTCCTAGGAATACCTCTGGACTTATGCTAGGAGTACATCTCGAGTTTTAACTATAGTCATTTACCTGTAATGACGTTTGGGTCAATGACAGAGTGTATATGTTACAGTGGTCCCATAACATATCACCTAGTGATACCATAGTCTTCTTAATTTGTGTAAGTGCATTTTATGATAGTTACACAATGATGAAGTCACCTAAGGATGAATTTCTCAGAAGGTATTCCCATCATTAAGTGACACATGACTATATTTGCCTTTGGAGGAGAGAAATTTTATTCTTCCTTCTGTTTTACTCAAGTAATTGTTCAAAATTTCGTTCTGACTTCATTGGTACTTTCAGCTATCTATGTAAGAAAATTTTTATCATCCTCTTCTACTTTCCTGAATTAATTGTGTAAAATTTCATTCTGGTTTCATAGTTACAAGCTATCTATGTGCAAAAACTTTGTTGTGCTTATGCAGTGATAAATCTGGTTCTTCCATTCTACATTAATATGGAGGAGTCTTTCTTTGTTCACAGGAATTTTTTTCTCAACATGTGCAAATTACCTTTATTCTATGCTTTAGAAGGCTGTCAAAAAAAAGGAAATGTGACCTATATCTGGGACCATGCTCTAGAGAAGATAGTCAGCATCCCCAGAAGGACATCCTTATAGGGATATAATCCATCAAAAGCAAAAGTTACGGTCAGAGAAGACAAGCAGAAATTTAGTCATTTCCCCACCTACCACATACTTAAGCTTACCTTGAGTAGTTGGGGACCTGGAATTAAACTGATAAGTGACTAACAGGAGAAAAGAGGTTTATTCACAACATGGAAGTACACAGTAAGGAGTACTTGGTGAACAAAAAGAATAAGGTTTATATACCAGCTTAATAGGAGGAAAGGGAAGAGAGATGCATTTAGGGTTTCTGTGGGAAAGTATGGGAAGTTCTATTGGGTTTTTTCATCCTGATGCTAATGACCAGTTGCCTTCCTAGTTGGAAACTCCCCTAGTGGTGGGATTTATAGCCATTGAATTTGTACCTTCCTAAAGAGCTGTTCTTCTAAAGAGGAAATTCCCTCAGATGAGGTTAAATAGACGTTGTAGTTTGGGGAAATTCTCCTTTAGTTAGCTTGAAGGTAACTCAGATAAGATTTTTTTCTGCATCTACTGTAATTCAAAAGTTTTAAGTTTGAAGTAATCTTTATATTGGTGGGTCGTGTGAAAGGGAGCTTTCTTTCTAGCTCCTGAAGATTTAATGTTCTGAGTGTATGAAACAAACTGCCAAAGATAGATTAACAGGAGAAAAAGCATACACATTTATTAATTTGTAACTGCTAGGAATCACAAAATATGAAACTCAGAGAAGGCTCAGCTGATTGAAGCTTAAATACCCTTTTCATAAGGGAGAGGGAAATGAGGACTGTAGGCAATTCTAGAGGAAGAGTAAATGATTTTTAGGTGAGATGCATGGATCTGATTAACAGACAACAGTCTGGGTCAAAGTTTAGTTTGTAAGTGTGGTGTCAACCCGAATCTGTCTTTCTGCAAGTCAGTCTTCTGGAGGATCTAGCCTTTAAGTAGATAAAGGAACTTCAGAGAAATTCTCTTCCTTTGTTTGGGGAGGGAATAGTGAAGAGAGGCAAGGGGAGAAGGTCAGAGAAAACTTGGTTTTCCTTTAGTTCAAAGTATTTGAAATGCCAAAGAATTATACCTTGTGGCATCATTTTCTGATTTGTTAATCTCTTCTACTCCCTCTGTCTATGTATATCTACAGGGAGAAAAAGAACATACATCTTTTCCTGTTTTTTTCTACCATATTTTTCCCCAATTTATCAGTCTGCATTTATTAAAAACAAAGTTATATCTCATATAAACAGTACAGTTATCAACTTTAGTAGACTTAATATTGGTACAATTCTTTATCTTAATATATCATCCCTTTCCAATTTTTTCAATTGATCCAATAATGTATTTTATAGTATAGTATAGTATAGTAATGTATTTTGTAATTTTTTTCTGCTCCAGCATATGACCCAGTCTAGGATGGGTATTATGCTGTACTTAGTTGTCAGGTCTCTTCAGTTTCCTCCAACATGGCTTTAAGTGAAAAAGCCATGGCTTATAATGTCATAAAGTCTATTATGACATTAACATTTTTGAAAAGTAGGTGGGGTCTTCAAAAACAATAAACAATTTGTTACCTGGATTTCCTCCAGAATTTTCCCATGATTAGTGTCAGATTATGCATCCTGGCCAGAATAGTACATAAGTGATGTTGTGTCCTCAGGAGAGCATGCCCAGAGGCACACAATCTGCGTGCCATCTGTCCCCCATTTGTGACATTAATTTTGATCTCCTGATCAAGGTGTTGCTGAATCATTCACATTATAGTTAAGTAGATTTTTATCTTGTTACTAATAAGCAATCTGTGGGACAACACCATATGACCATGCAAATATCTTGCTCCTCATGAAAAATTTTCTTCTAGATTTAGCATCTATTGATGATTTAAAGATTTTCTGATTCAAGTACTCGTTTTACATTTGTAAGTCAGTGCTTGGAATTCTTCTGTAAGCAAGAGCTCTTCTTTATATACGTATCTGCTTACTGTCAGCACAGACTCATGAAATGCCATGTTTTCAATGGTTAGTGCTCACACTGTCTCATACTTGACAAGAGGGAGTCCCCTCAAGCTGGCTCTTGTTCTCGCGACATGCCCTTATCATTTTTTTTTTTAACAGTTCCTTGCTTACTGATGTAACAAGATGCTCCAAGCTCACGTTTTACCTCTCTCTGTCCATCCATTTTTTTGCAAAGAATCCTGGGTCTTTCTAGTAGGAAATGGTATTAGAAATCAACATTTGAGATGTCCTAAAAAAGTTTTTTAAGAATTGACTCTACGTAAGAAAAGATAGTGCATAAGAGATGCCCTCTTTCTCCATGCTCAAAATTATTATTTTCCCCTAACTTCATAGGTTAAAAAATATACCATAACTTTTTTCCCTAGGTTATTAATAAGGTTAATTAAATGATTACCTTTCCCATTAAATTATTATTAAATTTCCCATTAAATTATAGGGCCTACCTTTTTTGGAGCTTGGTGTTTTTATATCTGCATGAAGTGTTCCCATATTGAAAACAATGATTTTTCTATTATTTCTATTATTATTATTCATATTTTAATTTTGCTTTTACTTTACATTCAAATATGTGATTTTTAAAATTGAATCAAAACTCTTTTTTTCCCAATTGCTATAATGCTTACAGACTATTTTTATAGAGTAAATAATAAATATTTTAGTTTTGATTATATTTATGCTGTTCAACTTGAAAACTGAAGGGGGCTTTCTTTTGTGGAAAAGAGGGAATAAGAAAGAATATTGATTACATCCAAGAATTTTGTAATAATTACAGTTATTAATGCTGCAATTGTTAATGAAAAAACTTTGTGTGTGTATGAAAGTGTGCTTCTATTAAGAGGTTTCCTAACATCTGGATCATTCCTCAAATTTCTCTGTAGGATCAGGTGTACTTAAAAGGCAAAATGACATTAAAAAGAAAAAGAGTATTTGTTTTTACAATAGACCAAATGGGGTAAAGATGCCCTCTAGTGGAAGATTATGTACTCTCTACAATTACAGTGAAAGGATAGAAAATCTACATCATAAAATGCTCCACACATTCAATTGTGATGTGAGGCTTTTTCTTTTGTTCTTTTTTTTATTGTAAAAAATGGGGTACAACTTTTTTCTCTGTTTGTACATGAACTAGAGGTATACCATTTGTGTCATCATACATTTATATAGGGTAATGGTGTTTGATTCATTCTGTTATTTTTTCCTTCCCCCCCACCCTTCCCACCCCTCTTTTCCCTCTATACAGTCCCTCCTTCCTCCATTCTTGGCCCCCTCCCACCCTCCCATTATGTGTCATCATCTGCTTATCAGCGAGATCATTCATCCTTTGGTTTTTTTGGAATTGGCTTATCTCACTTAGCATGATATTCTCCAACTGCATCATTTACCTGCAAATGCCATAATTTTATTATTCTTTATGGGTGAGTAATAGTCCATTGTTTATATATACCACAGTTTCTTTATCCATTCATCAATTGAGGGGTATCTAGGTTGGTTCCACAACCTGGCTATTGTGAATTGAGCAGCTATGAACATTGATGTGACTGTATCACTGTAGTATGCTGATTTTAAGTCCTTTGGGTATAGGCCAAGGAGTGGGATAGCTGGGTCAAATGGTGGTTCCATTCCAAGTTTTCTAAGGAATCTTCACACTGCTTTCCAGAACGGCTTCACTAATTTGCAACCCCACCAGCAATGTATGAATGTATCTTTTCCCCACATCCTCACCAACACCTATTGGTATTGCTTGTATTCTTGATAATCACCATTCTAGTTGGGGCGAGATGGATTCTTAGTGTAGTTTTGATTTGCATTTCTCTTATTACTAGAAATGTTGAACATTTTTTCATATATCTGTTGATCACTTGTAGTTCTTCTGTGAAGTGTCTGCTCATTTCCTTAGCCCATTTGTTGATTGGATTATTTGTATTCTTGGTGTAAAGTTTTTTTGAGTTCTTTATATATTCTGGAAATTAGCGCTGTATCTGAAGTATGAGTGGCAAAGATTTTCTCCCACTCTGTAGGCTCTCTCTTCACATTACTGATAGTTTCCTTTGCTGAGAGAAAGTTTTTTAGTTTGAATCTATCCCAGTTGTTGATTCTTGCTTTTGTTTTTTGTGCTATGGGAGTCCTGTTAAGGAAGTCTGATCCTAAGCTGACATGATGAAGATTTGGACCTACTTTTTCTTCTATAAGATACAGCGTCTCTGGTCTGATTCCGCGGTCCTTAATCCATTTTGAGTTGAGTTTTGTGCAGGGTGAGAGACAGGGGTTTAGTTTCATTCTGTTGCATATGGATTTCCAGTTTCCCCAGCACCATTTGTTGAAGAGGCTACCTTTTCTCCATTGCATGTTTTTGGCACCTTTGTCTAGTATGAAAAAACTGTATTTATTTGGGTTTGTGTCGCTGTCCTCTATTCTGTACCATTTATCTGTCTATTTTGGTGCCAATACCATGCCATTTTTGTTACTATTGCTTTGTAGTAGAGTTGAAGTTCTGGTATTGTGATACCCCCTGCTTCATTCTTCCTGCTAAGGATTGCGTTAGCTATTCTGGGTTTCTTATTCTTCCAGATGAATTTCATCATTGCTTGCTCTATTTCTGTAAGGTATGTCATTGGGATTTTAATTGGAATTGCATTGAATCTGTATAGCACTTTTGGTAGTATGGCCATTTTGACAATATTAATTCTGCCTATCCAAGAACATGGGAGATCTTTCCATGTTCTAAGGTTTTCTTCAATTTCTTTCTTTAGTGTTCTATAGTTCTCATTGTAGAGGTGTTTCACCCCTTTTGTTAGATTGATTCCCAAGTATTTTATTTTTTTCTGAGGCTATTGTGAATGGGGTAGTTTTCTAACTTCTCTTTCTGAAGACTCTTCACTTAAGTATAAAAATGCATTGGATTTATGAGCATTGATCTTATATCCTGCTACTTTACTAAATTCACTTATGAGTTCTAAGAGTTTTCTGGTGGAATTTCCTGGTTCCTCTGAATATATAATCATGTCATCAGCGAACAGGGATAGTTTGAGTTCTTCTTTTCGTATTCATATCCCTTTAATTTCTTTGGTTTGTCTAATTGCTCTGACGAGAGTGTCAAGAACGATGTTGAATAGAAGTGGTGAAAGAGGGTATCCCTGCCTTGTTCCAGTTCTTAGGGGGAATGCTTTCAGTTTTTCACCATTTAGAATGATGTTGGCCATAGGCTTAGCATAGATGGCCTTTACAATGTTAAGGAATGTTCCCACTATCCCTATTATTTTTTCCAGTGTTTTGAGCATGAAGGGTGCTGTATTTTATCAAATGCTTTTTCTGCATCTATCAAAAATGCATTTTGTTCTTAATGACAGAATCAATAGCATAGTTAAGGAATTAATTCCCTCATAGTTATATGTTATTCTTGGAAAGACTTTATTATTTGGGCTCCTTCCAAGATACATTATCCTGAAAATAGGAACAATCAAATTGTCATAGCACCAATGTCTATTGCTTTTTCTGTTAAAAAAAGGTACCAATCTCTCAATCTACTCTTTCTGATAAACTTATACAAGCAAATATTGACTTGTTCAATAGATCATCTGGATTGCATTATCAGAATCTTAACACATAACACATGTTCTTTACACACACACACACACACACACACACACACACATACTTACACACAATAGAATATTACTTAGCCATAAAGAAGAATAACATTATGGCATTTGCAGGTAAATGGATGGAGTTGGAGAATATCATGCTAAGTGAGATAAGCCAATCCCCCAAAACCAAAAGTCAAATGTTTTCTCTGGTAAGTGGATGCTGATAATGGGGAAGGGGAAGGGAAGAGTGGTAGAACTTCAAATTATGTAGAGGAAAATGAGGGTAGGGGCAGGGGGTAGGAAAGATGGTGGAATGAGACAGACATCATCATCCTATGTACATGTATGATTATACAAATGGTGTGACTTTACATCATGTACAACCAGAGAAATGAAAAGTTGTACTCCATTTGTGTACGATAAATCAAAATGCATTCTGTTCTCATGTATAACAAATAGAACAAACAATAAAAAATGTTTCAGCCCTCCCCCTTCATAACTTCCCAAATCCAATTTTGTTTGGCCCTAACACGAACAATTTCATCTTGATAACATCAGCTTTCACAAAAGTAAAATAGCAAGTTTCTTGAAGAAAACATAAAGACACTTCAGGGGTAGCAAATATTTCTCAAACAGGATGCAAAAAATCACTAACAATAACAGAAAAGATTGACATACCAGACTAATTGAAAATTAAGAAATTTTCTAGTCAGGCACTGTGGCACATGCCTGTAATCCCAGGGACTCCTGAGGCTGAGTCAGGAGGACTGCAAGTTTGAGGTCAGCTTTAGCAATTTAGCAAGGCCCTAAGCAACTTAAGTGAGACCCTGTCTCAAAAAGGGGGGGGGGGCAGTGGAGAAGTAGTTTAGTGGTACAGTGCTCCTGGGTTCAATCCCCAGTACAAAAATAAAAGAAAAGCACCAATGAAAAGAGCAAGGAGGCAGCTCGGGTGCTGAGAGAAGACATTTGCATGCATTCAATATATAAAGGACTCTTATTGAGAATATGTAAAGAATACTAAAAATCATCATCATTATCAACAACAACAACGAAACAGTAAAAAGGACTTACTAGGGACTTCAACACAAAATAAGATATTTTGGTGACAATAAACTTAAGAAAATGTGTTCAACTTCCTTAGTCATCAGGGAAATAAATTCACATTGTGACAGACAGCAGTACAATTGGAGACTTGTTGGTAAATGTTTAACAACAGGTTTTTGAAAGGAAGAAAAAGTGTGAGTATGTGAGTAGCACAAAATAAATATATGTAGACATACTCTTTAATGTAAATTCCACGAAACTCATTGATTCTTACAGAATGCTTTTGTTAAGTTCAGACATTCACATCTGAGGCTGCAATTCAACCATACTTTGAAAATTTTCTGTGCTAATCCAACGTAGCTATAAACATGACACCTTTGAGTTTAATCTGCCTTGTTAGTGTTTTCTACATCACTTTCTTGAGTCTACATTACCCCAAAAAGCAGCGAGTTGAGCCCTGATTAGAAGCATTTCCCATTCTCCATGTGTGAATCTTCCTCTGTGGCCATTTCACAATACCTACAAGATGCCGCTGAAGAGTTGCACATCACTTCATGATGTTTCTGTCATTCAGACACAATTGGTATAAGATGATAGTCAAATACAGTAAGACGGCAATGAACTTCAAATGCTTATTACCTTTGTTTTAATATAATTTAATTTTTAATAATGTTTGTGTTTAACAACCAGTTCACAAAATTCCTAAAAAACGTAACGATTTGCTTTTGAGAGTTAGTATGAGCCAATTCGAGCACACCACTGAACCTACCAGAATGCAAAGATAACCAATACCAAGTGAACCCCCGTGACCTGACAACTCAATTCCTAGATATATGCCCAACAGAAACATGCACACATATTCACCAAAGACACATGTAAGAATGTTCATTGCAGCACTATTTGTAGTAGCCCTGAAATGCTGGTAACCCAAAAGTTCATCAATAATAGAAGGGACAAAAAATTAAAATGTATTTGACAGCAACAATGAATAAATGATTGTTACATATACCAATGTGGATGAATCTCATAAATAAAATGTTGAATAAAAGAAATCAGGTCCAAATATTTACAGCTGTATGTTTCCATTTATATAGAGTTCAAAATAGGCAAAAGTAATCTACAATATGAAAGTCAGAATTAGGAAGAGTGGTTACTTCTTGGACATCTTGTGTTCTGGTCATTTTGTTGTTGTTGTTGTTGTTTTGTTTTGGCCTGGATGTTGCTATTTACAGGCATGCTCGTTTTGTGAAAATTTATCCACCTGTCTAACTTAAGGTCTGTGAACTTTTCTATGGGTGTTTCATTTCGGTCAAGAATGAGAATCATCCTTGGGCATCAGGGCATCAGTTTCAAAGTAAAGAGTTTACTTTAAAACACTTAAAAAAATCAATCCCTAGATTTAAAAAAAGCAAAATTAATTTCAAAATGGAAGTAGGTTGGGTAGTTTAATTATATCTGAAAGAGTTTTGGAGTAGGAACCAGTAGGTTAAGTAATAGAGTCCCATTATCTAGCTATGAGACTCTGTGCAGGGAACTTTATTCTTTTTGTGATGCATTCCTTTTTACACAACATAGAAGTATTATTGTGTGCTACACAAACTAGAAAATAGTTGAAAAAAGCCTTACAAATATTTAATTAATTTAAAAAATAGCTAAAACTTTCATGAAACTAAATTATATCAAAAGTAATATATCCAAAAAATTCCACATTTTCCTTTATCATTTGACTTTAATGATAAGAACAAAGTAGTCTTTTTAAAAGTTTCAAAGACATCATAACCTTGTTCATTTTTTCCCTTTGGCCTAGAGCCATAGAGAGAAAACATCTGCAAGCTAATAAAATTGTAAGGAAAGGAGTGTTTCCTAGTAAAAGATATGGGTAAATGGTTAAATGACTGGTGGAAATGGAGTGAGAGATCTATCAGCCATAAATGCAGTGGATGGCAAAGAGCAGCTTCCTGTTGGGTTGGAGTTAATTTAACATTATATACTCAGGTAAAAAATATTTTCCAGAAATTATTAATCATCATAGATCTATACCTAGATCTTCAAATTAGTATCAAATTGGTTTTGAAGGGTTTCTCTTTCCGTATATAGCACGTCCAAATATTATATACAGAGGGCACTGGAGGCTGTGGTTACACAATGATCTCCCCTTCTGGAAGCTTTATTGCCGTATCACATTTCACATTTCATAAATTTTTATGCCTGTTTTGTCCTATACTTTCCTTTCTAGTGAGTTCCTTAGCTGAACTTAGTGTAAGAATATGGAAATGTCTAAATGAGAATCACTTTAGATGGATGTGAGAGAAAGAGTCATCCTTGAAGGTTCCTGTGAGCTTACATTTTGGTCAAGAATGAGAATCATCCTTGGGCATCAGTTTGGCGATAAATCTATCCATCTCCTTTGAAAGGAGTCTTTAATCAATAATCAGTTATGGAATTTTTATAGACATTTGACTCTGCATAACCACCACTTAGATGCAAATTGTTGCCGCCTGCAGCAACAAAGGTAATTTATCGGAGGTGGAATGGAAACTGAGCTACTTCTATTATCTTTCTCTTTAGTGGTCTGCTTTCTTGCTTGTTTGCTTAGTCCCTAGCTTATAGAGGAAGTTTTAGAAAAAGAGAGAGGCTTTGCATAAGAGAGAAAGAGAGACTTTGCTTAAGAGAGACTACACTTTCAGAGATTTATATCTTCTTAAAGTCCTGCATCCTGCAAACTAAAGGTGCGTGCTATCAGAGGTATTTCTTCTGTGATCTGCCATCTGCCTTCTGCGATCTATCAGAGATGCTGTTATCTCTCCGCCCAGTGATCTATCAGAGGTGCTGCTTGTACGACAGTGCTTCCTATAGGTGTGTGTCTTATGTACCTAAGGCAGCCGGCAGCCAATCAGTTTAGGATTAGCACAATTGAGGCACGCCCCTCGGTACCAATCAAGAAAGAATGAGGAATATCTGTTGACCACTAGCACAAAGGAGACATTAACTAATCAGGCAAAAGTAGATCACGCCGTGTTAACACTAGTTATGCACCACCTCTTGGCTCAACGCCAGCTGCCATCTTAGGGTTACCCAAACATGTCTTCTGCAGCAAATAACAGGCTCAGATTGACTGAGCAGCCAAACAAAGCTTTCACTTGGATAAATCAAATAAAGTTTATATATCCAAGGGTGCAGAGAAGCTAGGGTATGTAGTAGAGATCAGCTCTCATTCCTATTTAGATAAAAGTGCTCACACTGGAAGATCCCTGAGATGGCCACAGCAGCAGGTACACAGATGATGATAAGTTGAAACAAGTGAGCTTTTTCAAAGCTTAACAACTAGTTAAGTTTTAATGACATTGTCTTGTAAAAAATGATGACAAAGCGGTTGAGGACATGGCCATGCTTGGATATATACTAGAGACAACTGTACCTTGCAAGGTGTATATATGCTATATATGTGTACCTATGCTATATATGTGTATATATATGCTATATGTGTTTGCAGGAGCACAGCATGTGGTACTCATGTGTCTAAATAAACTTGTTTATTACTTGAAACTTGTTTATTATTATTTGAAAATCTCTCTGAGCTAAAACAGCTTGGGTCAATTTAATCCTGAATTCTAGGCTGTGGAGCTAGAGCAAGGGTCTGTTACCTAGATGGCCCTGGGGGGCATAGTATTGCACCCTTGAACCAGTTCTAAGGCCTAATATGCAGGTTAAGACATATATTGTTATAGCATAACTTAGTCCCAGGGTGTAAGAACTGATTGCAAGGTGCTATGAAACCATAGAAAGAGGCAGAAAGATCTAAGATTGCAGAATGTATATTGAGGGAAATTTATACAGAGGTGCAGCAGTAAGACAAATGGATTCCCACAATTGAAATAACAAGGAGGGGTTTCTATAATGGTTTTATTTCATCCACACCAGTTTACCAGGTTTATCTCAAGCTAATATGAAGAGTCAGGTGTATTTCTTATTCTGATGTACCAGGCTTTGAGTCTAACCATCTTTCATCATTTTAGGGCACCCTTTTATTAGGTGAAAATCCTATTTGCTTTGGATACACTCATTCTTTCCATCAGAGTTGAATGATAAGATGCCAAATTGCAGTGGCTCAGTGAAATCCACTTTTGTCCTATTATTGGCTTAATTCATAGTATTTGACACTGCATAATAATGCTAGAAGTTACACATTTCTACCCAAAGCTTAGTCTACCTAACTTCTCTGTCATGTTGGAACTCCTAGTGATCCTGAATTACTCTGCTGGAGCAAGAGCTGATTTGAATCAGAAGCTGGGCTCCAACTCTGGTTTAATACCTTCTAACTTTGTGATTTCTGGCAGGGCCTATTGACCTTGAGTTTTGTTTTTCTTGTTAGTAAAATGGAATTAAATCTATCTGATGGGTTTGTAGTGAGAGTAAGGAAAGTGTCTGTGACATTGTAAAGACAGTTAAGATATATTTGTAACTAATTATAACAACTAAGATAATGTTTATAAACTTGCCTAGAACCGGACTTGATACATAGTCTATGTATTTAAATTGAGTTTAAATCGACAAATTTAGTCTTTTGGAATGTATCAAGTGCAAAATTTTTCTATTGTCTGTGACTTTTACTGCCATTGATGGGTTTTTACTTTTAAAAACTTCTGCATTTCAGAGATAAATTAATTGCTAGAATTTTAAAGGATGGATTCAGTATGTCCTGAATACACATACAAATTCTTGCAGTTAAAAGTATTTCCTTGTATGTGAAATTAAGGCTACATGCCAAGCAATTCACAAATAAATATCAAATTCTGGGCTGACACCCTCTTGGAAGCTTTCTGAGGAAATTAATGAATTTATCCAAGAATTGGTTGAACTTAAGTAAATTCTCACTGAGTTGTTTGTTCACTCTGTTAGGTGGATTATAGGTTATTGGAGAAGGACTATAGTTGGCACTGCAGCTGATGGGCCAAGAACCGGTGAGCCTGAACAATAATGCAGGGAAGGAAAATCATTTTACATAGGGATTAAGATTTTAATTGGTTTCTCGAGGCACTTGCAGACTCTATTCAGGAACTAATTCTGAATTTTAAAGAAATGCTGGATGAATGCAGTCATGGCCACTTAGGGTTTTCTATTTTACATTTATAAATATTAATTGGGCACATTACCTCTGTCTAAAAATGGTCTAAGAAATATTTACCAAGAACAGACAGCTATTAGACTTCTTAACGTAGTGCTTCCAACTGTGTTAATTTTGGCAATGAACGTGTAGCTTATCACAGTTTCTAAACCTGAAAGAGGCAAAAGTGGAGGAGCAGGAGGAAGTTATTTGAAAATTAGCAAGAAAGGGACTGATCAGTAGGAAACGGTGGCTCAACAATCCCTCCATTCTAGATACTGTGCAGTCTCATCTGCTTACATGATGTGGGCCCTGCTGAGGAGATGTGCCTGCCCTGAACTTATGGGATAATGATGCAGAGAAGCAGGGACTGTGGGGGACCATTTGATGGCCCCACAGTTGAGTGTATAGTGGAGCAGGGGCTGCAGTACTAGCAGCAGCAGCAGCGTGTATTCCACAAGGATGAGATCTGCGTGGTCTTGACTGGGTAAGTTGGCTCTGCCTTGTGATTTTGGGTGGTGTTCCTAGCTGCAGTATCCTGAGTCTAGTCCTCTACCTCTTCTTTGGATTCTGGGAGCTATCAAAACCAGAGTCACAAACAAGTCAGATCATTTCTCTTGAGCTTGCACATAAGATCATTATGTGATAGAGCAATCCATTCAGGTTTCAAAAAGTCAAGGTTAGCCATAACAATAGTTCCCATGGCATGGAACTGGTGTGTGGTGCACCAGCTTGAGACCTCCCTGAGAGATTATGAGCCCCTTAATAAATGGAAGTGGGAGGAGACAAAATATGAAGAGTTAATTGGAGTTAACTCTATTTTTTTTTCTCTCAGTTATCAAGGTAATATGTCATCTTGTCTTTTTTAATGGCATTTTAAATGAAGGAATAATGTCAAGTAATTATTTAAAAAAGTGTTATAGTTTCAGGGAAAAGGCACAGGTCGGGGTAGAATGACTAGTCCAGAGTGCAGATTTAGTTTGAGCTCTTGAAAAACCATACACTGTGATGCCTGTGATTAACTGACTGGAAAATTCATATTCCATAATACCCAGAATAATAATGTATCCCCGGGAGAAAGAGTAATGTCTGAAGGAAGAAAAAAGAAACTTTTCCTTTGCTAACACTCACACCAATCAGTGAATGTTTCCATTGAGCAAAACATTGTACTAACAATCTGGAGAAACTCAAAGAAGTGTGAATCATTTGATTACCCTTAAATGGAAAATCATGTAGTTTTCAATTTTTTTACTAGACCCTTTAGATTCAAAGATGTACTGTAAGGTACAGTCCTTATCTTCTGGGGCTTATAGTAAACAGTTAAAATAATTCACAATTCACTTGACTAAAGACCAGTGTGAACTCATGCCACACAGAATACATATTTTTAAAATTAGGTTATTTATTACTAATTTCTATAACCTATAGAATTGGCATTTACTTTATTATCTTGAGTCCACAAATATAAGCAGTACATAACTGGAAAGGTATGAACTTGATTATAAAGATGTGTTTCCAAAGGTGACACATATAGGTACATTAAAAATATACACCTAAATTTGTGACCAAACTGTTTTTAAAATAAAGATTGCAAAATTAGACCTTTTAAAATAAAGATATTATTTATATACTTCAAAAATAAAATGTGATACTGGTTGAAGAGAACAGAAGTTCTGAAAAAAAATTTGTCATGAAAATACATTAATTATAGGAGTGCAAAAAAAGTCTAGCAAAAATTTAGGGGAAAAATGTCTAAAGTCAACTACCCTGATATTTTTCTTATTATCTGAACAATGAGGAAAACTATATTTTAATCACCAATCTGGTAATAAGGAAGTTCTGCAAAAACTGTAATACAACTGGAAGCATTCAAGTTCCAAATTAAAAAAAGCTATTAGACTCAGATTAAAATTTGAAAAGTTTCAGATAAAAATAATAAAGATGCAATTGATTTATTGAATGGAATTGAAAGTTATTTGACATTTCTTGGAGCTTAGAAATGCTACTTTTTGTTTTTCTTAATACTTATTGTTTCTTATGGTACAAATTATCTCAAATAGCTTACAAAGTTATTGTCTACAAAGTGCTTCTATCTTTTACTATTTGGATAGAATGAAAACTGTCCTGTTAATGATATTTGTATTTTTTCTAACATTTAACACGACAGGTATCCTAATTGTTTTTCCACTAAAACCAATACAATTTTTTTTCTAAAAGTACTGCATTTAAAAAAATATTAATAGGGTTGAGGTGCAGATCAGTAGTAGAGTGCTTGCCTAACATGTAGGAGACTCTGGGTTTGAGCCCCAGCATCTCTCTCTCTCTCACACATGTGTGCGCACACACACAAGGCATTAAAAACAAAGAACCATGACCTTATTTTACTATTGGATGTATTTTAAATCTCTCATAAAAGAAAAAGCCTAGGAACAAAATCCAAAATTTCTTGAAGTTTAAAGGTAGAAGAACCCCCCAAAGCAAAATCCTTATGATTTAGCTATGTGTGAAGCAAGACTTCAATATCTTAAGAACAGAGTCAGAATCTACACTTCCCCTCTTCTAGTATCTTACCTTTGCTAAGTAACAGTTCTGTGAGCTTCAGGTATTTCACCTGTCAAATAGGGATTAATACCCTTCTGAGATTGTTGTGAAAAATGAAATTAAATTGTGTGTGTAAGGTACCTAGTGTGTAGTAGGCAACTCAACAAATATTTATTCTTTATCTTTTTTTTCCACTAGGAGCTTAAGATCCGGTTGGGTAGATAAACTGTAAACTCAGGAAGAGGTGAAGAAAAATCCAAGAGTTAAGCCACAATTCACATGCATTGAGGTACTTGGAGAAGATGATCTCTAAAGTTCCTTCCAGCGGTAAACATTGATTATTCCATGACAGCTGTATGAGAAGTGTCATGGGCCAGTGCATGATGAATTGGCAATTGGGAGGTGCAGACAGTAAGTGCCAGAGGTCAAAGAGGGGAGCGGCTGCCTTGGGCTGGAATGGTTTACAAAGACCATTAAAAAATTCTGAACCGTTTGAGCTGCAACAAAAGCCCAATTCAATTAGGAGAGTGACTGGCAAGAGTCTGATTATAATACAAATTCAGACCAACCTGAGGAGAATAAGAAACACAAAATGCTGGTGAGAAAGACTAAGGAAAAGGCAGTATCAGCAATTTGGTTTCTGGAACACACAAGGAATATTAAGCAGCTCTTATGTTTTTCATCCTCCTGACAGTCTCATAATGTAGGCAAAGAATATTAGCCCTGCTAAGAATCTCCTGAGTGTCAGGGTCTGTTAGACATGTGTTTGGCAACAAATAAGAGAAAATCTGGCCAACAATGACATAAACAAATAAAGTCTTTTTTTTTTTTTCCGTACACAGAAGGAATCTAAATCTGGACAGTTCAGGACTGGCACCTCTGCATAATAACCTTGTCAAGATGCAGGCTCTTTCTAGCTTTCTGTCTGTCTGCCTTAGAATGGTGGCATTTGCCCTCATTGCTTGTTGCCTTTATGGTCTTTTGATGGCTCTGCACCTCTGGGGATCACATTTGTATTCCAGACGCAAAAGAGTTGGAAGGTCGACGGAGCAGAGGGAGGGCAAAATGACATATTCATGGAATCCGAGCCTTTTTATTGAGAGAGCTAAGGCTTTCCTGGAAGTTTGTCCAAAAGATTTTCTCTTCTTGTTCTCTCCCGGCCAACATTTCCTTATGGTTGCTCCTTGTTGGAGAAGGGGGAAGTGGATGGGATTAACCAGTCAGCCCAAAGTGAAGACAAAAGTGTTAGACTTGTGAGAATCCCTTGTGTGAGCATGTGTGAGTGTGGGCGTGTAACTATAATGCAATGATTAAAGTAATAATAATAGAGGGGAGATCAGTAGAGTAAGTGGATTGGGTGAGGGAGTAAGGGAGAGAAAGGGAAGATACTGGGAATAAGATTGATCAAATTATGTTATATGCAACTTTGAAGATGGCATAATGAATCCCACTATTATATATAGTTAAAATGCACCAAGAAAAAATTTTAAAAAGCTAATTTCTACAAATGATAAAACCAGAGGTTTGTTTTCTTAACAAGAAATTTTCACTTCAAAAAAAATAAACTTTTAACGGGGTGCGGAGGCACACGTCTGTAATCCCAGTGGCTCTGGAGGCTGAGGTAGGAGGATCAAGATTTCAAAGTCAGCCTCAGCAACTTACCAAGGTACTTATCAACTCAGTGAGACTCTTACTCTAAATAAAATACAAAAAGGACAGGGGATGTGGCTCAGTGGTTAAGGATCCCTGGGTTCAATCCCTGGTACCAAAAAATAAATGAGCTTTTAAAAATGTTAAGATAATTGTAGATTCAAATGCAGTTGTGGAAATGATACAAAGATCCCCTTAATATTTTAGCCAGTTTCCCCCAGTGGTAACATCTTGTAAAACTGTGGTACAATGTCACAACTAAATATTGACACTGATACAGCTAAAATACAGACTATTTCCAACACAATAAGGATTGCTTAATTTGCCCACTTGTAGTTATAGTTTTTCACCCTCTGTCCCTTCTTGATCCATTTCCCTTTTCTATAATTTTGTCATTTCAAGAATGCTATATAAGTGCATTCATATACAACCTATGGCATTTGTTTAACTCAGTATAATTTTCTGAAGTTTCATCTAGTTTGTTGCTTGTATCAACAATTTGCTCATTTTGATTGTTGAACAGTATTCCATGGCAGGGATGTACCACATAGTTTAACCATTTACCCAATGAAAGATAACTGAGTTGTTTCCAGGTTTTGACTATTATGAACAAAACTACTTATAGGCATTCATGCACAGGTTTTTATGTGTAAGTTTTCATTTTTATTGGAATGGATGCCTCAGAGTATAATTACTAGGTCATATGGTAGTTACATGTTTTGTTTTTTAAGAAAATGTCAGATTATTTTCCAGAATGGCTATGCCCTTTTACATTTCCACCACTTCTTTGTATCATTGCCAGCATTTGGTGTTATCACCAGTTTTTATTTCAGTTATCCTGATAAATGTGCAGTAACATATTAGTGTGCTTTTAATTTATATATCTCTAATGACCAATGCAGTTAATCATGTTTATTTGACATCTGTATGCATTCTTCAGTGGAAAAATCTTTTCATGTATACTGCTCATTTTCTACTTGGATTGTTTGATTTCTTACTGTTAAGTTTTGAGAGTTCTTAATTGATTCTGGATACTAGTCCTATGTTAGATATGGCATGCACATATATTTTCCTGTTCTGTGACTTTTAGAATTTATTTTTATTTTTTTATATTTTTTGTATCAGCAATCAAATCTGGGGGCACTTAGCCACTAAGTCACATCTCCAGCCCTTTTATTTTAAGTTACTTAGGACCTCACTAAGTTGCTAAGACTGCTTTGAACTTGAGATTCTCCTGGTTCAACCTCCAGAGCTGCTGGGGTTACAGGCATGTGCCACCAGCCCCAGGTTCTGTAGTATTTTCTTAAAAAATCCTTTTATCAGCACATTCAGCAGAGTAAAAAATGTTAATTTATAAAGTTCACTCTGTAAATTTTCTTTTTGTGGATCATGTGTTTAGAGTCAAGTATAAAAAATTCTTGTATAGTTCTAGATGGCAAAGATTTTCTCCTATGTTTTGTTCAAAAACTTGTAGTTTTCCATTTTACCTTTAATCTAGGATACACTGGAGTTTATTTTCTGTAAGATGTAATATAATTATCATTTTGTCTATAAATATTCATTTATTTCAGTACCAATTATAGAAAGGACTATCTTTCCTCCATTAAATTGCTTTTGCATTTCTGTTAAAAAAATTTGGAGAAAAAAACCACTTGGACATATTTATGCAGGGTCTATTTCTGATTTTTTTTATTATCCTCCATTAATCTGTATGTTTAATCTTTTTTTACTTGTTCTAATTAGTTACACATGACAGTAGAAAGGATTTTAACATATCATACAGGCAGTCCAAGATGGCAGACTAGAGGGTGACTGCATCTCCAGTCGCTCCAGAACCCAGGATTCAAGAAGGGGAGGCATTGAGAGACTCGGACTAAAATAGAACCACTGGGTGAGTCTCCCCCACCCAGCGAAGCTCAGCTGGGCGGCAGGCCTGGATTCCAGCGGCTTACTAGAATAGGACAGGGCAAATAGAGTCTCCCCCAGACAGCTCTGTGCACTCTGGCGATGAGCTACTCCCACAGGGACAGAATCTCCAGCCTCGCGGAGCAGGCCCCCCAGTGAGAGCCTTTCTGCACAGAAGCAGCGCGGGGCCAGCTCTGGCCTGCCCGCAGGTTACTACAGTGACCAGCACAGGGCGCCAGGGACTTCCCCAAGAAGCCCAGCCCCCTCCGGCGGCAGGGAGCGCCTCTCTAGACTAGCTTCTCGGGGCAAACCGCCCAGTGAGAGCCTGTCTACACAGAGCCAGCCACAAGTCCCCAAGCCAGTGGAGACCTCTGACCTGCAGCCAGCCTCTGGGACCAGGACTGGGCAGCAAGAGACCTCTCCAGGTCTCTCTCCTTGGAACCAGTAGTGGGCTAGGGGCAGTGTTCTTTGGAAGCACTACATTATCAAGTTAATCCAAGACTTCTGGCTACTGAAGGCTGGTAGGTGATACACTGGAAATCTACAGGGACACTATAAGCCAATAGAGGAAATCTACAATATCACAGAGTCCCACTGACATCTGACCAATATGAGAAAACAAGGGAAGAAAATGTCCGAAACAAACCTAGATACTATATCAATAAAACCCAATGACACCACAGCAGAAGAAATGTCAGAAAGGGAGTTCAGAAGATACATAATTAAAACAATCAGGGAAGCAAACAAGGAGATGAAAGAACAAATGCAGGCATTAAATGAACGCACCAATCAACAGTTAAAAGAGCAAATAAGGTAAGCAAAAGAACATTTCAATAAAGAGTTAGAGATACTGAAAAAAAAACAAACAGAAATCCTTGAAATGAAGGAAACAATAAACCAAGTTCAAAACTCCATAGAAAGCATAACCAATAGGATAGATCACCTGGAAGACAGAACCTCAGATATTGAAGACAAAATATTTACTCTTGAAAACAAGGTTGACCAAACAGAAAAGATGGTAAGAAATCATGAACAGAATCTACAAAAATTATGGGATATCATGAAGAGGCCAAATTTAAGAATAATTGGGATTGAGGAAGGCTTAGAGAAAGAAACCAAAGGAATGAACAATCTATTCAATGAAATAATATCAGAAAATTTCCCAAATCTGAAGAATGAAATGGAAATCCAAGTACAAGAGGCTTATAGGACTCCAAATATGCAAAATTACAACAGACCTACACCAAGGCACATTATTATGAAAATACCTAACATTCAAAATAAAGACAGAATTTTAAAGGCCACGAGAGAAAAGAATCAGATTACATTCAGGGGGAAACCAATAAGAATATCAGATTTTTCAATCCAGACCCTAAAAGCTAGAAGGGCCTGGAACAACATTTACCAAGCCCTGAAAGAAAAATGGATGCCAACCAAGAATTTTATACACAGCAAAACTTACTTTCAGATTTGACGATGAGATAAGATCCTTCCATGATAAACAAAAGCAAAAGGAATTTACAAAAAGAAAGCCTGCATTACAGAACATTCTCAGCAAAATATTCCATGAGGAAGAGATGAAAAACAACGATGTAAATCAGCAACGGGAGGAACTAGCCTAAAGGAATAGCCAAATAAAGGAGAAACCAAATCATGTCAAAAAACAAAAATGAGTCCAATGACTAGGAATACAAATCATATCACAATAATAACCGTGAATGTTAATGGCCTGAACTCATCAATCGAAAGACATAGACTGGCAGATTGGATTAAAAAGAAAAATCCAACAATATGCTGCCTGCAAGAGACCCATCTCATAGAAAGAGATACCCATAGACTAAAGGTGAAAGGATGGGAAAAAACTTACCATGCACAAGGACACAGCAAAAAAGTTGGAGTATCCATCCTCATTTCAGATAATGTGGACTTCAAGCCAAAACTAGTCAGAAGGGATAAAGAAGGACATTACATACTGCTTAAGGGAACCATAAATCAGCAAGACATAACAATCATAAATATCTATGCCCCAAACATTGGCTCATCCATGTTCGTCAAACAAATCCTTGTCAATTCCAGAAATCAAATAGACCACAACACAATAATACTAGGCGATTTTAACACACCTCTCTCACCACTGGATAGATCGTCCAAACAAAAATTGAATAAAGAAAACATAGATCTCAATAACATAATCAACAATTTAGACTTAACCGACTTATATAGAATATACCATCCAACAAAGAATGAATACACTTTCTTCTCAGCAGCATGTGGATCCTTCTCTAAAATAGACCATGTTTTATGCCACAAAGCTACTGTTAGCAAATACAAGAAGATAGAGATACTACCTTGTACTCTATCAGATCATAATGGACTGAAATTAGAAATAAATGACAGAATGAAAAACAGATACTTCTCCAATACTTGGAGATTAAATAATACACTATTATACAATGAATGGATAACAGAAGACATCAGGAAGGAAATAAAAAAATTCTTAGAAGTAAAGGAGAACAAAGACACATCATATCAAAATCTCTGGGACACTATGAAAGCAGTACTTAGAGGAAGATTTATTTCATGGGGCGCATTCAACAAAAGAAGTAGAAATCAACAAATAAACGACTTAACATTACAGCTCAAAGCCCTAGAAAAAGAAGAACAGACCAACACCAAAAGTAGTAGAAGACAGGAAATAGTTAAAATCAGAGCCGAAATCAACGAAATTGAAACAAAAGAAACAATCGGAAAAATTAACAAAATAAATAGTTGGTTCTTTGAAAAAATAAACAAAATTGATAAACCCTTAGCCACGCTAACAAGGAGAAAGAGGGAGAAAACTCAAATTACTACAATTTGGAATGAGCAAGGAAATATCACAACAGACAGGAGTGAAAAACAAAACCTAATTAGCAGCTATTTTGAAAATCTATACTCCAACAAAACAGAAAACCTCGAAGACATCAACAAGTTTCTAGAGACATATGAATTACCTAAACTGAACAAGGAGGACATACACAACTTAAATAAATCAATTTCAAGCAATGAAATAGAAGAGGTCATCAAAAGCCTACCAACAAAGAAAAGTCCGGGACCAGATGGGTTCTCAGCCGAGTTCTACAAAACCTTTAAAGAAGAGCTCATTCCAATACTTCTCAAAGTACTCCATAAAATAGAAGAGGAGGGAACCCTCCCAAACTCATTCTATGAAGCCAATGTCACCCTGATACCTAAACCAGACAGAGACACATCGAGGAAAGAAAATTTCAGACCAATATCCTTAATGAACATCGACGCAAAAATTCTCAACAAAATTTTAGCAAATCGCATAGAAAAACATATTAAAAAGATAGTGCACCATGATCAAGTGGGTTTTATCCCAGGGATGCAAGGTTGGTTCAACATTCGGAAATCAATAAATGTCATTCACCATATCAACAGACTAAAAGTTAAGAATCACATGATTATTTCAATAGATGCAGAAAAAGCATTCAATAAAATACAGCATCCTTTCATGCTCAAAACACTAGAAAAAATTGGGGTAGTGGGAACATTCCTTAACATTGTAAAGGCCATCTACGCTAAGCCCATGGCCAATATCATTCTAAATGGTGAATAACTGAAAGCATTCCCCCTAAAAACTGGAACAAGGCAGGGATGCCCTCTTTCACCACTTCTATTCAACATCGTTCTTGAGACTCTAGCCAGAGGAATTAGACAAACCAAAGAAATTAAAGGGATACGAATTGGAAAAGAAGAACTCAAACTATCCCTGTTCGCTGATGACATGATTATATATTTAGAGGAACCTGGAAATTTCACCAGAAAACTCTTAGAACTCATAAGTGAATTCAGTAAAGTAGCAGGTTATAAGATCAATGCTCATAAATCCAACGCATTTTTATACATAAGTGATGAATCTTCAGAAAGAGAAATTAGGAAAACTACCCCATTCACAATAGCATCAAAAAAATAAAATAAAATAAAATACTTGGGAATCAAACTCACAAAAGAGGTGAAAGACCTCTGCAATGAGAGCTACAGAACACTAAAGAAGGAAATTAAAGAAAACCTTAGAAGATGGAAAGATCTCCCATGTTCATGGATAGGAAGAATTAATATTGTCAAAATGGCCATACTACCAAAAGTGCTATATAGATTCAATGCAATTCCAATTAAAATCCCAATGATGTACCTTACAGAAATAGAGCAAGCAATTATGAAATTCATCTGGAAGAATAAGAAACCCAAAATAGCTAAAGCAATCCTCAGTAGAAAGAGCGAAGCAGGGGGTATCGCAATACCAGATCTTCAACTCTATTACAAAGCAATAGTAACAAAAACAGCATGGTATTGGTACCAAAATAGACAGGTAGATCAATGGTACAGAATAGAGGACACGGACACAAACCCAAATAAATATAATTTTCTCATACTAGACAAAGGGGCCAAAAATATGCAATGGAGAAAAGATAGCCTCTTCAACAAATGGTGCTGGTAAAACTGGAAAATCATATGCAACAGAATGAAATTAAAACCCTATCTCTCACCCTGCACAAAACTCAACTCAAAATGGATTAAGGACCGTGGAATCAGACCAGAGACCCTGCATCTTATAGAAGAAAAAGTAGGTCCAAACCTTCAACTTGTTGGTGAGGAGCAGACTTCCTTAACAGGACTCCCATAGCACAAGAAATAAAAGCAAGAATCAACAACTGGGATAGATTCAAACTAAAATGCTTTCTCTCAGCAAAAGAAACTATCAGTAATGTGAAGAGAGAGCCTACAGAGTGGGAGAATATCTTTGCCACTCATACTTCAGATAGAGCACTAATTTCCAGAATCTATAAAGAACTCAAAAAACTCTACACCAAGAATACAAATAACCCAATCAACAAATGGGCTAAGGAAATGAACAGACACTTCACAGAAGAAGATGTACAAGCAATCAACAAACATATGAAAAAATGTTCAACATCTCTAGTAATAAGAGAAATACAAATCAAAACTACCCTAAGATTTCATCTCATCCCAATTAGAATGGCGATTATGAAGAACACAAGCAACAATACGTGTTGGCGAGGATGTGGGGAAAAAGGTACACTCATACATTGCTGGTGGGGTTGCAAATTAGTGCAGCCACTCTGGAAAGCAGTGTGGAGATTCCTCAGAAAGCTTGGAATGGAACCACCATTTGAGCCAGCTATCCCACTCCTTGGCCTATACCCAAAGGACTTAAAATCAGCATACTACAGAGATACAGCCACATCAATGTTCATAGCTGCTCAATTCACAATAGCCAGATTGTGGAACCAACCTAGATGCCCTTCAGTTGATGAATGGATAAAGAAACTGTGTCATATATATACAATGGAATATTACTCTGCCATGAAGAATGATAAAATTATGGCATTTGCAGGCAAATGGATGAAATTGGAGGATATCATGCTAAGTGAGATAAGCCAATCTCAAAAAACTAAAGGACGAATGATCTCGCTGATTATCGGATGAGGACATATAAGGGAGGGGTAGGAGGGGTTAGTGTTAGGGTTAAGGTTAGGTTTAGGGTTCGGGATAAGGAGGGTGGTAAGAATGGAGGAAGGAAGGACTGTATAGAGGGCAAAAAGGGGTGGGATGGGAGGGGGGGGAAGGGAAAAAAATAACAATGAATCAAACAACATTCCCCTATGTAAATTTATGATTTTTAATTAAAATTAAAAAATTAAAACACATCAAAAAAATCAATAAAAAAATCATACATAAATGGAGTATAACTTCTCATTCGTCTGGTTGTACATGATGCAGAGTTACACAGGTTGTGTGATCATATATGCACATAGGGTAATAATGTCCGATTCATTCTACTATCATTCCTATCCCCATACCCCCTCCCTTCTCTTCACTCCCCTTTGTCTAATCCAAAGTATGTATGCTTAATTTTGAGTCAATATCACATGATCTTGATTACTTTTGTTCCATAATAAGTCTTGAAATCACGTGGACTGATATTTTTTCCTACTTTTTTTTTTCCCAAAATTATTTTAGCTACTCTTGTTCCTTTGTTTTTCCAAACTCATTTTAGAATAATCTTGTCTACACTTACAAAAACAAACAAACAAACAACAACAACAACAACAACAAAAACATCTTTCTGGAAAGTTAATAGGAATTGTATTAAACCTCTTTCAATTTTAGAAGAATTGACTGTTATGTCATTCAATCCATGAACAGGGAATGTCTCTCCATTTGTTTATGCTTCCTTTAATTCCTTTTATCATCTTTTTGTAGTTTTTAGCATAGAAGTCCTATGCATGTTTTTCTAGATTTACCTGTGTATATCTTTTTTTGAGCAATTGTAAATTGTATTTTGAATTTCGGTGTCTACATTTCTATTATTAGTGTATAAAGTAGAATTGATTTTTGTAGGTTTTTCTTGTATATTGTACTTGTTGAGCTCACTTACTAGTTTATTTTCTGTTTTAATTTTATTTATTTATTTTTTTCCTGTGTATGCGTGTGGATTGCTTGGGATTTCCCATGTAAGTAATTATCTGCATTTTTTTCAGGGCAGTTTTGTTTCTTCCTTTCTTATATAGATGCCTTTTATTTCTTTTTATTGCCTTATTATACTGGTTAGAAGTTCTAGCACTAAGTTTGAATAAGACTGGTGAAAGTGAATGTTTTTGCCTTGTTCCCAATCTTAAAGGGAATGTATTCACTCTTTTACCATGAACCATGATTCTGGTCAAAACATGGACTTTAAGTTTGTAAAAGTATATTAAAACATAGATTTGAATAAGGTCAAATATTCTAAGTGCAAAGACTATGGGACAGGGAACACTTTTTTTTTCAGGTATGATTTGAAAATTAAACAATAAGTACAAAGTGAGGTTTTGAAGTGGATAATTTGCTGACATTATCCTCACACTGAGACTAATCACAGCAAGTCCATCCTACACTTGTGGCAGAGATAATTAAAATCAAGCCCTTAATTCTGACATCTAGATATCTTAGTAGTAGGGATTGGGAGATGGAGGAAAAGAAAGAGATGCTTTCTGTTGCATGCCATTTTAAAATATATACAATCTTTAATTGACACATAATAGTTGTACATATTTATGGAACTGCATGAATATTTCATTTACCAAAAGTCCATGGATAGGAATAGATGGCCTGAGCCTTAAAAGGCAGCCTGTGGGGTGAGGGTATGGGTAAGGAGAACTGCATTTCAGGTGCCAGTTCTCTCATTTTTTGCTATAAATCTTTAAGCACATTATCTACTCTTGTGGAATGTTAGCCTCATCTTAAAGTATGAGCACCATGAGGGCAGACATCATATCTGTGCTTAACAAGTTCTGGCAATGTGATATCACATTCCAAATCAAATAAACATGGAAGGAATGTGTAAGGAATAGAAAAGCAGCCCTTGACATTTAGAAGTTGGCCTGGTGACCAGAGCTAGGCCACATTTTTCTATTAGATATAAACAATTTACACAAGATTATTCTGCAACCATGTTGAGACAAAGCAAGACCATTTCATAATCTCATCTAAGCATAGATTATAAACAAGTCGGCTATACTACCCACAAAATACCCAACATTCACTTTCTTTGTCAAAATGACTGCTACTTCTTTGCTAATTACCACTTTATCCTCCTGCCTCACTTCCAATGGATAAGATTTATTGAGATGTACAGTCAGAAAATTGCCCTTACTTTCTTACAGCATACAATCTACAGCAAACCCCTTTTTCTTTAGACCCTCTTCCAAATCACCCAGCTAAAGCCCAAATCCTAAAATAGGCTTTTTCATATACCCTGGCTTAGTCTGTTTTCTGTTGCTATAAAATAATTCCTGAGACCACATAATTTGTTAAAAATAAATGTTTTGTGGGTCATGGTTCTGGAGGCTGAAAGAGTAGTTAGATGTGATAAGAGTTTCATGCTGTGTCATAACATGGTGTAAAAGCAGAAGTGGAAGTGGATACATGCAAAAGGGCCAAAACATAGGGGTGGCACCATTTAAAACAACCTGTTCTGGCAGTAACTAATCGGGTCTCAGGACAGTGAGAACTCATTTTAAAAAGAATTAACCTGAAAAAGCAGCATTAATACCTTTGTGAGGGCAGAGCCCTCATGACCCAAACTCCTGGCAAAATTCCTACCACCTCTCAACACTCTGACATTAGGAAACAAATTTCAATATGAGTTTTGGAGGGGACAAACTATATCCAAAGCATATCATACTCTCTTATGGAAACATATGACTTCTCATGATGTGTGTCTGTGTTTCAAAGAGTAGGAAACACAACCCATCTAGCTGTATTTCTAGGAACGTTTGGTTGAAGGTATAGTGTGAATAGGGAAACTGGGGAGAAAACTGGGGAGTTTCTTCAGAGTTGTTGTGAGTTTCAAACAGATAATTTAATTTGTGAACAAATATCAATGATCTGTTTTGTGCCATGCACTCTGCTAAATGCAGGGCACATTTAAAAGAACAAGTCCCAAATTGTTTTCAAGTAATTTGAAATCGCAGAACATGCAGAGCAGAAAATTTATTGTCCAATTCAAAGCATTAGCAGGTAGACATACACCTCCCATAAAATGCGTTACAATAGAACCACATGTAAAGGAGCATCTAATCCTCTGGTCCTTAGGGAAAGAGGGAATCAAGAGAGGGGATGTGCAGTGAACAGAATAATAGTTCACCAAAGATGTCAGGTCTCATTTCCTGAAATCTGTGATTGCATTGCCTTACATGGTAAAAAGGTCTTTGCAGATATCATTAAATGAAGGATCTTAAAATAGGGTGATTATTCTGGATTATCTGGTTAGAAGGCAGGAGGCTAAGAGAAAGAGATGGAAGAGCAAAATGACTTGGGGTCACAAGTTGGGGGCATGTGGGCAACCTCTTGAAGCTGGAAAAGGCAAGGGAATGGCTTCTTTCCTAGATCCTCTGGAAGGAATGCAGGTTTGCCAATTTATTTTAGACTTGTGATCACCAGCACTGTGAGATATTAAATTTGTGTATCTTAAGCTAACTAAATTTGTGGTAATCTCTTGAAATAGTAACAGGAAACTAGTACTGGTTTAATGTTCAAGGCAGTGTGTTCCAGGCATAGGCAAAGGTAGACTATTTCCCATGAGGACCTGCCAGGTGTCTGTGTACTTAGGTGTGTTACATGATATTTGGAGATCAGATCTTGAAGGATCTTCTTTCTGTGCAAAGAAATTGGAAATAATCCTGAAGGTAATCAGCGACCTCTTAAGGGTTAAAAGAGGGGAGTGTGGCAAAATTAGAATTGCCTTTTAGAAGGATGGGTCAGAGTCTCTAAGTAGGGATAACAGTCAGGAGATAACTTAAATATCCTGGCCAACAAATGATTAAGAAGCATTCTTTGATCACTGTCCCTAAAGTGACCTCGCTTATTCCTTTAAATTTGGGATGAGAAGACCTTGGGAAAAAATGGTTGTGCTCTTAAAATATTTGAAGTACTATCATGAGAAAGAGCAACTAGGCATGGCATAAGCTGATTTAAGATCAAGGGATAAAGTCTTAAGGAAATATTAATACACTATCAGGAAGCACATTCTAATAATTAGTGTAAAAATAGAGTTCACAGATAATTATGTCTTACAATTCGTTCTTTCAACCATTCAACAAATAATCATTTGAACGGATAGGATGTGGCAGGTGTTAGGCATAGGATAGTGAATAAAACAAAAACACTGCTCTAATGGTGTTTTACTTTCCTTGTGTAATGTTGCACTGCTTACAAATAACCTTTATATAAATCAAGAAGCAAGCTCCCAGTCGAGATATCGGAAAAGAGATTGATATACGGGCGAAGCTGACTCGGAATGAACTCTGGCCATGGAAAATCGGGAAGAAAGATAACTCAAAAGCAAGAACTCGAGACTAAAAAAGGCCACAGGAGATCTGTCCCAGCAACTCCGCCCCTCCCCCTCCCCTCCCCCTCCGCCCCTCCCCCTCCCCTCCCCCTCCGCCCCTCCGCCTCCCCTCCCCCTCCGCCCCTTCCCCCGCCCCTCCGCCCCGCCCCTCCGCCCCGCCCCTCCGCCCCGCCCCTCCGCCCCGCCCCTCCTCCTCTCCCTCGCCCCTCCCCCGCCCCTCCCCCGCCCCTCCGCCCCTTTCTCCGCCCCTTCTCCTCCGCCCCTCCTTCTTCCTTTCATCAGTGCCATTTCTCCTCCCCGTTGCTCCTTCAGCACTTGTCTCTCAGCTCGCGGGGTTTGGAGACCTCTCTCGCGAGATTTCGCCCTAACCAGTCTGGCTGTGTTGGCAACTGACAGTGAGACGAGGGTTGGTTTTGTTGCTGATTTTCCATAAATTTAGGCCGATCCCGTAGGCATTAACTAGGTCCCAGGGGCCGAGACCTGGGGTGCTGGCGCCAGCAGGGTTCCTGAGGAGGGAGCGGGGACCAGCGCCGGGTTCGGGCCGGCTCAGGCCGCGTGCGTGCAGCGTGTTCGCCGCCGGCCGGGTTCCAGTCCGGGCTTGGAGTTGGGGTCCAGGTGGGTGATGGCAGGCGCCGTGACGCCGCCTGGGGACTCCTCTAGCTCGGGTCCGAGGGCGGGCGCTGTGTGCGGGTAGGGACCCTGTGGAGTGGGCAGAGCCCCGGCGTCCGCTGACCGCGCAGACCTCGGCGTGGGTCCGCCAGGTTGGCGCCCAGGCCAGGCCTGAGGTCCGCGGCAGAGCTCGGATAGAATAGCACGGAATGGAATAGATGGCCTGAGCCTTGAAAGGCAGCCTGTGGGGTGAGGGTATGGGTATGGAGAACTGCAGTTCGGGTGCCAGTTCTCTCACTTTTTGCTGTAAATCTTTAAGCACAGTATCTACTTATGGACTCTTAGTCTCATCTTAAAATGTGAGCACCGTGAGGGCAGATGGGAGACTGCAGAAATGGAGTAGGTCTTAAGTCTAGAAAAGTTGCTTCTGAAGTTACCATTTGGAGGTGGTTTTCCTTTTTCCCTGCCTCGTACGAAGCTCCGTTGCTTATTCAGAGAGGCAAAAAAGAGTAAAGAGGAGGTTAGGCGAATGATTTACATTCCCGAATTATTTTTTTAAATTAAGGTATACAAAACAATGGAGTATATGACAGAATCCACCGACCGCAGCCCTGGACACATGTGAGTTGTGACACTAATCCCTCTACAATTTTAAGATCTTACAGTGAGTTCTTGAAACGTACTGCCATAATAGTGGAAAACTTTTGGTGGTGATGGTGAGAGGGTTTTTTAAAATGGGAAAAAATGAAAGTCTATTTCTGCAGAAAATCAAACTCATGTTTAGTTATAACATTTGTTTCAGTAAATACATGCTTAAGAAGGTTAAAATATTTCCTATGCGTCTTGTAGATGACACTGTCCAATATGTAGTCACTAACCATACGTCTATTTAAATTTAAATTTAATTAGAATAAAGTTGAAAGCTCAGCTGCTCTATCATACTAGCTACATTTCAGATGCTCAGTAGCCAGCATTGGAAGAGTATCAAATTTTTGGAGAATATTGATCTGTACCAATGATTTCGAAACTTTCTGCTCCCAATGTACTTGGAATCATGATAATCCCATCACTTAAAATGGATCATTAGACATTGATACACTTCTTATCCTGTTTTTAAAAAAAGTTCTCCTTTGGGTAAATATTTGTGTGTGTGTGTGTGCGCGTGTGTGTGTGTGTGTGTGTGTGTGTGTGTGTGAAAATAGCCTTTGGAGTATATTGCTAATGGCTAGTAGAAATGATTTAGATATCACTTTCCACTGGTATATTCTGAGGTCATACATTTTCCCTCAAAACTTTTTTTTTTTTTTTTTGGGTGTGTGATATGTGCAAAAAAGCTGTGAGGTCTTTTGTAGGCTCTACTATTGCATTCGCAATTGCGCGATTTATTGTTAAGTCTTTTTATGGGTAAAAATTAATATACATATTTGTGTCTTTATAGAATATGTCTGGAAGGGCATATGTAAATGGTTAGTTATGTTTGTTAATCTCTGTGGGTGGCCTTGGTTGAGTGTGGTAAAGAGAACTTTAACCTTTCTTTGCATTTTAATATTTAAGTATTTGAAATTGAGATTAGTGCAAGTTTTGTATTTTCTATCATTATGTCTCCATTCACTTTAATGAAGCATATTAACATTTGTTTTTCATAGGAAATGTTTATTCATATCTTTTCTGGTTATTTAAATGTGAATGTAAATTAAAAGAATTTAGTTCCTAGTGACTGCACTAGTCACTGCAGCTGACCCACTGGCCATGTGTAGCTAATGGCTACCTTATTGAACTGAGCAGAAATAGAATATTTCTATCATTACATGAAGTTCTGTTGGACAGTGTTGACTCTCTAGACTACTTACAACATCTGCCTTATTTTAAGCATTTTCAAAACTGTAGCCATCAGATTTTTTTGATGTTTGCTCCAAGGTTGTTCTTTACTGTATCTTTGAAGATTGCTGTTTCTATGTAATGTTTTTTTAAAAAGGCAGAAATATGGCCTAACTTGAAGTCTTTTGTTTGGTAACTTTTTATATAACTAGTACGTTAAAAAGTAAATTGGAAAATTTATCTTTTATTTTTTTCAAGCTTGTGCTGTGAGTGTGGTGTCCCAATTAGTCCAAATCCTGCCAATATTTGTGTGGCCTGTTTGCGAAGTAAAGTAGACATCAGCCAAGGTATTCCAAAACAAGTCTCGATTTCTTTCTGCAAACAATGTCAAAGGTATAGTGCGTTACTATTTTACCCTAAAGTTGGGATTTACATAGAGATCCATTGAGATATACCAAGATGCACAGAATAAAGCACATGCAATTTAGATTTAATTTTTACTTGGTGTTGCCAAAGACTTTAGAATTTGTGTTTTAAAATATAATTTTTAGTTTGCTCTACTAATCTGGTAAAGAAAGTGTAAAGGTATTTGAATCTGTTCTTTTTCTGTTGAAGAATTTAATAGATTTGATGCATATAATTGATAGATAAGAGTTGATGTCTATAAGGGTAAGAGCAGATTATTAAGGATATATTACCTTTATGTCCATGAAGTTGTTTCATTAGGAGCTTTGTATGATAAAAACAAACAAACAAAAAAACCCACCTTATGTTTTAAGTAATTTAGCAATTTTAAAAAAAAAAAACTCTTAATATTCACATGTAATTAAAATGACTATAGTATAGAGGTGGTTCAAGGATTTCTGGAAAATTTGAAAACTGTCTTCCCAGAAAATGTTCCATATACATAGATATACAGACTTTTAGTGATTTAATAGTGTACGAGCCTGGCAAGTGTGATAATTTATTATAAACATTTGCTATTCTTAAAAGCATGGTAGAATTTTAAAAGTAGTAGACAAAGAATCAAGAGGCCTAGTTTGTTTTGGATTTCTTACAAACTAGTTTTTTTAAACTCTTGGTAACTCATCATCTCTGTTTTCTCACCATAGTGAAGAAATTTTATTAGATGATTTGGGAAACCCTTTCTAGCTCCAAAAGTGTACTTATAAGCAAAGGGGAATCTGTGTAATGTTTTTGATAGAACCTTGAAAAGTGAAAATCTCAATGGTCAACTCTTGAAGGAATAAGACCATTTTAATAGGCTATTTCAGTTTGGCTTTCTCAGTCAGAATTTTGGTTTTTTAGTTCTGGAACTCTTTGGGTTAATGCTTCAGAGCAACTTTGGGTGTTGTTATTTCCTGGTAAATAATCATTATTACATCTGACTATTCACATGAAAAGTTTTGTTTTTCCTTGATATGTTGAATTTCAGTGTCTTATCTTCTTAGATATTTTCAGCCACCAGGAACTTGGGTACAGTGTGCTTTAGAATCCAGGGAACTTCTTGCTTTGTGTTTGAAAAAAATCAAAACTCCTCTGAGTAAGGTATGTCAAACAGCTAATATTAGTGTTTATAGGTACCCTTTGATTAAAACTCTCTTTGTCAGAAAGTCGGGCAGTGGGTTTTTCAAAAGTATTAAATGCCACTGTTGTTACCAATATTACTCCACTACAAATATTTTAATTAAAAGTGTTTTATTCTTATACACACACACACAGATACACACACACACATACATACATACTCTTATGGAAAATGAAATTATTTGTTTTGAAAGACAGAATCAACTCTTCTCATTATTGAGAACCTTTTCTGTGTAATATTAATTTTTCTGAAAATCTTTATATAAAACTATCACTATACATAATCAAGTAGATTGTAGTATTGGGAATGTGCTATTTGGTTATTTTTTGTTTTCATTGTTGGTCTGGAAAGAAAATTGCCTATTATTTTAAGTCAATGCATAAATGTCTCCAAAAAGGAAAAAAAAAAAAAAAAAATCCAAATATTATTTGTTTGTAGAGTCCTAATTATTTAACATACACTTTCAGTTTTCTTCGTTAAAACTTTATGGCTCACTTCTACCATATATGTTTTTAATTGAAATGGAGTCTTTCAGTTGAAGACTTTTTTGATTCCTTAAGCTCTTATACAATTTCATGTAATAGTTCTTTGAAATTCATCCCTTTATTTCTTCTGTACTCTGTAATTTTTGTTGTCACATGTTGGTCTTCGTGGCTTAAAACCCTTCATATTTTAAAATAACTTTATTTTTAAGTTCTGGAATCTTTCATGTTCTTGATGCATTTTTGTCTTTGAGTTTTTCAAAGGAGTTTGAACAGGTTGAGCATTCCTTACCCAAAATGTTTGGAACAAGAATTGTTTCAAATTTCTGAGTTAAGATTTTTTATTATTTATATGTACAGTACTGAGTTAACACAAACTAAACACAAAATTCATTTATTCATATATGCCTTATATATATGCCTGGAGGTAATTCAATATAATATTTTAAGTAATCTGTGTTTCATGGTGTGGAATTTTCCACTTGTGGCATTATGCCAGCACTCTCAATGTTTTGAATTTTGACATACTTCAATTTTTGATTTTCAGATTGTGGAATGCTTAACCTGTGGTAGGATATTTTTAAAACTTAACTTTTGTTCCCTGATTTTTCCATTTTTGTGCATCTTAGATTTTCACTTTTATACTTCATATTTTGCCCCATGTCTTGTGAATTTTAATAATTTGTAAATTCTTTCAAAAGATATTTAACAAGTAACAGCTGTGTGCCAAAACTGCTTTTTGATGTTGGGAACATGTAGTGATTAAGAGAAAATAATCCTTGTGTCAGCTTCTCTTTTAGTTTGGGGGAGGGAGTAGTGTGTAGAATAAGCAGTGATTAAAATAGGTATGTTATATGACCTATTAAAAAGTATGAATTTTGTGCAAAAAAAAAAAAAAAAACTAGGAAGGAAATCATTATTAGTGGAAGAGTTGCAATTTAAAATAGGGTATCTGGGGAGACCTCACTGCGAAGGTGACCTTTAAATAAACATTAAAGATGGTAAGAAAGGGAGCTATGTAGAAATCTGATAGAAAAGCATTATGGTTAAAGCAAAGCAAGAAATGTAGAGACCAGAGGTGAGAGCACATCTGTGTGGGTAGAGTGGAGTGGTGGAGAGGAAAAGTAGTTGAAGATGAAGTCAAAGAAATTATGGAAGATCAGAGTATACCTTTCCTTATAGACCTTTTTGAGGATTGGTTTTTACTCCAAGTGTAATAGATGTAAAGGATCTTAAGAAGACAGAATAGTGAGATAATATGGTTTGATTTGTTAGTTCTCTAGCTGCTGGTTTAGAATAGAAGTGGAGTGTGCATATGGCGGTCGTAAAGGTAGGTGCATAGGCCTTAGGAAGTGATTGAAGTAATACTGAGAACTGATGGTTTGGAATCAGAAATGGAGATGGTGGGAAGTGGACAGATTGTGGATCTATTTTGAAGCTGGTCAGTTACATTTACTGGTGTAGCTGGATGGGTGTGTAAGAGGCAGAAGAGTTAAGGATAACTTCCACTTTTGTCAATTTGAGCAGCCTGAAGGAGGGAGTTGTCATTAGTGGGGTAAGAAAGGCTTCAAGAGAAATAGGTCAGAGTGGGGGAGATAAGAGCTCATCTGTAATTGATAATTGTCTACCAGACATTTAAGTAGCAATATTGAGTGGGCAGCTAGATAAATGAGGATAGTAGTCCACACTAGAGATAATGAATTTGGGATATACATAGTACTTAAAGCCATGCCTTGAATAAGATTACCTAGGAAGTTTAGATTGAGAAGGGAAGAAACTGGAGGACTGAATCCTGGAGTCCTTTAATGATAAAAGGAGTAACCAGCACAGGGGACTAAAAGGAACTGCTAGGAAGGCAGGAAAATTAGTGAGTATGATATCCTAGAAGGCAAGGGGTAGTGTTTTACGAAGAAGGGAGTTGCTGACTGTGTGCTTTGCAATGGTGAGTTCTATAGACTTAGCAATGTGGATGTTATTAGTTAACTCTGGAAACAATTTCTGTTTAGTGGTGATGTTAAAGATGTGCTTTGAGTGGAAGTGAAACAATGGCAGAGGGAATTGGAGGCAGTAGATATAGACAGTTCTTTTGAGATTTGCTGCAAAAGGACTCAGAAATGGAGCAACGATTAGAGAGGAGATTGGGGAAGATAGAAGATGTAAGAGATTTAACAGTGTATTTGTAAGCTCTGTAAATGATAATATACAAAGGAAAATTTTTGTTAAACTGCAAGGAGACAATAATTGGCTGGAGGTATCCTTTTAGGGTAGAAAGAGATAAAATACAGCAGATAGTGGAAGAATACATTTGTTTGTTCTTTCATTTATCCAGTACTTACTTTCTGACAGGTACAGTTTTGGAAGCCTGAAATATCTATTGGGACATTCTAGAAATTGATGTTAGGAACACGGGCAGTTCATCTGTGGTAACAGGAAAGTTGTTGATAAGTGGGAGCTTCTGGAAATTCTAAGAAAACAGATGCAAGGGAAGTAGCCATGAGGGAAGAGCTATTAGATGTTTGAAGACAGATTTAAAATAGTCCTAGGAGAGAAGAAGAGGGAATATACTAGAACAGTGTTGAATAGGTGCTGGGCAGTGCTGACAGTTACTGTTAGAGATTTAAAGATCAGTCACATGATGTGTGTTTCTCTGATCCCTTTAGCTGCACAGATCATGCATATAGAGCAGGCAAAGGGTTGAATTGAACTAAATTATGATTTAGCCTGGTTAATACAGTGAAGTGAAAGAGGGACCAAGGAAATTGAGAGTGTATACACGGGAATAATTTTGGTGTTTGGTTTGGAAATTAACTAGGATAGGGTGGAAATGAGTAGATGAAGGCTGATGAGAGCTAGTGAAAAGTATGAATGGATTTTCTGTTGTGTTGAAGGATTTTTGGTGCCTAGGAATAGAAGTAATGAGCTAGAGAGAGAGGTGGTAGTCAGTGAATAGGATGTTTGGAATTAAGATCTTAGAGAAGTTGTCGTTGTTGGTAATAAAGGGAAATGAATACTAGCGATAGGAAGGGGGGAAAAACACTGGGGGGATAGAACTCAAATAATGGAGGGGTTAGGGTATGTTATTATAGAAATTGCTAAATATTAATGTTGGAAAGACTGACAGTGAGTGAGCCAGGAGCTAAAATCCTTAAGAAATGAGAGCAAGCAGTACAAGGATAACTATACCAAAGAGAGCAATAGGTGGGTAGAGTCTGATGACTTTAGATTCAGTCTCAGTATACTGAATGAGGCTGCAGGGAGAATGGTCTAGCATTAGCAATGAAGAACAAAGAAGACATTTGTCTGGCTCCTGGTCTAGTGATAGAAAGAAAATGAGTAAAAAAATCAGTCAACATTTTCATTAGCTATAAGGGAGCAGTATAATCAGGGGATCTAGAAGATGAATGTTCAGCAAAATGGTTGAGGACTTAGGAGGTTTTGTTAGCAAGTATTGGGTTCTAGAGAGTCCAATAAAAGGGTTACAGGATTTGAGAGAAAATGTTAGATGAGGACATAATAGGATGTATGTGGAACCATATGAAAATTGGAGTGTGGAAAATGAGGGATGACTGAGGTATCTGGGTCTATGGTAAAGAAGATAAAAGGCCCAATAAGATTGATGAGTTGTGGTGGTTTAAGGACAGTTAGTGTGGTAATACTGGTTTGGGGAATGTTGAGTGACTGACAAAGACCCTATCTCCATTCTGTAGATGGAGACATAGGAATAGGAAGCTGCGTGTTACTCTGTACCTGGCAGCTTGTTGACTACTAGGTTTTGCATTAGGACAACCAGTTACATAAGGAAGTTTTTACTCTGGAGTGTTGCATCTACGCTAGCTAGACGAGTTTTCATCAAATGTACTTGAATAAAATTATAATCTGCTTTCTCATACCTCCCAGATCTGTTATCTATAGCACAGATTTTTCCATAGATCCGTAGATCAATATGTATCATACCATCCATTGAACAAATCCACTTGGATATCTCAGATATGCCATAAATTTAAATGTCTGAAACTAAATGCAACATTTCTCCCAATTAAGTCTGTTCTTCATGTCAGAAAAACTGTATTACCTATGCCCAAGTTGGATACTTAATAATCATGTTTAATACTTGATACTTAATAATCAAGAGTTTGTTTTCTTTCTCAAATTCATTTATTAAATTCTACAGATTTCATCACCTGAGTAGCTCTTGGATTTTCTTGTTATTCCCAATTCTTAGTTCAGGTTACCTACAACTTCTTCTCAAATTATTGCAACATCCTACATTCTTGTTTTCCCATTCCTCTTGTCCTAAAACCCGCATTCTAGTTATATCCAGTCTCTCACATATAGTGAATTCTTTTTTGGCTTCTGTAAGTACTGCAGATTTGGCAGTGAGTTATGATTGGGAAGTGAGTTCCAATTGTGGATTCAGTATTGGATGCATTAAACTTCCTCTAATGAATGTCCATTCAAAAAAAAAAAAAAAAAGCCACAGATTTTAGACTTTATGAGAGAATAATCCAAGTGGAAATTTTGTTCATGAGGTTTCTTGTAAGTAATGAAGTCACCAATTCTTTGCTTTCTATAACAAAAACAAAAAAAAAAATGTAACTTCCATAGAAAGTTCAATACAGTTAAGAGAAAATGATTTTTCCTATGCATATACTTACTTTCTTGAATTGTATCAATTGTATTAATACAGCCATTAGTTTGTCCTTTTATTTGCTGCTGTCATTTCCATACCCCTGATGATGAAACTTTTTTTTATAGTGATGCTACACTAAATACTAAATAGTTATTATTTCACCCCCCCCCGCCCTTCAGGTAGGAACTCATGTTTCTTTTCGTTTATGTTTCATCGAAGGTACGCCTTGTAGATGCGGGCTTTGTTTGGACTGAGCCCCATTCTAAGAGACTTAAAGTTAAACTGACTATTCAAAAAGAGGTAAGCTATACATTATTTTCTAAATATGGTTAAAGTGTAGGAAATGACAATGAGGGCCTAGAGGCAAGTTATTTTATACCTTAAATAGCTTAAAAGGAAAAGTGTACTATCTTAATTTTAGTCTTTTGTTTTCCTCTGATCATCTGTACAAATGCTTGGTCAGTGGTAAGAGCAGCTGTTGCTCATCATTAGTGGGTTAAGTAATTTGTCAAAAGGACTAAAGTAAAAACATGGGCTAAGGTAATGATTCTCAAACTTGCCCGATCACCATAATGACTCACAGTAACTAAATCAGAATCTCTGGATGTGAGGATCTGGAATCTAATATAGTCTTTCTTTCTTTCTTTTCTTTCTTTTTTCTTTTTTTTTTTTTTTTTTTTTTTTTTCACTGTGGTGCTGGGATTGAACCCAGGGTTTTGTGCATGCCACCACTGAGCTATATCCCCAACCTATTTGTATGTTGAAAAGGCTTAGGTGATTTTTGATTGGTCATGTTGGGGAGCTGTTAAATTAAGGAACATTTTCCTTTTTGTGAATTTTCCTTCTTATTTTTTTCTTCTAAGTGTGAATTCTGTTTCCATTCAAAGAAGGTACACATTTATGCCCACACAAATGCATGTACATGTGTATACACATTCTTCAGAGAATATCCTCACAATCATTTCAACTAAAGGTAAATTTGAAATGTTAAGAATTTAAACTTGTATACCTATCTTAAAATAATATGACTTACTTTTGTCTTTAAACTCAACATATTAATATCCCCAAATGTAGGAAAAGATTTTTAAAATGGTAAAATGAGACAGACATCATTACCCTGTGTACATGTATTACACAAATGATATGACTTTACATCTTGCACAATCACAGAAATGAAAAGATGTACCCCATTTGTGTACAATGAATCAAAATGCAGTCTGTAAAAATTAAAAATTAAAAAAAAGAAAGTAAAAAGAAAAGAAAAAGAAAAAGATTTTAAATTATTAAAGCATTATTTTAAAAAAGGTATTTATCATGAAACAATTGTAAGGATGAAGAAATGTAACTGTTTTCTTTCCCAGGTGATGAATGGTGCTATCCTTCAGCAAGTGTTTGTGGTGGATTATGTTGTTCAGTCCCAAATGTGCGGAGATTGTCACAGAGTAGAAGCCAAGGATTTCTGGAAGGCTGTGATTCAAGTCAGGCAAAAGGTAATGAGAAAAAGATGAGTAAATTCTACATTGTATTTAATCTTTGTCAGTTATAAACAGTAGTAAAAAACCTCTTTTTCCCTTTCTTTCCAAGTCCTTTAAGCACCAGGGATTCTAGATCCCTGGAGCATTCAGCTTTGGAAATAGATAATTATTTTACATTTTACGTAATCTTTAAATGTTGTTTTTATTTGAAAAATCAGTGTGCTATACCTATAGATGGTACATTTGTAGTATATTTATAAATGACTTATTTTGGTGTTCAGTTTATTGATCCAGTAATGCTTTTATATTTAGACTTTACACAAAAAAACATTCTACTATCTGGAACAGTTGATTCTGAAATATGGAATGCATCAGAATATACTTCGTATCAAAGAGATTCATGGTGAGTTAAAATTTAAAATAACTTCAATTTTATTTCAACTTACTTATCTTTCCTGATAACATTTGGATTAGTACTATCCAAAAAAACTTTGTTAGGAAGAAAACAATTTTAGTTTTATATCTGTACTGTCAATATGAAGTTACTAGCTACGTGAGTATTTGAAATATATTGAGTATTTGAAAGATGGCTAGTACAACTGAGGAACTGAGTTTGGAATTTTCTTCTATTTTAATTTAAAGTTACATTAAATTTATATTTTGGGGGGTATAGGAAATCAGTTTTATTCCACATTTTTTTAAACTAGAACATTTTAATTGATATTGTATTTGGGTTCATTTTGACAAAATTGTAAATACAAGGAATATGATTTCAATCCCCATCCCCTTCATTTCCTCCCTCCCCCTTTTCCTCCTCCTCTACTGATCTTCCTTTTTCTTATTTATTTTTGGTACTGGGGATTGAACTCAGGGGTGCTTTCCTACTGAGCCACCTCACAGCTCTTATTTATTTATTTTTGATTGGTACTTTCTACATACACATAAAGGTGAGATTCCCTTCAGTACATTTGTATATGTATATAACATGATTTTGGTAAATTCATTCCATTTCCCTTCTCCCTTCTTCCTTCTCTCTCTCTTCCCCCTCTCCCTCATCTCTCCATGTCTGTCTGTCTGTCTTTCTCACTCTCTCTCACATCTCTTGTTCTCCTTTTATTCCACTAATCTTCCCTAAATCCTTATGATATCCAATTCTCTCCCCCACTGCCCTCTTTCCCTTGTTTTGATCTACCTTCTCCATATATAACATTCAACTCTTTGAGTCTGCCTTATTAAATTTACATTTTAATATAAGTTTATATTAAATTTACATGTGGTTAGTGTCTTCTTTGTTGGATATCACATATCTAGAGAAATAAATTTTTTTTCCCTTGATGTTCTCCTCTTTTCCCAGTTCAAGACATTTATCAAGCATCTGGATTGTGATAGATGCCATTTGGGGTTCTTAGAACATAATTAATTTCTGCCCTCAGTAGGCTGCTCATCTTGCTACTAGAAGAGTAAATCAGTGTTTACATTAATGAAAGTGTAAAGTGCTGTGATAGAAAATTCATTAAAAACCTGTTTTATATAATGGAAAGATCAGTTCTGATTGGAAGAACCTTATTATTTTTGAGATGTTTAAGTTCTTTTGTTGTGGTTTCATGTTTTTATATGTTGAGCACTACTTGTGATGGATGTTAATTCAGAAGTCTAAACTCAATAATAATAAAATTATATACAAATAGCAGAATTCTTTTTTAAAAAAATTTATTAAAACATTCTTTTTTTTTCTTTAGTCTTCATTTTATTTTATTTTTTATTTTTATGTGGTGCTCAGGATTGGACCCAGTGCCTCACATGTGCTAGGCTGCTCTACACTGAGTCACAACCCCACCTACAAAGAGTAGAATTCTTGATGGAAGTTTAAAATTGTTGCATATTTTTCATAGGGGTTCTTTAGATCATGGTTCTGTCTAGGCACTTCCTGCTTTTTTGTTGTTTTGTGGTGCAAGGCGTTGAGCCCAAGCCCTTGCACAATGGTATGCAAGTCGTCTGCCACTGTTTATCCCATAAGCCTGCAGCACTTACTGTTTTGATGTAGTATAATTACTCATATTGGTGGTGAATACATATTTCTAAAATTTGTAACATAAAACACAAACATCTTTATGATTTTATAAAGATTTATTTAAAAAGTGGTAAAAATATTTGTGTTTTATATTATCAATTTCAGAAATCCCACAGAAACTATGTTTTTGGATCGCACTTGCTATTGCTAGATGTGAATTGTTTTTGTAGTCTCTTTCCAAAATACAGGTTTAATGGCCAAATTCTTAAATTGTATTCTTTATTTTAAAACCATGAGTTCCATTGTTACTGATCTGTTATTTATTTGTCTGTAAATGTTAAGGAAAGTATGTCAAAGTGTGATTCTTTGTCCTTAAATAGGGCAAATACTAGTTTTTTCTCCTGGAGAACATTTTTAAGCTTTCTCTCAGAATTGAGTGTATTATTAGTAGACTCAGGATTGACAGTCTAACTTTGTGAAATGGGTTTAGTTAATACTTATGTGGATAAGGTCCCTTATTGACTAGTTACCAGACAGAGATAACACTGTTGTTCTATTTAACTTTGTTCTGATAATTCTTTGGGGGATACAGAGACTCAAATTGTCTAAGGATGCAAAATCCTATTATTATAGTTTACTGCCATGGTAGGTAGATGCATTCTCACACAGAATTTTTTTGGTAGGAAAAGAATTGGATATATTTTGTAATTACTTTCAAAACCAAAAGTGCCATAGGTTTAAGAACTTGTCTTTTATAATCTAGAGCAATTTTTTTTTCCTGTTTGTTCTTGGTTTGATAATAATCTCTGGCTTGTTTTCTTATTTATAACTTCATTTATAAAATAATACTCAAAAATTTAAAAATGGAAGTATATATAAATGAAGGATTTTCACTTCATTTTTATCTACCTGGCATTCTTATATATAGTATACTCCTTAAAATTAAGACATTCTTTGTAAATTGTGATATAATGATTTCCTCTCAAGTGGGATTTTTTTGTAATGTTCTGTGACTTACTGTTCTATTTAAGATATTTGGAAACTTGCACACATTGTCTGTAGTTTTGTTCATTACTTTTCGTTACTGTGTGGTATTCATTAATCAGTGTGTATTTTAATTTAATTATTTCTTCATTAACGGGCTTACCAGTTCATTTTTTTGCTGCTGCAAGCTGCACTGTAATAGCCTTATATGTTTTTCTTTGTACATATGTAAGTGGGTTTTCTTTGGGATCGATTTAAAGAAGTGGAATTACTGGACAATATGCAAATGTTAAATTTTATTACATACTGATAGATTGTCTTCCAAAATAGTCCTTTTTTTTTTTTTTTGTTACTAGGTATTGAACCCAGGGGTACCTACACTGAGCCACATCCCCAGCTCTTTTTATTTTGAGACAGGGTCTCACTAAGCTGCTTAGGGCCTCAATGAGTTGCTGAGGCTGGTTTTGAATTTTTGATGCTCCTGCCTCAGCCTCCTAAGTCACTGGGATTAGTCATGCACCACTGTGCTGGGCTCATTTTCTTAATTGTGTCCTTTGAATTGTGAAAGTTTTGAATCTTGATGAAGTCCAGTTTATCAGGTTTTGTTTCTTGTAAGTCATGCTTTTGGTGTTGTGCTTAAGAACTGTTTGTCTAATCAAGGTCACAGAAATTTTCTCCTATGTTTTCTTTCACTAGTTTTAGCTCTTATATTTAGATCTTAATTCTTTTGAGTTAGTTTTTGTGCAGGATGTGAAGTTAAGTGTGTAAGTTCATCTTTCTGTATACATGTTCTTTGTCCCAACTAAAAGACTATCCTTTCCCTAGTGAATATCTTGTATTCTTTGTCAGATATCTGTTGACTAAATATATGTTTTGTTTCTGGGATATCATATATTCCATTGATTTCTATATCTGTCCTTATGCCAGTACCAAACTGTCTTGATTAGTTAGTGTGAGTCCTATGAATTTGTTCAGTTTCTTCAAAATTGTTTTGGCAATTAGGGATAATTTTAGTTTCCCATGTAGTTATTTACAAAAATGTCTCTAAATATTTCTTAGTGAGTTTGCTTTTAGCTTTTTGTTTGTTGACAGTTTTTAATGTTATTGCATTGTGAACAGATAATATGATTTTAGCTGTCTGGGGTTTATTGAAGCTTTTTCAAATATATACTTTCTTTTGCATTTCAAATCTCAGATGGATTCCAGTTATGTTCTTGGTAGATTTTATTACATAAATGTTTGTTAAATTCGTTACATAAAATATTTCTCTTTTTTTGTGCTAGGGATTGAACCTAAGGCCTTGTGTATGTTAGGCAAGTACTGTACCACTGAGTTACATCCCCAACCCTTTTTCTTTTCTTTTTTGGGTACTGGGGATTGAACTCAAAGGTGCTTTACCACTGAGCTACATTCTCAGCCATTTTTATTCTGTATTTTGAGACAGGGTCTTGCTAAGTTGCTAAGGGCTTTTCTAAATTGCTGATGCTGTCCTCAAACTTGGACCCCTTCTTCCCCTGCCCCCCAAATCACTGGGATTTCCAGTGAGTGCCACTGTACCCAGCTATGTCTTATTTTTAAATTTTTGGGTAGGCTCTCACTAAGTTGCTCAGGCTGTCCTCAGACTTGCCGTCTTCCAGCCTTAGCCTCCCAGGTAGCTGGGCTTAATTGCATGCACTATCACACTGAACTATTCTTTTTTCCTTCCCCTTAGAACCAGCCTTTTTTCCCTCTAGAATTAAAATTAATCATGTTGTTTTTCATTTGTTAGCATTTGTCTTATTTAGTCTGTTCTTTGCCAAACAATTTAAGTGACATTCCTAAATTTTAAATATTTTCTAATAATTTGATTTGTTTAATATGAATGTGCAATGTAGTCATATTAGTAGAGGAATATCTTGTTCTGAAGAATTATTTTTATGAAGCTTTTTTTTTTTTTTTTTTTTAAAAAGATGGTCTGGATTTCTATTATTCCTCAAAACAACATGCTCAGAAGATGGTAGAATTTCTTCAGTGTACAGTTCCCTGTAGGTATGTTGTGAACCCAAATGCAACTAGTTCAGGACCTGAAAATGGGTATAGGTCACATCTATTCTTCAAGAGATACATTAGTAACATGTATGTAAGAATTTCCTTGGAGAGCTAGACCTAACACTACTATAGTGCTGAACCATTGATGACTATTTAAATGATAAGAAAAAGGAAAGATGGGTTAAGAGGGCTTTGAGTACAAGAGTTATAGAGGAGGTAGTACTTACACTCCAAGATGGGGAAATTTTTCATAGGCGGAATTTATATCAAAAGGTGAATTTACCATGAACAAAGACTTATGATGGGCATTAGCATGACTTTTAATGGATGCTATGTAAAGTAGATGGTCCTGAGCCATTGGCATATTTGGAGGTATTAAGTAGGTCTTAGATTGTAGTCATACTGATGAAAGTTTTGAGATAACAAGTGGATGAATTTAGCCCTTACTGGAAGCAGGCACCAGGAAACTGTTTAAGACCTATAGGCAATAATTTGATTTGATGAAAATTGATATTCTTGAGTCCTATATAAGTAAAGACCTTTGCCTTTCTATTACTATTAACTTTTTTCTTAATAGATATAAAGCTTCACAAGACTGATCTCTCAGGATATTCATAGTAACACATACAATTACAAAGCACTTTTTCTGTGGAAATTGTTCCAATATGCAAGGTATATTTTTTTCACTTAATTCATATTTAAAGAGTACACATGTTGGTTGATAGGTGATTTAAATCTTCTGGTTTCCTTTAGAGGTGGTTAACATTTAGACTTTCTTAAATGATTTCATGACACATTCAGCCTTGTTACAAAAAAGATAAAAATAATCATGCTTTTAATTATGAATTGGCATGTCTCTCATTTGATGTATTAAGATGAAAGACCTGGTTGTGGTTTTATAAGTACCTATTCCTTAAAATTTGTGATCCTAGTGAACATATGACAGTTATTGAAACTTTGAATTGAAAGAAATGACGTTTAAAAAAAAAAAAAAAAAGTGAGCCAGTTTGTGGTACATGTGCAAACAATTGGTAAGATTAAATAATATTGTGGAAATTAGATCATAGAATTATTTTTACTTGAAAACATAATCTGAATAAAACATTTGGAATGTAGATTATTTCATTTAGTTGTAAGAAATGAAACCTTGCTTCAAAATATAAATGAATTAAAATTAAACAGTTTATTGATCATCTTAGGCTGTATAAGGATAATGTAGGTCTTTACCATGTAGAAACTTACATGTCGATATTAAATTACATGTAATGCTAACTGCCATGATATTTTTGGGTAACTATTCTACAGAAAGTTGTTATATAGGTGCTGTTATATTTTCACTTCATCATGTGTCAATAACTGAAGTAAGCTCTATCATTTGAAAATGAGGAAACTGAAGCTTGGTGAGGTTAGATGACTTTCTCAAAGTTATATAACCACAAAACAATAAGACCAGTATTTACACCCAGATCTGTAACTTTAAAGCTTTTACCAGGAATGAAATGATATTCTAAAACAGCATTAACAGACTTTCTGTAAAGGGCCGTTTAGTAAATATTTTGCATAGCAGTAGCCGTGAATAACATAAAAGTGAATGGCCAGGGCTGTGTCTAGCAAGGCTTTCCAAAAAATGAGCAGTGGGCCAAATCTGTCCTGACTGCCATCTTTTACCAACCCTGATTTAAAACTGAACCTGAAGCCAGGAAAATAGGAATTTAGGTATGAGAACATATTTACCCCTGTGTATTAACTGCTTTGAGTGACTCATACAAGTATCTAGGGGAATGCATAGTGTGAAATACAGTCGTATTTTGTATCTATAGGGGATTGGGTTCTGAATAAAATATTTGGTACCCCTGCAGGTCCCAAAATCTGAGGATGCTTAAGTCCCTATGTAAATGGTATAGTATTTGAATATACTTATTCACATCCTCCTTTATGCTTCAGACCACTTCTAGATTACTTATACCTAATACAATGTAAATGCTGTGTAAATGTTGTACTGTATTGTTTAGGAAATGATGACAAGAAAAAAGTACATGCACATTCATTACAAATGCAGGTTTTTAAAAAAATATTTTTGATTCTATGTTCGTTGAATCCTCATATGTGGAACATGTGATATTGAGGGCTAACTGTATATTCCTTCATTTCTTTGGAAGACTCTTGAGTTGACCACAATTTTTTTTTTTTTTTTTTTTTTTTTGGTACTGGGGATTGAACCCAGGGCCTTGTGCTTGGCAAGGGCAAGTACTCTACCAACTGAGCTATATCCCCAGCCCTAAAACTCTTGAGTTGAAAACCAAGGGTTAAAGAGGAACTAGTATGCACATAGTGTTCCTTTAGTGGAGGAGTCTATGGATGTGAATAGATAGAGCTTAAAATATAACCCAGACCCTTGTTATATTTTAATGTTGTTTAAAAACATAATTATATTACTAGTTACTACAGTATATCCCAATATACATGTAGACATGTGTGACTTTTTGGGGCAATTAAGTCATTGATTAACATATTTGTACATGTACCATTTAAGACAAATGTTATTCCTTAGAAATTTTTATGGATATTAAAAGAATTCACAAGTAGATATACAAAATCATTCTACTACTGATGTTACACTTTACTTAGGAAGTACACAATACTAACATTTAGAGTGATAAGCAAGCATTTGAATTGCAATAAAATTGAAGTAATCTTAACAACTTGGAGATTAGGTCCTAAAAGACTTTTTTTTAAAGCATTTTAATTAAGGCAGATATGCCTGCCTTAAGAAGGTATAACTTATTTTCAATTTAAGGTTTGATTCTTTTCTTTAGGTTCTTTGTTGGTACTAAGTAAAAACTAAAATTTTGGTTGGGGAATTACAGTTGGATTGGGTTTACATTAATAAGTGTTTTTTGGTGACTTATTTAGGATTTATATCATTTAAAATGTTATTCTTATGTCTAGGATAATGTTGTCTGTTTGTCTCCAAAACTGGCACAAAGTCTGGGAAATATGAACCAGATCTGTGTATGTATTCGAGTAACCAGTGCCATCCACCTCATAGATCCAAACACCCTACAAGGTAACTGAAAACTAAATTTACCTTGACAGTTTTGTCCTGTACAATGGGCAATAATAATTTATAATATTAATTTTGTTCTCAATAATGTTACGTTGGGACAGTTAAAATTTGTACTGTTGAATACTTATGAAATGCTGTATAATTATAAAGTATTTGAATTAGTTACCCTTATATATTTTTTATTTAAAGAAACAATTCTGTGAATTTTAATAGATTTCCTAGTTTTATGTCATGAATTTTTACTAAAATTGACTTATTTGCCTCATTTAAGTTTTGTGACTAATTACATATGTTTATTGCTGAATTTCAGTATTTGACAGATATTTTAAATTTTGAAACACGTGACTTTTTGTGACCTGGTGGAACATTTAGTTTGCATGTGAACTTTCACAAATTTTATCATTATCATATTTTTTTGTTAAAAAAAAATTTTTTTTTTTTTTTTTGTAAAGGCCTCATTGATAGGTGTCTCAGTATTTGGCTGTATCTCATACTTAATCTTTTTAATAAGTTTCCTGCAAGTTTTCTGTTATAAAACTTGAGTATATTTTGATATTTTCCAAAAGTCATTCATATCCTTATCAATTAAAGTTCATCAATTAAAGGTCTGTTTGTAGTATTAGTGTAGACATTGTTTGTCAGTAGAGCTAGGCCTTATTTCCTATAAACAAAGCAACTAAAATGTTTCTAAAATAAAATGATAGCACGTGAAATAAGTATACAACTGGTTGAATCTGAGCTTATTTAAAAGCTACTTAGGTCTTTAGCATTCTGATTATAAAAACAACATCATCTATGTTTTGACACCTGATTTTCTCTTATGCTATGAGTTTGGGGCTGAGTTGGCATTGTAGCTCCTGTTGACCTGACACTTCCCAGTTAGTATATACTATCTCCTCCCTAGTTAACACATTTAATGACTCTTTGAAATACATGAGTTCTTTTGTCTTTTAGTTTTCTGTGCTTATTTTTAGTTGCAGATATTGATGGGAGCACTTTCTGGAGTCATCCTTTCAATAGTTTATGCCATCCCAAACAGTTAGAGGAGTTTATTGTGATGGAATGCAGCATCATTAGAAATGTAAAACGCAATGCAGGTGCTGGAATGATATCAAAAAAGGTAAGCGGTATCCTACCCTCCACCTTTTTTTTTTCGTCTTACTATTGTTTCAGTCTTTCTTTTTTAACTTCAAAATGTGGAGTCCAAACGAAGGTAGCACCACATTTGATTAAAAGTGCATTGTTTTTGTTTTTGTTTCTTTTGGTCGTAATACTAATTTGCTTAGACAAATAGAACATTTATTCTGTACTCTACCCTTCTAGAACTATATCTTACTGTTTTCTCATAATGTCATTTAACTTGCTCTAAATCTCTTGTTTTTCCTGTAAATGGAAAACTGGATATAAAGGATTAGCTAAATTTAAGTTAAATATTTTTTGCCAGAATCTGAGAAGTGATGCTGTATACTTTTTATGGTATTATATCAAGACAAGTAATGTCTATTTTACTGACTAAAATAGTGATAGCCAGATCCCTCCATTTTGTTAGGATGTTTTTTCCACCTTGTAACCAGCAAGTAATCTGTGAATTGATACTGTCGTATTATGTACATATCAAGTTCTTATTATCTATGTGTGTATGTGTGTGTGTTTTGTCTTTAGCATTCTTGCCTAAATTAATTATTTTATTTAGTATTAAGTGGTGACCTTTCTATTATTTCTTATACATTTATTAGCCAACATTCTTTATTAAGGAAGAGCTGTCCATTATCACATAGGGCTATTTGGTTTCCCTGACATATTTTTCTTCTGCACTAATTCTTAATTCTTTCTCTCTCTTTTGACATTTTCAGAATAAGGAGTTGGTCTGGTTTATCTTTCAGTGGTGAAAAAAATCTGTTTTAGACTTATTTTTGTGTTTGACAGTGATTATCATCTGTGATTATCATCATGAGCTTATGAAGTTATATGTATTTACTATATTTTATTCCTCCTCCATCCTCACAGATCTATTCTTTTTCTTTTAAAATATTCAGATTGCCCTAATTTGGGCAGTGAGAGCCCCTTCAGAATGGTTCCTATGTTTTTTTGAGATGTCTTTCTTAGTCTAAAAGCATGCTTGCTTTCTGTGAAAGCCCAAAACAGAATTCTGGTGTCCTAGAATTCACATTGCATGCATGATACCTAACCCCTATCTGAAATCAAATAGTTTTTCAAGAATAGAAGTTGGGATTCTTCTAGTGTGATATAGTATTTAGAGACCTCCAATCTGGGTTCTAAGTATGCTCATTTTCTTTGAGTTAATACTGCTTTTTGAGACAAAAATAACATCAGATAACTTGGGAAAAAAATCACTGAAAGTGGAAGACATCACTTTCTATATATTTATTTAAAAAGTAATATAGTGAAGAGCTAACTTTTCATTTATAATAAATATAGAAAAACCAGATAGTATGTTTTCTTGGTTTTCAAAAAATACATTTAACTAGAACAAATCCTTAAGTCTTTTATAGTTAGGAGCAATATAAGAACTAGAAAGTGAATCCTGTTAAATACTACTTAGTTTCTCTGGTAATTTTTTTTTTTTTTTTTTTGTCCTTTGTAAACCTGAGAGTTTTCTTCTTTAAACTTTCAAATTCAGGATGTTGTTTCTGCAGCAATACTTTTTAAAAAATTATACTATGAACTAGTAGTACCTCAAAATTAATTTGATGAAGATCTGGATTCTGTAGTGGTGTACTACTGGGATTCCAAGATTGTTTTGTCATGAACACATTTTTTTTAACCCCTTATGTCAATAAATGTTTGTTTAGAATATTTTCGTGTTTTAAGATTCTTCTACCTTTTCAGCTATCTTATTTTCCCAGTCCATATGCCCAATCTCCCTGTGAAAAACACTTCTTTCAAAAAGTCTTTATGTATTTTTCAGAGGACATTGTTAATGTTTTATAAGAGCCTTGAATAAACTTAACAAAAATCAATTATTCATTTTTATGATTTCCTTCTGAGTCTTTTTTCATACCCATGATTCAGTAATTTATTAGTTTTGACTGTGTTTCAAAACTATGGAAAATAAAAGAAAAATTCTTGTTAAAATGAAAACTAGAAAACTGAAAATCAATATTGTATTTAATTTTTCTATGAGATGTTTCTTGAGTTATGTTCAGATTATTGAAAAACACATTTTCTTTCCTGTTAAGCATACCCTCGGGGAAGTCTGGGTACAAAAAACATCTGAAATGAATACAGATAAACAGTACTTTTGTCGCACTCATTTGGGACACCTTCTAAATCCTGGAGACCTGGTATTGGGGTTTGTATTATTTTACAGTATTTTAAACTTCCAATTAGCATTAAAAATTTTCTTTGGGTGCCAACAAAGCTACCTAAAATACTAAAGTTGCTCATTCCAAAAATATTTTAAGAGTTTTTTGGGAGTCTTACAGCTTTTTAAAAATATTAATATCTAAATTAAACTCTGACTTGGAGAGAAGCTTATAGTTGTTCTGGTTTGACCATCATCTAGGAGTCATTTGTTCTAAGATTTTGGTAATTGACTTCTGAATGTATATAGTTAGATCCATATTTGCAGCTTTTTCTGGGGAGTGGGTAGTTTTTTATTGTGCATATGCTTCTCCTCAAATATTTCACTTTTAAGAAATGGTAGCCATATATGCAAAATCTTTATAATGTCATGGAACAATCCTTTCTCAATCAAAGCTAATCAGTGTACTTTAAACATTACCTTGATGGTTTCATTTCCTTTTGCTGGAGAATGGGAAGTGTTTTTATTTTGTTTTGTTCATTTCCACGAAATGAGTTAGATGGATGTATGTATGTGTTGCTTCTTTAACAAAAGCATATAGTAAGATAGACAGCAGCATATAGTAAAAGCATATAGTAAGGTAGACAGTAATGGATAATGTGTAAAACTTGGAGTATCGTCTTTTCTGGAATGTACAGAGCCGTGTTCACTGTATAGTAAATTGCAAAACTTTAAAGTGAAAAGCATTAAATGTTTGACTTAAGAGAAAGTTTTAGGTAACATCCCTAAAATAAAAAATAACACACAGAGGGAAATAGCAAATTTTTCCTTGTTTGTATTTCAGGTTTGATTTGGCCAACTGTAACTTAAATGATGAGCATGTCAATAAAATGAACTCAGATAGAGTTCCAGATGTGGTAAGGCTTTCGATTTTTTTTTTTTTTTTTTCCTGTGTTGAGGAGGATTCTTGTAATTCTTATGAGACAGATGCATGAGTTCACACTTTAGAAAATAACAAATCAACTTAGAGATATCTTTGAAAGTATAGTTAAGGCATAATAGCAGGAATATTCATTTTAAATCATTTTTCTTGGGGTAAATTCAAGGTTTGAATTTTTTTGTTGTTGCTCTTTAAAATTTTATTCTCTGTCAAAATACTTGGTACTTATCTATAGAGCAAAAATAAGTTTGTTGCTAGAAATGGTGACTTTTAGAGTTTACTCATGTTTACGCTGATCTACGTTCAGCATATTTCATGTATATTGTCCAGCTAAGAAGACATTTAGAATTAAGACCATTGTTCACAGTTAAATATAATTGCAGTTGAAAATAATCTTCACATTATCAAGTCTTGAGTAAAGACTGTTACTTGTGAAAATCTATTAAGTTCAAACATGATTAAGTATCATGAACAATAGTGAATGAAATCAGTGTGAAAGACCCTATCTCCTAATTGCTTAATTTTTTAAAATTAACATTGATTTCTTTAGCTGTGGCCAAAATAAAGTCATGGTAAAAGAAAGACACCCTCCTTCCCACAACTACCATCATCACCCAGTTGTGTTTTAATTAACTGATGAAATTAGGAAAGAGAAGGATGATTTGGGTGTAAGTCAAAGTAGATATTTCTAACAAGGTCATAAGAGGAACTCATGGAGATGTTACAAGATTTTGTATTTTGTAAAATTATTTTCACCTGTTCCACAGTTATTAAGGTGTTCTAAGACATACTGTTGTGAAAGTTGTAAATAGTTCTGTAAGTGCTTATTAGTGGGAATAAAAAAGGAAAAAATGCCTATGATATTTTGAAATAGTTCATATTAATGGTAGCTGAAAATTGAAGTTCAAGTTAAAAAAAAAAAGCTGCAGAGTTTTGGTATTAAAAATTTAATATTCATTCACTGGAAAATTTTACTTAGTAATTCTAAGTTATACAAATAGTGCCCAAATGCATTCTCACATAAATACGTGGAGAAAAAGTTATAAAAGTTCCCTTGACAATGCTTCTTGGTCTCAGTACCTTTCTCTTGTGGTGTAACCACTGCCATCGGTTTCAAGACTTTTCTGGTATTCCTATAACCTTTCATTTTTTAAAACTTAATTGGATTTTGTGGTCTGACTGTAGTGCTTGTGTTTTATAACTTTGCAGATATTTCTGTTACAGGTACTAATCAAGAAGAGCTATGACCGCACCAAACGCCAGCGTCGTAGAAACTGGAAACTGAAAGAACTTGCAAGAGATAGAGAAAACGTGGATACAGATGATGAAAGGTCCCACTTTGATTTTAACCTTATATGTTGTGTCAGAGAAAATCTTTAGGATAAATTGATTTTATGTTGTAAAGAAGTAGGCATCACACAGTTGATCCTTGCACTCAGTATTAATTTTGGATTCCTGTCTAGGTTTTGATGGAATAAATTTAAGAGAATATAACAGATTTAGTAATTATATCCTGGGTTATTGCCTTATAATTACACTATTATGTAAATAATTCAGGTGAAAAGTTAAAATATAATAAATAGTAAGGATATAATAAATAATAAGGATATCACAAATAGCAGATGAGTACTTATGATTTGAGATAAAAAGAAAACAGCTTTTTGAAATCAAATGTTATTTTTGAAACAACCAGAAGCAAGATAATGTGTTCTAAAAAAGATTTTTGAATGACTCAAAAGTGCTCTTAGTGATGATGGTGTACCACTGATTTTGGGAAAAAATGGAGAGTTTATAATAAAACTGTTTTATGAAATTTGAAATAGGAAAACAGCAGTATTTCTAAAATATAACCTTACAGTTAAGATATGCATAAATTTATAACATGTTAATTAAGTTCTCTAAGTATGATTTCTCTGCTTCATCTGTAAAATGAAAGTGTATTTCAACTTGGTCATAAGACTTTTTGGTGGAGGAGTATCTTCTCATTGTCTTTTATTTAACCTCACCTTTATTTTCAACCGTTTCGTTTTCATGTAGTTTTGAAAGAAAAGTTGTTTTCAGCCTATCAATATTTAATTGGCATCCATATTTGACTTTTTTTAATGCTTAGAGCACATTTAACTTGCAGTACTGAAAATGAAGAGAACTTCATACTTTGTTGGTGAAGGTGAAATATGTAAATGTTTCTTTATCCTATAGGCAGTATCAAGATTTCCTTGAAGATCTTGAAGAAGATGAGGCAATTAGAAAAAATATCAACATCTATAGAGGTTGGTGTTTTAGGAGTGTTTAAGTCATATATTATACCAGGGAGAGTATTTTGGTATCTTAAACTTTGATTCCTGTATGTTACTTCTTTATTTTTTAAACTACTGTAGTTAAACTTTTACTAATAAATTAGTTATAGAATAGTAAAACTTAACTACATTGTTTCTTATACCACATTCTATATCAATTTTTTCCTATCATGATAGCTCCTTTACTGGTAGAAATTTATTTATACATTTATTCAGTCCATTCATTCAGTGAATTTTTGAATGCCAGCCCTAGGTAAAATACAAGAACTTCTAATACCATATAGTTAGATAATACTAGTAGTGGTAGGAGCTGATATTTGTATAATTTCATATTTGTATTTGAAATCCTCCTTTTGATTCTTAGATTCAACTATACCTGTGGAAAGTGACACAGATGATGAAGGAGCACCTCGAATTAGTTTGGCTGAGATGCTTGAAGATCTTCATATTTCCCAAGATGCCACTGGTGAAGAAGGTGCATCAATGATGACATAATGAGATCATGTTATAGACTGTACCATCTGTGGCTCAGGAAGTTGGAACAAAATGATTTTTATCGTGTATTGCTTCTATGCTTCCGTATTTCAGGAAGAGAAATTTAGTTTTAAATGTGAATAAATAAAACTATTTTGATTGTTTAAGCATTAAAAAGATTTGATAGTTTTGAAGTTCTAGATAATAAAAGATTAGGAAGAATATAATTGTTGCTGATATTTGGGCCATTTTTATGTGTGCAGTTTTATCACTGCTTTTTTTATGTACTGTAGTATTTTTACATACTGTAGTACTAGATTTAAAAGCTCAAATGTAGTGATTCTTTGGCTGTTAACTAAATATTCAAGTATAAAACGAGCTTTTACATTCTTTTTATGTTGATCATTTTATGAGCATATGGAAGGTCATTTTTAATATGAACTTGTTAAGCATTTTGATCCACTTTAGATCATTTTTATGTCCTTAGTGAAGGGAAATTGGGGTTCAATTTATCACTGGACATTCAAGAGGGAAGTTAATCTTTTTTTATTTCATCATAAAATTAACATTTTCAGAAGCTTTTTATTTCTTTTTTTGTGTGGCGCTGGGAATCAAATCCACAGCTTGGCATTTGCTTGCTATATAACTCTTACTGAGTTGTATTCCCAGTCTTGCAAAAGTTTTTAAACATTTAACTTCTACTGTAGTACAAAGAAATATATATAAAATGTTTACATATTTGTAGCTCATATGGAGTTGTTATTTAAAGGTTAAATAATAATTTCTTCTTTTGTTATTTTTGCCTGGACCAGCAGCTTAGGGCTGTAGTCTGTGTCATAAAAATATCTTCCTATCACTTAAAAGATTTTGCTTTTAAAATTTTGCTTTACAGATTGAGAAGAAATAAATTTTCTCTAAGTTTCATCATTTGAACACATCTCCATCAAAAAGAATATTAGATTCCAGCATGTAGTTGGTAAAATAATAAAATTGAAGTACATGCTTTAAAATCCATGAATCGGGTTTGAATGTAGAATCCTTCCACATTCTTAAGAAAGAGACTTGGCTTGAATTTTAGTGTCCTGAGAGTGAAGTATTATAATTCTATTTCTGTAGCAGCAAGATCTTACTAACTATACCAAACTAAGTGCTACTTCATTAATTATATGCCTTCCACTAAATAGATTGAGCAAGTGCTGAATAGAATGTTTACTTTTTTGAGATTGAACTCCCCAATTTTGAAATTATGAATGAAATCCTGAATTTTCCAATTGATTCCTTTTCTGTCTGCATATTTAGTTAAAGTTGAATGTAAAAGGCATATGCTATTCTTGGTGATAGCTTGTCTTAGTTCTTCATAGGTGAGCATGGCCGCAACAAGTTCTTTCTCTCTTCTATGTCAAGATATTAAAAAGCATGAAAATAAAAATAGCCTTCCCTATTTTGTGTCCTTGAAATGGTCGTTGTCATTTACATGAGAGTGTCTCATTCAGTTTTCCAAAGTGGAATTGTTAATGTTATTCATGTATTGGTCATGATTTTCCCTGAAAAATTTAGTATCTAACTTTATTTAGTCTTATTTATTTGCAGCGCTGAAGAATGAATGCAGGTCCTCACATGCTAGGCAAGTGCTCTACCACTGAACTATAGCCTCCCTACTTTAAAAAATTTTATTCTGTAAAAAGATTCTCCTGAGTTGCTCAGACTGGCTTTGAACTTGTAATCCTTCTCCTTCAACCTCATGAGTAGCTAGAATTATAGGCATGTGCCACACCTAGTGGTCTTATTTATTTGTTTTGGTACTGAGGTTGAACTCAGTGGTGTTCTACCATTGAGCTACACCTTAGCCCTTTTTTATTTTTATTTTGAGCCAGAATCTCACTAACTTGCCCAGGCGGGCCTCAAAGTTGTAATCCTCATACCTCAACCTCCTGAGTCACTGAGATTATAGGAGTGTACCACCAAGCCTAGCCAGTCTTATTTATTTTTGATGTTTTATCTTTACGAGTATTGAAACCTGCTAGTTAGAAGACTGTGACAAGGCAAGAGAATACAAATAAAGGTATCATTTAAGAGCTTGCACAGAGTTAAGCAACCTGATAAATCTCCATTTTAGAGAGGTCTGTGGTTCCCCAACACTTTCAGAAATAGCCCAGAATTGATATGGGTTGAGAAGGCTATTATTAATCAAATGTACAAGAGGCTAACTTATAACAGATTTATAAATATGACTAATTTAGAAGTCAGTATAATCATTATCTTAATCTAGTCAGACCTGTACTTGAAGCTGTATTCTAGTCAAAAGTAATTTTTAAGCAAGGAAAGAGATTGAAGCCAAGAGTTAGTTGCCTGTGTAATTGAGACTTTTAACAGCGTCAGACTGATTCCTTGCCACAACAGAACACAGGAACTCAGGAAGTCCAGACTCCATGGGACATGCCTCCCTGATCAGTACTGAGTCAATGCCAGAAATTATCACTAGAATCTTAAATGTTAGTAAACGTGTTTATATTGATTAGATTACTTGATATGTTATTTCTAGCTTGCTTGGCCTGTTACTTCTAGCCAATGAACATTTATTTTTTGAAATAACTATTTTTTCCATAATTTCACACTTAAAAAAAGTTACAAAAATACTACAAAGAATTCTTTAATTACCTTTTACCCAAATTAGCTAAATGTAAACATTTGAACCTCGTTTACTTTCTTTTTCCTTCTTACTAATTACTTTTTAGTCAGCCATTAGAGTAAGATACAGGTTGGGTGTAGCTCAAAGTTAGAACCCCACCTAGCATGCACAAGGCCTTGAGTTCAGTTCCCTGCATCATGAAGAACAAAAGGTAAGATACAGACATGCTTCCTTATCCTCTTAAGTATTTCAGTGCTTATCTTCCCTAAAAACAAGGAATCCTGTAATCATAATGCAGTGTTCAGGATCAGAATATTAACATTGACTCAATACTGTTATCTAATCTGTAAACTATATGGAGGTTTTGTCCCAATAAAGTATTTACAGAAAAAATAAATTTGAGATTGTACATTGTATTAGATTTGCACACCTCTTTTGTCTTTAATCTGAACCAGTTCCTAAGTATGTTTTATGTAATCGACATTTTTTAAAGAGTCACACCAGTTTCATAGAATGGCCTCAATTTGGCTTTGTCTCATGTTTTCTCATGATTAGATTTGGGTTATACCCTTTGGTAGGATCCAGAAGTCATGCCAAATTCTCAATGCATTATATTAGGGGACAGTGCTTTCAATTAGTCCAGACATCCCCAAATCTCCTTGGATTATTAGCTGGATTTCTTCTGTAAGGAAGAGCTTCATATGAGTATGGACTCCAGGATTTTAATCCCATGAGGTTCAATTGCTTGTAATTGTTAATTTTCACTTGATTTTTAAAATAAAATTCATTTCAATTTACAGACACTGAAGTTTGCTCTTTGATGTACAGGTCTGAATTTTAAAACATAGATTTAGGTAATCAATCAAAATGGAGAACAATTCTATCATCATTATCCCCCTTCACCACCGGGCCCACAGATTCCCTCATGCTACCCCCTATGAGTTTTCTTGGCAACTTCTCATGTTAAAGTTTACTTCTTCCAAGATAAATGAATGAAACCATACAGTATGTTGCTTTCTGAAAAATTTTTTTTTTATTTAGCACTTGAGATTCATCGAACGGGTTGTATAAATGAAGAGTTGGCTTTTTATTTCTGAGTTACGTTGAATTGTATAGATATATCACAGTTTATTGAGGCATATTTGATGTGTCTAATTTTTGATTATTAGTGGTAACTGCTAAGAACTTTTCTATACAGATTTTTATTTTACTTCAGTAAATAACTAGGTATGTGATTGTTATAGTAAGTGTTTAACTTGATAAAAGTTAGCCAAACTGTTTTCCAAAGTAGCTTGTGCCACTGTGCTTTCCCAGCAGCAGTGTGTGAGAGCTTCAGTGACTACGTCTTTACCAGCACTTTGTTTTATCAGACTTTTTAAGGCTGATCTAACAGGTGAATGCTCATATCTTTTTGTGATTTTTATATGCATTTCTCTAACGACTAATAATACTGAGCATCTTTTTATGTACTTAATTGTTATCTGTATATCTTTGGAAAAATGGCTGTTCAAATCTTTTGTCTTTTTAAAAATTGTTTTGTGTCTTAGTTTCAGTTACTACAACAGTACCATAGACTGTGTAGTTTAAACTACAGAAACTTAACTTTTCATAGCGCTAGAGGCTAGAAAGTCCAAGATGAGGGTATCAGCATGGTCAGGTTCTGGGTGGGGGCCTCTTCTGGGTTTTCATATGACAGAATGGAGAGGAAGCAGGCTATCTCTGATTTTCCTCTTAAGTGCACTAATTACCTCATAAGATTCCACCCTTATTATCTACCACTCCCAAAGTGCTCACCTACTACCACTTTAGCATTAAGGTTTCAAATGTGAATTGGGGGGAACATAAATATTCAGTTAATAACAGGTTGTTTATTCTCTTGTGATGTTTATTTATTAATATTTGGTGCTGGAACTTGAACCCAGGAGCAGTCTACCTCTGAGCTACATCCCCAGCCCTTTATTTTATTTTGAGACAGAATCTTGCCAAATTGTCCAGGCTGGGCTTGAAGTCCTCCTGCCTCAACCCCCTGTGTAGCTAGGATTTATAGGCATGCAACATTACACCCAGCCATGACTTGATTTTTTATTTTTACATTCACATCCCAGAATTGACCAATGAGTATACCTTCAAACTAGGTCTTGTGTCTTTTGGAAAGGTGTTTCAATGTCTTTGATTTTTTCTTGGATGCTGATATAAGGTAACTCTTTGGGTAGGTTTTGGATTTCTCTATGTGGGCCCTACCTGCAATCTGCTTGGCTTATTTTGCTTTACAAGGACCAGTGTATTTAGAAATAGGGCTGCCTCAGTCCTGTGTGATTTAAGAAATCCTGAAATGGTTTCATGAAAAGCAACAGGTGTAAAAGCTATTAATTCTCAGCTTACCAATTGTTGATGAGTGCAGTTATGAGCTGTGATGAAAGGAAGAAATCAGACTAGATACCTCTTTAAAGTAGTATGATCAGAAAATTCAATTTAGTTCTTCAACTTCATATATTTTGAAAGAATTACCTTATTGCCTAAGGGGAAGATGATTCCAAGTATCTTTGGACAAAACAAGATTTGTAATTATTTGGAGTATCTTGGGCAGTTACTGTGTTTCTTGTGCTGCTTTCACTGCTGCCTACATTGTTTCATCTGATGGATGCTCTTTGTTGTTTTTGTTTTTTTCCCCAAGTTAAAGTACAGTGGCGCTTGTCATAAATTGTCCTGACAGTTTCATATAAATACAGGTCTTTATAACCTACACCTTCACAACTACAATATTGTCGTGAAGTACTTTAAGATGATGTATGTATTAATACAATTTTATGAAATGCTAAACAAGCATTTCCAGGAAGTCTGTATGATAAGGACATAAAAACATGTTTTGGAGTCTTGTTACCTGCCACTTACTGGATATGTGACTTAAGCTTTCTAAACACTTGTTTCCTCATTTTTAAAAAGAGAATAATAGTGTTCAATACACAGAGTATTGCTAAAAACTTTAGCATAGTAAGTATGTGATCAAATGTAATTGTTCAACAAATAGTATTTGCTTTTAAGTTTACAATGATAACTTTAGTGTTTAGTATTTAAATAGATTGAGAAAAAAAATTATCCATGTACTTCTTAGCAGCATAGAGCTTGTTCTAGAAGCTGTATGGGGACTATAAAGACAAAAGAATTATCTGTAATCCCACCACAGAAGGTAATTACTGGTTAACATTTTGATATATTTCTTTTTCAGTAGACCTTATTTTTTTTAACAGTTTCAGGTTTGTAGAAAAATCATCACAATATAGCATTCTGTTTTATTCCATTTCCCCTGTTAACATCAGTATAATACTTCTGTTGTAATTTATCAACCAATATTGATGTTATTATTAACTAAACTCTAATAGTTTAGCATTCTGTAGTTCTAACCTAATGGTTAGAACTTTTTTTCTTTTCAAGAGTCTTATCCAGGGTACCATATTGAATTCCACTGTCATACTTTCTTATGGTTCTCTTGATGATGACAGTTTTTCTTTGTGGTGACCTTGTGATTTTGAGGAGTACTGGTCAGATAATTTATTCCCCACTGTTGGAATATGTCCAATACTTTTAATCATGATAACAATGAGGTTATGGGTTATTAGGAAGAAGATCACAGAGGCAAAGTGTCATTTTCATGATGTAATCAAGGGAACATACAGCAACAAGATTTATCATAGTTGATGTTGGCCTTGATCAGTTGACTGAGTTAGTATTTGTCAGGCTTTGCCAGTGAAAAGATATTCTTGTTTCCCCCTTTCTTTACTGTACACTTTGGAAGGAAGTCACTGGGTGCAGCCCATATAACTAAGAGATAGTGAGTTATACTATGGGAAATTTTCATAAATTTTATTTGAAATTCTTCTTGGAAGATTTGTCCTTTCTTAATTTATTCAGTCACAGCAGTATGGACTTACGGATACTTATTTTATATTTTGAGTTATAATCTGATATTACTTTATTTGGTTGTTTGAATCATTGTAGTTTTGGCCATTGGGAACTCAAAAATTTCTGTGCTGTTATGATATTCTCCAACTGGAGAATGTTGTAGTGTGTGTGTACACATGCATGTGTGTACATGCTGAGTATTTCCTTATATTCTATTGCTACACACTACTGCAGTCTCATCTTGTGTATTTACTTCCCTAGTATCATCCATTTTTCCAAGGTCTGGTTTCACTTCCTAGAGAGTGGTTTAAGAGACTATTATCTAGGTAATAGGTATGCTGTCTGCTACTAAGTATCATTTCATTTCAGTTCCTCTCAACTGACAGAGCAAAATGATGCCTATTCACTAACCTGTGTATTTACATATATTTATAAATGCTTCTATGTGTAACCAATTGGAATCTACATGAAAAATCTGAGTTCATACTGATGTCTGCAAGTCAAAGTAATTACCAGAAGGATCAGTCTAGCTTTCTTCCCTTGTTTATCTTTAACTCCCACTTCAATAGTAAAGAAACCTGGTTCTCATATGTCATCCTTTTACTTAATTGTTTAGTTTCACTATAGAAGTATCACAGCATCAGAATTGTTAACATATATCCATGAAAAAACTTTGTTAACTTTATTAAGTAAATGCTTATGTGCAGTTCTTTTTGCCTTAAGCCTAACAGACTGTACTCATTTCCAGAGTTATTTAGGTCATCATCTTTCCCCCATCTCCTTCAGCAAGGTTGTTTGATACATTTGTAATACAATTAGTCATGTCATTCTGAATTCTTTTCCTGGAATCACCTGACCTTTTAATTTTTTTTTTGAGACAGAGTCTCATACATTCAGTATGATCTCACCTCTGTGTATTATGTGTAAGTAAATTCCAGATATATTTCATATATTGCAAATAAGTATATGAAAAAATGCTCATCATTTGTCATAAGAGTGCAAATTAAAACAGCATCAGATAACAACTACACCTATTAGACTCATTAAAATTAAAAGAAAACTGATAAAACCAAATGCTGGTAAGAACATAGCAACAGGAACTGTCTTTCATTGCAATGGGAATTCAAGGTGGCATAGCCACTTTGGAAGACAGTTTGGCAGTCTCTTTCAAAGCTAAACATAGTCTTACCATAAGACCCAGAAATCATGTTCTAGATATTTACCCAACTGATTTAAAAAATATGTTCATAGAAAAACCTACCCATGAATGTTCATTGCAGCTTTATTCATAATCACCCAAAGCTGGAAGTAACCAATGTCTTTAGTTGAATGGATAAACATAAATGGATAAACTGTGGAATTTATTTAGAAGAATTCCTTGAAAGGACCCATTTAAAAAGACTGTTATTGTTGATGTTAGCAGAAGGGAGGAGGAGGATATTAGGTATGGGAAAAGAGAGCCCTTATCTTTCATGAGGTTATAGATGGCAGTAAAGGACTAGCATTTTTCAATTTTGGCAATCTAGAAGACTTTGGTGTTATGAAATAAAAAGTTAACATTCACAATAATGCACTCCTTAGCAATTATATACTTGGGAATAAGCTGAAACTTGTAAGAATTAAGTGCAGATTTAGCGGTTTGAGGAATAAAATCTTCCAGCAGTCTCTGGTTCTTGACTCTAATCCAATTCAGTGATGGTAACATCACCAATGTCCTATACTTTTCCCCATGGTACTATAATTTGAGAATTTCCAGTATAAGCAAGGATAAGAGAAATGCTTTTTTATTTTTTAAAAAAATTTAAGATGGTGTTATGGCTGATCTTCTTAGTTCTTTTAATATTACAAAATGCTTAATGATGAGAGACTAACTTGGGCAATAGGTCAGGTAATATCTTCACCTGGTCTGGCATTCCCCTCTAATTAAATCATGAAAGTTTAGCAGCATATCTGTGGGTGTGACATAAGAAACCTTATTTAATTTTGCCCTGAGTAAATGAATGAATTATCAAGAAAGAAAAGAGACTGGTCATGTCACTTGATTTTATAACAATTGTTTTACATTTTTCTTTTCCTAAGAAATGAGGTTATAAATAACCAAATTTCCTTAGAAAACAAAATCCCACAAACATTATTTAGTTATCTTTACCACACTGTCATGTTTCTTCAACATGGCACAACGTAGAAATGTAATTTTACTCACGTGTGAAAGGAAGTTTAAAATAGTCAAGTGCATAGACTCAGGAACCAGATGTCTTGGGTTCAAATCCTAACTCCTATTTAATAGCCGTTTCCCTCAGGAAAGTGCTTCCCTTCTCTGTGACTCAATCATGTTCGGAACGTGGAAGTTCCATTGTTTAAAATTGAGGGGTCCAATTATTGTGAGATTAATAAAACAGCTCTATTTTTCAGATGGTCTGACAAAAAAGGAAGACCAGAGGGGCTGGAGCAGTTAAAAAGGAAGATGTAGCATTGCTACCCAGAGATCAGAAGCTGCACATCCTTTGAATCAACTTAACTACTGTGCTATTAACAGCACTGTTAGAATCAGGCCTGGACTTGCTGAGGAGTTGTCATTTAGTCAAAGGGTGCTGCCTCTGTCCCAGATGCTCCATTCCCATAGTAACAGGAGTATCTGCCACCAACTCACACACTGGGAGCTAGGAACCTTTCTTTTTTAGCCTTCTCAATTCCTTTAACACCTAACAGGAAGCTACCTGCCAAAAGAACCTGAAAATGTAGTTTGATTTCTTCCAGTTCCAGCGGTTCAGAATAGAGTATAGGAGGGTAGGTAGGCTGAAAAGCCACAGATAAATAGCCTGTGCAAAGACTTCATACACATGCATATACCTTTTTTTTTTTTTTTAAATATTTTGTAGCTATCTCTAGGAAGAAGAACTTAGACTGGTACAGCAGTGGGGAGGGTGGGAGATGTAGTTTTTACTCCTTGTCTTTTGGGGTTTGTTTTTAAGGTCTTTAGATCACAGAATTGTACTCATTTCATGGCACACTGATTTTAGTCCATGTAAGTTATCATGCCCATTTCTTTCCCCTATTGTCACCCATGCCATGAATGTCTTTCTCCCATATTCTATCTACATTGAAATTCTTAAAAGAAATATAATGTTGTTCATGGGTTGAATTTAAATGCTGTTATGCTAAAACTTTTATTTCTTTCACTGAACATTAGTGTTTACGATGAATCCATGATTCTATTTATAAATTCGGGTATTTTTCACTGCCTGGTATTCTGCTGTATGCATATAACCACATTTTCTCTATTTTTCTATTGTCAGATATCTAAGTTGCCTGTACCTATCTTGCACATAATCTACAATGAACAGTCTCAGCCCTGTTTGTGGATCTGTCCAGTCTTCGGAATGTATACACTCAGTATGCTAGCCGGCCTCTAAAACTGTTCTCATGGTTCCCACTTCCTCATATCATGCTCTTGTTTAATCTTTCTTTTGTTGTAGGCTGGATGTAGTGATTCTCTTCTAACAGATTGAATATGCAAACATGATGATACGTCACTTACAAAATTAGTTTATAGGAACATTATGACTTCTGTCTTGCTTGCTATTTCTCATTCTCTTTTTTGAGAGGCCTTGCTCTGGTGGAAACAAGCTGCCCTGTTGTGAACTGCCGTATGAAGGGGTTCATGTGGCAAGTAACTGATGTCTGTAACCTGTAGCCATCAAGTCCCTAAGACCTGCCAGCAGCAAGTAAGCAAGCTTGGAGATGATCTTCTGAGGCCTGTGAAAAGGCTTATTGACCCTTGAAATGACTACAGCCCCAGTAAACCCTTAATTGCAGTCTTGTGGTCCTTGATTGCAGTCTTCTGATACACAGACACTCAGGTAAGCCACATCTGGATGCCTGACCCACAGAAACTTTGCAATAATGTTTTTATCCACTAAATCCTGGGGTACTCTGATACATAGAAATAAATAATACACTGATGAATGTGATAGCTGTTAGTAAGATATGTGTATATTGAACTAGGGACTACCAGATACCTTTCCTATCATCAGTATGTGGGGATTTTCCATTTCCTTACTCTTTCACTAATGCCAAAGCTTTTCCCCCCTAATTTTTGCCAACTTGGTATGTGTAAAGTGAGGTATAAAGCATACTTTATGTTTATTTGGTTATATGCTGAGTGTCCTTTCATATCTCTTGCTAGTTATTTGGAATTTCCTTTCTGATCAGTGTTTATGATTTGATCTTTCTTTGATTTTCCTGTCTTTCTTGTTAATTTGAAGAAATTTCTTACATAAATAGCCCTTGTTGGGTTAAGATATTGAAAATATTCCATTGATAAATCTGTATATTATGTATTCTGTTGAACAGAAATATTTCATTGTGGTGGTTTTAACCATAAATTCTTCTTCCTTGAGGTTTGTGCTTCTCTAAGTCTTGTTAGGCAGGACCACTGACACCCACAATTGAGATTTTTCAAATAAGTAAAGTTCTTTGCATTAAAAACTGTTGAATGAATTGAGATGTATTTAGAAATATGGAAAAACCAATTATCTGTTATTTCCCATATCACTTGAATGTTTTTGCAATACCACTGTCAAGTACATCTTTTTCAAATAATGTGGTAGCTTAACACATTCACAAGTCTAGATAAAATGAGGTGTGGAAGCAGAAGAATCTAATAAAAGTGAATTGATACTTCACTTCTCAAAATTCCAGAAATGGTAATAATAACAAAGCATGTTGCAAAATAATAAAAAATGTGTTTTTCTACCTTTTCTTCCCCTTGTGAAGAGGAAAAGCCCCAAGTTCTTTTAAGAATTTTAATTAAAGTGGCCACCAGATGGCACCAATGCCTGAAAAGTGCTTATGAAAATCAGATTCATTTTCACATTTATCTTAAAATCTGGTAAAGTATAAATGTATTGACAATGTAATTAAGGAGATAATACTGCCCTCCCACTGTAAATTAACCTTTAAGAAATTCCTTATGAGGTTCCAGACTGGGTGAAGTGTCTTCCTTTGTGGTTCTGTAGTGAATAGTACTTACTGATTACTCTGTAATTATTTACTCATGATTATTTCTTTCATTTGAAGTGGAGATCAGGACATTTTCGGTTGTATTAAGCCCTGAATAGTGTGGCCTTTATGTATTTTTTTTCTAGTGATCAGTGGGTTATGACTTAAAGTCAGATTTGGGAGAAGTAATGTCTACAATGTAAACTTTCCAATTTAAACATGCCTTTCAATGTTTATAACACCTATAGATTTGGGGAAATAGTGGAAACAAACATTTTAGTGCTTTATTTCATATATTGAATTGATAATGGAAAAAATAGCCAAACTGTCTATCTCATTTACTGAATTGAACTACAAATCCCATTCCTTTTTGGGAAAGGTTCACAGAGACACTTAGGGCTCTTAAAAGGTTCATTTATTTATGAATAAATATGTCCAAGGACCATAAAACTGACTTCAGAACAACCACCTGAACTACAAATATGAGATTTTTTAAAAAACATGTATCCTAAATGGCACTAATGAGTCTCAGGCTCTGACTGTGATATTTGATTGTCCTCAAAAGGTTTCCATCAGCTCCCCCTCTCTCATCTTCTTAGAAGTGACATCTTCCCTGTGTTATTGGTAATAACCAGAAATTGAGAGGCATTGAGAGGCACAGCCCAGTGTTAGGCTTTCCCTCCTTGGAAAACATATCTCCAGAACCTACTGTTCACTTGTAACTGTAACTTGGCATGATTTTACTATTGAATATACATTTTTTTTTTTTTTCCCAGTACTGGGGATAGAACCCAGAGGTCCTCTACCACTGAGCTACATGTTCCCAGGCCTATTTATTTATTTATTTTAATTTTTAAGTTTTTTTTTTGGGTATCAGGGATTGAACCCGGGGTGCTTAACCACTGAACCACATCCCCAGCCCTTTTTATATTTTATTTAGAGACAAGGTCTCACAAAGTTATGCAGGGCTTTGTTAAGGTCTCGAGGCTGACTTTGAACTCAAAATCCTCCTGCCTCAGCCTCTCTAGTCTCTGGGATTATAGGCATATTCCACTGTGCCAGGTCCCTTTTCATTTTTAAAAATTTTGAGACCAGGTCTCACTAAATTTCTCAGGCCCAGGTTGGCTTCAAATTTATGAGCTTCCTGCCTCCTCCTTCCAAGTTGCTAGGAATGTAGGCATGCACCACCACACCTGGATTAAATACACTTTTAAAAATAATCAATACCCACATTTCCCTAAATGTGATAAGTGAAGCCATAGCCCTTCAAGAAAGTACTTGGAGAAAAAAAGTGTTCTGTCCTTGTTTTTTCTTCTCAGCTCACATTATCATATTAAAGACTCTCTGAAGCCCTGCAGTGGTGGTTTCCAATGGAGTGGTACTACTCCCCAGGGGATGTTTTGTAAATTGGTAGGAGTGTTTTTGTTATCACGTTGATTGGCCCTGGAACTGTGGGTAGACACTACAGTCCCATGAAATGAAGAGTCATCCTTCCTCACCCTCTGGGACTTTTGCTTGTCATGACAGTCTTATGGCTGTAAATAATTAAGACTCTTACCTAACTCTGTTTACATATAAACACAAAGTAGTTGAAATTTTATAACAGATACGGAATGATTTAGGAATACAATGATCATGTAAACCAAGAAAAGACTGTATTTTGTTTTGCTTTGGACTTTACCAAGAATTATTCACTATTTTAAAAGGGTACAGCACCAGCAATTTTCACTGGTTGTGCTGGAGTTACTGACAGAGCACAACCAGGTGGCCTGTGTTTGCAGCTGTCAAATTGGTTATGATTCTTCATATAGAAAGAAATATCTGACCACTCTTCTCTTTTGGTTTAGTTACACCCAAACATTTACATATTAAGCTACATGTTATATTGTTGTGGGCTTTTCTGGAATTATATTTATAAAGGACAGACTTACAAATTTTGTTTCAGGAAGATGAAGGAGATGTTACAAAGATACATGTTTACTGAAAGGATACTTTGGGTCACTTAGGTCTGGGAACTACTATCCTAAGTAAAGAAATACGAAGAATTTTCTTATTCCAGCTAAATTTGAAAATAGAATATTTTTGTTTGATGCCTGTTGCCAAGTTTCCTTAAGTGATTTGCTGAGGTTTTCATTTGTCCTTCAGATTTTAGTGTAAATTTGTTACTCATCCATCATAAGGGCCTATATGTATTTTCAAACTTTTACTAATTAAGAGAGACCAGAGCTGGAACTCAGACAAGGCAAAGCCTCAAGAGGAGTCCAGAGTGGAGAAGGGTGGCCCATATTGTATCTGGAGGCCATGGTGAACATGTGGGTGAACAGAAGAGGTGCAGTGAGACCAGCCTGCAGATGCTGGAGACCATGATAATGGAGATAAGATCATACCTCTTGTATGCTTGTATGAGAGGATTTCAAGGAAAATACAAGACTTAGTAAAAGTATAGCGACGTTTATTAGAAGGAGAAGAAGGGGGGAAAACACTGTCAAAGAAGGGAGAAATGACTTACTTTTTTGTGAGTTCAATTTTATTGGGATAAGAGGGAAGGTTTCTGGAGGATCCCACCTAAGCATGTCCTCTGAACTTTTGACTATAGGATTGTATCAGAGTTTTAAGTCCCTACTGTGCATGTTTCTACCTAAAAGCAACACTCATTTTGGTTTCTGTAAAGGTCACAAAAGCCCTCTTTCATCTGGGTCCTGCATGGATCAGGGTAACTTGTGAGTTTTTTTTTTTGTTGTTGTTGTTTTGTTATTTTAATCAGGAGAGGAGTTTTTGGACATGTACTGTGCAATGTTGAGAGGGAAGAATAATCCTGGAAATAAGAAGTTTTCGTTAAGGATTCTAATATTCTATTATCTTTTTAAACCAAAGCTTAGTCAGAATGCCTATGTGAACTGCTTCAAAGAAAGACTACTGAAAGCAGGTGGGTTCAGAATTAACCCTTTAACTCCATGTTCCCACCACTCATGACTTCTAGTGTGCAAACAGAGGGATGCTGCTTGCTCAGGTGTGGGCCCTGGGCACTCTCCATACAAACAGATTAAGGACTTCATTTGTATCTTTCCTGATTCTTTAAAGGAATATCTGGAATTTTTAAAAGTTTCTGTTGTGATGAATTGTTCCTCAGTTGCGATGAATTGTTCCTGTGGTCATCCATATTGTGATTTTGGACACTTAGAAGTCTGATAGAAAGATAGTTTGCTTTATATTCCTCTTACCACATGCAAAAGATACATGCATCATAAAGAAAAAAGAATGATTTGTTTTAAATCTTACATAAAACATTTCCATAAAGGATATAGTAGGCATTAAGAGGTTAAATGTTTTGTCCACTACAGGAATTCATCACCAAAGAAACTCAGAGAGAAGCACTTGACAGATTATGTATGGAGATGACTAAATAAAGTCAGTGTAAAAATTAGTAAAATTTTTCCTGTTGACAACACTTGACCAGGATTAGGAAATGACAAGGTTGGGAATCAGCTTTCTTGGACTTGGTTCCTACTTTGCTTTGAAACCTGGGAATGCAGTTAACCTCTCTGTTGATGTCTTGCATACCTCACTGGATTTAATGAACATCATATACAATGACAAATGGGGAAGTATCTTAAAGATGGAAGTTTGTGTATCATCTGTGTCACAGTCTTCTCCCATGCCAGAAACCACAGGTAAATCTGTGCTCAGGTCACAGTTGAATAAAAGTAACAAGGTCCATAGAAAGTTCAGAGGAATGAAGCTTTAGCCTTCTGAATACCTAATTTAAGAATCCTTGGACTAGGGTGTAGCTCAATGATAGAGCACTTGCCTAGCATGTACTGGGCCTGGGTTTTATTCCTGGTATGGGGGGAAAATACTCATTTATCATGGAAATATCCTTGGTTCTCATACTTGAGCATGGGAAAGTGCAAAACTCCTCAAACCCTATTGTTTGGCAAAGGAGTGGTATACAAAAACAGGTGTTGTAGCTGCAAGGGGGCATTTCATCACTTTTGGAATGACACAGGTGAATTGGCGTTGGGACTGGATGAGTTTCCCAGTCCCAAGGCTTGACTCACCCTGTCTGCCTGCAACTCCCTATCTGTGGCATGTTTTCTGTTCTGTTAGATTGCCTCTCACTGGTTGAAGAGATGACTTCTCACTTCTGAGACGTGGGTAGACTTGCACCTTAGCTTACTAAATGGAAGCTCTGCCTATTCTGGGGTCTTTTCCCACAACATGCACCTTCGAGTTGAATGCATTTCACACTGATGCTTGAAGTAAGCATGAAGGCATGAAGTAAGTCAAGAGCCAATAACTGGCTTTCTTGTCTTTGTTTTGCTACAGGAGAGCTGGAAAATAAAACCTTTGTTTTATTTGGATTGTCTGCATTAAAAATTGAAAGTACCTTATTAGTATGTACAATTACTATGTTTTTAATCTATCTGTTTAAAATTATTTTAAAAAGAGGTGACAGGATGATTTGATTCCTGAAATGCTTTATGCTGCATTTTGACTATTCCTTCTAACTGTGCCCCTACAGCAGTGACTGTTAATCACTAATTCTAAACACACATGAAGAGGATCAAATAATACCTGTCACCAGTAATCTCAATGGAATTGCCTTTGTCACCACTTAAGACTTTCAGTCTTTTCTGAATTGTTACCATAGGGTTGAAATGTCCAGGAAATTTATTGGTTCATATTTTGAATTACTGACTTACACTTACAAGGTATTCTGAGGACACCCTATAGTTGGCTGTAAAGTGGTGAGTTTGTTGATTGTATTCATTTGACATGTTTACTAGGTGTCTACTTTGTCATGATCTATTTTAGCTGTTGGAGACAGAGCAGTGAATAAAACAGAAGATTTCTCTAATTTAACCAAGGAAAATAGTTAAAAATGAAACAGAGCAACTGGTTATTTGAGCATCAGAAGTATGATGCAAAAAATTAAGTCAAGGCAGAGAATGTAGGCTGCTACTTTGGGAAGGCAAGTAGGAAAACATCTTAATTACACATATTGTGTATGGGAAGAACACACTGAGAGAGTGGCATGAGAGTAAAGGTTTGATGGAAGGGAAGGAGTGAGCGTTATATATCATGAAGAACGTAATGCAGAGGGAGCAATAGATACAGAGGCCCTGAGGAAGGAGGTGCCTAGTGTGTTGAAAACATGTAGTGCAGCACTTCCTACATGACCGATACTGCCATAAAACCTTTACCTCCATTAGCTCATTTATTCCTCCATGCATTCTTCATTCCCCATTCATAGATGAGGAAATTAAGGGCCAGACCAGTTGCATAACTTGTAGAACCCAAGCAGCCTGACTCGAGTTTCCTTAACCTCTCTACTCTGCTGCCTGCGTTTAATCCCTTGGAGATTGTTAAGGGCATTTTTCATCTTATTGCACTGTAACACTTTACCTTCAGGAGGAAATATTTTTCTGATTTTCACATTATTAGTTGTGCTTGTCTTGAGTAGCTGGTTTACTTTCAATCTTATAAACACTGTGATCTGTGACAATGATCACTGATCATGTTTTTTTGTTAGCCATTGAATATTTGAAGGCCCATTCATTTGTTTTCTTTCCTACTTCCTGTTTTTGTGTTTTATATATTGTTATAACCACCTTAGATCATTTTAGAAATAGTGAGTGATGAATAAATAGAAATACATTTAAAAAGTAAGTACGGGAGTACTTAGCAGTTTAAGGCTAGGAAGCAAGCTACCCTGGCTCTGGGAAAAACAACCCTCCAGCCAGCCAAGCAGGACAAGGATTCTCATTTCTCCATTCCCTCATCCACAGCTCTTCTTTCTTGCTTATACTCACATTTCCCTCTGGAGCTAGGGGAAGAGGAGAGAAGTAAGCTTCCTCTTGAACCCCAGCCCTGATAACTGTAAATCCACATGGCCATGTAGCATGGTGTTAATGTGGACTAAGATCCAACAAACTGTTCATGCCCTGAACACCATAGCCTAGCTGGGGTCCAAGTCCTCAGCTGCTGCTTCTGTAAAATGAAGATCAAAAGTAATATGTACCTCTTAGAGTTGTGAAGATTAAGTAGGACAACATTCACATGTAAAGTGAAGCACGTAGCTGATGCATATAAACACTATGGAGATCTTATTTGTTGTTATTATTTTTCATTCTTAAAAACAAACACTGGACTTGGAGAAGATTTGCCCAGTCAAATCTTATGGGGCCTCTCTGTGGTACTGACCCTTCACACTTTGGTTCTCTATGTGGATACGGCTTACTGCAAACAAAACCAAACCACTATTAATAGTGAATAAAGCCAACAGCCAAGGAGAGTCTCCAAATTTCTAAAATCTTCTGAATGGTCATTGAGGCAGCTTCTCAGATACATCCTAGAAGAGAACAGTGAGGAGGGAGCTGCTTCAGGCTCTACTTCTGCTTTGTTGGCTGATCCCCCTCCCCATAATGCTTTGCTTTTCAGTTGCTTGAGAATAACTTCTCAGGAGATGAGCATTTCTTTCTTTTTTCTTTCTTTTAGGATTGCAAGAAGAAAATGATCTGGTTAAAGAGACTCTTAAGAGAAGCTCTTTCAGGTAGTCTACAAGTTAGATAACTTATTTTTTTATCCTATAAACATGGTGAGTCACTGACCTGCATGGAGAGAGGTGGTGCTGGGAACCATGTGGAGCCCTGGTTAGCAGCTGGATGGTTCCAAGCTGGTGGAACATTATTTAAGGCCAAGACTCCTCATCTGCCAAATGGGGCTAATACTTACCTCACAGGGAGGATTGAGGAGCATGATGCATGATGTGTGTAGCTTTCAGTGATGTTAATCTGATTCTTGGAAGCCTTTTCTTCAGTTATTTTACTTTCTGCCACATCATTAGAATTGCTGAATTATTCAGTATTTTTATAACTAGTTTATAGATTATCAAAGCCTTTGCTAATGGCTCTCCTGCTGACTTTTTAAAAATTGCAATAAAACTGCATATCAGCCTGTCAGTTATGAAAAGTAGCAGATGATTCAACATCAATATTGCTGAATGCTTTGGCAAAATGGTTTTATAAAAATGACTTTGAAACTACAATTTGAAGCTTTATTTATGTTTATCTATGGACAGATTACATAAGCTGATAATTTTCTCATTTTTAAGTTTGACTTTTGGTGATTATGAAATTATCACAAAAATGTGATTACCAGAATAAAATCTTTCATAATCCTATTACCCAGAAATAATCATTAGTATCTTTTAATTTATTCCCTTTTGATATGTATAGTTCTTTATGACTTTTTCTGCCTAAAAGTGTGTTGTAAACATTCACTCATATTACATTTAAATTCTTTTCATAATGGAATCTACATAATCATTATGTACTGGAATCTACATAATCATTTTCCTAATTTAGACATTAAGATTCTCCTAAATCTCCACAAGAAATGTTTTTATAAGCCTTTGTCTGCATTTCTGATCAGTGCCTGAGGATAAATTCCTAAAAGTTCAATTATTGGATCAATTTCATTGCTGTGTAACAAACCACTTTAAAACTGACTCTCATCAATATTAAATATTGGAATTTTTAGAAACCTCTATTTACTAATAAGTAAAATATGGAATCTCATTGTTATACTGTGAATTTGCTTATTTGTGAACTTCCATATGCTTGATAAAAATTTGTATTTCTTTGTGAATTATTTGTTTATTTTGGGGGCCAATTGGTTTGTGTTAAACAACCTTATACAATCACGTGAGTATTTATGCATTACTTTAAGAATGTGCCATATTTGTTACAAACATTCCTTTCATTTCTTTTCTCCTTTCTTTTCATTCATTTTGTGTGTGCATGCGTGCTGGGGATTTGAACTCAGGGTCTTGATCATACTAAGCATGTCTTTTCATTTTTCTTAATTAAAAATACAAAACCTTTCCTCTTGAGAAAAAAATTGACCAAACTAGTTCCTTTTAAATTCACATGATTTTCATGAAAGAGTTGACTGCCATACATTGGTTCAAAACGATAATATATATTATATATTTTAATAAAACATTGAGTAGATTTTCAGTTTTACTCATCTAACATGTTAGCAGAAATCCAGGAAATAATATGCTTTATTAATTACCTTCCTTTTGCAGGGACTGAACACAAAAGAGTTCAGGTAACTTTATCAGAACAGAAGTATGGGAACAAAATGGTATCATTATCTTCCATTTTCTCTTTGTACCTTAGCTGTCTGTTGGGTAAGTCTCAACCTTTCTGAGCCTCAACCTTCTTAACTCTAATGAAGTAAACCAGTGGTTCAGGAGCTGAGGCAGGAGCACCATAAGTTCAAAGCCAGCCTCAGCAACTTAGGACTGGGGATGTGGCTCAGTGGTTAAGCACCTCTGGGTTCAATCCCTGGTACCAAAAATAAAATAAAATGAAGCAAAAGCAGGGATGCCATGGGGCTTAGAGAAGGTGTTTGTGAGGGGCCCAGCATGTATTGGTATGAAGTAGGCAACTAAGTTCTAGTGAATCTAGGAAGTCCTTATTTCCAGACCATGAGAATATGTTCAAGGAATGGCCTTCCAGGAAGACCTTTGGGCTGTGTGGGTGCTGTCATCCAGCTCACCTCATAGTGTCCCTTGCACACAGGTAGTTGTTTCCACATGATGTAACACAATGTATTGCATAGTGGAGCAAACTGGGTACCATTGTTCAGGGACACACTGCCATTGTTAGGTCATAGCTGGAGCAAATATCTGTGGGGCTGTATGATACACTTCTTGAGAATCACCCTAGGGAGCTTCTCAGAGCAATCTGGTGTCCAATCTTAATATTCTGAGAGTTTCTTGCAAGAATTTTGACTGATATGGCAGTGGACAGTTTTCACAGGACTTGCATGTGTTTTGTCTCCTTTATCTTCATAGCCACCCTGGAAGACCAGCAGTTTGGATACTATTTCCCTCTTCCACCTGAGGAAAGCCAAAGTTTGAGTGGTTAAGACTTGTCCAAAGTTCCCAAACTAGTAAGTGCCAGGCCCAGCACCACCACTGGCTCCTAAAGGCCATCCAGAATTTTTCTGTAGGATTGTATGCTCCCTAAATTTCCATGAAGGATGTTGCAACAGATGGCCCTATGAAAAGGAGACATGCAAGATCTTTTGTTTCCTGTTGTGCATTAAAGAGGGTAAGTGAACATAGTAGTCACTGTGGCCTCTGGAGTCATCTGGAGTGATTGTCTCTATTTGAATTCTGTCTCATCACTTGTGAGCAGTATGCCCTTGAGTGAGTTCCTTATCCTCTCTGTCCCAGTTTCTCATCTATACAATAAGATAATACTAGTAGGTAACTCTTAAGAATGTTGGATAATTAAATGAGATCATCTATGTAAAGCACTAGCACAAGGCCCAGCACCCCAAAGACTAAACTACTGTTTAGCCTGTGTCCTTACTTGGTGTGTTCTGAGATACTGAAAAGCTTACCTACCTGCCTTCAAAATGTCTACACTGATGGCCTTTCACTGGGTGGTACTTTAGACACTGGTTTCAGAAGGGCTTTGTCATTAGAGAATGAATGGTCTTGCATGAGAGAAGCCACCTTCTCTGGAGTATCTACTACCACATCCCAGTTTATCAGATTGGACAGAGCACAAGGCAAGTATTGATAGCTTTGAGATTAAAAAAAAAAAATCACCCACTAACCAGTTGTAACATTGTGGTGCACTCCCTACCTATCTTATATAACCTTTAAAAATTAGAATCATATTGTATAAAGGCTTTTTGTTTTTTGCTTTCTTTTCCTTACATTTGTATTGTCTTGCATCTTTTTAGTAATTCTAAAGCACCTGCTTTCATGGTTGCATTAGATTCTATAGGAACTGTTATTTATTACCAATTTGGTATGTGGGATAGTTTTATTCCTGTTATAAATAACACTACAGTAAACATGGTGTCATGCAATCTTTAAGATTTTGTTGATTTTAGCCTTAGAATAAATCCTAGAGGTGGAATTACTAAATTAAGGAGGAATATACATTTGAAAAATATTGTTAAACTGCCTCCTAGAACTTTTTTGTCAATTTATTACTCCCTCCAATAGCATATCAGTGATTAAATCATTCATAGCCGTCCACATTTTCTCCTAAGCAAAAATTTCCTTCTACCTTTCACTCTAAATATTGTTAGATCAGCCTTACTCAGTTTTATCCACATTGTTTCCTAAATGTCCTCCATGGGTACCATCTCTAAAACTTGTCATTATCTCTGAGAATGGCCTCCTCCTCATTTTTCATCTGAGTCATATGTTATTAATTCAAGTCCCAACTCATCTCCTTGTCTTTCCTGACTGTCTGGTACACTACCCCACCCCTGAAATCCCTCATCACTATGCTTCCTCTGTCAGTCATGTGACTGTCATTATATGCTGCCTTATTTGTGAATTATCTTTTTATGTATACCTATGTTGTTTCCTGAAGGACTTGTATAATACAGAATTATGCTTAAATTATTTGTATTATCCACAACATGCATAAACATGGCTTTTGTATGTAACTGTATTATAATACATATATTCATGTGTAATGTATATAATAAAACTCCAGTGAGTGATCACAATGAGAACTTAAATTACCTTTTGAGTAACTAGTCCTTCAGTTAAAACCCTCTGCATTATTCCAGTCACTGGTTAAACAGGTATCCTTTTCAGACTGCTCCCAAACATCCAAGACTTCAATCTCTGCACTTAAACCTCCAGTGTATTATGTTTATCTAAGAAATGATAGGGATTCTTTCCCACACAGCACTTAAAGAATAGCTGAATTCAATTTTAAATCATAAAAGTATTAAAAGAATAACCTGATGAGTTTCTAGAACCCAGGAATCAAGTGAACATGACAAAGGATGTATGTACAGTGAAATAACAAAAGTAAATATTAGTTTTTAAAAATATTCAACCTGAATGATGCAGGAAATCTAGATATTGTTAGTGATCAGAAATGATAGTTCTTTCTAGAAATTCAGTTGCTGAGCAAATGTTCAATAAGCCACATTATAAAAATAATAAGTAACTATATGGTATAAATATACCACATGAGCTAAAAATTCTGTAATTTCATTTTGTGTTTAGATATAACACTTGCTTCTTCTTCATTGGTTTTAAATGATCTAATTAATACTCCTGGGAAACTTAGAAGACCAGGTACATGAGAAATGTAGTTTAAAATAACCTTTATAATATTTTAGAGTTTATAGAACACAGATTACAGAATTCATCATCCCACTAGAGTATCATGACTGTGCTTTCAGATAAGCATTAAATGAATAAATAAATGATTGGAGTCTCAGCAAGATGAAAAACTGGGTTAAAGCTACACAATCAGGAAGTAAGAGTCTGGAGTCTCACAACCTGTCTGTCCCTCTCATCCTCTGACACTCAGCTGCATCCCAAGCTTCCACTGCAGAGTAGGAGGAGGTTTCAAGTTTGGAAGCCTCGCCCTGCCCTGCTGCAGGCGATTTTATGCTTGCTGTTCTCTCTAGCTGGATTGTTCCTCTTGTTCTTTTCTCACTCCCTCACTTTACTTCTCTACTCAATTATTGCTTTGTTTGTGAGTTCTTCCCTGACTAGTACAATACTAATAACCACCGCCTCACACACACCCAAGAATTTCCTCAGTTTGTTTTATTTTCCTTCCTCTTTTTATTTACCTCAAAGCACTTATTACCATCTGGTATTCGTTTTCTCATTAACACTAGTATACAAGCTCCACAAAGACAGGAAATTTTGTTGTGATCCTGCTGTATTCCATACTTAGAGCAGTGGGTGGTACCTAGTAGGCTCTCAATAAATATTTATAGAGTATATATAAGTCATGAACAAATCCATGTACTTTTGAGTTTGAATATGTAGCAATTCAACTGGTTTCTATGGCAGTGTAGTCTAAACTGCTTGATTTTGAGCTCTGAATTCTTCATTCATTCATTCATTCATTCACCCTGCCTTGTTTTTCTTCATTACGTGTGTGTGTGTGTGTATGTGTGTGTGTGTGTATGTCTGTGTATAGACATTTACTTATTTATTGTCTGTTTCCCTCTTTCTAATATAAGCCCCAAGAAGGCAGGGACTTTGTCTATAAAGTGCTCTGTCACATTGAGAACAGTGCTGCCTGGCTTAAAATAAGAGCTTATGAAATATAACTTCTAAAATAATGAATTAACAAGTATAGTAATTTTTTAAAAAGTTGAATACTTGCTATATACCTGGCACAATCTTTGTCTTTAGTCTCACTAGGAAGAAAAACAAATCAACAGAAAATTGCTACACAGATAAGATTTGCCTTGTGGGGGGTGGGGGTGGGGACAAAGAACACTGCTATAGGAACTCCTAACCCAGCTGTGAGGGGTCAAGGAGAACTTTGCAGGTGGGATTATCTGAGCCTAGCTTGAAGCATGACAGCATATGCAAAGGCACTGGGCTGAGCAAGAACAGGTCCAAGTGTTGAAAGGACAAACATCTAGATACGGTGGGAAAACGGGACACAGGACTGGAGGAAAGGGGCCAGTGGAAGCTGAAAAGCCAAAGAGCTCAAATGATGTGCTGGGCTGTTGGATTTGTTCTGAGGCCAGTGGAGGATTCTTAGCAGGAATTTGACATGAGCAGATTCACTTTATGATCCCAGGGTCATTGTTTGAGAGAAAGGATAAGGCAGCAAAACTCAGCCCTCATATCAGATGAACAAAGTCAGCAAATTTTAGGTTGATACAACTAAGTTCTTCAGTTGTTTAAGCACAGGCATGAGATGAGGCTGTACTCCCCAGTTAACCTGCAGTCTGTGTGGTGAAGAAATCCAATTATAGGCCCAGCCTACAATAATGGGAAGACTGGAATGTCCCAGGGCTTCATGGAGCCAGTTCTTGGTGAAGGTTGATTGAAATGCTTTCTCCCTGTATAAAAACAAAGTAAGTGAAGCTGTGAGAATCTACATCTTCATAAGATGACGATCCTCACTTTAACTGTAGAAAGTAAATAGGAAGATTAAAAACTCTCCTTTTACTGTTCCAGACATGCATACAACTTTAAATAATATAAGTTTTAATATTTCATAGTTGGAGGAGATATTTTTAAAATAATAAAATATGTAAACAGAAAACAAAAGTAATAAGAGGAATTGACTTTGACCAAATCTTCAGTTTCTTGAGACCCTGTGCTAATTCTGTCAGTATAGTCAACCTCCATGAGTAGAATAGGGAGAGAAACAATATGGGGCCTGTGAAGGTATGTGAAGCAGGAGGCTCTGTGCCTCTGAGATAAAACTCCCAGCACAGTGAGAGAAAGCTCCCTGAGGAGCATGTGTCCATTTATTCACTCTACATACAAAAAGCACAAGGTTAACTCTATAACTACCATAATCAAGGCTATGCAGTATTAAGTAGATTCACACTAATATAGCCAAGTGATTTTTTTAATTTAAGTGAAATTCACATAAAATTAACCATTTTAAAGTGAACAAATCAGCCACACTTAGTGCATTCACAGTGTTGTACAATTACCATTTCTATTCAGTTCCAAACACTTTCATCACCCCAAGAAGAAATTCTACCTGTTCAACAGTTGCTTCCCATTCCTCCCTTTCCCCTGTACCTGCTAACCATCAATCTTTGTTCTGTTGCTATGGATTTACCTATTCTGGGTATTCATATAAATGAAATAATACATTATGTCACTTTTATGTTTGAATTCTTTCACTCAGTATGATGTTTTTTAGGTTCATCTGCCTTTTAGCATATAGCAATGCTTTTTTCCATAGTATGGTCAAATAATATTGCATGGTATGCATATTCTACAATTTGTTTATCCATTCATCTGTCAATGAACATCTGGGCTGTTTCTACTTTTTTGTGGTTGTGAACAGTGTTATAGATATGTATAACTATCTTTTTGTATCTGTGTTCAATTACTGTTAGTATAGACTATCCATCTAATTTTTAAAAAATATTTTTATAGTTGTCAATGTACTTTTATTTTTATTTATATGTGGTCATGAGAATCGAACTCACTGCCTCACGCATGCTAAGCGAGCACGGTACCACTGAGCCACAACCTCAGCCCTGTCCATCTAATTTTTGACAAAGAAGCAAAGCAGTTCAATGGAAGGAAGATAGTCTTTCAGCAAATGGTGCTGGAGCAATGCAGCACCCCCACTCAGTAAAATAAATCATCATTTAGGCCTGATACCTTATAATGAAATGAATAAAAAAGTAGATCATAGATTTAAATGTAAAATGTAAAACTATAAAATCTTCCAGAAGAAAACATGGGGGAAAATCATTTAGAGACAGGGCTAGGTGAAGAAATCTTAGATACAACATCAAAATCACCATCCATAGAAGGAGAAGTTGACAGATTAGTATTCATCAAAATTAAAAACTTTGTGGCTACAAAAGACCCTGTTAAAAGCATGAAAAGACAAGCAAAAGACTAAGAAAAAGCATTTGTAAACCGCATATTTGACAAAAGTCTTGTAGCTAGAATATACAAAGAACTCTCAAATTCAAAGTAAAAAAACCAAACAGTTTGATTTGGAAAATGGGCAAAACACTTTAACAGATATTTCACAAAAGAGGAAATACAGATGGCCAATAAGAATGTGAAAAGTTGTTCAGCATCGTTAGCCATTAGAAAAATGCTAATTAAAAAAACAGATCACTATTCACCTATCAGATGAGCTATAATTGTGATAATTCCAAATTCTCTCCGAAGGCTGGAGAGAATGCAGAGAAAGTGGATCTCTCATGTCATTGGGAATGTCAAGTAGCCCAGCCACTCTGAAAGATCTTTTGGCAATTTCTTATAAAACTAATCATGTACTCACCATAGTGATCCAACAATTATACTTTTGGACATTTATCCCAGAGAAGTGAAAATTTATGTTCACACAACATGTATAAATGAATACATGTATAAATGAATAAATGTATAAGTGAATGTTTATAGCAACTTTATTTGTAATAGCTAAAAACTGGAAATAGCCAAACTATACAAACACCATTCAGTAAAGAAGAAGAATGAATTATTGATATATGCAACAACCTGGATGAATCTCAATGTCATTATGTGCAGTGAAAAAAAGCCAGGCTCAAAAGGTTATATATTATATAATTCCATTATATAACATTCTCAAAATGACAATACTATAGAGACAGAATAGTGATTGCAAGAAGGTAGAAGTCAGACATGGTGTCATATACCTGTAATCCCATCTAACAGGGAGGCTGAGACAGGAGGATTTCAAGTTTGAGGCCAGCCTGGGGAACTTAGCAAGACCCTGTCTCAAAGATAAATTTGAAAAAGGGCTGGGGATGTAGCTCAATAGTGGAGCATTTGCCTGGCACATACATGGCCCTGGGCTTAATCCCTAGTACTACACCCACATCCACACCCACAATAATAAATAAAGACAGACAGGCATGGGAAGTGGGTATGAACATAAGGAGGTTTCTTTATGGTAATAGAAGAGTACTAAAGAGTACTGAATCTTGATTTTAGTGATAGCTACATAAATATATATGTTCATGATACTATGGTTTGGATCTTAAATGTTTCCCAGAGGCTTAAAGTTTTAGTTCTCCACTTGGCGCTATTGAGAGGTGATAAGAGTTGGGGTCTAGTGGGAGGTCTTCTGGTCATTGGGGGATGCCCTTTAAGGGGATTGAGGGACCCCTGTTTCTTCCTTGCCCTTCTTTTTTCACTTCCCAACCACGAAGTGAGCAGCTTTGTTCTACCATGTGCTCCCCACCATGATGTGCTGCCTTGCCACAGGCCCAAAAGCAGTGGCCAACCACCTATGGATTGAAAAAATAAACAAAAATAAACTTTCTCTTTTTATAAGTTGATTATCTCAGTTTTTTTTTTTGTTTTTTTTTTGTTTTTTTTTTTTTTTCCAGTGCTGGGGATTGAACTTGTGCAAGCACTCTACCAACTGAGCTAATATCCCCAGCCCTTGGGTATTTTGTTATAGCAACATACATGGGATAAATCTGCATAGAACATGGGATAAATCTGCATAGAACTGCACATACACATACAAATGAGGGCATGTAGAAACTGGTGAAAATTGAACAGAGTCTTTTGGAAAAGCATTATGTTGATGTTAGTTTCCTGTTTTCATATTGTAGTAAAATATTGCCATTAGGGGAAGCTGGGCAAAGGATATCATAACTTTATAATACTATTTTGCAATTTCCTGCAAATCTATATTTCAAAATAACAAAAAAATTAAAAGTGAGTGGTGAGTAAAAATGCTCAAGAAAATACATACATCTGACTTTCATCAATAATTTGAATAAATGTAATAATGACTTTGAAAAAATGTGTGATATTAGGCCTTGTTGAGTGTTGTAATGACTGAGAAGCAACTCTTGTCCTTTGGGTGTTTCAGGGTGGTGGAGAAGATAGTTTAATAAATGGAATCAACCACCTTTAATTACTGAGTTGAATAAACAAGCAATTTCATGCAAAGTGCATAGAAATTTAGAGGAAGGAGATTTTAAAGTGATATTAATAACTGGGGAGAAATTTCTTGGAGGAGGTAACTTCTGAAGTGAACTTTGAAAGATGGATTTGATTCTAAAAGTACAGAAGAGAGTTTAAGGAAAATTTCCATGAAACTTCTTAGAATGTTTCCATGAAACATTTTAGAATTTTTAAAGTTAGCATTTCCTTAATCAAACTTCTGCTTTTCCCTAAAGATTATTCTTTCATGCTTTAGCCTCTGAAGTTGGCTGTGTTTATATGGTAAAATGGACCATGGGAATGGCTTGAAATGTGCTTGTTTTGAAGCTAAAAGAAAGTTTAGAGTCACTTCACAATTCTTCAAAGGGAAGTTCTCAGTGAGATATAGGAGAGTTTTACTTAAAGTCCTAGGTCCTACTGTCATTTTCAGGAGGATACTAAGCTGAAATCATCATATTTGAGAATTCTGCAAAAAAGAAAATATTTCTTCTCAGTTTTTTTTTTTTCAGGAAGAAATTGAAAAATGAATTGACAATTCATTGCTGACAATAAAGAATATTACCTCAGGTAGGAAAACAACAAACCATTTGCAGTTAATGGAGTCTTTATTCTGAATTTTTTTGCATTTACTTATTGGGCTTCCCAACCCAGAGGAACCAAATCAAAGGAAAACTAAGTGTAAAATATAAGTAGATCCCTAACACATGCAATTTATTCCCAACATTTGTTGCAGTGAGGGACTTACATTTTGCTTGGTCCTGTCTTACTTTATCAGCAACTGTTAACCATATTATTAACTAATGACATTTTACTTTATCTTACAGATACCAGTTGATACTTTAGGAGAAGTCTGAAATAGCCCATAACTATCCGGAGAAAAGATGTCCTTAGTGAGCCAACATTAGAGTGCAAAATTATAGAAGGAAATCCCAGACATTTAGCCTAAAGGATCTCTGAAGATTGCCTTATTCAACAGTCCCATTTCAGAGATGAGGAAACAGACCAGAAGAAAATGCTCCTTCACAGAATAAGTGGCTTTCAAGATGTTCATTTATTCATTTACTCATTTATTTGTCTGTCCATTCCTTTGTGAGCCAAACATTATTCTGAGTTCTAGGGATATAGAGACTGCTCCCAGGGAACTTACATAGGGGTGTGTGGGGAGGAGGGACCAGAAAATCAAAAGGAAACAGATTTATTGGCAATTTCATCATAGTGGTAAGTGCTATAAAGAAAAGACCAAGGAGGGGAACTCTTTGAGAGGAAGGGAGGTTCAGGAAAGTCTTTATTCAAGGAGATAATATTTAAGCTGAGGCCTACATGATAAAAAGGAACCATCTATGTTAAGATTCTGGGGGAGATTGTCACAGGGAGAGGAAAAGTCAAAGCCCTGAGGCAGGAGGAGACTGATGGGGTCAGGGTGGAAAACAGCCTCCTGTATAGGGAGGGAGGTGTGCTGTTAGGTATAGCTCTCAGTAGGGCTGGGATCCTGCTGGCCTCCAGTGCTGAAGTGAAGACTTTTGGGGCCATTGAAGGTTTAAACAGAGAAGATGAAAGATCTGATTTGTATTTTTAAAAAATATATTTCTTAGTGTGACATGGAATGGTGTTTTGAGAGGCAAAAGTAGAAGCAGGGAGGTTAGTTATGGGGGTCACTGTATTCAGGCCATGCAAGAAGTAATTGACCTGGAATAGGGCAAAAGTAAGCAAGAAAAGGGAATGGATTTAGGGTGTAATTTGGAGACAGAACTGTCAGAACTGTGTTTGGATTGGATGAGGGGTAAAAGCAAATGAGAGCATGATCAGAAGGACTGATGCTCATCATTGTTCTTTAGGTCAGACCTTTTCCTGAGATGGGGAAGTCTTGAGAGGAGTAAGTTAGGGAGATCAAAACAAACAAGAGAAGACCCGTTATGACAGGGCCATAAATGAAGACCTCCCTCAGAAATTGACAGTTAAGGTGAGATAATTTCAGATAGAGGAAATCACAGGTGCAAAGATTAAAGGGAGGAAATAGCCTGGCAAGTCAGAGGGAATTGAATGGAGCCATTGTGGCTGCAGTTCAGGGAGTGAGGTCATCCAAGAGTGGTTTCCATTTTTTATACTATAACTTCAATCTACATAAAGAAATACTGCTATATATATGACCTGATTTTTCTAATGAGAAAAAAGGAACCAGGTCTTTATACCTGCCAGCTAATTCATCGTGTCCACATGACTCTATCTCCTTTGCATCTATCTGGAATGTTCTTCCCTGGCTCTTCACACCTTTCAGGCCTCAACATAAATGTCAACTCATGAGTGAAGCCTCTGTTGAAAAGACTCATCTGTTTTTCCTGATCTCAAAGTATCATTTCTAATAAATGATTCTTTACCCTATCTATACTCTCCCGAAATAATTTCTCTCCAGACTTTCCCATTTCAGGAAATGGTACTACCAAGATACCTAGGTTCCTTTCCTTGTTCTTTTCTCTAGATTACATTCCGATTTTGTCAAAGACTCATCTCTCTCTCTGAGCCATGGCCATTAATTCAGGGAAACAAACTGGATGAGGGGCAATGGGAAGTGAAGAAAAGGCAAACAGACACACATAGGGAGTAAAAGGAGGGACCAGGTGGCTCAGCCAAACTCTAATGGAGATTGACTGATCCAGAGCTAGCTCAGCATATTTATTATATAGGTTTCATCAAAAGGTTATTTGTGGGAAAGTTTCAGCAAAGCAGGCAATCTGAAGGATGCAAGACTGGTGAGACATTAGCAACACTGGCGAGACATTAGGGTCATCTTGTTTTGCTCAGAATCCTCTATCCCTGGGAATTGGTGTCTAAACTCAAGGCCTCAACTGATAACTGCTGTGTGCCTTTGCATGTAGCCTCCTCAGGCGGGCTTCATCATAGCAACTGGGCCATCTTGACCTGCACCTTCATATAGGCAGTTTCCAGCACAACACAGCCATGAAAGAGTCAGAGGCCCTGATTCAAATCACCACTCTCTGCAAGATTTTATTTTTTTTCACCTTCTTTTCTCCTCAATGGTATTTGGAGGCTCACATGACCTCAGGCTGGCAGGAAAGAGAGCGGCCCAGTTGTTGGACTGCTCTCTGGCTCTGGTGATTTCTCCTCATCAGTCTAGTCAGGAGTTGAGTTCAATGCACTTTGCTGTCCTGACTCTGGAACTCTGTATGTTCTCTGAATTCAGTTGGTCTGTAGGTTGGAATTATCCCCTCCTCAGTTTCCTCTGGTGCCACTGTCTGAGAGCCCTTGTACTCTCACTTAAGGTTATTCAGGGCTACCTCACTAATGCTGTGTGGAGTCTTTGCCATAGAAATATTATTTTATTACAACATTCATTAGGCAGGCAAGAACCCTTAGGCCCCTTCCTCATCACTTGAGAACCAAGGAAGCTCTGGGTAACTAGACCCTCTTACTACCTACCTGTACTGTGCTGCTCATTTTTATTTTGCTGTGGTTTACTCACTATTTCTACCCACAGGGATCCAGCTTGACATGACTACAACCATCTTTGTCATAACTTCCCTCTTGCCCACTGGGTGACTCTGACAAGCATTCCAAACCCTGTGTGATTAACAAAGACATGAAGATAGTCAGCTGAGCCTTTCATGTCCAGGCCACTGATACCTGGACAGTTTCTTAACAGATATTTGACATATTAATAGTTTCTGAGAAAGTCCAGGTATGTTCTGGTGGGCCATGGCCCAACTTTGTCTAGTTTAGCATATAAATCCCTTCCCTCCTGTCTTGGGATGTGGGAATCTACTTGTCTTTCTGCTATATAAGACATGTGTCTGTCAGCTCCTAATTAGTTGTACTTAGTGCAATCCTGAATTTTATTTTGGCACCTGCCTTTGGCAGTTGGTTCTCCTATATAGTGTCTTTCTGAAACTATACCCTACATGATGATATCATCCCAGAAAGTAAATTTGAAGTGGCAACATTTCCTTTCCTCTTGACCCTTGTCCAGCCTGACACCAGCCCCTCTGATCTTATGAGTCTAAGGAGGTGTGGCAGTGATCTGTAACACACAGACATCTGACAACTTGCTTTCTTTCCCTCTTCTTTTTCTGGAAAACTCATGGAGCTGAGAGGGGTAGGCACCCCTCTTCCTCCTTTTGGTGGTTCTGAAACAAAGTCTACAAATTATCTGATACTCTTTCCAATGACAGGTGCAGTCTATGTCACTTCCCATGACCCTAGGTGGGCCTCTGTGACTCCTTCATAAAAAAAAAAATATATGGCAGAAGCAATGCTTTATAAGGTGAGGCTAGACTCAGAAAGGCTGGGTCACGTCTGCTGGTTCCTCTTAGGCCTGAGAGCATTAGGCCACCACATGAGGAGTCACTTGGAGAGAGTGAAACAGAGATCTGAAAAGCTTATGTCATTCAGATGTGCCCATTCCAGGTGCTAACCTGAGTTTAGAAGCCTTCAAGATGATTCCAGTTATGGTTGAGACTATCTGACTACAACCTCAAGAGACACTCAGAGCCTCCCAGCTAAGCCATTCAGCACCCAGACTTATGAGCAAAATAAATGCTTGCTCTTGTTTTAAGTCAGTGTTTTAGGGTGATTTGTTAATAAATGACTTGAATATACATTCCTCCTTACATTCTTACCATTCTGTCTCATGTCTTCAATTATCACCATACTATGGGTCATTATTAAATCTCTTAAGTAGGGTGACCAACACCCTGATTTGCTTGGGAGTTCTTGGAATATGGGACTTTCAATGATAAAACTGGGACAGTCTTGGGAAAATTGAGATAAATTGTTCACCTACCGCCAAGAAAGGTAGTTGAAAGAATTCAGAGATTTTAGAATTATTACTTCATTATGAAGTTTAAAAAAAGGCATCCTTGAACAAGGAGGCCGGCTCTTTATTTTAGGTGATATCTTCCCTCCTAAAGGGATGAATACTGTGGTCTGTGAATGGGCTACCATAAGGCAAAGACAATTATAGGATATTAAAATATTACAAAACTATTTCATAACATAGAGATGGGGAAATTGGATCCAGACAGAGTCACTGACTTGCCCAAGAACAACTGGTAATGAGGCCAGGATTTGGGATGCAGATATTAGAACTTCCATCCAGGACTCCTACCTCCCTATATGTCATTTCCAATCTTGCCCATATTTATCATGTGCATGTAGACCCAGGGGGAGACATCTTTGCTAATGGATAGCTTATCATCTTCCTCTCTAGGCATCACAGGTTATGATTAAAATCTAATCTCAACTATGAGAGGGCAAAACAAGGAAATACATCTCACTTAAACTACAACTTCAAAACCAAATGCAGGTCTATTTTGAAATGGAAAGTTTTCAATTTTGGTATAAATATAGTGCACAATGGTAGGTTCTGGTGTTATGTCCTAGAAGCCCACTTAACTTTGGGTCTAGATTTTAGGGCTCTTCATAGAACTGAAGAATGAGGAGGCTTTAATGGGCAGCAGGGCTGGTATAACTTGGTATCGACAAATGAGCCTTCCTGGGTGTGTCTCCTGGCAAAGAACCACCCCCTGCCCCCAAGGCTTTGGCTAATGAATAGGAGGTTGGGAACTGGGTGAGTGGAATGGATGGTGGAGAAGGGGAAATTTACTATGAAGTCTGATTTGACAGGAAACTCTACTACCTGCTTGTCTCACCTCTGTTCAGGAAGTGGATGTGGGCTATGTATACCTAAAACTAAAATAGAGCATTTATCAAAGAAGGCAAACTGCTCACTGATATAACTCCAGCACCCTGGCTATCCAAGAACTGGGCCCATCCTTTCCAAGGAAGCCAAAAGGAAACTGACCAAGATAGCCAATATGGTGATGGGGCCATTAGTCACAAACTGATTAGATTCAGCTGACATGTGAACAGTTCTCAAGTTGCATTTTCTGTTGTGATTACAAGAACGAGCCCTATAATTTTGCATGACAGTAAGACTCATCCATGTAAAACTTTTCAAATGAAAGGTTAAAAAAAAATAATAATAATGAGCTAAAGCTTTGTGGGGTGGCATAATATTGTGACACTTTTAAATTTGGCTTCTGTTTCCTCCTTTCCTTCCATTTGAGCAGATAATTTATTTTTTACTTCCATGTGGAAATATGATTTCGGGAGAAAGGCAGATTATTTCCTGGTTTGGGGAGCAAAGGTAGGGAGGGTGTGGTCCAGGAAGTACACAAACAAATTGGCCCAAAAATCCAAAAGCAAAAAGATTTCTCTGAGAAAAGAGAAAGATTTCTCAGGGCTAGAAGGAGGGAACATGAGAACAGAGTTCCAACGTCTCAGAGCTGAGAAACGTGCCCTGAATCTTTCAACACTCATTCAACTCCTTCGACACCAGGTACTACTCTAAGAGTAATGAACAAATAGATAAAAATCTTTGCCTTTGTGGATCTTACATTTTTTATGAGTATCAAAACATGAGATTTTTATATGCAGACACAATTCTAAATTCTTGACATCTATTTTCTTTTCATAATAGTTTCTTGAGTAAATATATGTTTCCAGCTTAAAATGAGGTAAGTATAGCACAGTTTACATATTTTTCTGATCTCACAGTTGGTAAGCAGCAGAGCCAGAATCTGAACCCAGATACACTGACTGCATTTCTCTTAATTTCTACTGTACACTGTTGCTTAATTCCCAGGGAGGGTTTGGGAAGGAGGCAAGACCCTCCCTAGATAGATGAGGGTAGCAGTGGAAAGACCCTGAAGTTCTAGAGGCCTCCACCTGGGATAATGGCTATCTCAGGGCTGTCTACACATGATGCTTTACACTGCCTGAGGTTCTGAAACCGTGGGCTCAAGCAGAGAGAGAGGACCCAGAGGTCCTAGGCTGTGTTTCCTCCCTGCCCAGCAGGATAAAAGCTCATAATAGAAATTAAGCTGTTAAAAGAATATACATCATAACATTAAGAGAATTTTAAAATAATGAAGAGACAAAATATTTTTTTGCAGCTCTAAGTTTGGGGATAAAATCCAGCTGCACACTCTGGGAAGAATGAGACTAAAGTGTGCTCTATATGACTGTCAGAGGAGTTAAAAATCCTATTCTCCATCTTACATGTCTCCCTGTAGTGTTAGATCATTGGAAAAGGAGAACCTAGGATTTCAAGGCTGATATAGATAAAAGCCTAATCATGCCAGAATGGTCATACATTTTTGCAAAACATTGAGTTATTAGAATTCTATGTGGTCAACTCTGTATGACTACCAACATTCTATTTAAAAAATAAGTGCAAAATATGCAAATATAATGACTCTATAATTAGTACAAACAGATTATGTGGTTTCCTCACTGAACACACCAAAATTGATAGTAGAGTGTAAATTCTGTACCCAGAGTTGGTGCCTGTGATGGACTGACAGATCTGGCTCCATGAGAATGTTATAGGCCAGACTGTAAGGGAAATGACTAAACAGACTCCATTTTGCTCTGAGACTCCATGTTATATAGGAAATAAGTTTCTCCCATGGGAACACCCTGCCTCTGTGCCCATCATCAGTTACTTAGTGTGACATGTTTAATAATATACAATGGCTACTCCTATGTAGTAACCAATGTACCATGTAAAGAGTAATTGTGTGGATATTAGCAACCATTCTTTAGTTTGTACCTAGGTAAGGGTCATTTGACCCACTTCCCTTCTGCTGATGATCTCATGATGTTAGTTTGTAATTTTGAATCATAGCAACAGACACTTATGATTGATGTGATTTTTGGTATAAAAACCCCTACAACCCTGTGGTTGGGGCTGTTCTCCCAATAGCCATTTTTTGGGGCATTGTGCGAGACAGTCAGCTGGCCAGCTTAATAAACACTCTCAAATTTGGACTTCTCAGTGGTGATCCGTCTGTTCTTAAGTTGCACCCCATAACAGTGCCCTCAATTACCTTGTCTGGGAGATTTTCAAATCTGCCCTACTTGTTATAATATAATCATGAGACTTAGAAGTTGCATAACAAGGTCCCATCCACACAGGTGAAGGCTTGTTCAATTTCTTTCTGTTAAAAAAAAATTAGAAGTCACTACTAATGCAGTGATTTTTAAAGCCAGCTTTTCTAAGGTGCAAGTCAGTTTCCCTTGAATCACTTTTGGAAATTCATCCAGGTGCTCTAAACTCTATGTTTTTTATCAAGTTGAATTACCACAAATAACATATTCTGAGTCAGTTTGTTTTAATCTTTTAAAATTGCTCTCTCTTGACTGTGGTTGAGTAGCATGGTCTCCTTTTTCTTAAGTCTTGAGAACATCTCTATAAAACTGCTCTATGAAGACATTAATTGTTATGTTATGATTTCTTCCTTACTATGAGAATCTAAGTCTTTTGTTTCTCTTAGAATTTATGGGTAGTCAGATTGGTTTCTTTAAAGACAAACAGTGTGAACCTATGTCCACCCTCACTTACTGCTCATCCACTGGAAACTCAGGCCCTGGAAACTAGGCTTTTTGCTCTCAGCACTCATGTCACCCTGGATCAGTGATTTTCAATTTCTTTATTTCCTGTTCACCTTTTATCACAAGTCCTGCTTTTCCTCACATGTGCCTACACAGAAACCCACACTTGCTGCCTCATCCCTTCCCCACCCACTGAATGGGCCCAAGGCATACAGTGGTCCCCAGAGGGAGAACAAAGAACTCATATTAGTCCGTCATTGCTGCTGTAATAAATTTCCACACCCTTGGTGATTTAACACCTTACAAACTTATCCTTTCTGGTTCTGAAAGTCAGAAGTCCAAAATCAGTTTCACTGGAATAAAGTCAAAGTATTATCAAGAGATTTGAAATTTCTTTCAAATATTTCTGATTCTTTCTGAAGCCTCTGAGAGGAGAATACATTTCCTCACCTCTTTAATTTTATAGTGGCTGCTTGTATTTATTGACTAATGGCCACTTCCTTCATCCTGAAAGCACATCATTCCAATCTCTGCTTCTGACTACGTTGCCTCTAACTCTGAGACTTCTGCCTCCCTCTTATAAGGACCAATGAGAGCACATTGTGCCCATCTGGATAAGCTAGAATCATCCCCAGCTCAAGATCCATGACTTCATCATACCTACAAAGTTCTTTTTGTCATGTGAGGAAACATAGTCACAGGTCCTGGGATTTTGAGGTGGATAGATTTGGGTAATTATGAAAGTTAAGAGTGAGCCTGGAAAACTAGGCCTGGAAAATCCCTTTGCACATCCAAGGCAGACTGTCTTAGGCAGTTTGAGCTGTTCTAATAAAATACCTTGAAGTGAGTAACCTATAAACAACAGAAATGCATTGTTCACAAGTCTGGAGACTGGAAAATTGAAGATCAAGATGCCAGCAGATGTGCTATCTGGTGAGAGTCTTTTCCTCATAGTGCCATCATACTGTGTCCTCACATGCTAGAAGAGGCCTTTTCTTTACAAGGGCATTAATCCTGTTCTTAAGGGCAAGAGCCCTCATTATCTAATCACTTCTTCAAAGCCCAGCTTCTTAATATGAACACATTAGGGATTCAGCATCAAAAGATATATTTTGGAGAAACACAAACATTCAGAACACAGGGCTGGGGATGTTCAACAGGCCTTGCTCAATGAAAACAATGCTCAGTGTTCTGCAACTTCAGCAGCTCTCATGTCCATGGTTAAGCAATGACAGCTCAACTTCGCCTGGCCTTCTTGGCTTCCCTTCAGAATTGGGCAATGTGGCTCCCAGCTGCTTTCTCAGTGTAGGTTCACATTCACCCATCCCAAGGGAAAGGCTGTGGCTGGAAGGGTTTGTCACCATCCATCACGAAGGACCCTCACAGGGCATTGCTGAGTTCTTTTGATCAAATGCCCCCATGAGGCAAATTGATTCAAATGTCATTTAGTGATACAATCTTTAAACAGCAGGTTGTGTCAATTACTCTCGAATAAAATAGCATGGCCTATGTTTTATATTTTATATCACCCAGAATATGTTTTTATTTTGGACATAGATCCAGTCACTTCAAATTTAATGAATTTTGACACTTGAAATACCCCCAATATAATGTTATTCCCTAAAAAGGAAACAAAGTTTCAAAACAAAATTGAGGGTGTTTTGTTGTTATCACCTTAATGAATCCCCAAGTGTTCTGAGCACGTGATGTGGTCTAGGTTGAACATCTGGTACATGGAGATTCCTGACTCCAGTAAGGGTTCCTGGGTAGGTTGCCATCACTGAATTTAAATAGTACCATGGTCATCATTTATACGTCAGTCTATCCCACCAAGTGAAGCATTCTTTAGGTCATTTTACAGCTTGTTGTCTGAGGCCTTGCAAGTCCTTTGCAAATATTTGTTAAATAGATTCAATTTTTTGAAGGAGGAATTCACATGGTTTATTTGATCACATGATGAGAATTTTGTGCTAGTTTTTGTTTTCTTTTCCCTAGTGAACCAGAAAATTTCAGGCCAAATTTTATGCCCTGTAACAATAACTATCTTATCCCAATTCTAAAAGATTTTTGACCTCTGTTTTATTTTCTTTTCATTAACCTGACTCTATTTTCATTATAAATGATCTCAAATGCTTTTTGGAACTACAAATGATATAAATTATAAATAAATATACTTGGCAAATTTTGAGTCATCTCCTATTTATGTTGAAGGAAGATCCAATCAAGCCTTTTATCATAGTGCACCTAATCACCATGCTGGTAGTATTAAGAAAAACAAAGGAGCAATAGCAATCAGATAAACATGTGGTTGTGGAACACATTATGCTTCTGAATAGAAAAGGCAAATAGGGCTTATTCAAAGAGTTGACTGCAGGTTTCTAAACTGCAAACAGATAATGTTTAAATGGGAACAATTACTGAAGTTGACTCGGCACTGGTATTAAGAACCATGTGTTGTGTTGGAAAAATTCATTTTACTCTTCATTATATATTGCCTTTTCTTTCTCTTTTTGAGACTTCAGAGAAAGAGAAAAATACATTGAAAATCCAAAGGATTTCTCAAAGGAAAAAGAATATTATAAACTAGTGAGAAAGCTACACAGTGGTCCAATTATGAGGAAGGCAGATGTAAGATATAGTGGCAAGGTCAGAAAGCAGAGTCTGAAGGGCATGCTTCTATCACCATGAGAAAAACAGTATTAGATTTGAGATTGGGAATGGTTGCCTTGGATAGTTACAGGGACATAAATCATCAGGAATATTATTTTGTGAAGTGAGGAGGATATTCTCTGTCAAATTACTCTTGCTTTTGCTTTAGGCTTACTAAAGGCTGAAGACTAGAATGAAAGGGAAAACAGGAAACAACAGGAAAGAAAGGAAAAATCAAACTTCCCGATGACGAGGCAGAGCTTCATTTATTGAAGTTTTACTCTGGAACATTTGAGAAAATATGAATTGCAGCATTTTCTTGAGTTGAAAAAGAGCATAGCACTTCCTCCATGAAAACAAGCAAATGAAAGAATGAACAAAAGTCATGACCATGTCACACTGAGTCAATAATTGACCTTTATGGTAACCAGAAACACCCTGGTTTGTTATTCATCCTCATAGTATAAACTTTAGTGACAAAGATTATTTAACATTTAATAAAAAATTGGAAAGAACTTCCAAATGGTCAGAGAAGTTTACTCTTAGAAAAGAAATCCCATGTTAGAGTGAAAAATGCCATCATTTAACCATTTTTTTTTGTCAGAGTAGAGGGAAGTATCTTGTTGATGGAAAGTGGAAAGAAACATACTGGGGAAATGCTGTGATTTGCCATGGGGGAGGAGGCTGAGGGGCAGGGGCTGGGTGGGCCTGTGGTAAGGACACTCATCTTTGACAGCTGCTCTTGGACCTCACAAAAAATTTAGCCTTCGCCACATTCAAAACCTCCCAAGTTCATTATTAAGATTTAATTGTGAGATTTCACGTAAAGTCCCCATTCCTGATTTTTCTTAAAAAATTGATATTGTATGGTAGCAAATATCAATAGGAATTGAATAGAAGCTACTCATTTGGTGCGCTTGGGCAGAACTAATTCACCATTGTTCTGTGCTTACTTCACACGCTCGTTTTCTTCAGATTAGAAACTAAGGGCTGATTGCCATCCATCGATGTGATCACAAAGTGGTTTGTCTTGTGTTAATCAGATATTGGAATAATTTGCACATCCCTTTTTGTCTCTAGTAAACGTGTATTAAAGATACTTGAAGATGCCATGTGGCTCAAAAGTAGTGGGAGAAAATATATTTAACTGTGGAAGTGAAGAGTATTCTAGGGATTAATATGCACATAAGACACATCTGTACTGAAATTACCTGCTTTACTCATTTACATCTTGTAGCAAGTTTAAGCTTTCCAGTTTATTTTTCATATCTGTCATCTCAAAATTGGGCACAGATCATCCTCGGGGTTGAAATAATATTTCCTACCCTAAGAGATAGATCTATTTTCTTTTCAGAGAAACTCTGAGCTTTTTAAGGTGGCAATGTGCCCAGATCTAGGTCTGTGCCAAAAATTTTAAGCACGTTCCCTTATTTCTCAGCTTCCCTTATTTCTGGCCATGTAACCCAGTTTTGACCAATGAGATGTAGGCAGACCATGCTGATGACTAGAGGAATTTTAAAATTTTGTCATAGAAGGAGGCAGGTAGCTCATTTGGCCCTTGACCATTTCCCTTTCCATGCCTCAGAGTGGACAAGTTATCTAGAAAAGCCATTTTGTACCCATGAGAAGAGAGCAACAAGGGCAAAAGTCAACTTGTGAAGAATGCTGAACAGAAATACAGCAAGGGTCTGGACCCTTAGGTGCATTCGTGTATCTTGACCAATTGCCAGTAACAATCTAGCTTTGGTTATATGAGAAAAATAAACCCTTTTTTGTTTAAGTCATGGTCTGTCAGCTTTTCCGGTGCTTCTAGCTAAAAGCCTCCCCAGTAAGTTCCTCTTCCCTTCCCTCCACTCACAAACATGCAAGGCTCCCATCTATTTCTGTACTCACAACTGCAAATTATGCCAAGACTCTAATTCAGGTCATGTTGGACAATATATGCAAGGCATTGTGTAAAGAGTGGGGTGGCGGGGGATCCTACAAACATGAGTGAGGCCAACTTTTTTGTCTTTAAGTTGCTTGTTAAGGAGATGGAAGAATCAGCTTCACATGCGTGTAATCACAGTGCAAAGCAGAATAAAGACAATGATGTGGAGGAAGTGCAGATTGTCATGGGGCCTTCTAAGGGTGGTGATAAAAGTGCCATTTTGCCTACTTCTTGGCTGGAGTCCTCAGGAGAGATTTCCTGGAGAGGTTGAAACTTGAGATGAGTTTTGAATGCTAGAAAGAGGGCCTGGCAGAAGGAAAGACTTAGAGGAAGAAATGTGTAGGGGTGCATGAGTTCTTCAACTCCCTGCTCTGGTGCTCCAGACCCACTGGCCTCTCATTCTTCTAGCGAGCCAAGCCCATCCCAGCCTGTGCACTTTTCCACAAGCTATTCTGGCAGCAGTGAGTGAGTCTCTCCCCTTCTCCAGGCTGACAGCCATCCTGGGAATACCGTTTCCTTAAAGAGGATGTCTTGCCAGCTCAAGTCAGTTCCACCTGTGGTTGCCTGACTCCCACTAGATTCTTTGTCTTCAAAAAATTCATATGCTCACAAATATTCAGCAACTGTAGACACCTACTGAACACCTGCTGTTGTGTGTTCTAGGCACTGGGCTAGCACAGGAGCTAAGTGGTGAATAAAGAAGTCAAGGGCCTTTCCTGTATAATCAGATGTGGGGACAGATGATAAACAAATAAAGTTGTTTCCCAGTGTGTTGAATAGTTGGAAGGAAATAAGGTTAATCGAACAGAGAAAACATGGGGATAAGAAGGAGAGGAAAAACTGTTATAATAATACCTACATCAAGACTTCCTCAACAGGACTCCCATAGCACAAGAAATAAAAGCAAGAATCAATAACTGGGATAGATTCAAACTAAAAAGCTTTCTCTCAGCAAAGGAAACTATCAGCAATGCGAAGAAAGAGCCTACAGAGTTGGAGAAAATCTTTGCCAATCATACTTCAGATAGAGCACTAATCTCCAGAATCTCTAAAGAACTCAAAAAACTCTACACCAAGAATACAAATAACCCAATCGACAAATGGGCTGAGGAAATGAACACAGACACTTCACAGAAGAAGATCTATAAGCAATCAACAGATATATGAAAAAATGTTCAACATCTCTAGTAATAAGAGAAATGCAAATCAAAACCACCCTAAGATTCCATCTCACCCCAACTAGAATGGTGATTATCAAGAATACAAGCAACAATAAGTGTTGGCTAGGATGTGGGGAGACAGGTATACTCATACATTGCTGGTGGGGTTGCAAATTAGTGCAACCACTCTGGAAAGCAGTGTGGAGATTCCTCAGAAAGCTTGGAATGGAACCACCATTTGACCCAGCTATCCCACTCCTTGGCCTATACCCAAAGGACTTAAAATCAGCATACTACAGAGATACAGCCACATCAATGTTCATAGCTGCTCAATTCACAATAGCCAGATTGTGGAACCAACCTAGATGCCCTTCAGTTGATGAATGGATAAAGAAACTGTGGCATATATATATACAATGGAATATTACTCTGCCATAAAGAATGATAAAGTTATGGCATTTGCAGGCAAATGGATGAAATTGGAGAATATCATGCTAAGTGAGATAAGCCAATCTCAAAAACAAAGGTCTAATGATCTCTCTGATAAACAGATGATGACACCTAATGGGGGGTGGGAGGGGTTAGTGTTAGGGTTAGGGTTAGGTACGGGGGCAAGAATGGAGGGAGGAAGGACTGTATAGAGGGAAAAGAGGAGTGGGAGGGGTGGGGGGGAAGGGAAAAATAACAGAATGAATCAAACAACATTACCCTATGTAAATTTATGATTACACAAATGGTATGCCTTTACTCCATGTACAAACAGAGAAACAACATGTATCTCATTTGTTTACAATAATAAAAAAAAAATACCTACATCAGAGGGCTTTGTGAAAAGAAGACCAACAATATATGGAAAGAGCTAAATAGAGGGAACGACCATACTTAGCACTCAAAATTAGTAATTATAAATTTGTGAGTGTTTCTAAGTAAACTTTTATTGAAATACAGATACAGGAAAGAGTACAAATCAAAGGTGTATGACTTGATGATTGTGTGTGTGTGTGTGTTTTGTGTGTGCATGTGTTGTGTATGCACGCATGTATGGATGGTACAGGGAGTCAAACCCAGGGCCCCAGCTCTACCCAGCCCTTGAGGAATTTTTATATAAGAAATGTTCATATGTAACCAACACCCAGAACAAGAGCATAATATTACCTGGACCCTCAAATCTCCATCCTGCTTTCTACTCTCAGGAGTAACTATTATTTTGACTTCTAACAGCACAGAATAACTTTGCTCATGTTTGAGCATCACAGAAATGAAATCATAAGGTGTATACCCCTTTGCACTTGAGATTTTTTTTCTCTCTTGAAAAACAATGTACTTAGTATAGAAATTTTAGATGAGTAGATTTATTGAAAATACTGATATTTGAAGAAATGGAAGAAAATTAAAGAAATATTTGTACCTGTTGTAAACACTTAGATTTATCAATTAACTGAAATATGAAGTGTTGATTTTATTATTATAAGCTTTAATTCTTTTAAGTTCTAACAGATTTAATTTCTTCATAAATGATTGTTAACTAGACAAAGAATCAAATATAAACAGTAGTGTAGCAAGAAAACAAATAGGCACACATAAGTATTTAATCTGTGGCTATAATCCAGACTATTTTTAAAGATTTTGAATACACAAAAAATGAAAAAATGTTGTTGGACGATTTTGCAAAATTCAAGGGCATTTGATCCTAATTGGTCACTATTAATATTCCTTTCTTTATTAGTAGTGTGGTCCCTTGCTATTTCCCACCTGTTCATTAGGTTTATTATGTGAACCATATTGCAGGACCATGTGGTCATGGAATACCAACATCTGTCATAGATTGCTTTAGGGACACAGAGACAGAGGACTTCAATGTTTATTTCATTTACTACTTTAGGCTTTTCCTTTTTTAAAATTTGAAGATGGATCAAACTTTCCTTCTGTTGTTTTTCATTTCAGGAGAAATGGATGAGCTACAAGGTAGAAAGATGCACATGGTTCCTTAGAAAGGCACTAACCAAGGAAAGGCCATGGGAACCTTCTGACACTGTGCTTCCAGGCCCTGAGTGCTTAGGATCCTCAGGCTGCGCCTTCCCCTATATCCCTTTGGGGATACTGCTGCCTCTGCACCTGCATTTGAGTCTCCATGTTAGCCAGTTGGGGTTGTGCTACTGCCTGTGTTTGTGATTTGTTCACTTTCATTGCTGTATTTTATTCCATTGTGCAAACTTGCCATGATTTACTTATCCATTTTTACTGTCAATGGATTCCCTTTTAACTGTCTGCCTTTTCACTAAACTGTGGCGTCACAAGGTGTGTGTTATTTTTGTTGCATGAATGGTTACTAAGTAGGTGATGTGAAGGTGTGATGATGGAGGATAGTGGTGGGAAAATGACAGTGTACATATCGTGGAGAAAAATAAAAGCCTGGTAAGATGTGAGCACTTATTAGGCAATAAGGCTTCAGAGTGAACTAAAGAGCCAGACTCTTTGGGTTTCTCTGCTAGTTCTACCATTTGCTAGCTATGTGACCTGGCAAAATTTACCTAAATATTTCTGTGCTTCAGTTTCTTTATCTCAAAAATGGATATCATTGGGGATAGTGGTGATTAGATGAGTTAATATTTTTAAATTTCTTAGACCAGTACCCAGCACATAGTAAGCTCTACAGCAGTGATTGTTGAATAAAATGGGTATCTGCTATAGTATTTTGAACAGGAGAGTGGCATTTTTACGGGCGAGTGAGGGGTTGTAATAAAGGCAGAACCAGCTGTCCAGCTGGAGCTACTGTTGGGGGGCTGTCCTCAATGACTCAAGGAGCATTTCTTGTAGTAACTAGTGAGCAACTCATGGACATTAGAACATTATATTTTCAAAGATTTCCTTGCAGACAAGTTCTTGGTGGCCAATTTGGAATTATAACCTGTGATTAGAAAACTTTGATCTTTTATTACCATCAGTGAATGAACTACAGTTATCACTGGGATGGAATTTTAGTCCAGCAGGAGAGAGCTTTCTCCCTTCATCTCTGAAATGGCACAAGTTAACATTCTCCCTATATTGCCAAAGCAGAAGACTGGTCTATTGAGTGTTTCAGGAATTTCTACTGGAGGTTTCCTGTAGTGAAGTTGCTTATAGAGTTGGGTTATCTCACTGGAGTCATCCTATGGAACAGTGAGCCATAGGAGTCTGGGAAGAAAGAGATGCTACATTCCAACTGGGTAATCTGAAGAGCTTAAGGAAAGGTCCATTAACTGAGTAAGGAAAAGCAACAAAGTATTGTTTTGTTGTTTTTGAAGATAGCAACCTGGGGAGGCCATATCACATCACAATTAATAGGATGACAGGAGGGAGGGCTTTCCGGAACCCAGGGAGGGCTGAGAACCAAAGCTGTGGGCTTTAGAAAAAGGTCATCCAAATAATGTTCCTTAGCCATGAGGATGAATACCATCTCTTACTTTCACACCATCTTCCAATCTCCCTCCTACTAGCTCACCCAGTGGTAAAACCTGTCTGGAAGATAGGAGGCACAGAAGTCCATTGATACAGTTGGTAAGGTAAGTCTACCCAAGTAACAGCATGTGGAGAAGGGGCAGGTGTGAATCTGAGTGGAAAACGGCAATTTGTAGCAACAGAGAACTATGACATAGCCCAGGCAGCCCATTGGCTATTTCCACAGTAAATCAAATCTCATAAAACTGCTGTAATTAATAGTAATATCACTCCTATCTTTTAGATGGAAGACTAAGACTTGGAGAAGTGATTTCTTTGCCCAAGGTCTCACACATACTCATAAGAAGCACCAGAATCAGTATAGTTTCAGTTTCCAGAGGTCTGTCCTTTTTGCCATTTGAGGAATCTACTGATTCTTAAAATCTATGTGATTACTTTTTACTCAATTAGATTACTATATTTGCATAAATCTGCAAACATTACAGGAAATTATGAGAGTAAAAAGTTTGATTCAAACCCTTTCTATTCCTGCCCCCCAAACTACTTCCTTCCTCAGGAGTGTACCATTGTTAAGGGTGGGGTGAGTCTCTTTGCAGACCCTTTTCCTCCTTTGCATCTGCAAACTTACACATACATAAGCACATACATTGCTATATTTGCAGAAAAGAAAAATCAAGACTTGGAAAAGTTGAGACTTGCTCAAGATTTTCTCCAGGAGAGCCACCACAGTGTTGTTGTGCGGGACTTGCCCACCCAGCCCAGCTCAGGTAAGCAGCTGCAAGAGGCAGCCAGAGCCAAAAGCAGTTGCCAGGACCCCGAGGCGGATGTTGGGTCCTGGAAGCTGCTGGTTCTTTACAGACTTACAAGGAAGGATTTGGAGACAGTTGAATTGAGTGACAAGCAATGAATTTGGGAAAATAAGAGAGATAATAAGTGTACAGTACAGACTGTGGAGTGGCCTGGATCTCCTGCAGAGCAGGAGTTTTTAAGGGGCTTGAAGCTAGCAGAATTTGGAACCTCTCAACCTCCCTCTGCAGGCTGCACCCCAGTTCTGAATCGGGAAAACTGCAGATATTGGCTCTCTTTGGATGTGCTAAGGATTGCTCCCAGGACTGGGAAGGGCCAGACCTGTGATATCTTGTCTTTTGAATTCTGAATCTTTGTCAGTATAAAGGTCATGCATTTCTCCCGCAGATAACAGGTTGCTGGCTGAGAATATATCATATCCTATTTACTTAAGACAAGACAGGGCTGAAGATAAAGATTTTTAAAGGAAAGTGCATGGGGGTCAGCACATGTAGGCCCAGACAGCAGAATTAGCCCTTTAACCTCCTTTTCCTACCACTCAGGTCTCTTACCTATCAATGGGGTCATTTTGTGTATTCTTTTCTTTAACTTTTCACTTTGGACCTTTCTTTTTCACTTGGACCCCTCCCTCCTCTAGTAACTTAAATTGTTTTATTATACTTTGGCTTAAATACATACAGGTATATAATTAGGTATAAAACTTCCTTGTGCCTTTAGGTGCTATACAACCACAAAAAAAATTAAGGACCACAAAATTATAAAATTCTAATTATTAAATTAAAATTGCAGTGTTAATGCAATTTAGCTTAATGAAAAAGTTGAAATAAAATCACCAATGGATGGGTTTAACAATAGGAAGACATTTGATTTTTTACTCGTTGACTTGATCCTTTTGTTTTTGAATATGACAGAACATCTTTAAATCACTATCAGTATTCATTTTTTCTTCTTTTTTCTTATTTTTTTTTGTACTGGGGATCAAAGGTCATTTAACCACTGAGTCGCATCCTCAACCCTTTTTATTCTTTATTTTGAGACAGGGTCTCACTAAGTTGCTTAGGTCCTTGCTAAATTGCTCAGGCTAGCCTTGTACTTTTGATTCTCCTTCCTCAGCCACCTGTGTTGCTGGGATTACAGGCGTGTGCCACCACACCTGGCTCTTTTTTTTTTTCTTTTAAAGTAATAAACCACATCACCTACTCTTTCTTAAATCTATGATTCATCAATATAATAATAGTAAATGCATAAATAGGACTGAAAAGTTTTAAAAAGACCATTTAGTAAAAGTTTTTTCATGTTTCTACAATTATATGTTCTGGTAATGAACTTTTTCATGCTGATTAGAACAGAGGTGGATATATACAATGTTCCCCATGTTTCCTGGATGGTACTGCCAGGTCACTATATCTGAATTACTATGTATAATATCTCCAGAACCTACTGTTCACTTGTAACGTAACTTGGCATGATTTTACTATTGAATATACATTTTTTTTTTTTCCCAGTACTGGGGATAGAACCAGAGGTCCTCTACCACTGAGCTACATGTTCCCAGGCCTATTTATTATTTTTAATTTTTAAGTTTTTTTTTTGGGTATCAGGGATTGAACCCGGGGTGCTTAACCACTGAACCACATCCCCAGCCCTTTTTTATTTTATTTAGAGACAAGGTCTCACAAAGTTATGCAGGGCTTTGTTAAGGTCTCGAGGCTGACTTTGAACTCAAAATCCTCCTGCCTCAGCCTCTCTAGTCTCTGGGATTATAGGCATATTCCACTGTGCCAGGTCCCTTTCATTTTTAAAAATTTTGAGACCAGGTCTCACTAAATTTCTCAGGCCCAGGTTGGCTTCAAATTTATGAGCTTCCTGCCTCCTCCTTCCAAGTTGCTAGGAATGTAGGCATGCACCACCACACCTGGATTAAATACACTTTTAAAAATAATCAATACCCACATTTCCCTAAATGTGATAAGTGAAGCCATAGCCCTTCAAGAAAGTACTTGGAGAAAAAAAGTGTTCTGTCCTTGTTTTTCTTCTCAGCTCACATTATCATATTAAAGACTCTCTGAAGCCCTGCAGTGGTGGTTTCCAATGGAGTGGTACTACTCCCCAGGGGATGTTTTGTAAATTGGTAGGAGTGTTTTTGTTATCACGTTGATTGGCCCTGGAACTGTGGGTAGACACTACAGTCCCATGAAATGAAGAGTCATCCTTCCTCACCCTCTGGGACTTTTGCTTGTCATGACAGTCTTATGGCTGTAAATAATTAAGACTCTTACCTAACTCTGTTTACATATAAACACAAAGTAGTTGAAATTTTATAACAGATACGGAATGATTTAGGAATACAATGATCATGTAAACCAAGAAAAGACTGTATTTTGTTTTGCTTTGGACTTTACCAAGAATTATTCACTATTTTAAAAGGGTACAGCACCAGCAATTTTCACTGGTTGTGCTGGATTACTGACAGAGCACAACCAGGTGGCCTGTGTTTGCAGCTGTCAAATTGGTTATGATTCTTCATATAGAAAGAAATATCTGACCATCTTCTCTTTTGGTTTAGTTACACCCAAACATTTATATTAAGCTACATGTTATATTGTTGTGGGCTTTTCTGGAATTATATTTATAAAGGACAGACTTACAAATTTTGTTTCAGGAAGATGAAGGAGATGTTACAAAGATACATGTTTACTGAAAGGATACTTTGGGTCACTTAGGTCTGGGAACTACTATCCTAAGTAAAGAAATACGAAGAATTTCTTATTCCAGCTAAATTTGAAAATAGAATATTTTTGTTTGATGCCTGTTGCCAAGTTTCCTTAAGTGATTTGCTGAGGTTTTCATTTGTCCTTCAGATTTTAGTGTAAATTTGTTACTCATCCATCATAAGGGCCTATATGTATTTTCAAACTTTTACTAATTAAGAGAGACCAGAGCTGGAACTCAGACAAGGCAAAGCCTCAAGAGGAGTCCAGAGTGGAGAAGGGTGGCCCATATTGTATCTGGAGGCCATGGTGAACATGTGGGTGAACAGAAGAGGTGCAGTGAGACCAGCCTGCAGATGCTGGAGACCATGATAATGGAGATAAGATCATACCTCTTGTATGCTTGTATGAGAGGATTTCAAGGAAAATACAAGACTTAGTAAAAGTATAGCGACGTTTATTAGAAGGAGAAGAAGGGGGGAAAACACTGTCAAAGAAGGGAGAAATGACTTACTTTTTTGTGAGTTCAATTTTATTGGGATAAGAGGGAAGGTTTCTGGAGGATCCCACCTAAGCATGTCCTCTGAACTTTTGACTATAGGATTGTATCAGAGTTTTAAGTCCCTACTGTGCATGTTTCTACCTAAAAGCAACACTCATTTTGGTTTCTGTAAAGGTCACAAAAGCCCTCTTTCATCTGGGTCCTGCATGGATCAGGGTAACTTGTGAGTTTTTTTTTTTGTTGTTGTTGTTTTGTTATTTTAATCAGGAGAGGAGTTTTTGGACATGTACTGTGCAATGTTGAGAGGGAAGAATAATCCTGGAAATAAGAAGTTTTCGTTAAGGATTCTAATATTCTATTATCTTTTTAAACCAAAGCTTAGTCAGAATGCCTATGTGAACTGCTTCAAAGAAAGACTACTGAAAGCAGGTGGGTTCAGAATTAACCCTTTAACTCCATGTTCCCACCACTCATGACTTCTAGTGTGCAAACAGAGGGATGCTGCTTGCTCAGGTGTGGGCCCTGGGCACTCTCCATACAAACAGATTAAGGACTTCATTTGTATCTTTCCTGATTCTTTAAAGGAATATCTGGAATTTTTAAAAGTTTCTGTTGTGATGAATTGTTCCTCAGTTGCGATGAATTGTTCCTGTGGTCATCCATATTGTGATTTTGGACACTTAGAAGTCTGATAGAAAGATAGTTTGCTTTATATTCCTCTTACCACATGCAAAAGATACATGCATCATAAAGAAAAAAGAATGATTTGTTTTAAATCTTACATAAAACATTTCCATAAAGGATATAGTAGGCATTAAGAGGTTAAATGTTTTGTCCACTACAGGAATTCATCACCAAAGAAACTCAGAGAGAAGCACTTGACAGATTATGTATGGAGATGACTAAATAAAGTCAGTGTAAAAATTAGTAAAATTTTTCCTGTTGACAACACTTGACCAGGATTAGGAAATGACAAGGTTGGGAATCAGCTTTCTTGGACTTGGTTCCTACTTTGCTTTGAAACCTGGGAATGCAGTTAACCTCTCTGTTGATGTCTTGCATACCTCACTGGATTTAATGAACATCATATACAATGACAAATGGGGAAGTATCTTAAAGATGGAAGTTTGTGTATCATCTGTGTCACAGTCTTCTCCCATGCCAGAAACCACAGGTAAATCTGTGCTCAGGTCACAGTTGAATAAAAGTAACAAGGTCCATAGAAAGTTCAGAGGAATGAAGCTTTAGCCTTCTGAATACCTAATTTAAGAATCCTTGGACTAGGGTGTAGCTCAATGATAGAGCACTTGCCTAGCATGTACTGGGCCTGGGTTTTATTCCTGGTATGGGGGGAAAATACTCATTTATCATGGAAATATCCTTGGTTCTCATACTTGAGCATGGGAAAGTGCAAAACTCCTCAAACCCTATTGTTTGGCAAAGGAGTGGTATACAAAAACAGGTGTTGTAGCTGCAAGGGGGCATTTCATCACTTTTGGAATGACACAGGTGAATTGGCGTTGGGACTGGATGAGTTTCCCAGTCCCAAGGCTTGACTCACCCTGTCTGCCTGCAACTCCCTATCTGTGGCATGTTTTCTGTTCTGTTAGATTGCCTCTCACTGGTTGAAGAGATGACTTCTCACTTCTGAGACGTGGGTAGACTTGCACCTTAGCTTACTAAATGGAAGCTCTGCCTATTCTGGGGTCTTTTCCCACAACATGCACCTTCGAGTTGAATGCATTTCACACTGATGCTTGAAGTAAGCATGAAGGCATGAAGTAAGTCAAGAGCCAATAACTGGCTTTCTTGTCTTTGTTTTGCTACAGGAGAGCTGGAAAATAAAACCTTTGTTTTATTTGGATTGTCTGCATTAAAAATTGAAAGTACCTTATTAGTATGTACAATTACTATGTTTTAATCTATCTGTTTAAAATTATTTTAAAAAGAGGTGACAGGATGATTTGATTCCTGAAATGCTTTATGCTGCATTTTGACTATTCCTTCTAACTGTGCCCCTACAGCAGTGACTGTTAATCACTAATTCTAAACACACATGAAGAGGATCAAATAATACCTGTCATCAGTAATCTCAATGGAATTGCCTTTGTCACCACTTAAGACTTTCAGTCTTTTCTGAATTGTTACCATAGGGTTGAAATGTCCAGGAAATTTATTGGTTCATATTTTGAATTACTGACTTACACTTACAAGGTATTCTGAGGACACCCTATAGTTGGCTGTAAAGTGGTGAGTTTGTTGATTGTATTCATTTGACATGTTTACTAGGTGTCTACTTTGTCATGATCTATTTTAGCTGTTGGAGACAGAGCAGTGAATAAAACAGAAGATTTCTCTAATTTAACCAAGGAAAATAGTTAAAAATGAAACAGAGCAACTGGTTATTTGAGCATCAGAAGTATGATGCAAAAAATTAAGTCAAGGCAGAGAATGTAGGCTGCTACTTTGGGAAGGCAAGTAGGAAAACATCTTAATTACACATATTATGTATGGGAAGAACACACTGAGAGAGTGGCATGAGAGTAAAGGTTTGATGGAAGGGAAGGAGTGAGCGTTATATATCATGAAGAACGTAATGCAGAGGGAGCAATAGATACAGAGGCCCTGAGGAAGGAGGTGCCTAGTGTGTTGAAAACATGTAGTGCAGCACTTCCTACATGACCGATACTGCCATAAAACCTTTACCTCCATTAGCTCATTTATTCCTCCATGCATTCTTCATTCCCCATTCATAGATGAGGAAATTAAGGGCCAGACCAGTTGCATAACTTGTAGAACCCAAGCAGCCTGACTCGAGTTTCCTTAACCTCTCTACTCTGCTGCCTGCGTTTAATCCCTTGGAGATTGTTAAGGGCATTTTTCATCTTATTGCACTGTAACACTTTACCTTCAGGAGGAAATATTTTTCTGATTTTCACATTATTAGTTGTGCTTGTCTTGAGTAGCTGGTTTACTTTCAATCTTATAAACACTGTGATCTGTGACAATGATCACTGATCATGTTTTTTTGTTAGCCATTGAATATTTGAAGGCCCATTCATTTGTTTTCTTTCCTACTTCCTGTTTTTGTGTTTTATATATTGTTATAACCACCTTAGATCATTTTAGAAATAGTGAGTGATGAATAAATAGAAATACATTTAAAAAGTAAGTACGGGAGTACTTAGCAGTTTAAGGCTAGGAAGCAAGCTACCCTGGCTCTGGGAAAAACAACCCTCCAGCCAGCCAAGCAGGACAAGGATTCTCATTTCTCCATTCCCTCATCCACAGCTCTTCTTTCTTGCTTATACTCACATTTCCCTCTGGAGCTAGGGGAAGAGGAGAGAAGTAAGCTTCCTCTTGAACCCCAGCCCTGATAACTGTAAATCCACATGGCCATGTAGCATGGTGTTAATGTGGACTAAGATCCAACAAACTGTTCATGCCCTGAACACCATAGCCTAGCTGGGGTCCAAGTCCTCAGCTGCTGCTTCTGTAAAATGAAGATCAAAAGTAATATGTACCTCTTAGAGTTGTGAAGATTAAGTAGGACAACATTCACATGTAAAGTGAAGCACGTAGCTGATGCATATAAACACTATGGAGATCTTATTTGTTGTTATTATTTTCATTCTTAAAAACAAACACTGGACTTGGAGAAGATTTGCCCAGTCAAATCTTATGGGGCCTCTCTGTGGTACTGACCCTTCACACTTTGGTTCTCTATGTGGATACGGCTTACTGCAAACAAAACCAAACCACTATTAATAGTGAATAAAGCCAACAGCCAAGGAGAGTCTCCAAATTTCTAAAATCTTCTGAATGGTCATTGAGGCAGCTTCTCAGATACATCCTAGAAGAGAACAGTGAGGAGGGAGCTGCTTCAGGCTCTACTTCTGCTTTGTTGGCTGATCCCCCTCCCCATAATGCTTTGCTTTTCAGTTGCTTGAGAATAACTTCTCAGGAGATGAGCATTTCTTTCTTTTTTCTTTCTTTTAGGATTGCATCAAGTTATGCAAGAAGAAAATGATCTGGTTAAAGAGACTCTTAAGAGAAGCTCTTTCAGGTAGTCTACAAGTTAGATAACTTATTTTTTTATATATAAGCATGGTGAGTCACTGACCTGCATGGAGAGAGGTGGTGCTGGGAACCATGTGGAGCCCTGGTTAGCAGCTGGATGGTTCCAAGCTGGTGGAACATTATTTAAGGCCAAGACTCCTCATCTGCCAAATGGGGCTAATACTTACCTCACAGGGAGGATTGAGGAGCATGATGCATGATGTGTGTAGCTTTCAGTGATGTTAATCTGATTCTTGGAAGCCTTTTCTTCAGTTATTTTACTTTCTGCCACATCATTAGAATTGCTGAATTATTCAGTATTTTTATAACTAGTTTATAGATTATCAAAGCCTTTGCTAATGGCTCTCCTGCTGACTTTTTAAAAATTGCAATAAAACTGCATATCAGCCTGTCAGTTATGAAAAGTAGCAGATGATTCAACATCAATATTGCTGAATGCTTTGGCAAAATGGTTTTATAAAAATGACTTTGAAACTACAATTTGAAGCTTTATTTATGTTTATCTATGGACAGATTACATAAGCTGATAATTTTCTCATTTTTAAGTTTGACTTTTGGTGATTATGAAATTATCACAAAAATGTGATTACCAGAATAAAATCTTTCATAATCCTATTACCCAGAAATAATCATTAGTATCTTTTAATTTATTCCCTTTTGATATGTATAGTTCTTTATGACTTTTTCTGCCTAAAAGTGTGTTGTAAACATTCACTCATATTACATTTAAATTCTTTTCATAATGGAATCTACATAATCATTATGTACTGGAATCTACATAATCATTTTCCTAATTTAGACATTAAGATTCTCCTAAATCTCCACAAGAAATGTTTTTATAAGCCTTTGTCTGCATTTCTGATCAGTGCCTGAGGATAAATTCCTAAAAGTTAAATTATTGGATCAATTTCATTGCTGTGTAACAAACCACTTTAAAACTGACTCTCATCAATATTAAATATTGGGATTTTTAGAAACCTCTATTTACTAATAAGTAAAATATGGAATCTCATTGTTATATTGTGAATTTGCTTATTTGTGAACTTCCATATGCTTGATAAAAATTTGTATTTCTTTGTGAATTATTTGTTTATTTTGGGGGCCAATTGGTTTGTGTTAAACAACCTTATACAATCACGTGAGTATTTATGCATTACTTTAAGAATGTGCCATATTTGTTACAAACATTCCTTTCATTTTTTTCTCCTTTCTTTTCATTCATTTTGTGTGTGCATGCGTGCTGGGGATTTGAACTCAGGGTCTTGATCATACTAAGCATGTCTTTTCATTTTTCTTAATTAAAAATACAAAACCTTTCCTCTTGAGAAAAAATTGACCAAACTAGTTCCTTTTAAATTCACATGATTTTCATGAAAGAGTTGACTGCCATACATTGGTTCAAAACGATAATATATATTATATATTTTAATAAAACATTGAGTAGATTTTCAGTTTTACTCATCTAACATGTTAGCAGAAATCCAGGAAATAATATGCTTTATTAATTACCTTCCTTTTGCAGGGACTGAACACAAAAGAGTTCAGGTAACTTTATCAGAACAGAAGTATGGGAACAAAATGGTATCATTATCTTCCATTTTCTCTTTGTACCTTAGCTGTCTGTTGGGTAAGTCTCAACCTTTCTGAGCCTCAACCTTCTTAACTCTAATGAAGTAAACCAGTGGTTCAGGAGCTGAGGCAGGAGCACCATAAGTTCAAAGCCAGCCTCAGCAACTTAGGACTGGGGATGTGGCTCAGTGGTTAAGCACCTCTGGGTTCAATCCCTGGTACCAAAAATAAAATAAAATGAAGCAAAGCAGGGATGCCATGGGGCTTAGAGAAGGTGTTTGTGAGGGGCCCAGCATGTATTGGTATGAAGTAGGCAACTAAGTTCTAGTGAATCTAGGAAGTCCTTATTTCCAGACCATGAGAATATGTTCAAGGAATGGCCTTCCAGGAAGACCTTTGGGCTGTGTGGGTGCTGTCATCCAGCTCACCTCATAGTGTCCCTTGCACACAGGTAGTTGTTTCCACATGATGTAACACAATGTATTGCATAGTGGAGCAAACTGGGTACCATTGTTCAGGGACACACTGCCATTGTTAGGTCATAGCTGGAGCAAATATCTGTGGGGCTGTATGATACACTTCTTGAGAATCACCCTAGGGAGCTTCTCAGAGCAATCTGGTGTCCAATCTTAATATTCTGAGAGTTTCTTGCAAGAATTTTGACTGATATGGCAGTGGACAGTTTTCACAGGACTTGCATGTGTTTTGTCTCCTTTATCTTCATAGCCACCCTGGAAGACCAGCAGTTTGGATACTATTTCCCTCTTCCACCTGAGGAAAGCCAAAGTTTGAGTGGTTAAGACTTGTCCAAAGTTCCCAAACTAGTAAGTGCCAGGCCCAGCACCACCACTGGCTCCTAAAGGCCATCCAGAATTTTTCTGTAGGATTGTATGCTCCCTAAATTTCCATGAAGGATGTTGCAACAGATGGCCCTATGAAAAGGAGACATGCAAGATCTTTTGTTTCCTGTTGTGCATTAAAGAGGGTAAGTGAACATAGTAGTCACTGTGGCCTCTGGAGTCATCTGGAGTGATTGTCTCTATTTGAATTCTGTCTCATCACTTGTGAGCAGTATGCCCTTGAGTGAGTTCCTTATCCTCTCTGTCCCAGTTTCTCATCTATACAATAAGATAATACTAGTAGGTAACTCTTAAGAATGTTGGATAATTAAATGAGATCATCTATGTAAAGCACTAGCACAAGGCCCAGCACCCCAAAGACTAAACTACTGTTTAGCCTGTGTCCTTACTTGGTGTGTTCTGAGATACTGAAAAGCTTACCTACCTGCCTTCAAAATGTCTACACTGATGGCCTTTCACTGGGTGGTACTTTAGACACTGGTTTCAGAAGGGCTTTGTCATTAGAGAATGAATGGTCTTGCATGAGAGAAGCCACCTTCTCTGGAGTATCTACTACCACATCCCAGTTTATCAGATTGGACAGAGCACAAGGCAAGTATTGATAGCTTTGAGATTAAAAAAAAAAAAATCACCCACTAACCAGTTGTAACATTGTGGTGCACTCCCTACCTATCTTATATAACCTTTAAAAATTAGAATCATATTGTATAAAGGCTTTTTGTTTTTTGCTTTCTTTTCCTTACATTTGTATTGTCTTGCATCTTTTTAGTAATTCTAAAGCACCTGCTTTCATGGTTGCATTAGATTCTATAGGAACTGTTATTTATTACCAATTTGGTATGTGGGATAGTTTTATTCCTGTTATAAATAACACTACAGTAAACATGGTGTCATGCAATCTTTAAGATTTTGTTGATTTTAGCCTTAGAATAAATCCTAGAGGTGGAATTACTAAATTAAGGAGGAATATACATTTGAAAAATATTGTTAAACTGCCTCCTAGAACTTTTTTGTCAATTTATTACTCCCTCCAATAGCATATCAGTGATTAAATCATTCATAGCCGTCCACATTTTCTCCTAAGCAAAAATTTCCTTCTACCCTTCACTCTAAATATTGTTAGATCAGCCTTACTCAGTTTTATCCACATTGTTTCCTAAATGTCCTCCATGGGTACCATCTCTAAAACTTGTCATTATCTCTGAGAATGGCCTCCTCCTCATTTTTCATCTGAGTCATATGTTATTAATTCAAGTCCCAACTCATCTCCTTGTCTTTCCTGACTGTCTGGTACACTACCCCACCCCTGAAATCCCTCATCACTATGCTTCCTCTGTCAGTCATGTGACTGTCATTATATGCTGCCTTATTTGTGAATTATCTTTTTATGTATACCTATGTTGTTTCCTGAAGGACTTGTATAATACAGAATTATGCTTAAATTATTTGTATTATCCACAACATGCATAAACATGGCTTTTGTATGTAACTGTATTATAATACATATATTCATGTGTAATGTATAATAAAACTCCAGTGAGTGATCACAATGAGAACTTAAATTACCTTTTGAGTAACTAGTCCTTCAGTTAAAACCCTCTGCATTATTCCAGTCACTGGTTAAACAGGTATCCTTTTCAGACTGCTCCCAAACATCCAAGACTTCAATCTCTGCACTTAAACCTCCAGTGTATTATGTTTATCTAAGAAATGATAGGGATTCTTTCCCACACAGCACTTAAAGAATAGCTGAATTCAATTTTAAATCATAAAAGTATTAAAAGAATAACCTGATGAGTTTCTAGAACCCAGGAATCAAGTGAACATGACAAAGGATGTATGTACAGTGAAATAACAAAAGTAAATATTAGTTTTTAAAAATATTCAACCTGAATGATGCAGGAAATCTAGATATTGTTAGTGATCAGAAATGATAGTTCTTTCTAGAAATTCAGTTGCTGAGCAAATGTTCAATAAGCCACATTATAAAAATAATAAGTAACTATATGGTATAAATATACCACATGAGCTAAAAATTCTGTAATTTCATTTTGTGTTTAGATATAACACTTGCTTCTTCTTCATTGGTTTTAAATGATCTAATTAATACTCCTGGGAAACTTAGAAGACCAGGTACATGAGAAATGTAGTTTAAAATAACCTTTATAATATTTTAGAGTTTATAGAACACAGATTACAGAATTCATCATCCCACTAGAGTATCATGACTGTGCTTTCAGATAAGCATTAAATGAATAAATAAATGATTGGAGTCTCAGCAAGATGAAAAACTGGGTTAAAGCTACACAATCAGGAAGTAAGAGTCTGGAGTCTCACAACCTGTCTGTCCCTCTCATCCTCTGACACCTCAGCTGCATCCCAAGCTTCCACTGCAGAGTAGGAGGAGGTTTCAAGTTTGGAAGCCTCGCCCTGCCTGCTGCAGGCGATTTTATGCTTGCTGTTCTCTCTAGCTGGATTGTTCCTCTTGTTCTTTTCTCACTCCCTCACTTTACTTCTCTACTCAATTATTGCTTGTTTGTGAGTTCTTCCCTGACTAGTACAATACTAATAACCACCGCCCACACACAACCCAAGAATTTCCTCAGTTTGTTTTATTTTCCTTCCTCTTTTTATTTACCTCAAAGCACTTATTACCATCTGGTATTCGTTTTCTCATTAACACTAGTATACAAGCTCCACAAAGACAGGAAATTTTGTTGTGATCCTGCTGTATTCCATACTAGAGCAGTGGGTGGTACCTAGTAGGCTCTCAATAAATATTTATAGAGTATATATAAGTCATGAACAAATCCATGTACTTTTGAGTTGAATATGTAGCAATTCAACTGGTTTCTATGGCAGTGTAGTCTAAACTGCTTGATTTTGAGCTCTGAATTCTTCATTCATTCATTCATTCATTCACCCTGCCTTGTTTTTCTTCATTACGTGTGTGTGTGTGTGTATGTGTGTGTGTGTGTATGTCTGTGTATAGACATTTACTTATTTATTGTCTGTTTCCCTCTTTCTAATATAAGCCCCAGAAGGCAGGGACTTTGTCTATAAAGTGCTCTGTCACATTGAGAACAGTGCTGCCTGGCTTAAAATAAGAGCTTATGAAATATAACTTCTAAAATAATGAATTAACAAGTATAGTAATATTTTTAAAAAGTTGAATACTTGCTATATACCTGGCACAATCTTTGTCTTTAGTCTCACTAGGAAGAAAAACAAATCAAACAGAAATTGCTACACAGATAAGATTTGCCTTGTGGGGGGTGGGGGTGGGGACAAAGAACACTGCTATAGGAACTCCTAACCCAGCTGTGAGGGGTCAAGGAGAACTTTGCAGGTGGGATTATCCTGAGCCTAGCTTGAAGCATGACAGCATATGCAAAGGCACTGGGCTGAGCAAAGAACAGGTCCAAGTGTTTAAAGGACAAACATCTAGATACGGTGGGAAAAACGGGACACAGGACTGGAGGAAAAGGGGCCAGTGGAAGCTGAAAGCCAAAGAGCTCAAATGATGTGCTGGGCTGTTGGATTTGTTCTGAGGCCAGTGGAGGATTCTTAGCAGGAATTGACATGAGCAGATTCACTTATGATCCCAGGGTCATTGTTTGAGAGAAAGGATAAGGCAGCAAAACTCAGCCCTCATATCAGATGAACAAAGTCAGCAAATTTTAGGTTGATACAACTAAGTTCTTCAGTTGTTTAAGCACAGGCATGAGATGAGGCTGTACTCCCCAGTTAACCTGCAGTCTGTGTGGTGAAGAAATCCAATTATAGGCCCAGCCTACAATAATGGGAAGACTGGAATGTCCCAGGGCTTCATGGAGCCAGTTCTGGTGAAGGTTGATTGGAAATGCTTTCTCCCTGTATAAAAACAAAGTAAGTGAAGCTGTGAGAATCTACATCTTCATAAGATGACGATCCTCACCTTTAACTGTAGAAAGTAAATAGGAAGATTAAAACTCTCCTTTTACTGTTCCAGACATGCATACAACTTTAAATAATATAAGTTTTAATATTTCATAGTTGGAGGAGATATTTTTAAAATAATAAAATATGTAAACAGAAAACAAAAGTAATAAGAGGAATTGACTTTGACCAAATCTTCAGTTCTTGAGACCTGTGCTAATTCTGTCAGTATAGTCAACCTCCCATGAGTAGAATAGGGAGAGAAACAATATGGGGCCTGTGAAGGTATGTGAAGCAGGAGGCTCTGTGCCTCTGAGATAAAACTCCCAGCACAGTGAGAGAAAGCTCCCTGAGGGAGCATGTGTCATTTATTCACTCTACATACAAAAGCACAAGGTTAACTCTATAACTACCATAATCAAGGCTATGCAGTATTAAGTAGATTCACACTAATATAGCCAAGTGATTTTTTAATTTAAGTGAAATTCACATAAATTAACCATTTTAAAGTGAACAAATCAGCCACACTTAGTGCATTCACAGTGTTGTACAATTACCATTTCTATTCAGTTTCCAAACACTTTCATCACCCCAAGAAGAAATTCTACCTGTTCAACAGTTGCTTCCCATTCCTTCCCTTTCCCCTGTACCTGCTAACCATCAATCTTTGTTCTGTTGCTATGGATTTACCTATTCTGGGTATTCATATAAATGAAATATACATTATGTCACTTTTATGTTTGAATTCTTTCACTCAGTAATGATGTGTTTCTAGGTTCATCTGCCTTTTAGCATATAGCAATGCTTTTTTCCATAGTAATGGTCAAATAATATTGCATGGTATGCATATTCTACAATTTGTTTATCATTCATCTGTCCAATGACATCTGGGCTGTTTCTACTTTTTTGTGGTTGTGCAACAGTGTTATAGATAGGTATAACTATCTTTTTGTATCTGTGTTCAATTACTGTTAGTATAGACTATCCATCTAATTTTTAAAAAATATTTTTATAGTTGTCATGTACTTTTATTTTTATTTATATGTGGTCATGAGACATCGAACTCCTGCCTCACGCATGCTAAGCGAGCACTGTACCACTGAGCCACAACCTCAGCCCTGTCCATCTAATTTGATGACAAAGAAGCAAAGCAGTTCAATGGAAGGAAGATAGTCTTTCTTAGCAAATGGTGCTGAGCAATGCAGCACCCCCACTCATTAAAATAAATCATCACTTAGGCCTGATACCCTTATAATGTAAAATGAATAAAAAAAGTAGATCATAGATTTAAATGTAAATGTAAAACTATAAAATCTTCCAGAAGAAAACCATGGGGGAAAATCATTTAGAGACAGGGCTAGGTGAAGAATCTTAGATACACAATCAAATCACCATCCATAGAAGGAGAAGTTGACAGATAGTATTCATCAAATTAAAACTTTGTGGGCTACAAAAGACCCTGTTCAAAAGCATGAAAAGACAAGCAAAAGACTAAGAAAAAAGCATTTGTAAACCGCATATTTGACAAAAGTCTTGTAGCTGAATATACAAGAACTCTACAAATTCAAAGTAAAAAAACCAAACAGTTTGATTTGGAAAATGGGCAAAACACTTTAACAGATATTCACAAAAGAGGAAATACAGATGGCCAATAAGAATGTGAAAAGTTGTTCAGCATCGTAGCCATTAGAAAAAATGCTATATAAAAAAAACAGATCACTATTCACCTATCAGATGAGCTATAATTGTGATAATTCCAAATTCTCTCCGAAGGCTGAGGAATGAATGCAGAGAAAGTGGATCTCTCATGTCATTGGGAATGTCAAGTAGCCCAGCCACTCTGAAAGATCTTTTGGCAATTTCTTATAAAACTATCATGTACTCACCATAGTGGATCCAACACTTATACTTTTGGACCTATTTATCCCAGAGAAGTGAAAATTTATGATTCACACAACATGTATAAATGAATACATGTATAAATGAATAAATGTATAAGTGAATGTTTATAAGCAACTTTATTTGGTAATAGCTAAAACTGGTACAATAGCCAAACTATACAAACACCATTCAGTAAGAAGAAGAATGAACTATTGATATATGCAACAACCTGGATGAATCTCAATGTCATTATGTGCAGTGTGAAAAAAGGCCAGGCTCAAAAGGTTATATATTATATAATTCCATATATAACATTCTCAAAATGACAATACTATAGAGACAGAATAGTGATTTGCAAGAAGGTAGAAGTCAGACATGGTGTCATATACCTGTAATCCCATCTAACAGGGAGGCTGAGACAGGAGGAGTTTCAAGTTTGAGGCCAGCCTGGGGAACTTAGCAAGACCTGTCTCAAGATAAATTTGAAAAAGGGGCTGGGGATGTAGCTCAATAGTGGAGCATTTGCCTGGCACATACATGGCCCTGGGCTTAATCCCTAGTACTACACCCCCATCCACACCCACAATAAGAAATAAAGACAGACAGGCATGGGAAGTGGGTATGAACATAAGGAGGTTTCTTATGGTAATAGAAGAGTACTAAAGAGTACTGAATCTTGATTTTAGTGATAGCTACATAAATATATATGTTCATGATACTATGGTTTGGATCTTAAATGTTTCCCAGAGGCTTAAAGTTTTAGTTCTCCACTTGGCGCTATTGAGAGGTGATAAGAGTTGGGGTCTAGTGGGAGGTCTTCTGGTCATTGGGGGATGCCCTTTAAGGGGACTTGACAGGGACCCCTGTTTCTTCCTTGCCCTTCTTTTTTTTCACTTCCCAACCACGAAGTGAGCAGCTTTGTTCTACCATGTGCTCCCCACCATGATGTGCTGCCTTGCCACAGGCCCAAAAGCAGTGGCCAACCACCTATGGATTGAAAAAATAAACAAAAATAAACTTTTCTCTTTTATAAGTTGATTATCTCAGTTTTTTTTTTTGTTTTTTTTTTGTTTTTTTTTTTTTTTCCAGTGCTGGGATTGAACTTGTGCAAGCACTCTACCAACTGAGCTAAGTATCCCAGCCCTTGGGTATTTTGTTATAGCAACATACATGGGATAAATCTGCATAGAACATGGGATAAATCTGCATAGAACTGCACATACACATACAAATGAGGGCATGTAGAAACTGGTGAAAATTGAACAGAGTCTTTTGGAAAAGCATTATGTTGATGTTAGTTTCCCTGTTTTCATATGTAGTAAAATATTGCCATTAGGGGAAGCTGGGCAAAGGATATCACTAACTTTATAAACTATTTTGCAATTTCCTGCAAATCTATATTCAAAATAACAAAAAAATAAAGTGAGTGGTGAGTAAAAATGCTCAAGAAAATACATACATCTGACTTTCATCAATAATTTGAATAAATGTAATAATGACTTTTGAAAAAATGTGTGATATGAGGCCGTTGTTGAGTGTTGTAATGACTGAGAAGCAACTCTTGTCCTTGGGGTGTTTTCAGGGTGGTGGGAAGATAGTTTAATAAATGGAATCACCCACCTTTATTACTGAGTTTGAATAAACAAGGCAATTTCATGCAAAAGTGCATAGAAATTTTAGAGGAAGGAGATTTTAAAGTGATATTAATAACTGGGGAGAAATTTCTTGGAGGAGGTAAACTTCTGAGTGAACTTTGAAGATGGATTTGATTCTAAAAGTACAGAAGAGAGTTTAAGGAAGGAAAATTTCCATGAAACTTCTTAGAATGTTTCCATGAAACATTTTAGAATTTTTAAAGTTAGCATTTCCTTAATCAAACTTCTGCTTTTCCCTAAAGATTATTCTTTCATGCTTTAGCCTCTGAAGTGGCTGTGTTTATATGGTAAAATGGACCATGGGAATGGCTTGAAATGTGCTTGTTTTGAAGCTAAAAGAAAGTTTAGAGTCACTTCACAATTCTTCAAAGGGAAGTTCTCAGTGAGATCTAGGAGAGTTTTACTTAAGTCCTAGGTCCTACGTCATTTTCAGGAGGATACTAAGCTGGAAATCATCATATTTGAGAAATTCTGCAAAAAAGAGAAATATTTCTTCTCAGTTTTTTTTTTTTTCAGGAAGAAATTGAAAAATGAATTGACAATTCATTGCTGACAATAAAGAATATTACCCATCAGGTAGGAAAACAACAAACCATTTGCAGTTAATGGAGTCTTTATTCTGAATTTTTTTGCATTACTTATTGGGCTTCCAACCCAGAGGAACCAAATCAAAGGAAAACTAAGTGTAAATATAGTAGATCCCCTAACACATGCAATTTATTCCCAACAGTTGTTTGCAGTGAGGGACTTACATTTTTGCTTGGTCCTCGTCCTTACTTTATCAGCAACTGTTAACCATATTATTAACTAATGACATTTTACTTTATCTTACAGATACCAGTTGATACTTTAGGAGAAGTCTGAAATAGCCCATAACTATCCGGAGAAAAGATGTCCTTAGTGAGCCAACATTAGAGTGCAAAATTATAGAAGGAAATCCAGACATTTAGCCTAAAGGATCTCTGAAGATTGCCTTATTCAACAGTCCCATTTCAGAGATGAGGAAACAGACCAGAAGAAAATGCTCCCTTCACAGAATAAGTGGCTTTCAAGATGTTCATTTATTCATTTACTCATTTATTTGTCTGTCCATTCCTTTGTGAGCCAAACATTATTCTGAGTTCTAGGGATATAGAGACTGCTCCCAGGGAACTTACATAGGGGTGTGTGGGGAGGAGGGACCAGAAAATCAAAGGAAACAGATTTATTGGCAATTTCATCATAGTGGTAAGTGCTATAAGAAAAGACCAAGGAGGGGAACTCTTTGAGAGGAAGGGAGGTTCAGGAAAGTCTTTATTCAAGGAGATAATATTAAGCTGAGGCCTACATGATAAAAAGGAACCATCTATGTTAAGATTCTGGGGAGATGTCACAGGGAGAGGAAAAGTCAAAAGCCCTGAGGCAGGAGGAGACTGATGGGGTCAGGGTGGAAAACAGCCTCCTGTATAGGGAGGGAGGTGTGCTGTTAGGTATAGCTCTCAGTAGGGCTGGGATCCTGCTGGCCTCCAGTGCTGAAGTGAAGACTTTTGGGGCCATTGAAGGTTTAAACAGAGAAGATGAAAGATCTGATTTGTATTTTTAAAAAATATATTTCTTAGTGTGACATGGAATGGTGTTTTGAGAGGCAAAAGTAGAAGCAGGGAGGTTAGTTATGGGGGTCACTGTATTCAGGCCATGCAAGAAGTAATTGACCTGGAATAGGGCAAAAGTAAGCAAGAAAAGGGAATGGATTTAGGGTGTAATTTGGAGGACAGAACTGTCAGAACTGTGTTTGGATTGGATGAGGGGTAAAAGCAAATGAGAGCATGATCAGAAGGACTGATGCTCATCATTGTTCTTTAGGTCAGACCTTTTCCTGAGATGGGGAAGTCTTGAGAGGAGTAAGTTAGGGAGATCAAAACAAACAAGAGAAGACCCGTTATGACAGGGCCATAAATGAAGACCTCCCTCAGAAATTGACAGTTAAGGTGAGATAATTTCAGATAGAGGAAATCACAGGTGCAAAGATTAAAGGGAGGAAATAGCCTGGCAAGTCAGAGGGAATTGAATGGAGCCATTGTGGCTGCAGTTCAGGGAGTGAGGTCATCCAAGAGTGGTTTCCATTTTTTATACTATAACTTCAATCTACATAAAGAAATACTGCTATATATATGACCTGATTTTTTCTAATGAGAAAAAAGGAACCAGGTCTTTATACCTGCCAGCTAATTCATCGTGTCCACATGACTCTATCTCCTTTGCATCTATCTGGAATGTTCTTCCCTGGCTCTTCACACCTTTCAGGCCTCAACATAATGTCAACTCATGAGTGAAGCCTCTGTTGAAAAGACTCATCTGTTTTTCCTGATCTCAAAGTATCATTTCTAATAAATGATTCTTTACCCTATCTATACTCTCCCGAAATAATTTCTCTCCAGACTTTCCCATTTCAGGAAATGGTACTACCAAGATACCTAGGTTCCTTTCCTTGTTCTTTTCTCTAGATTACATTCCGATTTGTCAAAGACTCATCTCTCTCTGAGCCATGGCCATTAATTCAGGGAAACAAACTGGATGAGGGGCAATGGGAAGTGAAGAAAAGGCAAACAGACACACATAGGGAGTAAAAGGAGGGACCAGGTGGCTCAGCCAAACTCTAATGGAGATTGACTGATCCAGAGCTAGCTCAGCATATTTATTATATAGGTTTCATCAAAAGGTTATTTGTGGGAAAGTTTCAGCAAAGCAGGCAATCTGAAGGATGCAAGACTGGTGAGACATTAGCAACACTGGCGAGACATTAGGGTCATCTTGTTTTGCTCAGAATCCTCTATCCCTGGGAATTGGTGTCTAAACTCAAGGCCTCAACTGATAACTGCTGTGTGCCTTTGCATGTAGCCTCCTCAGGCGGGCTTCATCATAGCAACTGGGCCATCTTGACCTGCACCTTCATATAGGCAGTTTCCAGCACAACACAGCCATGAAAGAGTCAGAGGCCCTGATTCAAATCACCACTCTCTGCAAGATTTTATTTTTTTCACCTTCTTTTCTCCTCAATGGTATTTGGAGGCTCACATGACCTCAGGCTGGCAGGAAAGAGAGCGGCCCAGTGTTGGACTGCTCTCTGGCTCTGGTGATTTCTCCTCATCAGTCTAGTCAGGAGTTGAGTTCAATGCACTTTGCTGTCCTGACTCTGGAACTCTGTATGTTCTCTGAATTCAGTTGGTCTGTAGGTTGGAATTATCCCCTCCTCAGTTTCCTCTGGTGCCACTGTCTGAGAGCCCTTGTACTCTCACTTAAGGTTATTCAGGGCTACCTCACTAATGCTGTGTGGAGTCTTTGCCATAGAAATATTATTTTATTACAACATTCATTAGGCAGGCAAGAACCCTTAGGCCCCTTCCTCATCACTTGAGAACCAAGGAAGCTCTGGGTAACTAGACCCTCTTACTACCTACCTGTACTGTGCTGCTCATTTTTATTTTGCTGTGGTTTACTCACTATTTCTACCCACAGGGATCCAGCTTGACATGACTACAACCATCTTTGTCATAACTTCCCTCTTGCCCACTGGGTGACTCTGACAAGCATTCCAAACCCTGTGTGATTAACAAAGACATGAAGATAGTCAGCTGAGCCTTTCATGTCCAGGCCACTGATACCTGGACAGTTTCTTAACAGATATTTGACATATTAATAGTTTCTGAGAAAGTCCAGGTATGTTCTGGTGGGCCATGGCCCAACTTTGTCTAGTTTAGCATATAAATCCCTTCCCTCCTGTCTTGGGATGTGGGAATCTACTTGTCTTTCTGCTATATAAGACATGTGTCTGTCAGCTCCTAATTAGTTGTACTTAGTGCAATCCTGAATTTTATTTTGGCACCTGCCTTTGGCAGTTGGTTCTCCTATATAGTGTCTTTCTGAAACTATACCCTACATGATGATATCATCCCAGAAAGTAAATTTGAAGTGGCAACATTTCCTTTCCTCTTGACCCTTGTCCAGCCTGACACCAGCCCCTCTGATCTTATGAGTCTAAGGAGGTGTGGCAGTGATCTGTAACACACAGACATCTGACAACTTGCTTTCTTTCCCTCTTCTTTTTCTGGAAAACTCATGGAGCTGAGAGGGGTAGGCACCCCTCTTCCTCCTTTTGGTGGTTCTGAAACAAAGTCTACAAATTATCTGATACTCTTTCCAATGACAGGTGCAGTCTATGTCACTTCCCATGACCCTAGGTGGGCCTCTGTGACTCCTTCATAAAAAAAAAAATATATGGCAGAAGCAATGCTTTATAAGGTGAGGCTAGACTCAGAAAGGCTGGGTCACGTCTGCTGGTTCCTCTTAGGCCTGAGAGCATTAGGCCACCACATGAGGAGTCACTTGGAGAGAGTGAAACAGAGATCTGAAAAGCTTATGTCATTCAGATGTGCCCATTCCAGGTGCTAACCTGAGTTTAGAAGCCTTCAAGATGATTCCAGTTATGGTTGAGACTATCTGACTACAACCTCAAGAGACACTCAGAGCCTCCCAGCTAAGCCATTCAGCACCCAGACTTATGAGCAAAATAAATGCTTGCTCTTGTTTTAAGTCAGTGTTTTAGGGTGATTTGTTAATAAATGACTTGAATATACATTCCTCCTTACATTCTTACCATTCTGTCTCATGTCTTCAATTATCACCATACTATGGGTCATTATTAAATCTCTTAAGTAGGGTGACCAACACCCTGATTTGCTTGGGAGTTCTTGGAATATGGGACTTTCAATGATAAAACTGGGACAGTCTTGGGAAAATTGAGATAAATTGTTCACCTACCGCCAAGAAAGGTAGTTGAAAGAATTCAGAGATTTTAGAATTATTACTTCATTATGAAGTTTAAAAAAAGGCATCCTTGAACAAGGAGGCCGGCTCTTTATTTTAGGTGATATCTTCCCTCCTAAAGGGATGAATACTGTGGTCTGTGAATGGGCTACCATAAGGCAAAGACAATTATAGGATATTAAAATATTACAAAACTATTTCATAACATAGAGATGGGGAAATTGGATCCAGACAGAGTCACTGACTTGCCCAAGAACAACTGGTAATGAGGCCAGGATTTGGGATGCAGATATTAGAACTTCCATCCAGGACTCCTACCTCCCTATATGTCATTTCCAATCTTGCCCATATTTATCATGTGCATGTAGACCCAGGGGGAGACATCTTTGCTAATGGATAGCTTATCATCTTCCTCTCTAGGCATCACAGGTTATGATTAAAATCTAATCTCAACTATGAGTGGGCAAAACAAGGAAATACATCTCACTTAAACTACAACTTCAAAACCAAATGCAGGTCTATTTTGAAATGGAAAGTTTTCAATTTTGGTATAAATATAGTGCACAATGGTAGGTTCTGGTGTTATGTCCTAGAAGCCCACTTAACTTTGGGTCTAGATTTTAGGGCTCTTCATAGAACTGAAGAATGAGGAGGCTTTAATGGGCAGCAGGGCTGGTATAACTTGGTATCGACAAATGAGCCTTCCTGGGTGTGTCTCCTGGCAAAGAACCACCCCCTGCCCCAAGGCTTGGCTAATGAATAGGAGGTTGGGAACTGGGTGAGTGGAATGGATGGTGGAGAAGGGGAAATTTACTATGAAGTCTGATTTGACAGGAAACTCTACTACCTGCTTGTCTCACCTCTGTTCAGGAAGTGGATGTGGGCTATGTATACCTAAAACTAAAATAGAGCATTTATCAAAGAAGGCAAACTGCTCACTGATATAACTCCAGCACCCTGGCTATCCAAGAACTGGGCCCATCCTTTCCAAGGAAGCCAAAAGGAAACTGACCAAGATAGCCAATATGGTGATGGGGCCATTAGTCACAAACTGATTAGATTCAGCTGACATGTGAACAGTTCTCAAGTTGCATTTTCTGTTGTGATTACAAGAACGAGCCCTATAATTTTGCATGACAGTAAGACTCATCCATGTAAAACTTTTCAAATGAAAGGTTAAAAAAAAATAATAATAATGAGCTAAAGCTTTGTGGGGTGGCATAATATTGTGACACTTTTAAATTTGGCTTCTGTTTCCTCCTTTCCTTCCATTTGAGCAGATAATTTATTTTTTACTTCCATGTGGAAATATGATTTCGGGAGAAAGGCAGATTATTTCCTGGTTTGGGGAGCAAAGGTAGGGAGGGTGTGGTCCAGGAAGTACACAAACAAATTGGCCAAAAATCCAAAAGCAAAAAGATTTCTCTGAGAAAAGAGAAAGATTTCTCAGGGCTAGAAGGAGGGAACATGAGAACAGAGTTCCAACGTCTCAGAGCTGAGAAACGTGCCCTGAATCTTTCAACACTCATTCAACTCCTTCGACACCAGGTACTACTCTAAGAGTAATGAACAAATAGATAAAATCTTTGCCTTTGTGGATCTTACATTTTTTATGAGTATCAAAACATGAGATTTTTATATGCAGACACAATTCTAAATTCTTGACATCTATTTTCTTTTCATAATAGTTTCTTGAGTAAATATATGTTTCCAGCTTAAAAATGAGGTAAGTATAGCACAGTTTACATATTTTTCTGATCTCACAGTTGGTAAGCAGCAGAGCCAGAATCTGAACCCAGATACACTGACTGCATTTCTCTTAATTTCTACTGTACACTGTTGCTTAATTCCCAGGGAGGGTTTGGGAAGGAGGCAAGACCCTCCCTAGATAGATGAGGGTAGCAGTGGAAAGACCCTGAAGTTCTAGAGGCCTCCACCTGGGATAATGGCTATCTCAGGGCTGTCTACACATGATGCTTTACACTGCCTGAGGTTCTGAAACCGTGGGCTCAAGCAGAGAGAGAGGACCCAGAGGTCCTAGGCTGTGTTTCCTCCCTGCCCAGCAGGATAAAAGCTCATAATAGAAATTAAGCTGTTAAAAGAATATACATCATAACATTAAGAGAATTTTAAAATAATGAAGAGACAAAATATTTTTTTGCAGCTCTAAGTTTGGGGATAAAATCCAGCTGCACACTCTGGGAAGAATGAGACTAAAGTGTGCTCTATATGACTGTCAGAGGAGTTAAAAATCCTATTCTCCATCTTACATGTCTCCCTGTAGTGTTAGATCATTGGAAAAGGAGAACCTAGGATTTCAAGGCTGATATAGATAAAAGCCTAATCATGCCAGAATGGTCATACATTTTTGCAAAACATTGAGTTATTAGAATTCTATGTGGTCAACTCTGTATGACTACCAACATTCTATTTAAAAAATAAGTGCAAAATATGCAAATATAATGACTCTATAATTAGTACAAACAGATTATGTGGTTTCCTCACTGAACACACCAAAATTGATAGTAGAGTGTAAATTCTGTACCCAGAGTTGGTGCCTGTGATGGACTGACAGATCTGGCTCCATGAGAATGTTATAGGCCAGACTGTAAGGGGAATGACTAAACAGACTCCATTTTGCTCTGAGACTCCATGTTATGTAGGAAATAAGTTTCTCCCATGGGAACACCCTGCCTCTGTGCCCATCATCAGTTACTTAGTGTGACATGTTTAATAATATACAATGGCAACTCCTATGTAGTAACCAATGTACCATGTAAACGGTAATTGTGTGGATGTTAGCAACCATTCTTTAGTTCGTACCTAGGTAAGGGTCAGTTTGACCCACTTCCCCCTCTGTCGATGATCTCATGATGTTAGTTTGTAATTTTGAATCATAGCAACAGACACTTATGATTGATGTGATTTTTGGTATAAAAACCCCTACAACCCTGTGGTTGGGGCTGTTCTCCCAATAGCCATTTTTTGGGGCATTGTGCGAGACAGTCAGCTGGCCAGCTTAATAAACACTCTCAAATTTGGACTTCTCAGTGGTGATCCGTCTGTTCTTAAGTTGCACCCCATAACAGTGCCCTCAATTACCTTGTCTGGGAGATTTTCAAATCTGCCCTACTTGTTATAATATAATCATGAGACTTAGAAGTTGCATAACAAGGTCCCATCCACACAGGTGAAGGCTTGTTCAATTTCTTTCTGTTAAAAAAAAATTAGAAGTCACTACTAATGCAGTGATTTTTAAAGCCAGCTTTTCTAAGGTGCAAGTCAGTTTCCCTTGAATCACTTTTGGAAATTCATCCAGGTGCTCTAAACTCTATGTTTTTTATCAAGTTGAATTACCACAAATAACATATTCTGAGTCAGTTTGTTTTAATCTTTTAAAATTGCTCTCTCTTGACTGTGGTTGAGTAGCATGGTCTCCTTTTTCTTAAGTCTTGAGAACATCTCTATAAAACTGCTCTATGAAGACATTAATTGTTATGTTATGATTTCTTCCTTACTATGAGAATCTAAGTCTTTTGTTTCTCTTAGAATTTATGGGTAGTCAGATTGGTTTCTTTAAAGACAAACAGTGTGAACCTATGTCCACCCTCACTTACTGCTCATCCACTGGAAACTCAGGCCCTGGAAACTAGGCTTTTTGCTCTCAGCACTCATGTCACCCTGGATCAGTGATTTTCAATTTCTTTATTTCCTGTTCACCTTTTATCACAAGTCCTGCTTTTCCTCACATGTGCCTACACAGAAACCCACACTTGCTGCCTCATCCCTTCCCCACCCACTGAATGGGCCCAAGGCATACAGTGGTCCCCAGAGGGAGAACAAAGAACTCATATTAGTCCGTCATTGCTGCTGTAATAAATTTCCACACCCTTGGTGATTTAACACCTTACAAACTTATCCTTTCTGGTTCTGAAAGTCAGAAGTCCAAAATCAGTTTCACTGGAATAAAGTCAAAGTATTATCAAGAGATTTGAAATTTCTTTCAAATATTTCTGATTCTTTCTGAAGCCTCTGAGAGGAGAATACATTTCCTCACCTCTTTAATTTTATAGTGGCTGCTTGTATTTATTGACTAATGGCCACTTCCTTCATCCTGAAAGCACATCATTCCAATCTCTGCTTCTGACTACGTTGCCTCTAACTCTGAGACTTCTGCCTCCCTCTTATAAGGACCAATGAGAGCACATTGTGCCCATCTGGATAAGCTAGAATCATCCCCAGCTCAAGATCCATGACTTCATCATACCTACAAAGTTCTTTTTGTCATGTAAGGAAACATAGTCACAGGTCCTGGGATTTTGAGGTGGATAGATTTGGGTAATTATGAAAGTTAAGAGTGAGCCTGGAAAACTAGGCCTGGAAAATCCCTTTGCACATCCAAGGCAGACTGTCTTAGGCAGTTTGAGCTGTTCTAATAAAATACCTTGAAGTGAGTAACCTATAAACAACAGAAATGCATTGTTCACAAGTCTGGAGACTGGAAAATTGAAGATCAAGATGCCAGCAGATGTGCTATCTGGTGAGAGTCTTTTCCTCATAGTGCCATCATACTGTGTCCTCACATGCTAGAAGAGGCCTTTTCTTTACAAGGGCATTAATCCTGTTCTTAAGGGCAAGAGCCCTCATTATCTAATCACTTCTTCAAAGCCCAGCTTCTTAATATGAACACATTAGGGATTCAGTATCAAAAGATATATTTTGGAGAAACACAAACATTCAGAACACAGGGCTGGGGATGTTCAACAGGCCTTGCTCAATGAAAACAATGCTCAGTGTTCTGCAACTTCAGCAGCTCTCATGTCCATGGTTAAGCAATGACAGCTCAACTTCGCCTGGCCTTCTTGGCTTCCCTTCAGAATTGGGCAATGTGGCTCCCAGCTGCTTTCTCAGTGTAGGTTCACATTCACCATCCCAAGGGAAAGGCTGTGGCTGGAAGGGTTTGTCACCATCCATCACGAAGGACCCTCACAGGGCATTGCTGAGTTCTTTTGATCAAATGCCCCCATGAGGCAAATTGATTCAAATGTCACTTTAGTGATACAATCTTTAAACAGCAGGTTGTGTCAATTACTCTCGAATAAAATAGCATGGCCTATGTTTTATATTTTATATCACCCAGAATATGTTTTTATTTTGGACATAGATCCAGTCACTTCAAATTTAATGAATTTTGACACTTGAAATACCCCCAATATAATGTTATTCCCTAAAAAGGAAACAAAGTTTCAAAACAAAATTGAGGGTGTTTTGTTGTTATCACCTTAATGAATCCCCAAGTGTTCTGAGCACGTGATGTGGTCTAGGTTGAACATCTGGTACATGGAGATTCCTGACTCCAGTAAGGGTTCCTGGGTAGGTTGCCATCACTGAATTTAAATAGTACCATGGTCATCATTTATACGTCAGTCTATCCCACCAAGTGAAGCATTCTTTAGGTCATTTTACAGCTTGTTGTCTGAGGCCTTGCAAGTCCTTTGCAAATATTTGTTAAATAGATTCAATTTTTGAAGGAGGAATTCACATGGTTTATTTGATCACATGATGAGAATTTTGTGCTAGTTTTTGTTTTCTTTTCCCTAGTGAACCAGAAAATTTCAGGCCAAATTTTATGCCCTGTAACAATAACTATCTTATCCCAATTCTAAAAGATTTTTGACCTCTGTTTTATTTTCTTTTCATTAACCTGACTCTATTTTCATTATAAATGATCTCAAATGCTTTTTGGAACTACAAATGATATAAATTATAAATAAATATACTTGGCAAATTTTGAGTCATCTCCTATTTATGTTGAAGGAAGATCCAATCAAGCCTTTTATCATAGTGCACCTAATCACCATGCTGGTAGTATTAAGAAAAACAAAGGAGCAATAGCAATCAGATATAACATGTGGTTGTGGAACACATTATGCTTCTGAATAGAAAAGGCAAATAGGGCTTATTCAAAGAGTTGACTGCAGGTTTCTAAACTGCAAACAGATAATGTTTAAATGGGAACAATTACTGAAGTTGACTCGGCACTGGTATTAAGAACCATGTGTTGTGTTGGAAAAATTCATTTTACTCTTCATTATATATTGCCTTTTCTTTCTCTTTTTGAGACTTCAGAGAAAGAGAAAAATACATTGAAAATCCAAAGGATTTCTCAAAGGAAAAAGAATATTATAAACTAGTGAGAAAGCTACACAGTGGTCCAATTATGAGGAAGGCAGATGTAAGATATAGTGGCAAGGTCAGAAAGCAGAGTCTGAAGGGCATGCTTCTATCACCATGAGAAAAACAGTATTAGATTTGAGATTGGGAATGGTTGCCTTGGATAGTTACAGGGACATAAATCATCAGGAATATTATTTTGTGAAGTGAGGAGGATATTCTCTGTCAAATTACTCTTGCTTTTGCTTTAGGCTTACTAAAGGCTGAAGACTAGAATGAAAGGGAAAACAGGAAACAACAGGAAAGAAAGGAAAAATCAAACTTCCCGATGACGAGGCAGAGCTTCATTTATTGAGGTTTTACTCTGGAACATTTGAGAAAATACGAATTGCAGCATTTTCTTGAGTTGAAAAAGAGCATATAGCACTTCCTCCATGAAAACAAGCAAATGAAAGAATGAACAAAAGTCATGACCATGTCACACTGAGTCAATAATTGACCTTTATGGTAACCAGAAACACCCTGGTTTGTTATTCATCCTCATGGTATAAACTTTAGTGACAAAGATTATTTAACATTTAATAAAAAATTGGAAAGAACTTCCAAATGGTCAGAGAAGTGTACTCTTAGAAAAGAAATCCCATGTTAGAGTGAAAAATGCCATCATTTAACCATTTTTTTTGTCAGAGTAGAGGGAAGTATCTTGTTGATGGAAAGTGGAAAGAAACATACTGGGGAAATGCTGCGATTTGCCATGGGGGAGGAGGCTGAGGGGCAGGGGCTGGGTGGGCCTGTGGTAAGGACACTCATCTTTGACAGCTGCTCTTGGACCTCACAAAAAATTTAGCCTTCGCCACATTCAAAACCTCCCAAGTTCATTATTAAGATTTAATTGTGAGATTTCACGTAAAGTCCCCATTCCTGATTTTTCTTAAAAAATTGATATTGTATGGTAGCAACTATCAATAGGAATTGAATAGAAGCTACTCATTTGGTGCGCTTGGGCAGAACTAATTCACCATTGTTCTGCGCTTACTTCACACGCTCGTTTTCTTCAGATTAGAAACTAAGGGCTGATTGCCATCCATCGATGTGATCACAAAGTGGTTTGTCTTTTGTTAATCAGATATTGGAATAATTTGCACATCCCTTTTTGTCTCTAGTAAACGTGTATTAAAGATACTTGAAGATGCCATGTGGCTCAAAAGTAGTGGGAGAAAATATAATTAACTGTGGAAGTGAAGAGTATTCTAGGGATTAATATGCACATAAGACACATCTGTACTGAAATTACCTGCTTTACTCATTTACATCTTTTAGCAAGTTTAAGCTTTCCAGTTTATTTTTCATATCTGTCATCTCAAAATTGGGCACAGATCATCCTCGGGGTTGAAATAATAATTCCTACCCTAAGAGATAGATCTATTTTCTTTTCAGAGAAACTCTGAGCTTTTTAAGGTGGCAATGTGCCCAGATCTAGGTCTGTGCCAAAAATTTTAAGCACGTTCCCTTATTTCTCAGCTTCCCTTATTTCTGGCCATGTAACCCAGTTTTGACCAATGAGATGTAGGCAGACCATGCTGATGACTAGAGGAATTTTAAAATTTTGTCATAGAAGGAGGCAGGTAGCTCATTTGGCCCTTGACCATTTCCCTTTCCATGCCTCAGAGTGGACAAGTTATCTAGAAAAGCCATTTTGTACCCATGAGAAGAGAGCAACAAGGGCAAAAGTCAACTTGTGAAGGAATGCTGAACAGAAATACAGCAAGGGTCTGGACCCTTAGGTGCATTCGTGTATCTTGACCAATTGCCAGTAACAATCTAGCTTTGGTTATATGAGAAAAATAAACCCTTTTTTGTTTAAGTCATGGTCTGTCAGCTTTTCCGGTGCTTCTAGCTAAAAGCCTCCCCAGTAAGTTCCTCTTCCCTTCCCTCCACTCACAAACATGCAAGGCTCCCATCTATTTCTGTACTCACAACTGCAAATTATGCCAAGACTCTAATTCAGGTCATGTTGGACAATATATGCAAGGCATTGTGTAAAGAGTGGGGTGGCGGGGGATCCTACAAACATGAGTGAGGCCAACTTTTTTGTCTTTAAGTTGCTTGTTAAGGAGATGGAAGAATCAGCTTCACATGCGTGTAATCACAATGCAAAGCAGAATAAAGACAATGATGTGGAGGAAGTGCAGATTGTCATGGGGCCTTCTAAGGGTGGTGATAAAAGTGCCATTTTGCCTACTTCTTGGCTGGAGTCCTCAGGAGAGATTTCCTGGAGAGGTTGAAACTTGAGATGAGTTTTGAATGCTAGAAAGAAGGCCTGGCAGAAGGAAAGACTTAGAGGAAGAAATGTGTAGGGGTGCATGAGTTCTTCAACTCCCTGCTCTGGTGCTCCAGACCCACTGGCCTCTCATTCTTCTAGCGAGCCAAGCCCATCCCAGCCTGTGCACTTTTCCACAAGCTATTCTGGCAGCAGTGAGTGAGTCTCTCCCCTTCTCCAGGCTGACAGCCATCCTGGGAATACCGTTTCCTTAAAGAGGATGTCTTGCCAGCTCAAGTCAGTTCCACCTGTGGTTGCCTGACTCCCACTAGATTCTTTGTCTTCAAAAAATTCATATGCTCACAAATATTCAGCAACTGTAGACACCTACTGAACACCTGCTGTTGTGTGTTCTAGGCACTGGGCTAGCACAGGAGCTAAGTGGTGAATAAAGAAGTCAAGGGCCTTTCCTGTATAACCAGATGTGGGGACAGATGATAAACAAGTAAAGTTGTTTCCCAGTGTGTTGAATAGTTGGAAGGAAATAAGGGTAATCGAACAGAGAAAACATGGGGATAAGAAGGAGAGGAAAAACTGTTATAATAATACCTACATCAAGACTTCCTCAACAGGACTCCCATAGCACAAGAAATAAAAGCAAGAATCAATAACTGGGATAGATTCAAACTAAAAAGCTTTCTCTCAGCAAAGGAAACTATCAGCAATGCGAAGAAAGAGCCTACAGAGTTGGAGAAAATCTTTGCCAATCATACTTCAGATAGAGCACTAATCTCCAGAATCTCTAAAGAACTCAAAAAACTCTACACCAAGAATACAAATAACCCAATCGACAAATGGGCTGAGGAAATGAACACAGACACTTCACAGAAGAAGATCTATAAGCAATCAACAGATATATGAAAAAATGTTCAACATCTCTAGTAATAAGAGAAATGCAAATCAAAACCACCCTAAGATTCCATCTCACCCCAACTAGAATGGTGATTATCAAGAATACAAGCAACAATAAGGTGTTGGCTAGGATGTGGGGAGACAGGTATACTCATACATTGCTGGTGGGGTTGCAAATTAGTGCAAGCCACTCTGGAAAGCAGTGTGGAGATTCCTCAGAAAGCTTGGAATGGAACCACCATTTGACCCAGCTATCCCACTCCTTGGCCTATACCCAAAGGACTTAAAATCAGCATACTACAGAGATACAGCCACATCAATGTTCATAGCTGCTCAATTCACAATAGCCAGATTGTGGAACCAACCTAGATGCCCTTCAGTTGATGAATGGATAAAGAAACTGTGGCATATATATATACAATGGAATATTACTCTGCCATAAAGAATGATAAAGTTATGGCATTTGCAGGCAAATGGATGAAATTGGAGAATATCATGCTAAGTGAGATAAGCCAATCTCAAAAAACAAAGGTCTAATGATCTCTCTGATAAGCAGATGATGACACATAATGGGGGGTGGGAGGGGTTAGTGTTAGGGTTAGGGTTAGGGAGGTGGGCAAGAATGGAGGAAGGAAGGACTGTATAGAGGGAAAAGAGGAGTGGGAGGGGTGGGGGGGAAGGGAAAAATAACAGAATGAATCAAACAACATTACTCTATGTAAATTTATGATTACACAAATGGTATGCCTTTACTCCATGTACAAACAGAGAAACAACATGTATCTCATTTGTTTACAATAATAAAAAAAAAATACCTACATCAGAGGGCTTTGTGAAAAGAAGACCAACAATATATGGAAAGAGCTAAATAGAGGGAACGACACATACTTAGCACTCAAAATTAGTAATTATAAATTTGTGAGTGTTTCTAAGTAAACTTTTATTGAAATACAGATACAGGAAAGAGTACAAATCAAAGGTGTATGACTTGATGATTGTGTGTGTGTGTGTGTTTTGTGTGTGCATGTGTTGTGTATGCACGCATGTATGGATGGTACAGGGAGTCAAACCCAGGGCCCCAGCTCTACCCAGCCCTTGAGGAATTTTTATATAAGAAATGTTCATATGTAACCAACACCCAGAACAAGAGCATAATATTACCAGGACCCTCAAATCTCCATCCTGCTTTCTACTCTCAGGAGTAACTATTATTTTGACTTCTAACAGCACAGAATAACTTTGCTCATGTTTTGAGCATCACAGAAATGAAATCATAAGGTGTATACCCCTTTGCACTTGAGATTTTTTTTCTCTCTTGAAAAACAATGTACTTAGTATAGAAATTTTAGATGAGTAGATTTATTGAAAATACTGATATTTGAAGAAATGGAAGAAATTAAAGAAATATTTGTACCTGTTGTAAACACTTAGATTTTATCAATTAACTGAAATATGAAGTGTTGATTTTATTATTATAAGCTTTAATTCTTTTAAGTTCTAACAGATTTAATTTCTTCATAAATGATTGTTAACTAGACAAAGAATCAAATATAAACAGTAGTGTAGCAAGAAAACAAATAGGCACACATAAGTATTTAATCTGTGGCTATAATCCAGACTATTTTTAAAGATTTTGAATACACAAAGAATGAAAAAATGTTGTTGGACGATTTTGCAAAATTCAAGGGCATTTGATCCTAATTGGTCACTATTAATATTCCTTTCTTTATTAGTAGTGTGGACCCTTGCTATTTCCCACCTGTTCATTAGGTTTATTATGTGAACCATATTGCAGGACCATGTGGTCATGGAATCCCAACATCTGTCATAGATTGCTTTAGGGAGACAGAGACAGAGGACTTCAATGTTTATTTCATTTACTACTTTAGGCTTTTCCTTTTTTAAAATTTGAAGATGGATCAAACTTTCCTTCTGTTGTTTTTCATTTCAGGAGAAATGGATGAGCTACAAGGTAGAAAGATGCACATGGTTCCTTAGAAAGGCACTAACCAAGGAAAGGCCATGGGAACCTTCTGACACTGTGCTTCCAGGCCCTGAGTGCTTAGGATCCTCAGGCTGCGCCTTCCCCTATATCCCTTTGGGGATACTGCTGCCTCTGCACCTGCATTTGAGTCTCCATGTTAGCCAGTTGGGGTTGTGCTATTGCCTGTGTTTGCGATTTGTTCACTTTCATTGCTGTATTTTATTCCATTGTGCAAACTTGCCATGATTTACTTATCCATTTTTACTGTCAATGGATTCCCTTTTAACTGTCTGCCTTTTCACTAAACTGTGGCGTCACAAGGTGTGTGTTATTTTTGTTGCATGAATGGTTACTAAGTAGGTGATGTGAAGGTGTGATGATGGAGGATAGTGGTGGGAAAATGACAGTGTACATATCGTGGAGAAAAATAAAAGCCTGGTAAGATGTGAGCACTTATTAGGCAATAAGGCTTCAGAGTGAACTAAAGAGCCAGACTCTTTGGGTTTCTCTGCTAGTTCTACCATTTGCTAGCTATGTGACCTGGCAAAATTTACCTAAATATTTCTGTGCTTCAGTTTCTTTATCTCAAAAATGGATATCATTGGGGATAGTAGTGATTAGATGAGTTAATATTTTTAAATTTCTTAGACCAGTACCCAGCACATAGTAAGCTCTACAGCAGTGATTGTTGAATAAAATGGGTATCTGCTATAGTATTTTGAACAGGAGAGTGGCATTTTTACGGGCAAGTGAGGGGTTGTAATAAAGGCAGAACCAGCTGTCCAGCTGGAGCTACTGTTGGGGGACTGTCCTCAATGACTCAAGGAGCATTTCTTGTAGTAACTAGTGAGCAACTCATGGACATTAGAACATTATATTTTCAAAGATTTCCTTTGCAGACAAGTTCTTGGTGGCCAATTTGGAATTATAACCTGTGATTAGAAAACTTTGATCTTTTATTACCATCAGTGAATGAACTACAGTTATCACTGGGATGGAATTTTAGTCCAGCAGGAGAGAGCTTTCTCCCTTCATCTCTGAAATGGCACAAGTTAACATTCTCCCTATATTGCCAAAGCAGAAGACTGGTCTATTGAGTGTTTCAGGAATTTCTACTGGAGGTTTCCTGTAGTGAAGTTGCTTATAGAGTTGGGTTATCTCACTGGAGTCATCCTATGGAACAGTGAGCCATAGGAGTCTGGGAAGAAACAGATGCTACATTCCAACTGGGTAATCTGAAGAGCTTAAGGAAAGGTCCATTAACTGAGTAAGGAAAAGCAACAAAGTATTGTTTTGTTGTTTTTGAAGATAGCAACCTGGGGAGGCCATATCACATCACAATTAATAGGATGACAGGAGGGAGGGCTTTCCGGAACCCAGGGAGGGCTGAGAACCAAAGCTGTGGGCTTTAGAAAAAGGTCATCCAAATAATGTTCCTTAGCCATGAGGATGAATACCTCTCTTTACTTTCACACCATCTTCCAATCTCCCTCCTACTAGCTCACCCAGTGGTAAAACCTGTCTGGAAGATAGGAGGCACAGAAGTCCATTGATACAGTTGGTAAGGTAAGTCTACCCAAGTAACAGCATGTGGAGAAGGGGCAGGTGTGAATCTGAGTGGAAAACGGCAATTTGTAGCAAACAGAGAACTATGACATAGCCCAGGCAGCCCATTGGCTATTTCCACAGTAAATCAAATCTCATAAAACTGCTGTAATTAATAGTAATATCACTCCTATCTTTTAGATGGAAGACTAAGACTTGGAGAAGTGATTTCTTTGCCCAAGGTCTCACACATACTCATAGGAAGCACCAGAATCAGTATAGTTTCAGTTTCCAGAGGTCTGTCCTTTTTGCCATTTGAGGAATCTACTGATTCTTAAAATCTATGTGATTACTTTTTACTCAATTAGATTACTATATTTGCATAAATCTGCAAACATTACAGAAATTATGGAGTAAAAAGTTTGATTCAACCCTTTCTATTCCTGTCCCCCAAACTACTTCCTTCCTCAGGAGTTACCATTGTTAAGGGTGGGGTGAGTCTCTTTGCAGACCCTTTTCCTCCTTTGCATCTGCAAACTTACACATACATAAGCACATACATTGCTATATTTGCAGAAAAGAAAAATCAAGACTTGGAAAAGTTGATACTTGCTCAAGATTTTCTCCAGGAGAGCCACCACAGTGTTGTTGTGCGGGACTTGCCCACCCAGCCCAGCTCAGGTAAGCAGCTGCAAGAGGCAGCCAGAGCCAAAAGCAGTTGCCAGGACCCCGAGGCGGATGTTGGGTCCTGGAAGCTGCTGGTTCTTTATAGACTTACAAGGAAGGATTTGGAGACAGTTGAATTGAGTGACAAGCAATGAATTTGGGAAAATAAGAGAGATAATAAGTGTACAGTACAGACTGTGGAGTGGCCTGGATCTCCTGCAGAGCAGGAGTTTTTAAGGGGCTTGAAGCTAGCAGAATTTGGAACCTCTCAACCTCCCTCTGCAGGCTGCACCCCAGTTCTGAATCGGGAAACTGCAGATATTGGCTCTCTTTGGATGTGCTAAGGATTGCTCCCAGGACTGGGAAGGGCCAGACCTGTGATATCTTGTCTTTTTGAATTCTGGAATCTTTGTCAGTATAAAGGTCATGCATTTCTCCCGCAGATAACAGGTTGCTGGCTGAGAATATATCATATCCTATTTACTTAAGACAAGACAGGGCTGAAGATAAAAGATTTTTAAAGGAAAGTGCATGGGGGTCAGCACATGTAGGCCCAGACAGCAGAATTAGCCCTTTAACCTCCTTTTCCTACCACTCAGGTCTCTTACCTATCAATGGGGTCATTTTGTGTATTCTTTTCTTTAACTTTTCACTTTGGACCTTTCTTTTTCACTTTGGACCCCTCCCTCCTCTAGTAACTTAAATTGTTTTATTATACTTTGGCTTAAATACATACAGGTATATAATTAGGTATAAAACTTCCTTGTGCCTTTAGGTGCTATACAACCACAAAAACAAATTAAGGACCACAAAATTATAAAATTCTAATTATTAAATTAAAATTGCAGTGTTAATGCAATTTAGCTTAATGAAAAAGTTGAAATAAAATCACCAATGGATGGGTTTAACAATAGGAAGACATTTGATTTTTTACTCGTTGACTTGATCCTTTTGTTTTTGAATATGACAGAACATCTTTAAATCACTATCAGTATTCATTTTTTCTTCTTTTTTCTTATTTTTTTTTTGTACTGGGGATCAAAGGTCATTTAACCACTGAGTCGCATCCTCAACCCTTTTTATTCTTTATTTTGAGACAGGGTCTCACTAAGTTGCTTAGGTCCTTGCTAAATTGCTCAGGCTAGCCTTGTACTTTTGATTCTCCTTCCTCAGCCACCTGTGTTGCTGGGATTACAGGCGTGTGCCACCACACCTGGCTCTTTTTTTTTTTTCTTTTAAAGTAATAAACCACATCACCTACTCTTTCTTAAATCTATGATTCATCAATATAATAATAGTAAATGCATAAATAGGACTGAAAAGTTTTAAAAAGACCATTTAGTAAAAGTTTTTTCATGTTTCTCTACAATTATATGTTCTGGTAATGAACTTTTTCATGCTGATTAGAACAGAGGTGGATATATACAATGTTCCCCATGTTTCCTGGATGGTACTGCCAGGTCACTATATCTGAATTACTATGTATAGTACGATGACTCAAATATTTCACAAATTTCCCCCTCTCCCAAGTATTGTTAAGCTTTTGTTTAGCATGAGATAAATTAATTTGGCTTCCACATAACCTTGGTGCTCATTCCTATACTAGGTTTGCCTCCACTCTTTTCTCTTTGGCCTGTTCCAGCTGAGTGTATTACATATGCTGCCATTTTCATGACACCATGTTTAAACCTCTCACTTTATTCAGTAACTCAAGAAACTAGTTGTAGACCATGAAAATGTCTTTTGTTCTAACACTGCAAATCTCAATATCTGTCATTTATAACTGTTTAAAATAAATCACTTAAATACAATAGCACATATGGAATGTTGTCATATGGCTTTGAGAGCATGTGGACTCAAGTGCATCTGTCAGCACACAGAAGTCAAATATTGTCCCTTTAGATGATCAGTTAATTATAATGTGATTACTAACAGCAGTGCAAAAATGTAGGCACAGGAATTAGTGACTATTCATCAGTATTATCCAGATTGACCAAGAATATGTCTGTTGCTTCTTTTAAAAAGTATCAATCACATGCGAATGAAATATTAAGATAATCTCTCAAGATTTCCAAGGTATTTGTGATCATACTTCCTTCTCTGACACACACCTGTCATACACATCTCTGGATAAGAGCTCTTTTCCCAGTTTGAGGACCATTGTGTTCTAGCTATGTCCTATTTTCTGCACAGGGAAAAAAAGCAACCTGGATTGGGACCAGGTGGAGAAGACATCCCTATCATCAACCTTTTGATGGGGTTTTCATCTACTGCTGGCAAGGAATTTGGTGTTAAGTGTAGGATACATGGTCTGTATGTGTTCAGACCTCTTTATCAACCAGATGTTTCTCCCTTCTGCTGAGAGGCTTAAACTAAATTCTTTTTTGGGCTCTCCAGTCTCTTCTAGACCAATGCCAACCTTCCAGATTACCTTTCCCCTAGTTCATACTGTGGCTTTAGGTCTTTTTTTTTTTTCCTGTTGTAAGATAAATCTTGCTATAAAAGATAAGTGAGACAGCCATAAAGGTGATTGGGCATATAACAACCTCATAAATGTATTTCCCTGCTGTGTTACTCACCTAGGTGGCAGAAGTGACAGAAATGTGTTTATTTCTAGATATTTCCTTGAGATTCAGTATTAGTATATTGAAGGAAAGTATCCCCTTAAAATACTATTTGTTTTCCAACTCATAGTTAGGAAAATATACACAAAGTTAATTTTTCCTTCCTTACCTCTCCCTCTTTTCTTCTTTTTCTCCTTCTCCTTCTTTTTTGTCGTGTATATTTTCAGCTACCTCTTTGACTTGAGAGTATAATACGGATATATCCTTCCACGGGTGAACACTGGTTAGGGGCAGAAATGTGACTATAAAATTTTAATGGATAAAATTAGTGGGTGAAAGTTTGAGGAGCAACAGGAGGTTAGCATAGTCTCAAAGTGTCTCTCTAAAGGTAATCATCAATTGTAAAGGGAAGAACAATAACATTGCAAGGCAGAAACCCAGCGGATCCCACTGTAACCCAGTGGTTGACGTTCATGCCCCTGGTACTGGGACACATCAACAGTAGGATATGGTGCCTGAGAAGGACACAACATCACTTTTACTTTTTTTTTTTTTTTGTCAAGGAGATATAAAGCTTCTATTTAATCATGAGAAAACTTCAGATAAATCCAGATAGAAGTACAACTTAAAAAATACCAATCACTTGTTAAAAGTGTCAAAATCATGAAAGAAAAGACCAAGAACTGTCACAGATTGGAGAAGAATGAGGAGACAACTTTAATGTGGGAACCTGGAACAGAAAAAACTGGAGATACACAAGTAAGATTTGTAGTTCAGTCAATAATGCTCCAATATCAGTTTACTGGTTTTGATAATTGTTCTGCGGTTATACAGCATGTTGATATTGGAAAAAGCTGGGTATATGGAAATTCTTTATACTGTTTTTGCAATTCATTGTCAAGTCTAAAATTAAAATGTAAAAAAAATGTAAGAGATACACTCAGGACAGATTTTCTCCTCTTAAGAAGAGAGGAAACGTTTAAAATCTTTAGGACCATCTTTGAAGGATCAGCTACATCCTCAGGATAAAGCTTTTTGAGAATATGAAGATATTATATTTTGTGTGAGAAATTATATTGATTTTATTTTGCTTTCCCTTTCCCATTCTCCACCAAAATATTTTGCTTCTCCTTGACAAATATACTTTGAAAATTGTGTCTTAAGGGTTTTTGTTATAAAAATCGGAACATACACTATTTCCTTTAGGGAACTCATTTCCAACTTTGTAAGAAGATAAAATGAATCTCGATTCCTACCAGTTTTCTGTGTAGTCTTTCAGGGACTGCATCTTATCTTTGGAATGAGTGATAGTTATGCAAATTGACCAATCAGCAAGTATCTACTTACTGCTTGCTGAAGTCTCAAAACATAGCTGTTGTCTCCATAAACACATAATCTCTTTGGAGAAACAGGTGAACATAGAGAAATCAGGGCAAAATTCTAAGCCCTGAATGAAATCACAGTGCAGAATTTAAGTGCTAAGGGAAGAGAGGGAGTTGGGAAGCTGGCATAGTTACAGTAATTTAAGAAATTATTTGATGTCAGTCTTGAATTATGGGCAGAATTCCACAGAAGATGAGGAAGGAAAGATTCTAGACAGGGAGTAAGCAAGCCAGTACTTGAGGGGTCAATGACGTGAAGAACCTGCATTGAGTGGACAGTGGGTGTGGACCTGAGGTTGAATGGATAGAGGGGAAAGAGGGAAGATGGGATTATGGAGACTTCTAGCAATTAGCTAAAGAATCTTAGACTATAAGCTTTCAGCAGATAAGAGAGAATCTTTGCAAGTTTGAAAATAGGGAAGCTCTTGTGATACTCCAGATAGGACCTGAACCCTTGCTAGGTTTGTGCACTGAAATGGAATATGATAGGGAAAGTTCAAGATTTGATTAATATGAGGGAAATGTAGAGAAGTCAAAGGGGACTTGAAGTTTTTAAGCTCAAGTGGGTGGATTCTGATATCATCATCAACTGCAGAAGATTTAGTAGGCAAAGGAATTTTGGGGAAAATGTATCATTTTGATCTAAATTTTAAAACGCTGCAAGTGATTCAAATGAAAAGGCCTACAAATAGTTTCATAAACTCATTCATTCAACAAGCATTTATTCCTGCTTTTTGCTGGAACTTGTGCAGGCAGATCTTCTCCTGGGGAGGCTGGTAGGAGAAGAACCATGTCTGGAGGGTTGCAGATGGCATGTGATTGGAAGAGGATACAAAGCTTTGAGAGCACAAAAGAGGAAACTTTTCCCAGGTGTTAAGAATATGGGACCACAGATCAGGAAGAAACAGACGATCTGAAAATTTAGGAGTCATCAGCAAAGGTAGCAGTGGAAGCCTTATGTAGCTAAACCCCAAAAGGAAAAAGGCAGAAGTTCAAGGTGAGAGGATAAGAGGGAGTGCGTGACTGAAAAGAAGAAAGCACAGGACCACAGCAGGAAAATCTGTAGTGATGATGTCACAGACACTGCAGAGGAGTGAAATTTGCAAACAACTGTTTGCACTGTGAAACAGTGTCAAGCAGACTGGTTCAGTGGAGTGCAAAGGGCAGGTAACTAGAGAGGAAATAAGAGCATTTAGCTTCTATTTGGAAAGTATGGTCATGAAAGATGTCAAAAAGTCAAAAGTAACTGGAGGGGGCACCAGAAGTGAGTGAGGTAGAATCTTCTCCACTCACCTACTCACTCACTGGATTCAACACACACTGATTCAGTCGCCCTGCACTGTGATGGCTGCTGCACACATGTTTTCTCAGTGCTCATAATTTCCTGTGTTTTTTAGCAAACATTTATGCGGAGCCTACTTGGTACCAAATAGTGTTGCAGGCGAGGACCATATAATAGGCAAAAATAAACAATCCCTTCCCTCTTAGTTCTTATTGTCTAAAGAAAGAATTGACAGTAATCAAATTATGTCACATATCATGTAGAATTACAAGAGGAAGAAAGTGTATTGTTAGGGTATTTGTGATCATTGAAATAGGCTTGTGTTCAAGTCACCTTTGTCCTGTGGGAAAAATGTTTGATAAACAAATTAATCAAGGAAAGTTCATGACATTTTATTCAGACTATTCCCATTTGCAAAGAAGTGTGTAAACAGGTGTGCATGCTGGGTGTGCTGTAACCTCTAGGGCCACTCTGATTGTGGGCACCAACTGTACATGACTTCACTTTGCTCTGCAGCTCCCCTTCAAAGTCCAGAATGATGCCCGGAGCCTGTTCTGAAAATGGGGGAGCTGGTGTTTAACACCGAACCTGAGGAGCTGGTTTAGGTTGCCCCAAAGTCCCCTCCATCCTGACTTCCCAGGGACAGCTGAGAATTTGGGATCTGTAGACACTTCTCACCAGGGGTAGAAACCATAGCGTTTCCAGGCGACATTCCCCTTCAGCCTCTGGACTTTCCCACTTGGTCTTGACACCCTGTTTCTGTTCACTGGAACTTATTTTCTTTTTTGCTCAGCCCCTGCTCTTTGTTTTCAACCCAGAGAGATTTGAAATCACCTCTGACTAGTTTCTTGTTTCTAAGATTGTTTCTAAGAAGGTTAAGAGTCTTATCATCCTAATAAATTTCCTTTTTTTCTCTGCCCATCATCCAGGAAGCAGGTAACTTGCAATTTCCAGGGTATTATGAATTGTCTTTAAAGCAGATTGACCTTTAAGCTTAGTTTGAGTGACCTGTTATGGTAATTAGCTCAGAGCCATCCTGGGGCACCTCTGAAGAAATGAGAAGTGCTCCTGTCCTCCCTGACATTTCTTCTCTGAGTGTCTCAGTGTTTTCAAGCCTCACAGGCAAATGTGTTTTATAAGGCTCATATCTTTGCATGTCTGCAGAATAAAATAAGCATCACAGTCAGGGTAAAAAATTATTTATTGTAATAAATTTGAAAAATGCGGCAAATAAAAAGCAAGATCAAACAAAAACAAATAAAAGTAGTATTCCAATATAGCCCTCTTTAATTCTCTCTGTCCTTTTCTGTTTGAATGATCCCAATATTAGGTCCCAGAGTGTAGAAGTAGAGGGTTTTTATTTGTTGAATTCACTAAGATGTAGCATCTTTCTCCTCATGTCTTCATGAAGTTATCAGCTCATTACCTTTGATTTATAGGAGAGTCTTCACTGTGAAACTCTTCACTGCAAGAAGAAACTATTACCCTCACTCTCTTTTGTCCTGAAATATTTCCTTCTTTCCTAATAGGGAATTTCTAAACTGGAGGTGTAGCTCAGTGGTAGAGAGTATGTGCATAACATTTGTGAGACCCTGGATTCAATTCCTTGCATGCACTGTTTTTTTATTTTTTTCTTCTCTCCATTAAATTTTTCTCCCCCTTTCTTTAACAACCCAAGAACATCACCTGGAAGTGACAGTTTAAGACTTGCATAAGACAAACAACTTACCCTAATTATAGTAGTACTGAAATTTATTTGTGCTGGTAATTTAAAGTTTTGTTTTGTTTTTTCAATTTGGGGGAGGATGGTCAACTCTATTTACACACACACACACACACACACATATAGGGGTCCAAGTAGGATAGCCAATTGCCAAGGGGAGCAAACTGATTTTATGTTTGAGAGCAAACTGATTTTAATGGCTGATTTTAAGGTGCTAATAGATATTCGTCCTCTGAGATGTAACGCCGGCATCATTTCATGTAGGAAGACATCTCTGAATTTCTCCACCTTCACCCCCATGGAAAGGCAAACTAGGTGGGCAAACCAGGAGTGTGGACATTCTATATAGTGTTCTGACTAAATCTCAAAGGGCTTACCACATTGATTGATCTCCTATAATCATATAAACTCAGTGTGTGATAGACTATGAAAGAAGAAAAAAATGTGGAACAGGGGATAGTTGATATGGATGTTCAGGAGAAGGTATGAATTCCTCTACTGGCTCAACAGTTTGTATCAGGAGCAGATGGCCTCAGAGTAAACCTCAGCTCTCTTACTGCTGTGTGACCTTCAGCAAGTCACTTTATACTCTGTGTCTTGGCTTTCTCATCTGTTAAATGGGGATAAAAATGGTTGTGAGGATTAAATGAATTACATATGCAAAATGCCTAGAACTGTGCCTGACATATAAATATTATTTATTGCTATGACATGTGACTGTCCTGGTAGAAGAGAGAATTAGGAGTTAAAGGATAAGTGTAACTGGTTAGAGCCAAGCTGAGAGTACGTGTGCCCACATTTTATATGGCTGTAATGATTAGCAGTTAAGGTGTTGCAAACATTTTCATTTTCTTTCTATTGATCTCCAGTCACTGCAATGGGTGGGGGAAGTAAGTCTATGGTCTGTTACCAAGCGGAACTTAAATTTCACTTCCCTTCTCCTCACTTTATGATAGGCACTGATGTGATGAAAATGGAATGAGCAGATGAAACCTGAGAATTCTTCATCACCTGACCCTCTCGGGTGGCTCTGTCAGTGCTAGGAGAACCAATAAGAGAGAAACACAGACACCATCCCCAGGTGAGTCCTTCAATTCACAGCAGAGAAGTTAAGAGTCCAGAGAAGTGAAGAGGCTTGTCCAGGGTCACACAGCTAGTCAGAGCAAGAAATAGAACTTGGGTCACTCCACTTGCTGAATGGGAATCAACTTTCCAATCAAATTCATCACTTGGTTATCTTAGTTTTAAACTAGAGTGGTATAGCCTTAGATAGTTAAAAAATGTATACATATGTGTATATTTTTGCATTTTTATATTGCATTATATATGTGTCCATGTATATTAAATGTATATATCTATACACATATAGATATACACACATATTACATTAAAGACATGGTTGTAAGATTAAAACAAAAGGAAGCAAGGTACAATTATTCATCTGTGAGATGCTCCACAACATCATTGTGAAATGCATAGTTTCCCATGTTCTGTAGCAGCTGATGACTCTATCTATCAGGCTTAACCAAATTATTGTGACATGATCTTGTACTCAGGTTGCAAATGAAAAAGCTCCACTAAGCTCATCAGCAACAGACTGAGTGTACTTTAGCACTTCATGCCTGTAAGCATAAATTGTGATATTTTACTGCTTTTAAATGATGCATGATGAAATGATTGAAGACATCATTATGTGGAACAAAATCCAGCAGGGAGTGTGATGTTAACTATTTAGCATTTCAAGCTCTTATGGGATTGTTAAGTACTTTTCCTGAAGAACTGTAGGGAAGTGGTATTTACTATGATTAAGGCTACCCAGAGAAACTGTGGTGCCTTGACCTTATCATAGACATGGTGAGAAAACCCTGCAAGTGGGAGAGAGGAAGTGGAGGATCCAGCTCCCTGCTTTCAGTGAATTAAACAGCATTCACTGACTCTGATAAGTGGTTCATAATTCTGGCCAAATTCTAAAATCACCTGGCAAACTTTTTCTTTTAAATTTTAATTTTTTTCACATTTTTATTGGTGCATCATAGTTGTACACAATGGTGGGACTTCTTGTTACACATTCATACCTGCACACACTATAACAATATAATTTGGCCAAGGTCATTCCCATCTGGGGAGCTTTTTAAAATACCACGTTGGGAATCTCTTACCAAAGGTTTTCACTTAATTTTTCTGGATGGGGTCAGGCACTGGTAGTGTTTAAAGGTTCCAGATGATTCTAATGTAGTCAGAGCTGAGAACCAGTGGTTCAGCACCTGAGCAGTAAAATAATCACAAATCTCTACAAATGCATCAATTAATCTTTATCTTTTTTTAAAAGTTCCTTTCCTTTTAAATAATGTTAAGGGGGTTGATGTGAGAAAAGGAACATCAGTAGGAGAATACAAAGAAGGGATAGCAGTCTCTCAAAATCTTTACCTATCTCTTCAGATGCTTAAAAATTCTTTTTTGTAAGTGAGACACCCAATACAAATTCTAGTGATAAATCATGACTAGAATATAACTCAATGTCTCTTACCTGGAAGTGTAAAAAAATACTTCATTAATTCATCAACCCATCCATTTGATGAGCTTTAAGAAGAATACATAGTGCAACTAAACATGGCCCATGTTTATCAGTAGCAACACCTGGGTAGCTGGGACAGTTAACACCCCACCCAAGAAGCATAGAGGATGTGTCTGAGGGCCATGAGCTTTTCCTTTTTCTTCTACCCCTTTGGAGTGCAGCACTCTCAGGGCTCAAGTAAATCTAACTCAGGGCTGGGTATTGCACTTGCAGAGTAAGGTGGGAGAGATAGCTACCAGATTACATTTTGACAACTGAGTCCTTGGATACTTTATTAACTGGCTACATCGGACATGAACTCCTCCCTTATTTTCTTCTACTCAGAGCCACCCCTCTCTATCCCTCCTCTGACGTGCCCCTGCCTGCTGAAGCTGCAGAGAAACATGGTAAACCCTTTGAGGCTGCATATAGGCGTAGACAGGGTGATGGCCATGAGCGTAGGGGAATGAGAGACAGGGTGCAGGGTGGGGGCACCTCCTGTAAAACAGCCTAAAGCCTCCAGGAGCATCTTCCATGAATTCAGTGCCTTTTGAATTTCTCACCTGACTCTCACATTAAGAACTGATTGATTGCTCTTTGGAATTTGGTGTACTTATTTATTTTTTATTTTATTTATGATTACTTTATCTTTTTTTGCAGGGAGGGTACTGGGGATTGAACTCAGGGGCACTCAACCACTGACCCACATCCTCAGCTCTATTTTGTATTTTATTTAGAGACAGGGTCTCACTGAGTTGCTTAGCACCTCGCTTTTGCTGAGGCTGACTTTGAACTCTCCATCTTCCTGCCTCAGCCTCATGAGCTTCTGGGACTACAGGCATGCACTGCTGTGCACAGCATGACTATTTTGCCTCTCTTCCCTGAATGATAGTGCTGAAGTTACTTCAGAGAAGGGTCAAGTTCCTATCAATAACCAGAAAAAGCTTCAGAAAGTTGAAATGTTGGGAACACTAAGATTTCATAGAATAGCAATTTTTTTTTTTTTTTAATTGAAAGAAACTCTAGAGCAACTTACCTCCATTCCCCATTTTCCTAGATAAGGTTTTTGAGCTTCCAGAAGCAGGGGTAGAATGGAGTTAGGGAAAGGGTGAGGCAGAGGGGAACTTACAGGCTATGGAGAAGAACACAAGACATACTGGAGGATGGAGACACCAAATGCCTAATTATTCAGAAGATGAATTTTAATCTTGGGGAAAATTGAATTGTTTTAACAAAAGAAACTGAAATATTAATATGAACAAAGGTGTAAAACATTTAGATATCTCTAGCAGTTAGAGAAATGCAAATCAAAACTCTAAGATTTTATCTCACTCCAATCAGAACAGCAATTATCAAGAATACAAGCAACAATAAATGTTGGTGAGGATGTGGGGGGAAAGGTACGCTCATACATTGCTGGGGGGACTGCAAATTGGTGCAACCATTCTGGAAAGCAGTATGGAGATTCCTCAGAAAACGTGGAATGAAATCACTATTTGACCCAGCTATCCCACTCCTCCATTTATACCCAAAGGACTTAAAATCAACATACTACATGACCCAGCCACATCAATGTTTACAGCAGCTCAGTTCACCATATCTAAAATATGGAAACAACATAGATGCCCTTCAACAGATGAATGGATAAAGAAAATGGATAAAGAATGTATATATATATGTGTGTGTGTGTGTGCACACACACACACACACACAATGGAATATTATTCAGCTTTAAAGAAGAATGAAATTATGTCATTTGTTGGTAAATGGATGGAGTTAGAGAATATCATGCTAAGTGAAATAAGCCAAACCCAACAAACCAAAGGCTGAATGTTTTCTGTGATATGTAGATGCTAATTCACAATAAGTGGTGGAGGGATTGGGAAGAATAGAGTTACTTTATATATTAGGTAGAGGGGAGTGAAGGGAGGGAAGCGGAAAGGGTATGGGGGAAGGAATGATAGTAGAGTGAAACATTATTACCTCATGTACATGTATGACTGTATGACCAATGTGATCTTGCAATGTGTATAATCAGAAAAATAAGAGATTGCACTCCATGTATGTATGATCTATCAAAATGTATAAATGCATTCTACTGTCATATACAACAAATTAGAACAAATAAAAAAAATTTTAAAAAAACACAACAAGGAAAAAAAATAGACATGTTTCATTTTAGGAAAGATATGTGAGATTAAGGAAGTTCCTTGATAAATGTGGCCAGAGAAGGATTACAGTTTACTTGGGTTAAATAAAGTTCATGGGAGCCCATTGTTTTTGATTAATCTCCAGCTTTAGGTCTTAACAGACCAGTCCAAACCAGAATGCAGTCACTCACGCTAGGTGCCACTGAATCAAACTAAACATTGGAATGGTCCAATTAAAAAACAAAAGAGAAAAGAAGATCAATAGGCAACTCATAGCAATCATACAAAGGCCAGTTTACCTGAACTAGCATGATAAAGAAGTCTTTTCTGTTTGACTCTGTAAGGAAAGTAATTTTGAAACAACCGATCTGCTTCGTGTTCTTACACCCGTTCTGTTCAACCCTCTTGGACCTCTCTGCTCAGCTTATTGGAACACCTATTCTATTTTATAGAATGAGGCGTTGCTTGGTTCTAGAATCCACTAATGGGAGGTGATTTGATTTTTAAACTAATCGTTTTGTTATTTTGTTTCTGGATGCCTGTGAGACCTTCTCATTTAAGTTTAGAAGACAAAAGTCCCTTCCCGTTTCCTTGGCCCTTCTTTCTTCCTTTTTCTCCCTTCCTCTTCTTGAAGTTCTCCCTCCTCTCCTCCCCTTCCTCTGCTCTCCCTTTATCCACCCACTGTCCCTTCCTCGGTCTCATTACAATCCAAGCATGGATGCTTCTGAGCTCAATGACTCGGTGGCCTCCCTAGACACCAGGACAGTCATCCAGGAAATTCACCGGCTTCCTGTGTGGGTGTGGTTCCAGGAAGAGGCCTTGTGAATGGGACACGAGGTACTCATCCCTCTATTTTGCAGTCTGTGGAGATCGCCGCTCCAATCCCCCCAATCAGACAATCTGGGTTAAGTGCTACCTCAATTAGTTCTATCCGTTAGGAAGAAGCCAAAATGTAATGATAAAAATGAGCAATTAGAATGCTGAATATCCCACGTAAGTGATTAGAAGTGTGAATATTGTCAACGGGTTACATCCTAATTGCTCACAAAGGCGTACTAAAAAGCTACAGAAATTAACTTTGTCATTATAGTAAAGGCAACTGTAATTTTATACTAGAACTCCTTCTGCCTCCCATTTCCTTAGAATTTTTAAGCGATAATTAAAATGAAGTTGGCCAGCCCTGTCCCACAACTTTATCATTAAATCATCCTAATGTCATTACTTTCATTATTATCAACATCATAATTCAGGAATGAATCTAGGAGAGCCCAAAACCTGATGTCTGCTCTCAGAGTCCTTTAAAACTCTAGAATAATTTAATCCCATAGAACAGCCATGCTATGGATATTTTGGTTAGTCAGTGTTGATGAAGCAAAGTACCTAGAGAATTACATTCTGTTTCATGATGGAAAAATCAGTGTCCTTTCTTCCAATCATATGTAGAAGGACTCTCAATGAGACACAGCAAAGCTTTAAAAACTAGAAAAGTAGGAATGAATGAAGTTTTTTTTCCTTCAACCTCTAAAAAAGATTCTATCCTCTCTCACAGGCTGCAGAGTCAGCTCTGGAAACAATTTGTACAGAATGACAAGAAAGTTCCTTTGGGTAGCTTTAGATATATTTTTTTAAAGTGTATTTAATGGGATTACACTCTTGGAACTCAGTCATTCGTAAAACCCGTTGATTTTCTAGCTCCAAAAAGTATGTCAGCTCAGACCCTCCACCTCTCTCTCTGACTCCCAGGCCACCACCTTAGTCCAACTTTTGTCTGCAAAAGCTGCACTGGGTCTCCTTGTCCCTACTGCTCCCATCTGCTCCTACACAACAGCCAGTGCCATCTCTTTACAGAGTGAGTGGTGTCACAACTCTCTCTCTCTCACCTTGCTCTGTCCTGACTGGAAGTCCTGCAATGGGGGAAGTTTGGATTTTATTCTAACGCAGCCAGGAGAGATATAGAGCCTTTGCCCCAACTGCTCCACTGTTCCAACCACCGGCATGCCGCTGTTCTTTCATGATATCTTACCAAAGTTCATAAATATCTTAAATATTGTGTTTGCTTTTTGCTTTGTTGTTGTTATCTTGCCTAACAGGTCATATGATTCATAAATTCAAAGATTTTGTTTTCTGTCTGTTTCTGATTCATTTTTGTTTCCAATATGAAGCTCAATGACCATCATACTGACAGACTTTATTCTTTACTTTTTTTCTGAGGATAGAAACATTTTAGTTCTCAATGCCATATAATAAGGATTATCCTCTTAGGGGGAAAAATGGGCAAAACAAAAGTCCAAGTGAACTTGACAGGAATGAAAATGATTTGATCAAAACTGAGGACATTATTTTAGAATGAACAGCAGTTGGTGACAAATAAATTAACACTGGTATGTATAAATATTTCCATTTCAGTGAACTTTGTTCAATTCCATTTTCTCAGTCTTCTAACCTTGAAATTCATTTGGGGCACAGGGGTATGAATACAGGTTGTTTATGGAATACTGAGATTTGTCTGGGAAACTGAGGATGTAGATTTGGAGAAGAGGAAAATAATTCTATATTGGTAGGGTTCAGGGCAAATGGTACCTTAAATAAAGACATTATGTTTTTTAAGAAGGCGTGACATGGTGAAAATATCATTCAAGAAAGATTAATTAGGCAACCTTGTGGAGAGTAAATTTAATAGGTCTATGGAGGCAGGACCGAAGAGCTAAAGGAAAGATTTAGGAAAAGAAGAATCACAAGTTAGGTTTCAACCTGCAGATTCTGAAGTGTTAGCCAGTAAAATGAAAAGGGAAATAACTGGATCCTTAGAAAAGATCTGACAGTTAAATTAGATAGTGTATGTCAGAAAGTTTTAAGCCATTGCAACTTCAGAACTTTCTAAGTACTATCAGAAAGGCATATTCCTACTAATACCAGTCAGGATTACAATCATAAAGACTTTGTTTGGAGTTCTATTGTATAGCATAATGATTATAATAATAATGTGTCATGTATTTCCAAATGGCTAAGAGAGTAAATTTCAAATGTCTCACCAAAAAAAGTGAGGTGACCATATGTTAATTATATTGTTTTAATCAGTTTGCATTGCATGTATATATCAAAACAAATAGCCAAAGCAATCCTGGGCAGGAAGAGTGATGCAGGAAGTATCACAATACCAGACCTTAAACTCTACTACAGAGCAAACAAAAATGGCATGGTATTGGCACCAAAATAGACAGGTAGACCAATGGTACAGGATAGAAGACACAGAGACATACCCACATAAGTACAGTTATCTCATACTAGACAAAGTTGCCAAAAACCTACAATGGAGGAAAGAGAGCCTCTTCAACAAATGGTCCTGGCAAAACTGGAAATCCATATGCAGTAAAATGAAATTAAACCCCTATCTCTCACCCTGTACAAAACTCAACTCAAAATGGACAAAGGATCTAGGAATTAGATCTGAGACCCTTCAACAAATAGAAGAAAAAGTAGGCCCAAATCTCCATCACGTTGACTTAGGACCAGACTTCCTTAACAAGACTCCCATAGAGCAAGAAATAAAAGCAAGAATCAATAAATGGGATAGATTCAAACTAAAAAACTTTTTCTCAGCAAAGGAAACAATCAATAATGTGAAAAGGGAGTCTACAGAGTGGGAGAAATTCTTTCCCCCACACACGTCAAATAGAGCACTAATCTCCAAAGTTTATAAAGAACTTAAAAAACTTTACACCAAAAATACAAAGAACCCAATCAGTAAGTAGGCTAAGGAACTGGGCAGACACTTCACAGACAAAGATCTACAGGTGATCAACAAATATATGAAAAAGTGCTCATCATCCCTAGTAATTAGAGAAATGCAAATTAAAACCACCCTAAGAGTTCATCTAACTCCAATTAGAATGGCTATTTTCAAGAACACAAGCAATAATAAGTGTTGGCGAGGATGTGGGGAAAAGGCACACTCATACATTGCTGGTGGGGTTGCAAATTGGTGCAGCCACTCTGGAAAGCTATATGGAGATTGCTCAGAAAACTTGGAATGGACCCACCATTTGACCCAGCTATCCTACTCCTCAGTTTATACCCAAAGGACTTAAAATCAGCACACTACAGTGATGCAGCCACATCAATGTTCATAGCAGCTCAATTCATAATAGCTGATTGTGGAACCAACCGAGGTGAGATGCCCTTCAACAGATGAATGGAAAAAGAAACTGGTATATATACACAATGGAATATTACTCAGCCATAGAGAAGAATAAAATTATGGCATTTGCTGGTAAATGGATGAAGTTGGAAAATATCATGCTAAGTTAAATAGGCCAAGTCCAGAAAACCAAAGGCTTAATGTTTTCTCTGATAAGTGGATCATGATACATAATGAGGGGGGGTGGCGGTGGGGGAAAGAGAAGAATGAAGGAACTTTGGATGGTGTAGAGGAAAATGGGGCAGGAGGGGGTGGGAGAAGGAAAGATAGTAGAATGAGACAGTATTATCCTATGTATATGTATGATTACATGAATGGTGTGAATCTTCATTGTGTTCAATCACAGAGATGAAAAGTTGTACCCCATTTATGTACAATGAATCAAAATACAGTCTGTAAAAATAAAAAAAATTAAAAATTAAAAAAAGGAAAGAAAAAAATAAAAAATAAAGTTGTATTCGAAAGAAAAAACATCACATTGTACCTCAGACATATGATTATTATTTGTCAATTTAAAATAATAATAAAATTATGACTTCAGTTTGTAAAGTAGAAATGGGAACGTTCTTTGATTTTACAAATAGGGTCTAGGAGAATGTGTGTGTCTAGGAGAAGAAATCCTGAAACCATTTACTCCAAATAAACTATGAAGTCATGCAGTATGAGTTTCACATCACTTTTTATAACAAGGCAGGGTAATTCATTACCATCCTGGGCTACGGAAAGAGACGTAATGTCCAAAGATGGCTTCAAAGGGCACCTGATCTAGCTTCTCCTGGTAAATCTATCTAGACTCCTATTCCAATCTAGGCTGTGAACTTGACCCAGCTTACATTGAGAAGGAACATAGAGACTGGTGCAGGTATACTAAATGCCACATGTTTCAGTGACTATCCTATTCAGGAAGGAAAACACATCCCACCCTTCCAATATGGAGTGCAACCTTGCAGCAGCCCCTTGTGGTAACTCTATAGTTCCACAGAAAGCTCCCATAAAAGAAGCAACATAATTGGAATCCTTAAAGAGCTAAGGAGGTCTAGAGAAACAACTCAGCTAAGCATAGATCTGAGTCATCTTAGGATACCAAACCCCCTCCTGTTTATCTTCTGAAATTGAGAAATGTCCAACAGTCTTAAAATGGTCCAAAGTCTTTTCAAATTCTTCTGACCAGAAGTCTCTTTTCTTTTGAATAAAAATCTTCAAATTTAATGTTCATTGGAATCATATAAGAACCTTTCAATAATTTAAGATTCCTGAGCCCTCCTCTAAAACATTTCTGTTTGGATGACCCTGGCATAGCCTAAGCCACTGTTTCTGAGAACCTAATATTGATATTTTTTTTAAATAAAAATTTTGAATGTACCAAGACAATTTTTACAAATAATACCTGAATACCTATCACTTAGTTTCTGATATACTTTTCTTCACATATTTATTCATTTTTCTGTCTTTCTATCTATCCATCCATACTTGGTTGACATTTAATACATTGAATGAGTGAATGGATGTTACTGTTTTAGGCAGAAGTGGTCCATTCCGAGGTTGCCCTAATACATATATTGAGCTTCCTTGTTTTTGTGTTGGCCCAGGATACGGGCAGCTATATATTGTTCCCTAAGGTGTAGCTCTGCTAAGCTCTGTATGAACCACTGGACCAGATGCTAGAGATTCAGAAATAAGGACAAATCTCTGCCTTCCAAAAGTATACCAGTGACAGAACTTGAATATATTAGTGATGGGAAAAGAAAAAAGTAGAAAAAGTGGACTAGTAATTGCTTTTTTTCATAAATAATAAAGACTAATCAGTGATATCATTATGTTAAAATTACCTGATTTCTTGTTTTTAGTTGCATGAGTAGATTTTGAAAGAAATTGATGCTTTTTGCCAATAGTAGGAAAAGAGTATTTTATGATTCCTTCTTCAGTCAGTGACAATTGCAAGCCCACTGAAACCAAGGATGCTTTGGCTTTTTAAAAAGTTCTATACATGCCATTGAGATATTCAAGTAATAGAAGCAAAGAAATAGCACATAAAAAGTGTTTCTAATCTAGCCTAACTGCGGTCAAGTTTAAGAACATCTCTGCCTACTCTAGAACGTCAGCAGAGCAGACTGGCCAGGTAGGGCTTTCTTTTCTTCCTCACTGTGTACTGATAGGTCCCCCTGTTCACCTATATTTGATTATATTTTTTGTGCCCTGTATTTATTATTTTTGATTGTTCTGAGGTGATGTTTGCCTTCAAAGTGACATCCTGGGGCAGTGCTTTGCCATGATCCTTTATTAAGCTTAACTTGCATCTATTCATGTTTATTTTAACTCTCTTATTTTTGGAAGGAGTATTTGGAGAAGGTCAATGCAGTGTCTTTGTGATTGAATTCTAAAAGTAGTTAGCAGGGGTCCACGTATATAGGGTGTTGGATCATCGTGAACTGGGAATGCATTCAAGTTCATGCTTAACTGAGAATCCTCTGTTAAATATTTAAAAGTGAAAACAGTCTTTCAAAGTAGGCATGTGGGCCTGGGAAGCATAAAATGGATGAACACAGCACCCAGGTATAGCAGCAAAGGTGGCAATTGGGACCAGGCTTCTTGTTCTTCCAGTCTTGACTGTCCCTTTATGCTCTTACCCTTCTTACTTGGTGGAATTCTGCTTTCTGACATGTTGGTGAACCCTGTCCCTTCAACTTTCATGTTGTTCTCCCATGAGCTTCTATGTGGTAAATATTGGCACAGCCCAGTGTGGGCCTGACCTGGATTTGCCTCCTTGCTCTCATGCTAGAAACTAACTGACCTTGAATAAGAAATGTAGCTTTTCTAAGCTCCAGTCTCCTTATCTGTAGGAGGGAGAAGTTGATGCCTACCTTTACATGTAAAAGGGATCCAGCATGGGAAGTCCTTTGGTAATGGTAATTTACAGTTTTAAGATCAGTTGCCACGTTGGATTAGCAAGAAATAAGTCAAGGAGATAACAGTGTCCAACTTAGTGCAATTTGAGGAAAAAAAAAAACCAAATCTGCAGTGGACATTTTACTTATAAAATTAAACTTAATTTTATTTTGCAAAAGGCAAGAAATGCATATTCAGATCTGGTTGCTCTTTAAAACACGTGTTTGCTTTTTTACTAACAAACATGCAAGTTAATTTGGCATGCTAAATGTCTTTCTTTTTAGCCTTCCTTGGAATTTTTTTTTTTCTCAACACAAACAAGGGTGCAAATATTGTCCAAAATCTATTTACATTTTTACCTTCCAGAATTACTAACATTAATATTTATTGGGAGGAAAGAAAAGCAGCAAGGCTAGGTCTTTGGCATTCACATTTGATTCAGCAATATAATTAAAAACTTATATTTGCTTTTAAAATAAACATTTTGAAGGAAACTTAATAAATCTTGTTTCTGCTCTACAAAGGAGCCACTACATCAAAGCATTTAACTGGAGCTGTCGAGTTCCTGCTGGTGGAATATTACTTCCAGCCTATTTATTAGCTTTTCTTCCTGTAGCCCCATACATGCCTTTTTTTTTTTTTCCTCCAGTGAGTGAAAGCACAGAAAGAAAAATAATTTCTTTTCTCTTTTACCCTCAGCATCATGCCAGGCAAGGAAACATCAAAAGTCACAATATCTGAATTATCTGAATTTACTTTGATTATATTTTGTTTCTTACACTTAAAATGATTATGCATTATAATACTTACTTGTTTATCTAAAATTAACATTGCTGATTTTAAACTGACTTTTAGAGGCATTTGAAACAATTCATGAACCATGTCTGAAAGAAAATAATTGCCTCCAGCCTATTCTTTTGAATTTGAAATAAAAGAATTTCAGGTATTAGCAGTTTACTAGAAAATAAGATTTTAGGGAGTTCATATAATTTATTCACATCTTTTTATACATTGTAAACAAGAATAGGATACTTTTGACAGTAGCCTATGAAGATTTTTTTTCTTGTAATATATCCTTCGGTGTAGGATAGGTATTAAGGGAGCATTTAAAATATGATTATGGAAAAATCTCTTATGAACCCATTTTCCAGGAAAATCTTATATGAAATTGTCCTGATTTAAAAACAAATTCCAAAGTCATAGATTTGCATTGAGGGAACATGGTATGTGACGTAAAGGCATCATATTTTCTATGGTCTAATGAGCAATGTAGCATGTATAAAAGAAACTAGAGACATCCATCTCAAACTCCAGGCAGGACATAAAAGTGCATAGAGAAGAGCGCTTTTCAGGTCAGAGAGTGAAAGACGACACAGTAGTCACTAAATCAATATGTTGTAAGCAACATAAATGTGCAATGCCATTTCACAGAATTCAAATGAGATCAGTTAGAAACTGTACTGTGATAGCCACATATTTTTGAGAAAAACTCCCAAGCCAGGCGAATGTGGATCGGGATGAAGACATAGGCAGTGTATACCACCATAGCAAAAATGGTTAGTAGGATGGTATTGAACATAGATCGCTCCCAGGGTTCCAAAACAGCACAGCAGCTAATGATTTGGTATTGATAGTAGAGCCAGGAGAAATACTCCTTCACACGCCTGAAATCCATGGTTGGCTCCTTCAAGCTGCACAAAGTCTGTCCTGTTAAAGAAGATAACAGAGTAGAAGAAAAATGAAATAAGGAAAAAAAAAACCCAGACTGTCCTTAAATTTTCATAATCTTGGCAGGTTAAAATATTTCAAAGACTGTTAAAGATCATTGAATGGATTATTAATATAGAGATTACATAGAAATAATATATAATACATTAATAATAAAAGTAATTATTACTATCAATACTTGTTACTAAAAATATTAGTAATATCTAAAAATGATAATTATTAGTAATAACTCTCATGATAACCATCTCTGAAAATTAAGGTTAACCACATTTTCTTTAACTATGTACAGAAAGAGAGATAAATGCAAACTTTTCTGTTTCCAACAACACATATTCTGACAGAAGACTTAAGGAGTGGTGTGCAGAAAAGTTAATATGGCTAACCCGAGGCTGCTGTCTTCAGAAGGGCCTGCATACAAGTTTGGCCCTTGGCTGGCATCTGAGAACTTGGCTTTTGGAATGTTCTTCCTATTCCCTAAAATACAAGAGTTTATAAACCATGTAATTTGTAGTGAATACCCACTGTATTCTGGTAATCTGAAATTTTAAAAAATTTCCAGGTACAGGATGATCACATTGCCAGCCCCAATGTAAACCTTGGGCAAAGACATGGAACATACAGATGCTTTTCAAGCAGTGGGGTTACATCACAATAAACATATCATAAATTGAAAGTATGGTAAATAAAAAATGCATTTGACATATGTAATCTATTGACCATCAAAGCTTAGCAACATAGTACATGATCAAGTATGGTTGTCCATCTTCCTGATCATGTGGCTGACCAGGAGCTGTGGCTCACTGCTACAGCCCAGCCTCACCAGGGTGTATATTGTACCATATATTAACGGCCCAGGAAAAGAACAAAATACAAAATTGTATGTGTATTTTCTATGGAAGTTCTATTGCTTTTGCATCATCTTTTTGTTTTAAATCTTTTAGTTGTTGAAGGATCTTTATTTTTATTTATTTAAATGTGGTGCTAAGGATCGAACCCAGTGCCTCACACATGCTAGGCAAGCGCTCCACCACTGAGCCACAATCCCAGCACTGCTTTTGCATCATCTTAACCATTGAAAAATCCTAAGTGGAACCACAGTAGGTTAGAGATGATTGATATATTACCACACTTTTTTTGCTGGTAGAAAAGGGAACACACCCATGGGAGCATCAAGCATCAGACGCCTACACATGGATTTCTTCAGAATCCACCTGTGTCTTCTTTTCCTGTGGATCCTGTTGTTCATGGTTTTGCTGTGTGTAGTTAGATCTTGGATGTTGGTACAAATACATGTTGAGTTTCATGAGTCCTTATAGTGAATTGCTAAATGGTGGTCTGGGGAACACCCAAAACGAATGTGAAGCCTAAGGGGTTCTTTGGATGATCATTTAGTTTGAAGCACAGAACTTATCAAAACTATTGATGTGTTTTGTTGGCTTTTAGATAGCACCACAGTTATAACCACATGTAAAATTTTCCAGGAAGAAGACCTCCTCTCATTTCTTAGAAAGACTCATTGGATGATTTTACAAACCTGGAATACAGGCTCACTTCTGTGACTCTTCTGCTTATTCCTAAGAATGTGATGGTGCCACATCATCAAAGTCTGCTTGATAACTTTTACTATCCCACTCACAGGTAGAAAGAAACCTTTTTGAGGATGAATTCTATCTTTTGGCCTATCTTTCTTTCCCTCCCTCCCTCCCTCCCTTCCTCCCTTCCTTCCTTCCTTCCTTCCTTCCTTCCTTCCTTCCTTCCTTCCTTCCTTCCTTCCTTTTTCTTTCTTTTTCTTTCTTTCTTTCTTTCTTTCTTTCTTTCTTTCTTTCTTTCTTTCTTTCTTTCTTTCTTTCTTTCTTTCTTTCTTTCTTTCTTTTCTCTCTCTCTCTCTCTCTCTCTTTCTCTCCCTTTCCCCTCTTTGGTACTGGGATTGAACCCAGGGGTCCTTAACCACTGAGCAACATTCCCAGTCCTCCCCCCCCCCCTTTTTTTCCACTTTTTATTTTGAGACAGATTCTCCCTAAGTTGCTTAGGGCTTATTAAGTTGCTGAGGCTGGCCTTGAATGTGTGATCCTCCTACCTCAGCTTCCCCAGTTTCTGGGATTTCAGGCATGCACCACCATGCCCAGCGTTTTTTTCTTTTTCCTGTTTCTCTAACCCTCTTTTGAGTAAAAGCAAGATGCTTTTGCTAATACTGTGAACTTCTTATTCTATAGGGAGATACTGATCCTTGTACACTGGATCCTAGGAATATTCCTGCCATAAAGAGGTCATCAGTAAATATTTCCTGACTGAATGAGAAAATAGGGAATGAGAAATAATCAATTTAAAAATAACCATACAACACTCCTTGTCCTAATGTAAGTGGGATATAGTTAGCTATTACTGATTTTAATATGGCTTGGCTTTGATAAGAAGTAACATGTTTGACAAGGATCATTTCCACAAAAACTTAAAATGGAAAGTCCATGTGTGACAAGGTCATAGTTATCTGTAATAATGGCCAAAACTCTTCAGATAAATGGATAATGTTTTACTTTTCTTTGAAAAGTCAAACTCCCATGGTTCTTAGAAATCAAGGGTGAGAACTAAACAATTAGATTTAAATACTTGGGTTGGGCAGGTGATCTTGGGAGGATATTAATGCCAATGTTCTTTTTTTCCTTCCAGTTCTGACTGCAGAGATGCAGCAAAGGTGAATAGGGTTAGGCCTGGAAGAAAATGAATGACAGAAGGAGGTGTCTTAGTCTGTTTGTGCTGATTTAACAGAATATCTTGAGACTGGCTAATTCATAAATAATAGAAATTTATTTCTCACAGTTCTACAGGGTTGGTAGCCCAAGATGAAGGTACTAGCAGGTTTGGTGTCTGGTGTACCTGCTTCCAGGATGGTGCCTTGAAGTCCATGTTCTTGCATGGAGGAGACCATGGAAGGGCAAAAGCTGAATGCTGTGGGAAGCTTTTATTTATTTATTTATTTTTTTAAATAAGAGTCTACATTCTGTTCACAAAGGAGGAACCTTCATGATGTAATCACCATTTCAATGCTGCTGCATTGGGGATCAAACTTTCAACATGGATTTCAAACTGTACCAGAGTGGTTATTTCAATAGGTGGCATTATCCCAGCAACTGGATTTCTCACAGTATAGGCTGAAACAGTGAAAATTAAGTTATCACTCTTTGAGCCTTTAGGCTGTGTTATTAGACAACTTCAAAAAATCTTATTCGTGATTGCCCATATTGGCTTCCTTCTAATTATTCAGAGTTCGCGGACTCAGGAACCTGGAGTTGTTTGTTGATTAGTATCCAGTGCCAGGATGTGCTAGAGGAAGGTGAGATAATAATGGCTTAGACAGATGCCGTTCCTTCCCTTAGGAAGTATGAACCAATTAGGGAGACAGATAATAATAATATAATACATGTAAATATATCATTATTGATTAGGTTAAGTACCCTGAAATAAAAGTGTACGTACGGTAAGAGGGGCTTTGGGAAACCCGATCCAGTCTAAGCAGCTCTCTAAGGAAGAGATATTTGAGATAAGATCCAAGGGTAAAGCCTGTAGATACAATGGCTAGCCAGTGGGGAGAATGGCCAAGACAACTTGTGCAAAGGTTAGAGGGGGAAAGGAGCTTGGGAGGTGATACAGGAGTCAGGGGATGGAGCACAGGGAGCAGGGAGTGTGGTAAAACTGAAGAGGTAGAAATGGCCAGTGTGAGACCAGAGGGGTAAGGCCAGACTGGATAGGCTATGTTGTTTTTAGCAGATATGTTAGGGGTTCCAGAGGTTATTATTAAGGGGAGACAGTGGCGGGTTGGAGAAGAAGAAACCATAAGCTCATACAGCACATTGCATTCTAAAGCTAAGCTGAAATAATTTTGGAAACTAATCATTTCAGAAAATTTATGCCTCTGCTCTTCCCGTGGGCATTACTCAGAGTCAACTGTATACTGAGAATCTGTTTAAAATATTGTTGATACCCTTTTCAGTTTTATAATGAGATAATATTGCTCATTTAGAAATATCATTCACCTTTTCTCTTTATATTATAGTTTTTAAAAGTGCACTAATTAATCTCCTGGCAATTGCTTTCTCTTTTAAAGTTAATTCCTTGCTTGGGCAGTGTTGGTGGTTATTGATTACAGTCTTGTGAGAGATCCTGAGTCAAAGACACCCAGTTACTGTATCCAGATTCCTGAGCCATTAAAAACTATTTATTTGAAAATTCTGGAAGTTAATCAATCAAACACTCAAAGAAATAACCAACAAAAAGCATACAAACATATATTACACCAAAGAAGAATACATAATAAGACCTTGGTCACAAATACCCCAAATCTGCAGTGATTTGAAATCTGGCTATTTCAAATACATTTTCATACTACTAACAACTTAAGGAGTTAAGATTTAAAAAATTTCTTTTGAATATTTCCACAATCTGTCATTTCTTAGCCCTCTGAGCAGTCAGCTGTGACATGGGGAAAATGCTTTTATCGTTAACTCTCACTTCAATCTCATGAAGTCTAAAAGTCATTCCACAAAAAGCACTGATTGTGCCCCTTTCTTTGATTCTGTTTCCCCCTATTGATTATAAGCAATTTTAAAGATTGTTTATTCATAGTTTCTTATGATGAAAAGGTGAGAAGATGGAGAGTTCGTTATTATTGGTAAGCCATCTGGTACAGTCTATTGTTAGAATGTGCCCTATTTTTAGATTCTACATTTGCTTAGGTAATATAATTCTCCTTCCTTGTGAGTCCATTTTATTATCTCCTATGGGACTACATGCATGATTTTAAAAAGCTGCTTTAGACAATGTGATGAGTAACACGGGTAGGAGAATTCATTTATTCATTGACCAAACATCATTTTGATAGAACTATGTGGCTTCTGCATGGTAATGGTCCCAGAAGGACTCTGTTCCAAAAAGCATTGCAGGCAGGAAATGCTGTTCTGTACCACATAACAAGCAGAGAATGAGGGGCCAGGAATGAGCACTAAATGGAGGCAAAGAACATGGACAATGCTAAGAAGGAAGTTGGGAAAAGAGGCTGAATTTGGGCAAATAACTTGATTAAATGTAGGCAACCTAAAATCAGATGACAGCAAACATCTTGGTCTGGAGTTTTCACAATGAAATGTTAAATTTGCTTACCTACTTCTTTAAAGACCTAATGCCATATCCCTGCAAAGGACTAGAAATATTTACTTTATTCAAGCACACCATGAATCTCCTTGTTTTTAGCTATGCAATTTTTAAGAAATGACTTACCATGTTTGGAAATATTCTTTAAATGATTTCCTCTAAACTGGATGACTTTGGAAACCCACTTAGACCTTTAATGAGGTTGTGCATTCAAAAGCGGCACTGCCTATGCAGGCTGTAGCATATCTTCATGGGTGCAGTGCCCTGGATGTCACTCTAATATGGTTCTGACTCTGACATGCTGAATTATTTGATGATACCTGCTTTAGACTGAATCATTTGTTTTCCCCCAAGTACTATCTTGAAATCCTAACCTGCAAAGTGTAGTACTAGGAGGTGGGGCTTCTGGAAAGCGATTAGGTCATGAAGGCAGAGCCCTCATGAATGGAATTAGTGCCCTTATTAAAGAGACTTCAGAGAGCTCCCTTGTTCCATCTGTCTTGTGAGAACACAGGAAGAATACATCTATTTGGACTAGGAAGACGCCCTCACCAGACACTGAATTTGTGGGAACCTTAGTCTTGGACTTCCCAGCCTCGAGAGCTGTGAAAAGTGAATTCCTGTTGTTGATGAGCCATCTAGAATATGGTATTGTTATAGCTGCCAGAACAGACTTAAGCAACATTCTCTGGAAAGGGGGAGGGCAGAAGATTTTAAAAGGGGTTGTCATACTGCTGCCTGTACTTCTCAGGAGGCCCTGTTGAAACTCAAAACAGCTGGAGCTCCCTGTAAGAAGTGGGGGAGTCAGGCAAAGTCATCATTGCTACCTGGAGGAACAGACTGTCAAGCAGCAAGAAAAGCCCTCTCTGAGCCATTGTTTTAAAATCCTGAGAAAGTCTCCTTCAGACAGGACTAGAGCAATATATATTCCACAGCTGCCTAGAGGCTTCGATTGATCAGAATCTCTTTAATTAATATCAAAACAGTTTATACTTTCATCGAATTACTTTTAGTTTAGAAAGCACTTCTATTTTACTTGCAAAGCCCAGAGCATGTATTTGAGAATAAAGATAGTGGTTCAAGTCCTGACTCCTCTACTTACTGGCTATGTGACCTTGGGCCAGTTACTTAATTGTCCTTGGCCTAGATTTCCTCACCTGTAAAGTGGAGATAATAATCCCTATTGTTTGGGGCTGCCGTGAAGAACAGCAATAATGCAAATACAGCATCAATCCCGGGGACTTGCATGTGGAAGAAGTGCTTAGATAGGAAGACAGAATCTAACTCTAGGAAGACTTTCCTCTCTCCTCTACTTCTATTTATCCATTAAAATAATTATCAGCGTGCTGGAAGTTGCTTTCAGAATATTCCCTGAATATTTTATGGAAGTCGCACTGAATATTCCAGTGAACAAGACAGGCATGGCCATTGCCTTCAAAGATGATAATTCAACTCAGTATATTCCACCAATATATAGTTTAAACGATACTCAGCTCTTGTATCAGGTAGCTAAAATGGAATCTTGGAGTGCTAGCAGACTAGAGATCCCCTAAGGTGAATCACTCATTTTAAAGGAAAGGACCTAGCTTGGGGTTTAGTATTAAACTGATATTAAATTGGTTGGCATTAATTTGTCAAACCAAGTTCACGTTATTGATTTATGTGGGATTGGCATGGATTTATATCCCATAAATTAACATTGGAATAAGAAGCAGAAATTCCAGTTGAGGATTTTCTGTGTTCTTCTGAGGTAGTGGTCACCTCAAAGCCAAGCAAGGACAAGGGAACTAGGTGTGAAGGATATTTGGGAGGCCTCAGTCCCATCCTCTCTCAGTTTCCCCAGACTCTATTCCCTTCTTACATAAGACTTTTTTTCTGACACTGGGTAGTTCAGATTCTGGCCTAGCAATTAAGCATTTGAAGGACCACTAATTGCAAATGTAATTGGGAACTGGTAAAACCTAAGGTTCTTATTAGTAATGTACACATGAGCATGGATGAAAGAACCGGAGCAGAATTTTGCCAGGTTAGAGGAGAGAGAGGGAGGAGGATTATTAAGAATCAGAGAGAGGGACTAGATCCTAGAAAGAATTCACTGAATGAATAGGGACACTGGAAAATATGAAGGACTTTGAAATCCCCCAAGAGACTATTTCATAATTAAATGGAGAGCTAGTTGCTTTTTTTTTTAAATTTGTAATATCACTACTCTTTGACCAACAGGTGAAGATTTTTTTTCTCACTACATTTATGTGCAGTGGGGAAGGAGATTAAATTTCATCTTTCTCCCTGACTGACAGTGAGAAGACACGGAACTCACATTATTTGGGGTCAGGACTCGATTCTGGCTGAATGGATAAGAAAATAAACAAGTGTGACAATTATAAAAATCCAGGTGCTAACGTGAACTGTGAAGGGAGCTTGCAGGAGAAGTGGTGCCTGGGTTTGTTTGGGAAGTTTTTTGTTGTCTTCTGTTCTGGGGAATAAGACTGGTAGGAAGTTAGGTAATTGTGATGCAAGATGAGCTGCAAGTAACCGGGGATGGCGGCATCTACCTTGGGAATATTGCAGAAGTGATCTTGCAGTCCCTCCTTGGCCTAAAAAAAGAGTACTCCACATTATTGGATTTTTTTCAGGCAGGGATTTCCCTTTCTAAAAATCAACTTTCCTCTGGGTTAAAAAAAAAAGGCAGGGGGCTAACACATTTTGGGTGACATTTACTTATACAACCTCAGGATCAGGGACTGAAAAGTGAGAAGGACCAGCAATTGATTTGTGGCTAACTCTTTCCCAACTCATCTTGCAGTTCTAGATCAATCACCCAGCTGTTTTTATGCTTCATATTCAGTAGTTGAAATCTAAGAAGTGAGTGATAAAAGTGTCCTGTTGATTGAGGAGAGAGATGCTCTATCTAAAAAACGACTATGCTTGTATTCAGAAATAGCTTTCTTTGAAAGGAGCTCAGTATAACTTATGCAAATACAGTCCTTCCTTTAGTTAAGTAATTCATTTATTAAAAAGGAAAAAAAAAAAAAAAAGGAGGGCAGTGATTTCCTTACAAAGAGTACAGTACAGAAAAGGAGGATAAAGAAGAGTAAGTTTACAATGGAGATGATTAAACATTGCTCAGTTGATCAAAGTCAACCTCAGTAGTGATTGCTCTTATTGATAGTATGCATCCATGAAATAATGTCATGAAAATGGCTTCCTACCTCTGTAGTCTTCCTCTTGATAACCCACAGGCCTAATCATTAAAAAATAAATAAATAAATAAATTCCAGTAGAAGGATATCCTACAAGATATATGACCAGCATTCCTCAAAATTCTCAAAGTCATCAAAAACAAACACACACACACTCACAAAACAAACAAAAAAAAGCAAGAAAAGTATGAAAAATGGTCAAAGCCCAGAGGCACTCAAGGAAATGTAATGACTAATTATAATGCGGTACCCCAGATGAAGTCCTGGATCAGAAAAAGGACATTAGGCAAAAACTAAGGATATCTGAGTAAAGTAAGGAATTTAGTTAATAATGGTATATCAATATGTCTCATCAATTATAACAAGTATGTCTTACTGAGGTAAGATTTGAATAGGGGAAATTGGGTTCAGAGTATGTGGGAACTCTCTGTGGCATGTTCTTGATTTTTCTGAAAATCTAGAATTGTTCTAAAAAATTGTCTATTTTAAAATTTCAAGAGAAAAAAAATTAGGAAGTTCTTTAAAGGTCCAGAGTTATCTTTGTTCTAAACTCTAGTGAACTTTGCTTATGTTAGCTATTCTTGCCTTGTGAAAATCTTTTCCCAATAACACTTGTATGTAGGTAAATAATACATCCTACAGGGGACTGGCTTTAAACATTTTAAAACACAATAGGAAACAAAATACAGTTTGCATTGTGATCCAATCTACACACAGATACCTGATCATGCAACTGAAGCAAATATCTCTCCAAATAATACTATCTTTGAGGCACATGCTATTTTATATTCTACTCTCTTCTATTTTATTATTATAGTCTATTCTACCCTATTCTGTTATTCTCTCTTTTCATTAAAAATATTCCAGTTGTGATTTCTTAGCCCACCAATTGCATTCTGCAATTAGAAAACTATGTTAAGGGCTTAACTCAAGTGCTAGCTTCTCTAAGCTATCTCTGTACTGTCCAATAGAGCAGCCACTAGGCACATGTGGAAATTTAAATTTCAAGTGCTCAATAGTCACATGTGACAGGTGGCTACCATACTGAACAGCATTTATGTAGAATATCTCCATTACTGCAGAAAGTTTTATTGCACTCTACTGCAGAATCTCTCCATCTCTTGGACTAATGAAACAGCTTACCAACTTGTCTCCCTTTGAGATTACAATCTTCCATGCTGCTGTTATAATTGACTTTCTAAACATAGAGTTTCATTTCTCTGCTTGAAAACCTACAATGGTTCTCCATTCTTATGAAATGAAACATTCGTTTAAAGCCCCGCACAGTTTGATTTCTTCACCTCTCCAGCTTCATCTCTCAACTTTTGTGCTAAACACTATTGATTCTAAAGCTTCCATGTTTTAGTTCATACTCTTTTTCTTTCCTAGAAATTCTCTTGTGCCCCTTCTCTGCCAGATAAAATCCTATTTATTTTCAAGGCCCAGTTCTTTTTTCCTCTCCACTGTGAAAGATTCTCTGAAGACCTTCCCTACCTGCCAAGGAAAATGTATTGCTTTCTATGTGTTACCATTGTAGCAACGTTTCTCACTACACTGTATTAAAATTAGCCATGTACAACAGATTTCCCCACTAGACTGTGAGGTCTTTGAACATGGGTATTATGTAGCATTTATCTCTTTATCTGAAATGCCTAGCAGGAAAGTTGGTTGCTTGATTGACTGGCTGACTGACTAACCAAAAATTGTAAGGTTATTGAGGGCAAGAACCACACTTGGACTTATTTAATATTTATCCAGCATGATGTGGGACCCATACAAGTTGCTTATGAATTCACATTGCCTACTTTCAGGCAATGAGTTTAGACAGATTGTTTTCTGCAAATTCAGTACCATCTGTCTTTTTGAAGGATGGATGAGAGCAAGTGCTATTTTTTAAAAAATATATGACAAATGCTTTTTTAGTTCTCATAATGTTAAAAGTTCATGGACTCTGTGGAGAATAAGAAACATATGTGAAGTGGATTTAAATCCCTCTACATTGGTTTTTACAAGTGTTTATCCCAAGTGAGTAATAATTTAAGATTAGCAGATAGAAAGTGGTTCTAAAGGAAATAATCCCAGGCTGGAGCACTAGGAGACCTGAACACATTTCAACTTTCTCTCCTTTCCTCTTCTCTTCCCTCTTGCTCTTTTTCTATTTATTTATTTTACTTTGTATTCTTGGACACTTTGTGAAATCTTTCTGTGTCATAGTTTCTCCACATATAAAATGATCTCAGTGATGTAGTAAGGAGTGTGGGGATGGGTTTGGGCTCTAGAAGTGATAAGAAGAGTAATAGCAACAGCAGTGTCTTTTGTTGTTGCTTGAAGGTTGGTCAACCTTAAATTATTTAGAAGATATTGCTAAATTATAGACTCAGAGAATTTTTGTAGACTATTCTATAATGATTACTTCAACATGGAGTGGTTTACCTATTCTAGAGGAAAAAACACCCCAGTCCTTGTGTTTGCTAATTGAATTGCCCAGTGCATTAAAAATAAATAAATAAGTCAATGCATGTATGCAGCCATTACTGCAAACCACTACTTAAAAGGCATTGCAATCTCTAAAGAAATTTTCATAAGTGTCTTGGGCAGGACCACTACCTTCTGTTGTGTGGGCTGTGCACTGAACAACCTTATGTGATGGTTCTTGTCTAGGGGAGTCTAATCAAGAGCTGGTTCTTTATGTGAGCACAAAAAGATCCATGTGATGGGCTGACAGATCTGGCTCCAAGAGAATGTTATAGGCTAAACTATAAGGGAAATGACTAAACAGACTCCATTTTGCTCTGAGACTCCATGTTATGTAGGAAATAAGCTTCTCCCATGGGAACACCCTGCAACTGTGCCCATCATCAGTTACTTGGTGTGACATGTTTAATAATATACAATGGCAACTCCTATGTAGTGAAGAATTGCTCTCTTTTGATTCCTATTGCTCCTAAACAATGTACCATGTGAACAGTAATTGTGTGGATGTTAGCAACCATTCTTTAGTTTGTACCTAGGTAAGGGTCAGTTTGACCCACTTCCCCCTCTGTCGATGATCTCATGATATTAGTTTGTAATTTTGAATCATAGCAATAGACACTTATGATTGATGTGATTTTTGGTATAAGAACCCCTACAACCCTGTGGTTGGGGCTGTTCTACCAATAGCCATTTTTTGGGGCATTGTGTGAGACAGTCAGCTGGCCAGCTTAATAAAGACTCTCAAATTTGGACTTCTCAGTGGTGATCCGTCTGTTCTTAAGTTGCGCCCCATAACAATCCACAGAGATAAAGATACATACTTTCCCTCTTCTTTCCTAGTAGGGATTGAACCTAGGGCTTCATACATGCTAGGCACGTGCTTTATCACGGAGCTAAATCCCTAGCCCAAGACTCAATTTCTTATCAGACACACAAATGTGGTTTATATCTGTATGATTTGTGGCAGAATCTCATAATGTATCTTTGTAAGAATTAGGTACAACAGGAGCTTGTTGGCTTTACAGTGTCTATATATCTGGTTCTAATTTTTCTGTGAGTGACCCCAATGTTTTTGATGCCCTACAGAAAGTTCCATCTTCCATCATTTCTACTATCTATCTGGAATTTCCTTTCAATGTTAGGATACTCTCCAACCTTCCTTTGGCAACTAATTCTTCATGTTAACAGAAGAATGAATACTCGAAGTCAGACTAGAAGTGAGGTTAGAAGTCCAAGTCTTTATAGGGAACTAAAAAAAAAAAAAAAAAAAAAAAAAAATCCAAAGTTTGTGATGAATCAAAGCCAAGAAAGAAAATTAAACAACCATAGGGCAATTAAGGGATTTTCTTTACACATTCATGAGGAGTGGGATAATTCTATAGACTCCCCAGAGAGGAATAAACCATTGTAAGTCAAAGGTGTGTATTGCTCTTAGGCAAGTAAGTTACTCTAATTAAATTTTGCAACCTTGTACTTAAAAGCAAGTCACTATTATTAGAAGTGAGTTCATTATTAGTGAAATAACGTATTAAAAGGAAAAATTTTACCAACAACATAGCCAAGTTGGTACAGAGTGTTTTGTGGCTATGTGAAGCAAACTTATTGCCTCTAATTTTCATTAACACTAACAAAAGCAGAATTGAAAACATGTTTTTCCAGTTTATCAAGAGATGCCACTGTTAGATAAGACCTGTGTCAAGTACTTGTGATTTCAAAGTAGACTTTGTTTTTTGACATATTCTGGCAGACTCCCGAGGAATTTATGAATGAAGGACTTCTGGCTAGGAAAGAAAATTTGGAATTTGATTTTAATGAAAAGTTTCATAATAATTTAGGACTTACTAAATTCAATTGGTTCAGTTTCAATGCTACACTGTTTTCAAAAAGAAGGTTTGTTTTTGAAACTAAAATGAGTAGTAAGTATATAAAGACTGAGATGTTATGAATGGGAAGAGAATTTTTGTAATGGGGTGGAGGACAACAGAGTTTGTCTTGTTTCTGATGTCCTTTCATGTACTGACATAGAAACAGGGCAATGTCCTTATTTACTTCTGAAAGTACCAGCCCCAGGGTGGGCATCTGGCCAAGATTTAGCTACAATGTGTTTCTTAAGACAAGTTTCTTTATTACAATTAAAAAAAAAAAAAAAAAAAAAAAAAACCCTGTTATCCTATAAAGAAGAAAAAAGTGTATAACTTCCGATTGGCTTTTCATTTCTGAAGATTTCATGCCCAAAGGTTGCCAATTGCTTCTAGAGGTAAAAAAATGAACAAAACTACAATGCTAACATGACTTTAAGTCACTAGAAGTTATTTTTGAAGTCATTGAATTTATATCCATATTCATAGCAGCATAATTGTAGTAGTCAAAAGTTGGGAGCAACCCAAATATCTGCCATCAAATGAATCAATAAATAAAAGATTATATATACATACACTGGAATATTATTCATCCTTGGAAAAAAAAAGGAAATTCCATCACGTGCTACAACATGAATGAATCTTGTTGAAGTGAAATAAACTATTCGCAAAAGAAAAATGATTGTGATTTTACTTTCATGAGTTTTCAAGAGTAGCAGGGGTTGTGGGTTGGGGGAAATATGAAGTTGTCATTCGATGGGTATGGAATTTGGGTTCTGCGAGATGATAAAGTTCTAGAAATTGGTCATGCAGCAATACTTAACACTGCTGGACTGTACACTTGAAGATGGTTAAAATGGCAAATTTTATGCTACAAGTTTTTTAAAACCACAATCAAAACATTTAAATACATCAGTGACTAATCCTAACATAACAAAAGCCTGAAATTTAAAAATAAACTTTAAAATTGTCTCAGCAACATTTTTAAAAAAGAGTAATAAAAAGTCATTGAGAGTCTCAAGTTGGAGTGGGGTATTCTAGTTTAACTAAATCACGTGGATATGCCATCCACAGCTGAATAAACACCCACAAAGTCTTCAAATAATAGTTGTCAGGTCCCAATTGCGGTTCCCTTCTTGGCTATCAGAATGTGAGGAAAATTCAAAACTGTAAAACTCCACAGAACCTTCTGGGAAGAGTTGATGTGTTCACGTTTATTTTTGGCATCAGTGAAATTTTAGTAGCTTTATCTCCTACAATACTTGTGGGGATTATACATCCTAAAATAGGCTTACCTGCTTTTGAAAGGAGGGTCCGTGAGAGCCCAACACCTAGAGCACTTAATCTTTCAGTTCAAACTATTGTCGGTCCTACTGTTGTCACAATTCCCTCACCAGCTGAGTGTCAGGACTCTTCTGTTCTTTTCTTCTCTTCCTCAGCTCTTCCAAAGCCATCAAACAAGAAACCATTACTGTGTGTTTCCAAGGACTCTGTCTGTCTTAGGAGCTAGAAACTTAACCATGAAAAATAAAGCCTTGACCCCATTCTTACCAATCATGATTATATTTGAGGACTCTTCAGAAGCTGAACACTTATCCAAGGAACAATTTGAAAATGAAGGTACATTATTGCAATATCGATTTGTCAAGAGTATACCTACTCAATACTAGCGCCAAGAGTTCTGCCAAAGGGAATCTGGTTGTGTAGGTAGCTGGTGGCTGAGACCTTTCCAATAAGATTTTCCATACTAATAGTGTATTTTCTTTGCACATTTTTTTTGGCAGGGGTAACACTGAACAGGTGTGCTTATAAAACATTTTTTATTTTTGCTTTCTGGTCTCTTCTCCCTCCTCCCCCTCTTCTCCTGCTTCTTCTTTTGGCTTCTTTATTTCTTATTATACTGTCTGGAAAACTTTTGGGAGTGAGTTCAATGATTTTCTTATTATGGTGGCCAGCAACATTGAATTTTCATAGATGTGATTTTTGTGCCAATAATAATACAGTCTGCTGCCCTCACACTGCCCTTGGTGACCTGAGTCTGCATCTCAGTTATTACTGCTTTTTAGAAAGTAGAGTAATAAATGGAAAGCCAGGTTGACTCCAAAGGTCATGACAATAGACACAGTGCTATTGAGGTGCTCTCTCAGTTAATCCCCAGATCAAGGGACAGTTCTGGCCACATTGGTGACACCGCTGTGCTCCAGGTTAGATGGTTTTAGGGATGGGGTGTGGGGTGAGGGAGAGATGGTAAAAAGGCAAAAATTTATAGATTAGGCCAAACATGTTGCTGCTTTTAGACAACAGAATTATTCTAATCAGATTTTTATAGTCTTGCACTGAGAAGTGAGTTACTAAAAAGGTGCACCAAGAGAAAAAAGAAAGAAAATCTCATGGACAATTTAGCCAAGTATCTTTCTCCCTTTCCTGGGGAAAGCAGTGTGGACATATCCTTGTAGCTTCACCCTCCTCCTTGAGTTTCCCAGAGGGTGCAGCTTACATTTTCCTAGTGAAAAGGGGGGGACTAGGGAGCTCAAGTTTTTTCTTCTTTAAAATAGGTAAGTTATTTGTTTCCTAAGAACTTTGTTGATTCTCAGAGAAATGTGATGAAGGCCAAGGGCAACTGGGCATTTAAAAAATATACGTATTTTCAATGAACAGATTTTTGTAGGCACTTTAACTATAGGCCTACTCGGTGTAAGATGAAGCATTCTAGTCTGTCTTTGAAAACATGTGGGCTTGAGGTCAGGAAGAATACCAGAAGAATATCTCCCAGACATAAACATATTTGGATTAAAGATATTATAGCAGGTTGGATGGTGACTACCAAAGAGATATGTCCATGTCCCGAAACCAGTAAATGCGACTTTATGTAGAAGGAGGGTCTAAAATTGTAATTAAGGATCTTGACAGAGAGCATCCTGGATTACCCAGGTTAGCTCTAAATCTAATGATGACTCTCCTAGAAGAGACACAGAGAGGGGGCCATGTGAAGACAGGGGCAGAGTTGGAGTCATGCCACCACAAGCTGAGGAACTCATGACAGTGCCAGGAACTGGCAAGGAAGAATTCTCCCAAGGGCGCTTGGAGGAAGCACAGCCCTGCCAACACCTTGACTTCAGACTTCTACTTCCTGAACTGTCAGAGGACAAATTTATGTCATTTTCAGCCACCAGAATGGTAATAATTTGTTCCAGTGACCCTGGGAAGCAAATACTGATATCCTTGAAAGGACTGGAACTGTGTAACACAGGACTCCCTTCAGAGAGCATCTTGGAGTCCAGTGTGACAGGCTATGCCTAGATTCTCAAATAATTCCTATTTTAAAGGTGAAGGAATCACACACAAAGTCTTGTGGTGGTCATGTGGGAGCTGGGAGAGAATCCTGCCGAGGGTTGGAGTGGTGGGGAGGTCCCTTCTGGGGTTGAAGACTCTGTCTTTACAAACTCACTAAGGTACTCAATCACTTTTAACCTCAATTTCCTCAACTGGAAAATAGGAATGGTAATAGAACTTTACATATACTTGCTGAGAAGATTAGAAAGTATAAAACATTTAGACTGGGCATGCCAAAAATCTCAGCTACTTGGGAGACTGAGGTAAGAGGATTGTCAAGTTTGAGGCCAGCCTGGGTGATTTAGTAAGGCCCTGTCTCAAATATAAACAAACAAACAACAAACAAACAAACAAATAAATAAATAAATACATACTGAGTTGAAGAGTTCAATCCCTATTCCAAAAAAAAGAGAGGAATAAAAGAAAAAGAAAAAAGTATTGATAGATATACATAAGAAAGGTTAAATTAATATTAGCTGTTATGATTACCATCACCCTGTACTAATATACCATTGCCAGATTAGGAAGACCAGACAAAAAATAAAAAAGAATGGGATCGTTTTCTAACGATCATAGGTTGCTATGTGACCTTTATCACTTATTAAATAAAAGCCAGGTTTAGAAAGATAATTCTTGAGAATGTACAATTTGGGCATGGCTGCCAAAAGGGAGAACAAAGGCCCCAGCTACCTCAATAACATCTGCTCCTTGCTGAGCACCTCACACCTGCTACCAACTGTTCTAAGCACTTTCAATGAACTACTTTGTTTCAAAGAAAAGTATTTTCTGAAGCCAAGTTGGAAACCACATTGGGATGCCCTATAGGATTCTCTTGCTCCAAAGTGTTCCTCCTGTCACATCAACTACTGCCAACAAATGCTGGCATCCAACAAGTATTTTTCTGAATTTGCAAAATCAAGCTTCATTATCAATACCTTTAAAGTAATACTGGAGATTCCTCATAACATTCTGAAATAAGGACATGGACACTTCAGATCCATAAATCCCCTGAAACATTATAGCAAAAAGGAAAGGTTTAGGGAATAACCAGTCAAAAGATGAACCTATTTCTCTTTGTCCACACCTTCTACCCCTTTTTCACTGGCTGAGAGGGTGCTCTTACTATAGATGGAATAAGAGTGGGCAGGTAGCTGCCAGGTGTTGTGGTGCACCCCTGTAATCTCAGTGACTAAGGAGCCAAAGGCAGGAGGAGTGCAAAATCGAGGCCAGCCTTGGCAATTTAGTGAGAACCTGTCTCAAAATAAAAAATAAATAAAAAGGACTGGGAAGTAGCTCTGTGGTAGAGCACCTCTGGGTTCAATCCCCAGTATCACATCAAAACAAAACAAAACAAAAAAAAGTGGGCAGGCAGCTGGTTGAGCTAGTGGTAGTCTAGGTTTCTTATCATTATACTTCCTTTTCTTTCTTAAGAATTAGATCTAACAAAACAAAACAAAAAAACTAGAAAAAAAAATGAATTTCCTGTTATGAGCACTGACCACTCTTACTTTTTTTGTTAACATTTTTGCAAGACAATGTCTTCATTTTACTGTACTTTTCTCTCAAATTGTCCTACTTGGTTAATTAAATGCTTATTTAAACATATATTCTTCTCTGGTACCAAAGATCTTCCAGGATAAGAAGCTGCTCCATTTAAATAAAAGATGAAGGATGTTGAAACAGAAGCAGTTTTTAAAAGCAGATCCATAAATAAGGCAGTAGCTGGTGCTATGTGATTCTCACCTTGGCATTTGTACTGCGACTGCCTTTTAGGTCAAGGTGTTCTCACCCAGAGACCAAGGACTTGGGCTGGGAGAAGGTGACATGTATGAAACCCTTGCAATTTAGGCAAAGTTCGCATAGATGAACATTTTCTGCATGTTTTAAAGAACTTTGTCATGTCTGTAAGCTGAGAACCACTACTCTGAAGCCTTGAACTAAAGCTGATTGCCACATTTTGCTCCTTTTTTGTCATCTTAAATGCCAATATAATGCCCAGTATATTATACATGCTTGCTGGTAACTTACAAGAGAACTAGAAGATTCATCTTGTTAAAGATGTCATTTCATAGTCAAAAGTGTCAAAAGTTTTCTAAAAATGAGATTCCATGATACAATCAGAGGAGTTTACCTTCCTGGGAGTGGCCAGGTCTGGTCCTCAGCTTTGTTCCTCCTTGGAATGATCCTGTGAAGGTTACTCTCCTCTCTGGGTTACTGTTTCTTCATCTGTGAAAGGAAGATTTGAATTAAATAAACCCAAAGGTTTAAAACAATTTCAACTTTAAAACAATTCTGTCCCATGTAAAATGTCGTTAAACCATTGGGCCAGATAATCTCCCACAAGAGTCTAGAATGTATTATAAAAACTCGGGATAAGCTGGCCTTACTTTCAAAATTATTTTTAGAGAAGTCACAGTTTAAGGACATGGCATTGGCTGTGGATTTCCCAGTTGCAGTCTGAGGACTATAAGGTGCCACAGGTTCCAGGGCTGAAGAGAGGCCCAAGGTAGGTCAAAGAAGGAGTCTATGAACACCCCCTCCCTACTTCTGTCCAAGCAGCCTGCTCTTAATCTGCATTGTGTATTGTGTTTCTGGCTTTATTTGTAGAAAATGTTTCTTGATTTTAATTGTCTTTATTAATATCATGGGACAAAAGAAGGAAAAAGAGGGCAGGGTGTGATGGTGCACACCTGTAATCCCAGAGGCTTGGGAGGTCGAGGCAGGAGGGCTGCAAGTTCAAAGTCAGCCTCAGCAATTTAGCAAGGCCCTAAACAGCTTAGATAGACCCTGTCTCAAAATAAAAAATAAAGGGCTGGGGATATAGCTCAGTTGGTAGAGTGCTTGCCTCACAAGCACAAGGCCCTGGGTTCAATCCTCAGCACTGCAAAAAAATAAAAATAAAATAAAAAGATAAAAATAAGTAAAAAATAAAAAGGGCTGGGGATGTGGCTCAGTGGTTAAGCACCCCTGGGTTCATCCCCAGTACCCCCCCCCCCCAACAAAAAAACAATAACAACAACAAAAACAAAAAGGAAAAGAGATTAGGAAAATCTTTGTATTTAAAAATCTATCTTTGGGGACTGGGGGCATAGCTCAGTGGTAGTATACGTGGAAAGGTCCTGGGTTCAGTCCCCAGCATCAAAACTAAATAAGAAAAAATTAATAAAAATTTCTTTGAAACTCACTTGAAACAGAAGCCCTAAGTCTTGTTTCCTACCTTGTCATTTATTAGCTCTTTCACATCAGGCAGGTCATATAGTTTTTTTTTCAGGTTTTCTCCTCACATATAGTATAATTATAGTAGTGTTTTTTGCATGGGTAACTGTGAGAATTAAAAGAGATAATTTTTTTTTTTTTTGGGTGCTGGGGATCGAACCCAGGGCCTTGTGCTTGCAAGGCAAGCACAAAAGAGATAATATTTGGGAAAGTGTTTTGTAGTTGATCAATCATCATAAAGATGGTTAATGATTCTTCAATACTGTGCCCAGGGTTTGTCATTTTTCTTAACCATTATAGCACATTTTTTCCCATTTGAGTTAAGTCACAGAGAATATGGATGATCAAATTTGTAGATGATTTCAAGTTATAGGAAAGAAGTATCAGAGGCAGAAGACTACAGTGTTCAAGAATATCTGAGGGTAAAACTTTGAGGAAAATAAAAGGTCTTATTCTTTAGTTCAAAAAATTAATTGCCCAAGATTAAGATAGGGGGAAATTTGGCTTTAGCAGTTGAAGTAAAAAAGACTAAGGAATTTTTCTGAAATTCAAGTTTATTATGAGGCAACAGTGTTGTGATATGATTGATAAGTAAATAAAGAAGTGATTCAATATGCTTAGAGAAGGACTGATGTTTCATATGGGAAGCTTTGAGACGATTTCAGGAAAGGAACCTGTCAGAGAGGACTTAAAAAACTTAAATGTTCTCAAATGAAGTTACAGACTTTCATGGTGGCGAAGGTTTAGAGTTGGTTTGTTGTCTTCAGAGGTGAATCTCAGAAAAAATTGGAAACTAATTGTTGCCTACAGAAGAATCAGGAGTGTAGCTCAGTGGTAGTGGCTCTGGGCTCAATCCTCAGCCCCACTAAATAAATAAATAATAAAGGAACGGGCTTTCTGGAGAGATACTGAGAGCTTCATTAGGAAAAATAGTTCAAATAGAGACTAGACAAGGCCTTCTGCAGGTTGCCATGAATCAGGAGGAAGCCTTTAAAATGAGATTACTACAATTTTACCAACTCCAAGATCGTATTTCTACAGTAAAATTAAATATGTCATGGGAAGGATAGTTTACTGTGTTAAAAACTTTTTTTTTTGTTTTGCCTTAGTAAAAGAGTGTGGATTTTGAAATTGGCAAACTGGAACTTGCTCTTGTGTGATTTTCAGGATGCTATCTTACCTTTCTGAACATCAGATAATATCATCAGTAACACAGAGATGACTCATTATCTCTGAACTGTTGTAAAGATGAAACCACACAACATTGGCAAAGGACTTTAATTGTGCCTGATCTAAGTAAGGACTCAAAGGTAGAAACTTTTTATCCCAAATATTTTTTTCCTCTTTTCTTCATGCATTTTATTTTCTTCCCTCCCCCTCCCCCAAGCGATTCCTTTCAGGTGACTATTAAACCCCTCAGAGACATATGATGTGAGTAAAGTGGTGACTTTCGTGAGTCTGGGAGGAGCAGTTTACCTGGAGGATGTTAGTGGGTCAAGTGGTACAGTATCTTGTTTCATGTCTGTACCATGTTTGTTTCCTCCTAAATGGAGGGAACCTGTAGAACAACTTTTTTGTTGTTTTGTTCTGAATTATAACCTGAATTTCCTGCCCATCAAAACCAGAACTGGGCCAACCTGATTGATTTTTTTCCCTTAGTTCAAAATTTTAGGCAGTAAAACACCCTATTAAAATGTTAAAGCCCAATTTCACTATTGTGGAGTAGATGTGGTATCTGTAACCTTAAAGAGTGAGAAGGATTGGTAATTGGAGTACTGGGATCAGTAATGTCTTCTTTCTAGGCCTACTTTCTCTGGCCCTAAGTTAATTATGATTCTTCAATGATGTGTTAATAAAGGAGTAACAGTTTGCTAATTTTAGAGATGATCAAACACATGGGATCCTGTTCTCCCCAGCATTCTGCCAAATTAAGTGAGACTCTCCCACCCTAGGATGCACTGGCTCTGTGAAAGAGTTAGTGTGCCACTCTCCCCACTGACCCCTTGACAATCCTTTAGTAAGAAGTTTTTATCAAATATCATAAGTTTTTCACTTTGTCCCTTAACTACTTTGTTTTTTCTAGAAAACAAATTTGTACTTCATACCATTAACTATTCTAAATGAAGACTCTTCCCCCAAACTCATACATGTTAGAATTTTTAAATAATTCTAAAATCAAGAAACAAAGCAGAATCCATAGCTAATCAAAATTGATAAATGTTAGAGTGGGGATGACCATCCCACAGATTGTTAACTCTTAAGAGTTGCCTTATTTATGACCAAACTAGATTAATAGGTTCCGAGACTGGATGGGAAATAATAAGCATTGTAAGAAAAATTGGGGCTACTTAACATATTTTATTACAAAGTCCACGAAAATTGAGTAAGTATTTTTCATAGCATTTAGTGATGAGTAGTGATATTATGTGTGATTATTGAATGTAGAGATTGGGTCATATTTATAAGGAGTTCTTGAATTTTCTATTATATTATATGGTACTAATAGTAATATGTGCAAATATTTACCTGTCAGTATTATTTACATATATAAAATATACATATATATGTATATGTAGTATATATATGTACTAAGATGGTATATAAAATTTTTTATTTTAAAGTAATAGAAATAATTTATTTTATACTTTTAAAATAAGAAATCAGTCGTGTGTTTCTTGGAGTTTATAGTTGCTAAATACAAGATAAGAAGGTTTTTATTTATTTCTAAATTTTTGTGTTCATTATAGTTGTAGGCAATATGTTTAGCTTAAAAGCTTTTAGAAGAGAACAAATGTGATATTTTTAGGAAAAAATACTTCTTTAATCATTTAACCTCACTAAAGAGAGATAGGTCTTCATTATGTGACAAATAATATTCCTTCCTCAATAATAATACTTTAAAAAATTACTCTAGAGATAGTCCAGTTAATCAGTTTCATGACTGACAAATATCAAGTTTTGTATATTAATTCAATATTAGTGAAGGTAGATGAAATAAAGCTAGTAATTAAGTTGGAAGAGTTTGTTGACAACTTTAAGAGAAATATTGTTGCTACACAAATAGTCTTTGGTTTTAAGCAAAAGGAAGAACTTCCTTGTTTATTTGGTTTTAACTATTGTTGAAACCTTACTTGCTATTATGAAAATAAAATATCCCCCTGAAATGTCCCAATAAAAATTTATAAGATAATATAAAAAATAAACACCCATGATTTTACCATCTTAAAAAAGTGTGTATATATGAGAGGTACCTAACAGTATTACCCTATGTACATGTATGATTACAAGAATCGTGTGAAGATACATTGTGTACAACCATAGAAATGAAAATTTGTACCCCATTTATGTACAATGAATCAAAATGCAGTTTGTAAAAATAAAAAAGATTTTAATAATTAAAAAGATGTGTATGTGCAGTTGGCATTTTGAATTTTTTTTCCTCTGCATTTTTAAACATTTGATTATAATCACACTATTTAATTCTGTATTTTGATTTTTTAAAATTAATTTTACTCAAAGGGATTTTTTTCTATATTATTATACAGTTTTCAAAATCAACTTTCTAATGATTGAATTAGGCTAATTTTGTTATCTCAAGATATATTCAATGCACAAATATTTGTTGAGCTGCAAATATTAGCTGAGCACCATGCTAGGCACTAACAAACACCTATGCAGGCTATGGGAGAATGGCAGAGGATGTAGAGGTAGTGTATAAAAAAAAAAAAAAAAAAAAAAACCTTGAAATCTTGGTACTATTAATACCCTAGTATTAAGCACTTACTTGGGTTGTTCATCTGGTTGCTAATTATCAGCCAAGGCAGGTAAGGGGATATGTGGGTATATTTGTGTAGGTACTGTGCCAGGTTTAAGTCTACTAAAGTTAAAAAAGCTTTTTAAAAAATTTTTTTTTAATATTCTCTCTCCAAATAGATGTATAGTGATCATGTTCTAGTGCTAACAACAGAAAATTTTGAGACAAAAGGAAGTTTCTGTCTAGTCAATCAGTGGAGTTTCCATTTATTGTGGACCTGGGTGTGTGTGCCAGGTTCCACTGTGGATAGTGACACACTTTCTGTCAGGTGTGATTGTTGCCAACTTGAGCTCCCAGGGCCATCAGAGGCTCCATTCTGAGTAATTAAAAACAAAAACAAAGCAAAACAAACAAACAAACAAACAAACAAAACCCCACTTTTTTTTAAGTAAGACATTCCTTAAAGAACACCTTTAGTTGGGGAGGAGCCCAAGGTCTCTAACAGAAGTAGAGGGAAGTATTAAAGGTACCGAATTTTCATAGGTTGACCATGTGTTAGCTCTATATAAGGAGGCACATGATAATTCTGGCTAAAGGTCTTACACAGAAAAGAAGATTATTATATTTTCAAAAGAAACAAAAAGGCAATTTAATACCCTTAGTTTTGGATAGGTCTCAATTTCAATTAGGATTTGTTTTCCCTTTACTTTCTTCTACATCAGTGAACATTCACTGATGCTTATTGGGCATGACATTCTGTAAGGCACAGTGAGTATGCACAAATTGGTACTTTGCATATTCATGGCTGGGAAGCAGGGGTTAGGTGTGAGAGCAATAGGGGTTTTATTGCCCCAGAAAAGTTGCTTTGGACATACCATCTTGAGTTTTTTCCCTTCCTTTTTCTGGTCCTTTTAATTTTCCTGTTCAATATGCTGCTTTATTTATTCCCCAAATTTCTTTTAATCTTGTCATTGATCTTGAACTCGGTATGATAACTTTAGCTTAGAATTACTAACTGACATCCTTTGATCTTATAATGGAGCTGAAAGAGCTGAGATGCAATACTTGAATAACAAATTGTCACCTTGGAAGCTATTATTCTATACTGATAATAGTATAGATATTTATTGAACAAATTATGTTCTAGAACTTTGCTAGGCACTTTGTAGGTATTTTCTCATGCAGTTCACTTAATAGAAGCATCATTTCCATGCCTATTTTACCAATAAAGAAACTGAGGCATTGGGATATTTTTAAATTGCCCCCAATATTTCATAATAAATGAAGAGCACACATTGTTAACCAATCTGCCAGGCTGCTTTTCTCTGCAAAGAATTCTGACCAAAACCTGGCAAATTGTCCATTTGTCTGTCCATCTGTTTATCTTTTCATCTCTCCATTCATCTGTCCATCCATCCATCCATCCATCCATCCATCCATCCATCCATCCATCCATCCAGATACCTGGACATCTAAATATTCAATCAAGTATTTAGCAAGGATGATGGAGGGATATAAATTTCAGTAGAATAACAGATGCAGTCACTGTCCTCAGGCCACTCTCTAGAGGAGGAAGAACAATTAAGCCAATGTACCCATATAGTTAGTGCCATGACAGAGAATTGCTGGGTACTCTGGGGCATAGAAGGAGGCTTATAGAAGAAGGAGGTGTCAGGACCATGATAGCAGGTTAGAAGTTCTTAGCCTTATCCCTATGTTCTTCAGCTATTTTGTAGCAAAGGCATATTATGTAACCTTTAAAAAGAAAGGTCTTTGAAACATGGTCTTCTTTAGTCTTGTTCTGCCAGTGTCTGGCACATAGCTGCTTATTTAAAATTTGTTAAATAAATGAATGAGAATCCGAATGCTTCACTGTAACAGTGGGTCTTTTATGTATTTCTATTTTTTGCTCTGAGCATGCTCAAATACTTCTCCTTTAGGCTTGAAATGAATGCTCCCTTTTGACTTACAAAATCTAGTCCCTGCTTCTTTTAAGCCATTATCTTAAAAAAACTGTATTCCAGGAAAGCTGCTGTATGCAGTATATTTACTAGAACAAGGTCTCCTAGGGTACCTTTAAAATCAGGTGCCAAAGTAGAAACTCTGGGGCCACCTGGGGAAGTGGAGAGTCTCTGGTTGCTTTTCTCCCCCATCCCCCAGTCCATCTGTGAGATTTGATGTTTTGCTCTCTCTGTAGTTCTGAAAGATTGGTTCTCCTTTCACCTTTCCAGGATGGCTCTGATATTTTTCTTCTCAATTTCACTCTCATTCTCACTCTTCAAAAGATGTTAGCTTTGGAGAACCAGATTTTAATTGTTTACACACAATCCCCTGAAAGAGTCCAAGAATCCATGGAAAAGCTGGAGAAAAAGACCAGAAGAAAACTGAAAACCTAGACTCATTTCCCTGAGTGAGAATATCTGTTATCATGAGGTAGTCTTATATTTAGGTTGTAATTCTTTAGAGAAGTTGTTAGGTTAGGTCTTCCTTGTGTCTGCTTGGAATGTTTTGGAGGTAACATATTTTCCTTACTGAAACAATGGAATATCTAGGGAGAAAAATAATGTTGGCAGTTGAAGCCAATGGGAAGGGGTAACCGAAACTCTCAAGGGGAAGAGAGAAGTTCACTGGGTGGTAGCAATCCTTGTGGCCTGAGACACAGAGGCCAGGTTTGTGCATGATCTTTACATTACATAATTCTAGAGTCTTATTTCCTAGCCTGATCACACAGTTTAAAATTGTACCTTACTCTCTTCTCTTTTTTACTGTTTCCAGAATTCTTATTTCTTTCTCATATAATTATATTCACTTAGTATTATTATTGTTATTAATGTCTGAAGCCCCTGCTCTAATTTAAGCTCCTTGAAGTGAGCTTAAATGTCTGTTATGTTTATTACTTACCCAGGGCCTAAAACTATCCAGGTACAGTGTAGATATGCAATAAAAATTTGTTAAATAAATAAATAATTAATCATGAGGAAGGCAATATTTAAAAATAATAATGATAATCAAGTTTACCTACATGGATTTAATTTATAGACAAATGGTTGGACATTCAAAATTATTCTATAGAAATCTTCTAGTTGAACAAAATATGAACTTTACAAAATCTGTGATACCATCAGCAAGGCATACTCTTCAGGGCGTGGATACAGAAGGATAAGCCTGTGCTGGTGAGAATGGAAAACACTTGAATTTTCCTGAAGCAGGTAGACCGAATCCCTAAAGCTAAGGGCACAATTTGGTTCAGTTTACTCATAACTATTCTGGAAACATGCTTACCACTCCTATGAGACTCTGAGACACACTGATTTTATACTACCATTTCTGAACAAAGTTTTATCATCCAATTCTAATATTTTTAATATAGAATGGGGAAGCTTGTGGAAACTCAAAACAAAAGGGATGCGATAGAGGAATAAATTAATTATTTAGGAGCTTGCCCTGCATTTGAGATTATCATGATCATGGCAGATACTTTCCAGCAAAGACATGTCTGCGTGCTGTGAGGAGAGCGGATGCTCCCTGGCTCTTCTGACTCTAGCTTTCGGGATCAATCTAGTGTGTAAGCAAAACTGGGCTCACTCACATAAGAGATAAGTCCACTTTTTGCTGAGATTAAGGTCCTCCCTCTCTCTTTCACCCAATGTGGGCCGTAACAAACTCAACAATTGACATGAAGAACTGATAAAGGACTAGACTTTTCTAAAAGCAGGAGGAACAACTGGCCTCATAGGTCCTGGATTAATAAAATGAATGGGTGAGACCAAAAAGATATGACATTGCAAGCAAATTCTCTGTAGGAATGAATTAATGATATATGACTTATTTCCAAATAGAAAAATGTTTGGGCAGGTGTGTAACCATATGCAAATCATATGTCTATCTAATATCCACGCTGCTTTTAATTATTTCATATATTATAAAGTGGTCCTTTGGGGGGGAAAAACAACCTCAAGTAAACTATTGGTCTAGTTGTACATGGAGATTAACAAACTTCAAGTTATAAATTTATTTGTTCTTTTAATACCTTGGATAATTTTAAAAACCGCTTTATTGAGATATAATTCACATACTATATAATTTACCTAACTTCAAATAAATAATTTGTGGTTTTTAGTAGTATGGCATTCAGTTACACAACTATCACCAGAGTTGATTTTACATTATTTGCATCATCCCTATAAGACACCCTGTACTATTTAATAGTCACTTCCCATTCTCCCCAAACCTACCTCCCACTCCAGCCCGCAGGAATAATAAGTATCTCTATAGATTTACTGAGTTTGAATATGTTATGTAAATTAAATATACAATGTGTGGTTTTCTTTTACTTAGCATAATATTTTCACTGCCCATCCACACTGCAGCATGCATCAGTTATATCCTTTTTATTGCTGAGTAGTATTCCATTATTCCTTTCCATACCACATTTCATTTATCTATTCATCACTCAATGGACGCTAGGGGTGTTTCCACTTTCTGGTCTACTACGAACAATGTTACTGTGAACATTCGTATAGTAGTAGTTCTTGTATAGATACGACTTTTCAGTTCTCTTGCATTTATGCCTGGGAAAGGAATTGCTGTGTTATTTGGTAACTATGTGCAAATTTTTGAGGAACTACTGAACTCTCTTCCACAGAAACTGCATCATTTTACATTCCCACCAGCAATATATATGACAGTTCCATTTTCTCTGTGTCTTTCCCCCACACCCCCACACCCCACCCCCGTACCAGGGGTTGAATCCATGGCCCTATGCATACTGGGCTAGCCCCAATCTCTCCACATTTTCTCCTCCGCCTGCTTTTACACATATCTTTTTGATTACAACCATTCTGCTTAGTGTGAAGTTGTATTTCATTGTGGTTTTGATTTTTCATTTCCCTAACAACTAATGATTGTAAGTACCTTTTCATAAACTTATTGGCCATTTGTACATCTTGTTTGGGGAAATGTTGATTTCAATCCTTTGCCCATTTCAAAATGGGTTATTTGCCTAATTGTTGTTGAGTTCTTTGTCTTCTGCTTTAAGAGTGGGGTGGGTGGTTGAAGGAATAAAGTCTCAGACTTCTTAGTTGGTCTTGCCTGAAATAAAGTTTCTGCTAATGGGGATGCATATGGACTGCTTCTCCTTGGAATATACTGCGGCATTAGACTTGAATCTAGGTTGTGAGAGAGTCCTGAGTTTTTGGTATCTACCCAGAGTAAAGTACCAATCAGACAGGGTGGAGCACCATCAAACCCAGTTGGAGGAGGGTGGGGAAATGGACTGGAAATGGGCTCTATTTCAGATGCTACAAACTCATGCCTTACTGTAATGCTATAGATTGTCTTGAATGGCTATTTCTTTATTTGCTGTTTTCCCTCAGGGTAACGAGGAAACAATTTTTATCAGTTATTTTATTAGGAGTGGGTTCACACAGCTTTTCACACCACTATTCTGGAGATCAGGTCTCATTTGGATACTTTTAAATGATTCTGCTTCTTGTATACTTGATGATAAACTGATATAGTAGAGACAAATTTTGCCATAGAATGATAAAGGATAGTTTTTTAAAAATAAAATATTTGCAAATTTATAAACAGTGGATTAATTAGGAAAACCAAAGGAAGTTAAGGACTGGTTGACTTTCAGCTTCATATTCACTAAAATTCTAAACTGTCTATGCATTTGGCTTGACAAACCATTCTTAATTTGTGGTTATTAAATAGTTTTATAGCAATATTTGAATAATGAGACCATAGTGCATTTCATACTCAAGTTTGTTGTTGGTGGACTAATGAGCTATATACAAAGTCATCACGGCTGTTGAAAGTTGTGAACATAAAGGTTATCTTCAGAAGCACAGGACTAATTTAGATGTGTAAATCAAGTTATTAAAACTTCAAGTTTTATATATAAATTTTAAAGGTTTACTAGCAAAAATTCTATGCATTTCTTAATTTTTGTTCAATTCAAAATAACTATTGCACCACAGTCATTTAGAAAAACAACCTTCCTCACTTCTTGATGCATTTATATGGACTTTGAGGACTAAAATGTAAATATTACATTTAAGAATTCCTCAAATTCCTTCATTGAGCATGGACTGGGCTCATCAATGAACTGACAACCAGTTGAATGCCATTTTAGTAGAAATGAGTCTAGAAACTTGCTCATATTTAAAACCCTTCACTATCTAGTCTCATCCCCTTTTCCCACCCTCAGGCAAAGTAAACTATTTCTTTCTTCCGGGGCTTTAAAGTTTGTTTACTTAGGAATGCTTACTCAAGCATCTTTGAGACAATACATACTGCTTGAAAATTATGATAAAATGTTAAAATGCATTCCTTCTTGGATATTCTTCAGCTTTTGACAGTTGTCTTGTTTGTGCTATTGCCTAAAGTAGCGCAAGGGAAAAAAAAAAAAAAAAAAAAAAAAAAGTACTGTATAAGAGCATGAAACTAGGCAGATGAATATTTAAGAAGGAAACCACACATCCCAAAGATATTTCTCTGAATTGTTATTAAAATGAACTCGGCAAAGGTAAATAATGAAAATAAATTTATTTCGGTTGGGAAAGTTTTAATATTAAAGTTTAGCTTCTGTTGAATGACAGACACATCTTTGTTGCCAACAGTAAAAAGCAAGTGGAAAAACCCACTCAATTCTTAAAACTGTAATGCAGTTAAATAATAAACTGATAAACTGCATTAAAACTCAGTATTACGCCCCCTCCCCCCCAATAAGGACAGAAATTCTGTCCTACTAAGGCTACTTTCCAGTTCAAGTAGATATATTGGAAGATGCTTACCTCCCAGCTGGGTGTACCTCCCTGCGGCTTTAGGTGAGCTCGGATGCTTTGGCTCCTCCCCAGCTGCTGCGAGCTTCCCACTGCGCGGGGCGCCAGGGAGGCTCCAGGAGTTAGGTGTTCAGCCCCGCCCTCTGCACTATTGCTAAAACTCCAATTCTGCCAGACTGATTCCGGTGATTAATTATTGACAAAAGGAAAACACTCTTACGCAAACTTGTGTCCAACCGCACTGCTCCCAGCGACTCCTTCCAGAAGAGAATGCCGGCTGCACCACTCCCCTCCCCCCTTGCTCTACGGTCCCAACTTCCCATACGCTGCCACTCTGTCCTGGGAGATTAGGCTCGTCCTCTGAGGAATACAACCCAGCGACTTCTACATTTTAAAATTTGATTTTCTGTAGGTCGTTCGCACTTCTCCCGGGACTAGCCTCTCAGGAGGGGGCGCTTTCCCAATGCTGGGGAAACCCGGGCTCCGGAGCAACAGAGGAGGCAAAGGCGTCGCTGTCACCTCCGGCTGCTGCAGTAAAACCCTGAGCCGAGGCAGGGATGGGGAGGAGGGGATTGGGAGGCGCCCTCCCCCTCACTCGGTCTGGGAGCCCCGACACTACCAAAGGGGCACGTCCTTCGGTGGTGGTGGGGTGGTGATTGTGGTGATGGTGGTGGAGAAGGTGGGAAGACGTGGGGATGGGGAGGAGGAAGATAAACGGGAGGTGCAAAAGTGAGAGCTCTGGGGCTTTAACCTAAGCCAACGTTAAAACGCTCAGAGAAAAGCCTGCGCCCCGCATCCAGCCCTCCGCAGACTTCTACAAGAGGGCAAAGAACTCTGGGTACAGGTTCAGCAGGACTGTGGTTTGAAACTCAGCATCAGGCTGTGAAGTGAGCCCAGGACTCGGGCCGGGGCAGCAGTAGGCATCCCATTGCATCCGTTTGTCAAAACCGAAGAAAGAGAACCCTTTTAGAATTGGCAGCTAATTTTGGTGCCTTTGAACTGGCACCAAAATGCCTCTCCCCGCTCCACTCCCTCCATCCTGCCTCCTTCCCCCAGGTGGCTGGGAGGTTAATGGTTGAAAAGCTCCCCCCTCTAACCTCCCCGGGGAAATGGAAGGATCGTGCCTGGGGAACTTGTGCGTGCTCACTCGCAAGGGCAGAGAATTAATTTGGGCCTGACTGCGGCAGGAGGGCAAATTGGGAAAAAGGGCCCGGAGCCGCGGGGTGGTGCAGAGACGCTCGGCGCCAGCACTCGCGGTTCCTGGGGCTGGCGAGCTCTGAGCTTATCTGGGCACTCAATTATCTTCCCAAGGGGGCGCGAAACCTGGAGGAGCATCTTCCCTGGAAGCCCGCATCCAGAACACCATCGATTTCTTCTCTACCGAGGGCAATGCTTAAATTTGACCCTCGCGGCGGCTTCCTATGGGCGCAGAGGACCTGGCGGCTCCTCATCCTGTATTTCCGTGACCGAGATTCTTTCTGCCCAAGGCCTAGGGGCGTCCGGGGGCGAAAGCCTCCTTTGATTAATGAGCATTTGGGCAGCATCTGCCATTCAGCCTCCACTGCCGAAGGAGGAGGCATTGCACATGCTCCGCCAGGGCTGATTGTGATGAAGCGCGAATTTGAGCTGCTGGCAGGTTTTGCTCGTTCTCAGAATACACTTTCATCAGGTTCCAAGCTGCCAGTGCTACGAAGAGGAGGGAGGCTCACGTTATTGGTGTCTCCATGCAGGAGGGAGGGTGTCCCCAAAGGGAGCTGAAGGTGGTTGGGGGCAGGGAAGGGAGCCAATAGAAACAGCACCTGCTTGGAGCCTGGGTTAGCCATTTTACATAATTATCATTTTCTTCAGCTCCTATGTATGTTAGCAACCACTGCTGTTTTTTTTTTTTTTTTTTTTTTTTTTTATAATTTCTTTATCACTTTATGTTGGTTACATTCCTTATCTCTTGGCTTCCCCGACACACCTTGGAATGTTGGCAGAGCAGATATGACCACTCAGGGCATTTGATAGAGGAGGAAATAGAAACACTGAAAAACGACTTGCCTACGGTCACCAAGCCCATTTGTGGTAAGGCCACTACTATTTATACTAGTTTCTAGATCTTATTATTCATTATCTAGTTTCTCCACTGGATTATGACATATACCCCTCCAAACTGTGATTGTACATTTGTGGAATGTACAAATCAGAAGTAGATCTTCCTGCCAAAGGTTTGTGAAATGGATAGGTTTTGCAATTACTCCAGCTGGAGGTTGGGAGAAACTGTATTCAGACCATTTGACATAATCTTAAGTGACATATATGATATTTAAGCACACATAGGCATACTTTATGTATATATTTGCACCCCCAAATGGAGAATAGATGCTATTTATTTTTCATACATATAACTAAGTCACAAATGAAGGTCAACATAACTTAAAAGGCAGAATTATACAGACTACATCATTCATCAAAATATAATGATAAAATTAACAACAGAATTTCCCCTCATTGCAATACAGTTTGAAATTTAAAGATGCTTTAAATATGGAGTAAAGGGAAGTAAAGCTAGGTGGGTTGGTACATACCTATAATCCCAGTGCCTTGGGAAGCTGAGGCAAGAGGATCACAAGTTTGAGGTCAGCTTTGGCAAGTTAGAAAAATCCTGACTCAAAAATAAAAAGGACTGAGATGTAGCTCAGTGGTAGAGTATCTCTGGATTCAATCTGCACTACAGGCAAAACAAACAAACAAACAAACAAACAAAAAAAAAACAACCCCACAAATGGGAAATTACAAATACTTTTAAAAATATTATTTTAATTTTACAAATTTATGGAGTACCATGTGATAATTTGATACATGTATAGTGTGTAAAAATAAAATCAGGGTGGTTAACATTTCTATAACTTTAAAACTTAAAAAAAAAACCCTTTGATTAACATGTAATAATTGTACATATTTATGGGAGATTGGAATACACACTCTTTAGAAAAAGAAGAAAAGCAAAATTCCTACATGACAAAATTGTGCAAATGAACAGTGCAGAAAAACTGAATCCATAAAATCTTATATTTATTTATAATGTGTTTATTGTAAAACAATGAACAAAGCAAGAGACTTTGGAAAGACTGCAAAAGAATTATGTTAATAAGTAAGGATAAAAGCAGAAATTAACCAAATAGGAAAATTCATAAACCCAGGAAACTTGATAAATTAAAAACCAAAAAACACAACTTTACTCTCTGAAGAGACCAAGAAACCGATCAAGAAAAATCAAGAAACAGAGAAGACACATACATTAGAAAGGAAAGATGACCTATAGCCACAGATAAGAAGGATATTTAAGAATTGATAACCCTCAACTGATATTTTTTTTTTTTTTTTTGCTCACGAAAAATATTCTCCCTTGGTTCTGGTTACTAGAACTTGTGAGATATCCAATGATCAATACCATGGCTTATGCAAAGAGGAATGAGATTTGAACTGTTGGTATCATTTAGAATATAATAGTATAAGAATATAAAGTAATGATAGTCACATCAACTGAACATTTTGAGCCAAGTCTTTCATCATCACCTTAAAGCAGTTGTTGAATAATAACTAAAGGGCACATGCTACTGGAGTAGGAGACTTTTAAAAGTCATAATCACTAGAGTGTTATTCCCTCAGGTAATCTGAACTTTGGGGACAGATATTACAGGAAAGGGAAAGAGAAAGCTATTTTAGGACCCAGAGAGATTGTTTGGAATGCCTTGGGAGCTTGGAATTCCAGGAAGGAAAAAGAAGTTGATGTGAAAATCTACTCGAATTGACCTAAGATCATTAACTGGTCTTGTAATCTTCTGCTAAGGATGGTCTTACTCCTAGGGGACCAAAGTCCAAGCATACAATGTGAGTTTTCCTCAAGCTTCCAGACTGGTCAACGGTGGTCCCAAATAATGTAGACTTTGGGGTCATCTACCTTTGGATTCAAATCTCAATTCTGTCTCCTGTACTTGGTTTTCTCAATTATAAAGAAGGGAAAATATTAACTTCATAAGGTTCATTTAAAGATGAAACATCATTTACTATGTATATGTAGTATTTTCTCTCCTTCACTCTCTCTTCCTCATTCTGTCTTCCCTAAATACCAACTTTTGAAGGAACTTTTGCCCATTCACATTTCTCCTATTTTGTCAATAGAACTCCAACCTCCTTCCCTTCCTTTAAAATCACCTACCACCTACCCTGCCACTCTTCAACAATCAGAGAAACCCAAGCTTTAAAACTGAATACCTGGGCTGGGGTTGTAACTTAGTGGTAGAGCATTTACCTAGCTAATATGCATGGAGGCACTGCATATAAATAAATAAAAATAAAGGAAAAAAAAAAAAACCCAAAACTGACTACTCCTGGGATGCTTTGGAAAGACCCCCCCTTCTACATTATATAGTATAATTCAGTCCCCGAATGATGACAAAATCAGGTCTACCTTTTCCTCCTTCCCTTCTCCCCCATCACGGACATATCTTCTTTCCTCCCTCCTTCCTGCCTTCTTTACCTAACACATATTTTTAGTTCCTATGAGGCTATTCATGAGTAACTTTTCTCTAACACTTTGATTCCAATTTCAAAGATATGCATTTATTTAGGATGAAGTCTTTCATTGGATATAAGCCCTAACACGTAAACATTCTAAAATTTAATATTAGATTAAAGATCATACTAATAATGAGAGTAGTAGTTTATCCTAAAATTGGAAAAGCAGCATTCCATTAAGAGACTAATGTGACTGTCTCTATCAATCATTGACAATCATAAGAGATTATCATAATAGCACAATTCTTACCCTTAAAAGACTACTCCCATTTTAGCAAAAGACCCTAGGAGCAGCAAAAAGAACAGTGTAACAAGAGAGTTCTTGCAACATAAATTATCAGGCAACCTCTAAAACTATCTTTACATACAGCATCAATTTTTGAGTAGCCATGTCTATGTAGACAAAATAAGGAAGACAGTGGAAAGTCAACAAAGTAAGAAAAAAGAATGAGGCCCCCTCTTAACTATATCAGCAACACCTCCCCTTACTCCTTAATTCTTATTCTCTTTTATTGTCTTGTTACCAGAAGAAAAAGAAAGTGAGTAATAGGTATGGACATTTAATAGTAAGAACAAAATTTTGAGTCAACTTTTATTCTTTCTGGTTTGTCTTCTTGATGTGAAGATTAACTCTTCCTTTTTTCCTTTAAAAATCTTGCTATATCTGTACCATTTATTTTTGTGATGGCTTAGGATATCATTACTCTTTCAGAGTAGAATTCTAAAGGTATTTGAAGGATTGTAATATGTTAAAGAAACTTCTAATCTTCTTAGAGTCACCAACTATTTATGCACCACTGATGCAACCAGCTAACTTCTCTAAGTTTTTGGTTTTTGGTGATTGCACTAGTTTCTGACTTTTTGTAATTCCCCTGTGACCATACCTACTCAAGATTCTTCATAACATATGTAGTCGTGTCCATATTCCTGCCAGTCAATCTAAAAATCACCTGCAGTATACATGTGCTATAAAAGAGTATCCAAAGCTGCCAGATAAATATTATACCTCTTGTTGGACTCTCAATCTTGTTATATGATTTGGAGGTTAATACCCAAATTACTTCACATTTGAATTATGTAAAACATTATGTATATACTGAGTGACTATATTTATATTATGAAGCATTCATTCATTTATAATGATTACCATGACTTTTGTGATTAAAAATTTAGAAAATAAAAGGATTTTGACCTGGAGAAGGCTGCTTCCAAATTCTTTTGAAATCACTTGGTTAAGTCAATGAAAATGTCAAAGGTAGAGTGGAAGAACGTATATTTTACATTGCAGCATGGAAATTCTCATTTAAATCCACGTTCTGAATATGTTTGACCTTGCAACTGATTTTAAATTATATCTTTAGTTTTCACTTTGTTTTATTCATCCCTCAGTGCTTGACTGATAATATCCATCTTTTCCAGTCATTGACAAAAAAGGGCTTATTGGTAACAGTAACCAGAATAAGAGACTGAGGTGTTAGAAATGTGATTGTCTGAAAGGTCTCTTGATTAGATCTATGTGGTTAAATTGTTGAAGCTTGAAAATAAATACAGCATAGAACATTTTCTCAGTAATTTGGAATTTCATACTCAGAGTTGACTTCTTGAACAACAGTAGAGTAAAATGACCAACTTGGCATCAAAAAATGTTCAAACCACATTTTACTCTTAAATTATATTTTTTCTTTTTTGGAACAGATAGTTCTATGACTCTATTGTCAATGTGATTTAAATAGATAAATTATTTTTGATTATTAAAATAACATACTAAATTTGAAAGCAATAGGAATATTTTAAAAGAAAATGAGTGAGTTATAACTTTACCATCCAGACAGAACCATTGGTAATGATCAAATATACTAATTTTTACATAAAGAAGATCATGTTTTACATAAAGTTTTATGTCTTGTTATTTCAGCATCATTTGAATGGTTGTATAAGATCCTATCAAAGTGTTATGATAATGTACCTACTCATTCCCATATGGTGGCAAATATTAAAGTATATTTATTTCTATTATAAATTGTGCAATATTAATTTTTCTTAAAATTTTAAAATTTTGATAGTAATGCTTTTGTCAGATTATTTACACTCATGTTGTACTTTTTGTGTGATGTCATTTTTTTTTTATTGCGGTACAATGCACATTATTTAAAGTTGACCATCTTGTCCATTTCAAAATATGAGTTCAATGGTATTTAATATATTTATAATGTACAACTATCACTACTATCACTTCTATAATTTTTTTCATTTGTAAAACTGAAACTCTGTACTCATTAAAGAATAAATCCCTCTTCCTACCTCCCTGAAGCAACCACCATCCTTCTTTTTGTTTCTTTGATTTTGACAACACTGCCCCATACTAGTGTAATTACACACTAATTTTGGGCTGTCTTAATTCACTGAGCAAAATATCCTCTAAGTTCATCCATGTAGTAGCATATTCTAAGGCTGAATAATATTCCATTATATGTGCATACCTCATTTTGCTTATCCATTCATCTGTTGATGAACATCATGATACACTTTTCTGTCCAGTAATGTGTCAGTAACTGTGCTGGTTACCTGGGGTTAGAAGTTGTTCCAGATATCTGCAAAACTGAAGTATATCATGGTTACCCAGGATCTTGAATAAATTACTGGGATACATCTATCATATAAAGGAACTCATCTCAATTAATCTTATATTTATCTTGCTTTCTCAGAATAAGTGAACCATTGGTTTCTGTAAAATGGAAAACATATCCTCCCTTATTGTGCTTTCTGTCAACCAATTTTTAGGAAAATAATTGTTCTAGAGCAAGAAAAAAACCTCTTTATTTGAGTATTACATGTTGAGAAGCAGAACATTGTACTTTCTCTTTAAAAGACTTTTACTAAAACAAAAGTTGATAAAAAAAAAAACAAAACTAAACAAGAATCTTCAGGTTTTTAAAGTAGAAATTAGCTTAAAGAAAAAGAAATTCCTATTTAGGGAGAGAGAGAGAATAAGAGAAAGAGACTCTAGAAGAGATTAATGATAATGACATCAATGATAATAACAGCACTCTCAAAATCTGATATATAGATTTGGTCTAAAGTGCTCAAAATTTTGAATAATCCAACCATTTTACTTTAGATTTTTGGCATGTAATCTTTCTCTACCCAGAACAAACCTACTTCACCTGTGATTTGCTAAGTGACTTATTGCTTCTTGGAAGGCTTTTGATTTAGTAACCAACTTCCCTGACTAGTTTTCTTATCCTTCATCAGTTGGTTTAAGGCTCTTCCACTGTAATGAATGGCTGTGAAACAAGAAAGGAGGGAACCTAGCCGCACTGTCTCCCACTTCCACTGAAAGAGTTGTCACTCATCTTCAACAAAACATCTTTCCCTGACTCTCACGTACTATGAAAATTCATAGCTAGTCTAGTGTCATGACATTTTTCAGTGGAGAATTTGGCATTTATTGTAAAGGCATTATTTTAATTCCTGTCAAATTAAACTTTCAGATCAGGGTTGCTATTAAGGATGAAAAGAGCAAAACACAGAGTGAAAATAAGAAATAGCAAAACAAGGCAACAAGGCAATTTAGATGTCAAGATTAAACAACAGAAAAAGAAGTTCATGGAAACACATTGGCAATGGGAAATATAGCCATGATCCTTTTCGGGTAGCTCTGTCCCAGTCTTCAATTTCTGATCTAATGACCTATGTTTTAAATTGACTTAACAGGTGTGTGGGAGGCATCAGGGAAATTTGGTGCAGCATCTTACAGACACATGATAATTACCTGAGAAGCTCTTCCCAGCAGGACTAGACTTCTAAAAATCAGACAGGTCACAACATGCCCTTACCTGTGTAAACTAAAACAAAACCTCATCACAACCAGCAACCAAGAGTCAATATTAATCTCCATTCTGTAATTTTATAAGTGGCTGTCATACGCTTTTAAAAGCGTTATTGACATATAACTAAAATATACAATTCACTCTTTTATAAGGTAAAGTTTAATGGTTTTGAGCAAGTTCTCAGAACTGCTATCATCACTACTTAATTCCAGAATATTTTCACAACCCAAAAGGAAACCCATGCTTGTTAGTAGTCATGTCCCATTCCTCTACACCCACTCTTGACCCTAGGCAACCATGAATCTTTTTCTTTGTCTGTAAGGATTTGTGTATTCTGGACATTTCATGTAAGTTGAAGCATTCAATATGTGACCTTTTGTGAATGATTTCTTTCACTTACATTTGTGAGGTTCATTCACATCATAGTGTGTATCCAAACTTCCTTCTTTTATGTTACTGAATAATATTCTACTATGTGGCTATACTATATCTTATTTATCCATTTCATCAGTTGATGAGCATTTGGATTGTTTCTATTTGGGAGCTATTAAGAACAATGCTGCTATGAACATGTATGTACGAGTTTTTGTGTGGACATGTTTTCATTTCATACCTAGGAATGAATTGCTGGGTCATATGATAAATCTCTAATATTTTGAGGTACTCCCAATTTTCCAAGATGGTTGCACTATTTTATATTCTCACAAATAATATAAGAAATTTTAATTTCTTCACATCCTGGCTAACACTTGTTATTGTTTGTCTTTGTGATTTTAGCCATTCTGATGAGTATGAAGTGGTGTCTGATTATGGTTTTGGGTTGTTTTTACCTAATGCATAATTATATTGAACATCTTTTTATGTGTTTATTGGCCATTTGTACATGTTTGGAGAAATGTCTATTCAAATTATTTGCCCATTTTTAAATTGGGTTATTTGTCTTTTTCTTGTTGACTTGTAAGAATTCTTTACATATTTTGAGTATTCTGGATACAAGTTCCTTGTCAGACATAATTTGTAAAGATTTTTCCCATCTTGTGGGCTGTAAGATCACTTTTTTGATAGTATCATTTGAAACACACAAGTTGTTATTTCTTTTCTTTTTCTTTTTTTTTTTTTTTTTTTTTTTTGAGTACTGGGGATTGAACCCGGGGGTGCTTTACCACTAAGCTATACCCCACCTCTTTTTTACTTTTTAATTTTAAGACAGAGTCTTGCTAAGTTGCCCAGACTGTCCTCAGACTTGTAATCTTCCTGCCTTGGCCTCCTGTGCAGCTGTGATTACAGAAGGGTGTTTAACCATTGCAAGTTGCTAAATTTGATAAGTCTACTTTATCTCTTTTTTCTTTGGTCTCTTATGCATTTGGTGTTGTATGTATGAAACCATCACCTAACCCAAGTTTGCAAAGATTTACTTCTATCTTTTCTTCTAGGAGTTTTAGACATTTAATTCTTATGTTTAGGAGTATGATCCATTTTAAGTTAATTTTTGTATGTATCTAAATTTATTCTTTTGCAAATTGTCCAAACACCATTTCTTCCTCTGTTGAATTGTCTTAGTACCTTTGCCAAATCTGTTGACCACAAATATAAGGGGTTATTTATGTACATTCAATTCTATTCAGTTGGTCTACAGACCTTGCTTTATGCCAGTGCTTCCTGTTTATTTTTTTTTCACACTTTTAATTGGTGCATTATAGTTGTACATAATGATGGGATTTGTTGTTACATATTCGTATGTGCACACAATATAACGATGTAATTTGGCCAATATCACTCCTCAGCACTTTTTCTCTTCCTCACTACCTTCTACCCCTTGGTCCTTTTTCTCTACTGATCTCCATTTGACTTCTAGGAGAGCCAACCCAACCTCTGCTTTCCCTCCATAGTTTCCTCATATTAGAGAAAATATAACCCTTTTATCCTTCTAAGTTTGACTCATTTCACCTAACATGATGGTCTCTAATTCCATCCATTTTCCTGCAAATTCCACAATTTCATTACTTTTATGGCTGAATAAAACTCCATTATGTATATGTAGCACATTTGCTTCACCTGTTCATTTATTGATAGACACCTAGACTGGTTCCGTAGTTTGACTTTTTAAAATTGTGCTGATGTAAACATGGTGCCATACTGTTTTAATTATTGTAGCTCTAATGTGATGCATTTTGGAATTGGGGAGAGTTGGCCCTCCAATTTTGATCTTGTCATTTAGGATTGCTTTAGCTATTCTTGATCCTTGGCATTTTCGTGTAAATTTTACAGTTGGTTTTTCAGTTTTTGTGAAAAAGGCAGTTGGAATCTTGATGAGTTCTGGTATCCTTTTCTACAGATTGAATCTGTAGATTAATTTGGGGAGTACGCCATCTAAACAATATGAGCTGTTCTGATCCTTGAACATTTTTTAAGTTTTTTTTTTTGTTTAAACAGAATTTTGCAGTTTTAGTGTAAAAATCTTGAACTTATTTTGTTACACTTGTTTTAAGCCCTAAATGTGAACAAAGTTTAGCAATATCCAGGAACTATGTCCTGGTCAACCCTGCATCCCTCCGATCTATGTCAGTATCTCAGTATCTTGAATTGTGGTTGGCAATATCTGTGCCTGTTGAAGTGAACTGAAAAAAATATCTTGTGTATCTACAGAAAGTTCACAGTATCATTTCCTTTTAAAAATTTATTTATTTATTTATTTACTTTTTATTGTAAACAAATGGGATACATGTTGTTTCTGTTTGTACATGGAGTAACAGCATACCATTTGCGTAATCATACATTTACATAGAGTAATGATGTTTGATTCATTCTGTTATTTTTTTCCTTCCCCCCCACCCCTCCCACCTCTCTTTTCCCTCTATACAATAACTCCTTCCTCCATTCTTGACCCCTCCCACCCCCCATTACGTGTAATCATCCGCTTATCAGTGACATCATTCGTCTTTTGGATTTTTTAGATTGGCTTATCTCACTTAGCATGATATTCTCCAATTTCATCCATTTGCCTGCAAATGTCATAATTTTATTATTCTTTATGGCTGAGTAATATTCCATTATATACATATACCACAGTTTCTTTATCCACTCATCAATTGAAGGGCATCTAGGTTGGTTCCATAGTCTGGCTATTGTGAATTGAGCAGCTATGAACATTGATGTGGCTGTATCTCTGTAGTATGCTGATTTTAAGTCCTTTGGGTATAGGCCAAGGAGTGGGATAGCTGGTCAAATGGTAGGTCCATTCCAAGTTTTCTAAGGAATCTCCACACTGCTTTCCAGAGTGGCTGCACTAATTTGCAGCCCCACCAGCAATGTATGAGTGTACCTTTTTACCCACATCCTCTCAAACACCTATTGTTGCTTGTATTCTTGATAATCACCATTCTAATTGGAGTGAGATGGAATCTTAGTGTAGTTTTGATTTGCATTTCTCTTATTACTAGAGATGGCGAACATTTTTTCGTATGTGTGTTGATTCCTTGTAGATCTTCTTTGGTGAAGTGTCTGTTCATTTCCTTAGCCCATTTGTTGATTGGGTTATTTGTATTTTTGGTGTAGAGTTTTTTGAGTTCTTTATATATTCTGGAAATTAGTGCTCTATCTGAAGTATGGCAAAGATAGTCTCCCAATCTGGAGGCTCTCTCTTCGCATTGCTGATAGTTTCCTTTGCTGAGAAAAAGCTATTTAGTTTGAATCTATCCCAGTGGTTGATTCTAGCTTTTATTTCTTGTGCTATGGGAGTCCTGTTAAGGAAGTCTGGTCCTAGACCAACAAGGTGAAGATTTGGACCTACTTTTTCTTCTATAATCTGCAGGGTCTCTGGTCTGATTTCAAGGTCCTTGATCCATTGTGAGTTGAGTTTTATGCAGGGTGAGAGATAGGGGTTTAGTTTCATTCTGTTGCATATGGATTTCCAGTTTTCCCAGCACCATTTGTTGAAAAGGCTATCTTTTCTCCATTGCATATTTTTGGCCCCTTTGTCTAGTATGAGAAAATTGTATTTATTTGGGTTTGTGTCCATGTCCTCTATTCTGTACCATTGATCTACCTGTCTATTTTGGTGTCAATACCATGCCGTTTTTGTTACTATTGCTTTGTAGTATAGTTGAAGTCCTGGTATTACGATACCCTCTGTTTCATTCTTCCTGCTAAGGATTGCTTTAGCTATTCTGGGTTTCTTATTCTTCCAGATGAATTTCATGACTGCTTGCTCTATTTCTGTAAGGTACATCATTGGGATTTTAATTGGAATTGCATTGAATCTGTATAGCACTTTTGGTAGTATGGCCATTTTGACAATATTAATTCTTCCCATCCAAGAACATGGGAGATCTTTCCATCTTCTAAGGTCTTCCTTAATTTCTTTCTTCAATGTTTTGTAGTTTTCATTGTAGAGATCTTTTACCTCTTTGGTAAGATGTATGCCCAAGTATTTTTTTATTTTGAGGTTATTGCAAATGGAGTTGTTTTCCTCATTTCCCTTTCAGCTGCTTTGTCGCTTGTATATAAAAATGCTTTAGATTTATGTGTGTTGATTTTATAGCCTGCTATTTTGCTGAATTCATTGATGAGGTCTAGAAGTTTTCTGGAGGAGGTTTTTGGATCCTCTAAATATAGAATCATGTCATCCGCAAATAGTGACAGCTTAAGTTCCTCTTTTCCTATTTGTATCCCTTTAATTTCTTTAGTCTGTCTAATTGCTCTGGCTAGAGTTTTGAGGACAATGTTGAATAGAAGTGGTGAAAGAGGACATCCCTGTCTTGTTCCCGTTTTTAAAGGGAATGGTTTCAGTTTTTCTCCATTAAGAATGATGTTGGCCATGGGTGTAGCATAAATAGCCTTTACAATGTTCAGGTATGTTCCTACTATCCCTATTTTTTCTAGTGTTTTGAGCATGAAAGGGTGTTGTATTTTGTCGAATGCTTTTTCTGTGTCAATTGAAATAATCATATGATTCTTATCCTTAAGTCTATTGACATGATGGATTACGTTTATTGATTTACGAATGTTGAACCATCCTTGCATTCCAGGGACGAACCCCACTTGATCGTGGTGCACAATTTTCTTAATATATTTTTGGATATGGTTTGCCAATATTTTGTTAAGGATCTTTGCATCTATATTCATCTAAATATCTAAAATTTTAAATTCCATCTAAAAATCTAAAATTTTCTTTCCTTGATGTGTCTTTGTCTGGTTTGGGTATGAGGGTGATATTAGCTTCATGGAATGAGTTTGGTAGGGTACCCTCCTTTTCTATTTCCTGGAACACTTTGGGAAGTATTGGAATGAGTTTTTCTTTGAATGTCTTGTAGAACTCGGCTGAGAATCCATCTGGTCCTGGGCTTTTCTTGGATGGTAGATTTTTAATGGTTTCTTCTATTTCATTGCTTGATATTGATCTGTTTAAATTGTGTATGCCCTCCTGGTTCAGTTTGGGAGGAGCATATGTCTCTAGAAATTTGTCAATGTCTTTGGTAGTTTCTATTTTGTTGGAATACAGATTTTCAAAGTAGCTTCTCATTATGTATCTCAGTGGTGTCTGTTGTGATATTTCCTTTTGCATTATGTATTTTAGTAATTTGAGTCTTCTGTCTCCTTCTCTTTGTTAGTGTGGCTAAGGGTTTGTCTATTTTGTGTACTTTCTCAAAGAACCAACTTTTTGTTTTGCCAATTTTTTGAATAGTTTCTTTTGTTTCAATTTCATTGATTTCAGCTCTGATTTGAATTATTTCCTGTCTTCCACTACTTTTGCTGTTATTGTGTTCTTCTTTTTCTAGGGCTTTGAGTTGTAATGTTAGGTCATTTAGTTGTTGACTTTTCATTCTTTTCTGGAATGTGCTCCATGCAATGAATTTTCCTCTTAGTACCACTTTCATAGTGTCCCAGAGATTTTGATATGTTGTATCATCACTCTCATTGACCTCTAAGAATTTTTTAATCTCCTTCCTGATGTTTTTTGTTATCCATGTTTCATTCAATAGCATATTATTTAGTCTCCAAGTGTTGGAGTAATTTCCCTTTTTTATTTTGTCATTGATTTCTACTCTCAGTCCATTATGATCTGATAGAACACAAGGCAGTATCTCTATTTTTTTGCATTTCCTAAAGGCTGCTTTGTGGCATAACATATGGTCTATTTTCGAGAAGGTTCCATGTGCTGCTGAGAAGAAAGTGTATCCGCTTGTTGATGGATGGAATATTCTATATATGTCTATTAAGTCTAGGTTATTGATTGTGTTATTGAGTTCTATGGTTTCTTTGGTTGGATTTTGTTTGGAGGATCTATCTAGTGGTGACAGTGGTGTGTTAAAGTCGCCCAGAATTATTGTGTTGTGGTCTATGTGATTCTTAAAATTGAGAAGGATTTGTTTGATGTACAGGGATGCACCATTGTTTGGGGCATAAATATTTACTATCGTTATGTCTTCCTGATTTATGGTTCCCTTAAGCAGTATGAAATGTCCTTCTTTATCCCTTCTGACTAACTTTGGCTTGAAGTCCACTTTATCTGATATAAGAATGGAAACCCCCGCTTTTTTACTGAGTCCATGTGCGTGGTAGGTTTTTTCCCATCCTTTCACCTTTAGTCTGTGGATGTCTTTTTCTATGAGATGAGTCTCTTTCAGGCAGCATATTGTTGGGTCTTTCTTTTTAATCCATTCTGCCAGTCTATGTCTTTTGATTGATAAGTTTAGGCCATTAATGTTAAGGGTTATTATTGAGAAATAATTTGTATTCCCAGTCATTTGGCTTATTTTTGGTTTTTAAGTTGGCTTGGTTTCTCCTTTGAGTGGTTTTTCTCTAAGGTAGTTCCTCCCTTTGCTGACCTCCATTGTTGTTTTTCATTTCCTCCTCATGGAATATTTTGTTGAGAACAGTCTGTAGTGCAGGCTTTCTATTTGTAAATTCTTTTAACTTTTGTTTATCATGGAAGGATTTTATTTCATCTTCAAATCTGAAGGTTAGTTTTGCTGGGTATAGGATTCTTGGTTGGCAACTATGTTCTTTCAGAGCTTGAAATATGTTGTTCCAGGTCCTTCTAGCTTTTAGAGTCTGGGTTGAGAAGTCAGCTGCTATCCATATTGGTCTCTCCCATATGTAATCTCATGCTTTTCTCTTGTGGCCTTCAAAATCCTATCTTTATTTTGAATGTTAGGCATTTTCATTATAATGTGCCTTGGTGTGGATCTGTTGTGATTTTGTGCATTTGGTGTTCTGTAAGCCTCTTGTATTTGATTTTCCATTTCATTCTTCAGGTTTGGGAAATTTTCTGATATTATTTCATTGAATAGGTTGTTCATTCCTTTGGTTTGTATCTCTGTGCCTTCCTCAATTCCAATAATTCTTAAATTTGGTCTTTTCATGATGTTCCATAGTTCTTGGAGATTCTGTTCATGATTTCTTACCATCTTCTCTGTTTGGGCAACTTTATTTTCAAGATTAAATATTTTGTCTTCATTGTCTGAGGTTCTGTCTTCCAAGTGGTCTAGTCTTTTGGTGATGCTTTCCATTGAGTTTTTTAGTGGGTTTATTATCTCCTTCATTTCAAGGATTTCCGTTTGGTTTTTTTTTTTTTTTTTTTCTTTGAGAATCTCTATCTCTTTGTTGAAATGATCTTTTGCTTCCTGCAGGTGCTCTTTCAGCTTATTGGTATTATCATTCATTGCCTGCATTTGCTCTCTTATCCTTTGCTTCACGAATCATCTTAATCATGTATAATCTGAAGTCCTTTTTTGACATTTCTTCTAACATACTGTCATTGGATTCTATTACTATAGAATGTAGATTTGTTTGGATCATTTTCTTACCTTGTTTTTTCCTGTTGTTCGTGTATCTTCCCCTCTAGCAGTGCAGATCTGGGGTATTGCAGATTTCCCCCTATAGGCTTATAGTGGCCCTATAGGTTTCCAAAACCCTTTCTTTAAGGGGAGATCAATATTAGCAGTGCCCAAATCAGACACTATGCAATCCTAGACCAAATAGCTGCTATGGGGACAATAACAAAATTGTCATAATAAACAAAGTGAGTTCAAATATTATCTTCGGTAAAACAAACAGATTTGCAATAAGGTCTGCTCTTTCTAATGGAGGACAAAGAGGATGCAGAGGGATGTAGAATGTGGCTGTTAATGGGATAAGAAAAGAATATACAGAAGTTCTAGAAAATAGAGTGTGAGAGTGTAATCAAAAGAAATCGGATATTAGCATGCAAAAAAGGGAGAAGGAGACTCTGAGGGAACAGGTAAACAAAAGGAAAAGAGAGCAAGAAAAGTAAAGAAATAAAAACTTAAATTTTTTTAAAAAGGAGAAAAAAGAAAATCTACTGTATAGCAGTCATATACTAATGAAACCTCCCAGTGTTCAGTAGCCTGATGCATGAGAAGTACCTGACAATGAGCTTCAAGCCTCCAGCAGGCATCTCAGGATGGGATTTGCCCCACCCAAAGATTGGATCTATGGCTTCCAGGATTATCCAAGATGGCTGCTCTGGCTTCCAAATGTGTTGGCAAATGGGGAGCTGCAGCTCAGGGGTGGATGTGGTCAGCTGGAGGTCCTGGAGATGGGATGCAGTTGGTCCAGCAGGGGTCCTGGAGGTCCCATGTGTTTGGTGTTGTTGTGGGATCCTGGAGGCCGGGTGCAATCTGTCGGTCTGGGGTTCCGGTGATAGGGCGCAGTCAGTTGGTCTGGGGGTCCTGGCAGCAGGGAGCAGTCAGTCGATGTGAGGGCCCCAGAGGCAGGGAGATTGGTCGGGCTGAGGGATCCTAGAGACGGGGCTCAGTCAGTCTGGCCAGGTGTCCTACAGGGCCTGGCTGTTGTCTCAAAATCTTTTTTTTTTTTTTTTTTTTTTTAAGTACTAGGGATTGAACCCAAGGATGCTTTACCACCTAGCTACATTCCCAGTCCTTTTCATTTTTTATTTTGACATAGGGCCTCCCTACGTTGACAGGCTGGCCTTGAACTTAGCAATCTTCCTGTCTCACCCTCCTGAGTCACTGGGATTACAGTTGGGCCCACTGCCCTCAGCTTCACTTCCTTTAAACTATAGCATATGATTAAGAAAAAAGAATAAACACTAAACCCATTTAATAAGAAAGTTTACTGATGGGTAATATGTTAAGGCCAAGAAGGTTAATTTACGTGACCAACAGCACTCAATATCAAATAAAAAAAATTAGACTACAATTCAACATTTACCCCCAGGAACATGTTAATTCTAAAAGCTTTTAAGCCCAGAAGGACATGGAAAAAATTGAGAGGAAAAACAGGGGTGGCAATAAGTGATTTTTATTGAATTACATTAAAAATGTATATTGTCCTATCCTCTAGATCCTTTAGCGCTAAAAGAAGGGCTTAACTCGGAAGAGTATTTCTTTCTTGAAGTTCTACATTAGAAAAGTGTTTGGAATGGAGACTTAGAGTTATCTCCATACCACACTTCAGTGATGTTGATGTGAGGCTACAAGAGTGTCCACCTGCGAAAGTCAAGGTCTGACTCCCAGAGATGAAGTTAAAGAGGTAGCTTCCATTGCAGACTCTCTTTTCCATTTGCATTTCAAAAGTAGGATTTTCTTTAATAAGTTTACACCTACTAGAATGTTGTCTCTGCTCAGGCTTTAGAACTGAGAGTCCAGCTAAGCATCTGACTGAGCATTTGATAGAAAAATCTAAGGAGAGGATGAAACAGGTATAATTACCCTAATTGACAGGAAAGCAAGTGTCAGTGTCTAGCATTGAGTGAAAACACTTGCTAACCAGAAAGGCATTGACAAGGTGGGGCAACCAGGTGGCCCAAGAGGAGAGTTTCACTCTGGCTAAATATTACTGATTATACACATGACTCTCATTAATAAGGGGAATGGAGTTCTACTGAGAATTTCTTGATGAAGGAAACAGGAGGAGCAGTAAGAGAGATGCATGGTATAAAGGGAATTAGCCATTGTGGTCTAGAGAGAACCACTGTGGCTAATGCCTTTCAGGTCTGCACTGGGTGAATGATGATAGTTACTTAGACCTAAGAAGGAGAAAGTTTTCAAATAGAAATGATTAAAAATAAATAATCTTATACTCCAGAAAGTATTGCCCAAGAAAGTCAAGTTAAAACCTGTGACTTTTTTTTTTGCGTGTGTGTATTGGGGCTTGAGCCCAGGAGTGCTCTTTTGCTGAGATATGTTCCCAGTCCTTTTTATATTTTTATTCCGAGACAGGAATCTCACTAAGTTGCACAGGCTAGCCTTAAACTTGCCATCATCCTGCCTCAGCCTGCCAAGTAGCTGGGATTACAGATGATAGTATGTACTCTGTAGGAAAAAGCAGGTAGAGGGACAGGATTTCTGAAAGAGGACACAGGATTTCTGAAATAAAAGAACTTGCAGATGAAGATGGGAGTTGAAGTGCTCTTTGCCACATATTCATTGTGTTATCAATTGAGAGTGGAGTTCATCATTAAGTAATGAGGGCCATGAAACAGTCCCTTGGCACATGTGGATGTAACTAACATTTGCGGTTCCTCTATATTCAAAGCATTCTAGAGGTCCACGAAATTTTTAAGTTTGCAGGAGTACAAGTTTGAATTCTGAATTTGAGGTTGGAATGATTAAGTTGCTTAGTTAGGAAGTCACCTAACAAATGAATGGTAATCATATGTTGTGTATTTGTTTTGATTTTGCTTTTTAATTTGCCAGTAGCACTGGTAAAGTTAGGAGGTAACATGGACAATTGAAGTAAAATATTTGACTCACTTAGGTTTTATTTCACATTGTCCTTGTCTCCCACTAACACTGATAATTGAATTTACTTGGCTAAGATAGAGTAGTTCCAATTTCTATTTAGAAATTTCTTGTAGAAGTGGCAAACACTAGAAAGAACAACTCTTGTTATGAAGCTGCGTTTCCAAAGTAGTTATCCAAATTTAATTCAGGAGAAAATTAAATAAAAATGAGAAGGGATTATGTTTTCAACTTAGTTTCAAGTAGACTCATAGCTTCTTAGAAAGAAAAACAGATTATTGTCTTTGCTAAGGAAAGTCAAGATAAATTTGAGTCATAGGCTGCCTAGGCATTTTCCTCAAACTATTGTGAATAATAGATGAACAATTCCAGGTTATAGCTTTCAATTTTGGAGGGCAAGAACTATCTTTCTGCAGTGACTATTTGAATACAACACATTTTGTGGAGGGCATACTTAGAATTCTCTGTGAGAGGACTTTGGAGAGATAGAATGAAAACTCAAACTTAAGTCCTTTTGAGGACAAAGGATTTTTCAAGTCCCAGGAGAATAGAGCCAGAATGAGCCTTAGTGGGTTTAGCAATGAAGGACCTGATTTTGAGACCCAAATAACCAAATCCTGAATTTGGACCCACGATAGGTCCTGATATTGGCTCTGAGGCTGTGAGGAATCTTGGAGCACAATTTTTGTTCTTTGATATTTATAAGCAGGACAAGTACTTTCACTCAGCAGTTAATCAGCATTTGTGTCCTCCCTTCAGAGATATTTGGCTCTCTGAGGCTTTCTCTAAGTTTAGAAGCTGCAGAGGCAAGAGAATACTATCCTTTTCCTCTCTCTGAGCCTCAACTCCCTGCAGGCATTTGAGGGACAAACGAAGGAAGAAATGGTGAGCTCTCCTTCTGATTTTGTAATCAATAATAACAAAGGAAGGAGCAATTAAGAGGAAGATCAATACTTGAACCGAAATGAACGCTAGGGATAGAATTTCTCTTTACCTTTGAAAAAATGTCCTTATATTAAGATAAATTGTGTTTTTTTCTTTAAAATGCTTTTGTTGTTGTTGTTGTTCTGCTTCAGTTTTGCATTCTCTATCCTGAGACAATATAATTAGGAATGATATATAATATAATACAATATGATATATCTCAGTGATAGTACAATGGAATTTTTAAATTATGTCTTTTTTAAAATTAAATGATTGACTTTACAGGTGGATTATAATTTTTAGGTACATACTCTTTTGTAATGTGTATTCTTTCTCCAGGGCTGAAAAAAATCATGCTTTTCATGAGTCCATCTTAAAATTACCTTTTGTGAAGTCTTACGATATGTTTTATTAGACATAGCAGATTTCAAGGCAATTTTATTAATTATAAAACCTTGAAGTTTTAATTTTTATCTATCTATATCATCTATTATCTATCTACTTATTTAGTACTATTGGGGATCAAATCCAGAGATGCTGTACCACTGAGCTACATCCCCAGTCCTTTTTTTATTTTTTTACTTTGAGATAGGGTCTGGCTAAGTTGTACAGGCTGACCTCAAACTTGATTCCTCCTGCCTCAGACTCCAGAGTCACTGGGATTACAGGCATCTGCCACCATGCTTGGCAAAACCATGAAGTTTTAAGTAGAACTGAAGCACATAGGAAAAGGTAAGGCATTCTTAAGGGAGAACCATCAAATTTTTCAACAAGAGCTGTAAAATTGAGGACTTAATTTCTATATTTTGATCACTAGGGAAGAAAGAGGGAGGAAAAAGGAAAGAAATGAGGATGGGAACATAGAAAAGATTGGGAGAGAGAAAAACCAAACATTTCCCCTCCAAAATGAAAAGGGGAATAAAATGTGGCTCAGTTAGGGAGAGATACAGCATAGATACAGCATAGAGAGGCTGGAGAGAGGATTTAATGGCAAGTTCAATAAGGTGGCACTTGCTTTTCAGTCATTCTGGTAAACATTATATTTATATTTGAGCCCTCTTATACTCTGAGAAGTTTAGGACTTCCTGACCTCTTGCGAAGAATGGAATGATAATCCTTAGCCTCTCTGAGGTCTTCCAAACCATTACTTGCCATCTTTTAGTTGACATTCATTGATGAGGAAATAATTCATGTCCAGTGCCCTAGCTACATCACATGATATTCCTATCTAGACTGGGAATTATCCTTCTTACTCTCATCTACTAAAGTCAATGTTCATTTTTTCCACTTCTTGCCATTTAACAAATGTAGGGAGCCTTGTGCTAGGTGTTAGAAGGTTATTTTTTTTAACTTTATAACTGTTGTGTTTCTTAATTTAAATTTAACACTGAAGTTATCTGGGTGGTCAAGTGTGCTGGTGCATGCCTATAATCCCAGCTACTTAGGAGGTCGAGACAGGAAAACCACAAATTTGAGGATAGACTGAGCAATTTAGGGAAACCATGTCTCAAAATAATAAATAAAAAGGACTGGTGATATAGCTCAGTAGTAGAGTGCCCTGAGGTTCACATCCTCTTAAAAAAAAAAATTAAGTTACCTGATTGGGTTATTTTTTAAAAATAATATCCATGTGGATTACCTGGATATAGCACCTACTGATGCCATGATTCAGGTGATATTTATAGAAGTCTTTCCCATTGCCTTGTACAGAGTAGGCGCTCAGTGGTTATTAGGTTTTTTTCCTTAATAGTAAAGATGATAATGATTTGTTTTTTAAAAAGTGGTAAAATGACAATCTAGGCTTAAATTGTTTAATTAAGGTTCCAATTTTCTTTTTGAGTAGGTTTCATATTCATATAAAGAGAGATTTTGGAGGTTGTGGGGGTGTAGTTTAGTGGTAGAGTGCTTGTGTACAAGACCCTGGGTTCAATCTCCACACCACTCAAGCACCACAGAAATAAATAAATAATAAATAAAAATAAAACAGCTTTGCTAAGATGGAACTAAAATTAAAAAATTCAAAAAAATTTACAACACCGATGGTGTTACATATTTGCATCTACCACTTAACACACTTTCTCTATTTTGAAGTGTTCCTTTGGCATTACTAGCAAGCATTTTAGGTATAAAACACTGTTCCTTTCGGTCTCAAGGTAAAATTTGTGTCTTTGTAACCTCATGGGACTCTCAGCAATAGAACTCAACATTTAGGATAAATTCTAAATATATTATTACAGCTGTGAATACCCATGGTGGCCTGATGATTATTAGCCAAGAAGCATTTATTGAGTACTCATGTCCAGCTGTGCTTGCTCTGACATATGGTGGCAACAAACACAGGTTAATTTCTCTTTTTTTATTTTTTTGGTGGTAGTCAGTTATTTAGTTGAACTTTCTTAACTTCCTTCCAAGGTTGTTGTAGTTACCATAGTTTTAAAGAATTTATTTGAAACAATAATCACGTCCCATAAGGAGTAGATCAGAGAGCCAAGTAAGGTTTCTTCCACAGGAAGTCCTGAAGATCTCTGTCTTCGTTTCCATTTTGAAGACTGTCATATTTGCCTCTCCTAAAATGTTGTAGAAAAGAGTCCAGCATGGCGGTGCAAGCCTGTAGTCCCAGCTACTTGAGAGACTGAGATGGAGGATCATTGGAGCCCTCATGAAACAGAGCCCCTTTGAAATGAAAAACTCTCAATAGTTTAGTTCCTGAACTTTCTCATGCTGAGAATGGAAACTATAAAACTACTCACTGGCCTCTACATACACCAAGGAAACTGACACTAATGCATTCTCTGGCCGGTACAGTCTGGCTAAATTACATATGTGTATATCCTGGTTTTGTTTCCTTCTGCAGGACTGCAGAGAAACAATCTAACTGCATCTCACAAGTTGGATCAAACTGTATTAATTCATTTTTCCCTTTTTTACATAGTTCATTTATTTCTTATGCAGAGATCCAGGGAAGCACCCTATCTTTACTGTCAATGACATATAAGTTTGAGACTGACACCAGTCTAGCCAACATGGTGGGACTCCATTTCAAAACAAAACCAAAAATATAAAAGAAAGATTCTTTCAAAATAGGTTGATGGGAAGATAAACCATGAGATTCCTAAGGCCTTTTTCACATGTAGATTTTGGTAGTTTTTCTAACCGATGGAGGGGAGGATCTCTAAAAACAACACCAGAAAAACACAAAAAGCCCCTAAAAAGTGCCACTTGGCTTCTGTAACTGCAGGGAGCTCTAATGAACAGGTAGGCATGGGCTATGTCTACCACACTATTGACCCCTGTTCATCCTTAATCACTTGTGCAAAGAAAGTCTGGAGACTAACAGAAAAGCATTATAGAGCTTTTATTGATCTCTGCTCTGACTGTGAACTGGAGCTAGAGACTTGTTAAGCTAAATGAGCTCAACTGAGACTCAGGCTGTCAACATTTATGCAGAACCTGCACATTTGCTCTGGGTCTGCAGGGGTTTTCTTCTGTCAAGGCATAAACATTGTACATGGACAGTTTTGAACTGAGCTTTCTGGTAGTTAAAATAAAAAAAAAGAACCTGCCTTTTTGTTTTTAGTGAAATATATTTCTGTTGTTTTAATTTTATAAGTAACATGTTTAGAATTTATCATTAAAAAGTGTTTTTATACTTGACATTGGTAGCATTTCCTCATTGTCAGTAAATGAAATAGTAGCTTCCTGCTTGGTTTAGTACAGTGTTAATTTTACTTCATTGTCCCTTGTGGTTAGAGGTATTTAAGTAGGGGTCTGGAAGGAATTAATATTATAGGGTGGTGGTTCTCAGTATGTGGGCTTCAGCCAATAGCGTTAGCCTCACTTGGGAACTTGATAGAAATCTCACTGCTCCAGATGATTCTGTCACGTACAAAAGTTTGAAATATGAGTCATAGATTGGTAATTTCTCTAGGAGGAAGAAGAGGATGGGGAGTATCAGGAACAACATAGGTTTCTTTTTCAAGCTTAGTCTTTCTTTTCTCTCCTATGTTCCTCCTTCTACTCCATTACTGTACATTAACCCTCACCTTGGGAATCTGACACATCCTTTGGAGGTGTTGGTGTGAACCATTGGACTAGATGAACGAAATTTTTAAGAGATGGTCCATTACTAAGGACCATTTGACCTTGTGACTTTTCTAGATACTTGTTAATAAAAAATTTTAAATTTCTGTTATTGTTATATATACTATAGTTATAGTGAGAAGTAAAAGAAGAGGTGGGGTTTCTTTTCTTTTTTTCCAGTACTGTGATAGAATCCTGAAGTACTTTACCATTGAGCTATATCCCTAATCTTTTTATTTAATTATTTATTTTTTAAGAATTTGAGACAGGGTCTTGTTATGTTGTTGAAGCTGGTTTTAAATTTGTAATCCTCCTGCCTTAGCCACTCAAGTCACTGGGATTGCAGTTGTTTGCCACTGGGCCCAGAAGATATGTGTCATTTTACAGTCTGGACCAGCCTCTGTTACAGAGCTTTTCTAGGAAATCTTAGAATGTTTCTATTCTTTTTTGGAAGAAAGATTCTAATCTTGTTGTATGATGCTTTGCATTTTGGGTTTCTCAGAGGTAAGCTACCTAGTGCAGTAAGCTGAGGTAGGATAGAAGAAAGCAGGATGGATAGAAAGGAGACAACTGGAAGGAAAGAGGGACTTACCTTTAAATCTAAAAACTCCATGAATGCCCTCACCTTCACTACCCTTAGGCCTGTTTTCCTCCAGACCTAAATTCTTAAAAGGTCCAATAAATCTTAGAGTACTGCCAATCCAGTTAAATCATATCTGTATACCTGTTTGCTTCCAAAATGTATTTTGTAGACTAATTAAAAAAAAAAAAAAACCTAGAGAGAGAGCGCGCATGTTCAAGACCCATGATATGGGTTCAGGTAAGAGCTGCCCATTAACTAGAAAACATCAACCTGAAGATTCTGAGAAGCACCAGACCACTGTGGCCTACTTTGTGCTCTGTGATCAAAAGGCTTGCTCTCACTCAGCTGATGCCATCCAGTGCTTCTTCATGTCCACCATTTACATAATTTCCTTTGAAAGAAAAGAGACCTCCAAAGCACAGTTCACTCACTTTCCAGGACCCAGGCTCCCTCTCCCTTTGAGTGCCCTATTCTATTGTTCGCTTTTCTGAATAAATCTCTACTTGTGCCTTTTTAATGCATCCTGATATTTCTCTCTGTGCTGTAAGTCAAGAACATGACAGGGTTGAGCTGAAGTCCCTTCTCTCTTCTGGGAACCTCCTCAGACTCCATCCAGTGACACAATGATTGTAATGTTGTTTAGCCTTCAAATCCAGGCTGCCTAGACATAAATCCAGGCTCTGCTGGGTGATGTTATGACCTTGGGAAAGTTTTTTTATATCTCTTCATTTGTAAAATCAGGCTAGCGATAATATCTACCTTTTAATGCATGTTAAGTGACAGTTGATAAGGGCTCAATAAATGTTAGATATTACTATTAATAATTATTGTGTAATGAGATTAAATTACATAATACTGTGTAGGTCACTAATTGGAACACTAATTGGGTAATTTTACCCAAAGTCACATACACAGAGTTTTGAATTCCAGGTATGTATCTTACTGCAAGTAACTTATCCTCTCCTGAGCCTTGATTTTCTTATCTTTGAAGTGGAGACAGTCCTGTCTGCTTTATAGGGGTGTTGTGAGCAGAAAGAAGAACATTTGGAAGAATCTGGTGTACCCAATACAAATGGCTATTATTCTTTTTATTGCTACTTACTTTTCTTGAACTAAATTTTAAATAGCAACTTCCCTTTCCTTTGGAAATCGAGGGAGTCTGATTTAGAGGAAGTGTATATGCTGTGGAATGGTCCATATGCCACTTTGCTATTAGAATATGACTCATTATTTCTAAACTTAGTATTGCTTTATTTGTGTGCTCTTTGCTTTTCTCAGAAATCCCTATATTCAGATCCAACCATAAGTTCTGTAATAAAAGACAGCAACTACAATTACATGCATCTTTCTGAGCCACCACAAGTCACTCCTTTGAGGTTTTCTGACCAACCAGTGATGTAAACAGGACTAATATTTCAGGAAGCAACTGTGGCATTTTACAATTGTGTAGAGCTCTTCTATTTACAAAAGTTTTCGAATTTCAATATCTTCTTCTATTGAGGTACAATTTACATATGGTGAAATATATAGAGTTTAGTTATAATTCCTTTAGTCTAGATAAACATGTACACTTCTATCAAGACATAGAATCACCCCAGAAAGTTTCCTCATGCCCTTTCTCAATCAACTCTTTACTCCCATCTCACGAAACCCATTATCCTGATTTCTATCACCACAGGTTTGATTTTCTTGCTGTAAACTTCATGTAGATGGAGTTCTGCAGTCTTCATCGGTCCTGTTTTCCTTAGTATAATGTTTTTGAGATTCTTCTGTCCAGTCTCATGTATCAATAATTTGTTCCTTTTTGTTTCAGAGTAACATTCTATTGTACAGATATGTCATACTTTGTTTATTCACTTTTCTGTTGAGAATCACTTGGGCTGTTTCCATTGTTTCTTTTCATCATTATGATAATGCTGTTGGAAAGTCAGAAATTTCAACTATTGTTACTGGCAGTCCAGCCAGGGAACCTGGCTGACTGAATTTGGCCATCTATCTACATTAGAAAAAGACAAACTATGTCCTTTTTCTAGCCAGTTTGGATCCAGGCAGTTTCCCTTGCTTGGTTGGTGCTAATAGAATGGTTCCTTCCTTCTCCTCAGTTTGATCAGACCGCTTAAAATTCATTTCTTCCTTGTTGTGTAGGTGGGCGACTGAACGTGGCCACACGGGATCCAGGCAGGTTCCCTGACTTGCCTGCTGGCAATGCTATCTCCATTTTTCAGATTAAGAAGCTGGGACTCAGGAAATGAGGCAACTCAACATTCCTAGCAAATGAGGAACTTGGGAGCAGTACTTGGTCTTCTGGCTCCAGATCCTCTGCTTCCCTCGCTTCCCATTTTCTGAGACCAGTTTGCTTTTGTTCCTGACTAGGAGTTCTGCCTTGTTTTTTATCAAGGTTTCATCTGACTCGGCTCATCCTTGATGGAGAAAGATCTAGAACCACAGAAGTCAGAAATCTGGCCCCACTCTGGAATAAAACTTGGTATGCCTTAGTTTCTCAGGTGGAGTAGATGGTTTTCTGAGGCTGGCCTAAGGGTCAAATAGGAGGAGAGAGGATCTGGTCGACATTGGGTTAGACTGTAGAACATTTGAAGAGATGTCTGAAGAGATCATAGAACTTCTGGAGAGAAGTTTTGCTTATTCTAGTGATAAAGGGCAAATAGGATGGACAATGAATAGATGAGACTGTCAATTCAGCGCTGCCACACATCAGCTGTGTGAGCTTAGGCATCCTAACCTTTTTGAGTCTATTTCTCCATCTGTAAAAGAGGGTATGTGGTGCTTCCCTCCCAGGTCTTGGAAGTTCATGACCAAAACTGTCCTTCCTGTGCTCTGTCCAGGGTGGGCTTAAGGGAGCATCACCATATGATTTGCATTGACCTTTCTGTGGGATTTCTATCATATGGAAAATTCAAATCCTCCTCTTTGTTTTTGAAAACAATAATTTATTATTTATAGAGTCTAAATAAGATAGTAAAATCCTCATAAAAGTTAAGCAAGGGAGGTGCACAGAGGGGTACTTTAAGACAACTGAGAGAATGGACATAGGTAAATAGGTAAATATGTCCTTTAAAGACTCTCTTTTTTGGGGGGCGGTACTGGGGATTGAACTTAAGGGCACTCAACCACTGAGTCATATCCCCAGTCAGTCCTATTTTGTATTTTGTTTTATTTAGAGATAGGGTGTCACTGAGTTGCTTAGCACCTCACTGTTGCTGAGTCTGGCTTTGAACTCGTGATCCGTCTGTCTCAGCCTACTGGGCTGCTGGGATTATAGGTATGCACCACCGTGTTGGGCTCTAAAGACTCTTCCTTCTCAAGAACAAGGCAGACATACTCAGAAAGACACTTCTTATTCTGAATGCTAATGCTGATTAGACTGCATGGTTAAATAAGGTGTGTAGGGAAACCAAAAGGAGCAAGAGTCTTATTCAGCTTCCAGTACCCCATTCCTGTCCTGTTATGAATTTAGTAATGGTCTCTGTTTCTTTGTCTATAACCCAGAAATAGCACTCTTTGATATGTACTTCAGTATTTGATGTGAAATTTGACAAGTTCATTCTTTTCAATAATGTATGTGAGTGCAAAGATTAATTTAAAAAAGTATTTTACATGTATACTATGTAATGTGAGGTAAACTATGCCATTCACAAAAACCTTCCTTTTTTTTTTTTTTTTCTTTGCGGTGCTGGGGATTAAACCCAGGGCCTTGTGCTTGCAAGGCAAGCACTCTACGGACTGAGCTATCTCCCCAGCCCACAAAAACCTTCTAATGTGAGAAGATTGCTATGAAAATGATTTAATAGTAGAATTTATTAAAGTCGGGTCATACAAGAATTAGGAGGAATCTTAGAAAAACCTAGGGTGGGATGATGAGCTCTATCTCTGAGACCTTCTACAGGCAATTTTAGAGTTCATGACATCACTGACTTTTCTCAACCAAGATCGAAAAAAAGTGGATAGCAAATGACTCAACGTGTATTTACTGCTCTGCAAAACAACTTTGCTCTCTATCATTGCCTTTAATGTTTCCCAAGGAAACAACATACTTCTAAACACTCGATGCCTGTACCCAGAGAGGAGAAACAATCCCCACAGTCTGGAAATCAGAGTGCTTGAAAAGCATTTCATTTACACCTTTCTATAACTGGTCTTTGAGCACTTTCAGGGCCCTGGTTTGGGTTTCAGTCCAACACATCCTTTGGATGCAGGAGGAGGGAAGAACAAATGTGCCTTTGAGTGTGGAGTATCCTCTTTGAATGAAGAATCCTTGAGAGGAAATAGATGACCCATGGGCAAAGACAAAAGAAGTTAAAAGGAGTAACAGAAGATAGAGAAAAATACATCTTATGCAGTTGATATTTATGTGACAATTGCTTGTTTTGGACCTTTTGTTGGGAAACATTTTCTTTTGGAACTCGTTTTATGTATCACTCTAAGTGTATTGCATATTTTCTTATTTTTCTTTATATGTCTGTCTCCTCTTCCCAGCATAAAGAAAGATACTTTGAATTTCAGGTGACAATAAAGCATATGATTTTAAGTACTTGTTCAAAAGTTAACATTTATGGAATGTTTTTCTACAAGTCAGGCTCTGTAATCTTCATTTTTACATAGATTACTTTGATTCTCATAACAACCAAATAAGAATATTATGAGTTTTGTTCTTATCTTCATGTGACAAATGAGGAAACTGAAGACAAGAAGTTAAGTTGACAAGTTTGGATAATTGGTAAGTAGCACATGCCAAGGACAGTGGTAGATACCAAAGTTATCGCTTTATACTATGATATTGAGCTTCTTGATGGTGGAGGCCCTGTTAAATCCATCTTCAGTACTCAGCTTGTAATATAGTCTCTGACTCATTCATAGAAACTGAACATTTTAAAGGAACTTTTGCAAAATGGCTGCTATCCTTACATCTCCCCGCCTCTTCGTGTGCATATCATCAAGATATAGAAATGATGAAGGGAAAATTTGGTACTCCCTTTTGGACTTACTACCTTTGACACCTAAATGTAGATGTTGGTTAAACAATTATATTTATGGGGCCACAGCTCAGGGAAGAAATCAGGGTTGGAAATAAAAGTATGGTTTTCAGCAGTGATTAGGTAACATTTAAAATCATGTCCCAGCATAGAGCTATGGTGGGATGGAGCATGGGTGTGAGGGAGCTGGCGAACAGAGTTGAAGACACAGTCGTGGGCTTCAATAATTAGCAGTTGGATATAGAAGAAATAAAGTGAGTTGTGATTGGAAAACTAGGAATGAGGAGTCAGATGCTGAGAGGGAAAGTGATTTGGGGAATGAGTGTGGGCAAGGGGGTCAAAATGGAGCAAGAGAGCAGGTGGGAGGAGGATGAAGTTTTGACCATCAGCTTTGATGTGGTTGAAAATCCTTGGTAAGGGTTGTAACATGGGTGTGATAGATGTTAGAGATTAGTGTGGGTTGGAGACGGGATGGAGGGAACCTAGGATGGGACAAAAGCTGAATGGGGACAGAGGGCCAAGGGAAGAGGTTTTTCGGGCAGTACTGGGAATTGAATTCATGTTGAGTTTATCACTGAGTTACACCCCCAGCCCTTTTTATTTTTTCATTTTGAGACAGGGTCTTGCTAAGTTACCTAGGCTGGCCTCAAATTAGTAACCCTCCTGCCTCAGCCTCCTGAATCTCTGGCATTACAGGCTTGTGCCACTGCACCCAGCTGTTGTTTTTAATAGATGATATTAGTTCATATTTTGTACTTAAGGAAATGATCCAGTAGTGAGGGAGAAAACGAAGATGCAGGAGAGAGAGGGGAGAACACTGGAATGTTGTTCCAGAGAAGGGAGGGGAGCAGCACTGCAGTGGGGGAGGAGGGACATTCCCTCCATATTCAGGAGAGAGGGCAGGATATGTGGCACCCTGAAAATATTCCTCCCTTCCCTTCGTATTCTTACACTCTCAGAACTGATGGATTTTGCAGATGTCAAATGACACCAATTTATTCTTCTGGACAAATACATAACAGAAAATAGTTAATCAAAAGTTCTTGAAAGAATAATGTAAAATTTAATAGCCAAAGGATCACATCAACATTTAAGGTTGAGCTTTCAACTGTTTGCTATTTCCATAACTGCTAAGATTAAAGAAAGAATTTATCAGAAAAATAAATGCAAAAAAATCTTTTGTTTTTTGTTTTGTTTTGGTACTGGGGTTGAACCCAGAAGTGCTTTATTACTGAGCTATATCTCCAGCCTTTTGTTTTTTTTTTTATTTTTTAGACAGGATCTTGCTAAGTTGCCAAAACTGGGCTTGAATATGATCCTCCTGCTTCAGCCTCCCAATTAGCTGGGATTACAGGGGCGCAATACCACATCCAGCTTCAAAGTCTTTAATAAAATGGTAAACCCTTTCCCCACACACCGTTTTGTAATCTAGATTGTTAACTTTCTTGTCAATCATTGGTCCAATTAGCCTGTGGGCTTTCACTATTTAAGGGCAATTCCCCTGCTATTTGCTCTTCTTTTCTCTCACTTTCACTCTCACCCTCACTCACTCACTCTCTCACTATTCCTTTTCTCTTTCTCTTGCCCTTAAGGGCAGACACTGTTTGCCTGCTTATTAAAGTCTCTTGGTGTGAGTTCCCGTGTCCGAAGTGGTTTCTGAGTGCTTTCGTTGGTGCTGTGACTCAGATGTGCTCTTCTACTGCCACTTAGGTGAGTGGAATCCTATCTGACTCCCCAGATCCCTGGATGCTGGTCTCAATTTCCATTAGCCCAGACACTCGGTTGCACATCCACCACTGGCCTTCAGATTGGTGAGTTTTCCCCAAGTCGACTGAATCATTCTTCTGCTGACTTGAGATGTGACTGTTGATCATCTGGCACCCTCAAGGTGGTTGAGGAGTGGGGGTTCCCCCAGTCATGACTTTTATAGTTACTACTGGCCCCCTTAGTTGACCTTATCTGATGGGTGGGTCCCCAACCTTTATGGTGGAGATCCTCTCTCATGGTTGAGGCTTCTCTTCACTTTCTCTCTTGAAAATCCTGGTACCAGGTCCTCAACTCTCTTGGCTTTTGCCTGGCACACAGTGACGGGGGTGACGACTCCCATCATTGTGCTGCCTTCTCGTCTCCAGCCAATTAGTCTGTGACCTTGGGACACCTTGGACACCGACTTGGCGGTTTCTCTGTCTCCACCATGGAATCTAGGGCTTCCATTCTGGCAGACTCACCCTTGGGATGATTAATAGAAAATCTTAAGTCCCTTCACCTGATCCCTGACCTAGAGCCATCAATACTTATTTACTTGTGCAATAATATTTGGCCACAGTATCCTTTGGATAATCAGTCTAGGTGACTGGTTAATGGCACTTTGGATACTAAAGTTTTGAGGGACTCATACAACTTCTGTGAACAAGCAGGCAAGTGAAAAGAAATTCTTTATCTTCAACCTTTCTCTTTCTTGCAAACTAAACTTGAATTTTGCTCTTCCTGCAAACCCAAACACCTCTTTTTGGCTTCTCTTCCTTCTAATCCCTCCTTCTCTGACTTTGATTTGGCTAATGAATCATCCCCATACTAGTCTCCTGCAGCAGAGGCCTTTCCAGCCCCTGCTCCTTCATCTTCTTTGCCCTGCTCTGTTTCTGCACACCCCTGCCCCCAGCCTGCCTAGTCCTACCATCACACTGTCCTGTGCACATGTTTTAGCCACCCTATGGCAGGTGGCCGGTGTGGAGGGAGTGATCAGAGTCCATGTTCCTTTTTCACTTATTTCACCGATCAACCCCACCCATCCCATTGGGGCTGAAGCAGTTCCAGACAGGGAGCCCCAATGGGGCTATAACATGGAGATTGGGCATCTGTGGCAGGAGGAGTTCCAAACCTGCATCCTTGTAGGTCTCTGTAAGGCAGTCATTCAACTATTAACTATGATAAACTTTAGGAAGTAATACAGGACAAGGCTGAAAACCCATCTGCCTTTCTGAGTCACCTCACAGAGGCCATGCTCAAGTATAGTAACCAGGATCCTGAAACTCCAGAGGGACAGTTACTTGTGATTTTTTTTTTTTCTCAAAGTTACCTGGACATAAAGGCTAAATTGAGGTGTTTGGATAGGGGGCCCCTCACCCCACAGTCAGAGGTTATAGCAGTGGCATTCAAAGTGTATAACAGAAGGGAAGGAAAAAAAAAACGCACAAAATACCTAATGCTAGCCAAAGCCTTTTAACCAGATAGACCTGCCCAGCCAACCACTACTAGGGGCACCCTAGCTCCCAGAAGACCTCCAGGCCCATGTCTCAAGTGTGGAAAAGAGGGTCACTGGGCACAAGTCTGCCCCAATCCCCAGTAGCCCCTAGGTCCTTGTCCAAAATGCCATCAACCAGGACATTGGGCAGTGGATTGCCCTGGTGCTTAGAGAAGTGCCAGGTCACCCTCGCCCCCTCCCCCCAGTGACTTAGTGGGATTGTCAATGGATGACTAAAGGGGCCTGAGACTTTTACATCCGATGACCTTCACCATTCAGGAGCCCCAGGTGACCCTTATGGTGTCAGGCAGGCAGTTCCCTTTCCTTATAGACACTGGAGCCACCTTTTCAGTGCTGCAGGAGTTTTGGGGACCCACTTCCCCTGCAAGATCCTCTATTGTCAGGATAGAGGGAAAACCATACCACCCCCTAAAAAGCCCTTCATTACGTTGCCATAGGGACAAATTTGCTTCACTCACTCCTTTTTGATATTTCCTATGTGTTCCATTTCCCTCCTGGGAAAGGACATCCTAACCAAACTGGGTGCCTCTATTTCCTTCTCATCCACCATGCACCTCCACCGCTATTCCTCTTCTCATGACCTTGTAGGAACATACAACTCAACCTGAGTCTTCATATCCCCTTCCTCCATCCCTTGTTGACCCCAAGGTTTGAGCCACCCACATACCCTCTGTGGCCACATGCTTGCCTATACTCATTTTCCTGAAGGATCCAACATCCTACCAGTTCAGACCCAATATCCCCTTCCCCAAAGGATCCTCTTAGGGCTTCAACCAGTCATCCAGGATTTAAGGCAGAAACACTTTCTGCTCCTTGTCAACTCACCTTATAACACTCCTACCCTGGCTGGTAGGAAGTCTAATGGATCTTACCATTTGGTGCAAGATCTCTGCATCATCAACTCAGCAGTTGTCCCCATCTTCCCCATTGTGCCCAATCCCTACACTTTGCTTTCCTCTATCCCCTCCTCCACCACATACATCTTTGCGTTGGATTTGAAGGATGCCTTTTTCACTGTCCCTCTTTGTCCTGACTCGCAGGATCTCTTTGCTTTCACTGGACTGACCCTCTCACCCAAGTTTCTTCTCAGCTGAAGTGGACAGTTCTCCCACAGGGATTTTAGGACAGCTCTCAGTTCTTTGGCCAAACACTGTCTCATGATCTTGCTTCTCTTACTTTCGTTTCCTTCTCTCTCTTACAGTATGTTGATGATCATTTATGTAGTCCCTCTCTCGAGGACTCTCAAGGAGACACTAATAATCTCCTAAATTTTCTGGTTGACAGGGTAGAGGATCTCTCCAGCAAAGGTACAGCTTTACCAATCTCAGGTTATTTATTTAGGAGTCAGTCTTTCATCTGTAGAGAAAAAAGCATTTTTGCAGAACATGCCAACTCCATCAACCAAGGAAGAAGTCCCTTCCTTTTTAGGGCTAGCAGGATATTTACGATCCTGGATCCCAAATTTTTCCATCCTGGCAGTCCCTTTGTATGAGGCTTCAAAGGGCATTCCCACTGACCTCTTTTCAACCTGGTGGAGGATCCTTTCCAGACCCTAATGAAAGTCCTTCAAGTCCCAGCCCTACACCTCCCTGACATCACCAGATTATTCTACCTGTTTGTCTCTGAGAAAAGTGGGTTCGCTTTGAGGGTCTTAGGACACGTGTTTGGTCCTACCTTTGGCTTAGGGGCATACCTATCAAAAAGGCTAGACCCCACTGTAAGAGGCTGGGCACTACGTCTTAGCATATTGGTCACAGCATTTGTCTTAAAATACTTTCCTTTGGGGCTCTCACTGAAGTCCTTTCACCTCATCATCTGTCTGAACTTCTTATTTATGAAGGTCTGCAAACTCTACTTCCACTTTGTAAACTACTCTTATTGAGGATTCTTCCATTTCCTTTAAGACATGCATTCCATTAAATCCTGCCATCCTCTTACCCCCACCTTCCAATATTCATGCTTCAATAACCCATAGTTGCCTTGATATTCTGGAAGTGTTCCTTCCCTGCCCCTCCAAGGAGGGGACCTTACATATCCCTACTTTCATATGGTTCACTGATGGGAGCTCTTTTGTCCATGAAGGGATCTGATGAGCTGGATATGTCATTGTCTCCCTGGAAAAGGTTTTAGAGTCAGGACCACTACCTAATAGGTGGAAGTAATCACCCTCACTCGCAAATTCACCCTCACAAAGGGAGAATCCCTCACAATCTGCACTGACTCTAAATATGCTTTCCATATTATCCTTTCCCATGCCACTATTTGGAAAGAGAGGGGCCTTCTTACCACAAAAGGGAATTCTAGCAACATCCCAAACCTCCTTGAGGCTCTTCACTTCCCAGCAGCCATAGGCCTTGTACATTGCCAAGCTCATCAGGCAAATCAATCATTCATTTCTTCAGGCAACAACAAGGCAGATGAAGAGGCTAGAAGAAGAGCCCCATCATTCACACCAGTCCCTATTATGACTCTTCATGATCCCTTACCTCCACCGCCCCCCAACAGGGAGATACTTTCCTACCTCCATTGTCTATTTCACCCCAACCTTTCTTCACTCTCACCATTTGCTGAGACTCATTTGCAACTGTTCATTTGCAACATTTCATTTCTGAAATGTCACATGTAAAGTTTGTCTACGAACCAATTCTATGGCCATCAGATCCCCTGCTTTTCCGACTCACCAGTCCTGTGACACCATTCCAGGGGTAAACTGGCAACTTCATTTCACTCATATGCTCACAGTAAGAAAATCTAAATACTTTTGGTTATGGTAGACACCTTCTGGGGATGGGTTGAAGCCATCCCCACCTCCAACAAAAGGGCACTAACTGTCTCTACCTTCATCCTTCATGAAATCATTCCTCGCTTTGGAGTGCCTACCTCCTTCCAGTCAGATAATGGGCCTGAATTCATTTTCCAAGTTCCCCAACCACTTGCCAAGGCTCTTGGAGTCTCTTGGCATTTCCATGTTCCCTATAAGGTCATTGGGTAAAGTAGAACGAACAAACCAAACTTTTAAAAATATTTTAACCATGGACTAGGGATATAGCTCAGTTGGTAGAGTGCTTGCCTAGCATGTGCAAGGCCCTGGGTTCAATCCCCAGCACCACCAAAAGAAAAAAAAATATATATTTTAACCAAACCATTCTTTAGAACTTCACCTTGATTGGGTTAAACTCCTGCCTCTTGCTCTTCTGAGTCTTTGCTTGCTCCCAAAGAAAGCTACCAATATTTCCCCTTTTGAGCTGTCCCATCCTTCCCTCTGGGAAAATGCCCCTTCCTTCCTCTCTTTCTTCTAATATATTTAGTTTTCTCCTAAACCACATTCGGGTATTCCTATGGGGTTACGCTGATTCCTCCCAGCCTAGAGCCTTGTCTGGCCTCCTGGTCCAACCTCTTCAAATAAGAGACCAAGTTCTTATCTCTCCTCCTAAGGAGGCCACAGCCCCTCTATCTCCCAAATGGCAGGGACCCCATGTGGTGATTCTGGCTATGCCAACCACTGTTAAGGTGCGAGGTTTACCGGAATGGCTACACATTTCTCGGGTTAAGCTCTACTCTCAATCCACAAGCTTCTTTCCAGCTTCTAACCCTCAGGCTTCTTCCAACCAATACTCAGCAACCCCAATGGGACCTCTCCACCTCAGGCTGCAGGCCATCAAACCCTCTACCCTTCTCATTCTGGAGGCCGAGGACTAGAACACGGAGGCACCGAACAACTACAACCAGGCATGAGAACTGGACTGCCAGCTACATACTTGCCTTTCTTGCCATTCACCCTGTCTGCTATTTTTCTAACTATTAGATTTTTTCCTAATAGATCTGTCTAGTTTGTGTTCCAGGACTATCAGGACCTTATAAAGGATGAATCGGAGTCTAGCTACAAGTGCACTCCCTAGGGGAACTATCCAGTCCCCAAACCCCGCCTACTGCAATGACATTGCCTTCCCCTGAATCAGTTCTACAGCATGTCCAGCAGGAAGCAGTCATTGAAGATGGATCTTTGCCCATATGCCCAAAAGGGATCTTCTTATAAAAACAAAAATGGGGGGATGTAAGGAACAAGTCTGCAGCTATTTCTCCCCTGATTCTGCCCCTTCCCCACACACCACTTTGTAATCTAGATTGTTAACTTTCTTGTCAGTCATCAATCCAATTAGCCCATGGGCTTTCACTATTTAAGGGCAATTCCCCTGCTATTTGCTTTCTTTTCTCTCTCTCACATTCACCGTCGCTCATTCTCTCACTCTCTTGCTCTTCCTTTCTCTTTCACCCTTAAGGGAAGACACTCTGTTCATCTTCTAATAAAATCTCTGGTGTGAATTCCTGCATACGGAATGGTTTCCTGAGTGCTTTCACTTAACATATTTTCATTACTTTTCAAATGTTTGTGTTATTTTTTGTAACAAAACTAAATGGTTTTATTACAACTTGACAAGTATTTTGCCACTGATGTTCTGCAAAGTTTACTAATTTGCTCAAGGTTGCCCAGCTGGCTTAAATTAAAGCTCATTCTGGGTTCAGAGTTGCTTTTCATTTTCTTTTCCTTTCTTCTCTTTTCTCTCCTCTTTCTCTTGCCCTTCTTTCTTTCCCTGCAGTAGTCAGGATTGAACCCAGGGGCATTCTACCAGCACACCACACCCCCAGCCCTTTTTATTTTGAGACAGTCTTGATAGATTGCTGAGTCTGACTTCAAACTTATGATCCTCCTGCCTCAGCCTCTGGAATACCCACAAAATGGGATTATGGGTGTGTGTCACCACTGAGTTGCTTTTCTTATATCTGTTTTGGTAGGTAAATGTTTTGATGTAAATAATATTTTTATTTAACTTGTGGAAGACTTTTGGCTCAAAAATTTGTTGCTCATATAACTATAGAAATTGTATTTATTTAAACAAGCTATAGTATTTTTCTTCTGGTTTAGTATGTAAACATGGCAACCAGGAAGGAAGGAACAGAGAGGAAAGGCATGAAAGGAAGGAAGGGAGTAGGTAGGTCAGAAATAACTAATGTTGTCTTATTTATAACGTTAGCAAAGTCAATGACTAAGTGTCTTTTCACTCAGCATCATATATGCAAGAGATACCATGTATTTCCTATTTTGATTCTGACTTGAGTTTAAACAATCTTTGTTCTTGTGGTTTTGTAACATTTGTGGGATCTTTGTTGTAAAATTGTGGTTAAAACACACACGTTCCCTGTGTTCTGTCAACTGGTAAGATGGGTGTGTGCTGAGCCCATTCCTGCCTCTTTGCCTCAGAGCCTGAGTACTTTCCATCCTACTGCTTTGGTCATAAATGGTCAACTTCCTCAGCTGCTTATTGATAGCTGCAAGCTCCATCATAGCTCACTCACTCCTTGCAGAAGTCTTCAGTCTGGGCTCCCTCTCCCATGCCTGTCACCTGCTGGATGCCCACCATGTTTTCTGGCTCATCAGCACTCTTCAAACTTCCTGGCTACATTTGGAGACTTTTCACTCTCTGATTATCACATTTCCAGGACAGAATGCAGAAAACTTTCTTTTCAGCTTCCTTTATAACTTTTACTCACTTACTTGACAGATTCAGAAGTGAGCAATTGGTAGAGGGTAGAATCAAGTGCAGTTCATTTTGCTGGCAAGGGTTGTGACCCAGACTTCCAGTTTTGAGGGGCAGCAATGATTTCAAGGTAAGACTTCTTGTACAGAAGGAACTTTAATGTGGTGGTGGGGCAAGAGTTGATTCCTCATCAGACCAGGTCTGTGGGATAGTTTTGGGCATTTTTCTTAGAAATTTAGACTTGAAACTGCTTCTGCTTCTGTAGCCCTTCTAATGATTCTTTGGGCACCAAACGTAGTTCTGAAAAACCTTTGCTTCCAAATAATATCCTCAACGGATGTATGTTCTCCAGTTTATCTTCTAAAATAAAACCAGTTCTACCTTCTAGGAGCATAAGTCTGCTCTTATGACCTTTTGCAATTATTAGTCATTGTTTTTCCATTGTTAGAGTACTACATTGTATAGGATAGGGCCTTACATCTTTTGAAGGGCTCACATTGTTTTATGGACCACCAGTTTTACCAGTTTCCTGGCTAATCTTGCTTCATCTACTTTGTTTCATCTCCCTACCTCCTGTCCCTTGCCACTAGATATTTTGAAGCAAATCCCAGACATCATATCAGGTGATCCATTAATATTTCCATGTACATTTCTAAAAGATAAAAAATATTTTTAAAAAATATGACTTTAGCCAGGTAAGGTGGTACACACATGTAATTCCAGTGGCTTGGGAGGCTGAGGCAGTGAGATCTTGAGTTCAAAGCTGGCCTCAGCAAAATCAAGGTAGTAAGCAACTCAGTGAGACCCTGCCTCTAAATAAAATACAAAATAGGACTGGGAATGTAGCTCAGTGGTTGAGTGCCCCTGAGTTCAATCCCTGGTAACCCCCCAAGCCCCCAGAAAGCTTAATCTAAAATGTTGTTATATATGTATGATATATATTATCTATATGATAATAGAATATGATAATGTAATTTTCTAGTATTACTCCTCAGCACTTCTCTCCTCCCTCTTCACCTCCCCACTCCCTCTGCACCTCCCTCCCTTAGTACCTTTCCTTTGTTGATCTCCCATTGATTTCCATAGATATGACCCCAACTTTCTTTTCTTTTTTCCTGTCTTTCACATATGAAGGAAAACATACTTCCCTTAACCTTCTGAGTTTGACTTATTTTGCTTAACATAATGATCTCTAGTTCCATCCATTTTCTGCAAGTGACATAATTTAATTTTTCTTTGTCTAGACACCACATTTTCTTTATCTACTTATTCTTTGATAGACACCAAGGCTGGTCCCACAGTTTGGCTATTGTGAATTGTGCTGCTATAAACATGGTTGTACATGTATCACTGTAGTTTGATGATTGTAATTCTTCAAGATAAATAACAAGGAGTTGTATAGCTGGGTAATATGGTGGTTCTGTGCCTAGTCTTTGGAGGGCCTCCATACTGATTTCCATAGTGTTTGTACTAATTTACAGTCCCAACAACAGAGTATAAGTGTTCCTTTTTCTCCACATTCTCTCCAGCATTTATTTGTATTCTTGATGACTGCCATTTTGACTGGTATGAGATAAAATCTCAGTGTAGTTTTGATTTGCATTTCCCTAATTACTAATGATGTTGAACATTTTTTAATGTATTTGTTGGCCATTTGTATTTCTTCTTTTGAGAAGTGTCAGTTTAATTCATTTGCCTTTTATTAATTGGGCTATTTGATTTTTTTTGGTGTAAACATTTTTGAGCCCTTTATGTATTCTAGATATTAATCCTCTGTCAGATGAGTAGCTAGCAAAGATTTTCTCCCTTTCTGTGGGTTCTCTCATCACACTCCTAATTGTTTCTTTTGCTGTGTAGACATTTTTAAATTTTATGCCATCCCATTTATTAACTCTTGGCATTATTCCCTGAACTTTAGGGGTCCTGTTGAGAAAATGATTGCCTATGCCTAAAAACTGGAGTATGACTGTATGTTTTCTTATAGGAGTTTCATAATTTCTAGTCTAATTCTGAGGTCTTTGCTCCATTATGAGTTGATTTTTGCTCAAGATGAGAGATAAAGGTCTAGTTTCATTCTACTACATATGGATAACCAGTTGTCCCAGCACCGTTTGTTAAAAAGACTATCATTTATCCAATGTATGTTTTTGGCACTTTTGTCAAGGATCAGATGACTGGAGATATATGGGTTTCTCTCTGTGTTTCTATTTTGTCCCACTGGTCTATGTGTCTCTTTTTAGGCCAGTATCATGCAGTTTTTGTTACTATAGCTATGTAGAATAATTTGAAGTCGGCTAAATCTCTAGATTAGAGAAAGGTAAAATAACTATTGATTTAAATGATATTATGTTTATTCTTTTGAATCCATCATCTTTATGGATGCTTCCAGTATTGCTTATTTGGCTTAGAATTGCTTTTGCTATTTTGAGTCTTTTATTCTTCCAAAAGAATTTTAGGACTTTCCCCCCTAGTTCTGTAAAGAATGTCATTGGTATTTTGATGGAGATTACATTGAATCTGTATATTGCTTTTGGTAGTATGGTCATTTTAACAATATTAATTCTGCCTCTCCATGAGTATGAGAGGTCTTTCCATCTTCTGAGGTCTTCTTCAATTTCTTTCTTCAATGTTCTGCAGTTTTCATTGTAGAGGTCTTTCACCTCCTTGGTTAGATTTATTCCTGGGTTTGCTTTTTTTTTTTTTTTTGGCTACTGTGAATGTCCTTGTTTCCCTGATTTCTTTCTTGGCAGATTCATTGTTAGTATATAGGGTAACTATTGATTTTATAACCTGCTACTTCGCTGAATTTTTAAAATTAGATCTAGCAGTCTTATGATAGAGTTCTTTGGATCTTCTAACTATAGCTAACTCATTCCTTCTTTATTTTGTTTATTTTTATGTGGTGCTAAGGCTTGAACCCAGTGCCTCACACATGCTAGGCAAGTACTCAGCCCCAGCCCTCATTCCTTCTTGATGAAATCTGGCCCACAAAAATATCATCAATTAGAAGTGATCGCCTGACAGTTCTTCACTTCCTGCACAATCTCATGTAAAGATGTCTTTCTCTCTGAGTGTTTATGTTGCATATTTCCTGTAATTCTGGCTAAACCTGTCAAGTCATTGGAGATCTAGATACTTAGTATATAGTTGATATCACCAATTCTTATTGAAAGAAATTGTGGGAACAAGCTCACATTTATATTGACAACTAGAAATTCACTTTTTTTGGCAAGGGTTGGGTCTACTGTCTGTGTAGGCAGCCACTTTATGTAAGAGTGAGGAGGAAATGCCTTTTGCTAGCACTTACTCTGGTATTGAAAGTTCAGTGCTATTGAAGTTACAGGAGTAAGAGCTAAATTATTAGAAGTAGAAACAACACAAATGAAGGTGATAAGCACCAAAATTTAGTTAGGAGGTGAATTATTTAATGTAAAGCTCCTTTCTGTAATTTATAACAGTGGTGGCTCACCAGGTTGTTTCTTGAAGTCTCAAGATATAAATTTTAAAGGAGTTGTCAAAATGAAAGGTAGAGAATGGCTATTGTATGTTAACATTCAGTATTATTTTGAATGTCTTATTATCTATTATAGTAATTAGATACTCATGTTGGAAATAAAAATTCTGAATTATTTTCTTAAAATTAATTATGTAGAGGGAAATGAGAGGGGGAAAGGAGCCAGGTGTAGGAAAGAAGGTGGATTGAGGCAGACATCCTTACCCTATGTACGTGTATGATTACACGAATGATATGAATCTACATCATGTACAACCATAGAAATAAAAAGTTGTACCCCATTTGTGTACAATGAATCAAAATGCAGTCTGTAAAAAATAAATAAATTAATAAATAAATAAATAAATAAATAATAGATAAATTAGGATCACGGATTTTTTTAATAAGTAAAGGAAGAAACCAAATATAAACCTTTCTGTTCATATTCCAAGATCTTTGAGGAATAACAAAATTTTTCCTTCCAGTTTTACTTTCATAGTCATCAAGATACCCCACTCCCAGGTGAAGACTTCATATGATATATGAGGTTTGATTATAATCATTTTCTATGCTAAAATATCTTGGAAAAATCTTTAGATAATAAAAACCTTTTTCATCAAGGTTAAACTGATTGATTTGTAAATTGGAATATGAGAAATTGGGATGGGAATGGGGAAAGTAGGAGCTGGAAGTGCAATGATAAGAAAATGTTGGCAGCACTTGAAAAATAGTTGAGGCCATGCTGTGGGTTGTTGTAAACCATTCTCAAGTCTTTATCCAAAATAAGAATCTGACAAGATAATCTTTCAGGAATATTGCAGAAAGGCCAAAGCTAAATCACTGGATTAGAGAAAAGTAAGATAACTACTGATTTGAATACTATTATGTTTACTCTTTTGAATCCATCACCTTTATCAGCAAAAAGTCATACGGTTTGAACTAGATTTTCTAATTTCATTTTAAGAGATCCAAGCTACTCTTATGTCTAGATTTACCTATGGTTACTATGGAAATGACTCACTTTGTGTGAAGATTTACATAGACATTCCAGAAGAGCAAAAAAAAAAAAAAAAAAAAAAAAAAAAAAAAAAATGTGGATGTGCTATTGAGTTCTTTAAAGGCCTCATTAGGTGAAGGGAGACCTAAAGCTCCTGACATTTTGGTTGAGATGGGGCTGTGATGCGTGGATAGCGAAGGGGAGGGTTTGCCATGTCTGCATGTGATGACATTCCTCTGCACAGTTGTTTTAACCTTGCACATATCAGTCATTCCATTTTCATGGTTCTTTCTTTGATTTTCAAGAGCTATTGAGTTTATAACCTGTATCTAATAGGCTCAGAATTCTAAAGCACATATAAGCTCCACTAAAAGTAAATGTAGGTTGGTTCTACAATCTAATTGTCGTGAATTGAGCTTCTATAAACATTGATGTGGCTACATTACTGTAGTATGCTAATTTTAAGTCCTTTGGGTATAAACTGAGGAGTGGGATAACTGGGTCAAGAGGTGGGTCCATTCCAAGTTTTCTGAGAATTCTTGGCAAAGAATTCTTAGCAAAGAACTGCTTTCCAAAGTGACTGCACCAATTTGCAACTCCATCAGCAAAGTAAAAGTGTGCCTTTTCCCCCGCAAGTATATATGCACAATGGAATATTATTCAGCCATAAGGAAGAATGATATTATGCATTTGCAGATAAATGGATGGAATTGGAGAATATCATGCTAAGTGAAATAAGCCAATCCCAAAAAACCAAAGTCAGAATGTTTTCCCTGATAAGTGGATGATGATATATAATGGGAGTGGGGAGGTGGAGGGTGAGAGAAGAATGGAGGAACTTTAGATTACGTAGAGGGAAATGAGAGGAAGTGGGGTATGAAAAATGGTGGAATGAGACAGACATCATTACCTTATGTACCTGTATGATGATACGAATGGTATGAATGTACATTGTGAAAAACTATAGAAATGATGGACCCCATTCACGTACCCCATTCAAAATTCAGTCTGTAAAAAATTATAAAAAATTAAAAGTAAATGTAGGGAGACATGAAAGGAAATAATATGTACTGACACCTAAGTTTCAGATCTCATTGAATGGTCCAGGATTTTTCTTTTCACCCTGAGATATGGATGCACACATCATCAGGTTCCCCAGATTTTCCCTGGAGTGCACCCAAGAGTCTATATATTCTCCTTTTTCTACATTCTCACCCAGTCCCTTTCACAAACTCCCAAACACCCCTGCACTAAATTTATGTTTAAAATGAAAAATTTGTGCACAATTTCTATTCTATTAGATAATGTATTTGATGTAAGGGTTTTAATGTGAAATATGTGAATCAATAAATTACCTCAGACCTTTAAGTAAAATAGATGCTACAAAACAATGTGCCCTGTTACATGAGTGCAGCATAGGAGTCTTTCATGTACTACTGGTGGTGTATAGAATTCTGAGAAATATCTGAGAATTCTACTTTTAGCAGAGCCCTGAAGGACCATTGTCTCTGGTCCTTTGTGATGTCTGAAACTCTCACTTGAAAAAGTGTTCTTTCAGCTCTGTGTTCTCTTTGATAGGCAGCTAGAAATGGGATCATAATAAATCTTTATACCTTAGCCACAGCTGGTGATGGCTGTAAGAAAGCATGTGCTTATATAATGATAGTGAAATAGTAACTGTTATGGGGAGAATCACCAAGGCGTATGGAGTCACAATTCTTTATTTTAGAAAAGGGAAACCAAAATAATTATTTACATACAGGTCATAGAATTAGATGATGGATTCCTGGAGGAACTGGACTGGACTTTATCTAACTATTTCTGTCTTCCTAGCACATGAAATTACTAAATAAATGCTTATTGAATGAACTGGGAAAAGTATGGCTCAAATTTCAGACCGCTGTTATTTCTGTTTTGGGGGAAAACAGCTTCTCAGCTCCTTTGGAATAAATTTACATTAAATCAAAGGATTTCTGCTCTTGGTTTCCACTATTGAAACTGGAACCAGGGTTTGAAGTCTCACTTTTATTGCAACTACCCATTCTGTGTCCTGCTCTTGTGGCTTCTTGTGCAAGGTTTTTGTATTTCTAAATGTCTTCTGCCCTTCTCTGCTTTAGGTCCTATTGATTTCTTTGCTGGAAAATTATTTTAGCTATCCAGGTTTTAAATAGTTAAATAAAAGTTATAGGAGGCCCTTCTTTTGGTCTGAGCTTCTGCACCAGGCTCCACTAGACCATACCCAACCAGAGTGGAGTCACTCATAACCACACTGAGCTCAGAAATAGGAGACTTTTTCAAACAACAGAAGATTCACAGCATAGTATCTCAAACTGAACCAGAATGTTAAGGAAGTCCCCCCTGCTTTAGCATTAAGGAAAGAAACTTTAAAATGATCATTTCACTTAGTTTCTTGTTTCTGCTTTCTTCTTGTTTCTTTTTCCCCTACAAAGCCCACCTTCTCTACTTACTTACCCAAGTGTCATTCCATTTTATAGACAGGAGGTAGCCTGATTCATGAATTACTAAAACAAAACAAAAACCAAAATAAAACAAAACAAAAACAAACAATTAGATCTTTAAACTTAATTTGTTGAATTTTATTCTTTGACAAAGCTGATTGTTCTGCTTTCAGACAATTCTGATGCTATTGAGCAGTATTACTAAACTATGCATTAATTGTGCTACCTTTTGTACAAAAGACTATCTATTGGTCTCTGACCCATTGGATCCAGTTGAACTTCTTTCCTTGGCTTTACAAACCTTCCTGTTCTCACCTAACCAACCTTTCTGGTCTTTAAAACCACTGACACAAAACCTACATTCTTGACAAGCTAGTTGTTTTATAACATTTCCTTATGCTTGAGGAGATGGTATAAGAAATTTTGTTAGATTGTGAGCTTCTCTTCACTACTTAATGGTAATTTTCTTGAGGATGGGGATGTATCTTGTACACATTGAAACTTATTCCTCAACGCAGTCAATACTCCTCTGGAAATGCTCACTAGGATGCTAATTTCTTTTCCTTCATGGTGAGCATGCAGGACTTGGATGTGGGACTATCCCAGATGCTGGAGCCTGGGACAAGAGGATGTAAACAGAGCATCAAGGGATGAAAGTTGTGAGTGAGTATGAGAAAGTTTGTGCTAAAGGCACATTTTATCTGTTTAAACTTCCTGGAAATGTCAGTTGCTGTATGTAATCTTGATGTTTGCTGGGTTAGTGAAATAGCAAGTTTGCAAATTGACATCTGATGGGAGAGAAATATTAGTCAGGGTTCAAACTAATGTCAAAGAGAGGGCTCAGATAGGCGGAACCCACTGAAAAGCAGCACACAGGTGACGAGGTTGAGAGTTGGTATGCATGAACCAGGCTGATCACCAGCTGTCTTGGACAGGGGGTGAGGATACTGATTGCTGTGGTCTGAATGTTCCCTCCCAAATCACATCTTGAAACTTAATCTTCATTGTGGTGGTATTAGGAGGTGGGGCCTTTTGGGAAGTGATTAAATTCGGAGGGCTCTGCCTTCACAAATGAATTAATGTCTAATTAAAAGGATGATGGGAACTAGCTAAGGTTCCCTTTGCTGCTCCTCTGTTTGCCATGTGAGAACACAGGATTCATTTCTCGTTTGCCCTTCTGTCTCTCCCACTATGTGAGGACCTCTAAATGGCACCATCTGTGAGGAGAGGGATTTCACCAGACATTGTCCCTACCAGTGTCTTATTCTTGGACTTCTCAGTCTCCAGACTGTCTGTCTGTTTGTTTGTGGTGCTGGGGATCGACCCAGGACCTTGTGCATGGGAGGCAAGTACTCTACCAACCAAGCTATATTCCTGGCCCCTCAGCTTCCAGACTGTGAGTAATAAATTTCTATTCTTCATAAATTCCCATTATCAGGTATTTTGTTGTAGCAACACAAATGAACCAAGACAGAGACTTTGATATAACACAGAGGCTTGGCAGGGATTGCAGGAGGCTAAGGCCTCATCCATGTGTGAAAACTGGCCTTAAAATTTCATTATGCACCAAGTTAATATATCTCAGGATCTGAGGGAGTTTGGCCATTGCTTTCACAACTATGTGTATTTTTGTTTAGTAGTAGACAAAACAAAGAAGGTTGTAGATGAGGCTATGGCTTTCCCAAGTCATATACCAAAGAGTCTTGTAAAAAGGGGCTACTAATTCTAGAGCCACAACTGATGTCTATGACAGTTCGGATTTCAAACATGCTTATGGATTCTCTTCGAAATTGCATTCATATCCACAATGCTTTATGCCCAAAGCATACCTGCTTTCTATTATAGCACCTTCAGGGAATTTTCTTTGAATACAAATAGAGCCTTTTCCCTTCACCTTCTCTCATTCTCTTTCTGCTACTTTTCACATTGCTTCTTAAGAACTTTTTCTTTTTTTCTCTTTTGCACTTTGCCAGGGGCTCAGTCCTCACAATCAAATAAAAAGTGAAGCTTCCTGGAGGGCTGTGGAACTCAGAGGCATAGAATTCTCTTGTTTTCAACTATGGGTTATTACTGCAACAGTAAGAAGTTTTAAATGTAAGAATTCAAATTTCTCTTGAGAAATTTTCATTTATGGTGGAAGGAATGTCAGGAGGTATCAAATAGTTGTCACTAAGAATAGCATATTTTCTAACTCCAAAAATTCTTTTTAAAGCAAATATGTACATTTGATACCTGCAAGCTTTGAATGTGCAAATATTGACTCAGCAGATGGATGGATGAGTCCAGCTTGAACAAGCTGATTTTTTTCTTTTCTCAAGGGTTGGGTCTATTATGACTCTGACTAAGGGTTATGTATTTTTTTCCTTCCCAGCTGGTGAATTTTCTAGAATGGAATGGTTTCCTGTTCTTGTCTCCAGAATACATAATATTTGTATTAACAAACTTTTTATTACCCAGTATCCCCTTTGCAACTTCATTTTATGGTTTAGGCTCAAAACTTCACAATACTTGGTCTCACCTTGTGATTTCTATAGTGACAAGGACTTCTTAAGTTCTATTGCTGACCTATACTAGGTCAGTAGGGGATTTGATGGGAATCTCCAAGTTGTTTTATTTATCTGATTTTCATTGTTCCTCGTTTTGGAGATGGTAACAATACTGCCCTTGCATCAGCAAAGAACCTTGAATGATGGAATTTCAAAATGCTTTCAGAGTTATTTCTGGAGATAAACAAGGAGAAAATGTACTTTGAATCCTAGACTGTAAAGTAGTATATCTACATGAAATCATAAACTCTAATGCAGTATATAAGTTGTTCTTAAGTATGATATATAAAACAAGGTACTCATGGTTAAATCAATTGTTAATATCAGGGAGGACTATGACTTAAAAACATGTAAAGTTTCTACCTTTAAGGTGAAGAGCAGGCAAATCAGTGTTACAGAATAATTTTCAACAAAGACCATAAATCCTCTTCAAAAATGTTGATTACATCTTGAGGCATTTTTAAATGCATGATTTTAATCTATGTTGCATCTAAATTATTGGTGCTAGCTCTGTATACAGTTATCAGTTTCTTGAGACTCACAAGAAACTCCCTCATCTCTGAAAGAGCTTGTCCACAAGTCCCTATAAGTTTTGAGGGATGTCTCTGTGATTCCCTAACCACTGTGTCCCTGCCAGGGGAAGCTGCAGCTGAGTGAGAGTTTTAGCAGAGGTGTTGATTTCCTTGTACATCTGGGTCATAGGGACTGACACTGCACAGGATTGGTCATTTCCTGCCTTATGCTTCTAAAACATATATTGTCTTGAAGATCTTGGATTCAAACAGGAAACAAATCTGTTTGAATTAGCTGTGTTTTTAATCAAATTTTAAAAATATGTGTGAAGACATAGGATTACACAGGAAACCTGTACCTGCCCTCCTTGGTAAGCAATGCTGTGGTATTAGTCTCCTTTTACAGATGTACACATGGAGACCAGAAGAGACTAAGGGATTTGCCCAAGGTCAAACTTCAGTTCTTACGTTTCTTATTTCTTCTGATGGTTAGCTATGATTGTCATGGGAAGGTTTCGTGGAGCTTGGAATTCCTGGCAGTGATTCTTAAAATCAATTCCTGGAATATTATTTTTGGAATGAACTGAGGCTGTGGAAATTTTGGAGGTTAAAGAGAGGAACTGCAGTTCATTGAAATGATATCTCATCTATGTGACAGCCTCATGTTGCCCCCTTATGGAACTTCTGGTAGTTACAGTTTTTTTTTTTTTTTTTTTTTTTAACTGATTTAGGCTTTCATTAAACCAAGACAAATAAAACAAAATTTATCACTTTAGTCTCTCACAGGAAAACATATTATTTTACCACTTTTATAAATTACTGAAATTTAGTCACACTGAAGGAAAATGTGATGATGGATAGAAAATTTTTCGGAGGGTCAGTGGTGCATGCCTGTAATCCCAGCAACTAGGGAGACTGAGGCAAGAGGATTGCAAGTTTGAAGCCAGTCTCAGCATTTTAATGAGACCCTTGGCAACTTAGTGAGACTTTGTCTTAAAATAAAAAATAAAAAGGAATGGGGATGTAATTCGGTGATAAAGCACCCGAGGTTCAATCCTCAGTATTCAAAACAAAATCAACAAAAGAAAAAGATGAAAACTTTTCTATACTAATTTCTTTCTATACTTTATGGCTTCCTTTACCCACATCCACAGGACTGACAATTCTGCACACTTAAAGAAAAATGTATCTAACAAAGTGGGGTGATGGTTTCAATATCTTACTAAATTTGAGGTAGAAGGCAGTGGCTTACTTTAATTTTCAGGTGTGAAATGTTTAGGAATTTGGTTAAGTGTTTTTTAAAGTGGGTTTGAATTCCAGCTCTGCTACTTGGTGACTGCATTACCCCAGGCAGGACTCTTAATTATTTCTCTGAGATTCAGTATCTTCCTTTGTAAAATGGGAGCATGATGTCATTTGTGGAGTTTTTGAACCAATTCCTGGTGTAGAGAATGTCTGCAAAATTAAAGTAGTGGTAGTAACTGCTGGATCTTAACTCCTCAGTGTTTAAGTGAAGAGATTGTACTAATGAGCTCAGAGGCCCTCTCTAGTCCTTCCGTCTCTCCCATCCATGCACATAGGAAGCAACAAGCACCACAGACAGTGTTTTCATTCCTCCCTTGTGGGAAGGCCTTTCCCTCCCACAGCACCTGGTAGGAGCAGGCACTTCAGTAACAATTTGCTGGCTGCTATTGCTGGTTTGAGCCAGTTTCTGAGTACTCTGGGGAGTTAAATGCAAGGGAGGTAGGAGGTGAGCAGACCAGTTACCAGACCCTTTCCAGGGATGTGAAATGAGTCTGCCCTTAGGAACAGCTGTAAGGATAACATGCCCCAGAGGTGCTCAAGATTTTATAATCTTGTATTATGTTTACATTGTCTATAAATTATTGTGTAGCTCTATTGAGGCATAATTGATATATAAAAATTCACACAGTGCATACATCTTTATGAGTATGAATATATGATACACCTTACACTCATGGTACCATCACCACATTAAACACATCCATCTCCTCAAAGGGGGAGAGGGGAGGGGCGGAGAGAGAGAGAGAGAGAGAGAGAGAGAGAGAGAGAGAGAGAGAGAGAGAGAGAGTGAGGGACAGATAGATAGATAGAAGACAGATTAGACATGGGGCTCAAACTCAAATGAAAATTTGTGAAGTTGGTCAATGCAAAGGTAACTAGGCCAGCTGTGTCTATTAACTGGCCATTATTAAAGTTAGGCTTCTATCCTGGTGATGACATTTCAAAGAATGGCTTTCAGGTGTTTGAAAAAGAAAGCTCCTCCTGAGTTGTGGAAGAGACAAATGCATCTCAGAAGATTCACAATGGTAAGCCATTTTTAATAAAAGAATAAGGACTCACAATGGTAAGTCTTTTTTAGTAATAACACTAAGAAAAGGAGGTCAGAGCGCATAGAAAATTCTCCTAGTGGTGTTGAGCTTTCTCAGCAGACATTTTGTGGGGTAATGGAGGCATCCTAGAAATGCAGGCTTACATTTCTAGGAATCAAACTAGAGTTTGGTCCTCTTAGTGTGGAGAGTTCTCTAGTCCTTACCATGAGGCCTTCTCTGACCAAATAACCTCACAGGTCTCCATCTGTCAACTGTCTTGGCATTTAGAAATTGTAGAAAATGAATAGTTTCATTTATTTGTGGAACAAGTATTAATTGAGTCCCTTCTATGTGGTGAGCACAATACAAGATTCAGGGAAACCTAGGGCTGTTTGTATTATTCACTAGTTGTTTTATTTGTCTTACCTTAATTCAATAGTTAAATTGTTTGAGATGAGACACTTACTCTTTTGTCTTCTACACAGTATGTAATTTAGCTCAACCCAATAAATATTCAGTTGAATTTTTAAATTGAACAGCACAAATAAAGAAGATAAAGAAAAATACACTTAAACACAATTTGAGAAATTTGGGAGTTGAGTGGAGAAAAAAAAGAAAATGACATTTCATCTCTTTTATTATGGGCTCTAGAAAATTTGATTTCAGAAAATCACTTTTAAAAATGCAAGTTTGGGGCTGTGGCTATAGCTCAGTGGCAGAGCACTTGCTTACCACGTGTGAGGCACTGGGTTCGATCCTCAGCACCACATAAAAAATAAAATAACTATTAAAAAAATGCAAGTTTGAGGACACTATCATTTTTTAGTTTCAGAGAGGTAAATTTAAACAATGACCTTCTCCTGGCATTGATCTTTGAGGATGATTAAGTTAAAGTGGATGAGTTGTTACTTGCAAGGTTCAGTCAGAAGGCATGTACTTCTCAAGAATGGAGGAAGGAGGGACTGTATAGAGGAAAAAGAGGGGTGAGAGGGGTGGGGGAAGGAAAAAATAACAGAATGAATCAAACACCATTACCCTATGTAAATGTATGACTACACAAATGGTGTGCTGTTACTTCATGTACAGAGAAACAAGATGTATCCCATTTGATTACAATAAAAATGAATTAAAAAAAAAAAAAAAGAAGGCATGCACTTCTGTCACAGAAGAGGTGTCTCTGATGAAGGGTCTGAGGGGTTCCTGAAGAGAGGGGGAACTCGACTCAGGACCAGTGGGATTCCTGTTTTACACGACAGAAAACAATTTCAGCATGTGCCAGTAGGAGGCATAGATGGAGTTTTATTTGGGAAAGTAGATATACATTCAAGGGAAAATGGGGGCACGTTTAAGAGAGAGAGGCCTTTGGGGGTAAAGCAAGAAATGCGCATTCAAGAGAGAACATGGACAAGAAAGAAAGATGAGGTTGTGAGGTTCCAAGCTTTTCTTTAAAGGAAACTTGGTGAGGTGTGGGTATGGAAAGGAAAGTAGGAATGATGTCAATCCAGTGCTCTCAAGACAGCTCTGGCAGTCTGGTCATTCTCCGGATCCTCAGACTGATGGGGTCTTCATTATCTGATCAGTAGATTGTGCAGGAAATTCCCCTAAATTATAGGTTCCTCAAGATAGAATATAGATAGATATTACTTAATCTATCTATTTGAGGGTTAATTTGCAGTGCCCAGGTAGATTTACAGATTTCCCAGGAATTTGAATAGGCCTTCACAGGAGACCGGCCTGTGTGAGAGGGAGTGAGAGCCTGGAAAGACATGCAGAATTTCTGAATTAGAATCTTTCCCCCTTGTCCTTCCTTTATGTTTTCTTTCTAACTATGTCATATTTCTTCTATCAAGCCTTACTTCCTGTTCTGGAACTTAAGTTCTTTGAATTTGGAGGAGCAAGTCAAAAGAGGTTTCCAAAGTGGGAAGTCTGGACAGAAGCCCCAGTGCAGAAGATAAGGTTTAAGGATAAATCTCTGAAGGTGCTTCCATTTAGTCAACCCAGCTCTCTGCCCTTCGGAGGCTGAGAATTTGATGCCAGAAGATACATCTTTACTGGTTTTTTTTATCCCCAGGAGGAAGAAACTAAAACTCACCCTATGGGCCATGTTAACAGCTCCTATAGTTTTGAAGTCTTCTAAAAATATTTTCTGTTTGCTTCTTAAAGCACTAGAAAGGAATGAATCTCAGATCCAGCTGGAGAGGTGACATTAAAACTTTTTTTTCTGTATCTGATTTAACATAAACTGAAAATAGTAAAAAATTGTACTAGTTTAACCTGTACCCAAAGCCTAAGAATAGGTACAAAGAATTTTATTCCTGGTTGCCAGAAATATTCTGAGATCCTGCCAGCTCTGCAGCAAATGGAGGGGGTGGTTCTTGGATGACAGGAGGGAGGCCAGGCTGCAGCTGGCTGAGTTGTAATGTTTTCATTTGAGGTGTTGGCATGAGGACTTCCACCACTGTTCCCCCACTGCTATTTTTCTAAAGGAAGGCCAAGGTTGGATAAGGGTCAGAGCTGGCACAGAACTGATGTTAGAAGCTGTAAGACACAGGGATGCTTTTACAAAGATGCATGCATTATATCTGACAGTCTTTCCCCCTAAAATATCCCTATCATGTCTTCTATTTTAGTGGTTCTCAGTTCATCTATTCCCTCCCTGCCCTGAAGCAATTTTATCAGTATCAGGAGGCATTTGGGGTTGTCAAAATTAGGGGAGGGAATGCTATTAGAATTGAGTGGGTAGGGGCCAGGGATGCTATTAAACATCCTACAATGCACAGGGCAGCCCCACACAGCAAAGAATTATCCAGCCCCAAATGTCAACAGTGATAAGGTTGGGAAGCTCCATTTTTGAATTTGAAGAGAAGAAAACCAGTTCCTTGCTCTGTGCACCAATGAACATCTTGCTATTTGAAGCATGGTTTCCAGACTCCAGCATCACTTGGTAATTTTTGAAAAATACAGACTCTCAGGCCCCACTAGAGCCACAGGAGATCAGAATCAGCATTTTATCAAGGTCTCCACCGTTCAATTCTGAGAAGTACTAATACCATTCTTTGAGAATTATGCAAGGCAGTGCGGCTTCCAGGTGACCACATCAAGAGGAGACAGTCCTGACCAGACTCTGTGTGGTTAAATTCACAAAGACACACTTGTTCTCTATTTGGCCCTACATTTTCATTGAAGTTTCTTTCACTTCTTTGCTACCTTTCCCTCCCTCCCTTTCTGCCTGCCTGGCTTCCTTGCTTCCTCTCCCAATTCCTCTACTACATCAAATCTGTATCCATTTACCTTCATCCCATATGTGCATAGCTTTTCTAGGTCTTTAATTTAGAGTTCCCTCTTGGTATACCACCCCAAGAGGCAACACTTACCTCTTTAATTAAAGGAAATTGCCCTAGAGGGAAAAGTGGGTAGAATCTGGAAGGAAAGCCATACTTTCTGAAACCTGATAACACAATTAAATTCAACCTTCCTGCACTGAGCTTTCAGTGGTAAGATATTAAAAAGGAAGGCAATAAAACTCATCCAATACTAATTTAATCAGAAGCCTGTGCAATCAGTCTCTTTGATATACCTTTTGTCAACACAGCTTTAGGTTTTGAATAGGCAATCTAAAACCCTGGAAATTTACCATATTGAGTTATCAGCAAATTTTTTGCTGAACTTAGGTATAATAATAAAACTGATTAAAAATAAAATTTAGACTGCACACCATGTCAATGTACTGTAAGTTTTTGGAGTCCTTCAGATATTTTATTTAGACATTTTCTCTTTTTTTTTCAGCTTCTGCTTGTGTTGGGTTCACCATCTGTTAGTGCCATGTTTTTTTTTTTTTTCTACAGAAAATATGAGCTAAAAATTTCAAGTATTAAAACAAACTTTAGTTCAGCTTGATAAACATTTGCTAAACATCTATTGTCTCTGGAATGCTGGAATAAGAATTTTAAAAGATAAAAAAGATCCAGATATAATTTGTCTTCCTTCATGGTCTGGAATGTAGGGGTGTGTGTGTGTGTGTGTGTGTTTCCAGGTGTGTGCATGTGAATATGGTAGGATACATGAGAATATGCAGAAGTTTGTTCATGGCAAGTATATAAAACAGGTATCAAAATGAGCTATAGGAAATTATAGAGAAATATTCATGCCTAGCATTTCTTTGTTGTAGAAAAGAAGATTTTGAAATAAAAAGAAAATGACTGAGAAGTTTCTAGGTCCTGAAAAGCCGTGATTTTCTCAGTGACATATTACATCTTGGTTAATACTTACATTAGGTTGATTCAGCTCATCTGCAACTGCAGTACCATGCCCACGATACTGGGTTACTGGGACATCCATGGCTGGCTCATGCCATCCACCTGCTCCTGGAATACACAGACCCAAGCTATAAGGAGAAGAGATGCATGATGGGGGATGCTCCTGACTGTGACCGAAGCCAGTGGCTAAATGAGAAATTGAAGCTGGGCCTGAACTTTCCTGATCTGTCCTACTTGATTGATGGGGCTCACTAGATCACCCAGAGCAATGTCACCCTATACTACATTGTGCAAGCACAACCTGTATGGGGAAACAGAAGAGAAGAATCAGGTCATAGACATCTCCAATCAGCTGACCAGGGTCTGCTATAGCCCAGACTTTGAGAAACTGGCCAGAGTGCTTGGAGGGTTTTCCTGAGAAGATGAAGTTCTTTTCACAGTTCCTGGGGAAGCAGCCATGGTTTGCTGGTGACAGGATCACCTGTATTTTCTTTCTTACGATACCCTTGACCTGCACCATATATTTGACCCCAAGTGCCTGAATGAGATTCAAAGATTTCAGATATTAGTTCCCTCTTTGAGGGCCTGAAGAAGATCTCTACCTATATGAAGTTCAGCTGTTTCCTCCCAAGACCTGTATACCCAAAGGTGGTTACGTGGGGCAACAAGCAGGACCTTGAAAAGAGGATCAGGAGACTGTTCTCTTCTTGCTGCCCAGAGCCCTGGGGAGCAGCCAGGCCTTCTGCAGTTCTTTTCATTCTTTCCATTTCTGTATCATACCCAAAGCCTTATTGCCCTCCTTTCTCCCACTAATCCTGAGAAAGAAATTTGGAGACATAGCAAAAAGAAAAAGAAAGACTGGAGTCTCAGAAGCACGAAAACACCCATGAGCCTTTGAAATCCAAAATGAGCTCTCCTGAGCAACCCCGTCCACATCCTTTGTCCATTTCAATGACTCAGCTTTTTGCCTGCAAATAGTCACATGAGGGCAATGCACAATTTTTCGGAAAACTGGTGTGAAATGTGTAACTCCATCCTGGCTCCACCTCTAGTCCAGCCCCAAGCTATTGTCCCTCTATAAATACTAACACACTACACCAAGGGGCTGCTGTTTATCCCTCTGGAGGTGACCTGTGTCTTCCTTTGAATGTGTACTTCTTGCTTTACCCCAAAAGTTTCTTATGTTCAACATGGTTGACATTCTCCATTTAATGTGTATTTCCCCAAAAATGTTTCTCTTGAGCTATCCTGAATTCCCCCATGCATGAGTATCTGCTTTCCTAAATAAATCTGTTTGTGTCACTGAAAAAAAAATTAGGTTTCAGGGATGTTTAAATAAGGGGCTTCAGTAGGCCTAATAGTCTGAGAAAATTACCTCTTCTATTTATACTTGTTTTCCCCAAAATTTCTTTCATACCAACAGCTTTTTAAATCCATCTTATCATATCATAATAATTTTTAATTCTCTTCCTTTAAAGCTACAGTGATACCAAAGCAGAGATTAATTCTTATTCAGTGTGAATCTAAGACATACATGGAAGACAATAAAACTGTTATGTACACGTTGAAAAGAACCTGATAAAAACAAGATGTAATGGATATTTTATCAATTTAGTTGAATAAATTTTATCTTGCTTAGAAAAGACTTTTTAAAATAATGCTTTTAAAAGTCATTATGCAAATTTCTTCACCTAGCATCTACTTGAGGTTTTAATAATAAGGCTTTAGAAGTAATCTTCAACTTTCCCCTGAGATCTAATCAATATGCAAAAGGACATACACTATCTTGAAATGACAAATAATGGGAAAGTTATTCTTCTTGCTCACTCTGTGTGACCTTTCAAATGACTATTTGTGCCAAAAATTACATAAGTATTTGGATGACTTCCTAAAGAAATTAAAATGAAATTGAGTCATACTAAAGCTTTATTCGGTTAGGCAATTCACTTACAGATTCATTTTTAAAAGAAGCTAGATAAAACTGGTTTTATGTGATAAGTTTCATAGGGCAGGGCTCACCTTTTGAAACTGGAGGGTGTATCCCTCCTATGTGATGTTAGAGATTATTAAAGTAATTAAGATTGTGTGCTTAGTATCACATAAAACAAGTCTACTTTATTAATAGTGCTGGCCTTGGATTTTCCAAACATACTTTTATTTGCCCCAAATTCCATAACTTTCTGAATTTAATCCTCTGCACACTTCTTTACCCATGGCTTTTCTGTAGCCTCCAGTCCCATACTGCAGTCTTGCTTTTAGTTTTGATAACAAAATTTGGAGACATGGTTAGGTGATTGTTTTATTTCTGTATGAGATAATGAAAAGACTTCTTTGGAATGCTGAAGGTGCACTGGTAATTTAGGGGAGGATCTGGTAATCTCCTCTTAAAAAGGAGTTCAAAAATTCTGCTTTTGAGAAAATAGTCATAAAGAAATAATATTTTGGAAAATACTGAAGAGATGTATTTCTTTTCTTTTCTTTTCTTTTCTTTTCTTTTCTTTTCTTTTCTTTTCTTTATGTTTTTGGTACCAGGGATTGAACCCAGGAGTACTTAATCACTCAGCCACATCACCAGCCCTTTTTTGTATTTTATTTAGAGACAGGGTCTTCTGAGTTGCTTAGGGCCTCGGTAAGTTGCCGAAGCTGGCTTTGAACTTGTGATCCTTCTGCTTCCAGAGCCACTGGGATTACTGGCATGTGCCACTACACCTGGCTTAGAGTTTCAAGAATTTCTAAGTTGAAAACTATATAATAAATTTAGAGTTGTAGATAAGTGTACCATAATGGTATGGTCGCCATATTTAAGAGTTTTGTCATAAAAATCTCTGTTGTGTAATTTTTGGGAGCCAACTCCCTGTGATGGAATGACAAGGATGCTGCTGGGATTTGGGGTTCCTTAAGTGGAGCCTTAGGAAGAGCTGGAGAAGCTGCCTTGGTTCCACCTCAATCCTCTGCAGTGTGCTTGCTGTCTGTCTGTCTCATTCCATCTCTAAGCTGACTCTTCTTCTCTTGTGTTCAGTGGGTCCTTGGTTTCTGGTCAGAACAGCTGAAGGGGCAGGTTGGGCTTGGTGACCCAGAACAAGGCCCTCTTGGATGAACTTTCTAACATGTAAGTCACTGCAATCATCACTGACCAGAGCCCTAACTACTTCCCAAGAGGAAAGTCTAAGTCAGAATAAGTGATTTTCATTTGTTCCTCAATGATGCATTGGAAAGCAACACTTCTAGTTTTCTAGGGAACTGTCATTTCTCTCTCCTTCCAAATGATTTTTACTTTTCTATTATTAAGGATAAGAATGAAAATACAGTATATTCATTCTGAGTTGAGGTTGGTCTGGTGGGACAGGGTCTATGGCATGGAAGTGCTGCTGGATCAGATGCACTTCCCTGCCCATTCCTCAAGTCCTTAACCAAAGGCTTCTTGGATACTGTTAGAAGGCAGGGCTCGAAGGTGACTGGTAGCCTAGGGACATGTGGGGCCTCACTCCCAGCTTTGCCTACTATACGTTGTCAGACTCAGCTCTGTGGACATTTGGGCTAGATCATTCTTTCTTGGGGATGGTCCCGTCCATTATGTGATATTGAGCAGTATATCTGGTCTCCACTCAATCAGTGCCAATAGCATCCCTAGTGGTGAAATATTAAAATGTCTCCAGACATGGCCAAGTGTTGTTCCCATGTGAGAAACCCTGGCCTGGGTGAGCAGATGCCTACCTCCTTATTTTTCTTTTCACATATGGAGAATGGAAGATTGCATTGCCCTGTGGCAGTGGGGTGGGGGACAAAGATGGAGGAAAACAGTGGGACTGGGGATCCAACCTAGGGCACTGTACATGCTGGGCTTGAATGTGGTAGCCAAATGCTCTACCACTGAGCTATACCCCCAGCCTCTAAACAAAGCTTCTGAAGAAATTACTATCCACTGTTTTTCAGTATTGTAGTTATGTTTGTTAAAGTACTTTTGATTGGGTTCAGTACCTTCATTGTAGAGATGTACCATGGTATGTGAGACATTAATAATGGGGCATCTGGGTATGAGGTTTTGGGAACTCTGTACTATCTTTATTATATTTCTGTAAATCTAAAATTATTCTAAAATAAAATGTTTATTTTTTAAAAAAGGGTTTTCAAACTCCATTGAATCCTGTGAGAGATTATTAATAAATTTGTGCTACTCAAACCTCACACCCTTTTCTTCCTCCAGTGAAAGGTGTGGCATGGAATATGTTGTTTGTAGAGCCAGAAGTAACATAATGTTAACTGAATGCTTCAACTGAGCAGATAAAGAAATAGATTAGAAAGAAAAGGCAGCTTTGTTGAAAATGTCTCTTTAGAAAGTCAAGGGAAAAGGAATTGCAAATGTTTGCCAGGTAGAGATTGATGGCAGTGGGAATATAGTTATTTTATAGTTATTTTTAAGACATTTTACTGATGCTGATAATAGAATATCTAGGAACAATACAAGTTTGTGAGCCTATCATCTTAAGTTACATTGGGTGAGTTATGAAAAAAGTGTAGAAAATTCTCTTCAATAGCAATTGGATTGAAATATCCACTTTAGGTGTAAGTAAATCCTTTCCACACGCTCACCTGTTCTCCAGCTGTGTGAACTGCTTCTTTCATGATTTTGGACAAGAATGAGTGGATAACATTTTTCGTTTGTTTGTTTTGTTGTCATGGTACTGGGAATTGAACCTGGGGGTGCTCTACCATTGAGTCACATCCCAGTCCTTTTCATTTTGAAACAGGATCTCACTAAGTTGCCCAGACTGGCCTTGAACTTGTGATCTTTCTGCCTAAGCCTTCTGAGTAGCTGGGATTACAGGTATCTGCCACTGTGTCTGGCTTGGATGACTTTATGACTTTTTTTTTTTATTGTAACAAATGGGATACATGTTGTTTCTCTGTTTGTACATGGAGTAAAGGCATACCATTTGTGTAATCATAAATTTACATATGGTAATGTTTGATTCATTCTGTTATTTTTTTCTTCCCCCCCACCCCTCTTTTCCCTCTACACAGTCCTTCCTTCCTCCATTCTTGCCATCCTCCTTAACCCTAACCCTAATGCTAACCCCTCCCCCCCCCATTATATGTCATCATCCTTTGATCATTCTGAGATCATTCGTCTTTTGGTTTTTTGAGATTGGCTTATCTCACTTAGCATGATATTCTCCGATTTCATTCATTTGCCTGCAAATGCCATAACTTTATCATTCTTTATGGCAGAGTAATATTCCATTGTATATATATGCCACAGTTTCTTTATCCATTCATCAATTGAAGGACATCTAGGTTGGTTCCAGAATCTGGCTATGGTGAATTGAGCAGCAATGAACATTGATGTGGCTGTATCTCTGTAGGATGACTTTTTAAAGAAGGTAATTAATTTGTAAGATGTTGTCAATAAAGGATAAGAACAAAGTGAGATAGAGGATAGTTTGTCCCACTGTGGAGTAACTTTGATGTGCTAACCTGTGCTTGGCACACAGTGTTTAGTGAGAAAATAATTGAATCATATTTCTTCATAGTATAAAAGAGAGTAAATTTCCTGAAACCAGCGCTCAACAGCCATACAGTCTGAAGGCTGCTGGATTGAGCCTCATTCATTTCAACTATTTTCCTAGAAATCTTGCTATGACTGGTTCTGTGGCCTAAGTACCTACATGGGTATACCATAATTTGGAGCGTTTTACAAACATTTAAAACAGTTGCCAAATAAAATATAAGATGCCTAGTTAAGTTTGAATTTCAGGTAAACAAAATTGCTTTAATATAAGTAAGTCCCAAATACTGTCAAAGGCAACACTTCTGCTCCTTTTTTCTCTGATAATCTGTTCACATGGATTGATTTGCTCAACAAATACTTAGGGCGTGGCTGTTCTGGGTGCTTGGAGAAGAGTAAGCAAAACCAGCATCTTTCCTGTTCTCACAGAGGAGGCCAGAAAAACAAGCAGACACTCCACGGAATTTCAGCAGTGCAAGTGCATTGAAAGGCAAAGTAAACAAAGGAATGACGCTGGGGACACGAAGTGAGGAACGTGTGGTTAATATGTGTGAGGTGGTGACGTTTCAGCAGAAACCAGAATGATGCCAATGTGTGAGTCAGGTGGGGATCCAGGGTAAGTACGTTCATCCAGTCAGAGAGATCAGCCAGTGAGTCCTAGATCCAGTAAAATTTTAAATATTGAAAGTTGTTGTCAATTTGTAATAATCTATTTTGAACACCTCCTGGCAATTATTTTTTCATAGTTCACTTTCTGCAGCAAATGAGCAAAAAGCATAAGGGAACTGGTTAGGGGCTTTCCTGCTGGGCATGTATGGGGCATGGGGTATACACATGAGGGGTAAAGCCCTGCTTGTTCTTATCGGTGGTTTTGCTGTGAAAATCCCTGTGGGATGATAACAGAGTGACTTTGGAAGCCCAGCAATCAGGTTGCTAAAAAGTGGAATTCAATTAGTTAAATATGGCATTGACTTACAGGCAACTTCTATAAGGCACATTTTCCGATAAAATACAGAAAAATGGGCCATGGAGTAACAATGACTCTTACCTTCTTCTTTCTTTTTTTTATGTAAAACATTATCCCTTATTAAAATAGATATGAATAAAAACAAAACCCAATAAAGAATATCATTTTAATTTGTCAAATTAGCAAAAATGTTTGAAAATCTTAATATGAAATGCTGGTGAAGATGCAATGAAGCAGGCTCTGATGAGAGTATTAAAATCTTTTTCTTTAAGAAGGTTACGAGTGGGCTGGGGTTGTAGCTCTGTGGTAGAGTGCTTTCCTAGCATGCATGAAACCCTGGATTTGATCCCCAGCACTGCAAAAAAAGGTGGCAAATAGAAGTTGTCTATGTTTTTGGTGTATAACATGAGATTCTGAAATATGTAAACATTGCTGAATGATTAAATCATGTCAGCACAGTAATTACATATGATGCATGCTTATTTGTAGTAAGAACACTTAAAATCTATTCTCTCAGAAAATTTTAAGTATATAATACATTGTTATTAACTGTACTCAGTGCCCTTATTTTCTTCATCAAAACTGCTTCCTACCTCCTAGCTGCTTGGCTGGTGAGCTGGGCCACATACTGAAGATGGCTAATTCTGCAATGGATCCCGTCCTCTCGGCCTATTCAAGGACACTGCTTTGGAAAGTCTCCCATCTTTTCTATAACCTCCAATTTCTCCCCTCTGTTGCCAATAGCATAAAATTGTGCTATTGAAACAGAAAGAAATTAGGACTCACCCCCTCCCTGTGAATTGGGAACATATTTCTCCTGCTAAGAGCAGGCACTGAAGGGCTACAACCCTGACAGATGCCAAAGATGGGAGTGAAGATGGCTTACTCAGGTCCAAAACAGGCTGGCTAACTAAATCTACATCATGTATATTACATGGATTTTGTTTCTAGAAGATATATCTGACTCTGTGAGTGGAGGGAAGAAGGAATCTAGCTGTTGCTTCCCAGTTTGATCAAACTGCGTGAGGATCACTATTCATTTTTTCATCTTTTACCTATTTCTTATGCTGGTGGGTGGACGGCCAAATCCAGCCAGCCAGAATACAGGCAGGGTCACTGGATTGGGCACCAGTAACAGTATCATTTTCCCCATCTTTTGAAAATGCTCCCTAGACCTCTTGTCATTCTCCATCTATTGCTTCATGTCTAGGTTCCCCTTCTATCAAAATTCCTTTAAATGCCTGCTACACCTGCTGTCTCCATTGTCACTCTGAGTCTGTGCAATTCTCTGATCAGGCATTTACCACTCCACAAACTTAGCTTTTGTCAAGGTACCACAGCTCCATCCTGCTGATGTTAAGGGTCAGCACTTGCCCTTAGCTTTGATGATGGTTGCTCTGCTCCTTGAAGCAGTTGGCTTCCAGACACTTCTTTCTTGTTTTTTGTTCTCCTCCCATACTTACACTCACGTCTAGCCTCCTTTGTTGGTGTCTTTTTGCCCTGACTTTTAAGCATTGGATATTCCCAGGTTAGGCTTTCATACTTATTTTCTTCTTTCTCTATATTTTTTTTTATGATCTCATTCTATTTCTAAAGTGTTGTCTCACAAAGTTACATTGGCAATCCTGCCCTCTTCCCCGAATGACTGTTGCCCACGAGCACCTACACATTCAACAGATCATCAGCACCTCAAATATTATCTGCCCCCATCACCTTGGGCCCCAAATCATCGTAGCTTCTCACCCAGTCAATTCCAGTAGCTTCCTAATTGGCCTCCCTGTTTTCTGCCCTTATCTCTTTGTCGTCTATTCTGGAAAGTCAGAGGAATTCTTTTTATGCTTGTAGAACATGTCCTGCCTATGCTTAAAAAAACTCCAACTTTTCTTCAGCCATTCAGAGCAAAAGTTTTTGCCCAAGGTTTTGCCAAGGCCCTTTGCCCTCTGGCCTCCTGTTACTTTTCTGGTCCCTCTGCACTGGCTCACTTCTCTACCAGTCAGTCCTTGCACTTGATGTTCCCCTTCTGCTTGGAATCATATTTTTTTCAGATCTACTTGACTACAAGTTCCTAAAGCACTCTGCTCAGACATCAGCTCGTGGTGAACCCTCCCTGATCATTCTTCTGAAGGCTGTAGCTCCATTGTTCCCTGTGAGTTACGTCCCACTCCCAGCTTCACTTTCCTCTTCAGCACCTGCCACATTGTGAAGTGTGTAAAAGAGAGTATTTCTTCATGCTCCTGCCCCACCCTCTAGTGTATCAACTTCTGGAGGTCAAGGAGTTTTCTTCTTTACTAGAATAGTTTCAGCACCCAGAAGAATACCCGCAAATTTCAGGTGATCAGTAAATCTTCATTGAATGGGGGAAAATAAGGCTCTATATTATAGTACCTGGTCTGCCAATGGGACAAAGGATTTGGAATAAAGATTTAGTACGATAACCTTTCCAGAATGACTTTTCAGAGGACTGGGGGTATAGCTCAGTGGTAGAGTGCTTAGCTAACATGCTCAAGGCCCTGGGTTCAACCCTTACCACTGCAGAAAAAACTTTGGTTAGAAACTTAAAATCTTCATACCCATAATTTTGGTTTAACTACAAATTTAAAGAGAATATCACATTGCAAATTATTTCAAAAGTCTGGTATTGAACAGTGGCAATCTGGTATATTTCAATGAAGCAGGTATTACACCAACCCTTAATTTGAAAATTATTGGTGAGGTGGGGAGACAAATATTTTTTTTTTTTCTGTTTTAAAGAATAATCTACCACAAAAACAAAATCACCGTGCATGCCTGTAATCACAGTGGCTTGGGAGGCTGATGCTCGAGGATCGAAAGTTCAAAGCCAGCCTCAGCAACAGCGACGCACTAAGCAACTCAGTGAAACCCTGTCTCTATAAAATACAAAGTAGGGCTGGGATGTGGCTCAGTGCACCTGAGTTCAATCCCCGGTACCGGGAACAAACAAACACCAAATAAAATATTAGAATGGTTTTTCAGGAGTCGATTGATTTTCTTCAGTTTGTACAAGTGTTTTGTAAAATTTTAATTATAAATTGTACTTAATTATTGTATAGATAATGATAATTTAATAAGTAAATTGATGTGATAATGAATGCTAATGCAGGTTTGCTTTTCATTTGAAGTATTAATATGATTATGATTGAAATTCCATTTGTACATTTTCATGTGTTAAAACAAATTTAATAGAAAATTATAATAATGTTTTTATATTATAAGGTATTACATACATAATGAAGTATTTAAATCTACTCTTTGCGCGTATTTTTCAGAAAAATTCTTCCTAGTGGAAGTAAATTGAAGTGTCCTAATGCTGTGCAAGTCAGAGGATAGTGAGTGAATACTGCTCTCTAGTGGAAAAACTGAGACATGACAGATGGGAGTCATTGAAGACTATTCCTTTACCTAGGGAATGCCTAGGAGTAGGATGTGTCCAATTTATCATCGGAGCTTATAGTGTTGTGTTGATATTTTAAATTTAATTTTGAAAATATAAATCATTAGCTAAAAATACTTGCATAAATAATGTACAAATGTAAATGATCAATTAAATTCTGAAAAGTGTATAAATTTCATTAGCAATCAAAAAATACAAATTAAGAAAAAGTGGTATGCTTTTTACATCTATCAAATCAATAAAAAGTTTGAGAACAAAGCCAGGTGCAGTGGCACATGCCTGTAATTCCAGCGGCTCAGGAGGCTGAGGCAGGAGGATCGTGAGTTCAAAGCCAGGCTTTGCAACATTAGTGAGACACTTAGCAACTCAGTGAGACTCTGTCTCTAAATAAAATATAATATATAAAAAAGGGCTGGGGAATGTGGCTCAGTGGTTGAGTGCCCCTGAGTCAATTCCTGGTTTAAAAAAAGAAAGTTTGAGAACAAAATGAAGGCATGAGAATAAAGGCATGAATATTTTTGGGAGGGCTATAAAATGGTATTGCATTCTCAATTTGGATTTCTTTTGGAAAAGGGTTCCTAAACTATGCAAAAATGTTTGTGATTTGCCCTTTTTTTCCCTGAGGACAGGCTCAAAACCCATCAGATTCTCAAAGGGATCTCCATTATTCTACTTGATAAGAACAAATGTTTAAATAGTTTTGGAGATTAACTTTGCAAAATGTGCAAAAAATAGTCATGGGTATATGTATTCCAACATTGTTTTGGATGTTTATCAAGTACAAATAACCTAAATGTTCAACAACAGAGAATTAGAACTAAATCACATTCCAGCCACATGATGGAGTTACTTTAACTATCAGCAACTGTGCTATAGAATTAATGATGTAGAAATGTTCAGCACAATTGAGGAGGTGGATAAAGAAGGTCCCCACTTAGAACATGTGGTGTGATCCTGAGTTTGTGAAAACATTAATATAGGGTTGGGAATGTAGCTCAGTGGTAAAGTACTTGCCTAGCATGAGTTTGATCATCAGCACTGGAAAGCAAAGCAAAACAACAATGAAACAACCCATGTATATATCATATGCACAGAAACAGATTTGAGAATGCATGTGCTAAAACAGTTCTGGTTATGTATAGCTAAAGTGGTGTGCTTGTCTTTTTAAAAAAAATTTTAAATTTATCTTTTAATTTTTTACAGACTGCATTTTGATTCATACACAAATGGGGCACATCATTTCGTTTCTAGGGTTGTACACAATGTAGATTCATATTCATGTAATCATACATGTACATAGGGTAATGGTGTCTTTATTTTTATTTTAAAATAATCTACAATATACATACATTACTTTTATAACAAAAGTATAATAAATATCATAGAGAAAAGAATAATTAATTTTCGCTGTGTTTAAAGATTTGACACAGGAGATTCTCTCACTTTTACTTAATCAATTGCACCGAATAGGCACAAGTTTGTGGAAGCATTTTAAAGTACTAGAACAATGTAGGCATGGTGGTGCCCGCCTGTAATACCATTTATTCAGGACATCTGAGGCAGGAGGATCATAAATTCAAGGCCAGCCTCCGTAACTTAGTGAGACCATGTCTTATTAGGTTCAAGGCTTAGCATCTATGCAGCCATTTAAAATTCTTACCATAAGTTGCTTTCCTGCCCTGAGGGGTACTTACAAAGAAAAGGAGAGTTAAAATATAACCTCCCCTTCCCACTTCTCATTAACCACCCCACCGGAACATCCCCTTTACTTGTCCTTTCAGCCCATCATAAGTTCTTAACGCAAGCAGCTCACAGGAGCTCATGCAATCTTACACAAGCCATCCAAACCACCCCATAAAATACCCCAGAATTGTTTTTTCTGCCTCTCTCGCTTTTCCCGAGCGACGACCTTGGTCAGAACCTGACTAGCAAATAAAACTTTATACGTGTAGATCTCTTCCCCTGGTTTCTGCACTGCTCATCTGCATCGCCTTTTCCTTTCATGTCTCAAAATAAAAACTAAGAAAAAGCTAGGAATGGGGCTCAGTGGTAGATCACCCTGGGTTCCATTCCCATCATACACAAAAAAGTTAACACACCTTCACGTTTCACTTATAAATTTAAGGAGCAAAGGAACTTGAGTAGGGAAGCAACAATTTCTCAACCTTATTATTATTTTTGAAACGGCCAGAGTGACCTAACTCCAGTACAGCGGGGCCATGGAAAACTCTTCTCTCTTCCCATTGGTTTTATGCTGTAGGCGTGGCTCCTGTCTCCCCGCCTCTCAGCAGAAGGCCAGCACTGCCCTGCCGGTTGGTCAGGGGCCCACTATAGTACTGTGAGAACACTGCGGGCCTTATGTAGATAAAATTTCTACGCAGAAGAATCCTGACTTTGGGACACAATGAGTGCAGTTGTTTTGGCAAAAGAAACCACTGTTGATCAGGCAGGATCTTAAAATACAAAGTAAAGAGAAAAAAAGGCTCAAGATGGTCCACAGCTGCTATTGTTTGTGTGAGTTTGTGTATATCAGTGGTTTTAAATGTGGAGATTAGAGGAATTGCCTCCAGGGAGCAGAAATGGGTGGCTGAGAGGTGAACAGAGAGGGATGGGACAGTACTTTCTTTTTAAAACCTTATGTGCATCTCCCCAGTGTGTGGTGGGAGTGCGGGGGAATCTTGTATGGGTCACTTTTAATGACAGAAAAAGAAAACCACATTAAAAAAAATCTACCTCCCCCAATTTTGTCATGATAACCATTTCAAGCTTCAGTGTGTGCTTCCCTAGTTTTGAACAACATCAAAATGTTCCTGTGCTTAGTTGAAGCTCATTGTTAGGTTTTTGATTAAACGATGGCAGTTTTTGAATTTTCTTGGCAGAGTTTCTAGAGTTCTGTCTTGTCAATGAAGTGAATTTTAGTTTAACTGTTAGTTGCAAAAGATGAAAGCATATAATACATTTGAGATATTAGTTGTAAAGTTTCTACTTTGAAAGCATCAGATTTGCTTTTTGTAGGAAAGTCTGGTTCTTTTTCCTATGTACATAATGTTACATATTCATGCTCCAGCGCAGGCTGTGTGCAGTGTAAAAATGCTGACAACCAGACTTATAATGAGGTCTTGCTTGTTTCTTTTTGGGATTTATGGTCCAGAAAGGTTGCAGAAATAATGAGAATGTTATAACCTTCTGTTATCAGTTGCATTGTGTCCTACAAAACCCATACGTTGAAGTCCAATCTCCCTCTCTCAGAATGTGATCTTATTTGGAAAAAGGGTCACTGAAGATGTAAGTAGTTAAGATGAGGTCATGCTGGAGTAGGGTGGGCTTGGATCCAATCTGAGCAGTGCACTTACAGTAAAAGGGAGAATTTGGATGGAGAGAGAGAGAGAGAGAGAGAGAGAGAGAGAGAGAGAGAGAGAGAGAGAGAGAGAAAGAGAAGGCCATATGAAGAGGGGTGATTCTATAAGACAAGGAACACCAAAAATTGCCAACAAACCTCTGGAAGCTAGGGGAGAGGCATGGGACAGAGTCTCTCTCACAGTCCTCAGAAGGAGCCAACCTGTGACATTTGCTCTTGAATTTATGGCCTCTAGAACTCTGAGACAGTTTCTGTTGTTTAAACCACCCAGTTTGTGGAACAGTACTTCGGTGCAGCAGCCTTAGCCAACTATAGTGCCTCCCCTTATGCACATCTCAAGACCTCCAGCAGATGACAAAAACTGTGGAGTGCTGTTATGGTTTAGATATTAGGCGTCCCCCCAAAACTCATGTGAGACAATGCAAGAAGCTTTAGAAATGAAATGATTGGGTTGTGAGTTTTTAATGTCATCAGTGTACTAATCCCCTGAGAAGGATTAACCTGTAGACAGAGGTAGGGTGTGGCTGGTGGAGGTGGGTCACTGGGGTGTGCCTTTGGGGTATATATTTAGTTCTTGGTGAGAGAAGATTTTCTCTGTTTCCTGGTGCATATCCTGAGCTACTTTCCTCCCCCACACCCTTTTGCCATGATGTTCTGCCTCACCTTGAACCCAGAGTAACAGAGTTGGCTGTCTGTGGACTGAGACCTCTGAAACTGTGAGCCCCAAATTAAACTTTTCCTCCTCTAAAAATTGTTCTTGTGAGGTCTTTTGGTCACATCAGTGGAAAACTGACTAAAACAAGTACCATACCCTATGTAGATTATGTTTTCTCCTTTATTGTATTAAGGGTTCTCTAGAATCCAGAGAAAGTATGATTATAAAAGAGGGATTTATTAGATTGGATTACACAACCAGAAGCTGGATAGTCCACAATGGCCATCTGCAGACTGGAAAGCTGGAGGAACCAGTAGCTGTGCAGGCTGAAGCCTCAGAACAAGTGGGATCAATGGTGCTACCCAGTCCGATATGAAGGCTTCTGGAAACTCCTTGGAGAATCATTGGCAGAGTATGCTTTGGAAGACTGAAGAAAAGAGTCTGATATCTTTAGGTGATTGCAGCAGCAATCAAGAAGAATCAAGCTTGCATCTGCTGCTGCTTCCTTGTTCTTCCTACTTTTATCTCCAAACCATCATCCTATTGGACAGTGGTGCTGTCCACATTTTGGGAGGGTTTCCACTTCAGTTTGCTATCCCACATGTCAATCATTCCTAGACACACCCTCACTGACACACCCAGAAGCCTCTTAATCTTCGGCATCTCCTAATCCAATCAAGTTGACAATTCAAATTAACCATTACATCTACAAGCATACTCATAATTGTTTAATTTATAAATTAGGCATAGTAAGAGATTAATAACAATAATAATGAAATAGAAGCATTTTAACAATATACTGTAATAAAAGTTATCTAAAAACATATGAACTGTTAATTTCTGGACATTTCCACATAATGCTTTTGGACTGCAGTTGACTGGGTAACCGAAGCTGTAAAAAGTGAAGCTGTGGATAAGGGGAGGCTACTATAATACACATTCTAATCCAAATAGAATCCAGCAGCAAAATAATCTTAGAAAAGAGAAGGCTGACCACTGAAGGGTAGACAAATCATTCTCTCTTTTTTAAAATTTATAATTTATTTTTTAAAGGCAAATGGAAAGTAAAATTAAGATAATCCAGTCCCCAAGTCATTGAGAATTTAACAGAAATTATTAACTGCTTGATAGTTTATTGAACATTGTATTTGTCTGTTTTCTGTTGCTAATAACATGATGTCACAGACTGGGTAAGTTTAAAAAAAAAAAAAGAGTTTCATTTTGAGTCATGGTTCTAGTCCAAGCTTGAAGGGTTGCATCTGGTGTTGGCTTTCTTGGTGGCAGAGTTCCAAGGCAGTATAGGCCATCGCTTGGCCAGACACAGGGAGCCACATTGTGTGTGTGTCTGTGTGTGTGTCTGTGTTTGTGTCTTCAGGTTTTTCCTCTCCTATAGAGTAGCCACCAGGATTAAATCATAGAGGCTCCACCCTGATGCCATTATCTAATCCACATCATCTCCCAAACATCATACTGGGTTAAATTTCTACCTTTTTAATTCCTCAGTACGTGGATTACATCAATGCATAATGCCTTGGGCAACCATATACAAACCATGGTAAGCAACCTGTATTATTTTAAACATTAAATGCAGTATCATTAGCTTCTATTTCTCTTCAGTGTTCTCATTAAACTTTGTAATCCATTGACTCTATTCTTTCAGTAAGTGTGAAGATAGTAAGGAAAAAATACATAACTTCATTTAAAATATTGTCACTGTACATAAATTAAAGTCTAGCAAATTAGTTGTATGTTAACACCCTGTAATGGTTGAATATTGTATTTGCTTACAATCTTCTCTCATATTTTGAGAGATTTGTATTTTTGTCCTAAAAACCTGACTTCTGAGCACATGTGAATAAATATCAGAAACTATTAAAAGCCTTCTCTTTGGGGAATGGAGAGTTTCCTTAAGTCACTTTTAAGATAGCATTTACTGCCTTGTATTTTTCAGGCGTGTGATTTCCAATTTACTAATACAAGTTCTCTGATGAGCTGTCTGGGGGCCTCTAACCCTGTTCCTATCTTTAGCACTGCCCAGCTAGTTATTGGCCTTGCAGCATGGTACAGTGTTTTAAACAAACCTCCTCTGTTCATCCAGACTCCTTTAAAAGAGCTCTGAAACTGGTCCAGGCGCAGATGGCTGGGTTTGACCAGCGTTTCTAGTCTGCTATAACATCCACTGCTGTCACCATTTTCCACAGTGAGATAGATGGAGTGGAAAATAATATTAATCTTCAAGCACAGAATTCATGCATTATTACTCCCAGAGAACCAATCATTTAAAAACAATTTACCACCATAAACTAGGTGTCATTTTAGAGAAACATGAAATAAAACAGAAGAAATCTGTTTTCTGATGATTCAGTTGGTTGGTTCCAACAAAGCATTGCATTGGGCTGTCAATTTGCCTGTGTTTGATTTAGAAATATCATCAACCCGTATTGTACTTGAAAACAAACACAGGACACCAGGAGAAATCCACCCTTGACTTGAGATCCTTTTCTTTCTTGGTGGTCATCATTCATTGCCTAAATCATTTCCTGTTTGTTTTTTTTTAAAGAAAGCATATTACTATTGTATTACATACCTTAGTAAAACTGAAAACTAGGTTACAAATTATTAAATTAATTCTATGGATAATTTTTATATTTTCTGTTTTTGATAAAGAAAGCTATGTCTAGAAGCCTTGAATATTGTCTTAGTCAGTTCAAGTTGCTATAACAAAATATGATGGACTTGATGGCTTAAAACCAAACATTTATTTTACACAGTTCTATAGGTTGGGAAGTCCAAGATCAAGGAGCTGGAAGGTTCAGTGTTTGCTGAGGTTCTACTTTCTGGTGTGAGGATGACTACCTTCTTGCTGTGTCCTCATGTGGCTGGGTTCATGAGTATCAGATGAGACACGAAGGGGCAGAAGGCAGTACAAACTCCTGTACTTTTGTAGTGAGGGAGAAAGAGGAGAAAATGCAAAAGAGATCAGTGTACACAAAGTTTCCCTAAAAGCTTTAAAAATGTTAAACTTTCACCTGCTACTAATGATTAAGATCTGTTAATAGTTTGTAAAAGATAGCAAAGTCTTTAAAAAATGGTATTAAGTGCATTTTGCTTTAGATTTCAAATTTAAATATTTTTTTCATTTCTTTAATACTCACCCCAGTGCTTGACACCTGGAAGGTGCTCAAAAATTTGTGTGTGGTGGGGCCTAGGGTGTTGCTCAATAGTAATATAATTGTCTAGCATGTGTGAGTTCCTGGGTTCAACCTCCAGCACCAAAAAGAAAAAAAAAATTTTTTTGGGGGTTAATTGATGAACAACTATAAACCAGATACATTTATATGTTTTAATTTCCTTATAATTGTTGGCAACAAATTCTCTAAGAATTATGTTTTAGGGGTTTCAAGAAACCCACTTCTAAGTATACACTTGCTAGGGAGATTCTGAAGTCCTTCTTTTGGTAGTAATTCCTTTCCAAATAAATGAATTTTTTTTTGGTGACCAACTTATGTCCAGAGATATTTTATTTGCTCCTCCTTCTTGACTATTTGCTAATGATTTAAAGAAGATGTGACACTACATGGTAATTCAACTGTTGCTAGTCTATATTGGCTTCTGCCACCTAGAAATCTCTTAATTTGGCTGATTGGGTGTGTGGCTGTTCACTCAGTAAAGAAGCAACTTTCACAAGTGAAGAAAAACTTTTCTTTGGTTATAGGTACTGGTTCCTTAATACTTTCACTAGTGTTTCAAAACTCTAGTAGCCAACTTTGTTAGGTGACAATTCTTCATGAATTTCTTGTGTTTCTGCATGATTTGCATCAACTTTTATTTTCAATTAATTATTCAAGTATGTATGACAAATATTATTGGAAGATAGTCACAGGGTCTCTCTCAGGTAGAGGGTAGATTTCTTTGCTGTTCAAAATAATAAAGCTTATTTTTTCAATTTTTACAGCTATTTCTAACATTCAGATTCTCATCACCATATATTTTTTGGCAATTAAAACAATGCCCTATCAGGATCCCTTGTGTCCAGTCTAACGGTAAGCACTAAAATTAGTTTTTCAAACTTATTATACCCCTCCCATAAACAAACCAAATAGAAAATAAAAGCTCTCAAACCCTGCAAATGTCCCTTGCCACCTACAGGAGTGCTTCTGAAATATTAACATTAGTAAGAATCACCTGGAAAGTCACAATAATTCAGATCCCCAGGACTTGCCCCTGGAGATTTGATTCATTAGATTTGGGGTGGTGCCCAAGAACCTTAATTTTAATTTTATTTGATTTCTATTGCTTAAAAAACTTTATTGTATCATGGAGCCCTAATGTTTCAGCTTAGTGCAAAACACCCATCAGAATTTATTCTCAAACTCCTCCTTTCCATCTTCAGCTCACACACTACAATTAATATCATATATCTTTGCACATCCAGTCACTTTTTTAAAAAATTAAATAATACAAATTCTATAACATTTTAATTGGACATTCACACAGTTGTGATAATTAATGAAAATGAGCATTGCCTACAAAGCAAAGTACATCTGCTGGTGAGTCGTGCAGATGATGCTCAGACTCAGGCTGAGGCTGTGTATTGTCCCAAGACTCACTTGATCACTAGGATTCACTAATGAAAGCCACATTCACACCTACCCCCTTATACCTTTAAGAGGCAGATCCAGGAGCTAGCTGGCCTTGATCAGCATGTAAAGCACAGGCAGTGTGGTTATAAATGTCACACAAGTGACCAGTGTGCTGTAGATGGTGTCCTGTTGCCTTGAACTTTTAGCCTCTGCTCCGTGTCAGACAGGGCCAACACCACACTCTGCTGTTCCAGCAAGGAGTTGAGCAGAGCCCCATCTGCTGGCTCCACCAAGCTTTGGTGTACTGTGGCTTTTGCAAGCTGAACCATCCCAGCCATTTGGTTGCAAGTCTTTTCCAGGCCATCAAGCTACACTTGTAAACCCTTTAGACAGGAATGGACTTCCCAGGAATGACTGAGCTGCTCTTTCAAGGCAGCTGAAAGAACATTTGTGTCTCTCTTTCTGGTGGGGGAAGTACCTGCCAGTGACCGAGAGCCCTGGCCCTGCCCAGCATGCACCAGGCTCCTCAGGTCTACTATGAGGTCATGGAGCTCCCTCTGCTGGAGGGAGTAGCTAGACGCCTGTTCATGGATAGCCTCCTGGAGACTCACAGGCCCTTTCTGTGCCTCCAGGAGTAAAGCCGTTAGCTCCTGTAGCCAAACACCGTTCACGTAGGTGGAGCCAGCCACACCAATCAGAGCTCCCAGGACTGACCCAATGAGGGACCAGTTCTTGGTCCTCTCGGCTCTGGCACGCTCCTTCTCATGACTTACGCACAACTGCAGAAAAAAGGGAGAACTTCTCACGTTCAGAGTCTTCTGCATGCATATAGGCCATGAAGAGCTGCTTCTTCTCCTGCAGCATCCTGTGCTCCAGAGTAGCCAGTTCCAGGTACTGGTTATCTTCCCTAGAGACACGGTCCAATTGGTCCCTCACCTCCTTCAGCTTAGCTTGCTGAACTTCCAAGTCTTCCCGAGCCTCTTGGACAAGCCCACGAGGCACCATGAACACTTTCTCAGCCTCAGTCACATTTCCCTGGGCCTCTTGAACCTCACTAAGTCCAACAAACTCTTCATATCTGTCCCACCAAGTCTTGGCTGTAGAGGTTGCTCGTTGCTGAATGTTGTGCCCCAAGGCTCTTCCCAGGGCTGGGAGGCGGTGATACAGCCCAAGGGCTGCCTCCTCTTGTTGCTTCTCCCCAGGCTGGCTAGGGCCTGGGCTGCAGAGAGTCCTGGTCACCAAGAGGTCTCTTCCAAGGATACCCCTTTGAACCAGTATGTGGGATACATCCATGATGTGCTGCATGGCAAACACAGGGCTACACCCCATTATCAGGTGATCTGAGTTGTTCCATGCTGACAAAGCCCCACAAAGACTCATGGAGACTCCCTGGGAAGTTGTGGAACTAGTCAACTGCACCGGAGCTGTAACCCAGACCAAGCGTCTGCCACTCAGTTGACCTCTCCCAGTCACTTTTCATAGAATGACCTCCTCTTATTTTTGTGGCAAACTCTTTACACATCATCTAGACTCAACTCAAATAATACCTACTCTATGAGATTATTCTCCACCTATTCACCAAAGAAGATTTTAAAATATTTATATTATTCTTTTAATTCCAGAAGCAAGATGTTCATTCATACTTTATGGATATCACTTAGTCCTGATTAAGAACCTACTTTTTTCTGACACCAGGGATTGAACAGAGGGGAGCATAACAACTGAGTCACATCCCCAGTCTTCTTAATTTATTTTTTATTGTGAGACAGGGTCCCGCTAAGTTGCTTAGGGCCTCACTAAGTTGCTTAGGGTCTCAATAAATTGCTGAGACTGGCCTTCAACTTTCAATCTTCTTGCCGTAGCATCCCGAGTCACTGGAATTACAGGTGTGAGCAATCATGCCTGGCTGAGCACCTACATTTATAAAAAGCCCGTTGGTAGCAGTTGGTTCATGTTGACATGTAGGATTAAGTCCACCTTTCTAGAGCGGGTCTTCAATGACAGCTGCATCTGATCTCAGCCTCTTCTCCTTTATGAAAACCTTCTGCTCTTGACAAATGCTCATGCGTTTTCTCCCAGGCACACACTGTGCCAAGAGTTTTTAAGCTGTAGCCAATGAATGACTCTTGAGAGGACACTTCAGTAGTTTAAAAACCAAGTGTATGCACGCCTGGACTTAAAGTTTTTTTCCTTAAATTTCCTTTCTAATTTTTAGAAAATTGTAAAAATCTTTTTGTTAAAATATAAAACTCTAGTGTTGTGATATTGTAACATCTTGAATGCTTTTTGTACTGCAACAGATTATAAGCTGATAATTTATTGTTATCATGTCATAGCACCTAAGAGTTATTAATGTGAATTAAAGCAAATGCACCCTGCCATTATGACTATTGATTTTTTTATTTTTGTTTTTGTTGGATATAACATGAAGTTGAATCTTATCAAAGAAAAGAATATATGACCATAAACATAGTAACTTGGAAAGCCTGCTTTCAACACTCCAAATTAGAAGGATATAGATTAACCACAAATATGAAAATACACACAGACTTTGATGTACCTTTCTTCGTCCTTTCTCAAGTAAGCCTATCTCTGTAATCTAGCAAAGGCTATGATTCTAGGCAAAGAGCTAATAAGAAGTGTCTCAATGGAAGTTGAGGACTCAGGACCTGACATTGTCTTCATCTTCTTCTCCTCACCTTTGGAGGGCACTTGTAATCTTAATTTACTCTAATTTCCTATGCCTGTCTGTAACATAATAGTGTTTCAAGATAATGAAACAATGTCAGGTTAATTTTAAGGTCCTCGATCTAGTCATTACTAACCAGTCACCAGCTTCCTATTCAGTAAGTGGGCAGAAGTCATGTGAAATGTTAGTTACTTAGAACTACAGAGATCTGCATTGAACTACAAGACTGACTCTTACAAAGAAGTAATTTGTCCATGCTTCTGGGTAGCCTTTCCTGACTGTGATAGGTAGGTAGATGCTGACCCACAGATATAGTGCAATGGTGTCAGAAAAGGATCAACAGAAGGAGGCCCAGACCATCAGTGCTATCACAGCCGGGACTTTTGGCCGGCATTGAGAGGATTCAATTATCAAAGGGGTTTCTTGTCCCTAATGTGTGGAAAGGCGTGACAGCCTCTGCTGAACCTTCTGCAGAAGCCCAGAACCTTTCTCAAGATCTGTGTACTTCTCATGTGTTAATCCTCCTGGAGACCAGTTCCTTGACTTTCTTGGTTTCTTGTGCTCCATTTCATGATTTCTTTACCTCCTCTCTGGCATAAACTTGAATGTGAATCTCAGCTCTTTATTTTCTTTTAAAGATGCCCTCATTTTGTATGGATCTAAAAAGAGACATTATCACATCCCTTCAAACAAAGTGAAATAGAATATTAGGCATCCTGTACTTAAAAATGTGTTGATATTTCTTCTACTCATCCTTCCTTTCTCTTCTATCCCATCCTTTCAGAAGAAAGCAGATAGCCACCTTCATCCCCAACAAACTTTCATTTCAAACCCCTTCTCTGTTCTTCCCAATAAACCTTCTTTCAAATTCTTTGTCACTATCTACAAACACACTTCCTGCCTCTCTTGAGCATAGGCCCTGCAGCAGTAACTTGGAAATCATGCTGTTATTAAGGGCCATCAAATTACTTTCTTAGGTTTAGATCGTAGAAGGTTCTTTCAGTGCTTCACCAAAGATGTGTGTCCGAATGCATGTGACTGAGTGACAGGTAGTTGAAATTGCTAAATGTTAAGGGCTCAGATAAGGTTTTGGTGCTCACGTTTCACTCTTATTCTTCCTTTGTTATATAGTTCTGGTTGAAGGCACTTTGCCTTTATATTCTATAAAGATAGCTGGAAAGAAAACAACATGCCTAGTTTCTAAATGGGCGTAATTTCCAATGTACCAGTTATTGTCTGATAGTACTCAGGCCCATACTTCTGTATCACTGTGGCAGAAAGTCTGAGGACTACATTTCCCAGACTCCAACAACAACTGATTTCCAGGTAGGTTCTTCTAAGGGAAGAGACTCTTTTGCCATGAGATGGAGAAGACAGCAGATGGAGCCCTTCAACTTCTGGCTCCAGCAGCAGTAGTGACATGCATCTATGAATGTCTGCAGGGTGTCAGTGACAGGAAAAGTGGCAGCAGCAATAATGAACAGCTCAGTGTGGCTTCCTGTGGGTCCTGATCTCTGGCTGAAATTATGTTCCTTTCTTGTCTCTTTTAGGTCTCTAAGAGTATAAATTGATTCCCTGTTTTAAGTTTTTGTCTATTTTAAATATCTAGAATGCTTTCTATTTTCTGACTGAATGCTTCCTTGACTGATACCCTTTCTGCAAGGTTTTTCTGGGAAACTAAATTAAAGGACAAGAGAGCTACTAAGGCCAGAGGCTTAAACAAGCAATTTTTTTTTTTTTTTAAATAAAACTAAGATGGGTGGGTCTGCAGAGAAGATTTTGACTGGACTTTTCTTCTCAGTCTCAGGAAGAACTGCTGGAACATGGACAATGTTGTGGACCTGCTCCAAAGAACCAGGACTAGATACATATACAAATTAGATCGAAGAGTCAAAATGTAAGAGAAGCACTGGAACATGACTGCAAACCTTTTAAGAAACGGTCTACCTTGTTAATAAAATGCAGATTGATGACCAATCCTTTGGTCATTCTTTCCTCCTTACATGAAGAAATAGTAGGGAGAATGGATGGAAGTACTTAATGTGCCTAGGAAGACCTAGAAATGTCGATTGCTCTGAATTATGTTAGAAATCCAAGGAGATGGGGGAAGCAGTGCCTGTCCACAACAGAGATTGAATTCATTCTATCATCCTGCAGGAACAAGAAGAGGCTCATGTTTTGGGACATTCACAGCAGTAAAATAATGAGATGTATATCTCATTCTTTCCCTTTTACCACCAACGCAAAAGCTGGTGGGTTTTCTGTGTGGCTGAGTTCTTGCCAGTGGGATCCCAAATTCCAAACAAAACCAAGGAGATAATTTGTGTCTGACAATTTTTAAATGCTTTGGAGGCTGTGGATCTTTCTCTTGGAAAAAAAAGACTTGATTTGTAATGACTAGGATTTTATACCTACTTGGATTTGCCGCCCCCCCCGAGTGACCATGCCTGTAATCCCAGCGTCTCAGAAGACTGTGATAGGAAGATCACAAGTTCAAGGCCGGACTTAGCAACTTAGTAGGACCCTGTCTTAAAATAAAAAATAAAAAGGAGTGGGGATGTAGCTCAGTGGTAAAGGGCCCTTGGGTTCAATCCCCAGTACCAACCAACCAACCAAACCAACTAACAACCAACCAACCAACCAACCAACCAACCCACCCATCCTTGACATCTGTCAGAATGTTAATTGCACATCTAGAGAGCTCTTGAGGAAACCACGTGCTCTGGAATGGCAAGTTGGGAGCAGCTTGGAGCAGGGGAAAATAATTGAGGCAGCATCTCCTACATTATGTGATTTCCACATGATTGTTGACATTTCCCATCTCCCACTGGAAAATGGAGCTGCCACACAAGTTTCTTAAACACAACTAATAATGTGTTTCAGGGCAGCCAACTCCTGTTTTTGTCTGTTACGTACATAACTTTTGATAGCTGAAGCTATCAAAGAAGTTCCATTTTGTGAATCTTTTGGAGACTATACACACTGTTAACAGCTTCAAAATGGTGTAGTACTTCTTAGCCAAGCAAAACTTTGCTTGAAAGAATCTTGATTCCCTGAGTACAGATGGGCCCCTGTAATGCTTGGCAATACACCTGGCTCTACTGCTTGGTGACATGTCGCGGTGACTCACATTTTTTTTTTTTTTTTTTGACACAGGCATGTGTTGGCATCAAAAATACTGTCAAAAATCCTAAAAGAAGTTGTGCTACTGTTATGAAAAGTGTTAAATTCATGACTGTGGCATCTTCTCAAGAGATTTTGTCAAGCAGTGGGAGCCAGATACAAAATTCTTCTCTATTCCACCGTTTACTTGCTTTTTCAAGAGCAAATGTGATAACAAGTGGTTGGATGTCATATGGAAGTTCCCCTTTTTGAGAGAAAGAGAAAGTAAATCTACCCTTAGAAGAGAGCTCATTTATAGCTTGATTTGGCTGGCAAACATTTTTGGTCCCATGTTTATGGTAAATCTTTTGATCCAAGATGCTGTAGTAAAAATTATGGGTGCTACTAAAAAATTACAAGCTCTTTGACCAAGCTGCTGCTGGAGGAGGCCAAGTAAGTGAATTTCTGATGCCCTGGAAATAGGAAAACCAAGGATGTACTGACATATGGATTCCTGGCAATATGACAGAGATCTTAATGTTACTTTGCTCAGACAACCTTAAAATAGGAATCTGGATTTGCAATTCTTTCCTTGCTAACAAAGATAGCACCAATGAGTCAGACTTTGCTAAAGATTTCCTCATTGATGTGGTGATTAAAAAATACTTGATTCATAGTCAATTCAGAGTCCTGGGGAATTTTGTTTTTTTATTTTTTTTGATGCAAAATTATTCTAATCTGGCAAATTGAGTAATGATAACTGATTCCAACTATTGCAAGGAAAATGTTATAACATTAAGAATTGGATAAAAAAAATTCTTCTTAGAATTGTCTTTGTTGGGAATTATACTTTGATATATGTATCACCAGAATGTGTTTTGTCACTTTTGCATTTTTATCCAAATGTGAAAATTGGTGACTTGAACTTCCATATTTTCAACTCTTTCTTGTCATAAGAACATTTCTTTTTGAGAGATGTTTACAAATTCTGGACTTTTGAAAAAGGGCAGTGTCTATAGGCACATTTTGGATGGGGTGTACCAGATAAATGTCCTACTCATCCATGGGTGACAAGCCATTTCCCAGTAATCAATAGGAATAAAATTGACAGTTTCTAGATGTAGTCTCTGAGTGTACTGTGGTTCTCACTGGAATGATCATGGACAATCAGGGTCCCCACGGAATGTGCTTTGGAAACCTGGCTGCCCTTGATGGTGAACCTGTTCTTATACTTGCCACCAACTCCAACCCAGTGATTCAGCCCCATGTCTTGCTTCTTCCCAGGAAATGTTCCAGTAAACACTCTGCTTCCTATTACCTCCCTACCCAAGTAACTTTCACTTAGTCCCTACAGAAATTCAAGGGAGGGTTTGGCTTCCTCTCCTTTAGTTTTCTTTCTAATAAATTATTATAGATTAAATTCCCTGCCTTGTTTCCTTCAAGGCCTTTCTATTATGACAATTAGCAGATTTTAGTTGTAAAACAGAAATCAAAGGATGCACAAACCCAACACAAATGAAAAACTATGTTGTTCTTTTTTGTTTTTTTTGTTTTTTTTGTATGGCTGTCTAATTCTAATTCTTGTAAAGGCAATATGGGTACCTCTGATGGGTTGGGGAAGGTCAGTACAAAGAAGTGGTACAAGAACAACAAAAACAAGATACAATGATTACTACTGGGTAGAAAAGAAGGCTGTAGGTCTTCGTACCAAAGGATTCCAAAGGTTCAGAGAATAGCCATACATCTTTGTTTAGGGAAATAAAAATTTAGAGCCAACAAAATGGTGGAATTGTGATTAAAGACTGAGAACACTGATTGAGCTAGGGGTATAGCTCAGGAGTAGACTGCATGCTTAGCATGTGTCAGGCCCAGGGTTCAATTCCTAGAACCAAGTTAAACCAAAAAAAAAAAAAAAAAAAAAAAAAAAAAAAAACCAAACAAACAAAAGACAAAAACCCAACATTGCTTGTTGTGACTCTTCTGTGGGAACCCCCAAAAGATTCAGTCAAATCTGTTAGTGTCATAAAAGCTTACTATGTGGGAAAGGGCTAAGACAGAGCTAGTGTTACGCAGGATGGAGCAGAATGTAAAGCCTCAGTGTAAGAGGTGGAGGAGGCCAGGCAGATACCAGTTGCTGTAGGATTCACAGAGACCTTGAGGAAGTTTTGGCTTTCCTGGGCTGTGAAATACTGAGTACAAGGAAATTTTACACAAAGATCAAGGGAGTAGAGAGGCCTCCAGAAGCTGTCTTAGAGGTTATAATAATGTGCATCTTTGTGATTAAGTGCTTATTAGAAATGAGAAGTGGAAATAAATTGGATATTAAAGCTGACAAGTGTGTTATGTCAGAGATCACTATAATTTTAGCTTCTTTTTCTTGCCAGATAACTTCAGACTTCTCATTTCTGAGCAGCCATCAAGTTAATTTACATTTCACTTTAACAATTTTAATTCATTTAAAAAATCTCAGGAAGTTGCCATTAATTTCTGCAAGGAAAAAAAGTGAAAGTGTGCCAGTTAGGGTTGATAAAACAAAAGAATTTTGTTGAAAGAACATGGGATTCTCCTAGAGCAGGAAGACTGGGGAACAAGCCTTGTGGAATCAGGAACAATGGCAGATAAGGTGGTCAGGGCCATGGCCACAATTGTACCATAGAACCAACCTTGGGGAATCACACTGCTGCCTGTACAGAGCCCTGACACCTCAGGGCCACCACTGCTGCTGTAGGCGCTCAACAGTGCACTCAGCTGCTATTGCCCCCACCCCGTAATATGTTCTCTCGAGTTCTTGCTTCTTTGTCCAAATTCACTCTGCCAGGCTGCTCTGTTTAACTGTCAGTAGCCCATGTCTTAACAGACAGAGTGCTGGAGAACATGCATCTGATTTTGGGGCTTGTATGTGGGGAAGTAGGTACAAACAGTGAAGGGAGTCAGTATGCCCGTATGCCAGGAAGTCCTAGAAAAACAGAAATCACAATCATCTACAATATTGAGAAGAACAATTTTTTATAGAAGGTGTTTTTGTTTTTCCTTTGTTGCCTGTGTGGAAGCAACCAACATTCAAAACAATAAGATGACTTGTATATAAAAAGGGATAATGGGCATTTTTATTTATTTATATTTTTGAAGGGAGAACAGGTTCACAGGTGTATTAGTTTAATAGGACTACCATTACAAAATATGAGGAGGCTTAAACAATAGAAATCTATTGTCTTGCAGTTCTGGGGGTAGAATCCATGAAGTATGCCTTGTATAACCTCCTCCTCCTGACTGCAAGAGGAATCTGTGTGCGTGGTGGGATACCACATTCAGGATTAGGTTATATTGTATGACAAAAATAAAAGAATTTTTCAGATGTAATTGAGGTCCCTAATCAATTTACTCTGAATTAATCAAAAGGCAGATTATATTGAATATACCTGACTTGATCAGTGAGCCATTTAAAGATACTCTTGATGGCTTTGGAGAAGCAAACTACTCTTAGTGAGAGGATGCTGGAGGGGAGGGTCTTGCAAGGGGAAGGACCTCTAAGAGTGAGTGGTTGATAGTTATCAAGGAAATGGAAACTTAACTTTATAACCAGTGAATCTGGAAGAGGGCTCCAAGCTTTTGACTAGATCACAACTTTGGTTAACACTGTGTCTTTAGTAGGGTGAGATGCCAAGCAAGAATCCATCTAATCTATGCTTGGACTCCCAGCTCACAGAATCTCTGAGATAATAAATTTGTGTTTAAAATTGCTAAATTTGTGGTAATTTGTTATTCAGTAATTGCATGGCAAATGAAATGCTACCAAATGTCTAATAGGGAACAGACTGAATAAATTATGGTATATCCACACAGTGGAGTAATATGTAGCTATAAAAAGGAATAAGATCTGAATGAGGGATGGTGTTTTCATATGACATACATTGTGTAAGAAAAGGGTCTATGAGTACATACACACTAATATTTATAATTTCTACAAGAAACAGTCAAATAATAAACCAAAATAAATTTTAAAAAATGTTTATGTAGAGGGGGAGTCAGGGATCAAGAAGGAGGAAACAGGATTGATATGAGAATTTTATGATATACCTGTGTGTTACTCAGCTTTCTATCACTGTGACAAAATGTCTGAGAAAATTAATTTAAAAGTAATGAATTTTCATTTTGGCTTATGGTTTCAGAAGTTTCAGTCCACGGTCAGTTGACTCCATTGTTTTTGGGCCTGTGTCAAGGCAGGACATAGTGGCAGGGAGCATGTGGTGGAGCAAAGCTGCTTAATTCTTGGCATCTGGGAAATAATGAGAGAGACAGAGGATGAGACTAGCATTTCAATATCCTCTTCAAGGGCATGCCCCCAATCACTTAACTTCCTTTTATTATAATTCCATACTAACTAAAGATAGGAAAAAGACCTAAATAGATGCTTCTTCAAGGAATAAATAAAAATGGCCAAAAGATGTCCAACATAATTTCTGCTCAGAAATATGCAAACAAACTGCAATGAGATAACACTTCAAACAAATTATAAGCAAAGATTAGAGAAATGGGAAACCTGATGGCCTACTGACATATGTATGGAGAGTAAAATGGTGTAGTCTCTTTGGAAAATAGTCTGGCAGTCTCTTGAAAGGTTCACATAGTGATACAATATGACCAACAATTCTCCTTGTAGTCATACACCCAAGAGAACCGCAATCATGTCTACATAAGAACTTGTACACAACTATTTATAGCAGCATTATTTGTAATAGTAAAAACTGTAATCAATTTAAGTGACCATCAACTGGGGGATAGTCAAATAAAATATGGCATGTCCATATGATAGAGTATCATTCAACCAATAAAAAGAATAAAGTATAATGCTACAATGGGGATGAACTTTGAAAATATGTAAGTCAGAGAGTGGAATGAGGACTGGGATACATATGGAGTATGGAGTCTTTTTGGGGGGGAGGATAATGAACATGTTCTCAAATTCACTATGGTGATGCTCATATAATTCTGTGAATATACAAAAATGATTAAATTGTATAATCGGAGACAATTGCAGAGAATGAAATCCATATCTTAATAAAGCTGTAATAATAAAGTCTAAAGAAGTCACAAAAAAGGGCATAGGCCATCTAGAAAGAACCTGTCAGTGTGTGGGACAATTTGAACGTCAAGAGGAATGGCTGCATGGAATTGAAACAGCAAATATATACAAATGAGTAAGTTTGTAATGACACCAAATTAAACAAGCAAAATATCTCACCATTCACCACTGGAGGTTGCCAGAGCACTGATCATTTCTCGGAAAAATTGAAAAAGGAAAAGAATCAAGCTCATCCTGCTTTACCTGTAGGAATTATACATTTATATACTTGAATAGTTGATGAGGGAAAATTCTTCTTTATAAAAGAATTAGAGTTGATAGATGCAGATAGAATGATAGAATTAGAAAGTCAAATTTTGTGACTTCTTAAAAGCAATAATGATATATAAGTAATAAAAACATGAAGAAATACATTGATGGGAGAATGTCATGATGGAGGGACCAAGGTAATACGGCCTGAACCATGTGATTTCCTCTTTCTTTTACAATGCCAGTTTTGTTGAGAAATAATTAACATATGATAAAATTCACCCAAAGTGTACAATTTGGTAGTTTATGGTGTAGTCAGAGTTGTGTAACCATCACCAGAACGTTAAGACAAAAATCATAACACATTCTTTGAAAGATCTTTTTTAAAAAATATATTTTTAGATGTTGATCGACCTTTATTTTATTCACTTATTTTTATGTGGTGCTGAGAATTGAATCCAGTGCCTCACACATGCTTGGCAAGTGCACCACCACTGAGCCACAAACCGCAGCCCCATTGAAAGATCTTAAATGGCTTTTATTCATGCCTCTTGACTTAGGCAATGCTTCATTCTATAAAAGAGAACAAGTGTTCTGATGAGCTGAGAAGCGGAGGCAGACACTATGGGCAGAAAAAAGCTGAAGAAAGCAGAACCAGATCAAAAGAGCAGATTGGTTGTTTCAGTTACTTTGCTTGTAAAGATTAGAGCAAAGAGGATTTCCTTCTCATGTCAGCTAAAACCGGATTATTTGGGGATTTGGTTAGTATCTCTTTGTCTCCTGATTTCTTGTAAGGTCAGATAAACCTTTTTGGCTTGGTGACATGGAACTTTAGCATGAGTGACTCTGTTTTGGTTTGGTTTATAGAACCTAGTGCAGGAACTCAGTCAAAACCAAGGGCCTCCTACAAATTACATTTAACGACTTCCTAACTCCAGAACATTTTCCATCACTCCAAAAAAGAAACCCCACCAGTGCAGTGGGGCATGACTGCAATCCCAGAGACTAGGCAGGCCACGGTGACAAGACTATGAAGTCGAGACCAAATTTGATAACTTATTGAGACCCTACCCTAAAATAAAAAATAAAAGGGGATGGGAATGTAATTCATTGGTAGAGAATCCCTGGGTTTAACCCCCAGTGCCAAACAGGTAAAACAGAAACAAAAAGCAAAATAAAACAAGAAACCCCAAAAACCCCAAACCCAAAAATATTTCCATATTTCCCAGTAACAATTCCCCAATCTTCCCTTCCACCAGTCTTTGGAAGCCACAAATCTACTTTCTCTTTCTATGGATTTGCTTATTCTGGACATTTCACATGAATGGAATCACATAATATGGCTTCTCTCAGTTTTCACGGTGCTACTATGATCATCCATGTTGCGGCATGTACCAGCATTCCATTCCCTTCTAATGTTGAAGAACATTCCATTGTATAGATGAGCCACATTTTCTCTTTACATTCATTATTTGATGGACGTTTGGGCTCTTTCAATTTTTGAATATTGTGAATAATGCTGCTAACAGCATTTGCATACATGTTTTTGGTTAGACATGTTTTTCGTTCTCTTGGTTATGTGCCTAGGAGTGGAGTTGCTGGGTCGGGTGGTATCTAATGCTCAACTTTCAAAGATGACTCTACTTTTATATCACTGGACATTGGAAAAATCAAGTTATTTACATCATAATAAGATGCAAAAGATTACATGACATACATGCATATTATTCTGGGCTAAGTAATTGAACTAAATATAATGAAACAACTAGATCAGGGATCTGCAAGCTTTTATCCTTAAAACATTAGATAGTGAATACTTTAGGCTTTATGGATCATATAATCTTACAACTGCTCAACTCTGTTGCAGCATGAAAGGAGCTATAGATAATATGTAAATAGTTTGACTTTGCCCCAAGAGAACTTTATTTACAAATAGGAGGGAGTGGGTCAGATATGGCCCATGGCCTTGGTCTTCAGCCTGTAGTGCTATTTAGGAGATGGGGACTAGTGGAAGGAAATTAGATCATTTGGAGGCATGCCCTTGAAGTGGATATTAGGGACCTGGACACTTCCTGTCTCTCCCCGTCTCTCTTCTTCCCAGCCATCATGAGGTAAATAGGTTCCCCTGTCTGGCATTCCTGCCATGATGGTCTGTGCTGTCATAGGCCCAAAGGAACAGGGTCAATAAATTATGGACTGAAATCTCTGAAATTATAAGCCAAAATTAACCTTTCCTCCTTTAAATTTGTTTATCTTGGGCATTTTGTCACAGCAATGGAAAGCTGACTAATATGTATATGAAATTAAATCAACCCAGAAAGTGAGACATGACTTGCTTTAAAAAAAAAAAAGTTAACATATTGTTAATTGCAAGTATATCATCAAGTGGCCTTGTTGTACTGCCCCTTCTAGTGATAAAAAGAATTTCTGTCTTGATCAATGGTAGTTCTTCATCCCTATGGCCACAGTAATCTTCAGTATCAATGTTTGATCTCAGACTAACCAATAGCATTTTTACTTTAGACTTTTTTTTTTTTTTTCCCGCTGATGCTGGGGATAGAAGCAAGTGCTCTACCACTGAATCACACCCCAAGCCTTTAGTCAGTCTTTCCCTCCCTCCCTCCCTCCCTCCCTCCCTCCCTCCCTCCCTCCTTCCTTCCTTCCTTCCTTCCTTCCTTCCTTCCTTCCTTCCTTCCTTCCTTCCTTCCTTCCTTTTTGAAAGTGAAGCAGGGAGAGAAAAGCTATCTTTTTGCCTCTGATTGTGAGAATAGAAGAATACAAGCCCCAAGATAGCTATGATTGTGGGTACAGGTTTGAGGGTTGTCTAGGTTGAGAAAATGAGGATAACCTAAAAGAAGGAAAAGGTGTGTGTGTGTGTGTGTGTGTGTATGAGAGAGACAGAGAGAGACAGAGAGAGACAGAGAGACAGAGAGAAGATGGGGAGGCAGGCAGGCAGAAATGTTATTTGCAACTAAAAAGTTCTACATGGTTCCACTTCTAAATAATTTTTGAGAAGATTAGATACAATATGTGTACAATTCCTGGCACAGTAGATTTTTCAATAAATGGCATAATTTTGAATTAAGTCATAAATTACCTATTAAATCTATCCATTTAATTTGTTATGTTTATTTGCCTTATTTTAAAACTAGATTGCCAGCTGCATGAAGGCAGGATATACGCATCTGTACTTTCTAACTTCCATGAGTATTTAACATGAGCTAAAAACTAGGAAAAAAATGATCTTTGTTGTTAAATAACAATATGAACTTGTATTATTTGACTCACATTAGAATGATTTTTAATATCTTCCAAGGAAGGTGAGGCACGTGTAAATTTATCACAAGTTAAAAGTGACATTTTAATGAGAGACTCTTCTCAGGAGTATTATTATTACTTTTTCATTTTGTGGAAGAAGTATGGTTAGTTAAATTCGAAAAACAAGTTTTTCTTGGAAATTCATGGATGAAGCATTATTGCTCATGTAATTTTAGTCCCATTGTTAAATATTTAAGCCACATTTTTAGCTTGATGCTGGAAAGCAATATTGCCACAAGTTGGAGTACTTATAAAATAGAGGACAACTTAAAATTATAGTGAACATGTCATTTGGAATAATTGGTATTCTAAACAAAGTCTGAAAGAAGTCATAAGAGATATTCAAAGCAATTAGCTAATGGTTTTTAAAAGGCCTATACAAGTTGAATTTATTTACTTTATACATTTAAAGACTTTAAATATATAGCACTAAGTTTGCTATCTTAGTTTTTAAATAAGTGAAACTCTAGTCCGTTTCTTTTCTAGAAGCCAAATTACTGTTCTGAATGTAATTTCTACTTACTTATCAAATCAATGTCAGACTCCCACTTAAAAAATGTAAACATATGAATATTTCCTAGTTATAATTTCTAGGTAAATCATATCCTATAACTTCATCTTACAGCTAATGCTAATTTTTAACAACTTTCTCATTATCAGAAAATAATAAAATTAAGTAAGCATCTGTCACTCAGAATAGTTATTTTTTTAAAAAATTATACTTATCTATAAAATTTGTTTAAAAAACGCTATCCTCAGTATATACTTTTTCTTGTGGTTCATGCAATTTATGAGCATAATTTGATTTACATAAATTGCAGGAAGACAAACTATGGTGTTTGTGCTTGAGTTTAAATCAACATTTAATTTTACTTAAGTAAATGTTAAAGATATTATCTTAAATTCTACCTTAATGAACATTAAAAACATGAAATATTGTATTCTTAATGTTCATTTCCTTCTGTGATAGATGAATGGGGAAAAGATTTATGTTTAACGACTAAATAATCAGATGAAATATTTAAAACTATGTTTTGATATTGGACAATGGACAGGATAGGAAAGTGATTTTTGAGAAAACAGAACAAATCAGATGAGTTCCATGATTGCTCAAGCTTGCAGGACAATGAGAATTTCTAGACTTTGGAGTGCCGAAAGGGAGCCCAAAGAGAATCTGGCAGTCCACCTCAGTGGAGGAAACAGGGTGCAGAGTGCTGACTGAGGGGCCTAGTGCTGGTGATCTGGGTCTCAAACGAAATTGACCAAATTATAGTGTTCTGTTGTATGCATGCACAGATATGTAAAAATGAATCCCAGTATTATGAATAATTATAATGTACCAATAAAAAACTATTAGTTAAACATTTATCCAGAAAGGATCAGGCATAATAGTACATGGAGCTCACACAGGGCCAGGAATTGGTTGTGTTTCTATGAGCTAGAGTGGATAGGCATATTTACTCCCAGGGCATGAAGTAAAGAGTCAAATCAATCCTATACTGAGGTAGACAAACTACAGTACAAAAGCCAAATCTGGTCTTTTTTGGGGGGATTGGGGTGGGGTACAATACATAAACTAAAAGTGTTTTTTGTATTACTGTGAAGTAATCAGGCAGCCATCCCCAGCAGTTCTACTAATAGCCCTGCACACCAGTCAGAGTCTGGGAAACAGCTGGGTGGCTTACCTTGAGCAGATTAACCTGTTGAGATCTCCTGAAAGTAGCAGGGCACTCCCACACTCTCCTGATGCCTCCAAAGCAGCCAAATGATCCTGCCCACCTTCTGTTCCAAAAATGGGTAGCTTCACCTATGTCCCTTTAGCCTTGAGAAGCAAACTGATAAACAGCCCTGAGTGACTTAGTCTGCAGAGGTCCAGGGAAGCAGATGAATAGCCTTTTCTGAGTTGTTTCCAGGAAACAACCAGACAGCCCTGCCAATTTTCCTGCGGTGCCAAGAAGCCTTTGAGCAGCCTGCTTCCAGAAGCTTGACCCACTGAGGCCCTGAGAAAGAGATGTATAGTCCTGTATCCCACCCTTCAGCCTTAGGAAGCAGCTGCACAGACTTCTCTGAGCATGTTGATCCCCAGAATCCCAGCAAAGTCATTCATATAGTCCTTGAACCTTGACAAGCACCTTATCTTGCTGTGCCCTTGAGTGTTTCTTAGGCACTGACTCTTCTCAGGAATTACTGATCTCACTCCAGTGCACTCATCTGGGCTTATTAGGATGTCCCTAAACTCACATAACTCAAAAAACAAACCAAACAACCCACAAAATTGATGTGTTCCCCACACTTTCACCTGTGTGCACCACAATCAGAGATGTCAGTGAACCTGCTACACCTAGGGGATTGGCATCCCAGATCAGATGATCATGCTGTCCCACATCTTTTGCTGGGACATTTAGACACATGCAGACATCATGTATGTGGATTACACATGGAAAAATTACACAGACAATACATGGAAGTGCCTACCTAGAAACAAAGCTGTTCCAGCGTATCTAACCTACACTCTAGGGGACACAGCTAGTACAAAGTCTTTCGCTATGAAAATACACCCTATAAAATTGGTAGAGGCAACTGATGTACCAGATGTGCACCAATACCAGGAAGGGGACACAAAAAGCTTGAAAAAAGCAAAAACAAAACAAAACAAAAACAAAAAATCAACCAACCAACCAACCTACCAACCAAACAAACAAGAAAAACCCCAAAAAACCAACCGAAACAAAACATGACAAATGTCTCTAAAGGAATATAACAACTCTTGCAACAGACTCCAAAAAAAAAAAAAAAAAAAAAAGGAAATGAATGAATTATCTGAATGAGAACTCAAAATAATGATTTTTTAAAAAATGAGATATGGGTTAGTCAGCTTTTTGTCACTGACAAATAGTTTAGGAAGAAAGATTTATTTTGGTTCATGTTTTGGAGATTTCAGTCTATGGTTGGCTAGCTACATTGCTTTGAGCCTGAGGTGAGGCAGAATATCATGGTGAAAGGGTATATTAGAGGAAAGCAGTCAGCTCATGGCAGTGAGGAAACTGGGGAGGGGGAAAGGGAATGTGGGGGAGGGGGAGGCAGCGAGAGAAACACTCTTGGGACAAGAAATTACCCTTCCAGGGCATGCCCCCAGTTATCTGCTTCCTTCAATTATGCCCCGCCACCAATCATAATTCTTGACAAACAACCTATGTAACCTACTTAGATTTTCTCTTTTACTCTTAAAAAGACCCTCTAGACTCAACCCTAAGGATACACATTCTGGTTTCTACTAGAAACTGCTCTGCAAATTTTGGTCCAAGATCCCAGATAAATATTAACTTTTTTATTTTTATTTTTTGCTTTATAGGTCATAGGAGCATCTTTGGATGACATTTCCATAGTATCCTTTGTAATGACCTTTATAATAAACCAGTGAACATAAGTAAAGTGCTTGAGTTCTGTGATCCACTCTTGCAAATTAATTGAAACTAATGAGAGGGTTCTCCAGTTGATAGCTGGTTGATCAGAAGCACAGGCCATAACCTGGGGGTTACAATTGGAACCTGAAGTTGGGGGGTAGTGTTGTGGACTGAGCCTTCCACTTGTAGGATTTGACACTACCTGCAGGTAGATTGCGTTAGAACTGAATTGAATTTGAGGGCAGTCAGCTGGTATCTGCTACAGAATTTTGGTGTATGGGAAAACACCTCCATGTATCTCGGGTCACAGAAGTGTTCTGCATTGATTATTGAAAAACACTTTGGGATTTTGTTTTTCCTACCTCTATTAACACTATTGGATTTTAACAGTTTTTTAAAAAATATGTTTTTATCTGCTCTTATTAGTTGCACATGATAGTTGAATGTATTTTGACATTATACATATATGGAGTATAATTCTCATTCTTCTGGTTGTCCATGATGTAGAATTCCATTGGTCATGTGCACATAGAATAGTAATGTCTGATTCATTTGACTATCTTTTCTATTCCCATTCCCCTCTCTTCTCTACATTCCCCTTTGTCTAATCCAAAGTGATTCTATTCTTCCCCATACCTCCCTCCCTTAATGTGAGTTAGCCTTTGCATAACAGAGAAAACATTTGGCCTTTGGTTTTCTGGGATTGGTTTATTTCACTTAGCATTATATTCTCCAGTTCCATTATCCATTTATCAGCAAATGCCATAATTTAATTCTTCTTTAAAGCTGAGTAATATTCAATTGTGAATATATACTGCATTTTCTTTATTCATTCATCTGTGAAGGGCACCTACATTGGTTCCACAGCTTAGTTATTGTGAATTGAGCTGCTATAAACATTGACATGGCTATGTCACTGTAGTATGCTGATTTTAAGACCTTTGGGTATAAAATCTGGAGTGGGATAGCTGAATCAAATGGTGGTTCCATTCTCAGTTTTCTAAGGAATCTCCATACTGTTTTCCATATTGGTTTCACCCATTTGCAGTCCCACCAGCAATGTATGAGTGTGCCCTTTTCCCTCACATCCTCACCAACATTTATTGTAACTTGTGTTCTTGATAATTGCATTCTGACTGGAGTGACATGAATCTCAGTATAGTTTTAATTTGCATTTCTGTAACTGCTAGAGATGTCGAACTTTTTTTATGTATTTGTTGACTGATTGTATTTCTTCTACTGGGAAATGCCTGTTCAATTCCTTTGCCCATTTATTAATTAGGTTATTTGATTTTTTTTTTTTAATTTTATTTTATTGTAAACAAATGGGATACATGTTGCCTCTCTCTTTGTACATGGCGCAAAGGCATACCATTTGTGTAATCATAAATCCACATACAATGATGTTGTTTGATTCATTCTGTTATTTTTTCCCCTTCCCCCCACCCCTCCCTTCCCTCTTTACCCTCTATACAGTACTTTCTTCCTCCATACTTGCCCCCCTCCCTAACCCTAACTCTAACCCTAACACTAACCCTTCCCTCCCCCCCATTATGTGTCATCCTCCACTTATTAGCGATATCATTCGTCCCTTGTCTTTTTGAGATTGGCTTATCTCACTTAGCATGATATTCTCCAATTTCATCCATTTGCCTGCAAATGCCATAATTTTGTCATTCTTTATGGCTGAGTAATATTCCATTGTGTATATATACCACAGTTTCTTTATCCACTCGTCAATTGAAGGGCATCTAGGTTGGTTCCATAGTCTGGCTATTGTGAATTGAGCAGCTATGAACATTGATGTGGCTGAATCTCTGTAGTATGCTGATTTTAGATCCTTTGGGTATAGGCCAAGGAGTGGGATAGCTGGGTCAAATGGAGGGTCCATTCCAAGTTTTCTAAGGAATCTCCACACTGCTTTCCAGAGTGGCTGCACTAATTTGCAGCCCCACCAGCAATGTATGAGTGTACCTTTCTCCCCACATCCTCGCCAACACCTGTTGCTTGTATTTTTGATAATCGCCATTCTAATTGGGGTGAGATGGAATCTTAGGGTGGTTTTGATTTGCATTTCTCTTATTACTAGAGATGTTGAACATTTTTTCATATGTTTATTGATTGCTTGTACATCTTCTTCTGTGAAGTGTCTGTTCATTTCCTTAGCCCATTTGTCAATTGGATTATTTGTATTCTTGGTGTAGAGTTTTTTGAGTTCTTTATAGATTCTGGAGATTAGTGCTCTATCTGAGGTATGATTGGCAAAGATATTCTCCCACTCTGTAGGCTCTTTCTTCACATTACTGATAGTTTCCTTTGCTGAGAGAAAGCTTTTTAGTTTGAATCTATCCCAGTTATTGATTCTTGCTTTTATTTCTTGTGCTATGGGAGTCCTGTTGAGGAAGTCTGGTCCTAGGCCGACATGTTGAAGATCGGGACCTACTTTTTCTTCTATAATCTGCAGAGTCTCTGGTCTGATTCCAAGGTCCTTAATCCATTTTGAGTTGAGTTTTGTGCAGGGTGAGAGATATGGGTTTAGTTTCATTCTGTTGCATATGGATTTCCAATTCTCCCAGCACCATTTGTTGAAGAGGCTATCTTTTCTCCATTGCATATTTTTGGCACCTTTGTCTAGTATTAGAAAGTTGTATTTATTTGGGTTTGTGTCTGTGTCCTCTATTCTGTACCATTGATCTACCTGTCTATTTTGGTACCAGTACCATGCCGTCTTTGTTACTATTGCTTTGTAATAAAGTTGAAGTTCGGGTATTGCGATACCCCCTGCTTCATTTTTCCTGCGAAGGATTGCTTTAGCTATTCTGGGTTTCTTATTCTTCCAGATGAATTTCATGATTGCTTGCTCTATTTCTGTAAGGTACGTCATTGGGATTTTAATTGGGATTGCATTGAATCTGTATAGCACTTTTGGAAGTATGGCCATTTTGACAATATTCATTCGGCCTATCCAAGAACATGGGAGATCTTTCCATCTTCTAAGGTTTTCTTCGATTTCTTTCTTTAGTGTTCTGTAGTTCTCATTGTAGAGGTCTTTTACCTCTTTTGTGAGATTGATTCCCAAGTATTTTATTTTTTTCGATGCTATGGTGAATGGGGTGGTTTTCATAATTTCTCTTTCTGAGGATTCCTCACTTATGTATAAAAATGCATTGGATTTATGAGCATTGATCTTGTAACCTGCCACTTTACTGAATTCACTTATGAGTTCTAACAGTTTTCTGGTGGAATTTCCTGGTTCCTCTAAGTATATAATCATATCATCCGCAAATAGGGATAGTTTGAGTTCTTCTTTTCCTATTCGTATTCCTTTAATTTTCTTGGTCTGTCTAATTGCTCTGGCTAGAGTCTCAAGAACGATATTGAATAGGAGTGGTGAAAGAGGGCATCCCTGTCTTGTTCCAGTTTTTAGGGGGAATGCTTTCAGTTTTTCACCGTTTAGAATGATATTAGCCATGGGCTTAGCATAGATGGCCTTTACAATGTTAAGGAATGTTCCCACTATCCCTATTTTTTCTAGTGTTTTGAGCATGAAGGGGTGTTGTATTTTATCAAATGCTTTTTCTGCATCTATTGAAATAATCATGTGGTTCTTGACTTTAAGTCTATTGATATGGTGAATTACATTTATTGATTTCCGGATGTTGAACCAACCTTGCATCCCTGGGATAAAACCCACTTGATCGTGGTGCACTATCTTTTTAATATATTTTTGTATGCGATTTGCTAAAATTTTATTGAGAATTTTTGCGTCAATGTTCATTAATGATATTGGTCTGAAATTTTCTTTCCTCGATTTATCTCTGTCTGGCTTGGGTATCAAGGTAATATTGGTTTCATAGAATGAGTTTGGGAGGGTACCCTCCTCTTCTATTTCATGGAATACTTTGAGAAGTATTGGAATGAGCTCTTCTTTAAAGATTTTGTAGAACTCAGCTGAGAACCCGTCTGGTCCTGGACTTTTCTTTGTTGGTAGGCTTTTGATGACCTCTTCTACTTCATTACTTGAAATTGATCTATTTAAATTTTGTATGTCCTCATCGCTCAATTTAGGCAATTCATATGTCTCTAGAAACCTGTTGATGTCTTCGAAATTTTCTATTTGGTTAGAATATAGATTTTCAAAATAGCTTCTAATTATGTTTTGTATTTCAATCGTGTCTGTTGTGATATTTCCTTGTTCATTCCGAATTTTGGTGATTTGGGTTTTCTCTCGTCTTCTCTTTGTTAGAGTGGCTAAGGGTTTATCAATTTTGTTTATTTTTTCAAAGAACCAACTATTTATTTTGTCAATTTTTTGTATAGTTTCTTTTGTTTCAATTTCGTTGATTTCAGCTCTGAGTTTAACTATTTCCTGTCTTCTACTACTTTTGGTGTTGGTCTGTTCTTCTTTTTCTAGGGCTTTGAGCTGAAGTGTTAGGTTGTTTATTTGTTGATTTTTACTTCTTTTATTGAATGCGCTCCATGAAATAAATTTTCCTCTAAGTACTGCTTTCATAGCGTCCCAAAGATTTTGATATGATGTTTCTTTGTTCTCATTTACCTCTAGGAATTTTTTAATTTCCTTCCTAATATCTTCTGTTATCCGTTCATCATGTAATAGCATATTGTTTAATCTCCAGGTGTTGGAGTAGCTTCTGTTTTTTACTCTTTCATTTATTTCTAACTTCAAACCATTATGATCTGATAGAATACAAGGTAGTGTCTCTATCTTCTTGTATTTGCTTACATTAGCTTTGTGGCATAATATATGGTCTATTTTAGAGAAGGATCCATGTGCTGCTGAGAAGAAAGTGTATTCGCTCTTGGTTGGATGGTATATTCTATAAATGTCCGTTAAGTCTAAATTATTGATTGTTTTATTGAGATCTATGGTTTCTTTGTTCAATTTTTGTTTGGAAGATCTGTCCAGTGGTGAGAGCGGCGTGTTGAAATCACCTAGTATTATTGTGTTGTGGTCTATTTGGTTTCTGAAATTGAGAAGGATTTGTTTGACATACATGGATGAGCCACTGTTTGGGGCATAGATGTTTATGATTGTTATGTCTTGCTGATTTATGGTTCCCTTAAGCAGTATGTAATGTCCTTCTTTATCCCTTTTGACTAGTTTTGACTTGAAGTCCACCTTATCTGTAATGAGGATGGATACCCCAGCTTTTTTGCTGAGTCCATGTGCATGATATGTTTTCACCCATCCTTTCACCTTTAGTCTATGTGTATCTCTTTCTACGAGGTGAGTCTCTTGCAGGCAACATATTGTTGGATCTTTCTTTTTGATCCAATCTGCCAGTCTATGTCTTTTGATTGATGAGTTCAGGCCATTAATATTCAGGGTTATTATTGAGATATGATTAGTATTCCCGGTCATTGGGTTCATTTTATTTATTTATTTATTTATTTATTTATTTATTTATTTTGAGACGACTTGGTTCTTCCTTTATTTGACAATTCCTTTAGGATGGTTCCTCCCATTGCTGATTTGTTTCTTTGTTTTTCATCTCTTCCTCATGGAATATTTTGCTGAGAATGTTCTGTAATGCTGGCTTTCTTTTTGTAAATTCTTTTAGCTTTTGTTTATCATGGAAGGATTTTATTTCATCATCAAATTTGAAGGTAAGTTTTGCTGGGTATAAGATTCTTGGTTGGCATCCATTTTCTTTCAGGGCTTGAAAAATGTTGTTCTGGCCCTTCTAGCTTTTAGGGTCTGGATTGAAAAATCTGCTGATATCCGTATTGGTTTCCCCTTGAATGTAATTTGATTCCTCTCTCTTGCGGCCTTTAAAATTCTGTCTTTATTTTGTATGTTGGGCATTTTCATTATAATGTGCCTTGGTGTGGGTCTGTTGTAATTTTGTATATTTGGAGTCCTATAAGCCTCTTGTACTTGATCTTCCATTTCATTCTTCAGATTTGGGAAATTTTCTGATAGTATTTCATTGAATAGATTGTTCATTCCTTTGGTCTGTTTCTCTAAGCTTTCCTCAATTCCAATAATTCTCAAATTTGGTCTCTTCATGATATCCCATAGTTCTTGGAGATTCTGTTCATGATTTCTTACCATCTTCTCTGTTTGTTCAACTTTGTTTTCAAGGTTAAATATTTTATCTTCAATGTCTGATGTTCTGTCTTCCAGGTGTTCTATTCTATTGGTTATGCTTTCTATGGAGTTCTTAATTTGGTTTATTGTTTCCTTCATTTCAAGGATTTCTGTTTGTTTTTTTTTCAATATCTCTAACTCTTTATTGAAGTGATCTTTTGCTTCCTGTATTTGCTCTTTTAACTGTCGATTGGTGCGATCATTCAGTGCCTGCATTTGCTCTTGCATCTCGTCATTTGCTTCCCTGAGCATTTTAATTATGTACATTCTGAACTCCCTTTCTATCATTTCTTCTGCCATGCTGTCGTTGGGTTTCATTGATGTAACATCTAGATTTGTTTGCAGCATTTTCTTTCCTTGTTTTCTCATATTGTTCAGGTATCAGTTGACCGCTGTGATATTGCAGATTTCCTCTATTGTCTTATAATATCCCTGAAGATTTCTATTATATCCCCTCTTAGTCTTCAGTAGCCTGAAATCTTGGAGGAAGTTGATAATGCAGTGCTCCACAAGGGAGCTGACTCCCTAGGGGTGGTGGCCTTCTGGTGGGGTATATTCCCTGCTAGTGGGCAGAGGTACCTTCACTTGCTGATGAATGGTCATCCAGAAGGGAAATAGGTTGTGGGCTAATGCAAGACCAGTTTGGGCCTGTGTCTCTGATTTTACGGTCCTTTTGGGAGAACCTCATCCAACAGGGAGGAGTCACCCGGTGGGGAGGTCTCGCTGGTCGGTTTTCCTCCCAGAGGTTCCGTTCAATTCACAACTACCGCCTGGGCTGGGCAGCCTTCTTCTGCAATGATCCCAGGGACCCGGACCTACCTCCTGGGCCTGGAAGCCTCACCCTTCACAAACGAATCTCCTTCGCCTGCCTCTCCTCAGAGAAGCTGCCTGCAGTCCTGGAGCCTTCGCTCCGCCCCTCAGTTTGTCTGTGGGGCCCTTCCACCAAGAAGCCGTCTAGGACCCTGCTCTGCACTTTGCGCCTGGCTATGTGGCCCCTCCTCTGAGCAGCCACCTGGAGCCCCTTACAATCGCTCCGAGTCCCAGTGACCCGCCACACGCCTTTTCCTCCGGCAGCCACCTGTTGTTCCGTGCCGTCGCTCTAAGACCAAGTGACCCACCACGCACCACTTTCTCCACCAGGCAGTTACCCAGAGATCTGGTGCGTCACGAGTCCCAAGAACTCACTGTGCACCTTCTTGTCCCGACTGCCTCCCGTAGCCCTGGTGCAGTCACTTCGAGCCCAAGCACCCCGCCGCGCTCCTCCTCCTTCTCCAGACAACCCCCCTATGTTCAGGAGCGGATGCTCTGGGGCCAAACCACTCACCACGCTGTTCCATCGGATAGCCGCCCAGAGCCCTGGCGCAGCTGTTCCAATTCCAAGCGACGTGCCGAGCCCGTATTTCTCCTTCTCCTCTGGGCAGCCCCCTGTGTTCAGGGGTGGTCACGTTCAGTCCAAACAGCTCACCAAGCACCTTCTCCTTTGGGCAGCCTCCCAGAGCGCGGGTGGGTTGCGCCGAGTCCAAGCGCTGTGGTGAACAGCCACCTCTTCAATGCTCCCAGCTGTCTGCGATCACTGCTCCGGCGGGGGGAGGGGCGCCTCGCTGGCAGTTCTACTTTGCAAAGATCCCTGCTTTCGGGGCTACCGCCCTGTCCGGGGGCTACCGCCCCGTCCGCCTGCCCAGTGGGAAACACTCACCCGGCTGCTTTGAGTTGGTCCCAAGTCTCTCAATATCTCCTTTTCTTGAGTCCTGAACCCACGCTGCTCCTCCGGATAGCCGCCCGGAGCCCTGGCGCAGCTGATCCAATTCCAAGCGACGTGCCGAGCCCGTATTTCTCCTTCTCCTCTGGGCAGCCCCCTCTTCAATGCTCCCAGCTGTCTGCGATCACTGCTCCGGCGGGGGGAGGGGCGCCTCGCGGCCGTTCTACTTTGCAAAGATCCCTGCTTTTGGGGCTACCGCCCCGTCCAGGGCTCCTGCCCCGTCCGGGACGTCTGCCCAGTGGGAGATTCTCGCCCGGCTGCTTTGAGTTGGTCCCAAGGCTCTCTATATCTCCTCTTCTTGAGTCCTGAGTCCTGGAGCAACACGAAACGCAGCCACCCTCTAGTCCGCCATCTTGAATCCCTCGCAGGTTATTTGATTTTTGGTGTTAAGGTTTTCAAGTTCTTTATTTAAATAGATTGATTTCAAACAATGAATAGAAGATGCCATCAAAAGTCTACCACTAAGAAAAGCCCAGGACAGATGGATTCTTGGCCGAGTTCTATAAGACTTTCAAAGCAGAATTAACACCAATACTCCTCAAATTATTCCATGAAATAGAAAAGGAGGGAACTCTTCCAAACTCATTCTATGAAGCTAGTATCACCCTGATTCCAAAAACTAACCAGACACATCAAGGAAAGAAATCTTTAGACCAATATTTCTGATGAAGATAGATGCAAAAATTCTCTATAGAATTCTGGCAAATCACATACAAAAACATAATGAAAAGATAGTGCACCGTGATCCAGTGGGGTTCATCTCAGAGATGCAAGGTTGGTTCAACATTTGGAAATCAATAAACGTAATTCATCACATCAGTAGACTTAAAGACAAGAATCATGATTATCTCAAAAGAGTTAGAAAAAGCATTTGACAAAATACAGCACCCCTTCATGTTCAAAACACTAGAAAAAGTAGGGATAGTAGGAATATAACTCAACATTGTAGAAGCTATATATGCTAAACCCAAGGTCAATATTCTTTTAAATGGAGAAAAATTAAAAACATTCCCTCTAAAAACTGGAACAAGACAAGGATGCCCTCTTTTGCCACTTTTATTCAACATTGTTCTTGAAACTCTAGACAGAGCAATTAGACAGAAGAAATAAAGGGATATGAATAAGAAAAGAATTCAGACTATCCCTATTTATTGATGACATGATTCTATATTTATGGGATCCAAAATATTTCAGCAGAAAACTTCTAGAACTCATAAATGAATTCAGCTAAATTTAAGTTTTTAGATGGCTAAAATAATTAAGACGGTGTCATATTGACATAAAGATATATAGCTCAATGGAATAAAATGAGGAGTCCAGTTATAGACACCCTCACGTATGCACAATTGATTTTTGAGAAAGGTGCCAAAGAATTTCAATGGAGAAAGGAGAATCTTTTCAACAAATGGTACTAGAACCATTGGATAGTCACATGCAAACAAATAAACACAAAAAACAATGACTTGTACTACATACAAAACTTAACTTGAAGAGAATCATAGACATGCATGTAACCTAATGAATTGTAGGCCTAATTTTACAAAACTTATAGAAGAAAACAAACACAAGATTAAACATTAGCAAGCCTGGGTTTGACAAAGTTTTCTGAAATAAGACACAAAAAGCATGAAATATAAAGGGAATAATCAATAAAATTGTACTTAAAAATGAAAAAACAAAATGAAAAATATGTTGTTAAGAAATACAAATACAAATGACAGAGCTGGAGAACATATTTGCTAAACACATCTGACAAAGAAATGCTATTTATAATATTGATACAGCTGGAATGTTTACAACCTACTAATAAGAGGGTAATAGAAATATGGGCATAATATGTGAATAGAAACCTCAACAAAGAAGATATACAGATGGTCAATAAGCATTTGACAAGATGATCAACATCATCAGTCATTAAGGAAATGTAAATTACAACAAAAATTAGATACTACTATGCACCCAATAAATGACTAAAATTAAAATGTATGACTGTACTAAGAATTCTTAAGGATGTAGAACTGGAACTCTCATTTTCATGAGGATGTAAAATCATATAATTACTTTAGAAAATCTATTTATAGTTTATTAAAAGTTAAGCATATATATGTACCACATGACTTAGCTAATCTATTATTACTGCCCAAAGAGAAATGAAAATTTCTCTTCATATACATGAAGACTCATATATAATAATGTTTATAATAATGTTGTTTATTATAGCTCTAAACTGCAAGCAACCCTTAAGTGCATCAACAGGTGAAAGGATAATAAGTTGTGGATGCTATTCAGTGCAAGAAGTAATGAATTATTGATACAGACACCAACATGGATACATTTAAAAAAATATGCTGGTGAGAGAAGCCTGACAGAAAATAGTAATCTGTGTATTCCATGGAATTATAATTCTAGGAAATAAAAATTTATTCATATTGACATAATACAAATCACTGTTTGCCAGAGGATGGGGGTAGAGGAAGGCAAGGATTACAAATAAACACACGGAAACTCTTGGGGGTGAATGTTCATTATCTTGGTTGTGGTGATGGTTTTACAAACAAAAACATATTAAAACTCCTCAAATTGAATACTTTAAATATGTATAGTTTACTGCAACCAAATATATTTCAATAAGCTGTAAGAAAACAGACAATAACAAGAATAGAAACATATTATTCTCTTGCCAAAAGTACTTTTTAAAATTTGCTATTACATGAGCTATTTATAAATAATATGTGAAATTGCAGAATAGCCGATTTCTTCATCTTGAAGATTTTATTACATAAATAAATGTAAAATACTTTTTAGCTCCTTGTAATTTCTTATTAATAAATATAATAATATAGCATCACAATTAAATATATACCATATCAAAACCTGGGTACACAAAATGGATTACTTTAAATTAGAAAGCAACTCAACGGAAAAATCTTTGTCTTAATATTTCTTAATGTCCTTGAGTATTACTTAATTTCATAATTGAGAACTTTACCATTTTTGAGTTTCAATTTAACCAGTTTCTCCCTTTTCCTTCTTATGAAAGGAGAAGATTAAAGACCCTGGTAGGCTGGCTAGAGGCAGAGAAAAGTTGTCTGTTTTGTGCAAAGAAAACCAGAACCTGAAGCTTTAGTACTCTGACTCTTCAGCTAATCCATAGTTATGCAAGTAGAAGATCAATGTAGATATTGCAAGATAGCCAGCATCAGAAATGGACACAGTAATTACTAAACCAAGTGCAGAAGTAGGAAAAATAGCTAACACTTGTCTTTCCATAGTTTAAAAATTCCTTCATTATCTCCTTTAATATATCTGTTATGCCCCTAGAATAAAGTAAGTACTTAATCAAAGCTTGTTGAATGAAGGAAGTAGAATTCTTACCAGTGTCTAGCATATTGAAGGCACTCTGTGTTTGGAGGCAACTTTCTGTTTATCTCTCACATTTCTGCACATCTCATACCAGAAGAATTGACCTTCTTTGTTATAAACTATCTTTTCACGGATATTTTTGTAATAAACAGCCTTGGAAGATAAAGGTGGTGTCTCCCTCCAGAACAATGGGTAACCTTGCTTACTATCCACTATAAAAAAGTCTCCTCCAGGAGCAAACGTTAGATTATAAAGGTTAGATTATAAAAATTTGGAATCCTTATGCTCAGGGTTCCTCTCCTGTAGTAAGTACACTGTACCACACAAACAGATGTCATTTGCTCTCTTGATGTCACACTGTAGGAATTGAGGCTTGGGGAATTGCTACAAATGTTGATGCTCTGATTATTGCTATTGCTCTGAGCCATAAATTGTCCTTTGTCTCTGACCCAGGAGTCTCATTTCTTCTATTAGAACCCATTAGACTGTGGGAGGCTAATGTGCTAGTTTGTAAGTAGGTTAAAATCTCAGACCTTTCCCAATTCTTGTTCTCTGTACATGCTTTTTGCACTAAAATGTATAATCCCAGGAAAATTAAAAAACAAACAAACAGAGTAACTAGACAAACATATTGGAAGAGGACAGAAAATAAACAAAACCTAACAAAAATATTACTTTCACATTCTGTAAAACAAAGCTACCAGAAAGAGGGAGACCACGTTGCAGTGGGAAAGCATAAGTGAAAAAGTCTAGTTGATGGCAAGATATCAGGTCAAAACAACTATAGGGACTAGAAGAAAATGTAGACCTTGAAAAACAATAGAATCTCAGCATGTGAAAAGTTAATCTTAAGGAGAAGTTGATTCAGAAAGCTTCCAAAGAAATATGCTGTCATGCTATCCTCGATTTTTAAAAAATAATCTCTAGAAGAAATTACAAAATACCACTGAAAGTGACTGTTTCTGAGAAGAACAGGATATGCGAGAGATGCTTTGTTTACTTTGAATTTTGTACCAATTGCAGATGGCATTTATTAAAAAAACTAAATGTAAAAAATTTAATTTAAAAACCATTCAATGGATTTTAAAGTAAGAAAATACTAGTGGCTTTTTTAGATTATAAACTAACTTACAAAGCAGGAATGTTATCTTTTAGGAGATTTATTGAAGACACTGTACCTTTCAGGATTGCTGGAAGTTTCATTTTCTGGAGGTAGAGATGTCTTTACCTTTGGAAATGACTACACTTGTTAAGGAAATTCTTCAGAATAGACTCTTTCATTCTAGGTATGTAAGATAAGTAAATTCCCTCCCGATGCTCTCAGATAAAAGTATGAAGTTACCTTGAATCAGAATGCATTCATTGTGTTCTGCTTAGTAATGTCAATTATATGTACATATTTCACTTCTAAAAGGGGACAAAAGTAGTTTTCCCAAATGTTATTCAATCAGGACTACTAATGTCCTCTACTTGGGTTTAAGATTGAACAATCAAGAATTTGAGATGCTTTGTTAGCAGAGCTTGCTTTTAGTTGTACTTTCAGGAAGTCAAAAGAGTATAGTTTGGCCAGGCTTAATGCAATTCTTAGGGGAAGCTGTTTCTGTGCACAGAGTGTAGCTTACACTTGAACTTCTCTGGCCAAGTTCTCAGAGGAGAACTGTAGTAGTGAACTGATCTGGTTGGCACTGACTGACATGGGTAGAAACCTCAGGCATTGTTGAACTGTCTGAGGAGGCTCAGATAGTAATAACCAGGGACTAACCCTTTAGATTAAGAAAACTATTCTGAAAGTCCTAAGGAGAAAATTCTTGCAAAAAATATAGGGTCTTTTTGCAATTATAGACTAGGGCTTAGAATTTTACTATAGTGAAAAGCCCTTTCCTGCTACTCTAAAATGTTGAAGAGTTGTAAATTTATAGATGTAAATTTTTCTTGAAAAACAGCATTTTTTTGGAAGTATTCCTGGGTCTGCATGTCTTAGTCTGCTTTGTGTTGCTCTAACAGATTACCACAGATTGAGTAATTTTTAAACAACAAATATTTGCTTCTCATAGTGCTGATGGCTGGAAAGTCCATGGTTAAGGGGCTCACAGATGACAAGGACCTTCTTGCTACATCATCCCATGGTGCAAGGCATAAGGTGCAAGAGAACTCTAGAGAGAAGAGGCAAGAGGGCTGAACCCATCCTTTTTTTTTTTTAATTGAAAAACCACCTCTGTGATAACCATTTCTGTGATGACAGCATTTATCTATTTGTAAAGGCATAACCCTCATGGTCCAATCACTTCTTAAGTGTCCCACATACCTCTCAACTCTGTTCCATAAGGACTTAAGTTTCCAACATGTGAACTCTTACAGACATATTCACAGAATTCTGCCTTTGCCCCTGACAGTTCATGTCCTTCTCACATGCAAAACAAATTCACTTCATCTAGAGTCTTAAATCATTCTAGGAGCAACTCAAAAGTTTGAAGCCTGGAGTCTCATATGGATCAGCTGTATGTGAGACTCAAAGCAAAATTCACCCTGAGGAAAATTCCTTTCAGGCTGTGGTGCTATAAAATTAACATGTTACTTGCTTCTAAAACATAATAGTGGAATAGTCATATGATAAACATTCCCAATCCAAAACGGAAATAGGAATGAAGAATAGGGCAATTGGTTCTAAGTAAATCCAAAACCCAACAGGCAAGCACCATTAAATCTTAAAGCTGGGGAAAAAATCTCCTTTGATTCCACATCCCACACTGGGTTGGGGGATGGGCCCCCAAGTCCTTTAGTAGTCCCACCCATATGGCTTTGCTGGGATCATTCCACCCAGAAACTCTCATGAGTTGGAGACTTGTGCCTGTACCTTTTCTGAACTGGAGTTGCATGTTGGTAGGTCTATAGTTCTGGGTTTCTGAGGTGGCTTTACTCTCATAACTCCACTAGGCATTGCTCTGGTGGGGACTTTCTGTGATGACTACACTCCTGCATTAACTCTACCTGGTCCTCAGGCTGAATAAGAAAGACATCCTTTGAAGCCTAGGTGGAGGTTACCATGGCCCACAGCTCATTTATTTTTTGCATCTGGAGAATAAGCACCACATGGACACTGCCAAAATTTGCAGATTGCACCCTCTAAGCAGGGGTCTGAGTTGTACATGACCCTGCTTGAACCAAAGTTGCAATGGCCATGAAGTACTATGCTGGAATGCAGGGAGCAGAATACTAAGGTAGTCCTGGGTAGTGAATGCTGAGGTCTTCCAGGTGCCCCTCTGGAAATTATGCTCTCAAGATCCTGCTCTGGACCTGTGATGGGAAGGACAGCTTCAAACTGAGGCTGCAAACTAAAACTGCAAACTTTCAGGGTCTTTCCTCCATTGTCTTGATGAACAGCACCTGGCTTTCTTCTAGCTATGCTTAATCTCTTCAGGCAGGTGTGGTCCCTTGTTCACATTCTTGTTTTGCTTTCTTAAACATACCTTTTCTCTCTGTACAAGGCCAGGTTGGGACTTTTCCAAATCTTTCAATTGTGCTTACCTTGCTTCCCTTTTAATCATATATCATTTTAAAATAATTTCTGTTACTCACATTTTATTAAATGTGGTTAAAAGCAGCCATGTAACTCCTCCAATATTTTGCTTAAAAATCTCTTCTGCCAGATATTCTATTTTATCACACTTAAGTTCTACCTTTCCTAAAACCTCTGGGAGTGGACAAAATTCAGCCAAATTCTCTGCTGTTTGCCTTCTTTCTTAGGTCTGCCTGAGTCCTCATCATATTTTCCATTACAGTCTGTATTTCTACCAACATTCTGTTCACAATCATATAATGTCTAAAAATTTCCCTGTAGCTCTTCTTTTAAGCCCCCACTGGAATTGTGCTGCACACACTATTCACAGCAATTCAGGTCATCCCTAGCTCCCTTCTCCATATTCTTGCAGCCTCCATTTATTACCAACTTCCAAAGCTGCTTCCACATTTTCAGGTACTTGTTATAGTAACAGCCGCACTTCTTGGTACCAATTTTCTGCACTGGTCCCTTTTTGTGTTTTTATTATAGAATACCACAGACTGGGTAATTTATGAACAACAGACATTTATTTCTCATGGTTCTGGAAGCTGGGAAGTCCAAGGTCAAAGGGCCCACATCTGGCAAGGATCTTCTTGCTCTATCATCTCATGGTACAAGGCAGAAGGGCAAGGGAGAGAGAGCAAGTGGGGAAGGAAGAAGGCCAAACTCAATTTTTTAAAAATCAGAAATTCACTTCTGTGATAATTAATCCACTCTTATTATAACATTAATCCACTCCTGTTAGGACATTAACCCATTCATGAGGGCAGAACTTCTTGACCTAATAACCTCGTAAAGGTAATACTTCTCAACACTGTTGCACTAGGGGTTATATTTTTGACATATAAACTCTGTGGATACACTAAAACCATAGCGTCACTGTTTTTCAAGATAACTGGCTCAAAATAATGTAGACCAGACAGGCATATTTTCGGATGACATATTCTGGTTTCCTAAGGTCACACTTTACAGTGGTATGTCCTGAGCTATCCACATGATAGCATTAAGGAAAGGGAAATTTAGAAACATAAGAACTAAGAGCACTCTGAGAGAGGGATTCATTTTTGGAATATAAATTGCTGTTTTGTTCACAGCCTAGTTGTGCCAGGGCAGTAGGCTGCTGGAAGACCAAAGACAGTGCCCAGAGATGGCAAGCAAGACATAATTTGTTGGGGGAACTCTCGCAACAGATCAGTGACTGCTTCAAGAGTTAGTGGGGATAGGCCCAACAAGTGGTACCTCTGTTCCTCAAGATGCTTCCCCAAACAGTGCCTTTGCCACTCATGATGCTTTGTCCAGTGGTATCTGATTGGACAAATACCATGTATCCTCTTCACTGTGCCCTCAGTTTTCCCTAGATGCTGTGGAGGGGGGGTTTATACCTTAGGAGTCAGAAACAACTTCACCATCAGCATTAACTTGCTCGGTTTGCTTGTATGACCAGCGTCCCAAGGAGCTAATGTGCCCTAATTCTCAATGTGCATAGGAGAAAGCCCAGTGTCCTTCAAAAGAACATGCATCTGGACTGTTTGGTTTAGGTTCATTCTCATGTTTCCCTAACTTGGCTAAGTTTTTAGGAACAGAATGGAAACATTAAGGAACATGGTGTTATACTATCCCCTTTTCTTTAGGGAAGATACAGTTGCCACTTAGAAGAGCAATTAATATAACATGCCCATGATTTTTAGATTCTCCCCACCAAGCTAGTTAGCCTTCCTTGGTCTCATGTTTGAGTTCTATATAGAGCAGGAGAGAGAAACAGAAAATTTTTCATTTAAATTTCTCTAAAACAAGAGAATAAGCAGCTTATACTCAAGTTCCTCTAAGAGGGTCTGAAATAAGGTTGGCAGGGCAAGGTATCTTCCCAGCTTTGCCATGCACCATCGTCCACTGCCAGGGAAACAGGAGGAGCCCAGTAGAAACTCAGGGACGATGGGGCACAGGTGCCACCCTGAGCCTGTGGAGTCACCCGGCTTGACATCAGAAATCTCCTGGGAGAGAGTCTTATGATATAAATGTGAAAGCAGGTAAAATCTAAGTAATTACTTTTTTTTTCAGTGCTAGGCAAGAATGCCTGCCACTGAGCTACACCCTCCAGACCCATATGTATTAAATTTTAAAAAAGAAAATGTGTCAAGGTGAAGTTCAAATTATGAGCATCAGAAAATTATATGTGCATAAACATATAAATTATATTTATGTATTATATATTTAACATGTATACATATATGTCTATCTATCATCTATCTATCTATCTATCATCTATTTATCTATCATCTTTAGATGATTTCATGAAATTTTTGTGTTCCACTGCAGGGTAGCATTTGTACTCAACATGACTTATTAGGAGGAAAACAATGAAGGCTTAGAATAAAGCTCCTTTTATAAAGCAGCCACATCACCAAACAGATTATATTCCTGACCCTGAACTGAAGGAGCCTGTCAGCTTTCTTTCCTTCTAGTAAACCAGTCTGTTGGGCTTCAGTCCAGAAAACCTCTTTGATTTAGTTTCCTTTATCTCTCCCTGACCTTTGCTCCCCAGATGTGAATCTCATGTAACAGGTCTGCACACTTAACCCTGACTACTTTTGATCAAACACAAAAGAGAAAGGAAGTAAAGGGGAAAGCTTCTTTACTCAGTGCACAACAGAAATTTCTCATTATTTAGAGCCTTTTGTTTTAAGAATAAAATTTTCTCTTAAACGTACCTACTTATTTAAAAATTAAAGTTTCATTGGTGACATGGAATTCTAAAAGTTCCAAATAGTTTACAATTAATTTTTCTATTTATAATATTTTAAGTGAAGTTTTGTCTCATCCTCCCTCTTATTGAAAATCTTATTGCAAAAATATTTATAAATCTTAAGAGTGGAAAAATTATAAATTTTTAGAGTAGAACATTTAACTGGTTGAGCTCTTCCTTCTATTTTGTAATGTAAGGGGTCAATAAAGTCAAAATTTAACAACTAGACGTTTCACTATACTTGATCATCATTCAAGTTGGCTGCTAAAAGAAAAGAAAGATTATCTTTTTAGTTGCTTCAAACCTTTTTTCCCCCAAAAACCATTTAGTTTTTTTCCAATTGATTCAAGCAATGAAAGACCTAATGTTCCTTGAACAACTTATATTTGAAAATGCCTTTTGCTTCCTGAAAATATTCATGTTTTATAACATTGAGGATCTTTTTTCAATAAAGTAGAGTTCCAGAATATAGGCAAATATCCCACGAGGGACCTTTGAAATATTGCAATATATCAGCAATTCATTTATACTCTAAAAATAGTTTCTTTTATGTCATGTATTCTTCTAAAGTCTGATAGATTTATACTTCCCCTCTGTAAAGTCAATTAATATCTTCTAATATGTATCCATCACTAATATATATTAATATCTAACTTTGTTTTACATGATAAGGTGTCAATTAAAATGAAAACCCTTTTCAGTTATTTGAATTGAATCAGAGCAGTAATTTTGTGCACATGGAAATAGTCTTATGTAGCTACAAAACAACCCCAACAAGGTAATGTTAGATCAATATGTATAAACTGATTTTTCTCTACTAAGTCTCCTGAAGAGTATTTACTACCGAATCTGTGGCTCAGTAGAGTATTTGCCTAGTTTGTATGGCACCCTGGGTTCAGTCCCCAACACTGCAAAAAGAAAAAAAAAAAAAAAAGGAATTACTTAAATTTTATTTCCTTTCACATTTATATCCTAATATACATGGAAATACCTCTTTAAGTGATGGTTGTGATGGTCAAAAGAACAACAGGTACTATTTAGAAACCGTATTACAGCAAAATGCCAATTTTCAGGTTTAGGTGCTTCATAATAGGGAGAGTGCAGTTTATTGCAAAGTAAGTCATAAGTTAGAAGCAAGCTCAGGGTTGAATTTTTTCTCAGAGTTCCTGCTGGATATCCCACTGCAGGGCTGGTGACTCAGGGCAGCTCTTTTAGTCCCATGTTCTCTGTGACCCTGAATGTTTGGAGAGCTGGTAGTATTCAATGAAACACCTCCTTATTAAGATTATTTACCTTACCACACACACCCTGTCATCCAAGTGAATAAGAGTGTTCATGTACCATTATGCCTCCATCAGATTGTGTTCTCCAACATGATTTCTTCAGTGAGACTTCCTTTGATTTTTTTAAAACTGTACTTTGTTTTTTAAACTTTGTGTTGTGTTGGTTTGAAATACTTTCTTCTTCCTCTGATGTTTGTAACTTTTTATCATTTTGATATTTAAGAAATATTCACTCTGACAGTTATTTGTTCCCCTCTCACACTTGCTGTGGTTCACTGCTGGTATTATGCTCCCTACTGATGTTGGGATGATCATGTATCTTGATTTGATTAATGGAATATGAAAATAAATGACTGTACCGATTCTAATCTGAAGACATTGTATATTTCTTTCACCTTCTTGCACTCTTCCATCCACAACAATTCAAGCATATATCAAGCAGTTGCTGGTCCCAGCAACTTGAAGTACAGTTGCCTAGCCAATTTGTGAACTTGTGAGTGATAAATAAAGACAAGCTTATTTTGGTAAACCACTGAGATTTTTAGTGATGTTTGTTACACAACAATATCACAGCAGAATCTGACTAATACACTCTCAACTTTTTACTCTTCAAAATCTGAAATGATAGGAAAGTAAGAGAGGAATGATATGCTCTTTATTGAAATAAAACAACTGTTAACATTTCTCTAATTTTGGGGGGACCACTGAAAATAACTTGTAGGCATCATAGTATTGGTTCATAAATACTGCAGCTTATAGATCTAAGAATAAGGAATGTCTTAGTTAATTCAGTCTGCTATAAGAAAAATACCATAAAATTGATAGTTCAAAAAACAAATTTGTTTCTCACAGTTCTGGAAGCTGGGAAGTCTAAAGCTAAGGTGGGGGCCAATTTGGTTCCTGGTAAAAGTCCTTTTCTCACATAGTGGATAGAAAAATGTACCCCTCCCCACAACCCTGGTACTGGGAATTGAACCTCAGGGTACTCTACTACTGAGCTAAATCTCCAGCCCTTTTTATTCTTTATTTTGAGACAGGTTTCACTAAGTTGCTGAGTCTGGCCTTGAACTTGCAATACTCCTGCCTCAGCCTACCAAGTTGCAGGGATGACAGGTGTGTGCAACCAAACCTGGATTCATGTCTCTTCTTATAAGGCCACTAATGCCATTGATAAATACTCCACCTTATTTGGTCAGTCCTGACTTAATTACCCTCCAGAAGCTCCACCTTAATACAATCACATTGGGAACTTGGGTTTCAACACATGGTTTGTGAGGGACATCAGTCCACAGAAAAATCCTTCTTTTATTTAACTAAATTTGAACTGGCTTATAAAAGGTAAAATTTCCTTTTACCACTGTAATATATGAAAATGACCCAAACAAGGTAATCTATTACTTGCACAAAGATGATAACAGAGAAGGGACCTGGTCCTTAAAAAGCAACCTGAGCCAGTCAATGGTGAGTTGAAACTGTCCAACAACTTCTTGGAAAACATTATTTTCAGTTTTATTAAATGTAAGTAAAGATAATGATTTATAAGTGCAGCTACACATATTTTATCAGCATTACTGAGAGCCCAGGCACTGAAGTGTTTTAAGCTATCTAGGTTTAGTGGTACATAAATCCATCCGGTGCCAGCTTGCCAGGGAGTATAAAGAATTATAGGCTAGCTTGAATTTCTAACGTGACTCAGCATAATGTGTGATGCCCGCTGAACTCTTTCAGGTGAATTGATGAAGATTTCTATGGGCACACTCCTTTAAACTTCATGCTCAAGGTTGTTCTAGTACTTCAGCAACTAAGTCTCACCTAAATACCCAGAAAGAAGGAAAGATAAAAATTACAGACACATGTGGATTAGAGAGGGAAAAATATAAAGCAGGCTGGCAAGCTGGGCTGTGGCACCAGACACACCTGAGTTTGGATGCTGGGTCTGTGCCTTCCTAGCCAGTTATCTTGAGCAATTTTTTTTTTAATCCCCTCTGAACTTGGTTTTCTCATCTGTGGGAATAATGGTACTTGCCTCAAAAGGTTTCATTAACTAGTCAATTAATAATTAAATACAAATATTGATGTGTTTATATTATAGCTCCTCCAAAACATTTCTGGTCTAAATAGATATGGGCCTTTGCTTATTCAGTTCCTTTTCCTTTCTTCTTCTCAAAGGACAAAGGCTATTTAGGCAGAGTTGGTCAGTCCTGTAGGAGGAAAAATAAACTGTCAGAGTAGCAGGCCAATCATCCTCCAGCAGGGGCAGCATGCATTAGGGAGGCAGCTCTTTGGGCATAGTCCCTGGAGAAGACTGATAGAAGCAAGAGTTGGGTGGGGAGATGATCACAGGGTGGGACATGGAGGTAAAAAGGACTCTTCTGAGGTGCAGCAAACTTGGCAGTGAAGTATTGCCTATGATCCCTCATTTATCTTAGTAAACATAAGTCTGGATCAGAATCCAGATTTAATTGTAAGCCAGGTGGACTACAAAAGTTGTAGTTCAATAGGAAATATGTGCAAAACTATTAATGAAGAATCTTGCACATTGAAGTGGTTGGGTAAATGGGCATTTTAGTGAATTTCTAGAACCAGAAGTCATCTAGTCCAGTGGTTCTACAATTTTAACCATGAGAATCACCGATATAAAACTGTAGCTCCTGGCTCCCACGTTCATGGATTCTGGCCCAGATTCTGATGTCGGACCAATGAAGTTACCTTCTACCTTCTTCTTTATTCTTATCTTGTTGTTCTCTCTCTCTCTCTCTCTCTCTCTCTCTCTCTCTCTCTCTCTCTCTCTCTCTCTCTCTCTCTCTCTCTCTTTAAGCAATGCTTCTATGCCTCTGATTCAGGCATACTTACAGACTATAGGTGAATCTACACCCAGATGCTATCATTTGGTAATTCTCCTTTCTGGAGCTATTTGAGGAAAACTTTCTTTTGTGTGCACAATGGAGAATGTCAAAGGATAGTCACTGCAACACTTTTTAGAGGTTAAGAATTGCAGAGTCGAAATAGCCCTCAACTGATCCATAGCTCACAAACTTTACTTTAATGCACTCATGTAACGGAATGCTATGTATTATGGCTAATGGAATGCTATGTATTATGGCTTGAATATGAGCTGCCCTAAAAGCTACTGTGCTATGGCAGGAATGTTCAGAAGTATAATGATTGGATTATGAGGGCTGTTACCTAGTCAGTAGATTTGTCCATCTGAGGGATTAATAACTCAAAAGGACTAATTGGGTGAAAGCTATAGGCAGGTGGGTGGTCACCGAGAGAGCGCTGTGGGGATTATGTATCTCATCCCTCTGTCTCTTCTCTCTTTCTTTCTGTTTCCTGGCTATGATGAAGGAAGCAGCTTCCTTCTACCATGGCCTTGTGTCAGGATATTCTGCCTCACCTTGGGCCTAGAGTGACAGAGTCGGCCAACCATGGACTAAACCTCTAAAATTGTGAGCTCAAAATAAACTTTTCTGCTCCAGGTTGTTCTGGTCAGGTATTTTGGTTACAGCGACAAAAATTTAACACACTATGTCACAATTAAAGAGACCAAGAGATATCTATATTTTCTAATGCGGAAAAATATCCAACACATATAGTTCAGTGAAAGTTAGAGAACAAGATGTACAATGTGAAACTATTAACTAGAGAGCAAAAAATACTGCCTATTTTTAATGGGTAGAGATATGATGATATGTGTCATAAATGATTTAAAAGACTTGGAAAGATTCATACGTGATGACAGTGCCTCACCTGAAAGCAGTAGGAGCAGGGAACAGCAATTGCGGTGTTGCTTTATGTTATGTTTTATGCGTTTACAGGGAAAAATAATTTCTATATTCTTGTGTAACTCAAAATCCTTAAAAAAAGACCTAGTCCAACTTCCCCACTTCATAGATGAGGAAACTGATATAGACCTGCTGAGCATCTCAGACTCAAATGTGGGTCTCATAGACATGATTGCTTGTCCAAGGGCAGTAGCTTATCAGTCATTTTAAATGAAGATGCAGTAATTTAGCCATATCCTCATCATCAGGAGGGAGTGACTGTGAAGAAAAGGCCAGTTGGGTGTGGGTAAAAATACAATACATGGTATTTGATTAAACTTGAGCTTGTCTGTGTCTAGCAATGACCAGGTCTCCAGAAAAAACTAAAATGAGGGTGAGACAGAAAGTTTCCAGAAAGTGAGAACTATAACCAAACAGGCTGTTGTAGTAGCATCAGCAGGATCACAACATTCCTTCCAAGTGGATAAGCTACAAGGGAAGACAAATGATAACTTACCATGAGCAATCACTATATCAAATTATAGTGCTCTTATGATGAGCACATTCTCTCGAAGGGCAGAATCAGAAAGCTCTTGGTGACTGTAGAATCAGAAGGAGAGGATTTACATTAATCAAATATTTCATGGCATCTGGTTAAATTAATCAGCTGCATCCAGCTCATAATGGGGATCAATTTACTAATGGAGTTAGAATATTTAAGTCCCATTGACTTGGTCTCCTTGGGACTGTCTGGTTGGGTAGTAATTCTGTTGGTACCTTACGTCTTACTTTTTCTATGTTTCATGACTGATCAGTCCTCTTCTATAAGTTTTGTATTAGATATGCTAATATATCCAATCATACGACCATTTTGCTGGTTTGGAATTTTATTTGTTTTTATTTTTATCGTTTTGTACATCTGCTCTAATCTATTTTGTGTTGCCCTTCCTTACAGTTAAATTCTCCTTGCCATCTAGGCTCTTTGCAATTGGGATGCTGTTCCCCAACCTTTGATTTTTTTTTTCCCACTACACGTATCTTTGTTATTCAGATTGTAGCAGTTTAATGATCAGCTTTTAGAAAGGCCTTTCCTGAACATCCCATCTAAGACAGCCACTTAGCCATCCCCCATTACTTCACTTTATTTTAGTTTATGTGCAATGCTTATTAGTTTCTAGGTATCTAATATTTACTATTCATGTATCTGTGTTTCAATTTTTGGAATATTTCCCATTAGGACATAAACTCCATGAAAACAGGAACCTTGTAAATTCTTCTCCTGCTGTATCCCCAGCTCCTGGATCAGGATCCGGCACTTGGCAGGTTCTCAGAATGCTGTTGAATGAATGAATGAATGATATAGCAAGAGGTCAATAATATTTTTGTAATTTATAAGTTCTTGGGAACATCTCACTATAGCTCTCAAATAATAATAAAGATATTTTCTTAGAAATGAACCTGACCCAAAATAAAGTCTCGGTCAATTCTCAATCAGTGGCAGGTTCGCCCAGGAAAGGAGCTGTAGAAGAGTTGTGTATTCAGAAACCTCACTGGCCGCTCTCCTCACTCAACAATGGAAACAGATATGCCTCTGACCATCCAAATATCTCCCAAATAACAGATTTGGGACTCTTTCAGAAAACTATAATACTAAACAAGAGAATTGTTTGACACCGTGGTGCCTAAACCTTATAGTATCAGAATGAAAGATAATCCTGCAAACCCAGAAGAATGGTTGACAAAGTCAGGCCAGAGAAGAGCTGAAACTTCAAAATTCCCAAGACATTTGCATTTCTTCAGATTTCAGAGCCTTTCCCTAGATCCTGGGGAAGTTACCACTCCCCTTATCAAAGGGTACTCACCTCTCATTGGGTAAGGGCAAATCTTGAGAGAAATAAAGCAGGCCCCTGTCTAATGATAAATGAGATTGAATTTTTCAATGTGCTAACCAGGAGAAAGATTGCTGATAAGGAAACATTCATAAGGTAGGAGCTGATTACAAACATCAATTTATTTTATCTTCCATCAAGTCTTTTGCAGTAAGATGCCAGGTTTAAAAGGGTCCTGTTAAAATAATAAGGAAATTAGAGTATGAATAGAAATGATAAATGTCTGCAATTGATAAAAGGCAGTTTTCCTCTCTGGTATTAAATCTATATTTTGCATCGATCTTTGAAATGTGGAAGTCTGTGGCATGGGATATAGAATCATTCTTAACTTTAAAGTTACTAAGTTTGTGAATATTTGCGAGATACATAATTAGAAAAAACAAATTCTAAAATATATCCGGATTAGTGGGGTGGGATTTACATATTTTTGGTAGCATAGAGTAATTTATTACCTTTCAGAAATGATATACAATGAAAGTCTTAAAAACCAAGCTTTATTTACATAAAAGTAGTTGAGTATATCTTCAGTTAAGATGATATAGGTTGCATTAAAAATGTAGTTTTATCATAACAATTATCTAGTAGGAAAAAAAGATATTTTGCCTTTTAAAGGATGTTATGCCTGTGGTATTTTACAGAACATTTATGAACAATAACAAAAATTTGATATGCATCTATTTTCCTATGATAGAATTAGTGGAACATCACATTTTTAGATCTATTAGTCATTTTATTATCACTCTCTCCTTTAAAGGATTTATAATTCATGAATAAAAATTAACTGTGGTTTTAAACTTGACTTCAGGGTTTTTAAGACAGAAACTAATTTTTATATGTTATGTTCTTTTTAATATTATTCAGAGCAAATCATTATGGCCATCTGTTTGGATGATAAATGCTATTTGCACTTTGAAATTTCATAAGGAAGGTCTGTCATTTATTTTCTATTTTGAAGAAGTCAGTTTTTCTAATAACGTATCTGCACTGAAACAAAAAATAAACCCAAACAAACAAATAAACAAACAAACAAAACAAAACAAAACAAACAAACAAAAAAAAAAAAACAAAGAAGTGCCATAGCTCTGTGAGATTCCAGATATTCAGGCACATCATTAACAGAAGAAATCTCATCTAAAGATTTTTTTGTGAAACAATTTTCCTTCTGAAGTTCATATTTTATCAATTTCTCTCTTTTCATCTTCAAGTCCATTGGCAAAACTCCAAAATAAAACTAATAAGTATACTTTTGAATCTTTAAAAAAACAGTTAACTAAAAATATATAAATATACAAGGCATTATTTAATTAGGTCAAAGATAGGAAATAAGACACTCAGTTTAAACATGACATCCTTTATCCTATTTTCTTCCTTGTTGAATAAAGACGAGACATTTGACTGCTCTTTACACTTTCTGGGATTTGTAACATTAGGTATGAGTCTGTACTAGAAGAAACTTTATTTTCATTTACCTACTGTAGTAATATGACATTTACTATAATTTAGTCTTAGTGGGTAGCTTATAAGATTTGAAATCTAAGTGCTTTGCATAATCTCCTTCCAAGTGTTTTAATTGACATTCTGCTATAATGAACCCCACAGACCATTACCTGGCTAATTGCTTGAGTTACAGTGCTTATACAATGCCATTCTTTGTCCTTGGTCTTTTGGGGTATTAAATAGCAAGGCTGTCCTGAACGAGGAAGTGACTGCTGTTTTTCATGTAATGCATTAGCCTCTAGGTAGCTTTTTCAGGGACAGACTCCCTTCTGTTCTTCTCTGGGCTGATTACAAACCTGATACTTGTCAGCTATCTGCTATTCTGAGATTCTCAACTCTGTCTAGGAGAGAGCCCTGATCCTCTAATGGGCTTCTTGAGCCACTGCCACAGACAGAGCTTACCATGAGCTGACTATGAAGTCCTGGAACAGGCCCTGAACCAGGTGACAAAAGGAGAGCAAAACAATTTTGAATTCTCCAGCATCAACTATGGTTGGCCAGGATTTGTTTAGAAAAGAATCTCAATACTTTGGAACTAGAAAAAGGTATAGTGCTAGCTCTCCCAGCCCAAACTCTGTTTTTAATGTACAAATGTGAGTCCCTGAGGGTGGGGACAGGTTGGGGAGGCAGGTTAGTGACCCAGGCTCAGAACTTCCAATGAACACAGATCCATGAAGTCCTGAAGTCCGATGCCACGTGATGTGAGAGCAAAAGCAGGGGAGTGCCAGGACTGGCATGCCAGGACAAGCCAGGGAAGTGCCGTGTACCTGTGTCTTCCATGTTTTCTGCCCATTTTTGATGATGTCATAGGCCAGTGACAATGGCTTTATGATTGTAAAGGAATGTTACAGGATTTTAAACAGGCTTTTAAGAACTAGAGGCAGAATAAGAACCAACTCTGCTACCTCCAGGCCTAGACTGGTTTCTCTTGGCAACTTCTGAAAAACATGTTTCTATAGAGCCTGCTCATACCTTGGTCCATGATGCTAAATGACTCAGAATTGGAATAGTTCAAATTCCAATGGGCAAAAGAGAAGCTGATATATTTTGGAGTGTATATGATGCCTGCTAACATTCTCTAACTTTGAACTTTGCTGATGTTTGTTTATATTTCTGAGCACTGGAGTAGGTTTAGATGTCTCCGAATTAAAAAAAAAAAAAAAAAAAAAAAAAAAGACAATCCAAAATCTTTTTTAAAAGAAAGAGAAGTAGAAGTTTAGTAACCAACAATATTTTTATATATTTATGTATATTTTTATATTTATACATTTCAGGCCATATCTTTAGGAGTTATACTTCATATTTGAGTTCCTTACACATACACATGGAAGTAAGCTGATGAAAGAAATGAACACAAGTCTTTCAACACTGAGAAGCCAGACTGTCAACAGATAGTAAGCTACTAGTGATGAAAATTCTCTATCACCTTATCACAAAAAAATTTGTTTCAAGGACAAAATTATTTTCTTTTAATCTCACCTATCTGTTAGCTTCTGTTTCCTGGAGCTTCCACAGAACCTCCCTTTTGGGCAAACTCTGAGGGACTGGTCACTGAGGGACTGGTCACAGCTCACTCCCACTCCTTTTCTGTCATGATTCCCTACTAAGTAGCACACCACAACAGGTGTCCTGCTTGGTTTATAAAAAGGTGAAGAGATTTGTTTAGGTTTGGATACACTTATTCTAATGTGTGTACAAATATTTCATGTTAATGAAGTAGAAAATCTCAGTGAAATCTACTTCATAGAAAATTTCTATCATGAATCCTGGTTTGACTCCATCATGCATTTTTGTGAATGTGCCAAAACTTAACAAAAATGTATTATGGACATATGTGAGTTTTAAATTTAGCTTTGCAATAACAACTTTGCTAGATTATTATTTGCAGGACCAACTAATAAACAAATAGAGGAACAAATCCATCAGCATGTTCAGATTATGTTGTTTTCTTTCTTTCTTTTTTTTAATTTAAGGGATTTTATCTTTTTAGAGCAGTTTCAGGTTTGCAGAAAACTTGAGTAGAAACCACAGAGAGTTCCCACATAACCCGTCCCTCAGTCTACACACAGTTCCTCATTGCTCTTTTTACCTCAGTGGAATATACCTGCCTGCAAAATTTACTTCAGGTTTGTTATCTAGCTGCACACTCACAGATTCATTCATTCACTCTGTCCCTTTCCCCCACTGAATCATCCCATTTCTTGACTGGGACTCAGGGTTCTATGTTTTAATACAGAGAAAGCCCTTCTGTCCAATCAGGTTCATCTCACTCGAGTTGTTAAATCACTCAATCCCTAAAAAGAAAACCACTACAATTTTAATACCTAGAATCACAGTGAGGGAAATAAAAAAGATGAAACCAAGTGGTAATAACTTGGTTCTTGTCTTTGCCTAATCCCATTTGTAAAAAGGTTTTTGCTTCTAGGCTCTAGAGGTTTAGAACCAGGGTTTATTTTGTGCCTAAATTTAATCCACATTTTTACCTGTCTACTCATCCTTTGTAGGTGACTTCATTTTTCCATCAACCAGCCACCTGAATTATTACTTGGTCCTGCCCTGACTTGATTGCTTTTGGAAGTATGGAGGTTCCTTCTCCATACCCAACCCTACACTGTGGGTGTTGACTGCTACTTATATTGTTCTGCTTCCTGACTTACTACTTTGATTTAAGGCAGGGTGGGAGGAGCAGAGGAGGAACCGAAAAAGTGTTGGCATGCATAGAGGGGGGAAAATGTGTCCACATTTGCAGCTGGTCTCTTTATAATGTTATACTCTGAACCAAAGCCAGTCCCTTTCCATCTGACAGAAAAGTGCTGAGACTGTTTTTATTTTACTGCATACTTGTCAAATACAAGAAGCATTTAACTTGGTAGAATGTACTGTTGTATTCAATGTACTTAATAAAATTGTAATGGGTTCACTTATTTAGACACTGAAAGAAATAGCTTCTCACTGGACAACAGAAATTACGATGCTTTTGCCACATGTATCAACACAAAGAGATGTGCAAATCCTATCAGAGCTGATTACAATCACTATGGAATTGCTCTTCAAACATAAAAAGGGAAATAGGAATCTATGGTTACAAAGTTTTTTCTATTTCCTGTTGATTGCAGCTTATATTTGTGAATGAACTCAAGATCCGAGCTCCAGAAGGCTTGCCTGTCTGAGTTTACCAGCAGAATTGAAACAGGAGGAAATAGCTTACCAGAAACTGTCACTTGTGGTTTGTAAGGTAATGAGAGCACAGCACCAGGAACCTCAAAAAGGTTCAATGGATGTAGCTCTCAGGAGGAAGGAGATGGAAGTGGCAGCAGCAAATATGCTTCCCTGTTTTCTCTCCTGACATCCTTGTGCAACTTGCTCTTGTGGGACCTTCTTCCTCAGGGGGAACATGCCTGAATGGATTTGGCATCAATGAGGTTAATGCTCCCTCTTGACTGATGCTCCCAACTTTGAAGATTACTCTTGATTACTTATTTAAATGGAAAATCACAGGGGGCTGCCAACATCCTCAGAACAAGCCTGAAGTCATACCATTTCTTGACTGGGGATCATGCTTGCACATCTCAATACAGAGAAAGTCCTTCAGTCCAATCAGGCTCATCTTACTCAAGTTGTTTTATTGGAAGCTGAGGTTAAGATCTCACATCCCTCCTAAAATTCACCCAGAGAAGATAAGGATTAATTACTTTGATCTTAGACGATTAAGTACCATATCCATGTAAACAAATTCTATGTCAACAAATTATGTGTCTAGGTTCTTCTGCCTAGTACATTTTTTTTCCTGATTCAATCTATATTTTAAACTAAAACTTGACCAATATCTAAACCTCAACCTATATTTCCAAAAGAAAATAATTATTGACCATTAGGAAATTTCCCATATATAAAATTATACTTGGCTTTCTTCTTAACCCTCAATTTAAATTATATTAATTAAAACTACAATTCTAAGTAAAAGTTAAATTCTAATTTAAGGTGAAGATGTTACTTTCTATAGCTGTAGAATTAACCTCAAATCCTTGAGATGGGCTGCAGCATGATGGGCCCAGATGACCTCACAGTTCTCTGTCCCTCTCACTCCACACATCTGGGGCATACTGGTTTCATTTCTCTCTCCTCCAAAGGTGGATCTGGTTTCTGCTGATTGAAAAGCTCTTATGGGGCTTTTCCTTGTTCTTTCCAAGGCTGTTTGCTTCTGATTCATCAGTGCCTTTTGCTCAGGACTTTCCTATCAGCTAAGTGCTATTTCCTCAGTTAGGCTTTCTCTGGCCACCAGTCTGAAATAATTATTTTTCTTTCCTTTTTCTTTGGGCTGGGGTGGGGTACTGGGGATTGAACTTAGGTTTTTTTGGCACCTATTTAGAGGACTATGTGACTTTTATCTTTAATTCTATTTATGTGGTGAATTACATTTATTGATTTGCATATGTTAAATCACCCTTGCATTCCTGGGATAAAATCGACTTGGTCATAATGAACAATCTCCTTAGTATGTTGTTGAATATGATTTGCTAATATTTTATTAAGGACTTTTGTATCTACATTTATCAGAGATATTGATCTATAGTTTTTCTTCCTTTGATGTATCCTTATCCAGTTTTGGTTTGAGGATAATATTGGCTTCATAGAGTACATTTGGAAGTATTCCATTCATTTCTATTTTATGGAATAATTTGAGGACCATTGGTATTAATTCTTCTTTAAAGGTCTGATAGAATTCAACTGAGACTCCATCTGGTCCTGGGCTTTTCTTTGTTGGAAGGATTTTATTATTGCTTCTATCTCATTGTGAGGTATTGGTATGTTTAGGTTTTATATGTCCTCTTGATTCAGTTTTGGCAGGTCATATGTATCTAAAAATATGTCCATTTCTTCTGGGTTTTCCAATTATTAGAGTATAAGTTTTCAAAATATTCCCTAATGATCCTCTGGATTTCTGTGATTTTTGTGGTTGGTGAGTTCTCCTTTTTCATCTCTAATTTTATTAATTTAGTTTTTCTGTCTTTTTCGTTACGTTAATTTGTCTAAGGGCTTATGATGTTATGGTTTGGATATGAGGTGTGACCCAAAAGCTTCTGTGTTAATGCAGGAGGTTAAATGATTAGATTGTGAGAGCCTTAACTTAATCAGTCCATCTTAGCTTGAATGAATTAATGGGGTGGTAACTGTAGGCAGATTGGGCATGACTGAAGGAGATGGGTCACTGTGGGTGTGTCCTGAAAGAGTTGTTCTTGTCTGGGGTCCCTCCTACCCTGATTCCTGGCTGCCATGCGGGAAGCTGCTTCTGTCCACCATGCCCTTCTGCCATGATGTACTTCTTCATTGTGGGCCCAGAGCAATGCACTTCGTCAACCATGGATTAAACCTCTGAGTTGTGAGCCCCCCAAATTAAGCTTTTCCTCCTCTAAATTGTTCTTGTAAGTTATTTTGGTCTTAGAAACACAAAGCTGATTAACATAGAAATTAGTACTACGAAGTACCAATTGCTATGACTAATCTGACCATTTGGTTTAGGTCACCCTGAACACTTTGGAAAAGTTTATGGAAGAAGTTTCAAAAAGTTTGGATATGTGGGCTGGAGAAGCTTTAGAATGTTGTAAGCAGAGTTTAATGGATAATTCTGGTGGGTGTGCAGATGCAGACGACAAGAATGCCAACCAGAATGTAGATGGTAAAACCTTTGCTTATGAGGTTTTTCTGTTGGGAATTAGACTAGAGGTCATTCATTTCACATTTTGGCAAAGAACTAGTCTACATTTGCCCATGTCCTGAGATTCTGTGCGAGACTGAATTTAAAAACTATGGAACCAGCTGACCATGAACTGAACCTCTGACACCCTGAGCAAGGATAAACTTTTCCTTCTCTAAGTTGCTCTTGTGGGATACTTTGGTCACAGCAATGAAAAGCTGACTAACACAAAAGAAAAAAGAAATAGAGGAAGAAAGAAAGAAAGAAAGAAAGAAAGAGAAACACAAGCATGGAAAGAAAGAGCATAAAATACTGGTCTAAATGAAATGTGTGAGACATCAAAAGCAGCTGTCCAAATAGCAAAAGGATGCTATGGACTTTAAGTTATATCTCATAATTCTCTATAGTTTCACAGGACCAAAGGGGAAGAATGCTCTACATAAGGCAAAAAAAATCACCACTCTTTTTGCTTATGCAACACACACACACATAGCCACATGTCTAAAATTATTTGAAAACTATATCCATATGGGAATTAACATGAATAATACAACTGGGATACAATACTAGTATGGATTATTTGATGACTGAAAATAATGTGGTGGCATTTTTTTTGTTTTCGTTTTTGTAATGGATAAAGATGTAGATGGATAAGGAGTGGTGACTGGGTTAAGGAAAAAGAATGAAGAATTAGACATGCGATAGGCTGGTAGGCTGGGAGTTTATAATAAGAGAAATAGAGCTAAAAGTAAATGGAGAAGAATAAATGATAATAAGATTTGGTCTGGAATCAATGTAGGTATATTAGGCAGAAAGGGATTTAATACAGGCAATTAGGTGCTTATTCAGTCATTGAAGTGGGAAGGGGAAAGGGCAAGGAGGGCTACTACTGTTGTCAATTTCATCTTTAGTTTTCAGAGAATCAGGGTATTGTTACTGTTGCCCAGGCAGGTACCACAGAATACTGCTGCTCATAGTCACCCACAGAACCAAGGTGGGATTTCATGTTGCTGTGCCCGAGGCCACCACAAAACTACACATCTGCTAACGTCTGTGCATTTACTGGCTGCTGCCTACAGGAGGCAAAGGGCTTCTACATTCTGTCTTACCCATTCCGTGTATGTTTTTTTCCATTAGCAGAAACTAAACTGGAACCCTGATGGCAAGAGTTTCTAGGCAATGTAGTTCTCAGTCTTTGAGCCCATGAGTTTTAAGGGAGGGACTAAAGGGGATGGAAATGATTCCAAATGTCCAAAGCCAAGACTAGGAAAAACTTGTTATGTTACTGCTTTAAAATATTATTTCTGGCTAATCTCATGAGATCTCTCTCTTCTCTCTCTCTCTCTCTCTCTCACACACACACACACACACACACACAAACACACATTATCACACATTACTGAGGACACTACACAGAAGTTTTCATGCATTATCTTATTAAAATTCACAAGTTTAACAATAGGAATAGCTATTATTATATCACCATTTTAGAAATGAGGAACACAGAATTAAAAATTTGCAGTTACTTTCTCCAAACAAAACAACTAATAAGTAGATCTGAACCTGGAACTCAGGACTATCTACAAAGATCATGGATTTCAATTCTATGCTACGTTATTTGATAGTTGGTATCTAAATTTATTTATAATATATGGTCCTTATCTTAATATCTTGTCAGTCATCTCACAAATACACAAATAGGTGAATCTCACAATTCACAAATAGGTCAATATAAACACCTTACTTTCACTGAGAAAAGAACTACCAAATCTTCAATGAATGTCCTCTCAATCTTGGGCTTCTTAATGAGAGAGGAGTATAAGATTAGATGAGACATAATACTTTTTGCCTTTAGAATGAAATCTTATGAAATATGCTACATTTCATGTGTTGATAGAGTGCCCACTACTATAAGACAACATCACAGATTGTCAGGTTGGAAGGGATATTCAATCTTCTAACATGAGGTGGAGCTCAGTGGCAGAGTACTTGCCTAGCATGTGCAAGGAGCTGGGTCTTTCCTTCAGCATTACACACACACACACACAGACACACTTACAGACACAGACACAGACACAGACACACACACACACACACACACACACACACACACACACACACACACCATACACCTCTCCTGATAGCATCTCAGTAAAGGTGAATGTGGCCCAATTTCTGCTTGAACACTTTCAGTGGGTGAGAGAACTTCAGGGACATGGGGGCTGAAAGATAATGGGGAGGAGCTCAGAGCATGCTGTTGCTGAGGTGGAGGTAGGGTGATACTGCTTGGAGGCTTCTTAGTTTTGTCTCAAAGGTAGCAAAAACGTTAGGCTTATGGTTGGAACGTTTGACATCATTTAGCTTTTGCTGCCTAAATGCACTGAAGTTCTGTGGCCGACTATTGCTGGTATGTCTGTGGTAGGCTCAAGATGGACAGGAATGATTTGATCCATTGAGAAGTGAGGTCTATGCCCTCTCCATCTGAGAGTATGGCTGGTCTCTTTGACTAACAGAATTCAATGTAAGTGTCACTGTGCCAGTTTTCAGTTACAGTCTTACTAGGTTGGCAGATTCCATGTTTTTGGAACACACTTTTTGGAAGCTCTGAGCCTTGATGTATGTTTGAGTATTTGAGATTGGCAAACTAGTGAGACTATGTGATCAAAAGTACAAGTTGAGTTCAGCCTTTTTCTATTTCTATTGAGACACCATAGTTGTAGGTTAGCCTCTCCCAACTAGCTCATCCATCAGTTGAACACTACTAAATGACTTTGTCAATGCCTCACAGAGCAGAAGAATCACCTGACCAATCCAGGCCTGAATATCTGACCCACAAAATTATTAGCCATAATACAATTGCTGTTGTTTTAAGCACAGAGTTTCAGCTACTTTGTTAAACAACAATAGATAACTGGAACAGAGATTTGAGGTTATGGAATCTGTTTGTCTCAGGAAGCCTTACCTGGGCATTTGGAGACTGTGCTCTAGAGTGTGTTTGGCTACGGCAACTGAGGGGGCAAGTCTCCTCCATGTGTCCCTCATCTTCCTCCTGTGACTAGTATCTAGTCCATTCACATCCTTCTGATGGAAATGGCAGAGGGTAAGAAAGCAAGTGAAAACACACATGTCCCTAAGATCTAGGCTTGGGATTGGTACTCTGTCACAATGTTATTATTATTAGAAAAAGAAATGATATGCCTGTATCATTGATCAGTTTACTACCAGTAATTCTGCAGTCTTCAAAGGGCTTTGTGTTTTCCTCATCTCCAACTTTTTGGGGAACTCTATCACAGTCTTAAAGTGCTGATGATATTGTCCTTATTTCAACTGGGAAGCAGGAACCCACAATGAAAGAGAAACAGATGAGAACAATTCATGCCCTCAGATAGGGACACTGAGCACCCTCCTTATACTAGTTGGCTCTGTCCATTCTTTTCTGTAATCTTTTGACCTATTGTCAGTAACTTTGTTTGCCCAGCACCAATGTGTTCTCCTGTCAGAACCAGACTTCTCCTTTTTTCCTTCTCCATTTTTCTCAATAATTTCCCAGTTCCTGTCTGCAGGAGGTCACTTTTCAACAAAATGGCTCAGAGTTCAGCTTTATGAAGGATCCAACTTCAATTTATTTCTGCAGCCTCTCTGATCACTCATTAATCCCCAAGCAGCATGATACAGTAGGAAGTGCGCTTCAGAGTCAAGTGGACTATATTTTGATCTCAGCTCCCCTGTTCCTAACACTGTCACCTTGGGCAGGCTACTTAACATCTGTGTGCCTTCGTTTTATAACCAGTTGTAGGTGCATAATAAATCTTATCTTGCATGGTTCTTGTGTGATACAACTGACACAACAATTACGTAGCGCCTAGAGCAATGACTGCCAGGTTCTCCGTGTTGAATTCCTTCCTTTACCTTTGTCTTTCAATCCCTCTCTTGCCTGCACCCTCAGGACTGGTTTACCAAGATCCTATCACAATACGTTTGCAGGGTCAAAAATACTTGGTACATATGGAAGAATAACACAGAGATGTTCTATTAAGGAAAAAGGAAGATTATTTCCCCACATGCCCTCACTTTTTACAGATAACAGAAAATGTCCTAGAGCTTTAACACTTGGCATTCTGCAAACTCCAGTGCTTCCTATAGTAAGGTGCTGTGAGAATTAAAAATCACTAATATTTCACTTTGGGCCTTTTGCCAAATCTATTTCTCTATAGACTAAAGATGTGGGCCTGGCTATATATGGATGTTTACTGTGGAAAAGATCCTTAAGGATGGAACAGGGTTTTACATGGCTTCCTATTGTAGGACCCACCCCAGGACTTCTTTGATGTTCAAATAAATGTTTGTTGAACAATGATTATTTTATTGAATGCAATTGCATGAAATATTGAAAGTTCAGTTATTTTGTATTTCAACAATATTCTATAGGCTTTGCTGGGGCTGAATTTGACTGGCTGGTGTGTGGTAACTGTGTTTGGTGTGCTCACTTGTGTGGGGTAGAGGGTGTGTGAGAGAGGCATCTGTATTTGGAGAAAGGCAGCGTGATGCATTGCCCTTCACACGTGCCCCTCTTTGTTTTTGTTGCCTCTCCTTGCTCCTTTCTGGACTGTACACTAGCGACAGAGACGTGGCTTATGTTTGGTGTCATCATGTATAATCCTGCACTGCTGGTGACATTGTTGATAGTCAGTAAATAATGATTAAATGGATAATATGGTAGAAAAGACAACTTGAAAGAAACATTTTGTATTAACATTAACATTTTGTATCTTTATATGATTTGGGAGAGGAAGTGTCTTATCTTGTCTCTTCTCATCTGCTCTGATTTATGTCTGTCTCCTCCATGGCTCTGTTCCATTGAGCTACCCTTGGATTTATTATTCTTTAATCCCATCCTTATAAATGCCACATGATTTGTGGAAAGGGTTTAGGTTTGAAATTAAAGAGACCTGGATTTAAGTCCTAAGTCCATAATTTACTGGTTGTGTGACCTGGACAAGATATGTAACCCTTTGATGGCTGTTTCCTCCTCTGTAAAGGTGAAGAAGTGTGTCACCTACCTGGCATAGTTGTTTTGAGAACTGACTGACTTGATGATGTAAGGCACCTGCTCATAGTAGGGGCCCTATACATAGTAGGTTTTTTTTTTTTTTTTTTTTTTTTTACTATCCTTATTTTTTTTCTCTTTATTCTCTCACTAATTATCCTAAGTGTTCTTTCTCCTAACAGAAAACATGCATTTCTAATCTTGGCTATCTGTTAGCAGATACCAGACTTCTGGGAATTGATGGGGAATGGGATACTGTGAACAATTACAATTTTACTTTATTGCAAACCTTATATTGTATTACTTTGGACATTGATAAAAACCTGAATAAGAATAACCACACTTTTCCCATTAGAATAATATAAGGATAAATGTGAGTTTTCAGAAAACTCCCTGAATTATAGAGCAAGAAGTGAAGAGTTAAATGGCATGTAAAGAATCTAAGGACATGTTCAAATTTATAATTTTTTTATCATCTCCCTCTCTGTTAATTATAATAGATTCCAAAAGAGTGCTCTCACAACAGCACCATTATCCATAGTAGATTTAAAGACTATTTCACCAGTATTTTTTTTCTTGAAATAATTGAGTTTGCTGGAATAAACTATTCAGTTCAATATTTTTCATCTCTCTTTAATACAAATATATTTGATTCCTATAAATCTGAGTGAGGTCAGTCAGGAAATTACACATATTTTTTTCCACAGGGTATATGAGCTATTAAGTTGTGTTGCATTTATTATAGATCATGTTTGGTATTTGGCAAGATAATTTGAATGATTGAGAACAGTACTTTAAAACATGTAACACTGAGAAAACAACCAGAAAGGAGAACTGAAGCAAAGGAGAACGGTTCCTTATAATAAATACTTCAAGTAAATAAAATATTTGGTTTTGATTCAAGACCACATTTACATATAAAAGCATATCAACAATATATCATTTTATATTATGCATTCTGTTCATTCTTATGGCTCATATATGCATATATCTCTCCCATAAAAGTATATATTTATTTCAGTTAGTCTTTTCATTTGAAATGCATATAATTTATATATATTTTCTTATCATATCTTTCTTCCAGTTTCAAATATGTGGATGTTTTCTTGGATTTGTGTCATTTTAATTATTTTGGCTATTGTTGGTGTGGACACAAGAGCAAAGACCACACCATATATCAAATTCACGAAGAAATCTGAGGGAGAAGAGATGCCCAAGGGCCTAACGCCATCCAGCAGCTCGCCTCAGGAGGAGGAAGTAGACCCCTTGATGGAAAGGCCTGCAGTGGCAGAACCGGCTGCTGAGCCCTCAGCCCAGGAGTTTGCCTTCACCACCACCAGTCTCTTTTCCTTTGAAAACTTCACTCTTGAAACAGCTGATTTCTTTTTGAATTGTTGTCCTTGTTGCTCACCTATTGCAGGGCAGAAAGGAGAACCTGGAAAGACTGGAAAACCAGGTATTTGAAATGCGGGAAGTTATGTTTCTCACCTGTACATCAATAAAGAGATGGGTCAGGGCATGGCATTGCTCCAAGGGTTTCTATACTGTCATGCAGGTGGTAACAGGCCTAGGAATGACATGGTGACAGATGCAAATACAAATGGGTGCTGTGCTGCCCAACATAGTAGTCACTAGCGACATGCATGGTTATTAATACATATTAAAGTTAAAATTAAATAAGATAAGCAATTCAGTTCCACAATCACAGCCACATTTCAAATGCCCAATAATCATATGTGGCCAGTGATTACTTGATTGAGCAGCACAAGTATTACAGAACATTTCTATCACTGCAAAAATTTCTCTTGGAAAGTGCTGGTTAGAGTTAAGGCAGGGACTTCTGACCCCCAGCATCGATGCTGCAGATCTTCAAGCTGCATATATTACCAGTACAGTCTTTTCATTAATGGCGGAATTAAAAAGGTAGATGAAAATTCTATTGCCTGGTAAGAATGTGTGCTGACTGATGGATTTTTTGAGTGCTATTTGTAGTTAGGATTAGAGATGGAATGCCTGTGAGGTAGAGAATGAAGTGCAGGATTCATTTTGCTCCTCATTGAAATTCTGAAGCAATAGTATGTCCTTGCCTAGTAATTTTCTCCATTGAACACTGTGGTTATTTATTTCAAAAATCAGATGTCTTTAATATATATGAATATATTAAATGATTATACTTTCAGTATTATCATAATCCATTTTGACTTTTATATGTCATGTAGCATAGAGAATTCAAGGTAAAATTAAGATCAGAATGTCAATTTCAAATTTGCTATTCCCTGAAAAAATTCATATTGATGTTTGCTGTGTCTTGCCTGAAGAATAGAAAGTTTTAAAATCAGTAATTATATATCTTTAAAGGTTTTTCATTCATTTCATCCCATTGTAGGATCAAATTCAGCATTTTTGCAGGGCTGAATTAAGGGGTGGAGGAGATGGGCAGTGGCCAGAAGCATCAAGATTTCAGGGTTGTTAAAACATACAAAATGTAAAGAGTCAGAGAAAGTCATATTTACCAGAACTTTTCTTAGCATCCTGTTTGACTGGCAAGCTGCTTGTGAGTGGAAACCCCAAGCACAGAGTCAAGTAGTCATAGCTGGTTGCTAAGCTGTCATCTAAGGCTAGGAAGTCTACAACATCAGGCTTTTGTTTTACCCAGTCATGTATTTGACTGGGCAGTTCTTGGAGTTCAAACCCTCCTCTAAACCCATGTGACAAATATTTTGAAGATTTCAGGTTATTAGCTTCTCTTAGTCAGACTGGACCGTGCTTAAATGCTGAGAATATTGACTCTATCATGGTCTTAACCTAGGAAAGCTTCATTACTTCTGTTAGTCTTAGTTTCCAAAATGGTAAAATGGGCTAAGCATGATACTGACTTCACAGAATCAGCAAGAACTCACCATGGTGCCTGGAATAAATAAATACTCAGTTAATCATTTTTATCTTTACAGTTAGCTATGGTAGGAGTATGGTCCTGTCTTGTGGAATACTCTGAGCCTTATATGACAGGATACCACTTTTGAGATTCAGAGAGAGACATATGTTCCAGCTTTAGTAGTATTTTAAAAAATATTTCTTCCTTCTCTCCTCCCTTCTCCTTCACTCCTCTCCTCTCCACTCTGCTTTTCTTTCTTTCATTAGAAATCTAGTATAAGAGAAACATTGAACAAACTTGAAAAAGAAAAATAAGGCTACTAAAATTCAACCATTTTAATTCTCCTTCACTAATTTTCAGTCCTTGGTCACATGAACACATATACAAACACTTTGTAAACATCACATTTTGCATTATATACTTTTGAAAGTCACTAGTCTATGAACTTTCTGAATGAAAACATTTTGAAAAATTCAGATATATCTAATAACTAGCAAAGGTAAAATTCTATTTAAAGTCTGATCTCCTGCTTCTCTCTTTAGTTCAGTTATGATAATAGGTTCTACATGTCAAGAATGGTTGGCATTTTATATTATATCAAATCTTTATAGAAATCTTAAAAATATCATCACATTTTACCTGATGATTTGATCACAGTCCAGGGAATGTTTGGTAAATCTAGAGTGCAGAACCTGGAGTCAAAATCAATTTGTGCACCTTGAAGCCTCAGCTTTTCCCTTCATGTTTCGTCTCATGGTAATTATGAAAATCAAACCTGGACATACATTTCACCTGGATGAAAGGAGTAGCCTTGCTCTCCTCTGCATCCTCTTGTGTAGTTGTTGTGTGTACCTGGTGCCAACCTGGGCATAGCACTTTATCACTCCTCAGTAGTACCACATTGAGCTTTTGGGGGTCATGAGGCAGGGGAGGTATGCACAGGGAAATGAAATTGACCATCTTGCTTGCTCCTACTTCTGCTTCTTCTTTCTCCATGTCTCTCCTCCCTATAATCCTTTCTTTCCTAGACAGAGGAGCTTAGCCATTAGCCCTTGGTTATTTGAGCTTGCCTTCAGCCTTGATTTCCATTGCAAGCAATTTATTGAAGGTTTTCTTCCAAACAAATACTGTATTCTTTCAAAGAAGAGTTCTATTGAATATAATTTCATTCTGTTCTTTAAGATGAAGTATTATAATTTCATTGAATGTACTTATCTATATGGTTAACTTTCAAAGAAACTGGCCTTAAATTATTCAATTTGGGAAGTAATTCTTATGTCTGGAATAGGACTTGGGTTTCAGGAAGAATAATTTTCCTAGGCTTGGGGCCCCTGTGTGGTCCAGGTAAGTGGAAGGAATCTGAACTGCACTGGTGAATAAGGATACCCAATGTGGTCTGAGCTTTGGGTGATCTGACCCTTGCCTGCCTCTCAGCTTCCTCTCATCCTTGACCACTATCCAGCCATAGTGCCCTTTTATCAGGTGCTTAAAAACACTATGGTCTTTTCTATTCTTACTTTCCTGAAATAACTACCTGCTGGTTTTGGGAAATCCTAGTGAATTCATTGAGTCTTAATACCATTTTCTTAGGGAGCTCTCTGCTGATCCCATAAATATGTTAGATTCTTTTTACCCTACTTTATAATAGGAACTTCCTATTTTTCTTTATGTTATCAATGACAGTGTGGCAATTTTTACTTATTTGTTTGGTTATCTTGGTTATTTGTTTAATCCTTATCTTTCATGGAGTCTCAGTTTTGTGGGGATTGGGATTGCTGGCATGTTGATGGCTGTGTTCCTAATACCTAGCAGGGGGCTTATTGTATAGGAAGCCTCAGAAATAGTTTCCAAACGAATGGATACATGGATGAATGGGGAATATAAAAGTGCTAGGTATTGTGTTTTTACTTCCAATTTGAAAGTGTGGTCCATATAAGTTTTAGTGTCAGGTAATTATTTTGTTCTTGCTGTTTGATGTAGTGCTGCTTCCCTGAATCATTTGATCACTGCCATGAATACAGTGACAAGTACTAATGGGCTCAATTTATCTATTCAGGTGTACAAAATTGCAAATCAGACAAAAATATTGCCCTTAGAACTCTGTAATAGTTTATTCTCACCTGATTTTATGATTAGGACATTGACAGTTATTAGTTTCAAAAAATGACTGTCTCTCTCATCCCCCACACTAATGAATTTCAAAAGAGAATTTTTCTATATTGATGGTGTTAAATCCCCATTTTCAGGTCCTAAAGGAGAGGCTGGTAATATAGGGATCCCAGGGCCACCAGGAATCACTGGGCCCCAAGGCTCAAAAGGCCAGAAAGGAGAGAAGGGTAGGTAATTCATTTAATTTCATTTCATGCCAACACCTCAAGGGACATTTTGTATCATTTTTAAGGAGAACAATTTGCTAAGTAAAGTCTTGATTCTTGAAGGTATGTCAGTTTTTAAATAGTTAAGTACTTGTTAAAGCATTTTGTGAATTAATTTGATATAGAAGTATTATATTTATAAATAACCAGTTGAGAAATTCTAAACTTATCTGGAAACATCACACACACACACACACACACACACACACACACACACACACACACACACAGAGTTACACAACTTTCCTATTTCTCATTGGTTACCTGGTTGACCCAGTGACTGGAAGCCACAGGTATAGTCTGTGGGGAAGAGTACTTTCCTGTACATTCCATGTGGGCTCATACTTATGATGCAAATTAATTTCATAGTAAATAGAACTAACCAGAACCAGCAATCCTCTAGAATATTCAACTTAGTCTGCTTGCTAAGGAGAGTTTGCCATTTCCAGTAACTCACTTTGAAATTAGAGGCAGTGTTGATGATGGGCAGAGCCATGAATTAAAACAGAAGTATTAAGTGTATAACAATGACTTTGGACCAGTGGCTTTACCTTGCCTGGAAATTGAGGGGGATGGACTAGATACTTATTTATACCCCTATTTACTATCAAAGAAAATTTGTAGTTATGAGTGCTTTCATAGATCTTTTCCAGCTCAGAAATCCTATAATTCCATAGGTGTGTCAGTAAAGAAGGCTTTCCTGCCTCAAGAAATCCCTGGGTCTGTAAGTGCTCCAAGGTACTGAGGAAAGATTACAGATTCACTGGGACATTGAGAAATTCCTCAGTGAATAGGAGCAGCCTGTAGAAATACCATCTATCCATCAAGTTCAATGTTTGAGCTTCAGTGTCACATGTCAAAAGACCTAATATCATCTATACATCACCCTCCACATGGCTCAGGAACTGCCTAACTCATTTCTGCTAGAACATTCAGTGAAGTAATTACTCAAAAAAGATGCTAAGGTAAGAAAGAGCTACTTCACACTTGTCAGTTATGCGATTTTCATTCTCAGAAACATTTAATCCTTTTGTGGCTGAATTATGTTAGTAGAAAACCCTGTGAAATAAAGATGAGTGATGAACCTCCCCAGTGATTCATACATTCTGGAAGCTAGACTTCTGGAAGAAGAAGAAAATGCAGGGAAGTATCATAAGGTTCTTAAGAATATACTTTGATGAAGGATCAAAAGTAGAGATTCATTCAGTCAAGTCTCTAAAGTGGCAACTTTACTTTCCTTTTACTTCCAGACTTAGCTTGGACTCTTTCTAAGATTGAAAGTAAAAAAAAAAAAAAAAAAAATGAGTTGAATGCCTACGTTCTGATTAATGACTATTTGATTAATTCAGTACAAGCAATGAAATCCCTTAAAAAACTTGAGAACATAAACATTTGTGAGGAAGGTCAATGTTTGATTATTAACAAGGACTGGGAATAGGTTTGGTCCTTCACTTCCTTTCAGCATTGGATTCTCTCAAAATGCATACAGATATTTTCCTGATGGCCTATGGGTTATTTTCCAAATTTTGTATTTTATGTGGAGTGGTAATAGAGGAGGTAGCTATTTAGAAAGCTGTTGGTTGAGTGACCTAATGGGATTTCTTTAGTTGCTGCTGTGAAATTAGGGGAGCTTATTCTCATCACTGTCAATTTGATTTAGGATTTATTTTTGTCTGACAAAAATGAAATAAAATTGTTAGTCATAATATAAATAATAAAGTTGACAAATTGATGCCAAAGAAGGTGATATACAGTCATGTTTGGCTGTTTACAAACTTTTGATTTTTTCACATGTCACTTTCTTCTGTGATAAAAGTGAAAACACAAGTATTTGCCCTACCATTTTTGAAGGGGATGTGCTATATACTTTGTAAATTACAAGTGTTCCAATTGATGAGAGATTGGCATTGCCTCCCAATCTCCTTTAAATGGTTTACCATTAATTAAAATTAAGCATTCCTAATCACAGTCAATACATTTCCTTTTCACATTATTTTACCTTTTAACCATTTTGATTAAAAAAAACACTGGAATGTGACATGGTTGTGAAAGGGATGTTTGATATATCATAAATGACATAGTTGGAAAAAAATTAATCTTGGTATTATTTTAGGACTAAAGGGAGAGCATGGGGACCAAGGGACAAGTGGAGTTCCAGGATACCCAGGAAAACCTGGAGAACCAGGTACAATTAAAAATATATAATTGTGCACAATCATGAGTGCAGTAAAGCCCTTGTTTTCTTCCTGTTTGTATTTAAAGTTTTCAGAGAGGTAAGATGGAAATATAAATTACTACTATTTTTCAAATAATTCAGTGTGCGATTGAAATATATCTAGGAGTTTAGAGACCAGGTAAAAGTAGTTCCTCTCTCTAGCTGTCAATTTTCTGGGTTTTAGTTTCTATGCCTTGTAAGATATTGAGTTTGGATAGACAATATGGAGATTTAGGAGAATACTTGAGATGGGTCAAAATGCAAAGGATAATGGTATACAGTAAGCAGCTATAGTTCTAATATTCTTTATTACCTTAAAAGTGGAGAAAGGAACTAGATGTGCGAATTCTGAGTAAAAGCTATTATTTCTCGGAAGCACGAACGTTTCCCTTTCTGAGATTATGACATACTATAAATTGCTCATTGCATTTATGGTTGCTGGTCACAGCCTTTGCTAGGCAAGAAGGGGTTTCCATGTCCAATGTAATAGATTTTATTCCTATTTTTTGAGCTCTGTGGTAATAGCATCTTGTTTGTAGCTTTTGTGATCTTTAAACATTATTTTAATTTTTCATTTCAGGTGGACTTGGTCCTAAGGGGGATAAAGGAAACATTGGCTTGGCAGGAGTAAAAGGACAAAAAGGCTCAAAGGGGGACCCATGTGGGAATGTCACCAAAGGAGACAAAGGAGACCCGGGAGCTGTGGGTTCCCCAGGCTTGAACGGAGGGCCTGGGGCCAAGGGAGAGAAGGGGGAGATGGGGCAGAAAGGCTACTGTGGAGATTCTGGGGAGAGGGGAGGAAAAGGGCAAAAAGGGGAGGAGGGGGTAAAAGGAGAAAAAGGTAGCAAAGGAGACATTGGGACAGAAGGCAAAAGGGGCTCTGAGGGTCTGCCTGGGGCCAAAGGAGATCCAGGTGTTAAAGGAGAAAAAGGAGAGTTAGGTACTCCTGGTCTTGTGGGACCTGCTGGGCCAAAGGGTGACCTTGGGAGCAAAGGGGTCCGAGGACCTATTGGGAAGAAGGGCTCGCGGGGCTTCAAGGGCTCCAAGGGTGAGGTTGCCAAAGTCCTGCAGTCAGCTTTCAGTGCAGCTCTGTCAAAGCCATTCCCTCCTCCCAACCTCCCCATCAAATTTGACAAGATTTTATATAATGACCAAGGGGATTACAACCCTGCCACTGGAAAATTTAATTGCAGCATTCCTGGGACATATGTTTTTTCCTTCCATGTTACTGTGAAGGGTCGACCTGCTCGGATCAGCCTGGTGGCCCAGAATAAGAAGCAGTTCAAGTCCAGAGAAACTCTCTATGGTCAGGAAGTAGACCAGGCCTCTCTCCTCATCATCCTGAAATTAAGTGTAGGAGATCGAGTGTGGTTGGAATTGTCGAAAGATTGGAATGGTGTTTATTCCAGTGCTGAGGATGACAGCATTTTTACAGGGTTCCTTTTGTACCCAGAGGAAACTCCTGGAATTTCTCCATAAATTTGGGTCTTGGACACTGTAGTTGAGTTTAGTGGAATAAGTATTAACATAGAGTAGTGCACTTAAACAACTTCTATTTTTTTCATGATTAAAATAATACAAACAAATTTAAATAATTGTGTAATGTAGATTCAATTACTATTCTATTCTATCTTCTTTAAAACATTTAAGAACATATGTCTACCAACTGTGTAGCTGACATTTTTTTGTTTAGCATTCTAATGACATTACTTATGCTATTTAAAGGATTAATGTCTATGTGGAAATATGAATGAGATTTATAATTAATAAATATATTCTTCTAAATATCTCTATATTTCATATAACTGTGTGTCACTCCTTTCTATATGAGTGTGAGGTTAATACCTGATATACTATCATGAGAAGTCTTTCTTGAAGTTTCTGATTCTCTTAGGAGAATTCTCATGTTAGTTTAATTCTCACATTAGTTTAACTCAGGGGAAATACATGGAAAGAGTGGCAAAGATTAGCTAAAATATCTTTAAAATTTATCATGTGTAAGGGTTTTTCCATAAAACCTGTATTATGCAGACAAGAGTGTTGGGTAAAATGTAAAAAGTACGATAAAGATATTGCTCAATCTAGAAATTATTCACCCATTCATCAAATTATTGTGCTTAGAAGAACTGAATGTCCCTAAAAGATTCAATAATAAAATTAAATCATTACTGATCTAAATTTCAGCCCTTTCTTCATGGTGGAACATTTAATTAGGATAAACTCTTTGGCATCATTATCATCATCTCGAGAATAATTAATTCCAGTTATTCAGTGATAACATTGCTGGAGCAGGTGGGGGATTGGGAATTCATTTGCAATGTGAATGTTTAATAACTGTGAATATTGGATAATTCAGCAGCTTCATTTTTTTTAAAAGTGAATTTATTGAATTCAAACTGAATTTGTTTCTATGAAGGTAGTTATGCAGATTTGTGAATCTTGGTGTGTCAAATCAGGAGGTGCGTGATGGGAAAGTTTCTGGTCTTGCTCTGTCAACTTTGGCAAACATTCACTTTTGGGATTCTCATACATATGTTTATTAGAACAGTGTTTCCCAAACTGTGTCCAGAGGAATACCATTTCTGGACATTGCTATTATGAATCACTTGAAAAAGTAGGTTCTGCTTCAAATACATGTTGAAAGTGCTGTATATCTATATCTACCTCCTAAAGATTCATAAAGCCCATTAGTGCAGTCTCTGACATTCTCACAAAAAAAAAGAAATTAGCTTAATTTTTTTATATTCAGGGATCCCAAGTTTATTGTGTATTAACTCATCAAGTACTATCCTGTGTGACAATGTTCTGTAAGATGTTGATTTTGGAAATAGTGCATTAGTTTCTCATCCAGGGATTTTTAAAAATAAGGCTGAGGTGCAGTTCACTCCTGACATTTCTCTCTTCCTTCATCAGTTCTTTTCTGTTTAGGTCATGATATGGCTTGAGTGGTGGCTATGTTTGTATTTGTTAGAAGGAGAATAAGATAATTTGCAAGTAATTAAAAAAGAGATGCTTACACTTGAAATTTTCTTTCTTTTCTAATTTAAGGATTAGATAGTGAAGAGATTCAAGAACTTGAATCTTGTTTTTAAGCTTCTATGTTTGATTTTTTTCTTTATATCATTTTCACCAGTGGGCCAGCCAACTCACCTAGGAAGACAGAAGGAAATAAATCACATCAAAGCATTTGAAGTAAAAGGCAATTGGGCAGAGAACCAGTAAGGGAGCAACAACTCGTGTGTAGGTTTTGTGATATCTGACAGTGTCTTACACCTATGTTTGTGGAGGATGTTTTACAGGAAGTCAGAAGTTAAGACCTCAGGGTTAATAGCCAGGATTGATGGTAATTATGAGCTTTCCCCAGGGCATCCAACGGAAGGAAGTTGCTAACCTTTGGGACCAGTTAGGGGATGTGAGTTCTATGTTCTTTGACACTTTCTGCTATTCAGGGAGAGAACTGTCACTACAGTGTCCCCTTCTTTTAGTACATCATGTCTCCTAATTGATGAAAACAAAAAGCCAAGAGTGGATTTTGATCTTCCCAAGGATTTGAATGCAACCCTAGTTCCTATTCCTACCCTAATGACTACCATCTATACATACCCAAATGGCAGCCCTGAGTACTAACTGCTAAGAGTTAAACTGACATCTCAAACTTGACAAAGTGTAACTTCAGAAATTCCCACAAATTGTTCCTCCCACATTTTTCCTTAACTCATATAATGACAACTTCTGTCTAATTGCTCAGACCAAAAACTTGTGTCATTTGATTTTCCTCTTTTGAGTTAAATCCAATCTGTCAGAAAATCCTGTTAATGCTTCTTTCAGATGGACAGAGTTTGAGAACTTCTCACACCTCCACAGCCACAACCCTGATCAAGTTACCATAATTTATTGCCCAGATTATTGCAATAATATCCTAAGTGGATATTATTGAGGGGCTAACATTTAAGAGGTTCAGGGCCAAAATGTAAAGGGGAATCAATAGACTACACATCTAAATATTTAAAACTTAAAAAACAAGCTAACAGTTTAAAAAAAAGTCCTATTCTCCTATTTTGAAAGATATTATTTTTATGGAAAAACATAAAAAAATTTTAATATGGCAATAAACAAAATAGCAAATATGAATTACTATTGTGCATGTGTGATTAATAGGCAGATTACAATTGGATGGATAAACAGTAAGAAAAGCTATGACTTAATGAATTACTATTGTTTATTTCATAGATATTATTTTTTAAAGCTTAATTTTAGAAAAAATATGGTATAATTTTGATATAAATAAACTTGTTCAGCTGAACTGTTAATGATGCTTGGAAATGAAGCATAAATTTTATATATCATGTTCAAATATTATGATTGGAGTTGTATAAGTTATATAGTAGACAATGTGAAAATATTTAAATTTTATCACATAAACCAGTGGTATCTTATATTGCCATTTCATTGTCTCTTCAAACGGTATTTTAGAAGCTAGATCCCTCATGAAATTTCTGTCTGGACTTACATAAATATAAATTTGAGTACCATGAATTGTTTAATATTGAATAACATTCTTTAGCTATTAAATGTGAAACTTCTTAAAACGCCAGGCAACTCATGAGTATGTCAAGAACAATGAAGTATAACAGAGAAGCTAGAAAATGACTGTTCAACATAATTGAGATGCAATACTTGATTATCTGTGGCATTTATGCTTTCCAGAGGAAGTGCGTGGTAAGTTAAACTGTATTTCTCCTAAATAACACGCCCATCACACAATTCCTTCCATTCTCCCCTCAGTGGCCATACCATGGCTGTAGCAGTGAAGCCCCTAACCTCAATGGCATCTGGAGGAGGCCACTTTTTTTTTGTTTGTTTGTTTGATGTACCAATGGCAGAAGGCATAGATAAGAGTTTCCCAGAGTATCTGAAAGGTGGGAGTCACTGGAGCATATTTTTAAGGTTGTACATTGTGCTATTATGGAATTGAGTCCTCATGTCCAATAAAGTTTCCCTGGACACTATAATAAATTCACATAGTATGTGCTTATTTTATGCAGAGCTTGGGTCCAGGGAAGAGGCCCCTCTTGCTTGAATCTAAAGGAAGTATAACTAATTTTTGCCTTTGACCCCTTCAATTAAAGAAATACTGTTTTTAAAAAAGTTGGCTCATCCTACTCCTCTGTTCAAAGTCTCTTGAAGTTTCCACCTGAATCAGAGAGAAACCAGACAGATCCTTACTATAATCAGAGAGGCATCCTGTGTGCTGGTCTCCTGCTTCAGTCTTCATCTCCTCCATTCTCCCTCTGAACATTGCTCTCAGTGACTCTCCTTAAAGTCACCAAGTACGTTTACATTCAGAAATTTGCACCTTTCATGTTGTCCAGATGGTTCTGGCCCTAGGTAATTACATTGCTTTATTCACTGAGGCCTGAATATCACCTTTTCAGTAAGGTCTTCTTGGATAGTTTGATTTTTAAAATTTATTTATTTATTTGTTTTTAGTTGTAGATGGACACAATACCTGTATTTTTATTTATTTTTATGTGGTGCTGAGGATTGAACCCAGTGTGTCGCATGTGCTACGCAAACGCTCTATCACTGAGCTACAGCCCCAGCCTGGATCATTTGATTTTAAATGACCCCCATCAGTTCTTGTTTTGGTTTTCCTCCATCACATTTATCAACACTGAATGTGTTATGTGTTTTACGTACTGGTCTTATTTATTTTCTGTCCTCCCATGGACAGTAAGTTCCATGAAACCAGAGATCTTTGTCTGTTTATTTCTCTATCCCCAGTGTCAATGTATTAAATGTGTTCAATGAACGAAGATTGATAAATGTTCAAACAAATGTGGCGGTTGTAGATTTTTCCACAAGGTGGTGCTCACAGATTATCTTTGCTTGGTTTCTATCTTAACTTCAAAATAAAAAAATCAAAACAAAACATAACCACCAGACCCAACTCTTCAACCCTCAAGCCCTAATTTGTTGCAAAGCAAATAAGATAATGACTTACATTTGATAATTAAAAACCTAGTTTCATGAAAAGCATATTTCACGTGTCATCATATTTGGAGATTTATACTGTTTTTCTCTGTTGGAACATAGGCCCATTAGGTACATCTATGGGCACTTCTTCTGAGTGGTGGCTTAATTCTTTCTCCTCTTGCACTCCAGCCCCAGATGGGTCATCCTGAGTCCTGGGATATAACACATTTTATAGATAGTTGTAATCTCACTTACTAAAAACTTTCAAAATGGAACAAGAAAGTCAGACTTTAAGAATGCTTTAAGTCTTGGAAGGGCTTAGATGGCAAAATTGAGAACAACACAGCTGCCAATGACAGAGGTAAGTAAGAGAGAGGGACACTGGGACTCTTGGAGTGATAATAATTGCTATTTCTTGAGTTCTTAATAATGTGCCAGGCATAGGGTTTTTCATGTCTAGGGTACTCCAAGGACTTGTACCACATGAAGACACTGAAGCATGCAGTGGTTAAGAAAAGAGCCAAAGGACCCCCATCTGGGAGATGGGGGAGCCTTGGACCCAGGCAGTCTGAATCTAGAACTCACATCATTCTTAACCAACAGAGTGGGCAGAGTTTATTAAAAAGCTTGGCTGGTAAAAGCCTGGTAGAATGGGGAAAGGAATGGTAGTAACTACTTCTCATGGCCAGGGGAATGAACAAGGGATCAAGAATCCACAAATATCTTAGAAGGAGATGAAAGTGTGGATAAAACTGAGGATAAAGAAGAAGGTTTTGCTGATAAGGGACACTGTAGGGTGCTCTGATCATCCCAGTGTGTAATTCAGGTGAATCTGATAGAAAACTTCAGTAGGAATATTCTATAGTCCTCAGATTAGGGTGAAAGCATATTTATTGATGTTAGAATTATAAGAATTACATTGAGTCTAATAGAGATAGCATGAGAGATTCATACATTTATAGTCCTTCCTTCTGGGCAGACAAATAGATTGGGTGGCATCTCTCTTATTCTGAGCTCGTGAGAGATGCTGAGGAGGTAAAAGCCTTAGTCTCTTGCTCTCTGCACATCTGTGAATTTATTTAGTTTCACTGTGTGCCGGGCTCTGTTCTTGGTACTGAGAATAAATCAGGGAGCCAAACAGAAGGAAATTTCTTCTGTCTTCATGGAGCTTATGATGAGAACTAATAAAACATCCACAATTTTTTTTTTTTTTTATTATATAGCATGCTAGAAGATGATAAATGCTATGGAGAAAATAAAGTGGGAAGGGGGATTGGGAGTGGAGGGTGTTGAGAGGGGTTTAAAATGTGAATTAGAAGACGCCTTGTTGAGAATGTAACATTTCAACCAACATGTGAAGAAGGCAAAAGAGCAAGTCAAGTGACTAGCTAACTGGACGGGGTGGGGGTGCTATCACAGGAACAAAATCCTTGAGGTAGGAGCTTGCCTTGCAACGAGGACAGTGTGCCTCTGGCAGTGAGAGTATGGGCACAGACGTAGAGGTGAGATCTGAGAAGCAAGGGAGTCCCAGATTGTGTAGGTCCTGTAGCTTTTTGAACTTTTATTCTGCGTTTGGCAGATGTGGACATATGCTCCCAGATTCCCTTAAGGGAGGATTAGATGTCCTGCTGTGGGGATTGTACTTGGCAGATGGGCCCCAGCTATTAGCTCTTTCAGGATCTAAGCTGTAGAGCAGCCTCTTTTGAGGTTATGCCCTTTCCAGGGCAGCCCAATTTTGGTAATGCAGCAAGTTGGGTGTATACATTCTGGCATTCGAAATTTGAGGTCGTAGTGACTGGTCATATCTAGTCCAGAGCCCTCAGTTGTGTGGCCAAGGTTATATAGGTTCTTATTGCAGCTCAGCTTCTTCCTTGCCCGAATCTGCCACCTTTTCTCTTCCTGTCACAGGATTTTATTCCTAATAAACATTTTGTACCTCAAACTCTATATCCATATCTACTTCAGGAGAACCAACAGGTGATGATAAGAGGTAATAAAATGACAGTGTGATTTTGTGGACTGCTTATTCAATCCCTCACCCTCTTCCTCACCTTTGTTGAATCAGGACTGAAAGAATAAGTAAATTAACAAATTAGTGTCAGAATACTATTGGGAGCTTGTAGCTTGACATTTAGGCCCAAAGATCCTGTGTTATTTGACTGTCATGTTTAAGAGCCAGACTCAGGAATCAGATGTACTGGGTTAGACTTGCATTTACCAGACTTGCATTTACAACCTTGGGCATGACACTGAATCTTGTCTTAGTTTCATTTATAAAATTTATAAAACTCATTTATAAAACTCTAAATGAGTTTATGTTTGCAAAACTCTTAGAACTGTGTTTGATACATAGTAAGTGCCAAACAGGTATTTGTTAAAGAAAACCAGCTTTATTTGAGTCAAATATGAGAAAGTGTGCATTTTGTTTGTGGATCAAACTCCTTCTCACCACTAGGTATATATGTATTTTTTTTTTTTTTTTTTTTTTGACTAGTAGGCTTATGAGTGGAGAGGGAGGTAAAATCAAGACCGGTTTGTGCTCAATGTAGGATCAGAAATGATAGTGTTGAGTGAGTGCTATGTAGTTCTTCCCACAGAGCATCTGAATTATATAGACATATAATGGTGTGGTTTATTAAAGTACATAAAAATAAAGTGCTACTCCTTTGAAACAAGATTGAGATTCACTCTTTCTTCAAAATCACTATTAATAGACTTAATATACCAAAGTACATGCACTTACTTTCATATTAAGGGACCCGGGTCATTATCTTGGGTTACCACACTGACCATGTGCTACTTATACACCTAAACAAGGCACTGAATGAGGGCCTACCTAAAGATGGATGTTTTGCTGATCTGAAAGGTAATGACAGTGACAAATGAGACCTCCCAGTGGACCATAGCGAGCGTTAGCAGCAGGAAATTGCATCGGCTCAGTGATTAAGGCAACATCAGCAGTCAGAAGACAGCAGCAGGGCAGGTGGCCTTGGTCTTGCCGCTGCCTCATCTGATCCATCTCACAGGGTGATGAGTCTGAGATGTGTCTGCCTAGGCTGCAAACACAATCCTCCCCTGCTTCCTTTTTTTTCTCCCTGAGGATAAATGAGCAACAAGAAATTTGGAACATCCAGATTATTCAATGTCAGAGCTATTGCCAAAGCAGCACGCCCACTCTCCTTGGATGTTGAATGCAAGTTAAAATTGCCTCTGGCAAAAGGTTTAGTGAAGGTCTTACTCATTCGTTTTAATTCAAGAAAAATTAATGAGCACCTACTATGTACCAGGCACTAGGCTCAATGCCAGGGATACAAAGATGAATGAGATAATTTCTTGTCTTCAAGGAAGTCACAGTCGAATGGGAGAGGCAACTAAATAACGGCAATGTAGTTCCATCTTTTTGTCTCTGGGATGGCTAAAGACCTAAGTGCCTTGGCTGTTGCTGGAGAAATTGAGAAGACACTTAATCCAGCAAGTTGGTTGATAGATGTTCTTATTTAACTACCCCAAGGAGTACTGGATGAGCAATTTATTTCAAATGGTTCAGCCTTAGCAAGAGAAAAATGTTAAACAAAGCAAAACAAAAAATCCAAGAACAACATTTTCACAATTGAATATTACCTTGTGGGACCCTAAATCTTGTTTCCAAGACCTTGGATTGATCAGGAAAGAGAAAACTGAAGAGTTCTACAGGGGAATCAGAAGTTGAGACCCGGCAGATCTAGGACAAAAGGACACAGATATTACCATAGCTCTCACCTGAGTCTGGAAAGATCTCGATCATACCCTTGCCAGCACCTCTTGAAAGAAGAGAACTCAACACCTGAGTTCTATAACTCAAAATGTGCGACCTAAGTACCTGCATTTTATAGCATTTACTTTCCAACCAAAGACTTCACAATCCAAAGACTACAGATCTATAGAAGGAAAAGAATTATTGGAATATCTATGAAAAACGCACAATTATTGCATATATAGCTTGATAACTTTAAACATACTGCTATACTCATGAAAATACCACCATATTATGATATGGAAATTTTCTAGTGCCTGAAAGACTTCCTGGTACCCACTTCCAGTCAATTTACTCCTTTCACTGCTTTGCATTCCTTTACCACAGGTTAATTTTGCATGTTCATAAGAGTCATATAAATGAAATCAGGCATCTGTACTCTTTCATGTCTGGTTGATCATGTTGTGTAGATCAGTGGCACTTCAGAAGCTGGATATCTGATTGGCTATGCTGATTGGCCATTGATGTATCCTCTTCTATGAAGTAGTTGCTCAATTTTTTTTTTTTTTTTTGCCTAATTTTATTGGATTTTTGTAATTGATTTATGGGAGTTCTTTAGATTGCCTGCATACAAAACTCTTAAGTTTTAATCCATTTCTCTTTTGTTCTCCAAGTAGGTCAATGTTGTTTTCTGAGACTCTTCCTCCCTTTCATTCATTCCCTTAGATTTTCAAAAACTTTAAAACTGTCCTGCTGGCTTCCCATCTTTATAGGACTAAAATTTACTTCCAAAAAAGTGAATGATATTTGACTCAAATCCTTTGTGACATTATCCCCTATTTTTTAAAAGGAAATAAGGCCAATAAACAGATTATCTGAGGGTGACATTTCAGGAATTAAAAAACTGTTGGAGACATTTTTGAGGGAAATTGGGGGATAAGAAAGTCAATGAGCTGGGCACAGTGGCATACTCTTGTAATACAAGCTACTTGGTAGGTTGAGGCAGGAGGATGGAAATTTTGAGGCCAGTCTGGGAAACTTAGTGAGATCCTGTCTCAAAATAAAAATAAAAAAGGACAAAGGACTGAATAGAGTGCCTCTGGGTTTAATCCCCAGTACCGGGTATGGGAGTAATGGCTAATAAAAAGAATATTTTGTATCTCTGAAATCCAATTATGCTACTATTTCTTAAAATTTTCCTTAAATTTGGGACAATTTATTTTAAGAGACAAAGAAAGAAAGTTATTCATCAGTAAATGATTGCTTCATTAAAGAAAAAAATAAGATTAAGGGTATAAGTAGATCACTGGTTTCAGGACTATTTAAAATGACAAGCCATTAGTGGCTTACTGCCAGCCTGAGAATCCTATGGTGCAATGTTCTAGGGAAGCTGTCATACTAGAAACTGGTGATAATATTGCAACAATAATTAGCTAGGAAATTACAAAGCATACTTAAGAAGTTAGTGAGTTATCTTAGATTGGAAAGTAGAGTCTAACAGCTTGAAGGCAGGAGAATGCTCTAAGGTGCCCTTGCAAATGATGGTAAAAAAACAGGAAGCTAAGAAGAAACATCAATGAAGGCAATTTATGTGATGAGTAAAAGAGATGAAAATTGTCGGGGGGTGGGGTGCGGAGAAAGGACAAAGAGGGAGTTTGTGCCCAGCCAGACTCAAGCAGTGTCTCTACATCTCTAAGCTGAGATTATATTTTTTAAAAAAATGCATGGTTCTGAAACGTCCAACTTAAGCAAATAGGACTATTCAATCCTAACTCTAAAACCAACCCTCAAATTTTTGAATCCTGGTCTATTTCTTCTATAAATAATTCAATCTCCCAACATTTATTGGTTACCTGCTAGCTATTGAGTGCTGTTACAGATAATCATCATACAGTTTTGCATATTTCTCAAAGTATTATTTTAACAGAACAGAAGATAGGTTGAAATTAGTCTAGGAAGATTAGGGGAGCTTTTGGATTAATTCATGTGTCTATTCATCAAATATTTATTGAGTGCCTACCTTACACCAGGCATCATGCTAGATAGATTCTGAGGACACAATCTTGAACAAAAGATGTGTCTCTGCAGTCATGGAGCAGACAGTTTAGTGGGAAAGATGCCCTTAAACCGTGCCTTGAAAGACCCATTAAGTATTTGTCATGTGAAAAAGGGAGGAAAGCCATTCCCAGTAGAATTCTCAAGGTAGAATTTCAGAGTTTGGAAAGAGGTTGTCAAATTTGAAGAACTACAAATAGTGAGATGTAGTGGGAATCACCTGGAATACATCTGATGAGAACCCAGTAAAGTATATTCTTCCCCAAATGTCACAGTTAAAATCTCCTATGACTAGCTGGGTCAGTCAGATCTCTCTGTCTCTGTCTCTGTCTCCCTCTATTATTTTGTGCATAGTACTGGTGAACACTGAGGGAAATGAGAGAGGAATATGACAAGAGTCTCTATCCTTAAAAATTCCTATAACAGAACATAGGAACATCATACCCGAATGGTATTAAGGTGAGAGAAGCTGAGGGGTGGATTGAAGTGGAAGGATCTCAACCCTAGTATTGCAAAATAAATAAATAAAATAAATAGAAAAAAATTAAAGCAGAAGGAGGTAGGGTCTGAGTTCAATTTGGCTGTGTAACATCATGAAGATAGGATTTCTAACTTTATAGTAGAGATTTGTCATCCATTATCCTCAGGTGTTCAAAGACTTATATAGTGGTTTTGGGCTAGTCATCTCTACCTAGAAGAGTCAGAGTAGACAAAAGACAATCCTATTAAAGTGTCAAGAAGAAATGGCCTTTTGAGTTTACAATGGACTATTTTCTGGTCAAATAACCTGTAAATGTCAGTTCAAAAGGGCCAATCTAAGATTAGATTTATTATATCCTTTTAAATGTCTTTCAGAAGTTTGGGGTATATATTAATCAGTTATTTTTGTGGTGACAACCCTCAAATATCAATGGGTGACATGACAGACATTTATTCCTTAATCATAAGTCAAGCTCAGCTGTGCTTGACTTTTCTGAATTGGGCTCCAGGATGTGGAGGGACTTCCAGGTTCAAGTCTGTTCCACGTGTTCTTTTATATCTGGGATGTAGGTGTAAGAAGCAGTCATTATCTAAAAAAAAGTTTTCTTCATGATGGAGACTTGAAACTCAAGTGAATGGCAGAAACTTGCAAGACCTCTAAAAGTTTCTGCTTGGATGTGATATAAGTCATACTTCTTCAAATTCCATAGAACTGAAAGCATAATTGAGCTGAAAGTACACTCAGCCCTCTCTATCTGTGTGCTTTCATGAATTCAGCAAAATTCATGAATATTATAAAAAAACTTTGAGTCTGAACTGAATGTGTAAGATGTTTTTCTTGTCATTATTCTCTAGTATAGTATAACAACTATTTACATAGTATTTACATTATGTAGGTATTATAAGTAATCTAGAGGTGACTTAAAGTACATATGAGGATACCTGTAGGTTATATACAAATATGATGTCATTTTATAAAAAGGACTTATTCTTTTTCTGGTTTTGGTTTTGGTTCAATAGTGGTTCCTGAAACCAGTCCCCTAGAGATACTAAGGAATGACTATATACTTCCTTCTATGGGGCAAGCATCAGGGGAAAGAAGCGTGAGTGTTTGATAATCAATACATTCTACTATGAAATATAGGTGTAGTTCTGTTTATAAAATAAAACAAAATTATGTACCCCATTTGTGTACAATGAATCAAAATGCAGTCTGTAAAAAAATTTAAAAAAATAATAAAAAATAACTTCAACAGATAAACTGAAATATCTTTTAGAAGTGTGATCAGAAGATTTAGAGTATACAACATTTCAAGGGAAATGTTCTAGGATTCTTTCCAGTGGAATGAATCTGACATAACTTTCCTATGTACGTATATGAATATACCACAATGAATCTCATTATTGTGTACATCCACAAGAAATTAATTAAAAAAAGAACCAAAACTATGGGTAAATGGCAGAAAGATAAGTATAAGGAAGGGAAGAGGGGGTGGGGAGAGGGGAAAAATAGGTACTAAGGGACTCAATTAAAGCACAATATAGTCCATACTTGTATAATTATATCACATTGGATTCTACTGTCATGCATCACTAAAAAGAAACAATGAAATAATAGATTGTCTTTCATGCTATGCCTTAACAGTTGGTATTAGAAGTGATTGGAATGAAATTGTTGTGGGAGAGATTAAAATTCAAACTATAATAATTTGGAGGTATCCAGATACTTAGTCATCCAGGCAGGATTAGAGTGGTCCATGGTTCTTTCAATATGGGAACACATTTTTTGTGTGTGTTGGGGAAGAGCATGTTTTTACAGTGTAGGTACATATAATTGCTGTGTTATGGACACAGTCTTTATGTTTTGTTTGGTTGAACAGTATGTGTTCCTTACAACTGATTTTACCCTGCAAATTCAGGTGTTTTATTGCCATGATTTTTACTCCATCTGACAGAAGTAGTCATTTCTCCTGTGTGTGGGAAAAACATAAATCAAACTTCACAGTAGAACAGTAAATATGGTTCTGTCTGAAGCATGAACTTGTGAGTTAAACTTGGTTATAAAATTATGGATTAAATTTAGAATATCTTAAATGCAGTGTAGTTAACTGACTGTAGGACTTTACAAAGCATGACGAAAACATTACATTTTCTGTTCCTTCATGTACTTTTATGCTTTTAGCTGAGATTAGGTGTTGTTCTTGGTGTGCAATGATTATTTTAGATCATTGTTCACATTTCTGCAGCTTCAGTGAACACTACTTAAAACCAAGCCATTGAGCAATTTCTATAGACTTAGAGATACAATGAAACTCTCTAATTAAGAAATATCACTGTATACTATGCTTAGAGAAACCTGCAATTCAGCACGGGCACCCTTATCCTGTTATGTGCATTCAAACAGCTGCTTTCAAATACAGATGATGTAAAACGTTTCTGTAGAAAACTACTTCTCAGTATTCTTTGAGCCACTAAAAATTTTTTGAGGGGTTAGATGAAGAAAGTGGATCTGTTTTACAAGAGATATTCAGTCTCTAATTAGTAAGTTATTATGAGATCATTGATGTTTAGTCACCTCTTTTCTTCCCTCTTCTTTTTCTCCTGGTTTTGGCTTTTCCACTAGTTAGGGGTCCTTTTGGCTGTAATTAATGAGAATTCCAATTCAGTCAATAGGAAAATGTATTATCTTATATAATGGGTAGTTCAGAGGTAGGGTGGCTCCAGTCACAAAAATACCAAGGCTCTGGTTCCATTTTCCTGCTATACTTTTAGCTTTTCCTCTTTTCTGCATTGTCTTTATTCTCAAGCAGGTTTTTCTTAATACATTAAGACAGCTTCCACAATACCCAAGGACATAAGCTTCCTTGGTAAGATCCAAAATAAAATAATTCTCCCCCAGCGTATCAGAGATGTTGGTTATTGCCCAATGTCTATTCTTCCTTGTTACATACTATAAGAAGATCCAGCCTTCCAAAAGCATGGCTTTCCAGCCCGAGGAGACAGTTTCCAGCTTGATAGTGGGAGGCGATGGAAGCAAAGTGTTCAGTTTTAGGCTGTATCCTGAAAGGCAAGAAGAATGTCTTTCCCTTTTCCCTTCCCATTGGATGGAATGAAGTTTGGTTGGTGTGCCTAGAACCTGAGAGTCTGATGAAGAAAAGGGCACAATGAAAAGGTAGAAGGAACTGGGACATCTGACAGTTTCATAGAGAAACTATCTAACTACTTGATCTTACATGAGAGAATAATAAACTATCATTTTTAGTGTGAAATTTTAAAGTAAAAATTTTCAATGTTTATCCTTGGCAATAGGAGTAGAATAAAGTCCTCTCTTAGACCTACCTATATCATGTGCTCATACCTGGGACTGAACTGATCACCAAGGAAACCCATGGAGTGTGTTGACTGGCTTAAGCCTAGGTTCCTGAAACAATCAAGGTTCCTGAAACAATCACTGATAGTAGGATGGCATTTCAGAGATTGGTTCATATTGATCTGAACCCACTCTTGGAGCAGGAACTCACTAGGGGCAGCAGAGGTTGGGTCATGTTGATGGTTCCGTTAGAAAGAAAGATGTGAGGAATGGGTGATCCAATAATGTTCTTTAGAAGCACGTCTTACTCATTGGCATATCTAACAGACTATGGGCTAAAAAATTAAAGTCAACTAATTTAGTCCACCCTGCTTCTTGAGGGTCTGAGTTGGAGGGAATAGCCTAAATGGTGGTGTGATGGGCTGACAGATCTGGCTCCATGAGAATATTATGGGCCAGAATATAAAGGAAATGAATAAACAGACTCCATTTTGCTCTGAGACTCCATGTTATGTAGGAAATAAGCTTCTCCCATGGGAACAGCCTGCCTCTGTGCCCATCATCAGTTACTTAGCGTGACATGTTTAGCAATACAAAATGACAATTCTTATGTAATGAAAAATTGCTCTTTTTTGATCTCTATTGCTCTTAACCAATGTACCATGTAAATGGTAATTTTGTGAATGTTAGTAACTATTCTTTAGTTTATACCTCGGTAAGGGTCATTTTGACCCACTTCCCCCTCTGTTGATGATCTCATGATGTTAGTTTGTAATTTCGAATCATAGCAACAGACACTTATGATTGATGTAATTTTTGGTATAAAAACCCCTACAACCCTGTGGTTGGGGCTGTTCTCCCAATAGCCATTTTTTGGGGCATTGTGTGAGACAGTCAGCTGGCCGGCTTAATAAAGACTCTCAAATTTGGACTTCTCAGTGGTGATCAGTCTGTTCTTAAGTTGCACCCCATAACAGTGGGTGTTATTTCAGATTTAACATATTTTCACGCGTGAATGAATGTGTGTTTGCATGTGGATGTTGAGAGAAACATCCTTGTCAGAATGGGTAGGGTAGGCAAGGTTCTTTTTCCTCTAGGTCCAGTCAGCTGAAAAGGGCTTGCTTAGTTGGTTTGCTGAAGATTAGTTAGAATTGTTTAGACCAAGTGTTTTTAGTTTTGTTATCACTGTGACAAAAAAACCTGACAAAAACAATATAGAGGAGGAAAAGTTTCTTTTTGTTTATGGTTCCAGAGGTTCAGTCCATGGTCAGCCAACTGCATAGTTCTGGGCCTAAGATGAGGCAGAACATTATGGCGAAAATATGTGGCAGAGGAAATTAGCTTAGAACATAATGGCCAGGAAGCAAAGAGAGCTGCACTCATCAAGGACAAAATATAAACCCCAAAGTCATACCCCTAGTGACCTCCTTCCTCCAGCCACACCCTACCTGTCTATGATTACTGCCTAGCTAATCCATATCAGTGCACTAATTAGATTACATCTCTCATAATCTTATTATTTCACCTCTGATCTTACATTGTCTCACACAATGAGCTTTTTGGGGATACCTTATATCTAATAATAATACCAAGCTTCAGGAATATAAAACAAATAATCTCCAAGAGTTCATCATTCCAATAATAGCCTAAATAGTTCAAGAGTCCAACAACTGCTCAACTACACCCTTTGACTAGCACTTCCTTCTAAAGGCAAGGTGAAGAAAGCATTATCTAAATGGAGAGAAGGAGAGACACACTTCATAATTTTGCCTGATACTGACATTGTCCACACTGCTGAAACCAATTTGAGCAGCAACTCTCCTGGGTGTCACGTTCCCCTGACCAAGACATGAGAATGTGCTTAATTTATGGAAGACAACACTTGAAGAACTGAAGTAGTAATCTTTGAAGAAGAAGTAAACACAGAAAATAGGCTAGGAATGCTGCATTAAAATTTTTGGGTAACTAGAGCCTGAGAAAATCTCTATTTGCTTAGAGGTGAAAAGAGTGGCTCTAGAATCCACTAGGTGTCAAAACCTGCCTTCTCCACCAGGGTGTGAATCTGTACAATTACTTTATCTCTATCTCATTCTCCTTACTATTAAGGCAGTGTCAATAGCAACTGGCCCAGCGCTTAAATGAGAACACAGGGCCTGTTTACTAGGAGAGCCGTCATCATAAACCTCATCTCAGTTCACATGGAACCTCAGTTGTTTTTCCAGAAGTTTCTTCATCTTTTTATTTTCTCTTTTCTCCTCCTTCTCTACCCCTCCTCCTCTCCCTCCTTCTCCTCTCCACCTTCTCCCCCTTCCCTCCTCCTTCTCCTCCTACTCTTCCTCTTGTTTATTTTTGTTTGTTTGTTTGTTTTTGGTGGTACTAGGGATTGAACCCAGGGCCTCACAAATACTATGCAAGTGCTCCACTACATCCCCATCCCTTTTTATTTTATTTTTTATTTTGAGACAATGTCTCTTTAAGTTACCCAGGCTAGCCTCGAACTTGTGATCCTCCTGCCTCAGCCTCCTGACGAGCTGGGATTACAGGTGTGCACCACCATGCCTGATCAGTTTCCTCATTCTGAAGAACATTCAGGTGACATAGAAAGGTGCTTATATTTTCTGTCACATGGTAGAATTTCTTACTAGATATTCTACCTCAGGAATGTCCATTCATAAAGAAGTTAAACACATGTGTGTGCACACACGTATCCCTTTGAAAGGGATCAATTTTGAGGCCCCTGTGAGCAGATTAAAGTTTTGAAGGTTCTATAAATAGGGCTAGATGGCAGAGGCAGGAGGGGACTCTAATGAGACAGTTGATTTGAGTTCAGTTCATGAAAATACTCTCTAAAAATCACACTTTTCTGAAAACTTAATTAGATTCTCATGGTGGTGGTGAGTTCTGTTTTACTGAAGGTTTCCAGTTAAAGGGTGGATAATCACTTATCAGGGATGTGATTGAAGGGTTCACACACAAATATATGGTCACTTGTTGGATTATACCTACTTCCAAGAAGCTTTATGATTTTAATTCTTAGTCTTGTCAACATAATCATGGCCTTCATCTAAAATTTGATCCATTAATAAGCCATTGTAACTCTTGGTGAGTTTTCAATACTAATCGGTATGTGCAGTTCCTTGGAAAAGCCAGCAATGAAAACCACTCATTCAAAGACAAAGCTTAATCACTCTGAAGCTATAGTTACTGAAGTATTCATTGAAAAAGACCATAATGTGACAGTAAAAAAACAAATAAAAATTGATGAGACCAAGTGAAAGGTCTTTTGGAATGAATTAAAAAAAATCATGCATTTACCTTTACTTGCTGCAAAAATAAGGCAATTATAAGACTTTTGACTTTTTAATTATACTGTTATCACATATTTTAACTTTAATGTTTGAAGAGTCTTGGATGAAATTGTTTTAAGTGAGGCCAACTCAATTTTTGGTTATTATTTATAATTAGGTGGAATTTTCCCTTAATGTAATTTTGTTGAAGCCTTCAAAACATCTAAAAGCTAGCAGTATATGCAATGAACTGTTATTTATACAAATCTATTTTCTCATCTAGCAAACTTAGCAATAAAAAATAGAGAAGAGTAAGGGAGCTAATATTCTGTGCGAGGTGCTCTTACTTAACTTCTAAGAGACCTGGTGAGATAGACACTTAAAACATTTTATAGGTAGCACCTTTTTGACAATCAGAAACTCTACATATTTGTCCAGGGTCACTAATTCAGTACATTCTGGAATCAGAATTTTGACTTAGAGTTGCTTGAATCCAAATAGAACCCTATTCTGGACTCTGTTATTGTAAGGTGGGAACTTGTGTCTTTCAAATTCAAATGTCTTCATTGACCAGGCAGGGATGGAAATAAATGACTGCAGGGTAAGAAAGAGGGGACATAAGTCACGTGAGAATGAACTGGAGGGTGTATATTTTTCTAAAGGCATTCAAATAAAATAAAACAAAATATAAAATAAAACAAAATAAATCATTTTAACAGCTAAACAAACCCATCTCTTAGCCCTAGCTGGCCAAAATGAGTTTGCAACCTCACAATACTATGTAATTCTCATGCTAAACTTAAAGATTAACAAGTCATTTGAGGGTTACAATTAAAATGCAGTTTTTTTATTTGCCTTTTCTGAAATTTTATTTGGTGGAAGATGCTTTTCTTCTCCCACAGGATGAAAGTGTAGGCAAGTTCAGTGGATTTTCTGCTCACATTTAAGTAACAGACATGCCAACTGTCAATTTAAGTCATAAAGTTTCAGTTTAGGAATTGGTCTTCTGACTTTCATAAAAGTCAAAATTTCCAAATTGATTTGTCATTATTTCCCTCAGCTAGCTGCTTGTGGTGGGAGAGAAGAAGGTCATGATCCTTTTTCTTTGTATCTTTTTCACTCTCTCCTTTAATTGCAGTTTTTTATTTTGCTTGACAGGAAAAAAGAGGAGAGATAAGGGGGTAGGTATATAATAAAGATCCTGCTTGAAATGTCCTGATTTTGAGCTGTCCAGGTAGACCCTTGCGGTTTACTCCAGGGTTCTTTTAGGGCTTCTTCCCATGGTCTTGGGAGAAGGAGGGGCTGCAGGTCAATTTCAGTGGATGTTTGGGATACCATCAGTGTGTCCTAGGAATTCTGAACTCCCAACTCTAGGTTTTCTTGTTGAGTCTTTTCATTGCCTGTGGGGTTGAACTGAATCTGACTTCACACTGGCTTGCATACAACCAGCTACATGGAAATGCTTTTGAATCCTCTCTTCTGATATTTGCTGTGAGTACAGGACAGTTCCAATGACTATTAACTCTTTCAGAATCCTCCACTAAAGTAGCTAGTCTCTGCCCATCTGGGCGGAGTCAACTCTAGTCTCCTCTGCCTCCAAATACAGAGGATGAAAATCACATAGCCCTGGCTCTACCAGTGTCCTATTGAAGTCCCCCTACTCCAACTACCAGCCTTAGGGTGAAGGGACAGTGAGGAGTGGGCAGTTGGGACTGAGTCTTTAACCTGGTTGAATGGTCCTAGAGTTAGGAAACTAATTTTTATCACTTTTTCTGTAAATTCTGCATTTTGATCAGATATTGATTTCATCTTGATGCTTCAGGTGAAACATAAAATTTAAGGTAATGTAACACTTAACTACCACTCTAGGTAAAGCCAAAGTAGCCCTGAAACAGGGCAAAAAGCACAGTTTATTTGGGTCAGGATTTGTCAATTTATTAGAACCTCTGAACACAAGATCTGGGTGAGATTCAGCAAGGGCCATTTGAATGGACTTTATGAGATCAGTAAAATTCCTGGAATGATTTGCAAGATTCCACTGTGTGTGCACAAATGTACATTTTTTAAAGGATTATGACTGCAAATGTTAGGAATCTCTGGGGAAAAAAAAATGTTGCAGAGTTTGTCCATAGAAAAGTACATTTTTTTCCCCCTGAGAATACAGTCACATATAAGTACAAGAGGAATCATCCTGTTTACTCAAGTTATGCTTTACGTGTTAAAGTTGAGGAAACTCTGTCAGTAACTCTTAATGTCACTCCACTGTTTTTTTCTCAAAACTTAGGACTTTTGATTCCATGGTTGTCAAAGTTAAACCAGTTCTTAAATCATTTATACCAGTTTCTTTCTTAGTATGTTTAATAACATTTCCTTCTGTAGTTCCACATGAAATAGGAGAGCAGCAGGGTGGGGAATTAAATCATATTTTTGACCAAAAAAGAGTCATTATTTCTTATGTATGTATTTCTGGTAAGATCCATTCTTTCAGTTATTTTATTCCCAATGCTATACTAAAGAATTTACAACTATAGAGTCTTTTAATACCGTCAGGGCAGAAGCTATTAAAGTAGCAAAAATAGATTTAGGAAAAAATCCTACATCAAGTAATGGAGCAGTTAAGATGTTCTAATTAAAGTTATAATTGTAAATTGAGTGCATGAAGATAACTTAAATTTTTTCACATCTGGTCTATATTTATTTCTTTATACCTGACACTTAAATTTCCATGTCTTATTGAATCTATGCTGAACCCTAAAAAAATTAACAAGGAGTTTTAAAAATGGAGCTTTTGAGAAATACCAGTAATGAAGACAATCATGAAGGTATTACTTTTGTGTAGATTTTTCTCTGCTGGCACTTCCAAATACTTTTCAAAATTCTCCTCAAATATAACTTCCCCTTTGAGACAGATAAGAAGAAGTCCAATGCAGTTCAGGACTCTTTTGGGTTACCCACACTCAGCCTCCTTCCATAGACTTCTATTATCTCTTTCAAACAATTTTCGTACCCTCCCTACCTTACTTTCTTCACTCTCAGGAGAAAATTTTGCTGCACTAAGATTTAAAAACAACAACAACAGCAACGACAACAACAACAACAAAACTCCAGGCAGTAGTTTCATTGTCTTCCTGCCCCATGTGCAATTAAAACATGCAAACTGCCTCTACCCCTTCCTGTTTTAGAGGAAGAGGCAGCTTCTTTTCATTTCTGCTAAGCCCCTATTTGTGCTTGGCACCCTGTTTTCTCCTGCTGTCCTTGCTGACTGAACACCTCAATTTTTTTATCTCTCATATCTTTGTTCTATCTTTCTGTTGGGACTCATGGCACGTTGACTAGCTCGGGCTGACTCCTTGCTCCCTGGCGAGTGAGCAAGATCAAGCCCTCAGAGGCGGATTCAATAGTTAATGACGATGAATCGAACCACTGTCAGGGATTGGTTAGCAATAGTTCCGGCGAATGTGATCAGCTCGTGCTTGCCATATAGTCCTTTGGGACTCTTGCCTGCGTGAACACTCCATGCCTTGCTGACCTTTAAGCTGATTGGTTCCCCCCAGCCCCCACCCTACATAAAAGCTGTGTGATTTCCTCAATAAATGAGTTCCTGCTGTGACGGGTCTCCCTGATACGTCTGATTGTCCTCCGCCTGGAGGGCTAGAATCGGGGTCAGTTGGCCTTACCTATCCCGGTCTGACCTTGTTGGGGAGTGTTCCCTTCCCTTGCTGCTGGTCGAGAAGAGCAAGGGGGCTTAAGACCCCAACATCTTTCCCAATGTTTTTGCTGAAATCTACAAACATGTTTTTGTATTCTTTATGCTCAAAATAATTGATTGGTCACCCTACATCTCTTTACCTGTTTCTATGCCATTCTGCTTCATTCTCTCCTCTCCTTCGACTCATGTTTACCTCTCTATCTTGTGCATGCTACCAACCTACAATATGGACTTGACAGGTCATTTTAAAGGAAGGCAAAACCAAACAAATAAAAACACTGTATGGTTTTTGCATCCTTCCAAGACTTTCTCAATACACTTGCATTTTACTTACAACTTTATATTCCAAAGAATATTGGAATTCTGTATCCTGCCTCTCTTCACTGAATATAATGCCTGATACTTTGGGGCTACTCAATAAATATTAAGTGGATGAGTACATATTTAGCAAATTTTAAACTTTCATCCCATATCTATTTCCACATATATACTGTGTAACTGGTAACTACAAAACCTCTGTGATACACAGTGGTAAATATCTGTTTACTTCACAAGCCTATAGTATTAACTATTCTGAGGTGGACTCAGTTGATCTCATCTGAGTTTCCTTTTACCTGTGGGTCATCTTGGCTGCTCTGTGGATCTTGGCACAGCTACCCCATGTATATGGAGGTTGTCTAGTTGTCAAATGGTTTAGAATGGCCTCAGCTCAGACAACTGGGAAGATGTGGCTCCACTCCACGTCTTAGCTCCAGCAGACTAGCCTGGTGTTATTTTAATGGAGATGACTGAGATGTTAGTGTAAAATTGTAGAAGTATTTTTCAAGTCTACTCATTTCATGCTTGCTGTTATCCCATTTTCTAAGACAAGTCCAAGGCTGAATTCAGAAACAAGGAGCAGGAAAAAAGACTTGTCTCCTTATTGGGAGTAATTGCAAATTCTCATGGCAAAAGAAGTGAATACAGGGTAATGAATATCACAATCTATCTCACACACAAGATCTCCATATGGGTCATTTAGATCTTTATCTTTATGTGTGCCAATATTTCCTAAACTTCTATTAGTAGGCAATAGTTTACTTTTTTCACTTATTAAAAAATCCCTGCTATTAATAGTGGTAAGCACATCACTTTTTTCCTTCAATATAACTCATTCCTTTGTGTATCATTAAGTGGCTTAAACAAACCAGTATTTATTTTTCATACATAGTAAGCTTGGAGGTTATGTGGCAATTGATGTCATTCACTTAGTGGTTCAATGATTTCAAGACAAATATTTTCATGATACTTAAATTTTTTTTTTTGTTCTGATGTGCCCCAAATAGCTGGTATAACTATGATTACCACTTTTCCATTTACTGTAGGAAAAAGGAAGAATGAAAGGTACATTTATTAGACTTTCTCTTCTTGACTGGAACCATAACAGGTGGCCATACCTGGCCAGAGATGACTCTGGAGAAAACAGTTGGGATGGGGGATTAGTCGGTTGGTGACCTCAGTGTCTGTCACATCTAGGATATAGACCCAAGAGCAGGGTGATCAGGTTCAAATGCCTAAACATTTTTATGTCCCATCCTAGATATTTGGATGTTCCTTTTCAAAAGGATTTTTCCAGTTCCCAATGCTATTGATAGCACACCTTTATGACACTACTACAGCCTGACCAACATTCTTTGACTACTAATGAGGTTAAGCATTTTCTATGTGCTCTTTAATAACTTTTTTTGGATTGTTTCCATTTATATTCTTCATTTTATTTTAAAAATTATTTTCTTCTACATTGAAAAGAGCTCTTTAAGAATTAAATATATTCACTTTAAAAAAATTGCATCTGTTGTCAGTTCACCTTTTTCATTTTATTATTGAAATTTTCTATTTTAGAGATGTTTAAACATTCTAAATACATTTTTCTTGTTTGGATAGTTATTTTATAGATATTTGATTTCTATAGAACTACTGCTAAATCATAAGACATTTGTATGAAATTAAAAAAGATATCTTTTCCACAGAATATTTTGTTTCCATTGGTTAGAAAATAACCAAATCATAGGGATTTTGCTGGAGCAAGTCACTTGCCTGCCGTCTTTCAGAAACATTTCCTAATAATCATACAACTCTACAATTTCTGTATGTGAGAGGCGCCTCCATAGATGTATCCTCAAAGGCTATGTGTCTAAACTTCCTTCACCCAGTGTACAAACCTAGTTACTAAAAAGTCAGAGAAGATTCCTGTAAATAGTTAAGTTGCACAAAAAGAAGATTATTAAGAATTGGTCTCTGCGGGAGACTAAAAATAAGGCATAATTGGCTTCGGAATCAATTAAAGTCATTAAAAAGGTGTCTGTTCAAAGAGTTCCTACTTTGAATTAATTAAAAATAAATTTAAAAGTATATTACAGTTACAGTAATAACACACAATGGGAGTTATCAAACTGAAAATTAAAAGAGAAATGTGTTAGACTTCTGTGTTTTAAAGAAACTGCTTTCAAATTAGTATAAACTTTATTTAACAAAGTGTTTATAAACTGAATATTTCTGAGTAAGCATAGCAAAAGTAGATGGAAACTGAATACTAAGCTTGTATTATAGGTATTTTGTTAATTGGTTGTGCTATTTTGTGAAATCACTTAATTTCTGGGTCTCAATTTCTGCATCTATAAAATACAGATCGTGATATTGGACCTGTGTAGCTTCTAAAGGTTTTGCACTAATTACTTGCAAACACTTTAATAAAGTCAAAAGGTCCAACTTGTTTAAATAGAATTTAAGTAGGTAGTATTATTCTTTCAATGCCTTTAAATTTATAAAAATTTATAAGGTGTCAAATTTGCTTATATGACTAAAATATGATTTAAAATGATTAAAGAAGAAATGTGTTTACTAAAGTTGAAAGCCTGTGATCAGCAGGGAAATAAAGTGAATTACTAGTTCTTCCTTGGTGGATATATTTAAAAAAAATTTTTTTATTTGTTCTAATTTGTCGTACGTGACAATAGATGCATTTATACATTTTGATAGATCATACATAAATGGAGTGTAATTTCTCATGTCTGATTATACATCTTGCAGGATCACATTGGTCATTTAGTCATATATGTACATGAGGTAATAATGCCTGTTTCACTCTACTATCCTTCCTACCCCCATGCCCCTTCCCTTCCCTTCAATCCTCCCTACCTAAAATAAAGTAACTCTATTCTTCCCTAGCGCCTCCCCCACCCTTATTGTGAATTAGCATCTGCATATCAGAGAAAACATTCGGCCTTTTGTTTTTATGGGTTTGGCTTATTTCACTTAGCATGATATTCTTTAACTCCATCCATTTACCAGTAAATGCCATAATGTCGTTCTTCTTTAAAGCTGAGTATATAATGGAATATATATATACACATATATATATATGTGTATATATATGTATATATATATATATATATATATATATATCACATTTTCTCTATCCATTCATCTGTTGAAGGGCATCTAGGTTGGTTCCATATTTTAGCTATGGTGAATTGAATTGCTATAAACATTGATATGGTTGCGTCACTGTAGTATGTTGATTTTAAGTCCTTGGGTATAAACTGAGGAGTGGGATAACTGGGTGAAATGGTGGTTCCATTCCAAATTTTCCAAGGAATCTCCATACTGCTTTCCATAATGGTTGCACCATTTTGCATGGTGGATATATTTTAAGGTCAGTCTGGGTTGATTGCATGGTTTGATGAAGAAAATCTGACAGGAAAGAGAAAGCTGTTACTCTAATATTAACTGTAAATAGAGTTTTCTTAAAAATCTCTTAATTTAGCTATAAAAGAATGGAAACAAAATCTAGTACCTTTTTTTCCCCTTATTTTGTATACATTCTGAATTTTTTTCTCTCTGCCTTTAGCTATCTCAAATCTTATCCATTGATTGGTAGATATGTATGAATATTTAAAAAAGGTATTGGTTGTGAGTTTGGTCTATAAATATAAACAGTTTGGGTTGGTTCTGTATAGAAAACATCTTTGATGAAAACAAATCCAAAAAACCAAAAAAAACCCCTCAAATGAATTACAAAAAAATTGCAGCTGAATTACAGCTGAATTACAAAAAAAAAAAATGTCCACCTAAACTTGTTTCCTAGACAAAGGTTTTAATTCCAGTATGATTTTCTCAAGGGCAAATTCTATGTGTTATTTAAAGGACAATAGAAACAATTTTAGAGACATTTTTTCAGAAATCATTAAGTTAACCTTATAAACTGTGATGGGCTGGGATTATAGATGAGCTGTAGATGTTTGTCTTTTCCATTTTTTCCCCCATTTTTTTCTCAGCTATAAAAATGGGTCCAGGTTGTCCTGCTGTTCCATGCTCCATAAAGAGAGGAGACTAACAGACTCAGAACTGGAGGAAAATTGTTGGATGCCACCCCTGAAGGAATAAGGACCAGGCTACAACTGGAGCCCAACAGGTAACTTTCAGAATTCAGATTTTAAAGGCTGTTATCATTAAAATATATGAGTTTTTTTAATTGACACAATATATAAACATTTATAATTCTGATTCAATCAAGAATAGTCATCATTATAGAGATAAACTCTAAACTGATAAATAAACTGCTTAGAACAAGAGGATGTAATTAATTATCTAGTACCAAAACACAGTGTATATTTTAGCTTTAGGGGCAGTATTGGTGCAGTTTTATTGGTACGGTGTATTATTTATAATTTTAGATACCATTCTCCTTTTTTCTAACTATTCATTACGGTTTTTTTTTTTTTTTTTTTTTTTTTTAAGTACCAGGGATTGAACCCAGGGGCACTTAACCACCAAGCCACATCCCTAGCTCTTTCTTACATTTTATTAGAGACAGGGTCTTGCTGAGTTGCTTAGGGCCTCGATAAGTTACTGAGGCTGGGTTTGAACTCGCAATCCTCCTGCTTCAGCCTTCTAAGTTGCTATTCATCAACTTTTATATGTATAGTTGAAGAGAGTAGAAGTTAACTTTAATGAAATTAAACCTAAATCTTTAAAACTTATTGCATGCATTCAATCCCATGGCAAGACTTCAATATAGAAACTAAATATTAGATAAGTAAGATACTGCATGAGAAAATTGGATTTTGTTATATGGCAGGGCTAATAAAAAAAGGGCTGGCTTTTATTTTAGATAGATTGGGATTTAAATGAAAATTACAAAGTTTTATTGTGGCTTTGGAGTATGATTCTGACATTTCTAGTGATCTCCATAAACTTTCATTGCCCTGTAACAGTTTATTAAGCTACAGGGTCTTCATAAATATGCAAACTAGCTTAATAAGATTGTCTACCATGATTGCTCATCAATTTAGTGTAGAAAGGGCACCAACCCAGTTGATAAAACTGTCTGGTGGTGGAATGGTCTGTGGCATTCCTAATCTTAAGCTTATTTTTTAAAAGGGGAGCCACAGACTGTTAAATAATAGAATCACATTGTTCATATGAGAAGACCAAATGTTTTATCCATTAGGCTTTGTAACTTTTGTGTAGCTACATTGCATAAACCTTTAAACAGTCTTTATGGATATAAATTTGCCTCCTGACAATTTTTATTTGATTACACAATATTTATTTGTTGTTTGGGAAATAAATTGTTGGAAAATTAAATGGGCAAAAATTGGTCTTTAAGTGGAGAGGGAAAAATGCATGTTTATAGAAGAAACTATGGAATTAAGAATTTATTCAGAAGAGGGTCTACTTTTTTATTAAGAGGAATTTTATACTGATTTTTAAAAACAAAGGCATTGCATTGATGTTTTAAAACTTTGAATATGAAATAATTATAGATTCTTAAAAGGTTGCAAAGAAATGTACAGAGAAGTTCCAAGTGACCTTTCTCAAACCTCCAATACTGATATTCCACATAATCACAGGACAATATCAACATCAAGAATATGAAAATGGCACAATCTAATGAGCTTATGTGGGTTTCACAAGTTACACATGCATCACCTCTGTGTGTGTACATCTAGGCAATTTTATCACATGTGTAACTTTATGTAATCACTACCACAATCATGATTCTCAACATAATACCACTGTGAGACTCCATTGGATACAGCTTATATGATCATGTCTATCTCTTCCCTTCTTCCTATACCACGGCATCCAATAAGCAAACATTCCTATAAGCACGGTTTTTTTTTTGCTTGTTACAAATATGCAATCTTAAAATATGAATCCTCTTGTTAGTTACTCTTTTCATGTGTTCATTCAAGTTTCTGAATGTGCGGGAAGTCATCCATGGTCAGCAAATAAAACCAGGCTTGGTGAGCTGTCAGACTTGGAAATCTGGGGCCCAGGAACTGGCAATCATTAAGAGATTGTCCAGATCGCCTGGAGTATGTGATGTCTGTGCAGTGGCTCACTGCCTAGAATTTGTAGGTCCTGCTGGGATAACTCACTAGAGCAAATGGTTTCCTTAACTCCACCCCATCCTGTTCCTCACAGAAAAAAACTCCTCCCGGTCCCAGCTTTTACCTGTACGACTATAAATAAAGGACAGGTGGGCTTTTCCATTATTAGAGTCAGATTACCATGGCTCAGTTGGTCATGCCCCTATTCAAAAGAGATAATTGATTCCTGTGGTTCTTTCTATTAAATAAGTTTCTTAGTGATTAATTACAGCCAGCCCATTCCTCCAACAGAAACGCTTTCCCTCACTCATGCAGGACATGGATGAAACTTGAGATGCATACTTAATGTTGTACTCCATGGTATAGATGATATGCCTTCACCTTTTGAAGGACATTAGGGTAGCTTTCAGTTTGGAGCTTATATGAATGAAGCTGTTATGAACTTTTGTATATAAAAACCTTCATGAAAATAAGTCTGGGATAAATGTTCAAGAGCACACCTGCTGGGTCATATAAATACATTTTTAGTTTTGAAAGGAACCATCAAATTTTCTAGAATGGTTGTACTATTTACATTTCTATTAGCAATGTATGAGTGATTTAGTGTCTTTGTATCCTTGCCAACATTTGGTGTTATCACTACTTTTCCTTTTAGGTACTGGTAGGTTTGTAATGATAGCATATTGTGGTTTTAATTTTCATCCCTCTATTGGATAATAATGTTGAACACATTCAGGTATTTTTTAACTTCAATTTTTAAAGATTTAAAAATTCTATATTAACCAAGAAATTTCCAGAGAAACAGAACCAATATATTAGGAATAAGATATCTCACATACATGTATAGGACAGAGAGAGTGAGAGAGAGGACTTATTCTGAGATACTGGATTACACAAATGTGGGAGTTGATGTCTCAAGTTGGAGATTCAAGTAAGGGTTGATGTGTAGTCTTGAGTCTTGAGTCTGGAGCCTGGAAACTCCTGCAGAATTTCTATATGCTATCAGGAGACAGAATTCCTTCTGTTTCTTCAGAAGACCTTAGTCATTGCTCTTAGGATCTTCAACTAATTCAATGAGGACCATCCACATTATGGAAAGTATTCTGCTTTATTTAAAGTTAACTGATTTTAAGTGCCATCTAAAAATAAATTTCTAAAAATAATTTTATAGTAATGCATAATCTGGTGTGTGACCAAACAACTGTCCAGTACAGACAAATTGACAGATAAAATTAATCAGCACAGATATTTTTCAATCACATGGATTTTTTTAATTATTAAAAATTTGTAGTAAGATATACATAACTAAATTTTTCAGTTTAATCATTTTAAGTGCACATTTCTGTGTCATTAAAGACAATCACATTATTGTACAAGATTTATTAGCAAATCACCATCACCACCGTCCATCTCTAAATTCTTTTTATCTTGCAAAACAGAAACTCTGTATTCACTAAATAACAACCTCCACATCCCCCTTCCCTGAGACTCTGACAGCCCCCATCCTACTTTCTTTTTTTTTTTTAATTAATTAATTAATTTATTTTTTTTATTGTAAACAAATGGGATACATGTTGTTTCTCTGTTTGTACATGGCGTAAAGGCATACCATTTGTGTAATCATAAATTTACATAGGGTAATGTTGTTTGATTCATTCTGTTATTTTTTCCCTTCCCCCCACCCCTCCCACCCCTCTTTACCCTCTATACCGTAGTTCCTTCCTCCATACTTGCCCCCCTCCCTAACCCTAACTCTAACCCTAACACTAACCCTTCCCTCCCCCCCAATATGTGTCATCCTCCACTTATTAGTGATATCATTCGTCCTTTGGCTTTTTGAGATTGGCTTATCTCACTTAGCATGATATTCTCCAATTTCATCCATTTGCCTGCAAATGCCATAATTTTATCATTCTTCATGGCTGAGTAATATTCCATTGTATATATATACCACAGTTTCTTTATCCACTCATCAATTGAAGGGCATCTAGGTTGGTTCCACAGTCTGGCTATTGTGAATTGAGCAGCTATGAACATTGATGTGGCTGTATCTCTGTAGTATGCTAATTTTAAGTCCTTTGGGTATAGGCCAAGGAGTGGGATAGCTGGGTCAAATGGAGGGTCCATTCCAAGCTTTCTAAGGAATCTCCACACTGCTTTCCAGAGTGGCTGTACTAATTTGCAGCCCCACCAGCAGTGTATGAGTGTACCTTTCTCCCCACATCCTCGCCAACACCTGTTGTTGCTCGTATTCTTGATAATCGCCATTCTAATTGGGGTGAGATGGAATCTTAGGGTGGTTTTGATTTGCATTTCTCTTATTACTAGAGATGTTGAGCATTTTTCCATATGTTTGTTGATTGCTTGTAGATCTTCTTCTGTGAAGTGTCTATTCATTTCCTTAGCCCATTTGTTGACTGGATTATTTGAATTCTTGGAGTAGAGTTTTTTGAGTTCTTTATAGATTCTGGAGATTAGTGCTCTATCTGAAGTATGATTGGCAAAGATATTCTCCCACTCTGTAGGCTCTTTCTTCGCATTGCTGATGGTTTCCTTTGCTGAGAGAAAGCTTTTTAGTTTGAATCTATCCCAGTGGTTGATTCTAGCTTTTATTTCTTGTGCTATGGGAGTCCTGTTAAGGAAGTCTGGTCCTAGACCAACAAGGTGAAGATTTGGACCTACTTTTTCTTCTATAATCTGCAGGGTCTCTGGTCTGATTCCGAGGTCCTTAATCCATTTTGAGTTTAGTTTCGTGCATGGTGAGAGATATGGGTTTAGTTTCATTCTGTTGCATATGGATTTCCAATTCTCCCAGCACCATTTGTTGAAGAGGCTATCTTTCCTCCATTGCATATTTTTGGCCCCTTTGTCTAGTATGAGAAAATTGTATTTATTTGGGTTTGTGTCCGTGTCCTCTATTCTGTACCATTGATCTACCTTTCTATTTTGGTACCAATACCATGCCGTTCTTGTTACTATTGCTTTGTAATAGAGTTGAAGATCTGGTATTGCAATACCCCCTGTTTCACTCTTCCTGCTAAGGATTGCTTTAGCTATTCTGGGTTTCTTATTCTTCCAGATGAATTTCATAATTGCTTGCTCTATTTCTGTAAGGTACACAATTGGGATTTTAATTGGAATTGCATTGAATTTGTATAGCACTTTAGGTAGTATGGCCATTTTGACAATATTAATTCTTCCTATCCAAGAACATGGAAGATCTTTCCCTCTTCTAAGGTGTTCTTTAATTTCTTTCTTTAGTGTTGTATAGTTCTCATTGTAGAGGTCTTTCACCTCTTTTGTGAGATTGATTCCCAAGTATTTTATTTTTTTCGAGGCTATTGTGAATGGGGTAGTTTTCCTAATTTCTCTTTCTGAAGATTCATCACTTATGTATAAAAATGCGTTGGATTTATGGGCATTGATCTTGTAACCTGCTACTTTACTGAATTCACTGATGAGTTCTAAGAGTTTTCTGGTGGAAGTTCCAGGTTCCTCTAAATATATAATCATGTCATCAGCGAACAGGGATAGTTTGAGTTCTTCTTTTCCAATTCGTATCCCTTTAATTTCTTTGGTTTGTCTAATTGCTCTGGCCAGAGTCTCAAGAACGATGTTGAATAGAAGTGGTGAAAGAGGGCATCCCTGCCTTGTTCCAGTTTTTAGGGGGAATGCTTTCAGTTTTTCACCATTTAGAATGATATTAGCCATGGGCTTAGCATAAATGGCCTTTACAATGTTAAGGAATGTTCCCACTATCCCTATTTTTTCTAGTGTTTTGAGCATGAAGGGGTGCTGTATTTTATCAAATGCTTTTTCTGCATCTATTGAAATAATCGTGTGATTCTTGACTTTAAGTCTATTAATATGGTGAATTACGTTTATTGATTTCCTGATGTTGAACCAACCTTGCATCCCTGGGATGAAACCCACTTGATCATGGTGCACTATCTTTTTAATATGTTTTTGTATGCGATTTGCTAAAATTTTGTTGAGAATTTTTGCGTCGATGTTCATTAAGGATATTGGTCTGAAATTTTCTTTCCTTGATGAGTCTCTATCTGGTTTAGGTATCAGTGTGATATTGGCTTCATAGAATGAGTTTGGGAGGGTTCCCTCCTCTTCTATTTTATGGAATACTTTGAGAAGTATTGGAATGAGCTCTTCTTTAAAGGTTTTGTAGAACTCGGCTGAGAACCCATCTGGTCCCGGACTTTTCTTTGTTGGTAGGCTTTTGATGACTTCTTCTATTTCAGTACTTGAAATTGGTCTATTTAAATTGTTTATGTCCTCCTCGTTCAGTTTAGGCAATTCATATGTCTCTAGAAACCTGTTGATGTCTTCGAAATTTTCTATTTTGTTGGAGTATAGATTTTCAAAATAGCTTCTAATTATGTTTTGTATTTCCATCCTGTCTGTTGTGATATTTCCTTGTTCATTCCAAATTTTAGTGATTTGGGTTTTCTCTCGTCTTCTCTTTGTTAGTGTGGCTAAAGGTTTATCAATTTTGTTTATTTTTTCGAAGAACCAACTATTTATTTTGTCAATTTTTTGTATTGTTTCTTTTGTTTCAATTTCATTGATTTCAGCTCTGAGTTTAACTATTTCCTGTCTTCTACTACTTTTGGTGCTGTTCTGTTCTTCTTTTTCTAAGGCTTTGAGCTGTAGTGTTAGGTTGTTTATTTGTTGAGTTTTACTTCTTTTATTAAATGCGCTCCATGAAATAAATTTCCCTCTAAGTACTGCTTTCATAGTGTCCCAGAGATTTTGATATGATGTTTCTTTGTTCTCATTTACCTCTAAGAATTTTTTAATTTCCTTCCTAATATCTTCTGTCATCCATTCATCATATAATAGCATATTGTTTAATCTCCAGATGTTGGAATAGTTTCTGTGTTTTACTCTTTCATTTATTTCTAACTTCAATCCATTATGATCTGATAGAATACATGGTAGTGTCTCTATCTTCTTGTATTTGCTAACATTAGCTTTGTGGCATAATATATGGTCTATTTTAGAGAAGGATCCATGTGCTGCTGAGAAGAAAGTGTATTCGCTTTTGGTTGGATGGTATATTCTATAAATGTCCGTTAAGTCTAAATTATTGATTGTGTTATTGAGATCTATGGTTTCTTTGTTCAATTTTTGTCTGGAAGATCTGTCCAGTGGAGAGAGAGGCGTGTTAAAATCACCTAGTATTATTGTGTTGTGGTCTATTTGGTTTCTGAAATTGAGAAGGATTTGTTTGACATACATAGATGAGCCACTGTTTGGGGCATAGATGTTTATGATTGTTATATCTTGCTGATTTATGCTTCCCTTAAGCAGTATGAAATGACCGTCTTTATCCCTTCTGACTAACTTTGGCTTGAAGTCCACATTATCTGAAATGAGGATGGATACTCCAGCTTTTTTGCTGAGTCCATGTGCATGGTATGTTTTTCCCCATCCTGTCACCTTTAGTCTATGGGTATCTTTTTCTATGAGGTGAGTCTCTTGCAGGCAACATATTGTTGGATCTTTCTTTTTAATCCAGTCTGCCAGTCTATGTCTTTTGATTGATGAATTCAGGCCATTAACATTCAGGGTTATTATAGAGAAATGATTTGGTTTCCCGATCATTTGGTTCATTTTTAAAATTTTGTTTATTTATTTGTTTGACACAACTTGTTTCCTCCTTTATTTGACAATTCCTTTAGGATAATTCCTCCCTTTGCTGATTTGCTTCTTTGTTTTTCATCTCTTCCTCATGGAATATTTTGCTGAGAATGTTCTGTAATGCTGGCTTTCTTTTTGTAAATTCTTTTAGCTTTTGTTTATCATGGAAGGATTTTATTTCATCGTCAAATTTGAAGGTAAGTTTTGCTGGGTATAAGATTCTTGGTTGGCATCCATTTTCTTTCAGGGCTTGAAAAATGTTGTTCCAGGCCCTTCTAGCTTTTAGGGTCTGGATTGAAAAATCTGCTGATATGCGTATTGGTTTCCCCCTGAATGTAATTTGGTTCTTTTCTCTCACAGCCTTTAAAATTCTGTCTTTATTTTGTATGTTAGGTATTTTCATTATAATGTGCCTTGGTGTGGGTCTGTTGTAATTTTGTGTATTTGGAGTCCTATAAGCCTCTTGAACTTGATTTTCCATTTCATTCTTCAGATTTGGGAAATTTTCTGATAGTATTTCATTGAATAAATTGTTCATTCCTTTGGCTTGTTTCTCTAGGCCTTCCTCAGTCCCAATAATTCTTAAATTTGGCCTTTTCATGATATCCCATAGTTCTTGTAGATTCTGTTCATGATTTCTTACCATCTTCTCTGTTTGTTCAACTTTGTTTTCAAGGTTAAATATTTTGTCTTCAATGTCTGAGGTTCTGTCTTCCAGGTGTTCTATCCTATTGGATATGCTTTCTATGGAGTTCTTAATTTGGTTTATTGTTTCCTTCATGTCAAGGATTTCTGTTTGGTTTTTTTTTCAATATCTCTAACTCTTTATTGAAATGATCTTTTGCTTCCTGTATTTGCTCTTTTAACTGTCGATTGGTGCGATCATTCAATGCCTGCATTTGCTCTTTCATCTCATCGTTTGCTTCTCTGATCATTTTAATTATGTACACTCTGAACTCCTTTTCTGTCATTTCTTCTGCCATGCTGTCATTGGGTTTTATTGATGTAACATCTAGATTTGTTTGCAGCATTTTCTTTCTTTGTTTTCTCATATTGTTCAGGTATCAGTGGACCACTGAGATATTGCAGATTTCCTCTATTGACTTACAATGTCCCTGAAGATTTCTATATATATCCCCCCTTAGCCTTCAGTAGGCTGAAGTCTTGGAGGAAGTTGATAATGCGGTGCTCCACAAGGAAGCTGCCTCTCTAGGAGTGGTGGCCTTCACGTGGGGTATAATCCCTGCTAGTGGGCAGAGGTGCCTCCACTTGTTAACCAATGGTCATCCAAAGGGGACCTTGGCTGCGGGCTGAGGCAAGGCCTGTTTGGGCCTGAGTCTCTGGTTTTACCGTCCTTGTGGGGAAACCTCACCCAGCAGGGAAGACTCACCCGGTGGGGAGGTCTCGCTGGTCAGTTCCCTCCTAGAGGTTCCCCTCAATTTACAGCTACCGCCTGGGCTGGGCTGCCTTCCTCTGCAAAGTTCCCAGGGGCCCGGCCCTACCTCCTGGGCCTGGGAGCCTCACCCTTCACAGATAAATCTCCTTAGGCTGCCCCTCCTCGGAGAATTTGCCCGCAGGCCTGGAACCTTCGCTCCGCCCTAAGCCTATCTCTGTGCGGCTCTTCCACCCAGAAGCCTCCTAGATCCTGGGACCCTGCTCTGCACCTAATTGCCTGGCTGTGTGGCCCCTCCTCTGAGCAGCCACCTGGGGCCCCGAACAATCGCTCTGAGTCCCAGAGACCCGCCACAGGCCTCTTCCTCCAGACAGCCGCCCAGTATTCCGGTGCGGTCACTAGGAGTCCAAGAAACTCACTGCGTGCCTCCTCCTCCCACCAACCACCCGTAGCCCAGGGCAATCAATCACTCCGAGTCGAAGTGACCCTCCCCGTTCCTCCTCCTTCTCCAGATAACCCCCCGGGTGTTCAGGAGCAGTTGCTCTGAGTGGCTCTGAATCCACGTGACCCGCTGCACGGGTCCTCTGGGCAACCGCCCGGAGCTCTGGTGTGGCCACTCAAGACCAAGCGACCCACCACGCTTCTCCTCCAGGCAGCCCCCCTGTGTTCAGGAGCTGTCCCTTTAAGTCCAAACAACTCACCACTCGCCTTCTCCTCTGAGCAGCCGCCTGGAGTTCTAATGCAGTCACTGCGAGTCCACACGACCTGCCGCGCTCCTCCTCCTCCTCCTCCTACTCCTCCGGGCAGGCCCCGGTGTTCAGAAGTGGTCAGAGTCCAAACAGCTCACCACGCAGCCCCTCCTCTGGCAGCCGCCTGCAGCTCTGGTGTAGTCACCCGAATCCAAGCGGCCTCGCTCCTCTTCCTCCTCCTCGTCCTCAGGGCAGGCCCCGGGGTTCAGAAGCGTCGTTCTGAGTCCAAACAGCTCGCCGCGCAGCTTCTCCTCTGGCAACCGCCTGTAGCTCTGGTGCAGTCACTCCGAATCCAAGTGGCCACGTTCCTCCTCCTCCTCCTCAGGGCAGGCCCCGGTGTTCTGAGTCCACACAGCTCTCCTCGCCACTCTTCCCCTGGGCAGCTGCCGGAGCCCCAGTGGTGGCTCCGAGTCCCAGCGCTGTGCCGAGCGGCCTCCTTTACGGCGCTCCCAGTTGTCCGAGTTCACTGCTCCAGCAGGGGGAGGGGCGTCTCGCCGGCAGCTCTACTTCACAAGTTCCCTGCGTTCCAGGACCACTGTCCCATCTGGGATGCCTTCCCAATGGGTGAGAGTCACCCGGCTGCTTTGAGTTGGTCCCAAGTGTCTCAATATCTCCTCTTTTGAATCCTGAGTCCTGGAGCAACATGAAATGCAGCCACCCTCTAGGCCGCCATCTTGAAAAACCCCCATCCTACTTTCTGTCTCTGTGAATTTCACTACTCTTACCTCATAGAATTAGAATCATATATCATTTGCCCTTTATGACTGGTTTACTTCATTTAGGATATATTTTTAAGGTTTGTGCATGCATAGCATGTGTCGGAATTTCTTTTTTAAGCAGAATAATATTCCTTTATATAGGTGTGGGGATACTACATTTTGCTCATCCATTCATTGGTTGATGGACATTTGGGTTATTTCCATCCAGTGATTTTTGTGAATAATGTTGCTTTGAACAAGAGTGTGTAAATATCTGTTTGAATCAGGTTTTTTTTTTTTTTTTTTCTTTCCTGGCAGAACAGACACAGAATGGAATTGTTGGACCATAGTTTAGTTCTGTATTCTATTTTTGAGAAATACAATACTGTTTTGTACAGAGACTGTAGTACAGAAAGATTCCAATTTTGCCACAATCTCACCTACTCTTGTTAGTTTTTTCTCAAGAACTTTTTACTTGAATTTGGTTATTTAATAGAGCCATCAAGATGTATTAGCAAATATTCTTGCTAAATTACACTTTTTGAAAAGATTAAATGAACAGAATTCAGAAGATTGGATTTCCATCTTGGCTCTGCAGTTTAGAGTTGGGCTACTTTGGTCAGATCACTTAATGATTTTAAGGGAACAACAGCCAGGTGTGATGGTGCATGCCTATATTCCCAGCTACTTTTTATCAAATTTGATTTTATTTTTACCTCACAACAGAACCAGGAATTGTATCAATTACTCTTATAGCATATAAATGAAGAAAACAGACATTCAGAAGAGAAAAGCATCTTGCCTCTGTGTAGGAATGTAGTCAATCTAGGGTGGTGCTATATTTTGGATCTGAAATGTCCCTCTAAGGCCCATGACTTCCAGGTTTGCCCTCAGCTTGGCACTATTGGGAGGTGGGACCTAGAGGGAGGATTTAGGTTGTTGTACCTTTGAAGAGAACTGTGAGATGCCAGGTTTTCTCTTTCTTTTTAGCCCAGCTGCCATAGGTGAGGGGCTTCTTCCACCAGACTTCCTAGCCATTATATACTGCTTCACTGTAGGTCCTAGTGTAATGGGGTCAACTAACCATGGACTGGAACCTCCCAAACTGTAAGCCAAAGTAAATCTTTCCTCTTTTAAAATTTATTATCTCAGGAATTTTGTTACAGTACTAGAAAACTGATTAAAACAGGTGACCATCGACTGGGATGGAATCTACTGTTTCCACCTCCCAGCCTTCACCCAGTCTCCGCACATTCAGTTCCATGTTGCCATTTTCCAAAGAGGTAACTTTATCTTCTTGATCTTATGAAGTTCTAATTTTGTCTTTCTCATAGTAATTGTCAGCAAAATTGAGTTACTAATAGGGTCTACCTTTTTAGGACATCCTATTTTATTCAGTTAATTATTTTTTGGATAATTTTTTTGCTTTATTATAAAATTATATGATATTGCATTCATTGTTATTAGAATATAGGCCAAGAATCTATAAATTTTATTTTACTGGGTATCCCACATTTTTGTGTTATATTTATAATTTATTCACCTAAATATCCTCTCCATAAAAATGTAAACAGTAACATAAAGGTGTTTTAAGGGTTCAGCTCTTGATTTAAAATGAACAAACCAACTCTACTAAAACAAAACACCACAATCACCATCACAGGTAGTGAAAGTGCCAGAGGGTGGTGCAGAGGGTGTTGGTAAATAGGAAGGAGTGTGCAATTTTACAGCCATTTTGAAAAATAGTCTAAGTTTGGTAGGAATTCTTTTTAAGATATTTTCTTGGGGCTAAAATCTGACACTTCATCATTCTTGATTTGTGGGAACCCTTAGTCCTCTTGCTTTCATGTGTCTTTGATTTCATAGGTTTAGCACAAACCTTTCCTAAGCTAACTTTCTAGAAAGAAAAGTTTCCTGTTTTTTGGTGAGAGAAGGGTGCTGTTGGGTAACTCATGGAAATGTGACTGCTACCAATGCATAAGAAGTTAGCTATGTACATCAGGAAATGTGATACAGTTCTATTTAGTCTCAGTAGAAGGTCATAAGAAATTCTAAGTACCCTTGGCTGAGTATAGTGTAAGATTTCTTTACTCATCTTTGCCTGGTTTCTCTATCCCCTCTGTCCTCCTTTGTTTGTGGACATAGGCTTGTAGTAGCAATGAAGCCAATTGACAAGGAAGGTTTTGTCACTTGAGGAGGAGGTTTCTTCACTCTGTATATGTCCACAGACAGTGACTATAGCAAGTCATCCACTTTTACAAATGCAGGCTGCTCTTTATCAGTAGAAAATGAAAGTTCAGAGAATAAGCACAAGCCAAACATGTTTAGAAGGAAAAGTAACCAAAAGAATGAGGTAAGGTGGATCAGATTTTTACTAAAGACAACACACACTATTAGTATATCACACTTGCTCACTCCTTTTGTGTTTTGCTAACCTTTTATTCCTAGCCTTTCATAGTGACCTGTTCTCTCAGTAAGTTTATTCTGAAAAGCAAAAGGAAAAGTTTGCTTTTATGTTTGTTACTTTCAACTGAAAAAATAAATGAAAGATCAGTTGGGCATCTTTAACATACATTGATAACAATTTAATGTCATAAAACAAACATTTTGCCCACTTATTTACAACATATATTGCATGATTAACTTACTTTGTTTATGCTTGCCAGAAGCTTTCTCCTGATGGTTATGAATTATCAACAGCAATTCAGATGTCACTATAAATAACCTTATTGTCTTTATTCAGTTCAGGCTGACATAAGAAAAATTCCATAGATTGAGTGGCTTAAACAACATTTACTTCTCATCGAAAGCCAAGATCAAGGTGCCAGCAGACTCAGTGTCTGCTGAACCTTCCTAGTTCATCGAAAGCTGCCTTCTTGACATAATCTTGCTTGTGGAAGGGGTCAGAGAGCTCTCTGGGGTTCCTTTTAGAAAGGACCTATCTCATGATCTAATTATTCCTCAGAGGCCTACCTCCTAATAGATTTAACTTTGAAATCAGAATTTAACTTTGGAATTAGAACAGAATTTGAATTGGAATTTTGGGTGAACACAAACATTAAGTCCGTAACACTAATCTTCATTCCCACTAGTGACTCTTGGGAGGTGACTATGATCTGGTGGTTATAAAATCCAATTTTTCTTCTATCCCAAAGGAAAAGCAATTGATGTATGATCACCTCAGCTGAAGACAGGAGAGTCTTGATAAAGTATTTCATTAGTTTTTTTTTTTTTAAGCTGCTTTAAGAATGTGACTGCAGAAGTTTTACAGACAAAATCTGAAAAACACTAAAGTAGAAGTCAGAGTAATTAGGACAGTTCTTCCTTGAGTAGCTGTGTAACCTTGGATAGTCACTCAATCTTTTTTGCCCTTCCTTCCTTCCTTCCTTCCTTCCTTCCTTCCTTCCTTCCTTCCTTCCTTCCTTCCTTCCTTCCTTCCTTCCTTTCTTTTTTATGAAGCTAAGAATACTTGCTCCACCAGTATCTTTTGTTTTTAAAAAGGATCATAAGAAAAAATTACAGAAAGCAATTTTAACAGTAATTGCTTGTGTAAAATAGCATACTAATATTATTGACAGGGAAACTGGGTGAACTGTTTTACTGTTACCATGCTAAATAGGCTTAAGTGGCAGATTTATACTGCATATTAGAGGTTTATTTTGGGAAATATTCATTTAATAATGCTGAGGGAAGATGGAATGAGACATGTTCTAGGACTGAATATGTTTGTATGTGAAAAACTCCATTAACTAGGGAGTCTTTTCCATTTCAAAAATCAATAAAAATGCTTCTTTTTAGAAGTCCTTTGTGAAAATATAAAAGGTCAAGATTTCTCTATTTGCTTTCTTTTAAAAATGTTTCTTTATTAGAAAACTTATTAAAACAACAAGAAATATGAGACAAAAATTGCTCACAGAAACCTAATCAATATTTTTTTTGTATCTGAGTTATTTTTCTAATCACTGGCCACATTCACTTAAAACTTTTAGATATTGAGGTAATAATAGATTTCCAAAGTTGATGTGTTTACTTATTATTATACCATAGGGTTTTTTTTTTTTCATTTTATTGATCTTTTATTACTTTAAAACATTTATTTATTTTCTTTTTCTTTTTTTTTCATTTATTTATTTTATTTATTTATTTATTTATTTATTTATTTTCAACTGTGTTTATTCAGAGTATCCAACCTGGTGCATATCATTCTATCTCTTCTCCATCATGAACCTCTTTGAAATCAGCAGATCTAGATCTCACTCATGTTTTTTAAATAGCTTCGTGGTATTCTATAATAAGGAATTTTTCCTATCACTTCCCTAGTGTTGGTATTCAGTGTTTCTCTACTATGTATCCTGTGTGCTTAGTGACCTACTATGTGTCAGGCACTATTCTGGTTCACCAAAATATTCTGTAGTAGTTAGGGAGAAAAAATTCCTAACCATCCTAACCAGGGAGAAAAATCCTAAACATCATAGGATTTATGTTAGAACCAGGGGAGAGAATCAGTAAAATAATAAACATAATAAACAACTGAGCTATTGGATGTGTTAGAAATTAAGGGGTACAGAGGAAAAAAAAAAAGAATGAAACAGGAAAAGACATTTAAGAGTATCAGGGGTCAGGGTGAATTGATTTATAATTTTAATTGAGTAATAAAGGCAGGCCTTATTGATTAGGAGGAATTTGACTAAAGATTCGATTAAGATGAAGAAAATAAGTAGAGAAGGGTCTTCTGGGCAGAGGGACCATCCTGTGCAAAAGCCAAGAAGTAGGAGTGTGCCTGGGGTGTGCAGGGGCCACCAGGAGGTCAAGAGGGCTGGAGTGCACTTCAGGATGAATACAGCTAGAGAAGTAAGAGGAGCTGCAGGTCACTTGGGGACTTACAGGTCCTGGTAGTCTTTTGCAGTTTTGAGTGACTCAAGGTGCCATTTCTGGGTTTTTTTGACCATAAGTATAAAATTATTTAGTCTTTCAATATTGTTTTGGAAAACTAGTCAGAAGGAATTTTTTCTCCCTAACTACTACAGAATATTTTGTAGTATAATATATAACATTTGGTTCATTCAACACCATATTAATGGATATTTATGATATTAAAAATTTTTTGACTATTACAAATTTTGTTAAAAACAGCGGTACATGTCTCCTTATAGACATGTCAGGGTTTCTGTAGGATATATTCACAGAAGTACAAATGCAGGTTCATTTTCTGTTTATTAAGAATCACCTTCTCTAAATTTTTTTTAAGAGAGACCCTTTTTTTCTTAATAGATTTTGAGTTTTATTTTTCTGTATTCTAGTCTTCAACCTTTTCAGAATTTATTTTAAATTATGTTGTGTAGTAAGATTCTTATTTCCTTGTCATGGAGAGTTGATAGTCCCAATATTGTTTTTGAATAGTGAATGTACATGAGTGTGTATTAGATAGAGTAACCAGAATCATGGCCTCCCACAAGTGTCCATATCCTAATCTCTGGAATATTTAAATCTTATTTTACCTTATATGGGAAAAGAGATTTTGCAAATGTAATTAATGTAAGAATCTTGAAATGGTGAGATTACCTGGGTGGGTCCAATGTAATAACAAGTGTCCTCTTAAGAGGGGAATAGGAGGTTCAGAGTCAGAAAACAGACATGATAGCAGAAACAGCTCAGACTGATGCAGAGAACAGGTCAGGAATCAAGGAACATGGTGTCTTCCACAAGAGATAAGTAAACAGCCTCCAGAGACTGGACAAGAAGTTCAGAAGGAATACAAGCCTGCTGACACCTTAATCCAAGGACCCGTGACCTCTAAAATTGTGCTTGTGTTGTGTTGTTCTAATACATTTTTATTATTCTAAACCAGTATGTTTTTGGTAATTAGTTACGGCAATAGAAAAGCCCTGCTATCTGTTCGTTTACTAATTGGTGCTTTTATTTTTATAGAGATAAGATTTCTGAAACTGAGGAGTTGTATACTTAAATTTTTAATTAGTATTTCCAAATCACTTTTCCAAATTGATAAGCAATTCACACTTCCACTAAAAATGTCATCCAGAGCCATTCGATATTACTATTATTTTCTTTCTCTCTGACAGGTGAAGAACAGTACCCCAGTTAGCTCTAATTTGCATATCTTTGATGACTAGTGAGACTGAGCATCTTTTCACAATTTTATGGGTCATTTGAATTTTCTCTGACTATTCATAACATTTGCCCACTTCTCTTTTTTTGCTAAGTTACTTTTTTGTTATGAAAGGCAGGAACTCTTTGAGTCTTATAGATAAATCTTAATCTAGTATGTAGATTGCAAATATTTTTTTTCTCTTTCTCCTCTTTTAATATCGTTTTAGATGTTTTACTCTAGAAAAATATTTTACATTTTATATATTTAAAATGCCTTTCTTTTCTTTTATAATTTCTTCGTTTCCTCTCCTGTTTTTATCTTGACATGGAAGAGACACATTTACCTTAAGGATCATTTTTTTCTTTTTTCTTTTTAAATTACATATGGAAAGTAATTTTTCTCTCTTTTTTAGGTGAGGGGGTGGGGCAGACAAGGTTGGAAGAGGCAGGACAGGTCAGTACATAGGAGGAAAAAATACTGACAGATAGGTCATGGGATTGTAGTAATCAGCTTAATTTAGCATGTAAGAGGAAAACAAAAATGTTCAAAGGAACGAGGCACTCCAAGGATTAAAATAAGTTTTCTTTGGTTCCCAGGGACCGGTCCCTGCTCTTCCTCCAAGACTGAGTTCCAAAGTTACTCTTTTTGGCTCAGGGGGCTCTCTGTGTCACACAAAGACTCTTGATGATTCGAATTTTTAACTAAAAAAAGGTAATGGCAGCATTGTGTGGGAATCTTGTGTTCATGTGCAGAGTAGAGCTTCTGTTACTGTTTTCAGTTTCTCTCTGAGCCCTACTCATGTGTTACACCCATGGGAGAGCATATCTGATACTGTCTCTAAAATGATTACTCCTATGAATATCTGAGATCAGGAAGGTGGGATTATTGTCATTTTTTCTTTAGGTACAGATGTAATTGTCCATTTTTACTGGCTTTATTGATAAGCTAGTCAGAACAGCCTGAAACAACATAATTTGAGCCATTCTATCTAACTGTTGCTGTAACTGTTTTTTTTTTTTTTTCCTAGACTAACTTTGTTTCTTTGCTTTGACCCAACTAGTTAAGTCTTTGAAAGCAGTAAAACTGACCTACTTTGAGTAAAATTTGGTTTTACTGGGTCTGCTGGGATGCTTGGCTATGAAATGTGGAAGAGGATGAATAACTCTTGAATGCAAATTTTGATTGGAGCTTTTCTGAATACAACTGCATCTTCAGGAATAGACAGTGTGTCTAGAGGGGAAAAAAATCTCTCTGGAGCCTACAGTGGAGTACAAACAGGCTCACAACCATGCTGGATTGTGTGTTGACCACCAGAACTTCGCAACCTGTGTGTTCCCCTTTGGAGAGCTTCAATGTGTATTTAGATTATGATTTTCTAATTATAGAGAAAATAGGATCACATTCCAGCTCTGTTTTGTATATTTACAACAAATCCACCTAGCTGATTTTAACTTTGTGTCCTCATCTGTACAAGAAAAGATGCTATTGCTTGATCTGCCTGCTCTGAATTATAGGATTGGTATGAAGAGCCAGGTGAAAACAAAATGCAACATTTCTTTATAAGTGGTATTGAGAAGGACATTATTTGGGTCTTTTGAATGAATTATTAAAGTATTTTTTCTGCTGCAGCAGGTAAAACACATTGACTTCAGTTTCCCTTGCACTTCCCCAAGTTTAAGTTCATTTTTACCATTCTTATGGAAATATAATAAATTTTTACTTTTTATTTCTAAATATTATTTAAAATTATTTAAATTATTTACAGACTGCATTTTGATTCATTGTACACAAATGGGGTAAAACTTTTCATTTCTATGGTTGTGCGTGATGTAGATTCATACCATTCATGTAATCATACATGTACATAGGGTAATGATGTCTGTCTCCTTCCACCATCTTTCATAACCCCCACCCACTTCCCACTCTCATTTCCCTCTTGAATCAGCTGAATGTAGCATTTTCAAAGGATTAACAAAAACTAAATGTCTCTAAGTAAATGATTTTTTGATTTATGCCATTCTTATGCAGGTGTACTATAATTGGCAAACAAAGCACTTCTAATGCTCAGGGCTGTGCGAGGACTGGTAGAGGAGACAGACACATCCAAGACCTGCAGGGCCTCTTCCTCTGTTCTAGAATCTAGAATCTCCACTTAAGGTGGGGAAGCCAGACATCTGCACTTGTGTCAATGTGCTTCAAATCTGAAAACTTAGAATATAATCAAGCTTTAAACTAAAAGTAACAGTAATTCCACTCCTCAGAATTTTTCTTAAGAAAGTTTGTTCAAAGACAGTCACTGAATTGTAATAAATAATAGAAAAAAATAAGGAGATAACATTGCTGAGGGTCATATTGAAATTCATATTGAGACTTAGTAGGGCTGATTAAGGTGAGGCCTCTAGGGGGTAATGAAGTCATGAGGGCTTGGCCCCAGTGAATGGGATTAATGCCTTATAAAAGAGGTTCCCACAGTGTTGGCCTCTCTTGTCCTTCTGCCTTCCACCTGAGGATATAGCAACATTGTACCATCTTGGAAGCAGAGAGCCCCTCACACCAAATACCAAAGGCCACTTCTTTGATTTTGAATTTCCCAGTCTCCAGAATCCTCAAGAACTAAATTTCTGTTGTTTATAAATTACTAAGTCTCAGGTGTTTGGTTATAGCAGCACAAACAGACTAAGACAGAAATTGGTATTGAGAAGTAGGGGTACTGCCCTATCAAATACCTGAAAAGGTAGAAGCAGCTCTGGAAGGAAGGAATGGGTCGAGGCTGAAAGAATTGGCGGTATGCTATCATTTGGGTCTGGAAGGTCCCTAGTGGCCAATATGTTAAAGGCTTAGTCCTCAGTGTGGTGCCACTGGGAAGGAGGTGGTGGAAACGTGAAGAGATGCAGCCCAGTGGGAGGTCTTTGGGTCACTGGAGGCAATGGGGCTAGTGGAACCCAGCACCACCTTCTTCCTCTTTTTTGCTTCCTGCTCATGTGCCCTCACCAAGGTGTGCTGCCTCCCCACAGCCCCCAAACTAACAGGACCAACTGATCATGAACCAGGACCTCCAAAACTGTGAGCCAAAAGAAAGGTATTTTCACAGACTGCATTTTGATTCATCGTACACAAATGGGGTACAACTTTTCATTTCCATGATTGCACATGATTCATACTATTTGTGTATTCATACATGTACATAGGGTAATGATGTCTATCTCATTCCATATCTGTCATACCCCTGCCCCCTCCTCCCTCTCATTTCCTTCTATGTAATCTAAAGTTCCTCCATTCTTCTCTTACCCCGCACCCCACAACCCCCATCATCCACTTATCAGGGAAAAAATTTGGCCTTTGGTTTTGAGGATTGGCTTAATTCACTTAGTTCGATATTCTTCAGTTCCATCCATTTATCTATAAGTACCATAATATTATTATTCTTTATGGCTGAGTAATATTCCATTGTGTATATACGCCACAGTTTCTTTATCCATTTATCTGTTGAAGGGCATCTAGGGTTGGTTTCATAATCTAGCTATTGTGAATCGAGTTGCTTTAAACATTGGTGTGGCTGAGTTACTGTAGTATGCTAATTTTAAGTCTTTTGGGTATAAATCGAGGAGTAGGATAACTGAGTCGAAAGGTGGGTCCATTCCAAGTTTTCTGAGGAATCTCCACACTGTTTTCCAGAATGGCTGCACCAGTTTGCAACTCCACCAGCAAAGTAAAAGTGTGCCTTTTCCCCCACATCCATGCTAACATCTATTATTGTTTGTACTCTTGATAATAGCCATTCTAATTGGAGTAAGATGAAATAATAACAATTTAAATAATTGATATTCTTTGATTACTTATCATCAGCCAATTTCTGTTTGAAGCACTTGGCATAAAATAATCTATGAAATCCTGCAACAGCTCTACAGAGTACATACTATTATCATCCCCATTTTACAGATGTGAGACTTGAAGCACAGAGAGGTTGGTGATTTTCCCAGGATAACACAGTTGTGTAGTGGTAGAGCCAAGATTTTTAGGCAGGAGTTCTGACACTAGCCTTTGTGCTCTTAACTACTACACTATACTCTGTTAATTTATTTTCCTTTCTCCTTGACAACTCTACTGGATCTGTTTCAATTTCTTTACCATTAGAAAGGGAAAAGTTTAGGGTCAGCATTTTCAGACCCGTTCTCTATTCAGCCATGGAAAGTAATTTGAAGTTCTACTTGTGGTAATAGAAGTGAGAATTGGGCTGGGTTTTTGCCTTGCATAAGCTGTGTGTGTAATTAAGGACACTCTCAGATATAGGGGTTCTACAAGTAGAAGTCAGAAAAAAAAAAAAAAAAGAAGTCAAATTGCTATTGCTGGTATGTCAGTGAATAGATAATTAACTGCAAAATGACTAGTTTTGCTGATTTTATTTGACTAAAGAAACGAGAGATAAAAATCATTTTAAACTGATTTTGTTCCTGGTAGAGAACTATCAGGGATAATGCTTTGAGCCATTATTAGAGCACATTTTAATATTATAGATTTAAAGATACATCTTCAGTGCCTTGTGTTTCTAATACACAGTGCTGGATAAGCCCATTAGAACTGTTCAATCCAGAAGTGCAGTCTGTAAGTGCTGTAGACTTTCATTTGTCTTTGGTCTTTGTTTCTCCAGATCGCTTTACTTATTTCCTTTTAAAAATATGTGTTTAGAAGGCAATAGCTCAAGAGGCTGCTTCGTCCTGGTGGCAGTGGGACAGTCAGCACGTCATGTCTGCATCTTGGAGCAGCTGTTGGTCAGTACTGGTTCTTTCCAATCCTTTCTGTATTCATAGACTATTTCTCTTAATTATATACATTATATATTTCTTTTTTGGTCTTTCACTTAAAAATTAGTTAAAATAATTTCCAACTTACAGGAAAAACTGCAACAATCAAGCAACCTTTTCCCTTGAACACTTCCACAAAGTAAGTTGCTGACATGAATCATCTCTACCCTAGCAGCTAGTTTGTATTCCTTATGAAAAGGATATTTTTCTATGTAACCACAATATAATCATCAAAGTCAGGAAATTGACATTGATATATTACTCCCATCTAATCCCCTGACCTCATTCAAGGTTTTGCCAATTGTCCTAATAATGTCCTCTGTAACAGAAGGATCTGGTTTAGAATTGTACATTGCATTTAGTTGCCATTTTTTTTTTTTTTTTATCTCCTTTCATCTGGAATCCTCAGCCTCTCTCTGACCTTGATGCTTTTTAAGAGTACATGCAGTTTGTTTTTTAGAATCCCTCATCTGGATTTGTCTGATGTTTCTTTGTTAAAAAAAAAAAAAAGTTGGTGTATGTATTTTTGGTAGGAATATCACAGAAGTGATTCTGTGTTCTTTTCATTGCATCCTGTCAGGTGTGACATAAATTCTATTTGCTCCTGTGCTGGCAATGTTAACTTTAATCTTTTCATTGAAGTGGTGTTTGTCAAGTTTATCCACTGCAGAATCACTCTCCTTTTCTTTATTCTTAATAGGTATTTTGTAGCACTTTGAGGCTTTATAAATGCCCTGCTTCTTATTAAATGTCACCTACTAGTTTAGCATCTGTAGATGTTTAATTAATAACTGAATTGGTTATTACTAATGACAGTAGCCATATGATGATTTTTCTAATTTGGTTATTTCTTCTACATTAGTAGTTATTCTGTTGTAAAAAGTTTTACCTTCTCTCACTTATTTATTTATATCAGTATAGTCTCCTGTGTTATTTAATGGGCTATAATCCATTACTACTATTATGCATTTTGATGCTCCATTTAACCCAGATTTGGCCAGTGGGACTCCTTCAAGCTGTTCTCTGTTCTTTTAACATATTTCTGTTATTATTTAAATACTTTTTGAAATGTTGGCTTAAGATTTCAGAATTTCCTTCTACTTTGCCCTGTACCACCTGCTTCTCTAAGGAATTCTGCCTTCTTTCAGGGAAGAATAGTATTTAGAAACCAAGATCTGGGTGTGCTCGTTGCTTTTGGAGTGGCTCTGCTCTCAGACACTTATTACATAGAACCATGAAATACATACTCATGTGTGTGAGAACATATAAACACATATTTATGTATACATTTACTTGAATATCAATATAATTGAAAACCCTGAGTTACACTAATACCTCCACTTCTAATCTGACATTACAATGTTTATTTCAGTTTTGTCTCTTTCCATATTTGTGACTCTCTTCTCCAAAAGTGAGAAATTTCCATCGTTTATTTTTCTCTCTCTGTCTCTGTCTCTCTGCTATCTCTCTGTCTCTGGCTCTCTCTCTCCACACACACACACACACACACACACACACACACACACACACACACATTTGATTAAATCTCCATATATAAGCAGGACCCTGCATAAATAGACTTCTCACTCCACTCAGGGTCCAAACCTCTCAGGGGTCTAGTGCATCCCCTGAGGGAGCATTCTTCCACCCTTCCGACAGAACATATGATTGTCCACCTACCAAGAAGGTTCTGACTCTCTGAGGATGGCTACGCTCACGCCCTCACACCCCTGCATTCCTGCTCTGCCCCAACTAGTTCTTTTTGGATTAAATTACCCAATTTAAGGGAGGTTGTTACCTATTTTTGATATTTATATTTGATTCCTAGATTATAAGAGTTATTACTATCTTTTAAAGAGACAAAGAAATTCAGAGATTAAGTTTCTAGTCAAAGTCACAAGATCAGTGACCCGTTGGAACTCAAGCTAAACTTGGCTTGTTCAGTCACTGTCTCCAGTGTTATGGTTTAGATTAGGTATATCCCAAAAACTTATCTGTGAAACAATGAAAGAATGTTAAGAGGTGAAATGACTGGGTTATGAGAGTCTTAACCTAGTGAATGCATTAATCCCCTGATAGGGATTAACCCAGTGGTAACCCTAGGTAGGTAGGGTGTGGCTGGAGGAGGTGGGTCATTGGAGGCGTGCCTTCAGGGTATATATTTTAATAGCTGAGCTTAGTCTCTCTCTCTGCTTTCCGATTGGCATGTCCTGAGCTGCTTTTCTCCAGCACACACTTCCACATCATGATGTTCAACCCCATCTCAGGCCCTGAGGAATGGAGTTGGCTACCTATGGACTGAGACCTCTGAAATCGTGAGCCCCCAAATAAACTATTTTTCCCTTAATTGTTCTTGTCAGGTCTCTTGGTCACAGCAGTGAAAAAGATGACTAAAACAGATGCCTTTTAAGGAAGGACCCATTATGTGATCTAAGCAGGGTTCTCTAGTTTTTCCCATATGGCCCCAGACAACCCAGCGTGAAGGATGGATATGCCCCTCCAAGTGTGCTCAGGAGCTATCACTCAGACTCCAGTCCCCAGAAGTCTCAAGGGCATAGCCAGGAGTGGAATTCAGAATGTTAAAAACTGGTAAGACACTATAAGAATGGATACTGGTTATAGTGCCAGAATATGAATCCTGTAGCCCCTCGAGGTACCAGGTTATTTTCCATAAGGAGCTCAGCGGCTGACAGGGCAGCAGCAGTGGCAATATTTGTGGTCTCAAACAGCCACTGCTAACCAGCCAGTTTGAACAATGTCAATATTTTAACAATCTGTGTGCCTGTCCAGTGCTTACTGGTGGGAGGTAAGGCCTCCAGATGCTAAGGAGACAGCATCATAAATCTGTTCACTTGGCAGGTTCAGGAAAGGATGGAAATAGACAAAATTTCCCAGGTACATTCAGGGTAAAACCAATAAACTTGATGTTGGAATGGGAGTGTTTGAAATATTGACTCATGTGGTTTGAATTGCTCCTTGTTCCTTTCTGTCAGAACCAGGAAATATCCACTGTTAGGAATGTTATAACAAAAACAGAAACCACAGGATCTGAAGGGGCTTGGAGGTTAGAAAATATCCTGAGCAAATTTTCCTTCTTTCTAAGCCTAGAGGAAGTTTTTCCTGAATTAGAAAGAGTTAGAGAATTGGAGAGCAAATTTAAAAGATTAGATTCTCCATGTTCATAAAAGATGAGCTTTGTACATTTACCATCCTTTCTCAAACTCAGGGTAGGGTAGAGTCAAGAAATTTGAATAGCACTGGGAACCCTGTGAAGAGAAAAGACGTTTGCTTGCTTCCTCAGGGGAACCACCTGCTTCCGCTCGTGCCTCAGTGATGGTGGAGCAGTAGAATAATTTTCTTGTTTCTAAAAGAAGCCTAAGAAATGTGACAACCTTACCAGGCTGCCTATAGCAGCAGAATCATTTTTGTACTGCAGAGGCATGGGGATACCCTGCTTCATTGAGCAATGCTTTAGAAAACAAGGAACAACTTGACAGTGACCACCCTGACACGGTAATAATGCCGTCTTCAGAGGGGGCCAACATATGTGCATGATAACTCAGATACAATAGCTATTCAGTGCTTTATTACAAGCAAGAGAAACAATTTGATGACTGAGTTCAGTCACAGGGAAAATGAGTAATCTTTGAACTCTTCTCTCCCTTGGGAAATAGGAATTTTAGTATAAATTAGGTTTGGTTATTGAAATTAAAGTTACATTTTTTGCACACTTGAGTTGGTGAACTGCCATTGTCCTCTCTATACCTGGTACTAATCAACAGCAGGATTGTGTACTTCTTTTTCCAAGATGGCCCAAAGTAAACTGCCCATGTGTGAAAGAGACAATTCTGACTCAGCAGTGCCAACAGCTCACAGATACTCAATGCCGGCAGAAACTTTTGAACTCCACTATTTTGCAAGTGACAGTGACTTGGGGGAATGTAATTATCCAGGACAGTTCTACCCACATATAGCATCTGTTTTGCAGTCAGTCCCTGCTGCTTGAATACACTTTGGCAGTAGGTTTGACTGAGGCACAAAGGAGTCAAGCAGCTTGACCGGGCCACGCAGAGAGGTGGTCTCTCAGTCCACCTTGAGATGTAGGACCTTCCTGGCATTCATTTATCTGCTGTAAACACTGGGTCTTCCTGTCTTATGAATGCAGCTGCAGTCTCTTGCTGAAAATTTTGCCTTCTTTCACATAGAAGGCGTAATTAAGAACACAGCTGCAAATTGGCTCTTCTCAACAATTTTCCCTGCTGTCCCATAAAATGTGAAAAATATGGGCCAGTACATTGATTAGACAGACTCTTAGGGTTGAATTGTGTATAATCTACCCACTTCTGTCACTTTGCAATAAGTTTTTGCTCTTCCACTGGAATTTAAAGAAGTGAATGGAAAATAACAGTAGCCTGGATGTTTCTTTCTTGGACACTTCATGGATGCAGAAGGGCAAATCCTGGTGTAGGTATACAACACACATGCATTGTATCTTGTAGAGCAAATGTTGATCTATTTATCTCTTCTCTGAATTTGTGAGTGAAGAACTGCTGAAGAAAGTAGTCACTTATTTTAGGTCTGCCCATCTGTCAGATAAAATGGGAAAGGAAATGTATGTGAGTGTACATACTTCCTAGGGGGTCTTCTTTCCATTTTGGTGTTGTTGTATAGTGTAGTGGATTTACTATGTACGCCAAAGATGTAGGTTCAAGTCCCATATCTACCATTTAAGTTCTGAGACCTCAAGCAATTAATTTAATCTCTAGGATCCTCAGTTTCTCTGTCATGCTGTAAGAGTGATTGTCTTGTAGTAGTTGTTGGGAACACTTAATGTTTACAAACTTAGGCTAGTACAGTGTTTAGCCCATGGTATGTGCTCAATAAATTGTGTGATTAGCCAAATTTTCATTGAGAAATAAATAAGCCTGTTAGAAGGAAATAGGGTAATCTAGCTTTATTTTCATTGAATCACCATAACATTGACACAAAGTGATTTTTATTAGCCTGGGGCTATTAAATTCAAGGAACGGATGGAGAATATTGCTTTGTGTAAGCTCTCCAAACATCCTGTTTTGAAAGAAAAATACCCAACAATGAAACCCCTTGTAACCTAGTTCTAAAAGCAAAGAGAGAAGTGGTCCTGCGGCATTGACTTTTAAAGCAAGCCACCTATGGAGGACAAGGTACAGAGAAGGCACCATAAAGACATGGTCTACATTTTCTTCTGTCTTTATTCACTTCACTCTGGTTCTTATCCAAATAATGAGCTTGAGAGAGTTCTTGCCAGTCTCACAGCAAGCTCCCAACTGAATTTTCCCACTCAGACTCTCTAGTTAGTGGCGGACAATGCACAGCTACCTCTTCTGTCAATTCATCCTGATAAATGGCTGGGTCATTGTGGAAAACGTGGCCCTAGACTGTGGGATGAAACAATAGTGTGAGGGGGTGCTTGGTCTTACATGGCCCCCCAAAGCAGAGGAAAAATGGCAAGTGTAAAACAGCAACCTGCAATGGAGGGGGACTGACACTGTTCCTACTGGGCTGCTGCCCTACTTAAGCTCCTCGGGAAGATCCAGCAGGAAGAAAAGCCAAGGTTCAGTGCTTTGCACAGGCACAGTTAATGCACCTGTATCCTCCCTATAGATGCAAAGTCAGATTTGAAATTCACAGAGGACATCTCCAGCCAGAAGATAATGCGTTCCATTAAGTTTTTCAGCTTTTCTGTACTCTCAAAACCACCCTCTTCAGTCCTGCCTACCAAATATATTCATAAAGAAATGAGCTGGAGAAATAAAAGGACATGCACATAAATAACATTCTTTGTAGAATAAAACAGATGTGTAAATCTCTTTGCTGGTACTTATTCTAATGAAGAAGATTACATTCATCTTAAGTATTCACCTGTATGGAGCAGAGGAGAGCTTTTAAGATGTGAACAAGCAGATTCCCTGTGGTAAAGAAAAAAAAAAACTGGATTTGCCCTGTCAGGGGAAGTGCTACTCCACAATTTAAGTCCCCACAAATGCCATTCAAAGCCACGGCACTTTTATTGGAGACAGATGAGCACAGGACTCTTGGATGCGGGGTGGTGTTGTTTGACCTTTGTTCTTCACATCCCTCAGGAGAGCAGACAACACCTCTGTTTGCAATGTTTCTTCTGAATGATTTCCCGCCTCGTGGATTGACAGGTACTCTGATTATCTGCCTAAGGAAAATGAAGGGATAAACAGCTGAGAGATGAAGATTGACTTGAAAGGACTGCGTCGAGGAGTGTGTGTTACCTTGGATAAAGAAGAGTATAAAACGGGGCCACGCAGAGAAATGTCAGATTAGCACCTAAATATATTTTGAAGAGAAACATAGCATTTTGCCAAAATGGTCTTTACTTGAATGGTAACGATTCCAGATTGTCACTGTCACAAGTCTAGAGATTTATCTGAGGAAGATAAATGCCTTTCTCTTTTTACCATCTAGAACATTGTTCTGTAATGGGGGTTTTGAGGCATCTCATTCAGTAGTCTTGGGTGGAGGCCAGGGATCTTTATTTGAAAACTTTCTCCTGATGAGTGAAGGTGATGAAAGCCAGCATGGGGAACAAAAATAAAACAAAACATATGATTGATGCTTAGTAAATAATGAAGTGCTTACCTCTTGATACATCATCCCAAACTCAGACTTTTGGTTCTGTTTATAAATAAGATAGACTTTCCCCAATCCTGTTCTTTAAAAAAAAATTAATTGGTGCATTATAGTTATGCATATTAGGGAGATTCTTTGTTACATATTCATACATGCATACAAAATCACCCCATTCCTTTTTTCCACTATTTTTATTATTAATTTTTAAATTTGTTCAATTAGTTATACATGACAGAATGCATTATGCATTTTGATAAATCATACATAAATGGAGTGTAATTTTTCATTTTTCTGATTGTACATGTTGTGGGGTCACATCGGTCATGCAGTCATACAGGTACATGAGATAATAATGTCTGTTTCACTCTACTATCCTTCCTACACCCATACCCTTTCCCCTCCCTTCACTCCCCTCTACCTAAAGTAACTCTATTCTTTCCTAGAGTCCCCCCTTATTGTGAATAGTCATCTACATATCAGAGAAAACATCATCTCATTCTTGATGTCGAAGATACCTTTTCTATATGGTGAAATCCATCTAGGTCAGAAAGACCAAGAGATGTCTGTTGAAATTCTGTTTGATTCCTTCATGGTCTCAATCCTCTTTTCCCCAACAATCCATCTTTTCACCCTCTACTCAACTTTGACTGATACTAAGGGCAGGTACTATGTAGCTGAATATCACTACCTAATATTGAATTTTATTCTTGGTAGGGTTAGATCTAGAAACAAAGAAATGCAGTTAGTAAAAGGAAACTGTTTCCTACCCAGTTGCTAGAGCTTGGATGTTTATGTCCTCCAAAGGCCCTTGTGCTTTGCCCTGAGAGTGTGGTATTGGGAGGTGCTACGGTCTTTAAGAGCCGGGGCCTCATGTGAGGTCCTTAAGTCACTGGGGGTGTGCCCTTGAAGGGGAATGAAAGACCCCACTTGTCCTCTCTCTTCTGCTCTGGTTCAATATGTGCGCAGTTTGCTCTATTATGTATTTCATTGTGATGTACCATCTTCATCATTGGCCTCCCAGTCTTGGACTTGAACCTCCAGAATGACAAGACAATGTGGCCTCTTTTTACTTTATAAGTAGCTTACTTCAGATGTTTTGTTGTAGTGAAATGAAGCTGACTGATACACCAGTTTTATAATTGACTTGGGTTTTCCTTGAAGAAAAGAGTATGAAGGCTGTTTCTAATGTAATTTTGGTGTTTTTGAAGATAAAAAGGGAAAAGAGCTGGAGGAAAAGGATCCTATGGACATGGTAACCAAAAAGAACAGCAAAATCAGAAAATTCCTGGCTACATAAAAAAAATCAATGTTTATCATTTCTGTTTTAATCTCACTAGGTTCAATGATCTGGTGGGTTGCAGAAGAAATTTCTTTCAAAACTAGCAACACCAGCAAATGATGGAGACTTTTGAAACAGCCCTGCATTATCTCCCTTTCACTAAAGTAGAAAACAGAGCCACAGCAAAGCTATTTTGACGACCTTTCTGCTGTGTGATGTCTGCATTGCCCACTATGTCGAGGCCCAGGCGTGGCAGGGGAACTCATCTGGGCCTAGACAAATGAGGTCATCAGGCCTTCATTTCTTTACCCTTGGCCATGACTTGCACTGCTTTAATCCCTCTGCTCACATTGCCGCTGAGGCGCGGCATAATTCTTGTCATTAAGAGGGTGTACAGTTTTGTGTGTGATTGTGTGTGCATTCTCCCAGCTCACACTTCACTTTTGGGTTTTTTTCTTTGTTTGTTTGAAAATTAAAACCCTCAGCCACTGATGACTGGATATGAAAAACACTCTGAATAGAATTTCTTTTTTTTTTTCCCAAAATCTGCTCCACAGCTGTGTTTGTATCCATCCAAGTGCTATGGCCCTGCCCCCTTTTCATGGGACCAGGAAAAGGCAGATCAGCCTGAGGAGGCCAGGTGCTCACTGAACAGGACCTTTCTCGTGGGAATGACCTCTGCCCCGAAGGAACACATGCAGCCTTTCCCTAGCCGTCTGCACATTCACAGTCTGCTCAGGTGCATTTATGTATTTCTTTTATTTTTTCTTTGCAATTATCTCCTCTCCCCACCCCTGCAACAGAGACCCCCACATACTTGTCATTTTTTCCAAGGGAAAATTTGGAATATCTGGGTAACATGAATGATGGGCTCCAAACCTCAGAAGAACATGCAGTTTGTTTTTTTCATCTGTGCCTTTCAGAAGGGAAAACCAACCAACAAACAAAAAAATGTGTATAGTTATTTTGTGTTCAAGACAATGCAAATGGTCAGGACCACTCTTTGCTGTGTTTGTGTGTCTTAGAGGACTGAGGGACACAGCCCAGACAATGCAGGGTTCCCTTGAGTCAGCTGCTACACATGGAGCCCAGTCAGGTCTGTTCTCCTTGTGTCCACAATACACTTTGCCACTGCTTTTTCTCTGGAAGAGCCGCTCCCTCCCACTCCCTCTGAATGCTGCTCACTGGTCTATTCTACCCAGTGTTGTTGTGATTGTGCCTCAGGGGTCCTTAACATAGGTCTTCTCTCCTCCCCACCTCTGACCGCTCTACTCATCTCACCTGATTCATCTTCTCACCTCCCTGCTGTTCTTGTTCTTCAGACTTGCCAAATGCAGCCCTGCTGGGTTGCAGAGAACATTATGTCTGATCTGGCAGTATTCCAGAAAGGTTAAGAGGGATTTCCTGCCTGGGGGAGAAAAGAGGGACCACACTTTGTTGACCTCCTCCACATTCTATCTAACCTTACAGATGACAGCTTGACAACATGTGGAGAAACTGAAGCAATATTGACTTCACCTCAAACTTTTAAGAGGCCACTGCCATGTTCAGAGCTGTGGGGACCTGATGACATTTTCAACCGGGAACCTGAAATGATCTAGACATCTGCATCGGGTTTCCCTCAGAGAGTGCTGAGGAAAGGGCCCCAGATTTTAATGATGCCACAGTTTCCTCCCTCATTCTACCTCCTGCTCTTTTATATATATATATAAAAGATATATAATATATATCTTATATATATATTTATATATATATATATATTTATAAAAGGGAACATTCGAGAAAGCTGACTGCAGCAACTTTGATTGCTGGCCAGATCCCTGGCAAAAGCCTGTGCTGGCTGGAGCCAAGCATTGTGTGTGATTTTAGGACCAACAGTGGTTTTACAGTGCAGCTGTGTGCAGACCAGGCACCTTGCTGAGGCCCCAATCACAGAATAAGGATGTACCATCAGCAAGACTTCTGCTTCTTGCTGTTATTTCTCTCTGGAATGTGGTCAATCTGCCACTGTGGCAGGCCAGAACTGTTGTAATATGTGGTCCACAACTGATTTGTTAGGAAATACCTTCAGTGTTTAATGATAGAAAATCACCTCAATCTCCTTAAGACAGCACCTGCTCTGTGGGCTGTGCTCCACATGTGAACCCAGAATTGTCAGCAAATTCTTTCCTGAGATGTCACCACTGAAAGTTTATGCTGCACTTTGGGTTCTTCCTTGTTTGTCAAGCTGACTGTAGATACAGGCACTTGACTTCTCCTCATTTTGCAAATGTGTTGATTTGAAGATGAATTAACACATTTAGTGGCTTATCAGGTAGCAGCTCATTGCCTTCATTAGGTGGCAGGAAGTCTAGAATTGGGACCCCATTTACTTCCCCTTCCCCTTTCTTTTTCTTCCCCTTTCTCTTCTTTCTGTTTTGATTTTCTAGTGGTTATTGTTAGTGTGGCTTACCTTGATTGAATTTGTTCCTGAACGTTTCGGTGACAAGCACGTGTGTAGATTAAATTTGGAAGGAAGCATATGCTGGTGCTCTTCTATAGAACTTTCTGCTATCATGCTGTCTCATCGCAGCTGTCCAGTTTGGTAGACATTAGCCACATGTATCTATGGACACATGGTTAATATTATAGAGGATCTAAATTTTTAAATTTTATTAGTCTAATTTTATATTTAGTTACTTGTGATTCCTGACTACTTTATTAGATGGTACAGAGTTATAGACCAACCCGTCATTTTGCAGATGAAAAATGAGACCCAGGCAGGTCTTGGCTTTTTTCCCAAGAGTGTATAGTTAGTAGTTGACCCAAGCCAGCTAAAAGATTAGTTAGCACATTTTGAATAATATTAATTTTTTGATATCTCAGCATATGTTTTTAAGAACTTATATCTTAGAAAATAAAAGAAACAAGCGAATACTAAAATACAATTACATTTTGTACCAGGTTAACACTCTACAAAATTGATTTGTACAGAAAGAGAGCCCCCAAAAGAGAAATTAGGCTGGTTAAGACCAGCCTGATATTCCGCAAAGGGCCCTAGGGTGGAGCTGTTGTATAACTTCTGAGGCCTGCAAAATCCAAGCTCAAAAACCCAAATCAATGAAAATCCTCCTTTTCGTCCTGTTTCTGCTGTGTCCACCTCTAACAGTTTATTCTTTTATGTTCAGGTCTTTGAATATTTTACCTCCTAGAAGAAAGAGAAAGAAAATTCCGTGAGTCTACAAAAATAGAATTCCATACGTAGGAGGTAAAAACTGAAGTTTGGTACTGCTTTTAAAATGTATTGAGGATACTATGCAGATTAACCCCAAAGGAAGTTTGAGCATATATTTATTGATGTTTCCAATAGGTAAAGATGGATAACAGACAGACAAAAACCCATCAATGCTCTGAGGTCTTGTTCTCTAAGGCATTCCTTAATATCATCAAAGAGTCCCTGAATTATGAGCCTTGGTCACAATGTCATTGGTGGGAAAGATTGGGGCAATGTGTATTTTCAGACTGTAGTGGTACAAGTATATTTGACAGGTAATGTTCGAGTTTTCCGTGTGTGGTTTCTAGAGGCCTGACTGAAGGGAGTATTAAGAATTTTGTGTATAAGCAACATAGCTCCTTAGAATCTGAGGCCCCCAGGTTCTGCCACTCCCATCCTATTAATGCTGTTCTCTCTCCTGGAGAGAACACTTCATGTAGACATTCAGTAATGCCTCATGCCTTGTAATTCCCTTAAAAGTTAATGAACGTGTTAGAATTAATTTTAATAAATGTTGATTAATTGCAGTTTGACTTGCGTTTTGAAGAACAAAGACACCCCACAGTATTTGGCAGATTTTTCTCAGTCGATTTGAAGGTCCTCACAGCAGATGGCAGTGTTGCTCTGCGGATGCTACTGGGCAAGGCTCGTGCCCAGACTGGACCAGAAAATTCCCACACGGACCCCCCAGCTGAGCTCTATGATGAGAAGCACACCCAAATTAGAGCCTGGACAGAGACAGAAGGAAAGGACCCAGGAGAATTCAGAAGAGTCACTGAGATTTTTATGAATTCAAAATACAGGAATCATTTCAACCTTCTGTAATTTAGTTCAGCCAAGATTTACTGACTTGGTTCAGAAACACATACGAAAAACATGGACAAAGAATTTTAAACAGTTACTCAGTGTATTCGTATATTTGTATTATATGTCTCTGAATGTGTATGTGTGTGGGTAGGGGAAACAGAATGGAAGAGGAGGAAAGAGGTATAAGTGATATTAGAACATGCTGTCTATAGATACATACATCTCTCTCTATCTACACTATAAATATTACACATAGATCCTGTAACTAGCCAAGAGTTGATGTTCAGGTGAAAATCTCTTGTTACAGGTACAGTTGGGAGACCAACTGAATGTTTTTCTCGTCTAGAGAATGAAGAGAGAGAACTAGTGCTCTTCCAAGGTCACTTCCAGCCCTGATATTCAAGAAGTTTGTGAATATTTTCATATAGTCTGGCACTTGCTACACCTTCAGAGTTTACAAAACAGACTGCTGTCCTTCAAATCACACTGGTGTCGGTGAAGTCACAGAGCTGGATTGCTCTCAATGTCATATCTTATTTGGCCTTTGGATGCTATTTAGCGAGACTCCTGTCCAAATGGCATGTGATGGTGACCAAGGCAATTAGAGAGATTGATTTGGCATGCATGATTTCATTCTCTGCTTCCTACAGTGAGAGATGAAGGAGCCCATAAGGGCCCAACATAACCAAATTTGATTTTGCCCAAATGAAGACATTAATTTTTCAAGTGATTTTGGTATTATAATAACACTTAAGCTTAACTTAAATGTCATTTTTAAAGAATAAGCATTTCAGAAAGGATTTTCAAAATTATGTCCTTTCAAAATTTTGTTGTTTTTACATTAGTTTATGGTCTAAAAAGTTGTAAATTTTCAAGTTAATGTTATTTTCCGCACCTTTTTTTGTGTATTATGTCACATCAATCTGTTCACTAATTTGAGGTTTCTTCATTACTATTGTTTTAATGTCATATGAAGGCATTAAAATGTCACAGAATAATAACCTTGAACAAAAAAAGCATGGCTAAAAAGAGCTCTGATATTTTCTGTATATTGATTTCCTAATTGGATTAGAGTCTCCCTTTGACACAATTCCAAGAAAGTAAAGGGTCAGGCCACGATTCACAACTGGTTGGATCTCCTCCCAATGACCATGGGTGATGCTCATTCATTCAACAAACCCTGATTAAGGAAGGGTCTACAGTGGGCGCTGGTCAGTGTTGCCAGCACTGCCCAGGCAAACAAATTCCTGGTGGCATTTCCAGGTGAGAAGGAAGGAAAGGCAGCATGAGTTTTGAAGTCTGTTTCAAATTCCTTTCATGTCTGCCTTGAACAGGAGGAAGAGCCTTTGGGAGTTACTGAGGACAGTTGAAATGGCAGGTGGCCCAAGAAAGGATGCTGAAGCCCTCTTCTCCATTTGCCTGGAAACTATGTGTGGCTCCTAGGTGACAGCTCTGGACTTTATGGGAAGTTCTTGGACCAGCCTCAAATATCTGGTAGTTTTCCTGTGAACTCAGAGCTTGAAGGTAGAAGCAGCTTGCCAGTGTTATGAGGCCTGCAGACAGCTTGTGAAATGGCAGCTGATGGGAACATATGCTTTGTGAGATTTTGAGATGTTGGGAGTGTTGTTGGTCTTTTGCTGAAATATTCAGTACAGATACTCCTACAGCACTATGACCATGAGATACCTATTTCAGAAAAGATTAATTGGTGAATTTTATTTCATTTAAGTGTTCTAGACTTTCCTGTTGAGCCATCTTGCTGATGGGACTAGTCAAGTTAACTGTAAGTTTCCTGGTCCTGCCATACCCTCCAGTCATACCCACCTCCTGGGAGTTACTTGGGTCCTCTGCATTGTGGAATAAAATGATCAAACATTTACCACGTAGTAAGTGCTTTTAGATGCCTTGCTTCATTTAATCTTCACAATGACGCTATTAATTGGTTATTATACTAATGACATTCTATTGAGGATCAAAGAAGTCTCTTGAGGCAGGATTTAGAATATTCCATTCTGTGACATTCTAAAGTGCATGTCATTACTGTCACCAGATGAAACCATCCTCACAGGGATCTTATGTACGTGCAGCACCTATTCTTTGCAACATCTACTGAAGCATCAGAATTCTTTTCAACTGAGAGATAGCAAATAGGCAATAAGACTGTTATTTAGCATCTCCATCCACCCTCATATTGTTAAAATTTATAATCTTCTAATCTCTTGGCAAGACTAACAGGATTGCAGACTTTAGCATCTTTGAGAAGCAGCAGCAGCATCAGATGTCTCATCCAATGGAGATCTGGTTATCTTAGCCTTTCATGTGCTTCATTAAATCCTTTGTTCTTGACCTGTTCAAGTGAGCTGCCTGAGTATTGCCATTTGGCTGACCAGGAAAGATGAGTGGGGCCCCAACTGGAGAATAAATGAGGTAGATATGCAGATGGCATTAGTACTAGAGTCCAATTTGTTATGTATGTATTTTAAATAGGTTTCTAGGGTGTTAATTTAATTTAAAAATGAAGTTTAAAGTTAAATTGCATGTCAAAGGAGAAAAACTATCATTGTAGATTCATACTGGTGTGATATAGATAAAATAATAGAGTTCATCCAGGGCCTACTTCATAACTGGAAATAGCAATTAAGTAAAACTGGCCTTCTTAAGAATTACAGTGAAATAAAATGAAATTGTGCCCAATGGGATTTGCTTATGTCTCTCTTTATCTGACAACCTTCAAAGAACTGAGTAAGAATAGTTAAATTGTATTCTAACAATGGCTCAATAATTCATATATGACTTCTAATATTCCATCTATACAATTGTGTCCTTTAATGTGCCACAAACCATAGTGATCTCATGGTTGGTGAGTAAAGTTCACTAGATGCATTTGTTAAAAAGAATTTTAAAAAGTGGCTTCACTGCACTTTCATTATATATAAAATCATCTCCAAGATTCATCTTGCAAACGTTCATTAGCAGGATACATTTTGGTGTTTTCAAGATAAATAAACAGCATTGAGTACCTCTGAGAAGAAAAGCCATGTGACTATTATCTTTGCAATGCTGAAAAATATATAAATATATAAATACATAAATATATATATATAAATATATAAATATATAAATACCTTCTAGCAAAAAGTTCTCCTCTACAAGACAATTGGATTTTGGTGACTTTTTTCTTTAAACCCATTATCTTTGACATTTTTTTCCCTGAAGTACTCCCAGAAATTAATATGAAATTTGGCTAGTAAAAAATTTACATTGGTTCTGTCATATGACTCTGAAATTTTAGGTTGGTGCCTAAGGTTGGGCTGAGTTTCTTCATATTCCTTAAGGTAAAATTGCCAAAATGATATTCATGATCTTCTTATCTTTGTGTTTAAACAAAATGACGCTATCTTAAAATTAAAGCTCTATGATGACTTTGAGTAGATGCTTCATTGCCATTTCTGATTATTATGTATAAAATATAAAAAGAATCTATTCATTTTATTTTTTCCTTCCTTTATAAACCACAAACATGTTAGTTCAAGTGAATGCCAGGTACTTACAAAGCCCCAAATGATGCTTACAATTTATAAAATGCTTTCACGTACATTATAGCCTTTACTTTAATATTCTAAATGTCCATGAAATAAAACTGAGCACCAATGACCTGAAAAAAATGTATAATTAATTAAATAATACTTGGCTTAATTTCCCACTTTTATTTCTAGTTTTATTTGCTTCTTAATTGTTTATTTGCATCTGGGCTAATTTTCACATCTGAATGACTGCTGGGTGCATATTTGGATATGACAGTGGTAAGTTTTAGAGTTGGCAATTTAAGGATTGATATAAAAATGAATAGGATTTCCTCAAGAAGAGGATTAGGATTTTGCCTGGGGAAAATTGGTATTTTCTCAGTCTGTGATCACACTGTTGAAGCTTAGAAAGTAATTCTAGGCTCCTGAATATATTCTAAGGCCCTGTGCATAATTCTCACTCTAAGGAATGGGAAGACTCATGGGTACAGGTGGACTGAACAGGTGATCCTCTGCTGAGCCCCTTCAACAAGGTAGAGTATTAGCTATAGTAAGTGCCCTGTGGATTGTGGGGTAGACACAAATATAATAACACAAGGCCAGAGATAAGGTGGTGAGGTCAGCTGAGCAGTCTTTGTGACATTCCAGAATAATGCTTTTTATTTCTCTTAAGGCCTTGCATTTTTATATTTATATTTAAAATAAAAAACAGGAGAAAATATGTCATTTTTTCCCCTGAAATGTGAAGGGAAGTTCTCCTAAATATGAAAAGCATGATAAGGTATAGTCTTGCAAGAGATAATATCTAAAGAGCAAAAGATCTTTAATTGCTGGTAGCCTGATATTTTTGCTTTACTGTTATATATATTCAGATAGGGATATTTATTTACTTATCGTAGATACATTTGTTTAAATTCATACACAAAATATACAAAATGTAATGGTCATATAAAAGTCTGATTCTGGAGGGATATAAAACGTATTTATTATTTTTCAAAGCGGTCAATGCGCCTATGTTCATGTCAGGAGATCAATGCAATTTCCAACACCTTGGGGCCATCGCTAATGACTGTTAGCTCATGAGACAATAACTGATTCAAGTGTATTTTTTCAATGGAAAGAAAATGACTGCTCTACATATTCTGTAAACTCTAGTAGCTTGGCATAATGAGAATTTGCCATTGAAGAGATGATGATGGTTTATGTGAGTTGCTAAGAATCACGTGCCATAACCAGAATAAAAACATTTCGGATTTCCTGCAGTAAGTTAATGACAAGAGCAAATCTAATTTTTAGTATAAGAAATATTTACTATGTGTTTTTTCTTCCTAAAGTTAATCATAAGTTACACAATAAAAAGGGCATCTGCTAATGAACAAAAACAAGGAGACTTAGGATGGGTTACTACAACATGGGTGATAATAGTGACAAAAACTGGGTCGAAAAGCATAAAACCATTTTGGAAGAATATCTGTCACATTGGAGCAATCCTAAGTATTCTTAATAATATTGTTTTGTTCTAGGAGATTTCTACTGAAAAACAATTTAATTTTTTTGATACATCTGGTTTATGTCCAATAAATATCATCCATAGGTATTATTAGATATAATCTGATTCAGTAAAGGTGTTAACAAGTCTTGAATTTTAATTGAGCTAGGTCAAATTAAAATTAATTAAAATTTGAGCTAGGTCAAATTTTCTCAACAGAAGATGCTGGGCAAAATTTAATGAATAAAAGGCAGTAAATAAAAAGGTGATATAGATTAATTGCACCTAGAGAAGCATCAGGAAATATGCAGAATGGTTGTAGCCCATAGATAGCCAGGAAGGGAAAAGAAAAGTAACAACTTTGCAATCTCATCTGTTCTTAATTTATGATAAAAAAATTGGCTATATATTTTGGCAGGTATATTTTATGTCAGTAAAACATTATGTCAAAAACATTTTTTGAGGTTTGGAGATGTGTAAAAGATAGTTATAAGTTAGTGTGAAAGAAAAAAGTATATAAAGTATAAATACCATTTTCCCTGCACAATTGGAATAATCTTTCCCTAGGCCTATTTGTAGCAGATGCTCTGAAATTCCAGATCTATAAGCGTGTAAATTTTTTACACACTGTATTCCTGCTTAGTTTCATTTAAAAAGGCTGACTGACTCACCAGACTTGTAAAGAAGTAACAAGTTTGTCTTGGATGTCAGATTTCATTTCTTATAAATCCCATGCATCTCATTAGACTTACCTGAAAACTTGATGAAATATATATGATGTATATGCTGCTTCAACAAAGAAAAATATTTGTGAGCTTCTTTTAAATTAAGTGAAGTAATGCAAAGCATGAATGGGTTGTTAATGAGATCATTAAATTTTGGGAGTAATGCATTATCAGTTGATACAGAGAAAGGGTATAGCTGAATGTATCCATAGGGTAAGAGAAGCCAGGGAAACTATTTCTGTAGAGTTTACATAGATAGCCTTAACTAAAAAGTATAAAGGGAAAAGAAGTTACTGAAATGATCTGTGTTAAAGGTAAATGTATAGTAGAAATGAAATTATCTGAAGAAATGTCATGGTTTGTGGGATATATTTTAGCTTTTTCTTTCTTATTTTCCTCTTGTGTTAATTAGATATGTAAAGCCAGAGTGCAGTACTTGTATTTGAGACATTAAACAATATATTGGACTTAAAAATAGACTATTTTTAGTATTTGGTTCTTCTGTGGCAAAATCAAGTTCTAAAGTGATAGTGTGCTTAGAAGTCCTTTTTAACCCTTTGTTTTAGGGTTTATTTTCAAGAATTCTGGAATTATAACTTTGATCTAGAAAGCTATTGAACTTAACAAATTTATGGTAAAACTTATAAAGCAAGTGAAATCTATAAACACATAACCTGTATCATGTCTTAAATCATAGTTAATTCTATAAAGAATATTGCTTTATTTTTCTTAGAAGAAGAATATAAAAATTTACTTAAGAATTTTGATAAATTTCAGTCTCCTATAGACAGAGAGAAAGAGATAATTCTAATGACCTAGAAAGGTTACCTGAATAAGCCTCATAGAAGAAATTTGAACAAGATTGGCCATGACTGATGAAGTTGGTGTCTAGTCACCCCACAAAAAAGCCTGCCTGAATTACAAATATTTCTTATTTTATTGTGCATAGAAGATACCATAAGGAGGAGTAAGTAATTAAGGCTTGGGGTATGCAGTAGGGGAAGATAAGAAGGGAAAGTTGGGGCAAATAGATAGTTGGGCCCCAAGGAAATGGACACATGGATTTAGCACATACCAGTCAATGATCATCTAATTTCACTTTTGCATACAAGAAGCCTTGGACTGTAAAATTCCTGACAAGAGATAAGTGAAAAACTACAGTATTTCCCCCTATCTGCAGGGAACATGTTCCAAGACATTTTTATAAATACCTGAAACTGTGGCTAGTACTGAGCCCTACATATACTACGTTTTTTCTTATATATATTTATACTTATGATTAATGTTAATTTACTAATTAGACCTAGTAAAAGATTAACAACAATGAATAATAATAATGGAGAATGACTATAACAATAAACTGTAATGAAATTTATTGAGACTTATGAATTGCTTATTTCTGGAATTTTCCATTTAATATTTTGGATTGAGGTAGACCCAGGGTAACTGAAGCCAGGGAAAGCAAAATTGTAGGTGGGGGACCGCTACAATTAGCAGATGTCCATTGGCTTGATTAGATGGGGCACTCATTGGGGGCAGTGACTGTGCTCTTCACCCTATGTCCTAGGAAAGTATGGCTCAGAGCTGTGTTTGGTAAACTACTGAATGAAGGAATTACTACATAAATGAAGCACCAAGCACATATAGCAAATATACTTGGCTATTTGAATATATTCTGGGAAAAATAGAACTAAATTTAGTGATTTGAGATTTGTATCCTAATGTTAGTGAAATTGTTAATGAAATAAAATATTAAAGAAAATGGAGAGAGCCCCGTCCCCCACCAAATAACCCTCACAAAACCCCACCCAAATACATCCTATTACAGTTATTCAGGACCATAGCCAATTAAGTACTTTGGAGTGGCCCTCCTCAAAGTGTGAGCTGCAGATCAGTACTAGTGTGCAATGAGACTAAGTGTTTAGAAAATTTTAGAGCAGTTTAAGTAATTTTCTGTCTCTTGAATCTAATAATGAAAAAATTGGGACTTGCATTTATATGCCTCTATTTTAAATTAGTTTTTCAGTAATTAATTTTTAATGACATTTAAAATGATATCAGTCTGTGATGGGTTGGAAAAATAACAACAAAACTGTTCCTTCATCATTAATCATATGAGAAACATTGCTATAGAGGACTTAAACTCTAAAAATACTATGCAATTCCCCAAACTACACACAACTGACAATTAAAAAATCCTAAATATTAAAATGTGTTTAAAAAAATGACACAGATTCTTCCTAGATGTTTTGTTCTCTTTCTGTCTCTCTGGGCCTCAAGTACTCATTCCATCTACCTCTTGGTGAATTTAGCCCTGTGACAAGATTCCCAAATAAGATGAGAAGGGCAAGCAGCTTTCATGGTTCTTATTGACTGTAGTATCTGGGTTAGCCACTGGGCCAGTGGAGAAGCAATCTAATCCACATGTGTCTCTTCTCTGTGTAACCTGGACAAGTTTCTCCTTCTGTAGGGGCCCATGTATCCAGGACACATTAGGGTTATTTCGTGGTAATGAATTCCTGTCCCTAACATGGTTAAAACCAGTGGCTCTCACATTAGAGGGAGTAGACAAGTGCAGGAAAATATAATTTAACATGCAGTTATCTGCTTTTTGTAATTTTCAGTTCAGGAATGAATAGTCTGGACTGGAGAGATTCTTTGGATTGCTCTGTCAAATGGGATAAATCATTTTGCTTGCAAAATGAACAGTGGGCTTAAATGAACATCAGCAGTTTCAGAGCTGGTGCACCCAATTCCACACTTCTGACTCTTTTAGAGCTCCCATTGATTTTAATGATGATGTTCAAAGATTCAGTCTGTCACACTTATATGAGAACTGGCCTCATAAAATGTGCCTGAAGCTGGTGGATTTTATCGGTAGGTAGGGTAACACCGATCACCTTGGGGAAAATACTTGTAATTGGCTTAACTCTTGCTGTTTGTGATTGATCATCTGTTCTGAAAAAAGATGATTTGGTGTAGTCTACCCAGTAATTTTGTAGTCACATGGAACGCTAGCTGGCTAGAGAGCAAAAGTAAGTTTGAGTTCTTTATTTTAAATTTCCTTTCAAAATACAGTTAACTATGCTATCATATGTAGGTGTCCAAGGATGGTCTAATAAACACAGCATTTTGATTACCCATTAAATAGTAATGTACTAGATGCTATGGAGAGTATACAAGAGGGGAGCACAATGTTTTCATGTATACATTTGTATGTAATTTGAACTACATTTAGTTTTCTCGAGATATGAATGCAGTATTCTGTGTTTTTCTTTTAGAGTCAAGTCATAGGTACCTCAGAGATTCTTGATACTTTATCATTTCTCAAGTGTCACAGAATTCCTGAGGATATGATTTAAAATCCACGTCTGAAGTTGGACAGAGGTCATTTCTACTCACTGGCCAAAGCCAGTTATCAGGTTACACCTAACTTCAAGAGGGTGGAGAATTGTAATATTCTTTGCACATGAAAGAAGGGAAGAATTGGAGATATTGGTGAGCAATGGTTACTTTTACCACAATTATCAAGTATTAAAAAGGTAGGCAGAGTCATGAGGAAATAGAATTTTATACACTGATGAGTATGTATGAATTGGTTCAATTTTATAGATGGCCATTAGAAGTGATTAGCAAAATATACAATTTATTTGCTCTAGCAATCTCAGCTATGATTCTGGTTGACTTTGCTGAACTCTTACTATGTACCAAGTACTGTAATGAGATATTTACACACTTTATTGTATTTAGAGCTTACTTTTGAGAATTTATTCTAACAAAATAAATGAACATATGTGTAAAAATCCCACAAAAACTTCTTTTTTAAAAAATGGAAAATAACCTATTTGTCCACCAAAAAGGGATTAATTAAATAATATATCTACACAATGGAGCACTATGTCATGGATTTGTGCTTTTGGCCATTATCTATGATTTAGTGAAAAAAGGAAACAAATATTATATTATCACATTTAAATATACACAGAAAAAAGTTTGAAAAGATAACCACTTAATTTTTTTAAATATACTTCATTTGGTGTGATAAAATGAGAGAATATTTTCTTCCTTTATACTTTAAAAGCTTCCTGAGTTGATTACAATAAGTATACATTTCCTTTAAAGTAAAAAGGCAAATCTTTTCCAAAATAAATTATAATCATTTATTTTTATTGCTTCAACTTGCAAAAGAGTGCTGAAACATGCACTGATAAAAGGTATATTGATAGATGTGAATTAAAACACTTCTTTGAAAAAAAAAAAAAAAAACACTTCCTTGATGTCAGAATTTTGCGGGGAGGGTCTAGCTTAGATCATCTTCTGAAAAATTGGTTGACTACAATACCAAGCTTCTACATAAGTGAGAAAAAGTTATTGGCTTTGTTCATTTATTTAAACTAGCTTTTCCTTCTCTCCACTTCTCAATACATCTTACGAATAGTCAAATCTATAATTCTTTCCTATATTGCAAATCTAGCACATTATTTCTTGGAGAACATAAGTCAGTATGATTATTAAGATGTAAATTTCTTTTCAGTTCTTGGATGTTGGCAAACTTCTAGCACTTGGGTGGAATGGATTTACGTTTCTTATCGATCGCCTAGATAAACCATGTTTTGTATTAAGGGTACTGAATTCTGCACCAGATTTTGTTATTCCTTTTGTTATAAGACTTTCAACTGTGAGTTGAAATCCTGTCCAGGTACCAGGAACATAATTTTCTTGTGTTTTTAAATATCAATTTGAAGAAGCTCAGAGATTCTGTACCATGGAATTGAAACTTCTAATAAATTTGTACTGTAACATTTATTAAAATGCATAAGATCAGGGCATTCTTTATGGTAAGATAAATTAAAAAGTATTCTGGTTGTAAACAAATATTCTCTAGACTTGTTTTAAACCAAATATATTCTAAATAATTCAGTTTCAGCCACAGCTGTACTCTATCTGCAGCAGTCATACAGTAAATATATGTATGGTTCTTCAGTATTTTTCCCACTTAGGGCAGACTACATGGCCGAGTTGATTAGAAAGTATATGCAAGTCCAGTACTTAACAGAAAAAAGCATGTCCCTATCGATCAAGAAAGCTGCACAGACTTAAAACACCAAATGAAACAATAAACAGCTTTGTTTTGGTGATTTCACTTTTAAAGATATTGTTGCAATTACTGAAATATATAACTTTCCTTTTTTCTTCCCTAAAGAAGAAATGAAAATGGCCCAAGCGAATGGTGAAATATTAAGTAGAATGTGGGTTTTCTATTCTAATTTTAAATGTGCTCAAGGAAAATTAAATGATGCAGATTGCAGCTCCAAGTTTCTATTGTGCTGCAGTGCTAAATAATAAAAATGAAATACATTTTTATAACCCAGTAGTGCAATGGAGCTGCAGTTGGCTCAACCACATATAAGAAGCCTTGTTTTGGCTGCATTTTGCTGGAGATGCTTTCTCTATTTATAAGCTCAACAGTGAAGGCTACCAGGGGAATGAGTACTTGGTGTGGCCATGTTTCTGTCAAAGGATTTCTAAAAAAGAGAGAGAAGAGGGAGAGGAAAGAAACCTCTGGCATAAAACATGCTGATCAATATGTAATGATATGGCTAGATCAATGACTTCTAATTTTCTTCGTTTGAAAAATGTCAACTGCACGAACATATTGGCAGATTTCAGAAAAGTTTCTAAGTAGAACAAATGCCAAACTCCAGATAATTTTTATTATTTCTTTAATTCATGAGCATCACATTTTATTTCAGATAAAGTTCATAGTCAATAGCGTCTTCAATCTGCAAATGTTACACTGTCCAAAATTTTCTTGTTTTAACAATAAAAGTTCTGTCTGTTCTTTCCCACAGTGAGGTGTTTACATTCACATTGTTTAGCAGCACCCTGAACAAAGGCACACATTTCTGAGGTGGTGAAAATCCCAGCTTGTGATGAGGTAGCAGCTTTATTTCAGACATTTTATTTTATATTATATTTTTATATTTTTAGAGCTCAAATATAAATAAAGCTTTTTGTATGTAAAATAGTATCAAACATATTACCTGTAAAAGGCTACAAGTGTATCCAGGCCTGTGCCAATTTTCCTGTGCTGAGGGGTTTGTTCTGTAATTCTGTTTGTGTATGTGTGTGAAGCTTCCCTTTCTCCCTCCCCTCTTTTTTTTCCTTCCTTCTATTCTTTCTTCTTCTTTTCAACTTTGTTCTTTTTAAAAACTTTTAAAAGTTATTATAAAATCAGTTCATGCTTATTCTGCAAAATTTGATCAAAATTGAAAAATGTAACATAAAAATTGACTTCTTCAAAATTACCCATCATTGATCTTTTCATATAATTCCCTTCAACTTTTTCTTTAGTAAATAGTTTTGTTTTATAAAATTGACATAATATACAATCAGTTTTATGCATTTTGCTTAAGGTACACTCATACATTGCTGGTGGGACTGTAAATTAGTGCAGCCACTCTGGAAAGCAGTGTGGAGATTCCTTAGAAAACTTGGAATGGAACCACCATTTGACCCAGCTATTCCACTTCTTGGCCTATACCCATAGGAATTAAAATCAGCATACTACAGAGATACAGCCACATCAATGTTCATAGCTGCTCAATTCACAATAGCCAGATTGTGGAACCAACCTAGATGTCCTTCAACAGATGAATGGATAAAGAAACTGTAATATATATATATATATATATATTACTGTAATATGTATATATATATATATATTACTGTAATATATATATATATATATACACACACACACACACACACAATGGAATATTACTCAGCCATAAAGGAGAATAAAATTATGGCATTTGCAGGCAAATGGATGAAATTGGAGAATATTATGCTAAGTGAGATAAGCCAATCTCAAAAAACCAAAGGACGAATGATCTCACTGATAAGGGGATGATGACACATAATGGGGGGTGGGAGGGAGGCAAGAATGGAGGAAGGAGGGACTGTTTAGAGGGAAAAGAGGGGTGGGAGGGGTGAGGGGGAAGGAAAACTAACAGAATGAATCAAACACCATTACCCTATGTAAATGTATGATTATACAATTGGTATGCCTCGACTTCATGTACAACCAGAGAAACAAGTTGTATCCCATTTGTTTACAATAAAAAAGTATACAAACATTAAAAAAAACTAAAAGATTACTGCTTTATCCTTTCCCTCTGATCTTAGAATTTCAGAGAACAGAGTGATGATAAATTCTTTGTGCTCCTTGGTTCACAACATGTAATCAGGGACTACCTTCAAATGAAAAATGGTAAGGAAAATCTATTACTGCCTAGTATTTAGGTGTTCTGATATGCCCAGAAAAAAATCCAAAATAGATGCAAAGTTAATTGCTATTTAAATATACTTTATGGGTTTCTCCAATATAAACTCTGTGCATTTGTATTGGTTTTCTGAGTTTTGTCAGAATTTATTTTCGGTTTGTTCTTAAAATAAAAATGGAAAATAAAACTACACAACTCCCCTCTCCCCCAAAAAACCAAATATCTTATAGTCTTATTAAAAAAAAAAACCTTTATTCCCATTATAAAATTTAACAAAGCAAATCATTTAAGTTTTTAGAGGTTTGGTTTAGCAAGGTAGAAGAAGACCAAAAAATCATCAAAACAATATAAATTATTTTTTTAACCTACTAAATGAAATCTCAATGAAACAAATCCTCTATTTCTGCAGTAAGAGACTGCTTTCTAAATTGGAGAAGCTGATCTCTAAGCTACACTCTGACTGCCTTGTAACCCTAAGAACTAATCCTCACTAGCAATGGCTCCTCTGCAAGTCCAGTAGGTGATACCCTGACTGACTGAATGCAGGCTTCGAGTCAAAAGCAGAGTATGCAATGTGACCATACAGTTCAGTATCCAAGCAGGTCACTTCTGAAAGTGGAAGGATGCTGTTAGTTACTTGAGAATTACAGGCATAAAATGAGACATGATGGGTGCACATCTATAATCTCATTTACTTGGGAGGATGAAGCGGGAGACCTCTTTAGGCCTGGAATTTGAGACCAACCTGGGCAACCTGGCACCTGCCCCCAAACCTGTCACCAAAAAAATAGAGCTATGGCCACTTTAATGCTTAGGCAGTGTGGAAAACTACATTTCCCAGTGTGCTCTGCTTCCTGAAAGTTAAAAAGCTTGACTGACACAAAGCACCCTGGGACTGTGATTAGTACCATTTAGAGGTTTACAGTCTAGAACTGGGTTTGAACATGAAGACTTCTTCTTTCTGTGGACTTGGAATACAGCAACTGGGGTGAAATTTCAATGGAGAATAAATCTTGGGTGGAACCTCTCTCTCTCTAACAAGTCTAGCTTCCACAGGAATGAAGCTGGTGTGTGCTAGTCCACTGTTTTCTTGGGAGCTGACTCCTCCTTCCCACAACTTCTAGTTTTTTGGGGGATTCTGAACCAGGTGCTGTCCTACTATACTTCAAACCAACCATTGACCTGAGCACCTTCCACAAAGGAATGTCTGCCAAAACCAGTCTGGATATTCCTGTCCAGTTGTTTCATGTTGAATTCCTTCAGAGACATAATGTGTTCTCCAGGCAGTTGGTCTTCTGGTTGAGGGAGGTGGGATTTAGGAGGTGCCTTCCATGGGGTACTTTGGGTGAGAGTGCTGCAGGCCTTTGAAGTCATTGTAGATGCTTTGTCCACCACTATCTGCCCTATGAATGTCTTCAGTATCTGGCTCCCAGAAATCCTGAAGGGCATAGCATTCACCATATGCCTCTTGCAGATAGTGCTCCGTTTGGTCCTGTAGATCACAATGCAGCAGGGGTGAAAAATGCACATCTCCTTTGTGGTTAACTGCTACTTTAAGTCAAGGAACTAACATGCCCTCTTGGATCCTGTGCCATCTCACAGTTATTTCTACCATCTTCTCTGGCAATTTTGAGATACCCCAGAGTACTCATTCTCTGAGAGCTTGGGTGGGGTTCAGTGTGTGTGGCATTGTTTATAGGACGATTCTTCTGAGGGTTTTTTTGGGGGCCAAGACACTGCAGCTTGCAGGGACAGCTCTTACTCACTGCTGGAGAAAGATCGTTCAAGTGCCCCTTCTTTGGTTCTGAGTGCAACTTTGGTGCTTTGCTAGGGGGATGGTTCTTTTTATTCAGAAATACTCTTTTCCAAGAACTGCTGCTCCTTGACAGATATTAATACTTGAAATTTCCTTCTAATGCCTTTTTGGAAGGAGAGTTCCCCAAATCCAGCCTTAAGAGTAAGGCAGATTTGATGGTGGATGGCAAGAGAGCCACTGGGAAGAGCTGTTCAAGGATGGAAGGTGGGTGAGGGACTCATCCTCCGCTGAATCCCATTTCCAACATTTTGAGGTCTATAGCACACCTTCTAAGATTTGTCACACCAAGAATCTTAAAACATTTTCTTTAAGCAGAACCTGCATTTTTGGCCCCCACAAAAACATGCCATTTATTAAAAGCTTAGAAAAGCTTGCATCATTTCAGCATTTTTCCATTTTAATCTCATAATTAAATCTTTTCTCTTAATTGCTTCAACCTCTATCTTCTGAAAGTATGCACGAGTCTGTCTCATCTTAAACATATTTTTTAATCCTATGCCCTTCTCCAAATACTGACTTTTCCCTTCTCCTTGGAGTCAATCTTTCATTCATTTTAAAAACCTTTTTATTCTGACTTCTGCCTATATGACTGCTCTGGAAAATGGCGGCACTGACAGGGTTGCTCAGTCCATTGCTTTCTTACCATGACCTTCTAATCTTTTTTTTTTTTAAATGGCTACTCTTTTCCTTCTTGTCCTTAGTGTGTAGTATCTCCTAGGGCTCCTCTGTTCTCAAATTTCACATTTATCCTCTCCAGTGATGGCTGCCACAAACTGTGTGTCCATCACTCTACAAACTTCAGACCCAAATTTCCATTAGCTACCATTACTTAGTTGCTCCTCAGGTAATTTCAACTCTCTGTGTTTAAATGCCACTATTCTCTCACTTTTCTGCTTTGATTTCTCTTGGATTTCCTTGTTGGCCATCCTTGCTCCAAAAATCAGAATTTTGGGAATGCTTTTTGCTCCTGTTTCACCCACCGCATCCCCTTTCTTCCTCTAAGAGCCTCTGTCACTCTCCTCTCCTTTCCAAAGCTATTGCCTTGGCTCAGTCTTATGAAGTGAACCTGAGTACATCTGGCTCCCACTACTCTGGCCCTCCTTTTCACTAGTGTTAGTGATCTTCAATCTATTTGCCAAACACTGCTCAAATTTCAAGACTTCGGTTAAAGGTCCACCTTATGGAAACTTTCTTGACGTTCGTTTTCCCTACTGTAAATTTGAACGCTCTTTCCTTTGTGACTCTTTACCTAACCATGCACACCCTGTCCCCTCCTCTGTGCATTTAAGATTTTGTGCATGTTCATGTCTTTCTCTCCACAGTTGATTATGGCAACCCTCTAAGGCAGGGATAACATTTACAAGGGTATGTCCCGTTTTCACATTTCTTGTGTCTGGAATATAGGAGATGTACAGTAAATGGTAAATGAAAGCTCACTGCTTTTATAATATTTAATCTTTTTGCTTAGTATTTTAAATATTTCCAATTTTCTGCCTATAGCTAGTGCTGTAAAATAGATCCTAAATCTCATTTGAATTTTTCATTCTTTCCTAAGGATAGAAATAATCACCAGAAGCAGAATTACTGAGAAAAGAAGAATTAATATTTTAATGATTCCTAATATATATTGCCTAAATACGTATCAGAATGTTTGATATTTTTATAATTTGACCCAAATTTTAATGAAATTTTATTTTTTTAAAAAAACAATAGCATAGTGAAACCATAAATTCTTTTGAGTTTTCCAACTGGGAAGTCATTTTTGGATTGGCTAATATTCAACTTCTATTTGCAAACTGATATAGCAACATGCTGAAGTTAGTAATATTAAATTACCCTCTACCTCCCAATGCTATTGAAAATATGGAAGGTAGCATTCACTATAAGCCACATAGGCAATGTACAAAAGCTTATTCTTTTCCTTTCTTTTCCTTTTGTCACAGCCTAATAAATTCCTAGTGGACTTTGATTATTAAGACACAGTGCAAGGCCTACCTTTTTAACCTTCCTTTCTGAATAGACTATTGATTCAACTTAAACTGCTTTTTAAAAATTCAATATGCGCATCTGGGGAGTTTGCTACCCCTGTGCTTTACAGGAAGGTTGTGAAGATTAATACGTTTATAGAGCATTATGTGCTTCTTGGATGAAAGGTTCGGTATAAAATACAACTCTAGTATTGTTATTTAAAAGCAAACTTTCTTTGGGGAAAGAAAAAAGGCTTCCACAGTAACTTTTGATTAAAAGTTATGTACTCCAGTACTTTTTTCCAAAGGCTATCTCCAAGGAAGTCTTGAAAATTGTACGCCTTGCCATCTGCTGACATGATGCGGCATAAAGGAGATGGACTCATTTCTGTCCATCTATTTCAAGTCAGTGTGGGTTTGATTTGGTCTCAGCTTATCTTGGTGGCTCTGAATTTATTGTTGTGCTTTATTTACATTTTAAACCACTCCTTGCCTGATTTTAATTGTTTAATAGGGCCTAAATTCATGTGAATAATTCCTGGCAGATCTCCCCTCCCTCTCTCTCTCTCTCACAGAAGAGATCCCATGTGATCAGGAATGCATGGGGTTTTGGTAGCTATGGTAACCGCATCATAAACCTTGATGGATGGCAGGTGCTTTAAGCACTTCAACTATTAGAACCTTATGGGCACTGGATGTGTTCAGCCAAGAATGACATTTGCCCACAGGGATCATAAAACAAAAAGAACCTTTACTCTTGATTTGGCAGCAGGGAGATAACAGACGTGTACTAACGAGGATGTAATGAAACCAGATGAGGATTACTCTGATAAATACTGCTAAAAGGGAGAAACAGAGGGCTATAGCAGATAGTATAGTTTAAATGGGGAAGCAGTGTGATCATGCTCTACCTTGTAAGTGCGTCTGATAACAAATACTGTGAGTTCTGCTCTCTGAGGTGTGTGTGGGTCACAAGTAAAATTTTAGGAAGCAATTCTAAGTGCAAAACTTTTGCAAATTATGTTTATCTGAAAGAGAGGAAAGGAAACATATTTATTATGTTTTTAGATGACTCAGGAGTGTGAATGAGGAGATGGTAGGCGGCCTGTTAAAGAACAGAATAGGGATTCAGAACCACTTAGATAGGCTAAAGTGGGTATAACTCATTTAGTTATAATAGGAAGAATAGTTTGAAAGCGATGAACCAGTGGTCAAGCTTAACGAGAGGCATTTTAGAAGATATTGAATATGCCCATAAGAAAAAATATTGTATTTAGGAGAATAGATTATTGCATGCTACTTAATAAATCAAGAAATCTCAAAACTGGTAGGTTTGGATCGATCAAACATAATACATGAAGTAGTTTCAGGGGACTGCAAGACTGAAGGATCAAATACGGAAAAAAAAAAAAAAAAAAAACCAAACAGTTAACAATGACTTTCAAGAGTACGTTTTTGGCCAATCAGAGCTCCTGAAACAAACTAAAACGGAGGATAAAGGTTTAGAAAATGTTGAAGGCATTTCCACAAGGCGAATTCTCTGAACTGTTAGAACAGATTCAGTGAGGAAGATTTTCAAATTGTCTTTCTTAAGTGTCTTAAAGACACTTAAAACAGAATGGTAATTTTGTTGTTACTAAATACAGGTAGAGTAATGATCCTGGCTGTGCACTGTTCTCCTAGGGTTCTCTCCAATAGACTTTAAACATGTTTCTGGGACTGGGTGCAGGCCAAAGGTAGAGAGCATGCCTAGCATACCTGAGGATTAGGGTTCAATCCTAAGTTTGCAAAAATAAATAAGTAAATAGGTAAAGCTCATCCAACTTCTGATCAATAAACAATAATATTTGGGTGTGCTAATGCACAATAGGGTGACTATACGTAACTATGTATCTCAAAAAGTTTCAAGAAAGACTTTTGAGTTTTTACCATAAAAATGATTAATAATGTCTTAGGAAATTAATAAATTTTGCCTGATTTAAGCATTACCCAATGTATACATGTATTGAAACAACCCATGGTAACCTATTAATATGTGTTTATTTCTATGTTTTCATATATCAGCTAAAAATAAATTCAATTAATAATCATCTCAAACTCCCCCAAATTTTCATTTTATCTGTGGGATTTGCTTACAAAATTCCATGGAATGCAAACCCACTTAGTCTAATCTATCATTTAGTTAAAAATTCTAAGTGTCATGAGATTTCAGTGGACCAGCCATTGTGATAAAATCTATTCTTTGGACATCATTAACTAACGTGAGTTGGAAATTTTTTCCTTTTAGTTTTCTTTCTTCCTTACAGACTTTCTTCCTTAGTTGAAGCATTAATATATGAAATGTATTAATTTTTCAAGCTGTTTTGTGATATGAATGATGAGAAGAATTTTTCTGACAGTTTAAAATTTTGTAAAAGAAACACTATCATTTTGAATTTAGATTGTTTTCTCTCTGTGTTGCATGTCATTAGAGCATTTTAATTTTAATTGGGGATCTGTGGGCTCATATAATATAAGCTACTTAAAGCATCTGAAGTTGAAACTAATTTATCAGCAGACAATGAAAGATCTCATGGAACTAGAAGTACAGCTAAGTTTCTCTGAAGGATGGAAATTAGAAACTGGAACCGTGACAATTTCTTTTTCTATGCATCTGGTGTCAAATGTAGACCTCTTTACCTGACCAAGGTAATTGATATGACTTGAGCCCCATTGTCATATTCTCTTGAGAGACATACTTAGGTCAGTTTGGCTCAATTGTGCCCCCTTGAGCTGATCAGTTTATGTACTGAAGAGTGCTGGATGTCAGATACTTCTCAAAGAGTAGCTTTCGGAAAAGCAGTATCAGCATCATCTTGGAATTTGTAAGAAATGCAAATTGTTGTGCTTACCCCAGATCTTCTGAATGAAAATCTCTGGAGTTCGGATCTGGAAATTTGAGTTTTAACATCCCTACAGGAAATGCAAGTTTCACTGAAGTTGGGAAACCTCTGTAGGGTAACCACCTTCTTTGGCTTTTCCTCTTGGTCTTAACTTTGAAAGTCTGGCACCCCAGGGAGCCCCTCAATTTAGGACAAACTGGGATTGCTGGCCACTCTCCTTCAGATTTACTTATTTCCTTCAGAAAGGCTTTGGGAGCAGGTGTTCAGAGAAGGGGACCTAGAAAACTCTCTTAGAAGAGAATGTTGGGGTAATAGAAAAATCATTATAAATTGGTATTATTAAAGGCAATTCTCCTAATTTTAAATTTTGTAAGCCCTTAATTTAACTGGAAAAAAAATCAAATTACTTATTAAAACACCTGTATCTAAGATATCCTGTCATACCTAGCCTACACTCTTCACTTAGTACTTTCATGTTCTTAAAACATGACCAGCACTTCAGGGTTAGTTTATCAAAGTATCTTACAGAATGTTAAGGTGGCCTTGTGTTTGCTCTCTCCAAGAATTAAAGAGAAAACTGCCCAAATTAACCTCAATAATAGGATGAAGAAAGCAGAGACACAGCTTCTGTTGTTTTTGAAAACCCAAGGTCAAAGCAATTTGTTTATGAAATTTTTTTAATTTTTGAGAATCAGAATTTCACATTATAGAACTGCAGCAAGTCAGGGCAGTACTTTGTTGCCATGGATAGCAAAACATATTCCATTATAGAGCTGGCTCCGGGGATGGGTACGTTTCATTGTTTGTTCTTTCCAGAAGCCTGAGACTCGAGGGAGTTATCATTCTACATTAAATCAAAAACCTCTAAACACCTTCATCGTAATGAAAAAATCTTTCACAATGGACAGTTTGAAAGATGTAAAAGTTATTCTCTGTCACTGAGATTTTATGGGAAAAGCTGGTTCTAAGCACTACCTTTCTAAACTTTCCAATAAATCAACACTATTGAAAACATTTAAAAGTGTCAGTGTGGCATAGAAATTATTCCCATAGAAAATTATGACTTTTTTTCTTTTCTATTGCTTCAGGAACACTTTACAATATTGCCAATGGCTGCCACTCCTCTGAACCCTATAGTGGATGTGAACAGAATCATATATTGGAAAACACAATGGCTGAGCATTCATAAAAAATTCTTATCGAACGAAATGCATTAACACTTCCTAGCTGCATTGGGATTTATAGTAAATCATCAGGAATCACATTCTGTGAGATTTAAAAGAGACTTAGAATCTCCTGATTTTAAAGACTTAAAAGGAAACTGCTCTGGGGATTTATACGGTTTTCAAATTTGCTAATACTGGAAATGCTATTAATTCTAGGAAATCTTTATTAACCAAAGTAAATAACACCATGTATCTTTCCAGAGGCAAACTTAAACTTATAGGAAGAAAATACTATGTAAGGAAAAAAATTTGCTTTAACAAACATTTCATTTCATTGAGAAAGCTGGTTAATGAAATGTAGTTTAAATCTTTTATTTAAGAGGCTCATTGGTGAAGGCTCATTTATCTTGTTTGATTTATGAATATTAATCCAGAATCAAACAACGATTGATAGGAACACCTAGATCAATTTATGGAATAGTTGCTCCACAACACCTTGAAGAGAAATAACAATGTTTTTTCATTTCTGAATCTTGGAGTAGTTTTATTTCCCATATTTCTTAAGTGCTTTAATTATGCACCTGAGTGTAAGCAAAGATCTGAAAGGAGCTTTCTACCTTGTCATTAAATTATTGAGTTGGAAGAGAATGAAGTCATTAGGTACAACTTCCTAATTTTACACATGAGAAAACTGGAACCATGACTTGGCCAGGGTTATTAGGTGGAAGGTACTTATTTCATGGGGAAAACACTGGTGATCAAATTTGACACAGCTGAAAATGACTTGCACAACTTCCCCAAATTGCGTCCTATAGCTTAGAAAATGAAAGTTCAGTCTTTGGAGAAGAGACATTAGAATGTAATGGTGCAATATAGATATATATGTATGCAATCATATATATGTATATATATACAATTATATAGATAAAAATTTGATAGCTTCATATAAGATATATGCAAAATAGAATCCTTTTAAAATAACTTATTTTCTTTCTTAAACTTTCAATACTGCTTATCTGATCATTTAAAACTCTTTCCTATGTATTGCAATCACTTCTAGTTTAAAACAGTTGTTCTGAGGCCCATCAGATTAAAGTATGTTTCTCAGTCACTGTTTGTATTCAACACTGTTCAGGTCCAAACAACAACCAAAGCTTATGATTCCTTCATCTTCTTGTGGGGTTAATTACCTCTGTTATTCATGCTTCCATTTACCTACTGAAGAGGATGTTTTGGCTACACACAGATTATACATATGTACACCCAAGATATGAAAAAATTTCTGGACCCTTTTCACTCTCTTAGAATGGAGAGAAAAACCAAACCCAGACAGTGCAAAGGCACATCCTTCCCTGATCTCTTTCTGCTTTTCTTTTCTTCATGCCCAGCACCAAGGGGCATATCTGTGAGTTCTTTACCTTAGTTAGCTCCAACTGGGAATAAGGAGGTAACTGGAATTTCTGAGTTGTTGGTCTTCAAGTTTTCCCAATTTCATAAGCAAAATAGCTGAACGGCTCCCTCAACATTCAAGGCGGCATGCTGAGGTGTTTGTCCAAGGAAAATCTTCTTTCTCCAGTCCCCGGGCTCAAACATCCATTTATTTCTAATTCTTGAAGATTGACAAATGCCAAAGGATTCATACTGACTCATTCACGTCTTTACTGGACTTAGAGTTTAATGTCAATTGTTAAAATTTCTTTTTATTTCAGAATAAGGATTTTTTTTTCACTTTGTGTAGTGATCTATGCTCTCTTAGATCAGCCACTAGGGAAGGGGGAAAATCAGCAGGAAACTTGAGAGAATAAATAAAGGAGGTTTTAAATGATATTTTATATTCCATTTTCTTATGACTTTGGATAATCCAGCGTACAACAAGAGAGAAACATTAACCATATTAAACAATTGCAATGATTTTATGGTATGCATGTTTAATACCAGTCATTGATTAAGCAGTTTAGAAACCAATGGGAAAAACAAAGAAATTTTCAATATATTTCAAGGAATAACTTGGAAAGATGAAAATAGGCATGTTTAGATATGTAGGGAACATTTTCCAAACATTAACAAAACTTGAATTAAAACTAGATCATGCCCCAGTAAAGGTTGACTGACTGATCAGAATGATGCCTCTAACAAATCGTGACCACCATTAGTGAGTACTTACTATTGTCCAAGTAAGCTCTTAGTATTTTATGTGTATTAAGCAAGTCCTCACAACACTGTGCAGTAACTTGGCTATTGCCTCTTGACAATCTACCGAGGTTTTATGACTTGCCAACCTGGAGTAAGTGATTGAATTGGGATTATGAACCCCGGTAGTTGGTTTCTGACTCTGAGCTCCTAAACATTATATACCAGATGGTTTCTCAAAGACATCATTAAATCTGTTGATGTAACTTATACTGCCACTGAAGGTATGGCATAAAGGTATCACATCATCCTGCAGTGTAGTTGTCTTTGCTGACCCTGATGGGATGTGCTCCACATTGCTCTTGTCTCAGAAGTTTGATACTACTCATTGTTTCCTTCCCTGGCATATTTACTCTAGGTCTTATAGAGTTCATTCAAAGGTTGGGTTGGCACTCTGGGATCTCTAAACTTTAGATGGTGTCTAGGTGGTTCTGGTAATAGTGACACTGCAGGCTTCTTTCTGGAGTTTTGTGTCTACTGATGCCCTTTCTTCTCCATGTGCTGTGTCTGTAGTCCTGACCTCCATGCAATGCTTTTTTACATATTACAGGCAGAGAAACTAAGTACAGAATCCCTAGAGTGGGGTTGAAACAAAATTTGCATAACAAGAAGTTGGGGAGAAAGAGAAACTGGGATCCTAAGTGTTGGATCCTGTAGGAACTGATGGGCTATGTATGGTACTGTTTGCACTTAAATGAAATGGAACAACATGGTAGCTTTTTGTAGGGGCACACACTGCCAAATTTAATATCTTACCATTAAATGAAATTTGATGTAGAATTTTCATGGTAAAACATTTTTTCTAGGCTCTCCATCTAGCAGGAGACAGGTAGTTGGTAAGTTTTTTTTTGAAGATGTTTAAGTTCCCTTAAATATTTCCAAAAACCTGTTTTTTTATTTGTAGTTTTTAGATATACATGACAGTAGCGTGTATTTTGACATATATACATACATGGAGTACAAACCATTCCAATTAGGATCCCACTTGTGTGGTTGTATATAGTATGGAGTTATACTGGTTGGGTATTCATACATGAGCAAAGGAAAGTTATATATGATTCGTCTACTCTTTCCTGTTCCCATTCCCCCTCCTTTCCCTTCATTTCTCTTTGTCTAATCCAATGAACTTCTATTTTTCCCTTCCCTAACCTCTCTTGTGTGGGTTAGCATTCCAAAAGTTTATTTTTTAATCTCATATTTTATATGCACTATCACAGACTATTATATAATTGAGACAGCTATTAAAATTTTTATGCTTATTTTTAATGCAAAGTTTGAAAATATTACATTTAAAAAATATATGTTCTGGAATTTATTGTATTAATTGAAAATTAACATATCCAGCAAATTCCAGAACATATAACAAATTAACACAAAATGTAGTGGCTTAAAATAGCACACATTTATATGCTTACAGTTCTATAGGTTGAAAGTCATAGGTCTTACTTGGACTAAGACCAAGGTGTTTACAGGACTGTCTTCCTTTCTAGGCCCCTGGGGAAATACATTTCCTTGTTTGTTGCAATCTCTGGAGGTCACCTGAATTCCTTGACTCCTGATGCCCTAGTTTTGAAGGGCATCAGGAGCCAATATATCTCCTCGGTTATTCTTCCATGGTTACAGGTGCCTTCGTCTTGAGCTGGTAAAGGGTCTCTGCTTTTAAAGCCCTATGCTTATTGAGCCCACTCAGATAATCCAGAACATTCACTCCATTGCAAGGTCCTTAATTACATCACATTGGCAAAATCCCTTTTGCCACCTGAGGTTACATATCCACTGGTTTTAGAGATTAATATGGTCATCTTTTTTTTTGGGGGGGGGGTGGCATTGTTCTGTTTACCTCACTATAGATTTAAATTTTATAGAGTTCCATATAACATAAAGTTTGAAGCTTGTTTGAATTTGGCATTTTGAATGGTGATTTTTCATTGAGGGTTTCTTTTTTCTCTATAAGATCAACAAAATATTTCATCATTTTCTGAAACCTTTACCAGGCCTGTTATACCTTAAATGTGTACAGAAGCTTCTGTATTACACATAAATTGTTTTTCTTTCAATTGTTTCCTCTCCCCAAGTATTCTTTCCTTTTATTTGTACATTATCTTTATGTCAAAGCATTTCTCAACTTGACATTTTCTTTCCAAGGTTTTAGCCTCCCATTGCACAGGCTCTTTATTGCTTCACAGGAGAAACTCATCACAAAGTTGTTTTTATTTGCTACCTGATTACGTTTCTTTTTGACACCTGCATCATTTTAACCTCTAAAATGTATAAATGTTTTGTATTTATTAGAAAAAGATTTTAGAAGGAGACAATTAAAAGTCTATTGGTGTTCTTGTTTAAGTGTGCAATTTAAAATGAATTGATGTATTTTTTTACTTGGTTTGAGCACATGTATTGGACTCACAATTTAACTGAGTGGTCCAGTGCTTGCCTAGAATGCACAAGGCACTGGGTTCAATCCCCAGCACTGCAAAAACAAACAACAATAACCCACACCTACTGCATACACACCTATATTTATGTCTATATATTTGAATATAGATGCATGTATTCTATAAAATTTTACTCATAATTTCTTCCTGTTATCTCATGAGCTGGCAGATGACTCCTGTGTGGACTGAGAGGCACTCAGAGTTCTACTGAGAGCATAAACACACATAGGGAGGGTTCAAAATACACAATCATCAACAGATTATATATGCTACTGCTATCTACTTCGAAAGAACATACTAGTCTGTTATATCACAGTTGCTATTAACTCCTTCACATGGAGTTCAGATTTAGAGTTAAAGCTCTTTAAGCAAATCTTTAACTTGAAAAGTACATGACAGCCCATTTGTGTGTCTCTTCCACTTGGTAGGAAGGACCAAAAAACTTCTCACACGTTTTCTCATTTAATTTGCTCTGTCCCCACATTTTTGTAAATGTTATGGCTGTTCTTTGACAAGTCTCTAATTTTTCAAATAAAATGAATGTTCATGGGAGGATTTCAATTTTGAGCACTTGGCTTTTTCTTCTTTTTTTTCTCCTTAAATATGCCGCTTAAATTGTGAAAATGCCAGTTTGAACTTCAGCTACTCAAATTCAAATATCAACTAAAGTCTCCTTAACTTCTGTGATATTTCATTTGTGCTCAAATCCTCACTTTCTTATGGCACCTTCAGGATCTCTGCCCTCCTACTCTTCAGCAGGAGGGGAGGAGAGTCTAATGTCTGGAGCATTCTGTAATCTTCAATTTTTGTCATCTTTTGTTTCCAAAGTTGAAATTGTAGTTAAGATTTTTTTGCAGTTTGGAAATATATTTTGAATATCTCAAGAGGTGGGGTAGGCTGTTGATAAATGAACATAAAGATCAACATCACCATTGTGTGGGACTACTGGAAAGTCCAGGTTACATGAGTGGTTTTTAGAAAATCTGTTTTCTTAATCTCTGAATTAAAACATATGAATCTTTGGAAAAATATATTTCAATATAAACTAATCTAATTTAAGAAAATATTCAGGACTTTAAAATAGTTACTGGGTAAATTTGAAATGATATTACTTCTCAGTTTGGGAAGATATTCAGGTCAACTTACACCAATTTAAAAACATTATATTTGCAGACAAATGGCACAAATATATCATAGGCCTAAAATTGATTTATAAAACAATCTAAACATTACATGCAGAGTCAAGATATTTTAAGATGTGCTTGAGGGAGTGCAAACCTTCATTTCATGAGAAAATAAAGAACTCAGTGCTAAGAAAATTGATGTTATGCTAGAAAGTTCCCTATCTAAAATATGTATATCAACTGTGAAGGGGAAAAGAAAGCCATCTGTCTAACACAGGACTTCTAAGCACTGTATTGAATACAAAAGTCTATACTGTAGTGGGTATAGCTAAATATTTTAATTCTTCCATTAAAAACCTTGGGATAATTAATTCTTAAATCCTTCTGTATTGACTGGGGAAAGACTATGTGACTTGTTGTGGAGTAGTCAAAGTTAGATCCAGCAGGGCCTGTGTTCTCATGACATTTCATCGTAGAGAAAAATTATGCATGAAAATAACTATTGAACTTAGTAGAGTGTTTAGTGCCATAAAAAAGATTACAATATTGTGATGCTTCAGAGGACAAATGTTGTATACGGTGGGTACAGGAAAGGCTTACTGAATTGGTATGTGAAATCATCCTTGAAGTTTCTCCTTAAATCTGGGCATTCAGAAGAAACAGTGTAGAGAACAACAAAGAGGGAGGACAGCAGAAGTCGTAGCTCAAGTGTAAAAGGGCAGAGTGTGAAATAGGACACACATACAAGCCAAGCTCCTTAGGCCATATCTTGTCTGAAGATGTGTTTTCTTTGGCTCAAGAAATATCATTTTCTGACTTTGGGGATCCAAGATGGTGGTCTAGAGGGAGGCTGCGTTCCTTGTTGCTCTGCAATGCCGGATTCAAGCAGAGGATATCTGTTTCTTGGTGAGGCAGTTTTTGTTGCTTATCGATCCCCTGCTCTTTACCCCATTTGTCTGCTGTGATCACCTGCAATCTGCCAGCACATTGACACCATTTTTGAGAGCAGATTCCTCACTGTCAGGCGTTTGTCATCCGCCATTTGCCTGCCTCTTGCCTGTCCATCGCCTACCTTGCCCCTATCCATCACCCAACGCTCGAGGTTCACCTCCCGATCGTCCGACAGCTGCCAGCAGATTGACCGCAGACTGCCAGTGGAGAACCAGCTGCCTGCTGCTGCCTGGAAGTTCACTGTTACAGTACCTGCAGGTTTGATTACACGTGGCTGCCGCCATTTTGAGACAATAGCTGGGCCCTGTAGGACCCCTGGCCGGACAGACTGAGTCCCATCTCCAGGATCCCTCAGCCCAACCGATCACTCCCTGCCTCTGGGGCTCTCACATCAACTGACTGCTCCCTGCCACCAGGACCCCCAGACCAACTGACTGTGCCCTATCACCGGGAACCCAGACCAACTGATTGCACCTGGCCTCCTGGATCCCACAACCACACCAAACACACCCGACCTCCAGGACCACTGCCGGACCAACTGCATCCTGTCTCCAGGACCTCCAGCTGACCACGTCCACCCCTGAGCTGCAGCTCCTCATTTGCCAACACATTTGGAAGCCAGAGCAGCCATCTTGGATAATCCTGGAAGCCATAGCTCCGATCTTCGGGTGAGGCAAATCCCATCCTGAGATGCCTGCTGGAGGCTTGAAGCTCATTGTCAGGTACCTCTCATACATCAGGCTACTGAACACTGGGAGGTCTCATTAGTATATGACTATTATACAGTAGATTTTCTTTTTTCTCCTTTTTTTAAAAAAAATTAAGTTTTTATTTCTTTATATTTCTTGCTTTCTTTTCCTTCTGTTTACCTGTTCCCTCAGAGTCACTTTCTCCTTATTTACATGATGTTATTGTCCCCATAGGGGCTATTTGGTCTAGGATTGCATAGTGTCTGATTTGGGCACTGCTAATATTGATCTCCCCTCAATGAAAGGGTTTTGGACACCTATAGGGCCACTATAAGCCTATAGGGGGAAATCTGCAAACCCCAGATCTGCAGCACTAGAGGGGAAGATACATGAACAACATGAAAAAACAAGGGAAGAAAATGATCCAAACAAATCTAGATTCTATAATAATAGAATCCAATGACAGTATGTTAGAAGAAATGACAGAAAAGGACTTCAGATTATACATGATTAAGATGATTTGCGAAGCAAAGGATGAGATAAGAGAGCAAATGGAGGCAATGAATGATAATACCAATAAGCTGAAAGAGCACCTGCAGGAAGCAAAAGATCATTTCAACAAAGAGAGAGATTCTCAAAAAAAAAAAAACCAAACAGAAATCCTTGAAATGAAGGAGACAAAAAACCAAATAAAAAACTCAATGGAAAGCATCACCAACAGACTAGACCACTTGGAAGACAGAACCGCAGACAATGAAGACAAAATATTTAATCTTGAAAATAAAGTCGCCCAAACAGAGAAGATGGTAAGAAATCATGAACAGAATCTCCAAGAACTATGGGACATCATGAAAAGACCAAATTTAAGAATTATTGGAATTGAGGAAGGCACAGAGATACAAACCAAAGGAATGAACAATCTATTCAATGAAATAATATCAGAAAATTTTCCAAACCTGTAGAATGAAATGGAAAATCAAATACAAGAGGCTTACAGAACACCAAATGCACAGAATCACAACGGATCCACACCAAGGCACATTATAATGAAAATGCCTAACATTCAAAATGAAGATAGGATTTTGAAGGCTGCAAGAGAAAAGCATCAGCTTACATATAGGGGGAGAACAATACGGATAGCAGCAGACTTCTCAACCCAGACTCTAAAAGCTAGAAGGGCCTGGACCAACATATTTCAAGCTCTGAAGGAACATGGTTGCCAACCAAGAATCCTATACTCAGCAAAACTAACCTTCAGATTTGAAGATGAAATAAAATCCTTCCATGATAAACAAAAGTTAAAAGAATTTACAAATAAAAAGCCTGCACTACAGAATGTTCTCAATAAAATATTCAATGAGGAGGAAATGAAAAACAACAATGGAGGTCAGCAAAGGGAGGAACTACCTTAGAGAAAAACCACTCAAAGGAGAAACCAAGCCAACTTAAAAACCAAAAATAAGCCAAATGACTGGGAATACAAATCATATCTCAATAATAACCCTGAATGTTAATGGCCTAAACTCCTCAATCAAAAGACATAGACTGGCAGAATGGATTAAAAAGAAAGACCCAACAATATGCTGCCTGAAAGAGACTCATCTCATAGAAAAAGACATCCACAGACTAAAGGTGAAAGGATGGGAAAAAACCTACCACGCATATGGACTCAGTAAAAAAGCGGGGCTTTCCATCCTTATATCAGATAAAGTGGACTTCAAGCCAAAGTTAGTCAGAAGGGTTAAAGAAGGACATTTCATAGTGCTTAAGGGAACCATAAATCAGGAAGACATAATGATAGTAAATATTTATGCCCCAAACAATGGTGCATCCCTGTACATCAAACAAATCCTTCTCAATTTCAGGAATCACATAGACCACAACACAATAATTCTGGGTGACTTTAACGCAGTGCTGTCACCACTAGATAGATCTTCCAAACAAAATCCAACAAAAGAAACCGTAGTACTCAATAACACAATCAATAACCTAGACTTAATAGACATATATAGAATATTCCATCCATCAATGAGCGGATACACTTTCTTCTCAGCAGCACAGGGAAACTTCTCGAAAATAGACCATATGTTATGCCACAAAGCAGCCCTTAGGAAATGCAAAAAAATAGAGATACTGCCTTGTGTTCTATCAGATCATAATGGACCGAGAGTAGAAATCAATGACAAAGTTAAAAAAGGAAATTACTCCAACACTTGGAGATGAAATAATATGCTATTGAATGAAACATGGATAACAAAAAACATCAGGGAGGAGATTAAAAAATTCTTAGAGGTCACTGAGAATGACGATACAACATATCAAAATCTCTGGGACACTATGAAAGTGGTACTAAGAGGAAAATTCATTGCATGGAGCGCATTCCAGAAAAGAATGAAAAGTCAACAACTAAATGACCTAACATTACAGCTCAAAGCCCTAGAAAAAGAAGAACAGAATAACAGCAAAAGTAGTAGAAGACAGGAAATAATTAAAATCAGAGCTGAAATCAATGAAATTGAAACAAAAGAAATTATTAAAAAAATTGACATAACAAAAAGGTGGTTCTTTGAGAAAGTAAACAAAATAGATAAACCCTTAGGCACACTAACAAAGAGAAGGAGAGAGAAGACTCAAATTACTAAAATACATGATGCAAAAGGAAATATCACAACAGACACCACTGAGATACAGAACATAATGAGAAGCTACTTTGAAAATCTGTATTCTAACAAAATAGAAATTACCGAAGACATTGACAAATTTCTAGAGACATATGCTCCTCCCAAACTGAACCAGGAGGACATACACGATTTAAACAGATCAATATCAAGCAATGAAATAGAAGAAGCCATTAAAAATCCTCCATCCAAGAAAAGCCCAGGACCAGACGGATTCTCAGCCGATTTCTACAAGACCTTCAAAGAAGAACTCATTCCAATACTTCTCAAAATATTTCAGGAAATAGAAAAGGAGGGTACCCTACTGAACTCATTCTAGGAAGCTAATATCACCCTCATACCCAAACCAGGAAAAGACACATCAAGGAAAGAAAATTTTAGAACAATATCCTTGATGAATATAGATGCTAAGATCGTTAACAAAATATTGGCAAACTGTATCCAAAAACATTACGAAAATTGTGCACCACGATCAAGTGGGGTTCATTCCTGGAATGCAAGGATGGTTCAACATCCGTAAATCAATAAACGTAATCCATCATACCAATAGACTTAAGGATAAGAATCATATGGTTATTTCAATTGACGCAGAAAAAGCATTTGACAATATACATCACCCCTTCATACTCAAAACACTAGAAAGAGTAGGGATAGTGGGAACATACCTGAACATTGTAAAGGCTATTTATGCTAAGCCCATGGCCAACATCATTCTTAATGGAGAAAAACTGAAACCATTCCCTTTAAAAATGGGAACAAGACAGGGATGCCCTCTTTCACCACTTCTATTCAACATTGTCCTCGAAACTCTAGCCAGAGCAATTAGGCAGACTAAAGAAATTAAAGGGATATGAATAGGAAAAAGGAACTTAAGCTGTCACAATTTGTGGATGACATGATTGTATATTTAGAGGTTCCAAAAACCTCCTCCAGAAAACTTCTAGACCTCATCAATGAATTCAGCAATATTGCAGGCTATAAAATCAACACGCATAAATCTACAGCATTTTTATATGCAAGCGATGAAACAGCTGAAAGGGAAATGAGGAAAACAACTCCATTTGCAATAGCCTTAAAAAAAATAAAATACTTGGGCTTCAATCTAACCAAAGAGGTAAAAGATCTCTACAATGAAAACTACAAAACACTGAAGAAAGAAATTGAGGAAGACCTTAGAAGATGGAAAGATCTCCCATGTTCTTGGATGGGAAGAATTAATATTGTCAAAATGGCCATACTACCAAAAGTGCTATACAGATTCAATGCAATTCCAATTAAAATCCCAATGTCGTACCTTATAGAAATAGAGCAAGCAATCAGGAAATTCATCTGGAAGAATAAGAAACCCAGAATAGCTAAAGCAATCCTTAGCAGGAAGAATGAAACAGGGGGTATCGCAATACCAGAACTTCAACTATACTACAAAGTAACAGTAACAAAAACAGCATGGTATTGGCACCAAAATAGACAGGTAGATCAATGATACAGAATAGAGGACACGGACACAAACCCAAATAAATACAATTTTCTAATACTAGACAAAGGTGCCAAAAATATGCAATGGAGAAAAGATAGCCTCTTCAACAAATGGTGCTGGGAAAACTGGAAATCCATATGCAACAGAATGAAACCAAACCCTTATCGCTCACCCTGCACAAAACTCAACTCACAATGGATCAAGGACCTTGAAATCAGACCAGAGACCCTGCATCTTATAGAAGAAAATGTAGGTCCAAACCTTCACCTTGTTGGCTTAAATCAGACTTCCTCAACAGGATTCCCATAGCACAAGAAATAAAAGCAAGAATCAATAACTGGGATAGATTCAAACTAAATAGCTTTCTCTCATCAAAGGAAACTATCAGCAATGAGAAGAGAGAGCCTACAGAGTGGAAGAATGTCTTTGCCTCTCATACTTCAGATAGAGCACTAATTTCCAGAATCTATAATGAACTCAAAAAACTCTACACTAAGAATACAAATAACCCAATCAACAAATGGGCTAAGGAAATGAACAGACACTTCACAGAAGAAGATGTACAAGCAAAATGTTCAACTTCTCTAGTAATAAGAGAAATGCAAATCAAAACTACACTAAGATTCCATCTCACCCCAATTAGAATGGCAATTATCAAGAACACAAGCAACATTAGGTGTTGGCGAGGATGTGGGGAAAAAGGTACACTCATACACTGCTGGTGGGGTTGCAAATTAGTGCAGCCACTCTGGAAAGCAGTGTGGAGATTCCTTAGAAAACTTGGAATGGACCTACCATTCCAAGCCATCCCACTCCTCGGGCTATACCCATACGACTTAAAATCAGCACACTACAGAGATACAGCCACATCAATGTTCATAGCGCCTCAATTCATAATAGCCAGACTATGGAACCAATCTAGATGCCCTTCAATTGATGAATGGATAAAGAAACTGTGGTATATATATACAATGGAATATTACTCAGCTATAAAGAATGATAAAATTATGGCATTTGCAGGCAAATGGATGAAATTGGAGAATATCATGTTAAGTGAGATAAGCCAATCTCAAAAATCCAAAAGAGGAATGGCCTCACTGATAAGCGGATGATGACACATAATGGGGGGTGGGAGTGGGACAAGAATGGAGGAAGGAGGGACTGTATAGCGAGAAAAGAGAGGTGGGAGGGGGGGGACGGAAAAAATAATGGAATGAATCAAACATCATTACTCTATGTAAATTTATGAATATGCAAATGGTATGCTGTTACTCCATGTAGAAACAGAAACAATATGTATCCCATTTGTTTACAATAAAAATAAATTAAAAAAAAAGAAATATCATTTTCTTTTGAATTAGTTTTCCATATTTAAAAACCAGAGGATTTTATATAAAATTACAGACTTCTGGTTTCTCTTGAGACACCAGGCTCTCCTTGGTGCATGGCAAAAATCAGTTGGAGTTGAGTGACTGCAACTCTTCAGATGGGGCCTGTGTTCTCTACCCCAAGACCTCTTCACACATTGATGCACCTTCCTTTCCTCTGCTGATATTGAGGTTTCAGCCACTGTGTTAGCGCCAGGTCATGAAGGGCCTTATATGAACAAGATCACACATTTTGTTTAGCTTTTCCTGTAAGAAATGGTTTTTGAGGGACAGAGTGTCATAACCAGAAAAATGCATCAGAAAGACCTGTCTGGGAGCTCTATTTTAGATGCAAAGCCACAAAAAATAAATAGGGTGAGAAACTAGAAAAATGGCCACTTTGAGGAATTATCAAAGTAGAATTTATAAGTTTTTGTGATTGTTCATATGTGAGGTTTAAGAGGAAAGAATTAAAGTGTTTTATTTCTCTCCACTACCACCTCCTTCTCAGTGGTGCTTACCTAGTCATTAATTTGTACTTAAAGAAAATCAAAGGAAACAGCCTTATGAAGCTTTTTGTTTTATTTATTATAAGAATGCTAAGGATACTGTTCATATGTTACACAGAATTTCTTTGTGTAACCTATGAAGGAAGTTTCTTTCTGGTCTTGGTTCTACAAACAGGTGTGCTTACATGGTACTTTGCACAACAATTCTAGTTTCCTGATATTTTCATCAGAACTTATTTTCTGTTTTTTGAATGAGGGAGCATCTCATCATAGTTTTGATTTGCATTTTCCTAATGGTTAATGATATTGGGCATCTTTTCATGTGCTTATTAGCCATTCCTATATCTTCTTTGAGGAAAGTTCTAGTCAAATCCTTTGCTCATTTTTAATCTTTTTTTCTTTCTTTCTTTTTTTTTTTTAACTGTTATTGCTACTAAATTTCTTCCAGGAATAATACCTAGGACTCTGCAAGTCCAACCATCATAAGAGCTCTTTCTGGCTTTGATTCTCTCTTAAAGCCAATAGCTGTTCATAGTATCAGAAATTTTGCCATTTTATTACACTTACCTTTGTGTCATTCTATATTTTTTCAATTAATTTTCACAAATTATCAAAGTCAAGACTATGAATCAACTTCTGATTTCACCCGTTTAAGAATGAGAAATTTAGTTCATTTATATTTCCTTTTCTATCATTTGTTCCTTCATCAATTGTCTGGACCTTGTTCATAATCTGCAGTTTGTGATTTCTTTCATTTATTTTATATCTTCTCCACCTATGAAAAATTTAAATTTTACTTATGTTTACTTATTTAGAATGATTTTTGATTGGCATTATATTAATTGCTTTTAACAACCCTGGCCAGTTTTTTATTCACCACTCATTAACACTAGAACTGGAATTATATATATTTTTTGAAATCTACTTGAATCCATATTCAGAAAAAAATTTAAGAAAAATATATAGAAGGTGTATTTTCTGATGCCTTAAGTTTATAGATGTTTTTCTGATGCCTTCAGAAAAGAAAAATTATACAGATCCAAGAGGGCGGACTAGAGGGTGACTGCATCTCCCGTCGCTCCAGAACTCAGGATTCAAGAAGGGGAGGCAATGAGAGACTCAGACTAACATAGAGTTGCGGGGTGAGTCTCCCCTAATGGGTGAAGCTCGGCCCGAGCGTCAGGCCCAGACAGGGGCATCTTCTCAGAGAAGGCCGCCCAGTGAGAGCCTTTCCGCACAGAGCCAGCTCCAAGCCCCAGACCCAATGGCAGGCCCCCCCCCACAGGTGGCTTCTGGGACTAGGGCAGGGCAGCCAGAGACTTCCCCAAGCAGCCCTGCTCCCTCCGGAGGCAGGCTCCTTCCACAGCCAGCTTCTTGGAGCAGGCCACCCAGTGAGAGCCTTTCCGCACAGAGCCAGCTCCAAGCCCTGGAACCAGTAGCTGGCTAAGGGCAGTTTTATTCAGAAGCACTGCATTATCAAGTTCCTCCAAGACTTCAGGCTACTGAAGGCTGGGAGGGGATGTACTGGAAATCTACAGGGATGCTGTAAGCCAAAGAGGAAATCTGCAATATCTCAGAGTCCCACTGATATCTGACCAATATGAGAAAACAAAGGAAGAAAATGTTCCACACCAACCTAGATACTATATCAATAAAACCCAATGACAGCACAGCAGAAGAAATGACAAAAGGGAGTTCAGAATGGACATAATTAAAACAATCAGGGAAGCAAACAAGGAGATGAAAGAGCAAATGCAGGCATTAAATGATCCCACCAATCAACAGTTAAAAGAGCAAATATGGGAAGCAAGAGATCATTTCAATAAAGATACTAAAAATAATAATAGAGATACAAAAAAAAAAACCAAACAAACAGAAATCCTTGAAATGAAGGAAACAATAAACCAAGTTAAAAACTCCATAGAGGTGTTTCAAGATGGCGGACTAGAGGGTGGCTGCATTTCATGTTGCTCCAGGACTTAGGATTCAAAAGAGGAGACATTGAGAGACTTGGGACAAACTCAAAGCAGTCGGGTGAGTCTCTCCTGTTCGGGAGGCGTCCCGGATGGGGCGGTAGTCCTGGAACACAGGGAACTTTGTGAAGTAGAGCTGCCCAACGAGACACCCCCCCACCGCTGGAGCAGTGAACTCACACACTGGGAGTATCATAGAGGAGGCCACTCAGCACAGCGCTTGGACTCGGAGCAACCACTGGAGTTTCGGGCAGCTGCCCAGAGGAGGAGCTGCGAGGAGAGCTGTTTGGACTCAGAGTGACCACTCCTGAACACCAGAGCCTGCCCGGAGGAGGAGGAGGAGGAGCGCGGCGGGTTGCTTGGTCTTGCAGTGACTGCATCAGAGTTCCAGGTGGCTACTCAGAGGAGGAGGGGAGTGGTGAGTTGTTTGGGCTCAACGCGACCGCTCCTGAACACTGGGGGGCTGCCCGGAGGAGGAGCGCGGTGGGTCGCTTGGTCTAGGAGTGGCCACACCAGAGCTCCGGGTGGCTGCTCGGAGGAGGCATGCAGCAGGTGCTTGGACTCAAAGTGACTCAGAGCAACGGCTCCTGAACACCCGGGGGGCTACCCGGAGGAGGAGGAGGAACGGGGCGGGTCACTTGGACTCAGAGTGACTGCCCAAGGCTATGGGTGGTTGGCGGGAGGAGGAGGCAAGCAGTGAGTTGCTTTGACTCCTAGTGACCACATGGGAACACTGGGCGCCTCTCCAGAGGAAGAGGCGTACGGCGAGTCGCTGGGACAAGGAGCGATTGTATGGGGCTCCAGGTGGCTGCTCAGAGGAGGATTAGCCAGGCGATTAGGTGCAGAGCAAGGTCCCAGGACCTAGGAGGCTTCTTGGTGGAAGAGCCGCACAGAGACATGCTTAGGGGCGGAGCGAAGGTTCCAGGACTGCGGGCAGATTGTCTGAGGAGAGGCAGCCTAAGGATACTCGTCTGCGAAGGGTGAGGCTCCCAGGCCCAGGAGGTAGGTCCGGGCCCTTGGGAACATTGCAGCGGAAGGCAGCCCAGCACAGGCAGTAGTTGTAGATTGAGGGGAACCTCTAGTAGGGGAACTGACTAGCGAGAACTCCCCACCGGGTTAGTCTTCCCTGCCGGGTGAGGTTTTCCCACAAGGATGGTAAAACCAGAGACACAGGCCAAAACAGGCCTTGCCTCAGCCCACAGCCTAGATCCCCTTTGGATGACCATTGGTCAACAAGTGGAGGGACCTCTTCCCACTAGCAGGGAATATACCCCACCTGAAGGCCACCACCCATAGAGAGGCAGCTTCCTTGTGGAGCACCGCACTATCAACTTCCTCCAAGACTTCAGCCTACTGAAGGCAAAGAGGGGATATACTAGAAATCTTCAGGAACATTATAAGTCAATAGAGGAAATCTGCAATATCTTAGCAGTCCACTGATACCTGAACAATATGAGAAAACAAGGGAAGAAAATGCCCCAAACAAATGTAGATGTTACATCAATAAAACCCAATGACAACATGGCAGAAGAAATGACAGAAAAGGAGTTCAGAATGTACATAATTAAAATGATCAGAGAAGCAAACGAGGAGATAAGAGAAAATGCAGGCATTGAAGATCACACCAATCAACAGTTAAAAGAGGAAATACAGGAAGCAAAAGATCATTTCAATAAAGAGTTAGAGATATTGAAAAAAAAAAAAACAGAAATCCTTGACATGAAGGAAACAATAAACCAAATTAAGAACTCCATAGAAAGCATATCCAATAGGATAGAACACCTGGAAGACAGAACCTCAGATATTGAAGACAAAATATTTAACCTTGAAAACAGAGTTGACCAAATAGAGAAGATGGTAAGAAATCATGAACAGAATCTACAAGAACTATGAGATATCATGAAAAGGCCAAATTTAAGAATTATTGGGATTGAGGAAGGCTTGGAGAATCAAACCAAAGGAATGAACAATCTATTCAATGAAATAATATCAGAAAATTTCCCAAAACTGAAGAATGAAATGGAAAATCAAGTTCAAGAGGCTTATAGGACTCCAAATACACAAAATTACATCAGACCCACACCAAGGTACGTTATAATGAAAATACCTAATGCACAAAATAAAGACAGAATTTTAAAGGCTGAGATAGAAAAGAACCAAATTACATTAGGGGGAAACCAATACAGATATCAGCAGATTTTTCAATCCAGACCCTAAAAGCTAGAAGGGTCTGGAACAACATTTTTCAAGACTTAAAAGAAAATGGATGCCAATCAATTATCTTATACCCAGCAAAACTTACCTTCAAATTTGATGATGAAATAAAATCCTTACATGATTAACAAAAACTAAAAGAATTTACAAAAAGAAAGCCAGCATTACAGAACATTCTCAGCAAAATATTCCATGAGGAAGAGATGAAAAACAAAGAAGCAAATCAGAAAAGGGAGAAATTATCCTAAAGGAATTGTCAAATAAAGGAGGAACCAAGTTGTGTCAAATAAATAAATAAATAAATAAAATTTTAAAATGAACCAAATGACAGGGAATACAAATCATATCTCAATAATAACCTTGAATGTTAATGTCCTGAATTCATCAATCAAAAGACATATACTGGCAGACTGGATTAAAAAGAAAGATCCAACAATATTTTGCCTGCAAGAGACTCACCTCAGAGAAAAAGATACCCATAGTCTAAAGGTGACAGGATGGGGAAAAACATACCATGCACATGGACACAGCAAAAAAGCTGGAGTATCCATCCTCATTTCAGATAATGTGGACTTCAAGCCAAAGTTAGTCAGAAGGGATAAAGAAGGACATTTCATACTGTTTAAGGGAAGCATAAATCAGCAAGACATAACAATCATAAACATCTATGCCCCAAACAGTTGCTCATCCATGTATGTCAAACAAATCCTTCTCAATTTCAGAAACCAAATAGACCATAACACAATAATACTAGGTGATTTTTTTTTTTAAGAAAAAACCCAAGACATATTCAAGCTAAGCACATTAAATTTTAAACACAAAATAGATTTCAAAGTAGTGTAATCTATGTTTTGAACTAATTTATACTAAAATTTTAAAGCATACTTTGATGTCTGTATAGTTTTTTTTTATTTTATTTTTTTTATTTTATTGTAAACAAATGGGATACATGTTGCCTCTCTGTTTGTACATGGCGCAAAGGCATACCATTTGTGTAATCATAAATCCACATACAATAATGTTGTTTGATTCATTCTGTTATTTTTTCCCCTTCCCCCCACACCTCCCATCCCTCTTTACCCTCTATACAGTACTTTCTTCCTCCATACTTCCCCCCTCCCTAACCCTAACTCTAACCCTAACACTAACCCTTCCCTCCCCCCCATTATGTGTCATCCTCCACTTATTAGCGATATCATTCGTCCCTTGTCTTTTTGAGATTGGCTTATCTCACTTAGCATGATATTCTCCAATTTCATCCATTTGCCTGCAAATGCCATAATTTTGTCATTCTTTATGGCTCAGTAATATTCCATTGTGTATATATACCACAGTTTCTTTATCCACTCATCAATTGAAGGGCATCTAGGTTGGTTCCACAGTCTGGCTATTGTGAATTGAGCAGCTATGAACATTGATGTGGCTGTATCTCTGTAGTATGCTGATTTTAAGTCCTTTGGGTATAGGCCAAGGAGTGGGATAGCTGGGTCAAATGGAGGGTCCATTCCAAGTTTTCTAAGGAATCTCCACACTGCTTTCCAGAGTGGCTACACTAATTTGCAGCCCCACCAGCAATGTATGAGTGTACCTTTCTCCCCACATCTTTGCCAACACCCGTTGCTTGTATTTTTGATAATCGCCATTCTAATTGGGGTGAGATAGAATCTTAGGGTGGTTTTGATTTGCATTTCTCTAATTACTAGAGATGTTGAACATTTTTTCATATGTTTATTGATTGCTTGTACATCTTCTTCTGTGAAGTGTCTGTTCATTTCCTTAGCCCATTTGTCGATTGGATTATTTGTATTCTTGGTGTAGAGTTTTTTGAGTTCTTTATAGATTCTGGAGATTAGTGCTCTATCTGAAGTATGATTGGCAAAGATATTCTCCCACTCTGTAGGCTCTTTCTTCACATTACTGATAGTTTCCTTTGCTGAGAGAAAGCTTTTTAGTTTGAATCTATCCCAGTTATTGATTCTTGCTTTTATTTCTTGTGCTATGGGAGTCCTGTTGAGGAAGTCTGGTCCTAGGCCGACATGTTGAAGATCGGGACCTACTTTTTCTTCTATAATCTGCAGAGTCTCTGGTCTGATTCCAAGGTCCTTAATCCATTTTGAGTTGAGTTTTGTGCAGGGTGAGAGATATGGGTTTAGTTTCATTCTGTTGCATATGGATTTCCAATTCTCCCAGCACCATTTGTTGAAGAGGCTATCTTTTCTCCATTGCATATTTTTGGCGCCTTTGTCTAGTATTAGAAAGTTGTATTTATTTGGGTTTGTGTCCGTGTCCTCTATTCTGTACCATTGATCTACCTGTCTATTTTGGTACCAGTACCATGCCGTCTTTGTTACTATTGCTTTGTAATAAAGTTGAAGTTCGGGTATTGCGATACCCCCTGCTTCATTTTTCCTGCGAAGGATTGCTTTAGCTATTCTGGGTTTCTTATTCTTCCAGATGAATTTCATGATTGCTTGCTCTATTTCTGTAAGGTACGTCATTGGGATTTTAATTGGGATTGCATTGAATCTGTATAGCACTTTTGGTAGTATGGCCATTTTGACAATATTAATTCGGCCTATCCAAGAACATGGGAGATCTTTCCATCTTCTAAGGTTTTCTTCGATTTCTTTCTTTAGTGTTCTGTAGTTCTCATTGTAGAGGTCTTTTACCTCTTTTGTGAGATTGATTCCCAAGTATTTTATTTTTTTCGATGCTATGGTGAATGGGGTGGTTTTCATAATTTTCTTTCTGAGGATTCCTCACTTATGTATAAAAATGCATTGGATTTATGAGCATTGATCTTGTAACCTGCCACTTTACTGAATTCACTTATGACTTCTAACAGTTTTCTGGTGGAATTTCCTGGTTCCTCTAAGTATATAATCATATCATCCGCAAATAGGGATAGTTTGAGTTCTTCTTTTCCTATTCGTATTCCTTTAATTTCCTTGGTCTGTCTAATTGTTTTGGCTAGAGTCTCAAGAACGATATTGAATAGGAGTGGTGAAAGAGGGCATCCCTGTCTTGTTCCAGTTTTTAGGGGGAATGCTTTCAGTTTTTCACCGTTTAGAATGATATTAGCCATGGGCTTAGCATAGATGGCCTTTACAATGTTAAGGAATGTTCCTACTATCCCTATTTTTTCTAGTGTTTTGAGCATGAAGGGGTGTTGCATTTTATCAAATGCTTTTTCTGCATCTATTGAAATAATCATGTGGTTCTTGACTTTAAGTCTATTGATATGGTGAATTACGTTTATTGATTTCCTGATGTTGAACCAACCTTGCATCCCTGGGATAAAACCCACTTGATCGTGGTGCACTATCTTTTTAATATATTTTTGTATGCGATTTGCTAAAATTTTATTGAGAATTTTTGCGTCAATGTTCATTAATGATATCGGTCTGAAATTTTCTTTCCTCGATTTATCTCTGTCTGGCTTGGGTATCAAGGTAATATTGGTTTCATAGAATGAGTTTGGGAGGGTACCCTCCTCTTCTATTTCATGGAATACTTTGAGAAGTATTGGAATGAGCTCTTCTTTAAAGATTTTGTAGAACTCGGCTGAGAACCCGTCTGGTCCTGGACTTTTCTTTGTTGGTAGGCTTTTGATGACCTCTTCTACTTCATTACTTGAAATTGATCTATTTAAATTTTGTATGTCCTCCTCGCTCAATTTAGGCAATTCATATGTCTCTAGAAACCTGTTGATGTCTTTGAAATTTTCTATTTGGTTAGAATATAGATTTTCAAAATAGCTTCTAATTATGTTTTGTATTTCAATCGTGTCTGTTGTGATATTTCCTTGTTCATTCCGAATTTTGGTGATTTGGGTTTTCTCTCGTCTTCTCTTTGTTAGAGTGGCTAAGGGTTTATCAATTTTGTTTATTTTTTCAAAGAACCAACTATTTATTTTGTCAATTTTTTGTATAGTTTCTTTTGTTTCAATTTCGTTGATTTCAGCTCTGAGTTTAACTATTTCCTGTCTTCTACTACTTTTGGTGTTGGTCTGTTCTTCTTTTTCTAGGGCTTTGAGCTGAAGTGTTAGGTTGTTTATTTGTTGATTTTTACTTCTTTTATTGAATGTGTTCCATGAAATAAATTTCCCTCTAAGTACTGCTTTCATAGTGTCCCAAAGATTTTGATATGATGTTTCTTTGTCCTCATTTACCTCTAGGAATTTTTTAATTTCCTTCCTAATATCTTCTGTTATCCATTCATCATGTAATAGCATATTGTTTAATCTCTAGGTGTTGGAGTAGCTTCTGTTTTTCACTCTTTCATTTATTTCTAACTTCAAACCATTATGATCTGATAGAATACAAGGTAGTGTCTCTATCTTCTTGTATTTGCTTACATTAGCTTTGTGGCATAATACATGGTCTATTTTAGAGAAGGATCCATGTGCTGCTGAGAAGAAAGTGTATTCACTCTTGGTTGGATGGTATATTCTATAAATGTCCGTTAAGTCTAAATTATTGATTGTGTTATTGAGATCTATGGTTTCTTTGTTCAATTTTTGTTTGGAAGATCTGTCCAGTGGTGAGAGAGGCGTGTTAAAATCACCTAGTATTATTGTGTTATGGTCTATTTGGTTTCTGAAATTGAGAAGGATTTGTTTGACATACATGGATGAGCCACTGTTTGGGGCATAGATGTTTATGATTGTTATGTCTTGCTGATTTATGGTTCCCTTAAGCAGTATGTAATGTCTTTCTTTATCCCTTTTGACTAGTTTTGACTTGAAGTCCACCTTATCTGTAATGAGGATGGATACCCCAGCTTTTTTGCTGAGTCCATGTGCATGATATGTTTTCCCCCATCCTTTCACCTTTAGTCTATGTGTATCTCTTTCTACGAGGTGAGTCTCTTGCAGGCAACATATTGTTGGATCTTTCTTTTTGATCCAATCTGCCAGTCTATGTCTTTTGATTGATGAGTTCAGGCCATTAATATTCAGGGTTATTATTGAGATATGATTAGTATTCCCGGTCATTGGGTTCATTTTATTTATTTATTTATTTATTTATTTATTTATTTATTTATTTATTTATTTTGAGACGACTTGGTTCTTCCTTTATTTGACAATTCCTTTAGGATGGTTCCTCCCATTGCTGATTTGTTTCTTTGTTTTTCATCTCTTCCTCATGGAATATTTTGCTGAGAATGTTCTGTAATGTTGGCTTTCTTTTTGTAAATTCTTTTAGCTTTTGTTTATCATGGAAGGATTTTATTTCATCATCAAATTTGAAGGTAAGTTTTGCTGGATATAAGATTCTTGGTTGGCATCTATTTTCTTTCAGGGCTTGAAAAATGTTGTTCCAGGCTCTTCTAGCTTTTAGGGTCTGGATTGAAAAATCTGCTGATATCCGTATTGGTTTCCCCCTGAATGTAATTTGATTCCTCTCTCTTGCGGCCTTTAAAATTCTGTCTTTATTTTGTATGTTGGGCATTTTCATTATAATGTGCCTTGGTGTGGGTCTGTTGTAATTTTGTATATTTGGAGTCCTATAAGCCTCTTGTACTTGATCTTCCATTTCATTCTTCAGATTTGGGAAATTTTCTGATAGTATTTCATTGAATAGATTGTTCATTCCTTTGGTCTGTTTCTCTAAGCTTTCCTCAATTCCAATAATTCTCAAATTTGGCCTCTTCATGATATCCCATAGTTCTTGGAGATTCTGTTCATGATTTCTTACCATCTTCTCTGTTTGTTCAACTTTGTTTTCAAGGTTAAATATTTTATCTTCAATGTCTGATGTTCTGTCTTCCAGGTGTTCTATTCTATTGGTTATGCTTTCTATGGAGTTCTTAATTTGGTTTATTGTTTCCTTCATTTCAAGGATTTCTGTTTGTTTTTTTTTCAATATCTCTAACTCTTTATTGAAGTGATCTTTTGCTTCCTGTATTTGCTCTTTTAACTGTCGATTGGTGCGATCATTCAGTGCCTGCATTTGCTCTTGCATCTCGTCATTTGCTTCCCTGAGCATTTTAATTATGTACATTCTGAACTCCCTTTCTGTCATTTCTTCTGCCATGCTGTCGTTGGGTTTCATTGATGTAACATCTAGATTTGTTTGCAGCATTTTCTTTCCTTGTTTTCTCATATTGTTCAGGTATCAGTTGACCGCTGTGATATTGCAGATTTCCTCTATTGTCTTATAATATCCCTGAAGATTTCTATTATATCCCCTCTTAGTCTTCAGTAGCCTGAAATCTTGGAGGAAGTTGATAATGCAGTGCTCCACAAGGGAGCTGCCTCTCTAGGGGTGGTGGCCTTCTGGTGGGGTATATTCCCTGCTAGTGGGCAGAGGTACCTTCACTTGCTGATGAATGGTCATCCAGAAGGGAAGTAGGTTGTGGGCTGATGCAAGACCAGTTTGGGCCTGTGTCTCTGATTTTACGGTCCTTTTGGGAGAACCTCACCCAACAGGGAAGAGTCACCCGGTGGGGAGGTCTCGCTGGTCGGTTTTCCTCCCAGAGGTTCCGTTCAATTCACAACTACCGCCTGGGCTGAGCAGCCTTCTTCTGCAATGATCCCAGGGACCCAGACCTACCTCCTGGGCCTGATAGCCTCACCCTTCACAAACGAATCTCCTTCGGCTGCCTCTCCTCAGAGAAGCTGCCTGCAGTCCTGGAGCCTTCGCTCTGCCCCTCAGTTTGTCTGTGGGGCCCTTCCACCAAGAAGCCGTCTAGGACCCTGCTCTGCACTTTTCGCCTGGCTATGCGGCCCCTCCTCTGAGCAGCCACCTGGAGCCCCTTACAATCGCTCCGAGTCCCAGTGACCCGCCACACGCCTTTTCCTCCGGCAGCCACCTGTTGTTCCGTGCGGTCACTCTAAGACCAAGTGACCCACCATGCACCACTTTCTCCACCAGGTAGTCACCCAGAGATCTGGTGCGTCACGAGTCCCAAGAACTCACTGTGCACCTTCTTGTCCCGACTGCCTCCCGTAGCCCTGGTGCAGTCACTTCGAGCCCAAGCACCCCGCCGCGCTCCTCCTCCTTCTCCAGACAACCCCCCTATGTTCAGGAGCGGATGCTCTGGGACCAAACCACTCACCACGCTGTTCCACCGGATAGCCGCCCAGAGCCCTGGCGCAGCTGTTCCAATTCCAAGCGACGTGCTGAGCCCGTATTTCTCCTTCTCCTCTGGGCAGCCCCCTGTGTTCAGGGGTGGTCACGTTCAGTCCAAACAGCTCACCAAGCACCTTCTCCTTTGGGCAGCCTCCCAGAGCGCGGGTGGGTTGTGCCGAGTCCAAGCGCCGGCTGCTTTGAGTTGGTCCCAAGTCTCTCAATATCTCCTTTTCTTGATTCCTGAGACCACGCTGCTCCTCCGGATAGCCGCCCGGAGCCCTGGCGTAGCTGATCCAATTCCAAGCGACGTGCAGAGCCCGTATTTCTCCTTCTCCTCTGGGCAGCCCCCTCTTCAATGCTCCCAGCCGTCTGCGATCACTGCTCCGGCGGGGGGAGGGGCGCCTCGCCGGCTGTTCTACTTTGCAAAGATCCCTGCTTTTGGGGCTACCGCCCCGTCCAGGACTCCTGCCCCGTCCGGGACGTCTGCCCAGTGGGAGATTCTCGCCCGGCTGCTTTGAGTTGGTCCCAAGGCTCTCTATATCTCCTCTTCTTGAGTCCTGAGTCCTGGAGCAACACGAAACGCAGCCACCCTCTAGTCCGCCATCTTGAATCTCCCACTAGGTGATTTTTAACACGCCTCTCTCACCACTGGACAGCTCTTCCAAACAAAAATTGAACAAAGAAGCCATAGATCTCAATAACACAATCAATAATTTAGACTTAATAGACATTTATAGAGTATACCATCCAAACATGAGCGAATACACTTTCTTCTCAGTAGCACATGGATCCTTCTCTAAAATAGACCATATATTATGCCACAAAGCTAATGTTAGCAAATACAAGAAGATAGAGACACTACTTTGTATTCTATCAGATCATAATGGATTGAAGTTAGAAATAAACAAAAGAGTAAAAAACAGAAGCTACTCCAACACCTGGAGATTAAACAATATGCTATTATATGATGAATGGATAACAGAAGATATTAGGAAGGAAATTAAAAAATTCTTAGAGGTAAATGAGGACAAAGAAACATCATATCAAAATCTCTGAGACACTATGAAAGCAGTACTTAGAGGAAAATTTATTTCATGGAGCGCATTCAATAAAAGAAGTAAAACTCAACAAATAAACAACCTAATACTACAGCTCAAAGCACTAGAAAAAGAACAGATCAGGACCAAAAGTAGTAGAAGACAGGAAATTGTTAAACTCAGAGCTAAAATCAACAAAATTGAAACAAAAGAAACAATACAAAAATTGACAAAATGAATAGTTGGTTCTTCGAAAAAATAAACAAAATTGATAAACCTTTAGCCAAACTAACAAAGGGAAGACGAGAGAAAACACAAATCACTAAAATTTGGAATGAGCAAGGAAATATTACAACAGACAGGACTGAAATACAAAACGTAATTAGAAGCTACTTTGAAAATCTGTACTCCAACAAAATAGGATATTTCAAAGACAACAACAGGTTGCTAGAGACATATGAGTTGCCTACACTGAACGAGGAGGAGATACACAATTTAAATAGACTAATTTCAAGTAATGAGATAGAAGAAGTCATCAAAAGCCTAGCAATAAAGAAAAGTCTGGGATCAGATGGGTTCTCAGCTGATTTCTACAAAACCTTTAAAGAAGAGCTCATTCTAATACTTCTCAAAGTATTCCATAAAATAGAAAAGGAGGGAACCCTCCCAAACTCATTCTATGAAGCCAATATCACCCTGATACCTAAACCAGAAAGAGACACATCAAGGAAAGAAAATTTCAGACCAATATTCTTACTGAACATTGACACAAAAATTCTCAACAAAATTTTACCAAATCACATACAAATATATATTAAAAAAATAGTGCACCATGATCAAGTGGGTTTCATCCCAGGGATGCAAGGTTGGTTCAACATCAGGAAATCAATCAATGTAATTCACCATATCAATAGAGTTAAAGTCAAGAATCACATGATTATTTCCATAGATGCAGAAAAAGCATTTGATAAATTACAGCACCCCTTCATGCTCAAAACACTAGAAAAAATAGGGATAGTGGGAACATTCCTTAACATTGTAAAGGCTGTCTATGCTAACCCCATGGCTAATATCTTCGAAATGGTGAAAAACAGAAAGTATTCCCCCTAAAAACTGGAACAAGGCAGGGTTGCCCTCTTTCACCACTTCTATTCAATATCATCCTTGAAACTCTAGCCAGAGGAATTAGGCAGACCAAAGAAATTAAAGGGATACGAATATGAAAAGAAGAACTCAAACTATCCCTGTTCACTGATGACATGATTATATATTTAGAGGAACCTTGAAATTCCACCAGAAAACTTTTAGAATCCATAAGTGAATTCAGTAAAGTAGCGGGATATAAGATCAGTGCACATAAATTCAATGCATTTTTATACATAAATGATGAATCTTTGGAAAGAATAATTAGGAAAACTACCCCATTCACAATAGCCTTGAAAAAAATAAAATACCTGGGAATCAATCTCACAAAAGAGGTGAAAGACCTCTACAATGAGAACTACAGAACACTAAAGAAAAAAATTGAAGAACACCTTAGAAGATGGAAAGATCTCCCATGTTCTTGGATAGGCAGAATTAATATTGTCAAAATGGCCATACTACCAAAAGTGCTTTACAGATTCAATGCAATTCCAATTAAAATCCCAATGACGTACCTTATAGAAATAGAGCAAAGCAATCAGGAAATTCATCTGGAAGAATAAGAAACCCAGAATAGCTAAAGCAATCCTTAGCAGGAAGAGTGAAACAGGGGGTAATGCAATACCAGATCTTCAACTCTACTACAAAGCAATAGTAACAAAAACGGCATGGTATTGGTACCAAAATAGAAAGGTAGATCAATGGTACAGAATAGAGGACACGGACACAAACCCAAATAAATACAATTTTCTCATACTAGACACAGGAGCCAAAAATATGCAATGGAGAAAAGATAGCCTCTTCAACAAATGGTGCTGGGAGAATTGGAAATCCATATGCAACAGAATGAAACTAAACCCATATCTCTCACCATGCACGAAACTAAACTCAAAATGGATTAAGGACCTCAGAATCAGACCAGAGACTCTGCAGATTATAGAAGAAAAAGTAGGTCCAGATTTTCAACATGTTGGCTTAGGACCAGACTTCCTCAACAGGACTCCCATAGCACAAGAAATAAAAGCAAGAATCAATAACTGGGATAGATTCAAACTAAAAACTTTTCTCTCAGCAAAGGAAACTATCAGCAATGTGAGGAAAGAGCCTACAGAGTGGGAGAAAATCTTTGCCAATCATACTTCAGATAGCACTAATCTCCAGAATCTATAAAGAAGTCAAAAAACTCTACACCAACAATAGTAAAAATCCAATCGACAAATGGCCTAAGGAAATGAATAGACACTTCACAGAAGATCTGCACACAATCAACAAACATATGAAAAAATGTTCAACATCTCTAGTAATAAGAGAAATGCAAATCAAAACCACTCTAAGATTCCATCTCACCCCAATTAGAATGGCAATTATCAAGAATAAAAGCAACAACAAGTTTTGGCGAGGATGTGGGAAGAAAGGTACACTCATACATTGCTGGTGGGGTTGCAAATTAGTGCAGCCACTCTGGAAAGCAGTGCGGAGATTCCTTAGAAAGCTTGGAATGGAACCACCATTTGACCCAGCTATCCCTCTCCTTGGCCTATACCCAAAGGACTTAAAATCAGCATACTACAGAGATACAGCCACATCAATGTTCATAGCTGCTCAATTCACAATAGCCAGATTGTGGAACCAACCTAGATGTCCTTCAATTGATGAATGGATAAAGAAACTGTGATATATATATATAAAATGGAATATTACTCATCCATAAAGAATGGTAAAATGATGGCATTTGCAGGCATATGGATGAAATTGGAGAATATCATGCTAAGTGAGATAAGCCAATCTCAAAAAACCAAAGGATGAATGATATCGCTAATATGTGGATGATGACACATAATGGGGGGTGGGAGGGGTGAGTGTTAGTGTTAGAGTTAGGGTTAGGGAGGGGGGCAAGAATGGAGGAAGGAAGGACTGTATAGAGGGAAAAGATTGGTGGGAGGGGTGGGGGGGAAGGGAAATAATAACAGAATGAATCTAACAACATTACCCTATGTAAATTTATGATTACACAAATGGTATGCCTTTATGCCATGTACAAACAGAGAAACAACATGTATCCCATTTGTTTACAGTAAAAAAAAGGAAAAAAGGATAAAACATCATGAAGATAGAACCTCAGACATTGAATCTTGAAAACAAAGTTGACCAAACACAAAAGATGGTGAGAAATCATGAACAGAATCTCCAAGAATTATGGGATATCATGCAAAGGCCAAATTTAAGAATTATTGGGATTGAGGAAGGCACAGAGAAACAAACCAAAGGAATGACCAATCTATTCAATGAAATAATATCAGAAAATTTCCCAAATCTGAAGAATGAAATGGAAAACCAGATACAAGATGCTTATATATCACCAGAGTTTTCAATCCAGACCCTGAAAGCTAGAAGGGCCTGGAACAACATTTTTCAAGCCTTGAAAGAAAACAGATGCCAACCAAAAATCTTATACCCAGCAAAACTTACTTTCAGATTTGATGACCAAATAAAATCCTTCCATGATAAACAAAAGCTAAAAGAATTTACAAAATGAAAGCCAGCATTAGAGAACATTCACAGCAAAATATTCCATGAGGAAGAGATGAAAAAAAAAATGCAAATCAGCAACGGGAGGAACTAGCCTAAAGGAATAGCCAAATAAAGGAGAAACCAAATCATGTCAAAAAGAAAAATGAGTCAAATGACTGGGAATACAAGTCATATCACAATAATAACCCTGAATGTTAATGGCCTGAATTCATCAATCAAAAGACATAGACTGGCAGATTGGATTCAGAAGAAAAATCCAACAATAAGCTGCCTACAAGAGTCTCATCTCATAGAAAGAGATATCCACAGACTAAAGGTGAAAGGATGGGGAAAAACATATCATGCACATGGACACAGCAAGAAAGCTGGAGTATCCATCCTCATTTCAGATAATGTGGACTTCAAGCCAAAACTAGTCAGAAGGGATAAAGAAGGACATTACATACTGCTGAAAGGAAGCATAAATCAGCAAGACATAACAATCATAAATATCTATGCCCCAAACAGTGGCTCATCCATGTATGTCAAACAAATCCTTCTCAATTCCAGAAATCAAATAGACCACAACACAAGAATACTAGGCGATTTTAACACACCTCTCTCACCACTGGATAGATCTTCCAAACAAAAATTGAACAAAGAAGCCATAGATCTCAATAACACAATCAATAATTTAGACTTAACAGACATTTATAGAGTATACCATCCAAACATGAGCGAATACACTTTCTTCTCAGCAGCACATGGATCCTTCTCTAAAATAGACCATATTTTATGCCACAAAGGTACTGTTAGCAAATACAAGAAGATAAGAGATACTACCTTGTATTTTATCAGATCATAATGGATTGAAATTAGAAATAAATGACAGAACAAAAAACAGAAACTTCTCCAATACCTGGAGATTAAATAACATGCTATTATATGATGAATGGATAAAAGAAGACATCAGGAGGGAAATAAAAAAATTCTTCGAAGTAAATGAGAACAAAGATACATCATATCAAAATCTCTGGGACACTATGAGAGCAGTACTTAGAGGAAGATTTACTTCAAGGGGCCCATTCAAAAAAAGAAGTAAAAATAAACAAATAAATGACTCAACACTACAGCTCAAATCCCTAGAAAAAGAAGAGCAGACCATAACAAAAGTAGTAGAAGACAGCAAATAGTTAAAATGAGAGCTGAAATCAACGAAATTGAAACAAAAGAAACAATCAAAAAAATTAACAAAATAAATAGTTGGTTCTTTGAAAAAATAAACAAAATTGATAAATCCTTAGCCACACTAATAAAGAGAAAGAGAGAGAAAACTCAAACTACTAAAATTCAGAATGAACAAGGAAATATTACAACAGACAAGAGTGAAATACAAAACATAATTAGAAGCTATTTCAAAATCTATATTCCAACAAAACAGAAATCCTCGAAGACATCAACAGGATTCTAGAGACATATGAATTACCTAAACTGAACAAGGGGGACATACACAACTTAAATAATTCCATTTCAAGCAATGAAATAGAAGAGGTCATCAAAAGCCTACCAACAAAGAAAAGTCTGGGACCAGATGGGTTCTCAACCGGGTTCTACAAAACCTTTAAAGAAGAGCTCATTCCAATACTTCTCAAAGTATTCCATGAAATAGAAGAGGAGGAAACCCTCTCAAACTCATTCTATGAAGCCAATATTACCCTGATACCTAAACCAGACAGAGACACATCGAGGAAAGAAAATTTCAGACCAATATCCTTAATGAACATTGATGCAAAAATTCTCAACAAAATTTTAGCAAATTCCATACAAAAATATATTAAAAAGATAGTGTACCATGATCAAGGTTGGTTCAACATCCAGAAATCAACAAATGTCATTCACCACATCAGCAGACTTAAAGTTAAGAATCACATGATTATTTCCATAGATGCAGAAAAAGCATTTGATAAAATACAGCATCCCTTCATGCTCAAAACACTAGAAAAAATAGGGATAGTGGGAACATTCCTTAATATTGTAAAGGCTGTCTATGCTAAGCCCATGGCCAATATCATTCTAAATGGTGAAAAACTGAAAGCATTCATTCTAAAAACTGAAACAAGGCAGGGTTGCCCTCTTTCACCACTTCTATTCAATATCGTTCTTGAGACTCTAGCCAGAGCAATTAGAGAAACCAAAGAAATTAAAGGGATACGAATTGGAAAAGAAGAACTCAAACTATCCCTGTTCGCTGATGACATGGTTATATATTTAGAGGAACCCGGAAATTCCACCAGAAAATTCTAAGAATTCATAAGTGAATTCAGTAAAGTAGCAGGTTACAAGATCAATGCTCATAAATCCAATGCATTTTTATACATAAGTGATGAATCTTCAGAAAGAGAAATTAGGAAAACTACCCCATTCACAATAGCTTTGAAAAAAATAAAATACTTGGGAATCAATCTCACAAAAGAGGTGAAAGTTCTCTACAATGAGAATTACAGAACACTAAAGAAAGAAATTAAAGAAAACCTTAGAAGATGGAAACATCTCCCATGTTCTTGGATGGGAAGAATTAATATTGTCAAAATGGTCATACTACCAAAAGTGCTATACAGATTCAACGCAATTCCAATTAAAATCCCAATGATGTACCTTACAGAAATAGTACAAGCAATCATGAAATTCATCTGGAAGAATAAGAAACCCAGAATAGCTAAAGCAATCCTCAGTAGAAAGAGTGAAGCAGGGGGTATCGCAATACCAGATCTTCAACTCTACTACAAAGCAATAGTAACAAAAATGGCATGGTATTGGTACCAAAATAGACAGGTAGATCAATGGTACAGAATAGAGGACACAGACACAAACCCAAATAAATACAATTTTCTCATACTAGACAAAGGTCCCAAAAACATGCAATGGAGAAAAGATAGCCCCTTCAACAAATGGTGCTGGGAAAACTGGAAAACCATATGTGACAGAATGAAACTAAATCCCTATCTCTCACCCTGCACAAAAACTCAACTCAAAATGGATCAAGGACCTTGAATCAGATCAGAGACCCTTCATCTTAAAGAAGAAAAAGTAGGTCCAAATCTTCAACATGTCGGCTTAGGATCAGACTTCCTTAACAGTACTCCCATAGCACAAGAAATAAAAGCAAGAATCAACAACCGGGATAGATTCAAACTAAAAAGTTTTATCTCCGCAAAGGAAACTATCAGCAATGTGAACAGAGAGCCTACAGAGTGAGTGAAAATCTTTGCCACTCATACTTCAGATAGAGCACTAATTTCCACAATACATAAAGAACTCAAAAAACTCTACACCAAGAATTCAAATAATCCAATCAGCAAATGGGTTAAGGAAATGAAGAGACACTTCACAGAAGAAGATCTACAAGCAATCAACAGATATATGAAAAAATGTTTGACATCTCTAGTAATAAGAGAAATGCAAACCAAAACCACCCTAAGATTCCATCTCACCCCAATTAGAATGGGTATTATCAAGCAACAATAGGTGTTGCCGAGGATGTGGGGAAAAGGTACACTCATACATTGCTGGTGGGGTTGCAAATTAGTGCAGCCACTCTGGAAAGCAGTGTGGAGATTCCTTAGAAAGCTTGGAATGGAACCACCATTTGACCCAGCTATCCCAATACTTGGCCTATACCCAAAGGACTTAAAATCTGCAAACTACAGAGATGCAGCCACGTCAATGTTCATAGCTGCTCAATTCACAATAGCCAGATTGTGGGAACCAACCTAGATGTCCTTCAATTGATGAATGCTTAAAGAAACTGTGGCATATATATGCCATGGAATATTACTCAATTATAAAGAATGATAAAATTATGACATTTGCAGGCAAATGGATGAAATTGAAGAATATCATGCTAAGTGAGATAAGCCATCTCAAAAAACCAAAGGACGAATGATCTTGCTTATAAGTGGATGATGACACATAATGCGGGGTGGGAGGGAGACAAGAATGGAGTAAGGAGGGACTGTATAGAGGGAAATGACGGGTGGGAGTGGTGTGGGGAAGTTAAAAATAACAGAATGAATGAAAACTATTACCTTATACAAATGTATGATTACACAACTGGTATGCATCTACTTCATGTACAAACGGAGAAACCAGATGTATCCTATTTGTTTACAATAAAAATAAATTATAATAAAACAAAAAAAATGCATTCCTTTACATTGGTAAGTATTATTATCCCATTGTCTATTCATTAACAAACTGAAAGACACTTTCCATTTTCAGTGGTTATGAATAAATATGCTGCAAGCTCTAAAGAAGAAAAAAAAAAGTCTTCCAGGCATGGGAACAACAATATCAACAACAACAACAACAAAGAAAAAACATAAAAAAAAAAGGACTGTGACTGAAAAAATGAATTAAGGAATTCAATCCACTGAATTAAAACATTTTGCTAATAAGTAGATAAAAATCTGTTGGTTTGATTTCTTGAATTTGTTTGCTTGGTTCTTCAAACAATTTTATACGTTCACTCAACATCCCTTTAATGCTTTGGAAATACTGAAATAGGTGTGAGATGTTCCTGCCCTTTGAATAGAAAGAAATTGATCCCAAGACTATGATGAAAATATTCATAGGAAAACATTAAGCACAGAAAAGTAATTCAGTATGCATTTTTTTGTTTATATCAGGAAGGTAACGGTATTTGCAAGGCCTAGGAAAATGGTGTGTTATTACCTATTTTGTTTGAAGTTAGTATTTATGATATGATTCCAGTTTAGAGAAAAAGCATTAGGCTGAGAGTCAGGCTTATTTTGGATCTGTTACCAATTAACTCAATGATTATCAGCAAATTGGTTAATTTCTCTGCAGTTCATTTCTTCATTTCCAAAATGGCACAGATATCTTTGAATCAGACAATCTGCAAACTCCCTTCCAGTTGTAACATGGTATTATTATTATTATTATCCCTACATTGCAAGAAAGATTTATGCTGGACAAGTTCTGTGTATTCACGATAAGATCTTCAGTAGTTTAAGCGTTTCCTTTTGGTTTGACATTTGTCCCTTTGCTTTGTGCCTCCCTATTTTAAAACATTTTAAAATTTATTTTTATGTAAACAAATGGGGTACATCTTGTTTCTCTGTTTGTACATGAAGTAGAGGCATACCATTTGTGTAACCATACATTTACATAGGGTAATAGTTTTTGATACATTCTGTTATTTTTTTCCTTACCTCCTACGCCTCCCACCCCTCTTTTCCCTCTATACAGTCCTTCCTTCCTCCATTCTTGCCCCCCTCCCACCTCCCATTATGTATTATCACCCGCTTATCAGCGAGATCATTCGTCCTTTGGTTTTTTGAGATTGGCTTATCTCATTAGCATGATATTCTTCAATTTCAATTTGAGACTATCATTGATAGCTTCACAAAGTGAATGGAACTAGATATTGCTGAGCAGAAGGAAGACAGATTAAAGAGAAAAAAGAATAGGGCTGAAGAATAGGAGGAATGTGTAAAGTTGATAACATGGTTAACCAAGAGAGAAAGTAGAGAGCATGGAGAACCATAGGCTCAGTCTTCTGATTTAGACACATTTCTATATGCTGTGACATTTTATCACTTTATTTAGAATTAGCTCTAAGGATAATTTTTTCAGGCCATTTCTGTGTGTCAAGGCCCATGGGTCAAGAGATATTTGGCTCATCTCATTCAATATTTGCTTATTTTGTTCCTCTTATTGGCATCTGATTCTCATCATTCTATGCTCAGTTAATCCACCCATTTGTATTCAAATGAATCCGTATCATATTTTTACAGCCATTTCTTTTACGAATAATGATTAAAAACTCCTTATCTTCTGGGGCAGTATATACTCTCTTGTATCTTCTTCAACCTCCCTAACTAATTTTTTTCCAGCTCTTGTTGATTTCTTTTGTCTTTGAGGTGGACTTCTAAATGCCAGAATGCCCCAGGTCTCATAGTGTCTTTTTCTGCATTGATCTTTGGGTGATCTCATCCAGTCTTCTTGTTTTCCACACCATCTCCATATGCTAAAAACTCCCAATTGTCAGAATCCTACAGAGACCACCAAGGAAAATTGCTCATCAAGTGCATTAAGTTTATTGAACTGGATGACCAAGAGAGCTTCACTTTGATAGTCAGGAGTCTCTAAAAAAGGGGAGACTTAGGAAAGGATGTGTAGAACTCCAAGGGCTGGATTTAGTCCAGTGGTAGTTTTTAACATGGAAGTGAATAAGTGCGTCTGGACAGGAATTGGTCAGAATTGAGTGAGTTTTTGTTCCAATGCCACTTCATCAGTGGAACTCTTGATTACTGTACATACAATAGAACAACTCCACCTTAACATTCTTTCACTGAAACTGCTCTAGGATCTATGACATATTCTCACCACCTGACATAGTCTATATTGATCAATTTTTAATCGTTGTAGTCTTTCCCCTGTCATGGAAGTGCTCCCCGAGGATAGTGTTTCATCCAGCATTCAGAATAAGGCCTAGCACATTATAAGCAATCCAACATACACTTGTGGAAGAAGTGAGCAGGGGATATGCTTAATTAATGCTATCTGTGATGAGTACTTTAACGTTAGTTCTCTAGTAATTAGCCATTTCAAAGATTGCATGTCAGTTGGTGCTTGCAGAGGTTCATCTGTCTGAGGACCAGTCTGCTGGTTCTTCTCTGCCACATGATGAAAGGTCAAGGGGACTAGTGACACTGTGGTTAGTGTATATGAGGAATATGACCCATTGTTTTTGTTTCACATTCTTTTTATTATGTAAGATTCTATGAAAGGAAGCAAAAACATTTTTTAAAATATTTCTAATTTTTCCCTTTTCTCATATCCCATTTGCTTCTGTGTCCCAGCTCATCCCCCTTTTCCTTTATGAGGGAAATTGTTAGGTTAATGTTTACTTTGCCAACTGAAAAACAATTTGATCTGACTGATGTAGTGGAAGAGAATGAATCATTGCTTTTAATTTCTGCCCAAGCTTTCCAGAACTTTCTCAAGGCTATATTTCTACTTATATGAACTTATATCCAGCTTTAGTACAGGTAAAAGGTGCAGTGTGTATTGGGAGTGCCAACTTGAGAATGGGCAGAATATGTGAAGATAGATTTCATTTTATGTGGTGTATATTTGTGCTTGTGATATTTGTGCTTGTTTCCTGAATTAGGATTTGGGATCTAGATATAAGAAGACAGCCAGAATTGTACCTAAAGTTGTGAAGAAACTAACGAAGAAATCTTACTTTTATTTTATTTGGTGAATTTGCTTTTGTTTTAAATTTTTTATTAGCATGCAGTTTTACCATTTTTAACATACTGTAGAGTATCATACAAAGTAAAGCATTTCAGTGTCATGTAAAACCAAATTACCATCGATCCAAATATTTTTGCACATGAATTAAAAGGTATCTAAGAATTTAGGAATAATATTCTTTTCACAACTATATAAACACAACCATAATGATAAGTATTATATAATATTTACTCCACTGCCTCATTTTGTGACCAGCTGTAAGGGTATTTCAGTGTTGTTAAGTTTATCTTGATTGCTGGTGGTTAAGTATTAACAGCTCCTATCTCCAAAACAGAACCTTGTTGAACATTTGCAAGGTTAAGTGTTGTTCCTCCTGCAGTAATGCAAACATCACCTTGTTCAGCTTCCACAGATGCTAACACTGTACTGCTAGAGTGAATAACGTTTTTATTTTGATGCATTTTAATATACTTGGCGAGGTAGTCACTTCTCATAAAGTATTTCACAAATGCTGCATAAACAAAATTCTTCTCATGTGTTCTTCTGTGCCTCTGTAATTCATCACTTTGACTAAATCTTTAACCACAGAACATCAAGTTACACATAAGGGGGCACTCTCCAGAAAGCCAGTGCACATGTGCCTTCAAATGTGAGGTCTTCCTGTAGACTTTACCACATCCTGGTAGATGATAGATGTGTTTCTTCTTTTTCCCCACATTGGTCCCTCTCCCGTCACCTTCTTTACAGTTGGAATAGGTGCAAGCTACCCTCTGAAGTATTTTTCCTTCTTGATGTTGTTGGTCCCTTCTTTACCTACTACCTGCTCTCTTCAGTGTGTTAGATTATTGGTATTCAATAAAGTGTTGCTCTTCAGGATCAGGTTCTTCTTCCTTGACCCTAATATCTACAGGACTTCAGCATTCTTTCTGGATGTAGTTGAATACTGGTGGAATCTACAGTTCATTATGGATATGGATTTGGCAACTGAATAGTGCTTAGACTAACCAGGGTTGAAGTTAAGGCTCCACCTGCTGTGACTTGATCTAGCCTGAGTGTTTGAACAAGCATCAATATTATTTTTTTGGCAGCAATATTTTGTATTTGCAAATTCTGTAAGTTCTGGACCCTTTGTACTTAAAAAGTTTGCCAAATTATCTGTCCAGGAATCACTATCTGTGCCTGAATTAAAAATGCTTATTTACAATAAGGGAGGCACTAGGAAGAATAGAGTTACTTTAGATTAGGTAAAGGGGAAAGAAGGGAGAGGAGAGGGTATGGGGGTAGGAAGGATAGTAGAATGAATCAGACATTATTACTCTATGTATATGTATGACTGCATGACCAGTATGATTTTACATCGTGTACAACCAGAAAAATTAGAAATTATACTCCAATTATGTATGATATATCAAAGTGGATAGGTGCATTCTACTGTCATGTATAAATAATTAGAAAAAATAAAAGAATTAAAAAAACTAACTACTGTTAATGAGTCAAGCACATCAGTTTTATTAAATAAATAAAATACTACAAGATGAAAAAAAAAAAAAAGGTTTAAGGATTCTGTTGCAAGTGAAGTTTTTTCAAAGCCTGCTATATTTTGACTACTGACTTGCACACCATGCTTGTCTGTGGTATAAATCTTTGTGCAGTTTGAGCATGATTGGTTGGCTTCTGAGACTCTTGAAACTAGATGTTATACAACAGGCTGTACTACAGAAACCTGGATATTCTGTCTTCAGAAACAGACAACTGGATAAAATTTCCCTGAAGTTCTGAAGAATGGACTTGTCCATTAGAAGTAATCAAGGTATTTGTGTCTTTTTGAAATATACCCATACTATCTATTGTTATCGGTAACTGTGATGAGGAAGATGTTGGCAGAAATAAATCTCTATCAGTGTTAGTTTCATGAATATCAGGAGAAACCAGCATCAGTTCTCCCTGAATGTGTGAAATATTCACAACTTTTCTTGTGTTTATCAAGTGTCCATCTACTTGAGTTTGATCACAAAAAGATGAACCACCAAGTGCAATTCCCTGAACCTGAACTTGACCAGTCTATCACTTGAGATTCTGAATATTAGCAGGAAGTATTCCAGGGCAAGTAAGGTATGATTAGAGTCGGGAGTGATCTGAATTTGATTGCTTTATTGACTTATACTTCATTATCTGAAGAGCCTGTGAAACTTTGCTGAAACTTCTCACTGTCTTTTGACTGAATCTGTGGTATTATTTCATGTTGAACACTGGACACTGAGTTTTTTAATAAATCTGATCCTGGTGCAACTGAAAATATTTGTTGTTGTGGCAAAATCTGAAGGGGAAGGACATTATAGCCACTGGAAGAAGCAGCACTTGGAATCTACAGTAGATTTATAACTTCATCTTTTAATTATATAGTTTCTGATAAAACCTCCCACCTGTTTGGTGTTCCTCCAAATTGTATAAAAGCCAAATCACCTGTCACTGTGGGGGCTGTGGCAGGGGCCTTGGCTACACTGGTTGGTTCTTTTCCCTCATCTCCCAGTGAGCATGTTCCCCCTGCCCCACTCCTCTTGTTTTATTTTGAGGTACTGGTTATTCTCCATTGACATACATTCTTAGTCCTTAATTTAAAAAAAAAAAAAATTCAAAATTGCTCAGATGACCTCAAACCTGAAATCCTCCTGTTTCAGTTTCTCAGGTAGTTAGGATTATAGGTGAGTGTCACCAGGCCCCACACGCAACACTGTCTTCCTGCAGATAGTGGTCAGTAGAGCCAGCAGTGGTGGCTGAGTGTTCTACCTGTGATCAGTCAATACATTTTTCATCAGATAGACCTGGATTTGAGTGGTTATGACATTTGTTGTCTGGATGAACTTGGAAAAGTTTGTAAATTCTTGAATCCTGTATGCAATGCACCATACAATTTTTAGTACTATGTATGGTTTGTAATAAGAATTTGGCAAATATTACAAATATCAAATATTTAATTGACCTATTATTCCCTACTGTAAGAGTAAACCTGCTATACAGTAAACACCTTTGAACAATCACTCACTTTTTCATTACTATGTATTTTTCTTTCTTATATATTCTTTGATGGAGTAGAGCCTTTTAAAATTGTGATACTGTTGATAGATTTTTTAATATGAGATTAATATCATTTTATATAACCATAAAGTATATATATTTCCTTACCCTGGAGTCGGCATTGGACATTTTTCCAAAGCTTTTAATCTTTGCCAATCACATAGTTGGCAGATAAATTATTTTAGTTTGCGTTTTAAAATGTTTACATTTCTTTTTAAATAGTCTTTAAATAGTCTTAGGATCTTTATATATTTTATTAGTATGAGAGCTGTTTAAATCTACCATTTTAGAAAAAAATTATTTATTAAATAAGTACTATATATGCATAAATATATGCATACACATTTTATAGATGTTATATATGTATATATGCCTCTAATTTGTCCTTTCGCTTTTTGAATTTTTTGAGATGTATTCTTTCTTTAACACAGTCAAATTGAACTAATTTTAAGTGTTTTCTGTAAGATTTGTTGGTCTGTTTTCTGCACTTTTTTTTAAGTATAGAAGATACATTATTTAATATTTATGCTAACATTTTGATACAGTTTTCTACCTTTTGGAAGAATTGAACTTTTTGGGATATTAAGCTCAGCCTGAGGAGAAAGCTTGGTTTTCATCCCTTTATTCCTGAAATGATATACAGATCAATACAGCTGATATATTTTCAAATTATAGATATGAGGTCCTTGAAATCCTGCTGGGGCTCTCAGGTAGGTTACTTGACAAACGTCACTAGGTAAATCTCATAGAAGCTTATGAGTAACTAGTGTGTTTTTCTGATTCCATGCACATTCAGTCCCAAAGTATTTACAAAAAATCTTTACTGTAAGGAAACACATTTTTACACGGTGTTGATGATCGGGCTGCTTCCTAGTAAATACTATGGTTATATTAAATGAGACAGAAATGCTGAAATGACGTGGTCAAAGAAGGGTACCATGATCTTCACCACCAATTTCAGAGCAAGAGATAAAAAGTGACATATACTGACATAGGTCTGATTCAGAGTGAAATGGCATCTCTATGCCACAGCTTTTACCTGTCATCTTTCATTGGCCAAGTGAAGGTGCTGCAAATAAAAGTATTTGAGACCATTGCCATCTTTATTTATTTATTTTTTTGAACAGTATGGCTGAACTTGCTTTAACCTTGCTGGTTTCCTGTTATCACGTTGTCCATGAAGGTATTTGACAAGATGGCACTTTAGTTATTTACAGTCACCCTTCACCACCTTGTTTAACTTTTCTCATCACTGCTGTTCACACTCTATTTCAGGTATGTCTTGATATAAAATTCTGTAGGAAAATCTTATCTATTTACTAAATTGTTCCCTAAAAACTATATATTTCCCCAAATTCTAATTAATATCTGAACGCATTGTGCTTGCCGTCTGACATTTTTCTCCAACATGAGTATTATTAAGCTTCTGTTAAGTCTTAAGTGTTTTCATGTGGCCCACAGAAAGCCTTGGATTCTAACTTGCTTCAGTGAGCACTGCAAACTTGCAAAGAAAGCAAATCAAAGTAAACAATATTTCTCTTGTCAATTGAGATGCATAGAAATCCTTGACACTTGTTTTAGTGTACAAGGAAATAAAAATCACTGATATCATGACTAAGCAAAACCTACTAATAAGCAAGAACACTGAGTTTAATGCTGATAAAAATTTCTCACTTGAAGTTGTTGTAGTTTACAAGTTATTAAAGCTAAACCATTATCTTTTATTATCTACTCAAAATTTTATTATCTGTTCAATATACTGCATTAGGGTTTGTAGTAAGAGTGGATATATTTTATAGTTTCATAAATTTTTCTGGTTTTATTTGTCAATATTTACTATTTTGAGATGTAATATTTTTATTAGTCTAGTGCAATTAGCTTTAAACAGAGTTCTTAAATTATAATCTGTGCTGCAATAAAAAACTAAGATTTTATTTTTGCTTTCTACTCTACATTTACTCAACCTTTAAATACATGACATCTATAAATTCTTTGGGAATAAAACCAAATTTACTCATACCATATCTAATGAATATGATTATGTGATTCAGAACAATTTTTTGTGTTTGATATGTAATTTGCACCTGGGGGTTATTTATAGTTTTGAAATTTTAATGACTATCTCTCATACTTCACTAACTAGTTGATATAGACTTGTACAGGAAGAAAAAAAAGAACATCTGTGAAGATTGGGGGTTGGCCACCTATGGCCTCTGGGTCGAATCCAACCCAATGCCTATTGTAAAGTTGTGTGGGCACACAGCCACGCTCATTAGCTTTTGCATTGTCTATGACTGCTTTTGTGCTACTTTGGAAGGTCAAGTAGTTATGACAGAGATCTATGGCCCACAAGTCACAAATCTATCCTATCTGGACATGTAGGAAAAAGTTCGCAAGTCCCTGGCTGGGCTTGATTATTTTTCCAAAGGCTAACTCACATGACCATCAAAGATTTGACTTTTGATATACTGACTTCTGCTTATTTATAAACACACCCATTTTTTTTCTACCTTTAAAAAAGACACTATATTTACAGGATGTAAAATTCAATAGGTATAGGAGAGTATGGTGAAAATTAAGTCTTTCTTCCATCTACTTGTCTTCCAGTTCTCCCCCTGAAAAACCATTGTTTCTTTTCAGAAATATCTTATATCAGTTTGATAAAATATGATTATAATTCTTATTTTTTATACTGATTAAACATTCTTTTCAGAATTTCACTATTTTTAAAAACTATATATCTTGGACATCTTAGCTACTAATAGCATTTCATTTTAAAACTATAATGTAGGTAGCACCTTATTAATGAACTTTATAATCAGTTTTGCTATTATAAAATTATACAACATTTTTGGGTGGGCTTGTATATATTTTTGTGGACATGTGCAAATATATCTGTGTCATAATTTCCTGATACTTATTTCTACATATTTCTATATATTGAAGAATATATATGCTTTAAATTTTTTTGATTGTTGTTGCCAAACTCTCCTACACAAAGAGAGCACTGATTTACATCTCTAACTACAAAGATGTGAGAATGCCTATTAACACATACACATACCAACACAGTGTTTTGTTTGTTCTCAAACTTTAGGCTATTTTCTGTTTGAGAAAGAAAAAATGTATCTCCTTGTTTCAGTCAGCTTTTCTGATGCTGAGGAGGAAAGGTTTATTTTTCAGCGGTCTCAGTTCATAGACCATAGGCTCCATTGCTCTGGGCCCAAGCTAAGGCAGCACATAATGGAGTAAATGGAGTAAGATTCCATAGGAGGAAAGCTGCTCAGTTCATGGTGGGGTCGGGGAGGGGGGAGGGAGAGAGAGAGAGAGAGGGAGAGGGAGAGAAGAAGAAAGAGGAGGAGGAGGAGGAGGAGGAGGAGGAGGAGGAGGAGGAGGAGGAGGAGGAGGAGAGGAGAGTACACGGGAGAAGGGGGTTGCAAGACAGATGCACACTTCCAGGGCACATTCCCTAGTGACCTACCTTCTTCCAGTGGATGTTTGAAACCATGGATGGTACTGAAACTATGTATGCTGTGCTTTTCACTAAGCATACATACCTACGATCAAGTTCAGTTTATAAACTAGTCACAGTGAAAGATGAACAATAATGAATAACATTAAAATAGAGCAACTATAACAATATACTATAAAAATCTTATTTAAAACTTAAGGATTGCTTGTTTCTGGAATTTTTCATTTAGCAGTTTCTGACCACAGTTGCCTGGGGGTCCGTGAAACTGAAAAGTGAAATCAAGGATTGGGGTTGTGGTAGGAGAAACACTGTGTTTCCTTTCTTGTGACCTGTTCATTTATGCTGCTGGATGTATTATTATTAAAAAGATATTTTTCCTGTTACCAGCCCCTTTCACTTCCTCAACTTTAACAAACAAATGTACACTTTGCTCCTAGATGTAGGTGGGTTAGACACTTTCATCTCTATCACTTCAAATGCACTGCTTCTGAGCTTTAGAACCGGGGGAATGTTATGTTTAATTTCCTGTCATAATTTTGTTCTTGTATAAAACACATAACTTTCCTTTCGGGGATATGTAACTTGATACATTCCTATCCACAATTATTAGAAAAGAGAGGTTAGCTTTCAATAAATGGCAGCACATTTAAACATTTTTATCATAGAACTATTTCTTCGGACATATACCTTATGCCCATATCTAAATATATGAAACAAATTTGTTTTTAAAATGGATTTTAGAAGAAACTACTTAAGATCTTGTCAGGTTGAATACCATAAACTCCTTATCACCTCTAAAGAGCTCAAATAAATCCTTAGAGGAGGATTAGGGCTCCACTGTGAGCAGTGAAGAGATTTTCACCATAGCTGGCCATGGCAAGACTTTGGTGAGTGACTCTATTAACTCCAAATTGAGTTTGACATCTAGGAAGGCCATGTTTCTCACCTTAATTACCAAGAAAAATACTCAAAGTTTTTAGACCTGAGATAACTTATTGATTATAAGGCAGGTTATGCTGACTAATTTGTGCTCAGACTTCCCAATGTAAAACTAAACATTTATGGCAGCATCTGAATATTAGTTTTGATCATTCAATTATTAGTTTTGATCATTCAAATTATATAAAATTTGCAATCAATTTATAGTGAAGGATTCATCATGGACACTGCTTAAAAGTAGAGTATGTAGAGTATGTCTAATGGAACAAAGGCGGGTTTTCAACTTGGTAAGTTTGTCTGCAGAATCAAGCTTCAAGGTGAATGTGACTCTTCAGAGTCTCAATTTTTCTTGAAAAAAATTTAAAGTTAAATGTATTATAAAGATCGATATTTAGTACATTTAATTAATGTAAAATTGCATATTGCATGTGTGTATATGTGTTTATGCATGGCCTAGATACACCACTTAACATATAACATATATGTTAATTAACATATATGTAACTTACATATATGTTAATTAACATATATAACATATATATGTATTATATATATAAGTATGTATGTACATATATATGAGAAAATAAATGAAGTTCTTCCATATATACGTGCATACATACATACATACACATATATGAGAAAATAACTGGAAAAAAGTTGTATATTGAGGTCATGTGTACACACACATATATACACACATGCAATAGGCAATTTTGCTTTCAGTTAACTAAATATGTACCTTTATAATATAATAATATATACAGAAGAGAAAATTACGTATATACATATATATGAGAAAATAACTGGAAAAATGTTAAGTGGTGTATCTAGGTCATGGATTCTCATGGGCCAGTGTTTCCTTTAAGAGGAGTATAAAATCATTCTTGAGAGACAAAAGCTTATTCTTCTTACATATAAAACATAGGTATACATAGAGTACACAAACAGTATATCTGTGGTCTTAAAATTTCACTGGATAGCAGTTGGGGCTAGAAAATAGTATATTAGAAGTCTTCTTAGGAGGGTAGTATTTTAAAAAAAAGATTGAGAAACAATGATATAAGTGAAGGGCATATCTGTGATTATTGTACTATTTTGGCAGTTTTTCTGAAGGTTTGGAATGGGAGGCCATGGTCATAATGAAATTATTTCCACTTGTTTCTTTCTTGGATAGTACTGGATAATATCAAGTAATCTAGGTGTAATCACACTTGTGTAAACAGTTTAAACTGACTTTATTGTAAGCCAAACAACAAACTTCTTTGGATCAATCTGGTTGCTGGTTGATTTGATATCCTAGAGAGACAAAAAAAGACATAAGAGCAAGAGTGAGATATTACAAGATGGGTACCCTGACAGGCAACCTAGTACTTACCCTGTAGTACATAATCAGACAACCTGAGCCACGCATCCTGGTTGATAGAGTAAAGGAATGAAAAAACATGAGCACCACTATTTTATTAAATCATTTTTTCTTCTCTTAATCCAGGTGTTTTAAACTTTCGATTTTACACTGAAAAAACTGATTCCTGCAGATCAGTTCAACTTCTTGCTGCAATGGTACCTAAACATGTATGCTACGTCAAACATGTATGACTATGCCAAATGTCCTTTTCATCCTATGATGTTTTCTGATTGATATATTTGTAAGCCTAAATTCTTTGTGTGTGTGTGTGTGTGTGTGTGTGTGTGTGTTGTGGTTTTAAAGCAACCTTTATTCACTTCCTTAAATTTTTCACTACCTTAATTTTTAAAAAATTTCAGAGAGTAGTAACATTGGGAATGAAAAGGAAACACTTCAGAGTATAGGTTTAAAATTATTAAAAAATAAAACAGATAATGAAAGAAAATTTATGGCAACAGGAGATCATTAAGGGTGAAACAAACATGGCATCATTCCTGAAAGTCCTCAGAAAGAGCTCTAAAGTGGTGAGTATGTTAGTACCCAACCAACCATAACTTCAGAATAAAAATTTCAGATAAAGAGGAGTATATTTTAAAATTGAAGTATGAAATTATTATCACAGAAACACAGATGAGACCAGTCTGTGTATCTACATGCATTTGTAAAAGTGTATCAAATAAGTGGGTCTACTATGTTTTCAGTGATATTTGCAAATCACAAATATTTGGAAGGAATATCTTCAAAAAATAGAAATATCTTGGCCAGAAAGAATATCAAAGAACATCCAAATAGGGATATAAAGGTATTTTAAAAAATTCTATGGTCATTTTTAGCATCACCTTAAAGGTATCTCTCTTGTGACAGGAATCACTGTGTGATAGAAATGGTTGAATCTATTTTGGATCAAAACCAGGCAGCCAAACTAAAAAAAATGTTCTCTTACAAAGTACCACCTATTCTAGTGTGTTCAAAAGGCATGCTTTCAACACTGATTGAAAGACTGAGGCTCAGTTGGTTGGATAAAAGCAAGGATAATAATAGTTTGGCTTATTTTTAAAATTTGGCTGTGTTTGCTATATTTATAATGATGCTTCTGAAGAGAGGTTATTTTGAAAAAGTGCTTTGTAGATAAATAAATTTTCAGTAAGGGGATTTTAATAAAACTGTCCAGGCATGTGCACAGATGGGCCAAATTTATTAAGAAAAAAAAATGCATCAGGAGTTCTGAATACACTGATAGAAGACCCTTTTTTATCAAGAACATCCCACGTTGGTCTGCCTCCTAGGCTTTTCATCGTGAACCAAGTTGAGGGGTGGATGAGAAGGATGAACATTACATTTTGGGAAAGAAGCTATTAGAATGCTGAACTTCGTGGGCAACTTTTGTAAATATAAGTCTACCCCACCACAGTGGAAAAGAAACAGTAAGCCAAAGTCTGACAAATAGATGGCTAAAATGAATTATTTAATTTATTATTTAATTTAATGTGGCTAAAAATATTCACCTGCAACTGTTAAGAAAAGTTGTTTTTCTGCAAGAATAAAAGAAGATTGAGAGTTAGATGTAGACAGTTAATTATTGGAACTATGAGTTATTTGAGATCCCAGAGTTGCAGTGAAAATTAATGGAGTTAATGAATACAAAATTAGATGCCCAGCACAAAGCAGGCATTCAAAAAAGATAGGTGGTTCCTCTTATGCATGTTGAAAAACAAAGCATTAGTGAAATAAGAGACATAATTACTCACCTTCAGTGAAAATATCATAACATGAGTGCTATTTTGCTGGTTTTTTTTTTTTTTTTTTTTTTTTCTTCCCCCCGCTGAGGTGAAAGAACATTCAGTGGATCTGAGTGAGCTGGTTCCTTGGTAGATAAAAAAATAAAAATTTCCATTACTGGAAGCTAAAAAATTGTGTAGTGTACAGATGACAGCAGTGTGCTAGAAACAGCTTTTCCTGACTTGCAGGAATCAACTGTAAAGTTTTCAGAAATTTTTGTAAGCTGATTGATATCACATTGGCAGACTGAAATATGCCATGATGGAAATCTTTACATCATGGAAACAAACAGTATAACTCAGAACTTTATTTTATTTTTTGTCTTGTGTAGAACTGGTTGCTAAAAATTTACTACTACACTCTTTGGCAAATTCCAGACTTCTGTGACTTAGCATTTGGCAGCAAAAGAACAGATCATTATTTTATTTTCATATTTGCAAATAAGAGTTAAAAAATATAATATCAAGCAAGAGAAAATAAATTGTATATTAAATCTGATATATGGTTCCACTTTCAACAATTTAGCCAATTTTAAAAAATTGACATACGTTACTTCATAAACATAATAAAAGTTATTTTTTCCTGCTAGTAAGTTATTTAAAATGTTGATGTTTTTAATTCAAAGAAGGGTGTATTGGTTAAAGTGTGAGAGCTAAATATTTATATAAATACTTAAGCTAAAATGAAGTATTTCAAAACATTTTTTGAATTATGAGTACTGATTATAGTTTTGCCTTTTCAAGTATTGAAAAGGCATGCTTACTCCATTTGGTCACTAAATATTCTTTCAACTAAATATTTTTTTGGGGGTACAACTTTTCATTTCTGTGATTGCACACCAGGTAGAGTCACACCATTTGTGTAATCATACATGTACATAGGGTAATGATGTTTGTCTCATTCCATTATCTTCCCTTCCTCCACCCACTCCCTACGCCTCATTTCCCTCTATACAATCTGTAGATATGCACTGAATAAGGACACCTTTTAAAATTCAACCTTGTAAGAATGTGGCATGAAGTAAACTTTTGTTTTCATGCATACCCTTCCACACCTCAATTAGCCTCCCTCATGAGGTTTCTGATTAGTTACCTGTTGCTCCTATAACAAATTGTTATAAAATCAGTGGTTTGTCTAATAGTATAAAGTTTTAAAGTTCTAAATTGGTTTAATTGGGCCAAACTCAAGGCGTTGCCAGGTCTCCACTCCTTCTGGAGATGCTAGGGGATAATGCATTCTCTTGCTAATTCTAGAGGTCACCTGCATTCTTAGACTATAGGACTCTTCCTCTATGTTGATAAGCCAGCAGGGTAGCACTGACATAAACACAATTAGAATTTGCTGAGTTACCCTAGTTTGGCAGCATTAGAACAAGGGCCACACTCCCTTGGCCTCATCAAACAAGGGCCTCATCAAACTTTGCACACCCTCACCCTCATACCCTATGTATAAATTGTCAGGGTTATTCAGAGAAATAGAACCAATAACACACACACACGCCTAGACACACACATAACCATATATATTTATTATAGAAATTGACTCATACAATTAAGGATGAGGAGATGATAGAGTAAATTCTGGATCAAGTCCAAAGGCCTGAGAGCTAGAAACACCAAAGAAAGGAAAAAATGAATATTCAGCTCAAATAGAGAAAGTCAATTCTGTCCTTCCTCAGTTTTTTTGTTCTACTAAGGTTCTCAATGGATGGATGATGTCTATCCACATTGGTGAGGACAATCTCCTTTACTTTTCCTACCTATTCAAATGCTAATATCTTCCAGAAACGATAACGTTTTACCTTTACGCCAGTCAAGGTGAAACACCATGATGGAGTGATGTGTCACTGAGTAAGAGTGGAAGAACAATTCACACACCATAGGGAAAAACACAATGAGGCTGTGACATTCACACCAAATTATGGATGATAGGAAGGAATTAGTCTTTTTAAAGGCTTGGGGCAGAGAATTGCCGGCAGTGTGAACTCTGAAAAGGTCCTAGGCAGGAATGAGATAAATGTTATTAAAGAAAAGAGATGACCAGTGTGGCTGAAGACAGAGAAGATCAGAAAACTGGATCATTGGTGTTGACAGGCACTTTGGAAGTAAGGAGCTGTTTTTATCAGGGTGGTGTAAGTGACTGGAGGATAATAAGTGGAGGATGAAATGACTGTATTTGCGTTTTGAAAAGATGTCTCTAGTTTCTGTACATAGGATAGACAATGTGTGTGTGTGTGTGTGTGTGTGTGTGTGTGTGTGTGTGTGTAGGAGTGCTCAAAAATGGAAGCTGTAAAATTGGTAAGTCTTTTGTAGGAATCTTAGAAAGAACAAAAGGTAGCTTGAACTAGGGTGGCATCAATGGGGAGGGAAAGAAGTAGCTCTGGTTTATTATTTGGAACCAAAATTGCAAGAAGTTGTGTGTATGTGCGTGTGTGTTTGTGGGTGGGCAGGGGCAGAGTGAGACTGAAATTACAGACTCTTGCGAGGTTTTTGGTCTCATAAATTGGATAGAACCATGTGCTGAAATGAAAAAGACTAGGGAAAGACTGGATGTGGTACGTGGGGGAATATGTATCTGCATTGAGTATATGCCAATATTTTTCTTTTGAGTATGTTACACTTGAGGAATGTACTGAGCATTCAGAAGGAAATCTAAAGCAATCAGTTGTATATATGAATTTGGAGCTTTGTGGTAAGTAGCTTTGTAGGTGTACAGATCTGTATGTAAGAATATTTGACATAGCCGGTATACAAAGTCATGGGACTAGATAGGATAATTTCTGGAGAAACCATGCATAGAGTGTGCTCAGGTATGCGGACCATTTTCTAACCAGAGAGAAACAAGACTGAATTTAGGGTTTAGGCTGAGACAGTGAAGAGAACTCCCTAAAGTGGTAAAAGGAAGTTCCTTAAGTTACTCAATCTAACGAAGTTTAGAAAAGTTTTAATAACCAAATACATTTTGTTTCCAATTGGACATTTTTCATTTATCTTTGAGAGTATGGAATTCATGGTGAACTTTGTTTGAAAGCTGTGGTTCTCAAATTTTCAAAACCATAGCCATATGGGCAAAGAATCCTTCATCCCCTTAGCTTATAAACTATTACTTTCCAGTGGATTATAACTTTGTGAAAGCAAATCACTGGAGAGAAAGAAAATAAATTGTAGTAAATCTGTTACTAGCAATATATATGAAGCATTTCTTAACTTTAATACTGTTTTATTTTACAGAAAACTCTCTGTACACTTGAAAACAATCTGATATCTTGATATAAGTTAGTAAATTGAAAGTTAAAAATTGTCTAGGAAACAAATTGTCTTTATAAAGTTCTAATATTTTATTAGTAAGTGGTACAAACAGTTTTTATGTAAAGTTAAGAAGGTGCCTGTTGCTCATATATAAGGACCTAAAATGGGATTTAAGATTTTTGCTTAGGAAATCTCTGGTCTAGGAAGGGCACTGGGCTGCCCAGCCTGTATTAGGTTGTGGTGCAGAACTATGTTCCTTCCTTATATTGTAGGGTTCATGGGAAAACCTTTTGTAATGCCTGCACTCTGGACAAGTGTTACCTTGTAATGAGGATGTTGTCTTTTAGCTTCATAAGCGTTTGTAAGATATTTGAAGTTTGTCCACTCTACGTTATAAGCATTAAGATGCAGTTTGTTCTAATGCTGTGTATAATTGATAACACTTTGGTTGGTTTTTGTGGAGTACTTTGAGCTTTGTAGTTTGCATGGGCATAGCCCATGACTCCCTGGTCTTTTAAAACTGGGTTTTTCTGGGTAGCCCAGTGTCAAAACTCTCATTTCCTCAGTTGAGGCAGGACTCCTGAATGGGTTTGTTGTTCTCTGAAGCTACAAGGATGATTTCTATCCCTACCCATGTGCCATCCATGTGCACCATGTTCTGCCCAGACCACTGTGGGATTTGGAATCTTGTTTCTCCTTTTCCATGGAAAAGGTTGGAGGGATGAAGTACTTTAATAGTTATGGTAACTGGCATTGAAACTTCCTTTTTACAAAAAAAATTGGTAAATATGTATTTTTACATATTTCTACATTTTCTGCTTTATGAGGAGAAAACTAAATAGTTCTTAGTTTCATTTTTGTAACTAGGAAAATTTGACTTCAAATAGGTTAAATCATTTCCCAAGCACCGGTTGAGGTTTCTAAATAAAACCCTCTACAGAAAATTAAAGATTGGATAATTTACATTGCCAAGGGGTAAGAGAGGATACAGAGACCAAGGTTACAATAAACAAATGAAACTTTTTATGTTTTCAGTATTCATTAAAATTAATGTGGATTAAATAAGTGAAACAAGTATTGAGTTAATTTTAACATAGTAAGTGAACTGAAACTGACCCATTTTCAGTAACTTATTTTGGTTCCTAGAAATTTATAGGGTTTCCTTTCTGTGTGAACTTTTATTTTTCATTTTTACTTTTTTTTATAATACTGGGGATCAAAACCAGGAGCATTCTACCACTGAGCTACATCCCTAGCCCTTTTAATTTTATTTTGAGACAGAATCTAACCAAGTTGCCCAGGTTAGCTTTGAACTTGGAATCCCTCTTTCCTCAGTCTCCTGATTCACTGGGATTACTGGCATGTGGCACCTCACTCAGCTTCTATGTGATTTTAATATGACCCTTATTTGTGAATTTTCACATATTGTAGAAAATATGTATATTAAGAGGCATTTGTGTGTGTGTATGCGTGTGTGTGTGTGTGTGTGTGTATCTTGCCCCATCTAATTCTCTCTATGGATTTTTAATTTAATTTTTAATTTCAGCATCTTGGGCTCTATAATAATTCCAGATATCAATTAAGATTGATGTTGAAGATGGGAAAAAAATTAGAGATTTTAATTTATTTGACATTGTTGGGACATTCTTAACTCTCTAGTGAAAACATGGTCTTAATTTGGTTCATGGTCATTTCAAGCTAACATATAAAACCTTTCATTTCTTTTTCATTCAAAGGTTCAGATCATTCACTCCAGAGTGAGTGTTTCAAAGCTTTGCAGGCCTTCACAGAAAAATTCCTTCAGCTTATTCTTCCCCTTTTTCCACCTTTTTCCTTCTAGCCCCTGGCCTCTGATTCCTGAATGTCTCCAATTATTTCCAAAAGAAGAGTGAAATTTTGGGTCCTAGAATAATAATTTGCAAGCTTAAGAAAAATTTATATACAGAAATAATACTATCTATATTAACATTTTGCAGTTGACAAGAGATATGAAAGCCTTTGGAGTTGAAAAAAGACTAAGATTGGAGGAATGACTGCACTACCCATTATGTGTCCCTGGGAAATTGTTTGATTTCTCAGTTCTCCAATTTCTTTGAACAGTAGCACATTTACACACAAGAAATAAAAAGTGAGTTAACACAAAGAATGCTGAGTGTATTGATTGACATGTTAGTGCTTAATAAGCTACTAGTATTGATTTCTATAAATATTATTACAGGTGTATGAGAATTTAAGTGACATTTGGTTTGGGTATGAGGTGTATCCCAAAAGCTCCTGTTAATGCAGGAGTATTCAAGGTGAAATGATTAGATTGTGGGAGTTGTAACCTAACTGATCCATCCTAGTTTGAATGGACTAACTGGGTGGTACCTGCAGGCTAACGGAATATGATTGGAGGAGGTGGACCACTGGGGGTGTGCCCTGGAAGGGTTGATCTTCCTTGTGGCCCCTTCTGCTCTCTGCTTCCTAGCTTCTATGAATTGATCAGCTTCCTTCTGCCATGTATTTCTGCCACCATGCTCCACCTCACTTTGGGCCCAGAGACACAGAGTTGGTCATACACAGACTGAACCTCTGAAACAGTGAACCAAAATAAACTTGTCCTCCTCTAAGTTGTTCTTGTTGGGTATTTTGGCCACAATAATGAAAAGCAGACTAACACAAGCAAACATTTAGAAAGACACACTTTCTTTTGCAATGAGTCTTTTTTGTGTCATGAAGATTCTTGTTAATGAAATTCTAAGCACTATCACCTTATTTCAAATCAGTTATCAAGACTTTAGTTAAACGTGGTCATAGTAGTAAGTGACTGGCTACTATGGTCACTTATTATGTGAGTAACCAGCTGAAGAATTATTAAGTAATAAATGTGTGGTGGGGACAAGAGGCAATTGAAGGGAAAAACATTACTGAAATGGCAAACAAAGGTGGAAAAAGAATGCTTCTTCCAAGTTGTGATTGCTAAGTTTTAAAGGATTCGAACAGGTAGATGTTTCAGATCAAATGTACAACTGGTGAAAAAATAGGTTTAGAAGTCATCAACGCTGTGGTTTAAGGATATGAAATAATCACACTTATAGAAGAGTATCAATACTATTACTAAAGGTGAATGTAGGATATTACATGGACCCAAAGCCAGACTGGGCTTCCCATTTTAACTCCATGATTGAATATTTCATCTAGTCCCAGATCTAGTTGCAAACTACTCATAGGTTTTCCTTGACAGCAGCAACACTGATTACCACTGAAGCAGATGAAAGAGGAGAACAAGTACTTCGTATAGGTTTACAGAAAGATTAGAGGAAAGGGAAGGAGGTATGGAGGGAAGGAGGGAGGGAGGGAGGGAGAGAGAGAGAGAAAGAGAATGAATTCTAGAAGGTAGCACCTTTTGTAAATAGCAACCAACCACCTCATTTTATGGACAGAGGGATCTTCAAAGAAAGAGGAGGGAGGGAGGGAGAGAGAGAGAGAGAGAAAGAGAGTGAGAGAGAGAGGGCTCCCTTATGACAATGCTACTTGATAAGAGAACTGTTTGCAGTTGCCGTGTCTCATTTTATGACTGCTTCCAAGATTGTCTTTGAGAAATGCTTGACAGAATTAATTTATGAGAATAATTTTTAACTGACAGTTTCCTAAGTTCTGGGAATGAAGAGAATATGCCTCAGTACATTTTGTTTGGGGTGAAGTTTGAGATGGTAACAGTATGGGGTCCTGTATGGGAAGGGAAGAGCAGTTTAAGTGAATTGAGGCATGTCCTAGAGATACAGAAGAGTGGTATACGTATGTCTAGGGGGAGTAGAATGGCTTCTGTGACAACATTTTTCTTTTATTGATTTGTATAATTTTTCTTTCCTGGATTATTGAATTGTAACTGAAAGAACGAAATCTTCCTATTCTCCCCAACACAAGGTAGTAGGGAGGGTGCCATGTTGTACAAGTTTTTTGAGGACTTGGTAATTTTAGAGCTTTGTCCACATCATTACTCAGCAAGAAGGAGGCCCAGAGCTGAGCTGGCTGTTTGGATTTAAAAAAAAAAAGCGAGTTGAATTTCTCTGCATAAAAGAGTGGTAAATTATTTTTTCTCCTGAAGGGAAGTTGGCAGAAAATGGAATGGAGTCAAGTGGAGCCAAGAGAGAGATCTGTGACTGAGCCGCATGGTAGAATGATCAAAAAATTTAAGAGCAGGTATGTCTGTTTGCACTGGAAGGGAACGGAGATGGTGATCAGAATTTACAACACTGTAAGGGAAATGCAACTGTCCTAAGAGCACTTACCCCTGTGAATGATTCCTGTCTCCCTAAGCTTTCATAAAGACCAGAATAATCACAACATTGCATTCTGCCCACTCTTGGAAAGTAGAAAGTATTAAAAAATCCCCCCAACATTTTTTTGTTCTCTGAGAAATAGTCACAAAAGAAAATCTTTGTTTTGCACATTCTGAGATAAGCTCCTCTGACGTTCCTACTTTGGGTTCCATAAGACTCAGAATGATTTCTTGCTTACCTACTTTTATAAAACCCCAGGTACTCTTCTTTTTCTTTAAGATCTTTTCATTAATTAATGTTATCCCATGAATGTTAGCTGGAATAAAATCATATCTTTAATTGTCCTGTGCATTTTTGTCTTTCACAGTTTTGGTGCTGTGAATTGCATAGAGTTGGTCCTCTGAGTGAGTCTCATTTATTACATACAGATAACATGTCCTATCAGAGTCCTTTGTACCTTGTTCTGAGAGGCTATCCAGGGACCCTGGGTGAATCCAGGTCCGGGTACTGTGCTCCATACCTGGGTATACTGTTAGAACAATCAGCATTTGATGTTGACTCTGTTTTTCTTCCTTTCGGGTATCAGTTTGGTTTGGTCTTATGGTCTGAACATTTGTTGATCCCTGTCAATGGATTAATGGCTTACAAATATCTTACCTCTGTTAGATAGAAGACAAGAGAAAAACCTGGTTGATTATTCTTTTATTATTTGTATGGATATGTATTTTGAGGGCAAATTAAGAATCTATACCCACTTGGAAAAGAGGAACTTTTCTATATTATAAACTTTGTGCTTCTGTTTATGCTTGACCCCATGACTGAAATTTTAAAATTAAAGTTGTGACCCTTTCCTCTTTCATGTTTATATCTTTATATGTCTGTGATTTGGGAAGGCCTTTAACTTTTCATTGTGCTACTATGTAATATTTTTCTATCTCTAGGTGGTGTTACCAAATTGGATTATAAAACATCTTAGATGAGCTTTATTTTGATTGACTGAGTACACTTACATAAATTGAATATTCCTAAAATTTCCAGAAGTTAGAGAAAGTGAAATGAATATTTTCAAGGTTAAATATTTTCAAAGTTAAAAAAACAGAATCTAACTCAGTAATGTTTTTAGTAGATTAAGTTTAGGTATGTCATCATAGTGTTTTATTGTTTAATTATAGAACAATAATGAAATGGAGTTTATATTTGTTATTTCTATTTTGTAATATTTAATAATAGGATTAGGTTGAAATGAAATTAAAAAAATAGAAAAAAATTATTAAAAAATGTTTAAGTTCAGGTAATTTTGGTAAACTTTTGGCAAACAAGACTTACAGAAACTCCTTAGTTGATATAGTTTAACTGTATGCTTGGTATATTTATAGTAAATGATGTTGGAAGATTTTATTTTCCTTTGGAAAGACTGTGCCCATCTATTTTTATACATTAGTTTTGTAGGCCATAGTAGCACATTTCCTTGTCAGTTACATTATTTTTATAATGAACTCTCATCAGATCTTTCTCTTTTGACAATTAGTAATATATTAGCCACAGCTATTTTAAGTCTTTTGTCATTTATAACTTTTTTTGTTTTACTTCAGTATTTTCTCCTAGAGCACTTGAAATCATCTATAAGACAGAGTATTTTGTTTTCAACAAAGAAGGATTGTTTGAGAAGACCTTGGACCAGGTACTTTTTGGCATTGACTTCTGATAACATTGTTTAAACAACTTTGAGATCATATCACTAGGTAAAGCCAGGACTTCTAGAATTCTAACTGAGAAATCTATGTGTTTATGAGACTGTGAGTCCAAGATTAGCAAAATAAGAAATTAACTATGTAGCACAAAATGAAATGCTAGAGGATTATTTGTGTTTGGAGTATTATTGATGCTCTAGTGTCCATTTTCTGGATGTATCAAAAACGCTTTGTCTTTCAAGTTGTCTATAACTCATGACTACTAGTAGACTATGCTTTTCTAAACTGAAATGAAACATTTGTAAATGATATCTTTTTCTCCCAGTAAGGAAGTCACACTCTGGTTGGCCATGAATAGTAAAGGATAAATTCAGCAAGTCTGCATTTTCCTTACCTAGATAGCCTAAAGAAAAGTGTGGTACTTTCTCTGGCTCCTGAGAGGTAATATGTAAGCCTTGTGCTATGGAATAAATGTTTGTGTCTCCTTCTCCCATAAAATTCATATGTTGAAGTTCCAAGTCCCAATATGAAGGTATTTGGGGGACCTAAAGAACAGGTATTTGGGGGACCTTTAGTTCATGAGGGTGGGGCAGTTATAATGGAATTAGTGACCTCATAAGAAGAGACAAGAGAGTTTGCTTTGCTCTCTACCATATGAGCACACAGGTAAACAAGGAAGTGTGCCTTTACCAGACAGGGTGGATCTGACAGCTTTTTGATCTTAGACTTCCCAGCCTCTACTATGAAAAAAAAAAATGTTTGTTGTTTATAATTTTTTTTTTTTTTTTTTTGGCCACACTAGATAGGTTATACCAACTATAACTTATGGTGGGGATATGTGGTATTAGCTTGGCCTCTAGAGGAGCTAGGGCTAAATTATGAGTAAACTACAAGTAAATTATGGGGATGTGAACTTTGTCTTTTGTGGTAGAACTTTAACTGACTTCTTGCTTACCTGTTGAAAATGCAGCTTTTGTACCTACCTGTGAGTTGAATTGTGTATTATGTTTTATTGCTGTGGACCAAAATACCTGACAAGAGCAACTTAGAGGAGGGAAAGTTAAATTTAGCTCATAGTTCTAGAGGTTCAGTTCATTGCTCTGGACCCCAAATGAAGCAGACTATCATGAAAGAAAGGCATGGTGGAGGAATTCTGCTTCCTTCATGGAATCCCGGAAGCACAGAGAGAGGGAGGGGGGAAGGGTTCATAAGGAAGATGCACCCCTCCAGAGTACTGCACCAGTCACACCCCACCTGCCTTCAGTTGCCACCCACTCTATTCAAACTAGGATAAACCAATTAAGTCACAAAGTTACAGTTCTCATAATCAAGTCATTTCACTTCTAAATATTTCTGCATTAATACAGGAGCCCTGGGGAGGTGCCTCATATCCAAACTTTAACAGACTGAATATGGTTACCTTGCACAAATTGTCAATCATTACCAAAGTTTCAGTTTTTCCAGTTTCTTTCAAATATGGTTACAATTCATCAGAGTTTTAAAAAATTTCTCCCTCACTCCTGGCTTAGCATCATTGAAACTAAAATGTATCTTCCCAGATTCCTTTTGGAACTAGGTTGTCTGGCAACTGGACCTATTCCCCAAGATCTGAAGAAGTCCCCTGAACTGACATTTTGATAAACACCCAAATTCCTGAACACACCTGGAACAAGTCATTGTTGTGACTATGAAAGTCTGGTTAAATATTCTGGTCATGTGAGCCCTTATGTGAGAGGTAACCAAGACTTCACAATACCAACAGCATCATGATTCTGACTTGAGAGCTTTGTGACACTCTCATGTTTAGGAATCCCTCTATTAAGATACCTGAGCCTTAGGAATCCAACAATGCACCTTTGCCATCACCTCCCAACAAATGGTTCAACCAATTTTGTAGGAGAAATATCAACAAGTATCCTCCAGAAACTGTTTCTTAGACCTGTCCTGTCCCACTTAGGAGGTTTCAGGTTGTTTAGCAACAAATAACACTTGTCTTGACAAGAGGGAGAATGGACGGTGTTGGACTTTACCTGAGTCCTGTGCTCCTGGGAAGTAGTGATGATTAGGCAGTTCTCCATACGTTGTGTTCCTGAAATGTCTAATCACAAAGGTCACCTTGTTGTTGCCTATTGCAAGACAAGATCCATGTCTATTTTTCCTCCTGACTCCCATAAAATTTGCAGATGATGGCCTTGCTTAACAACTTCTACAAAAATCTCTATTTTCTTTATTTTCTCTACTATGTTCCTCTTGAATGAATGTTATTCCTACTGCAGTAGTCTGAATAAATAAGATGATCTCCTTAATTGCCCAGTGTTTTGTTTTTCACATCAATTATATACCTCATAAATAGTCCTTGTGTGTGTGTCAGAGTGTGTGTGTGTGTATGGGGTAAATCAAGGACACTTCTGTTTTCTATTTTTTAAAGAAAATTAAAAAGAGATATGAGAACAGTAGCAACATGCAGGGAAAATATTATCAATGTAAAAAAGTCAGAGTGAAGTGACCATAAGTATTAGGCCCCCTGGGATTTCAATTCTCTTGAAATCTTAGGATGGACTTCACAGCAGTGCTTTCTCAGACTTTAATACAGTGACAAATCTTTCAGGAGTTTGTTAAAATGCAGATTTTGATTCAATAGAGCTGATATGGGGCCTGAGTTTCCTCTTTTTTCCCCAGGTAATGTTGATGCTGCTGTCCATGGTATGCACTTCCAGTAGCAAAGCTCAGCAGGACTTGGAATGAGGGTTTGAGTTAATCTAGACAAGGATGACCCCAACTGACATTGGGTTATACAACCCATGCAATGATGCCAGTTTATGTTTGATCACTCTGTACATTTTCAGAGATACTTGGATCTATAGTGTATAGACCACTCTCATGACAGTGTTGGGAAGAAGAATAGCTGACTTGCAGCTTGTTCCCAGGAGGCAAAATTAATAACCACAACAGAAAGTGGTGACTCTTTTGAAGGCTATCTCATAATAGGTAAAATCAGTCAATAAGAGAACTGAGATTTCTGAGCAATCAGCTTGATGCAATATATCACATAAATTTATATCTTCTAAAGCCATAATAATTTTTGAATGTAGTAGTTTTAACAGCTGCAGCCTTTACAGAGTTTTTAAGAGTAAGGTAATTAACACTGAAATTTTTGAACGAAAGCAAGTATTTATTTCATTTTTTTCTATTGTCTTAAAAACAGGTATGAGTAATATGTCTTTGTAGCATGGTACTAAAAGCAGTATTAATATTCAAACATTGCTCCACACATGCAAAATTATATTGTCTTTAAAAATACAATTTCATCTTGGTTTCTTATTTATATGTGATTATCTAAATGCAGATATGCAGATTTTTTTTCCATTAGACCTTGTCTCACTCAATTATCCAGCCAGGTATCAGATACTGTACTCATCTCCATGATAAATTCCTATTAGAGAGCATGAGATTGAATTTACAGTACAGCATCAGCTATTCCTAGCACAGATTATACTTTTGAATTTACAACATACTGTTTCACAGGAGATGACTGAATTATAGATACATTGAAATGAGACTGTTCCCTCTTGTGTATCTGTTGTTAGTGGACCTGGGAAATTGACACCAATCTGTATGGTGGAATTAACCTTGATGCAAAACATAGTTACTGGTGTCTGGATTCCAAGGAGTTTTATGCACAAATTCAGTTAACAGAAATAAGGGTTTTGGGCACATAAATTCTCCATCTTAATTTTGAAATTATTGCTCCAGTGAATTCACTCATATGCCCAGCACTTTCAAATGGAATAGAAAGAGATGACTACTATTGTCACACTTTTCACCAAAAGGGAATTGAATTGCAATGTGCTGCAAGGAAAGAGAAATAGACCAGACACGCTTAAATAATTTTAGGGGCCTAATGAGATGAAGAAAGTGAGTGCATTTAATTGTATAGTGAGCAGCAGCATCATTACCTTTTATATGTAGAGATGAGAGGGTATGTGTGTGTGTGTGCATACATACACATACAGGTGTATAGATCATTCATACTTGTATCTCAGATAATAGGTAATAATTAAAAAAAATCTAATTATGATCCTAACAAGATAGCATCAGAAAAATTAAGGATTTAATTTACACATTTTTATTTACATATTTAAAACAATGTTTTACTTCATTTTTAAAATCTTCATTTAGTTAGAGTCATGTGTATGGAACTCAAAGAATGAAAATTTACCCATTTGGTCATCAGTGTAAGAGGACAAAAATGGGTAAATTTTGTACAGATTCAGCAGTTACACAATACTATTATTCTAAGTAAATTTGCAGTAGCTCATCTATACTGCAAATTAGGCAAAACTAAAAGAATAAAGGAAAAAGATAACTGGGACATTTTGCTTTCTTGGGAATATTTGACAAAGTTAAGCAGATTGACAATGAAAAATGATTTGTTTTAATTCTCTATCAATTTCACTCCCTTTCATCTCTTATTTAAAAATATGCTTTGTCTTAAAATGATTGTTGTACTCCACTCCACTAGGTGCATATAAAAATTTTAGAAATGAAAACAACCATACAGAATTTGAGATCTCTGCATTGTTACTGCATATAAATTCATCTTGACTCCTAATATTCGGCCAGCAACTATTTCTCTTTGTTGTATTTTAGATTTTCACAAACGCTCAAGTCCTTTGCTCAAGTCACAGCAGATAGATACTCATCTAATTCACAGAGGAAATGAACATCAATTGGGTTCATTCCCTGGACTTACTAAAGCAACATTCCTACCTCCTTCTCTACAGTGTGGGCTAAAGACATGGCTCCCTATTCAAGGCTGATGGATAATCTCTCTCTCTTCTTTTGTACTTGCATTAAAACAACCATACAATCTCCCAATATAATGATTTATCTCCATTTTTATGTTCATGTTTCATGTTTTTCCTGCAGTATTTTGCAATGACTATAATCTCTAGGGTAATGTTAATGTTATTCTTGAATTTAATGCAGCTTCTTTTAATATTTCACCATTAAATATTAAATGATGATGTTTTCTCTAAGTTAATTTTCTTCTACTTTATTTATGCTTATTTGATTTTTCTTTTATCTGGCTTCTCTAATTGAATTCTGCTTAGTGCATTAACTTTTTTTCTTCCTGGGTTTCTATTAAATACATTGTAGTCTGCTTATTTTCCTCTAGGTATTATTTGAGTTATATCCCATAGGTTTTGATATGAAATACTTTCATTGTCATTCATTTTTAGAAATTCATAATTTAATTTAGAATGAAATTTTGTAATTTCCTAGTGAATAGATAATATTGTGGAGGAAGAAGTCTTACATTTCAGACAGAAAATGTGGCCTGAATTATTGTTATATATTTTGGAGATTAAAATTTTGTTTGTGCTTGTACATATAACCATTTTTTATGTTATGAATGCTTAAAAACCCTTTAGAGTTTAATATTTCTTACTTAGCTGGATTCTTTCGCTGTCATAATTATGTATAGGAAAAAGTAAAAATTTTCTTCTATCCTTCCAAGTTTTGGGTTGGTAACACTTGTAACAAAAAAAAAAAAAAAATGAACAAGAGAAAAACAAACAAATTTGTCAACAGGATATCTCATGTATACATGGAAATGGAAGAAAATAAGTAACTCTCAAAGAGGTGGCTCAGAATTCAGGCTTATGTGGCATCTTTAACTAAAAGCAAAGAATGTAGGTTACAGGGAAGCCCAATCACAGGGAGGGGACGAGGAAAGACTTGGCAAATAAGAACAAAGTTTGTTATGGAGATTTAAGGCAGTACCTTCTCCAGTAATAAGAGTCTCTTGTGATTTAGTCATCCTTCTTTTCTTGGTACAGAGAGAGAGACACTCTTACAATAAGGGATTTCATTTATAGACAGAAATTTCTATTACCAAAACATAACTTCTACTGTGCTTTCAGACTTATTTTGTGCTTGCTGTTTCCCAAAATAATTGGCCCAAAATAATCCTTATGCTAAAAAGGCATATTTTGGCATATTCTGATCTCTTACATTTATATTTTGGGGTGGCATATTTTTAGTCTTGTACAAATGTTGACCTCTTTGTTCTTAAGCCTCTGTCAGGACTTTGGGGTTGTCTTCTAGGTGGAGTCTATTTATTTATTTATTTATTTTTCTATTTTTTCCCTCTTGCAAAGCCTCTTGAAAGAATAAACACTTGCCGAATCTCCTTCTGCACTTGCCATTCAATTCAATATTTTGTAGCCTGCCTTTCATTCCCAAAAGGCATTCCCAGTTACTAATAATTTTCTAAGTGCTGTATGTAATGGACTGCACTTTTCTCAGCCTTTTTCTCCTAACTTGGTCTCAATTTGAAGTCACATTTTGAAGAGTAAATATTTACAATCTATTGCCTACTCTAAGAATATATGTAATGTGTGACAAATCTCAGTTTAGAGAAATTTTTTAATTTGCACAAGTTTTAAAAAAATACTGAAGTGACAGGGACTAGAGAAAAAAATGATAGAACCAGAGTCCTAGGCCAGAGGCCCAACTCTGGGGGTCTCAATGAATCAGTCTAGTTGCTCACCCTAGAAACCAAATGGAAGAGGTAATGGTGAAGGACATGAAAGGAATATATTCAATAAAGGTATATCAGGAGACAAGGAGATCAAGGGTCCTTGTAAGTGCAAAATGATGGATGCAGACCTCAACAGATTCAGTGAAGCCCTTTATTTATTAATGGACTCAATCACTCAGGCACTGAAGGGGCTCATTTTCTGATTAGGAAAATGGTCCCTAGTCACAGAAGAGTTTTGCATTTTATAGGGTACAATGAGGGTGGTTTAATCATTGGAAACTGGATATGCTGATGGGACAGTCAGGGAGCTAGTTGTACAGGTTAAAATTTTAACTTGGGAAGGCAGTTGTAAAAAGGTTGAAACTCATTGTTACCGGGAGGAGATAGGAGCTCACATCCCGAGGGATGAAAGCTCAAATCCTGCCTATTGCTTCTTCCTCTGGGATTCATTGTTTCCCAGAGATTTGCTATTTCCTGTGGCTCCCTGCAGGACTAATTGACAATGGGGTAAGATCAAAGCTTAGGGCCTAGGTTCAGTATCCACCTCCTTCTTTCAAGGCCCACTCTTCTTGGAAAAAGAATTTACTGGGAGAAGTTTAATGTTTTGTAATTTCCATCCCTCCTTTCAAGGCACACCATATTTTAATTTTTCCCCTAGGCTGCCTTGTAGGAATATTATTTTCCATAACCCTTCAGTTCTCAGCTCTTTCCTTGAGGGTATTGACAAGTTTCAGGTTTAGATGGGAAATGAATGAAAGTGGGGGTGGGCGAAGAGACGCAAGAATCTTGGTCTGACTGTAGCTTGCTTGATCATTATCTCAGGATTGGACAGGGACAGCTTTGAGAAAAAAAGTTGCTGTTCCCTGGTGAGGGCAGTTTTGACTCTACTCACGAGATGCTTTTTTATCAGACCTGTTGTTCATGGAATCCAAGGTAACTGCAGGAGACAATGACTCAGAGCAAAGGAGACACGTGTAAAATGGAGATAGAGATGCCAAGATATTATCCTACTTTTAATTATTCATCAGGCATGTGCAGGCATCTGCAGGCCCAAGTGGAGTCAGGGCTTTTATCAAAAGCAGCCTCTAAGTCCTTGTAACTATTAGTTGATATGTTTCATTTGGAGAAATAGAGTGGAATATTAAAACTTATCTACAGTCCTAGATTTAACCTAAGTAACTGTGAAGTGTCTGCTGCATGGTATTGGATCTTCTAGCATTCTGGTTATCACCCTGCCACCTGTCATGCCTGTACACCTTGAGCGGTCACATTGGGAGCAGGAGGAAGAGGCAGAGATAAAATTTGACATGAGTCTGGCAGACCCTCCGCCATGTTTTTTTTTTTTTTTTTCCCATTTTTGAGCTCAGAAGTCTTCAAAGTGCCTTCATTTCCTCAGCTTCCATGACAGTTTCATTTGCAGGGTCACTGGAACTCTAGCTCTAAAAACCACACCCCATGTTGATCTCCCAAAGTTAGGGTTCTCATTGCCAGGAGGAGGTTAGAGGTAAATGCAGACCTATGAGAAATGGCAGGGTCTACCCTTCAGATTCAATGGTGCCCTGCTCTAGCAGAAGAGAATCAGGAGGACAAAAAGGGAATACAGAAGTCTGGGCACAAATTAATTCAGGTAACAGAATCCTATAGCTAAAATTTTTAGGAGAGCTGGCAGAAGAATAGGTAACAGTAATGAGGAAATCCTTGATTCCTCAGCAAATTTCTGATCTAGCCAGGAACTTTTGGTGTGCTTCCTGCTTAGTAGAAAGAAAATGTGCAAAAAATATACAGGATGTGGAAGGAAGGAATAAAGAGTAGCAACCAAGGTTCAGTTGGAATTTCACATAGTGTTTTCTGAATTTGCTTTGAGAGAAACATTTCTCCTTTCTTTCTATATTTCCACGATCTTTGAAGCAACAGAGTTCATTTTTACATTACTATCTCTCCCCTTGAATTTAGAAATGTTGATGGAACTTTCGAAGATGTTAATTTCTAGTGTTTAATATCCCCCAATAGCATAAACAACACATGAATTAGATTACCATATGGAAAATGACAAGTTTTTCCTCCTTCTTACTTTGAAGTCAACAGGATGCAGAAAAATCTATTGTTACTTGTTACTGCTATTTTGCACATTAAAAATAATAGAGATAAGTGAAGTTGGGGTCAAGCTGGGCTTCTATTCTGCAGTTCTTCCTTTTTTCAAGGTTACTGTGTTACTCTTTCAGGGTAGACTTGAAAAGTATCTGCTGACATTTAGAAAAAATGAGATTCTTTGTTATAAATCATATAACCATGGTGCTTCCTTTTCTTTTCTCCCAGAAAGTGAGAAAACAGAAAATTTCCAGGTTAGAATTAGATTTAACAGACTCTGATAATTAACAGCTCAGTGTTTAGATCATAATTTTTCACTTCTTTACTTTCTGAGGAAATAATTATCAACCTTGAAGCTGAAACAGTTTACAAAAGGTGAGACTGAATTCGTGGACTGGGAGTTGGAGGTCACAGAGAGGGATGCTGCTAAAATATATGCATGGATGCATCTGTTTTCATTGTAACTTTTATTCATTGTAATCTTTCATTGTAACCTGTATAATTGTAGATGCCTCCTGTTCTTTTTTTCCATTTTCTTATCCCAACTTCTCTCAGTTCAAGATGTTTTCAAGTGGCCATTATCCTGAGCTCAGAGTAATTATAATAGGGCAATGTGGCAGCCAGAGTGGAAGTGGTTGGGGGAATAGACAGATTTTTGTATTGCAACTTGTCATAATACAGGTTCAAAACCATCCTCTCAAAGATTGATTCTTGTTCTGATTTTTTGAAACTTTTAATGTTTTGTTTTGCCAAAGAAAATAAAATGAAATAAAAAAAAAAAAGAAAGTAATGTTCAATAGACATTAGGGAAAAAAAAAGAATTTATTGTATGTGTCTGGTGTATGTTGAAAGATAAAATTATAGGAGAGGTAGTAGCTATGGTCTGTTTTTACCAGAGTTTAGTTGTTAGTATCCTGCAATAGAACCATCTAGGGTTGTCTTGCCCCAAATGGTAGCCACTTGCAATTTGTGAGTAAAAAGCACTTAAAAGTGGCTAATCAGAAGTAAGATGAATGTTAAGAGTAAATTACACACTGGACTTTGAAGAATTGGTATAGGAAGTTATCAAATACCTATTAATAGCTTTATATTGATTACTAGTAGAAGTAATATTTTGAATATATTTGATTAAATATAATAATAAAGTTGATTTCAACTGTTTCTTTTCCTATTTTTTTAAATGTGGCTGCTAGAAAATTTAAGATCTATAGGATGTTTGTATTTTTTGACTCACATTGTATTACAATTGGATAGTACTGGTCCAGGGTGTTGCTTAAGATAATATATTCTCAGCCTAGAGGTGTATGTAGTTGAGTGGTAGAGTGCTTTCCTAACATGTGTGAGACTGAGTTTGATCCCAGTACTAAAAACCAACCAACCAATAAAAACAAAACAAAAACGAAAACAAAACAAAACTCAACTAAAATAACAACAGCAAGAACATGTTCTCTCATTTCATTCTCAAAGACTCTGATTCAGGTTTTGGATAGTGAACTATGACTGCATTTTCTAACAAGCAACTCAGATGTGATCTAAGGACCACACTTTGAAAAATTAAAAGTGGAGTACAGGGCGCTGTAGAGACCATTGAACATTAAGCAAAATGATTAAAGAATGATAAAAACTACAGTGGGAATAAGTTCAGTGTTCTTCAATGCTATGTTGAGACATATGACCAAGAGGAGTGAGCCCAAGTGGTTTTTCCCAGAGAAATAAGTTGAATCAGAAATGCTGAGTAAGAGTTAGATGAAGGTGACGTCTCCATTCTAAGTAAATGGACCAATGCAAAGGTCAGCGGTTTGCGAGACAAATTGGTGCTTTGCAGGGCCTAAAAGTTGTGACATAGTTGGAGAGAGAATGGAGGATGGGAGAAATGAGAGATGATTTTAGAAAAATAGGCAGGAACCATGTGACCAAATACTCGCAAACTTAGTTAAGTGATCAATGTTTTATTTTAAGATAATGGAACATCATTGAAGGGATGGAGTTTCATTGTCATGTGGATGGATATTTTGTAGTCATAGATGTACCAATTACAGGATTATCCATGGAATTAAAGAGTAAGAATATTTACTTGAAGTTTGTTTTTAATCAATACTGTAAATCTTACGATTTTATCTCCTCTTTGTAGAACTTACTTGGAAATGTAAATCCAATTTGTGACCCTATTTAGACCTATATGTGATAGAATTGTTCAAATTTCTGTTTTATTAGTCAAATTATAATTTTCCTATCCCTAAATTTTTTTGACTCCCATACTCTCAATTATTTTATTCATTTGTTTTCTATGCAATTTTGAACAATCTCATTTTGTTTGTGTAGTGAATGAACAAAGATATAAATGAATATACAATAATGTGACTTTGGAAAATAATACTGAATAAAGTAAAGATGTGACTATTAGCAGCATTTTTTTTAACTGTGAAAATTAAGAATAATGATGTAATTCTTTGGAAAAAATATATTTTGCTTTGCTAACCTATCATAGTTATTGCTAATACAAAAAGACATATTGCTCCTGTTGCATATAGAATATTCTGCTAGGTTAAAAGTAAAGCTATTGCACATGCTTTCAAATAGATTTTTTTCATCCGTTTTCTTCTGTATGTTACCTTTCAGTTTTAAAATCATGAATAGAATTTATTTATATTTCTATAAAATAAATCCTCCAAACCTGCTCTTCATTTCCTAACACTTATGTGGAATTGAACTGTCAATAAAAATTCTATCAATCTCTGGAATTGATCTTTCCAAACTAGGTGATAAAATCAAACATTATTTTTTATATTGTTGTAGCCATATGGGAGATTTATTTCATATATAGTAATAGAACTTGACATTGATATGATAATTTCCATTTATTGCATCTATTTTATTCTACTGCAGTGAATTACAGAGTTCTGGGAAAATTGTTCTGAGAATTTCTTTCTAAGCTAGGAAAGAGTACATATCCCAGGCCAAATTACAAAATGTTTTCTCAACTTTTTCATTGTAAGGTTCTAAAATTGGTGTGGAGCATTGTTACAGAGAAGTTGAAATTGTTTCTGTGCTTTTAACTTTTATTTTATTAGAAGAGTATAACTGTTCATTATAAAATAATGTGTCAGTTAAAACTTTAAAATCCTTCCCTGGTTTCCAGGACACCACACGCTTCTTGTTTACTTCTATCTTCCTGACTACTTACTCCTCTAAGTTTTTCTGCTAGCTCCCTTTTCCTTCCTTAGTTGAAAAATTGACATTTTAAAGGGTTCAGTCTTTGACCTTTCTTTCTTTCTGTCTACCTAGTATCCTCAGCTGATCTGTTCCAGATCTCTGGATGGAAATACACCTGTATACTGATGATTCTCTGTTATGGCTTAGATATTAGGTGTCCCCAAAAGCTCATATGTGAGACAAGGCAAGAAAGTTTATATGTGAAATGGCTGGGATTATTAAAGCTAAAGCCCAAATCTAATCACTGCATTAATCCATTTGAATGGCTTAATTAGGTGGTAACTGTAGGCAGGTAGGATGTGGCTGGGGGAGGCTGGACACTGGGGGTATGCCTTTGGGGTATATATTTTTTCCCTGGTGAGTAGTGCTCTCTCTGCTTCCTGACTGCATTGTCCTGAGCTACTTTCCTCCACCACATCCTTGCTCCATGAGGTTCTGCCTCCAGTGGGGCTCAGAGTAGTGGAGTTAGCCATCTGTGAACTCAGAACTCTGAAAATGTGAGATATAAATTAACTTTTCCTCTTCTACGTTGTTCTTTTCAGGACTTTTGGTCACAACAATCACAAAGCTGACTAAAACACTCTTAAAAGCCTATCTCCAAAACTAACCCTTTTTTTAAGTTCCAAATTTGTAAATCTGTTTAGATTTCTCACAGATATCTCAAAGTAACAGATCCAAAAGACAACTCTGGATTTCCTGTCTTTGAAATTTGCAACTTCTCAGATTTTTTCTACTCCAAAACAACCCTGCCTACCCAATTAATCAGACCAGACCTAGAGGCCATTTCTAATTCCTTACATTAAGTGATAAATATGGTGGTAACTAACAGTTACTGATTGTTAGTATCTGCCAGGATCTCTTGGAAGGACTTCAATTCAATGACATAAGTGTAGTTATTATCTCTGTCTTATAGATAAGGAAATTTAGATGCTAAAAGGTTGTATAAAATTGCCCAATAAGTAGTGGAGCTGAGGTCCTATCAGGAGAAAGACCTAATAGTTCTACATCCAAAGTTTTTTCAGAAAGTTTGTCAACTTATCCTTATTTTAAGTTATAATAATGTAGTCTAAGTTACAATTCCTTCTCACCAAGACCTCAATATTTCCCAACAGCTTCTACTTTTGTTCTAATTCCAATCATTTTGTAATGGTCTTTTCATAGACAAGACAAGTTGAAGCACTCCTGTGATTTCTCATGGGACTCAAGAAAGAAAAGAAATCTAAACTTTTCATAGGACCTATAAGATCCTACATAATTGCATCTCCAAATTTCTTATTTTCTCTTGCTTTTTAGTTTTTAAGAAAGCAAAAGTATTTCCTACCTCAAAGTCTTTGTATTTGCTATTTCCTTTTCTTGGAGTGATCTTGCCTTAGATTATTAAATTTCCTTAGATTATTAAATTTTCATAAATTTTATTACCTCTGTGGACTCAGTGCCTTGACTGTTCCTCATCCCTACACTCATGTGATATTTCGTTTCCCCATTTTATTTTCTTTAGAGTACTTATTACTTCCAACATTAGCTAATGGTTCATTTTCTTTGTTTATTGCCTTGCCCTCAACTCTAAGCACTAGGTTGGTAGGACTTGGTCAATAACCTCACAGGGTGTTATCAGTTCTAAAATATTACCTGGCCAAGATTAAGCACTCAACAAATATTTGTTATTAAGCGTTTTATTTTCCTGAGAAGTTATCCAAAGATGAATAACTGCTACTGCTGCTACTGTTGTGCTTTGTGTTCTGCATAAATTGGTATCTTTGACACTTTATCACCAAGGGATTTTCATCCACAACTGAACAATTTAAACCTTGCTTGTCAATTTTTCAAAAACAAAGCTCACCAGGGCTGGGACAAGGATAAAAGGAGCAAGGTGCTACATGAGGCACAAGATTTAAGGGAGTACAGAAAATCTTAGAGATTAAGGTAAATAATATTAAATGTAATATTCAAAAAAATCAAATTGGCAAAGAATGGCCCCCAGAAAAGGTGACCTGCTTTCATGGACACAGTTCTAAGCTTAATGGATGAGGGCAGGAAATTTCCTTGCTTGGGCTTTCCCAGTGCCTGCCCAAAACAGTATTGTGCACATAGTAGGCATTTCATAAATAATTACTAAATGAATTACTAAATAAGTTTCCCAAGAGAAAAACCAAGCTATGAATATTTACCATACGTAGGACACTGAATTTTTTTTTACTATAAAGTAAAACAAAATTTGAGATGACCTCTGCCCTCCAGATGAGTCTAAATTTCACGGGGCAATTTCAGGTTACGACTCCAGTCACAACTAACTTGATCTTCAGCTTTCTGTGCTACTCTGAAGGTTTTTTCCTCTCTCAACATGCTACACTGATGACTAACCCCCACCCTGTTTTTGATCTTCTAAAGACCATCTTTCTTCTTTCTCTCTTGCTTTTTGTAGTCTCTATTCCATTTCTACTCCCTGGACTAATATAATAGAGTTAAATTAATGGAATGGGGAAAAGAGCACAGTAGACAAAATGATTGTTCTTCCTGGAACTGATGACTCAAAGGTTCTGATGCCCATCAACACAGTTGAACTCTGTACACTAGTTATAATTAAGGTGGGTTGTTTCATGACAGTGCAGGTACAGGATTTTTACCCACCCCCATACATGAAGATCAATTTAAAGACTATTGTTATTGATTTTGTATTTAATTTACTTGGGGATCCTTTAAAATTATATGAAGTCTAAGGTTCTATTATCTTAAAAGTTAAGATTGCTATCATTGCAGATAAGTAATCTATGTTATTAGAACCCTTTACTTCTTTTATATTTGACAGGAAAATATTATGCATTGTTATTAACTGAAAGATAAATTATTCTTAAGAAGTTTGTCTACTGAGATCTCTTATCACCTCCTTAAGAGAGGGAGAAGATTAAATAATTATTAACATAGCTCATATAACTAATCAAGTTAGAAATCTGCTGGGTTGAGAGTAATGAGGGGAATATACTACCCTGGAGAATGTAAGCTGACACAATGTTTTCAGAAAAAATTGCAACATATGTATATCTCTATTTATATTTATATGTAATTTTAATGCAGTGTAAATCACAATTCTATAAATCTGCTTTTGTAATTATAATCTATGAGAAATAAAATGAGGAATAGATTTATTCAGAAAGATAATTGCTATTGCATTATCCAAAATGGTGAAAAAATGAGAAGTAACCTAGATGCCCCACATGTAATAAACAATTGTTAAGATTAAATGGTAGTAAAACCTGATGACTGATTATTTGAATAGTGCATTCTCACACATTTATGTTACTATAATGAAGCACCAGAGGCAGGATAATTTGATAAAGAAAAGGCATTTGTTTCTCTCACAGTACTGGATGTTCAAGGGCATGGTGTCATCATTGGCTTGGTTCTATATAAGACTTCATGGTGAATTGCACCTGCGAGAGGAAGAGACGACATCATCTCAAGAAAGGAAGCCAGGGATCATTCTGGAGTTTGGCTTCATCTTCTAACAACTTACTCTTGTGAGAGCTCAGGGGTTCCACAACAGCTACATTGAAATCTTCTGAGGACAGGTTCCCCCAAGAACCTCTCAGTGGCCCAACCTCTTAGAGGTTCCACTATTTCTTAGTGCCACACACTAGGGACCCAGCCCCCAACACATGGACCCTTGGGGAGATACACAATCCATAGCCAAACCATAACAGGTGCATGTCAGAGTAATACTTCAAAATTTTTCTTTTTTAGCCACAATGGGAAAATAATCTGTGAATGATCCAGGATACAAAATTGTATATAAAGCTAGATCTTTAAGTAAAAAAGAAAACAAACAAACAAAAAGAATCGCATAGACAAATCTCTCTAAAGTGAAATCTGCAGTTAATAGTTAGGCTTTGGGGTAATGAATTCATAAGTAATGTTTTTACTTATAGTTTTTTATATCTTTAGAGGAAATATAGGTCACTTTGATAATTGGGAGAAACAAACCGTTTTTTTTTTTTTTTAAGTGCAGTGGCTCCTCCTTTGATTCAGGATTATTCCCTGGAGTTGTGCTCCAGTTGTGACTGCATCCAGAACCTTAAGATTCCTCAGCTGCCTAATAAACCAGAGAACTGAGTGATCTGGATGATTCATCCAGGATTTGGCTTGAGCTGCTGTATTCATCACAGGGTCCTCCTGTTCCTGAGCAACGATTGTGGGGTTTATGAGCCCTGGAAGGGATAGCAAGTTAGAGCTGGAATTAGCTGCATTCTGATCTCAGTTACACAGATGCAGCTTTCATTGATTTTTATGGGGGATTTGTGCACATAATGGGGAGAAAAATGTCACTGATTTGTTTTAATTTAGCTTGAGCAGTAACCCTTTACTAATGGGACTCCTTCTATAAGAGGCAAAACTGCTCTCATTTTTGTTTCTTTAGCCACAAAAAGCATTGGTTTAGATTTCTATGACCAAGGCTGTCCCAGGGACTTCAGATTAACCTAGGCACTTGCATATGAGTCATGTTATTATTTAATTTCCATTGGCTCAAACATGTAATCATCTGTTATAAATTAATGAAACCAATATTTATGTAGTGTTGCTTCCTTCTTCCCAATTCAGATTAGACGTTAAAGAAGGGGTTCTCAACCTTGCCAACTGACATTTTGGGAGGGATTTGTTTATATTGGGGGTACTAGATGCTAGGAAAAACCTATATGCTTTTCAGCAAAGTAAAAATAAATGAAGTAATGAGCATAAAGAAAAGTTGATATATTGGACTTTATCAAAATTCCTAACTGCCTATAAAGTGATTTTTAATGAGACAAATCATAGATTTGGAGAAAATATTTGTAAAACATATATGTGATAAAGGATTTCTACCCAGAATATATGAAGATTTCCTACAATTCAATAATAAAAAAATGTAATGCAGAAGACTTGAACTGATTCCTTACAAAGGAAGATACAAACAGCCAATAAGCATATGAAAAAGTGCTCAACATCTTAGGAATCACAAATTAAAATGAAAGTAAAGTGACATTACCAACCTACCAAAATGGTTAATGTTAAAAAGACAACAAAGACAGCTGAGTACATGGACAGATGAAAATAAAAGAAGGTGAGAATGTGAATGGTACACTCTAGAGGGACCCTTTAAAAAAAGTTTGCAGATTTTTGTCAGATTAAACATATATATGTTCTATGACCAAAAGCTGTAAGCCTAGATAGTTACACAAGAGAAATAAAATAGTGACAAAAAGACTTGTTTAAGTATGTTCATGACATTATGGTTCACTGAATTCCAGTGCCAGAAACACCCCTCATGCAGACATCATTTGCTTCCTGAATAGTGCCACCAGAAAGACACAGCATCACCTTTGTGGCGTCCCTGTCCAGCATGAATATGTTGAATCCAATCATGAAGAAACTCAAATAAACCCTGATTGTATGCTCCAAAATGTTAGGTCAAGAATGACAGAGATAGGCTAAGAAATAATTCTAGACAAAAGAAAAAACATTGAAATGACATGAGTACAATCTGAATCCTAGTCTAAGAGAGCAAAGAAATTAGCTGCAAAGAACTTCTTACAGTTTGAATGTGAGGTGTCTCCCAAAAGCTCCTGTTAATGCAGGAACATTCAGAGTGAAGTGATTAGATTATGAGTGCTGGAGCTCAATCTGTTCATCCTAGTCTGAATGACTGGGTGGTAACTATAAAGGCAGGTGGGGTGTGGCTGGAGGAGGTCGGTCACTGGGGCAATGCCTTGTAAGGATGCATCTTTCTTGCAAGTGTTGGGTGGGGGGCACCCACTGTCTCTGCTCCTTTGCTGTCATGAGGGGAGCAGCTTTCCACCACTGGGCCCTTGTCCTTCACCTTCGGCCCATAACAGTGGAGTCATTGTCTGTGGACTGAGACCGGAAAGTAAACTTTCCCTTCTCAAAGTTGTTTTAGTTGAGTATTTTCATCACAGCTATAGAAAAACTGACTAAAACAGCACATTATTGGTATAATTATATTTCAATATGAACTATAGATCAGAAAATTAAACACAAATTACCTGTTTTTAATAATTATACTACGAGGCAACAAAATGTCATTTCTTGATAGGGAGAAATATACACCAAATTATTTAGGGACAAACAAAAATTTTTTCCTATTCTCAAACACTCAGAAGAAAATTTATGCACACACACACACACACACACACACATATGTAAAACAGTAAACAATAAAGCAAATGGGAAGATATGAACAATTGACAAATGTGAATAAAGGGTGTATTGGAATTTTTTGTGACTTTTCTGTAAGTTTAAAATGACCAAAACAAAAAAATTCAAATAAAAAGTGATAAAAGTTTGCAAACAAGTAAATAAGGGTAGTAAAATTGAATTACAATAAGAAGGTATATTAGTATTTATTATTGTGTAACAAATCATCATGAATTTAGCAGGTTAAAATAACACACATTTATTATTTCAGCACTTTCGTGGATTAAGATGCTAGGCACAGTTCAGCTCAGTGTTTTACAAGGTTTCAATCAAGATATCAACTTAGCTGCATTTTTATTTGGAAGAATGGATGGGGAAGAATCTTCTTCCAATAGCATTAAGGTTATCAGTGCTTTATTTCTTTGTGATCATATGACTAAGGGTCTCAGTTTTCAACTAGCTGTCAACTAAAGGCTGGTCTCAGATCCCAGTGGGCACCAGCAATTCTCTGTCATGTGACCCTCTCTATAGGTTGTTCATACATGACTATTTATTCCTCAAGGTAAGCAGAAGAGAGTCTCTAGTTTGCTTAGATAGCTTATTTTACATTATACTATATAATGTAACAAAATCAAAAAAGGGACACTCCATTCCCTTGGACACTTTCTATTAGTTAAGTCATGTTACAGGTTCCTCCGTGCTCCAGCAGAGGGGATTACACATAGATGTGGACACCAGGAATTGAGAACCTTATATTTTCACTACTGTATAAAAATTAATGACTAAAATTTGAATGCTACTATAACAAAATTCTAAATTACATGGTACTAGTTTAATGGTTGATTGATTGCTGGTGAAAAAATAGAAGCTGGAAGAACAGAAATATGTCACCTTCAGGAAGGAATTGTTTGATAAAATCTCTTCTATGAAGCAAATCATGTACTTAAAGATTATACAAGGGAAAGAAGTTAGAAAGTAGGATGTGAACTCCACACATTGATTGCATTGGCAAAGAATAGCAAGAAAGTTTTGAGGTACAAGTTCAGGGACCAGTGCAATGCAGTGTCAGCAGGGCAAGCCACAGTGTCTGTGCTCAGTAGCAGTGGCTAAGGACTCTCCTGGAATAGTCCCACTTTGTTTCGAAAATTATTTCTGACCACGGAGCCTTGGCACTTGACCTTCTGGTTCTTATGGGAACTCTGGGGTTATCTGATGTCATCTAATAAATCTCATTTCTGCTTAAACTGTTCTCAGTATATTTTATTGTTATTGAGAATCCTAATAACACAGAAAGTATTCACAATCTCAAAGGTATTGAGACATTTTTATTAAGCACTTTCTGTGTATCAGGTGCTGGTACTAGATTCTGAAACTAATGATAAATATGAAAGGCATGGATTTTTATTTCAAGAGGCTTAAATTTTTTAAATATTCAGTTTTGTTTTTGTAGAGATTAATGAACTTTATATTTAACATGTACCAAAAATGTATGATATAAAGCTAATTAATCTTATACTTTGAGTTGAAATACCACTTTTATAAATAAATGCTTGTGTTATTATATAATATTTACTAATGGAATTAGTATTCTATTGACTCAAAAACATAATCGGAAACAACAGTAAGCAAGAAAACATTTCTATCACTTATAATAGCAAATTTTTCTAGTTTTTAGCATTCACTCCAATTTACTTTTGTTATACTTACTAGATTATTTCTTTCTTGAGCATTTTTTCACCACTCAACAGTAAAACAATATCTTTTAAATGTTAGTGCTTATTTTTAAATTTGATGTAAGATGCTTCATTTTGAGAAAAATATTATAAGAACAGAAAAACTGCATCTTTTAAATATATCTCCTCTTAACTGTTTTCTCCATATACTATGAGTTTTATTTAAGGAAATGAAAAATTTAGACTTTCTATTGCAATTGGAAAATTTGTTTATACACAGCTGCAAATTATATTTGATAAAACAGAAAATAACATTCCATCTGAAGCTGTTTTGCAAACAGCAATACTTCCCTGGAGTTTTAGCTGAAATTTTAATTTTTTTATATAAACACACAGATGTAGTTAAGGGATAATTAGTAGGAAGTCATTTACCTAAGCTAAATTTCTTGGACAAGTGTGTTGTCAAATTCTTGGGAGTTGATTTTGATCAATGCCATTAAATACTTTTTTTAGGAAGGAATGTTTTTACGTAAGAAACACTAACTTTTGATTATAAAGTGTGGACTTCAGAGGTAAACTTTAAAGTCAAGATCCATTAGCACATTTCAAATCATTCAGACATGATTTATATGTCAGAGTAGTCAGAGTAGTCTTTGGAAGCTGCATTCTTAATGGCAGTTGAGAAGAAGACTGGAGTTTCCCCTCAGGAGTACTTGGTGGCAGGGAGGAGGTGCAACAAAGAGGCAAGAACACCAGGTTTGGGGTCATGGGACCTGGACTGCTATTAAATGTCTTTCTTTTTCTTAACTGTAAAATGAATGAATTGGGTTATACGATCTTGAAATTTCCCTTGGGCTCTACATTCAACAAATATGCAAAAAATAAGGTAGAGACAGTAAAAATAATTGATACTTCCTTAAGCTGTAGGTGGAAAAGGAAACTGAAAAAAGAACTCAAAGTTCAAAAACATAATTTTACCATGAATGCTTATTAGAATTATTTGGTGTTTACACCCATGGAGTTGATATATAAAAACAATTACTCTGGGTTTAATTAACTAATTCTATAGAAAGGGAAAATAAAAACTACCCCACTAACATAAATGGAAAGGGATAGGGATTAGGCCAAAGATAAAAATCCATTCTCAATTTTTTCTTGATGAATCCATTTTGTAAATATAGTTACTACTCTTTGACATGTTTGAATAAGAGGACGTTAAGGGTAGAAAGGATCTGCCTCATTGTCTGGAGTGAAAAACAGATAAATTAGGATTTGTTTTTAAATATGCCAGCTTGGAAGTCTGGTCATGATTTGTTTTATGTGGAATTTTGTTACTTGAATAAAGAGTTGATGGTTATGGTACTTGGTGTATAAACTAAACATTTATTTCTTATAGGGAATATAGGAAGTGTTTAGAGTGCTTGTCTTGATATGTGCAATTTCTTCATATCTCTGCAAAAGAAAAAGCCCATTCTCCCTGCAAAACTTTTTAATACTCTGAACTAATTGCTAATCTTGTCTTCCTTTTTCTTTTTAGCCTGATCCAGCTGTGGGGCCTCTAATCCTGATACTTCTCTGCCACTGGGATACAATCTCTCTTAGAAATCATTTTCTAGCCTTCTTACAAATTGTGCATCTGAGCCTATATAAAATTGATACCTTTTAATATGTAAAGCACTGGAAATGGAGTGACCCTCTGTGAGAGTTCCTGCCATGTCTCCTTACTGCAATTGGATGCCTTATTTTTAAGCTCTTTGAATGCAGTCTCTTTTATTAGGTCCCCAGGGTATAGTGGATGCTTAATAAATAATGATGAAAGTTTTAAAATCTCATTTTACAAATGAGAAGTCAGAAGTATTTTGACCAATGAGGATTAACAAGTCATCCAGTGAGGCAACCTTTATTCGCAGGATTCCCACTGAGTATATCCAGTTCAACCTAATGTACAACATCAGGTGAAGTGATAAAATGAGCATATCCACCTAGCTCAGGATGGGAGAAGTAGGTCTTTTAAAAAAACAATAAAAATGCTCAATGCTCATAATGAAGATATTCTAGTTGCTAGTAGCAGGGAATAGAAGTAGGGACAGTATTAGGATACCACTATGCAAGATGCCCAGTAAATGTGACAATAATGATTTGTTTCACACAATAAAATGGGGATGAATATTGTGATACTATTTAAGGATAATTCTGTCATGTGAGAGGTAGAAACAGGAGAAAATAATCTGCAGACCATTTTACATGCATATAAAATCAAATTAAAATAATCTGAACTCCTTATAACTAGGATACTTTGCTCTACACCAGAATCAAGCAAAGGGCAGAAAGATGTATATGACCTTCAAGGACTTTATAGTATATGGAGTTCAGGGTTGGAGTAGGATGGGGAAGAGGACAAGAATAAAATAAACAGATGTCTTTATTTCACACTTACTTAGATTATTGCCACGAAGATAATGGAGTACAATGATTATTCTTAGGAGGCAGAGATTATATGTAGACAGAGAATAAGAAAAACTTTGCCAAGTATTCATAGCATGTATACAGATCCATCCCAGGGGCACTTAAACACTGAACCACATCCACAACCCTTTATATTTTTTATTATTTTTATTTTGGGACAGGGTCTTTCTAAATTGCTGAGTCTGGGTTTGAACTTGCAATCCTGTTGCCTCAGCATCCCAAGCAACTGGGATTGCAGGCATGCATCACCATACTCAGCCACAAGTATACATTTTTTAGCAGGCCCCAATAGAGGTAGAGATGGCAGCATTTTAGATAAAGGAATCAACTCTATTTCATTCATTCATAAACACATTGTTAAGTAGATACCTTCCTGGGGTAAAAAATGTCACATTAAAGAAAAAAAAATATGCTCTCTGACTTTTAGAAACTTTCAATCTGGGCAGACTTATCTAATTGTCTTTCATGTTACAGGAGGGGTCCTGGTTGCCATAGGAGATTCATGCCACTTAGGAATGTCAGTGAGGAAGACTTCCCCTCCTGATTGATTGGGAAGTACTCATCCTTTCTTCTGACCATACTTCCTGACTCACCACATGGCATTATGCTGGAGATGTGACAGGAAGGAGGCACTTCAAACATTTTCCTTTTACAAAAGTGTGAGCCCTATGATGGTCTTTGGTTTCAACCTCCAGATCTCCATCTCTTCTCCATCCTCCCTCCTTTCCCTAGAGGTACTGTTGTCAGATGCATGGCATTGGGTGCCCTGCCATCTCTCAGGAAGTTTCACTTCTCTGAAGGAGAGGGTTCCATTTTTTTCTGAATATTTTAGCGATTTGCAAATATAGGACCTTGAGTCTCCTTTTGCAATCAGAATTTGATGACTCCAAAGGTGGAGTGGAGAGTGTTAGCAGGCTCCCATTGGTGCAGGTGATGGTGGAATCTTTAATCACCATCACTTCTCCCAGCTACTTAAGGACTTAGCACACTTTTTCAACTTGAGCATCCATTTTTTTTCAAGAAAAAATTAGTTTACTCTAATATATGGAAAATATATTTCCCCTGTGGGCATGAGTTTAACCCTGCCCTATAACTATAGTGATGAGAGCATTGGGCTACCAAGTCTTCATTATAAGAATCACCATTTCCACTCTAATTGACTTTTTCTTAGCTGCCTAAGATAGGGGTGCCAATTCTATTTAAGTGTTTTTTGGTTCCAAATCTCCCCTGATATAAGAATATGTGTCTTCGTGTATGCATGTATGTGTATGTGTACCTGGATATTCTGTATGTGGGAACACCAGCTTCTTTCTGACAAACTTGATATGATGCTAATGTTAAAAGAAAGCTGACATGCCTTGGACTAGGAGTTTACCATGAAGTAGACATCTATTGAGAGATTCCACAACAAACTGTACAGTGTTTGTATAGGTTGTGCAATTCATTCATAGATTATACAACATGGTATCAGAACAAGGCCCAGGGGATTAGTGAACCATCTCTTTTGAAATGAGGTTCAGCTGCTACCCAGGTTACAAATACAGCTAATGCAAAGAAATGCGGAGAGGAATTTTCCTGAAAAAGGAATTTTAAATGGGTACCCTATATATAGTTCCACACCATTTTACTCCCACGGAGAAGATGGCATTTGTTTTAGGGAGGTAGATTTGAATAAATTTGCCTCTTTGGGCTGCTAATCAGTATGCAGAGTTGCATCCAAGAAAAGCCAAATTCTCTAGTATAATTTTAACCCTCTTGGAAAATGTTGGGGTTTATACTTCAATTGCTCAGGTAACCTCTCTCACTTTTTTTGCCTGATAGTGAATAAACTGCTAACAATTATTAGAGGCACAACCCTGATATTCATATCAGTGAATTCCATACCAGGGGTGCTACCTTCTACCTTTGGGTGTGAATTATGAGATCCGATGTAAATCCAGTAGATTTCTAGGCACCTGGGTATATCCACAGAGGTGCCTTCACTATACTCTATCTCCCTTACTCCAATCAAGGAGTCCTCTTATTCTCCTATCTCAAGGACCCCTAAGACCACCTGCACATTTGTGAGTTGCTAGAGGGATTAATGGATTTCAGCAGTATACGCACAGTTAAGATTTATTATAGCAGCATAGTAAGGATATGCTGCCAGATCAGTAAGGGAAAAAAGTACATTTCTCAGACAGAGTTTGGAGAATCCATATGTAGACTTCCTATCTCTGTACCTCCTGTGAGAGTCTTTCACAGTACACTCTCACAGTAGTAGTAAAAATGAATCCACATGTGTGCAATAAATCTGCTCAGGTAAGACTGTGACTCAGGGCCGAGGTTTTCACTGGGGCTGATCACAAAGGCACACATATCCATCAAAATTCTAGGTTCTAAGACAGAAAGTGAATGTTCACCATAAGAAAGATTCATATATTTTCAACAGATTTTACCACTTATGTTCTAAAAACCAAGTTCTCAGAGGCTAGCCAAGGTTGAATCCTGAAAGTAGGAGCTTCTAAAGATAGTAGCCTCCATATTTACTCTGCTGCAAACCTCCCCCTTTAGTCCTGGTGGCTTTTGAACAATGAGATAGGTTTGAGTCTTCCTGGATCCTCGGTTTCCTCATCTTGAAAGTGGGTATGAAACCCAGCTACCAGTGATTATCATAAAATCATTTGGTTCAAAACAATTTGGTATAAAGTAATTTGGTTGGCATGACTATTTTATCTAAAATGAATATCATTATCAAAATTAATTGGGGAAGTTTCTATCAAACTGCTGTGTAAATTATAGATGGAAATGCTTTACGAGATACTGCCTATTATTCCTAACTTTTTGGCGACCAGCGTGACAGCCTGCAGCCTCCTTTGGGTGGTTCCCAGGTCTTATTTGTGCTCTGGGTTCTGAAATACCCTGGGGTAGAGCAGCGCTGGCGGTGGTGGGGAGGACAGTGATGCTTCTGCAGGAATGTTGCAGTGTGATTTTCCTGGGGGTGTTGACATCATTTGTGTGTTGCTTGTCTCACTTTAGAAATGACACAAAGGACTCATCTGATCTCACTTATAGTCCAGAGAATTTAGAAACACAGATTCTAAATACAGATGGCCTGGTCTTGAATCCCAGATTTTCTACATACTGGTTTGATCATCTGGGTAAGTTACTTACCCTCTCTGAGCCTTGACTTTCTTATCTACAAGATGAGATAAAGCACCACTATCTCTGGGTTGTCATAAAAATTAATTGACCTAATACACGTAAAGTACTTATCATGTGTTTAGTACTTGAGAAATACTCTATATACCTTTTTTCAACTAAGTTTTAACTTTTTTTTTGGTACCTGGGTTTGGACTCAGGGTCACTTAACCACTGAGCCATATCCCCAGTCCTTTTAAAAATATTTTATTTAGAGACAGGGCCTTGCTTAGGGTCTTCCTAAGTTGCTGATGCTGACTTTGAACTCGAGACCCTCCTGCCTTGGCCTCCCCAGCTGCTGGGATTACAGGTGTGCACCATTGCTCCTGGCCTTAACTTTAATATATTTGAACATTGTGTTTTAAAATAGAAAGAAAATAGAGCTTTAAATCATTTGGATTTCAATATTGCCTCAGTCACCTATTTTCTATACTACTTTTGGAAATTTACTCAACCTCTCTGAACTCTTTTCTTCTTATATAAGAAAATGAGAATGTCTATCTTATGGGGTTTATGCATTTTTGTGTATATGCATGCTTAGTATTAAAAAAATACTATAAATCAGCCATCACATAGTAGATACTTACTAAATTACTATTCCTATTCATTCTGTGACTATTTACAGACTGTCTATTATGTGCCAGGTATTATTCTACACTTTGGAGAGATAGTGTTGGGTAAATAAATTGGTGCTTACATTAGAGTAAGGAAAGACAGGTGATAAACAAAGGAACCAGTGCATACATAAAACAGTGTCAGATAGTGATGAGAGCAATGGAGGTAACAGGTCTGAGAGGGAGGTGAAGCCAGGGTAGTGTTGGAGAGATAGGGAGGCTGAGATGGTAGATTGGGTGCTGGGAAAGGCCTTTCTGTAGAGGGGCCCTTTAGGTGCAGATTGGAATAAGGAGGATTAGAGAGAGGTGTAAAGACCTGGGAGAAGTTCTGGACAGAGGCAATAGGAAGGGCATAGGTTCTGAAATGGGAAGGAACTGTGCATATTGAAGAATAGTGGCAATTCAAGTGTCAGGAGAAAGGTGAGCAAGGGGAGAAGGATGGGCATGACAGAGACAGGCAGGGACAAGTTAGGACCTGTGGCTCAGGATAGAAGTGTTGGTTTTTCTTCCAAGAGGAAGGAGGAGTCACTGCAGAGTAAGCAGGAAAGAATCTCATTTACACTTCAGAAGCAAATCCAGCAGCAGTGAAAGTTTGGAACCAGGGAAAGTAGGTAGGAATTCTTTTCAGAAAAATGAGGCAAATGAAGATTGTGGTCAGGACTGGGTGGCGGCAGTGCAGATGCTGAGACCATGTGATTACCAATATTACTGTTTTAGTGTATAATTTTTCTTAATATTGTTAGCATAAAATAACCGTCATCTTACTAGGAGCCACAGAAATGCAAGTTAACCTTTGCCAAACTAATATTTTTGAAGAGGTTCTTTGGTATTTTTAAAAGGGAAATATCATAAAGGAGGAATTTTATGAAGTGGCCTTTTTTTATTCTCCTCTCAGCTATATGGGAGCAAGACTTATTACTTTTGTGATTTCTCATATTTCCTCATTATAAAACTCCCAAACAACTTAGAAGAGGAAGGAGCATAAATGTCTCGGGTGTCATGTGTGCAGTGATGATTCTGAAAATGTCGCATCAATTTGTCTTGGCAGGTTATAGAATTTTCCTTTAGGATGTCTGCTTCCTGCCCCTCTAATGGGGTGTTGAATTTCCCCAGAGTAGGTGTGAGAGCTCTGTTGTCAGGGTGGTTATGGTGTTTTATGCAGCTTGTTGCTTATCCTTCTGTTAGGACATTTTTCTTTTGTCAGCCTTTGATTGGATTCTTTCATCTGTGATTCAGTGTCCATATTGAACTCCATTTGAGTCTCTGCTCCTCCTTAAGACTCTATTATGTGGGGAACAGGCCTACACCCTTTAGTGCTGATTTCCTGGTCTTTTGGGAGGCAGTCACTAGTAACACCACACAATAAAGAATATTTAGTGTTGATTAACCTGTAATGGGTCACTGCAGAAAGGGTTGGTCAGGAAGATGGTTGTCAGATTTGCCATGTAGGGAGTGAAGTTCAAGGAAATCTTTAAACACCCAAATAGGTCAGTTGGGTAAGAACATAAAACCGTTCCTTAATGTCACATATTTACGCGGAGGCAGGAAACGATGGAAGCACACGTGTGTACTTCAGAAAAGTCTCAGACCGTGGTGGACTGAAGTCATTTTCCTTTGTGAAGCAATAGATCCCTTTCTAGTCAGAAGGCAGAGAAGGCACAGCATTTCCCCTCTTCTTTGAAGGGATCTGCTGGGATCTGAAGCTTGGTGCTTGCTTTGCCAGCTCTTTGTGATATATTTGGCACATTGTTCCTCCTCTCTGGGTCTAATTTGTAAAATAAAGAGTGGGATTAAAAGACTTTTTTGAGGTCCCCTCATCACAGACCCTGGGATGCGCAGATGATTTTTCTATTACTATTTATGTGAATATCTCTAGCTACTCCTGAACTTGGTTATTATTTTTTAAATTGCTCATCCAAAAAGTAATTTTTGATCCTTTGTTGTCTTAAAATCTATTAGAGAAGTTTAAATATTTTCTGAGTAAAACTTGCTTTTAATGAATACCATAAAAATGTCTGGTTTGTTATAACAAGACCATTTACATATCTCTAAAGGTGGCCCAGAATAACAATATTTTACTGGATTATATGAAATTTAAAAAAAATAGTCTTTAAAATGAAAGCTTTCACCAGGTTATGTTTCATAAAAGAGCCAGACTTGTGAAAATGTAAGACTTGTGAAAACATTTCTTAAAAACAATGATAAAGGCGTTTGATAGAGCCTGTTGGTTGTCTCCTACATGGCAGTATTCCATACAAATACCATTTTATTTACTGAATGACAGGTAAGTAAATATTGACAATGTCCCTTTCAGAGAAGGCAACTGGAGCAAAAGTTGAAGCGTTTTGCTTACAGTGTTGTTTTTACTCATGAACTCAAGTTCAACCAAATACAAATCCATTGTCTACAATGCTAAACACGGTTAAGTGATGACGGGCAGAGAAGGAGAAAAAGATGGTCCCAGGACACAAGACACCCCCAATATGGAAGAGGGGATCAAGAATGTAGAACAGACCCCTCTGCCTCTGCCCTGGTCTCTTCATAACCCTTGAGGTACTATGCATTTTATTGTTATTATTATCCATCTCTCCCAATTAGAATGCAAATTGGATGAAAACAAAAAATAGATTTTTTGTCATTCACTATGTTAGTAGGCATTCTAAATATATTCATTAAATGAAGAAATAAACTGTCCATTGTCTGGGGCATGGTGAAAAGTGATACATAGATTTTTAAGGTCAGTTCTGTTGGAGTCAGTGCAAGGAGGGGATTGATTTTGACACTCCTTGAGTAAGATTTCACAAAAGAGGAGGCACTTGGATTGGATCTAAAAGATGGTTGGGTTTCAGTTGACAGAAATTCTGTGAGAAGTGTTTTTCCAGGAACAACCAACGAGGCAAGGACAAGGCAGATGCAGGAAAGTACAGGAAATAGTGAGAATAATTTTAATCGCCATGAACACTAATTAACTCTTTCAGCACGAGGTGTTTCTCTAATCTGCTGCTGTATGTATACCATCCTTCTGGGGATGGAGAGTTGGTAGAAATAAAGATACCAGTTTAGGTTTATATTTTGGAATGACTTTCATGCCAGGGTAAGGAATATGAACTGCTTCCTGAAGGACACAAAAAACCATTTGTAATCAGAATGGTTTCATCAAATCCATGACAGGAAGGTGACATTGATGTTGGGGATGACAGCTTGGAGGTTAAAGAAACTGCTAGCAGGCAGATCAGAGAGCAGACTGTTTCACCAATTCAGGAAAGGTAATGAAGATTCAACTTCTCTAAAGAACATGGGAAAGAGAAAAGTGGTATTTGAGAGTCACTGTGGCCTTATAATTAATAGGAAAAGAAATCAACTATGACTCTAAGGTTTTGACACTGAGTGATTCCCAAATGGTATCATAACTGGAAATATCTGAGAATAATCAGGTTTTTAACAAATTTAACCTTATTTTTGTCTTTTTTGGATATGATGTCCTATTAACTTTCCAACAAGAGTTGAGAGAGAATCAACTTAATGAAGGAAAAGTTTTATTTTGGTTCATAGTTTCAGTTCATGGTTACTTGATCCTGTTGCTTTGGGCACAGTATATCATGGCGGGACTTTGTGGTGGAGGTGGCCTATTCACCTCATGATGGCTGGGAAGAAGAAAGAGAGAAAAGAGAGGGGGCGGGGGCAGGATTCTTACATCTCCTTCGATATTGCACAGACTGGGGACCAAGCCTTTAACACATGGGCCTTTGGGAGGCATTTCAGATGCAAACTATAGCATGTGCCTTTTATGTCCTTGATGTGGTGCTAGAATTGCAAACTCCTGAAGTCATACAGGATCATCAAGTTTATCTCATCGTTTAATACCTTCTTTTTCCTATGAGGAAACAAGCCCAGAGAGATAAGTATCCTGATCTACAATGACAAATTTAGTCAGTGGCAGAGGAACTTAAGAAAAGACTCAGGAATATGGATGTAGGTATGCATTGTAATTTAGTCTTAAACCCTGACAAGTTTACAGAGACTAACCATTGTGATTTCTCAGTTATTACTAGGACCATAACAGTACTGGATTCAGAAGACTTTCTGAATTGCATATAGTGGCAGGGAGAAGAGATGGGACTGAGGAAGTTTGTCTCATGTATTTTTTTTTTTTTTTTTGTAAACATGAAAAAAGATTACTTTTATTTTTTTATTTTTATTTTTCCTGTGCTTTTTTTTAAATTGTAAACAAATGGGATACATGTTGTTTCTCTGTTTGTATATGGCATAAAGGCATACCATTTGTGTAATCATAAATTTACATGGGTTTTGATTCATTCTGTTATTTTTCCCTTCCCCCCACCCCTCCCACCCCTCTTGTCCTTCCTTCCTCCATTCTTGCCCCCCTCCCTAACCCTAACACTAACACCTCCCACCCCCCATTATGTGTCATCATCCACTTATTAGCAATATCATTCATCCTTTGGCTTTTTGAGATTGGCTTATCTCATTTAGCATGATATTCTCCAATTTCATCCATTTGCCTGCAAATGCCATAATTTTATCATTCTTTATGGCTGAGTAATATTCCATTGTATATATATATACCACAGTTTCTTTATCCATTCATCAATTGAAGGACATCTAGGTTGGTTCCACAATCTGGCTATTGTGAATTGAGCAGCTATGAACATTGACGTGGGTGTATCGCTGTAGTATGCTGATTTTAAGTCCTTTGGGTATAGGCCAAGGAATGGGATAGCTGGGTCAAATGGTGGGTCCATTCCAAATTTTCTAAGGAATCTCCACACTGCTTTCCAGAGTGGCTTTACTAATTTGCAGCCCCACCAGCAATGTATGAGTGTACCTTTCTCCCCACATCCTCGCCAAAACCAGTTGTTGCTTGTATTCTTGATAATTGCCATTCTAATTGGGGTGAGATGGAATCTTAGTGTAGTTTTGATTTGCATTTCTCTTATTACTAGAGATGTTGAACATTTTTCCATATGTTTGTTGATTGCTTGTACATCTCTTCTGTGAAGTGTCTATTCATTTCCTTAGGCCATTTGTTGATTGAATTATTTGCATTCTTGGTGTAGAGTTTTTTTTTTTTTTTTTCTTTATAGATTCTGGAGATTAGTGCTCTATCTGAAGCATGATTGGCAAAGATTTTCTCCCACTCTGTAGGCTTTTCTGCGCATTGCTGATAGTTTCCTTTGCTGAGAGAAAGTTTTTCAGTTTGAATCTATCCCAGTTATTGATTCTTGCTTTTATTTCTTGTGCTATGGGAGTCCTGTTGAGGAAGTCTGGTCCTAAGCCAACATGTTGAAGATCTGGACCTACTTTTTCTTCTATAATCTGCAGGGTCTCTGGTCTGATTCTGAGGTCCTTAATCCATTTTGAGTTTAGTTTCGTGCATGGTGAGAGATATGGGTTTAGTTTCATTCTGTTGCATATGGATTTCCAATTCTCCCAGCACCATTTGTTGAAGAGGCTATCTTTTCTCCATTGCATATTTTTGGCACCTTTGTCTAGTATGAGAAAATTGTATTTATTTGGGTTTGTGTCTGTGTCCTCTATTCTGTACCATTGATCTAGCTTTCTATTTTGGTACCAATACCATGCCGTTTTTGTTACTATTGTTTTGTAGTAGAGTTGAAGATCTGGTATTGCGATACCCCTGCTTCACTCTTTCTGCTAAGGATTGCTTTAGCTATTCTGGGTTTCTTATTCTTCCAGATGAATTTCATAATTGCTTGCTCTATTTCCATAAGGTATGTCATTGGGATTTTAATTGGAATTGCATTGAATCTGTGTAGCACTTTTGGTAGTATGGCCATTTGGACAATATTAATTCTGCCTGTCCAAGAACGTGGGAGATCTTTCCATCTTCTAAGGTTTTCTTCAATTTCTTTCTTTAGTGTTCTGTAGTTCTCATTGTAGAGGTCTTTCACCTTTTTGTGAGATTAATTCCCAAGTATTTTATTTTTTTCGAGGCTATTGTGAATGGGGTAGTATTCCTAATTCTTCTTTCCAAAGATTCATCACTTATGTATAAAAATGCATTAGATTTATGTGCATTGATCTTATATCCCGCTACTTTACTGAATTCACTTATGAGTTCTAAAAGTTTTCTGGTGGAATTTCCAGGTTCCTCTAAGTATATTATCATATCATCAGCAAATAGGGATAGTTTGAGTTCTTCTTTTCCTTTTTGTATCCCTTTAATTTCTTTGATCTGTCTAATTGCTCTGGCTAGAGTTTCAAGGACTGTCTCATGTATTTTAACAACAATGAAAAAAGGGAAACTAACAATCCAAACTCCAGAACAGCATCCCTTTCTGTAAAGTAGATGTTGTATTTCTCTGCTTAAGTGAAACTCTAATGTGAGGAAGCAATTTTGATGTTCTGCATGGTTCATTAAAGCATAATTCTACTACTTCTATGAATTCTTGTACTATTGCCCAAAGCAAGTTAAATATTTTTATGTAAACACTATCCTCACTGGTAAGCCTTAGAACTATCCTGTTTTACATAAGGAAAGGCATTTACAAGTTGAGTAAGAACTCAAATACAATACAATTCCAGTTCAACACAGTTGTTTTATAAGCTTCTGTTAGTACTCTGATCCTGCAATTTACACTGAAAACAGAAATATTCTCTCTCCTCTTTCCCTTATTAACAGAGTCTCTTAATGAAAGTACTGGATCATCTAGAAAAATTGTTCTTGGGCTGAAACAATCAACCAACAGCCCTTAAAACACATGAATAATACTTGCCAGAGTAGGGAGAGAGGGCACTATATTCCCTTGCTCTTCAACATTGATGGTAGACCCATAAGTCATGACTGTGGGAGGTAGCTCGAGTTTTGCTGTTTGGCCATCAGAACTGCTCCTAAATTTCCAACAATTTCCTTATGGGCATATGTAAGTATGTATGATTATATATATATATATATATACATATATATAATATATATATAATATATATAAAATAATATATATATTCTTTTTTATTTTGCTATTAGATGAATTTTAAAAGGATCCAAAACTTTAATATTCTACTTCAAAATTCTTTCCTTTATTTCCATTTACACTCCTAAGAATTCAAGCATCCAATGGACAAATTTGCCTGCTGTTTGTTTTACACAATGAGGCAGGATGATAGCACTCTGATAGGCAGCCAGGATGAGGGCCCTGGAGAAGGACAGGAGGGGAGGAGGACATCATGCCAAACTGAAAGGAGACTTCGGGTCTGGAGAACATGCTCTGATTTGCTACTTCCTGACAGCTTCGACCACAGCAGCCCTTCCTGAGTTACCCTTGCCCTTACCCTGACCAGAAGCAGACCTGTACCTGAAATATTTCCTTTCCCCCACAGACATGTCAAACCACAAGGATGAACTTTTTTCTCTTAATTATGTAAATAAGGGATTGAAATTATGCACTTCCAATTGGCTCATCAAGCTTGGAGCTTGAAGAGCTCGATTGGTTCATGCTGACATCCCTTACCCTACCTGTTACCTGTGCTGGGCCATCAGATATGCCTTTTAAAATTATAGACTACAGATATCTGTTGGCATTCCTCTCCTGGAACCCTTCCCTTCTGGAGCTCTTCTTTCTTTCTTTCTTTCTTTCTTTCTTTCTTTCTTTCTTTCTTTCTTTCTTTCTTTCTTTCTTTCTTTCTATTACTCTAACATCTATTACTTTGGTCTCACCCTTGTGTTTGTGGATGTAATTCTTCAAATTCATGACACAAAGAACCTGACTGCCTAGATCAATGTTACAATAACAAATATTAATTCCATAATGTTTGCATAAAAGTACCTTCCTATGCACTAAAATCACTTTAGGTCATTCTTGACTTCTCTTACGTGGTATTATTATTGATATTATTTCAAAAATGAGGCAAATGAGGATGAAATATGATGTGTGAGAATTCTTATAAATCACTTTTGTACCTTCCTTTTGCAATATAGAAATGAGTGAAATTTTTATTTGTAAAGGGCTAGAGAATGAGTGAAAATATGTGGAGTAGTTTTAGCAATTTGGTCTTGATCAACCTAGAAGACATGTGTTGTTCTGATGATAACTTCAGTTGCAATGTTTAGGTTAGATTTTGAGTTCAATCCACTCTTTCTCTGACTATTTGAAATGTACTCTAAGATGCATTTTTACTCCCTGAGTTGCATTTATTTGTTAATATTTTTTCTTTTTGATGGCCCATAATGCACCCTTTTCTTCAGAGGAAAGATTTGCTTCTGGTGATCGAATGCTTGCTTATTCAGACTGAGATGATAATGAGGCCGCATATGCAAGGAGATGAAATCTATTGCCAAATAAAGAATAAAGAAAATAAAATATTGAGATGTAGGAAGTCCTGGTATTGGTGAGGGCCATATTCACCTGAAAGCAGATTTTTTCCCCTTAATCTCCTCTTAATTCCTCATCAGGAATACAGTATTTCTAATACTGCTATGGATATGACAGTGAAGTGGAATTAGACAAAAATATGAAGCATATCTATCTGATTGGAATGATTATTTTTGTCTCCCAAGTCTGAAGTTTGTGCATAAACTATATGTGAATTCCAATGACTGGTATCAAAGAGTTAATGAGGTCATTTCCATAATTATTCATCTTCCTAAAGTGGAGAGAAGCAGGAAGTCACTTCAGCTGTCAAAATTAACTGGGGCATCAATCAAAAGCCCATAGATTTTGAGATAATTCTGTATTTAAACTCAATTTAGTTTCCACAGGGGGACTCTAACCTGCCTAGGAGGCTTAATTAGGCTAAGTGCCTGAAAAACAGCATAAAACATATGGGTGGATTCCCATTCAAAACTGGGTTTATGAGCATTCTCAAAGCTCTCAGAGAAAATGAATGAACTTTCAGAGATCTTCAACTAAGCCTTCTGTTTAGTAATTCCATAAGGGGACTGGCAGCAGCTTGAAAGGAATTGATCTTTTAAGAGTCATCTTTATATTATGCTTTACTGTTTGTATAATATGATTTGAACCCTGAGAGCCCAGGAGAGACAGAATACATTCAGGGGGCTGTTTTTTAAAGCTTCCAATGAAAACAGAAACTTTAAATACCCCAAGGGAATGCTACTTTGTCCTGGTACCTTCTGAAAAATTCAATAAATCAAATATGTATTAAGCATTTCTTATGTAAAGTTCCAGGGAACACGGAGATAAATAAAATACGGAGATAAAAAAAAAAATGGAGATAAAATTTTTTTTTTCCTCAAGAATCTTAATGAGAGTGATAGATACATATATAGTCAATTATAATAAATATTACACGGTGGTGAGCACTAAAAATGTAAATAAACACAAATGAGAGCATAAGGTAAGGAGTTTCTAATTCTACATGATGAGATCAGTGAGGGCTTTGCCAAAGTCTCTTGTAGCTGGGTTTTGTAGATACACTGCAGAAATGGGATGGATCCCACCCAAAATATGGACCAAATGTGGAGACCGATCATGCCACACATACACATACAGGGTATAAAATGGTTTATTACTTACCTGATGAGGTTTTTTGGAGAACAGGGTAGATTTTTCAAGCTGGTCAGAAAATAGCTTTTGAGAACTAGAAAATGAGACTGACTTGGGACTTTACTGTGGTTAGGGGTGAGGTGAGACTTAGTGTACCTGAGCATGGGTGAGGGCTTGCTTGGTTTGACTCTCCTGCCAGTACCAAAGGAGAGACCACAGAGGCTTACACAGCAGCTTGCCCAGATAAGGGTCAGGAGGGGCCAAACGGAGGGGTGGACTTAAACGCTGCTGACAGTCAAGCATCACAAAGTGGAATCAGACTCTTCATTGCATCCAGGTTCCTCTGGACTCCATTTTACAAGGACATCAAAATACCACCTCATTACTTTTATTTGAAACATAGTAAAGGTTTCAAGCAGCTCATGGTGGTCAAAAACTGTTAACCTCATTAACTCTCTGGTTGGATCACCAAGCTGTTTTTCTGGAGAATACAGGCCAACCAAACTCACCTTGCTTACATGACTAGCATCACCTCCTGTTTCTGCCCCATCCTCCACCTCACCTCTTAGCACTTATTGCCTCAGATGCCTGGTCTGCTAAAGAATGGTAGGCATTCAGTGTCTGCTTTTACACAGTATTTCTCGCCATTACCTCAGGAATATTCTGCTTCTATTGAGGGAGATACAGAAGGGCTTAGGCAACCAGGATAAGAAGGGGAGTGAGGAGGTTGGGACAGTGCCGAACAAAGGAGCATGGAGAGGGTGTTCTAATGAGATCAACTTCCTGGTTGACCAAAGTGCTCATGGACACAAGTGGTAGACCCAATCAGACAGGCAGTTCCATACTCACATCCCTAAGTGGAGGATCCAATAGAAAAACTAGACATGTGGACACAGGGGTCACCAATCAATAATTATGAGGATAGCAAGGAGAGGGGAGGAGAAAAGGAAAGAAGGAAATGCTGGACACATAAAAAGAACAAGCCAAACTTCCCTTACCAGACTCCTGGCTCCTGGCTTCTCTTCAGAGAAGTCTGTCTCTGTCGCTTTTGCAATAAAACTATGGCTTGCTTGCTATCTCTGTGTCCTGTTGTTCAGGAGACAAAAATCCCAGCACCCCTAGACTGTAACACTATGACCATAACCCATCTGCTATGGTTTAGATGTGGTGTCCCCCAAAAGCTCACATGTGAGACGATGCAAGAAGGTTTAGAGGAGAAATGATTGGGCCATAGCCTTAACCTAATCAGCAAATTAATCCCTGATGGGATTAACTGAGGCAGGTGGGGTGTGGTTGGAGGAAGTGGTTTATTGGTGGCATTGCTCTGGGGTATATATTTTGTATCTGGAGAGTGGAGTCTCTCTCTGTTTTCTGAACACCATGTGAGCTGCTTCCCTCCACCACGCTTTTCTGCTATGTTGTTCCTGCCTCACCTTGAGCCCTGAGGAATAGAGCCGGCTGTCTATGGATTAAGACATCTGAAACTGTGAGCTCTTTAATAAACCTTTCCTCCTAAAATTCTTCTGGTCAGATTTTTTAGTCACAGCAGCAAAAAAGCTGACTAAAACACCATCCAACACCTTAGCATAAGAACTTCCTGGTTCTCGAAACTCCTGTACGTCACCATGTTTTAGGTATCTACTCTCCAGGTCCCTTCATGGATGAAGCATGCATTCTGAGATCCTAAACCTGAGTGCTTTAAATTCTAACCATAACTCCTTATCTCGACATTGCTCTGAATCTCTTACTCTTGGCATTCTGCTCTTGAGCCTGTTCGCTTTCTGACATTCTGATGTAACTTCACTAACTTCTAATCTAATTTGTACTCTGATACATCTTTTTTCTTAATTCATTCATTTACTTACCCATCATTTAATTGATTAACTACTGAATGCCAGTCACTTGTTAAGACACTTGGAAATAAGGTGTCATAAATAAATAAATTTAGCTTTCATTTTCGAGTGTATATTTTATTTTTTATTTTTATTTTTTAAATTTATTTTTATTGTAAACAAATGGGATACATGTTACTTCTTTACATAGGGTAATGATGTTTGATTCATTCTGTTATTTTTTCCTTCCCCCCACCCCTCCCACCCCTCTTTTCCCTCTATATAGTCCCTCCTTCCTCCATTCTTGCCCCCCTCCCACCCGCCACTATGTGTTATCATCTGCTTATCAGTGAGACCATTTGGATTTTGGATTTTTGAGATTGGCTTATCTCACTTAACATGGTTTTCTCCAATTTCATCCATTTGCCTGCAAATGCCATAATTTTATTATTCTTTATAGCTGAGTAATATTCCATTGTATATATATACCACAGTTTCTTTATCCATTCATCAATTGAAGGGCATCTAGGTTGGTTCCACAGTCTGGCTATTGTGAATTGAGCCGCTATGAACATTGATGTGGCTGTATCTCTGTAGTGTGCTGATTTTAAGTCCTCTGAGTATAGGCCCAGGAATGGGATAGCTGGGTCAAATGGTGGGTCCATTCCAAGCTTTCTAAGGAATCTCCACACTGCTTTCCAGAGTGGTTGTACTAATTTGCAGCCCCACCAGCAATGTATGAGTGTACCTTTTTCCCACATCCTCACCAACACGTATTGTTGCTTGTATTCTTGATAATCGCCATTCTAACTGGGGTGAGATGGAATCTTGGTGTAGTATTGATTTGCATTTCTCTTATTACTAAAGATGGTGAACATGTTTTCATATGTTTGTTGATTGCTTGTAGATCTTCTTCTGTGAAGTGTCTGTTCATTTCCTTAGCCCATTTGTTGATTGGGTTATTTGTATTCTTGGTGTAGAGTTTTTTGAGTTCTTTATATATTCTGGAAATTAGTGCTCTATCTGAAGTATGAGTGGTAAAGATATTCTCCCACTCTGTAGGCTCTCTCTTCGCATTGCTGATAGTTTCCTTTGCTGAGAGAAAGCTTTTTAGTTTGAATCTATCCCAGTTATTGATTCTTGCTTTTATTTCTTGTGCTATGGGAGTCCTGTTGAGGAAGTCTGATCCTAAGCCAACAAGTTGAAGATTTGGACCTACTTTTACTTCTATAAGATGCAGGGTCTCTGGTCTGATTTGAAGGTCCTTGATCCATTGTGAGTTGATTTTTGTGCAGGGTGAGAGATAGGGGTTTAGTTTCATTCTGCTGCATATGGATTTCCAGTCTTTACAGCACCATTCATTGAACAGGCTATCTTTTCTCCATTGCATATTTTTGGCACCTTTGTCTAGTAAAATTATATTTATTTGGGTTTGTGTCCGTGTCCTCTGTTCTGTACCATTGATCGACCTGTCTACTTTGGTGCCAATACCATGCTCTTTTTGTTACTATTGCTTTGTAGTATAGTTGAAGTTCTGGTATTGCGATACCCCCTGTTTCATTCTTCCTGCTGAGGATTGCTTTAGCTATTCTGGGTTTCTTGTTCTTCCAGATGAATTTCATGACTGTTTGCTCTATTTCTGTAAGGTACGTCATTGGGATTTTAATTGGAATTGCATTGAATCTGTATAGCACTTTTGGTAGTATGGCCATTTGGACAATATTAATTCTGGCTATCCAAGAACATGGGAGATCATTCCATCTTCGAAGGTCTTCCTCAATTTCTTTCTTCAATGTTTTGTAGTTTTCATTGTAGAGATCTTTTACCTCTTTTGTTAGATTGATTCCCAAGTATTTTATTTTTTTTTTGAGGCTATTGCAAATGGGGTTGTGTTCCTCATTTCCCTTTTAGCAGTTTTGTCACTGCGAATAAAAATGCTTTAGATTTATGTGTGTTGATTTTATAGCCTGCTATTTTGCTGAATTCATTGATGAGGTCTAGAAGTTTTCTGGAGGAGGTTTTTTGATCCTCTAAATATAGAATCATGTCATCTGCAAATAGCGACAGCTTAAGTTCCTCTTTTCCTATTCCTATCCCTTTAATTTCTTTGGTCTGCCTAATTGCTCTGGCTAGAGTTTCGAGGACAATGTTGAATAGAATTGGTGAAAGAGGATATCCCTGTCTTGTTCCTGCTTTTGAAGGGAATGGTTTCAGTTTTTCTCCATTAAGAATGATGTTGGCCATGGGCCTTTACAATGTTCAGGTATGTTCCTACTATCCCTATTTTTTCTAGTGTTTTGAGCATGAAGGGGTGTTGTATTTTGTCGAATGCTTTTTCTGCGTCAATTGAAATAACCATATGGTTCTTAGCCTGAAGTCTATTGACATGATGGATTACGTTTATTGATTTACGGATGTTAAACCATCCTTGCATTCCAGGAATGAACCCCACTTGATCATGGTGCACAATTTTCTTAATATGTTTTTGGATATGGTTCACCAATATTTTGTTAAGGATCTTTGCATCTATATTCATCAAGGATATTGGTCTAAAATTTTCTTTCCTTGATGTGTCTTTTCCTGGTTTGGGTGTGAGGGTGATATTAGCTTCATAGAATGAGTTTGGTAGGGTACCCTCCTTTTCTATTTCCTGGAATACTTTGAGAAGTATTGGAATGAGTTCTTCTTTGAAGGTCTTGTAGAACTCGGCTGAGAATCCGTCTGGTCCTGGGCTTTTCTTGGATGGTCGATTTTTAATGGCTTCTTCTATTTCATTGCTTGATATTGATCTGTTTAAATCGTGTATGTCCTCCTGGTTCAGTTTGGGAGGAGCATATGTCTCTAGAAATTTGTCAATGTCTTCGGTACTTTCTGTTTTGTTGGAATACAGATTTTCAAAGTAGCTTCTCATTATGTTCTGTATCTCAGTGGTGTCTGTCGTGATATTTCCTTTTTCATCATGTATTTTAGTAATTGAGTCTTCTCTCTCCTTCTCTTTGTTAGTGTGCCTAAGGGTTTATCTATTTTGTTTACTTTCTCAAAGAACTGGCTTTTGTTTTGGCAATTTTTTGTATTGTTTCTTTTGTTTCAATTTCATTGATTTCAGCTCTGATTTTAATTATTTCCTGTCTTCTACTACTTTTGCTGTTATTCTGTTCTTCTTTTTCTAGGGCTTTGAGCTGTAATGTTAGGTCATTTAGTTGTTGACTTTTCATTCTTTTCTGGAATGGGCTTCATGCAATGAATTTTCCTCTTAGTACTGCTTTCATAGTGTCCCAGAGATTTTGATATGTTGTATCATCGTTCTCATTGACCTTTAAGAATTTTTTATCTCCTCCTTGATGTGAGGGGGCACCTGGCTCTCCTTGCTGTGCTTGACAGATTTCCACTGAAGGATGATTGCAAAGACTCATCCTAAAAGGATTGCATGCCAGATGTATGCGTCCCTAGCTTGGATGTTATTCTGTGGAGTTTTCCTAATAATATATTATTCACTTCAGTCTGGGGATCTTGCTAGAGGTGATGGGAATAATTCTAAAATTTCCAGAAAAACATCATGGAGACAAAACACATGTTGAAACCCTGTGATGTTAACCTCACTACAGAAGAATGTTTTTATTATGTTAAAAATCAAACACTGCATTTATTGGCACAGCCAGAACCTGTTGGGGCACAGAATCTTATAGATAACAATGTTTCCCCAAGTTCTAAGCACAAAGCACCTCCCACAGTAGCTACTAGATGTGGACCAGCTTATTTTATCAATGACAAGCCCTGGTACCCCCCTAAAGGCAAGCCCTTAGAGAAGATAGATACAGATCTCCCCCTGTTTCCTACAGGGTGGTTTAATCCAGATGATGGTTTTGTTTATGTGTGGTGGTAAGGTAAAAGAATAAGGTTTCACAATATTCCTTCCTTCCTACAAAGAATAGGTCACCCCTATAATAAACATTGGTGCACAATGCCCTGTTCTGGAAAAAAAAAAGAGCTACATAAGACAATGTAATTTATTCAGTAAAAAAACTTGGCCACGAGAACCATTGGGACCGCTGCCCTCCTGTAGCCCTTAACTCAGCAATTTAGATATTAACCAGATGGACCTAGTAGAGATGGTCACATGACATTATTTGTCTATCGCTTTACCGCAAAAGTAATAAGAATAGTCTTAGGTCATATACAGTTTAGATATTAAGGAAATAAACTTTGTATTAGCTCATTGACGTAGTTAAATATTCTTAAAATAATTGTGATTAAGTAAGGATAATCTGTAAGTTTATTGTTTTCTCATAATCTTTTGGTAAAAACAATTTCTGCCTATGCTTTGGAAACTTCTTTGATTTTATTAATCACAAGCCTGTCATCAAAGCCTGAAGAAAAATGTATATAAACCCAGCCTTCCCCAGAATAAAGTGGGATTGATTGCACCAGAACTAGAGTCTGTGTCTTTCATTCTCCATCCATCGCCGACGCTGTCTCCCCGCGCCCCGTTACCAGTGTGGAACCCATGGACTCCTGCTAGGGTTGGACCCTGGCACTGATGCTTTTTGTTATCCATGTTTCATTCAATAGCATATTATTTAGTCTCCAGGTGTTGGAGTAATTTCTGTTTTTCCTTTTGTCATTGATTTTTATTCTCAGTCCATTATGAACTGATAGAACACGAGGCAGTATCTCTATTTTTTTGCATTTCCTAAGGGCTGCTTTGTGGCATAACATATGGTCTATTTTCGAGAAGGTTCCATGTGCTGCTGAGAAGAAAGTGAATCTGCTCGTTGATGGATGGAATATTCTATATATGTCTATTAAGTCTAGATTATTGATTGTGTTATCGAGTTCTATGGTTTCTTTGGTTGGATTTTGTTTGGAAGATCTATCTAGTGGTGACAGCGGTACATTAAAGTCACCCAGAATTATTGTGTTGTGGTCTATGTGATTCCTGAAATTGAGAAGGATTTGTTTGATGTACAGGGATGCACAATTGTTTGGGGCATAAATATTTACTATCGTTATGTCTTCCTGATTTATGGTTCCCTTAAGCAGTATGAAATGTCCTTCTTTATCCCTTCTGACTAACTTTGGCTTGAAGTCCACTTTATCTGATATAAGGATGGAAAGTCCCGCTTTTTTACTAAGTCCATGTGCATGGTAGGTTTTTCCCCATCCTTTCACCTTTAGTCTGTGGATGTCTTTTCTATGAGATGAGTCTGTTACAGGCAGCATATTGTTGGGTCTTTCTTTTTAATCCATTCTGCCAGTCTATGTCTTTTGATTGATGAGTTTAGGCCATTAATGTTAAGGGTTATTATTGAGATATGATTTGTATTCCCAGTCATTTTGCTTATTTTTGCTTTTTAAGTTGGCTTGGTTTCTCCTTTGAGTGGTTTTTCTCTAAGGTAGTTCCTCCCTTTGCTGACCTCCATTGTTGTTTTTCATTTCCTCCTCATAGAACATTCTGTAACACAGGCTTTCTATTTGCAAATTCTTTTAACTTTTGTTTATCATGGAAGGATTTTATTTCATCTTCAAATCTGAAGGTTAATTTTGCTGGGTATAGGATTCTTGGTTGACAACCATGTTCTTTCAGAGCTTGAAATATGTTGTTCCAGGCCCTTCTAGCTTTTAGAGTCTGGGTTGAGAAGTCTGCTGCTATCCGTATTGTTCTCCCCCTATATATAATTTGATGCTTTTTCTCACGGCCTTCAAAATCCTATCTTTATTTTCAATGTTAGGCATTTTCATTATAATGTGCCTTGGTGTGGATCTGTTGTGATTCTGTACATTTGGTGTTCTGTAAGCCTCTTGTATTTGATTTTCCATTTCATTCTTCAGGTTTGGGAAATGTTCTGATATTATTTCATTGAATAGGTTGTTCCTTCCTTTAATTTGTAACTCTGTGCCTTCCTCAATCCCAATAATTCTTAAATTTGGTCTTTTCATGATGTCCCATAGTTATTGGAGATTCTGTTTATGATTTCTTACCATCTTCTCTGTTTGAGCATCTTTATTTTCAAGATTAAATATATTTCTTCATTATCTGAGGTTCTGTCTTCCAAGTGGTCTAGTCTTTTGGTGATGCTTTCCATTGAGTGTTTTATTTGGTTTATTGTTTCCTTTATTTCAAGGATTTCCATTTGGTTACTTTTGAGAATCTCTATCTCTTTGTTGAAATGATCTTTTGCTTCCTGCAGGTGCTCTTTCAGCTTATTGGTATTATCATTCATTGCCTGCATTTGTTCTCTAATCTCATCCTTTGCTTCACAAATCATCTTAATCATGTATAATCTGAAGTCCTTTTCTGACATTTCTTCTAACATACTGTCATTGGATTCTATTAATATAGAATCTAGATTTGTTTGGATCATTTTCTTCCCTTGTTTTTTCATGTTGTTCATGTATCTTCCCTTGTAGCTGTGCAGATCTGGGGTATTGCAGATTTCTCCCTATAGGCTTATTGTGGCCCTATAGGTTTCCAAAACCCTTTCTTTAAGGGGAAATCAATATTAGCAGTGCCCAAATCAGACACTATACAATCCTAGAGCAAATAGCCCCTGTGAGGACAATAACAAATTTGTCATAGTAAACAGAATGAGTTCAAATATTATCTTTGGTAAAATAAACAGGTTTGCAATAAGGTGTTCAATTTCTAATGGAGGACAAAGGGGGTTCAGAGGGATGTAAAATGTGGCTGTTAATGGGATAAGAAAAGAATATACAGAAGTTCTAGAAAGTAGAGAGTGTAATCAAAAGAAATCAGATGTTAGCATGCAAAAAAGGGAGAAAGAGACTCTGAGGGAACAGGTAAACAAAAGGAAAAGAGCAAGAAAAGTAAAGAAATAAAAACTTAAATTTTTTAAAAAGGAGAAAAAAGAAAATCTACAGTATAACATTCATATACTAATGAAACCTCCCAGTGTTCAGTAGCCTAATGCATGAGAGGTACCTGACAGTGAGCTTCAAGCTTCCAGCAGGCGTCTCACCCCCAAAGATCGGAGCTACAGCTTCCAAGATTATCCAAGATGGCCGCTCTGGCTTCAAAATGTGTTGGCAAATGGGGAGCTGCAGCTCAAGGGTGGACGTGGTCAGCTGGAGGTCCTGGAGGTGGGATGCGGTTGGTCAGGCAGGAGTCCTGGAGGTCCAGTGTGTTTGGTGTGGTTGTGGGATCCTTGATGCTGGGTGCAATCAGTTGGTCTGGGGTACCAGTGATAGGGCACAGTCAGTTAGTCTGAGGGTCCTGGTGGCAGGGAGCAGTCAGACAATGTGAGGGCCCCAGAGGCAGGTAGTGATTGGTGGGGCTGAGGGATCCTGGAGATGGTGCTCAGTCAGTTCGGCCAGGGGTCCTATGGGGCCCAGCTGTTGTCTCAAAATGGCGGCAGCCACGTGCAATCAAACCTGCAGGCACTGTAACAGCAAACTTCCAGGCAACAGCAGGCAGCTGGTGCTCCACTGGCGGTCGGCAATCAGTTTGCTGACTGTTGTTGGATGATCGAGAGTTGAACCTCGTGTGTTGGGTGATGGATAGGTGTAAGGCAGGCGATGGACTGCAAATGTTGGATGATAGGTGCCTGACAGTGAGCAATCTACACTCAAAAAATGCATTGATATGCTGGCAGACTGTAGGTCATCACAGCAGACAAATGGGGCAAACACCAGGGGATCGATAAGCAGCAAAACCTGCCTCATCAAGAAACAGATATCCTCTGCTTGAAACCAGAGTTACGGAGCGACAAGGAACACAGCCTCCCTCTAGTTCACCATCTTGGATCTCCATGGAGTGTATATTTTAGAAGAGGAAGGCAGATAATAAGCAAATAAACAAACAGATTTATAACATGTCAGAATATGATAAGCGTATGGAAAAATATAAAGAAAGTTAAGAAGGGCTACAGGATGGTAGGAATGAGGGAGTTATTGTCACTTTATATGCTAGAATGGTTACAGAAGGCCATACTGATGAGGTGACATTCAGACAGAGACTTGAAGGAACTCAGGGTGTAAGCCAGGCAGATCTTAAGTACTTTCTAGGAGGAGTAAGGAGGTTGTACATGAGCTCAGAACCAGAGTGTGTTTGGCACTTTTGTGGACAGCAAAAGGCCACTGTGTTTGAAGCAGAGCACACGGCAGAGGGCACAGGGAGGGGCATCATGGAGGAGGTAGGTGGGCAGGCACCATGGGGCCTCAGAGCTGCTGGAAGCTTGGGGTAGAGAAATGGTTGGATCCAGTTCAATCTGATTCCTGCTAGCATTTTATTTATTATTTTTTTTCCTCTTATGTTTTATATTCTTTAATAGATCTTCTTCTAGACGTATAAACATGGCTCTAGTGTTTTTCATGTACTAAATGAACCACAAAAACAAAGATTTTAACTACCATCCGACCTTTCTCCTCCCCTTGCTAACTAAACCATTCAAAAAAGTAGCAGTAATTTATAGTCCCGTCCACCAATGCACATTTCTTATTCATTCTTTAATCCACATAATCATATTCTACATACTGGACCTGCTGTTGTCAAGGTTGTTGCTAAAATCAAAGGACATATTTTAGTACTAATTTTACTTTACGCTCTGTCTGGGTATGAATTATTGACTCCCCTTTTCTTGGAATTCTCCTCTGTTGGTTTTCAAGGCATGATGTGTTCCCCAGGGTTCCATTTTTGGACCTCTTCTGTCCTCCACATTCTCTTTTCACAATGCCATTCACTTTCATGGCTCCAATTGTCATCTATATGCTGATAAGTCTTTAATATATATTTCTAGGCCAAGCTGCTTCTGTAAAACTTAGTTCCAGCCCATATATCAAAGTTCCTACTACCTTCCTTGAATGTCTCAAAGGTACTTGAAACTCACTGTGCCCATAATTTATCTCCTTTTCTTCCACAAGCTACTTCTTTCCTCTTTCCCTATTTCCCAAGTTAGCGATGAAATCAAGAGTCAGCCAAAGTTTTGAAACTAAACTTTTCTTCAGTCCCTTGTTCAAATGGTCACTAAGTTCAGTGATTTTACATACAGCTAATCCAGTCACATCCTTGATGAAAACCTCTGTAGCTAAACTCTTTCTTTTCAGAGTCCTCTCAGTTGTCTTCCCATCTTAAGTTATTTCTTAGATCCCAGATCCCTACCCTTGGCTAGAGTAAATAGCCTTCTTACCTGCTTCAAGTGCTTAATATGCTCTTTGGCAATCATTTTGAAGTATCTTTGAAGACCATAAGCAACCTGAGGGAAAGGGGTATGACTTTACCATTTATATATCTGTAGTATTTATCACAGTGCCTGAAATTTTGGAGATGCTGAACAGATAAGTGTTGAAAGAATAGAATTGAGACCTGGCATTTGATAAAAGGTGAGTGAGACTATAAGAGAACAATTTCTTAATCAGAATTCTGATGATGTCAAATGAGAGGAAATCACTAACAGATAAGAAGATACTGGGGTAGCTCACAGAATGAGGGTTCTATATTTACACTTCGGAAAGGCAATAACCAGAGCAGGTATGGGACCTGGAGAATGAACTAGGGAGTGGAAGGCAAACAGGCTCTTTTTATTTTCTACTGTTTGTTTTTCTTATCTGTGTTGGCTTTATCTTCTCAGGGAGGGTTTCCTCATGAACCTAAAACCAGGTGCACCAGGAGTTTCTGGGGGCAGACCATATGCATGTCAGCTACTGAACTAACGAAGGTAACCAGTGTGATGAAGTATGTCATCTTGATGCCCTTTTCCATTCCTGGACAAGGACTGTGACCTGGGAATTTGACTAGTTAGAATGTAGTTCTCAAACAGATTATGTGATTGGAGTGGAGATTCATAGTACTAGGAGGAGAGAAGACTTCTGGGCAGACATTAAAATATCTACTAGCTAAAACTAGCAATATTAGCTGACTTTCTAGTATCTATTTTGTAACAGGCATTGTTTTAAGCACTTCATGGGAATTTTCTCATTGAATGCTTACAATTACCCTATTGGATGGATACTTAGTTAAATTATTTCATCTGTAATAATATACTGCTTAACAAAGAGTGGCTTATTGAAGGTTTTATTTTGCTCATATAACCAACAGTGCAGAAATAGACATGTGATTCCCGTATTGAGTTCAGCTGCTCAAAGGCATCAAAGCCCTTGGTTGGCTTTTCTCCAGTTCAGTTAGATTTCCATTCATAGCCACGCAATGGCTGCCACAGCTCCATGTTAGTATCTTCTCACGCCCTATTAGAATGTAAGCAGTCAGTAGAAGCTTCTCCTTGTACATGTCCTTTAGGAAGAAGAAACTTATAACAGGAAACATTCCCATCAACTTCCCTTGAGGAGTGACAGACCAGAATGACAATTTATATTCATTATTGAGCAAGTAAAGAAGGGAAAACAAGTCTCTAGATTTGTTTTAGTCTCCTAGTAGAACTGTATGTTTTCTGGCAAAGAAGAATGGCTGTTGGCAGGCTCCATAAGATTTTACGGCAGTGGGTAATATTTTATTGGAATGTTTTGGTAAAAGAAACAGGAAATATAACCAACAATGACTTCAACCACAAGGACATTTCTTGTTAGTCTAACAGCGAGTCTGGGGTTAGGCAGTATCTCTATTGTTTTGGTAACTGAATCCGTATTTTTACCAAGGACTTGCTTTCCCTCTACCTTGCCATCGTCAGTGCTGGTTATATGTCTCCTCCTGGTTACATGACTGGTGGATCATTCAAATGTCATATTTGCATTTAACATCTTCACATTCAGGACAGAAGAAGTAGATGGAAGACTTATTCTTCAGACTTTCTCTTATAAAGAAGGAACATATTTCTTAAAATTCCCAGCATTTCTCCCTTTTTTTTAGCTGGAACTGTCATTCTAAGACATATGCTTTGCCCTAGATCTATTCCTGGCGAGTGAAAATTGTGTGATGTGGCTGGGCATGGTGGCATGCCTGTAATCCTAGCAACTAGGGAGGCTGAGTCAGGAGGATAACAAGTTCAAAGCCAGCCTCAGTAACTCATCAAGGCCCTAAGCAACTTAGTGAAATCTTGTTTCTAAAAAAAAGGACTGGGAATGTGGCTCACTAGTAGAATACCTCTGGGTTCAATCCCCAGTACAAAACAAAGCAAAACAAATTTCTTTGATGTGATTGGTGTGGATTAAACATTACAAACAATGTAGACAAGGTAAGAATGTATCCCAACAGTGCCCTGCAAGTGCATGTTGTTGAATCCTGGAGTGGAATGAGGGATGCTGAATATTTGTTTCCTCTATTGAATCTTTTTTATATAGGTCATTGGGTATTCAGACCCTATCATTCATAATTGTTAGATATTTTAGCCAGCATCCAGATTAGTACAATAAATATCTTTAGTTATTTATTAGGGAGTATAGTAGGAAATATAGATGTAAGATGAATCAAACAAGTCCTTGACCTCAAGGAGCCTCTATTCAGGTATTAAAGAGAATCTCTATATTTGATCTGCTATGTATTTGAGTTCATATTTTTCTTGTGGCTTATGTTTTCTCCTTAGAATTATTGTATGAAGATGTTTAAGTGTATGAAGATGTGTGATTATTTTTCTTAATTATTACAAGTTGAAAAAAGAGTTTGATCAAACAAGAATGGCATTCCAGAACTTAATTTCTTTTCCTTGCTATCTAAAACTGTGTGAAAATTTATTAGCTGGCTGGTGGCACTAATTGGCACTCTCTTCAACACTCTCCAAGCAAGTAAGTATTAATTAGACATGGAAAAGAGAGTGTTCTCTTATCATGTAACCCAGCAGGTGGTTGCTACAGCTGAGGGCAGGGGTGGAGTTGGTGATACAAGTTGCATCTTGCTAAATCACTTTATTTTAGCATAGAAACTTACACATCTTATTTGCTAGTTGTAAAGCATTTAGTTCAAGATTCGCCATGGACTGGATCTATGACTTTGCAGACTTTTTCTATTCTTGTGTAAAACAGGAATATGTATGATACATTCTCATCAACTCTATCCCTTCCTGTCCTTCCAATCAGTGTGGCAATGAGATTCATTAAATAATAACTAATTGAAGTTTCTAGTCAGAGTTTTGAGCATTGATCCCTATTAATTTCATATGCTGAATTGACAGTCCTTTTTCGTCAATTCTATTACCTCTCCTACGGTTCCTTCTGATTTTTTCCTTGGGGTCCTCTTCTCTTGCTGATTCATTTAAAGTACTTGCAGGACTCACTGATCCTCTCCCTTTTATCTGGGTAATCTGACCCCCTGTCTTGATTTTAACTTCCCTTTATAGCAAAGGGGCAGGCAGGTAATTAAATATGTGAATTGGATCAGTACCAGTAATAGGAAATGATGGGGCCTGAAGCAAACTGGAAATAACTAAAGACATTTAATGTTATACTTAGGAAATAAATAAACTAAACAAAACCCCACAGTGCTGGGCCAAATAAAAGGTTCTGTCAGACGAATGCAGCCCTTATTATCTGAGTTGCTACACCTAACTCTCAAATCTGTGATCTCTAGTTGGCCTCTCCCCAAAGCTTCAACCCACATAGCAAATTGCCTGCTGGCCATTGAATGGACTCATGCTTCTAAAATCCACTGAATTTTACATTAATCTGGAAAAGTTTTAAAAGATTTTGCTGCTTAGGGGCTGGGACCTGTTATTATTATTGTTATTCTTTAACTTCCTCAGGTATTCAGAATCACCACCAAAAACACATTTGTATTTTTTTCAAACCATAAGCATTTCTTGTGATTAAAAAATGCAAATGGAAGATGATTAAAAACAAGAAGATTGCTTTTAAATTTCAGATTTACAAATTCATAAATATTTTGGCTTATTCTTTCTTATGTAGTTTCTATTTCTATTGCACTATTGAAAATTATAGTTTTCTGTACTTTAAAAAATCTTAGATGTTTTGTGGATATTTGAAAGTTTCATTCCTCTTTTAAAAATGTAAAAGTTTCTTTCTTTTATCTAATATCACACTTCTAAGTTGCCTTATTTGAGTACTGATGATTTTGAAGTTATGAATATTGATTTGTAAATTTTTCCTGATAGTTCTAGAATTTTATATTTTAATGTTAAAGGTTCTTGGGTGACATACATTTATGTAATTATTTGCATACCACTCTTTTGTGAATTGTTTCTCTTATCATTAGTGATTCCTAGACACTGTGGTAAATAGCTACGTTTTTTGGAAGGAAGGATGAATATTTGAAGATTGGTCATCTTATCAGTCTGTAGACATGTGTGTGTGTGTGTAGTTTTTACATCTCTCTATTTTAACTATCATTTTTCTTGTTACAAAGCTATACTTGGATCAGAAATTTAGCTTCAATGTGACGGTTTATATTCTTATGGTAGAATTAAATCTATTTACATTTTGTGTTTATCAATAATTCTGAATTTATTCTTTTTTTATCTATTATGCTTCCTTTTCTTTTAGCCCTCTTCTGCCTTCTGTCGTTTTTGTCTTCTCAATGCTTTATCTTAAAACTTTCAAATATTGACTTAAAATTTTATATTCCTTATGTCTTTGGATCTTTGAATTTATGTTATTAGTATTTTTGTATGTTGGATGTCTATATTCTTGAACCGTGTCTTAGTTTTTTTTGTAGTTAGCTTTCATTTTGGTAATGTACAACACTGAATAATTTCTCAAGAAATTATTTCAGAAGAATTTATGTTTGATAAAATTCTTTAAAATGTCTGTTTTCCTTGCACTTGAGTTTTGGTAATTTATTTTTTTTAACATCCTTTAGCATCTTTAAATAATAGGATGCCAATTTTTTGAAAAACATATCTTGTGTTTCTGCATTATATTAGAATTTGCTCTATCTTTGGAAGTCAGAAATTTCACTAGGTTATATCTAAGGAAATTTCTTTCACTTAATTACTTACACAGATCTTTCCATCTGAAAGGTCAGGTAAGTTCCCTTTCTTTTTAAGGTCAGTCAGTTTTCTTCTTCTTTGTCCTCTTAATCTCATGCTTCTGTTAGTTTTATTGCCAAATTTTTAGGCATAATTCAATATCTTTAATTTTTTCATAAATTTTTCAACTTTTTTTCTCTTTATATAATTTGATTATTATCCCTGTGTTTTACTTTTAATCCAAAATAATTTATCTTCAACTTGGACTTTTCAACTATTTAGTCTGTTTCTCTCTTGAGATTGAAAGTTAAATATATACTTTCTAAGAATTATCATTTCATCTTCACAGCAGCCTTTTCTCCTTTTCCTTCTCTTAGTTTGAGCCTCTTTTTCTTCCTTAACCTATTCCTCCCTTTTCTTTGTCATACTCCCAAATCTAAATTTATCTCTATTAATTATACCTAAATATACCTACATAATAATATTTATCAGAAGTGTTCCTTTTCTGAAGTAATAAAACTCCCTCAGAAGTTACCATTTCTGTTTGTAGGGCTTGGTGCCATCTGTTGTTTTTCCTCAAAGTTTTGGTGATTTTTGTTGTTTGTTTATGTAAATGAGGATTTTGCTTAGTACAAGTAGCAAAATTTTGCTTAGTACTGGCAAGATTCTTAGGTGAGAATCCTATTCTTCTGAGAGTGAAAGCAAATTTGGATGAGTGTAAGGGATGGGGACATTTTCACAGCATAGTCCAATTTCCTTGAAAGCAGATGTCCTAAACCACCCACTGATGTAAAAATTGGGAAACGTCTTATGAAATTAGAAATTTCAATTTTTCTTGGAAAATATGAAGATCTTATAAATCTGGGCTTAGGTCAACATACAGAAACAACCAATTAAAACTAAGTTGAGCCTTCTATATAAAAAGCTCTGAAAGTTTTGGAGAAATGGATATTGGAAGTGCATTGAAAGGTTAATATTCTGTGGCTGGATCTTGAAGGGCAGTGATTTCTTAAATGTGTCCCCAAAGTTTATGTGTTGAAGAATTTGTCCTAATGAAACAATGTTCAAACTTGGGCCTTGGGGAGGTGATTTGATCTTAAGGAAGCTGATTTCATGAATGCATTAATCTAATTATGGATTCATAATTTAATGGACTATTGGGAAATTTTGGAAACTTAAGGAGATAAAGTCTAGTTGGAGGAAGTAGGTCATTAGGTATATTTTGTCACTAGCCCCTTCTTCTCTCTCTCTTTCTTCTGGCTACCAGGAGGTGAATAGTTTTGCTCCGCCATGTGCTTCTCGTCAAGATATCCTGCCTCACCACAAGTCTCAAAACAATAAAACCAAATACCATGAAACCTAAAACAAACCTTTTTTCATTTAGGTTGATTGTTTTAGATATTTTGTCACAGCAACAGAAAGCTGACTAACACAGATAGGAAAAATCCGAACCAGGGGTGATAACAATTTCATCAGTTTCCTGTAGAGTAATGTAATTTAAAATGTACGTGTGTGTGTGTGTGTTCTGTGTGTTTTAAATTAAGTTACTTTAAAGGGATATATATATATTCAGGTAATATACAAATATCTATATGACATTGGTCATCTATTCAAGGATATATGTTTGAGATGTATGCAATCTGAATTAACTCAACTTTCTAAAAGACCTCATCAAGATTTTATGATTTAGATATGAAGTGTCCCCCAAAAGCTCCTGTGTGAGACAATGCAGGAAAATTTAGAGGTGAAATGATTGGGTTATGTGAGTCAAACTAATCAGTGCATTAATCCCCTGATAGAGATTAACTGGAAGGTAACCATAGGCAGATAGAGTGTGGCTGGATGTGTCTTTGGGGTTATATTTTGTCCTCGTTGAGCAGAGTTCTCTCTCTCTGTTTCCTCTTGTGATGTCTTGATCTTCTTTCTTCCACCAAACTCTTCTGCCATGATGTCTTCTTGCCTCACTATGGGCCCTGAGGAATGGAGTCAGCTCTCTATGGACTAAGATCTCTGAAACTGTGAGTCCCCAAATAAGCTTTTCTTCCTCTAATTGTTCTTGTGAGGTCTTATAGTCACAGCATTAAAAAAGCTCACTAAAACAAGGATATTAGGGTTTTTTTTTTTTTTTTTTTTTTTTAAGACAGTAGAAGGGAACTTCTTTCCAGTATGATAGTTTGGCATTTTGATAGAAACTATGGTCAGCCTGTACTTATAAACGTTAAAAGACAGAAAGCTTGAAAAATCAAAATCTTAAGTTTCAGAACTTTTCAAAATTCTCTTCAGTCATTTTTGATGAAAATATAAAAAATTTGACTGAAAATATCACAGGCAAAATCAGATATCTAGCTTCAGTTAATGAAATTCCTAAGTTTTCCAACTTTCATAGCTAAAACTTTAAAAAGAAGTAATCTCTGAAAGGGGTTCAATACAATTTTTCTTGAACTTTCAGTAATATGCTTTGGGTGCTTTCTTCAGAGAACTGTTTGTATTGTGAGACTGAAATAGGGGTTTGATTCTTTGAAGGACAAAATCCTTGAATGTCACCTTCTCTACAGTCAACCTTGGGATACGGACCCACTTAGTATCAACCATGGAAAGAACTTGCTGCCAGTGTGAAGCTGTCATATGTCTCTGAGTGTGGCAGCTTGTTCCTTCCATTTGTTTTGTGCAGATAATACCAATGAGGGTGAATGGCTAAAGAACTAGTAGAGAAATCAGAGCTAGTGCTTGACAGTCCTCTTGGTTCAACTAGTGTTTAATTTTTTGTCTTGGAAATTTTAGTCAATTTTAAAGGAGAGCAGCAAATGTTGGGATTATGAAGACCTCCTTTAGAAATATAAAATGCTGTGAGTATCCTTGAAAAGACAGTTGAATGGCTCTTCTCTCCAGTCATTACTACTGCAGTGTTTTTTCAACTTAATGCAGTTAATTCCTCAGTATATTTCCTAAACACCAAATTTATGGCTTTTCCCTGCAGCAAAATAATGATGCTGCTTTATTAATTCGAATCTAAAATTGTTGCTTTCTTCATGCTGTTTAATCAAACTTTTCTTTGACATATTTTTTCATTTCGCTTCCAGTATTGGCTGTGGGATTTAGTAAAAGAATTTTTATTAATTATGGCCTTACATCACTTCTGAAATGTACAATTAAAAGCACTATTAATATAATGAAGATGAAGTTTTTCCCTGTTGACATCAGTTCAGCTGATTTTCAAATATATTTATTCAAGAGAGACATTCAGCATGGTTGTAGTTTCATCCCTCTTTTTATAGCAAGCCCTATGGCTGCATCATCCCTGTGATCCATTAATCTCTTACTGCATTACCCTGAAATTGTGTTGGTTATAAGTAATCATAAACTGTCAGCTTTGAAAAGCTAACATTTGTTAACTTCCTAGGCTTGAAAAAACTATTGATAAGTGAGGTTGTTAAAAAGTCAAATTAAATGTTAATTGATGCAAGGGCACAAAGCAGTAAGGCACTTAAGAGTTTAGATGCAGGCACTACATTTATCAGACTTGACAAATTATTCTGAAGAGTTTCCATAGATATCTGCTTTTATATTTTTCTCTATCACCATTCTCTGTGTAGCCTTGTCACAATTAAAAAATAGTTAAGATACTACTCTTGCTAAAGTATTTACACAGTCTCATGTGAAGCCATAGGCAAGATTCCGATTCTATTGTGTATATTTACAATGTTTTATTTTTAAGCAGTGTGGTGATCTAAGAAAAGAATCAAAGAACAGACTATCCTAGAAATTTGCATAAGGAGAAAAGAACATGCAAGCTCTTGGGGAATTAAAGAGAAGATTCTTTCTTAATCATCTCATACATTTAAATTAACCGAATTTGCATAAATGCTGAAGTGTGAATTGTTGCCTTTAAAAAAAATCCAATTCCTTTCAGACCATTGCTAATTATTCTTGGCTAATGTGGTAAAGTTAAAAGCACAGAAAGTCACTGATACTCCTCGGCTGCCTTACCCAGAACGCTGACACCAGGCATGGTCAGCTTATATAGTCTTGTTGATGGACAAGGCAGAAGTAGACTGAAATGTTGTGACCAAAATAGTTTTGTTTTCTTGGACCTTTGACTGTGTGTAGACTCTCAAAAAATAGGAAAGTATTTTGTCTGACTCTAGAGGCATCACACTTTTATAGAAATGGCTAGCTAATCACAGATCTATTTTTACTGGATTTTCCTATCGTTAAAACTAGTCCAGAGCCAGTTACTGTGTATAAATTTTGGATTCTGCTTAGCAATGGGCCGATTTTTGGCAAGTTTCTACTTAGGAAGTAATGGCAAATACATAAAAAAAAAAGGTCTCTTGGATGTTTTGAAATTTATTTGTGACTCTATTGATTTTTGACTCATTTTGTAAGTAGAATTTCTGGGACCATAAACATAGAAATTCCCTTGCACGTTCATGTTCATGGCAAGATGAACAGAATGTTTTGGTCTGAAACTGAAAAGTATTTACAGAACTTATAAGACTTAAGGATTTTTCTTAAGTGTTTGGAGAAATTTGACGGCTTAATAACTGACCTGTCATTTTAACAGTCTTGTTTTGCCATTAGAAATTTCTTTGAGTTCACATTTTCCCCTGATGTAGGATTTTGGTGAAGCACACAGTCTTGGCTGAAAAGAAGTTTGAGAGGCATCAGACTAGGGACATACATTTTAAGTTTGAATATAAGCAATTAGAATTAGAACTAAATTCAATGAATATTATTGAGTGGCTACATTGTGCTTTACTGGGCAGCCTACGAAAAGAAATCTGTATGTCTTCTCCTTTAAGATCAAATGGTCTTTTTGAAGAGGGTTGGCAAATGAAGCAATAACAGCCACTCTGTCTGGTTATTTGAGTACCCAGTACAGGGGCATGGCTGAGGGAAACTTTGGGAAGAAACCCTTCTTTTGCTCTGCTTACCAAAGCTACGTGCTTACGAGTCTGAAACAGCCTTGAAGATCAGTTAACGGACTATTTTTTTTTTTTTTTTAAATTTTTAAACTTGCCTCATGTCAGAGTGGAAAAGAGTGGAGGATCCTATGTAGGAGGTACATAATAGCCCAGTCACACATCACTTCTGCTTACTTTCCATTGGCTAGACGTTAGTCACATGGCCATACCTTACGTCAGGTGAGACTAGGAAAGGTAGTCAAAGTATAATCCTAGGAAGGAGATGAAAAGATTCTGGTGCACTGCTAGTTAGTCTCAGCCATACTCTGCTATTTTGGTTGTATATCATGCTTGTGTCTGTGTCTATATCTATGTCAATATGTATATGATCTATTGATCGATAGTTGCTTTACAAGCTTATCTATCAGTACCAAGTACTACGGCAAGTACCTAATTTTAATTAATTAATTTGCTTTGGTGTCAATATCGTCTAACAGAAAATTATTTCTGGTCTTAATATTAAAAAATACAGTGTAATATAATAAGACATATATGTTTGATTTATACACCATTTCCTGAGTCAGAGCTCTTAACAAAATTGCAGACAAATGCTGGAAGAATATTTTATTCTAATATTTGGTCTTTGACTTTGGTTTCTGGCACAAAACTCATAAAACCTTTATAATCTTTTGAGTGATAGGAACATCTGATAGAGTTTCCAAATCCCTTGGGATTTCCTGGATAATAGGAAAATATTTTGTTCAAAGGAGGTGACTCTTGGTGAGTTCCTGGATAGTCTCAGGATGGGTGCTGGTTGCTGGTACAATCAATCACGTGACAGAGGTGGGGAATTTTCAGTTCCACACCCTGACTTCTTGGGAGAGACAGAGGCTGAAAATTGAGCTCATCACTGTGACCAATGATGTAATCAATCATACCTACAGCAAGAAGAGGGACCCTAGCAGACTCCCACATTGGGACTGATGGTGTTTTCTGTCCTTGTACAGTCTGGATCCAAAATTTCCAAAAATGGACAAACTGCCAAATGTGGTTTGGGCACCTGGAATTCCAGCTCCTCAGGAGGGTAGGCAGGGGGATTGCAAGTTCAAGGACTCAGGATTCAAGAAAAGGAGGTATTAAGAGACTTGGGGCCCCAAGAGCCACTCAGAGCCGCCAGACGAGTCCTCCCATTGGGCAAGCCTCCCCGAAAGGGGTGGTAGTCCTGAAACGCAGGGAACTTCGTGGAGTAGAGTTGCCCAGGGAGACTCCCCCGCTGGAGCAGTGAACTGGGACAACTGGGAGCATTATAGAGGAGGGCCGCCCAGTGAGAGACTCACTAACAAGGTGAGGATCCCACCCAGGAGGTAGGTGTGGACCCCAGGGAACATTGCAGAGGAGGGCTGCCCAACCTAGGCAGTAGTTCTGGACTGAAGGGAACTTCTTGGAGGAGAGCTGCCCAGTGAGACTGCCCCACTGGGTGAGTCTTCCCCACCGGGTGAGGCTTTCCCACCAGAGCGGTAGAACCAGAGACCCAGGCCCAGACCAGCCATGCCTCAGTCCACATTCTAGTCCCCCTTTGACTGACCACCAGTCAACAAGTGGAGTGCCTCTGCTGACTAGCAGGGAATATACCCCACCTGAAGGCCACCACCCCTGGAGGGGCAGCTTCCTTGTAGATCACTGCATTGTCAAGTTCCTCCAAGACTTCAGGCTACTGAAGGCTAGGAGTTGAGTTATTGGAACTCTATAGGGACACTATAAGTCAATAGAGGAAATCTGTAATATCTCAGAGTTTCAGTACTACAGGGGTAGATACCTGAGCAATTTGAGAAAACAAGGGAAGAAATGTCCCAAACAAACCTAGATGCTACATCAATAAAATCCAATGACAGCATGGCAGAAGAAATGTCAGAAAGGGAGTTCAGAATGTGCATAATTAAAATGATCAGAGAAGCAAACAGTGAGATGAAAGAGCAAATGCAGGCTTTGAATGATTGCATCACTCAACAATGAAAAGAGCAAATGCAGGAAGCAAAAGATCATTTCAATAAAGAGTTAGAGATACTGAAAAAAAAAAACAGACAGAAATTCTTGAAATGAAGTAAACAATAAACCAAATTAAAAACTCCATAGAAAGCATAACCAATAGGATAGAACAGCTGGAAGACAGAACCTCAGACATTGAAGACAAAATATTTAATCTTGAAAACAAAGTTGACCAAACAGAGAAGATGGTAAGAAATCATGAACAGAATCTACAAGAATTATGGGATATCATGAAAAGGCCAAATTTAAGAATTATTGGGGTTGAGGAAGGCTTAGAGAAACAAACCAAAGGAGTGAACAATCTATTCAATGAAATAATATCAGAAAATTTCCCACATATGAAGAGTGAAATGGAAAATCAACTACAAGAGGCTTGTAGAACTCCAAATATACAAAATTACAATAGACCCACACCAAGGCACATTATAATGAAAATACCGAACATACGAAATGAAGACAGAATTTTAAAGACTGCGAGAGAAAAGAATCAAATTACATTCAGGGGGAAACAAATATGGATATCAGCAGATTTTTCAATCCCAACCCTAAAAGCTAGAAAGACCTGGAACAACATTTTTCAAGCTCTGAAAGAAAATGGATGCCAACCAAGAATCTTATACCCAACAAAACTTACTTTCAGATTTGATGATAAAATAAAATCCTTCCATGATAAACAAAAGCTAAAAGAATTTACAAAAAGAAAGCCAGTGCTACAGAACATTCTCAGCAAAATATTCCATGAGGAAGAGATAAAAAACAATGATGTAAATCAACAAAGGGAGGAACTACCCTAAAGGAATGGCCAAATAAAGGAGAAACCAAGTTGTGTCAAAAAACAAAAATGAGCCAAATGACCGGAAATACAAATCATATCTCAATAATAACCCTGAATGTTAATGGTCTGAACTCATCAATCAAAAGACATAGATTGGCAGATTGGATTAAAAAGAAAGATCCAACAATTTGCTGCCTGCAAGAGACTCACCTCATAGAAAAAGATACCCATAGACTAAAGGTGAAAGGATGGGGAAAAACATACCATGCACATGGGCACAGCTGTTGGGACTAATGACACATTAACTAACTCAGGCTGACTCCTTACTCCCTGGCGAGTGAGCAAGATCAGGACCTCAAAGGTTGTTTCAAAAGTTAATGACGATAAATCGGACCACCGTCATGGATTGGTTAACAACAGTTCCGCGAACATGATCAGCTCGTGCTTGCCATATAGTCCTATGGGAGTCTCACCTGAGTGAACCCCCCCACCCCCCTGCCCTGTACCTAGCCTCCACCCTACATAAAAGCTGTGTGACTTCCTCAGTAAATGAGTTCCTACTGTGACTGGTCTCCCTGACGTGTCTGATTGTCCTACGCCTGGAAGGCTGGGTGCGGGCGGTCAGTTGGCCCTACATTTCCTGGTCTGACCTTGTTGAGGAGTGCTCCCTTCCCTTGTCGCTGGTTGAGAAGAGCAAGGGGGCTTAAGAACCCGACACACAGCAAAAAGCCGGAGTATCCATCCTCATACAGATAATGTGGACTTGAAGTCAAGTTAGTCAGAAGGGATAAAGAAAAACATTACATACTGCTTAAGGGAAGCATAAATCAGCAAGACATAACAATCATAAATATCTATGCCCCAAACAGTGGCTCATCCATGTATATCAAACAAATCCTTCTCAATTCCAAATAATACTAGGCGATTTTAACACACCTCTCTCAACACTGGACAGATCTTCCAAACAAAAATTGAACAAAGAAACCATAGATCTCAATAACACAATCAATAATTTAGACTTAATGGACATATATAGAATATACCATCGAAAAAAGAGCAAATACACTTTCTTCTCAGCAGTACATGGATCCTTCTCTAAAATAGACCATATATTATGCCAGAAAGCTACTGTTAGCAAATATAAGAAGAAAGAGATACTACCTTGTATTCTATCAGGTCATAATGGATTGAAATTAGAAATAAGTGACAGAATGAAAAAAGAAACTACTCCAACACCTGGAGATTAAATAATACACTATTGAATGATGAATGGATAACAGAAGACATCAGGGGAGAAATAAAAATATTCTTAGAGGTAAATAAGAACAAAGACACATCATATCAAAATCTCTGGGACACTATGAAAGCAGTACTTAGAGTAAAATATATTTCATGGAGTGCATTCAATAAAGGAAGAAAAAAATCAACAAATAAATGACCTAACACTACAGCTCAAAGTCCTAGAAAAAGAAGAACAGACCAACACCAAAAGTAGTAGAAGACAGGAAATAGTTAAAATCAGAGCTGAAATCAATGAAATTGAAACAAAAGAAACAATCAAAAAATTGACAAAATGAATAGCTGGTTCTTTGAAAAGATAAACAAAATTGATAAACCCTTAGCCACACGAACAAAGAGAAGGAGAGAGAAAACTCAAATTACTAAAATTCAGAATGAACAAGGAAATATCACGACAGACATAACTGAAATACAAAACATAATTAGAAGCTATTTTGAAAATCTATACTCAAACAAAATAGAAAATTTCGAAGACATCAACAGGTTTCTAGAGACGTATGAATTGCCTAAACTGAACAAGGAGGACATACACAATTTAAATAGACCAATTTCAAGCAATGAAATAGAAGAAGTCATCGAAAGCCTACCAACAAAGAAAAGTCCAGGACCAGATGGGTTCTCAGCCGAGTTCTACAAAACCTTTAAAGAAGAGCTCATTCCAATAGTCCTCAAAGTATTTTATGAAATAGAAGAGGAGGGAACCCTTCCAAACTCATTCTCTGAGGCCAGTATCACCCTGATACCTAAACCAGACAGAGACTCATCAAGGAAAGAAAATTTCAGACCAATATCCTTAATGAACATTGATGCAAAATTTCTCAACAAAATTTTAGCAAATCACATACAAAAATATATTAAAAAGATAGTGCACCATGATCAAGTGGGTTTTACTCCAGGGATGCAGGGTTGGTTCAACATCAGGAAATCAATCAATGTAATTCACCATATCAACAGACTTAAAGTCAAGAATCACATGATTACTTCAATAGATGCAGAAAAAGCATTTGATAAAATATAGCATTCCTTTATGCTCAAAACACTAGAAAAAATAGGGATAGTGGGAACATTCCTTAACTTCATAAAGGCTATCTATGCTAAGCCCATGGCCATTATCATTTTAAATGGTGAAAAACTGATAGCATTCCCCCTAAAAACTGGAACAAGTCAGGGATGCCCTCTTTCACCACTTCTATTCAACATCATCCTTGAAACTCTAGCCAGAACAATTAGACAGACCAAAGAAAATAAAGGGATACGAAAAGGAAAAGAAGAACTCAAACTATCCCTGTTTGCTTATGCCATGATTATATATTTAGAGGAACCAGGAAATTCTACCAGAAAACTTTTAGAACTCATAAGTGAATTCAGTAAAGTAGCAGGATATAAGATCAATGCTCATAAATCTAATGCATTTTTATACATAAGTGACGAATCCTCAGAAAGAGAAATTAGGAAAACTACCCCATTCACAATAGCATCAAAAAAAAAAAAAAAAAAGAAAATACTTGGGAATCAATCTCACAAAAGAGGTGAAAGACCTCTACAATGAGAACTACAGAACACTAAAGAAAGAAATTAAAGAAAACCTTAGAAGATGGAAAGATCTCCCATGTTCTTGGATAGGAAGAATTAATATTGTCAAAATGGCCATACTACCAAAAGTGCTATACAAATTCAATGCAATTCCAATTAAAATCCCAATGACGTACCTTATAGAAATAGAGCAAGCAATCATGAAATTCATCTGGAAGAATAAGAAACCCAGAATAGTTAAAGCAATCCTCAGCAGAAAGAGTAAAACAGGGGGTATCTCAATACCAGAACTTCAACTGTACTACAAAGCAATAGTAACAAAAACAGCATGGTTTTGGCACCAAAATAGACAGGTATATCAATGGTACAAAATAGAGGACACAGACATCGAAATAAATGCAGTCTTCTCATACTAGACAAAGGTGCCAAAAACATGCAATGGAGAACAGATAACCTCTTCAACAAACGGTGCTGGGAAGACTGGAAATCCATATGCAGCAGAATGAAACTAAACCCCTATCTCTCACCCTGTACAAAACTCAACTAAAAATGGATCAAGGACCTTGAAATCACACCAGAGACCCTTCATCTTATAGAAGAAAAAGTAGGTCCAAATCTTCAACTTGCTAGCTTAGGATCAGACTTCCTTAATATGACTTTCATAGCTTTTATTTAAAGCAAGTATCAATAGCTGGGATAGATTCAAACTAAAAAGCTTTATCTCAGCAAAGGAAAGTATCAGCAATGTGAAGAGAGAGCCTACAGAGTGGGAGAATATCTTTGCCACTCATACTTCAGATAGAGCACTAATTTCCAGAATATATAAAGAACTCAAAAAACTCTACACCACGAATACAAATAACTCAATGAACAAATGGGCTAAGGAAATGAACAGACACTTCACAGAAGATCTACAAGCAATCAACAGATACATGAAAAAATATTCAACATCACTAGTAATAAGAGAAATACAAGTCAAAACTACCCTAAGATTCTAAGTCACCCCAATTAGAATGGCGATTATCATGTATACAAGCTACAATAGGTATTGGAGAGGATGCGGGGGAAAAGGTACACTCATACATTGCTCGTGGGGTTGCAAATTAGTGCAGCCACTCTGGAAAGCAGTATGGAGATTCCTCAGAAAGCTTGGAATGGAACCACCATTTGACCCAGCTGTCCCGCTCCTTGGCCTATACCCAAAGGACTTAAAATCAGCATACTACAGAGATACAGCCATATCAATGTTCATAGCTGCTCAATTCACCATAGCCAGATTGTGGAACCAACCTAGATGCCCCTCAATTGATGAATGGATAAAGAAACTGTGATATATATATATATATATATATATATATATACACACACACACACACACACACACATATATACACACATGTATATATACATATATACATATATTGATACACACACACACAATGGAATATTACTCAGCCATAAAGAAGAATAAAATTATGGCATTTTCAGGCAAATGGATGAAATTGGAGAATATCATGCTAAGTGAGATAAGCCAATCTCAAAACACCAAAGGACGAATGATCTCACTGATAAGCGGATGATGACACATAATGGGGGGTGAGATTGAGGCAAGAATGGAGGAAGGAGGGACTGTATAGGGGGAAAAGAGGGGTGGGAGGAGTGGGGGAAAGAAAAAAATAACAGAATGAATCAAATACCATTACCCTATGTCAATATATGTTTGCACAAATGGTATGCCTCTACTTTATGTACAGAGAAATAAGTTTTACCCCATTTGTTTACAATAAAAAAAAATCATACCTATATAACGCCACCTCCATAAAAACATAGGGTTCAGAGAGCTTCCATATTTTTTAACACATTGAGGTACCTGGATGGTGGTGTGTCCAGAAAGGACATGGAAGCTCTACATCCTTTCTTACAGACTTTGCCTTATGAATCTCTTCCTGTGACTCTACATTTATGTCCTTTGCAGTATCTTTTATAATATATGGATACACATTAGTAAAGTGTCCCTGAGTTCTGTGAGCCCCTCTAGCCAATTAATTGAACTCAAGAAGAGGGTCATGATAACCCTGGCTCCTAGCCAGTCAATCAGAAGCAGAGGTCAAATCTCAGGCTTGTGACTGACTTGCAAAGCAATAGCAGTAAGACTAAACCCTCGATCTTTGGGATCAAAGCTATCTCCAGTACATAATGTTAAATTGAATTGAAAATAGCATATTCAACTGTTTTTTACCAGAAAATTGTTCAGTTGGTGTTGGGGTGGGGAAAGTCACAGACATTTTGGTGACCAGAGGTGAAGTTCCCTGAATTGAGTATTGCATTGATTGCAAAAGTAGAACGAACTATATATATATATATATATTTTTTTTTTTCTTTCAGATACAGGTGTAAGAAACTGTGCCTGTACATCTCCTTGAGGAGACACCCTAAGTAGCATCTAGATTCAAGTTCTTGATCTCTTTGTTATGCAGCACATTCCTTTTCAGATCTCATTATGGCTCCATGTTATCTGAACTAAAAAAACATAAACAAAAGAGAAAACAAAACAAAAAAACAAACCTAAGAAAACTCTCTCCATTCCTCACACACTTAGGCTTTCACACATGCTCCACATGCAAAGGTAAAGCAGAGATAATATAACTGCCCTAAAATCATCTCCTATGACCAAAGTGGAACATTGGGTAAGACATAGTTGGTTCTTGTCTGCAACATTAATGAGTTCTAGCAGAAAGCACAGTGAAGACTCTATTTGGCCTGTAGAGGAAGTTTACTTATTCGATTTTAATCCTGGTCTCTGGAAAAAATTTTCTTGTCCAATGTTCTCCACAGATGTTGCTTCCATTAGATGAGAAATTTCTTTTCCTTGTCTATCTTCTTCCATGGCCACAATGTAAATGGGGACAGGAATGTATGTCCCCCCTGAGGACTGCACGGATCTCACACTCACCAGGTGCTGATGCGATTTTACTGCACACAAGAAGTGTGTTAAGGTCTGAGGAAATCAAGGGATTTTTAAACTCCAGCTCACAGCTTCTTTGGCAGTGCATTTAACTGAGAAATTTAGTAGGCTTCTGATCTATTTCTTGTATACTCTGATGCCAAGTACTACTCCGAAAGTTTTTTCCTAGATATAGTTTTTTTTTAGTTATTACTTCTTTGGTCTTGAAAATGGAAACCAATATAACATTATGTCCCTATTCTACTGAAACCAAACCTATGTTACTCTTTTTTTTTTTTTTTTTTTTTGTAGCAGGGATTGAACCCATGGGTGCTTAACCCACTGCGCAACATCACCAGCCCTTTTTTAAATATTTTCTTTAGAGTCAGCATCTCACTGAGTTGCTCAGGGTCTCACCAAGTTGCTGAGGCTAACTGAACTTGTGATCCTCCTGCCTCAGCCTCCTGAGCTGTGATGAGGCACCCATTTCCTGAGACTTTCATTGAAGACATTTTCAAGGTCTCAGTGTTCATTGAGAAACTTCATAGTCACTACCTCCTTCAGTCTTTGAGAGGGAGAAGAAACAAATGAGATCCTAAAATGAAGAATGTTAAAGATCTCAGTGTCCTTTCAAGTCTATGGTCTAAGACATTTTGGTTGGCCTAATTATAATGAGACTGATTCCTTTTCATTTTCCTTTTTTTAAAAAAAATAGGTTAGAAACAGGCTGATTCATGAGTTGAGGAATTTTATCTTTTGTAGAGCTCAGCTGAAAGCAGACATTGCCAAATATTGCAAGGGACTTTTGTAGTGCATTAATCTTATCAACACCAGGTACAGGGAACTTTTCTCCAACATTCCTCTAAAAAAACCACTGAAATATGGATATTTTATATCTGGAAAAGATGTTAAAAATGGAAAACGTTAACTTTTTTCTTTCAAAAAAATGGAAAACCTTTTAATCTCTACGAAATAGGCATTATCGGGCACTGTTAACCATTAATCCCGCAGTAAAACTTTGAGAGGTTTTACTGTGGGGTAGTTCTTGATTTATGCCTATCAATTTAAGAAAAATAAACCATTCTCTGTTCACTGGAACACTACTGGCCAAAGGCCAGAAGCTGATGATTTTTACATATCCTCTAGAATCAGATAATCAGTTAAGAAGAGGAGGCTTTAAGGTATTTGAATCAAGTTGAAAACCACATGAAATAGCTTCTGCCTATGACCTACAGAACAAGACCCAGTTGACCAGAGTAAAAAAATGCTTTAATTTTGAAGCTCTTATTTTTTCTAGATGTTTAATATATTCTTTACTGCTCTAAGTTTCTAGATTTGCTAACATACACTTGATACACATAATATTAAGCTCCTATCCTTAATACTGCTTGCTGTCTGCATCACTAACAACTCCTTGGGGTGCATGTAGTATCTGGCTTTAATTTTCATGTGATTTGGCTAAAAGATAAGTAAAAACCCTCAGTTGTGTTAGAACCAGTTCTTCAAATGAATTATCCAGTATATTGGTTGATGAGATTCAACTTTTAAGAAACTTAGATTGCAAACATTACAATAGAACAGACAGACAAAAACCTAAATCATTTATATACAGCAGCTAAGATGGAATGTTCTAATGTTTGTAAAAAACAAAACAAAACAAAACAAAACAAAAAAACAACTAAAGATTTTAAATATATAACATTTAAAGGATTTAAATCAGGAGGAAATCAGTGCCACAGCTGCTTTCAGGGCCAGAGGCACCATTTAAGGATTTTTTTTGTAGTAGTTAGCTTTTTTGATAGAACGTTTACCAAAATAGACCTTGAATATGATTTAAAAATATGCTGTACAAGGGGATGGTTTCAAGATGGCAGAGGTCACTTTCCTGGCTGCTGCATAGCATGAAACCAAGAAAGCAGACAGGCAGCTTTCAAGCAAGGTGGGTGAATTAAAAAAAAAAAAAAAGGTGGGGGGCGGTTACTTTACTGGAATTTAATACTGGACAATCAAAGCAAATGGGGGACTTGGGAGATTGACTATAATAAAATAAGGAGGAAATCAGTGCCACAGCTGCTTCCAGGGCCAGAGGCACCAGCAAGAGCAGTCCCTCCATGAGCTCAGGGCAGGGATAAAGGAATTGAAGGAGTCTGCACTTTTAAGAGAACTGAGGTATGTCTGGGTACAGAGAGTTTAGAGATCATAGACGCTGCCCAACTAAACTGAAAGGCACTGCACAACAGCCTTGTATGGGAAAGAAACTGCATCTCTCCTGGTGGTGTGTGGAGGACAGAGGAAGGAGCCATTTTGCAGCTGCAGCTCAGGAAGCCTGGCAAACCTGAGTCTGCCCTGAAATACAGACCTGGCAAACACACACTGCACAATATAGAGTGGGTGGAAGTGACTAGGAGAAAATCAAACGTGGAGAGAGGTTTACACAGGGAGCAACTGGTCGCAGAAACCCACCTGGCTCTCCCCCTTCCCCTCTCATCTGGCTGCTTTCAGGAGTGACTGCTAGGGAATTTAAAATATGAGGTCAGGAGAGACTGAGTTTGGAGACTGAACCCAAGACCAGGAACCTTGGAGTCTGCAGGTGACCTAGTAGACTAAGAATTGGCTCCTCTACCACATGAGTGGAACCAAGGGGAGTATACCTGGGGTATACTTTTCCAGTGTGGACCAGCAATTGCTGGGTCCAAGAGGTGTGTTGATTTAAAATCTCCAGACCAATGGGCATCCAGCAAAGAGCCTGGAGCCTAGTTAAGCCTAAGGCCAGCCTCCAGGAGTTCTGTCTAAGAATTACCTCTCTCACCATAGCAATCCCACCCTAAGGGTAGAGCAGGCATCATACTCCAGACATCCCCACCTGACTGCTGAGAAGGGAAGCCGAGAATTTTTTGAACTCCAGTGGAATCAGTTCTTTAACTTTTGATTGATGTCTTTTTTTTTTTTTTTCTTTCTTTTCTCTGCTTACTTGTGGCCTTGATGGTTCATGGATATTTATACATGTTCATATGTTTTTTTCTTTTCATATTTCTAGGATTTTTGAAACCAATTATTTTTCGTGGATCAGTTTTTTCAGGACTAGGAAGTTTGATTAATATATTTCAATTTTGATTTGTATTTTATTATTTTTAATTTTTAAAATTTTTACTTTATATATATGTATATATATCTCATTTATGCTCCCCTTGAATCTGCTTCACTTTTCTTCTGCTAATAGCCAATTGCTATTGTTCTCTCTTTCATTCTTCCTTAATTGTTTTACATCTATCCTTTCTGCTTTTCACTCATAATCATCACATCCTGTATGACTTCTGTTCTCTTTCTGTCCTTCATTTGAAATTGTAAACCAATTTTTAAAATTATTTTTTATTTTTACAGCTTGGATTTTGATTCATTGTATACAAATGGGGTACATTTTTTCATTGTGCACGATGTAAATTCATACCATTTGTACAATTATACATGTACATAGGATAATGTCTGTCTCATTCCACCATTTTTCATATCCCACCCATTTCCTTCTACGTAATCTAAAGTTCCTCATCTTCTCTCACCTCCCAACTCCCCACCCCCATTACATATCATCATTCACTTATCAGGGAAAACATTTGGCCTTAGATTTTTGAGGATTGGTTTATTTCACTTAGCGTGATATTCTCCAATTCCATCCATTTATCTGCAAATAACATAATATTATTCTTCTTTATGGCTGAATAATATTCCATTGTATATATATTCCACAGTTTTTTTTTAATCCATTCATCTGTTGAAGGGCATCTAAATTGGTTCCACAATCTAGCTATTGTGAATTGAGCTGCTATAAACATTGGGGTGGCTGTGTTACTGTAGTATGCTACTTTTAAGTCTCTGGGTATATACTGAGGAGTGGGATAACTGGGTCAAAAGGTGGGTCCATTATAATTTTTCTGAGGATTCTCCATACTGCTTTCCAGGGTGACTACACCAATTTGCAACTCTACGAGCAATGTAAGTGTGCCTTTTCCCCCACATCCACACCAACACTTATTATTGCTTGTGTTCTTGATAATAGCCATTCTAATTGGAGTGAGATGAAATCTTAGAGTTTTTTTAATTTGCATTTCTCTAATTGCTAGAGATGTTGAACACTTTTTTTTTTTAAAAACTTACTGTTTTTATTGTAAGCAATAACTTGTCATATCATTTCTGTTTATTGTGACAACATTCTAGATGTCAAAGCAGAAAATATTTGGTTTAATGCTATATATTGTTCGTATTAGTTGCTACTATTTGTCTACCTCTAAATGATGAAGTACTGGAAACCTTCAGGGACACTATAAGTCTACAGGGCAGAAACTCTACTGCCTCATATCCATACTGTTTCATGAATAGACACACAAACAACATTAAAAAAAGAGAAAAAATCTCTCCAAACAAATCAAGATACCTCAATAACAAAATCCATCACCACCACAATGGAAGAAATGTCAGAGAAGTAGTTTAGGATGTACATAGTTAAACTAATCTGCAAGGTGAAGGGCAATGTAAGGAGTGATATCAGAGAGAAAATACAGGAAGTGAAAGATAACTTCAATAAAGAGATAGAGATTGTGAAAAACAAATCAAGCAGAAATTCTCAAAATGAAGCAATCCACAAACCAAATTAAGAATTCAATGGAAATCATGGCCAAAGACTAGACCACCTGGAAGACAGAGTTTCAGGCAATGAAGACAAAATAATAGAATCTTGAAAATAAAGTTGACCATGGAAAAAAAATTAAGAGAGCATGAAAAAAACTTCCAAAAAATATGGAATAACATGAAAATATCAAATTTAAGATTTACTGGGATAGATGAAAAACTTAGAGATAAAAACCAAAGGAATATACAATTTTATAAATTTTTTTCTGTGAAATAATATTGTAAAATTTCCCAAACCTAAAAAATAAAATGGAAAATCAGATATAGGAGGCTTATAGGACCCTGAATATACAAAATTACAATAGACCCACACCAAAGAACATTATTATGAAATTGCCTAACATACAGAATAAGTATAGTATTTTAAAGGCTCATAGAGAAAAATGACAAGTCATATTTAGAGGGAAACCAATCCAGATCTCAGCTTATTTCACAACTCAGACCCTCAAAGCTAGGAAGTCTTGGAGCATATACTAAGGTTTGAAAGAAAATGGTAGCCAGGAAAGAATACTATACCCAGCAAAATTAAGCTTCAGAATTGATAATGAAATAAAAACCTTCCATGATAAACAAGTTAAAAGAACTGACAACTATAATATAATATTTCATGAAGAGGAAATGAAAAATAAAAGTGAAAACCAGCAAAGGGAGGCACTAACCTAGAAGAACAGTCTATCAAGGAGAGACTAATTTAAATTAAAACCAGAAAAAAAAATTAGAATGACAGGAAATAAAAATCATTTCTCAATAATAACATTGAGTGTAAATGACCTAAATTCTTCAATCAAAAGACATAGACTGGCAGATGGGAATAAAAAATAAAATCCAACAATGTGCTCTCTTTAGATCTCAAAGGCAATGACTTCTGTAGACTGAAGGTAAAAGAACAGGAAAAAAATTTATCATTCACATTAATTTCATAAAAAAGCAGGGGGGTCTATCCTCATATCACATAAAGTGGACTTCGAGTCAAAATTAATTAGAAGGGTCGAAGGACATTTCATGCTACTTAAGGGAAGACATATTACTTGCCCAAATGGAATCAGGAGGATACAGAAACTTTAAAAAGATCAATTTCAAGCAATGAAACAGAAGATGCCATCAAAAGTCTACCAAGAAAGAAGAGTCTAGAACCACACATATTCTCATCCAAGTTCTACTGGACCTTCAGAGAAGAACTAACACCAACCTCCTCAAATTATTCCAGGAAATAGAAAAGGAGAAAATCCTTCCAAACTCATCCTGTGAAGTTAGTATCACCCTGACACCAAAACCAAAGACACATCAGGGAAAGAAAATTTCAGACCAATATCCCTGATAAACATAGATGCAAAAATTCATAATAAAATACTGGCAAATTGCATACAAAAACATATTAAAAAATAGTACACCATGATCAAGTAGGGTTCATCCCAGGAATGCAAGTTAGGTTCAACATATGGAAATCAATAAATGTAATTCATCACATCAATAGACTTAAAGATAAGACTCACATAATTATCTCAATAGATGCAGAAAAAGCATTTGACAAAACAAAGCATCCATTCATGTTCAAAACAGTAGAAAAATTAGGGATTGTAAGAACATACCTCAAAATCATAAAAGCTATATATGCTAAACCCAAGCCCAACATCATTCTAAATGGAGAAAAATTGAAAGAATTCCCACTAAAAACTGGAACAAGACAGGGATGCTCTCTTTTGCCACTTCTATTCAACATAGTCTTTGAAACTCTAGTCAGAGCAATTAGAAGAAAGAAATTAAAGGGATGCAAATAGGAAAGAAGAAATCAAATTATCACTATTTGCTGATGACAACTTTATATTTAGAAGACCCAAAAAAACTTCACTAGAAAGCTTCTAGAACTCATAAATGAATTTGGCAAAGTAGCAGAATATAAAATTACACCTATAAATCAATTGTGTTCCCATACATCAGTGATAAATCAACTAAAACATAAATTAGTAAAACTATCCCATTTACAATAACCTCAAAGAAAATAAAATATTTGTGAATCAATCTAACAAAGAGGTGAACTATCTCTACAATAACCATTTAACTCTAAAAAAGAAATTGAAGAAGACCTTAGAAGATGGAATGATCTCCCATGTTCTTGGATAGGCAGAATTAATATTGTCAAAATGACTATAGAATCAAAAGGACTATGCAGATTTAATGCAACTCCCACTAAGCATCTGATGAAAATCTTCATAGAAGTAGAAAAAGCAGTGAAGAAATTTATTTGGAAAAATAAAATGCCCAGAAGAGCCAAAGCAATCCTCAACGTGAAAAGTGAAGCAGGAGGCATCACAATACCAGACCCTATACTACAGTAACAAAAACGGCATGGTATTGGCACCAAAACAGACATGAAGACCAATGGTATAGAATAGAAGACAGAGAGACTAACCCACATAAGTACAGTTATCTCTTACTAGACAAAGGCTTCAAAAGCACATGTTGAAGAAAAGATAGCCTTTAACAAATGGTGCTGGGAAAATTGGAAATTCATATGTAACAAAATGAAATTAGATCCTTGTGTCTCATCCTGCACATAACTCAACTGAAAGTGGATCAAGGACCTAGGCATTAGATCAGTGACCCTGCACCTGGTAGAAGGAAAAGTAATCCCAATTCTCTATCATGTTGGCTGAGGAACTGAATTCTTCAATAATATACCTAAGTGCAAGAAGTAAAATGAAATGGGATGGATTCAATCTAGACAGCTTCTTCACAGAAAAGGAAATAATCAAGAACATGAAGAGAGAACTTACATTCTTGAGGAAGAAAATCTTCGCCACCTGCACCTCAAATAGAGCATTAATCTCCAAGGATATATAAAGAATTAAAAAAAACTTAAAATCAAAAAAACACAAATAACCCTATCAGTAAGTGGGCAAAGGAACTGAAGAGACATTCCTAGAAGATGAAACATGATAGATCAATAAATACATGCAAAAATGCTTAACATCATTAGCAATTAGAGGAAAGGAAATTAAAACTACACTGATATTTCATGTTGTTCCTGTCAGAATGGCAATGATCAAGAATACAAGTAATGAGGGGGGTTTCAAGATGGTGGACTAGAGGGTGGCTGCATTTCATGTTGTTCCAGGACTCAGGATTCAAAAGAGGAGATATTGAGAGACTTGGGACCAACAAAGTCGCTGGGTGAATCTCTCCCATTGGGGAGGCGTCCTGGATGGGGCGATAGTCCCGGAACGCAGGGAACTTTGTGAACTAGAGCTGCCCAACAAGACACCTCTCCCCCGCTGAAGCAGTGAACTCGGACAACTGAGAGCATGGTAGAGGAGGCCGCTCAGCACAGCGCTTGGACTCGGAGCAACCACTGGGGCTCCGGACGGCTGCCAAGAGGAGGAGCTGCGTGGCGAGCTGTTTGGACTCAGAGCAACCACTCCTGAACACTGGGGCCTGCCCAGAGGAGGAGGAGGAGCGTGGTGGGTTGCTTGGGCTCAGAGTGACTGCACCAGGGGTACAGACGGTTGCCAGAGGAGGAGCTGTGCGACGAGCTGTTTGGACTCGGAGCAACCACTCCTGAACACCAAGGGGGCTGCCCGGAGGAGGAGGAGGAGTGCAGCGGGTTGCATGGACTCAGATTCACTGCATCAGAGCTCCGGGCAGCTGGTCAGAGGAGGAGGCGAGTGGTGAATGGTTGGGACTCAAAGCGACCACTCCTGAACACCAGGGGGCTGCCCCGAGGAGGCATGTGGCGGGTCGCTTGGACTCAGAGCGACTGCTCCTGAACACCTGGGGGGCTGCCCGGAAGAGGAGGAGGAATGGGGCAGGTAACTTGGACTCGCAGTGACTGCCCAAGGCTATGGGCAGTTGGCGGGAGGAGGAGGCATGCAGTGAGTTGCTTGGACTCCTAGTGACCACAATGGAACACCGGGCAGATGTCTGGAGGAAGAGGCATGCGGAAGGTTGCTGCAACTTGGAGCAACTGTACAGGGCTCCAGGTGGCTGCTCAGAGGAGGGACCACATAGCCAGGTGATTAGGTACAGAGCAGGGTCCCGGGACCTAGGAGGCTTCTTGGTGGAAGAGCTGCACAGAGACACGCTTAGGGGTGAAGCAAAGGTTCCAGGACTGTGAGCAGATTCTCTGAGGAGAGGCAGCCTAAGGAGACTCGTCTGTGAAAGTTGAGGCTCCCAGGCCCAGGAGGTAGGTCCGGGCCCCTGGGAACGTTGCAGAGGAAGGCAGCCCAGCACAGGCAGTAGTTGTGGATTGAGGGGAACCTTTAAGAGGGGAAGTGACCAGCGAAACTCCCCAACAGTGAGTCTTCCCTGCCGGGTGGGGTTTTCCCACAAGGACGGTAAAACCAGAGACACAGGCTCAAACAGGCCTTGCCTCAGCCTGCAGCCTAGTTCCCCTTTGGATGACCATTGGTCAACAAGTGGAGGGACCTCTGCCCACTAGCAGGGAATATACACCACCTGAAGGCCACCACCCCTAGAGAGGCAGCTTCCTTGTGGAGCACCGCATTATCAACTTCCTCCAAGACTTCAGCCTACTGAAGGCTAAGAGGGGATATACTAGAAATCTTCAGGGACATTATAAGTCAATAGAGGAAATCTGCAATATCTTAGTGGTCCACTGATACCTGAAAAATATGAGAAAACAAGGGAAGAAAATGCCCCAAACAAATCTAGATGTTACATCAAAAAAACCTAGTGACAGCATGGCAGAAGAAATGACAGAAAAGGAGTTCAGAATGTACATAATTAAAATGATTAAGGAAGCAAATGATGAGATGAAAGAGCAAATGCAGGCATTGAAGATCACACCAATCAACAGTTAAAAGAGGAAATACAGGAAGCAAAAGATCATTTCAATAAAGAGTTAGAGATATTGAAAAAAAACCAAACAGTAATCCTTGAAATGAAGGAAAAAATAAACCAAATTAAGAACTCCATAGAAAGCATAATCAATAGGATAGAACAGCTGGAAGACAGAACCTCCGATATTGAAGACAAAATATTTAACCTTGAAAACGAAGTTGAAGAAACAGAGAAGATGGTAAGAAATCATGAACAGAATCTACAAGAACTATGGGATATCATGAAAAGGACAAATTTAAGAACTATTGGGATTGAGGAAGGCTTGGAGAGACAAACCAAAGGAATGAACAATCTATTCAATGATATAATATCAGAAAATTTCCCAAATCTGAAGAATGAAATGGAAAATCAAGTTCAAGAGGCTTATAGGACTCCAAATACACAAAATTACAACAGACCCACACCAAGGCACATTATAATGAAAATATCTAACATACAAAATAAAGACAGAATTTTAAAGGCTGTGAGAGAAAAGAACCAAATTACATTAGGGGGAAACCAATACGGATATCAGCAGATTTTTCAATCCAGACCCTAAAAGCTAGAAGGGCCTGGAACAACATTTTTCAAGCCCTGAAAGAAAATGGATGCCAACCAAGAATCTTATACCGAGCAAAACTTACCTTCAAATTTGACAAAGATATAAAATCCTTCCATGATAAACAAAAGCTAAAATTATTTTCAAAAAGAAAGCCAGCATTACAGAACATTCTCAGCAAAATATTCCATGAGGAAGAGATGAAAAACAAAGAAGCAAATCAGCAAAGGGAGGAATTATCCTAAAGGAATTGTCAAACAAAGGAGGAACCAAGTCGTGTCAAAAAAATAAATAAATAAAATTTAAAAAATGAACCAAATGACTGGGAATACAAATCATATCTCAATAATAACACTGAATGTTAATGGCTTGAATTCTTCAATCAAAAGACATAGACTGGCAGATTGGATTAAAAAGAAACATCCAACATTATGTTGCCTGCAAGAGACTCACCTCAGAGAAAAAGATACCCATAGACTAAAAGTGACAGGATGGGGAAAAACATACCATGTACATGGACTCAGCAAAAAAGCTGGAGTATCCATCCTCATTTCAGATAATGTGGACTTCAAGCCAAAGTTAGTCAGAAGGGATAAAGAAGGACATTTCATACTGCTTAAGGGAAGCATAAATCAGCAAGACATAACCATTATAAACATCTATGCCCCAAACAGTGGCTCATCCATGTATGTCAAACAAATCCTTCTCAATTTCAGAAACTAAATAGACCATAACACAATAATACTAGGTGATTTTAACACGTCTCTCTCACCACTGGACACATCTTCCAAACAAAAATTGAACAAAGAAACCATAGATCTCCATAACACAATCAATAATTTAGACTTAACAGACATTTATAGAGTATACCATCCAACCTAGAGCGAATACACTTTCTTCTCAGCAGCTCATGGATCCTTCTCTAAAATAGACCATATATTATGCCACAAAGCTAATGTTAGCAAATATAAAAAGATAGAGACACTACCTTGTATTCTATCAGATCATAATGGATTGAACTTAGAAATAAATGAAAGAGTAAAAAAACAGAAACTACTCCAACACCTGGAGATTAAACAATATGCTATTATATGATGAATGGATAACAGAAGATATTAGGAAGGAAATTAAAAAATTCTTAGAGGTAAATGAGAACAAAGAAACATCATATCAAAATCTTTGGGACACTATGAAAGCAGTACTTAGAGGAAAATTTGTTTCATGGAGCGCATTCAATAAAAGAAGTAAAACTCAACAAATAAATGACCTAACACTACAGCTCAAAGTCCTACAAAAAGAAGAACAGACCAACACCAAAATTAGTAGAAGACAGGAAATAGTTAAACTCAGAGCTGAAATCAACGAAATTGAAACAAAAGAAACAATACAAAAAATTGTCAAAATAAATAGTTGGTTCTTTGAAAAAATAAACAAAATTGATAAACCTTTAGCCACACTAACAAAGAGAAGATGAGAGAAAACCCAAATCAAAAAATTCGGAATGAACAAGGAAATATCACAACAGACACGAGTGAAATACAAAACATAATTAGAGGCTATTTTGAAAATCTATACTCCAACAAAATAGAATATTTGGAAGACATCAACAGGTTTCTAGAGACGTATGAATTGCCTAAACTGAACGAGGAGGACATACACAATTTAAATAGACCAATTTCAAGTACTGAAATAGAAGAAGTCATCGAAAGCCTACCAACAAAGAAAAGTCCAGGACCAGATGGGTTCTCAGCCGAGTTCTACAAAACCTTTAAAGAAGAGCTCATTCCATTACTTCTCAAAGTATTCCATAAAATAGAAGAGGAGGGACCCCTCCCAAACTCATTCTATGAAGCCAATATTACCTGATACCTAAACCAGACAGAGACACATCAAGGAAAGAAAATTTCAGACCAATATCCTTAATGAACATCCATGCAAAAATTCTCAACAAAATTTTAGCAAATCGCATACAAAAACATATTAAAAAGATAGTGCACCACGATCAAGTGGGTTTCATCCCAGGGATGCAAGGTTGGTTCAACATCAGGAAATCAATCAATGTAATTCACCATATCAATAGACTTAAAGTCAAGAATCACATGATTATTTCAATAGATGCAGAAAAAGCATTTGATAAAATGCAGCACCCCTTCATGCTCAAAACACTAGAAAAAATCGGGATAGTGGGAACATTCCTTAACATTGTAAAGGCCATTTATGCTAAGCCCATGGCTAATATCATTTGAAATGGTGAAAAACTAAAAGCATTCCCCCTAAAAACTGGAACAAGGCAGGGAGGCCCTCTTTCACCACTTCTATTCAACATCGTCCTTGAACTCTACCCAGAGCAATTAGACAGACCAAAGAAATTAAAGGGATACGAATAGGAAAAGAAGAACTCAAACTATTCCTGTTTGCCGATGATATGATTATATACTTAGAGAAACCAGGAAATTCCACCAGAAAACTTTTAGAACTCATAAGTGAAATCAGTAAAGTAGCGGGTATAAGATCAATGCACATAAATCTAATGCATTTTTATACATAAGTGATGAATCTTTGGAAAGAATAATTAGGAAAACTACCCCATTCACAATAGCCTTGAAAAAAATAAAATACCTGGGAATCAATCTCACAAAAGAGGTGAAAGACCTCTACAATGAGAACTACAGAACACTAAAGAAAGAAATTAAAGAAAACCTTAGAAGATGGAAAGATCTCCCATGTTCTTTAATAGGAAGAATTAATATTGTAAAAATGGCCATACTACCTAAAGTGCTATGCAGATTCAATGCAATTCCAATTAAAATCCCAATGACATACCTTACAGAAATAGAGCAAGTAATTATGAAATTCATCTGGAAGAATAAGAACCCCAGAATAGCTAAAGCGCAATCCTTAGCAGGAAGAGTGAAACAGGGGTATCGCAATTCCAGGTCTTCAACTCTACTACAAAGCAATAGTAACAAAAATGGCATGGTATTGGTACCAAAATAGAAAGCTAGATCAATGGTACAGAATAGAGGACATGGACACAAACCCAAATAAATACAATTTTCTCATACTACACAAATGTGCCAAAAATATGCAATGGAGAAAAGATAGCATCTTCAACAAATGGTGCTGAGAGAATTGGAAATCCATATGCAACAGAATGAAACTAAACCCATATCTCTCACCATGCACGAAACTAAACTCAAAATGGATTAAGGACCTCGGAATTGGACCAGAGACCCTGCAGATTATAGAAGAAAAAGTAGGTCCAGATCTTCAACAGGTAGGCCGAGGACCAGTCTTCCTCAACAGGACTCCCATAGCACGAGAAATAAAAGCAAGAATCAATAACTGGGATAGATTCAAACTAAAAAACTTTCTCTCAGCAAAGGAAACTATCAGCAATGCGAAGAAAGAGCCTGCAGAGTGGGAGAAAATCTTTGCCAATCATACTTCAGATAGAGCACTAATCTCCAGAATGTATAAAGAACTCTAAAACCTCTACACCAAGAATGCAAATAATCCAATAGACAAATGGCCTAAGGAAATGAATAGACACTTCACAGAAGAAGATCTACAAGCAATCAACAAACATATGGGAAAATGTCCAACATCTCTAGTAATAAGAGAAATGCAAATCAAAACCACCCTAAGATTCCATCTCGCCCCAATTAGAATGGCAATTATCAAGAATACAAGCAACAACAGGTGTTGGTGAGGATGTGGGGAAAAAGGTACACTCATACACTGCTGTTGGGGCTGCAAATTAGTGCAGCCACTCTGGAAAGCAGTGTGGAGATTCCTTAGAAACCTTGGAATGGAACCACCATTTGACCCAGCTATCCCACTCTTTGGCCTATACCCAAAGTACTTAAAATCAGCATACTACAGAGATACAGCCACATCAATGTTCATAGCTGCTCAATTCACAATAGCCAGATGGTGGAATCAACCTAGATGTCCTTCAATTGATGAATGGATAAAGAAATTGTGGTATATATATACAATGGAATATTACTCCGCCATAAAGAATGATAAAATTATGGCATTTGCACGCAAATCAATGAAATTGGAGAATATCATGCTAAGTGAGATAAGCCAATCTCAAGAAGCCAAAGGACGAATGATATTGCTAATAAGTGGATGATGACACATAATGGGGGGGTGGGAGGAGTTAGGGATGGAGTTAGGGTTAGGGAGGGGGGCAAGAATGGAGGAAGGAAGGACTGTTCAGAGGGAAAAGTGGGGTGGGAGGGGTGGGAGGAAGGGAAAAAATAACAGAATGAATCAAATAACATTACCCTATGTAAATTTATGATTACACAAATGGTATGCCTTTACGCTGTGTACAAACAGAGAAACAACATGTATCCCATTTGTTTACAATAAAAACAAAAGAATACAAGTAACAATAAATGTTAGTAAGTATGTGGGGAAAAATGTATACTCATACATTGTTGGTGGGAATGCAAATTGGTCTAACCGCTTTAGAAAGCAATATGGAGAGTCCTCAGAAAACTTGGAATGAAACCATTTGACCCAGCTATCTCACTCCTTGGTTTATACCCAAAGGATTTAAAATCAGCATACTATCGTGATGCATCCACATCCATGTTTATAGCAGTTCAACTCACAGTGGCTAAGCTATGGCACCAACCTACGTGCCCTTCAACAAATGAATGGATAAAGAGAAGTGGTATATATATATACCACATATATAATGAAATATTAGGTATAAAAAAGAAGAATGAAATTATGGTATTTGCTGGTAAATGTATGGAACTGGAGACTATTATTCTAAGTGAAATAAGTCAATCCCAAAAAACCATAGGATGAATATTCTCTCTGATATGCAGATGCTGACTTACTATAGAAAGGAGGAAAGTGGGGACTAGATCTGTCACTAGATTGGACAGAGCAGAGTGGGGGGAAGGAAGGGGGAGTGGGAGTGGGAATGGAACGAAAGTAGAATGAATCAGACACAACTTTCCTATGTTTATATACGAATGCACTACTAGTGTAACTCTACGTCATGTACAAACACAAAATGGGAAGTTCTACTCCATGTATATATGATGTGTCAAAATACATTCTATTGTCATGAATAAATATAAAAAATTTTAAAAAATATGCTATACAAGTTAAAGCCACCTTTAACTGAATTTTTTTTTCTGTCAACATTCATAAGTTGAAGCCCCAAATCCTAATATAATGGTATTTGGGGATGGGACCCTTAAGAGACAATTAAGTTCAGATGAGGTCTTGAGGGTTGGACCCTCAGAATGAGATTAATGCTCTTATAAGAAGAGATCTAAGAATGTCCCCTCTTTCTGTGTCTATCTCCCCTCATGTGAGGACATAGCAAGAAGGCACTATTTGCAAGAAAAAGTTCTCACCAGAATCAAACTACACTGGCACCTTGATCTTGGATTTCTCATTTCTAAAGCTTTGATAAAATGTCTGTTATTGAAGGCTCCCAGGGTATAGTACTTTTTAATGACAGTCAAAACTGATTAAGATACCACCTCATTTTAACAGACTTGCAGGAAGGCTTATTTCTTAAGCTTAAATGCATGGTATTTACTGTACATCCATCTGATGATTTACCTAACTTCTGACTCTAATCTGCACTTACTGAGCAGTATAATAACATGAAAAATAATTAGATAACTCCATGGATATTTTTGTTTAAATGAAAACAAATGATTGCTGGCAAATGTTTTGGATTTGTGCATGAAGTTTTCCATTCAGTATCTAGAAACTGGACAGGAATTTTTTTAAAAAAATTTAAATTTGTTCTAATTAGTTATACATGACAGTAGAATGCATTTCTGCATTTTGATAAGTCATACAGAAAATGGAGTATAATCTCTCATTTTTCTGATTGTACATTTGTAGGATCACATCAGTCATGCAGTCATATATGCACATGAGGTAATAATGTCTGTTTCACTCTACTATTCTTCCTACCCCCATACCCTTCCCTTCCCTTCATTCCCCTCTAACCAATCTAAAGTAACTCTATTTTTCCCTAGAGCCCCCCCCCCCCATTGTGAATTAGCATCTGAAGATCAGAGAAAACATTCAGTTTTTAGTTTTTTGGGTTTGGCTTATTTCATTAGCATGATATTCTCCAACTCCACCTATTTACCAGCAAATGCCATAATTTCATTCTTCTTTAAAGCTGAGTAATATTCCATCATATATATATATTTTTTTTTTCTTTATCCATTAATCTGTTGAAAACACCTAGGTTGGTTCCATAGTTTAACTATTATGAGTTGAGCTGCCATGAACATTGATGAGGCTGCATCTCTATATTTTGCTGCTGTTAAGTCCTTCTTATATAAATTGAAGAGTGGGATAACTGGATCAAATGGTGGTTCCATTCCAAGTTTTCTGAGAACTTTCCATACTGCTTTCCATAATGGTTGCAACAATTTGCATTCCTACCAGCAATGTATGAGTGTTCCTTTTTCCCCACATCTTCATCAACATTTATTGTTGCCTATATTCTTGATAATTGCCATTCTAATTGGAATGAGATGACATGTTAGAGTAGTTTTGATTTGCATTTCTCTAATTACTAGAACATTTTTTCATATATTTGTTGATTGATTATGTATCTTCTGTGAAATGTCTGCTCAATTCTTCAGCCCATTTATTGATTGAGTTTTTTGGGTTGTTTTGGTGTTTTTTGAGTTATTGGACAGGGTTTTATTATCTCAGTTGCCAATGCTTATATTCAGAATAGTACCCAAATCACTGGAATCTGTTTTGATACACTTTTCCTCTTTACAAAAACAAAGTAAAAGAAAGAAAGAAATCTTTAGATAAGTTAGTTCAAAGACAAGAAATAACATGCCTCAATCTGAGACACCCCCCCACCAACTTAGCTAAGAGGTGATTTGAGGCTTCTTTTATCTGCCCCAATTCTTCTAATTTCTTGCTTTACAATATTCCTTCAAAGTAGGAATGTGTCTACATGTTATAGCTCATATATTGACAGGAAAGCTTGACAATGCAACTAAGACCAAAAGTTCCATGCCTGAGAAAGTTATGACATCAATTGATGGTGATTTAAGGCAGAGCAGCCTTAGAAAGTCAATTCCATAGACTTTCCTGGAGTCTTTATTATTTCTAAGACACCTGGAAATCCAAAAAGTAAATTATGTACTATAGTTTCTTCACACTTGTAATTAGATATGCTCCCTTTCTTTAATTTGGACACTTTTAACTCTTGGTTTAGAAGTAAACTACCAACTATCATTGATCATAGTATGATCAATACATATGATCATTACAAAGATCACACATTACCCTCAGTCTCTAGAATTCTGTCATAAAGCCACTTTTCTATTAAAGGGTGTGGGGGTAAACATAAGTCGGGGTCTAGGAATGCTTGTTGTTCCTGGCAGTGATATAAGAAGGTGACAAGTGGAAACTGGAATTTTCAGATATGGGACTACTCAAGGAATCCACTAGCTTCAGTGAGTCAGAAGTTGAAATGGAAGATAAAACTGCAAGAGAAGTTAGATGTGTAATGGTCCCAAAGTTTAAGACCCAGCAGGAGTGGCCTGAGGAGGAGAATGAGCCAAATCTACTCCCCACTCCAGAGAGACATTTACATAGTACTCTGAAACCTTATGTCCTGAGTGGAGTTGGTGGAGCTGGGGTCCAAGTTCAGGGAGAAAATGAAAGAATACCAGGATGGCTCTCTGATTGTGGGACACCAGAACAAAAGGGACAACGCCAAATGGTATAGAATTTTCTAAAATGGCTTTAGTAACTGCCCACTGTACTTTACATCAATGTCTTTATTCTAGCACAGCTGGTTAAAGTGTGGTGTCATTATTAGTTTGGCTATTTCTTACCACTTGCAATATGTGACCAAATTCAGGAGATATTATGCCCAGGACACTTGGGCCTCTATGGAGGAACTAAAGAGTTATTTCCAGGAACTGGGAATGAAATATGCTAATTATGTGCATTCTTTTTTAGGACCAAACAGCATGACTTTTACTGTCAGAATGCATAATGTTACATGTAGCCCCTCCACCCATTTATGATGCCTTGATATCAATATTTTCCCCATTAGAAGGGTATTCCATTCAGCAAGCAGCGCAGCTGATATCAGATCTAGGGAAGATGGAAAGACACTGGCAGAAAACTGGAGTCCATAAAGCCCAGCCCAAACTGCAAAGGTCTCTTTGAGTCATCCATAAACAGATGGTGTACTTAATAGTTGCAGGAGTAGATGAAAGGAAAATAACGTAATGCCACTGTGGTACAATTATGGAAGCAACTGAAAAACAACAAGAGATTTCAGCCCTCACCTCCAAAAAAGGAAAAAGAAAAGAAAGGGAGACAGGAGTAGCATGGACTTCTACTCCAAAAAGAGGCAAAGACAAACCTCTGCTATTAGGAAATGGAATGAAAGCAGAATTCATGGACCCCACTGAGGAGACTTTGGGTCCTTGGTGTGGGACAACTAGTGGGGAGGCCAAGTTTCAGGGGTCTAAGCCATGTCTCTGGACTAGAGAACATATATAGAATTGGCAAAGCCTTTCCAGTTCTTTAAAAACTATTCAGTGAGTAATAGCATCAGTGGATGTGGGAGCTAAATGTCCATTGATAGACAGGAACCCTGATAGATTCTCAGGGATGTTCACTGCCATATGGGGACAAAACAGTGAGAGTTCCAGCTGTAATGCTCATACTGAAGCTTGGACCTGCCACCTACCCCTTCCCCAGTATTCATAGTTTCAATTCCTGAATACATTATAGGTGTTGATATCATCTGGGGTAAATGCCTACAATTTATATTTCTGGGAAACTAAGCATGCGTCAGCTGTAAAGCCAATATTAAGTGGGCGTGCAACCTGCCCCCAGTGTTTTGCTTGAACCCAGACAGATATTTACCACCAAATAATCCAGGATTCCAGTGATCATCAATTGCTAATGGAGACCATATATGAATTGGCATTAACATATTTCTCTCAATCTACAGTACTTCTAATTCCTTTGTGTGACTGGAAAGAAAGTTGGAGGAACTTGGCACATGATAGTAGATTACACAAAATGCATCTACTTTATGCGTCCATTCTGGAAAAGCTTTGCACTCAATTGAGAACATATCATTGTGCATGAGACCTTAATAATGCCTTTTTTAGCACAGATATAACTCATGAAAGGCAAGACCCATATCTCTTCAGGCAGAAAGGCAGACAATGAACTTTTATCATGTTACCTCAAGGATCTCCAAGCCCCACTGTGTGTCATGTTATGGTAGCACAAAATTTAGAAACCTGGTTCTGATTGCTACTGGCAAAAATATTTCATTATATTTATGTTTCTGACTCTCAGTGCTCACTGTGGTAACTCCTATGCTTTTGACTCATTAAGCCATGAGTCCCAGCAAAGTGCAGGGTCCTGGCTTATTGGTGAAATGCTTAGGTTTTTTTTTTTTTTTTTTTTTTCCTGGTTGGGCAAAACAAAGATTACACCTCGGGCTGTAGTAGAAAAGTTCAGTCATTTCTACTTCCTGAATTACAAGAATTTGTGAGACTTCTGAGCTTTTTGAGGGCTTTTGTTCTTCATCTGCCTTAGTTATTATGACCCTTACATAATTTGTGTAGGAAAGGTGCAGTATAGGATGGGATTTTTGAGCATACTGTGGCATTTAATCAGGTCCCAAAACAAACAAACAAAAACCCCCCAAACTAACAAACAAATGAGTTAGTAGGCCCAAATTCTTGGAACATGATTGGAACCTTCTGAGCTTACTATCCATGTCACTCCAGATGGTTTTGATAAACCTCCATAAGGCTTATGATAGTGGATTATGAGAAATAAAACCCCCAGTGAAAATTGGTCACAGTTATGGAAGCAGGTGGGAGAACATTATAACCTGTTAGAAAACCAACTCTGTGCCACTTATGCTGCCATTCTTGCCTTGGAGCTCATCATCAGGAAGCAGTAGTGAAGGTCATACAATCGGTGAAAACAAGGGGGCTAGAGGGGGTACTATCAGGGAAAATTGCCACTTGATTATTCCATAGATTAAAGCATACAGCTCAAAAGACCATGTAGGCACCTGTGATATGCCAGGGACTGCCCATAAAAAAGTTTGATGTTGAGATCCATGATGGTGAACTAGAGGGAGGCTACTTTCCTTGTTGCTCCATGACTCAGGATTCAAGCAGAGGAAATAGTTTCTCTGCAGGCAGCCATCAATGTCCACTGATCCCCTGTTGTTTGCTTCCCAGGTGTGTTCACCAGATCACCTGCCATGTGCCAGAATATCACTCACCTTTTGCATATTGATCATTCACCATTAGCTTGTTTGCCTGCCTTTCCACACACTGATCACCTGTCATTAGTTGCCCCAGATGCTGACTCCCTGCTGCCTGTTGCTGTCTTGAAGTCCATTGTCAGAGCACCTTCAGATTTGGTTACACTTGGCTGCCACCATCTTGGGACACCAGACACCATCTGGGAATCCACGGCCAAGGGGACTGCATGTCCCCTTGCAGGGTGCTACCACCACCCCTGCCATTTCCAGGCATGGTGCCTCAGTCTGGGAACACTGGCCAGGGCCTGGAGATATATTGTGAGGGTACCTGCAGGTCTGGTTGCACCTGAGGTCTTTCTGCTGGGTGTGCTACTAGCTGCCACCTGACTGCCTCTTTGCAGGGTTGCTCTTTTGTGTGAGTGCTTTCCTGGTGGTCTCTCTGCAAGCTGAAATGGCATTGAGATCTTGGAACTGAAGCAAGGCAGTCCCTGGGAAATCTGAAGCCCAGATCCGTCAGATTGCAGCTCAGTCTGTGTGGGTCAGTCTGGACCATGCAAGCCTGTGGAAAGCCAGAGACTGGGGGCAGTTCATGGTATGTGTGACTGGGAGACGGAGGTTTGAGAAATCAGAGAAAACTGGGCTCTCTCCAGCAGAGTGAATTCTGAAGTGTGAAGAGGCCAGCTATAGTGGATGGGAAGACTGGAGGGTGGGAGGACATCTTACTTTCGGCTTGCCCTGCCAACTAGTCAGCACCCACCAGACTGGAGCTACCACCACACTTCAGACAACCCCACCTATCAATGGAGAAGGGAAGATGAGAAGATTTTTGAAAGTCAATGGAAGCAGTTGTTCAGTTTTCCATTGAGGCTTTTCTTTCTTTTTTTTTTTTCTCTCCTTTTATATTTCTACCATCTTTGAATTCAAATATTTTTCATGTATCAATTTATTGAAGAATGAGATTTCTGAATAGCATATTACAGTTTTGTTGCATGCTTATAATTTTTACATTAAAAAAAATCTGTATATATTTTTTCTCTCACCTATCTGTCTCCCTGGATTCCCTTTCTCACTTCTCTCATGCTAACAGCCAAGTTCTATTAATTCCTCCTTTACCTTATTGTAAATTTTTACCTCTATCTTCTCTCATAACCATCACATCTTACACTACTTCTGTTCCCTAACTGTCCATCATTTAAAGTGATAAACCCCTTTAGAAAACTAACAGTTTATACCGTAGAAAATAATTGAACACATTATTTCTGTTTATTGTGCAAAACCTGTAGATGCCTTAATAGGAGTTATTTGGTTTAAGGTTGAATATTGTTTGCATTTGGTACTGATAATATTGGTCTCCCCCTTCAAGGTGAGGTACTAGAAATCTTCAGGGACCCTATGAACTGCAAGGTAGAAACTGTCCTACCTCAGATGCATACTGCTAGATGAGAAGACACACAAACAACATGAAAAAAAAAAAAAAAAAAAAACCAAGGGAACAAAGTACCTCAAAGAAGCTGAGATGTTCCAACAATAGAATCCATAGAAAACACAATAGAACAAATGTCAGAGAAGGAGTTTAGAAGGTAGTTAGAGTGATCTTCAAAATAAAGAATGTTATCAGAGAGAAAATACAAGAAGTAAAAGATCACTTCAATAAAGAGATAGAGATTAAAAAAAATCAAGCAGAAATCCTTGAAATGAAGCAATCCATAAACCAAATTAAAACTTTAATGAAAAGCATTACCAACAGATGAGACCACTTAGAAGGCAGAACCTCAAGCAATGAAGTTAAAATATATACTCGTGAAAATAAAGTTGACCATACAGAGAAGATGGTAGGAAACCATGAACAGAAGTTCCAAGAAATATGCAATAACATGAGAAGACAAAATTTAAGATTTATCAGAAGAGATGAAGGCATGGAGATACAAACCAAAGGAATGCATAATTTTTCAATGATATAATATCATAAAATTTCCCAAATCAAAAGAATGAAATAGAAAATCAACTACAAGAGGCTTACAGGACCACAAATGTACAAAATTACAGCAGACACACAACAAGGCACAGTATAATCAGAATGACTAACATACAGAATAAGGATATAATTTTAAATACTACAAGAGAAAAAGATCAAATTACATATAGGGGGAAAAATTTGGATTTCAGCTGATTTATCAAACCATACCCTTAAAGCCAGGGGGTCTTGGAATAACATATATCAAGCTCTGAAAGAAAATGGATGCCAATTGAGAATTGTATATTCAACAAAATTAAAGTTCAGATTTGAAGATGAAATAAAAACCTTCCATGGTAAACAATAGTTAAAAGAATTCACAACTAGAAAGCCCCTGCTGCAGAATAGTCTCAGCAAAATATTCTATGAGGAAGAAAAGAAAAAAAAAATGAAAACCAGCAAAGGAGGAACTATACTATCAAAGGAGAATCTAAGTCAAGTTAAAAACCAAAAATAAAACAAAATGACTGGAAATGCAAGTCCTAGAAAAACTAAGGATAGTAGGAACATACCTCAACATTGTAAAAGTTATCTATGCCAAGCTCAAGTCTAACCTCATTCTAAATGGAGAAAAATTGAAAACATTCCCTCTAAAAACTGGAACATGACAAGGATGCCCTCTTTCACCATTTCTATTCAACATAGTCCTTGAAACTCTAGCCAGAGCAACTGCAAACAAAAGAAATTAAAGGGATATGAATAGGAAAAGAACTCAAAATATCACTATTTGCCAATGGCATAATTCTATATTTAGAAGATCCAAAAAAATTCCACTAGAAAACTTCTAGAACTAATAAATGGATTCAGCAAAGGAACAGTATGTAAAATCAATGCCCATAAACCAAATGCATTTCAGAAATGAATTCATTTCAAGAGAAATTAGGAAAACTACCTTATTCACAATAGCCTCAAAAAAAAAAAAAAAAAACAAAAACTTGGGAATCAATCTAACAAAAGAGGTGAAAGACCTCTACAATGAAACTACAGAATGCTAAAGAAAGAAATTGAAGAAGACCTTAGAAGATGGAATGACCTCCCATGTTCTTGGACAGGCAGAATTACTATTGTCAAAATGGCTGTACTACCAGAATGTTTTACAGATTTATTTCAATTCCTATTAAAATTCCAATGACTTTCTTCATAGAACTATAAAAAGCAATCATGAACTTCATTTGGAAAAATAAGAGACCCAGAATAGCCAAAGCAATCCTTAGCAAGAAGAGTGAAGCAGGAGGCATCACAATACTAGAACTTACAGAGCAATAGTGATAAAAACAGCATGGTATTTGCACGAAAATAGACACGTAGACCAATGACATAGAATAGAAGGTACAGAAGCAAACCCACATAAATACAGTTTTCTCATAGTGGACAAAGGAGCCAAAAACATACATTGGAGAAAAGATAACTTATTCAACAAATGGTACTGGGAAAATTGGAAATTCATATGTAGTAAAACAAAATTAAACCTCTGTCTCTCACCTTGCACAAAAATCAATTCAGTGTGGATCAAAGACTTAGGCACTAGAACAGACTCGAGACCCTGCACCTAATAGAAAAGAAAGTGGGCCCAAATATTCATCATATCAGTTTAGGACCTGATTTCCTTAATAAGACTCCTAAAGTACAAGCAGTAAAATTGAAAATCAATACATACGAGGGGTTCAAACTAAAAAGCTTCCTCTCAGCAAAGGAAGTGATCAATAACATGAAGAGAGAGCCCACAGAATGGGAGAAAATCTTCACCACCTGCACCTCAGATACAGCATTAATCTCCTGGATATATAAAGAACTACAAAACCTTAACACACACACACACACACGCACACACACACACACACAACAAATAATCCAAATCAATAAATGGGCTAAGGAACTGAACAAACACTTCACAGAAGAAATACAATTGATCAACAAACATATAAAAAAATGTTCATCATCTCTAGCAATTAGAGAAAGCCAAAGCAAAACTATTCTAAGATTTCTTCTCACTCCAATCAGAATGGCAATTATCAAGAATACAAGCGATAATAAGGTTGGTGAGGATTTGGGGAAAAAGGTGTACTCACACATTGCTGGTAAGACTGCAAATTGGAGATAGCAGTGTGGAGATACCTTGGAAAACTTGGAATGGAACCACCATTTGACCCAGCTCTTCCACTCCTCGGTCTATACCCAAAGGACTTAAAATCAGCATACTACAGTGATGCAGCCCCATCAATGTTTATAGCAGCTCAATTCACAATAGTTAAACTATGGAACCAACCTAGATGCCCTTCAACAGATTCTTTATGGAATGTTACCCAGCTTTAAAGAAGAATGAAATTATGGCTTTTGCAGGTAAATGGATGGAACTTGAGATTACACTAAGCAAAATCAGCCAAACCCAAAAAACCAAAGGCTGAATGTTTTCTCTGATAAGTGGATGCTGATCCATAATGGGTAGGTAAGAATGAAGAAACTTTGAATTGTGCAGAGGGGAGTGAGGGGAGGTGAGGGGGTGTGGGGATGAGAAGGACAGTGGAATGAGATGGACATTATTACTCTACATACATGTATGATTTCACTACTGGTATGACTTTGCACCACGTACAGGCTGAGGAATGAGAAGTTGTGCTCCATTTGTGTACAATGTACCAAAACGCATTCTACTTTCATGTATAACTAATTTGAACAAATTTTAAAAATTTTGAAAAATTTAAAAGGTGTGGTGTTTTTGCTGAATTCCAAAACCATCTTTCCTGCTCTCAGCACTACCCTAATGACTGGATGCCACTGAGGATTATATCAAGTGAGGTGACATCTCTCTTTAGTGATAGCAAATAGATTACATTGACCCTCTCCCTTTATCAGAAGGAAACAAATATGCATTGACTTGTGTGGATACAGTAACAAACCTTCCTCAGTAAAAGAGCCAATCAGAAGAGAACAATTAAGGTGTTGATCCAAATGAGTGCCAGGTCTGACATACCACAGGTAATTTTTTTAGATTTGTAGTTTATAGATATACATGACAGTATATTTTGACATATACATACATGGAGTCTCATTTATTCTGAGTAGGATCCCATTCTTACTGTTGTATATGATGTGGAGTTACCCTGGCTGTGTATTCATATATGAACATAGGAAAGTCAAATCTGATTCATTCTACTTACAGTCTTTATCACATGTAACTGAGACTGACCAAGGAACTCATTTCACAGGCTATAACAGGCAACAGTGGACTCAAGACTAGGACATGTTATAGAGTTTCTACTTGCTGTACAATGCCACAGGAGTAGGATTAACTGAATGAATAAATGTCCTGCTGAAAAATAATAATTGTCTGCAGGGGTGACCTGCTCATCTACCTGAGGCACTGAGGACATCAAATATAAAACCCAGACATCGGTAGCCTGCAGCTATTTCAGGATAAACATGCCCATGGACACCAGCATTAAGATTACACATCTACTGAATATTTTCATAAATCAGGCTGGGGCACAAGTACCAACTTACTGTTGCCATCCTCTTAGGGTATCACATCTGAGACAAGAAGCACTGGTTGGTCATGACCTGTACTGGTAAGACCCCAGTTGTTTTATTGATCCCTTGTGAGAGGGGAGAACAACCAAATTGACAAGTGAAGTCTCTTGTGTTGGAACCTGATCATCATAGTACAGGTGGTGTTACTCTCAGGTGTCCCCTAATGAATTCTTTGTATCAGTTTATGGCAGTTATATATTCCAGAAGTGTCTTATTCTATTTCTTCAACATTCAAACAGATAGATTAGTCTGGTACACTTGCCCAGGAAAGCCCAAGCCGGCTATTTTACTAACATAAGATCATACAATTAACTTATGTGCCTCATTGAGATGATTTGCCATTTTTGGTAACTATTAAATGTCATATTTTCCATTAGGTTAGCAACAACTAATCTATTTCTGGACTGTGCAATGGTAATTGCACATCATACTAACAAGATTGTTAAGTTTGCTCAGAACTTCCTGTGACTGCAGCAAAAGGATTTGCAGGTAGTCCAACCTGCAAATGAGATGGAATGGACTTTGCTGACAGAACTAGCCTAAAAACACAATGTCACTCATACTTTAATTCAAGTATCTAAACAAATAAATGCTATTTTAATTAGCTTAGCATGCCTGCTGATAGGCTCTTGTTCTTTGTACTGTCATTATGAGATATTGATGCAATGTGCCTCTGGGGTGGATTTGGGGTAGTATAAGATTGTGGGGGCCATTAAAAGACTTCAGAGGCACTTAAAGGGTGGAGCAATGGGGTAAATACAAGTCAGTATGTAGGAATGCTTGTTGTTCTTAGTAGTGAGATAAAGACTCCAAAGAATGTGTTGAGAAAAAACTGAGAAGGAAAGCTGGCCACTTACTTCCCTTAGCTCCAATCTTTAGGTGGGGATCAAAGCAGAGTGACCTTGATTGTGCAATGAAAGAGTGTACTCAAAACATCTGAAGAAATCCCCCTGTGCAATGACATGCAACCCATCTATATATTTCTCCTGCTTGTAAACATGGTAAAGCCCTTCATTTGTTCTGGCTTGCCATCACCAAGCCGCTTGTGAGTAATAAATATCCAAACCCTTTCTGGGGAGTCCTCTAAGTTCTTTCTTTGGGATCTGTAAATAGTATGCTGGGGCTTCTGTAGCCCTGGGATTGAATAAATGGTCCTACAAATGATCATCTGACAAATTTAGTACAGAACCATGACTCATTAAACAGTAATGGACATTTGGATTGATTGTGACCCTGGACGATAAATGATCTATCCCCTAGAACAGGCTGAAGAATGAGTGGAAGTGGGAATTAATAACTAAAGCCAACATAATTTCTTTCTTTCTTTCTTTCTTTCTTTCTTTTTTTTTTATTTTATTTTTTTTTTTTGCACAGTGCTGGGGATTGAACCCAGGGCCTTGTGCTTGACAGGTAAGTGCTCTATGAACTGAGCTATATCTCCAGCCCCAACAACAACATAATATATTATATCCATGTTAACCGTTACTTGTTCATACATTTCTGTGCCTGTGAACATAGCTTGTTTTCTCTGAGTTAATCAATGATGAGACTGGGCATGTATCCCATCCCCATAGTTCTGAGACCAAATATGAGTTAGTTGTTTGTTCCATAAAATATCTTTTTTTCCACCTGGAATATAAGGCTTCATAGCAATTAACTTGCTCATTAAGAGCAGCAACTTGCTCAATGATGTTGCTTTAAGTCATGATCTCACCGTGCTCACACGTCCAAAGCTAGTATGTTGCAATATGCCCATCCTAAACCAGATCCTCCCTTTATAATATCTGTCCTAAAATCACTCAATCCAGGCCCTAAAACCTTCCTAAATTCTCTAATTTTCAGTTTTTGAAATACCACAAGTTCAATAAACACATTTTCTTGATCAATATGCCTTCTTAGTAGTGTTTGTGAGGGGACTTCCATTCATTTCTATTTCTCAGTCTGATGGAGCACAGATAGGCTTTCATGGGGAGGAAATGCTCTCAATCTGATTTACTCAGGGTTGAGACACTTTGCTTAACTGAGCAATCATAATGAGCTATTGTCCTTCAAAATCATTTTCAGTCTTTTATTCTTTTATTTGAACTCTAAAAGCAGTTGCATTTTTCTAATTTTCCAAACCTTCAAGGTCTTAAATTACTGGGTTATCTATATTCTCCTTCAGATTTTCTTCAAATTACCTAATTATTTTGTCAGCACATCTCTTTATTGATATACTTTGTAAAAAGCAGAATGAAAAAGTAATCCATATTCCCTTTTTGCAACTGTTTTCCAAGCTCAGTAGGCATGTTATTTGCACTCCAGATTATTTCAGGTGGCAGTTCTGCTCATGATTACCATTGTGTAACATTGTTCTCTGTATTTTCAGCCTTCAGTGTCAATTCCTTTGCTATCTACTGCCTAACTGCTAACTAACACTATTTCTGATACCATTGTTTGTATTAGCTTCAGTAACACCAGCAGTTAAAACAAGAATTACATAATACCAGTGAATAAATACATATATAGAACACTCATGTCACAATCCAAACAAGTATTCCTGGGTAGGAAGCATTTTTCCCATAGGGTAAATACATTTTGTGGCTCTACCATCTTCAATTCTTCCCCTTTAAGACTGATGTGATTGTCTGGCTCAAACTGGGGGATAAGGAAAAGGAGCATAGAGAATTGCATGAAGGAGATTTGTAATGAGGTAGGTCAAAGTGCCACATATCACATTCATACATGTTTGACTGACTGCAACTCAATCATATACTCACACCTAAGGAAGCCTGGAAAATGTGCTACAGCTATAAGCTTGGGGTGAAAAGGAAATGAGTTTGACGAAAAGATAATTGGTACCTGCTACAGTTGTATCTTTTTGAGCACACAGATTGCCACATAGGTAAACTGAATCCCTGGGACAATATTAGGCATTCAGCAATTGTGTCAGAGGCTGACATGGAGGAGATCAGGTCGTGATGGAAAATGGTTGGTGAAATGCATCAGGAAAGATATCAAATGTGAAATATGTGAGCATATAGAGTTGATATCCAAAAATTGTGGATAAATATACTGTTTTTGGAGAGAACTTTAGAAGTAAGTAGGGTAAAAAATAACTACGATCTCTTTGAGGAACAGTGAAAGGATTTTCTGGTTATGGCAGTTTCTTTAGAGATTAAGAAAACTTAAAGTTGACTAGGGAGGTTTAAATAGAAAAAAGACCCTTTATTACTACTCACCCTAAAAAGTCTTATTTAGTACTATAGTATTGATCATTTAAGTTATTGTCTACTTATAATATTATTCTCTTTAGGCCTGCTGCCCATATTTCAGCATTTGATGTTTTTATTTAGGTGCAAGGGCGTTCTGTGAAGACAAGATACACAGATCAAAAAGGTGGTACGTTGGGAGTGGGCTATGATGCACTCATTAAATTCCTCTAGTGTCAGCAGGAGTTTTCTGGGTCGCTGGTAGCTGTGTGCATAATGGCTAGAAGATTGAGTACTAATTACTAAGACCAGCACTGCAGAGGCACTGCCAAAGTACAACTTGGCTAGAATGTAATATCTTTTTCTGAGGTAATTAGACATTACAGATAAGGCTTTTAAAAATGCACAGGTAAAATTCTAATTTTGTCTGTTCAACCAACATAATTCTGGTAGTAGATAATGTTCCTGCTTTTTAAAAATGAGAACTTGATAGTAAAAACTTTCAAAAGATATAGTCCGTTTTAAATGAGAAGAGAGTCAATTCATAATAATTCAGTGTTCATGTAGGACTTTGTTATAATGAAAGAGCTAATTTTATGTTTTTGTATGTGAGTAACCTGAAATATGCTTCAAAGAAGCAAAGTAAGTTGCATAGGCAGGAAAAGGACAGAAATACCTGCATTCAATCCTGTCTCCCTAGGGAATGTTTCTCTACATAGAGTGACCTAGAATATTCTCTGATAGGGGAAAAAAAAACCCGCAAAAACCGAGCATAACTATTCAATTTAACCTTTTCCAAAGTTGTTGACAGAAAACCTAAATTCAAAAGAATTGATTTGTGTTGTTATAAAACTTATACTCTAGTAATGGTAGTCTCTGGTTGCTCAAAGATGCTAGTAAGTTGCATCTTTCAATAATTGTATAATGTATATTTGAAATGTATACTATATGTAATTAATAGTCTTCATCAGATCTTAGATAGGTAGCATGCTGAGATAAGTAATCTATGAACTCGAAAAGAATATATGATTTCCTTCTCTTTTTCATATTAGTGTTATTATTGGTAAGTGGGATGACCATATAATTTCTCAACCAGATTGGCATACTTTTGAGAGTGACAGTGGTACTGTTAATAATTACTCTGGAATAGACACAGTGGCTCATACCTGTAATTTGAGTGGCTCAGGAGTCAGAGGCAGGAGGATCACAAGTTCAAAGCCAGCTTCAGCCAGTTAGCAAGACCCTGTCTTGAAAAAATATATAAAAAGAGGTGGAGATGTGGCTCAGTGGTTAAGCACCTCTGAGTTCAATCCCCAGTACAAAAAAAAATTACTTTGAGATCATAGATGTTAACGAGGACATATGGCTACCTATTGATAAGTCTACATGGTTAACTGATATTGGTAAGGAAGGTTAAAAACCCAGCCCTAGTTTAAATTACTTATCACTCATGTGGCAGATTTTCTACTAAGCATAATATATGTATTATCTCATTGAATTCACAACCCATATGAGGTGATTGTTATGATAGTCATATTTTAGATAAAGAAAATACGGCTTACAGAAATTAAGTAACTTCTTCCAGATTCCATATCACATATGTGCCAAAGACTGACTTAAAGATTGATCTGATTTTTTAAAAAATGTTTTACCTCTGGCCTATTTAAACATTTGCTATTAAGTAATTCAAAGAAATTAAGTAATTATTACTATAGTAATAACATATGATTAAAGAAGAATTTAAACAGTAAAGAAGCATAAAATGAAAATCAAAAGTTACTATGTCCTACTTTCCTACTTTTTTCCTCAAGCTTCATATCCGAGAAGTAATAATTTTAATAATTTTGTTCTAACTTCTTTGAGAGGTTAACTTGAAAGCTCAAGTGATATACTCATTTCCCATGTTATGATTACTTTTATATGAGAACGTAAGACTCAAATATATTATTTATGTCTTTGATTTGAGATTTTATTTCATATCTTAGAATTAAATTTCTAGTTTTCTTTATAAAATTCTCTCTTAATTATTAAATATTTTTCTAGACATTTTATTATTTTTGATGCTATAAAATGTTTTCCTATTTCTACATCCAAAAATTAATGCAGTGGAAACAGAAAGTTAAGCATTTATATCCCTTTAACTTGAATCAGCCATCTCACCAGTTCCCATATTAATTTTGGTAGGGTGTTTTCCTTACTATCATTTTTGGGATTTTCTAAATACACAGTTATCTTCAAATATTCCATTTTCCCCTAATATTGACAACTGACTGTTCAATTTTCTTTTTTAATGTATTTGCTAGAACTTCAAAAACAATACAGAATAATGATGGTGATATAGTGCGTTCCTGCTTGTGACACGCAGAATGAAGTTTGCTGTTATGTTTTGGTAAAGCCCTTCTAAGTAATTTCTTTTTGTTACTATTTGACTTCCACTTAATTAGCTAGGTAGTTTGATAAAATTCCATGTTACCATCTGGAAATAAAATCATTTGATTTTTTTCTTCTTTAATTTATAAGGTAATTAATTACACTGATAGATTTTCTCATTTTGTACCACCTATTAATTTCTGGAGCAAATTATAATTTGAATCTGAATTTGAAGTTCTGTGGGGGCTCTTTGGTGAATACCAATCCCATGTGTTCTGATCTACCTCCAGGTGTACCTGTCAGCTTTCTCTTCAACAACCAACAATCTCTTTTCATGTAGATTATTTCCAAGGATTGCTTCTGGATTCTTATTTTCTAACACTATGCTTAATTCATGTTTTTCTATTTTTTTAAATCAGTCTTATTAGGAATATAACTATTAGTATGCTTAGAGGTATACAAGAGGTAACTTAGGGATGTCAGGAATTAGATATGTGTGCTCTTCCTGCCTTTAGGAATCAGAATTGTGGAACCAGATTAGATTCCAAGTCTTTTCTTGTCTGAAAAATGCCTAAGTCTGTATAGTATGCTGCCTTTGTACAATTAACATTTTACATTGGTAATGACATATGTAAGGGAATGAAGGTGGAAAGCAAATATTATTGCTGTAGAAAATAAGAAGAGTAGGAATATAATTAAAAAAAAAAAAAAAAAAAAAAAAAAACAATAAAAGAAGTAGCAGGAAAGACCTGGAAAAAAAATCATTATTGTAGCAGTGACTGGTGTTGAGAGTAGGCCAGGAAGTTGAGACTTGGTATTATACAAACAGCAAAGAACATAGGTCTTCTGTGCATTTCCTGTGTATTTCTTTAGACTAAGAATCAGTGTTATACACTTGTTGAAAAGACAAAATAATTTATGCAAGAACATAATGGATGTGCTTAATTCCAACATTCTGCATATGTATCTCTGTGTGCATGTATGTGTGTGTGTGTGTGTGTGTGTGTGTGTGTGATAAATAGGTTTTCACCTTGTGAAATTACATAGTATTGGTGTAATAGAAAATGAAAAATAGTATTTTCCCACAAATACTGTATATAACAGTGAAATTAAGATTTTTCAAATTATCATTCATTTTTTTTCATTGAGTTTTTATACATCTATAAAGAGCAGAGCTGAGACCTATGGAACTATCATCATGGCATGGTTGATGGTAAATTCTGACCAGATTCTTAGAGTATCATTGGTTAATACAGACTTTATCATACATGTTCTATGTAACACTAATTGTGGTGTCTGTTAGAAATGATTGAGAAAAATTAATTCATAAAATTTAAATAAAAGTGAATAAATTAGAATGTGAGCATTGGAGTTCAGGCAAATTATTGAAGTTCATATTAATGCACTATTTAGAGTATATATAATTACATACTAATTACGAAGAGTAATTTTGTCCTTTGTTCAAAGGCAACTTTTAAATGCAGTTAACTTTAGTTAACACTTTTTTAGTGTGTTAGCACTCAAAACATTCTTTACTTTTTCCATGAGACTTTTTAAAACTACAAATTACTGCTTTTTAGAAATGCACACACATAAACTTTTTGTTATGGGATAGTGTCTCATAAAGATCTTGATCATACTAGCTTTTAACTTTACTTGACCTCCTCCACATGGTTTAATCATGTAAATCTTTTCATTTCACACATGCCTGGAGTTAGCTGCACACCATAAAGTTGTGAGTGCTGTTTCCTTGCTATGTGTATCTTGACCTTTGACTAAAGCTAATATCTCATAAAAGTCCACAGGGTTTTAAATTTAATTTCATTTAAGAGGGTTGGAATGTTGTATCTTACTGGTTTACTAGGGTTGCCATAGCAAAGTACTGTGAACTAGATGGCTTAAACATCACTAAAATTTTATTTTCTCACAAGGAGTCTGAGGTTAAGATGTCAGCAGGGGATTGGGATGTTGCTCAGTGGTGAAGAACTTTCCTAGCACATGTGAGGCTCTGGGTTTAATACCCAGTACCATAAAAAAACAAAAAAATTCACTTGGGTTGATTTCTTCTAATCTTGTAGATGAGCACCTTCTTCCTATGTCTTCACATAGTCTTCCTCTGTGGGTGTCTAAGTTCTAATATCCTTTTCCTAAAGAACACTAGTTATAATTGATTAGACCTTATTATGATCTCAGTTTAACTTAATTACCTATTTAAAGGTTCTTTCTCCAAATGTGGCTATATTCTGAGGTACTGCAGACTGAGGACTTCAATATATGAATTTTGGGAGTCACAAGTTAGCCCATAGAATGTTACTAGTATTTAGTAACAAATTGTTAGTTATATCAAATGAAAAATCCCACAGTTTCTGCCAATTTTTTTAGTAAATAATTAATAAAAATGTTTCTCTGGTTAAACACAAATATATACTACGTTCACTTAAGGGAAATAAGATCTTTCTGGCTCCTCTCAGTTCTGAAATTTCACTATCTCTCTGTACAATTCTTAACACCTTCACCTCCCTCCCATAAGCTGGCAAGACTCTTGCTATTATCTGAAAATATAATTTTGAAAAATTACATTCAAAAATGATAACAATTGAATTTTTGTGCTTTTTAAATAAAATGTAATGATCATTATTCATGAATGATCAGAGGCAGCTATTCAACAACCTATTTGCTTGTGTGATTGAATAAACACTTATTTACATCAATTTGTCAAATATTTTCACTTATTAAAAATTATCTAACATGGAATGCTAAAATTTAAATACAAAAGTATTCATATTACATTTGAGTCTAGTTTGAAAGTCATTTTCTTATTCTTTAGGCATTTCAGGATCTTCACCTCAAGGGCAAAATTATGAATGATAGTTATATTTGGATTGTTTTAATAAGGGGGAGGATGGCAGCTACTATTTATTGCATTCCTCCTAAGTATGTTGCATATGTCTATATAATTTAAATATTTAAAAGAAACATGAATTGGGAATTATTTTCTCCATTTTACACAGGAGAAAACTGGGACACATTTAAAATTTTCAGAAGAAAAGATAGGTGCATTATGAAGGTAAGAAGTGACAGTTCTGGGATTCCCAGCAAGGTCCATTTGTCTTTAACCAATATTTTGGCAACTAGAACTTTCCAGGTATTGAAAGAGAAGTTCCAAGGACATTCAGGTCAGATGTGGGACAATGTGGAAGCCTACTATAGCAGTGTGATATGAAAGGTCCTAGGAAGTAGCAATAGGTACCAATTGTATCAAAGATGAGGCAGGACCAAAGAGAGATCCAGGTACAGATAAATATTTACTTTGGCTATTTGAGAGTGTAAGACCAAGAGAAGTCACAGTTCTGATCCTGAGAGATATTCTGTTGTATCAAAGAATTGTGAAAGTAAGTACGATAATGCATTCAAATTATTGAGAAAGGTGTTTCCAACCCATAGCTACCATAAGCAAATTATCTAATTGTCATAATTTTCTATCATGGACATTAGGAGTAAAAATATGAGAAAATGATACTTAGAGTCACACAATCAGTTACCTTATAGCGGTTGAGAAATGCTAATTTTATCCAATCAGAATTTAACATGTTATGACTGCAATGGGTATTATCTATTTCTGTATTCTGCAAGATCACTAAGATGTTTTAAATAAAATTGACATCAAGGAACAAAAATAGCAGTAACATCTATAACTCAGTCACATATCCTAGGAGCCCAATGGCAAGGTATGGGCTGGCAGGGAGCCAAAGGGCGTGCTTGGTATGCCTGGAGAAAAACAGGAAGCTATTACAATTGGCTACATGTATGTTTGAGCTCGTGATTGCTTGACCTTTAACAGGATTGGGTGGACATATCTGATCGAAATTGCTTATGCATGAGACTGCTTATATATTGAGGGTGAACTGCTTTTTGGGAGTTGTTGTTGTGGTTGGGATCTGAATAAAGAAGCAGCTCCTTCATGACAATCTGAGGTGTATGTGTCTTTATGTCCCACTGGACGGCGACATTTGGTGGCCCGTACGGGGAATGGTGAGCACTCAGGTAAGTAATAAAGGAGAAAATTTTTCACTAGCACAGTCAACTAGCAGTCAACTAGCAGGTTTCCCTATTCGAGGAAACAGTGGCCATAAGGTACTAATGGAAGGCTCACCTAGTGAGGGAACTTAACAGAAGGCTGTCCCAAGAGACAGCAAAGGATGTCCTGTAGTAAATGAATGTGTGTAAGGTGTTAGTTGTGTTAATATTTTTGTTACTTTTTCTTGTTTGGGATTCGCATGGAAGTCTCTCTTAACGCCTCTCCCTCTTGGTACTTTGCCTATATGGACATTAGTTCATTTCTGTCTGACTTCCAAAAAACCAAAATTTCAAGAACAGCTAAGAGAAGGGGAAGAGATATTAGAAACTGTAAAAGAAGAACAATCAAGTCAAGCTTCTGAAAGAGAAAGTAGATGTTCAGCCTCGGAACAGGGATGTGACTCTGAAGAACAGGAACTATCTGAGACAGAGCTAGAAAAGAAGTTTTCTCAGTGGCATTTAGCCCCAACTGCACCACGCCCTCCGGCATATAATCCAGGTCACCACTCTTTTCCAAGTTGTAGGGGTGCATGTACTTGCTGCACAGGGGCAGCCCCCAGACAGTGGGCTGATGTAGAATCTCGATCAGTGTTGCCAATATTCCCAGTATTTGAAGATCAAAACAATCAGAGATATCATCAAATATTAGATATAAAATGAGTGAAACAGTTAAAAGAGGCAGTTATGTCCTATGGAGTACAAGCTGCATTTACCATTTCTTTATTAGAGAATGTTGCAAGTCAAAATCTTACTCTGACTGATTGGGGTAATTTAGCAAAAGCATGTTTATCTGGGGGACAATATCTTATGTGGAAGGTGGCCAACCAGGAGTTATGTTCTGATACTGCCCAATGTAATGCAGTTGCGGGCAATCCTCAATGGAATCTAGACATGCTGACAGGCCAAGGACCATATGAAGGGCAAGGTAATCAGATTAATTTCCACCCCGGTATGTATCAACAAATTAGTGCTGCTGCCACTAAAGCTTGGAAAATGCTTTCAGGTGCTGGTGATCTTCAAGGACAGTTATCTAAGGTTATTCAAGGCAACAATGAACCCTATGCTGATTTTGTAGACAGATTGATTCAAACAGCAGGACGTATATTTGGAGATGTAGACCAGGCTATGCCTTTAGTCAAACAGCTTGCATATGAGCAAGCAAATAAATGGTGTAAAGAAGCAATAAGACCTTGGAAAAACCAAAACCTTGGAGCCTATTTAAAGGCTTATAGGGATATTAATGAAGCTTTTATTCAAGGTAGGGTGATGGCTGCAGCACTTGCACAGGGTCTTAGAGGCAATGCCAACTCCCACCCAGGCCAACCGTGTTATCAGTGTAAACAATATTGACACACAAAAAAGGACTGCCCCCAGGGTCCTGTGCCAAAATTATGTCCCCGATGTAAGAAAGGGAAACACTGGACAAATGACTGTAAATCAACTAGAGACAAAGATGGTAACCCTTTACCTCCAAAAAGCAGGAATCAGGGCCCCCAGCCTCAGGGCCCACAAATATACAGGGCTATCCAGTCCGTACCTTGGACCCATTACCCCTTGACTCCCCAATTAGACAAACAAGAGGAAGTGCAGGATTGGACCTCTGTGCCTCTGTCAGAGCAGTATTAGGTGACATTAACTGGATTAGACCTTACCTTCACTTACCCACCTCAAGTTTGGGCCCCCTGTTTGACACTCTTAAAGGTGATTCTGATCCCCTTTCTAAGCGGGTGCTTACCCCTAAGGCTCGAACAGCTCTCAAGCTTGTTGAAACAGCTATGGAAAAGGTTCATCTTGATTGTATTGATCTTGCTAAGCCTTTATCATTCATTGTCTTGGTCACAAATAAGTTACCCACAGGAGTGTTTTGGCAAAAGGGTCCTATTCTATGGGTTCACATGAATTATGCCCCTAACAAGGTCTTATCCTTGTTTACTGAATCTGTGGCAGAATTAATCCTTAGGGCGTTAAAAGTATCCCTTTCCACCTTTGGGTCACATCCCTCAACAATAACTCTCCTTATACTTCTGATCAGATACAATATCTTATTAATAATTCAAATTCATGGGCTATAGTCTTTACTAGTACTTTTGCTGTGTTTGACAATCATTTGCCATCTGATCCTCTTCTCCAATTTTGGAGTCAACATCCTATAATTTTCCCCAAATTCACCCGAAACAAACCTATTATAGGAGCTACCCTTATATTTACTGATGGATCAAAAAATGGTATGGGTGCTATTATTGTAAATAATGTTACAGAAACATTGCTGTTTAATACTCTATCTGCACAACAAACAGAACTATTAGTAGCTATAGAAGTATTCAGAACCCACCATGAGCCCTTTAACCTATTCTCTGATAGCAAATATGTTGTTAATTCTATTCAAAATTTAGAATTAACTGGTCTGCTCTCCCTCACTTCCACCATCACTAAGTATTTACAATCTTTACAAAAACTTATTTGGGATAGAAAAAGTCCTTTTTTTATTGGACATGTTCGAGCTCATACTAGCTTTCCAGGTCCTCTAAGTTTACACAATGATTTAACAGACATGGCCACCAGAGACCCACAATATCTTTGATGCACTTGAAAATGCAAAAAATTTTCATTCCAAATTTCACATAAATGCTTCTACTCTACGTTTACGCTATCAGATTACTAGGGCAACAGCTCAGGACATAGTCAAGTCTTGTGCTAAATGTGCTACACTTATTCCTAACCCCTCATTAGGAGTAAATCCAAAAGGGCTTCAGCCCAATCATATTTGGCAAATGGATGTAACTCATTATTCAGAATTTGGAAAACTACAATTCATCCATGTGTCAATAGATACCTTTTCAGGATTTATTATGGCCTCTGCTCAAGCTGGAGATAAAACCAAAGATGTAATAACACACTGTTTACATTCTTTCTCCATCCTAGGGGTCCCCAAACAAATTAAAACAGATAATCGTCCTGGATATATGTCCCAGGCCTTTAAACAATTTTGTTCCACCTTTGGTATTCAACACGTCACAGGAATTCCCTATAATCCTACTGGACAAAGCATTGTTGAGCGTGCCCATTTAACACTTAAAAACATGCTTTATAAACAAAAAGGGGGAATAGGGGTATCATACAGATCCCCAAAAGACAAATTATCTGTTGCCTTGTTCATTTTAAATTTTTTAAATCTCGATTCTGAGGGCCGATGGGCTGCTGACCGTCATTCAGAGCCTAATAAAAAAACATCTACCTCAAGTGCTCTGGAAGGACATTCTATCGGGACAATGGAAAGGCCCGGATCCAGTATTAATCTGGACCTGAGGATCTGTTTGTGTTTTCCCACATGATGCACAATTGCCAATTTGGGTGCCTGAAAGATTGGTCAAGGCTTCCTCAATAGAAAACCAAGAAAAACAAGATGTGGAAGTTCCTCCAACTGCTGTTGTTGATGATCCTTCACCATGTTAATGGAGGAGCTGTGCGTTACCTATGGGGGATAGTAAAGGCGTGGCCTTGCCCTTTGCCCCTTACTAACTCTTCCAATCTCTATCCCCCTATTCTTACCACTAATTCCACATTAGTGTTACCTACTGTACCCTTTTCTCCTGACTTAGCACCCTTCCCAAATGGCTCCTACGACTTAGCAGGTTATGTGGGAACCTCCCCGCAAGTTTGGCTATGCTAGACCGGTAGTCAGAGATGGGTAAGATTCATGAAGAGCTCATACCAACCTAAGACAGGGAATGAAGATATAAGTTTCATTTTCCGATGACAGGTAAGGATGTTGCTCTGTCATGGACAACCTAAGACAGGCACGGTCTTTCTATAAACAAACAGGGGGGAGATGTGGGCTGGCAGGGAGCCAAAGGGCGTGCTTGGTATGCCTGGAGAAAAACAGGAAGCTGTTACAATTGGCTACATGTATGCTTGAGCTCATGATTACTTGATCTTTAACAGGATTGAGTGGACATATCTGATTGAAATTGCTTATGCATGAGACTGCTTATATATTGAGGATGACACTGCTTTTTGGGAGTTGTTTTTGTGGTTGGGATCTGAATAAAGAAGAAGCTCCTTCATGACAATCTGAGGTGTACGTATGTCCTGCTGGATGGCGACAGCAAGGATGAGTGAAATCTAGCCTAGAAGATTCAAAAACCAGGAATCAGCATGATCACTGACTGAAGGGAACTTCAGACAGGCACATTTCATGGAGTTGCCGTTGGGCACTAGGAAGGAAGGATGGGCATCAGCAACTAGGTCACCCTTGAGAACAGCACCACCTACCCAACCTCAGAGATGTCTGCTGGACTAGGATTTCTCAGGGTCTCTAGACATGCCCATTTTCACACATCCTCTAATACCTTTAGTTTTATATAGGACTGCTTTATTTAGAATGCAAAATAATGTTTAGGTGGAGTAAACATTATTGAGATTTTGTAATTGAAAGGAATTGTCTGCATCTTTTTGGCCTTTTCTTCCTTGTAACTTCCTACTCTTGTATTTGTCAAATTTAGAACTTTGCAAAACATATTAGATTTTATTTTCTTTGTCCTTGATCATTTCTCTTATTTACTAATAATTTTAAAAGCTTAACATTTATTTGTCTTTTAAATATATCACATTTTATTTATTCATTTGTCTGCTGATGGACTCATTCCATAACGACTATTGTGAATTGTGCTGCTATAAACATTGGTATACATGTATCACTAAAATATGCTGATTTTAGTTCTGGATAAATAGAGTTTAGTTCTTTTGGATATAATAGCTGGGTCATGTTCTATTCCCAGTCTTTAGAGGAATCTCTATATTGATTTTTATAGTGCTATATTAATTTATAGTCCCATCAATAACGTATAAGTGTACCCCCCACATTCTCTTCAGTATTTATTATTTGTATTTTGATGATTTCCACTTTAACAAGATTGAGTTAAAATCTTGGTGCATTTGATATCCTAATGCATTTTATATTTCCTGTAAATTATTTTAAACCCTATTTTATTAAAAAAAATAAAGTTCAGTGTTTTCTCTAACAAGAAAGGATGAACTTTTTCTCCATTTATTCCTTCCCTTCAGAATATGTTACAGTTCTCATTCTATATTTAATAGTCTACAGTTAGGAGTGATACAGTAATATTTAAATTTGGGCTCCTGAGTGCATGAGGGTAATGCTTTCCTTGCTAATGTTTTATTTATTAAACACTGCAGTAAGTAATAAAGGGATAAAGAAACATCACAAAAGTAATTAAAAGTTGTTTCTTGACATGTTTATTTATTATATATGTTTAATATAACAAATAACAATCAAGAAATTGTTGTCTTACATAACTATATACATAGATCCATATAAACAGAGATATATAAATTAAACAACTACCTAGAAATTGCACAATATTTCACTAAAGGATTATCTAAACTACAATTTTGTAACCTGCTATAAATGATACTTTGGTTCATAATCAAATAATTAAAACTGTGTAAAAATCACATGAATACTATTTTAATGCTGCCATTAATATGTAGTTCTATTCTTGTAAAACCTACAGCATTGACTATTAAAATAAATGCTTCATTGTTTATCATCCAAATAATTCTTTTTCCCCTCTATTTCTTTCACATCTTTAGAGAAACTAAAAGTTATATCTATTGTCTATTTTCAGTTTGCTATTGTGAATTTAGAAAATTTATACAAGATAATGTCTGGGGTTCAAATAACAATGTGCATTAAACACAGATGTTTGTAATAGATCCTATTTATACTCTTAAAATATAGTGGTAAAAATAAAAATAAAAGAATTTATAACCAAAAAATATACATAGTGGTAAAACACATGACAGAAAATTTATCACCTTAGTTTAGGTGACTATAACAAAAACCAGAATCTGGCTTAGAAACAACAGAGTTTTTCCTGCAGTTCTGATCAGGGCGTCGGCATTGTCAAGTGCTGGTGAGGACCCTTTTCAGATTTCGGACTATTTATTTCTCTTCTATCCTATCATGAAGGAGAGCAGGGATATGAAGCAAGTTGTAAGGGCACCAATCTCATCCATCAGGGCTCCACCCTTATGACCCCACCTGTTCCTAAAGGACCTTCTAAAGGCCATCTTCTAATACCATGACACGTGGGGGTGTTAATGTTACTTGAGGGACATAAACATCTATTCCATAATACCATCTTGACCCTTTTAAAGTGTATAGCGCGGTAGTGTTCAGTATATTCACATTGTTGTATAGCAGGTCTCCAGAACTTTTTTACATTGCAAAATTGGAATTCTATACCTACTAAACAAGTCTCCATTTCCCCCTCAATTTAGGCCATGGTAACCATCATTATATTTTTCTATGAATTTGACTACTTAAGGTACCTCATACAAGTGGAATCATACAATATTTGTCTTTCGTGATTGATTTTTGCCCTTAGCATAATGTACTCAAGTTCCATCCATCCTGTAGCATGTGATTTTCTTCCTTTTTAAGGCTGACTTGTATTCCATTATATGTATATACTACATTTTGCTTATCCGTTTTTCCATCCATGAACACCTGGGTTGCTTCCATTTCATGGCTATTGTGACTAATGCTATGGTGAACATGAGAATGCAAATATTTTTGAGACTCGATTTTTAATTCTTTTGGATATATACCCAGGAGTGGGATTACTTGGACTGCATAGTAGTTCTCTTTTGCATCTTTTGAGAACCAAAACATTATAACCACTATAATGTTTCCTTTAGTGGTTGCACCATCCAGTAGTGCACAAGGGTTCCAATTTCTCCACGTTTTAGCCAAAATTTGTTATATTCTGCCATATGTTTTCTTAAATGAGGATTTATAACATGTAATCCTTCCTCCAGAGGTTATCAAAAAGGTAACATGCAAAGTTATCTAATTGAAACACACTTGAGTATCAGAAAATTAATCCATCAGTGAAAAGACAGTGATGTGTTCTCTCCAGAGGTTCAAAGGATATGTTATGATCTCAGAGAACTGGATGTCCTTGGGTATTTAATTAAGAATATGGTCCATGGGAAATTAACACTGCATATCTGTTATTTTCATGTGAATTTCAATTACCTATACCCCAAAAACTTCACGAGAGCAAAGGGATAAATGAAAAACTGTATTTTAAAAATTAAAAAAAAATATTTTAGGTTGAATGCTGAAAATCTTACACAACAATTAAGCTTTTTTTTTTTTTAACCAAATTTTTTAGAAAACTCTTTCCCAAACATAGGACAGTTAGTGATGTTGGGAATGATAAATCTGATGTATTTTTCCTCTACTGAGGCTACTTTATAAAGTGAAGTAGTCCTGGCAGCTTATCCTGACCCATTTCCTTTATGTCTCCAAGACGTTTTTGTTCAATGCAAAAAGAAAGGAAAAGAAAACTGTACCACTTATGATTAATGATTATGCTGAATGAAGTTACACAGCATAATTTATAGGGTACCATATCATATAAGCCCCTCAAGGCTTTTTATAAATAAAATAAAAAACTATATAAACATAGAACTTACCCATAAATTAAAATATAATATTCAGTTCTGTATCAGTTCAAGCAACAATACATGTTTTTCTTCATTATACAAATATAAATTTTTGTTTAACCAAAAATTCTCATCTCAATATTTGTCTTGTGTATTACCTTAATTTTTAATTTTTATCTTGAGCTCTTTTGAATTTTCCTTGTTTTTACAGTATTACACTCATATGTTCTTACCATTCAAAGCTTGTCAAAAACTAATAATAGAACAAATTTAACCCATAGGCATACAAATTTGATGTTACAGAATTTTCTTCATTTTACATTGCTATTATTTGAAGGATTTGTAGGTAGGCAGGGAGGAAATTATAGACTAATGCTTTTATATTATTTTACATCTAGATTTAATGTCTTTGAATCTAATCATATTGTTATTATGACATTTTGGATTTGAACATACTTTTACAAAATCTTTCACATTAATTTTATATTAGCATGCTCACAAATATTCTATGCAGAAGAAAGGACAAATATTTTTACAGATCCATTTATAGATAAGGAGATGAAGTCAGAGGATATTTCAATGACCTGCCCAAAGTCACTCAATTTCACTGTAAAGGCAAAACTCTAGCTTTTTGGTACTGACTCTCACAGGTCTGTGTCATGTTGTACAATGGGGTTTTAGAGCACTTAGAAAATGTGATGGATTCAGAGGGATCATTTGTAATTTCTAACTGCATTGGTATAGAAGTACTGTAACTTTATGTGCATATTCCTGAATATCCTTGTTTTGTGACCCAAGTTACAAATCTTTATAAAGTTTTTTTTTTTTTTTTTGCAGTTCTAGGGATTGAACCAGGGCCTTGTGCTTGCAAGGTATGTACTCTACCAACTGAGCTATACCCCCAGCCTCTATAAAGATTTTTTGACTGAAGGGAACAGCATGTTCCCTTATAACAGTGAATCCGAACCCCAGTGACTGATGTTTATCAAAAGAGGGAATAGAATGAAAATGATTAAAGAACTCCAAGCAAGAAGGAGCCTTGGGACCAAGCAAGTAGTTACAAAAAATTATGAGGATTAACAAGACATGGAGGCAGATAAATTTTGCTGTCTATTGAATGAAAGCAAAGGTACTCAAACATCAAAGACTCAGTTGTCAAAAATGATACCTTGATCAGGTGTATAAAAAAAGGCTGAGGTTTTTTCACATGTGATAATCAACTCTCTGAAATGTGGTAAATATGAACAAATTAGCACAAAATGAGGTGATGTGGTGCACACTGAAGGAGGCTCATTAGGTCTCTAGAGCCACCGCAGGACAACAACTGAAGTCTCCCATGGGGTTCCTGCAGGTTCTGAAGGGAGGAAGCCCTAAGAGATTGGTTTCAGCTTCTTATCTTTATCAAGTTCTTTATTAGATTATGTCTAGTGAAGCTTGTACTCATTACAGAATATGGGCCTAATCAGTCTCCACAAAACCTTAATTTATCTGCATAAGAAATCCTCCACATATCTTTTTAAAGATATGTGAACTAGGTGAAATCTTACCTGATTCTTTCAATCAAAATTTGAGCATCAGAGGGGTGCAAATTATATAAGCAGAAGCATTTATGAAGAATTTCTGCCTTAACAAGATTTTACAGGTAGTTCTGGGGTACTGCCTGTGAGAAAGAACAGGAAGAAACTGTTGTATTAGAAACTGTTTAGGAGCCTTACAGTCCCCACATTTCCTTACTTTTCATCTAATGTGGCCACCATGAAATCCCTTGTTTCAATCTCAGTAGAAATGGATATCATTTTCTGTGAAATAGCCTTGAGGACTCTTATGTTTAGTCTGTTTAAATTTATTGATTTCTTGCATCTTCATAGGTTCTCAGCTTCCAGCTCATTAATCATGCTGATAATTCTCTAGAATCTTTCCATACACAGCTATTTAGCTTAAAATTAGACACAGCGAGTGCTTGGCCAATGCTAAGTCTAATGAGATGATATTCTCATGAAATTTGCAAATATGAGGCTGATTATTAATAAAAAAAAAGAGAACATTAAAAAAAGTGACAAGGTATCTGGATCTCAGAGAAAATCTAATGTGCTATCTGACATCTGGCTGAAAGTAAACGTGGAAACTGAATCTGTTGTGCTATAACTGTTTGCAAACAATCTCAGCTCAAAATTTTATACTTGAGATTCCAAATGACACAGATGATCACCTTTCTCCTGCCTACACACAACCACCACCACCATCAAAACCACTGCCCCCACTTCTTTTTTCTTCTTTAATTTCTATAAACATCAGAATCTTGGTGGGATATAGGAGAGCAGAGAGATACCACCAGAAATGATTAGGAACTGAAACATAACATGCAGAGGTGAAGGCAGGGTCTAAGGAATATAACTTTAGAGAGAGAACTTGCCCACAAAAAGAGGAGCACTTCACTTGATAAAGGGCATGGCTCTGGAACCAGATTTCTGGGTCTGAATTCTGACCCTAGCCCTTACCAGTTATTTGACATTTAGCAAGTCCCTTAACCTCCTAGCCTTAAAATCCTTATCTGTAAAATGAGGCTAGTGATTGTACATACACTGTAGAGTTTTACTAAATTAAATGAGTTGAATCTTTGTAATGGTTTGTGGGATCTGAAACTGTCATATAATTACTTATCTCTGTATATTTAAAAAATAATTGGAGAAGTATTTCATATTTTGATTAAAAAAAGCATCTTAAGAATAATTTAGATCATCTTTGCCACTGGGCCACTAGGAGCAATACCAGATGATTGTCAATTTTTCAAAAAGTGTGCACATTGTTGGCCAATATCACAGTTAGACCATCTGCATCAGGCTTGCAGTTAATGCAAACCAATTCAATATACAAGTTCAGTAGTTGGGAAAAATAACAAATGCGTACAACAAAATAAATGATGAATACATTGGCTCAAGGTCCTATGAGTTGGCATTTCTCTCAGCAAGCAACACATTAACAACCATCTCTGTATTGAAGTCATTTAATTTCTCCTAGAAACTAAAGGCAAAGTTGAATATCTGTAAGTGTTTGAAATTTCAAGCTTTTCATACAGTGTTATTAAATGTGGGAAGAACATAGGCTCATTCAATATTTTTACATGACTATTTGACACAAGACACATCTCCCTTAAGCTCTTTAATGATTATCCTTCAAATTGGTAGCACACACTAGAGCTGATAATCATGAATTTGCCATTGGTGGCCTACACTTATGTTGTCTATTTTTATTTATAGGCCTTAACATTTAAGAATTTTTTTTATTTTCTATTGCATTTAGAAGTCACAGGAAGAGTAAAAGAGGCCAGACACAAATGACTGTATACTGTATGATTCCATGCATGCAAAATTCTGATGAAGAAAAACTAGTGATGAAAAGCTAGTCAGTGTTTGCCTAGGGCTGGAGATGGAGGGAGGAAGGACTGCAAAGGGCCACAGGAAACCTGTGGAGGTGATGAAAGTGATCTCTATTTTTATTTTGATGGCTTTTAAAGTATACAACCATTAAGCAAAGTTTACCAATTTGTATATTTAAATACAAATTACACCTCTATAAAGGTGACTTAATAAATAAAAGTCATAGGAAAATATTTAGAATCCCTCACACTAGAAGAAAGGTTTCTAGCTAAAGATCAAGTTCAATTCTACTCAACTCCCTAAAATACAGAAATACAATTTTTACTGGTGCAAATTAAACTAAAACTAGCATCTTAAAATTGTTGTAGAACTAGGATGTCCTATAAGACAAAAATGAAAATCTGTATTGTTATAAACTTGACACTAAGAGAAATAAAACAAGAAGATGCCAGACAAGTTTGAGGTGCCTGTCTCTTTACAGAAAATGAAATGGGCTATTGCATGCAGAGTTGTCAGGAATATTATAGTTACTGATGGTTCAACCTGAAAATTTTATGGAATCAGATGTTAAAACTCTTCTCAAAACTCCTAATGGAACCAACATAAAGAATTCTTGCTCAGTATTTTCCTTGTACTTCATAAAAATCTTCCATCCCACATCAGAATTTTAGAGTTCACATTATAATTAATTATGCCTACAAAGTGTTGGCACATGCAAAGGGGTCATAGAGAAGGCTTTATGTCTCATATAAAACACCATCACAGGATTACAACATACTATCACACTCATTACAATTTGCCACAGCCTGACAAAATAATCAAATTCACTGGATTAAAACTGAATTATTCTCCTCATTTAACTGGTACAGCCTGCTTCACACATTCAAAGTTCAATTATAGCTATATTTCTTTACCATCTTCCAATCCATTATCAAATCCCTCATATATCAAATAGCTTTAAGTCTAGTATATTTTACTTGAAGTTTTTCCCTCCACCTAAACCATTAAAAGAAAGCAGACTACAGCAATCCAAGGCAGGATAGGTATTATCGCATCCAGGGGAGCGCAGGGTGCCCCTAGGTCTATAGCTGCCTCTGCTTTTTTGCTGCACTTAGTGTCACACCACAGTGTAACTTGAAACTGCTTTCCCAGTCCAGCTCATAGCATAAACATGTAGTTTTAAGAGGTGGTCAACTCCTCTCAGGCTGGGCTTTTTTTGGAATTGACACAGTGAGGCATGAGCTCAAGCCTGAGTCACAGTGAAAAGTCTGAGGTGGACTTTGAGTATTAGTCATGTTTCCTACCAAAAGTCATTAATTTCCTGCAAAATTTTGTTTGGAGGCCAGAAGCATAAGCCTAGCATCTGTCTAAAGCTAATTTTATTCAAGACAATTTTATGTCAGAAGATTCACTGCTCTTCTTTGCATCTGAGACCTGTTCAGGGTAACTCTAGTTCAGGCTTAATAGGTCATTTTAGCTTCAGATGGGAAATGGAGGTTGGGGTACTGATTCCTTTCTTTTCAGAAGGCTCAGAAATCCAGAAAAATAGTCCCAAAGGTGACTCTTAGATCATCAGTGTTACCAAAGACTGGATGGTTTACGCAATAGCCTTTTATTTCTCACAGTTCTGGAGGTTAGGAGTCTCAGATCAAGGTGCCTACAGATTTAGATCTGGGCGAGGGCTGTCTTCCTGGCTCTCCAGAGCTGCCTTTTTGATGTGTTTTCAGACAGTGGAAAGAGAGTTCTAGTGTCTCTTCCTCTTCTTATAAGGACAGTCATCCCTTCATGAGAATCCCACTCAACACCTTATCTAAATTTAATTCCCTCCCTAAGTCCCCATATTCAAATTCTACCATGTAGGAGGTTATTACTTCAATATATGATTTGAAAGGGGGAACTGAACACACTCCAGTCCGTAACACCATCTTTTATCCAAAGTCTTCCCATACGCAGAAATCTTAGGGCAATGATAACTGTGACAAGGGAAAAATGTATTTTGCTAAACTCTAATCATAAAAAAATGTCTATCCATGATAATAAATACAGTTGGTACCCTATTCATATCCTTTTGTTAGTCATCATTTCTGGATCATCTGCTTTCCTCCCAACTGCAAACACTTTGCCTGAGGTATTTTCCTGGACCCAAGTATACAATCTGTCCATACACTGGATAGGCCAGAAGTGCTGAAAAGTTATCGTGCTCAACAAGTACGATATGAACAAGTACTGATGTGAATTGTCAGACATATAACACAGCTCCCTTGTGGGGCAGTAGAGGGAATGCTCTATGGTATTTCAAGCATTCTTCAAAGGATTGGTCTCCATTTATCCACATTGGTAATTTTTTAGATAATTCACTTTTATTAACTTCCTTCTCTTACTCCCATACATCCCTGTCAGTGTCTCCTGAGATAATCTCCCTGTAAACTACTTTTGCTCAAATCTTTCTGTTAGGGTCTGTTTCTGAAACAATGAAAAGTAAGACATACATAGTTCAGTATAACCAAGAAGGCCAAAGCTGGAGAGAAATGTCAGAGACACCATCTCAGAATATGCAGGTCCCTTGGGGGAAATAATAGCACAAAACAAAAGCAGGAAATTTTTAGGAAGGAAAACCAGGCAGGTGGCCAGTAAGCTCTGGTCATAATTGGAGGAGTTAAGAGAAAGGCAAAACACAGAGGAGGAAAAAGTTCGTGTATAAATGATATGGGCAGTTAGCATTATCCCCAGCTACCAGGCAAACGGAAGCTCTAGGGAAGAGTGCGCAGGTTCCTTAATCCTGAATTTGTGCTCTTCAGAGTGCCAGTAATGAGACACCCTCACAGCAGGAGAAACTGCTTTGGCCATGTATGTCTGAATTGCTTCTATATATTACCAAAGTTTATTCTCTCATGCTATCCCAAGAGACCTTTGGAAATAAAGCTTGTCTCTCCAGTAAGAGAGACTTAAAAACACTTAAACACATTCTTTATACTAAGTGTAGTTCAGGGTATTTGATGAAATTAAACCAGACATATATAAGACATGCATGTTTATATTGTTGCCTGTGTATATAAATCCACAAAGCTCTAATAGGAATTGTATTGCTTTATCATTTACAGATGATTACATGGGCTATTTAATCCACAGGGCCATTTTATAAGGCAGAAAGATAAAGAACAGTGTCTTTTCCACTTTAGGTATTGTATATATAGCATCTGTGGGTTTGTGTGTAGGTGGGTTGAGTTACTATGTACAAATTGGGTCACTCAGAGTCACCAGAATCATGACTGAAGACTCAAAGTGAATTACAGCCTAGATTATAAACGCTAGTGTTCCTTCAATTGATTTGACTCTCAGCAATCCCAGCTTTTGGATTCTAAAATATACCTCCAGCCCAGAATAAAGATAATCATATTTTTAGAATTTAAAAATAAAGTGAGCTTTTAACCCGTTTTATTCCTTTTTTTTTTCCCCTTCTGAAACTAGAACTTACTTTTTGTTGGACCAATAAACATAAATTATTCCTCAATAACATTATTTTTTAGAGTTTATTTTTCTATTAGAGGACATTACGGACACTAAATATGTTTGCTATGAACTTGCCATCTGTAAACGGAGAAAACGTCTGAATCAGCTACTTAAATGATATTTGAATGATTGCTTTCTCTCCTAATAAGTAATTTATCTTCTAATAGATAATAGGAAGCAACAACTACAAATTTCTCATCACTACCTTCAGTTTCTGAGGTTGATTCTATTCATTTCCATTTGAATATTTGTCGATTGCTCACTATAGGAAAAGCACTGAGCCATTACTTTGGGGGAAGAAAGTTTGAATAATGCATATACATGATATCTGGCTTAGAGGAGTAATTTGGAGCTAAGTAGAATTTGAGTAATTTGGTCAAGATACTTAACCTTTCTGTGATGCAGTTATCTACATAAAATTAAGATACTAATGTCTAACAATACTTGAAGGTCTTTAGTTAGAATTAAAGATAATGATCCTGAAACATTTAATATTGGGTCTGACATAGTATGTGTTTATTATCATATCAGTAAGAGTAGTTTTTAACATAAAAAAGTTAATGTACATAAAAATATCATAAAGTTGAGCAAGTGGAATTTCACAAAATTCAACAAAATATTATAGTCCCCCACCCCCACCTTCTACCTTTAAATTTAGTTTTGGGGCTCCTATTTCCTTGTTCTTGAAAAGATCCTGGTCATGCCCCAAGGTATTCAATCTTTGATAATTTTTAAGTCCTCTTGTTATATTTAGTCACAAAATACTCTCATATTAGCACTAAATATACAGCAAATCCCGTGTGATAGGAAAATTTTAGTCTTTCTTTGGTTATAGCCTTCTAATCCTGAAGTTTGAGTCAGCTCCAGCTGGAAGCGTGTTGGGGCAAATTTCTCTACCTTGAGATTTTCCTCCTTCTTCTAATATGATCTTTAACCATGATTTCCAAGCCTCTCTATTTTGCAGACAGGGTCTTTACAGAGTTGATCAAGTTAAAATGAATCATTAGGGTGGCCCAATTCAATCAGACTGGTATACTTATTTAAAGGGAAATTTGGGCCTAGAGATAGACAGGCACATAGGGAGAATGCCACGTGAAAATGTGAAGATACAGGATATTTCTGCAAGCCAAGGAAGGTCAGATGTTGTATCAAACCCCAAAGAAGCAAGCCTGAAACAAATTCTTCCTCATAGCCTCAGAAGGAATCAAACTTGCTTGACTGCTTGAACTTGGACAATAAGGCTCCAGAACTCTGAGACAAAACATTCCTATTAAGAAATTTCTATTATTCGCGCGCACACACACACACACACACACACACACACACACACGTATAACTGTGGAGCTTATTTTTCCATTCCAGAACTTAAGATAGATGTATGCTATATATCATATAAATATGTATGTGTATATATGTATTATACATATATAATCTGTTTATGAAATGAAATGGAAACTACTTTCAACCCTTTTAAAAGCCTAGGAAGGTTTTAAAAAAATATTTATTATATTTTCACGCACTTCATATTTTTGAATTGGTAATGTCCCATTTAATATGTTTAGATCATTGTCAAGGAAAAATATCCAAAATTATAGAATAAATTTGCCATTTCCTATCTTACTTATCACTTTATTTGTGTCAATTAAAGTTTTTAAATTTTCTTTTAAGATAACTATTATAATTTTAAAATGATGTCAATGAATATTAAATTTGATGACATACAAGATTCTCTTCTATCTTGACAATTCAGTAACGAACACTTATAAGCTGATGTTTCAGAAGTAATTCTTAAAATTCTTGTTAGACAATAACTAAAAGTTACTGAGAAGCCAGAGTTACCTGATGTAAATTAAAAGAATAGAATTGATGTTTCAAGAAATAAAATAATGGAATTACTAATTTCAAAGAGCACCTCAGTGGAAATAAATTCTTGCATTTTGACTCAAGCATTTCCATTTAGAGGAAGCAGACACATCCTCTAAATACAAATGTAAAAAAGAGCCAAATGAGGTACGATTAGGTTCTGTATAGTCCAGATGTTTGTCTCTTCTTACCCTGAATTCAGAATAGGCATTCTAGAGCAATTCTTAGAGAGAAGCATTTGTACCTACCTTCTCTGAAATAACACCAGCCATCTATTTCTCTTAATTCAGCACATTATTTTCCCAAGAAAGACAAAGAATTAACTTCTTATTCATTTAGACATTCACTCTAATTGTTTTGAACTTTCTTGGCCAAATGGAGGGATCATTTTTCTAGTCTTAAAATAAAACAGTAGCAGAGTTTTTTTTTTTTTTTTTTCTCTCCCAAGAGGAAATTAATTCAGACCACAAAAGGGTTGCACTCCAGTTCAAGGGACTGTGTGAATTAATTAGTGTTAGAAGAAAAATCCTTTTTCTTATTCACATATCTTTTGTCTTGGCTCTTCCAAATAATGACTGCTTTTGTTCAGTGCTTAAAAGGAATGGGGTATGTTTTTCAGGCACATTTGGCGCAGAGAAGGGTTGCATTACATCTCAGGGGAATTACTGTATGTTTGACTTAATAACTTTCTCAAGACATCAATTGTAATTTGAATTCTCATCCAATCAAAACTTAACTTACAATTAAAAACCTTTCCCAATAAATCAATAATGAAATTTAACAGAAGTCCTTCATGCTCTTCTGACAAGTTAAACCTGGCCTCATTAAAACAATCACAGTTCTAGAGATTTTTTTTTCTTTATTTTTATTTATAGTCTCCAGAAATTAGATTGGCAGGTAGACATAAAATTGCCAACAAACTCAAGCAAGAAGTTTTGGAGGAATATTATCTGAAGGGTTTCAATACATCTCAATATAGCACCTACTTTCCAAATAATGTCTCAAAGACTTAGGACTTCTAAGAGGCTTAGCTCTTCTGAAAGCTGTTGTCAATGTTTAAATGTTATAAGCTGGGTCATTTTCATGCTAGAAGAGTACTTGAAAACCCCCCTCTTGGGTTATGGTACATAAATGAGGATTCATCTTACTTTGAGGAATTCAAGAAAATTCTAAACCAGAGAGAGTCTGGTTCCTTCTTTATGGAGAACTTGAATGCCCTTGAGAGTACTTTAGTTCTGTAGAGCTAACCCACTATTTACAGTGCTCAATCCAGGATTATACACAAGCCAGTTCCAAAGGAGTGAGTGGATAAAACAATTATTACTTACATCAACCACACAGATTTCAGCTGCTCCTTCATGAAGCTAGACTATAAAAAATAATGCTTCCTTAATTAGGGTTAAAAAACACCTAACTTTTGATATGCAATTATTCCTAACTGGCCCTTCATAAGAACAGAGAGGGATAATGATTCACAGGATTTGCTGCATATTAGAATCAGTTGGGGAGATTTTCAAGCTCTCAGTGTTCAGCTCTCACCCCATATCAATTAAATCAGAATGTCTGAAGTGGGAGCTAGATGCCAAGAATATTTAAATATCTCCAGGTTATTCCAATGTATCCAAACTTTGGGAACCACTGAAGTAGAATTTTAAAGAAAATTAGTGGCAAAAACACAATCAAGGGCTTTGAAAAAGAAAAAAAGATTACCTAAGTACAACCCATTGGCCCAAATATTTGGAAATGTCTTCTTTTGAAATGGAGTGTGAATATGCATTAATAAAATGATACATGCATCTACGTCCCCACACCCTAGTGAAAGCTAAATGCCCATTTATAATTCTACAGGAATTGAGCATAAATACACAGTGCTTGGGCATATATTTGGTAATGTGTCAAAATGCCTACCAAATATATAAAAGGGATTGATTAGTAAATATTTGTAAAAGTGACTTTGCACACTTTAAGTATTTAGTTCAAGAAATAGTAGCATCCATTAAGAATAACTAATATTGTTTGCACCTGCTCTGCTTTCTCTATAAAAAAGCATCTTTTGAAATCTTGGACAAGAGCACAGCTGCATAAGCACTCAATAGATTGATTTCCAAATATAACTAGAGGTGATGCTGATTTTCAGAGTATTGAGGAGAAAGCAGGAAAGAGGTATTTCACTCTGTGAAATATGCTTGCTCTTCTTGAGAACTATCATGCTTCTCTATAACGAAAGACAAGAAGTATTGTGCATACCAAGACCAAGTTAATCAAGGAAAGAAGTAGACTAATCTACAATTATATTTGAGGGTGCAGCAGAACAATTAATTTGACAAATAATAAAGTTAGATACTATAAATTGGTTTATTTAAGTCTTCAGAATTGGTGATTGAACCACTGAATGCTGGCCTGCACTGAGATGAACAAGATCTGGCTATGCCCCCACTATTAGCATGCCCTGAAACAAATGCTTTCCCACACAGTCTGCAGTCATACAGACAACACAGTGTCTTCTGCAATCTCTTTTTCATGTCTTGAAGCCCCTTCACATTGCTTGTTTCTTGGACCACATGACCACAATACCTACTTGGAAAAAATATTCCACTGCTTCTAGGACCATTTTGAGTCTTATGTGCCCCAATGTTATAGCTTGCACCTGGAATGTCCACTGAACAGTTCATGTGTTAAGCAATGCAGTAATGTCCAGAGTTGAAAAGATTGGATAATGAGAGCTCTGACCTCATCAGTGGATTAATCCATTTGATGGATTAATAATTTTAATGAATTTACTCAAAGGTGGTAAAGATGATAAGGAGGTGGGGCCTGGCTAGAGTAAGTAGGTGAATGGAACTGTGGCCTGGATGATACCTGTCCCTGCCCTCTCCTGCATCTTCTCAGCTGCAATGAGCTAAGTAACTTTCTTTGGTCATTTCCTTCCACCATGTTTCTGCCATGGAACTGACTGACCATGGACTGAATCTTCTGAAACTATGAGTCGAAATAAATCTTGCTGGGTTTGGTGGCACATGCCTGTAATTCCAGCAGCTCAGGAGGCTGAGACAGGAGGATTGCAAGTTCAAAGCCAGTCTCAGCAAGGGTGAGGCACTAAGCAACTAAGTGAGACCCTGTTTCTAAATAAAATACGAAATAGGGCTGGGGATGTGGCTTAGTGGTTGAGTGCCCCTGAGTTCAATTCCTGGTACCCCCCACTAAAAGAAATATCTTTCCTCCTCTACATTGTACTTGTCAGGTATCTTGGTCACAGTGATGAAAAGCTAAACTAACACATCCAGGAAATTTTCTGGACATTATATCTACAACCATTGATATCCTCTGTGGAGCTTTCTATTTCTCAGGGCCCCAAAGAGGAAGGAAGCAGGGGGAGTTCCCTTCTTACTTCATTCATATCTGTGCTTTCATTTTGTCACTCTTTTTTCAATTGACAACTTCCATCTCTTTTTGCTTTCCAAGTGATCTCCCACACTGTAGGTGGCAGCAAGGCTAAGGCTCTGTCCCTTTGCTCTACAGTTCTGAGGGTTAGGGAAGGAGGTAGGTAAAGCATCAGTGAGTGGACGGTGGGAATATTTCCAAATCCTTGAACAATTTAAATTTACATATTCGACATAACTCAAAACCTCCTCCATTTTGATGCTTTTATAAAATCTGACCCTGGATTTCCAATTACTACCTTTCATGGGGTCAGCTGTTCCATCTGCTAGGCCATACCATAGTGATATCGCTTCTGTACCCATTTGCACATCTAGGTCTTTGTTTTGCCATTTTTGTATGATGGAAGATAGGTTCAGTATCCTAGATAATCATGTCTGACTTCTGTTGATGACAATCATAATGCTAATTTATTTTATTCTGTGTTGTGGCTTACAAGTGATATTAAGTTTCCATGGACTAAATTTGGCAAAATATTATATATTTACTTTTTGTTGTATCCTAAATTTACCAATTGGTTTCAATTGACCTGATTTTTTTTAATGTTCTTGTAGTTCTTGATCTATTTTTTCAGGAGAACCTGTTTTTCTTCAGATGACAAAGTCTACTGGTTTCTAAGATTTGATGTGATTTTCACCATACTAATATATTTTTATAGTAAAATTAACCTTTTATTTTATTTCATAAGTCATCCAATAAATACAATATTGAACGTTTTATATTTGCCAGAGAAGATGTCTAACTAGAGACAGAGTTTTGAAGTCACAAGCACACCAGGTGATTTTTTTTTTTTTTTTTTCATAATAATTACCAGGCGATTCTTTCCATAGGACTGGTAGGAATATAGTGTTGAAAGAGAAGAAAAAATTTCAAAGTTTGATCCCCAAGACTTTGAAATAACTAAAGATCAGAAAATGAGCAAATTCCATGAAGGAAGATTAAGATAGAAAGAAAACAAAGATATAATGATATCTTGGAGGCTAAATGAATTTTCAAGGAAGATGGAGTAATCAACTGTGTAAAATGCTTGTAATAAGTTGAATAAAAAAAGAATTGAGATTTGCCTATTAGATTTGGCTGTAAGATGATTACTAGCAACCTTGTAAAGCACAATTTATCTAAGGAAAGAAGGAATATGATTTTTCTATGTCCTGGGCATACAAAGCAGTGAAATTACCTCTCTCCCATTCTAACTTCTAACTTCCAATCTGTGAAATGCCTGATATTATGAAGAGAGAGTGAGGAGAGAGAATACACAGCTCTAAAAAATACCCTGGGTTATGACCAAGAACATTCACCTTCTCTTTGTTACCACAGGAGATTTATATTAGAGGTTCTCAGCTAGGGATCATCTTTTCCAAATGAGCAAAGAACGTGTCTTATGCTTTGCTATTTTCCATTTTCAACTCCTGAAAATGTTCTTGATGCACCATGTGAAGACTATACTTTTAAAGAGGAAACTCCATGCCACAAGTAAAATGTAAGAAGGGTGTCTCTGTGACCTCCATTCCCTCTGCCAATTCAGAAGCTCTGCGAGCCCAATGTGCAAAGGCTATACCAAAGAAGGCAGGGGCTCTCCTTTAATCAATCCAGCCCAGATAAATTGACAGAAGAAAAATAATTAAAATTATCATGCAAGTTGTCTACCCTGGATGACTAGAGGAAATTGATCTCAATAGGCTTAGTTCAGTGTAAGAAATAATCCAGATGTGCATATGTATGAGTGTGTGTGTGTGTGTGTGAGAGAGAGAGAGACAGAGACGAGAGAGAGAGAGAGAGAGAGAGAGAGAGAGAGAGAGAGAGAGAGAGAGAGAGAGAGAGAGAGAGATACAGTACACATACAAAACATAAAATATACTTTTAAAACTTATTCTCCCCCCTAAGGAATTTACTATTTTCCTGGGACCACTCTTCCCTATTTTCCTTTTGTAGTCTACAATGAAGCAGTCCCCTAACTGAACTTTTACTCTTTCCCTCTCACTCTCCTCCTGTCCTGTGGTTTTGTTGTGGTTTTCCTCTCAGCAAGTGGCATCATCTTCTACTTTATAATTCCATCCATAAACCAGAGAGGTTCTGATGCCTCACTCTCAGACACATTCTGCATATCTTCTGTCACGTGGTCTATAGATGCTTCTTCTAGGTTAAGTCTCCAATTCATCCACTCCTTCCACATCTCTTACCTAGTTTAAGCCACTACCATGCCTTGTAAGACCATAGCATTTTTCTGCTAACTTGTGCACGTGTATATTCTTATCTATTATGTTCTGTATTGAATAGTCCCAAATTATTCCTTCTGAAATGTAAATCCCAATGACTTCACTCCCTCTGCTTTAAACTGTTCAATCATCAGCTACATCTCTTCCCTCATCTCAGTCAAACTTCAGTGGCCTTCTGTCAGTTTTTCAGCTATTCCAAACTTCTCTTCCACCTCAGGGCCTGGGCCTCAAAATGTTTATTTTCTTCCTTGTCATTAGCTAATTTTTACTAGTCTTCTAGGTTTGAGAAATTCTACTACCTCTGTAGTCTAAGTCATGTTCCATCTTAAGTACTTTCATTATCTGATTTTTGGCACAACTTATATGCCTCATTTAGTGCCCATTCCCTCTTTCTATTTCAACATCCTTGAGGTTAGAGATTTCCCCCACTCCCACCCTGTAATTGTGGTGCTTATAATAATATCTAATCTGCACTGGGCATTTTATAATTATTTTTTATGTCATCAGTGATTAAAACATTCATTGATAAGCTTTTACAGTACTAATGAAGTCTCTTATGTACCTATTCAGAACAGATGTGAAGTGTAAACTTCATCCAAATCAAATAGGTCCTTCTCTCAGATGATTCTCAGTTACCTGGGATGTAAGAGGCAGTCACAGGAATGTACAGGAATGTGATTCTTTTTTGAATGTTTTGAATGTTTCATAATTTAATTTAGGTTTTTTTTTTTTTTTTTTTTTTTTTGGTGCTGAGGATTGAACCCAGGGGTGTTTAACCACTGAGCTACACCCCAGCCCCTTTTCATTTTTTCATTTTTTTATTTTGAGGATCTAAGTTTCTTAGTACTTTGCTAAGTTGCTAAGGCTGGTCTCGAATTTGCGATCCTCCTGCCTCAGGCTCCCAAGTTCTGGGTTTTTTAAAAAATCTTATCTTAGGATCATACTGGAGCTCTTTTCTTTCTTCCAAGTTTGGCTCTTTATATTTCTTGAAAAGATATTAATTTTCATTTATTAAGTTGTCTCTACCCAATACATATGAGACATAATGACATTATCTCCTAAGTCCCTAGCAACAGATAAACAGAATTAACCTATTCTTATTGAGACATCTACTCCCAACTAAGTAAAATTGGAGTTTACTTTCTTCTGGCTTTTTCCAAGCTCAGTCTTACTGAAGAATGGTAAAGTCAGCCATAACATAAACCTATTTCTGGGTGCAAGCTTAAGACTGTTGCTGACTTTCTTGAACTTTTACTCTTAAATAATTGGCAGCTACAATAAGAGAAATACCATTGTCATTTCACTGGTCTAACTTAAAAAGAGAGAGAGAGAGAGACAGAGGGAGAGAGAGAGTGAGAGAGGGAGAGGCTGCCTCATATGGTGCTAAAAGTGGCTTTTATGCTCCTGTGGCAATTCTCTGTCTAATCAGAGGGCTTTCTTAGGCAAAAAGGAGAACCCTTCAGCTTACAAAGGTCTTTTGCTCTCTGGCCATCTCTAATATATTTCTGCCTGCTCCTAACAGCCTCAATCCCTCTTCCTAGTCAGAGAAAAGATTTCTGCACAATGATCCTTAATTAAGATACTGTCCCCAGAAGCTGTCAGCTGCTGTAATTTAGAACTGCAGACATTTCTCATGAGAAAAACAACTATACATAACTACAACAATTAAATAACACTATTTACATAGTCATAATAACCCACTAAGAAGTGTTGTTATCTTTTTTCTCAGAATAATTTGAGAGACAATTCAGTATGTATAAGTGGAATTTTAACCTTAGTGCACAAAGCAAGAGAGATGAATAGAAGTCTTTAAAGTTTCAGGCTTTTGAATCTATGATAAAGCATTTTTTGGGGGTTTGTTTTTGCACAATGCTAATGCTGATGACGACAATGGTGACATTCATCAACATTTATTGAGTGCTCATTGTATGCCATACTCTGAACTAAACATTTGCAATTATAGTCTAATTAACTCTTTTACCTAGATAGACATTATTTTCCATATTTTCAGGTGAGAAAACTGAAGCTTTAGAGAGGCTAAGAAAATTCTTACCACCAACTACTCTTTCCCACTCTACTTTGAAATTATATGATTTCATTACCAGAAGGTCTAATGTGTTTCAAATAAATTATCCTAAAATTAACTTTGCTATATGGATTTGTATGTGCAGGTCAAAGAAACACCTACCATATTTTTGCCCTAAAATCTTGAGATAGAAAGAGCAGTGGTCTATAACTCATCAGTGGTCTCATACCCAGCATTTGGCTTATGATGCCGTGAGTGCCACATTGCCACATGGCTTCTGTTTCCTTATCTGAACATTTTGAAACTGGACAGTTTCTAAGGCCCTGCAACTCCATGAATTTAAGATGACTGAAGATATTTAAATTTCCATCTTGAGATTGGAATAGCAGAGTGAATCTTATGCTCTCATAGGCCAACTCCGTGTGCAGCCTTTGATCATTTCATGAGTGGCAAAGTGATACTTACCTTTAAATTTCTGCTGGCTATTTCCAGTCACAACCCACTTCTTGAGTAATGCCTCATGCCATTTCAAAACAGAATCAGGATGCCATTTAGAGCAACAACATTGCCCTGCTAGATGATCATCAGTGTCAGGAGATGAGGCAGATTCCTGTTGCTTGATCAAGATGTTTAAAATCCCATTCTGCACAAACGGAAATGCTTGGAAGGTATAATGAGAGGTAATAGTAATTTTTAGATTGCCTGTCAACCCTAAGCCCATTTCTATCCATCACGGAAATGATATAACTTTCACTTCTCCTGCTTTTTTGATTTGCATAACCAACAGCATCAATACCACCCACAATTTTTTTTTTCCAGCTTTATACTTAAAGCAGAACTTTGATTTATAATGCCTTAACTGGCCTTGGTCTATTAATTCCATTTTGAAAAATGTATTACTCAACTACCAATTAAGCACAGAAATAAGTAATGAAATGAAATACCAAATAAAAGGTTTATGTATTATCTCTAACAATACTCTTGGTATTTTTGTGCAGCTTTATGGAAACATAGAAGCCATCTTGTTATAGTCGCTATCATCTGGTTTTAATTTACTGTGCCTTATACTTCTAAAATTCCCCTCCAGCAGAGTGGAGAAAAACAGCTGTTTTAGTGCTAGTTGATTCTGTGTATCAAATTAAACATTCCATATTATTATTATTATTATTATTATTATTATTATATTTCTTTTTAAAAGTTCATGTGTGAGTTGAGATGTAAGGATTAATAGAGTTATTGGTCACTCTTTAAAAAGTTTTAAATGCAAGGTTATGGCAAAAGAAGGTGTGGTACCAGGGGAAAGCTGGCTGACCTCCCAGTTTGGTCCCCTGAAAGATGGCTTTTTCTCAGTGGATTTGCCACAGATTCATAGGAGGCTCTCAGCCTGAAAGATTAAATCTTTCCAGAATTTTGAAGGGTTCAACTATCTACTATATTCTGAACTAAGCAGGTTGATGTTTTGTGCTTATAAAACTCACAAGAGACCAAGGTTTAAAAAATAAACCAAAACAAAACAATGTCAATTCTTTAATTAATGAGAAATATGACTTTTAATATAAACCGTTCTTGCTTTTATCCAAGGCCCAAACCTACACTTATACCTGTATCTTAGTCTTTCTTTCTAACATTAGTACTTGGCTCCAAAAATTTTCCAACTTTCTGCTCTAGCAACAAATTGTCCTGTTATTGAGTAATTCTTATCGTCAATATGCATACTACAATGGCCCCCTTCTTAACAAAAGCCCTCCTTTGATTTAATATTTCCCTGGACATTTCTCTGCTACCTTTACCAATAAAATTTCTCAAGGAAGTGATATACACACTTCTTGTCTCTACTTTCACACTTCCCATTTTCTCTTTAATCTGGATAGGATCTCTTCTTCCTACTTATTGCTCATTGCTGACTGCCACAAAATGAAGTATTTTCCTGGGGCTCCATATGCCCTGTGTGTTGTTCTGATAACAACATGGCTAACAGAATGATTCACATCATTGCCACATGGATGTCTAGTAGGCATCTCAAGCATAACAGATAAACGGCCCATTTTTCTCTCAATCTTCTCACTCTTGGTAAATAGTACTGCTATCAGCTCTAATCATTCAGGCCCAAACTTGTGTGTTATCTTTGTAGATTTTCTTTTCTCCTCTTCCCATTTATGACCAATCCAACAGCAATTCTGACCTGCTTTTATTTTAAAAGTATATCCTGCATATACTTTCTATCTTTAAAAAAAATCCTACATTGCTTCTCATGATTTCCATTGCTTCCCACGTAGGCTAAGTCACTGTCTTGACTTCAAGGTTTCTAGGAATACTTCAATGATTCTTAAAACTGTGTTTCATAAACACATGCCTATGTATCATCTGGTGATATTAAATGCAGATTCTGATTTAGGCAGTCTGGACATGGCCTGAGATTCTGCATTTCTACCAAGCAAGATCCCAGGTGATGCCAGTGTAGCGGGTCCACAGACCACACTAGGAAATGAATAATCAAGTATAAGATGTTTCAGATAATGATTGGACTATGAGGAACCTAAAAAGGAAATAAAAAGCATCTACTATTAGATCCCCTTCTGTCAAACTTTTTTTTTTTTTTCCAGAGTGATCTTTTACAATGGTGCATCAGATCATGAATCTCCCTTTCTACTCATTCACCCAAACTTCCACTTCTTTGGCTCCCCATTATACTTTGAATAAAATCCTGTTGTTTAGCACAGGGCTTATATGATCTAGACTCAGAATGTATCTCTTTAAGTCTAATCCTAACTTGTGTTCATCCTGCTCAGTATGAATGTTCTAAAGTGGCTTTCTTGACATAACCAACATTTTTTCCCCTCAGGGCCTTAGGACTTCTGTCTAGATTAGAGTACTGTTCTCCTCAATGTTCTGGTTTATGCTAAATGATACCAAAGGAGGATGTTTCTGACCATGTTTTCCCATGTGGGAAAATATGGTAAGAATTATTTTGGATTTTTCCTAGTCAGCTCAATATGATCAATCACAAGAGTCTTTTTAAGAGGCAGACGGAATGATCATAGTGAAAAGATGTGACGATGGAAATAGAAATTGGAATGATATATTTTGAAGAAGAAGGAAGTGGCATAAATCAAGGAATGTAGGAAGACTGTAGAAACCAGAAAAGGCAAAGAAACTTAGATATAGAACATCTAAGAGGAACTTGGCTCTGTCAATACTTGGGTTTTAGTCAGGACTCATTTCAGATTTCTGATCTCCAAAAATATAAGATAACAAATTTGTATACTTTAAGTCACCAAGTTTGTTATGATAGCATTAGGAAACTAAGAGGTGATCTGAAACACTTTATGCTGGCTTATTCATATGCTAATTTGTTTTCATTTTCTCCATTAGAATTTAAGGTCCACCAGTGGTTAGAATAGCATTGACACATAGTTGGTGCCAAATAACACTTAGTTAAATGAATGAACTATGTGATTGGATGTTTATATTAGTGGACTTGGATAGTATATGATCAAGATCTAAATCAGGAAAACAGAACCAAAAGATACAGACACACAGACAAGTACACACAGTCACACACAGATTTTACATTATGCAATTGTGGAATCTGGTTAGACAATCTCTGCATTGCTCATCATCTTCATATATGATCTTAAAAGTTCACAGGACAAGCAGCTGGAATTGAAAATTGATATAAATTGGGAGAGAGTAGGAACACACTGGAATGACTCCATGAAAACTGACTGAAGCAACAGTTCTTTTTGCTTCTGACTTAAACGAGGCAGGTGTCCTGAGAAAGTCAAGGGGCAAATTGTTATGGTGCTAAATACACAAATCTAGCCCAGGTATTGGTGCTGCTCAGGGAGAACTGAGAAAAGGTGGAACAGTTGTAGGCCGGGTTCCTATCTGATACAAATGACATGAGCCAGAAGGTAAAAATAAATACACAGCAAATTCAGAAGAATAATTCAGCTTAAGAAGTGAGGATGTTATAAAGTCTCTACTACATTTTGTCTCTTAAGATATCAGATTTAAACCAAGGAATGGGATGGGATAACTGGGATAAAAGTGAGAGGGAAATGAGAGGGAGGGAGGGTACGAAAAATGGTGGAATGAGACAGACATCATTAGCCTATGTACATGAATGATTACACGAATGGTATGAATTTACATTGTGCACAACCATAGAAATGAAATGATGTACCCCATTTGTGTACAATGAATCATGATTCAGTAAAAAAATTTTTAAAAATATCAGATTTATAAAAATTTGCTTAGTGACCAAAAATTTACAACAAAGGGTAGTTAGTATATAATCAGGGTGTAGTACTATCAGATTTTCATTGTTTTGTTATTGATGCATCTCCATAATGGACACGCATGCTCACCCACCCAGCCACATGCACCCATGCATCTCCATCAGGCATCAGGAGAGCTCCTAGAACAGCACAGCACTCTGCCTCCACATTCCCCCACCTCTGCCTCACACCAGCTTCCTAAGCCTTCTCCCCAGCATTAAGAAATATGTCAAACCCCTGAACATATCTCTTCGTTTACAAATATCAGCTGTAAATTAAGACTGAACTGAAGTAAGGCAAATTCCTGTGGAGCAGTCCTCCCTACAAGCTTAGCTTAACTGACATTTTAAGAAGGTTTTTCAAACTACAACACTTCCTTAGGACAAAAATACTTCCTGTTTGGATTAAGATAGTGCTTACATTGTATCCAGTAATGCCTTTTTATTGTTCCCCATCTTAATAACTGGATTGCGTGGAGAACATGTGGTAAGACTTATAAGTAATAGTATAATTCTGTTCTTTTTCCCTTCTTACTGAAGAAAGTTTCAGGTAAAATGCCAACCTCTGTACTGGTTATTAATTTTTTCTTTTTTACTTTCCTAATTTTGAGATAGTTCATATTCTGAATTGTTCGATGTACTTTGCTAATGAGAAATAAGGCACTAATGAAAATGCATTAATACAATAGTACAATTTTAACATTGCAAGTATATTGAATTTTACATAAACATTTTTGGCAAGCATTGCAATAATTCTTTTCCAATGTCAAAGCTAGATAAAGAACACAATATTGGACTCCATATACATTTATATCTTTCTTATATTTAGCCAGGCTTGACACTGGAATCGTCTTTGATTCTTTCCTTCCCCATACCACTTAACAGCAATTCTTTGAAATTTCTTTCTTATAACCATTATTTTTATCTCTGCATTTGTTTCCATTCTTACTGCCTCTGCACAAACTAAGTACCCATCACCTCACTCTTTGGTCCTTTTGGTAGCCTTCTTTGAAAACCCCTAGCCTCAAATTCTCGTCTTTTCCTCCAGGTCATTCTGTAAAATATCACCCAATTACCCTTTATATAATATTGCTTCCACTAGGGTGCTGCTTATAAACGTTTAATGTCCTACCACTGTCCAAAAGATGAACTAACATTCTCTAGACTCACACAAAAGATTTATCCATCTCCTCTATTCATTCTGTGTTTTTCACTTTGCCCTGAAACTGTAGAAAAGAATTAGAATAATTACCAGAGCCAATGAATTGAAAGAAGCCCAGATAAGAACTTGAGGGATGGTGGAGGATGAGGAAAGATACAGCAAACGTCAGGTTTGGGAGGGTTTTAGAAAGTTACAAGGTAAAGAGGAGATAGATTTCAATGGCAGCTATACTGCAACTGAGGTATTGAGAGAAAAGGACAGAGAGAGAGAGAGAGAGAGAGAGAGAGAGAGAGAGAGAGAGAGAAAGAGAGAAGTGATACAAAGGAATTTTAAATGTTTTACTGTAGATTTTGAGTAAAAAACTTTCCACTGTCATCATTCAGGAGAGATAAACATTAATTTAACATTTGTTCTCTGTCCAGTGATCTTTTAAATGTGACCTATACGTTGTGAGGTGCCCTCATGAAGTCTTTTACTCAAGAGTTATAATAAAAATGTAAAACTGGATGAGCACCATAAAGGAAGAGGGTCAGCTATGATGTACCTATGACAGAGGGTAGATTAGTGGGCTAAAGAACACTTTTTTGTGAAAGTGAGATTTATGCAGAAACTTGTCAGAAGACAGTTGTGTAAATAAAAGGGGTAATTTCAAGTGTTTAGCACAGTGCATGACAAGTAAATAATAACAATATTATGAATATTGTTTTAGCAGTCATATAGGGTAAATCTAGATTTTAAAATTGTTCGGGGTAGAGCTCATGTGTTCTACTCACTTTGAATTCTTGTCGCGCCTACCTTTCTGCCTTGCAGTGAGGTGTGGCTAGAAGAGCACAGTGAGAGTCCTGCAGACAAGGGTGAAGACGTGGCTTCCGAGCTTCCGACTGGAGGGAGATTTCAAAGTGGGATCCAATGTTCTTATTTGTGAAATAAGAATTATATTACTCACTTCAAACAATTTCTGGGATCATTAAAAATAATTAGCATGCCACCTGGCATAAAATAGATGTATGGTGAAAGAGTTTTTATTGATGCCATTTTCATATTTCTATGTGATGAATTTGTTTATAAAAATGAAGAAAGTTATACAATTAAAATAAGAGCCAATGATTTTAAGTGTTTGCTAATTTTGTTGGAGGTAAGAGTGATGTTTACATCATCTATAAAGAAAAAGTCTGATTAATATAGAAATAACAAGTAATATTAATACAGTATTGATATCTTAGTGATTACACTTTTTAGAAAAAAATGATTTGTTAACCAGTTTGACAAAAGGTTTAAAGAGGAAAACACAAAAATCACCTATTATCTTCTTAGTCCCTTTTTAGAATATGTTTACAAATAACCAAATTTTCATATATGCTAACCATTATAATCTACTATCTATTAATTAGAAAAGTGCTTTAAAAGTCTACAAAAATGTTATAACATTTCACTTCTTTTTAGTTTAAAAACAATTTATTATTTTAACAGATATTAGTAAATTTTCTATTTTGAATGTTTTTTCTTTTAACTAAATCATTCATTTAATTAGATCATTGTGCTTATTGTTTCGTGAAGACTGTGACATTTATGCTATTTGTTTTAATATGCCTTATATTTTTTTAACTTATATATTTTTAAGGCAGTGCATGCCTTATAAAGGGAAGAGTTATAGACTGTGTACTATAGAGGTGTGTTCCTGACTCTCAGGGAAAGGTATTACTTTGGATGATTTTTATCTATAATTACATTTCTTTTCTGCTGTCATGGATAGCCTGATCCTCATTATAATATGTATTGCTTCATATTCACTAAACTATACAGGAAAAAAAAAAAACTTTGTTTATAGTTTGAGAAGAGTTTTGAAATTACTACATGAAGATACTTGAAACTTTTGCCTCATTGAAAAGCACTAGATGTTTTGAGAAAAATCAATAAACCATATTCCAACCATAACCCAAAGGGAACAAAGTTATTGAGGTTTGAAATAGCTTACCCCAAAATCATAATTCCTGTAGCATGGGGATTTGTGAGTACCATTTGCAGCAAACAGCTAATCATACTGTACTTGGTGAATTATTTTCATTATATAAAATAAACTTAGTCATTGCACATTATAAGAAATGTTCAAATCTTTTCATTAAAAATGCAATGCTATGCGTGCTATTAATTTTTAAGATGCATCACCAACTGGGTCATGAATATTAACTGAACACATTTGTTCTACTCTTGAAAAAAAAACAATATTAATTCATAGTTAGTGTAGAATCTTCAACTTCACAATTTAAAACAGAAGGCAGTCAAACTACACATGGTTCTCTTCACTTATTCACTTGACAATTCATCACAAAATCTCAAATCATTCAAAAAATTTAGCATGGGTATGATAGCTTCTCTGACATCTGTTATCCACTATTCACAGTCCCAAATAAGAAATTCTCTACTATTTCTTAGCTTCAGAGATTGTGATGTGACTGGTTGCCAATGGATGGCAGAATGACTTCTTATGTGTGTATCATGTATGCATATAAATTCTGTCCATTCAAGAAATGTCTTCTATTAAAATTTGTAGCTAGTCAGATCCAAGTATCATTAGGTTTGTGGGGCTCAAAAGATGACGTTTATGAAGACACATTTTCAAAATAGAAAATTCTATTTACAAACATGGTCTTCTTTGAGAAATGAGGTTTTTAATGGGCATTTTCTAATTAAAAATAAATAGATATGACTCATATTCCAAGAGACTTGGGGGGAAAATGAGGTTCATTTGTGATGTATTTACTATTAAAATATAAGAAAAAAAAAAACTATTGTCTTTTACCTTTATTTCCAAGCTTTGTCTTTTTCTAACTTCCAAACTTTGTCTATGTATAACTCCAGACTTGTAAAGAAGGGCACAAATAAAATCAGCATTTCTAATATAACCATGTATGTGCTGTATAAGATGTCTGAGCAAAGTGCTTTGAGGTCAAAGACTATGTATAGAATCATCATTTTTGTGGCCGAGGAAAAGAAGAGATGATTGGATAGCATTTGAGTCCATCTTGTTTGAACTTTCCCTGTTAGTTAAATTCTGACTCTACTTCTTCCTTATCTGCATTTGAAATAGTTTATTTTGATGATTTAAAAAAGTGCTTTACACTCATCACTTTTTCGTCACTATGTTTATGTACAGTCACTATTGTAGTCATTAATACATTCTACGCATTTTATTCATGTATCTCTTTTATTGTCTAATATCTTTCCACACCAGAATTTGAACATGAAGACAGGGGTTGTTAGTTGGGATTGCTGCCATATTCCCAGACCCTAACAGATGATTGGCAGAATGTGTGTTCAGTAAATACTTACCGAGTGAATGATTTAATATATGTAAGATAAATAATGGAAAATTTTCCAAAGATGTGTCAAATTTCTACTGAAGAAGAATCAGAAAGAAGACAAAAATCTGTAGTCCTATCAAACTATGTGTAATATTTTGCTGTGCATACTTAAAGATTTTTTGTGTGTATTTACCTTATTGCAATCATGTAACATAAACCAAATTGCACATTATGATTAGGACAGTTTTCCTGATTAATATAGCTTGCTACAGACTATTTTGAGACTATGAAGGGGAAGAGGATCAGAATAAAAGTCACTGGGAATATTACTACAAAGAGTACATCTGTGAACATCTATTTTTCTTTTTAGTCTGCACTTTTTTTTTTTTTCATGCCACTTCTGCTTTTTAAAATGTTTCAATCCATTCACATTTTCTTTCTTTCCTCCCATTTCCCTGGTTAAAGCCATTATTGGTCTTTAACCTCTTGCTTGGATTATACAATTGCTTCCTGAATTACTTCCTCCATGTGCAGTCTTGCCTTTACTCCATCCTCAACTTCTGTTTTTAGTATCATTTGTTTTCTTCTCATGAGAGGCAGAATGATTTCTTCCACAAAATATTTACTTACTATAGTTGCCTGCCTGATATTCTTCAGTGGCTTCCAATTGACCTTGGGATGAAATCCTTACAGTTCTTGCATAGTATGGTTGGCAACTGTCTCCAGCCTCATGCCCTGTTCATCTTTCATTTGTATGAGCCAGTGTCTTCCCTGTGGGCATTTAATGAAATATTGCCTAGGGTGGATTGCCTTTATTACCTATCTTTGCTTGGTTAATGCTTCTCCTCACAAATTTCAATTTAAATGCTTCATGGGGGACCTTCCCTCACCACCAAACACAGTGCCTGTCGCATGGTATCATAGAATTCATTGCATTGTATTTGTGTTTTCATCACATCCTACTATTTAGACTGATTTTTAAGGACATTGATCACAAGATGCAAAAAAAGAGATAAGTGACATACTAATTGTAATCAGATCACTTAACTGTCATTTGAAATTTTAAAATAGCATGATTCAGGTTAATGAGTTTTACAGAAGGAGAAAAATTATCACTCAAGATCCTTGGCAATGAAATGGTCATTATGTTGTTTCATGAAGGTTTTGTGCAGAAAGAAAAATACTTTTGTGAAATAAATCATCCAACAACATCTCATCAATTGTAGTACTGGTATAATCCTAATAGTATAAATGTAATAGCAATTGTTGCTCCTGTCATTGTTCTAAGTTAGTAATTCTCAACACCTGGTTGGAGTGGACAGTAAGGGGAGATGATTGAGATTTTAATATTAACCAAAATGGGTGTGAAGTGAAAAGAGGTGAGGAAATCTGTCCTAGCTTATAATAAGGAATTTTGAAATTTTTCATATTGACATTGGAGAGTCTCATATATATGTTTAAATATATATGTATATATATGTGTATATATGTTCATATATAAAATATATATATATATATATATATATATGGCGGTGAGATACTGAGATAACTCCAGCCTTCTCGTAGCATCCAGCTACATGGGACTAGGTTCTGTCATTTGGATGTGTGTGGAATCAATTAAAATAACTTCCCCTCCCATCTCTCTCTTTCCTATCATGAACCATGTAGACAAGGAAAGAACCTTAGTGATAGCAAAGAAAGAATGAAAGGAATCTGGTCCCTGAAACCTTTAAGAGGAGAGCAGCTTTATTAATTCAGACTTTATGTTTGAGAGAAATACATTAGCTGTTGATGCCATTCTAATCTTGAGCCTTTCTATTTCATTAACTGAACTGTTGGGCAATTCGAACAAGTGGTCAAAAATTACAATACAAATGGATTTGGATGTGATACTGGGAAAGGAATAGCAGCAGATGATGACCAGCTGAAAGGAACTGCAAACAGATTCCTCAGTAGAAGCACCCACATGAGTTTTCCAATCTCATTGTCTAATAAAAAACTCTAAATCTGGTTCTTAGTCTCTCTGTCATTTGCACATTCTTGTTTCTTGGAAGCTCTTAACGTGCTGAGCAAATATGATTTTTTTTGAACCTGGCTTGCTTGTTTTCCTTCTTTTTCTTTCTTTCATCTGTCTTTCCTAGTTTTTCAATCTATTTTCCTTTTTAATGTATTTTAAGCATAGGCAATAGATATTTTGAAAATCAAATATCTGCTTTAGAGAGGAAGAAGGAGCTTCCAGTTTCATAATGAGACTAGAATTTCTTTTTGGAGGATAGTGCAAAGAGGGTAAAAGTTGAAAAGTTCTGGCAAGAATGATGAACAGCCTGGATCTGCTGAGCTCATCAGACTGAAGCTATGAAAGGCCTGAGAGTCTCTAAGATTCAGAGGATGGTCTTTGTCACAATTCATTTGGATAAAGTGTTTTCATTATTTACTTCTCCATAAAAATCACAATAAAACTTAGTGGCTTAAAATAACTACAAGCATTTGTTAGTTTCTGTCAATTGGGAATTCTGGGAGGACTCTGTTTGCCTTTTTTACTTAGGATCTCTCATGCAGCTGTAGTTAGATATCTATCTGCTGGGGCTGCAGTCATCTGAAGGCTTGACTGGGGCTGGAGGATCCATTTATAAGGATGCATACTTATGTAGTTGGCAAGTTGGTGCTTCTGATTGTTTATGGCCCTTACTTTCTCTTTAAGTGGTTGTCTCCATGTTTAACTGTTCTCAGTACAAGGTAGCTGCCTTCCCCAAAAGCATACAAGTCAAGAGAGCAAGGTAGAAACTGCAATGTCTTCAATATTTAGTCTCAGAAATCACACACCAACACCTTTCTGTATTTCATTGATAACCTCTGTCACTCCTGATTTAGTGAGGAAGTAGAGTGTATAAGAAGGTGGTTGGGATAAGGGGTTTTACAAAAGTAACCTAAGGATATCAAGAATTAGGAAAAGTGGAATGAAATCACTGAGATGGAATCCTAGTTCTGAGTCCATATCTTAGGACATTCTGTCCTTCCTAACCCGTCCATTCTTTCCATGTTTACCTTTGATGTGTGTTGGGTTAGTGGGGGAAGGGGATTCCTTTAGATAATAAGGCATTAAGTTATGCTTTGAAAGACATTAATAGCAGTAAGATTCTTCCAAGTGGAGCAGGATCGTAAGGAGTAATAATTGCCTCTCAGAACCAGAGATGAAGGTGTTTTGAATGCTGGAACCCTACCCTGGTGGGCTACAGTCACCAGAAAGTAGAGAACCAGACTGCACCATCCTCTGATGGTTTTTATGATAATGAATTATGACTTTATTGTTCTCCACCTACTGATTTGTTGGAACAAATTTATCAACACTTGTGTATTTTGTAGCTATCTTTTGTTTCTCAAGTTTGTGAAAAAAAATCGTTGTAGTTGTTGATTGACCTTTAATTTAATTTATTTATATATAGTGCTGAGACTAACCCAGGGTCTCATACATGCTAGGGAAGCATTCTTCCACGGAATCACAACCCCAGCTCCAAATTCCCCATGTTAATAATGAGAATAAAATTTATTAAATACTCAAAAGTCATAGTAGTTCATAAGATCAGGGGTCCATTTTTCTCAACTTCCTCACAAAATTTCAATAGAAGAGTTCCTCTTGTCTCCATTTTATCTATTGCAACAATGTGTAGGTTTGTGATAAAATTGTTTTACTGCTAAAAAGGTTAGGAAAATGCTGATCTATATCATCATTTTAAATAGCTGTATCCTGTGTATGAATGTAACATAAATTATTAAAACAATTCTCTATTGTGAATACTTCGGTGGTTTCTTGCTTTCCCTTATAAACATTGCTGGGTCAACTGTTTGTATTCATCCCTAATTACTTATTCATCTCAATTCCTAGAAGTATAATTCCTGTGTTGAATTATATATTCCCTTTTAAAGTTTAAGAAATAAGTATTGCCACATTGTCTTCTAGAAACTAAGCCCCATTTGTATGTATACCAGTATTGAATGCTGGGTTCTCCATGCCCTTTCCAATGCCAAATATTGTCATTAGTAAAATATTTTCTATTTTGATTGTTTATATAATTTTAAATGCATCATGCTGAATAGTTTTGTTTGTTATCCATTTGCATATGTCCTAAGGTGAGATCTTCTTTCCTTTGCATAGATTCCAGGAAAAAATTGTACTAGGGAATCACTGTATACATTAATTACTGTCTTCTAAGGAGAAGACATCCTGTAAAGAGTTCTTTCTTTGCTAAGGGGGTGCTTTGTTTAAGGACATAAATTGAAGTAGTTACTAGAAGGATAAATTGCTCATCATTAAGAAAAGAGACATAATGTAACAGCAAGACAGATGGTAGAGAAAAAGGACAGGTGGATAGAAAAAGAACTGGTGATGGTTAACTTTGGGTGTCAACTTGACTAGATTGAGGAATGCCAAGAGAATTGATATGGTATTAATTCTGTGTGACTATAGTGATATTTTCCAGAGAAGACTGTGTGTGAATCAGTGAATGAGTGGAGAAAGCCCACTTTCAATGTGAATGGGCACCATCCTATTGACTAGGAACCTGGATGGGACAGGAAAATGATTCTTCCTTCTGGATTCCTGCCCCTGCCCTTGGATATCAGACTCCAGATACTTCAGCTTCTGGGCTTTGGTACTTGTACTAATAGCCTTCTAGGAGCTCTTGTGTCTTTGGCTTTGGACAAAGGGCTACACAATTTATCTCCCTAGGTCTGAGACTTACAGTTTCTTGAACTGGGCCAGGTTTTTGAAATCTGTGGCTTTGCAACTTGCAGATGTCCTATTGTGGAACTTTTGAACCTCTGTCGTTAGTGAACCAATTACCTAATAAATATCTTAAATATATATTCTATTGATTCTGTTTTCCTGGAGTAACATGATCAATGGAGAAGATGATATGGAAGGAAGAGTTGGTAGAGAGAATGGCCTGGGGGAAAGTGGTCATAGGAAGATTGGAGGACAGAGAAGAACAGTGACCAGTGCACAGGGGGAAAGTTTGGGGATGCGTTTAAAGGCATAGGGTGGCCATATATCTCCACTTTCCCTAGATAATCCTTGTGTACATTTTGATCCAGGGAAATTATTTACTTATTTATTTTGCAATACTGGGGATCGAACTCAGGTTCTCATACTTGCTAGTCAAGTGCTGTACCCTAAGCTACATTCCCAGACATCCAGGGAATTATTAAAGTGCCCTGGTTTAGATAATAAAATGTTATTACTTTCTAGAAGTTTTCCAAAAAACATTTACAAACTAGTTTGTGATATAAGTAAGCATCTGTTTGCCACACAGGCTTCAGTATAATGTCCATTCTTGTCTAGCACAGCATCATTTCGAAAAGTATTAAGTGTCTGCAATGTGTTAATCACTGTACCAGGCACTGATGAATTAAATACAATTAAATACAAGATTACTCAGTGCAGTCCAGAATCCAATCAAGATAAAAATGCATAAATTCACACATAAATTTATTAATTATAAAGTGCTTAATTTATAGACATTTCTATGATACAGGGTATAGGGTACGGAGGAAAGAATCATCGATGATACTGAGATCAAGGAAGAACACCTAGAAGAATGTTCTTGAGTTGCTTTTGAAATATATATTTTGAATATCTTGAAATAGAAATAGCAAGTGAGAGACATGTGGTGGAATATGTGTGTACAGGCATTGAGGGTTAACAGAGTAGGCTTGGAGATTGTAAAGTGTTCAACTTATCAGAAATGTGTGCTTAATAACCAACTTGCATGAAGTTATGTGTATTGTTTTAAGAGGTAAATAATAAAAAAAAAATTGCTCAAATAAAGGAAAAGCCATGAGTAAAGACCATGAGAAATAAAAGACTGGGTGTTTGAAGGTAATGGTTGTTCAATATGTATTACTCTTTTTTCTTTTTCCTTTACTGATTTTCTTCTTTTCATTCTTCTTGCTCTCTTTTCAATTTTCTGGTTCCCTGCTTCAGGTTTTATTCATATTTTCTTTCTCCTATGACTTCATCAATTCCTTTAATTGGAATTTGGACCGGGGATGAAGGTACAGAGACAGAGGGCAGATAACCACTGAAAGACAGAGGATAGGTGGTTGGCCACACTTGTTTTTCATATTTAGATAGAAGGGGGATTATTACTTTATATACTGTGTCTTTGGGTTTAAAAAATTACATTCTCTGATAGAGTTTCAGGATTACAAGGATTAGCTATCCTTAGATCAGCAAGAAGGAAGAAGCAAATAATATCCATAGAGTTGCCATGAGATGTGCTAGTCTATAATTAAAATTTCTAATTCTGCAGCTGATTTAATTCTAATTCCGGGGTTTGAATCCCGGCTCTGCCACCTATAAGCTGAGTGATCTTGGGCAATTTATTTAATCTCATTCATAGCATCAATATATACTTCATAGATTTGTTGCAGGAAACAAATGAAGAAATTTGTATAGAGTACTTAGAACAGTACCTTACAATAAGGACTCAAAAATAGTAGCTATTATTACCAGTATTATCATTAGCTAAAGTTTTGTCTCAAAACCTGGCATTTTTATGGATCCTTGTTTTTATATATGGCCATATATATGTAAAATATATTTATTTTTCCCCAAGCAATTATCCTAGTTGTTTGATATTATCTGTAAACATGTTCTGAATTCGATCTATGTAAATATAGTGAAATGAATTTAAATAATTAACTTAGAGACATGGAAAGTCATAGGATAGACATCTGCATTTACTTTCGAAATCTTCCATAATCTGAGGTGCTCATGTCCAGCTTACTTAATTTCTTTTCTCTTCCTTATTCTTGTCACTCTTCCTTCCATAGTGTCCTTGATAGGCAACAATAAAAAATGTTTAAAATGCTTTCTTCTCTCAGTAACTTTTGAGTAATTACCCACCCACTTTTGACTTGTTACATTAATTTGTAAATAATGAACATGCACACCACTATCAACGTAGTATGCAAATTTCAAATAAAATTTTAAAATAGAAATGAAAAAAGTACATAAAATATAAAAATAAAATTCTCTCTAACTCAGTGGATCATTTCATACACAAAACTCACATTGGAAAACCAGTGGTCCAGGCTATATATGGGCACGTCTGGTTGTAGGAAGTAAATCCCCCAGTGTATTGGTCTATTCTATTGTTAGACAACTCTAAGTCATTTGCAAATTCTTGTTTATATTAACTTAAACATTTCTAAAGCTTTTATTTTCTACACCTATTAGTGGACAGCCCAGTAGGCCCTGGGATTGGTGCTTTAAACACATTATTTCTAGCTCATATTATATTAAAACCAAATACTGTTTTGTTTTGTTTTTGTCTGCCCATTACAGATGAGAACATTTAAATAAGTATAAGACACACTCTTGTCCTTTATTTGCGATCCTAATCTCTGGAAGTAATATGAAATGAAAGCCATCTCTCTACTTGATGTCTGGCTACATTTCCCCCTTGAAATCACCTGAACAATACCCTGAACATTCAGATTTAGATTTTGTTCAGACTATTCCTGAATCTGAAATATCCTTTCTTTTCTTCTTCCTTTATCTTCCTTATTTCTTTGGTGCCACCATTCAGTCCCCAACTTTTCTTTAACATCATTGCTTAACTCTCTGTATATTGCCTTGGCCCTCAGTGAAGTGATATGTGATGTCTACACCACATCATTTTGAGTTTGGCATTCAATTTATGATGCTTGTTTGCTGTGGTTTTGTGAAATGGTGCCTAATTAGTTTCTAAATTGCTTTGTGGTGTGGATAATGTTTTAAAATTCCCTTCCCCATACACACTTACATAGTTTTAGTCACATCAAAAGCTTTCACTTGTATTTCTGTACATTGTTTTTCATTTTATAGATTTGTACAAGATGAGGGAAAAATGTTGGAAAGAGAGTAATTATGACGAGTCCTAAAAGGAAAAAATTCTAATCAATTCAGACTCGCATCTTGGATGATATTGCCACATATATTTATTCCCCCTTTTGATCAGTCTTAATCAGTTTTGATGTTCATATTTAATCCTAAGTATTCCTCTAGTGACCTTTTGGTTCTTTTCTCCTTGAGCAGTGTTTCATGCTACCTGTGAGGTCTTTAACTTTTTTACAAATACATTTTCTTGTATTCATTACTTCAGTTGCATGACCAGCTACAAGGAATGTATTACAGAGGAAGGAGAGGGCTCTGGAAATTAGGGTGATCTTATAAGTTATCAGCGATGAAGTGTGTCTTAATCAGGACCTTATCACTAGGTGAGGAGAGGGAAAAAGAAATTGTTTTTCTCTTGAAATTCTGGACAAGAATGAGTTTCTTGGGCAATGTCTTTGGCCAGTCTTGGGGTAATAAAGAAGTACACAGCAAATTAAGTAAGTAGACATTAGATTATAGACTCTCTTGTTGAATTTTTAGGTTTTTTTCTATGCAAAAGGTTATTAAGGATGAAGAGGTATAATAAGTATAAAATATTTAAATGTACTAGGGAGATAATAATATCAAAGATAGGATAGATAAGACAAGAGTGCAGATCTAAAAGCACAGTTGCAAATCATCTGGTTCTTTGGCAGTGTCCATTCCCTTCTATGAAGCTGTTAATTTTGGTAGTTCTTGTCAGATACAGATAACTATCTTCCAAGATTGGTTTGAACATTCTTTTTTTAAAGCTGAAACAGGAGTTATTTCAACATATAGTTGAACAGCTTTCTATTTTCATTGCACTTCTCAGAACTTTACGTGTGATATACACTTTCTAGTTTTTTTTTTTTTTTATTTTTAAAGTCTTTAAAGCAAGTATCTGAAGAAACAGAGCCATCAAATTACACAATCACCAAAATTACTTTTACAAAATCACCTAATTGTCTAGAGGCTCACACAGCTAGAATCCTGGGAGGCAGCCCTGCCTCACAGTCTAGGAATTTAATATGCTTTCTAGATTTTTAAGGAAGTCAATCTTTAAACTCAACTAGAAGTGGCACAAGGGAGATTCCACAGGACTCATAGAAATACGTTTTTGGGGATGTTGAATAGTTCCTGCAGCAATCTATCCCAGGTGAAATGGATGTGTCTCTTGAATAAACTGGAGAAAAGTATGGTTGGTCCCCACTGCAGGACTTGCATGACAATAAAGGAGGATTGCTGCTAACAAAGAAACTGCTTTCATCTATCACCACAGGAGTGAAAGCAACCCTTCCCAGATGAGCTACTGATTTTCACCTTCTATCATCCATCTCCCGAATGGTGGGTACCAAGATTCTTCAGCAGATGCAGTGACATTGGTAGATTATTAGGGATAGCTTTGTCCCTTCACATTTCTGAAATTTTGAAAGGTCAAATGAGGAGACTTTGACAACCAGGGCTGATAAAATATATACTTGGTGGAGAACTTTTAGTCTTCAAAAAGCAGATATTCTTTATCTAATCTGTTCATTAGTTTTGGCCTAGACTGTATTTCTTAAGTCCCATTTACAAAAATATTTCTTTAAAGACAAAGGTCCTTGCAATTATGGTGGTCTGCTATCATGTTATGACAGCATTGTGGTCCTGTCATGATAGCTATAGGGATGCCTTTAACTTGTCTTTTTTTTTTTTTTTTAACACTTAGAAACATTTCCTCGTTGAGAGATCAGATATTCATGCATTCTGTAAAGATTTCTGATGTGCTTAGACTAGTGTTACAGTTTGGATCTTCACTGTCCCCAAAGGCCAATATGTTAAAGACTTGGTCCTAGGGGTGGCACAACTATAAGATGGTGCAGCCTTTAGAAGGTGGGGTCTAATGAGGTCTTTAGGCCATTGAGGAATGTGTGCACCCAAAGGAGATTGCGGGACCCAGGTCTCTTTCTCACTCCTATTTGCTTCCTAAAAGAAGGTGAGCGATTTTGCTCAGTCATGTGCTCCCACCATAATGTGCTGGTAATGGGGTCAATCAATCATGAATTGGAACCTCCAAAATTGCCAGCCAAAATAACTTTTTATAAATCAATTATTTCAGGTATTTGTTATAGTACCATAACATTGACTAACATAATTGGCAAACATTAAATTTTGAGAGTTATGTTCCGTCTATTAGGAGTAAAGTTGCTGCATCCTGAATTGATATAGCATTTCAGGCCTGTCTGTGTTCTCTTTGAAGAATAGCTCTCAAGCTTTGCATAACATGATACTAATATAGTACCATCAAAATGTTGGGTCTGTTTCCTCATTTATGTGCTTTAAGGACTTTAAAAAAATAAATAGAAAGTGTATACCTCATCTAAAGATCTGAGAAGTATAATAAAATTAGAAAAACTTTCAACTAAATGTCAACATAAATCCTGTTTCAGCTTAAAAAAAGAGAGAAAAGAATATTTAAACTTAGAAAGAATATTTAATCTTAGAAAATGTAAACCATGCCTATTAGCACTTATATAGACTGCTTCTGTTGTAAGAGTTCATGATTTATATGTTCTGAAAACTATATATCTATTTTAGATCAAATTAATTAATTTTTCCCTCAAAATATATTCAGTGATTGTTTGTTGAATATAGTATGCAAAAAACTGTATCGGGCATTTTGGTACATATAGCAAGATATAATAGCCTTAAAGTTTAGTTTTAAAAATGCTGCTTCTTTGAAAAATTCTTTAATACTCAAGTTGGAATATGATGATTAGTTACCACAGCATGATTTATAACTTTGTTACTGGCAAGTTATCTTCTTATATTATTCTTGGTAACTTACACATCAGTCTTCTTCCCTGGACTTCTCAAAGAAGGTATCTGTATTTCTTTTTTATTTATTTTATTTATTTATTTTTACAGACTGCATTTTGATTCATTGTACACAAATGGGGTACACCTTTTCATTTCTATGCTTGTGCACAATGTAGATTCATACCATTTGTGTAATCATACACGTACATAGGGTAAGGATGTCTGTCTCATTCCACCATTTTTCATATCTGCGCCCCCTCCTCCCTCTCATTTCCCTCCACATAATCTATATTTCTAACAGTGACTCTTAGTACTTTAATTCAGCATGTGAACTCAGTAAATGATATACATGTGATCCTTATCTAGCAACACAGATACAACTCTGAGTGGCAGAGTTGTATCATATGCACATTTAATTTATATAATCAGTTTTGATTCTAAAATTGTCAGAATGTTTGGATCATAAAGCAAATATAATTTTAAGTAAGAAAGCAGAATTTGACAACTAACTTTTTACCTTTTAATTTGAGGTTTCTATTTTTATTATTTTTCATGGAAGTAAAATGAAATAGAATTCTTTCTTATTAAAGAATAAGCTACAGTTTGTTTAACTATCCCTTTAATATCTTTGTGATGACAACTTTAGATAATATGTCACACATGTTTTTCTTTCTTACTCTAATATGTAAAATCAAGAAATAGCCCATTCTTAAGTAATTCAACAATTTTTATATGGATTTTGCTTTTGTTACTTTTGCAAAACTCTATTGGGTTATTTTTGAACTACTTCAAAAATTTGTGTTTAGTCTTTAAGACAAAATATTTTAATATGTATTTCCCTTTCGGGTAAGAACTGGTTTCATTCACAGGCTGTTATTTTTGTTGCATGAAATTAGTACATCTCTGAAGAGTTGATGCAAATTTACAGGCAGAGTTCTACTTTTTGTCTGTTTTTCTCTTTCTTTCTGGTAGCCAGGTGGGAAATCAAAAATCTCATCTCATGAGATAAACTCCCATTAAAAAATGTAAGCCCATATGTGTTTGAGATTCCCACAGTTTCACTATTAACAGGAATTGGACTTAAAATGTCTGCAACAAACAGAAAATGTTTTGTTTATTTCACAAAGTCAAATCTTTAAAAATAAAATCCAGGAATAAGACAGTGAGTTCAGATAGTTCTAAGGAGGGCAAACATTTAAGTTATTGTTTATGAAAAGAGCAATAAAATACATTTATTTTCTCAGAATTGTATTTCTTTCTATTTCAAAAAATTATGTAATTATATTTTTCCTTGTAGGAGCTAACTTGTTTTGATTTAGGGAAAAGATGTGTCATCACTCAGAATAATAAATATTTGTCAGATATAGTTGATTTTCATAGAATGACTATGGACCGAAGTAGCCCAGTGAGTCAGAAATATATATTTTTAATGTTTGACACTGTTATAGAAATGATTACAAAAATCACCTTAACATAGGGAATAGAGCAGGAACTGTTGAGTAACAACATTTTAACATACTAGATATAGTTTTTCTTCCTTTTGGAGCTGGGGATTGAACTCAGGCACTAAACTACTGATTGGCACTCAACAGGGTCTCACTGAGTTCTTAGCACCTCGCCATTGCTGAGGCCAGGCTCCTGTCTCAGCCTCCTGGGATTGCAGGTGTGTGCCATCACATTCAGTTAGATATGTTTTTAATAAGTTATGTGCAAACAAAATTTTTATTTAGGGAAAAATAAAAAATTCATTGGACAGGTTTGTTATTTAAAAGTCACTCATTCCATTAATATTTATTGAGAATCTATTATGTGACTATACGGAATAAACCTAATTCAGTGTAAGTGTATTATATTTAAATGTTCATATATGTGAGTTTAATAAGGAAGAACCTCTATACAAATAATTTAAACAAATATCATAATCATTTGTTTTTGAGAACAATTTATTATAATCAGAAATTATAAGATTGAATGCATTAATCCTAAAAAACACATTCTAAAGTTTATAGATATCTCTGTTTTAAATAAACATCATGTCAATCAGATTCCTAGATTACCTGAATCATTCCCATTTCCATCCCTTGGACCATAGGTTTTGTATTCTGGATGAGAGAACATTGCAAAATACTAGGCTTGTCTTATTAGCGAGGATCTAAATTTCACAAAGTATTGTCTTCCAGTTGACATTGTTACTGAGTCTTTAAAAAGACCATTCCGTAAGGCCAGGTGTTTCCATGGCACAATACTGGCAAATCCCATTGATATCAACCTTTTGCCTTCTTTCTTTCCTAAATTGAACTTTCTTAGTTGGGAGTAATATTGTTTGGGTTAACTTGATGACAACTAGACATTCAATGAGTCAACAGATGGTGTTTCTGGCAAAGGATGGTGAGCAGAGAAACCAAATCCAAATCCAAAATAAGTGTTTATTCCAATAAGGAAAAATCCACTATGGGGAAGGGGTCCAAAATAATCAACTTTCTGCCAACTGGCTATCTGTTCTCCTCAGGATATGGGAACCTATCTGGAGCTCAAGAATGGCTGCTGTTGCTGTAAAATTGGGTACTCAGTAGTGAAGATGGCCAAGTCAGCATTGGTGAGGTGAGGTCCATTTGTTGAGCCTATTCAAAACCCCCTTATGCCACCATGGCTGCTATTTAAATGAATGAGTTGAATAAACACTACTGGGATTGGGGGGAAGAAAAAAATTGACTGGCATCTACATTTTAGAACAACTTGTCCTCTTAATTATTGAGAGCCTCCTCTTCAGTGGGAACTTTTTGCTGAACATTTGCACAGGACAAAAATACTCTCAAATTCAGAGTTAATTCTGAGAGGTTTATTCAATTCTCTTTGTCTCAGACCATCTGGTCAAACCATTAGTCATTACTCTTCAGTTGTTCCTCATGCAATCTCTCCTTCCAGGAAAAGTGGGCCACAATATGTGGGAGAATTATCCTCACTGGTTCTTCTCCCTAGGAGAATTATCTTTTCTACTATCCCTTGGTACTATCCCAAGTGGAACTACTTGGCTAGAGCAATCCATTTTAAACTAGTGCTGGCATATTGGGCACAGGTTTCTGTGAACCTGGCTTGAAAAGTTTCCTCTGTGATTAAGGAGTCATAAGAATTCTATCATGTGGTCATAGGACTGGGTTGAGAAATGATAACACTGCAGTGGGTATAGAACACCAAGCAATCAAACTGCCTGCTCAGGGAGACCATTTGGGTCCTCAGGGACTACATTTGCTGATGGAGTGTTGACAGGTATGCCCGGTTTAGTAACTTGAATGTTCAATACATAATAAGCAGCTCAGACTGCGGTATGCCAAGATGTATTAAGGTTAAGTGTTCAGTCTCTAATGGGGACTAATATAAAGCCCCTAAAGATTAATTACTAGCTAAAGAGAACATAATTTCTCTTCAACACCTGAGTTGTGGTTTTCTACTGTATGCCCCCAAATTCACAGTAATAGCAAACTACTATCACCCATGTTTTTTCATAGTCTTAAAGTATTGACTTCTTTCTGATCTTCAGAACCTAGATACATAATGTTATCAGTAGACAGCATGATATTCTATGAGATGATCAGAAATAAAGGTCTTTTACATTAAATTATGACAAAGACCCATGTAGTCAATTTGGCCCAGAGATTCAACAGTGAACATGTATTATTGGCCTAACAAACTGTTTCTCATATTCTGTACATATTGGGAGAACAAAAATAAAAGATTTGTCAGATCAATATTTATGGACACGCAGGCAAGCAGGGACAGTGTTTATTTGCTCCCCAAATGAGAATGAATCTTGCATAACTGCTGCAATGGGAGAAGTTGCCTGATTAAGTATATAATAATCTTTGTCATTTTAAAAGATTCATTCATCTGGGAGACAACATGGCAGTGTTTTCCAGTTACTGAGTTGTCTATTCCAACTGTATGTTTTGGAACTAGATAAATAGCCAAAGGATGATGAGAAAGACTGTATTTTCCCAAAATGAGTACAATGGTGTCTCTTGTTCTATGCTTTCTTTCAGACCTTGATACTCACCCATCAAGATATAATGACTACATTCCTGCCCCTTGAACTTGGTTGGAAGTTGATGTCTACTTTGAGAAGTGGAATGTATCAAAAGTGGCACTGCTTATTTCCAAGGCTGTGATAGGAAAGGAGACACAGCTTCCCCTAACTCTTTTTCTTTCTTGAGATGCTATGGTGGTTGGAACACAACTATCCATGTTGTGAGGAAACCCGGACTGTATCCAGCAGTCACATGTAGGAGCTCTGGCTAACAGCTCCAGCTAAGGTTCCTGCCAACAGTGAGCGTCAATTGCCAGACATATGAATGAATGAGCCTACAAATGATTCCAGTGCCCCAATCTTTGAGTGCTGAACAGAACAGATCTGAGCTTTCCTTGCCAAGTCCTGTCCAAGTGGTAAATTTATGAGCCTAACAAATATCATTACAATAAGCCTCTATATATTGAGATGGTTTGTTACTGGAACAGATGGGATAAGAGTTTCATAAGACCCAGTTGAGGTGTTCTCTGTGCAAGACTCTACCAAAAACAAAAAACAAACAAACAAACAAAAAAACCCAAAACTCTTCTCATTAATAGAAGACTTTGGCGATTGTCTAAGTTTAAAGCTGTTATCTAATAATCCACGACCTTTTCCCTACTGCATTTAGCCTGGTTATTTGCCCTTTTACTTTGGGAAAGGTATAAAAATTTATAGTAGGGATTTTGATGTTATTATGACACTCCAGTTATGCATGGATTGACTGTGTGAAAAGTTAATGTTGAAGTCAACTGTGCATCTACTTAGATCTTAAGGACCAGTGGTCAGACACCCATCACGAAAGATCCCTACATCATTCTGATAACTACACAGACTCTGCTCTTTGTTAACACGACAGGGCCCACATTTCTTTTTCTGTTTACGACCTACTGCTTTGACATTCAATGGGTTCAGCATTACTTTTACAATAGAGCCCATTTCAAAACTACCACATTCATGCCTTTTCCTAGTCAGCAGAGAATAGCTACTTCAGAACTTTTAAATACATTAGTGCTTTCCAATGCCTTCACAAGGGCTTGTTTTCTCTGAAGCAACATGGTTTAGGTTTTTTGGAGATACTAGGGGGATGGAAATCAGCTTGTCCATGATTAATCCTCGTCAATTTTCTGGCTTCCTAAATCCTTGACTTTCTTCTGCATCATATTAAGAGTATCCTACTCTATAATCTTATTTACATTATGAATCCAGGTTTCAGTCCACCATCCTGGGAAACATATAGGCACCTTTTCATCTGCTTAAGTAGATACAGTAAAACTTTGCTAAGTTCCCATCGTGAAAATTTAGCATATTTAAAATATTTTCCTTTCCTTCCTAGTGTGATGTTTGAGTTCATCCTCACATTTTCTGTAGGATTTTAATGATGCTAATTAGAAAAATTTTGTAATTTGTTGTTGGGTAACTTTCTCCACCTGGAGTTGATCATGCAGTTGATTCCCACCTTGCTGCTATTCCAATGGAGAGAGCAAGATCCAATGTTGGTCCTAGGTCTGCAGATAGTGAAGGGGGTTGGTACATGAGAACTGACTTTATTCACCAGGCAGGGCCCTTGCCTTGGCCATCAAAAGATGTCTACCCTTGGAAAAGAAGAGGAGAAAATACTTCTACTGGTGAGGGAGCTCAGCAATGACTGGGAGTTCAGAGGACTCAGTCATTTGATTCCTCTCATGTGAAACCATGGTGTGAATTTCACCTAAGGAATCTGAAAAGGCTATATACCCAGATGATGACTTGTGATACAATTTAATCATTTGATTGCATTATCCTGTGACTACTGACACTAAGAAATTCCTTCAGTGTAGTCAGAGAAAGTATTCACTGTACTTTGAACTGAGAATTTGGGATTTTGAGCTTATTGTGTGTGTGTGTGTGTGTGTGTGTGTGTGTGTGTGTGTGATTTTCTAGATAACTAGTGGTTGACTGCTTACCTTGCAGGGTTTATATTGTCTTTCATATTTTTCTATGACAGCAACTCCCCAGTCCTCTGAACAGCCTTCAGTTAACTCTTCTTTTCAATTAACCATAGGTGATAATTTAATGAAATGCTCAATCACTGTGTTACATGGGTTGCTAGAGGCTGGATCCTTATTACCTTCAAATTCAACCTATCCATGTAACCAACTTCAGAATTCTATTTTCTTAGGGATATGAGATTTGCATCCATGCCTGGAACTCAGTTTCTGTCAGAATACTGGTTAGAAATAAGACATACTCCTTAGCTTGTTGAAACAAAAAGGTATTTGTTAAGATGTGTAGATAATATATTTTCTAGGAAAATTAGAGCTGTTGGCTCTGAGGCTCTACAGCCAGAGAAAACATTCTTGTAGTACTATGAGTACGGTTTCAGCAAACGTGCCACCATTGGTGGCACTGGGAAATAATGCTGCAGTATGCACTGTGCACACTAGAGAGTAGATAGCAGAAACTGTGATCACGATTCTCCCTAAAGCTTGACTTTTCTCTCACCCTTCTCAGTAAAAGACAGATTACATACCACTCCTGCATCCTCAGGTTTCTAATTTTCAAATAGAAGTTTTCTGTAAATGAATCTGATTGGCCTAGCCTATGTCACCTGCCCGTGTTCTATCTGCAAAGATATCAGGGAAATGAGTTCTGGCTTCTAACTTTCCTAGTGAGAGATGGCGATTAATTGTCTAAGACTGGTTTCCTGCAGGCAAGTGTGTAGGAGAATTTTTACCTTCTTCCCGGCAGAATGATTTAGTAACTAAACATTGCTCCTTGGAAGCTGGCTACAGCTCATTGCTTGAGGTAATCATCCTTGGTAGAATGCTGAGGTGGTAAGGTAGATCTGGGGGCCTGAATAATGCTGTATCCACAAGGCTGGCACCCTCGATTACATTGGTGGATGGATGGGTTCTCATAATGGTGCCGCTTAAATACTTATGGCCCAAGGACCAAGATGTTTGATGTCTGTCCTTGCTAAATCCTAGAAAAATACCCTGGAGTGTGAAGAGCAAGGGGTGGGAGAATGGCTCTTTTTCTATTGTTTTTGTTAATCTGACAATAAATACTGTCCTAGAATGCCTAATAGATATGATTTCTGATCAGTTGCCTCAGACTGATTTGCAAGTTGGCAAGGCTCATAAGTGCAATGAAAAGATGATAAGCTTCATAAATTCCTACTGCAGATAAATAAGCGCATCTATAATCTGATTCTCATGATATTAAAACAAATACTAATTTTAACTATAAATAATTGACTAGAATTATGGGATCTTTACAGTTATAAAGTTCAGGTCCTTGATTTGGTATCTTACATTGGGGACTTTACCAAAAAATTTAGAAAGCAAAGGAAATACAGAAATTCAGAAGAAAAATGGATAAAAGATAGAAAATAATATGTTTCTTTGGTTCCTATCCAGCATGGTCTGGCTTTAGTTTTAAAGAAAACAATAATTCTATCATCAGTCATTCTATGGAAACTTGGTACAAGAAGCTTGGGTATGAACACACAGCCCGGGAGAACAGCCAGGCCTACATTGTGTCTGCGACTTTACAGAATGAATGGTCCTGTTTGCAGAAGATTGCAGTTCAGTTATCTTTGTGCTCTATGTCTGTCCACACATAATGACTCGTCCAATTTGATGTTTAATCTTTTATTATTATTTGCTGCTGTGGAATAGAATGAACAAGAAACAGAGACAGAGGAGCAGTAATGTTTGTGAATGGTTCAAACGACGTTTTCTTCCTTCTTTCTTTTTTTGAGGTGGGGTGTGGGGTGTACCAGGGACTGAATTCAACATCCCCAGCCCTATTTTGTATTTTACTTAGAGACAGGACTCACTGAATTGCTTAGCACCTCACCATTGCTGGAGGCCATCTTTGAACTCCAATCCTCCTGTCTCAGCCTCCCGAGTTGCGAGTTGCTGGGATTATGCGCCTATGCCACCACACCAGGCACTTCCTTCCTCCCTTCCTTCCTCCTTCCCTCCCTTTCTTTCTTCCCTTTCCTTACCTCTCTCTCTTTCTCTCTTTTTTTCTCTCTCTTTTTCTATTTTTCTTTCTACAGGGATTTGAACCCAGGGGTGCATAGCCATGGAGCTGTATCTCCAGTTCTTTTTCTATTTTATTTTGAGACAAGGTGTCACTAAGTTGCTGAGACTGGCTTTGAACTTGGTGGCTTCTCTACACTGTATATTATTGTTCATGAATCCTAGATATCGTCAACTGGTTAATTAACACTTCTTTTTAATGGTCATGTGACTGTAGGGTGAATACTTGAATGCATACAGTCTGAACACATTGCTTGGTTTACCTTCTCAAATTTATGTGGATTCCTAGGGTGATTACTATACTTAATACCTTCTTATGCTTTTCTTTATATTTTTATTACATATGAATATGTTCCTAAATAATTTGTAGCATATCATTATATGTCATAAACTTTAAATGCTATCATATTATGTACAGTATATCTTTGTTGACATCATCAGCAGCATTATTTTTGATATATATATATTTACTTAATTCATTTTTAGTTTTGTAGTATGTTTCATTGCTTAAGGATACTACAAATTTTTATATCTTCCTTTATTGATGTATATTTAGATCATTTCCAAATTTTTACTGTTATAAAAACAGATTTTAAAAGGTTTTTGTCTTGGACAAATAAATGGCTTTCTAAAGTATATAGTTAATGATGGAATTGCTGAGTCTTCAACTTGACAATTGTCAAATTGTTTTCCAAGTGTTGTACTGAATTATGCTCACATATGTATATAAGATTCCTTCTCATTCCCTATAACATACTTTGTATAGTTAGATTTAAAAATTTTGTCCACCTGACTCTCAGTAGTGAGGGGTAAGCATTTTTATTATGTTTATTTGGTCATTTCAACTTTTTAAATAAATTACCTTTCATAAATTTGGCTATTCTTTTATTGGGATTTATTTTATTATTTTTATTCTTTTTCTTAAAATTTACAGAATCTTCATATGACTCCTCCTTACAATAAACCTACTGTGACTTGAAAATATCATAGGTCAAAAATATATTAAATACACCTAACCTACCAAACAGTGTTAGTTTAGCTTACTTTAAACATGTTTAGAACACTTACATCAGCTTATATTTGAACAAAATCATCTAATGCAAAGATACCCATTATTTAATAATGGGTATTTTGTAGACACGATGAGAGCTGAACACATAAAACACAATGCCTAAGATATTTTGGCATGCAGAGGGCTATGGGGTGAGATTGCATTTTTATGTGTAACTATAACATGCCAAGTAAGAACAATAAATAATCAGAAGTAAACCAGTAGAGTAGAGGAAGGGGATCTAGGGAGAGAGGAGGGGATGGAAAGGGAAGTACCAGGAATTCAAATGGATTGATCAAATTATGTTAATGCATTCATGACTATGTCAAAATGAACTTACTATCATGTGTGAGTATAATGTACTAATAAAAACAAATTTAAAAGATATATATGAATATATTATATTTATTATAAATATGTTATTTTAAATAGTACTTCATATCTATGAAATAAGTGTGTTTAGAAAATAGATATGAAGTAGATATGAAGTGATGAGACAGTAGAAAAGTATGAGTTGACAAAGTTAGGTAAAAGCAGAGTGAAAGAATCAAACAATTACAGAGAAAATTGGAAGCAATTCATAAGAAAACACAGAAGATAGTAAAAAAAAGCCAAGGAAAGTAATATGGAAATATAATGGATTAAAGAGAAAATGATAGTATTAGAAAGAAAAGGAAAGCCAAGAAAACACATAATTAAACTCTCAAGAAGACAGAACAAAAAAAGTAGAAAACTAATTAATAAAACTTTTCAGACATAAGTGAGATATTAATTTACAGGTTAAATGCTGTACCTCAGGGAAAACTGCTTAGCTTAATGAAGATACTGAATTTTAAAAAGAATTAAAGATTTCATTGGACAGTAGGGCAAATGATTAATTAGAAGAGAAAAATATCAGGCTGTTTACATTTTTTCCATAATGATTTTCAGCTCAAGAAGATAGTGGAGCAATTTATACAAAATATTCAATAAAAGAATCTCCAAATTTTACTCTTTTTAATTGTATTCAAGTTTAAGAGTAACACACACATACTTCTGAACACCTAGAATGATTTGCTGTTGTAAATCCTCTGTTCTAAATCTAGATAATGAACTTTAACAAAAAGATAAGTGAAAGAATGGAGACAACAGGAGTAATATGAAGTATTAAAAATAGTAACAAACTATTAAAATCAACTTAAATATAAATCTAATACAAATGTGATATATGGTTAAACTATGTTTGTATATGTGACTTTACAGTTGAATGCTTGTATATTTAGCACTTAATATATATCTTGCTCTCATTCTGAAGTCTCTCACTTGGTCATCCCATTTTGGGGGAAAATTGGCAGGTAGGGTCTGTATAAGCTGTAGGCCTCTGCAGCCAGAAATGTGTTAGAGCTCTTAATGGTGGGCTATGCCCTCCAGTGTTGCAGCAGACCCCAACAGCTCCCTGCTAATTTCTTCTCCTGGGTACTTGTCTCATGAATTCAAAGAATGAAATCCAGAGGCCAGGATGTGAGTGTAAGAGTAGAATTTATTCAAGTGTGCATAGAAACAGAACGCATCCTCACAAGGCAAGAGGGGACCCCAAGAGGTGTTGCTCTCTGGGTGTGCTGGTCCAGGGGTTATATAGCACTTGGGTAAACTCTGTTGGTCCAAACTTATGTGAATCAGGGTTTGAAAAAAAAGCACCAGTTGCTATTGGTCCAAATTCATGTTAATTAGGATTTGAAAAAGTACTATCAGTCCAAATTTATGCTAATTAGGGTTTGGAAAATACTAATGCTATTGGTTAACTTTTGAGTCTCAACTTCGATTCAAGTCTGCCCCACTTCCATTTTCTCCTCACAGGTCAGGTTGAGGGACTCGGATGAGCTATGCTGGCAGGTTGAGACTTCAGTTCGGAAGTGGGTTTTTGCAGCAGCAATTCCGCAGGGCCTCGGGTCCAAGGTGCCTTCATGGTGAGCTCCTGCAGTACTTGCCTTGACTCCAACCTACCCAGCTGCCATGCCTCCTGCTCTACCGCTTACTACTGCTTCTCAGCAGGGACCAGTGACCGGCTTGCCCCAGCTGAGGCTCTGTGTCAAAATGTTGCAAATTTATATCTACACAGTAGTTAGTTGCTATTCTTTTATCCCTATTTCATGATTCTATTTATCAGATATACTACTTATCAACAGCATGTTCTACTTCATGCTCTTATATGCTCATCTTAGTCCTTTGATTTTCCTATAATTTTAGAATAAGTTTTATCAAATTTAAGATAAGAATTTCTCTCAGTGTAGTCATTAGACTTGCTTTTAGTTTAGATAATAATTTGAGGAAAAACTGACTTCTTTATTATAACTTCTAATCTATGAACATAGTCCTCTCATGCATGTAGGTGTTTAATGTCAATGGTTTTATAATATGGTTTTGTAATACTCTCATTAGACATTATGTATCTTATGTACACTCACATAAGGTGCTATTTTGAAACTACAGCTTTCTTGGAAATTATGTTTTTAATATTAGTGTTACATAGGAACATGTTTGTAATTTTATTTGTAGATTCTTTGGGGATATTGGCAATCATAGAATGTATACATATAATATTTTTATTTCCTTTGTCTGAATCTTTTAACTTTGATTTATTTTTCTTGTCTTGTACAGATAGGACATTGGTTATAATATTGAAAAGTAGCAGTAAAATATAGAAGGAAACAACTTATTCCTGACTAATGGAAATGCAAATATGTTGTTTGTGGTTGCTTTTGCCAAGTTAATCTTTTTATTTAAAAAAATTTTTAAAATACTTTTTAGTTGTAGATGGACACATTATCTTTAATCTTCTTGTTGCTTAGGATTGAACCCAGTGCCTCATACATGTGAGGCAAGCACTACCACTGAGCTACAGCCCCAGTCCCAAGTTAATCTTTATCAGGCAAAAAAATGATGCCTTCTATTAATAATTTAAAAGACATTTTCTCATGAATGAGTGTTGAGTTTTATTAAATGCATTTTCTCATTTATTGAGATAATTTTCCTTTTATAATCTGTTGCTTTGGTGAATCATATTAATCAAGTGACCAATGTTAATTATCCTTGTATTTTTCTAGAGGACTGCTTTGACTAGGACCTCATATATATTAACATTTGGAGAATATTTCACTGGTAAATTCTTAACTTGGAGCTTGGTAAGTCAATCTGAATTCCTAAATCTGTGTGATGGCTCATTTCTTGTTACTAATTTCTTGGGAAAACATTTTATTTCTTCTTTCTTTTCATTTAGAGCACTGGCCACGACAAAATAACTTCTTTTCCTTTATTTGTTGATAAATTTATTCTCGGCTACCCTTTCACTAAACATGTAGCCCTTTGGACTTCTCAAATATATGAAATATTGTGATTATCCCACTTTTTTCTTTCCAAAGGCCCTAGATCTAGTGTTTCTCTCCCCTGCTGCCCCCTCATTAAAATTCAAACCCTTTCATTACTCTCAAGGAATCCAAAGTGTTCATTTGCCAATTTCATCCAAATTTCAGTTTCCCACTTAGTATCGGGATCTGAGAATGTTCTCTCTTCCTTTTGAACTTAACTTTACAAAGCATATTTGTTCTACTTTATCCAGTACTACTTTTCTAATTTGGGGATACAAGGAGTTTTTTAGGATATCTGGTAAACCATACAGTGGAAATATTTATCAGCAGTCTACCTCTGAAGTGAAATAGCTTTGAATCTAGCGCTCTAAAATGTGTGATTTTTCTGCTAAAAATAGTCTTAATTTCTTATTTGTGCAACTTTCTTTCAACTCCAGATTCCTTGACATTATGTGTATTTGTACACATTGTTCTGATCACAGTTACACAGAAATTTTGAGTTTCAGTTATATGTGTACTTGGTCTACAAAACAAAATTGTTTTAAATCAATAATTTGATAAACTTTTGATTTTAATCTATAGAAATATCTTTGTGCTTCCCTGCTACACTGTATTATAAGTTGTATCTTTTCCTCTTATTGGAAATAGTCATATTAGTAACATTTTTGTTTTATGCCAACATATAAAGTTTTAATGAGGGAAACTTAGTTTGAATTAGCCTAATATTACTAATATATTCAACTAGAGAGATTTATAAAGGGTCCGTTAAAAAGAATAAAACTAGTATTTTATGATACATAATTTGCTGCTTTTGATTGCATTGGAAAGTAACATTTAGTCAAATTTTAAAAAGTCTTTCTAATTTTATAACTGTGTTGTATATTAGAACTATTTGAATTGGATACGGAAAGAATTTACTTTTCATATAAATTCAGTGTATATAAGCAGCCACCATATATTGCACTAACTATACACAGGCATTGTTCCAAATACATTCCATATCTTATCTTATTTAACATGTACAATGGCCATCCAATGACATGGATATTATTAAACTTCTTAGTTCAGAGCTGTGGAGAGTAAGACACAGAGAGATGCAGTAGTTTATGTCAAGGACGTACCACTGGTTAGAGTAGAACTTATAGAGTCAAACCCAAGCAGTATGTATCAATAGACTAGTTCTTTAGCCTAATCATATTCCTTCTTTTCTTGCTGCAAAATACATTTTCCATGATTTCTACAGACTATATTAGACTGTATTGAAAGGCTATAACAAATTTTAATCCATAATTAAAATTTGGTGGAAGCTTTTATTTTTTTACATAGTAAGTTTGTGTTCAAAATTGGTATGCAACATAAGCTTCTTAAAAATCTTTGAAAACATCCATATTTTCATATTAGTAAGAACTTCAAAAAATCATTTCAAAATATGCATTATAACTTGGACTATTTCCTTAATGAGTTTCTGTAAATTTCTCAGTTTATTTGCTTTTATATATCCTACTACCTACTTAAAGTATAGACTACCATAATAGAGTTTAGATCTATAGATTTAGTGCTACAGACTTAAGAAGAGCATTAGAGATTACCTTGTATAACCTTTACATTTACTGGGTGAGAAAACAGAGGCCCAGAAGAATAGAGACTATATATGTCAGAGGAGAGGGGAAAACTTCTATCTTGCTATTAGAACAGTTGGATCATATCTTATGCAGGTACTGAGTTCTCAATTGCAGCTGCTAAGGGAAATGTTGATCTGGTTTAAATTGTCTTTTAAAATCCCATATGAAGGCATTACTCTTGATTTTTTGTTTCCTTCCATATTGAAACATTTGGTTGCTCCTTTACGGGAGCTTTAGGTTACTTAGTTGAATCATGTTTTCCTGAACTCAATTACCTATTTTTTTTGCAAATAGGCTATAACAAATGACCTCAAAATTTCAGTGGCTTAGTGCCATAAAAGTTTATTTTTTGTTGTTGTTAGAGTTCAATGTTGCATTGGTGGCATATCTATTCCAAATGATGACTCCAGGACCCAGGAGGCCTCATGACCTCACCATCTCACACTTTTGTGACTTCACAGTTGCTCTGACATTATCCTTTGATGGAATGGGAGAATACTGAGTTGGATGTTTTAGGGGTCAAGCTTGGAACTGGCTTTCATCCCTTATGCTTACACTACATGGTACAAAACTTAGTTGTATGATCTTTTGAATTGCACAGTGTTTGGGGAAATGTAGTCTTACTGTCTTCCCATGAAAACAAATTATTCGATAAGTTGTAGCATTATCTTTGTCATAATTTACTTTTAGGGACCACATTGTAGAAAACTACATATATGTGAACACTTGAATAATCCTCTGCACTGCAGTGCTCAAATTCTTAAAGCTATGTAGAGTTTGCAGATTCACCTTTCCATCTTATGCTCAATGCAAGACACATCTATTTTGAGAGAAATAGTTTTTATTATTACTTTTTCTGATTTGCTTAGCCCTGTTTTATTGAAGAATTGAAGAATTCACTAACTCCTAAGGGTTGTACTGGGAAAATGATTTTTTTAAAAAGTACAAACCTTGTTTGCAAGAAGGTAAGAGAAAGTAATAAAAACAATCACAAAAGAAGATATAATAATACAATATCATAAGGCAAGAAGCCGTGGTATTCAAAAGAGAACAATTAAAAAATAAATTTTAGTGGCCATACTTGCTTATTTATTCATGCTCTTATAGGTGAAAGACTAAGGGAGTATATAAATTAAGCAATCTATTCAGATTTAATATAAAGAGATCTTTGCTGTGTGAAACTAATTTGTTTATTGCCTTTGAAAAGCACAAGTTTTACAAAATTGTTAAAACAAATTAGATGTAAGAATATTTTTAAAAGCAGATCTTATTAAAAAGTGATCAACCACTGCTAGAAAACTTCCCCACTTGCCCCAACTGGACTGCAAAAAAAAAAAGAAAAAACAAAAAAATGGAAAGGTAGATCTCTGTATTTTAAATTTTGACACACTCATCATATATAAAGACATCTCAAAAATTAGGTTCTGGGTAGAATTTCATACAGATACCCAGTGTAATAACATAAACATTCTATCAATAATCTTATATTACTATGTAGAAAGCACGGTTAAACTTCAATTTTCACTGGTCAGTTGTGGGTTAGCTGTTCAAATATGTTTTGGATTTTGCTTCTCGTTATAATTATATCTGCTATTACTTTTATTTTGTGGATGAAAAATCTATGGTTCACAAAGCTTGAATGACTTTTGAAGAATCACAAAAGTTAAAAAAAATGGGTACAGATATTAGAGATCTTGATTCTAGTTCTTAATCTTCTACTTGTTTGAAATGTGAGGAATGTTGTTACTTTATCTCAAATGATGCACATTGCACAGTGAATTTGTGTAATGGTACCTTCCTTACCATGACCTTGAATCATAATAATGAGTTCAACTTCACATCTCATGGATTTGTGTTTATCTGTGCCTGGAATGTAAGCTCTGGTTATTTTATTCTCTATTGTAATCAGGATCTATCCAGAAAAATGCCATGGTGCCTAGTAGATAGTATTTGTGGATTGAATGAAACACTATAAAATAAGTTAATGTTAATAGTTTCACATTATTCTTCTTACATATATAAAATTTATTATCTAGATACATAGTTCTACTGCTAACTTTCAAGGTTGTCAGTGTAATATTTGTTTGGGAAACAAATTACCCTGGTCTTTTAGAATTTAAAATATGTCCCTTAAGAGATCATTGACAAGGATATGGCCAATTAAACATAAATCTCTTTACTAGTATACAATTTGGTGGTTAATTTTAGGTGCCAACTTAACTAGATTAAGGGATACCCAGATAGGACATGAAAGCTTTGTTTCTGGGTACATCTGTGGAGGTGATTTCAGAAGATGAATCAGTGGATAGAGAAAGGAAGATCATTGCTCACCCAGATAAAACAAAAAGGTAGAGGAAGGTGAACTCTTTCTCTTTCTTTCTCTTGGAGTTGGTACAGCTTTAGACATCAGAATGTCAGGATTCGGGCCTTCAACCTAGCACTAAGAATTACACTGTTGAGTCTCCTTGCCAAGGCCTTTTAACTTGGACTGAGCTACACTACTGGTTTCTCTGTTTCTCTAGCTTGCTGATGGTCTATGGTGGTACTTCTCAGCCTCCATAATCACATAAACCCATTCCTAGAATAAATCCTCCCTATCTATCTATCTATCTATCTATCTATCTATCTATCTATCTATCTATCTATCTACCTACCTACCTACCATCATCATCTACCTATCTTATTGGTTCTGTCTTTTTGGAGACTCCTAATATGATAGTTATTAAACATGTTGGTGATAAAAATATGAAAATTTACTTAAAATCTGAAGTGATACAGGATATAAATCTAATTTATCCTGTAGCAGAAAATATAGCATAAGCATATAGGAACTTCAAAGGAACGCACCATTAATGAGGTGTTATGTTAAAGTGCTTCAGAGAAAGAGTGATATTTTTCCTATTATATACTGTTTTAGTCAGTTTTTTTTTTTTTTTTTTTTGCTGCTTTGACTAAATAATCTGACCAGCACAATTAAAGAGGAAGAAAGGTTTCTTTGAGGACTCACGGTTTCAGAGGAGTTAGTCCATAGAAGGTCAGCTCCATTCCTCTGGGCTCTTGGTGAGGCAGAACATCATGGCAGAAGACCTTGGCAGAGGGAAGCAGCTTGCATCATCAGTAGGAGAGAGAGAGAGAGAGAGAGAGAGAGAGAGAGAGAGTCAGTCTCCACTGTCCACATACAAAACATATACCCCAAAGCCAGAACCCAATTCCAATCTCCTCCAGCCACACCCTACCACTTAAATTAATCCCATGAGGGATTAATTAACTGATTGGGTTAAAACTCTTACAACCTAATCATTTCTCCTATGAACCTTCCTGCGTTGTCTCACATGTGAGTTTTTGGGGGATACCTCACATCCAAACCATAACATACACTTTACTGGTAAAAGTGACCTTTCTTGCTTTGATCTAGATTCTTTTAAAATTTTAAAAAATGATTTTTGTTTGTTCTTTCATCCTGGTGGGTATTTTAATCATGGCAAAGTAAAGAAAGGCTTTTTCTTTTCTTTTTCTTTTTTTCTCTCTCTTTTTTTTTAATCCATGGGGAGAAAATTTCAATATATAAAAATAACAAAGCAAACCAACCCAAAACATTTTTTTAAATGTGTCTTTTCTGAGTTTTGAATTACTCTTAATGGATTTAAAAAATCCAATTTAGCAAATAGACTAATTTCTTCTCTGCATCATTTCTGGGTCGTTCCCATTCAGTGCAGCATGACTTTGAGGCACATTTGCTTTTTTGTATAAACAACTATAGATGCTTTTACTTTTTCATTTATCTGGAAATCAACCTCAAATTTTAGCTAAAGCAGAGTCATCTTTTGTTGTAGTAGGAAGTAAGTAGAAGTTATGGAATTTATTTTCACAACATATAAAGTTAGCTTTTACCATTAAGTGGTTTTAGGAAAATGTCTTGAGTTTATTCCCTTGCCTTTTATTTAGGGGATTCCCTTCAAGGATACTTTTATTTTCTTTTAATGTCTTCTGGTGTGTATTGCTTTTTAGTGTTTACCTTTGAAAATTTAAGATTCAGATTTATGTTGTCCCTTGTGAATCCAATGTCTGACAACCTAATATTTATCCACTGCTATAAAGTTAGAAAACCTGAGAACTTCTTTTAATGCATTCCAGGCAAACCATGAAAAGGAAAGGGGAAAAAAAAAAAAAAAGACTTTTTTTTTTTGAAACCAAATCAAACACTTTTTGGACATATTTGTAGATGAATTGTGCTTTGCTGCTTTCGTTTGAACTGAATGGTCATCCATGTGTGAGGAAATAAATTTGAAAGCTAACCAATGCTTTGGCTCATCTTTTCCAAGTATCTCCTGCATCATTTGGACTTTCAAATTTATTCCATTACACATGGATGGCTGGACTCTCCAAATAAAGTTGGCAAGAGGTGATTCTTTTATGTTTGTGTTAATCTCAACTCACTGAGATGGCAACCACTTTTGTGTAGAGTGTTACTGCACTTAGAAATTCTTTTGATTTCATTAATTTCTCCTTTACTCTCAAGTTCTTGTCTTGACCCTTTCTTAACAGAGAACAGTCATTCCTTTAAGAGTTAGATATGTAAATTAATTATCAAATATCGGATTACATTAGGGAGAAAAGTGAGACTTGGGCTTGATCACAAAAAAAAAAAATTGTGAAGTATCCTATTTTGAAGAACTATTCTTCTCTCTACCCATTAATAGACATACATATCACATACTTGTAAAATTAACATTTGATGATTTAAAACAAATCTGAATTTTGGTACTATTAAAATGTGATAATAACAAAAATCTTGAAACTTTCTCATATCATGTTGTTTGGAAAAATATGTACAGAATTAGCAAAAGACTCATTCACCCTCTTTTTAAGTAATGCTCTTTATCTGTACATTGTGTTTTTATTTGTATATGTTGTCCCATGTCAATATTCCCTTAATTGGATGTACACGTGATGGGCAGGGCATTCATGCCCATCTAATGTTTTGAACCAAATTCATCTACTACAGAGTATACTGTGGCATTTTTATCATGTGATCGTTGTGGTTAATGAAATTTAGCATAGTAGTTGTGGTATTTTTAACATGGAGAAAATGTGCATTTCTAATTATTTGAGATTTAGCATTTTCCTCTAAAAAAAACCAAAAACAGAAATATATCGTGAACAGCACAAAAAGGAAATTCCAATTTTATTAAATAAAAACTGTATTTTAAAAGAATTTGCTTTTGGTTCAGTTATTGAAGTACTGGTTTGTCAGTATGTTGCAATTAGACATATTGACACAAAACAGGATATCAAATACATGGTATAAAAATAGACTTTCTAGTGAGAAATAATGCAACATAAGCTGATTTAAAACTTAAATTGTTTTTCAGAAATTAATCTTGGTGTAGCTACTGAATTGCTTGTAATTCTACTTATCCTTGACTCTTAAAAATTTCAATTTATCGTTATAAATCTACCTTCATAAATATGAGTCAGTCCCTTTGGACACAGCTACCATGATTTTGTAGAGATCAGTGACAGTGCTCAGAACATTTTGGTGCCAACACAAGTAGTTCATTCTTCAAGTAAGTTTGTCAAAATATTTCATGGAGGTCGATTATGATCCATTTATATTTGTAGCATCAATAAAAACTGCATTTCAAGAGGCTCAGTACTTACTATATTTTGTGTCAGTGGTTTGAATCTTTCTTAAACATTCTTCAAAGAGCTACAAGCAAACATGAAAATAAAATTATGGTTTACAACATACAAAAATGAAAGTAAAGAAAATTGATCAAAAGTCTTAAATTTCAGTCATATTGAAATGGCTCTGCGGGTGCCAAGCTGTGCAGCTGAACTGCTGGTCCCTGCCAAGAAGTGGGAGTGGAACGATGACACAGTGGAGAGGTGGCCTGAGTGCCTCGGAGGAGCATGGGCAGCAAGCATGGTCCAAGGCCAGGTGGAGCCTGCCATGCAGGTGCTGTGGGCTTGAGGAGCTAAGAAGGAAGATGACCCTGACCTGATACCCTTCCTCAACCAGGCCTGGACACAGTATGGACACCTACTGCAGAAGTCCCCTTCTTGCAGTGCTGCAACCTGGAACCTGAAACCTGGAAGCATAGGCCATCCCTTGACCTAAACCTCCTGCTTTCTGACCTGCTGGGTGAAAATGGAAGTGGGGCAGATCTGAATGGAAGTTGGGTCTCAAGAGTTGACCAGTAGACTTAATATTTTTCCAAACCCTAATTAGCATAAGTTTTGGACCAATTGCATTGGTACTTTTTTCAAAACCTAATTAGCATAAATTTGGTCCAATTGCAGTGAACCAAGTGCTGGATTAACCCCTAGTCTAGACACTCAGATGGAGAAAACTTGTTTTGGGTCCCTTCTTACAGTGCAAGAGTTCTGTTCCTGTTCCTAATTTTCAATAAATCCTACTCTTAGATTCAGTCATCTTGGTCTGTGGATTTCACTTCTTGAATTCATGAGAAAGAAAAGAAATTGAAAATGTTCTTCTGGACTCTGCTGCAACAACAAGGGCATGGCCCAGCATTAAGAGCTGTAACACTTCTTGGCTGCAGGGGCCTGTAACATTATTCAGATCCACCTGCCAGCAGAAACTGCAGCATGGGGTCGAATTTCATATCAAAATTTCAGTTCCGATATCTGGGTAATTAAGTTGTTTTTCCTGTCATAAAGCCACAATGTAACTTTTGTAATGTTATAATTTTGGTGATGGGATGGGATGGAGAGAGGACTAAAAAGAAGAAGATTAAAGTAATTATTCCTGTACATTGTGAAGTTTTTTTCAAGCATAATATTTGTTTTGAAAACAATCTCAAATTTTCAGACATCTCAAAGATGTGTCTTTGAATTGTGGCTTAACTACCATGTCTACTATAACACAGAAAGAAGGAAATGCAAAGTTCATCACTGGGAGATTACCAGGAAAAGCAAAACCAACAAGGGCAAGGTTTGTGATGCAGATTTAAGTCAAAGCCTTCTCCATTAGTAAGGGTCTCTAGTGATTTAGTCATTCTTCTCTTCCTGCTGCAGAGAGGGAAAAACCCTTCCAAATGGAGATTCCCTTTATAGACATGCATTTCTGTTACAGAAAGACAGCTTTTACTGTTTTGAGGGCTTTTTCTATGTCTGCGGTTTCTTAAAATAATTAGCTCAAAATAGTTCTTATGAAAAAGAGACATATTTTGGGATAGAATATTTTGGTGTGCTATACATACGTAAACATATTACACACACACACACACACACACACACACACACACACGGGTGGAGTTCAGGACATGCCACCCCACAATAAAGCACCTGGCATTTGAGAAAATAGAAGAAGAAAGAAGGTTACTCTCACCTCCTCTTCACCTTTTTCCTCTGAAGCAGGAGGATATATGATCATTTGAGAGGTACCCTGCTTGCAATTAAAGGAAAGGAATATCCAAATGGCTAAAAACACAGGGACACACAAGGCCTTACTAAATTCCCTCCAGTTAAACAGGAATGAGTTTATTGAAGGGATAGGAAAAGGGAAAGAGGACACTCTCAAGGGAGAGAGTGAGTCCTTTCAGAGAGGAGAGGGACAATGTGCCTTTCCCGCACACCAGTTTTATTGGGGATCCCTGAGAAGTTTCCAGAGAGTCCACCCAGGTCCACCTCTTAACTTTTGACTGTCAGCAAGATGATATCAGACTTTCAAGTCCCACTGTCATGGTAATTGGAGGTCACCTTGGCCCAAGCTGACTGTTTCTAATTGGATTCTTAACCATGCATTATTAAAGATTTTATTGTTAGGAGGAACTATCTTTATCTTCTAGAGTTTCAGGATCTGATCACAAAATATCCTGTTTCCCCTGTGGACATTATCTTGGGCCTGCATTTCTCTTGCAGTTGACAGGTAGTTTACTAAGGAATGTGGCACATAACTGTCCACCGAGGCCAGGCAGGGCTGAGGTAAATTGCTTCTTGGAAAAGAAAGAATGTGGGGGTCAACGCAGTGAGCCCATTTTACAGAATTGTCCTCTAAATCTCCTGTTCTCATTATTCATATCCGTCTGTCCCTCACAGTTCTATCATCTGCCAATAGTGCCATCCTGAGAAGCAAACCTTTACCAGATGGACCTTTGAGGGACGCTTAATGCCCAAACTACAAATGTCTTTCCCAACATTAAGAAACTTGCTCCATTATGTGTAATATATTGACTTATTTCATTAATGTCTCTATAATTCATCTTTCATTTCCATCACCACACCCTTCCATTTCTACTATCACATCCTTTCCCCATCTCCGACTCTCTACTTTGGCTTGCCCTTTATGGAACCCTAACCAACCAGCTCGGTCTGATAGTCACTCCTTGTTCCTCTTTCCTATTGAATGCCTTTCTCACTGACCAAGTTGCCTCTGACCCCTCAAATTGTCATGCTGCCCTATGTGGATACGTCCTCAGCAAGCTGAGGCTCTGAAACCTGATGCAGATAGCCTTCCTTCCTACCCAATAGTCCTTCTTGTTCTTTTCAGGATCCTACACTGCCCTTGAGGCCAGTGTCTAGGTGTTGCCCTGCTGGTGCCCTCCAGCTCTACACCCTACTCCAGGCCCCTCTGACTTCCTCTCTCTTTCTTCACCAGGTGTGGGTGTGGATTTCTCTCTGCTTGACCCATTTTAATGGCCTTTGACCTTAAGTTTTTCCTAAGGGTAAGAGGGGCATTGAGAGAAGAAGGGATTTGCACTGTTTTTATTCCTTTTTACATGTATTTGGTATACTTCCCAAGTGGAAACCTCAAGATATTTACAAGAAATCAGGCAGCAGAACCTTTTACTATGAAGCTGCAAATGAGTGCTTTTAACACAGACAGTAAAAAAGAAGCAAAATTAAACAAAACACAATACCTCCCACAATATCAGGCATCAACTTTCGCCCTGAAAATGATGTGTAAATATTGTGCAAATGATATCAAGTACAAGCTTGAAATTTGACTTTAATCTTGTTTTTTTTTTAAACAGTTTCTAAGCTGTCCTAATGCCAGGTCAAACATCTGAACGAGAGTATTAATAGAGGAATTTATGAAAAAAATATTTTCAAGTAATGGAAATGAATTGCTTAATACTCTTACAATTTTGCAGGACTGTAAGAGAATAGAATGTGTAAGCCTCAGCCTGATTTTTTTCACAACTTGAGCTTGCATTTGTTCTTGGAATTAAATATAAAATTAATTTAATATTAAAATTAAAAGTGATATTAAAAGGAAATATTTTCCTTTAAGAAAGAAATCAAAGATATTGGTGAAAAACAACTAAAACAATATCAACTGACAATAAAAACAACCACTCACATCCACAATGTTTAACAAGTATTGTCAATCTCAGTTAAAGATGTTATTCCTAGTCATTATTTTCTTTATAATTTTAAGATTATATTTGTGCATTTATAAATATACTTCCAGTATTTTGATCATGACCATTGTGTTTCACCTATCCGAAGTTTCAAATGAAATGAAGACCAGAGTCAACTTTACTGGTAGTGGAACTGGGAGTTACCATAGCAACTTTTGCCATATGATAAATGTGACTGATCATAAAAAGATCATTTGTGATTTTCTTCTGGGGTTCTCTATGTTTTTATATTCATCTCCTTGATGTCTAAAGGCATCTTTAGAAAAAAAGTGGTTCTTAGTTTCATGAAGATAAAAATAACAAGAGCAGATTATCACTTTAAAATGGCATTGTATTCTTCAGTGAATTGTAAAATGTCATTTCTCAATTTCTTTCAATAATTATAATTTCCAGGATCAGTTCATTTTCAGCATATATTTGGTTGTGTTCTTATGATAAGAGATTATCTGCATTATATAATTGTAGATTTTGGTTGCTTTAGCAACAAAATGCCTGCTTTAAATTTAGAAACTCATTTATTTTCTGTCATTTTATTCTTTACTGCTAAGGAGACAAGCTGTTTTCTGTTAAATAAAAAATTTAAAAAAAGATACTATTATAATAGGTGAATTGTTAGGATTTGCTTTGTTTCAGTTTAAGCTAATGGGAGAAGGGACAGCCAATTCTGACAGAAATTAGAAGACACTTCTATATAGGTAGGCTCTATGCTAGAGAAGCAATTGCAGTGAAGAACCAAATTCATGGTCATGGACTGCATGGAATTGTGAACATGCCCCCTATGGAGCTTGTTTTAACAAGGTGGGGCTTATTTATTTATTGATATTGGTGATTTAACCCAAGGGCACTTAACCACTGAGCCGCATCCCAACACTTTTTATTTTTATTTTAAAATAGGGTCGCTCTAATTGCTTAGAGCCTTGTCATGTTGCTGAGGCTGGCTTTGAACTTGCAATCCTCCTGCTTCAGCTTCCTGAGACACTTGAGATTACAGGAGTGCATCACTGTGTCTGCACGACGTGGGGCTCTAGAAATGTGGAGAACAGGCCTGTAGAGGGGGCTTTGCTGTTTGTTGTTCCTTCAAAAGAGGGAGAATCCCACTTCTAAATGCTCAGTTTTAAAACTATTAAAAACATAGCCTCATACACATAGATAACCAGTATGGGTCAAGGTTTTATTTAAGTCACCAATGAGGTAACAAATAGAATGCGGGGTGTGGTGACACATGCCTGTGATCCCAACAGCTTAGGAGCCTGAGGCAGGAGGATTGCAAGTTCAAAGTCAGCCTCAGCAAAAGCAAGGCAGTAAGCAACTCAGTGAGACCCTGTCTCTAAATAAAATGCACAATAGGGCTAGGGATGTGGCTCAGTGACTGTGTCTCTGAGTTCAATCCCCAGTACCCACCCCCAATAAAAATAGAATGGCAAGGATTGACCAGAAGAGTTTCCAACAAACTGGGATTCATCCAGATGGCAAGGAAAGGAATGAAGGAATGATGAAATAAGTTTACATTCTATAGGACAATGCAACCACAAACTTTGGGGTCATTTTCTTTACTGCACCAGGGGAAAAATATCACCCCTTATCAAAGTTCTACATGCTAACCTCTAATTTTACAGGGTTGTAAAGTTGTAAAATGCTTTAGGTTTATCTCATTTATGGATAATATGCCATTCAAATTACATTTTCTAAAGAGAGTGAAATGAATTAATAGGACGAAGTTATTAGAAAGTGCTCTATAATAAAAGTACTTTAAAATACTGAAAGTATCACCCTCAGTAGTCCATCTTCTTTCCAATTTTTAGATAATGGTTTCCTGCCACATTTTTCTATCATTTAATACTTTCAATAAATTCAATAAACTTATTAGGGAAAAATGTTGTTTTTTAAAAATGTTCTTAGGAAAATGAGAACAATGTTGAGTTCCTCAGATTCCTTGGGGGAATCACCCAGGCATTGGAGAACCATATTCTCATGTTCTGAGAGAGACAGATTCAATTTCATCCTCACCTTATAACAGATAGTAGATTGGTTTGTCAGGATTATTGTTTAGTCAGAGAACTTGAGTGTAAAATCTGAATGTTAGTACGTAGTTAAGAAAACTGAAGTTTAAGAAATTACAAATTACTAAATACTCATCACAAATTAGTGACTAAAATCATCTTCTAATGATGCATTATTTCTCTCTCCTAACTCATTTATAGATTTGACAAATTGGGCAGATATTTATTACCAGAAAAAGGAAAAAAAAAAGTAAAAAGAAGGAAGTGTCTTCTAGGAAACTAACAAAGAGGTGAGGATGATAGTGATCTTTGGACAAAGTGGTCTCAGTGTGTAGTACTGGCCCCCAAATTTGAATTGGCTGCCCCTAGCAGTTCCTATAGCAATTCAGGATCACTAAAATAATACGTGTCACTTTATCAAAAGTCAAAAGGAAATTTTTCCTGGATGTATGGGAATAATAACATGTATGCATTGCAAGAATGGCTGAAGTTGTCTATTGCAAGAAAGGATGGATGGTAGCACAAAAACATAACTAGATACTTTCTAATGGGAAAAATGGTAAGTAAAAGCAATTTTGAAGGGGGATAAAGAGAACTTTCTGTTATCTTAACTTTTAGGGTCCCATTCCGACTAATCCCCGGAGAGTCAAAGTGAACACACGGTAATGCAAATCACACAACGAGGTTTTATTAAAGCAAGCTCGAGCCTCGACCGCAACCAGCCCCTCAGACTGATACAATGGCTGGGGGAGGGAGCGGCCCTGAGGGGGAGAAAGCCCTCTATTTAAGAGATTTCCAAGCATTCACACCAAAGACCTGTACGTTATTGGTTAACATTTGAACAGCTAAACATTAGTCCTCCTCTGGTTGGGTCCTGCCAATTTATTTGATTCTCATTGGGTCCCACCAGAACTGAACTGTCCTGGAAGAAGAAGGGTAGAGGGAAGGGGTGAACTATGCAGGAGATGAGTCGGGGTTAGGACCCCCTGTCCTTGATAGATAAGGTTTCTAGGCAGCTGCACATTCCTCAGACAAATATCTCTTAACAACTTCGGTAAGCAGGGGGGCCCAGCAGTCCTGTTTGTGCTGTATTGGCTCTTGAGGGTGCAGTCGCAACTGCCTGCATCCTGGTGATTAAGACAGTTAGCTGCACAGATATCACCCTGTTCTCAACATTAACATTTTGATTCCCAAATGTCAAACAAGAGATATAAGCCAAAAGGGTTTGCTATTCAATTTTAAAATCCTATACTATCAGATAAATATTATGGCCAGTTAGAAGATAGCTCATTTGTGCTACATGATACGTTTATTCAGTAGCAGGCTATCAAAAACGTAGGTGCAAGAAGTGTCATAGTGTTTTCTTATTTAAAAAAATTGATTTTCAAGCTCTTATTCCATTGGGTTGGTGAGAAATTCAGTTTCCTCCTAGCATCACCAGCTCCCCCAACCTCAGATCTTGCAAAAGGTGAGAGAATCTAATACAGAATGAGCTATCTCAGTCATCCTGGATTTTCATGACTCTATTGTATAAATCACAGGATCTCTGGAAGGTACCTTTTGCTGAGGCAAATGGCTTTGAACAAACATCCCCTAGTGAGGTACTATTAATTCTCATCACTGCAAACTCACAGAACTTTGGTAATGACACTTCCAAAACCCCCAAACAAGCTTCTCCACTTAATCTGGGGATGAAAGTCTAACAAATCTCGCTACCTCAGGTGCTTTCCCATAATAATCGGGCATAATTCCCTTCATAAATCTAGAATTTTAGAATCAAAAGGGAGGATATTTTTCCTCAGACACCTTTAGGTTTTAAAACCAACTAATATTTTATGATGGAAGAAAAGAAAAATAGAGGGAGAAGTAAACACAAATAATAACTCAAAGATTATCTTTTCATTTCAACTTCTAAAAATTATGTGATTCAAGAGATCTTTTATAACAAAGAATATAACTAAAAAATATTGATGTGGCTTTAGCAAAGATAAACATCAGATTTATTTTAAAAAATGATAGTATCTAAATCCAGAAGTATCACTTTCCATATCATTACAGAAATATAAGCTTAGCATATTCCTTAATGGTTTCAACCCCATGTCAAGCAAAATCATTGCTATTTCATTAGTCTTATTCTTACAAGATAATGACATCTCTGTCCTGTCGTTATTTTTTGTTTGTTTTTGCTTTTATTTGTACATTTCTTAGTTACCTAATTAAAGGAGTGTAACACTGGTTTGTAAGTCAAATTACTATTGGTATGTCTTATATGTACAATATTTTAAATATGCATTTGTATGAATTTCTAATTTTCAGTAGGGCATAAAGCATTGGTTTTAGTGAACTAGGAGTGACAACAGCTTGGGAAAGAACTTGTTTTTATTAAAACTTGCATACTTGGCATTAAAAAAATGATACAGATTAGTAAACACAAATGACTCAAATTAGATTCTGCTAAGGTGAGAAAACATGTTTAACTTCTTTCTGACTACCACCTCTTTGTATGCTTTCACTACATTTTTCTTTTTCAGGGAGCATGATTTCATTTTGAATACTGTAAAATAGTAAGGGATAATTTTGACTTTATATTATGAACTTTTGCCTCTGGATCACATCATTTTCTCAGAATGTTTCAACACTTGGGATGTAGGAAGGAAACCCAAACAATCTTAAACTCATGGGTAATTTTTATTCTATTTACCTTTATTAGAGAGATCTTCCAGATTTGCTTAAGAGAAACTCTAAAAGCTTCTTCTCGTGACCTGATTTGTTTAAATTTTTGTCCTATTCTTTATAATTGCTTGGAAATACGACTGAACAGATTCCTCTGCTATTGTCAATCCCATTTCACTTATCTTTACTTACCTGATGTAGGAAGCCAATATGGAATTGAATTCAGTTCCTTCATCTTTTCCAAAATTGGGTTCAAAACTGTCTTTTCTGCATTATCTACCTCAGTTCTTTTTGTACTCAATGTTTTCATAAATTCACTTTCAAAACCCGTTTATCTGATAGCTTCTAGTTTGTTGCAACCTAAAAATTGGGTGACAAAGAACTTAATGTCAAATATTCAAGTTCTTTAGAATTTCTGTGTGAACATCAAGAGTTGTGGACAAATGAACCAGTTGTGGACCTTGTCTATGTATAACTCCAGACTTGTAAAGAAGGGCACAATAAAATCAGCATTTCTATATAACCATGTATGTGCTGTATAAGATGTCTGAGCAAAGTGCTTTGAGGTCAAAGACTATGTATAGAATCATCATTTTTGTGGCCGAGGAAAAGAAGAGATGATTGGATAGCATTTGAGTCCATCTTGTTTGAACTTTCCCTGTTAGTTAAATTCTGACTCTACTTCTTCCTTATCTGCATTTGAAATAGTTTATTTTGATGATTTAAAAAAGTGCTTTACACTCATCACTTTTTCGTCACTATGTTTATGTACAGTCACTATTGTAGTCATTAATACATTCTACGCATTTTATTCATGTATCCTTTTATTGTCTAATATCTTTCCACACCAGAATTTGAACATGAAGACAGGGGTGTTAGTTGGGATTGCTGCCATATTCCCAGACCCTAACAGATGATTGGCAGAATGTGTGTTCAGTAAATACTTACCGAGTGAATGATTTAATATATGTAAGATAAATAATGGAAAATTTTCCAAAGATGTGTCAAATTTCTACTGAAGAAGAATCAGAAAGAAGACAAAAATCTGTAGTCCTATCAAACTATGTGTAATATTTTGCTGTGCATACTTAAAGATTTTTTGTGTGTATTTACCTTATTGCAATCATGTAACATAAACCAAATTGCACATTATGATTAGGACAGTTTTCCTGATTAATATAGCTTGCTACAGACTATTTTGAGACTATGAAGGGGAAGAGGATCAGAATAAAAGTCACTGGGAATATTACTACAAAGAGTACATCTGTGAACATCTATTTTTCTTTTTAGTCTGCACTTTTTTTTTTTTCATGCCACTTCTGCTTTTTAAAATGTTTCAATCCATTCACATTTTCTTTCTTTCCTCCCATTTCCCTGGTTAAAGCCATTATTGGTCTTTAACCTCTTGCTTGGATTATACAATTGCTTCCTGAATTACTTCCTCCATGTGCAGTCTTGCCTTTACTCCATCCTCAACTTCTGTTTTTAGTATCATTTGTTTTCTTCTCATGAGAGGCAGAATGATTTCTTCCACAAAATATTTACTTACTATAGTTGCCTGCCTGATATTCTTCAGTGGCTTCCAATTGACCTTGGGATGAAATCCTTACAGTTCTTGCATAGTATGGTTGGCAACTGTCTCCAGCCTCATGCCCTGTTCATCTTTCATTTGTATGAGCCAGTGTCTTCCCTGTGGGCATTTAATGAAATATTGCCTAGGGTGGATTGCCTTTATTACCTATCTTTGCTTGGTTAATGCTTCTCCTCACAAATTTCAATTTAATGCTTCATGGGGGACCTTCCCTCACCACCAAACACAGTGCCTGTCGCATGGTATCATAGAATTCATTGCATTGTATTTGTGTTTTCATCACATCCTACTATTTAGACTGATTTTTAAGGACATTGATCACAAGATGCAAAAAAAGAGATAAGTGACATACTAATTGTAATCAGATCACTTAACTGTCATTTGAAATTTTAAAATAGCATGATTCAGGTTAATGAGTTTTACAGAAGGAGAAAAATTATCACTCAAGATCCTTGGCAATGAAATGGTCATTATGTTGTTTCATGAAGGTTTTGTGCAGAAAGAAAAATACTTTTGTGAAATAAATCATCCAACAACATCTCATCAATTGTAGTACTGGTATAATCCTAATAGTATAAATGTAATAGCAATTGTTGCTCCTGTCATTGTTCTAAGTTAGTAATTCTCAACACCTGGTTGGAGTGGACAGTAAGGGGAGATGATTGAGATTTTAATATTAACCAAAATGGGTGTGAAGTGAAAAGAGGTGAGGAAATCTGTCCTAGCTTATAATAAGGAATTTTGAAATTTTTCATATTGACATTGGAGAGTCTCATATATAGTTTAAATAATATGTATATATGTGTATATATGTTCATATATAAAATATATATATATATATATATATATATGGCGGTGAGATACTGAGATAACTCCAGCCTTCTCGTAGCATCCAGCTACATGGGACTAGGTTCTGTCATTTGGATGTGTGTGGAATCAATTAAAATAACTTCCCCTCCCATCTCTCTCTTTCCTATCATGAACCATGTAGACAAGGAAAGAACCTTAGTGATAGCAAAGAAAGAATGAAAGGAATCTGGTCCCTGAAACCTTTAAGAGGAGAGCAGCTTTATTAATTCAGACTTTATGTTTGAGAGAAATACATTAGCTGTTGATGCCATTCTAATCTTGAGCCTTTCTATTTCATTAACTGAACTGTTGGGCAATTCGAACAAGTGGTCAAAAATTACAATACAAATGGATTTGGATGTGATACTGGGAAAGGAATAGCAGCAGATGATGACCAGCTGAAAGGAACTGCAAACAGATTCCTCAGTAGAAGCACCCACATGAGTTTTCCAATCTCATTGTCTAATAAAAAACTCTAAATCTGGTTCTTAGTCTCTCTGTCATTTGCACATTCTTGTTTCTTGGAAGCTCTTAACGTGCTGCAGCAAATATGATTTTTTTTGAACCTGGCTTGCTTGTTTTCCTTCTTTTTCTTTCTTTCATCTGTCTTTCCTAGTTTTTTCAATTATTTTCCTTTTTAATGTATTTTAAGCATAGGCAATAGATATTTTGAAAATCAAATATCTGCTTTAGAGAGGAAGAAGGAGCTTCCAGTTTCATAATGAGACTAGAATTTCTTTTGGAGGATAGTGCAAAGAGGGTAAAAGTTGAAAAGTTCTGGCAAGAATGATGAACAGCCTGGATCTGCTGAGCTCATCAGACTGAAGCTATGAAAGGCCTGAGAGTCTCTAAGATTCAGAGGATGGTTCTTTGTCACAATTCATTTGGATAAAGTGTTTTCATTATTTACTTCTCCATAAAAATCACAATAAAACTTAGTGGCTTAAAATAACTACAAGCATTTGTTAGTTTCTGTCAATTGGGAATTCTGGGAGGACTCTGTTTGCCTTTTTTACTTAGGATCTCTCATGCAGCTGTAGTTAGATATCTATCTGCTGGGGCTGCAGTCATCTGAAGGCTTGACTGGGGCTGGAGGATCCATTTATAAGGATGCATACTTATGTAGTTGGCAAGTTGGTGCTTCTGATTTTTATGGCCCTTACTTTCTCTTTAAGTGGTTGTCTCCATGTTTAACTGTTCTCAGTACAAGGTAGCTGCCTTCCCCAAAAGCATACAAGTCAAGAGAGCAAGGTAGAAACTGCAATGTCTTCAATATTTAGTCTCAGAAATCACACACCAACACCTTCTGTATTTCATTGATAACCTCTGTCACTCCTGATTTAGTGAGGAAGTAGAGTGTATAAGAAGGTGGTTGGGATAAGGGTTTTACAAAAGTAACCTAAGGATATCAAGAATTAGGAAAGTGGAATGAAATCACTGAGATGGAATCCTAGTTCTGAGTCCATATCTTAGGACATTCTGTCCTTCCTAACCCGTCCATTCTTTCCATGTTTACCTTTGATGTGTGTTGGGTTAGTGGGGGAAGGGGATTCCTTTAGATAATAAGGCATTAAGTTATGCTTTGAAAGACATTAATAGCAGTAAGATTCTTCCAAGTGGAGCAGGATCGTAAGGAGTAATAATTGCCTCTCAGAACCAGAGATGAAGGTGTTTTGAATGCTGGAACCCTACCCTGGTGGGCTACAGTCACCAGAAAGTAGAGAACCAGACTGCACCATCCTCTGATGGTTTTTATGATAATGAATTATGACTTTATTGTTCTCCACCTACTGATTTGTTGGAACAAATTTATCAACACTTGTGTATTTTGTAGCTATCTTTTGTTTCTCAAGTTTGTGAAAAAAAATCGTTGTAGTTGTTGATTGACCTTTAATTTAATTTATTTATATATAGTGCTGAGACTAACCCAGGGTCTCATACATGCTAGGGAAGCATTCTTCCACGGAATCACAACCCCAGCTCCAAATTCCCCATGTTAATAATGAGAATAAAATTTATTAAATACTCAAAAGTCATAGTAGTTCATAAGATCAGGGGTCCATTTTTCTCAACTTCCTCACAAAATTTCAATAGAAGAGTTCCTCTTGTCTCCATTTTATCTATTGCAACAATGTGTAGGTTTGTGATAAAATTGTTTTACTGCTAAAAAGGTTAGGAAAATGCTGATCTATATCATCATTTTAAATAGCTGTATCCTGTGTATGAATGTAACATAAATTATTAAACACAATTCTCTATTGTGAATACTTCGGTGGTTTCTTGCTTTCCCTTATAAACATTGCTGGGTCAACTGTTTGTATTCATCCCTAATTACTTATTCATCTCAATTCCTAGAAGTATAATTCCTGTGTTGAATTATATATTCCCTTTTAAAGTTTAAGAAATAAGTATTGCCACATTGTCTTCTAGAAACTAAGCCCCATTTGTATGTATACCAGTATTGAATGCTGGGTTCTCCATGCCCTTTCCAATGCCAAATATTGTCATTAGTAAAATATTTTCTATTTTGATTGTTTATATAATTTTAAATGCATCATGCTGAATAGTTTTGTTTGTTATCCATTTGCATATGTCCTAAGGTGAGATCTTCTTTCCTTTGCATAGATTCCAGGAAAAAATTGTACTAGGGAATCACTGTATACATTAATTACTGTCTTCTAAGGAGAAGACATCCTGTAAAGAGTTCTTTCTTTGCTAAGGGGGTGCTTTGTTTAAGGACATAAATTGAAGTAGTTACTAGAAGGATAAATTGCTCATCATTAAGAAAAGAGACATAATGTAACAGCAAGACAGATGGTAGAGAAAAAGGACAGGTGGATAGAAAAGAACTGGTGATGGTTAACTTTGGGTGTCAACTTGACTAGATTGAGGAATGCCAAGAGAATTGATATGGTATTAATTCTGTGTGACTATAGTGATATTTTCCAGAGAAGACTGTGTGTGAATCAGTGAATGAGTGGAGAAAGCCCACTTTCAATGTGAATGGGCACCATCCTATTGACTAGGAACCTGGATGGGACAGGAAAATGATTCTTCCTTCTGGATTCCTGCCCCTGCCCTTGGATATCAGACTCCAGATACTTCAGCTTCTGGGCTTTGGTACTTGTACTAATAGCCTTCTAGGAGCTCTTGTGTCTTTGGCTTTGGACAAAGGGCTACACAATTTATCTCCCTAGGTCTGAGACTTACAGTTTCTTGAACTGGGCCAGGTTTTTGAAATCTGTGGCTTTGCAACTTGCAGATGTCCTATTGTGGAACTTTTGAACCTCTGTCGTTAGTGAACCAATTACCTAATAAATATCTTAAATATATATTCTATTGATTCTGTTTTCCTGGAGTAACATGATCAATGGAGAAGATGATATGGAAGGAAGAGTTGGTAGAGAGAATGGCCTGGGGGAAAGTGGTCATAGGAAGATTGGAGGACAGAGAAGAACAGTGACCAGTGCACAGGGGGAAAGTTTGGGGATGCGTTTAAAGGCATAGGGTGGCCATATATCTCCACTTTCCCTAGATAATCCTTGTGTACATTTTGATCCAGGGAAATTATTTACTTATTTATTTTGCAATACTGGGGATCGAACTCAGGTTCTCATACTTGCTAGTCAAGTGCTGTACCCTAAGCTACATTCCCAGACATCCAGGGAATTATTAAAGTGCCCTGGTTTAGATAATAAAATGTTATTACTTTCTAGAAGTTTTCCAAAAAACATTTACAAACTAGTTTGTGATATAAGTAAGCATCTGTTTGCCACACAGGCTTCAGTATAATGTCCATTCTTGTCTAGCACCAGCATCATTTCGAAAAGTATTAAGTGTCTGCAATGTGTTAATCACTGTACCAGGCACTGATGAATTAAATACAATTAAATACAAGATTACTCAGTGCAGTCCAGAATCCAATCAAGATAAAAATGCATAAATTCACACATAAATTTATTAATTATAAAGTGCTTAATTTATAGACATTTCTATGATACAGGGTATAGGGTACGGAGGAAAGAATCATCGATGATACTGAGATCAAGGAAGAACACCTAGAAGAATGTTCTTGAGTTGCTTTTGAAATATATATTTTGAATATCTTGAAATAGAAATAGCAAGTGAGAGACATGTGGTGGAATATGTGTGTACAGGCATTGAGGGTTAACAGAGTAGGCTTGGAGATTGTAAAGTGTTCAACTTATCAGAAATGTGTGCTTAATAACCAACTTGCATGAAGTTATGTGTATTGTTTTAAGAGGTAAATAATAAAAAAAAAATTGCTCAAATAAAGGAAAAGCCATGAGTAAAGACCATGAGAAATAAAAGACTGGGTGTTTGAAGGTAATGGTTGTTCAATATGTATTACTCTTTTTTCTTTTTCCTTTACTGATTTTCTTCTTTTCATTCTTCTTGCTCTCTTTTCAATTTTCTGGTTCCCTGCTTCAGGTTTTATTCATATTTTCTTTCTCCTATGACTTCATCAATTCCTTTAATTGGAATTTGGACCGGGGATGAAGGTACAGAGACAGAGGGCAGATAACCACTGAAAGACAGAGGATAGGTGGTTGGCCACACTTGTTTTTCATATTTAGATAGAAGGGGGATTATTACTTTATATACTGTGTCTTTGGGTTTAAAAAATTACATTCTCTGATAGAGTTTCAGGATTACAAGGATTAGCTATCCTTAGATCAGCAAGAAGGAAGAAGCAAATAATATCCATAGAGTTGCCATGAGATGTGCTAGTCTATAATTAAAATTTCTAATTCTGCAGCTGATTTAATTCTAATTCCGGGGTTTGAATCCCGGCTCTGCCACCTATAAGCTGAGTGATCTTGGGCAATTTATTTAATCTCATTCATAGCATCAATATATACTTCATAGATTTGTTGCAGGAAACAAATGAAGAAATTTGTATAGAGTACTTAGAACAGTACCTTACAATAAGGACTCAAAAAATAGTAGCTATTATTACCAGTATTATCATTAGCTAAAGTTTTGTCTCAAAACCTGGCATTTTTATGGATCCTTGTTTTTATATATGGCCATATATATGTAAAATATATTTATTTTTCCCCAAGCAATTATCCTAGTTGTTTGATATTATCTGTAAACATGTTCTGAATTCGATCTATGTAAATATAGTGAAATGAATTTAAATAATTAACTTAGAGACATGGAAAGTCATAGGATAGACATCTGCATTTACTTTCGAAATCTTCCATAATCTGAGGTGCTCATGTCCAGCTTACTTAATTTCTTTCTCTTCCTTATTCTTGTCACTCTTCCTTCCATAGTGTCCTTGATAGGCAACAATAAAAAATGTTTAAAATGCTTTCTTCTCTCAGTAACTTTGAGTAATTACCCACCCACTTTTGACTTGTTACATTAATTTGTAAATAATGAACATGCACACCACTATCAACGTAGTATGCAAATTTCAAATAAAATTTTAAAATAGAAATGAAAAAAGTACATAAAATATAAAAATAAAATTCTCTCTAACTCAGTGGATCATTTCATACACAAACTCACATTGGAAAACCAGTGGTCCAGGCTATATATGGGCACGTCTGGTTGTAGGAAGTAAATCCCCCAGTGTATTGGTCTATTCTATTGTTAGACAACTCTAAGTCATTTGCAAATTCTTGTTTATATTAACTTAAACATTTCTAAAGCTTTTATTTTCTACACCTATTAGTGGACAGCCCAGTAGGCCCTGGGATTGGTGCTTTAAAACACATTATTTCTAGCTCATATTATATTAAAACCAAATACTGTTTTGTTTTGTTTTGTCTGCCCATTACAGATGAGAACATTTAAATAAGTATAAGACACACTCTTGTCCTTTATTTGCGATCCTAATCTCTGGAAGTAATATGAAATGAAAGCCATCTCTCTACTTGATGTCTGGCTACATTTCCCCCTTGAAATCACCTGAACAATACCCTGAACATTCAGATTTAGATTTTGTTCAGACTATTCCTGAATCTGAAATATCCTTTCTTTTCTTCTTCCTTTATCTTCCTTATTTCTTTGGTGCCACCATTCAGTCCCCAACTTTCTTTAACATCATTGCTTAACTCTCTGTATATTGCCTTGGCCCTCAGTGAAGTGATATGTGATGTCTACACCACATCATTTTGAGTTTGGCATTCAATTTATGATGCTTGTTTGCTGTGGTTTTGTGAAATGGTGCCTAATTAGTTTCTAAATTGCTTTGTGGTGTGGATAATGTTTTAAAATTCCCTTCCCCATACACACTTACATAGTTTTAGTCACATCAAAAGCTTTCACTTGTATTTCTGTACATTGTTTTTCATTTTATAGATTTGTACAAGATGAGGGAAAAATGTTGGAAAGAGAGTAATTATGACGAGTCCTAAAAGGAAAAAATTCTAATCAATTCAGACTCGCATCTTGGATGATATTGCCACATATATTTATTCCCCCTTTTGATCAGTCTTAATCAGTTTTGATGTTCATATTTAATCCTAAGTATTCCTCTAGTGACCTTTTGGTTCTTTTCTCCTTGAGCAGTGTTTCATGCTACCTGTGAGGTCTTTAACTTTTTTACAAATACATTTTCTTGTATTCATTACTTCAGTTGCATGACCAGCTACAAGGAATGTATTACAGAGGAAGGAGAGGGCTCTGGAAATTAGGGTGATCTTATAAGTTATCAGCGATGAAGTGTGTCTTAATCAGGACCTTATCACTAGGTGAGGAGAGGGAAAAAGAAATTGTTTTTTCTCTTGAAATTCTGGACAAGAATGAGTTTCTTGGGCAATGTCTTTGGCCAGTCTTGGGGTAATAAAGAAGTACACAGCAAATTAAGTAAGTAGACATTAGATTATAGACTCTCTTGTTGAATTTTTAGGTTTTTTTTCTATGCAAAAGGTTATTAAGGATGAAGAGGTATAATAAGTATAAAATATTTAAATGTACTAGGGAGATAATAATATCAAAGATAGGATAGATAAGACAAGAGTGCAGATCTAAAAGCACAGTTGCAAATCATCTGGTTCTTTGGCAGTGTCCATTCCCTTCTATGAAGCTGTTAATTTTGGTAGTTCTTGTCAGATACAGATAACTATCTTCCAAGATTGGTTTGAACATTCTTTTTTTAAAGCTGAAACAGGAGTTATTTCAACATATAGTTGAACAGCTTTCTATTTTCATTGCACTTCTCAGAACTTTACGTGTGATATACACTTTCTAGTTTTTTTTTTTTTTTATTTTTAAAGTCTTTAAAGCAAGTATCTGAAGAAACAGAGCCATCAAATTACACAATCACCAAAATTACTTTTACAAAATCACCTAATTGTCTAGAGGCTCACACAGCTAGAATCCTGGGAGGCAGCCCTGCCTCACAGTCTAGGAATTTAATATGCTTTCTAGATTTTTAAGGAAGTCAATCTTTAAACTCAACTAGAAGTGGCACAAGGGAGATTCCACAGGACTCATAGAAATACGTTTTTGGGGATGTTGAATAGTTCCTGCAGCAATCTATCCCAGGTGAAATGGATGTGTCTCTTGAATAAACTGGAGAAAAAGTATGGTTGGTCCCCACTGCAGGACTTGCATGACAATAAAGGAGGATTGCTGCTAACAAAGAAACTGCTTTCATCTATCACCACAGGAGTGAAAGCAACCCTTCCCAGATGAGCTACTGATTTTCACCTTCTATCATCCATCTCCCGAATGGTGGGTACCAAGATTCTTCAGCAGATGCAGTGACATTGGTAGATTATTAGGGATAGCTTTGTCCCTTCACATTTCTGAAATTTTGAAAGGTCAAATGAGGAGACTTTGACAACCAGGGCTGATAAAATATATACTTGGTGGAGAACTTTTAGTCTTCAAAAAGCAGATATTCTTTATCTAATCTGTTCATTAGTTTTGGCCTAGACTGTATTTCTTAAGTCCCATTTACAAAAATATTTCTTTAAAGACAAAGGTCCTTGCAATTATGGTGGTCTGCTATCATGTTATGACAGCATTGTGGTCCTGTCATGATAGCTATAGGGATGCCTTTAACTTGTCTTTTTTTTTTTTTTTTAACACTTAGAAACATTTCCTCGTTGAGAGATCAGATATTCATGCATTCTGTAAAGATTTCTGATGTGCTTAGACTAGTGTTACAGTTTGGATCTTCACTGTCCCCAAAGGCCAATATGTTAAAGACTTGGTCCTAGGGGTGGCACAACTATAAGATGGTGCAGCCTTTAGAAGGTGGGGTCTAATGAGGTCTTTAGGCCATTGAGGAATGTGTGCACCCAAAGGAGATTGCGGGACCCAGGTCTCTTTCTCACTCCTATTTGCTTCCTAAAAAGAAGGTGAGCGATTTTGCTCAGTCATGTGCTCCCACCATAATGTGCTGGTAATGGGGTCAATCAATCATGAATTGGAACCTCCAAAATTGCCAGCCAAAATAACTTTTTATAAATCAATTATTTCAGGTATTTGTTATAGTACCATAACATTGACTAACATAATTGGCAAACATTAAATTTTGAGAGTTATGTTCCGTCTATTAGGAGTAAAGTTGCTGCATCCTGAATTGATATAGCATTTCAGGCCTGTCTGTGTTCTCTTTGAAGAATAGCTCTCAAGCTTTGCATAACATGATACTAATATAGTACCATCAAAATGTTGGGTCTGTTTCCTCATTTATGTGCTTTAAGGACTTTAAAAAATAAATAGAAAGTGTATACCTCATCTAAAGATCTGAGAAGTATAATAAAATTAGAAAAACTTTCAACTAAATGTCAACATAAATCCTGTTTCAGCTTAAAAAAAGAGAGAAAAGAATATTTAAACTTAGAAAGAATATTTAATCTTAGAAAATGTAAACCATGCCTATTAGCACTTATATAGACTGCTTCTGTTGTAAGAGTTCATGATTTATATGTTCTGAAAACTATATATCTATTTTAGATCAAATTAATTAATTTTTCCCTCAAAATATATTCAGTGATTGTTTGTTGAATATAGTATGCAAAAAACTGTATCGGGCATTTTGGTACATATAGCAAGATATAATAGCCTTAAAGTTTAGTTTTAAAAATGCTGCTTCTTTGAAAAATTCTTTAATACTCAAGTTGGAATATGATGATTAGTTACCACAGCATGATTTATAACTTTGTTACTGGCAAGTTATCTTCTTATATTATTCTTGGTAACTTACACATCAGTCTTCTTCCCTGGACTTCTCAAAGAAGGTATCTGTATTTCTTTTTTATTTATTTTATTTATTTATTTTTACAGACTGCATTTTGATTCATTGTACACAAATGGGGTACACCTTTTCATTTCTATGCTTGTGCACAATGTAGATTCATACCATTTGTGTAATCATACACGTACATAGGGTAAGGATGTCTGTCTCATTCCACCATTTTTCATATCTGCGCCCCCTCCTCCCTCTCATTTCCCTCCACATAATCTATATTTCTAACAGTGACTCTTAGTACTTTAATTCAGCATGTGAACTCAGTAAATGATATACATGTGATCCTTATCTAGCAACACAGATACAACTCTGAGTGGCAGAGTTGTATCATATGCACATTTAATTTATATAATCAGTTTTGATTCTAAAATTGTCAGAATGTTTGGATCATAAAGCAAATATAATTTTAAGTAAGAAAGCAGAATTTGACAACTAACTTTTTACCTTTTAATTTGAGGTTTCTATTTTTATTATTTTTCATGGAAGTAAAATGAAATAGAATTCTTTCTTATTAAAGAATAAGCTACAGTTTGTTTAACTATCCCTTTAATATCTTTGTGATGACAACTTTAGATAATATGTCACACATGTTTTTCTTTCTTACTCTAATATGTAAAATCAAGAAATAGCCCATTCTTAAGTAATTCAACAATTTTTATATGGATTTGCTTTTGGTTACTTTTGCAAAACTCTATTGGGTTATTTTTGAACTACTTCAAAAATTTGTGTTTAGTCTTTAAGACAAAATATTTTAATATGTATTTCCCTTTCGGGTAAGAACTGGTTTCATCACAGGCTGTTATTTTTGTTGCATGAATTAGTACATTCTCTGAAGAGTTGATGCAAATTTACAGGCAAGAGTTCTACTTTTGTCTGTTTTTCTCTTTCTTTCTGGTAGCCAGGTGGGAAATCAAAAATCTCATCTCATGAGATAAACTCCCATTAAAAAATGTAAGCCCATATGTGTTTGAGATTCCCACAGTTTCACTATTAACAGGAATTGGACTTAAAATGTCTGCAACAAACAGAAAATGTTTTGTTTATTTCACAAAGTCAAATCTTTAAAAATAAAATCCAGGAATAAGACAGTGAGTTCAGATAGTCTAAGGAGGGCAAACATTTAAGTTATTGTTTATGAAAAGAGCAATAAAATACATTTATTTTCTCAGAATTGTATTTCTTCTATTTCAAAAAATTATGTAATTATATTTTTCCTTGTAGGAGCTAACTTGTTTGATTTAGGGAAAAGATGTGTCATCACTCAGAATAATAATATTTGTCAGATATAGTTGATTTTCATAGAATGACTATGGACCGAAGTAGCCCAGTGAGTCAGAAATATATATTTTTAATGTTTGACACTGTTATAGAATGATTACAAAAATCACCTTAACATAGGGAATAGAGCAGGAACTGTTGAGTAACAACATTTTAACATACTAGATATAGTTTTTCTTCCTTTTGGAGCTGGGGGATTGAACTCAGGCACTAAACTACTGATTGGCACTCAACAGGGTCTCACTGAGTTCTTAGCACCTCGCCATTGCTGAGGCCAGGCTCCTGTCTCAGCCTCCTGGGATTGCAGGTGTGTGCCATCACATTCAGTTAGATATGTTTTTAATAAGTTATGTGCAAACAAAATTTTATTTAGGGAAAAATAAAAAATTCATTGGACAGGTTTGTTATTTAAAGTCACTCATTCCATTAATATTTATTGAGAATCTATTATGTGACTATACGGAATAAACCTAATTCAGTGTAAGGTGTATTATATTTAAATGTTCATATATGTGAGTTTAATAAGGAAGAACCTCTATACAAATAATTTAAACAAATATCATAATCATTTGTTTTTGAGAACAATTTATTATAATCAGAAATTATAAGATTGAATGCATTAATCCTAAAAAACACATTCTAAAGTTTATAGATATCTCTGTTTTAAATAAACATCATGTCAATCGATTCCTAGATTACCTGAATCATTCCCATTTCCATCCCTTGGACCATAGGTTTTGTATTCTGGATGAGAGAACATTGCAAAATACTAGGCTTGTCTTATTAGCGAGGATCTAAATTTCACAAAGTATTGTCTTCCAGTTGACATTGTTACTGAGTCTTAAAAAGACCATTCCGTAAGGCCAGGTGTTTCCATGGCACAATACTGGCAAATCCCATTGATATCAACCTTTTGCCTTCTTTCTTTCCTAAATTGAACTTTCTTAGTTGGAGTAATATTGTTTGGGTAACTTGATGACAATAGACATTCAATGAGGTCAACAGATGGTGTTTCTGGCAAAGGATGGTGAGCAGAGAAACCAAATCCAAATCCAAAATAAGTGTTTATTCCAATAAGGAAAAATCCACTATGGGGAAGGGGTCAAAATAATCAACTTTCTGCCAACTGGCTATCTGTTCTCCTCAGGATATGGGAACCTATCTGGAGCTCAAGAATGGCTGCTGTTGCTGTAAAATTGGGTACTCAGTAGTGAAGATGGCCAAGTCAGCATTGGTGAGGTGAGGTCCATTTGTTGAGCCTATTCAAAACCCCCTTATGCCACCATGGCTGCTATTTAAATGAATGAGTTGAATAAACACTACTGGGATTGGGGGGAAGAAAAAATTGACTGGCATCTACATTTTAGAACAACTTGTCCTCTTAATTATTGAGAGCCTCCTCTTCAGTGGGAACTTTTTGCTGAACATTGCACAGGACAAAATACTCTCAAATTCAGAGTTAATTCTGAGAGGTTTATTCAATTCTCTTTGTCTCAGACCATCTGGTCAAACCATTAGTCATTACTCTTCAGTGTTCCTCATTGCAATCTCTCCTTCCAGGAAAAGTGGGCCACAATATGTGGGAGAATTATCCTCACTGGTTCTTCTCCCTAGGAGAATTATCTTTTCTACTATCCCTTGGTACTATCCCAAGTGGAACTACTTGGCTAGAGCAATCCATTTTAAACTAGTGCTGGCATATTGGGCACAGGTTTCTGTGAACCTGGCTTGAAAAGTTTCCTCTGTGATTAAGGAGTCATAAGAATTCTATCATGTGGTCATAGGACTGGGTTGAGAAATGATAACACTGCAGTGGGTATAGAACACCAAGCAATCAAACTGCCTGCTCAGGGAGACCATTTGGGTCCTCAGGGACTACATTTGCTGATGGAGTGTTGACAGGTATGCCCGGTTTAGTAACTTGAATGTTCAATACATAATAAGCAGCTCAGACTGCGGTATGCCAAGATGTATTAAGGTTAAGTGTTCAGTCTCTAATGGGGACTAATATAAAGCCCCTAAAGATTAATTACTAGCTAAAGAGAACATAATTTCTCTTCAACACCTGAGTTGTGGTTTTCTACTGTATGCCCCCAATTCACAGTAATAGCAAACTACTATCACCCATGTTTTTCATAGTCTTAAAGTATTGACTTCTTTCTGATCTTCAGAACCTAGATACATAATGTTATCAGTAGACAGCATGATATTCTATGAGATGATCAGAAATAAAGGTCTTTACATTAAATTATGACAAAGACCCATGTAGTCAATTTGGCCCAGAGATTCAACAGTGAACATGTATTATTGGCCTAACAAACTGTTTCTCATATTCTGTACATATTGGGAGAACAAAAATAAAAGATTTGTCAGATCAATATTATGGACACGCAGGCAAGCAGGGACAGTGTTTATTTGCTCCCCAAATGAGAATGAATCTTGCATAACTGCTGCAATGGGAGAAGTTGCCTGATTAAGTATATAATAATCTTTGTCATTTTAAAAGATTCATTCATCTGGGAGACAACATGGCAGTGTTTTCCAGTTACTGAGTTGTCTATTCCAACTGTATGTTTTGGAACTAGATAATAGCCAAAGGATGATGAGAAAGACTGTATTTTCCCAAAATGAGTACAATGGTGTCTCTTGTTCTATGCTTTCTTTCAGACCTGATACTCACCCATCAAGATATAATGACTACATTCCTGCCCTTGAACTTGGTTGGAAGTTGATGTCTACTTTGAGAAGTGGGAATGTATCAAAAGTGGCACTGCTTATTTCCAAGGCTGTGATAGGAAGGAGACACAGCTTCCCCTAACTCTTTTTCTTTCTTGAGATGCTATGGTGGTTGGAACACAACTATCCATGTTGTGAGGAAACCCGGACTGTATCCAGCAGTCACATGTAGGAGCTCTGGCTAACAGCTCCAGCTAAGGTTCCTGCCAACAGTGAGCGTCAATTGCCAGACATATGAATGAATGAGCCTACAAATGATTCCAGTGCCCCAATCTTTGAGTGCTGAACAGAACAGATCTGAGCTTTCCTTGCCAAGTCCTGTCCAAGTGGTAAATTTATGAGCCTAACAAATATCATTACAATAAGCCTCTATATATTGAGATGGTTTGTTACTGGAACAGATGGGATAAGAGTTTCATAAGACCCAGTTGAGGTGTTCTCTGTGCAAGACTCTACCAAAAACAAAAAACAAACAAACAAACAAAAAACCCAAAACTCTTCTCATTAATAGAAGACTTTGGCGATTGTCTAAGTTTAAAGCTGTTATCTAATAATCCACGACCTTTTCCCTACTGCATTTAGCCTGGTTATTTGCCCTTTTACTTTGGGAAAGGTATAAAAATTTATAGTAGGGATTTTGATGTTATTATGACACTCCAGTTATGCATGGATTGACTGTGTGAAAAGTTAATGTTGAAGTCAACTGTGCATCTACTTAGATCTTAAGGACAGTGGTCAGACACCCATCACGAAAGATCCCTACATCATTCTGATAACTACACAGACTCTGCTCTTTGTTAACACGACAGGGCCCACATTTCTTTTTCTGTTTACGACCTACTGCTTTGACATTCAATGGGTTCAGCATTACTTTTACAATAGAGCCCATTTCAAAACTACCACATTCATGCCTTTTCCTAGTCAGCAGAGAATAGCTACTTCAGAACTTTTAAATACATTAGTGCTTTCCAATGCCTTCACAAGGGCTTGTTTTCTCTGAAGCAACATGGTTTAGGTTTTTTGGAGATACTAGGGGGATGGAAATCAGCTTGTCCATGATTAATCCTCGTCAATTTTCTGGCTTCCTAAATCCTTGACTTTCTTCTGCATCATATTAAGAGTATCCTACTCTATAATCTTATTTACATTATGAATCCAGGTTTCAGTCCACCATCCTGGGAAACATATAGGCACCTTTTCATCTGCTTAAGTAGATACAGTAAAACTTTGCTAAGTTCCCATCGTGAAAAATTTAGCATATTTAAAATATTTTCCTTTCCTTCCTAGTGTGATGTTTGAGTTCATCCTCACATTTTCTGTAGGATTTTAATGATGCTAATTAGAAAAATTTTGTAATTTGTTGTTGGGTAACTTTCTCCACCTGGAGTTGATCATGCAGTTGATTCCCACCTTGCTGCTATTCCAATGGAGAGAGCAAGATCCAATGTTGGTCCTAGGTCTGCAGATAGTGAAGGGGGTTGGTACATGAGAACTGACTTTATTCACCAGGCAGGGCCCTTGCCTTGGCCATCAAAAGATGTCTACCCTTGGAAAAGAAGAGGAGAAAATACTTCTACTGGTGAGGGAGCTCAGCAATGACTGGGAGTTCAGAGGACTCAGTCATTTGATTCCTCTCATGTGAAACCATGGTGTGAATTTCACTAAGGAATCTGAAAAGGCTATATACCCAGATGATGACTTGTGATACAATTTAATCATTTGATTGCATTATCCTGTGACTACTGACACTAAGAAATTCCTTCAGTGTAGTCAGAGAAAGTATTCACTGTACTTTGAACTGAGAATTTGGGATTTTGAGCTTATTGTGTGTGTGTGTGTGTGTGTGTGTGTGTGTGTGTGTGTGATTTTCTAGATAACTAGTGGTTGACTGCTTACCTTGCAGGGTTTTATATTGTCTTTCATATTTTTCTATGACAGCAACTCCCCAGTCCTCTGAACAGCCTTCAGTTAACTCTTCTTTCAATTAACCATAGGTGATAATTTAATGAAATGCTCAATCACTGTGTTACATGGGTTGCTAGAGGCTGGATCCTTATTACCTTCAAATTCAACCTATCCATGTAACCAACTTCAGAATTCTATTTTCTTAGGGATATGAGATTTGCATCCATGCCTGGAACTCAGTTTCTGTCAGAATACTGGTTAGAAATAAGACATACTCCTTAGCTTGTTGAAACAAAAAGGTATTTGTTAAGATGTGTAGATAATATATTTTCTAGGAAATTAGAGCTGTTGGCTCTGAGGCTCTACAGCCAGAGAAAACATTCTTGTAGTACTATGAGTACGGTTTCAGCAAACGTGCCACCATTGGTGGCACTGGGAATAATGCTGCAGTATGCACTGTGCACACTAGAGAGTAGATAGCAGAAACTGTGATCACGATTCTCCCTAAAGCTTGACTTTTCTCTCACCCTTCTCAGTAAAAGACAGATTACATACCACTCCTGCATCCTCAGGTTTCTAATTTTCAATAGAAGTTTTCTGTAAATGAATCTGATTGGCCTAGCCTATGTCACCTGCCCGTGTTCTATCTGCAAAGATATCAGGGAAATGAGTTCTGGCTTCTAACTTTCCTAGTGAGAGATGGCGATTAATTGTCTAAGACTGGTTTCCTGCAGGCAAGTGTGTAGGAGAATTTTTACCTTCTTCCCGGCAGAATGATTTAGTAACTAAACATTGCTCCTTGGAAGCTGGCTACAGCTCATTGCTTGAGGTAATCATCCTTGGTAGAATGCTGAGGTGGTAAGGTAGATCTGGGGGCCTGAATAATGCTGTATCCACAAGGCTGGCACCCTCGATTACACTTGGTGGATGGATGGGTTCTCATAATGGTGCCGCTTAAATACTTATGGCCCAAGGACCAAGATGTTTGATGTCTGTCCTTGCTAAATCCTAGAAAATACCCTGGAGTGTGAAGAGCAAGGGGTGGGAGAATGGCTCTTTTTCTATTGTTTTTGTTAATCTGACAATAATACTGTCCTAGAATGCCTAATAGATATGATTTCTGATCAGTTGCCTCAGACTGATTTGCAAGTTGGCAAGGCTCATAAGTGCAATGAAAAGATGATAAGCTTCATAAATTCCTACTGCAGATAAATAAGCGCATCTATAATCTGATTCTCATGATATTAAAACAAATACTAATTTTAACTATAAATAATTGACTAGAATTATGGGATCTTTACAGTTATAAAGTTCAGGTCCTTGATTTGGTATCTTACATTGGGGACTTTACCAAAAAATTTAGAAAGCAAAAGGAAATACAGAAATTCAGAAGAAAAATGGATAAAAGATAGAAAATAATATGTTTCTTTGGTTCCTATCCAGCATGGTCTGGCTTTAGTTTTAAAGAAAACAATAATTCTATCATCAGTCATTCTATGGAAACTTGGTACAAGAAGCTTGGGTATGAACACACAGCCCGGGAGAACAGCCAGGCCTACATTGTGTCTGCGACTTTACAGAATGAATGGTCCTGTTTGCAGAAGATTGCAGTTCAGTTATCTTTGTGCTCTATGTCTGTCCACACATAATGACTCGTCCAATTTGATGTTTAATCTTTTATTATTATTTGCTGCTGTGGAATAGAATGAACAAGAAACAGAGACAGAGGAGCAGTAATGTTTGTGAATGGTTCAAACGACGTTTTCTTCCTTCTTTCTTTTTTTGAGGTGGGGTGTGGGGTGTACCAGGGACTGAATTCAACATCCCCAGCCCTATTTTGTATTTTACTTAGAGACAGGACTCACTGAATTGCTTAGCACCTCACCATTGCTGAGGCCATCTTTGAACTCCCAATCCTCCTGTCTCAGCCTCCCGAGTTGCGAGTTGCTGGGATTATGCGCCTATGCCACCACACCAGGCACTTCCTTCCTCCCTTCCTTCCTCCTTCCCTCCCTTTCTTTCTTCCCTTTCCTTACCTCTCTCTCTTTCTCTCTTTTTTTCTCTCTCTTTTTCTATTTTTCTTTCTACAGGGATTTGAACCCAGGGGTGCATAGCCATGGAGCTGTATCTCCAGTTCTTTTTCTATTTTATTTTGAGACAAGGTGTCACTAAGTTGCTGAGACTGGCTTTGAACTTGGTGGCTTCTCTACACTGTATATTATTGTTCATGAATCCTAGATATCGTCAACTGGTTAATTAACACTTTCTTTTTAATGGTCATGTGACTGTAGGGTGAATACTTGAATGCATACAGTCTGAACACATTGCTTGGTTTACCTTCTCAAATTTATGTGGATTCCTAGGGTGATTACTATACTTAATACCTTCTTATGCTTTTCTTTATATTTTTATTACATATGAATATGTTCCTAAATAATTTGTAGCATATCATTATATGTCATAAACTTTAAATGCTATCATATTATGTACAGTATATCTTTGTTTGACATCATCAGCAGCATTATTTTTGATATATATATATTTACTTAATTCATTTTTAGTTTTGTAGTATGTTTCATTGCTTAAGGATACTACAAATTTTTATATCTTCCTTTATTGATGTATATTTAGATCATTTCCAAATTTTTACTGTTATAAAAACAGATTTTAAAAGGTTTTTGTCTTGGACAAATAAATGGCTTTCTAAAGTATATAGTTAATGATGGAATTGCTGAGTCTTCAACTTGACAATTGTCAAATTGTTTTCCAAGTGTTGTACTGAATTATGCTCACATATGTATATAAGATTCCTTCTCATTCCCTATAACATACTTTGTATAGTTAGATTTAAAAAATTTTGTCCACCTGACTCTCAGTAGTGAGGGGTAAGCATTTTTTATTATGTTTATTTGGTCATTTCAACTTTTTAAATAAATTACCTTTCATAAATTTGGCTATTCTTTTATTGGGATTTATTTTATTATTTTTATTCTTTTTCTTAAAATTTACAGAATTCTTCATATGACTCCTCCTTACAATAAACCTACTGTGACTTGAAAATATCATAGGTCAAAAATATATTAAATACACCTAACCTACCAAACAGTGTTAGTTTAGCTTACTTTAAACATGTTTAGAACACTTACATCAGCTTATATTTGAACAAAATCATCTAATGCAAAGATACCCATTATTTAATAATGGGTATTTTGTAGACACGATGAGAGCTGAACACATAAAACACAATGCCTAAGATATTTTGGCATGCAGAGGGCTATGGGGTGAGATTGCATTTTTATGTGTAACTATAACATGCCAAGTAAGAAACAATAAATAATCAGAAGTAAAACCAGTAGAGTAGAGGAAGGGGATCTAGGGAGAGAGGAGGGGATGGAAAGGGAAGTACCAGGAATTCAAATGGATTGATCAAATTATGTTAATGCATTCATGACTATGTCAAAATGAACTTACTATCATGTGTGAGTATAATGTACTAATAAAAACAAATTTAAAAGATATATATGAATATATTATATTTATTATAAATATGTTATTTTAAATAGTACTTCATATCTATGAAATAAGTGTGTTTAGAAAATAGATATGAAGTAGATATGAAGTGATGAGACAGTAGAAAAGTATGAGTTGACAAAGTTAGGTAAAAGCAGAGTGAAAGAAATCAAACAATTACAGAGAAATTGGAAGCAATTCATAAGAAAACACAGAAGATAGTAAAAAAAAGCCAAGGAAAGTAATATGGAAATATAATGGATTAAAGAGAAAATGATAGTATTAGAAAGAAAAGGAAAGCCAAGAAACACATAATTAAACTCTCAAGAAGACAGAACAAAAAAAGTATAAACTAATTAATAAAACTTTTCAGACATAAGCGAAGATATTAATTTACAGGTTAAAATGCTGTACCTCAGGGAAAACTGCTTAGCTTAATGAAGATACTGAATTTTAAAAAGAATTAAAGATTTCATTGGACAGTAGGGCAAATGATTAATTAAAAGAGAAAAATATCAGGCTGTTTACATTTTTCCATAATGATTTTCAGCTCAAGAAGATAGTGGAGCAATTTATACAAAATATTCAATAAAAGAATCTCCAAATTTTACTCTTTTTAATTGTATTCAAGTTTAAGAGTAACACACACATACTTCTGAACACCTAGAATGATTTGCTGTTGTAAATCCTCTGTTCTAAATCTAGATAATGAACTTTAACAAAAAGATAAGTGAAAGAATGGAGACAAAAGGAGTAATATGAAGTATTAAAAATAGTAACAAACTATTAAAAATCAACTTAAATATAAATCTAATACAAATGTGATATATGGTTAAACTATGTTTGTATATGTGACTTTACAGTTGAATGCTTGTATATTTAGCACTTAATATATATCTTGCTCTCATTCTGAAGTCTCTCACTTGGTCATCCCAATTTTGGGGGAAAATTGGCAGGTAGGGTCTGTATAAGCTGTAGGCCTCTGCAGCCAAGAAATGTGTTAGAGCTCTTAATGGTGGGCTATGCCCTCCAGTGTTGCAGCAGATCCCAACAGCTCCCTGCTAATTTCTTCTTCCTGGGTACTTGTCTCATGAATTCAAAGAATGAAATCCAGAGGCCAGGATGTGAGTGTAAGAGTAGAATTTATTCAAGTGTGCATAGAAACAGAACGCATCCTCACAAGGCAAGAGGGGACCCAAGAGGTGTTGCTCTCTGGGTGTGCTGGTCCAGGGGTTTATATAGCACTTGGGTAAACTCTGTTGGTCCAAACTTATGTGAATCAGGGTTTGAAAAAAAGCACCAGTTGCTATTGGTCCAAATTCATGTTAATTAGGATTTGAAAAAGTACTATCAGTCCAAATTTATGCTAATTAGGGTTTGGAAAAATACTAATGCTATTGATTAACTTTTGAGTCTCAACTTCGATTCAAGTCTGCCCCACTTCCATTTTCTCCTCACAGGTCAGGTTGAGGGACTCGGATGAGCTATGCTGGCAGGTTGAGACTTCAGTTCGGAAGTGGGTTTTTGCAGCAGCAATTCCGCAGGGCCTCGGGTCCAAGGTGCCTTCATGGTGAGCTCCTGGCAGTACTTGCCTTGACTCCAACCTACCCAGCTGCCATGCCTCCTGCTCTACCGCTTTACTACTGCTTCTCAGCAGGGACCAGTGACCGGCTTGCCCCAGCTGAGGCTCTGTGTCAAAATGTTGCAAATTTATATCTACACAGTAGTTAGTTGCTATTTCTTTTATCCCATTTCATGATTCTATTTATCAGATATACTACTTATCAACAGCATGTTCTACTTCATGCTCTTATATGCTCATCTTAGTCCTTTGATTTTCCTATAATTTTAGAATAAGTTTTATCAAATTTAAGATAAGAATTCTCTCAGTGTAGTCATTAGACTTGCTTTTAGTTTAGATAATAATTTGAGGAAAACTGACTTCTTTATTATAACTTCTAATCTATGAACATAGTCTCTCCATGCATGTAGGTGTTTAATGTCAATGGTTTTATAATATGGTTTTGTAATACTCTCCATTAGACATTATGTATCTAATGTACAGCTCACATAAGGTGCTATTTTGAACTACAGCTTTCTTGGAAATTTATGTTTTTAATATTAGTGTTACATAGGAACATGTTTGTAATTTATTTGTAGATTCTTTGGGGATATTGGCAATCATAGAATGTATACATATTAATATTTTTATTTCCTTTGTCTGAATCTTTTAACTTTGATTTATTTTTCTTGTCTTGTACAGATAGGACATTGGTTATAATATTGAAAAGTAGCAGTAAAATATAGAATGAAACAACTTATTCCTGACTAATGGAAATGCAAATATGTTGTTTGTGGTTGCTTTTGCCAAGTTAATCTTTTTATTTTAAAAATTTTTTAAAATACTTTTTAGTTGTAGATGGACACATTATCTTTAATCTTCTTGTTGCTTAGGATTGAACCCAGTGCCTCATAGATGTGAGGCAAGCACTACCACTGAGCTACAGCCCCAGTCCCAAGTTAATCTTTATCAGGCAAAAAAATGATGCCTTCTATTAATAATTTAAAAGACATTTTCTCATGAATGAGTGTTGAGTTTTTATTAAATGCATTTTCTCATTTATTGAGATAATTTTCCTTTTATAATCTGTTGCTTTGGTGAATCATATTAATCAAGTGACCAATGTTAATTATCCTTGTATTTTTCTAGAGACTGCTTTGACTAGGACCTCATATATATTAACATTTGGAGAATATTTCACTGGTAAATTCTTAACTTGGAGCTTGGTAAGTCAATCTGAATTCCTAAATCTGTGTGATGGCTCATTTCTTGTTACTAATTTCTTGGGAAAACATTTTATTTCTTCTTTCTTTTCATTTAGAGCACTGGCCACGACAAATAAACTTCTTTTCCTTTATTTGTTGATAAATTTATTCTCGGCTACCCTTTCACTAAACATGTAGCCCTTTGGACTTCTCAAATATATGAAATATTGTGATTATCCACTTTTTTCTTTCCAAAGGCCCTAGATCTAGTGTTCTCTCCCCTGCTGCCCCCTCATTAAAATTCAAACCCTTTCATTACTCTCAAGGAATCCAAAGTGTTCATTTGCCAAATTCATCCAAATTTCAGTTTCCCACTTAGTATCGGGATCTGAGAATGTTCTCTTCTTCCTTTTGAACTTAACTTTACAAAGCATATTTGTTCTACTTTATCCAGTACTACTTTTCTAATTTGGGGATACAAGGAGTTTTTAGGATATCTGGTAAACCATACAGTGGAAATATTTATCAGCAGTCTACCTCTGAAGTGAAATAGCTTTGAATCTAGCGCTCTAAAAATGTGTGATTTTTCTGCTAAAAATAGTCTTAATTTCTTATTTGTGCAACTTTCTTTCAACTCCAGATTCCTTGACATTATGTGTATTTGTACACATTGTTCTGATCACAGTTACACAGAAATTTTGAGTTTCAGTTATATGTGTACTTGGTCTACAAAACAAAATTGTTTTAAATCAATAATTTGATAAACTTTTGATTTTAATCTATAGAAATATCTTTGTGCTTCCCTGCTACACTGTATTATAAGTTGTATCTTTTCCTCTTATTGGAAATAGTCATATTAGTAACATTTTTGTTTTATGCCAACATATAAAGTTTTAATGAGGGAAACTTAGTTTGAATTAGCCTAATATTACTAATATATTCAACTAGAGAGATTTATAAAGGGTCCGTTAAAAAGAATAAAACTAGTATTTTATGATACATAATTTGCTGCTTTTGATTGCATTGGAAAGTAACATTTAGTCAAATTTTAAAAGTCTTTCTAATTTTATAACTGTGTTGTATATTAGAACTATTTGAATTGGATACGGAAAGAATTTACTTTTCATATAAATTCAGTGTATATAAGCAGCCACCATATATTGCACTAACTATACACAGGCATTGTTCCAAATACATTCCATATCTTATCTTATTTAACATGTACAATGGCCATCCAATGACATGGATATTATTAAACTTCTTAGTTCAGAGCTGTGGAGAGTAAGACACAGAGAGATGCAGTAGTTTATGTCAAGGACGTACCACTGGTTAGAGTAGAACTTATAGAGTCAAACCCAAGCAGTATGTATCAATAGACTAGTTCTTTAGCCTAATCATATTCCTTCTTTTTCTTGCTGCAAAATACATTTTCCATGATTTCTACAGACTATATTAGACTGTATTGAAAGGCTATAACAAATTTTAATCCATAATTAAAATTTGGTGGAAGCTTTTATTTTTTTACATAGTAAGTTTGTGTTCAAAATTGGTATGCAACATAAGCTTCTTAAAAATCTTTGAAAACATCCATATTTCATATTAGTAAGAACTTCAAAAAATCATTTCAAAATATGCATTATAACTTGGACTATTTCCTTAATGAGTTTCTGTAAATTTCTCAGTTTATTTGCTTTTATATATCCTACTACCTACTTAAAGTATAGACTACCATAATAGAGTTTAGATCTATAGATTTAGTGCTACAGACTTAAGAAGAGCATTAGAGATTACCTTGTATAACCTTTACATTTACTGGGTGAGAAAACAGAGGCCCAGAAGAATAGAGACTATATATGTCAGAGGAGAGGGGAAAACTTCTATCTTGCTATTAGAACAGTTGGATCATATCTTATGCAGGTACTGAGTTCTCAATTGCAGCTGCTAAGGGAAATGTTGATCTGGTTTAAATTGTCTTTTAAAATCCCATATGAAGGCATTACTCTTGATTTTTTGTTTCCTTCCATATTGAAACATTTGGTTGCTCCTTTTACGGGAGCTTTAGGTTACTTAGTTGAATCATGTTTTCCTGAACTCAATTACCTATTTTTTTTTGCAAATAGGCTATAACAAATGACCTCAAAATTTCAGTGGCTTAGTGCCATAAAAGTTTATTTTTTTGTTGTTGTTAGAGTTCAATGTTGCATTGGTGGCATATCTATTCCAAATGATGACTCCAGGACCCAGGAGGCCTCATGACCTCACCATCTCACACTTTTGTGACTTCACAGTTGCTCTGACATTATCCTTTGATGGAATGGGAGAATACTGAGTTGGATGTTTTAGGGGTCAAGCTTGGAACTGGCTTTCATCCCTTATGCTTACACTACATGGTACAAAACTTAGTTGTATGATCTTTTTGAATTGCACAGTGTTTGGGGAAATGTAGTCTTACTGTCTTCCCATGAAAACAAATTATTCGATAAGTTGTAGCATTATCTTTGTCATAATTTACTTTTAGGGACCACATTGTAGAAAACTACATATATGTGAACACTTGAATAATCCTCTGCACTGCAGTGCTCAAATTCTTAAAGCTATGTAGAGTTTGCAGATTCACCTTTCCATCTTATGCTCAATGCAAGACACATCTATTTTGAGAGAAATAGTTATTTATTATTACTTTTTCTGATTTGCTTAGCCTGTTTTATTGAAGAATTGAAGAATTTCACTAACTCCTAAGGGTTGTACTGGGAAAATGATTTTTTAAAAGTACAAACCTTGTTTGCAAGAAGGTAAGAGAAAGTAATAAAAACAATCACAAAAGAAGATATAATAATACAATATCATAAGGCAAGAAGCCGTGGTATTCAAAAGAGAACAATTAAAAATAAATTTTAGTGGCCATACTTGCTTATTTATTCATGCTCTTATAGGTGAAAGACTAAGGGAGTATATAAATTAAGCAATCTATTCAGATTTAATATAAAGAGATCTTTGCTGTGTGAAACTAATTTGTTTATGCCTTTGAAAAGCACAAGTTTTACAAAATTGTTAAAACAAATTAGATGTAAGAAATATTTTTAAAAGCAGATCTTATTAAAAAGTGATCAACCACTGCTAGAAACTTCCCCACTTGCCCCAACTGGACTGCAAAAAAAAAAAAAAAAAAAAAAAAAGAAAGGTAGATCTCTGTATTTTAAATTTTGACACACTCATCATATATAAAGACATCTCAAAAATTAGGTTCTGGGTAGAATTTCATACAGATACCCAGTGTAATAACATAAACATTCTATCAATAATCTTATATTACTATGTAGAAAGCACGGTTAAACTTCAATTTTCACTGGTCAGTTGTGGGTTAGCTGTTCAAATATGTTTTGGATTTTGCTTCTCGTTATAATTATATCTGCTATTACTTTTATTTTGTGGATGAAAAATCTATGGTTCACAAAGCTTGAATGACTTTTGAAGAATCACAAAAGTTAAAAAAAATGGGTACAGATATTAGAGATCTTGATTCTAGTTCTTAATCTTCTACTTGTTTGAAATGTGAGGAATGTTGTTACTTTATCTCAAATGATGCACATTGCACAGTGAATTTGTGTAATGGTACCTTCCTTACCATGACCTTGAATCATAATAATGAGTTCAACTTCACATCTCATGGATTTGTGTTTATCTGTGCCTGGAATGTAAGCTCTGGTTTATTTTATTCTCTATTGTAATCAGGATCTATCCAGAAAAATGCCATGGTGCCTAGTAGATAGTATTTGTGGATTGAATGAAACACTATAAAATAAGTTAATGTTAAATAGTTTCACATTATTCTTCTTACATATATAAAATTTATTTATCTAGATACATAGTTCTACTGCTAACTTTCAAGGTTGTCAGTGTAATATTTGTTTGGGAAAACAAATTACCCTGGTCTTTTTAGAATTTAAAATATGTCCCTTAAGAGATCATTGACAAGGATATGGCCAATTAAACATAAATCTCTTTACTAGTATACAATTTTGGTGGTTAATTTTAGGTGCCAACTTAACTAGATTAAGGGATACCCAGATGGACATGAAAGCTTTGTTTCTGGGTACATCTGTGGAGGTGATTTCAGAAGATTGAATCAGTGGATAGAGAAAGGAAGATCATTGCTCACCCAGATAAAACAAAAAGGTAGAGGAAAGGTGAACTCTTTCTCTTTCTTTCTCTTGGAGTTGGTACAGCTTTAGACATCAGAATGTCAGGATTCGGGCCTTCAACCTAGCACTAAGAATTACACTGTTGAGTCTCCTTGCCAAGGCCTTTTAACTTGGACTGAGCTACACTACTGGTTTCTCTGTTTCTCTAGCTTGCTGATGGTCTATGGTGGTACTTCTCAGCCTCCATAATCACATAAACCCATTCCTAGAATAAATCCTCCCTATCTATCTATCTATCTATCTATCTATCTATCTATCTATCTATCTATCTATCTACCTACCTACCTACCATCAATCATCTACCTATCTTATTGGTTCTGTCTTTTTGGAGACTCCTAATATGATAGTTATTAAACATGTTGGTGATAAAAATATGAAAATTTACTTAAAATCTGAAGTGATACAGGATATAAATCTAATTTATCCTGTAGCAGAAAATATAGCATAAGCATATAGGAACTTCAAAGGAACGCACCATTAATGAGTGTTTATGTTAAAGTGCTCAGAGAAAGAGTGATATTTTTCCTATTATATACTGTTTTAGTCAGTTTTTTTTTTTTTTTTTTTTTTTTTTTTTTTTGCTGCTTTGACTAAATAATCTGACCAGCACAATTAAAGAGGAAGAAAGGTTTCTTTGAGGACTCACGGTTTCAGAGGAGTTAGTCCATAGAAGGTCAGCTCCATTCCTCTGGGCTCTTGGTGAGGCAGAACATCATGGCAGAAGACCTTGGCAGAGGGAAGCAGCTTGCATCATCAGTAGGAGAGAGAGAGAGAGAGAGAGAGAGAGAGAGAGAGAGTCAGTCTCCACTGTCCACATACAAAACATATACCCCAAAGCCAGAACCCAATTCCAATCTCCTCCAGCCACACCCTACCACTTAAATTAATCCCATGAGGGATTAATTAACTGATTGGGTTAAAACTCTTACAACCTAATCATTTCTCCTATGAACCTTCCTGCGTTGTCTCACATGTGAGTTTTTGGGGGATACCTCACATCCAAACCATAACATACACTTTACTGGTAAAAGTGACCTTTCTTGCTTTGATCTAGATTCTTTTAAAATTTTAAAAAATGATTTTTGTTTGTTCTTTCATCCTGGTGGGTATTTTAATCATGGCAAAGTAAAAGAAAGGCTTTTTCTTTTTCTTTTTCTTTTTTTCTCTCTCTTTTTTTTTAATCCATGGGGAGAAAATTTCAATATATAAAAATAACAAAGCAAACCAACCCAAAACATTTTTTTAAATGTGTCTTTTCTGAGTTTTGAATTACTCTTAATGGATTTAAAAAATCCAATTTAGCAAATAGACTAATTTCTTCTCTGCATCATTTCTGGGTCGTTCCCATTCAGTGCAGCATGACTTTGAGGCACATTTGCTTTTTTGTATAAACAACTATAGATGCTTTTACTTTTTCATTTATCTGGAAATCAACCTCAAATTTTAGCTAAAGCAGAGTCATCTTTTGTTGTAGTAGGAAGTAAGTAGAAGTTATGGAATTTATTTTCACAACATATAAAGTTAGCTTTTACCATTAAGTGGTTTTAGGAAAATGTCTTGAGTTTATTCCCTTGCCTTTTATTTAGGGGATTCCCTTCAAGGATACTTTTATTTTCTTTTAATGTCTTCTGGTGTGTATTGCTTTTTAGTGTTTACCTTTGAAAATTTAAGATTCAGATTTTATGTTGTCCCTTGTGAATCCAATGTCTGACAACCTAATATTTATCCACTGCTATAAAGTTAGAAAACCTGAGAACTTCTTTCAATGCATTCCAGGCAAACCATGAAAAGGAAAGGGGAAAAAAAAAAAAAAAAAAAGACTTTTTTTTTTTGAAACCAAATCAAACACTTTTTGGACATATTTGTAGATGAATTGTGCTTCTCTGCTTTCGTTTGAACTGAATGGTCATCCATGTGTGAGGAAATAAATTTGAAAGCTAACCGAATGCTTTGGCTCATCTTTTCCAAGTATCTCCTGCATCATTTGGACTTTCAAATTTATTCCATTACACATGGATGGCTGGACTCTCCAAATAAAGTTGGCAAGAGGTGATTCTTTTATGTTTGTGTTAATCTCAACTCACTGAGATGGCAACCACTTTTGTGTAGAGTGTTACTGCACTTAGAAATTCTTTTGATTTCATTAATTTCTCCTTTACTCTCAAGTTCTTGTCTTGACCCTTTCTTAACAGAGAACAGTCATTCCTTTAAGAGTTAGATATGTAAATTAATTATCAAATATCGGATTACATTAGGGAGAAAAGTGAGACTTGGGCTTGATCACAAAAAAAAAAATTGTGAAGTATCCTATTTTGAAGAACTATTCTTCTCTCTACCCATTAATAGACATACATATGCACATACTTGTAAAATTAACATTTGATGATTTAAAACAAATCTGAATTTTGGTACTATTAAAATGTGATAATAACAAAAATCTTGAAACTTTCTCATATCATGTTGTTTGGAAAAATATGTACAGAATTAGCAAAAGACTCATTCACCCTCTTTTTAAGTAATGCTCTTTATCTGTACATTGTGTTTTTATTTGTATATGTTGTCCCATGTCAATATTCCCTTAATTGGATGTACACGTGATGGGCAGGGCATTCATGCCCATCTAATGTTTTGAACCAAATTCATCTACTACAGAGTATACTGTGGCATTTTTATCATGTGATCGTTGTGGTTAATGAAATTTAGCATAGTAGTTGTGGTATTTTTAACATGGAGAAAATGTGCATTTCTAATTATTTGAGATTTAGCATTTTCCTCTAAAAAAAAACCAAAAACAGAAATATATCGTGAACAGCACAAAAAGGAAATTCCAATTTTATTAAATAAAAACTGTATTTTAAAAGAATTTGCTTTTGGTTCAGTTATTGAAGTACTGGTTTGTCAGTATGTTGCAATTAGACATATTGACACAAAACAGGATATCAAATACATGGTATAAAAATAGACTTTCTAGTGAGAAATAATGCAACATAAGCTGATTTATAAACTTAAATTGTTTTTCAGAAATTAATCTTGGTGTAGCTACTGAATTGCTTGTAATTCTACTTATCCTTGACTCTTAAAAATTTCAATTTATCGTTATAAATCTACCTTCATAAATATGAGTCAGTCCCTTTGGACACAGCTACCATGATTTTGTAGAGATCAGTGACAGTGCTCAGAACATTTTGGTGCCAACACAAGTAGTTCATTCTTCAAGTAAGTTTGTCAAAATATTTCATGGAGGTCGATTATGATCCATTTATATTTGTAGCATCAATAAAAACTGCATTTCAAGAGGCTCAGTACTTACTATATTTTGTGTCAGTGGTTTGAATCTTTCTTAAACATTCTTCAAAGAGCTACAAGCAAACATGAAAATAAAATTATGGTTTACAACATACAAAAATGAAAGTAAAGAAAATTGATCAAAAGTCTTAAATTTCAGTCATATTGAAATGGCTCTGCGGGTGCCAAGCTGTGCAGCTGAACTGCTGGTCCCTGCCAAGAAGTGGGAGTGGAACGAAGACACAGTGGAGAGGTGGCCTGAGTGCCTCGGAGGAGCATGGGCAGCAAACATGGTCCAAGGCCAGGTGGAGCCTGCCATGCAGGTGCTGTGGGCTTGAGGAGCTAAGAAGGAAGATGACCCTGACCTGATACCCTTCCTCAACCAGGCCTGGACACAGTATGGACACCTACTGCAGAAGTCCCCTTCTTGCAGTGCTGCAACCTGGAACCTGAAACCTGGAAGCATAGGCCATCCCTTGACCTAAACCTCCTGCTTTCTGACCTGCTGGGTGAAAATGGAAGTGGGGCAGATCTGAATGGAAGTTGGGTCTCAAGAGTTGACCAGTAGACTTAATATTTTTCCAAACCCTAATTAGCATAAGTTTTGGACCAATTGCATTGGTACTTTTTTCAAAACCTAATTAGCATAAATTTGGTCCAATTGCAGTGAACCAAGTGCTGGATTAACCCCTAGTCTAGACACTCAGATGGAGAAAACTTGTTTTGGGTCCCTTCTTACAGTGCAAGAGTTCTGTTCCTGTTCCTAATTTTCAATAAATCCTACTCTTAGATTCAGTCATCTTGGTCTGTGGATTTCACTTCTTGAATTCATGAGAAAGAAGAAGAAATTGAAAATGTTCTTCTGGACTCTGCTGCAACACCAGAGGGCATGGCCCAGCATTAAGAGCTGTAACACTTCTTGGCTGCAGGGGCCTGTAACATTATTCAGATCCACCTGCCAGCAGAAACTGCAGCATGGGGTCGAATTTCATATCAAAATTTCAGTTCCGATATCTGGGTAATTAAGTTGTTTTTCCTGTCATAAAGCCACAATGTAACTTTTGTAATGTTATAATTTTGGTGATGGGATGGGATGGAGAGAGGACTAAAAAGAAGAAGATTAAAGTAATTATTCCTGTACATTGTGAAGTTTTTTTCAAGCATAATATTTGTTTTGAAAACAATCTCAAATTTTCAGACATCTCAAAGATGTGTCTTTGAATTGTGGCTTAACTACCATGTCTACTATAACACAGAAAGAAGGAAATGCAAAGTTCATCACTGGGAGATTACCAGGAAAAGCAAAACCAACAAGGGCAAGGTTTGTGATGCAGATTTAAGTCAAAGCCTTCTCCATTAGTAAGGGTCTCTAGTGATTTAGTCATTCTTCTCTTCCTGCTGCAGAGAGGGAAAAACCCTTCCAAATGGAGATTCCCTTTATAGACATGCATTTCTGTTACAGAAAGACAGCTTTTACTGTTTTGAGGGCTTTTTCTATGTCTGCGGTTTCTTAAAATAATTAGCTCAAAATAGTTCTTATGAAAAAGAGACATATTTTGGGATAGAATATTTTGGTGTGCTATACATACGTAAACATATTACACACACACACACACACACACACACACACACACACACACACGGGTGGAGTTCAGGACATGCCACCCCACAATAAAGCACCTGGCATTTGAGAAAATAGAAGAAGAAAGAAGGTTACTCTCACCTCCTCTTCACCTTTTTCCTCTGAAGCAGGAGGATATATGATCATTTGAGAGGTACCCTGCTTGCAATTAAAGGAAAGGAATATCCAAATGGCTAAAAACACAGGGACACACAAGGCCTTACTAAATTCCCTCCAGTTAAACAGGAATGAGTTTATTGAAGGGATAGGAAAAGGGAAAGAGGACACTCTCAAGGGAGAGAGTGAGTCCTTTCAGAGAGGAGAGGGACAATGTGCCTTTCCCGCACACCAGTTTTATTGGGGATCCCTGAGAAGTTTCCAGAGAGTCCACCCAGGTCCACCTCTTAACTTTTGACTGTCAGCAAGATGATATCAGACTTTCAAGTCCCACTGTCATGGTAATTGGAGGTCACCTTGGCCCAAGCTGACTGTTTCTAATTGGATTCTTAACCATGCATTATTAAAGATTTTATTGTTAGGAGGAACTATCTTTATCTTCTAGAGTTTCAGGATCTGATCACAAAAATATCCTGTTTCCCCTGTGGACATTATCTTGGGCCTGCATTTCTCTTGCAGTTGACAGGTAGTTTACTAAGGAATGTGGCACATAACTGTCCACCGAGGCCAGGCAGGGCTGAGGTAAATTGCTTCTTGGAAAAGAAAGAATGTGGGGGTCAACGCAGTGAGCCCATTTTACAGAATTGTCCTCTAAATCTCCTGTTCTCATTATTCATATCCGTCTGTCCCTCACAGTTCTATCATCTGCCAATAGTGCCATCCTGAGAAGCAAACCTTTACCAGATGGACCTTTGAGGGACGCTTAATGCCCAAACTACAAATGTCTTTCCCAACATTAAGAAACTTGCTCCATTATGTGTAATATATTGACTTATTTCATTAATGTCTCTATAATTCATCTTTCATTTCCATCACCACACCCTTCCATTTCTACTATCACATCCTTTCCCCATCTCCGACTCTCTACTTTGGCTTGCCCTTTATGGAACCCTAACCAACCAGCTCGGTCTGATAGTCACTCCTTGTTCCTCTTTCCTATTGAATGCCTTTCTCACTGACCAAGTTGCCTCTGACCCCTCAAATTGTCATGCTGCCCTATGTGGATACGTCCTCAGCAAGCTGAGGCTCTGAAACCTGATGCAGATAGCCTTCCTTCCTACCCAATAGTCCTTCTTGTTCTTTTCAGGATCCTACACTGCCCTTGAGGCCAGTGTCTAGGTGTTGCCCTGCTGGTGCCCTCCAGCTCTACACCCTACTCCAGGCCCCTCTGACTTCCTCTCTCTTTCTTCACCAGGTGTGGGTGTGGATTTCTCTCTGCTTGACCCATTTTAATGGCCTTTGACCTTAAGTTTTTCCTAAGGGTAAGAGGGGCATTGAGAGAAGAAGGGATTTGCACTGTTTTTATTCCTTTTTACATGTATTTGGTATACTTCCCAAGTGGAAACCTCAAGATATTTACAAGAAATCAGGCAGCAGAACCTTTTACTATGAAGCTGCAAATGAGTGCTTTTAACACAGACAGTAAAAAAGAAGCAAAATTAAACAAAACACAATACCTCCCACAATATCAGGCATCAACTTTCGCCCTGAAAATGATGTGTAAATATTGTGCAAATGATATCAAGTACAAGCTTGAAATTTGACTTTAATCTTGTTTTTTATTTTAAACAGTTTCTAAGCTGTCCTAATGCCAGGTCAAACATCTGAACGAGAGTATTAATAGAGGAATTTATGAAAAAAATATTTTCAAGTAATGGAAATGAATTGCTTAATACTCTTACAATTTTGCAGGACTGTAAGAGAATAGAATGTGTAAGCCTCAGCCTGATTTTTTTCACAACTTGAGCTTGCATTTGTTCTTGGAATTAAATATAAAATTAATTTAATATTAAAATTAAAAGTGATATTAAAAGGAAATATTTTCCTTTAAGAAAGAAATCAAAGATATTGGTGAAAAACAACTAAAACAATATCAACTGACAATAAAAACAACCACTCACATCCACAATGTTTAACAAGTATTGTCAATCTCAGTTAAAGATGTTATTCCTAGTCATTATTTTCTTTATAATTTTAAGATTATATTTGTGCATTTATAAATATACTTCCAGTATTTTGATCATGACCATTGTGTTTCACCTATCCGAAGTTTCAAATGAAATGAAGACCAGAGTCAACTTTACTGGTAGTGGAACTGGGAGTTACCATAGCAACTTTTGCCATATGATAAATGTGACTGATCATAAAAAGATCATTTGTGATTTTCTTCTGGGGTTCTCTATGTTTTTATATTCATCTCCTTGATGTCTAAAGGCATCTTTAGAAAAAAAGTGGTTCTTAGTTTCATGAAGATAAAAATAACAAGAGCAGATTATCACTTTAAAATGGCATTGTATTCTTCAGTGAATTGTAAAATGTCATTTCTCAATTTCTTTCAATAATTATAATTTCCAGGATCAGTTCATTTTCAGCATATATTTGGTTGTGTTCTTATGATAAGAGATTATCTGCATTATATAATTGTAGATTTTGGTTGCTTTAGCAACAAAATGCCTGCTTTAAATTTAGAAACTCATTTATTTTCTGTCATTTTATTCTTTACTGCTAAGGAGACAAGCTGTTTTCTGTTAAATAAAAAATTTAAAAAAAGATACTATTATAATAGGTGAATTGTTAGGATTTGCTTTGTTTCAGTTTAAGCTAATGGGAGAAGGGACAGCCAATTCTGACAGAAATTAGAAGACACTTCTATATAGGTAGGCTCTATGCTAGAGAAGCAATTGCAGTGAAGAACCAAATTCATGGTCATGGACTGCATGGAATTGTGAACATGCCCCCTATGGAGCTTGTTTTAACAAGGTGGGGCTTATTTATTTATTAATTTATTTATTGATATTGGTGATTTAACCCAAGGGCACTTAACCACTGAGCCGCATCCCAACACTTTTTATTTTTATTTTAAAATAGGGTCGCTCTAATTGCTTAGAGCCTTGTCATGTTGCTGAGGCTGGCTTTGAACTTGCAATCCTCCTGCTTCAGCTTCCTGAGACACTTGAGATTACAGGAGTGCATCACTGTGTCTGCATGACGTGGGGCTCTAGAAATGTGGAGAACAGGCCTGTAGAGGGGGCTTTGCTGTTTGTTGTTCCTTCAAAAGAGGGAGAATCCCACTTCTAAATGCTCAGTTTTAAAACTATTAAAAACATAGCCTCATACACATAGATAACCAGTATGGGTCAAGGTTTTATTTAAGTCACCAATGAGGTAACAAATAGAATGCGGGGTGTGGTGACACATGCCTGTGATCCCAACAGCTTAGGAGCCTGAGGCAGGAGGATTGCAAGTTCAAAGTCAGCCTCAGCAAAAGCAAGGCAGTAAGCAACTCAGTGAGACCCTGTCTCTAAATAAAATGCACAATAGGGCTAGGGATGTGGCTCAGTGACTGTGTCTCTGAGTTCAATCCCCAGTACCCACCCCCAATAAAAATAGAATGGCAAGGATTGACCAGAAGAGTTTCCAACAAACTGGGATTCATCCAGATGGCAAGGAAAGGAATGAAGGAATGATGAAATAAGTTTACATTCTATAGGACAATGCAACCACAAACTTTGGGGTCATTTTCTTTACTGCACCAGGGGAAAAATATCACCCCTTTTCAAAGTTCTACATGCTAACCTCTAATTTTACAGGGTTGTAAAGTTGTAAAATGCTTTAGGTTTATCTCATTTATGGATAATATGCCATTCAAATTACATTTTCTAAAGAGAGTGAAATGAATTAATAGGACGAAGTTATTAGAAAGTGCTCTATAATAAAAGTACTTTAAAATACTGAAAGTATCACCCTCAGTAGTCCATCTTCTTTCCAATTTTTAGATAATGGTTTCCTGCCACATTTTTCTATCATTTAATACTTTCAATAAATTCAATAAACTTATTAGGGAAATAATGTTGTTTTTCTAAAAATGTTCTTAGGAAAATGAGAACAATGTTGAGTTCCTCAGATTCCTTGGGGGAATCACCCAGGCATTGGAGAACCATATTCTCATGTTCTGAGAGAGACAGATTCAATTTCATCCTCACCTTATAACAGATAGTAGATTGGTTTGTCAGGATTATTGTTTAGTCAGAGAACTTGAGTGTAAAATCTGAATGTTAGTACGTAGTTAAGAAAACTGAAGTTTAAGAAATTACAAATTACTAAATATCTCATCACAAATTAGTGACTAAAATCATCTTCTAATGATGCATTATTTCTCCTCCTAACTCATTTATAGATTTGACAAATTGGGCAGATATTTATTACCAGAAAAAGGAAAAAAAAAAGTAAAAAGAAGGAAGTGTCTTCTAGGAAACTAACAAAGAGGTGAGGATGATAGTGATCTTTGGACAAAGTGGTCTCAGTGTGTAGTACTGGCCCCCAAATTTGAATTGGCTGCCCCTAGCAGTTCCTATAGCAATTCAGGATCACTAAAATAATACGTGTCACTTTATCAAAAGTCAAAAGGAAATTTTTCCTGGATGTATGGGAATAATAACATGTATGCATTGCAAGAATGGCTGAAGTTGTCTATTGCAAGAAAGGATGGATGGTAGCACAAAAACATAACTAGATACTTTCTAATGGGAAAAAATGGTAAGTAAAAGCAATTTTGAAGGGGGATAAAGAGAACTTTCTGTTATCTTAACTTTTAGGGTCCCATTCCGACTAATCCCCGGAGAGTCAAAGTGAACACACGGTAATGCAAATCACACAACGAGGTTTTATTAAAGCAAGCTCGAGCCTCGACCGCAACCAGCCCCTCAGACTGATACAATGGCTGGGGGGAGGGAGCGGCCCTGAGGGGCGAGAAAGCCCTCTATTTAAGAGATTTCCAAGCATTCACACACAAAGACCTGTACGTTATTGGTTAACATTTGAACAGCTAAACATTAGTCCTCCTCTGGTTGGGTCCTGCCAATTTATTTGATTCTCATTGGGTCCCACCAGAACTGAACTGTCCTGGAAGAAGAAGGGTAGAGGGAAGGGGTGAACTATGCAGGAGATGAGTCGGGGTTAGGACCCCCTGTCCTTGATAGATAAGGTTTCTAGGCAGCTGCACATTCCTCAGACAAATATCTCTTAACAACTTCGGTAAGCAGGGGGGCCCAGCAGTCCTGTTTGTGCTGTATTGGCTCTTGAGGGTGCAGTCGCAACTGCCTGCATCCTGGTGATTAAGACAGTTAGCTGCACAGATATCACCCTGTTCTCAACATTAACATTTTGATTCCCAAATGTCAAACAAGAGATATAAGCCAAAAGGGTTTGCTATTCAATTTTAAAATCCTATACTATCAGATAAATATTATTATGGCCAGTTAGAAGATAGCTCATTTGTGCTACATGATACGTTTATTCAGTAGCAGGCTATCAAAAACGTAGGTGCAAGAAGTGTCATAGTGTTTTCTTATTTAAAAAAATTGATTTTCAAGCTCTTATTCCATTGGGTTGGTGAGAAATTCAGTTTCCTCCTAGCATCACCAGCTCCCCCAACCTCAGATCTTGCAAAAGGTGAGAGAATCTAATACAGAATGAGCTATCTCAGTCATCCTGGATTTTCATGACTCTATTGTATAAATCACAGGATCTCTGGAAGGTACCTTTTGCTGAGGCAAATGGCTTTGAACAAACATCCCCTAGTGAGGTACTATTAATTCTCATCACTGCAAACTCACAGAACTTTGGTAATGACACTTCCAAAACCCCCAAACAAGCTTCTCCACTTAATCTGGGGATGAAAGTCTAACAAATCTCGCTACCTCAGGTGCTTTCCCATAATAATCGGGCATAATTCCCTTCATAAATCTAGAATTTTAGAATCAAAAGGGAGGATATTTTTCCTCAGACACCTTTAGGTTTTAAAACCAACTAATATTTTATGATGGAAGAAAAGAAAAATAGAGGGAGAAGTAAACACAAATAATAACTCAAAGATTATCTTTTCATTTCAACTTCTAAAAATTATGTGATTCAAGAGATCTTTTATAACAAAGAATATAACTAAAAAATATTGATGTGGCTTTAGCAAAGATAAACATCAGATTTATTTTAAAAAATGATAGTATCTAAATCCAGAAGTATCACTTTCCATATCATTACAGAAATATAAGCTTAGCATATTCCTTAATGGTTTCAACCCCATGTCAAGCAAAATCATTGCTATTTCATTAGTCTTATTCTTACAAGATAATGACATCTCTGTCCTGTCGTTATTTTTTGTTTGTTTTTGCTTTTATTTGTACATTTCTTAGTTACCTAATTAAAGGAGTGTAACACTGGTTTGTAAGTCAAATTACTATTGGTATGTCTTATATGTACAATATTTTAAATATGCATTTGTATGAATTTCTAATTTTCAGTAGGGCATAAAGCATTGGTTTTAGTGAACTAGGAGTGACAACAGCTTGGGAAAGAACTTGTTTTTATTAAAACTTGCATACTTGGCATTAAAAAAATGATACAGATTAGTAAACACAAATGACTCAAATTAGATTCTGCTAAGGTGAGAAAACATGTTTAACTTCTTTCTGACTACCACCTCTTTGTATGCTTTCACTACATTTTTCTTTTTCAGGGAGCATGATTTCATTTTGAATACTGTAAAATAGTAAGGGATAATTTTGACTTTATATTATGAACTTTTGCCTCTGGATCACATCATTTTCTCAGAATGTTTCAACACTTGGGATGTAGGAAGGAAACCCAAACAATCTTAAACTCATGGGTAATTTTTATTCTATTTACCTTTATTAGAGAGATCTTCCAGATTTGCTTAAGAGAAACTCTAAAAGCTTCTTCTCGTGACCTGATTTGTTTAAATTTTTGTCCTATTCTTTATAATTGCTTGGAAATACGACTGAACAGATTCCTCTGCTATTGTCAATCCCATTTCACTTATCTTTACTTACCTGATGTAGGAAGCCAATATGGAATTGAATTCAGTTCCTTCATCTTTTCCAAAATTGGGTTCAAAACTGTCTTTTCTGCATTATCTACCTCAGTTCTTTTTGTACTCAATGTTTTCATAAATTCACTTTCAAAACCCGTTTATCTGATAGCTTCTAGTTTGTTGCAACCTAAAAATTGGGTGACAAAGAACTTAATGTCAAATATTCAAGTTCTTTAGAATTTCTGTGTGAACATCAAGAGTTGTGGACAAATGAACCAGTTGTGGACCCATGTGTTACTAAGTCAGATCCTTAACACTTCTGTATTTTGACAGACACATTTTTATATACTTTTAGAAACATTTAGCATTATAATTGGAGGACTGGGAAAAATTGTGTTTGTATGTGAAATTATTTAGAGCAAGCAATGAGCTTTCTTCATACTGGAAAATATTTAGTTTCTCTAAATATCTGGCTTGTCTCAATATCCATTTCATGGTTAGTATTTAATAAACTCTACAAAGATGTTCCAATTATAATGGAATTAAGGAATTGATCAGTACTGATTCACATTTAGATCTATGCTAAGCTTAGATCTTAATCAGAATCAGACCTTTTATTTTAACTAAGTTTTATTAAGTACGTTGGTTTTCAGTCTCACCTTTCAATTTTTCTTTTATGGAGTTTTACTTACTTAGTACTCCTGCCAAAAAGCCTACTTCTGGAGACTTTTGTCTTTTATACCTTTGTACATTCTTTATTCTTTACCTTTTCTTTCATCTCTGCCTACTGAAATCTTACTCATTGTTTGAGGTCCAGCTGGAATTCTACCTCCATGAGGCATCTCCTTGATATCTCAGCTGGGATGTGACCTATTCCATCTGAATTTGTACATCATTTTGGTGGTTCTATGCTCACTTAATTTAAAGTTATTCAAATATGAGTGAAATTTCCCTCATTAGATTCTAAAGTTCTTGGTGGGCAAAACGATCTGTTTTGTGTTTCAGAACAGATCCTATTCCAGTTCTGTAAACATAATAGTAATTCAGTATTTATTTGCTGAATTAATGGTAAAGATTACATATAGTTGTTGCTTTGAAAACTATTTATAGCCTAACAGCTATCCTCCAAAATATAACCAAAACAAAGAATAGTAAGATTATTTTGAAGACTAGCCATTATAAAACAGGTTTCCTGAGGCTGGGTTGTGCCTCAGTGGGAGAGCGATTGCCTAGCACGTGTGAGGCACTGGGTTCAATCCTCAGCACCACATAAAATAAATAAATAAAATATAGATATTGTGTTCATCTACAGCTGAAAAACATTTTTTAAAGGAACTGAATTTTTAAAAGTAAACAAACAAAAAAGCAGAGTTCCTCCTCATTTTCAGTCTTCCCCAGTGAGATAAATGTAGTCAAGGGTAAGAAGTCAAGGTCTTAGTGTCAGGATCTGTTAAGGATTTTCTACTTACTAGTCTTATATATCAACTACTTCCACATCTGCATTCCTGACTCCTGCTTTTCTTCACATTTGATTGCTATTGCTCCTTTTGGCCTTGATGGGCATTATTAATCTTAATAACATAAGGTTACTGATCCCAGGTTGTGCATTAAAAGCTCCTCTTTCCCTTCTTTTAGAATGTGTCTTCTATCTGGCTTACACTTACCTCCCTCATCTGACAAGTCCTGTATTGTTGCCTGAGCTTCAAATAAACCAGTGGGTGAGAGTGAGAAGCTGAGAGAGAAGTGATAAAGAAGGGGTCAGTTGGAAAAATGAGAACTAAACCTTGAATGAGATTTTATAGGTTACGTCACTGAGGTCAGTGGCACTGGAATGATAGAACCATGAGTTGAGCTCTCTCTACCTTTGTTAGTTAAGCAAGAGAAAACTTTTTAAAAATTCTTTAACACTCAGTAACTAGGAATGTATCTTAACTCAAGAATGTCAACCAAGTTGCTGAGATTTTCAAGTTCCTATATGAGTATTTGAGATGATCATATTGCCTTCAGCTGACACAAATGAAAGACTCAGGGGTTGCTTTAGTTTTTTCCAGTAGCAATGTCTACATGTCTACCTGTAGTGTTACAGAAATGTAAGCTCTCTGGGTGTCAGATAAGGGGCTTCACTGGCAAAGTTTTGCCCTTCCTTTAAGGTAAAATTAATTGTATAATACACATAGTGATAATTTTATTTCTGTCTCAAAAATATCATTGTTCTCTGTAAGAAATTGAGTCGTATCTGAGGATTATATCTTCAGTGTGGTGGATAGTAAATCTTTCAGGAAGTTTGTATACCTAATCATAAAATGAGCTATTCATCATCCTTTCCATGTGTTTTGGCACAACTACTGCATTTCAAGCTGAGCTGAATTGAGCATATTATCAGGAGGGTTGCTGAGGACCTTCATGTAGTCATACCTAGGCAAGGATTCAGATGTTCTATTAAATGGATGTCACACTGGCAATTTTTTGTTATGATATGTTATAGCAAAGGCTTTCATGGCAGGTGTCTTTTTGCCAAAAGCTGGAAAAGTTTGTTTTCTGTCTGTTCCCACTGCTTCTTAGTGTTGATGGTAAGTTTATAGTGCTAAACTCACCTTTGCTAGCATATAATATTCTTGTTCAATTAATAAATTCCACTGGGTAAAGGATGATCAAGTAGAAAAAAATTGTTCGAATTTATAAAATGATTTTTTCAAGCCTAAAAAGAGAGTTATTTTAGAAACACTATCCCCTTTGATATTTTCAGCAACCTAGCAAGTTAGGAAAGGCAGGAAGAGCTACTTCATTTTACGTATCAAGAAACTGAAACCCACACAATTATGTGACCTACTTAATATAACACAGCAAAATCAGGACAGAAATCACACTACCCATGAAAACACTTTTGATTCTTTACTGATTCTTCCAGACCATAAGCTCCACTAGGGTAGAAATCTTATTGAACTTTTTCAAAATAATACCTGAGTTTTAATATGTTTAAAAAATAATTAAATAAATCAGCTAATTCTTTCTGAATCATAATACAAATACGGATAGAATTGAACATTCATTCATATTTGTTTCAAATAAAATGTTTTCCTTCCTCTTTTCCCTTCTATCCTTCCCCTCCATTCCCCTCTTCCTTCCTTTCTTTCTTCCCTCTTATATTTCACACTTTTCTTTTAAGAAGACACGATCTCATTTATGATGCCCAAATCTCAGCATGGTGCCCCATATAAAAAGCACTGAGTGCTTATCGAATGAGGGAATAAATTAATCCTGTCCCATGTCCACCATTCTTCATTCTGGAAGATACTGTCACAATTCTTGATTAACTGCATTTTAAAAAATAATAACTATCTTCTTTGAAGCATTCTACCACGAATTCCAGAGCTCTTTATTAAGATGAAACTCAGGTCATATTGGGATCAATGTACTTGATCAGCAACATGCTAAAGATCATTAAGGAAGACCATCTCCAACTTGTTTTTCTCTGTCTGGTTGATGGAACTTGTATTATCTCTCCTGAAAATCAGCCTCAAGTAGCCAGAAAAGGGTCAAGTAATCTGTTTGTTCTGTAACTGTAGTATTTGCTGGAGAACTACTCCAAGAACAGCACGAGCCATGATGAGGAGCTGGAATCTTATTGAGGAAAGTAATTATGACCCATCTTATTGGCCATTGTTAAACAATCGCGATTGGAAAAATCTTTCTTTTGGCATTTATTCTTCTTCTGAGTTCCTAGGCTAACTTATCTTAACCATTTTTTTGGCCTGATTTGCTGCATTAAGTCATTTAAATTTTTCTTCTCCTCCTCCTTCTCCTCCTTCTCCTTCTCCCTCCTCCTTCTTCGCCTCCTCCTCCTCCATCTTCTTTGTCTTCTTCTTCTTTGTCTTCTTCTTCTTGTTTAGTTAGAAACAGAAGTGCCATGCTATTCAGTGGAGAAAATGCAATAATAGAAAAATAAAGGGGATGGGGACATACATGGTATTTAATCCCACCTTGGCTAATTAACAGCTGCTCAAATTTGGGCAAGATAGTTTGTCAAAGTGAGTGCGATAATTCAAACCCTGCAAGATTGATATTAGATGAAATAATCAATAATAAATATAAAGAGAGCCTCAAAACAACAATAGAGATAGCAACTCTAAATCGCTAGCTCTTGCAGTGTGCGTGCGTGTGTGCGTGCGTGTGTGTGTGTGTGTGTGTGTGTGTGAGAGAGAGAGAGAGAGAGACAGAGAGAGAAAAAGAGAGAGAGAGAATTTCTGTAGAGGTGGCGATAATTTTGCAATGGTAGGGAAGAGAAGGATGAAGGATACTTCTCTTCTACTGTTGGGTTTGCTATAGTACCTGGCCCCTATGGAAAAGCAATGGAGCAATAAGTGGTGAAATTTCCAGAAAGGGAAAGATGGCTCTTCTAAATGCCTAGACCTATATTCAAGCAACAACTTTCTTAGTGAAATAACTGGTGATGCTAAATCAGCAAATCAGCCCATTAGTGGCAACTGATGGTAGACACAGATGTGGGAGAGGCAGAAGAAACCCTGAGGAAGTTGGGAAAGGACAGAGTGAAGTAAAGTCCCTGAACAGGTACAATGATTTTGGTGGATCTTGGGGTTGAAATAATATCCAGAAAAAAAGCTTTTTAATTTGCCTACTTGTTCATTTAAGAAAGAATTTGCTTCAAACATTGGAAAACATAATCAAGAGAAACTTAAATACTGATCATTTTTCACATAGTAATTCTGGCTGGATGCTGTGGCAGATACCTATAATCCTAGTGACTCTAGAGGCTGAGATCCTGAGTTTGAGACCAATCTCAGCAACTTAGCCAGACCCCATTCAACTTAGCAAGATCTTGTCTCAAAATAGAAAATTTTAAAAAAAGATAAGTAAATAAAAAGGGCTGGGGATATAGCTCAGTGGTAAAGCACACCTGGGCTCAATCCCTAGTTCCCCTCTTTGCTTCTGTTCCTCTCCCCGCCCTCCATTCACGTTGAACTGGTTTTGTCTACACATGTATCTTAATGAGTTTGGCCTGCTGCACCAAAGTACCATAGACCAGATGGCTTACAAACAACAAAAATTTATTTCTTACTGTTGTGAAGACTGTGAAGTCTAAGATCATAGTGCCTAAATTGTTGGGTTCCTATAAGGGTTTGCTTCCAGGTTGCAGACCAGTCTATCTAGTTGTCGTCTCACATGGTGGAATGCAGAGAGCTCTCTGAAGCCTCTTTCACAAGGCATAATTACATTCACACTCTAAATCACCTCCCTTCCTAACACCATTACACTGAGGTTAGAATTTAATATGAATTTTGGGGGACACAAACATTATTTCATAAAATAAGAAAAATATTGGTTTCTAACTAGGTCCTCGTTGCACAACTTTTCCTATGATTCAATTAAATCATGCCAGCTATTAAATTCTATAATAAAGGTAATGCATGCCTTTTCTCTTCATGTGTTCTTTTTTTAAGTGTAAAGTTTTATACAAATGTCTATCAGAAATTCTAACTGCACTCAATTTCTATTGTTTTTCTCCTTAGTAATAACTTTCATTTTTAGTTGGGGATATTGTCAAAGAGGTAAACCCCACACATTCCCATTTTCATTGCAAGCAAGTTTCAGTCATGTGTCTAAGTTTTGGCCAAAGAGTTGTAAGTGGAAGTATTTTGTGGGATTTTTGAATAGCTACCTAAAGGAAAGATACAGTCACCTGAGACCTGCGATAATTGATATGGCTTCTAGAGTACTAGAGACATCTTTGACTAAGAGATAGGGATGCTGTCCAAGGGATGTAGGAGAGAGACCTGGTGGGGATGGGGAAAGTCCCCAATGAACCTATGGAACTGCATTACCAGTTCATACTCAGAATCTAAAGTAGTCTAGTTACTGAAGTCCAGTCGGAAATTCTCATTGTTAATCAAATTGACAGCCTAACAACCAGCAAAGAAATTATAGTATGGTCAACATGGAGACTCTGAAACTGGAGAATGTTTATGCAAGGGAGGAGCAGCTGGCACTATTACATTTGATGTGGATTGTGATGAGTGGTATATAATAGCAGTTTAAGAAAAGATTCTCTGGTACAGTGAAAAGAAATTCTCAAAATGTGAATTCCTTGGCACAAAAATAAAAACTTATAAATTCAACCTTATGTCTAAGTGAAAAGGAGTTAAAAATTCTGGCCTGTCATTAATCCTAGAGATGAACCATAAACTTAGGATTCATTGAGTATTGGATATTTTATTTTTAGAAATATTTATTTAGCATCATCACCATAATTTTTGCAGTAACATATAATTTAGGAAAGATTGAATTCATGTCTTTCTTATTCATTAAGGCTTGTATAATTGAAATATGTATTTTGCATAAAACACTTTGATGCCCTAGAAATATTTTTATTTTTAAAACCTCTGAAGGGTTTATAGCTTCAAAAAATAAAAGAAACTGATTTTTCTAAGGAAGAAATGAATAAAAGTATTAACATTTTGAAACATTATATTTAAGTGTATTTTACTTGTGGCAAAACATTATTTTATCTTTAATTGAACTGACATATCCCTCAACTGCTCACTTTAAAGTTTTTGCATCTCCAAATCTCTAGGGGCTTTCTTTATATTTACACACATACAAAGTAGCTATTAAATACATATTTAAGGATGGAAGAAAAGTTTGTTCTTGTGAAAACATTTGCATCATTTTTCATAAGCTTCTTCACTTCGGAACACCATGATCAGACTACTTAGGAACATTTCAATGCTTCTTAATTAAAATAAAATTATTTGGGAAGAAGTGGTCCATGACTGATACCTTTTTTGATGCACTACCCCCACCCTGCAAGTTTAACATTGTCCTTGGAAAAATAAGTGCAAAAATGCTACTTATTAGAAGTATTACAAATATTTTACTGACAATGTTCTAAAAATCTGTGGAAATTTTCCCTTGTTTTTAATCATATAAATTGTGGATATATATTCACATTATAAATCCCATAATGTGATATTGCTGCCTTGTCTCTTTCAAGCAATATATAGTGCCAATTTTTTCTAACCAAACCTATTTAAAGCTCAATTTTCTTCATGTTTTCTAAGGTTCATTATGTAGTGAGAGTTACAAAATGAGCACTCTATTTATGTCATTTTCAAAACTGAATTCTTTCTACTGGATCTCAGATACTGAGGAATAAGCTACTATCACTTCCCACAGTATAAATAGTGAATTCTTGACTCTTTTCACTAAATAGTCTTGCTTTTCTGTAAATTCTATGGCAGCAGTTATTCAATTTTGTGCAATAATTGTTCTCTAGCACATAGAATATTGTCTAGTTTATTGTGAGTTCAATAAATAATTGTGAAATGAATTAATGAGTTGATCAGATATTTTTCATCAGAAATAAGAGAAATTCAATTCAAACTAAAAGACAAAAGGAGTCGATCAAAGAACCCAATGGAATCCAATGCAGAATTCTTGCTCCAGACAAGGTTAATATTGCAAATAATTAACAACTTGAGTGGCACAGATACTCACCAACCAGTGCAGAGGCAGGCTTAATCAAATTATAGCTGAACCATAAACACTTGGTAAGGCCATACTGAATATTAATTAGCCGGAGCTCCTGGAATGACCAGAGATAGGGCTTGAGTCAATGCTTAATCTTTTCTCTTGCTGTTGTTGTTTTTAAATCTTTATTTGTTCCCTTATTTCCTTTACACTGAAGAGTGGCTCAATCCCAATGGTGGCTGACAGTTTGAGAAGCTCACATATAAAAGCTACCATTGAACACAGACTTACTTTTTTTTTTTAACCATGTTTTATCAAAAAATTTCAGAAAAAGAGAATATTGTTGAACAGATCAAATGGTAGGTGACCATTGTAGTAGGTTTGCCACTAAAAGTTTGGAAATTCATTTCCCCAAAATAAAACAACTTTTAAAGCTAGTTGTATAAGAATCCAGACATTTATTTAGAGCAAGCCTATTTTGTAAAGACAAAACATCCATTTGTTCCCTTGCATTTCCCAGCCTCCCTTGTGCTCAGGCCAGGACCATATGACTGATTTGGACCACTGAGTTAGTTACATTTGAGAATATTTATGTGACTCTGGGCTAAACACAAAACACAAAGTTTAATGAGATTTTAACTTTCATCAAATGTTTATGCACCTTCTCTATCTTGCTGGTCCTCTACCATTGAAATTTTGGAATTTATATTCTACATGGCATTACTTCTGTTTGGGCCAGTTCATCTGTTTTGCCTCTGATTAGTATTAGACTCTAAAAAGGCAATAAACTTACCTGAGTTCTTGAAATTGTTTTTTTTTTTTTCCTCTATTGTGATGCCTACCATTAATTATTCAGATAAAATAATCTGTTTCAGATATGGTTTACTGAAAGGAATGGAGACATAATGAATTCAGAGTAAACTCTGGGGAGTGAAGATGGCAGACTGGAGTAAAGATGGGCTTCCAGCAGTTCCTCAGCTCAGGAATTTAAAAACAGGAAGACTGCTCCTCAGACAGGTGGATAACTAAGGGAATTCACTGAAATTCAACATTGGACAGCAAAATAATCATGGACACAGAAAGTTGGAAACTTTGAACATAATATAAGAAATAATGTGTTGGAGACATATCGGCCCACTATAGAGTGAAGGGGAGCACAGGAAAGCCTCAGAAAAAGTCGACTTTGGGGAACCTGTGGCATAGAGAGAGAAATACTGATCTGAACTATCTCAGAGATGGTGGGGGAAATTGTTGAGTAAGAAGTGATTAAAATCAACTGTCTTAGGGCAGAGAGGACAATCATAATCAGTGTCATAGCAAGGGAAACTATTTTTGAGTATACGTGTAGTTGTAAGTAGATGCCGGAGAATGGGAATTCACAAACGAAGCTGCCACTCTGACCCAGCAGTCACCTATTATGGGTCCTAGAGTGTAGCTGGACCAGCATGATTCAAACAAATGCAGAAAGGACTGAGCCTAGGGCCATGTAGGCTGGGGATATGGAGAGAAGGGAGCTTCCTTTGTTGCTGGCATCCCATATGAGGATGTAGGAAGATGCATCAGACAGGTGCATCTCTACTTCAGGTCTGATTCTGGGTAATTCACAACCATGGAGATGGAACATGTGAAATCTGTCAAGGTTTAGATTCCAAACCTTAAAAATGCAAACTCTGGAAGACCCTGAGACCCAGACATCTAGCAGAGATCAGCATCTCTCCAGCAATAGGGAATTGTGGACCAAATCTTCAAATATCCACTGACAGAGTTCCAAGGGTCAGTCAAGATAAAATTCTAGCTACTGAAACTTTTAATGTAGAACTTGGTACCAGCCCCCATGGTGGGAAGACAAAAGTCATCAGCACTCTCCAGTCTCTCCCATCCTATACAGGGAAATGGGAAACAGAGCTACCATAATCAGTCTTAACTTCTAGTTACAATGGCTAGAAGCTGGATGAGAAATATAAAGACACAGGATTTAATAACCTACAGCCCTTGACCCATGGGTTACAGAGCTGAACAACGAAATAAATTATAAAGAATGGCACATTAGCATAAGCAATGAACATCCATCCTTGCCAACAATTTCAATTACCTTAATGGAAATAAGCTCTATTTTGCTCATTATGAATTTTTGTACTCCATAACTTGCTTCTAGAAGAAATCAGCAGTGTCTTGTTCTTGACCTGGGCTGGTGTGTCTCAGGGCCTGGTATTGTGTGTCTGACACACTTTCTCTAATTGTAGGATTAGGCCCCAATTTAATTTTCTTCCAAAATAAGGAGCTTGGCTGTGTGTGAGGCCCTTCTGTCAGCTCCCAAATGAAAAGAGATATTCAATAAACATGATTTTTAAATGTAAAAAAAGAGAATTATTTTTTCCTAAGGGATTTTCCTAAAAGGTGGGGAATCTCCTCACCCTTTCCTTTTAAATTTTTTTTTAATTTTAGATTTTTATTATTTATTTTAGTTTTTATTCTATTTTTCTTATTTTTACATTATTATCATTATATTATTATTAGTAGTAGTAATTTACCTTTTTCTGTTTCACATGATTGTGTGTGTATGTATGGGTGTTTGGGTGTGTGCATGTGTGTGTGTTCTCACTGCATGGACATTTTGAAAAAAAATTCATAATTTTCCTTTCATTTTAATTGCTCTCTTCACTTATTTATCATTTAGACCTGGTTCCCTTAGCGGGGGAAAATTTTATGTGAGTTTTACTTGTTTGCTTATACCTCGGTCTTTTTTTTTTTTTTTTTCATCTTATTACCCTTTCTTCACTCTCTTCCTCAATAGCCAAAATTTTCTGTTCCCTTTTCCTCTATTTATTTTATTACTTTTAGTAACTTTTTACTCTTCCATATTTATAGTTATCATTTGCTACCTATCTTCTGCTTCTCCTCTGTTCACTTTTCAAGTATCTCAAAATTTCTCTTACCTTACTACCATATTTTCTCTTCACTTATGGAATTGTAGTTTCACTATCCAATAGAATTATATCGTTTATGTAGTTTCTACCCAATCCATGTTGCTGTGATTATTAATAGAGTATACAATATAGTAGACACCTGCTGGCTTATGTCAATCTAGTTATGGTTATTTATTACCAGTGCCAGTGTTAAATGTTCACCCCACTTTTCCTCTACAAATGGAAATTACTGTTATAATTATCAATGTAGATACTGAACATTTAATTTAAGGCTGCATATTGGTTTTAACATTGCTGGTCATTGTTTCCCCTTTCTCTAGGAGGGGCTGGAAAGTGATTGAGACACTTAAAGTTCACAGAGTACAGATCCTATAGATGAGCAACAATCACAACTCAACCAAGTAACAGAAAACCTCAATCCACACACAAGCAAATCTCACTCAAGTTTCAAAAATAGTTCAACATAGAGAATAGAAGAGAGAAAAACAAATAAATAGGCCTCAAGTAGGAATAACTAGAGCAAGACACAGAACTCATTCCTGGACATCTACTACTATTTAAAAAAAAAAAAAACAACACAAATAAGATATAGAGAGAGGAACAAAAAAGATAACTACACAGCAAGGAACACATGTATAAAAGAAGAAGAGTAATACAATGCAAAGGATGAGAAAGTGCAAGACCTCTGAAAACATGAGAAAACAGGCAAACAATTATCCCACCAAAATTTACAAAGCCCCAACAAAATAACCTGCAGATTGCAGGGGATAAAATTCCAGAGAAAAACTATAAAAAACTGATTATTAAAATGTTCAATAAACTCAAAGAATATCTATGGAATGAATAAAGAAAGCAAATACAGTAGGTTAAATATCATTTAATAAACAAATAGAGATATTGAAAAGAAAACAATCACAACTCCTAGAAACTAAAGACACAAAGAATCAAACTAAAATTAAAATTTTACTTGAAAGTAATACCAACAGACTAGATTCCACAGAAAATAGAACTGCAGGCCTTGAAGACAGAGTTTTGCACCATGAAGACAGGGCATATGAACTCAAATACTCAGTATGCAATAAGTAAAACAATGATCAGAATATACAAGAAACTTTGAACAACAACAAGAGACCAAACCTGAGAGTTACTGGAATAGAAGAGTACATGGAGATACAGGTTAAAGGCATTAAGAATCTTTTCAGCGAGATAGTAACAGAAAAATTTTCCCACCCTAGAAATGAGATAGACACACATACACAGAATGCTTATAGAAATCCAAATAGGATCAAAAGAAAACCTCTCCAAGAAACATCATCATCAAAATGCCTAAAATAAAGAATAAGGAAAGACTCTTAAAAACTGCAAGAGAAAAATGTCAGATCACAATTAGAGGCAAATTAATAAGGCTCACTTATGGACTTCTCAACTCAGACCCTAGAGTAAAGGAAGGCATGGAATGAGATATTTCAAGCTCTAAAGGAAAACAGGTGCCATGCAACATTGCTATCTCCAGGAAGTTATCTTTCAGAATCAACACAGAAATTTTTAAAAATTCCCAAAAAAAATGATAAACTAAGAATTTATGATCGCTTAGCCAGCACTACAAAAAATACTTAAGGATATACGACACACAAAAACAAACCCTAACTCTCCCAAATAGATGAAAATCACTAGAAATGCTACCAATAAAAGGAAGATCAAGACACATTTAAATTTATCAAAATGTCAGGAAATGACATTCATCTATCCATAATAACACTGAATGTAAGTAGTCTCAACTCCACAATTAACAGACATAGACTGGCAGACTGGATTAAAAAAATCAAACTACGTGCTGTTTTGTAGGAGACTACTCTCATAGGCAAAGATATTCATTGGGTGATAGTTAAAAGATAGAAATAGAAATCCCATGAAAATGGAGTCCAAAGCCAAGCAGAAGAGCTATTCTCATATCTGACAAAACACATTTCAAGCAAAAATTAATCAAAAGAGGCGAATAAGGTCACCACCTACTGGTAAAGAAAACAATCCAAAAAGAAGTTTTAACTAAGTAATACTTATGACCCAAATAAACAGTGAACCTAATCTCATTAAAAAATATTTCTTGACATTAAATCTGAGATAGACCCCAATACAATAATACTGAGAGATTTCAACACACCCTTATCACCAATAGACAGGTCATCCAAATAGGTCATCCAAAATCAACCAAGATATTTATGATGTAAATAATACTATAAATCAAATGGACCTAATAGTTACAGAACATTTCATCCCAAACAGATGAATTTACTTTTTTCTCAGCAGCACATGAAACCTTTTCAAAACCAGACCATATTCTAGGTCACAATGCAAGTCATAGCAAATAACAAAAAATTGATATAATCTTATGCATCCTATCAGATCATAATGGAATAAAACTAGAAGTCAACAGTAACAAAAATTATAGAAACTCTAAAACCACATGGATATTTAATAATACTCTTTTAAATGAGGAATGTGTCAAAGAAGAAATAAGAAATTTCTAGAAGCAAATTATAAAACATCAAAATCTCTGTGAGAGCATGAAACCATTCTATGAGGAAAGTATAGCATTGAGTGCTTACATTAATGCTATACCTCAAGGCCTTAGAAAAGAAAGAACAAATCAATGCAATGTACCACTTAAATATAATTAAGGTCAAGAATCATATTATCATCTCAAAAGATGTACAAAAGGTCTTCGATAAAATCCAGCACTCATTTATGCTAAAAACACTTGAGAAACTAGGAATAGAAGTAACTTACCTCAACATTATAAAGGCTATTTGTTCCAAACCCAAAGTCAACATCACACTGAATGTAGAAAAACTAAAGGCAATTCCTCTAAAATCAGGAACAAGACAAGGATGTACACTCTCACCACTCCCATTCAATATACTTCTTGAAACTCTAGTCAGAGGAGTTAGGCAAGAGATGGAAATTAAATGACTACAAATAGAAAATAAAGAAGTCAAATTATCTCCTTATTGATGACATGATGCTATATCTAGAAGACCCTGAAAACTCTACCAGAAGACTTCTAGAGCTGATAAATTCAGCAAATTAGGAGGATACAAGATCAATATTCACAAATCAATAATTTTCCTATACTCAAATAGCAGTTCTGCTGAAAAAGAAATCAGGAAAACAATTCCATTCACAATAATGTCAAGCAACAACAATAACAACTATAACCACAAAAGGATGAGAATAAATCTAATGAAGAAGGTGAAAAATCTCTACAATGAAAACTATAGAACTGAAGAAAGAAATTAAAGAAGATCTTAGAATATGGAAAACCTCCTATGTTCTTGGATAGGCAGAATTAATACTGCCAATATAGCCATAATAGGCATATTCATATTTGATGGAATACCCATCAAAATATCAATAACATTACTCAAAGAGGTAGAGAAAGCAGTTCTAAGACTTATTTGGAATATTAAGAGATCCAGGAAAGCCAAAGCAATCCTAAGGAGGAAGAGAAAAACTGGAGGCATCACACCAGACCTCTAATTATACTGCAGAGCGATAGTTAAAAAAGCATGGTATTGCCACCAAAACAGACATGAAGACCACTGGAGTAGAAGAGAAGACTCGGAGACAACCCACATAGATACTGTCATTTGATACTGAACAAAGGTGTCAAAAATAAATGTTGGAAAAAATATTATCCCTTTAATAAATGGTGCTGGAAATGCTGGATATACATATGTAGAAAAATGAAACTAGATCTCTATTTCTCACCCTGCATAAAAGTCAAATCAAAGTGAATCAAAGATCTAGGATTTAGATCAGACAGTCTGCAAATGCTAGAAGAAATGTAGGGTTAACACTCCATCATATTAGTGCTGGCACTAATTTCCTCAACAAGACCCCTGAAGCTCAAGATAAAAAAAAATCTACAAGTAGTATGCTGTCATTAATATAAAAGCTTCTACAAAGCAAAGCAAACAACGGCAGAATAGAAGAAAGTCTTTGATAGTTACTCTTTGACAGAATTAATATTCAGAATATATAAGAAACTCAAAAAGTTTAACACCAAAAATCAAATATCCCAATTAATAAATATGCAAAAGAACTAAATAGATATTTCTCAAAGAAAAGACACAAATGGCCAACAAACATATGAAAAAATATTGAACAACTCTAATAACCAGGAAAATGCAAATCAAAACTACACTAAGATTTCATCACAGAATGAATGGCATTTTATCAAGAATTCATACAATGATAAATGCTGGTGAGAAGGTAGGGAATAAGGTACACTCATACATTGTTAGTGGGATTGCAAATAAGTACAACCACTTTGGAAAGCAGTATGGAGATTTCTCAAAAAAAACTAGGACTGAAATCACTATCATCCAGCCATCCAATTCCTTGGCATTTACCCCAAATTCTAAAATCAGCATCCTGTACTGATATAGCCACATCAGTGTTCATAGCAGCACAACTCAAAATAGCCAAGATATGGAACCAGCCTAGGTGCCCGTTAATAGATGAATGGATTAAGAAAATGTGGTACATATACACAATGGAGTTTTCCTTAGTTATATAGAAGAATGAAATTATAACATTTGTTGGTGAATGGTTGAAAATGGAGAACATCATGGTAAGTGAAATATGTCAGACTTGAAAATCAGGGTAAAATATTTTTCTTCAAACATGGAAGCTACAGCAAAGTAAGAGGAATAAAAAGGGCAGGGATCAGATACATTAAAGATAGAGGAAAGATTAGTCAAGTAAAAGGAGATTGAGGGGCAGGAAGGTGGAAAGGGAAAAGGGACGAGATGCAGAATGTATTTGACAAATTGTTATATATACATATATAAAAATACCACAGTGAATTCAAACTTTATGTATCTATATAAGGTACCAACTAAAATTATATAAATGATTGGAAGAAAGATTAGTAGAGTAGATGAAAGTGAATGGGAGAGGGAGGAGAGAAGGGAAAAGACAAAGAAGAAAAGAAAGATTCCTGAGATCTCCTAACAGAACTCAAGAGAGACTCCAAGGCTACAAAAGCTTTTACTGCCCAATCAATAATCTCAATGGGTTATTTGTATTCTTGGTGTGAATAACCCAAACAACAAATGGGTTAAGGAATGAATAGACACTTCACAGAAGAAGATCTATAAGCAATCAACGGATATATGAAAAAATGCTCAACACCTCTAGTAATAAGAGAAATGCAAATCAAAACTACCCTAAGATTCCATCTTGCCCCAATTAGAATGGCAATTATCAAGAATACAAGCAACAATAGGTGTTGGCGAAGATGTGGGGAAAAGGTACACTCATACATTGCTGGTGGGATTGCAAATTAGTGCAGCCACTCTGGAAATCAGTGTGGAGATTCCTTAGAAAACTTGGAATGGAACCACCATTTGACCCAGCTATCCACTCCTTGGCCTATACCCAAAGGACTTAAAATCAGCATACTACAGTGATGCAGCCACATCAATGTTCATAGTTGTTCAATTCACAATAACCAGATTGTGGAACCAAACTAGATGCCCTTCAGTTGATGAATGGATAAAGAAACTGTGGTATATATATACAATAGAATATTACTCAGCCATAAAGAATAATAAAATTATGGCATTTGCAGGCAAATGGATGAAATTGGAGAATATCATGCTAAGTGAGATAAGCCAATCTCAACAAACCAAAGGACAAATGACCTTGCTGATAAATGGATGATGATTCATAATGGGGGGTGGGAGGGAGGCAAGAATGGAGGAAGGAGGGTTTGTATAGGGGGAAAAGAGGGGTGGGAAAGGTCGGGGGCGGGGAAATAACAGAATGAATCAAACACCATTACCCTATGTAAATGTATGATTACACAAATGGTATACCTCTATTTCATGTACAGAGAAACAAGATGTACCCCCATTTGTTTACAATAAAAAAAAATTAAAAAAGGAAAAGAAAAAAAATAATCTTAATGGATTGAAATATATCATGTATATACATTTAAATCCATGAGCTTAAACTAATAATGAATAAAACATCTTCCATCTCATCTTTGGAGAAAACTAGGAAATCAACTTACTACTTTAAAATCTGATAAATAAAGGGAAAGAATCAAGAATTTTTCTTTCTTTTTTAATATCATTGCTTGTTTGAACATTATAGATTAGATATGAGATGTTTCCTAACATCTCATTTGTGAGACAATGGAAGAAAGTTCAGAGGAGAAAAGAATGGTTTATGAAAACTTTAACCTAATCAGTACATTAAACCACTGATAAGAAGGATAAACTGGGAGGTAACTGTGGGCAGGTGACTGGAAGATGTAGGTCACTGGGGCCTGATTTGGGGGTTTATATTTTGTCCCTGCTGAAAAGGGAACTCTTTTGTACTGTTTCTTGGTTGCAACGTCCTGAGCTACTTTCCTTCACCATACCTTCATGGATAATGTTTTGCCTCACCTTTGCCCCAGAGCTATGGATTTGGCCAACCACGGACTGAACCTCTGAAACCATGAGCCAAAATAAATCTTTCCTCCATTTAAAAAAAGATGGTAATTCTGCCTACTTCCTAAGGTTATTTTATGCAATACATAAAATAATGTATACAAAACAACCTGGTGTCAGATATAATAACTAGCATTACTAGCATTCATATGGAATAGGTGTAGGGAGTTAAATTATTTTTACTAACTTATTTAACAATCAAAACAGTCCTTATATTGTATTCATTATCATTATCCCCATTTTAAATGAATCACAGTAAAGTTGAGTGGCTTGTTCTCAGTGATAGAACTGAGATTTGAGTTTCATGCCAAAGTTGATCTTCTAAATTATTGCCTTTTGAGAAGAATTTTAGAATTAAATAATTGAGCTAATTTATTACAATACACTAATACCAAATGAATTTTTCCCCCTTACACCAACCAATTCTCTACACACCAACTAGGTGCCTTTACAATTCAATTAAATTCTGATATTCACTTCCTAGGGTTAACACAGATCCCATAGATTTAGGTAGTCCTAAAAGACTGCCTCCTACTTCAGACACCAGTCTATTCTCAGGTTTCTACCTATACTTCTGAGCAACTGGCTATAAATGAAAGAGTCCCCTGACAACCTCCTCATGATGGAATTTGCTAGAAAAGTTCACAAAACTCAGGGAAACAGTTTAGTTGTTTAGTTTAGTTCTGGTTTATTACAAAGAGTAAAACTCAAGAGCAGCCAAATATAAGGGATTCTGTACAGCAAGGCACCTCAATGTGTTCCTCAACCTGGAAGTTCTGAGAACATTGTTATTTAGGGAATTTTATATACCTTTCATTAAAGGGGCACAGTGAATTAAATTGTTGGTCATTGATAATTAACTCAATCTCCTTTGCTTCTCCCAGAGGCAAGGGGGTGAGACTGAACATTCCAGCCCTTATCTAAATATGTCTTGGTTTTTCTTGCAACTAGCCTCCATCCTTAAGCTATATAGAGGTCCTCAGCTGCCAGTCATACCACTAGCACACAAAAACACTCTTATTACTCCACAGATTCCATGTATTTTAGTAGCTATGTACCAGAAAAGGGGGACAAAAACAAAATAGTTATATTTTATTATATTACTATACGGTTATTTTCTTAAATTTGGGTACTAATTGAGATACAGCAAAGAAAGGTTTTTGGAATAATAACTGCATTGAAAGTTTCCTTCTAGCATGCATTACTAAAAAGGGTTGAAAGTAACTACTCAAATTTTTTAGTGCTCAACTTCTTTTATGAATACAATCTTAGATGTCTATTTTAAGGTTTCAGTAAGGTTCTTTTATGTTATTTATATAAAGCACCATGAATAAGATATAATAAGAGTAGATTGGTTCCCTTCCTTTGATTTTTCTTTGATTATAGTAGTAAGAAAACAAATGCATTTACTTCTGCTGGAAGAATTACTCACATAAAGAAAAAAATTAACGTGTGGACCTTTACTCATTAAAAACATGCGTATTAAAACATGATGTTCTTACTCATTCCCATCAGAATTTTCTCTCCATTGATGTCGTTCTATGTCTAAGCAGACACTTATTCCCTTAAATAATTATCAGAAGCACAGAGAAATGCTTTTTAAACCAGCTTGAGGTGATACAAGAGAGGCAGCCTGCCCTGATGGACAAAGAGCTCTTAAAGAAAAGTGCCTCTTATCTTTCTTTTCTGTGTTCTTGTTCTATATGCACAACACTTTTTATAAGCTATGATAGGGTTACTTCAAAACAGATGAATAAGAGAGAAACAGGCATTAGAACTAGAAGGAAAGTTCTGGATTATCAGCCCTAACATTGCCATTTAACATATGAGAAAAGGGAGGCCTGGCAACTTGTGAGCTGCCTGAGAAAGGACATCTTATTACTCCTGCAGCAAGCACCTCACCTTCGTAGCCCGGTGTTCTTGTGGGAACCACATGTTCTCCTTTGTTGGTGGCTATTTTCATGCTTCCAGTGAGTGAGTACAAATGGAAATAATGGTCCTTAGAGATTTTTAAAGCTCATAAATTTGCCTATTTTTCTTTGGTTCAAAGGGATCCCTGTAGACTCCCCTCAGACAGTCACAACGTTAACAAAAAGCATTAAATGCCTCAAAGCACATATGTACTCAATGTATATAATATAAAGTCAGAAATGGTTGCCTGAATTTTCTAGGAAGGCTGGAAAATTTTTCTGTTTTGATCTGCAATCCTATATGTCTCCCTTCTTGGTACCAAGTGCTTTGATAACACCCAGAGTCAATAGGTCTAGACAATTTTATTTTCTTCCAAACAGCTTTCCTTTGATCTGTGATGACTCCATTGTATCTGTCAATCATATTTTCATGGCTCTAGCTCTCTTGCTGGAAGCCTTGAGGCTATCTTTCAGGTCTTTCTCCTTCAGCCCTGTTTAGTCAGCCATTATGTTCTACTAATTTTCACAGCCATTCCTAATTCTAATATTATGTAAATAATATACTTACTAGATTCATTAACCTTAGTAACATCTCCTTTCTTGCAAGCCATCTTAAAGCATCCTCCTAAATTTAACAACTATAAAATTCTCAGACATTTTTTGCTAGTTTAAAAGAGATTCCAAACTTCAGCATAGAAATCTTATAGAATAAAGCCTTCACTTGTCTTCTCACTTCACCACTTTTTTCCCCCTAGAAATTGATCTTTTACTTCAATAAAGTATTCTAATAATTAGTCCTTGAATGTTACTAAGCATTCTACGTGTCCTCATCTCTGCACCCTTACTCATGTTCGGTATTCCAGGATGATAATCCCTATCTTCTTATGTTTTCTCTTTGAGATATAGCTTAAATTCTGCCTATTCTAAGAAATCTCCTCTAATGATTTTTGTACATGCTGCTCTTTCTTTCCTTTGAACTGATACTTTAAATGTGTTCCATATGTTTAGAACTTATTGTGTTCTTACTTTGATATTTTTAACTATTTCAATTATTCATCAGATCTCTAGCCTGTCAATTCCTTATGAGCAGAGTCTTTGAGATAGCTACTATTCTAAACTTAATGATCCTGTCTATATTATGTGCTGCAAAATATCTATTGACCTTTTTAAAATACAAAAAAAAAAAAAAACCCACAAAGCATAATTTGTTAATTAAACTCAAAGAATAAGAGGTTCTGCATGAAAACACAGAATAGTTTGGAAAACAAGGCAATTATAACAGAAAGTACCATTTTATTTCAACCTTTATTGAGAACCTGAAATTTGCTTGCCACTGTGTTGAGTTTGGAGGATAAAGAGATAAATTAGACATAATTCTTGATGTAAAGGAGAAAAAAGAGAAAACTTCTAAACATGAAACCGAGTTTGCGCAAGGGAGGGAAGGGTGGCAGAACAAGGTCATGTGAGGATGTTGGCAGAGGTAGGAGACATTTCCTTTTCAAAAGGTAATCAGCCCAGATTCCATTTGGTTTTAACATGAAGTAAAATGCTGCCGCGTGAGGGTGTTGCATTCATCTTTATCGAGCTCTGAGCTATGCCTAGAGTTGATGGCAGCAAGCCTAGCTTTCCATTGTTTATAACAACAAATGATTTAAAATGAATAAAAATTCCCCAAGTTCTGTTGTACGATGATAATAATAAGAGGAATAAAAAAACAAACAAAATTATCATTAGGTTCATTGTACTTGCCCATCTGCAACAGTGGCCATATTTCAGCATTTTATTGCTTAATTTAGAAATAGGTAACCTCAGCTGCCAAAAACAATTGAGAATGTCAAGTGCAGAGGGACCAAACATAGCATATGGGCTGGAGCCATGCAACCTGGAGATGACCTGAGTTGTTGTGCACCTTTTCACTGCCTGAAAAATTAAGGTATTTCCAACTTATGACTGTGAATAATTTATCAGCAGTGAAAGAACATTTATTCATCTTATATATTTGTTGGCTTAAGAAAATTATAAAAATCATTCCAGTATAAAATTCCAAGAGCAAATTTATCATATTTATAGAGGCAAATTTTAATAGCAGTAGTGATTGATGAAGCAAATAATAACACTGATATTGTTGTCATCCTGTTTTATGATAACTTTCACAATACAAACTACCAAAATTTTATAATTCTTCTAATGCCTATGGGAAAAAATTTGTCATTTTTAAGCCTCAGTTCCCTTCCTATTTCAAGGGTAGATTCCTTTTCTTTGGTGACTTTCTCTCATGTTTGTCCTGAACTTGTTCTATCAAGGACTTTGTCCTTAAGTTCTGTGCTTCTCTTGTTGGGCAATCACATTCAGTGTCTAGACTTTAAATGTCTTTTACTTGCCAATGATAACCAAATTTATATTTCCAACTCTGACGTTATTACTGAACTTTAGCTCCAACTTGATTCTGGACATCTCCAGCAGAACTTATGATTTCTTTCATCCGGAACCATTCTTCTCCCAGCTTAACTCACAGTGCCAACTGTGTCTCATTTATCCATTCTCAAACAGTACCAGGTGCATGGTAGAGCCAGTGAGATCCACTTCACTCATCAGGGCGAAGATGCTTAAGTACCCTCACAGGTTGAAATGCATCTGATGCCTTTAACATTCCTAAATCCCACTGCACCAGAAGCCAGTTAAACTTGGATCTTTCTATTAATGACTCAAGCTACCTAGGATATAGTCTGAATTCCTCTTTCACTAGGTCTGTCAGCATCCTGATTCCATTCACTTTATCCTCTCTCTCCTGGTTATAGTCCCATTCAAGCCACCATTCTCTCTATCATTTGGATCTTATCAACTCTTTTTGTTTTTTTTCCTGGACTGTCTACAGTTCTTCCTTCACATAGTTTCCAAAGAAAGAATTTAAAAAATGTTTATTAAGGAACTGGGCATGAAGCTCAGTAAGCAGAGAGCTTGCCTAGCATGTACAAGACCCTGGGTTTGATTCCTAGCACTGAAAAACCAGCAAATAAATAATAATAATATTTATTATTATTTGATTGCTTAGAGTTCTCAAGTGCTTCTGTCTATACTTAAAATATAAACACTTATCATGGCCCAAAGTTCTTCTATGATTGGTCCTTGCCTCTCGCTCCCTACATAGCAAGCTCTGTTCCAGCACACTGGTCTTCTTTCTGTTATTGGAATGCATCAAATTTTATCTTGCTTTAAGTTCTATATACTAATTATCTCTGCCTGGAATTCTCTGCCCCTTCCCTACATCTTTTGTAGCTGGCTTATAGGTATCCAGGAGTCAGTATGAATGCTATCTCATCTCCTACGATTTTTCTGGTCATCTAATCACAAGTTGTCCCATTCTTCTCAGTCACCTCCTTTCTACTCACTTCATGTAATCTTCAAATGAGTTAATATTTGAAGCCGTTTTGTTTATTAATGCATTCATTTGTTGTCTATATTTTCTCATATAAAACAATCATTTACAAACTTGTTTGCATGATAGCACATGTGGAAAGTGGTAATAGCTTATTCTCATTATTTGTGGTAATTATGCTCTATAAAGTCACCAGGAACACTGGATTAGCAAATTCTGATCCATTGCTTCAGCAGGAAATAGAGTTAGGATCCTGCAAACTTCTGCTCCAGCACTCTGGAGGTCCATCACTATGTAATCTTATTTTATGTGTGTTAATATATATTAACACACATCTTAATATATATTGGTGATTGATTAATATTGAACTCACAGGCAATTGCACTGTAACTCAATCCTGAACCACGTTTTTCTAACATACTTTGTCGTTTTTGTTGTTGTTGTTGTTGTGTCTCCAAAGGCACACCACAGGTTTCTTGAACTTAGGAACATTAGACACAACTTTGGTAAAGTGTTAGTCATATTAAATTTACCAACAAAAAGCACAACAGTGTGAGAGAAATGGCATAAACCACAGCAAAGACACTTATTTAAAGTATGAGAGTTGAAATAAGAAAGCAAACTCACATTTTTCAACCTTAACCTGGAGAGTGTCAAATGACTAAAAAAAAGTCCTTTTTGTGCATGTCTTTGAACCATTGTAAAAATTATGTAAGTACTGATTTGGTGTTACAAATGATTTTTTTAAGTTTGAAATTTCTCGCTGGTACAATAATGACACATTTATGGGGCACAATGTGGTATTTTGATTCATGTATATGTTAGTTAATAATCACATCGTAGTAATTAATGTTACTTAATTACACCTTAAACTATTGTCATTCTTTATGGTGAATACATTCAGGAACCTCTCTTCTAGCTGTTTTGCAATATACAATGCATTATTAACTATATCCACTCAACTGTGGAAGAGTACACCAAAATGTATTCTTTCAATTGAACAGCCCCTTCTTATCTTCTCCTGCCTTCTCTCCCATGTTTCTTGTAACCACCATTCTCTCAAATTGTATGAGAGAATTCTATCAAACTCTTTTAGATTCCAAATATGGCTTATTTCACTTAATATGAAGTCCTACAGGTCCATCCATTTTTTTGAATGACAGGATTTCAACTTTTAAGGGTGAACAGTATTCCATTGTGTATATATGACATTTAGTTTATCCATTTGTAAGTTCATGGGTATTGAAGGTGATCCCATATCCTGGTTGTACATGGCTATAGTGGACAAGGTAGTGGGGCTATCTCTTTGACTTACTGACTTCATTTTCTTTGAGCATACATACACTCTGTAGTGAGATAACTGGATCACATGGTAATTCTGGTTTTAGTTCTTTTAAAGAACTTCCACATTTTTTTCAATAATTACTGCACTAATTTATATTCCCACTAGGAGTATATAAGTTTCTTTTTCTCTACATCCTTGCCAGCATTTTAATATTTTTGTCTTTCTGATAATAGCCATTCTAGTTAAGGTGAGGTGGTATCTCCTTGTGGTTTTGATTCTTATTTCTTTGGTGTTTAGAGATTTTGAGCATTTTTTTTTCATATACTTGTTGGCTATTTATGGCAATAGTTTTTTGCCCATTTTTAAACTGAATTATTTAGATTTTTGTTATTTGAGTTCCTTATAAACTCTGAATATTATCCCCTTGTCAGATGTATATTTTGCAGAAATTTCCTCCATTTAGTAGGTTCTCTCTTTACTCTGTTATTTGTTTTGCTGTGCAGAAGCTTTTTATTTTCATGTAATCATATGTGTTTACTTTTCCTTTTGTTTTCTATGCTTATGAGGTCATATGTAAGGGAAAAAAGACCCTTGGCCCATGCCTGCATTTTAAGTGTTTCCCCTTTGTTTGTTTTCTCATGGTTTTATGGTTTCAGGTCTTATGTTTCGATATTTGTAACTGGTGAGAAAGAGGTTTCTAATTTTATTTCTCTACATATGGACATTCGGTTTCCCTATACCATTTATTAAAGAGACTCCCTATGGTGTGTTCTGAACTCCTTTGTCAAAAAACAGTTGACTGTAAATGTATTAGATTCCTTTGGTGCTCTCTATTCTGTTACGTTGGTTTATATGTCTGTTTTTATACTAATAGTATACCTGTTTTAGTTACTATAGCTTTATAGTATATTTTAGAGCCAAGTGGTATGATGCCTCCAGCTTTGTTCTTTTGTTGCAGATTACTTTTGTTGTTTGGGGTCTCTTGTACTTCGTAAGAATTTTAGAATTTTCCTTTCTGTGAAAAATAACCCTGGAATTTCAATAGGGATTGCATTGAAATCTCGAGATTTCTTTGGGTAGTATGGGCATTTTAGCAATATTAATTCTTCCAAACCATGAACATAATTTATCCTTCTATTTGTTTCCTCTTCAACTTATTTCATCAATGTTTCGTATTTTTTATGTGGACATCTTTAATCTCCTTGATTAAAGGGTGAAAATCAATTTTAATCAATAGATGAATTTATAAATATGAAATTAGTAAACAATGTAGATAGGTTGTATTGTGTGGCAAATTGGAGTTAATGGACTAGTAGCTTTTATGTCTAATAAAAGTGTAGATATATAGTCTCATATTTAATGAATTTAAGACTGTAGAATTCAGTGCTTCAACATTCTCAGACCCATTGCAGCCACCCAAAGGTCAAAGGAATAAATCACTTTGCGCAACTTAGCTTATTGTTATTACCTAATCAGAAAGGAAAGATCTGCTCAAGAAAGATATCCTTGGGAGAATGTGTTTACCTTCTTTGCTACTGGAACCCTAGGAGAAGTCTGGCATATAGTATTTATTTAACATATAGAATTGGACTTTGTTTTCATTCTCTGATGTTAAAACAAAAATAAGGGAAAAAAAGAGGCCAATTCTGTGCATATGTCTATGGATTTATTTCTATTCTACTATTTGAGAGGACTAAAGCAGCTTATAATAAAAGTATTGACATTATAAGTCAGGAATCCATAATTCTAAGTGAAAGACAAAAACCAAGTAGCAAAAGGGGAGGCAGGAAGATAAAATCCTATCTATTCATTTTTCTTTCATCTATCTAATCTACCTGTCATCTATCCATCTATGTATACAGCAGACAGGTCAAAGTTCATTCAGTTTATCTTGAATAAATCAGTACCATCAACACCATCAACACCATCCATACCATGATTCTTTTTCTCTCAGAGCTCAAGGACAAGAAGTGTTCATTTTCTAATTTGTTTTGTAAAGATTGTTTTATTTATTTACATTCATACTTATATGCTGCTTTATATTACTTTAAAAATGAGTAGATATGCTTAAATGCATTAAAATATTATTTTTAGCTCATTCAAAGTAAAATAATTTAGCACAAACAACACTGAGATTCCAGGTAGCTAACATAAAGAGGAGGATACAATGAATTTCATATTTTTCGCTGTTTGGAAGAAGTGAATCTCCTATCTATAAGGAGATGAAGTTTTACTTGAATCTTTTCTCTAAGTGAGATTTGCTTTCAGGTTCTTTCAATGAGAAAATGTCAGTAAATTATCAAAAGTTGAAGAAAAATGCTGAAACATATTTAACTTTACTAGTATGCTATAATTTTTGTCACCTTTATTTTCTCTCATCCCTCATTTACTCTTTACAATAAATCTATAAAATATGTAGTAGTATCTCCTCAATGCATTAATGATGAATTGATAAAGATTCTAGGTAGAGTTCACTGGTCTTTCTTGAATATTAAAAAATTATGTTGTCTCAGATCTTTGCAGTTCTATGAGAAGCTGGAGTGGTATAGTCAAGGTACATAGCTTACTGGGATTTGTTAAACTGTGGAGGTAAAGCTTTAAAATGATTTCTAGTATTTTCCAAGGAAAACGTTCTTCTATATGTCCACACCAGGGAGCAGCAGAGATAGTTTCATCGGTGCTAAGCCTGCATTAAAGAGACTAATGGCATTGGAACTTATCTTCATAGGAAGGGTGAGACCTCACCATTCAGAATTGGTGTCAACTAGAGTGGGCGATTCTAAAATATCACTCCATTGAAAGCAGATGATTCATGGATGTGCTGAAAAGCATTTAGTAATCCTTTTCATCCAGCTCTCTTTTAAAGGCTGTTAAATTTTCCATCATTGATATGCCGCTGAACTGACCATGCTGAGGTGCTTGTGTCCTAGGGTAAAATTGAAATTGAAGTGGACGTGACATGAGAGACTTAGTAGTGATGTGCCAGGGAGCCTGCAAAAGAAAGGAATTGTTTTCTGTTATCAGAATGTCAAAGACACAGAGCCTGGGTGATTGAATGGATGTTCTGAGTAAAATAGAATTCTGTGGGTGTTTAGAACTCCTTCACTTCTTCATTTCCCTTCTGAGAGAATTTTTAGGAGCCAGATATGAAATTCAATGACAAGGACCCTTAGGAATCTTGAAATGAGATAAGATTTGCAGCAGTGATGAGTGCCCACCCTCTGCTTCGAATGCAATGACAGTGTGATGCAGCCCCAAAGGTAATGCACTGTGGGGCGTTTGTAGACCCAGGGATGATTCTTAAATTTGTCAGCTCTGGGAAAGTTATCTGAGCATTAGTTTTTAATATATAATGTGGACACTTAATATCTACCTCAAGGATTAATTGAAGTCTGACAAAAACCCAGACTTTTTTCTGCTCTCACACTCTCCTTAAAAGAATACTCCTGATACTCTGTGTGTGTGTGTGTGTGTGTGTGTGTGTGTGTGTGTGTGTGTGTGTGTGTGTGCAGGCGCATGCGCACATGTGTGTTAGGTTTCCTACACACCAAGCAATTCTCCAGTGGACACCAACTCTGTGTTATATAATTCAGTTAAATTCTGACACTACCTGGAAGTAGCATCAGGTCCCACAGGTGAAGAAGAGCTCAATTCCTCAAGACTACCTTCACTTCAGATGTCAATCACAAGCCTTAGGTTGTGATCTATACTTCTTACCAACTGGCTATAAATTGGGGGTTACCCCAGCCCTCTACTAAGGTTTAATTTGCTAGAACTGCTTACAGAACTAAGGGAAACACTTTACTTACGCTTGTGCACTTACAATACAGAATATTACAAAGGGTGTTGATGAACAGCCTGATGGGATAGACAGACTTACAGGGCAAAGTGTGTGGAGAGGGGCACAGAGCTTCCATGCCCTCTTTGAGCACACCATCTTCAGCTCCTCCATGTGTTCTGCTATCAAGAAGCTCTTCAAACCCTGTCCTTTTAGGTTTTTATGGAAGTTTCACTCTATAGGTGTGATTGAATTACTGCCCACTGGTGATGAACTCAATCATTAGTTCTTCTTCCTTCCCTGGGGGTCAGGGGATGGGACGGAAAGTTCCAACCCTCTAATCACAAGGTGGACTCTCTTAGTAAGCAGCCTCCATCCTAAAGTTATCTGGGAGCCCACTAACAATCATCTTTTTAGAACAAAGTATCTCCTATCACCTAGGGAATTCCAAGGGATTTAGGGGCTCTGTGCCAGAAGCTTCTACTACTCAGGAAATTATAAAAGGTCTTAAGAGCTCTGTGTCAGAGACCAGGGTCAAAGATCAAATATTGGAACTAAAGATTCCCTTAATGCCCCTATCTACAAGGATTTTACAGAGCTCTGTGTCCAAAACCAGGGACAGAGATCAAATATGTATTTCTTCTTATATCACAATATCATTGTGAGCATCCAATGAAACAATGTATCATTAGACCATCACATCACAGGCATTCAACTGATGCTAATGAAACATCACCTTCCCAACTAAAAGATCTGGACTAACTAACTACCAATAGGCATAGTCTTCCTCTGAAAATGATTGCTTTTTATATTGAATGGCTATTTCATTGTACTCTAGAACACTGGTTCTCAAAGGTAGGAACACTTCAGAATCATTTGAGTAGTTTTAGAAACTATTGATGTCTGGAGCCTTCCTGTAGGAAATCTGATCTAATTATTCTGAGATATTCCCAAAACTTAGGAAATTTTAAACCTCACCATATGATTCTAATATGCAGCCCAGGTTGATATTCTGCTTTTCAACTATTACATAATAATTCCTTTTTATCCAAAATTTTGTGCATTAAAAGGATCATGATATTTTCTTTCTTTCTCTCTTTATATTTCTTTGAGATATAACTTCTGCCAAAGTTTCCTCTAAGTTCCTCTCTAACTGAAGGCCACAGGGTAAGGTAATTGGTCTGGTCTTTGTTAGGGGTATTTGGCAATGCCCTGAGAGTTATACTCAGCTAATGCTTTGGGCAGGCAGTGTACTATGGTGTGGGCAAAATATAGGCTTCACTGCCCTTCAGACACCAAGCAGATACAGCAAAAGGAGATAGTGAAGCAAAACTAGAATTTGGGGGAATAAGAAAAATTGACCAAAACCAAAACACATGAAATGAAAAGTTAGGGTTAAGAGATTATTAGAAATAAGTCAGAACTGATATTTGCCAAAGCAACTAACAGGTAAGTGGGAAAAGAAGCATGTATGTTATAGCATAGATACACACAGAGAAACACACACACATACACACACGTGCATGAAATAGAATTACGGTGATCAAAAACAAACTGTTAATCTTCTAGAGTCCTATTAACCATATTGAAAAGTTTATATGCTTTCCCTAAATACTTTTTAAAGGTAGTGTATTTGTGAAGGAAAAGTTTCTATAACTCAGTCATTGACATATTAGCAATTATTCCTGGTAAATAATTGACTCCACAGACTGCCTCCTTTAATGCAAGAGTGTTATTACCCTTTGATTGATAGAAGGGGAACTCAGTAGTTACCTTCTCTCTCTGAATTCGTTTAACTTGTTGATATTGGCAACTGGGAGAAGGTTCATAAAATACCTGAAGGTGATAAGAAAACAAGAGAAGACTTTCCAAGATAAAGGTCATTGACTTACAAATGGATATCAAATGACAGCTAATTTTCTCCATATCCCTGTACAATAATTTCCATATAAACATGAGAAGATTTTGGTTACAAGCAGACTTGTAAATTGAAAAGGGGGTTTGGGATTGTGGCTCAGTGGTAGAGCACTTGCCTAGCATGTGTGAGGCACTGGGTTCAAGTCTCAGCATTCCACACAAATGAATAAGGTTTCATCAACAACTACTAAAAAAAACTTGAAAGGGGGTTGTAAAATTGAAGAGAGATATTTTTCTCATTTTCATTTAAATATTCATTTTGGAAGAAGACTTGGTATATGTCCACACTTTTTTTTTTTTTTTTTTTTTTTTGTGGTGCTGGGTGCTGAGACTGGGATTAAACCCCGGGCCTGGGCCTCAAACATAATTGACAAGTGCTCTTACACTGAACTGTAACCTCCAACCCTATATATATAGTTTGATTGTTTTTTAAATAGAGAATACATATATAGAGATGTTGAAAACGCAAGGACAGATGGACACAAAGCAAAGCTTTTGAAACCTTCATATACTCCTGTTTCCAGTTAGTTGTGGGATTCCTTAGTTTATGGAAGCAGCTAACTGACAAGCTTCTCAAAGATAGGAAATTAAATGAACATTTGGGAACAATTTCTTTGTGCTTGGGTTGATGCTAACAATGAGATTGATTGAGGCAATCATGCAGGTAGAATTTCTTCTCTAGCTCTCCTCACTAGAGTTCTTCTCAGGTTCTTGTAGAAGCTTGAGTAGTTTCCCCACAATTTCTCAAAGAAACCCATTTCATTCCAAGTAAAACTACTAGATAGTCATTCCTTCGTTCATTACAGCAGTGTTGTAGCAGTGAAAAATAGGAAGCAAGAGAATATTTAAATAAATTATGGTACATTCATTTACTGGTGGGATAGTAATCATCTGCTTAACAGAATGAAGTAACTACATCTTCATATGATAATAACAAAGGCTGATATTTAAATAAAAATAGCAACACGCAGAACCAGGAGTGTCATCCATAACAAAGACATTAACATTTCTGGAGAGACACAAAATGTTTGTTCCCTACTTATCTCTAAGGAGCGAGGCTATGAAGTTGACAAGGTGCTGCTATTTCATTTCATACTTTTAGATTTTTTTAAAACTACACACATAAATTATTTTTAAAGAAAATTGAGTAAAAAATTCAGGATTTTATTTATTTTTATTTTTTGAAAGTTACAAACAATTACTCTGTGGGCTCAAGTTTTCACAGCCCCACTTGGCTGTGAAACATCAGGAGTTCTTCAGGAGTTGGCTGTGAACATCAGGAGCTCTTCAGTAATAGATTTTCACAATATTTCCACTCAGTAATATTATTACCATTAGTAGTTTGCCAGCAGCTACTGGCATAATATTCTTTTTTACTGCTCATTGGACCCTAAAGAGGTTTGATTCCTAAATACAATCTCTAGATGAACTGAGAAGTTAAGTCCACAAGGGCAGACATTGGTTTTTGGTTCACTAAGAATAAATCATAGTATTTTGATCTCATAGATTTTAGTAAATGCTATTTTATTTCCTCAAAATTGTCACTGTACCAGCAAGCACCATTCCTTCAAATATTTGCCCAATGACACAAGATATAAGAATTTATCCAACCTGATCCAGGGTGATAATTTAACCCTGAGTATTTCTATATGGAAAATAAGGTGAGTTTTAAAAGTTCATTTATTAATATTGAATTTATTTCTATGTATTTTGGCAGGTCTCTCTGATTATAGTGCGCACATAACTCTGTCATGAATGTAAAAGAAAATGTCAATTGACATGCATTCCAACAAGCTATTTGCAGCCCTCCAATCTTGAAGTCAGACTCAATCACATAATTACTCTGAAGATAAGTCTGCCTTTAAAGTGGTCCAATCAGTCAATCAATAAGCTGAAAACTACATCTTATTTTCATATAGTGTATAATGAAAAGTTTATTAAATGACAAATATATACCCACAAGGTAGAAGACAGAGTATGTTTCAGAATATTTGACCTCTTTTTCAGACAGAAACAGGAACAACATCTGTTTGTCATGGCATGCTGCCACTGGCAAGTGATCTTTCCAGGTTAATTATTGGGTGATGTGCAACTCTTCAGTAATTTGACAGATCTTCGTTATGAGAGCTTCGAGTAGGCAGATGTTTCCCTGAAGGAATCAGGAAAGAGCAGTGACAACTTCATTGTAGACTGTCAGGGACTCAGAACTCTTCTTGTGATAGAATTGCTACATGCACTGAGATGTGTTAATGGTTCAGTTCTCGAGTGTAATATTGGCAATCAGTTGTTTGATGGGCATAGAAAGGGATAATGTTAGAGACAGTCACTAATCTTTCTGCTAATTGGAATAGAAAGCATTACCACCTCAGAATTATTCTGCCTAGAAACATTCCAGAGGTAAAACATTTAAAAGAAAAGTTGAGAGAGGTGAAAAATAAAATATACAGCATTATTTTAAGTATACCTTAAGAAAGTATAAAGGAGTTCTTCAGTAATAGATTTTCACAATATTTCCACTCAGTAATATTATTATTACCATTAGTAGTTTGCCAGCAGCTACTGGCATAATATTCTTTTTTACTGCTTATTGGACCCAGGCCTACTCAATTTAGTGTAGTTGGCTGTGGCATGTCTCACTTTCTTAAAACACAGGGCTTTCCAATTTCCAAGAATGTTTATGGTATCAGAGTAATTTGAAACAGGTGTTTAAGCCTCACGCCTATGCTGTGCAACAGAAGGTTTATATATTTTTCATTATATATCGAGACAGACCACAGCACTTAAAATGACCATCTGTCACCAAATGCATGCTGTGTGCTGAATACAAGAGAAAAAGGATTTTCACTTCAAACTCCTTTGAAAGTAATGGGATGCACTCCCCTGCCTTCTGCTTCCTTACTCATCACTGATTTGGATAAAACCAAAAGAATTATTTTGTTTCTTTGCTTGAAAAATATCACCAATGAGAGAACATGAGAATATTGCATAGCATTTCTGCTTGGTTTGGTTTACAAAATTGTAAGCCTTGAATCTGAGAGAGGATTTAGCCCATGGATTTCCCCCAGAGAGGTAATATTTTAGTCTATATATTTTCTTCTTTGTTTTATAGCACTAAGCAGTCTGAGTCTTAAGTACTAATTCTCTTTGCAAGAATCTGGACATTCAAGTCATAGTTGCCAACTCATGTGTTCATAGGATGTATAAGCTAATGTGAATTAGGGAATCTGGCAGGATAGCAATTATGGCAACCTGGAGAGAGAGTCACCCATCAGGAGGGAGCAGCTAATAGATCTATTAATAATTGTTATGCAGAAATGCAGACCCTGCACTTCTAGATCTATCAGTCTTTCAAAATCAATAGAAATCTGAATTTGTACATGCTTTCTCCTAATATTCAGATATTGGCATTGCATTTCAAAAAATGAAAAAAACAGTGTGGGCCAAATAAATACATATGCAGTCTGAGGTATGCCTGATAGATATAGATCTTTCATAATTAATGAAATATTTTTACCTTGGGGCATACACACATGATTGTTGTAGTAAGACTTTTCCAACTAGATTTTTTCTTATCAATAACTTGCTAACATTGTGGTGATGATGCTGATAATTGTCCGTCTCTTATTGGTTGGGTGAGGTCAAGTTTAACATTTATTATCTCATAGATTTTGACATCAGAGTATCAACTGGATTTAATAGAAAAATAAACAGATGGGATGGAAGTAATCCTGGAACTACAGGGTGGAGACCTTGCTCAGGAATTTTGAAAACTGCTGAATAATCTATTATTTTTAAGGTAAAATTTCATTCACTTTTTTCCACCAAATATTTATAAATGCCTGCCTACTATGCATTAGTCCAATGATTATTTGTCCAATGACTATTTACTGAGTGCTTAGTAGGTACTAAGCATTATTCTGGGAACAATAGATATAGCATAAGAAAAAAGAAAGATGGTAATTGTCTTAATGGGGATATTGGTAACAAATATTTGGCAAAGTAAAGAAGTACATCATGTGTTATTGTGTTTGTCAACTTTTCATCCTTGTGACTAAATACCTGAGAAAATCACTTCAAGAAGGAAATATTCATTTTGACTCACACTTTGAGAAGTTTTAGTCCATGGTTGGCTTGACTCATTGCCATAGGCTTGTAGTGAGGCCCAGCATCATGGTAAAGAGAGGGTGGGGTATAGCAGAGTTACCACCCCATAGCAATAAGGGAGGATAAAGAAAAGGAGAGAGGGAAGAAGAGAGAGGGGTCATGGAATGAGAATTTGCATGAGAAAGAGGTAAGGAACAAGATTTAAACTTTTAGGGCATAACCCCAAGTAATCTACTTCCTCCAGCTAGGCTCTACCTCCTAAAGATTTTATCACTTCCAATAGTGCCATCAAATTTACAAATCCACCAATGGTTTAATCCACTGATGAGCTTAGAGCCCTCATGGTCCAAACATCCCCAAAAGTCCCTCTTCTGGGCATTGCTCCACTGGGGACTGAGCCTTCAACACATGCACCTTTAGGGGCTATTCCAGATCCAAACCACAACAGTTAGGTATTACAAGGACTATGAAGCAAATATAGTGCAGAAGGATATAAGCAGTAAGCAGAGGAAGAATAATGCCATTTTTGAACTTGAGTGGCAGGGTTGCTGAATTGTCACTGCTGAGACAGGGAAAGATTGAAGGAAAAGTGCATTAAGAGAGGGAGACCAGGAGCTCAATTTTGAATATGTTCTGTGATGACTATTAGACATTCAGTGAAGATGTCTAGTTGGCAGTAGGATTTCAAAGGAAATCTCCAAGCTTGGAGTCATTTGAGAGTACTTACAGCCATGACACTGCAGGAATTCCAAGGACTGAGATCTATGACATTGACAATGATTTAGTGATCATTGGATGAGAAAGAACGAGCAAACAATATTGAAAAAGAAAGAAAAGTTCAAGTAGGAAAAAAACCTGGAGAGTTTAGAATCCTGTAAGGTGTGAAATTGCCTTGGGGACACTCATAAAAGTTAGACTCTGACATTCCCAGAGCACACTGTCTCCCCACTCTTTCTCTCTCTCTCTCTTGCACACACATACACAAGCATGCACCCACACCACAGTTTGACTCAGCTGGCCCAGCAATCAGGTGACTCTAATGCAGACTTTTATCAACAATATTTCATCAAACTTTGAGTAGTAGAATGATTGTGGGGAGTCGATGGCCTGTCCAAATGATTCAGTGTCAGAAATCACAGCATAGGAAGCTGAAGAATAAAGCAGGGAGGTAAAGCTCAGGAGAATGAGATTTACCAGGCAGTAGATTATGAGAGCCAGGGCAGGTAAGGCTATGACTGATTTGAGGGAACTGATTTGGTTAGACCCTTTATTTATATCAAGTATTGCAAGGTAGCTCAGTCTGTAGGTGGGGATAGAACAATTGCACATGCCATGATGGAGCATATGTGCCTGAAAGTCATGCAGATCATGCTACAAAATTTGTCTGCCAAATCAATATAAAACCAGACCCAAATCAATGGAACAACTATCAAACTGTATACTCTACTTGCTTGACAATCTGCTTCAACTGGTTCATAAATATGCTGAGTTGTATGAAGGAGAAAACTGAACCTTTTCATCTGTGCTGCCTGGCTTTTAGCACAATGCCTGACACTTACCAGGCTCCTGAAGGTGGACTAGTCAAACAGAAATGGACATATGATACATTTATGGAGATAGTTCACTCAAATACTCTAGTGCTAATATTTTATAATATTTATAAATTTGATGTTTTCATAGAATGAGTTATATGATTGAACTGTATATCCTTGAAGAACACCACAATTAGATTTTTAGCTATGATTTTTAAAGTTATCAATAACTGTGCAAAGATGGTTAGTTACTGAAACAATGATAACTTAGGTAGTCAATCCTTATGATTATAAGTGTTCTCCACCCACATCAGTGTCACTCTGGGATAGGTAGGAGCTATCTTAGCTTGAGGCCAGGGGTAACTTTTGTAGAAAGAAAAACCAGTATTAATGACCTTACTGTTCATTTGAATATTGGGAACCATGTTCCCAGTGCCCCTCCCACCCAATTTGCACAAATTGGGCATTTTATAGTTTTAAAATAGAAGGATTTTTCTCTCAGCTTCAGGCCTTGTGCATGATTTGAGTTCTGAGCTCTTTCTGTGCATCTTGTGGAATAATGACATAGTTTTAATTCTACTGCTTAGAGGGTTAGTTGAGTGTGTAGAATAGCTCTGTGTGATACCTCTTTTCCATAAAGGCTGAAAGGTCTTCTCCTGGCCCTCTCCCCTCCTTATCAAAGTCTTCTTTCTCCTCAGAATGTTTCTCTATAGATTTGACAAATCATTTTCCTAATTACTAAATGAATAATTTTGTCAAATACATCAGGTAGTATATCTTGAAATATTATATTTTTCTTTAAAATGGCAGGCTGTCTTCTTGACTATAATTTTAATTTTGCCCTTCTACCAAACAAGTGTTACTTTTTTTTTTTTTTTTTTTTTTTTTTTGGTACCAAGGATTGAAGCCAGGGGCACTTAACCACTGAGCCACAACCCCAGCCCTTTTTTATATTTTACTTGGAGATAGGATCTCACTGAGTTGCTTAGAGCCTTGCTAAGTTGCTGAGGCTGACTTTATATTTGTAATCATCCTGCCTCAGCCTCCCCAGCTGCTGGAATCACAGGTGTGCACCACTGCACTTGGCACAAGAGCTCCTTTTAACCACATTTTTATTTCTGTATCTTTGAAGTTACAATTTATAGGGAAGCAGTAGTTGTTATATGCAGAAATTATTTAGTAATGAACTAATGATTTATAAAAATCTGCCCTCACTTAAATGTCCCTCTTTGCTCAATGCTAGCATCTCTGGTCCATTATTCTAACATTTTTGAGAATCAATTTCTTGTAACAATTTAGGATAATAAACAACAAAGTGGAAGAAAATGATTATAAAGTAAAAAATCACAATTTTTGTAAGACTCACAGGACAGAGCACACAAAATTAGTACTGGCAAGTTACTTAAATCCAAATAAGGTCATGGGCAAGTAAGGATGTGGAAGATGAATCAGATAGCAATAAAGAAGATAAAGATCAACAAGGATGAAGAAGAAGACAATTAGTTTAAAGGAGAATGAGTTGACTTTGAAAAGATTATAAAAGATCCTTGAAAAAATTAATGGAGCCCTTGACTACATCTGAGAAACTGACCCTTGTTTATGATAATGCTATGACATTTAAATGTGAAGGAAATTTTGTTGTGCTATCAATATTTTAAAAATCAGCCCAGCTCCATTGGTACATTCTTAATTTATTTTCAGAATACAGGATAGTTTAAATTATAATATAAATATTATTAAACATGAATAAAAATTGATATTATTAGCTTTATTTTGTTTGATATCAAATATGCATAAAACATTTAAAAATAGCTATTATGAGGTGTTGATTTTTTATGTTCTATGGATTCACTTTAAATGTTCTTTCTTAGTTCTAATTACCCTTAGGGAACAAAGGCTTCCTGTCCATTGTAATCTTATTTCATTACTTTGCTGCTCATTAGGGTGTATTACTCTTCTTTCCCACCCCTTTCTCTCACCCTGTCACACAGATGAAGTCAATTTTAATAATGTATTTCATTTAATCAAACACATCAAAATACTATAACTTAAACATGTAATCAATGTGAAAATTATTAGTGAAATATTGTTTTTTAATATTAACCCTTTGAAATATGTATTTAATACTTGCACATATCCATTTGGGGCCACATTGTAAGTGTTCAATAGTCACATGTAGCTAGTGTTCACAGTAATGATAGCAGGATTTAGAAAGATAACTCTGGAATCCATATGGACAAAAGTTGTTTTGGAAAGGGGAAGTGGTAGAAGCAGAGAATATGATTGTAATTGTTCCAAACATTCACTCGAGAGAAGAGGAAATATTGAATTAAATGAAGCCAGGAAAGTAGGGACAGAAAGGAGAAAGAATGGATGGATGTTCAGAGTGCAGTGGAGAAGTACCTGGAGCTACGAGTGATACTTAGAATCTAGGTTGTCTCCCTTTAGCCATGTTTTCTTGCAAGTTGCTTAATCCATGCATCCCTCTTTGGGTGAAACATAAAATTATATTAATAAGAGTGGTATGCCTGAATTCTAAGAAGGTTGTGATGATTAAATGAGTTAATAAATATGATATGCTTAGACTATCACCTTTCAAGCAATCAATAAATGTCAAGTACTAAGATTTAAATTCACAGGATTTGGTAAACAATGGATGTGGTCAGTGGTAATGGAATAGGAGTCCAGAGATATTCTGAATCTCCTACTGTTTTTCTCATAATATCCAAGGAATGGCTTTATGATATCCTTAGAAGTTCTAACATAATGCTCCATGTCATTGCTTAGAAAAGAGATTCTGATGATCAACACATCAGTTTCTTTTTGTGCCCATGGCCTTGTCCCTGCTGGTCCCTCTGCTGAAAATAAATTTTTCCCAGTGTTTTCCATTGTTGGCTCTTGGCCTGTTCTCAAGTCTAAGCTCAAAGTCTTAAGTCTTCAAAGAAGCTTTCCTTGCTTTCTTTATCAACCGCTTCCATAGCTCTTACCATATTGCATATCTACCTAGCCTTGTTATTTATTATCAGTTTCTTTCTCTAGTTAAAAGTTCTATAGGGCTGGGGCTGTAGCTCAGTGGTAGAGCACTTGCCTAGCATGTGTGAGGCATGGGGTTCGATTCTCAGCACCACATATAAATAAGTTAAATAAAGGTTCATTGAAAACTAAAAAATATATTTAAAAAAAAAAGTTCTATATATTTATGATGGCCCATCTGTATTATCACTGCATTCCCAATTGCCTAGGTATAGTCTCTGGCACAAAACCGATGATCATAGTGTGTTCAGTGAATGAATGAATATCTAATTTTCTGTGGTTTTGGAGAAATAGAATGACTACTAGAACGACAGAGGCAATGGGTAGAGGTTAGGGGTGGAGTAAGGTCTTATTTTTTATTATTGTACATCTTTCTTATATTGTTGAAGTACAGGTGGTGATGAGAAAATACTTAATAACCTTGTGATCAAGGTGTAGATTATCTCGTCTCTGTACAACCTTATTATATAAGATCATAAAAGAATAGATCCTAAATACTGGAAACGTACATAGTTCAGATTTCATTCAGTAGAGTTACCTCTCTTACCTCTTTTTTCTATTTCTGAAACTAAGTTTGTGTGTGTGTGTTGCTCATGGCTGAACCGAAGGCCTCACACACGTAGGTAAGTGCTATACCATTAAGCTAACTCTAGAGAGGTAGAGTGATCATAAGACATAAGTGAATTAGGATCAGAGATAGTGAATTTAAAGTGGGCACTTAGAATGTTATTTATATCATATTACAGTAACATTGAAGTGTGTTTGTGTGTGTATTTCAGACATATATAATATGAGCTATACCCATATAGACCTTTGTTTATTTATATATGTAGATATTCAGATGCATAAACTCAGATACATCTATGTTGGTATGGACCTACTATTATATTTATATTTGTGGCTAATTTTGTTAGTTTAATTTATGTCAATTAATTTTGATAAAATATATATTATCCTACAGTAATAAATGTGAAAACTTTTTAAAATATTCTTATCCAAACAGGAATTTTTCCACTTGAGTTCTTTATTATAAAGATGGCATGTGTTTGAGTGATATAAGCAGTATTTTTATAATATATTTATTTTTGTAGTAATAGTGTTGTTAAAATGAATTTAACTAGTATTATTTTATTAGAAAAACCTAAATAATTCAGATAACTTTACCGTATTGACTCCAGGAAAAGTCCAAGTTACTGGAAACTGTTCCCCACCTAAATTGTATTTTAGCAATCATGATAAGAGAGTAAATAATTTGTGGCTCAAGTTCTGAGCTTCTTTTTATCTTTCGTTTAACTTAAGTGATTGTTTTTTGTCAGCGTCCTTTGGGGAATCAATTGCCTAGTTCCCTTAAATGGTTTTATCTCTGTATAGGTAGAGTCAGATTCACCAGGCTTATTTCAGGTCAAATGGCTTTGAAATGCATTAGTGACCTGAAGACTGGTTAAGCAATTTGCTGTTTCTGGTCCAAACCTGCTTCTCTACCTGTAACCACCATAGGCTTTGCATCATTCCTGAAGTGCTCTTTCTGAAAACTCTATTTCCTTTAGTGGTTCCTACAGTTGAAAGAGTGAAACTAGAAATGTAAATTCCAAGAAATTAGAAATGGTTATAAAAGCCAGTAAAGATCCATTAGTCTTACTTTAAATACATGGATTAGAAAATGCATGTTTTTATTTCTTTTCCTTATTGCAGTACCAACTTTGAGATACTTTTTTCTTTTGTCACTAATTTTTACTGTTAAGCTCATATTTTAATTTGTGCTAGTACTAGGTGTCACCTTTTTCTAGTTTTTAAAACTAAGTTTTGAGTTTGAAGTGCAATTTAAATTCGCTGTCTAAATCATCAAGAAAATTTCCAAGTGAAAAATATTAATGCTAGGTATTTGGCAGATGTGATATATGAATAAGGATCTTATTTTTTGCAAATAGTATACTTTAACAGTTGTATATTCATCTACTGCTATGAGAATTCAATAGAAGGAGAGATGGGTAGAAGACTTGAGAATGAACAATGGTCTAGGATAAAGATTATCTGGCCTCTAGGTAAAGTGTCAACTCTAGTCTTTCCTGAAAGTTAATCAATCCTGTTTGATGAGATTATAGGGAGAGAGATCATGACAATTGCATCCCTTCTGGAAGAACTTCCCTTACTCAGATAAGGGAACCTCAGAGAAAGCCCTCCTTGTACTTCAGGAGAAATAGAGGGAGAGAGGCAGAGGCAACACACTGTTAAATTAAGTAAATGGAAATGGCCCCTTGATTGTACAAACTAGAAGATAAGTATCAATGTGAGCTAAGTCTGAAAAGAGGAGTTGGCAGTTGGTAGAGAGGTACTTGAATACAATTTCTTCAGACATTATTTAGTGGGCTGTAGAAAGCCAGTATACTCTGGTCTGATCCACTCTGTTATTTATGGTGTTTCTCCAGTTGCCTGACATGTCCTTATGATTCCATCTTGCTCACAGGATCTCAGAAGTATAAATAACTCTTAATAATGATTGTGAAAAGAAGATGAAAAGGAGAGATAGAGGTTATATCTAGCTTGTGAAGGAATTTACATCTAACCTTGTCACCAATTTGGTTATTTGGTTTATATATAGAATGGATATTTGGGTTTGACCAAGAAGATAAATTTGACAGGAATAAATGTACAGTCCTGTATTTAGTTCATAAAAGTCAGTGGCATACTGCTGGATAGATTTGACAGTAGACCATGGAAAAGGAGAATTTATTTGACCATAAACTAAATGAGGAGTAATGCGACTGCTGAAAAACAACAACAGCAACAATAAACACAGTTTAAACTGCAGAGAAGGGGTTTACTAACTGAAATGATTACTATATTCTTAAGTTATTTGATGAAAGAAAGCTCAAAATTCATTTAAAAATTTGTATTCACATATAACTCTGTAGTTATAGTTATTTGTAGTTGAGTGTAGAACTCCTTAATGACCAATTTATACTGAACTGATCTGTTTGATTTAGTTATACTTTCTGGAGAAGAGAGGTATGTAGTTTATAGGAAAAAATAGTTTTTAAATGTGAAACATTCTAAGTTTTGAATTCAAACTGATTTCAGTGTGTAATTTTCAGATAATGCCTGCATCTATTTCCTCTAGGGATGCCCTACAGTTCAGAAGAGTTGATTAGCTTTTGTTGTGTTGGTATTCATGATCACAGATACTAGAAATATAAACCTTAATGAGGTAGAAATGGTTATGGAAGCCCATTTGTAAAATATCTTTCCTATCTTCCTCTGAGAATTGTTGAGAGAGACAAAAACATTTTGTATACTGTGAGGATTCAAAAAAATACTCGATTTTCTGTAAGTAGGAAGCCATTTCTGGCTCTCCTGTCTCTCCCTTGGCTTTGGGCAGTTGGAAAGACTGTCAAGGTCAGATGTCTGAATACTCCATCAGCTTTTGTAAATGTCTCTCCCTTCCTTGTCAGTGTTGCTTGCAAACAAAGAAAAAATATTTAGTGTTTCCCAAGATGGATTACCAGGGATTACACACATGAGAACTTTAAGAATGGTTGTAAAGCCAGTGGGTATTTGCTCAGTTATTTTATTTATTCATTTTCAAAATTCATTTTAAATGGTCTTCACTGTAAAGGCAGAAAGATCTAGAACTTTAAATATGATACTGGAATTCAAATTAATTACTTTGGGCTCATTTCTGAATTACTTTAAATAAAGTTTCCACAACATTTGAATTAATTCTTCAAATGTGAGAATATTCAAGATGAGATTTCCAGCTAGTTCCTGCTTGTTTCCATACATTGAAAAACTATGAGTTTGTACCGGACAAGAGATCAATCTAATTTTAAGAAAAGTCAAACTTACAGAATATTTTTAAAAATATAATTCAGTTTTACTGTGTTCAAGGGCATAGAAATATTTTGTTGATGGAATTCAGGAAGGAATAAATGAACTATATAGCTTTAAGAACTTGTTTTTCTGCATAGATGGCAATCACTTGTAATTAGAAGTTCATTGTTTGAATGCAAACACTGCTGCTAAAGTGGTGATTGAAACAGTAGTTGTCCTTTACTCTTCAGTAGAAGAAGCGTTTTCTTTCTTTGCACTATTGATTTTCTAACAAATCTATTTTATATTATAATGGTATAAGGGTAAAATCTGTCAGGCACTTCTAAAATATAATAAATTCTTGGAGTCCTTAAAAATGAAACACAACACCCATATTTATTCACTTTTCTTTCATTAAGCAAAAGGATTAGTATAATATAACAATCACCCTTACTACATGTTTAAACCTGAATTCAAATTTAACTTCATGAGGTGTCTCCAGCAGATGTTCCCTCTCATAATGATTTCTATGGTGACTTTCACTTCTGAAAAGCCTTGAATCTCTAATGAAAATTTTTCAAAGTAATAAGACAGTAAAGAAGCACTAAAATATGCTTAGAGAGAGAAATTGAAATCATTTCGGCTAAATGTATCAGGTTAGAAGTTGCCCTAGTTACTGATTGCTGCTATTAGATATTCCCCTTGTGCAAGGAAAGCCAGTTATTGATTTTTAAATTTGAATTTCTTTAGAAATAATTGATTGTCTCTATTGTGGTTCCTTATCTCAGCTTATGAAAACTGGATGTAATAGGAATCACCTACTATGTTAATATCTGCCTAGTGTTTTGCTTAATTATTTGCTTACTCCGTTAACCTGGAAGCTATTAAAATATCCTATTTGTGGAATGCATAAAATTAATGAGTCCCATTGTGTATCCATATAGTGACAAGGTATTTCAGGTACTGTTAATAAATGAATTAATTTGCCTTAAACAGGGAATTTCAAAATTTTGGTTCTAGGTATCTTGGTTCTATTTATATATCCATACATTATACTCATGACACTACTCAAAGAAATAGATATATGCATAGATCACTGGCTTAAAAGCAAATAGGACAAATGCTCAGCAGTATGAAACAAAAGAAGTATGTGTTGGACTCCTATTTATTTTTTCATTAAAGTGTTAGTTTAAGAGCTATCCTATGCATTAATTGAGTCATACCAGTTTCATCAAGAGACTGGACCTTGAATTCAGATGGCAAATAAGTAAAATGTGCGTGCCTAAGGAAATGCAATCAAATGGTTTAATTTTTTAACCTAGAGTATTCTGTTTTAATCCTAACTGGGATGATGCATTTCAAAGCAGGTCTGATGCTAACCTTGCAGAGCTAATATCAGACTGCATATTGAAGGGCATAGCCTCCAATAGGACTGCCCTTACTTTAGACACTAGCCACAGTTCTGGATAGTCTATAGGCAACCTACATTACTGACCAACTGGCCACCAATTAGGAGGTTCTCCCAAACCCCTGGAGGTTTGATAATTCACTAGAACTACTTGACTCACAGAATTCAGGGCAGTGCTATAATTATGATTACAATTTTATTGCACAGAATACAGATAGGGCAGGGTTTGGGAGAGTCTTTTGTTTCTGGGCCTTCCCCCATGGAGTTGAGGTCATTTACCCTTCTGGCACATCAACCAGAAAGTTCCACTGAATTGCAGTGTCTAAAGTTTTTTTATTGGGGGTTCATTACATAGGCATGATTGATGAAATCATTAGCTATATGATTAAACTCAATCCTTAGCCTCTTACCCCTCCTCAGAGGTTGAGGGGACTGAAAGTCCTAATCCTCTAATTATATGCTTGGTATTTCAGTTAAGTACCACCATCCTGAAGCTACCTAGGGGCTCAGATGGGTCATCTCATTCTTACAACAAAGACACTTCAATCAATCAGGAAATTCCTAGGAATTTTGAAATTCTTTGTCAGACAACCAAGGCAAAAATTAGACAAATTCTTTATTATACAATAAATAAATAAATAAATAAATAAATATATTTGATTCAGCAAATATTTGTCCAGTGCCTACTATGTGTTAGAGATTATTTTAGTAATAAGCACATGAAACAAACAAAACTGCTTTAAGAGTTTAATATCTAGTGGAAGGTTTGAGGTATACAGAAAGCATTGACAATAATTAAAGAAATAAAAAATGAGAAGAGAATTTGAGAACGTAGAGCTATGGAGAAACAACGGTAGGGGAGACTAGGTAGTATCAGGGCTGTAAGGCTGGAGTTTTAAATAAAGTGGTTTATTTGAGAAGCCTCCTTCTGTGGTCTGAGAGTAGCCAGTGAATGAGCTATGGGGACAGCTGAGTGCCATGGAGATATCTGGGGAAAACTCTTTCAAGCAGCGGGAGAGGACTGTAAATAATCATTGAGGCAAGAGTCCCAAGTAAAATTTCAAAATGTTGACAGAATTTGTATAAAAGTTACAGCAAAAACTTAGGACAAAATCTATATGACATAAAGAAGAAAAAAAAAAAACCTATGGAAATACTAATGGCAACATTAGAAGAAAAACCTTCTATTTCTGAGTGTAAATCCAATTAGGGTTAATCAGTGACAACAGAGGAATAACATTTTAAAAGTTCATCTTTTTAAAGGCCATTGACTTTAAAAATTTTTTCAGGTTTTGTATTATCCATCTTTTCTTTGCCAGGACAGTGACTCTTGAATATAGTTTTATATATTGAACTGTCAAGATTTAAAAGCTTTGGGAAAAAAGAGCCTATAAAATAAGTTATCATTCTCATTGCTACAAACCTGGTTTAATTTTTGTGAATCACTTTCTGAAAGTCTGGGCTAGAGACTGAGAAACCAAGATTAGCCCAGAAATTCTAATCATACATTAACAAAGCCTACATGAAAATCTAGCTCAACATTTTGAAAGCCTGAAATATTTCCAAAATATTAAAATATGACTCTTTTTGGAGCATTCCTTAGAAAACAACCATTCTACTATTTCTTTGACTCTTGTTTTTAGTTGGTAGAATATGTACATAAAAGTTTCAGGTTTTATCTAGCTCTGCATGTCACATGTGACTACATAATGTGTGGAATTAGTAAAGTATTAAGGAAACTAATCATATTAGGGAATTTCTCTTCCATAGATTACTCTTTGCATAGATGTAAAATCTGTTTATTCTGTCCCAATATTTTGTGCAATATTTTTCTCCATTGCTGCAAATAAGCATTTGACAGAGCAAACTCCCACAATATATACATACCTGTTCTGTGACTCATGATCACTATTTCACTAATATTTCAACATGATGAACTCAATTTATTCATTAGGTGTGTGTTTAAAGCTGTCATCTTTTTTATTAGCAAGGATTAGGACATATTAATGGGATTTTATGTAATATTTCTGTTGATGTGCAGAGCATGCACTAATCAAATCCAACCACCTCTTTACACAATCCCCCACATCCTTCCCAATCCTTACTATTTACTGTTCTTTTAGGTCAACTTTTTTTAGTTTCTTCATATGAGATTATGCAGTACTTGTCTTTCTGTGCCTGACTTATTTCACTTAATGTAATGTCTTCCCGTTTCATGCATCTTACAAGCAGTCATCTTTGGAGACTCTTATTTCAACAAGCAGAATCCAAGTTTTTGGAACTTTGCATTTGAAATGATCTTTCCTCATTGCAGCAAATACTCATATTTTGATGACATGTCAGAAGGGCATGTTTCATTACTAGAGGCTAAATTTCCTTTAAAAATTGTCAGAAAAAAAAATCAGAGACAAACGTGTTTAAAAAGAAACAGAGGATGATCTAATAAATGCTATTTTGGTAAAAAAAAAGGATATGAATGACTTGGTTATGTGATGTTAATGTTGGCTCAGAATTCGTTGTCAATATAGGTAGAACTTGACCTTCTCATGATGAATTTAGAGTCTTCTATAGTTGAAACTTCTAATTTTATTAAAATTACCAGACATTGCTTTACTTTCAGAATTAGTTCTATCAACATAACACTAGGGGTATACATCACAAAAATATTCATGCCATCAAGACTAATTTTAATAAGTTTACGTAAAAGGTAGTTATTTCTTCTGGGGAACAATATGTTTAATAAAAGAGTTTTAGGCCTTCCCCCACACATCGAGGTCGGACACAGTGACTGAGCCCTGCCCCCTTCCTGAGGTCAGGCACCTGTGCTGAGTCCGCCCACCTGCCCCCCTACTGCTGAGGGACACTGCCCTTGCCTCCATGCTGACTCAGCGCACCCTTGCTGGGGCTCCCCAGCTTCTTTGGAGGCTGGTGAAGGCATTTTTGAATTATTCCTGAGGGAGGGCGTGGCCATCATCATTAGGAGGGCGGCTCCCTTCCTGAGACACTTACAGGAGACTGGAGGCCCTTTGACAGCTACCTCTATTTACTCACTTACATCCTACACCCTTCCCCATCCTCTTGTTCACAACTAGAAATACTGTAAATAGTAATCAAACTCATCCTGTTCATTACAATAATGTTAAAGTCTTTATAGGGGCGATCTGGTTCAGGGCTGCATTTTCTCTGTATTGGGTGCTACTGGTATTGATCTCCACTTCAAAGGAGAGGTAGTGGAAAATTTCAGGGTCATAATAAGCCTGCAAGAGGGGAACTTCAGTATCTCTGATCTTCACTGCTAAGAGGAATATATAGAAACAATATGAAAAAACAGGGGAAGAAAGTGTCCCTTACAAACCGAGATGCTATTGTGATAGAATCCAATGACAGCATGGCAGTAGAAATGACAGAAAAAGAGTTTAGAATCTGTATACTTAAAATGATCTGTGAAGCAAAAGATGAGATAAGAGAGCAAATTCAGGCAATGCATGACCATTCCAGTAACAGTTAAAAGAGCAAATGCAGGAAGCAAAAGAACACTTCAATAAAGAGGTAGAGATTTTGGAAAAAAAAAAAAACCCAGAAATACTTGAAATGAAGGAAATGAAAAACCAAATTAAAAACTCAATAGAAAGCATCACCAACAGAATAGATCTAGTGGAAGACAGAATCTCAGACAATGAAGACAAAATATTTAATATTGAAAATAAAGTTGAACAAACTGAGAAGATGTTAAGAAGTCGTGAATTGAACCTCCAAGAATTATGGAATATCATGAAAAGACCAAATTTAAGAATTATTGGGATTGAGGAAGGCACAGAGATACAAACCAAAGGCATGAACAACCTGTTCAGTGAAATAAATTCAGAAAATTTCCCAAACCTGCAAAATGAAATGGAAAATCAAATACAAGAGGCTTACAGAACACCAGGTACAAAACTACAATAGATCCACACTAAAACACATTATAATGAAAATACCTCACATACAAAATAAAGATAGGATTTTAAAGCCTGTGAGAGAAAGTGTCAGATTACATATAGAGGGAAACCAATACAGATATCAGCAGATTTCTCAGCCCAGAATCTAAAAGCAAGAAGGGCCTGGAACAATATATTTCAAGTTCTGAAAGAACACGGATGCCAACAAAGAATCCTATACCAAGAATCCAGCAAAACTAACCTTCAAATTTGACGTGAAATAAAATCTTTCCACGAAAAACAAAAGTTAAAAGAATTTACAAATAGAAAGCCTGCCCTGCCGAACATTCTCAGCAAAATATTTCATGAGGAGGAAGAGAAAAGCAACAATAAAAGTTAGCAAAAGGAGGAACTACCCTAAAGGAAAAGCCAATCAAAGGAGAAACCAAGTCAAGTTAAAAACCAAACTAAGCCAAAATGACCAGGAATACAAATCATATCACAATAATAACCCTGAATGTCATTGGTCTAAACTCAATAATCAAACAATATAGACTGGCAGATTGGATTAAAAAGAAGGACCCAACAATATACTGCCTTCAAGAGACTCATCTCATAGAAAAAGATATTCACAGACTAAAGGTGAAAGGATGGGGAAAAACATACCATATGTACATGGACCCTGTAAAAAAGCAGGGGTCTCCATCCTCATATCAGATAAAGTGGACTTCACACCTAAGTTAGTCAGAAGGGCTAAAGAAGGAAATTTCATACTGCTTAAGGGAAGCATAAAACAGCAAGATTCAATTATTTTAAATACTTATGTCCCAAACAAGGGAGGATCTATGTATATCAAACAAACCCTTCTCAATTTTAAGAATCAAATAGACCAAAACACATTAATAGTGGGGGACTTTAACTCACCGCTCTCACCACTGGATAGATCCTCCAAACAAAAACTGAACAAAGAAACCATAGAACTAAATAATACAATCAATGATATAGACTTAATGAATATTTACAGAGTATTTCATTCATCATCGAGTGAATATACTTTCTTCTCAGCAGCTCATGGATCCTTCTCCAAAATAGACCATATGCTATGTCACAAAGAAGTCATTAGTAAATACAAAAAAATAGCAATCCTACCCTGTATCCTATCAGACCAAAATGGAATGCAATTATAAATGAATGATAAAATAACAAACAAAAACTACTCATACATCTGGAGTCTAAATATTATGCTATTGAATGATGCAATGGTAACAGAAGATATCAGGGAAGAAATAAAAAAATTCTTAGAGGTAAGTGAAAACAAAATCAAAATCTCTGAGACGCTCTGACAGAAGTATTAAGAGGAAAGTTCATTGCATTGAGCTCACATATTAGAAAAATAAAAAGTCAACAACTAAATGACCTAACATTACATCTCAAAGGCCTAGACAAAGAACGGATCAACACCAAAAATAGTAGAAACAGGAAATAATTAAAATCAGAGCTGAAATCAATGAAATTGAAACAAGAGAAACAATTCAAAAAACAGACAAAACGAAAATTGGTTCCTTGAGGAAGTACACAAAAGTGATAAACCCCTAGCCACACTAATGAAGAGAAGGCAAGAGAAAACTCAAATTACTAGAATTTGTGATGAAAAAGGAAAGATCATGATAGACACCATTGAAATACATAACATAATTAGAAACTACTTTGAAAATCTATACTCCAACAAAATAGAAAATATCGAAGACATTGACAAATTTTTAGAGACATATGATCCTCCCAAACTGAATCAGGAAGACGTACACAATCTAAAAAGATCAATTTCAAACACTGAAATAGAAGAAGCCATCAAAAGCCTACCAACCACGAAAATCTCAGGACCAGATGGATTCTCAGCCGAATTCTACAAGACCTTTAAAGAAGAACTGATACCAATACTCCTCAAAGAATTTCAGGAAATAGAAAAGGAAGGTACCTTTCAAATTCATCTATGAGGCTAGTATCACCCTGATACCAAAACCAGAAAGAGACACATCAAGGAAAGAAAACTTTAGACCAATATCCCTGTTGAACATAGATGCAAAAATCCTTAACAAAATACTGGCAAATCACATACAAAAATATATTAAAAAGATAGTGCATCATGATCAAGTGGGGTTTATCCCAGCGATGCAAGATTGGTTCAGCATCCAAAGATCAATAAATGTAATTCAACACATCAATAGGCTTAAAGTTAAGAATCACATGATTATTTCAATAGATGCCAAGAAAGCATTTGATAAAATACAGTGCCCCTTCATGCTTAAAACACTAGAAAAAATAGGAATAGTAGAAACATATCTCAACATTGTAAAGGCTATCTATGATAAGCCCATAGCAAATATCATTCTTAATGGAGAAAAACTGAAAGCATTCCTTCTAAAAACTGGAAAACTGGAACAAGACAGGGATGCCTTCTTTCACCACTTCTTTTCAACATTGTCCTTGAAGCACTTGCCAGAGCAATTAGACAGACCAAAGAAATTAAAGGGATACGATAGGAAAAGAAGAAGTAAAGCTGTCACTATTTGCTGATTACATGATCCTATATTTAGAATATCCTAAAGAACTCCATTAGAAACCTTCTAAAACTAATAAATGAATTCAGCAAAGTAGCAGGATATAAAACCAACACACCTAAATCTAAGGCATTTCTATTCATAAGTGATGAATCCTCTGAAAGAGAAATTAGGAAAACCATTCCATTCACAGTAGCCTAAAAAAAAAAAAAAACCAACAAACAAAAAAACAACTTTACAATTAATCTAACAAAAGAAGGGAATGAAAACTACAGAACATTAAAGAAAGAAATTGAAGAGAATCTTCGAAGATGGAAAGATCTCCCATGTTCTTCGATAGGCAGAATTAACATTGTCAAAATGGCCATTCTACCAAAGGCCCTATACAGATTCAATGCAATTCCAATTAAAATCCCAATGACATTCCTCATAGAAATAGAGAAAGCAATAATGAACTTCATCTGGAAGAACAAGAGACCTCAAATAGCCAAAACCATCCTGAGTAGAAAAAGTGAAACAGGGGGTATCACAATACCATACATTAAACTATATTACAGAGCAATAGTAACAAAATCAGCATGGTATTGGCACCAAAATAGGCAGACCAATGGTACAGAATAGAAGACATAGAGACAAAACCACATAAATACAGTCTTCTCTCATACTGGGCAAAGGAGCCAAAAACATACAATGGAGAAAAGATAGCCTATTCAACAAATGGTGCTAGCAAAATTGGAAATCCCTATGCAGTAAAATGAAATTAAACCTCTATCTCTCATCCTGCACAAAACTCAACTCAAAATGGATCAAGGACATAGGAATTAGACCAGAGACCCTGCACCTAATAGAAGACAAAGTAGGCCCGAATATTCATCATGTTGGCTAAAGATCAGACTTCCTCAACAAGACTCCCAAATCACAAGAAATCAAAGCAAGAATCAATAAATGGATGGACTCAAACTAAAAAGCTTTTACTCAGCAAAGGATACAATCAAGAATGTGAAGAAAGAACCTACAAAGTGGGAGAAAATCTTTTCCACACACACTTCAGATAGAGCACTTATCTTCAAAATTTATAAAGAACTTACCCAAAATACAAAGAACCCAATCAATAAATGGGCCAAGGAACTGGACAGACACTTTACAGAAGAAGACATACAGGCAATTAACAAATATATGAAAAAGTGTTCAACACCTCTAGTAATTAGAGAAATGCAAATTAAAACAACTCTAAGATTTCACCTTACTCCAATTAGAATGGCTATTATCAAAAACACAAACAATAATAGATGTTGGTGTGGATGTGGGGAAAATGGCACACTTTTACATTGCTGGTGGAGTTGCAAATTGGTGCAGCCACTCTGGAAAACAGTGTGGAGAATCCTCAGAAAACTTGGAATGGACCCACCTTTTGATCCAGTTATCCTACTCCTCAGTTTATACCCAAAGGACTTAAAATCAGCATACTACTGTAACACAGCCACATCAGTGTTTATAGTAGCTCAATTCACAACAGTTAGATTGTGGAACCAACCTAGATGCCCTTCAAGAGATGAATGGATAAAGAAACTCTGATATATATATATATATATATATATATATATATATATATAATGGAATATTATTCAACCATAAAGAAGAATAGTATTATGGCATTTGCAAATAAATGGATGGAACTGGAGAATATCGTGCTAAGTGAAATAAGCCAAGCCCATAAAAACAAAGGCTGAATGTTTTCCTGATAAGTGGAGAATAATATAAAATGTAGGCATGGATGTGGGGAGGGAGAGAAGAATGGGGGAACTTTAGGTTATGTAGAAGGAAATGAGAGGGAGAGGGTATGAAAATTATGGAATGAGACAGACATCATTATCCTACATACATGTATGATTACACAAATGGTATGAATCTACATCGTGTACAACCATAGAAACAAAATGATGTATCCCATTTGTGTTCAATGAATCAAAATGCAGTCTGTAAAAAATTAAAAGATAAATAAAAAAAGATAAAAAAATTTTAGTTGCGATAGTGAATTTTTTGAGGAAAATTCAGATCTTTAAACAGCATGTATATAATTATGTACTTAGCAGAAATGTTTAGTATTTTTGAAGATGTTTAACTTTAGTAAATTGATTTGTTGATCATAAGTTTGAAGAGTGAAAACTTACCTTATTTTTTTATGGTATATGTGAATATATTTTTTCAAACACATATTTGGATTATTAAACCTCAAAAGTAGAAAAGGTTTGTTTCCAGCTTCTATATATTTTTGAGTAGGCACAGACTAGTTTTTTGCCTGTTCTGTGTCAGTGTACTATGTAGTGCAGGGAGAGAAAATGACCAAGATGCATTGGGTACATTGAGAAGCTTCTATTAAATTTGGGAAACTAGACAAAGACACACTTGTCTATCTATACAGTGATGTCAATAAGTGTCATTCTCCACACAAATACAATGCTACAGATATTGAAGAAAGGAGAGAGAACATCTTATTGGAAATATTGGGAAAAGCTTGATATTGGTCTTAAGAAATAGACTAAGTTTTAAGAGTTCTAAAAGTTAAGGGAGCATTGTAAGTGAATAGGTGAGTTGGGAGAGACATTGGAGAATTGTGATTATGTCTAAAGTTGACAGTGTAAGACCAGAGATATTGTAAGAGGTTAACACTCGTAAAGGGATGTTGTAAGAGGTTAAGACTGGTAAAATAGTTTAGGCTGATGTCGTGGAGGGCCCCACTCAACATGGTAGATAGATTAAGTATTGTAGAAACTGAATTTTTGATTGCATTAGAGCTGTGAACTGAAGAAATAAATATGATAACATGATATATTGGAACAAGAAGAGACCAAAGGCAAAAAGAGATATAGGCAGATAATTGAAGTTAATGCACTTCTGGAAAAAGATGGAGACTATCACAATGAAATGTTTTAAAATTAGATTAATTGGTGTGTGAGTCAGCTTTCTGTCACTATGACAGAACACCTTAGATAATTAACTTAAAGGTGGAAAGATTTATTTTGACTCATGGTTCCAGAGGTTTCAGGTCATGGTCACTTGGCTTTATTTTTGGGCCTGTGGCAAGGCAGAATTATCATGATGGGGAGCATATGATTGAGGAAGCCGCTTACCTCATGGTGGCTAGGAAAAAAAGAGAGAGAGAGAATAAGGGAGTGGAGTTCCAATATCCCCAAATAACCTAACTTTCTTCCCATAGGCCCCACCTCCTAAAGGTTCTACCACCTCTCAACAGTTTACAGGTTAGAAACTCATTCTTGGATGCATGGCTTTTGAGGGATATTTAATATCCAAACCATAACAATCAATGTCAAGTTGGGGATAAAAGGCAATATTAATTGCTGATGAAAAAGGCTTGAGAGGGAGTTCTTGTTTCTATTCAGTGATATAAGGAGCTGTAAAAGCACTACTCCATCCTAATAGGTACAGGGTGAACAAACCAAAAAAAAAAAAAAAAAAAAAAAAAATCAACCATTCTTCTTGGATCTATCAGAACCTCTTTTGATTTATCATAGGATAAATCAAAGTATAGCAGAGCAGAAACTCATGAGCAGAAATCTCTGCAGGCACCAGTGCTGGGATGAAAAAAGAACTGTAATTGAAAAATTGCTGGATGCTCTGAGTGAACAAATTTGATAGTTAAAAACTCCAAGAGACCTAGTAATGGGGAAGCCCCCACTGTTTTGAGAGTTTTACCTTCAGGCGCTCTACTGGATTTAATTCTTCTGGCAAGGGGTTGCAAAAAAGAACCATTTTGAGTACACCAGAGTTTCTTGCTTTTCTTAAGAAGGTCTGCAATCAGGAGAAACTGTTTTACCAGAGGCTAACCTATCTGGGATTGGGAAAATCGCCAACTCCAGTCCCTTCAGCCTAAGTAGGGGTAGGAAGAGAGAGCTAAAGAGTGCTGAGGAAGTTCATAGGCTGGGCACAAGCTCATATAAAGTCTGAGAATTAGTCATAAGAGGCAGAATGCGTCCCCTTCCCCAACACCTTACCAACACAGTGTTCAAAGTCTCTTTTACTATGGTTTCTTTTACCTAATAGGGTAGAAAAACCTGAACTGTAATTTTACAGTTGCTAGGAGGTCATGTCCACCATTTGAATAAAGATTTCAAGGAATATGGAAAGCCCAAGAAGAGTTCAAAGAGGCTGAACAAGTATCAGAACTAGAGTAAGATATGGCAAGAATGCCAGAATTATCAGGCCAATAATTAAAAATGAACATAACATGCTAAGAACTTTAATGGAAAAGTAAACATGTAAGAGCAGGTGTATAATGTAAACAGTCATATGGACATTCTAAGAAAGAATTGAAAAGATATGCTAGGGATTGAAAACATTGCAGTAAAAGTGGGTTCCTTAGTATACTAGACACATCAGGGGAAATGAACTATGGGTTTGAGGCTGTGATAATAGAAACCTGCAAAACTGGGAAGCAAAGAGAAAAAAAAAACTGAAAACAAAACCCCAAATGGAATATCCAAGAACTATAAAACAACTACAAAAGCTGTTATATATGCATAAAGGGTTTATCAGAAGGAGAAAGGAAGCAATAGAAGTAAGATTTGAAAAAGTAATGACTGAGAATTTCCAGAAATTAATATCAGACTCCAAACCACAGATCTGGTATCTTAGTGAATATCAAACAGAATAATACACCTGACCCCCCAAATAAGTTCCGAAGCATATACAAATCAAACTTCAGGAAAAAAAAAAGATTAAAAAAATAGTGGAAGAAGTAATGGGGAGAAAACAACTTTTCTATAGAATTACAAAGGTATGAATAACATCCCACTTCTCAGAAACTATACAAGCCAGAAGAGAGGAAAATGAAATATTTATAGTGTTAAGCGGGGAGAGTCAACCAAGAATTCTGTACCCCATGGAACTTTCCTCCAAAAGTAAAGGAGAAGTAAAGACTCTCTTAGGTAAAATTTGGGGAATTTATTGCCAGTAGATCTGTTTTGCAAAAAGTCTTAGAAAAAGTTCTTCAGACAGAAGGAAGATTATATAGGTCAAAAGCTTGAATTTGCATACATAAAGGAAGTACAATGAAGAATTAATAAATAAGATAAAAAATTTAAAAAAATTTTTCTCTTAATTGATTCAACAGATAACAATTTATTCAAAATAATTATTGTAATAATTTGGTCTTGTATATATGGTCATATATATATGCTTAAATATGCTTTTATATGTGAAATGAATGACAGTAATGAGGAATTAGGAGAATTTTTTGTTACAAGGTAAGTTGCATTGCCTATGAAGCAATATGATGTTATTTGAAAGTGAATTTGGATCAGTTGTAGATGTGTATTGTAATATCTATGACAACCACTAAAAAAATAAAAAATAAAAATAAAAAAAAGTATTAAGATTATAAAGGAGCCGAGAGCAGTGGCACCCTTCTATAATCCCAGTGGCTTGAAAGGATGAGGCAGGCGGATTGCGATTCAAAACCAGCCTCAGCAAAAGCAAGGTGATAAGCAACTCAGTGAGACCCTGTTTCTAAATAAAATACAAAATAAGGCTGGGGGTGTGACTCAGAGGTCCAGTGTCCCTGAGTTCAATTCCTGGTAGCTGCCCCCCACCCACAAAAAGATTACAATGGATATACTAAAAAAAGGAGAGAAAATGGAATCACAAAATTCTCATATTAAAACCACAAATAGCAGAAAAAGTAAGGAAGACAAAAATAGGTACAAGAACAAAGTCAACCAATAGAAAGCAGTATCAAATATGGTAGATATTAATTCAGCTATATTGATAGAATTACTCTAAACATTAGTGTTCTAACATTACCAATTAAAAGATTTTGTCACAGTGGGTCAATAAATAAGACCCAGCTGTATGACTTTCATTTTTTTTAACAAGACCACTAAGTAAGAAAAGACATATTTAATAACATAAAGGGATGGAAAAAGATGTACCATGTGTTATGCGTTGAATGTTTGTGTCCCCTCTAAACTCAAATGTTAATATCCTAACCTCCAACATGATATATTAAAAAGTGGGTCCTTCTGGAGGTAATTAAGTCAGGAGGAAGAAGCCCTCGAGTGGGAATAGTTCTCTTGTACAAGGCACCCCATAGAGCACCCCAGTCCTTTTTCCACCATGTGAGGATACAATAAGACTTCAGTCTATCACCTAAAAGAGGGCCCTTGCAAGAACCTGACTATGCTGCTACCCTGACCTCAGACTTCAAGGCTTCAGAAAGGTGAGAAATCAATTTCTACTTTTTATAAGCCATGCAGTCTTTGGTACTTCTTTGTATTAGCCCAAACTAGGACAGAAATTGGTACCAAGAACCAGGGTCGCTGCTATTACAAATACAGGCATACCTGTGAGATATTGAGTTTAGTTCCAGACCACTATGATAAATAATATAATAAAGTGAGTCACCATGAATTATTTTGTTTCCCAGTTTATACAAAAGACATGTGTATGGTTCATTTTAGTCTAGTAATTGTGTAATAGCATATGTCTAAAAATCTGCATACCTGCATTAAAATACATTTTAGCTATAAGACTCCAACAATCATCTGAGCTATTTGAGAATAGTGTTGATACATTTGTTTGACATAGGATTGCCACAAACCTTCAATTTGTTAGAACTTCAATATCTGTGAAGTGCAATAGAGCAAAGCACAATAGAATGAGAAATGCATTTACTTAAAAATATACATGAGGCTTATGAATTGAGTAATGGGTAAAGGCTGAAAGAGTTTTGAGTTTTGTGCTAGTAAAAGCTTAGATTTCTGTGAATTGGTTTTTATAGAGGCTATTGTGATCAGAAGAAAGCTGTAGAGAAAGCTTCTGTCTTCTTACAGAATACCTAGTAATCATGAAGAGATAAATATGGATGGTACAAATGTGGATGGGAAGGGCCAGTCTGATGAGGAATTACATGGAAGTGAGGAACATGTTATTGAACAATAGAGAAAAGGCAATATTTGTTATATGATGGCAAAAAATTTTTGTTCATGATTTTGGTTCATGTTCTAGGACTTTGTGGGACATATTCTTGGGCTCAATGAAATTGAACATGTAGCTGAGGAGATATCTAAGCAAAGTTTTGAGGAAACTGCTTGGTTTCAGGATACTGAATCCTTTTGGTAAAATGTGAAAAAAGAGAAGTGGATTAAACATGGAATTATTAGGCAAAAATGATCCAGAATTAAGAGAACTGGAAAATTTTTGGCTTATCCATATTGCAAACAATGAAAAAGCATGTTTGGAAGACAAGAGTAAAGATGTGGTCAAGTGACTGATGAGGATGTTAATATGGATGTTAACCCTGAATTTAATCAACTATTTCAACAAAATCCAGGAATAGCGATGGAACTAAAGAAAACAGAGTAAACAAGACAAAATGAAAGAAGACTGTTGGAATTTTTAGTCTACATAAAAATTAGGACCATAAACCTATTTATCTGTGAAATCATACTTTAAGACAAGGGAAGAAGGACACTAGAGGTGATTCAGAGATCAACAGGGATTCCATTCCCACCATAAAATCCAGAATGCTCGGTGTATACTCTGGAGGGTAGGATCAATTCCTTGCTGAACCACAGGATTTTGGCTGACTGGCAGAGCCCTCTGAATGAAACTTCTGCTCCAAAAGAAAACCATAGCATGGGTTGGTTCTGTGCAGAGAGCCACCAAGTAGGCAGTGCCTTGCTAAACTGTAAAGGTTACATTGCTACTTCAGTATGTCTGAAAGTTAGGACCTCTAACCAGGTAGGATTAGAAAGTGAAATTTTGTCCTAGAAGTCCTAAATGCCAGAGTATGGAGCCAAGGAGGCCATTCAACCTCATATAGTCACCTTGCTAAGTTCTGGACTCACTTTGGACCCATCAACCTGTCTTTCCCCTTTTGGAATAGGAATGCCTATTTTCTAACCCTGTCCAACATGTATTTTTTTTTTTTTTTTTTATGGAGACATAATATTTGTCTCAATGTAACACATTGAGATGATATATGTATATAATTTGTAATAATGAAATCAAAGTAATATATATTTCCATCTCTTTAACCATTAATCATTTTTATGTTAGGGATTTCATTTTCTTCTTTTTTAGTTATTTTGAAATATATCAGACTATTTAAACCAATAATCACCCTGTTGTGCTAAAGAGGAACCAGAAATAATTTCTGTGCTCTAACAATGTTTTAGTATCCTTTATTGAACTTCTTTCCATTTCCTGTCTTCTCAGTCTCTAATGTCCACGATTCAATTACATTGTATAAGATTGACTTACTAGTTTCCACAAATGAGTGAGAGAATGAAGTATTTGTCTTTCTGTGTCTGATTTATTTCACTTAATATAATGACTTCCAGCTCTGTCTATTTCACTGCAAGTGACAGGATTTCATTCTTTTTATAACTGAATAGTATTTTGTTGTATAAATATACCACATTTTCTTTATCTACTTATTCACTGAAGAGCATCTGGATTGATCCCATATTTGGGGTATTGTAAATAGTGCTGAAATAACATAGGAATATAAGTATCTCTTTGGAACAATGATTTCATTTCCATTGAATATATACCCAGGAGTGGAATTGTCGGATTATGTGGTAGTTTTATGAGGAAACACCATACTGTTTTCCATAGCAAGAATACTAATTTACATTCCCACCAACAGTGTGCAATTATTCCTTTTCTCTGCATTTGTTATGCTTTTTTCTTTTGATGATAGCCTTTCTAACTAGGGTGAAATGGTATATCATTGTAGGTTTAATTTGCATTTTCTGATGATTAGTGAAATTGAGCTTTTCTCATATACTTACTGGTCACGTATATGTCATGTATATGAGAAGTGTCTGTTTAGTTCATTAGCCATTTTTAAATTGGATTGTTTGAGTTTTTCGTATCCCTCATTTTGCATTCCTTATATATTCTAGCTATCAATTCCTTGTTGGATGAATAGTTTGTAAAAATTTTCTCTCATTCTACAGATTGTCTCAGTTTTGTTGATTGTTTCTTTTACTGTGCAGAAATGTTTTAGTTCGATATAATGTTATTTTATTTTTGCTTTTGTTATTTATGCCTTTGGGGTTCTATCTAAAAAATCATTGCCTACATCAGCATATTGAAGGGTTTATCTGTATTTTCTTGTATAATTTCATAGTGTCGGGTTTTGTCTTCAATCCATTTTTCAATTGTTTTTTTGTGTGCAGTGAGAAGAAAGTATCTAATTTCATTCTTCACACATCCAATTTTTCCAGCACCATTTATTGAAGCAACTCTCTTTTCTCCATAGTATGTTCTTGGCACCTTTGTCAAAAGTTAGTTGGTCCTATGAATGGTGGATTAATTTCCGAGTTCTTTATTCTCTTCCGTTGTTCTGTGTATCCCCCATTTATGCCAAAACCATGCTTTTTAAAAAGTTTTTATAGCTTTATAATATGTTTTGAAATCAGGTGTTGTGATACCACCAGCATTTTTTTTTTTTTTTAATCTCTCCGCCCCCAACAAGATCACTTTGGCTATTCTGGGTCTTTTGTGGGTCTATATGAACTTTAGGATTGCTTTTTTCTATGTATATGAAGAAGATCATTAGTATTCTTGTGGAAATTGCATTGAATCTATAGATTGATTTGGGTAATATGGTCATTTAAAAATATTGATTCTTCTGACACATAAACATGGAATATCTTTCCATTTTGTGTGTGTTTGTGTGTCCTCTATGATTTCTTCCATTAGTGTTTTATAAATTCACTATATAAATTGCTCACTTTCTAAATATGTTTTTGTAGCTATTATGAATAGGATTGACTTCTTAATTTTCTTTTCAGCTAGTTCATTATTGGCATATAAAAATGCTATTTCTTTTTTTATATTGATTTTGTATCTTGCAACTTCACTAAATTTATTTATAAGTTCCAACAGACTTTTGATGGAGTTTTCTGTTTTATTTTTGTATAAAATCATATCATCTTCAAACATGGATAATTCAAGTTGTTCCTTTCTAATTTGGCTGTCCTTTATTTCTTTCTTTTGCCTAATTACTCTTGCTAAGGCTTCCAGTAACATATTAAATAAAGGGGGTGAAAAGTCTCATTCATTGTCTTATTCCTGAACTTAGGAAATGCTTTTAGCTTCTTACCATTCAGTTGTGGATTTTTCATACATAGCTTTCAGTATTTTGAGGTGTGTTCTTTCTATACCTAGTTTGAGAGAGTTTTATCATAAAGGAATATTGAATCTTATCAAATGCTTTTGCTAAATCTATTGAGTGATCACATGTTTTTTGCCTTCAGTCTTTCAATGTGTTATATCACATTTATTGATCTGTGTACCTTGAACCATTCTTGCATGTTTGACCTGAATCCTACATAATCAGGGCATCTTTGTCTGGTTTTGTCTCAGTGTAATTCTGGCCTCTAAAAATGAGATTGCCAGAACATATTCCATTTTAAATTTTTTTTGTGCATGTGTAGAATAATTTAAGAAGAATTGGAGTTAGTGCTCCTATAAGTGTTCTGTAGAATTCAGCAGTGAAATCATCAGGTCCTGGAAATATTTTAGATGGAAGATTTTTAGTTACTACTCAATATCACTTCTCATTGTTTGTTTGTTTTGATTTTCTTTTTCTTCTTTATTCTATTTTGGTAAGTCATATATGTTCAATAATTTATTCATTTCTTTTAATTGTTCTAGGATTTTCTTGTGACCTTTTGTATTTCTGTGGTATTGATTGTAATGACTCCTATTTTACATGTGCTCTCATTTATTTGGCTCTTCTCTGTCTCTTGGTTAGTCTAACTAAGATTGTCATGTTTGCATATCCTTTCAAAAACTAGCTTTTTACAATGATTATTTGTATACTTTTGAAAAGTTTGATTTTACTTATTTATGCTCTGATATTTCTTGTTTCTTCTATTAATTTTGGGTTAATTTAATTTGTTCTTGCCTTTTTAAATCTTTGAGGCATGTTGTTAGGTTGTTTGAATCTAATATTTTTTTATTCTATCTGTTTATTTCTATAAGCTTCCCTCTCTGAACTGGTTTAACTGTATCTCAGAGATTTTGCTATGTTCTATTGTTCTTTTCATTAGTTTAAGAAAAAAATTGGTTTCATTTTTAATTTTTTCAGTTACCCTTTGATCATTTAGGAACATGTTATTAAATTTCCATGTATTTATATACTTTGAATTCCTCTTGCTGTTGTTGATTTGTAGGCATATTCTGTTGTGGTATGAGAAGATCCATGATATGATTTCATTTAAAAAAAGTTTTGAGACTAACATGTCATCTTTCCTAAAGTATATTCCATATGCTCATGAAAAGAATGTGTATTGTGCTGCTGTTGGATGAACTGTTCTGTAAATGTCTTTTAGGTCCATTTATTCTGTATTTGGTTCAATTCAGATATTTCTTTTTTGATTTTCTATTCAACATTGTACTTTGGAATTGTACAACTTATTTTATTTCATAACATCACAGTTGGGGAGAAATTTTTCTTCAGTATAAATTGTATTCTGAGTTTCATGTGTGTCTGATATTTAGATGAAATTTTGAGTTTAGATTTTAGAGTTGATGCTGTAATAAATTAAGATGTTTTGAGTTGTTGGATGGAATAAATATATTTTGCAAGCCTTAAGGATATAATATTTGGGAACCCAGGGCAGAATGCTATATACTGAAAGCTTGTATGCCCCTCAAATTTATGTTAATATCCTAATCCTCAATGTGATGGTACTAGGCGTAGGCTCTATTGGAGGTAATTAAGTCATGGGGAGGGAGCACTCATAATTGGAATTTAAGAATCCTCAGAGAGCTCTCTAGTCCTGTTTCACCATGTAAGGACTCAATAAGAAGTCTGCAGTCTGAAATCCAGAAGAGGACCATTATCAGAACTCCATCATGAGGCATGAAGTCTCAGCCACCAAAATTGTGACAATAAATATCTGTTGTTCATAAGTCACTTGGTCTGTGGTACTTTATTATAAGAGTCTGAACTAAGACTGTTAACACTAATTAAAAGAAGGTAGGAATAGCTATATTATGTCAGAGCAGACATCAGAACAAAGGAAATGATCAGTGATAAATAAGGAAAATACATAAAGATAAAAGGTTCATATTCAAAAATGATATAATGTTATTTAATATTTATGTGCCTAACAACAATATCCAAATACTTGATTTAAAAACTGGCAGAACTACTTGGGTAAATATATAAATCAACTATTATACTTAAAGATTTAAAAACGCTTGTATCAGAAATGGACAGACCCAGAAGACAGAAAAACAATAAGGACACAGTTAAACTCAATAGCACAATTAATTAACTGGAGATTATTAACATACACAGATTATCTCATCCATTAAGAATGGATTGCATATTCTTCTCAAGCACAGATGAAACATTCACGAAGACAAACCACATACCATAAAACGCACCCTAACCAAAATTCCCTTCACTAGATGAGTGAATCAAATAAATGTAAATCATCCAAAGAAATGTTCTTCAGCATTAAAAATAAACCAGTTTTCCAGTCATGAAAAGATATGGGGAACATTAAGTGCATATTACTGACTGAAAAAACAATCTGAGAAATCCACCGCTGTATGATTCTACCTATATGATATCTGGAAAAATTAAAACTATAGACAGTAAAAATATTAGTGGTATCTAGGAGTTAGTGGGGAATTGGGGATGAATAGGCAAAACACAGTGGATTTATAGGCCCTGAAACTATCCTATACAATATCACAAGATAGATATATGCCATTATATATTTGTCAAGAAAACATAGAATATGCAATACTACGAGTGAACCTTAATGTAAACTTTGGTGGTAATGATGTATGTTCATATTGAAACAAATGTGCCACTCTGGTGTGGGATATTGATAATGGGGGAAGCTACGCATGTGCAGGAGAAGGGGATATGTTAGTCCATTTTCTGTTGTACAGTAAAATATTCAAGGATGGGTGCTTTTTAAGGAAAATTGGTTTATTTTGCTCACAGGTTTGGAGGATGAAAGGCTGAACAGCAAGGCACTGGTTTCGGATAATGTCTACATGGCTGCAAGGTATGATGGATGACATTATGGTGGGACTGTATGGGAGAAGCAGAAATCATGTGGTAAGAAGTCAGGGAGAGGCTTAGTCTTACTCTTTTATATTAACCCATTTTCACAAGCTCTGACTGACTCTGGAAAACCAGCATTAATCCCTTCCAAAAATAGTGCTCCTAGCAACCCAATTACTGTCAACTAGACCTTATCTTTTGAAAGTTCCTGAACTTCTTAGTCCCATTACATTGAGGAAGAAGCCTCCTACATGTAAACCTTTGGGGAACAGATGCAAACCATATACAAACCATAGCAGGCTATATGGGAAGTCTTTACACCCTCTGCTTAATTTTGCTGTGAATATGAAACTGTTTAGAGAAATAAAATTTCTAATTTAAGATGATAAAACTGAAAATGCCTGCTTTCTTGAGTGGTTGTGTAGCTCAGCACTTTTGATGTTTACTTCATTCCTGACCTGGGGAGCTGCTCTCAGCACATTAGACTGTTACGGAACAGATCATAGGAAAGAGACAAGAAGATCCTGGAGGTTAATAGGGTAGAGTTTAATAAAGTGAGTTTTGGTTCCTGTGAATAGGTCTGTGTCCTGTTGATGCAATTGTGAGCTGAGGATGCACTGTATGGAGAATCTAACCTGGAGTGTGAGTTTCTTCCATTCTCTTCTATTTAGTCTAAATTGGTATGAGGGAAAAGCTAATAGAATTTTTTTTGACAGATTGCTCTGTCTATAGTAAATAAGCACACTGGGGGGGGGGTAGAAGGAAAAAAGAGTATAGATACTGCTAGACTTTAAAGCTTTACAAATTTTCTTTTCAAATAGCTGATTTTGGTGTTTTTAAAAAATTAACTATGTAATGAATTGTTTTGTGAGAATTATATAATCCAGAAAGTTTACGTACTGCTCAAATTTGAGAAAAAAAAATCATCTCCTATATTTTGAACTCTAAAGGAAAATACTAATAATGTACAGAGTTTGAGTCCAGACTCTACACCAACAGGCTTTTTATGTGATCTTAGAACCTGTGCTATTATTCAACCCACATATGCACACCCATTCCATGCTTCCCCAAATACATTTTTCATTTTACATAAAGAGAAGATTGGGAATGATGGAGCAAGGGGAAACCAGGTCAAGGTGAGTAGAGTGTTACAGCTGGAGGTTGCTTCTTCACTGAAGATTGGTGAGGTGTCTTGTGTGATAGAATGGGCAGGGGTTTACGAAATGCTGATAAAGATTGGTGAGTATATGGGGAGCTTAAAGAAAGGAAAATGTTTTTTCATTCCCTGACCGAATGAATATTTAGCCCAAAACATATATATGATAAATGTGATACTGTTCCCTGGTTTTGTGAGAGGCAGATGTGGTTCCTTGCCAGTGGAAGACAGTTGTAAATATACAGAAAATTCCTTTAAGTATATTTCAAAAGGTAAGAAAATCGAAGGGATTTTTCCATCAGGGCTTGAAGAGACTGTAGCATAATATTCCCAGTATTGGGGGCAACCTTATCCCTTCTAGGTCTCCACAACCCTCAGAAACCATACAAGAGAACCTTTAAGTATCAAGGCTCTTGTGTGAAGGAGTGTGAAGGTTAGAGGAAGGATAGGAACCCTTGTGCTTGCCAGGTAGGTAGAGTGACAAGGAAGGGTCCTCTTGATCTGGAGGAGACTGGGATATACTCCACTGGTAGGAGACCAAGGGAGGGCAAATTGCCTCTCCCTAGGGAATCCTCAGCAACAGAAAGGACAGAGATGAAGCTGAACATTGTTCTGAGGAAAGTATGCATACCACTTATGCAAACTGAATAAATCAGACCAAACAGATCAATTATCTCTGGAACGTCTGCTCCAACTTACATTACCCAACACAGGAACTTAGACCTTGAAATAAGAAAGAAAGGCCAAACTCAACCCACAGCAATCCAACCCACAACTATAATTTATACTGAGTAAGAGGAAAGAATTTAAATGGGTGTAAGTTAAAATTTTTAATTGGACAGAATTAAATTTTAAAAACTGAAACTGATAAGAATATTAAAGAACCTATCCAGGATACAGAAGGATGGAAAAGCAAATACATTTGAAGTAAGGTGCACACTGAGGCAATCAGGAATCTATTATAGTTTCCTGCTGCTAGGTTACAAATTACCACATATTTAGCAGCTTAAAATGACATATGTTTATGATCTCACAGTTTCTGCAGCCAGGAATCTGGGAGTGACTTAGCTGAGTCCTCTGCTTAGGATTTTACAAGGCTGCAATCAAGTGTCAGCCAGGCTGTCTTGTGGAATGGGACCTACTTAGGGTCCTATTCCAAGAAAGCCATGTCACTGGCAGAGTTCTATTGCTTACAGTTGCAGAACTTGGACTTCAGCTCCTGAAGATTCCACAGGCAGTTTACAGCATCATTGTTTGTTTCTTTGAGGACAGCAGGATAGTGTCTCTGCTGATTCAAGAAGAATGAAAACCTTCTTTTGAAGAACATAGCTGATTAGGTCAGGCCTACCCAGGTTAAAGTCCTCTAGAGTAACTCAGTCAATTGACAAGGAAACAATTATATTAGCAAAAGTCCCTTTGCAATCTATTGTAACTTGATCATGATAGTTACATCCAGCATATTCACAGTTCCCAGCCATACTTAGAGAGGAAGGTGTTACACAGGCGGTTGCCCTAGTGAAAGAGAATCTGGGGCATCATCTGAGGATTCTCTCTACTACAGAAAGTATGGTACCTGTGGACAGAAAGATGGTGTATGCCTCACCTAAATTCAAATTCAAATTCAAATTCAAATTCATTATAAACACTGCAGGTTAAAAAAAAATACTGCTTAGGTCTATATGCTACTAGTTTGTAACTCTTTGGTTCCATATTAGAAAAAAAAAATCATTTCATGTTTACAAACTATCAGATTGCTTCTCCTCAATAAACCTGTTATGACTAAGTGATAATTGATGGTTTATTGATCAAAATGAATTAACTGTGCATATTGAAATAATCTACACCAATAAGAGTGATTTTGAAAAATTTATCAGGTCAAAGCTCTTCCAATTTCCAGAAATTACAAGTCTCTTATTAGTTATTTTGGAGCCCTAGGTCTTATTTAATATTCACAGGGTAGTTAGCTCTGCTGAGTTAATGTCTTGCAAACTTTAGCTCTCTGCTTGAATAGTAATGAAGAGGTCTTATTAATTATAATTCTTACATTATCTGGCAGTGTTTTATTGCTAAATAGATATCAATTATTTTTAACAAATATATTTTAATATGTGAAAAAAAGAGCTGGAAACTTATCTCAGGAGCAAACTTATCCCTAAATCTGGGAATGGAAATTGTGTGTTCAGTGAACTTACTTTCTCCTGAAACAAAAATTTAAATTTACCTTTGCATTTTCTTTCTGGAAGGAAAAGGGTTAGCCACAGTTACTTATCATAACTGTTTTCTGCTAAGCTCTTTTTCAATTAAAATAATGTGTGTGTGTGACTACTGACAGTTATTAAAAGCACATAAGTATCTTTCCATATTTTATTGCTCTCTTTTGTTGTTTAGAAAGAACACCAGAATATTGCCACATAATTTATTCCCCGATAATTCACTTAATAAGAGAATAAGCTTCACAGAGTGCTTTTAAAAGAGATTATGGCTAAAAAGTGTTAGTTGAAGCTATAGACCTAAACAGCTTCCCATTTCTGAGGATTTTATGTTTTTAATAATAGATTGAATAGTTAGTTGCCTGCTTGACAAGTTTATTGTCCTTATCCAGGTGCCAAGCGAGAAACATTTCCAAACTGACAGCAGGTATTAAAAACACCTACAAGTGATTCAAGCCATTAAGAACTCATAAAACTTGAGATGGGGTTTTCGCAGTGCTGAGCTGCAGTGGACGACTTTTCCTCAGAGCACTGGTCCCTCAGCTGCTGGGAGTTGAGATGGCAGACGTTTCAAGGTGAAAGTACCAATTTTTTAAAAAATAAATTCTTTATTTATTTTTATGTGGTGCTGAGGCTCCAACCCAGTGCCTTACATGTACCAGGCAAGCGCTTTACCACTGAGCTACAACCGCAGCCCAGAAAGCACCACATTTTAACTGAACACTCTCAGTCTTCCCCCCAAACATAATAGAGCAGTTTCCTTTACATTTAAATATTTGAAGCTGATTCATTAACCAATCTGGATTAAGAACAAAGGGAATCTGTGTTCCTCCGGAAATATTCAAATTACTCATGAAGAACAGTTGGGTTGTGACTTACTGAGTCCAGATTTTTCTTTTATATGTTGTTAGCATCTGTAAAAGGAAGGCATCATTAAAAGGAAGGCATCTCTTTGTAATGTAGATGCCTAGTGACTTATCTAACATTGTTGAGGGCTGTGTTTATTTGAAAATCTCTGGCTTCAGTCTCCTGAATATTCCACACAGGCTTATACAATCAAGTTACCTATAGGAACCAGGAAGAGAACAACAATACATAAATCAAGGAGAGGACTGAGACTATTAGGAGTGTCGGATCCTTTGGGAGTAGGATAGTACGTACCCACCTATATGCATCTTTGTGAATAGGACAGTATGCATTTCATCAATTTTATTTTAAATGCACAAGTCAAACAAAATACCATAGGACCCCTAGGCCAAAAGTTTGAAACTACTGATCTATATATATATGTAGTTTGACTTCAAAGATAAATATCCCAGGCAGAGGATTAGCAGTATGGAGAAATTCAATCTTCTCAAAGAAAAGATGTACAAATAGGGATATTTGATTGTCCCTGACTTGACATGTAGCAATGGATGAAGTTCTAATGGTTTCTATTATATTAATTTTTAAAATATATATAATTACTAACATTTCAAATAAATAGAGAAGCAGAGAAAAATAATACACACTTATGGGTATACTAACAAAATTTAAAAGATGTAAACATATGTCATATTAGCATCAAAATCTCCTTTTTAAAAAGTAAATATTAGATAATGCTTAAGTATCACCTCAGTTCCTTCATTCTCAATTCCTCTCTTTCACTCTGGGTGCAACCACTTTCCTGAAATTGTCCTATACCATTCCCTTGCAAATTTATATACATTAACTATACATAAATATATGTGTCTCTACATAAATAATGTATTTAATATGTTTAATTTTAAATTTTTTAATTTTTATTTCTTATTTGTTCTTTTTTAGTTATACATGACAGTAGAATGTATTTTGATATATCATATATACATGGAGTATAACTTCCCACTTTTGTGGTTGTACATGATATGGAATTACACTGATCATCTATTCATATATGAACATAGGAAAGATATGCCCGATTCATTCTACTCTCTTCCCTTATCCTATGCCTTTTCCCTTTCCCCGACTCTGCCCTGACGAATCCAGTGAACTCCCTTCCCCCAGCCTATTCTGAGTCAGCATCCGCGTATCATAAAGAACATTTTGCCTTTGGTTTTCTGGGATTGGCTTATTTCACTTAGCATGATAGTTTCCAATTCCATCCATTTACTGGAAAATTCCATAATTTCGTTCTTCTTTATGGCTGAATAATATCCCATTATGTATATGTACTACATTTTCTTTGTCCATTCATTTGTTGAGGGCACCTAGTAATATGTCTAATTTTTAAAATAAATTATATTACTGATATGTTTCTGGCTCAGTGGATTAATCCCAACTAAACATAACTGATATTTTTATACAAGCATTGTTGAATTTGGTTCTATATTCATGGATACAGGTGCCCTGAAATTTTTCTTGCAATCTCATCCTTATCTGATTTGTAGCAACATCATATTAGCCACAACAAATTAATTTATTTTTCTATTCTCTGCATTAGTCTAGAAAATACTAGTTTTAAGTTTCTTAAATCATTTGCATTACTTTCTATAAAAGTCATCTGGGTCTAGAGTATTGTACATATATGTTAATGTACATACAGAATTTTAACTCTATATTTAATTTTTGTAACAGTTGAAAGTTTATTAAAATTTCCATTTCTCATTAAGTCAGTTTTGGTGAGGTATACTTTCTAGAATAATATCTGTTTTTTCTAATGTTTCAAAAAATTTTTTTATTGTAAACAAATGGGATACATGTTGTTTCTCTGTACATGGCACACGCATAAAATTTTGGATACAAATCTACAATTTTATATGTATATGTCATTTGTGCCTTCTCACTTTTTCTTTGATCAATTTTTTTGTCAGTTTTATTTTAGTCTGTTTTCTCTTTCATTATTTTTTTTCTCTTAACTTTCTTATTATTTTACTTTATTTGACTTAAAATTTTTAAACTTTTGAGCCCTGTTGATTTCATAATAGGTGCCTCCCAAATGGTTTACTGAAATAGAATGAAGGGAAGGGAGGGGAGATGGGAATAAGAAAGACAGAAGAATGAATAGGACATGCTGTTCCTATGTTCATATATGAATACACGACCAATGTAACTCCACATCATGTACAACTACAAGAATGGGATCCTAATTGGAATGGGCTGTATGTATAATAGTCAAAATATATCACATGTCATGTATGCCTAAAAATGACAAAAAATAATAAAAGAAAATGAAAATGAAATATTTATAAATAAACCATGAATAATAACTAGAATGTTTGGTCAGCCTCTTTTATCATACACATATTCACACTATTTCAAACATTTACCTATAGTTTTCCCCATTTCCCATTTACCCAACTGGTTTTTGTGCATCTCACAAACTTTGGGACCTGCCACAGCATAACTGCCTCAGTAGCAAGTGAGTAGTGGGACAGCAGCAGATAATCCCTCTCCATCACTGCTTCAGACCAGGCAGAGATTGACATCTCTACTTTCTTGCCTTTCAGAGCACTTACTTTTATCAGCCAGCACCTTGCATGCTACACTGAAAGGAGGGGTTAGTTCCTATGCCTGTAAAGGATCCAGGAAAAAAGGGATGATTTTCATATTTCAGTGTTCAGATCAAACTATGCAGTGGGCACTCGGTTCACTGAACAAAATTCTTATACACACTACAGATGAAATCATGCTAAAAGCTGAGATCCATCAATTCTTGCAAATCTCATTATCAAACTGGCAAGGTTTTAAAATACTAGTAAGTTTATCGTCACATTCTAGAGTAAAATCATCTTGAATATTATAACAGTTAGTGGAAATGGATGCTCAACCAGACCACCTATTTTTGCTCTCATTGACAATGACAGATTTTTTATTGAAAAGGTATGTAAGAGTTAACTTAAATATAAATTCCATGTGTGTTTTTAGATTCTTGTATTTCATAACCTCCTTCCAGAATCTTCTTTTCTTTTCAAGAATTATATTGTTTAGTAGTTCTTCCCAAGTGGTTGTGGGGTAGTAACATTCCTAAACTTTGTTTTTGGAGAGGATAATTATTTTTGATTCTTTGACAATGTTTTGACTGAGTATAGAATAGTTTAGTTGATTTTTATGGCTTCTTAATTTTTAAAAAACTTTCTATATCTTTATCACTCTTGTCTCTCCTCTTTGCAATTCCACTGGTTTTATTTTTTCATCATTAGTTTGCCATTTGTTTTTGCTAATTCTACTATTTGGCTTATCTTTTGTTTCTTTTAAAAATGCCATTGAGTATTTTTTTTTTTTCTTTCTAAATTCTCTTATTGGGCCTTTAAAAATATTTGACTCTTTATTTGATTTATTTTACTTGAAAATGGTGTATTCATATCTTACAACTTTCTCCTGTATTTTATGGATTCTACTTACATGTTTATAAATGATTTTCAAAGATATATGCTTATAAGTTATTTGAAGATATCTTAGTGTCTATTTTCTAAGATGGAAAAACTTCTTTTTTTGGGGGGGGGCAGGGATTGAATCTGGAGTGCTTAACTACTGAGCCACATCCCCAGTTCCTTTTTATATTTTATTTAGAGACATAGTCTTGCTAAGTTGCTTAGGATCTCAGGAAGTTGCTGAGGCTGGATTTGAACTCGTGATCCTCCTGCCTCCCAAGTTGCTGGGATTACAGGCATGCCCTACTAGAAAACTTTCTTGTTGGTAGGTTCTGAGTGCTGACTTTGGTGATGCAGACGTTTTTCATACACTTTATTATTATGTTTTATAAGCTTAACTTCCAAATATTTCTCTTCAAGCACCTTGGATGAGGACAATTTCTGTGTTATGCAGTATTATGGTTTGTTTTCCTTTCTTCTTTTACTTTTTCTCTCTCAAATTCTTACTTGTTTTTCTGTTCTTTTCTCCCCTATTGTTCACATACTCTCTCTTTTAAAGGGACATAATATCCTTCACAGAATTATTATTTTATTATCTTCAGGTCCAACTAGATGTTTAAAAATATTTAAAGATATTTTCATTAGTTATCGTTGCTGTGATAATACATACAGGAAGAGGGAGCTGTCAAAATATATCATCTTGACCCAGATACCAAGCAACTTTACTGTATTACTAAAACCAGCTACATTGATACAAATAAGAAAATAAAATGAGGATATTTGGAAAGTCTTACTCTGTGGAATGGCCTTCAACCAGAGGTTGTCTTTTATATCTCCTAGAGTTTGGGGTGCATTAGGAAACTAATGACTTATATTTTAGCCTGAGAGATGCATAGGAGGCAATTGGTGGCATAAGTGATTAACTTCTACAGAGAAGTGTGAGAAGAACAAATAAAGTGTTTTCTATTTTCTCCTTAGCCAGGTGCAATCTGCTGGATTTTGCCTTTTTAAAACTCTTTAAAGGAAAAAAAAAAAAAAGTGTTTTGTGTGGAATTTGGGGGCTTACCACATAATTCTTGATTCCATGTAGGGGAAAAATATTTATTATATATCATAGTATGAGAAGCAGCGAGATCAGAGGAGATCACTTTTTTCCTTCTAAAAACAGATGTGACAATATCATCTACAAAAATAGAGTAAATGTTCTCAATGGTTTTAAGAATTCGAAGGTTTCCAGAAGGTGTTATTCTAACCTTTTAAATGTGACTTGGATTACTAATCAAACTTCAGCAAAACTTTGTCTAAAATATTAGACAAAGAGGGAAAACAAGACAAAACTAGCAAATACTTTTGAGACTGCATGAGATCTGTGTTCAATCTAATAAACTTATACATTGCTATTTAAAATAACTATGTAAAAAAAATGGGAAAAACATCCTGTCTACATTAAAATATTTTCTATTATATACCACTGAAATCCACTTTAAAAATATTAACCCAGCATATTTACTAAAATAAATGGCTCAGCTTATCTGTCTACTTTAACTCTGAAGCATCATTTACCCTTAGGTTTGAAGAATAACTCTTCTGTATAACTTACAAAATGTACTCATCCTGAGAATATTCTAGGGAATGGAGGTCAGAACTGTCTTTTTAAAAATATGTCAATAGCATTTGCTGTTTGAAGAGTCACACAAATTTAATATGTATTACTTCTGTGACTTAAACTCTCAGTCTTGGCTGGACATCTTGTCTTTTTTAGCATATTTTCAACATTGTTAGTGGAAGTTCATGTAAGCAGAGATTTGACATACATTGAAAAACAATTTCTATAATTTCAACTGTGTCTCTTTGGAAACTAGTGTTATTCCTAACTTTGGTGTGTTACATTATACTGCCGAATAGACCACTGATAATAAAGATTTGAGTATGAAAGAAAAAGATTATTGCAATGCTCATTTTTTAGGAAGATGTAGTTCCTGCTTTACAGATACTTCTACTTTTTCTGGTTCCATCATAACATTCACACACACACACACACATACGCACAAACATACATTAATTGTCCAATTTCTTAACTTATTATCAGAAATATAATAACTATATACATGACCAGGCATATTTACTACCTATAAACCAATCTTACTGCAAGCAAAATATAATTAAAAACTGATGGGTGTGTATAGCATCATGTAGGGGTAATGATTTGAATATACTTAATAACTAGTTCTATCATCTGATGTGGTCTGATGGATTCAGCCCTTTTACAAGGTAAACCTGACCTGGTGACAAAAATATTCATATTCACACATTAGGACACCTTCTTCCCTAAAGATGGACTGAAGACACATTATCTGTTTATTCATCTGTTTATCTATTTATTTTGTTTTATAGATCCCTAGATTTTTGTTTTTTCCATGTGCTAGGGATCAAACCTGTGCTAGGCAAGTGATTTGCCACTAAAGTACATCTCCAACCCTAGGTCCCTAGGTTTCTTGAAGTGTTTATAAGGAGCAGATCATATATTACAACTTTGTTCCTTAGTAAAATGATTTGCATACTTAATTCAACTCATAACACTTAGATGATAACTAAATAAGTATGACTTGTTTCTTACTCTGTATATCACATATTTAGGTAAAAAGTAAAATAAATTATTTATTAGAAAGTGTATGACATTGCACCATTTTTATCAAATACAGTATGTCCTTAGGTGCTACTTACAAAAGAATTGCAAAAAGCCAATATCCAATTAGTTTAGAACAAGGTTAGAGCAACCTCAACTAGATCAATGTAATAGTATACTCCACATTCACGATCCAACTCTTCTTTCTTTGAATTTACTCCATAAAATTTAGACATTATAAAGGCTATTTAAGGGATTTTTTTCCTGAATTAAATTAAAGTTGTTTCTAAGTTCCCACACAGATGTGTTGGTAGAACAGCCTATATTACTTAGTATTGACTCATTCTACAATTCCATCGACTTATAAGAGTATCTCAGGGCTTATGTGCCCCCAAAAGTCAACAGCAACATTAATTATTTCACCACCCTTTGTTAGGTAGAAATTCAGGGACACCAAGATGGCAGGGGCAGGGTATAAGCAGTTGGAGAAACAAGACAGAGAGATAAGTCATGTCCCTGTTTCTGGTAAATCCCATTACCATGAAAACTCCCACCCCTGAGGACTTATTACCAGGACAACTCCCACCACAGATTAGGTTTTTGAAAATGACCAAAAGATGTAAAATGTCCAGTAGTCTAATTAGGTTTTCTAAAAGAACCAGTGGGGAAAATTGGACAATATTCTAAGGTATCGTAAGTTAACCAATGGGAGAAAATGGGGTAAGGTCTTCAATCAAGTTCATATTGGGATGAGAACACCTCAGAGCTCAGCATATAAGATACTAATTTCCAGACATCAGAACCTTGAGTTCCTCTCTGTTGCTTGGCCACTGAACCTAACAGAGTGCTACTTCCACCTTTACCTTCAATAAGTTTGTACTTTGCCTGTTACTTGTGCGGGTCTTGCTCAGTTCTTCTTTTGGGACCTGGACCCCAACTGGACACCCTGATGATAATAACATCTTGTTACAGTTGAACACCAGCATTCTGGAATTTATGACATTGATATGTTCAGATTTATCCATAGACATTGAGCCAATTTGGGTGTCCAGCCCATATCAACCTGAACATGCCCAATCTTGTGTGATCTCAGAAGTTAAGTAGGAATCTTAAGATAACTTAAAACTTCCCTCAAAGGGATGGAAAATAAGGAGCTTAGGTGTTGAATGTAAGACTTGACTGTGCTCCTAAGATAAAAGTAAAAAAGAAAATTTGGTATTCTTTCTTTCCTACACTAGCAAGACCAAGGAAGAAATTAATATCTCATATCCTACCACAGAATTGTTGGCTTACATGAAGATACTGAAAGGTCACACTTTTTGAGTGCTTACTCTGGGTAGGACTATTTTTAGTACTTACTTTGTATTTAGTTAACTTTACATATATTTATATCACATATGTTAACTCATTTGATTCTCACAGGATTCTAATGAGATAAATAACTGTTTCTATCAATATTTTATGAATAAGAAAATGTAGGCACCAAGTGGTTGACCTACATAGCCAGTTTCGTGCTGATGAATGGTAGAGATGGGATTTGAACCCTGGCAGTCTGATCTAGTATTATGGATCTTACCATATTAGTGTGTCTCTCCAGAGATCTCCAGTGAAGCCTGATTATCATTTAAAAGATCAGATTCTCTTCTATTTACCAATAGAATCACTTTTTATAAATATCAAATTTGACCTTTCAAGGAATGAATATTTATTGAGTGCTTTCGGTGATCCTAGAACTAACTGCAATAATATTATTTATTTTCACCCTTAACCCTATCTTATATGTAATATTATTATTTATAGATCAGAAGCTAAAATAAGAACCTATCTACCATCTACTCCTAAACCCTCAAGACCTCTTCTCTAATTACATAAAACAGCATTCTCTTCTCAGCTTCTGCACCACTAGCTACATAACATTTTGCTGTTTTTCTTGCTCTCTTATGTTTTTGATATACTTCACTCTCTGAACAACAGAGTGTACTCTACTCTCATCATCAAATCAAGATTTTGAAAATTATTTTGAAAATGATTGAAATATTTAACTATCACAATTTTCTTTTCTTTTATGCAATCCTGTGGATCAAACTCAGGACATTGAACATGTGAGGCAAGCACTCTACCCATGAGCTATGCTTCCGGGACTAAATACCAGTATTTTCTTTTTCTTTTTCTTTTTTTTTTTCTCAAAAAGCAATTATTTTTAGGTTTAATAGGTAAGGTAGTAAATAGAAGGAAAGTAAAAATTCTTAAATTTTAAGAATTCTTAAATTTTAAGATTTTTTTTCCTGAGGTATTCTTTTAGCATATTTGATTAAAGTAAATCTATATAATGTTGTTCAATTTATTAAAATTCATTTTTATTAATAAAAAAACTAGCTTTATATCTTCCTTCCTTCCTACAATTCATTCTTTTGTCTTTTGGTCTTTCTTTGGTATTTAGAACTAGGAATTGAGCCAGGGGCCTTGTCCATTCCAGGCAAGTAGGCTGCCTCTGTACTACACTCCAGGTAGTTTCCATATTTCTACAATGGTAGTCATGATTAGTACCATCTTCCAATCAAACTTTCCTGGGTTAGGTTTTTACCCAGGGCTGGGGGAAAGTTAAATTGGTGTGGACCACCTTAAAGGTGAATCTAAGCCCGCTACCGGGGCATATACCTGTAATCTCACTGACTCAGGAGGCTGAGGCAGGAGGATTGTAAGTTCAAAGCCAGACTCAGCAATTTCAAGAGGCCCTCAGAAACTTAGCCAGACCCTGTCTCAAAATAAAAATAAATAAACAAACCAACAAACACATAAAAGTCTGGGGATGTAGCTCTGTGGTTAAGCGACCCTGATTCAATTCCCAGTGCAAAAGGATAAAAAGTGAATCTAAGAAGATCTTTAGGCCTAATTTCTCTTCAGGATGAATATTTTCATGAGTGTTCATTTATTTTCCCACTTAATTATAGTCAACTGATGAAATGAATAGAAACAACTTATGAAAAATATGCAGTATGTGTCACCTGATAGCTTTCATTTTTCCTGTTTCCTACTATTTCTCTGGATTCTCTTTCACAATCACCTTTGCTGAAATCTCCACCCCAAATCTCTGTGTTGGATTTCCCCAGGCTTGTTTTTAGTCCTATTTTTGTTCTATTTTCCCTCTTGGGTGTTCTCATCTATTGACATGAGTTCAATTTCTGCCTGTCTCTAGCTTCCACCTTTGTTGCGAATAAAAAATCTTACTTATCTACCTATACGACATCTGTATTTGGATGACATTCAAGCTCCTCAAACTCAACATCCTTACACCTGAACTAATGACCTTTTAAAGCATTTTCTTACTTAGCATATTGTAACACCATCCATTCAATTACTTGTGCTAAATGCCTGAAATCCATTCCTAGAACTTTTCTTACCCTGCATATTCATAAAACCACCAAATATAGTGAATCCAACTTATAATGAAAATTTTCAGTTCTATTTTCTATCTATCCTCACTGGCACTTTTCTAGCTTGTATCAATGTCACTTTTCTCTGGCACTCTGCGATTGTCCCCTAAATGCTTCCAATAAGACCACATTCTACCTCTTTCCAATTTATTATTCATGCAGCCAGAATGATCTTTCAAAAGATGTTACTCTTTTATTAGAACTCTACAATGTCTTTCTGTTGCTCTTACAAGAAAGTCCAAAATCTTCACATTGGTCCACAAGACCATGCATAATATGATATCTACCTACATCCTTAATGAAAATGTCATTTTCCTTTCATTCCTTATTCTTGAGCCCATGGTAACTCCCTCCCCCTTAGTTCCTTAAATGCATAAAGCTCTTTCAATATACAGAGAAGATACCAAGAAGTAATACTATATAGGTGAATTTTAAGAAACTGGTGATCATTTTCGTGTGCATTTTGTTTTAAAAAAGGCAAATGCCATGCACTTAATTTATATATTTACTTGTGTTATTTACAGAGATGACAAATTGGGTTGTGACTAAATTTAATAACATGTGACCTTTACTTTCTTCTCATAATGAGTGTATTTATAAGTTCCACTAATGTATATAATTCTGTCAGTTTTATCCACAGCTGCATTACATTATGGAAATTGCTCCTTCTACCCTTTGATTTGTGATCGCTAGTGGGGTTTTTCATTTTCTCAAACTCCTTGTCAGCACAGTCTGTCTTCAAACTTTCTTCAGTGTGACTTCTATCTTTTCTTTCTCCTCGAGCTGTTTTTTCACTTTGATATGTTATCAGTGTTCTGGATGAAAATTACCTTGCACTTAAGTGTACCAGCTTAGAGCACAACAACTTCCTAGAGGCTGTAGTGTGGGTGGAGGGTACCAGGGAGAAGAGTGGTGACAGAAATGGAAATTATCCACACCCCCAACTAAAATTTATTGATTGGATTGTCTCCTTTTTAGGTGTTACTCTTGTTTTTTTGTGACAGACTTTGCCTGAAGGTAAGACAGATACATTTAGGCAGTTGATCAATTCTTGTAAGTGGAGGAGAGTGAATTAAAAATTCATGCTAAGCTAAATAAACCAATCCCAAAGATCCAAAGGCCCAATGTTTTCTCTGAGATGCAGATGCCAATTCACAATGAGGGGGGCTAGGGAAGAATAGAAGTACTTTGGATTAGACAGAGGGGAGTGAAAAGAGGGGAGGGAGTATGAGGGTAGGAATGATAGTAGAATCAATTGGACATTATTACCTTATGTGCATATATAACTACATGACCTGTATAATTCTAAATCATGTATAACCAGAAGAATGAGAAGTTATATTCCACTTATATATGATGAGTCAAAATGCATTCTACTATCATGTATAACTAATTAGAACAAATAAAAAAAATTAAAAATCATAAGAACTTACTCTCTTCCCCTGTCTGTGTCCTATTACAAGGATTAGTCTCTATGAGATGTTAATTGACTTGATAAAAGTTGAGGGTGCATCATGTGGCAGATAAGTTACTAAGGAGTCCAGTTTCCTCATTTGTAATAGGGGAACATGGACACTGCAGGGTACTCTGATAGCAGAAAAAGAGAGCAAATATATTGTGTTCAGTACATAGTGTGCACTCAACAGATTAGCTCACTTCTCCTCCCCTCCCAACATCATCATCTAGAAATGCCTTTTCAGAAGCTCTTTGCTCAAGTCTTAGATAGTGGTGCATTTTTTTTTTTTTTTTAAGAGGGGATCTCATTTTCTATAACAACTCATTAACATTTGATTGGTTTTTGTTGTTGTTCCCAATTGTTGCATGGAGGATCTTTCTTTCTGAAATCTTTCTTTATGTCAAATTTGGCACTGTGAGGCACCCTTGTGCATCACATAGCCACCTAAAACACTTCATAGATGTCTCTCCCCAACTCACACTTGTCTCAACAGGTCTCTTTAACAACTTTAAAAAATGTTTTGCCTCCTGCCTCTCTCTCTCTCCAAGTTCCTTCTATTTTTTTCTCTCTCCCTCTCGTTTTCCCTTTCCCTTCTGCTACAGGATGAATGTTTGTGTGTCTAAGATTCATAAGTTAAAGTCCTAACCCTAATGAGACTTCTGGAGGTGGGCCTGTGGGAGGTGACTGGGTCATGAGGGTCTTGTGGTTATTAAAAACCACAAGAGGCTTGCTTCACGCTTTCTCTGGTCTTTGCCACATGAGGATACAATACAAAGATGGCCAACTGTGAACCAGGAAGTGTCCTTCACCAAAATCTGACCATGTTGGTACCCTGATTCCAAACTTCCTGCCTTCAGAACTGTGGGAAATAAATCTCTGTTGTTGATCTGACAAAGCCATCTTTTTAATCCCTACTTTCCATTGTTAATTCTTTTTCTGCCTTCAGAATCTTTTCTTTTCTCTTGTGTGTCACATATTCATTCATTTTTCAGTATAACAAATTTAAATCTTGGTCATTTCCCCAGTCTTCCTCTCTGCTTACTCATCCCTTATTTGAACCAAAGATGGGAAGAGAGGAAGCCTGAGAAGATGTCGATCTTTCCATTATGATGTTTCCTTTATTAAGCTCTTAAAGGTCCTTACCAATCATATAATCAACTATGCTATATTTCCTAAGTGTGCACTTCAAAATATCCATCCCTTGACTTGACCCTTCCCATGTAAATATATTCATCATTTCTAATCTTGCACCTGCCTTTTTCTTTCAGTGGGAAACTTTGTATCATGTATTCTATGTGATTTACTCTGTACTTTTAAGGCTATAATTTTCTCCACTTTACTTTTAAATTTCTCCTTAATATTTATTTCCTTTATTAAGCATTGCCAGAGAATTTTAACTGACTCTTCTTTCTTTCTCATATTGCCTCTCTATAAAAGAACATTTCAAGCAACATTTTATGCAATCAATAGATCCTAATGAAACATACTCTACTGAGGGACATGAACAGATGCCATTTTTAAAAGCACAAAAGACATTTTTGTCAAATATAACTGTTGAGGGCCATCTTGGACAAGATGGCGCCTGGCAGTGGGCCAAAGGGCACTGACTACCAAAATAAGGAAGAATAAGGAAGTACCCAAAAAGGTTGCTTGCTTACTAGTTCCTTGGAGACTTATGATGTGTTAATGCCAGGCTCTAGGATTGGCTATCTAATATCATGCCCCACGTGGACAGCTCGTGATTCATATAGTGTTATGCTGACATTCCTCTACCTGCTCTCCTGCGTGAGAGAAAGCTTTGCTATAATTGGCTGATAAGCTAGGAGCCTGGGGGAGGAAAGAGGGAGAGGGTAGAAGAAGGGAGAGAGCGGCAGAACAAAGGAGGCAGAAAAACAGGGAGAACGCAATAAATCTTGTCAACTAAAGATTGGTGGGGTCTCCTTTCCCCGCGCCGGTTCCACTGGAGGGAACATATAACTTCACTTGGTATTTTTGTTAATGTGTATTTACTATGAATATCAGAAACTCCTGCCTAATTTATCTATTATATGGACCTCGATTTTTGAACCACATACTTATTTAAATTGGTTGTACTCAGTTATAAAATTTTTATGCTTTAATTCCACTGTTTAGACATTTTTTTTTTTTTTGAAGACATATTTTGTGGTGCATTTTTTTTTTTTTTTTCTTGTTACTTGCTCAACAACTACTAAGACACTGGCAAGTAAAACTATCCACTCCAAAGAGCTTGCTGTCTGCTTCACATCATTTTAGGATTTCGGCCCCTTCATTATTATAAACTTACTATTCCAGAAGATTTTTGCTAAGGAAAACTTCCAAAAAGACATCAATTATGCAGTAGGATGCACCATACAGGTAAATCCTAAATTTTCCAAATCCTTCATCTCCAGATCCTCACCCAGGTGTGTCTAGCAATTCTAAACTATGATATTATAACCCTCACATGATTCCATGATTCTAGGCAATTCTCCACTTTGAAAGACCCAATGTAAACCAAACTTAAAGTACTCAATAAAATCTGACTTTGCTTTTTTTTCTCTCTCTCTCTCTCTCTGAAATACTAAGAAGTTTTTGAGACGGAATCTTTACCATGGTAAAGCAAACACTCAGAAGGGACTGTGGGTGGTATTTGGGGAATTAGTATTCCATAATTCTACACACATGGTCTGTGTATGCTACTTAGGTTTCATTTAAAAACAAAATAAAACAAGCAAATAATCAAAAATATTCAGTATTATAAATTCTTGTAAGTCTTAGAAATGATAAAATCTCTTTGGACTCTAAAAGTTGGGAATTGAAGTATAGATGTCATGGTTTAAGCTGACCTAGACATATTTAATGTTAGTGTTTAAATGCTAAATAACAATGAGTGTTAAGTGACAGAACAGTTTATATTTCACTTTATGATTGGAGTGCACTTTGATACTTGTTTTATGAAAGCCTTTATAAGTTACAGTCAGAGGTTAACAATAATCATATTTTTTTTTCTTCTCTGGTTTTAATAAATGCCTTTAGGGTATTTCATTCTGTTAAAATCAAGCAGCAGACAAAAATGTAATGCACCACTAACCTCTGAAGTATATGAAAAACTTAGTTCATAAAATATGTATGAAGAACACAGTGTTGCAATGATAATGATACTTCCTTTCTGGGTTATTTTACCAAAGGAATTGGTGCACAAGGGTTGCTAAACCAACCTTCCTTCTTTCCTCCCTCCCTCCCTCCCTCCCTCCCTCCCTCCCTCCCTCCCTCCCTCCCTTCCTTCCTTCCTTCCTTCCTTCCTTCCTTCCTTCCTTCCTTCCTTCCTTCCTTCCTTCCTGTACTGAGGGGTGGTTTACCACTGAGCTACATCCCCAGTACTTTTGGCATTTTTATCTTGCTAAGATGCTAAGGCTAGCCTAGAACTTGTGATCATCCTGACTCTGCCTTCCAAGTCTCTGGGATTACAGATGTGTGGCACTGTCCTTGACTCTCTTCCTTTCTATCTTCTTATTAATCTCAATTTCTTTTGATTGGATTTTCTCTTACTTCATTTTGTCTTAGTGACTCCAATGAATTGTCTATTAGTATGTGCTGATATATGTTAGTTCTTTTGGGCCAGTTGTCATTATTTTAGATAGAGTCTATTAGGGACTCATATAACATTCTTCCCTAGAAATGAAATATTTTAAAAAAGAGGAATTAAGGTAGATAGAGACATCAGATTTGTGTGCACATGAGCAAAATTATGTCATTATTTTGATCTAAAAATCTCATGGTAAATGTGGACCCATATGGGTTAGTTTTTTTTTTTTTATTTTTTTATTTTTTTATTTATTTATTTTTTTAACACACATGTTCTGTTAAAAGTCATCAGTTTTTTTTTTTTTTTGGGGGGGGGAAAAATATGAAACCTTAGATTCTGCTTTTCACTATCCACTTGTTATATTATCCCTATTATCCCAGTCTTTTGATGTCTTTGGAATTGTAAATATGCTAATCAATTTGAAAATACAGCAAAACAATTGCTGTGGGTATCACTAATTTAGAGTATGTGAAAAATAAGATAGAAGTATAAATAATATTTTGATAATATTGATAATATTTTGATATTCTTTATTTGTAATAGGTACATGTAATTGAAGGGTGCATTTTAAAATGTACATAAAAATTTAAAATGTAAATGGAAATCATAATTTCCCCTGACACTCTAAAGGGAAGATTAACATGGACCAGAACCAATCATTACTGACTGTATAATATAGAATGAACCTTACCCCAAAATAGCTCTGGTTTTTGCCCTCAACTCCTGAGAGAGCTGAATGAATCCTTAGAATGTGGTGCTGAATAAGTATTTTGTCTACCTGGGGTCCTTGGGCTACTAAATAGGCTAATGATGTGACATATGGTGAAGTCTTTGTGCTACATGATATTAGCTTTACTAGGAGATTGAATGTCAGTCACACAGTCAGTCACCCTTGTCTATGTTCTAGACCCAGAATAAGAACTCTGGACTTAAGGCTAGGCAGAACTTCCCTAGGTGGCAATACAGCATGCATATTGTCCTACATTGTTGCTGGGGGAAGTTAGTACTGTCCACAACTCCACTGTCAGAATTGGGAAGATTCTAGACTCTGCCCCATGCTTCTCATGGTTGATTTTAATCTGTATTTTTTTTTCACTGAAATAAACAATAACCCCGAGTATAACATCTTTCAGTAATTTCTGAAAACTTCTAGTAAATTATCAAGCCTGATGGTGGTCTTGGAGAACTTGAACTTGTAATTTGTGTCAGAAGTGAAGTTGGTCTTAGGACTTCTTCCTAACTTTTTAATGGCAATTTATTTGAACAGATATTCTGGGGAACTAGAAAAGGTAGCATGTACCCTTTCTGTTATCTATTACAACCTTCTTGTTTTGAAATGATAGTTTATAATCTTGATATATTTCTAGTTCAGAATGGGTATTGATTTTGTCTGAATTGTTAAGTTTTTAATATTATTAAATTTCTATGTTATAATAATGCAGTGGTTTATGTACTAGAAAATGGGAAATTTTTTATGCTACTGCCATATACATAGTATTTTTTTCCAGTTTCAAGTCATGTTTTTATTTTTATTTTATTTTATATTTATTAAAAATCATAAATTTACATAGGGCAATGTTGTTTGATTCATTCTGTTATTTTTTCCCTTCCCCCCACCCCTCCTACCCCTCTTTTCCCTCTATACAGTCCTTCTTTCCTCCATTCTTACCACCATCCTTATCCCTAACCCTAAACCTAACCCTAACCCTAACGCTAACCCCTCCTACCCCCCATTATATGTCCTCATCTGCTTATCAGCGAGATCATTCGTCCTTTAGTTTTTTGAGATTGGCTTATCTCACTTAGCATGATATTCTCCAATTTCATCCAATTGCCTGCAAATGCCATAATTTTATCATTATTCATGGCAGAGTAATATTCCATTGTATATATATGCCACAGTTTCTTTATCCATTCAGCAACTGAAGGGCATCTAGGTTGGTTCCACAATCTGGCTATGGTGAATTGACCAGCTATGAACATTGATGTGGCTTTATCTCTGTAGTATGCTGATTTTAAGTCGTTTGTGTATAGGCCAAGGAGTGGGATAGCTGGATCAAATGGTGGTTCCATTCCAAGCTTTCTAAGGAATCTTCATACTGCTTTCCAGAGTGGCTGCACTAATTTGCAAGCCCACCAGCAATGTATGAGTGTACCTTTTTCCCCACATCCTGGCCAACACCTATTGTTGCTTGTATTCTTGATAATCGCCATTCTAATTGGGATGAGATGAAATCTTAGGGTAGTTTTGATATGCATTTCTCTTATTACTAGAGATGGTGAACATTTTTTCATATATCTGTTGATTGCTTGTACATATTCTTCTGTGAAGTGTCTGTTCATTTCCTTAGCCCATTTGTTGATTGGATTATTTGTATTCTTGGTGTAGAGTTTTGTTTTTTTTTTTTTTCTTTATAGATTCTGGAAATTAGCGCTCTATCTGAAGTATGAGTGACAAAGATATTCTCTACTCTGTAGGCTCTCTCTTCACATTACTGATAGTTTCCTTTGGTGAGAGAAAGGTATTTAGTTTGAATCTATCCCAGTGGTTGATTCTAGCTTTTATTTCTTGTACTATGGGAGTCCTGTAAGGAAGTCTGATCCTAAGCCTACAAGTTGAAGGTTTGGACCTACTTTTTCTTCTATAAGATGCAGGGTCTCTGGTCTGATTCCAAGGTCCTTGATCCATTTTGAGTTGAGTTTTGTGCAGGGTGAGAGATAGGGATTTAGTTTCATTCTGTTGCATATGGATTTCCAGTTTTCCCAGCACCATTTGTTGAAGAGGCTATCTTTTCTCCATTGCATATTTTTGGAACCTTTGTCTAGTATGAGAAAATCGTATTTATTTGGGTTTGTGTCCATGTCCTCTATTCTGTACCATTGATCTACCTGTCTATTTTGGTACCAATACCATGCCATTTTTGTTACTATTGCTTTGTAATAGAGTTGAAGATCTTGTATTGCGATACCCCCTGCTTCGCTCTTTCTACTGAGGATTGCTTTAGCTATTCTGGGTTTCTTATTCTTCCAGATGAATTTCATAATTGCTTGCTCTATTTCTGTAAGGTACATCATTGGGATTTTAATTGGAATTGCATTGAATCTGTATAGCACTTTTGGTAGTATGGCATTTTGACAATATTAATTCTTCCTATCTAAGAACATGGAACATCTTTCCATCTTCTAAGGTTTTCTTTAATTTCTTTCTTTAGTGTTCTGCAGTTCTCATTGTAGAGGTCTTTCACCTCTTTTGTGAGATTGATTCCCAAGTATTTATTTATTTTTTTGGATGCTATTGTGAATGGGGTAGTTTTCCTAATTTCTCTTTCTGAAGATTCATCACTTATATATAAAAATGTGTTGAATTTATGAGCATTGATCTTGTAACCTGCTACTTTACTGAATTCACTTATGAGTTCTAAGAGTTTTCTGGTGGAATTTCCCAGTTCCTCTAAATATATAATCATGTCATCAGTAAACAGGGATAGTTTGAGTTCTTCTTTTCCAATTCATATCCCTTTAATTTCTTTGGTTTGTCTAATTGCTCTGGCTAGAGTCTCAAGAACAATGTTGAATAGAAGTGGTGAAAGAGGGCATCCCTGCCTTGTTCCAGTTTTTAGGGGGAATGCTTTCAGTTTTTCACCATTTAGAATGATATTGGCCATGGGTTTAGCGTAGATGGCCTTTACAATGTTAAGGAATGTTCCCACTACCCCGATTTTTTCTAGTGTTTTGAGCATGAAGGGATGCTGCATTTTATGGAATGCTTTTTCTGCATCTATTGAAATAATCATGTGATTCTTAACTTTAAGTGTGCTGATATGGTGAATGACATTTATTGATTTCTGGATGTTGAACCAACCTTGTTTCCCTGGGATAAAACCCACTTGATCGTGGTGCACTATCTTTTTAATATATTTTTGTATGTGATTTGCTAAAATTTTGTTGAGAATTTTTGCATGGATGTTCATTAAGGATATTGGTCTGAAATTTTCTTTCCTCGATGTGTCTCTGTCTGGTTTAGGTATCAGGGTGATATTGGCTTCATAGAATGAGTTTGGGAGGGTTCCCTCTTCTTCTATTTTATGAAATACTTTGAGAAGTATTGGAATGAGCTCTTCTTTAAAGGTTTTGTAGAACTTGGCTGAGAACCCATCTGGTCCTGGACTTTTCTTTGTTGGTAGGCTTTTGATGACCTCTTCTATTTCATTGCTTGAAATTGATTTATTTAAGTTGTGTATGTCCTACTCATTCAGTTTAGGTAATTCATATGTCTCTAGAAACTTGTTGATGTCTTCGAGGTTTTCTGTTTTGTTGGAGTATAGATTTTCAAAATAGCTTCTAATTATGTTTTGTATTTCACTCGTGTCTGTTGTGATATTTCCTTGTTCATTCTGAATTTTAGTAATTTGAGTTTTCTCCCTCTTTCTCTTTGTTAGTATGGCTAAGGGTTTATCAATTTTGTTTATTTTTTCAAAGAACCAACTATTTATTTTGTTAATTTTTCCTTTTGTTTCAATTTCATTGATTTTGGCTCTGATTTTAACTATTTCCTGTCTTCTACTTTTGGTGTTGGTCTGCTTTTCTTTTTCTAGGGCTTTGAGCTATTGTGTTAAGTCGTTTATTTGTTGATTTCTACTTCTTTTGTTGAATGCGCCCCATGAAATAAATCTTCCTCTAAGTACTGCTTTCATAGTGTTCCAGAGGTTTTGATATGATGTGTCTTTGTTCTCGTTTACTTCTAATAATTTTTTAATTTCCCTCCTGATGTCTTCTGTTATCCATTCATCATATAATAGTGTATTATTTAATCTCCAAGTATTGGAGAAGTTTCTGTTTTTTATTCTGTCATTTATTTCTAATTTCAATCCATTATGATCTGATAGAGTACAAGGTAGTATCTCTTATCTTCTTGTATTTGCTAACAGTACCTTTGTGGCATAAAACATGGTCTATTTTAGAGAAGGATCCATGTACTGCTGAGTAGAAAGTGTATTTGTTCTTTGTTGGATGGTATACTCTATATAAGTCCGTTAAGTCTAAATTGTTGATTGTGTTATTGAGATCTATGGTTTCTTTATTCAATTTTTGTTTGGACGATCTATCCAGTGGTGAGAGAGGTGTGTTAAAATCGCCTAGTATTATTGTGTTGTGGTCTATTTGATTTCTGGAATTGAGAAGGATTTGTTTGACGAACATGGATGAGCGAATGTTCGGGGCATAGATATTTATGATTGTTATATCTTGCTGATTTATGCTTCCTTTAAGCAGTATGTAATGTCCTTCTTTATCCCTTCTGACTAGTTTTGGCTTAAAGTTCACATTATCTGAAATGAGGATGGATACTCCAGCTTTTTTGCTGTGTCCATGTGCATGGTATGTTTTTTCCCATCCTTTCACCTTTAGTCTATGGGTATCTCTTTCTATGAGATGGGTCTCTTGCAGGCAGCATATTGTTGGATTTTTCTTTTTAATCCAATCTGCCAGTCTATGTCTTTTGATTGATGAGTTCAGGCCATTAACATTCAGGGTTATTATTGTGAAATGATTTTTATTCCCAGTCATTTGACTCATTTTTGTTTTTTTGACATGATTTGGTTACTCCTTTATTTGGCTATTCCTTTAGGCTAGTTCCTCCCATTGCTGATTTGCATCATTGTTTTTCATCTCTTCTTCATGGAATATTTTGCTGAGAATGTTCTGTAATGCCGGCTTTCTTTTTGTAAATTCTTTTAGCTTTTGTTTATCATGGAAGGATCTTATTTCATCGTCAAATCTGAAAGTAATTTTTGCTGGGTATAAGATTCTTGGTTGGCATCCGTTTTCTTTCAGGGCTTGGTAAATGTTGTTCCAGGCCCTTCTAGCTTTTAGGGTCTGGATTGAAAAATCTGCTGATATTCTTATTGGTTTCCCCCTGAATGTCATTTGATTCTTTTCTCTCACGGCCTTTAAAATTCTGTCTTTATTTTGTATGTTAGGTATTTTTATTATAATGTGCCTTGGTGTGGGTGTGTTGTAATTTTGTATATTTGGAGTCCTATAAGCCTCTTGTACTTGGTTTTCCATTTCATTCTTCAGATTTGGGAAATTTTCTGATATTAGTTCATTGAATAAATTGTTCATTCCTTTGATTTGTTTCTCTAAGTCTTCCTCAATCCCAATAATTCTTAAATTTGGCCTTTTCATGATATCCCATAATTCTTGTAGATTCTGTTCATGATTTCTTACCATCCTCTCTGTTTGGTCAACTTTGTTTTCAAGATTAAATATTTTTTCTTCAATGTCTGAGGTTCTGTCTTCCAGGTGTTCTGTCCTATTGGTTATGCTTTCTATGGAGTTTTGAACTTGGTTTATTGTTTCCTTCATTTCAAGGATTTCTGTTTGTTTTTTTTCAGTATCTCTAACTCTTTATTGAAATGATCTCTTGCTTCCCGTATTTGCTCTTTTAACTGTTGATTGGTGCAATCATTTAATGCCTGTATTTGCTCTTTCATCTCCTCCTTCAATGCCTGCATTTGCTCTTTCATCTCCTCGTTTACTTCCCTGATTGTTTGAATTATGTACATTCTGAACTCCCTTTCTGACATATCTTCTGCTGTGCTGTCATTGAGTTTTATTGATATAGTATCTAGATTTGTTTGAGACATTTTCTTTCCTTGTTTTCTCATATTGGTCAGATGTCAGTGGGACTCTGTGATATTGCAGATTTCCTCTATTTGCTTATAGTTTTCCTATAGATTTTCAGTGTATCACCTCCCAGCCTTCAGTAGCCTGAAGTCTTGGAGTAACTTGATAATGCAGTACTTCCAAAGAAAGCTGTCCCTAGCCCGCTACTGGTTCCAGGGCTTGGAGCTGGCTGTGTGTGGAAAGGCTCTCACTGGGGGGCCTGCTCAGTGAAGCTGGCCATGTGGGAGGAGCCCACCGCCGGAGTGCTCAGGGATACCTAGGGGAGACTCTAGCTACCCTGCCCTACTCTAATAAGCTGCCCGAATCCGGGCCTGCCTCCCGGGCTGAGCTTCACTGGGTTGGGGAGACTCACCCGGTGGTTCTATTTTAGTCCGAGTCTCTCAATGCCTCCCCTTCTTGAATCCTGGGATCTGGAGTGACTGGAGATGCAGTCACCCTCTAGTCCGCCATCTTAGATCGCCCCGTTGAAAAAGCCTGTGGGCCTGAGTGGGGCAGGGCTGCCTGGAGAGGTCTCTGGCTGCCCTGCTCTGGTCCCAGAGGCTGCTTGCGGGTTGGAGGTCTCCGCTGGCTTGGGGACTTGTGGCTGGCTCTGTGTGGAAAGGCTCTCACTGGGTGGTCTGCTCTGAGAAGCTAGCCTGGAGAGGCACTTCCCGCTGGAGGGAGCTGGGCTGCTTGGGGAAGTCCCTGGCTGCCCTGTCCTGGTCTCTGAAGCAGCGTGTGGGCGGGCCGGAGCTCGCTGCGTGCTGGATCAGGGACTTGGAGCTGGTTGTGTGCTGAAAGGCTCTCAATGGGGGGCCTGCTCCAAGTAGCTGGGTATACATAGTATTTTGAGATGTCAGATGTTCATATTACTTTAACCAAAAATTTCCAAAACTTTCTCTTAAGACGTTCACAGTCAAAGTCATGTAGGACTTTCACCTCTTTACCTGTAGATGATGCCATTCATTATTGTATGAAAGAAGTTAATAATATTTTAGCACATAAGAAGGAGAAATAGCAAGATATCATTCCAATTTCTTATAAGCGTGTGCCCATTCCTGGCTCTTGGTTACTGATCAAAGTGATTTTTTGTTAAACTTAGGTTTAAAGGAAAAAATTGTGTTGATATTTGTGTTTGGTAACTCCCATCATGGCTTTGCAATAACCAGTAATTTTCTAAATCTTCTTGCCAATACATTTTTCAAAAGCTGCCCATTTCTCTGTATCCTCCCTGATCTCACAGTGTACCTCTGCGTTCACTTTCCCTGCTTTCTCCTAATAAAATTTCAAGACAAACTCATGGTTGCCTGCCACTTTGACATAAAAGAAAGAAGTTTGCACATAAGGATCTTCAAGTCAGAGTCACTTGAAGAACGTATTATTTCTGAAATGTTTGGATGATCGGGGAATTTTTTGAAAATGAGTAGCTGTCCTTTAAAGACCATTTCCTTTAGAGACAAGGAAACCTAAGCAATGCTGATAAGGCTCAAGTCAGTCATCAGGAATCCTTGGTTGTAACAGTGTTCTTATCCAGAATTACTAATTTGTTGCATTTCAAAACCTAGTCATGGATTTGGGATGTAGTTCAGTTGGTAGAGTGCTTGCCTTGCATGCACAAAGCCCTGGGTTCAATCACCAAAGACCTAGTCTTTGGGTTATTAAGAGGACAGTTTTTCAATTTTACTTCATTTATATATTTATTTATTTATTTATTTATTTATTTATTTATTTATTTATTTATTATTTTGCATTACTTGGGATTGAACTCAGGGGCACTCTACCACTGAGCAGCATACTTTGCCTTTGATAATCTTTATTTTGAGACAGTCTCTTGCTAAGTTGTCCCAGCTGGCCTTAAACTTGTGATCCTTCTGCCTGATCCTCTCCAGTCACTTGGATTAGAGGCAGGCACAACCACAACTGATATTTTATTTTATTATTATTTTGTAGTTTTGCTACTGGAGGCTGGCACTAAGCATGGGGGATTTTGCAATCTTAATAACATAAAGGATCTGTTTTGAGGTCCCCTTCCCCAAATACACTCAAGTGACATAGAGGTCATATATATGTATAAGGAACTGGAATGGGCCTGTATATGCACACGTATGCATATACATAGTTAATTCAAAGTACTGAAAGATTACAAGTTAAAGACTCGAGGAGAAAAAAAAATGCATGAGTTATATTAGGAAAACAAAACAATATAAGGGGAAACCAACATGAGACATGAATTTTAGTTATTACTGATAAGTTAACTAAATGAAGAGTTAGTTATGATGTTTACTTATAAAAATTGAATGCAATTATGGTTTAGATTAGATTATTAGATTATCATGCATTTGGATCACTATTCATTAATAGAAAAAGGCATTATTTTTTTCTGAATAATTAATGAGAATTTTCAAAATTATTTTGATCACTCCAATTTCAGGCAATGCAAATGATGCTCATATATAATCAACTAAATCAGATCTATGAATGGTGAAATATGCTTATCTTTTGAAAATGTAGTTTCAGTTACTTTTATAAGGAAGGTTAAATTTACTGAGCAAATTAAATGTAATAATAGGAGCATTGAAGATTATCTAAGCAAGTAGGAGATTGCTTTTTCTCAACAGAAGAATGGAAAAAGTCAAAAATTATGAACTAAAAAACCATTCTTTCTTTCTCATGGCTTAGGTCAGGCTGACAATTTTTTTTTTTTTAAATTCTCATAAATGATCAATGCTCCCAATCACAGTTATCAGCATACTTTATCAGAAAGTGAGTATAATTCAGATTGCTTGAGTTATTTATTCCATTTTTGTGAAGGAAGAAGACGATAAAAAAATAAAAGCAACATGGTGAGATAGCACATGGTAATGGAATAAATACTCCAATTAAAATGTTGCCTTTCATTATGGATACTTTCAAAAGGCTTAAAATTAGGCCTGCAGAGATTAAGCCCTTCACATGACTCAGCTCTCTTCTTACACCAGCCACAAGCTCCAGGGGTCCTCAGCTCATCTGCACTTCTGACCAGCTGACTGCAAATTCAAGGGTTCCAATTACCCCTTTTGGTTTGATAATTAACTAGAATAATTTGCAAAACTTAGGAAAGTACCATACTGATAAGTACAGTTTTATCATAAGGTATACAAATCAGGACCAACCAAATGAAGAGACAGAGTAATGTCTTGGAGAGTCCCTCACATTTGGAACTCTCTAAAAACCATGATATAGGGCCTTGGAGGGTCCCAAATGTGAAGAACCAATTTGTATTCCAAACTTTCAGACAGTTCCTTCCAGGAACCCAGGACAAAGGTCAGGTAAACATGCAATATTACTTACTATTTCATTTTCTTAATATACATTTTTAAAAAGGAATAGTATGCTATTCTAAAATGAAAATTTATTTTCCTAGGTACATATTTGCTGCATATATCTTCCAATTTTTTCTTAAAACTTTCTTCTATGTACTGTAATCCTTAAGTACAACAAGAATTCAAAGCAGAATATCTTGTTTCAAATAGTTGTATCTGTATTTCTCATTCTAACCTTGTTTTGCTTTTTATCTTTTAGAAGTTTTTATTTTTTAGTTATTTTGTATTCCATGATATTTATTTTTGCTGAGAAAGCTGAATTCAGTCCTTTAGCTGGTGTACTACAGGCAGAGATTAGTTTTGGTCCACTTAGCCTCCTGGTAAACTGCGGTGAAGCTACATTGTGTGGAGGAATCAAGACAGAGGGCGGCTCAGACACCTGTTGGCTTGGGCTGATCTTTTTTTTTTAAAGTTATTGACTGAATGATGATGATTTTAGGATATTAGACTATGATTGATTCTTGGAGAAACAAAATAACTAGAAGGAGTTTCTTTTATTTTCATGACTTTTTGAAAATGTTTTAAAAAGAAAATTATATTTATGGTCTGTGGAAGGAAATGTTTTTCACAAAGTAAATTTGAATCAACAGCATTATTCAAGGCCCAAGAGTTAACTTCTTACAGCATTAAATCTAAACTTCTAAACCTGATTTTGAAGGCCTATATCATGGTTTTTCCACTTTTGTATTTTGATTACAATATGTGATAATAACTTTTAGCTGAAGTGCATATTCACACACACACACACACACACACAAACACACACACACTCAGATACACACTACATTATTTATTAAATACCGACTATGAGCATAAATTGTGATAAGTTCTCCTGGGAGTAAATAAGATAAAAAAAAATTCCTAAATTGGGATATTGTGGGAGAGCAAAACTGACATAAAATATGGAAAGGAATAAAGAAGCAAAGGAAAAAAATTAGGTGCTGGTTGTTTATGAGATTAATGGACTCAGGATTTAAAATAAAAGCACTGAAGTTTCAGTGTTCATTTCCAGTTTGTCAATATGATAACCAGTGGAAAGTTTGCCTTGGTTGTGGTCTGGGGTACAGACTGGATGGAGAAAGAATGACATACATGATAGGAGAGGGTTTTACTCTGTGCAACTGCCCTGTGAGTGCACAGGTGCAGTGATTTATGTTGAAGGTGTGTTTGATTTTCTTTGCAAGTAGATATTAGAGCAATTTTAGCCTTAGATTTGATTTAGAATATCCACAAAATGTATGTGACTAAGAAATGTATTGTTCTTAAAAGTAATATATCTTAAGAACGAGTATCATATTTAAAAAAAAAAAGCTAAGTATACATATTTTGCCTTTCAAAAAATATTATTTCAATATTTTTTTCAAGGATAGTAGTGCGTATCAGGCTTCTTCCCTTTGGGTGGCATGATCTCACCTTTGCTCTGATAGCAGTCCTTAGTGAAAGTATGGACTTTCTAGTGGAATCCTAAAATAAAATCCTCAACTGAAGGGAAGTGGTAATTTGGCTTTATTTAAATATATTTTATTTATTTGTATTTTATGATAAATGAGTAATTGTGAAATGAAGTAAGCTGAGGCAGATTATTTCTTTTTGTATCTGAGAATATAGAGAATATATATAAAATCTCTTCATTTTATTAATATGATCTATAATAAAATTCATAATGATTTCCTTGAAATGGAACTTTTCCTCTAACTCATTCTGCAGCACCCTCTCAAATGGTTAAAAGGGCAGTGGTTATTGTCTTATTATAGATGAATAAATGTGTTGTGTCACTCCAGCTACCCAAATCACCCCAGGAGTTTTTTGTTATAATGAAGAACAAGATACACATTTTAAATGAAGGTTTGCTTACTTGAACCCTCATTGAAGAATACTCTGTCAAATTAGATTGTTTTGTTCTTTATTTTTATGTTTTCTCTCTTTATTGAACTGCTTTATTGAACTATTTTGTGGGTGATGCAGTTTTATTCGCTTTGAATGATATGTAAAATGTAAAAAATCTGATCCCTGTCCAAAATGATTTTATTCCCACCCCTTGGAATGTTCCCTCACTGTATGCATGTATAGGTATCACTTTCTCCCTTTGAGTTACAATCCCTTTCCTACTAAAATACATTATCCACTGATTTATATCCAGATCCACTATTTTGTATATATCCTTGTTTATAACATTCCCCACTTTTAAAATTCCTTTTCTGTTTACTCTTCACCAAGGTTTCCAATTCACCTACCTGTCAATAATTTCTGATTTTAAATCTCTAGGTCAAACTTCGCCTTTGAACTCTAAGATTCCACAGTAAATTGCCTACTTGACACATCCACTTTCACCCCAAATTTAATGTGTCAAGTACAACTTCTCTAACAATTCTAGAGTGATCCCTGTCTCAGCAAACTGTTTCATCGTTCTCACCTTTTCCTTATCCTTGTCCCATATTGAATCCACATCAAGTCATAGATATCTTATTCTAAATATATCCCAATTTTTCCATCGATCCCTCTTTTTATATATATATATATGTATATATATATAAACATACACACATATATCTTTTTTAGTTGTAGGTGGACACAATACCTTTATTTTATTTTTATGTGGTGTTGAAGATCAAACCCAGGGCCTTTAGGTGAGCACGCTACCACTGAGTCAAAACCCCAGCCCCCATTGATCTCTCTTAACAAGCACTATTCTAGTCCAAACTCTAATTATGAAGTAAATATTGTATATGTGGATTGTGCCTATTAAACATCCTCCTATCTCTAGTTTTTCTGTCCTCTAATATGTTCTTCATTGTAAAGTCTATGTGGTCATTTACATCCTCAAATGGCTTACACACTTTCAATTCTTCTAATTGCTGTTTCTCTAAAGGCCAAAATCTATTCTAGAAGGTCTGTATAGTAGTTCCTCACCTCTTCCACCCCACTGAATTCCACTCTTGCCATTGTTCTCATTACTAGTGCCACACTGAGTCTCAATTCCTAATTTAGTGCAGGTTTTCTTCATCCTCACAGCCTTTTCAAGACCTGCCCTGACTCCTTTACCATCCTTCAGATCACAGGAAAGAAGTTCCTTTCTCATTTTCCTGAGACTGGTAAACTAGGTCATGGTTTCTTTTTACATGTGCTTGTAACCCTTAATAATCTGTCTTTAGAACGTTTACCCAGCTTGCCATTGTAAATTATCTATGTGGTGTGTTTTCTAGTTTCTCTTTGGTTTCAGATACAAGGGTTCACAAGCACAAGTCCTCTGACTGATTTTTATCACCTTGTCTACAGTTATTTTATGAGTACTTAATCAATGTAGGAAAAAAAATACCTTCTCTTCCTTTTAATTCAGAATTCATCTTTCTTGTTCTATCGTAGACTTTTCCACCAAAGGTTTCAGTGTAATACAGATTTGGGGGGTATTTCTACCCTTCCTTTCCTTATAGATTTCTCATGAGTTTTTCACCCAGCATTGAATTCAACAGACTTCACAGAAATCTGTCTTTGTGGAGTTATTTGTTTTTGACTCTGAGTAATCTCATTACCATGTATTGAATGTACCACAATACAACCGTTTAGTGTTCATGCCACCTACAAAGGATCTCACAGTCACCAAAAAGAATCATTCTGATGGCATGACATCATCTTTACTGCACTGCTAATCAACTCAGAATTTGTGGCCCTTTGAAATAAATCTTACAAAATGGGTATCATTGTTCTGTATTTCTCTCTTCCTCTAGCAGAGGAAACTAAACCAACATGGATGAGAAGAGTGAGGAGGAAGTAGCCAATAAACAGGATGGAAGTGCATCTGTGCTGTCTGTGTGACTGTATGGATACCTGTGCGGAGATACTGAAAAGAACAGGTAACGTGGAGGCCTCTGGAACCATCCACTATTCTACAAGAGTTCTAGACAAAACAAGTCAGAACAGTAGATAACTGCTATATAGACTGGCTCGAAAGCCATCCTGTTCTCAAGAATCCTTTAAACATACAAATAGAACAGAATCTAAAATCTCACAATTAAGTAGTTAATTTAAATATTGAAAAAACTTTTGGGAGAGATGATGCATTACATACATCTTCTTAATGTATATGTGCTCCTGTTTCCCCACTTACAGGAGTGATTTGATAAAGAAAATCTGGGAGAGAGGGAGGAAAGGAGGAATGGCTGTAGGAAGGAAGGGAAGAAAGATGATGGGGAATAGGAAGGAGAAGGAGAATGGAGAGATGAGAGAGTAGGAAAGCATGCCGAACGCCAAAGGCAAATGGAGATGCCTGGCTGAGAAAACCTTTCTAAGCTTGGCAAGCACAAGTTTTGCCTAAAGGCAGTTTGATTACTTTCTCTTCTCCACACCCAGGTTTTGTGTAGCCCAATTGAAAGGTGCAAATGCTCAGAAGAAAATAAGGCAAGGGACTCCTAATGTAGGGATTTCTACTGACCTCTACTTCAGCAGAGTTCAATGCCACATTATATAAAGTTACACATTCAAAGGCAAATTGAAAAAAATTAGACATCTGTTAGCAAAAATGTAACCAAGGAAATTCACGCGCGCACACACACACACACACACACACACACACTCAAAAAACAAAATAAAACAAAACAAGGAAAACCAGGGAAGGGGGAGGGAAGGAAAGGAAGGAGGGAGGAGAGAGAGAAGAGGGGGGAGAGAGAGAGGGAGAGAAAGAGAGAGAGAGAGACAGAGAGAGAATGGAAGCACTTACTTTGGCATTACAATTGGTTTGTATTTAAATAATTCTATCTTTTAGCTTAAGGTATTCCAGCTCCTCATTATTGCTTTTGGGGACTAGAAGACAGATCTAGGAGCAATTCAATCCAATTAGTAGGGAAAAGAGAGATTTTCTCTGGCAATTGCTATGCAAATGTGTGTGTCACGAAATAGGAAAGGTGATACTAAGCAGCACATTTGGTTGTTGACAACAGAGTTCCTCTTTATTTCTCATTTTCCAAAGCATTTTAAAAGAAATCTTAACCTGATAGAAAGATGTCCTAGGTAGTCCTGCCAAGGTCGGTGCCAGCTCTCATCAGCCCCTGCAGAAGTGCAAGCTGGGCCAGGTAAAACCACCTGGGGGCAGCTTCCCCATCAACATTATATTCAATTGTCATATTCATGTTTTCAGTAATAGGAATTGCTGGTGTGTGACACTTTTTGAAACTCTTGGTATTGTGGGCTTATAAAACATTTCAATGGGTAATAGTGTCAGACAGTGGTAATTAATCTTGGAGAAGCCTGTTTCTGAATTGGAGCATTGCTTAAAGGTATGACAATTTAGTGTCTACTCATTAAAAGTTGTGCTGGAGCTTCTACCTCTTACCTATAGTTTTAAAAATAATTATGTTAGAAAGGACTAACCTACTGGATTTTCAATGTTATGAAACAAGTACTCCGAGTGGCTCTATCTAAACTTTTTCTCAGTTCAGTGCCTGGCAGAGAGGAGTATCGAGGGTGGTAGGAAGATGAGGAAAAGCAGAGAAGGTTAAAGATGGGTGGGAGGGACCCAGAGATCATTGAATCTGGAGCAGAACTCTTGCTTCATTGAGGACATGATGCCCAGTGAGGTTAGAGACTTTTCCAAAATCAGCTAATTATTTGCAGACAGGAATCCAAGGTCATATATTTTAATCCCGCTTAGCCCCAGGGCAAATTTATTATTTCAGTCCTGGTTTCTCCTTCAGAACCAGTGTCTTAGAAGCAAGCAACAGAATTCCAACACATCCATGGATAAAATGGAACAGTACAAGAATAGCAGAGCTGCTGTATTTCTATGAGCACTGGAAATGGAGTAAGGCCAAGATATAATTAAATGAAAAAATAAATATGGAGGGTTTACTAAGATGGAGGGCCTTAAGAAGAATAGGGCTCAAGTAGGAGATAGAGATATGGACATGCAAAAAAATATATTGAAATAAATATAGAGTACTGCAAGGTGAACAATATTCTGCAGACTTTGCCTCTTTGAAGAATAGTCACTAGAAATGAGTATTGAAAGTAATTATAAATTAAAAAAAGAAAGAGCATGCTTTTTTTCAGTGCACAATCAGTTTGATGGGGTTTTTATGACATTCTAATCATTCTAATACTTTCAGTATTAAAGGGAAAACACAGGTGTAGCCACTTTAATATTCTTTCCCTCTCTTCTTTCTAGAAAATGTGGTTATGAAATCTCAATGCCAGTGATGCTGTGACCTATTTGGTGGAACTACATGCATAAGTTATTTTCCTGAGCCTCATTTCACTTCAACCTTGCATGCACATTTAGCAAAATATATTTATAGAATACACTATATAGCTTTTTGGTTTATCAAACAGAAACATTTTCTATTCCACAAATATGTTTAGAATATGAGCACAAAACTGATTGATTCAGTCACCTCTTTCTGCTTCTCTTACTTATCCTGTGAAATTTGTGTTAGTGCAAAACTCCTCATGACTGAGACTTCAAACCCTTCAAGTTAAATAAATGTGGAAGGAAGGAAAATTTTACAGAACTCTGTAGCTGACAATCCTGTTGCAGCTGAATCAATCCTGGGATTTGAGCCCAACATTTCTTTACAGCAGAGCCAGGACACATAAGCAGTTCAATTGAGCAGTGAGCAGAGATGGAAAATGCTGGTGTTTGGAGCTTGTTTTTACCAAATGCAGGTGATTTCAGTCTGTGCTTTTTAGTCAGCATCTAGGGTTCAAATACTAGCAAAAAGCATGTGTATATAATGAGTCTACTTTGATGGATACAGTTATCGCCAAGTCTACAGATGATGTAATTTAACTCTTGAATAAAGAACAATTGACAAAATTTTTAGAAATTGACTGGTCGGTATATATTTATATCTATACTTATATCCACAGCTATACTATCTTGTAATTGAAACCTTTTATTAGTAAGTTACAGTTTTATACAGGATGACCCATAAAGAAAAATGTTGGCATTTGGAAATAATTTAAGATTATCTCTAACTCCAAAAGGAATATCTGTTGGAAAACTCTTACATTATTGGTTGTCTGCTTTTCTGTACTTCAACTAAAAGTAAATAAATACCCTAAACATTTTTATAAAAAGTTTATGTAAATATTTCATTATACCACAAATTTATTTATATATTTAGGTAGATTTTTAAATGAAAAGTAATTTAAACATACATTGATGTAAATGATTTCAGCTCTGGTTAAGATAATTAATATCTAACCAGAACGAACTTAAACAACTAGGGGGTCATTTTTTTTTTTTTTTTTTTTTTTTTTTTTTTTTGTACAGTGGAGAGTCTCATGCTTCAATATATATGCATGCCCTGGAGATCTTGTCAATATGCCCATTTGGATTTGGCAGATCTTAGATGAGATGATGTTGCTGCTTGTAGTAATATACTTGAGATCTCTGATAACAAGAGATCAAGGTTCTGGCTTTGATTTACTGGCTTCACAATGTCAGGATCAAGGACTGTGATTCTTTTGCTCTTTCCCAATGGTTGTGGAATGCTTGCTCCCGCTCTAGCCATCCATCTGTATTATAGAGGAACGAGGCAGGGAAGGGAAGTGCCACGCAATCTGTCTGTGGATGGCTTTTTCTTTTTTAGATGTGAATTACATGTTTTCCCTAGTTCCAAGGTGGGTTAGTAAATCAGAAGACAGAATTTTCATATCTAGTGTAGATCATATTGAAGCCAGAATTGGGAATAGGTAGTTAGTGTAGAAATAGGGGATCGGGTCAAATCGAGGAAGTGAAGCCATGAGGTCATCTGCCTCTGCAAGTTGGAGACTGCCCCTGGAAGAATGGAATGTCAAGGATCTCCAGAGGCCTTTGATTACCAAATTTACCTGCCTTTATCAAGGACTGTTTATCAAGGACTGCAAACAAGGGGCTGCTAATTGGTGCCCCCTGGGCCCTTGCCTGCCTGAAATCGCCTAGTCACCTTCATCAGGGAAAGAGTAAGTGCTGTACAGGTACTAATGCTCAGGCAATAATACCAGTCCCTCCGCCATGGAAATAGCTTTGGAGAAGAGTATATAGAGACAGAAGTTCCATGATTAGAACTTACCAGAAAAGAAAATAGGGAAATGAAAGAATGGACATTTTTTTAAGCTGTCTGAGGTCACCCTCCCAGTTATCTTAACTCCCTAAGTTCACCCTCCCAGTTATCTCAACTCCCTAAGGTCTCCCTCCCATTGTCTTAACTCCCTAAGGTCACCCTCCCAGTAATGGGAACAAAGCCCCTAAAGCTGTTCCAAGAAACAGCCCCAAACAGAGAGTAAAAGAGTAAATTGAGCCAGATAGCCAGATAGTGCTCAAACAGTAGGATTACAGAAACTATTGACCAGAATCTGCGCCCTGTTGTAAAACATTGTGAAACATGTTGTATGTTATCAGCAAACCCAAACCCCCTTTGAAATTTCCCGGCAGCTTTGTCCCCCTTTTCCCTTTCATGTGCGAACCCTCCCGATGTGTAGTTTCTGCCTTTATAAACTTACAAGATTTTCTTCTAGGGACTCGACTCCTGGACTCCTGCGTGAGTCATGAGTCGGGTCCCAGCGCGCTGGAATAAACACCTCTTGCGGTTTGCATCAAGTGACGCCTCCTGCGGTTGATTGGGGTTGCCGTAGATCCATGGGACAGAGTTGGGGTTTCCTTTTTGGGGGCCTTACAATATGAGATACTTTACTTGGGACTGGGTGCACTGATGTCCAGAACAAAATCAAGGATCTCTTAGCAGGAATGGATGAATGAACAGCTTTTGGGCAGCAATTAACAGTGATTACCATAGTGCAAGTGGTAAGGGGAAACACAAAGTTCAAACAATATGAAAGTTAACATTTTTTCCTTTCTTCAGTGCTTGTCATTTTTTTTTTTCCCCAGAAGAAACCACTTGCCATTTTCTGGTGTGTTCCTGTAAAATTTGTATGTATTTATGTATGTATGTAAACTCACCACATTTTGCATATTTCAAAACATTTTTTAAATGATCATAGATATGATTTTTCCCCTTTAATAAACTTAGCTTTGTTCTTTTAAACAGGGTATTACTCATATTTTGGAGAATTCAACAGAATGTTCATCCAACAACTCATTTCCTTTCCCTTTCCATGTTTTGCGCTATAGCTGATGACCTTCCAGCTTTCCCCGAAGCAGTGTGTGTGGTCAGTTTTGCTTTCTCCCAATTCAACTCCTTCCCAACCTGGCAGCTGTTATTTTGTTTCCTGACAAAATGTTAGAAGATGGAGAAAGATGATGAGAGGGAGAAAGGACAGGGCAGTTATTGACTGAGTGCCTTTGAGCTTTGAGTTTAAGAGATGTTAAGTTTCTTGGACATGTTAATGAGTTCCCATTGTCCAACTGCTTTCCTGTAATTCTCCTGACCTGGGCAAGTGCATCTTACTCTGAATAGCTGTTTGTCATACCTTTTTCTGGAATCTGGCTTTCACTTCTGTTCACTTGCTACTACAGAGTCTTACCATCCTTCTTGGTTGTTCTGTTGGACAATACCCATGACCACCCATACTTTATCTCTCTCTGTGGCCAATTCTTACTACAGGAAATATCAAAATATCACTTGTTCTTGGAAACAGAGAGTATGACAAAGTATATATTCACTCTATTCTTCAGTCAGAAGCAACTTACAGTTTTTCTATTGAGAGTCACTGAGAAGTCTTCCATAAGACCATCAGGGATAAGATTCCAACTATGAACTCTTGAAGTATTCCCAGAAATCTCCCCAATCCCATGCTTGATGTGAAGCAGAAATTGCTGCATCCTTCAATCAAAAGAGTCAGCAGAAACCCTTGGGTGGTAGATACTTCCTCCCCCAAGATTTTCAGCAAATCCCTCCTCTTAAGACCAGAGGTCTCTTTCCATATCTTATCTTGTTGAGGGTGCAAGGATCATGCAACAAGTTTTTGATCATTTCAGTATAAATATTGTACATAGGAAACTGTTTCTTTATTATCTATTATTATACTGGTGTCTCAATTTCAGCTTCCTTTTACAAGATCCAAAGGGCTTATCCTATTTCTGGTGTTCTATCCTGTATGTAGATCCATGTTTCATTTGGATGTCATTTCTTTCAGTCTAAAGGGTTTCCTTTAACATTAGTTGCAGTGAAGAACTGCTGGTGGTAAATTCTTTCAATACTTTTATGTCTGAATTGCTATTATTTCTCCTTAGATTTAGAAAAATAATTTGGGTATAGAATTCTAAGATGATAGTTCTTTTTTTTTCTTTCTCTACTTTATAGGTATTGCTTAATTTTATTTTGGATTGCATGATTTCAAATGAGAAATATATTGTTACATTTTATCTGTATGAAATATTTGACTTTAAGATTTTCTTTTTATCACATTTTAAGAAGTTTGATATTATTATCTGAATTCAAGTACTGGAAATTTGGTGGGGTTAGGACCAGTGGGTTTATAGCTTTCATAAAAAAATTGGGAAAAAATTGACTATTGTTTCTTCAGGATTTCTGCCTCTTCCATCCTCTCTCTCTCCCCTTTGGGGACTCCAAAGGTAGTAGGCTACCTGAAGTTATCTCTCAGACCACCATTGCTCTATTCCTTTTATTTTCTATAATCTTTTTTTCCTATCTGTATTTCATTTTAAATACTGTTGTTATGTCTTTAGGTTAACCAATCTCTTCTGCAGTGTCTAATCTGCTGCTAATCCCACTTTTTATTTCAGATACAGTTTTCATTACTAGCAATTTGATTTGGATGTATAGCTCTACATCCTCTGAAAGAATGGACATTTTTTTAAGCTGTCTGTTTTATCTCAACTCCCTAAGGTCTCCCTCCCAGTGACGGGAACAAAGCCCTTAAAGCTGTTCCAGGAAACAGCCCCAAACAGAGAGTAAAAGAGTAATTGGAGCAAGATAGTATTCAGGCAGTTAAGACACCAGAATCTACACCCTGTTGTAAAACATTGTGAAACATGTATGTTATCAGCAAACCCAGACCCCCTTTGAAATTTCCCGGCAGCTTTGTTCCCCTTTTCCCTTTCATGTGCGACCCCTCTCGATGTGTGGTCTCTGCCTTTATAAACCTACAAGATTTTTTGCTCGGGACTCGACTCCTCGCCTCCTGTGTGAGTCACGAGTTGGGTCCCAGCGTGCTGGAATAAACACCTCTTGTGGTTTGCATCAAGTGACCCCTCCTGCGGTTGATTGGGGTTGCCATCGATCCATGGGACAGAGTTGGGGTTTCCTTTTTGGGGGCCTTACACCTCAAATTTCCTTCTGCCTTTTAGAACATGTGTTACATAGTTATGATAACTTTTTTATGATTGGTTGAATGTCTATGAACTTTTCCATCTGTGGAATCAATCCTGGATTGATTTCTATTAATGTGTTTTTCTCCTTATTATGGGTTGTATTTTCCTGTCTGCTGATATTGGATTGGATACTCTTAGTTACCAACCAAAGTTGAATTTTTCCTTGTTTGTTACTATTTATATAAATATTCTTGGATTTTGTTCTGTGATAGGTAGATTTAAGTTTCTGAATCCTTTCACGTCTTCCTTTTCAGATGTTAGGTAGCACCAGATGAGCTAATCTGGTCTAGAATTTTCTCCAGTAATATGGTATTCTGTAGCTTACTCTGAGTACTCTTATGAATCTTGTGAATCACAAGACTCTCTGTCACTGTGAACATAAACTATACTTCACCCTCTATAATCTCTGGAGATTGTTCCCTCTGATCTACTTAGGTGGTCTTTCCTCAGCCTTCAGTAGTTTACTCACATGGAAGAGCTGATTAAAACTGGGTTAATCTGCAGATTCTCAGAATTTTCTCTTTGTGCAGTTTTCCGCTTCCCATTTCTCTTCCCTTCATACTCAGCCTTGTCCTCTGCGAACTCCCAACTTTGTCTCCTCACTTAAGGGGATACCCATGCCTTTCCTGGTCTCCATCTTGGTGCTGCAGTTTGGAAGTTTCTAAGGTAGTAAACTGAGACAAATGCTCATCAGGCTGATGTTGTTTGTTCTTCTCTCACAGAAATCACAGTTCTGCACTGCCTGATGTTCAATGTCTAAAAACTATTTTAAATATTTAAATATATAATTTTTAGTTGTTGCAATTAAGAAGGTAAATAAATTCTTACTCTATTTTGGCAAAAAAAAAGGAAGTCTACATCATGAATTTTGAAAATATAACAATTTAGTACAACTTCTGGGATCGTCTAACATGAAATTTTGTTTTAATTCAGTCCTATTGACAAAGATCTTTTTTTGGTGTGGTGAGCTTATGACTTTTAAATTTTGGAAAAGACACAACTATATAAGCAGACATGTTAAAATATGCAGTGCATAACACAAGTACATTTCTTCCCTAAAAGTACACAAATTTTGGAATTTCGTTTTTTACCCTTTGGGCAAAAATCCCATTTCACATTATCAGTAATTCTTGGTGTTAAAGGTAGATGTTCATTTTAAATTGAAAAACTATTTCCACTTTGAAGGTGCAATGGAATTGACCCTATTAATAGGTTCAACTTAACAAGTTCAAAGGCTACCTGACAAAAGTTCCCTCTGACTTAAGAAATTTCTTTTTCTGTGTTAAAAATAAGTTTATCTCTGTACTAGACCGAAAGGCTCTGTGAATTAGACTCAGGAAATCATTATCTTTGTCTTTTTACTGCCCAAGTAGAGTGCCTACCACTGGCACTTAATAAATATTGATATCTAACTGTTCAATGAAATAAATTAATAACTTTATAGATTAATCAGGTTGATGATTTTTTAAGTCATGTTCCTTTTTTTATATTGTTTTGGCAATATCAAGGTCCTTTGATCTTCCATGTCAATATGTGTCCTATGCTGCATTTAATTTTCATACAAGTTTAAATAGATTCATTCAATCAAGTAGATTTTGATGTGAAGCATATAGTCCTAGAATTCATTAACTTTTATTTTTGGTATGTTAAGGATCATATCCTGGGAAACTATTATGTTTTTCTGTAGTTAAGACTTTATTTCACTATTTTTTCTTGAAATTGTATTTTGTTTATAACTATGCTAAATTCAATTTCCATTTTCCCCTAAATATTAAATTCTTCAGACATAACTTCAAACAACCAGAAATAACTAATTTTTTGGTACTCCAACTTATTTTATTGTCCATATTTAAGTTATTTCCCTGAATCTGTGCTTTATAATATAATTCTAGTTTATAATAATTATATTGTAGAACATGTCAGGGGGTCACTTACTTAGAGCGATAACTTTTAGGAGTTTTTCCTTCCTGATTCAATGATTGCCATATCTACCATACTCCTTTGTTATTTCTTTACCTGAGAAAATAGAGGAAAAAAGTCTATGCTCCTGTTGATCTTTTGCAAATGTATTAGAGATACTCCTTTTAAAATCAGCAATAGATTTTTGCTGAGTTAGAAAAGTTTCATGCACTTCAAAGGAGTCAAGCCCAGGCTGCAGAAGGAGTAATACCTGGATCTATAATAGCATCTTGTGGGGCTCTTTTGCTGAAACACCCTGGTGTCAGAACAGATTTTCTATCCATGTCAATAAGAATCAGATTAAAGACTGGCAGCACCTGGCATTGTGTATTAGTGACTAATAATGAGAAAATATAGCTTTCCTTATGACTGTAATATGATGTTATTGTCCCTATATAAAACTAGTTTGAAGCAGAAAATGTAGAGGTTGGGGAATTTATCCAATTTAGATAATACCACATTTGCAGTAGGTGATTGTGATTGCTTATCTGGATAAGAGAGGTGAATGCCATCAAATTAAGTTTTAATTATCATGAAGAATGAATGAATAAATCTCCAGTGTATGCTAGTATTTTCATAGTGGGGCATATTATAAAAAACAGAATAATAAACAGGCTAGACTGAGGGATTCAATGACACTATATTCCAAACAATGGATGCTGCAAACAGCTACATGTGACAACAACACATATCAGATCCTACATTTTGTTTCTCTGTTTAGAAAAGGTGCAGAACCCATTTTTTTCAGTGAAAAGTTATTTGGGGGAAAAGAGGCAAAGAAGTACAAACCTAAAGGAAGAGTTAGCCAAGAAAATGTAGGGAGGGATTGGGTGTGAAAGAGCAAGCAAAGAGGGACTAGTCCACACAAAGGCCAGAACCTGGAGACAGTGAAACCAGGTGAGAGAGGAGAACTAAAATTGCATATTGAAACATATGAAATTGACATTTTATTAGTATAAAACTTTAAATATTGTCTATGCATGTAGCTCAATCTAATAGGTTACAACCGTGCACAGAAGTAATGAAAACAAGTGACAAGAGACAAAGAGGTTAGAAAGTGCTAACTATACAACCATGTAAACAATGTGGAATAAATGAACTATATCTGTCTCTTTGAAAAAGTCTAATTCAAGAAGGAATGTTCTCTTTCCTATGTATATATATGAATATTCCACAGTGAATATCACCATTGCGTATATCCATATGAAATTAATTAAAAAATAACTGTGGGTAAATGGCAGAAAGAGCAACAGTCAAAAGGGAGCAGGGTTAGGGGAGCGAAGGGGAAGGAGAGGTACTGGTGACTGAATTAGAAAAAGATCATTCCATGCTTGTATAATTATGTCAAAATGGAGTCTATTGTCGTGTAAATAAAAAGAAGCATTAAAAAATAAGAAATGTTCTAATAATGTAGAAAACTAATATGTTGTTACAGGGAATGCTATTTTTTTACTCTATTAATGTTTAATTCATCTTTGCTTTCATTTAATTGTGTTTGCACAAAGAAATTTGCCCAGTGAGAAGGTCATGTCAGCACTTTATCCAATGTTTCTACATTAGACACGAGGCAAGACGTGCATGTGTGTGTGTGTTGGGGGTGGGAGGGCATGCATATGTTTTAAGACAGAGGACAAGTGTGGCATGACAAGTCTTTATTTTTGCTTTACACATTTTAAGCAGAGATGGTAACTTAGTTCTCTTAGCCTATAATCTATCTAGAATTTTTTCTTAGACCATGAGTTATCAGGTTACTGACCTTGTACCAAAGTTATCCTACTGTCATAGCTCAGTTGCTTCATCTATAAATGAAAGCATATCTCTGCCTATCTTTCTATCTATCTATCTATCTATCTATCTATCTATCTATCTATCTATCTATCTATCATCAACTCACCACCTTAGTACAGGAATACTTGAGCATGTGTTTTATTATTGGATTAAAATCCTTTCCTCTTTTAGACTTTATTTTCTTTAGCCCACAATAATTTCCAGAGAAGAGGTAAGATTTAAAAGATGATAAAACTTGATCCTTAGTAAATTAAGGAATCTCCAGATGGCTCAGAGAAAATCAGTACCACAATTAGATGAGACTCCTAGGGACTGAAATCCTACACTTGGAGATATTGAGAAGAGTTGAAAGGTTATTGTCAGCTTGCTTTTCAATGACAGTCTTAATAAACACTGTTAACTTTCTGCTTAAAGTTAGCAAACAATGAACTAGGAGGATATATACCTTGAGTTCTGATTTTTATTATTAGCTTTTCTGGGCCTAATTGAAATCTAACTTAATTTTATTTATAAACTCATAAATGTTGATATTTGGCAAATGTTTGAGTATATCAAAGTAAATAAAAAAGCATTTAAGATGCATTATTCTTTTAAAGTTTTGTCTGATGGTTATGCATCACTTCAGGATGTAGCAGCATCTTGTGGCACATGTCAACCCTATGTGACAAGCAGCATGAAAAATAGATTTGAAATCTGGAAGAAATAAATGCAGGAATCAATGACTTCTGGTGGTTGCAGTGAACTGTGTAGTCCTCCATGCTTGATGATTTCATGTTTTATGCAGAAGAAAAACACTTGGGGAACACATTGGGGAGTCTATACTCAAAGTCATTTGCAATCAGTGAAACAAAATATATAAGCATGTGAGAAATAATATGGATTTTTTTCCCCATGGATTTGGGGAGTTGTGTATATCAGTATCCCAAAATGGGGACCCTCTTTTTTTCTCCTTGAGATTTTATAGGTTTCTGTAACTCAAGAGTATGTAAATTTCTGGAAAGCACACTGTAACAAAATATCAGGGGAAAATTATACAGACCAGGCTGGCTCTTGATAAAACTGGAAATCAGAGAAGTCTAAATTTTACCCTTTCTTTCCTTTTTGGTCTATCTTCCAGCTATGATGTCATTCCTGTTTTTATTCTAGCACAAAAATATAATATAATGAAGCATAAGAACAAAGGCATCCTTTCCTTCATAGGAACATGAGGTACAATTCCCTCAAATTTGCGGGCCTTAGTACAGGGCAGTACTGAAGATAGAAAGGTTTTCATAACTGTGAAATCCAAGGAAGAATAGAATGGCATGGAGCTCACATTGAACTGGATTTCCTTTCCAATTCTAACATTTTCAAATTGGACATCATTTAACTTTGTGTTGTTTCTTAGAGCCTCAGTTTTTTTTATCTATAAAAATGGAATCATCATCCTTTCAGGGGTGATATGAGGATTAAATAGAATTTCTTATAAAAACTCCTGATGGCTATTCAAAACATGACCTTCCATTTTTTAACAATACAAGGCTTATCAATATACTATGATAATACATGGCAGGATCAATCACTGGACACAGAACAAAACCCCGCCTGGAACCCATTCAAGTTAGATGGTATAGTCCAATGGTCCCTAAATACCAGCCATCTTTCAGCACAGAACCTAGATTACAGCCAAGTGTTTAAAGACTAAATGATTGACTGGCCTTGACTCCCTTGACACATGTCTCAAGGTCAGATGGACACAGTGATAACTCCACATGACTGTTTCCCAGATCTCATAATTCACAAGATAGCTACATCACCTGTTTCAATGTGGAAACACCAGAAAAAAAAAAAAAAAAAAAACAATCTTGTCTTGTTCTCTTGGTTAGGTTTGTGAAAAACTTGTGTGGAACCTAATTTAGAAAGTAAATATAAGCATCTTCAGGGTTTGAGGAGAGACCAATATTTTAAGATAGAACTGTTAAGGTAAACGCTCCTTTTAGATTTATGCAATAATTTGATGTTTATCAGGGATTACTGTTATGATGATCTTTATTCTTTAAAAATTTTCAAGCTCATTTTTTTTTCTATAATAGTGTCAAAGGTAATAATTTGCCACCCTCACACATCTCTACACCTATTGTTTTTCTGCAAATGGAGAAAAATTGATGATGATTTTGTTGACAGGTAGGACTGTACTCAGACTTCATTTACTTCTCTAGGTCATGGTTCTATTTCAGAATTAAATTTCCTTAAGTAGATTTTCTCATTTGTAACTTCTCCTTCACTTCATATTCAGGAGCAATCAAGATTAACAGCCTAAATCATAATGAGAAAGAGCCCATCGAAAGTGTAGAAAATATTCAAAGAAAGATGGAAATTAGACTTGAGCACTATAATTCAAAATATACTTTGGCTAGTTTGGATGGGCTATTGAAATAAATTGGGAAGCTTTAAGAATGATTATTGTTAAAATATTAGTAATTTGCCAATAAATATATAGATGAGTAATTATACTACTGCAATTTCTATGCTAAAGTTATGTCAAATGATTACTGATATTGAATTCCTCCACTTCAAATTTTAATATTCATAAGTGAGGGAAATGCTATTCCTTTGCTGTGCAATGAACCTACAAATACTTTAGTACTCTATTAGCATGAGAAGAAATAGGACAATAATTTCTTTGCTTTTTGTATAATTGAAAAGAAAATATGAAATCAGTGTTAGTGTGTAATGAACATATAGAATTTATTAAAATAAAATAACAGTGAGGATAAATATGCACCATGATCCATCTCTAGAGAATTGGATAGTTAGGGTTAAGAAAAGGCTGATGAAAAACTGACTTTAAGTCAAGCTTTAAAACTCTTGCTGTCACTGACTCCCTGGAATGATGGATGACGGTACCACCATTGACAATGAGAGTCTGAGAAGAGGTGAATTACTTTCAACACTGGAGGTTCAGACTCAGATCATCTAGGAATGAACTTGTGTTGTTGCTTCTTAATTTTATACATTAAAAATTCAATTCCAGGAGTATAAATTATTTGCATCAGCATTGAATTTCCACTTCCATTCGGTTAACAGAGGCATGATAAATGCTTTGTTACCTAGTCATATCCATGGTCTGAAATCCTTAAACTACAGGGGAGAACACATACCAGCAGTTTCCAGCTTACCTTAAAAACATCAGCCTTCTTGAAATCAATCTGTAACTCTTCTTCCAAAATAGTCATTCATTCAGGAAAATAAACAACTACCTTTTGAAGCTGGTGACTTACAATCCTATAGCTTTGTTCCCACTATTAATAACAACAATATATTAACATGAATATGTTCTTTGACAATTTTTATCATGCTCTGGCGTGCAACTTCAGGGGAATGGGGATTATTTTTTGTTTTTTTCATCTTCACCTCACTTTTCCACCATGATATATCTAGGAGAACAGACACAAATGAGAAGACAAAATGGGAAGCAAGCACAAGTCTGTGTCGCCATGTCCTGTATGAGCAGATAGAGCAACAGTATCCTGGCCTATGGTCCTTTCCCAAGAAGCTGAGAAGTGTCCTGGAAAGGAAGTAATCATATTGCATTCTGTTCTGTGTATGTGCCACCTAGAAAAGTTCCTACAATATCAAATTGTTTGCTGAATAAGTTAAGGTCATTTTAGAACCTGCATGGGCTAGGCAATCTAACCATCACCCATCACCAGCCTTCTCTCCAGCTTCTAAGGCCTCGGATCATGCAAACGATAGAGGAGGAGGTCGACATACCCTTCATGAATTAATGGAAATAAATTCCAGGACCTCTGTTCAATCAAAGAATTTTTCCTAAGGAAATAAGAGCTTGATCTTCAATATTCCTAAGTATGGTTGATCCTCATTATTCACAAATTCTGTCTTGTGAAAATTTATTTGCAACCCTAGAAAATACCCTCGGCATTTTCAAGATCCTTCCCAGACAACACAACACAAACGGAGAGGTGGAAACCAAATTGGCATGTTCCCAAGGAGGCTGAATGAGGCTGCATCCTGCCTTCTTGATTTGGTGCTCATACTGAAAAATGCATCTGTTTTGTGTTTCATTTAGTGAGATACTTTTGCATACCTGTGCTTTTGGTTAATAATTTTGCTATTTAAAATGTCCCCTAAGTGTAATGCAGAAGTGCTGCCTAGTATTCCTGATAGCAAATGGATATGATATACCTTACTGAGAAAAAACAAAAACAAAACAAAATAAATAAACAAAAAACATGGTTTAGTTAAGCTTTTTTTAGGCATAGGTTTTAGTGTTGTTGGCCACCAATTCAATGGTAACAAATCACCACTGTATTTTATTTATTTTTATTTTTTTGCGGTGTTGGGGATTGAACCCAGGGCCTTGCGCGTGTGAGGCAAGCCCTCTACCAACTGAGCTATATCCCCAGCCCACCAGAGTATTTTAAGTAAATGTCTTTGAGCAGAAGCACATATAAGAAAGATTACGTCTTCATTGGTTGTTGAAGATGTTATGGCCAGAGGCTCACAAGGCTGCCTGTGTTTCACTGGATGCAATGGCTCAGTATTTGCTGATTCAGCATTCATAGTGACTTTATAGAACACATCTACATGAGTAATGAGAATTGACTGTAGTTGATACTGTTAACTTTACACAAGAGGAAACAGAGTCAAACTGGATAAGCAGTGGCTGGCAAAGAGATCACAACACTAGAGGTGGCATAATTAAATTTACTAACTATTGCTCTTTTAATGACAGAGGATTCCTTTATGTGTGAGTGGTGTGTGTGCATATCATGATATTCAGGGGTACAGCATGTTTTAAAAACCATTCTTAGAGGTGAGCAATGAGAGATACCAAATTCTATTAAAAATGATGAAAAGTTACTTTAATAGGTTAGTATTACTTAGGTAAAGCTACCAGTATTTGTTATGAGTTTTTATGCTTTTTTGTAAACAAAAGTTTGTTCATATCTCTTTGGCACTCAGACAGTCCTCCGAAACCAGATAGCCCTTAGACATGTCATCAGGAGGTTAGGCTCTGGATATACTATCACTGTGCCCCTTTCCTTGGCTTTTTCCATAAGATTCCTTTAGAAAGAAGAAATGGGCTGCAAATGCACCCAGCTATTTTTTTTTTTTTTTCAAATCTATAATTCTTTTAGTGAAACTTGTCTCAATAGACTCATTTTCCTTCACACACAGGATGATGGATAAACATAGCAGCCTGTGGGTGGAGGAAGTTTTCTGAGATGAGTGCTTCAAGGTCAGAAGGCTTTTAGAAGACATATTTTTCTGCCAGCTTGCCTGGTAGGGTCAAGACTTTTCTTAGTGCTATAAAAACTTAGAAGGCAATTAAGCTATGAACTGTTTGACTCCATTTGGGTGCCTGTAACCACTGGGTCTGCCTCGTTAGAGAATACTCCACATATCAGATGGTGCGTGACTGCTTTCTGGTGGCAGTGGCTCTTGGAAAATAAAGGGAGTGCAAAAGCAAATAAAGAGTGCATTTCAACTCAATAACCATTAAGAATCTGCTATGGGGCAAGTTTTAAACCATTTGAACCATACCCCACCATTAGAAATACCTTTATTTACTAGGTTAAGAGGTTTCTAGTGCTCCTAGAATGCTCAAACACAAAGAGGATGGTTTCTCATGGAGTATTGATAAGAACTGCAGTAGCTTTGATAGAAATGGGCCGGTTATGTAACTAGTCCCAAAGCTAACCTGTGACAAATGACTTAGGGTATTCTATTCTGGATAAGTTACTCATTATCTCTGACTTTTGGTTTCCTAATCTATAAAATGGGATAGCGTCACTTACCTCTCAGAGATATTGTGAAGAATAAATTAAGAGATACGCACGCTCAGCACAAGGACTACCACGTTATAACAACTCAGTACAGTTTTGTTGTTATGTTTTTGGTGACAGTATTACCTCTCAGGGAGTAAATATGAGCAGTATAGAGGAAACTCAGCTCAGCCCAGGTCTGTCTTTACCAAAGAGAATTTTTAGCACTGTCTGGAATTTAGGGGTACAAGGAGCAAGAGTTTTTCATATGCATGGTATTAAGTTATGCTGTACATCGTTATTTTTTTATTTTATTTTTTAAAACTTATTTTTAAATTTTTACAGACTGCATTTTGATTGATTGTACACAAATGGGGTGTATCTTTTTGTTTCTATGGTTGTGCATGTTATAGATTCATACCATTTGTGTAATCATACATGCACATATGGTAATGATATCTGTCTCATTCCACATTTTTCATACCCCTGCCACCCCTCATTTCCATCTACGTAATCTAAAGTTCCTCCATTCTTCTCTCACCCCTCACCCCCCCATTATATCTCATCGTCCACTTATCATTCCTCCTTTGGTTTTTTGGGATTCGCTTATTTCACTTAGTCTGATATTCTCCAGTTCCATCTTTTTATCTGCAAATGCCATAATAGTATTATTATTCTTTATGGCTGAATAATATTCCATTGTGTATATATACCAGAGTTTCTTTATCCAGTCATCTGTTGAAGGGCATCTAGGTTGGTTCCACAATCTAGCTATTGCGAATTGAACTGCTATAAATATTGATGTGGCTGCGATACTGTAGTATGCTAATTTTAAGTACTTGGGGTATAAACTGAGGAGTGGGATAACTGGGTCAAAAGGTGGGTCCATTCCAAGTTTTCTGAGGACTCTTCACACTGTTTTCTAGAGTAGTTGCACCAATTTGCAACTCTACCAGCAATGTAAAAGTGTGCCTTTTTCCCTACCTCCACTCCAACATCTATTATTATTTGTATTCTTGATAATAGCCATTCTAACTGGAGTAAGATAAAATCTTAGAGTTGTTTTAATTTACATTTCTCTAATTACTAGAGATGTTGAACACTTTCTCATATATATATTAATTGCCTATATATCTTCTTTTGTACAGTGTCTGTCTGGTTCCTTGGCCCATTTATTGATTGGGTTCTTTGTATTTTTGGTGTAAAGTTCTGTAAGTTCTTTATAAATTTTGGAGATTGGCTTCATCTGAAGTCCATATGGAAAAGATTTTCTCTAACTCTGTAGGCTCTCTTTTCACATTATTGATTGTATCCTCTGCTGAGATAAAGCTTTTTAGTTTGAATCCATCCCATTTGTTGGTTTTTGTTTTGATTTCTTGTGCTTTGGGAGTCTTGTTACGGAAGCCTGATCCTAAGCCAACATGATAAAGATTTGGGCCTACTTTGTCTTGTATTTGGTGCAGCGTCTCTGGTCTAATTCTAAGTCCTTAATCCATTGTGAGTTGAGTTTTGTGCAGGGTGAGAGATAGAGGTTTAATTTCATTTTACTGCATACGAAAATAAAATACTTGGGAAACAATCTAACAAAAGAGGTGAAAGACCTGTACAGTGAAAACTACAGAACACTAAAGAAAGGAATTGAAGAAAACCTTAGAAGATGGAAAGATCTCTCATGTTCTTGGATAGGCAGAATTAACATTGTCAAAATGGCCATTCTACCAGAGGTGCTATACAGATTCAATGCAATTCCAATTAAAATCCCTATGACAATCCTCATAGAAATAGAGAAAGCAATCATGAATTCCATCTGGAAGAATAAGAGATCTGAATAGCCAAAACAATCCTGAGCAGAAGAAGTGAAGCAGGAGGTATCACAATACCAGAACTTAAACTGTACTACAGAGCAATAGTAACAAAAATGGCATGGTATTGGCACCAAAATAGACAGGCAGACCAATGGTACAGAATAGAAGACACAGAGATAAACCCACATAAATAATAAATACCTCATAGTAGACAAAGGAGCCAAAAACATACAATGAAGAAAAGATAGTCTGGTCAACAAGTGGTGCTGAACATCATTATTTATATAATTTAAACCTGATGTCACTCTTGATTGACTTTCCTCAAGGCAAGTTGGAAAAATGAAATACTTTTATTAAACTGCACAGGCATAGTCGCAGTAGTATTTGAAAACTGTCACATTATCAACTCTGAGGTTCCATTTCAAATATTTTCTTGTACTATGCCTTGTGTATTTTCCAGTAGTAGTTCTATTAAAACCTAATGAACTGATTATTCCTTGAGCTAGGGCAACCAGGGAAAAATTTCTGACTTCCAGGATCTGTAGGTAGAACACTCAATTATGCATAGACATCAAGAATCTCTTAATGTACTTGAAGCATGTATTGGAAATAGGTAAGAAAAGCAAGTGGGTTTTTCTATATTCTTTCCCAATGTTTTACTGAATGATTGAAGAGTTAGAGGCTCACATGAAGCTGTCTTTGTAAATTAGTCCTAGCCACAACATATTATTAAAGGAGTGAAAAACACAAACTCAGCCATGTGATCCATTTTTTCTGAGTGATTTTCATAGTATATTTCAAAAGTGTGAAGGAATTTTTCTTATAAAAATATACCATTTAGTGTCAAGAATATCAAAGTTGTTTCTTTTTCTCCCCTGTTTTAATTATTTCCCTCCAAAAAGTCTCCATTTATGTCTCTTTATTTCTTTATTTCCCTGGTTTCCTTCCAAATTTTTACCCAACTCAAAGTGTAGCCTTATAAAATAAATTAATTGAGGAACGTCTCTACTGGGTGTTAAAAATGGCCATCAATTGACAGAAATTGCTAGTGACATTTGGTTCTCATTCCTATCTTCCTTTATTCCTCCTCTAGTAAAGGCAAGATAATCTCTTTCCAACTTGCAACAGATGTGGTTTCATGATCCAGTTCTAATCAAGGAAATATAAATAAAATTCTTCTAGAAAGTTTATGATATAGATTCTGATTTCCAAATAAAAAAGATAAGCTCCTAAGAATTGTTTATGGGTATTGCTACTCCCACTTGTTCTTTTCTTGAACAAGGATGCAATGTCTGATCTACAGCAGCACTCTTATCACAATGAGATAAGAACTATTATGGAACAGGTGGCCATGCAGAGTCTGGGTATTTGATGACATCATTCTGTTGCTGCACTGATTCAGAGATCACCTACCTCTAGACTCCTTATTATATAAACATTATCATGGTTTAATACCATGGTATTTGGGTTTCTTGTTATTGCTTAAAACATTTCTAACTAATATAAATGTTGAATTCATTAAGCAGCATAGAGGGAACTTCAACATTTTTGTGTAAAGCATTATTATGACATTATTGCAAGAGTCATGAGGTAAGAAAAATATGTGATTCTGAGAAGCCTGCTATCCCACTGGACAAAATCATGCTGCAAGGAACTGGATTCAGGAACTATAAGCCTAAAGGCTAGGGAAAATTTATAAATTTATAAATAAGTGATAAATATGAGGAAGAGGGAGAGGTGGGGATACAACCTGAAGCCTTCCACTTGGAGATCTTAGTTCTCTTTTGCAACATTCACAATATTGGTACATATATTTACCAGAGCCCAGAATGTGGGCACCATTTTAATTCTTATCGCCATTCATGCAGCACACGAAGAGCAAACTCATGATGAGACAGTATGTGCCAAGGGACTGGGGTGAGAAGGACTATTCCTGGCTTTAAAATGGACTTGTTTTATAGCCTTAGGCAAGACACTCAATCTCCCTCAGTTTTCCCCATCTGTAAAGACAGGATGATGATTCTTTCATGAAGCTTTCCTTCAGAGAGTTCTTGAAAAGATTCTTAAAAGAACATTTCAAGACCGTGGGACAAAAATTTTCAACTTTACACAAGTAGAACATTTTGCTTATTTTCCCTGGGAATGGACACAAGGAGGCATATTTAAAGACTGCCCAGGGCCTTACATGGTCTGTGATAGCATCTCAGAAAAGAGCGCTCTGGTGATGGGATCAGGTACAGGCACACTCTGATCAGTCTCCTGTACAGTACAGAGAAGCCTGTTGGACGAGCCCCGTTCCCAGTGCTCCATGGAGGGAAATGGGCTAGGGCATTACCACTTGAGGCATGGTAGCCAGCTGGCACGCGTGAAGAGATGAATGGCTGCTCAACGTGAGCAAATCCAACCCTTTCAAAACTGCTAAGAACCGAACTGAAGAAAGTACTGTGCTAGGTGTTTCACGGGGAGGATTGTGTGGGAACCGGGGGGCTTAGGGTTCAGCATAGTTCAGCTTTGTTTTCTGTAGTAGGATGTTACTGACGTCCGGTTATCTCTCTCCATGACCGTACCATTTTCACTTTTCTGCTAGATCCATCATTGTAAGGACTCCTAATTTTTAAAATCATAATATTTCTTTGTTCAAACACATCTGGTGTTTATTGATTGCTGATAATTTAAGGCAGACATCTTACCTAAGTTTTCAAGATCCTCTACAATTTGATCCACATTTACTATTTCCTTACCAACAAGTTTTGCCTGCAAATTGTTCCTCTTTCTTTTGTAAATTTTCTTCCAAAAAATTCACCCTGTTTTTATTTTTTATTTTTATTTTTTAAGGGAGACTCTTCACTCCTCAGGGTTCACATCTAATGCCATATCATATATTCTGGCCCCAAATGATATATAACATTATCATAGGATTTTGGTTTTCTTGTACAACACTTGAGACATCTTATATTTTATTCATTTGGTTGTCACTTTATTTCACCATTCTAAGAAAGCACCCTCCTGGAAGGAAGAGACTTTCCTGATAATCTCCTTTAGCACTTGACATATGTAACATTGATCATTAGAGGAGCTCATTTAAAAAATAAATGAGTGAGTACATATATATTTATGCATGTATATGTATAGTAAAGTATTAGTTTAAATTCACTTTAAAGTCACTAACATGTAATAATATCTTATGAGAGTAAAGATGAAATCTTGAACTAAAACAGAAGTGGACAATAAAGCGTGTTTTCATTCTGATTACAACAATCGACCGCTTTAGACTCACAGAAGGTGGGAAAGGGCTGCTGGGGGAAAAGTGAGATTCAAGTTCACACATCCACATGAGCCCCATATCACCCCTCTTCCCCAAGCTGTATGACTTAGAAGCTCTTCACAGCTGTGCAGATATGTAAAGTAATTGATCAACAGGGGAGAGAAAGAGAGAGAGAGAAAGAGAGAGAGAGAGAGGAGAGAAATGTCCAGGAAGCATTGACTTTTAGCAGGTGTAAGAGCCTCAATTTTTTTTTTTTTTTTTTTTTAATGATGGAATGCTCAACATCTTGGCAAATGAAAATGCTTAATAGATTATTCAAAATCAAATGATAATAGGTAGCACTATTATTTTCCCAATGTTCCATGCTCTAAGTGAATTACTTGCATTTTGTCTCTTGGTCCTCCCCAAAGCTCTATGAAGTGACATTACTTTTCATTTTACAGAAAAAGAAACTGAGATTAGGTCACAAGAGTAGGACATCAATAGAGAGAGGATTCACACTTTGGGTCAGTCTCACTTGAAAATTGATGCTCTTTCTTATTTGATTTCACTCTCTCCCGAGTGATTTGGACTTTCCCACAAATCTTCCATTGTTTTGCAATTTAAGATATTTTCCAGTTAGAAATAGGAGAGGCAGGCTCAGGTTTGGTGAGAATGAGAGAAGGACTCAATCCAGTTCAGGGTGAGATTCCTATTTCCTAAACACCATGCCCAGACCAACATTTTAAGCCCCATAACTTCCTGTTTTCCAACCTAGATCTCCCAGGTGTTCATCATAAACATTACATCAGGACAATAAGGTTGGACCTCACAGCTTAAATTCAGGCATGAGGAGACAATTTGGAGTTCTTTGTTTGCCAAGGGGTACACAGGGATAAATGAATAACCAGGAGGAGAGTTAGCCATCTCTGTCAGGGTGGTGGATTGTAAAATGCAATCTCACCATTCCATTTTGGGAGGCAAACTGTGTTCAAGGACTTATCTATAAAGCCTGGAAATATAAACCTCATAGTGAAACAAAAGTAAGTTTTGAACAAAGTGATTGGGAAATTTAAAATACTTAAGAAAATCAATCCACTTCAGGCAGGATGACATCATTGTGTAATCATTGAAAGCAATTTGTTTTATAGAATCAGCACAAACCCCTCAAATTGACTTCTAGTTCTCTTTTTAAAGGAGATAAATTGGGACTGGGAGCTGCAATGCTAATATTCAGCCAGATAAGAAGTGTGTTTGCTTCGTGACAGACCCCTTGAAACGGGGTTTGTTGAAATGAATGCGCTGCATTCACAGGAACAGCAGCGCGGCTGGGTTCTGCTGGCAATAAATCCCGCAATTCGATTTTGACTTGGATGTTTATCATCTCTCCACTTCTGTGCACTGCGATGCAAAGGGGGAGGGGAGAGGGCTGTAGTTCAGCTTGCAGGCTGCTGGTGTCATACCGTTACCGCAGAATGGAGATGGGGCTCTGAGTGTTTCTAGTCAAGCATTTAATACATTAGTCTGTAATTTTTGTCTTGGAGGTAATGAGGCCTGACAGCTTTAGCTGGTGCATGATAACAAACCCACACTGGTATCTTTGAAATTCTTCGTGGCCAAATTCGTAAAGGGAGAAATGATTTTTGCAAAATGATAGTAAACATGCTTCATTTTATAAGACATTGTGGTTAACAACCTAAAACAATGAAGTGCTTTTTTGAGCTATAGCTAAACTAATTTGAGCCATGTTAAAAGTGACGATGTGGATACTAAACCAATGTTTTTGCTTTTGTTTTTGTTTATTTTTGGGTTTCTTTTGTGTTGGGGATATGTAACCTCAGGAAAATACATGTGGCCTTATTCTCAGAGTTTGACAGTGACAATAATAATGATGATAATGATGATAAAGAACTTTTCTAATATTTTCCCTCCTTATGTTGAAAAGTAAAAAGAAACCAAACAGAATGGTTCCTAGGAAGTTGGAATTCCTGCATAGCACTGCCACTTTTGTACACAGCAAAGTTACTGCGGAAGACAGGAGGTAGGCTGTAAAGAACATCTTGCTGGAGTGGGTATCCTGGGTTTTCAGTGACAATGAAGTGCCAGGGACTTTAATACAACTGGAGATCCTTTGGAAAAGTTATTTTTAACACCATGCTGACAGTTAACTGGTTCTGAAGCATAATTAATGGAAGAAGCCCACTGTAGGAATCATTTTTAGTTGAAATTAGCTGACAATCCAGGACTCATGGAGAGTTGCTGGCATTTGAAGTGTGTACTGTTGCCAGATTCAATGGGAAGTGCATTTGCTAGGTAAACTCCCTTTTAAGTACTTGTGTCCTGTCAACCAGGGCATTGAAAATGAAGCCCACTGTTCAGACATAGTTTCTCTTTTTGAAACCTGTTCAATCCTGAATGCATAGCTCAAAAAGACCAGAATAGTAATAATGAATAGAGGCAGCTCTGGGAGGAATGACATTCCAGTTAAAGTAATAAAATTATTCCCTCTGTTTAGGATAAAGCTATGCTATGGAGACCTGAGAAATTTGGGAATGAGGAGCAACATGTATATTTATAGGTAAAAGATGATCCATTGTGTTACTTTATAATAAATATAAATGAACCCTTGCTGATGATTATGTTTAAAGGGTGGAGAAATAATAACTTTAAATTTTTAAATTGACTTGGACAGTGGTTTAAAAAGGAGTTCTGGAATTGAAACTATTTTTGAAATATAAATTAACTAGACCTCTGTAAATTTATAGGCTAGAAATCTCTTGAAAGAAAATGGGATTCAAATTGGTCATCTAAGCAACAAATCATATAACAAGTGAATATGTTTTTCTAATAGAATATATATTTGGAAAAGATGGGTTTTTTTACTTGAAAAAACATGACCGTTCAGTAATTGTCTCTTTCAGAGCTGTAAATATTTTATTTATTTATTTTGAGGTACTGGGGATTGAACCCTGGAGCACTTTACCACTGAGCTATATCCCCAACCCTTCTTGTTTATCTTTTCATTTTGAGACAGGGTCTCACTAAGTTACTGAGGGCCTTCCTAAATTGATGAGAATGGCCTTGAACTTTCGATCCTCCTGCCTCAGTCTCCCAAGTTGTGGAGATTACAGTCAAGTGCCACTGTACCTGTCTCAGAGTTATAAACGTCTTAGAGCATATCACTTGATACAGTAGATCAGGACATGTCCTAACTTGTTTCCAGGAGACATAAAGGGTACACATCAAATACGTCAGAATTTATGCTCAAGAATGATCTCTAAATGTACCAACTGAACAAATGTTTTCATTCTGTGTTCTGTCCAAAGTCTGAGCTTTCTAGAATCCAAAATCCAAAGCCATCATGTCATATACTTTGAGATTTTATTCAAACTTTTCTTTGGCCTTATTTTCCTTATGCTAAATAAGGACAAGCATTCTTAAGCAATCTTTTCTTCCCCACAATGTTCACTATAGCACAGAAAGTTCACCTTGTACAAATGCGTAGCTTTATTTCAAAGTCATATTCATAATTCAGTTTACTTTATGTGATCATATTTGAAGACAACTTGAAAGTAGATGTTAGGACCTACTTTCCCTCTTCTGAGACACTGCTGTGAGTCAAAATGCTATGGACCTTTTCCAGTGGTTGAGGAGCAAGATTCTAACACTGCCAGGGAATATCTAACAGGAGCCCGCATATAGTCAGACTTGCAGGAAGCTGGGTGCAGGCTGTTAAGCTGATAGTACACGAAGACTAATGTCACACTTTGTCATCATCAAGCCATGGGATAAGAACTTTGAGTTATATTTTTCCTCACATACCAATAAATAAATGTAAAGTTGAATTAAGAAGATGGACCTACAATTTTCTATATCTTATTTTATTTCAAGGGCCTATGTAATGAAATATATGGGCAAACTGAACTGCTTATAGAGAGCAATTATTAATGTGCTGAGAAGATTGGTGATTAATTTTAGGTTACCAGCTTTGGATTTCTAAGCTCCTTGGGGGGTGGGGAAGGGCCGTGTACAAAAGTCTTAACAGAAATTGTAGCTCTTCTGCACATTGGAAAATTCTCTTCCTTTAGGGAAGAAAATGGAGTAAGACACTTCTCAAAGATACAGTCTTATGTTTAAGGTTATAGAATGTTAACAAAATTAATAAAATTGGTTTTTGATTATAATGTTGATGGCTGAAAGTTTTTAGAATATTAATTCAAATACCAAATCTGGCAGAAAGGAACGAATATATGGGGAAAAAGAGAGAGAAAATTTGATATCATACTGATACAGAAAACTTGAAAATATGTTATTAGACTTGCTTAGCTTTGAATTGATATAGCAGGATTTTATTTTTCCAGAACCTGGACAGTGACTCATTGTATCAATTTAAGGAGTAGTGTGGGTAGCTATATTTTCAATCCTCGTTTCCTTCTTTAGCCATATTTTCCCTCTCCTCCTCCTTTGCCCTTTGTTCTTTTTTCTTTCTGTTTGTGTTTTCACTCACATTTTATTCACAGGTACTATGGATCAAGCTCCATTGTAAGTGCTGGGGATAAGTGATAAAGGTCAAGCAGGTTCCTTCAGTCATGCAAAGCACCTTCTTGATGGGCGGTAGAGGGAGCAGTGATCTGAATTGCAGTCTGATTGACAGGAGGGAGCCTCTGCTGAGAACTCCTGGTGCCAAGGCAGGAGCTGAGACTACCCAGTTGCTGTGATGACTCCCTGTTCAAAGGTGGTTCCATGCTTGCCCTGGGACTATCAATCCTGACCCTGTCCAGACACCTGCTGCCCAGGGTAGAGAATTATGAGCGCAAAAAGATAATTGTAATTGGGCTTTGTCCTTCATCCTGTATGCTTTGAAGAAAGTTTCTCACAGAACATTCTTATTTTTTTCCATATATATATATATATATATAATTTTATTAAATTTCATTTTATTTATTTATTTATTTCTACAAAAAAATCCTTTTGACATTAAAACCTATATAATAAACGTGCTGAGCTAGCTCCATGTCATTCCATCTCCATGAGGGTGTAATGAACCACCTGATCTCAGCTTTCTCATGATGTGTGTCTGTCTTTCCTAATACCCCAACCCCGCCCGCCTGGTTTCTGGTCGTGCAGGTCATGGCATGTTAACAAGTGATGTGTGTTCTAGAAAAGTGCTATGGGAATATGTAGGAAGACATCTTCCCACAGAGCAAGGCCCAGTGTCAATTACAAGGTAATCACTAGGTTAGCAGGAGATTATTCTAGGCCTCCTGAGGATCTGCCTTCTTTCCCACTGTTCTCTAACCCTTATCTCTTTCTCAGCTTACCCTTCTGGGCGGGGATGGGGCTCAGTGGTAGAGCACTTGCCTAGCATGCAGAGGTCCTGGGTTCCAACCTAGTTCTCCACCCCACCCCACATATATTTTTTTCCTTTTTAGAATGTGCTCTTGTATGCCTGACTTAGTGAATACCAAACTCTTCTTTGAGAACCTTACTGCTCCTATTTATTTGACCTTTGCTGTTTTCCCTCTGCATGCTGGTATCCTAGGTAGCTCAGGTGGTTGCTAGCACATTCATTCATCAGTTCACTAGTTCAGTGAACATTTGTTAAACATCTGAACTGGTGACATCATTGACAGGCACTGACTGAACCTCTCAATTTGAGTTTCTCCTTACTCCTGTTATACCATGTTTATGCTCTTCTGCTTTAAATATGTCACCTGAATACATGACCAAGTGTCCCTGTAGTATAGTTTTCTTCTAACTTCACAATTAATTGGGCTTTGTCTTTGAAAAACTTGACTCCTGAAATATAATCTTTTCTACCAGATTCTTAGACATCGTTAAAGGAAGTCAACATCCCCTGGGTTTAAATTCATGCTTTCCAAAGACTATTTTTCAAAGATGATTGAAGAATTTATTTTGTATGTGTTTCTCCCTCCAAATAAATACCACTTGATTTGTTTCTTCTACATAGAGCAAAATGAGTTGGGTAAAAAAACTAATTTTTGGTTACTGGTGTTTATTAGATTGATTTTTAACATTTTTATTGATATTTAAGAATGTGTTATTTTAATCAAGACCACTGTATTTGTCTATTGCATAATATATTACCCTAATTTTAAAGTTTTTATTATTTTAGGTGACTTGAAAAATAAAATAATTAAATCTATTTACAGTGTATCTGACTTTCCCAAAATGATTGGACAAATATTTCATGTACAAAGATGAATTATGTTTATGAGCATTTTAAGGGACAATCTTAGTACTTTATTATGACCAATAAAGAAAATAAAACTTGATTAACAACAGTATATGTAACCATAAAACTTTCAATTGGTTAGTTGCAAAGTTACAATTAATATTTCGCTCAAAATCTTAATGGAATGTAATATTAAACTGATCTTAACTATAATTTATTGCTTTGAAAAAGATTCAAAGACTCATATTTGAAATAACTAACTAGAAAATTTTAGTGACTATGTTAAAATTTGATTACATAATATATCATTCAATTAATTAACTCCAGAGAAATGAAGATTCTTTTATTATAGAAGTAGTCCCTTTTGAAAGCAATGAAATTTAGTTTATAGCTACATTAATTTCATACCATATTTGCTTGAAATATAAACCTAGCATATTTCTAATGACAGGATTTTTAAGCTTTCTTACTTTAACAGGTTAAAATGTGGAATTGTTGTCATGTTGGTGGATATGAAATTTTGACTGTACTATGCAAAGTTGATCATATCATGGTCATTCACTGGTACTGGACAAAAATTAGATGTATATCTCTTGGGTAATGTGAAAGAGCAAACATCCTTTCTGTGACTAATAGCCTAGACCAATTTTGTAATTCACTGGAAATTCATAAACTATATTGCTTATAAGGATGACCTAATCCTTGGATTTATTATAAAAAAGTGTTGTGTTGAAGAAGGACCATTGAACATTTCTGGTGAATTTTGTTACTTTCTCCTTTTGAGATAAAATTCAACAGCAGACTCAAGTTAGACCTGAGTCCTCTGAGGTTTCTTGTTAGAGGAAGCTTTAGCTTCAGAATCTTTGCACAAATGAACTCTGAGTATTTAGAATCGATTTCATGTCTTGGTGTTCTAATTTTCTTGGCTTTTATCAATATAGTTTACTTAAAGTTGCTTGAGAGATTTTTTTTTTTTAAATTTTAGAAAAAAATACATGATGAACATTCCATTCCCCAAACTCAGGTGTACAATTAATATTTCATCTAATTTTTCTAGAAATTGACTTAGCTTCCTTGCATTTTTTGAACGCACCTCACTTGGTCATGATGTACTGTTCTTATTATGTATTGTTGAATTATATTTACTAATATCTTATTTATAATTTTTGCAGATATGTTCATGAGTGAGACTATAATTGTGCTTTCTTTGGTCCTCATCAGCTTTTGGAATCAAGATTATACCAGTACTTCCAGAAGAGTTGGGGAATTTTACCTTTTTACCCCCTTTAACATAAAAAGAGTTTATGTTAGATTGATATTATGTCTTCCTTAAATATTAGGAAGAATTCATGAATAAAGTTTTGTTGGTGGACTGAGTTACATTTGTTAAGGAAAGTTTAAAACTAGATATTTGTGTTTTGATTTTCAATTTTATCTTTTGTCAGTTTTAGTTGTTCTAGAGGAATTTTCATTTTCATCTAATTTTTTCAAATTCGTTGGTGTAAATTATTTACAATATGTTTCTTTCCACTTTAATTTCTGTGGCTCCATTTGTTTGCTTTATATTGATAATTTGTGTTTTTACTCTGTTTTTATCAACCTTACTAGTGGTTTGTAAATTTAATTAATCTTTTTATAGAATCCACTATGATTTAAATTTTTAAAATTTTTTTTTTAATTTTAATTTTAATGATCTATTTCATTGATAAATGCTTTTTCCCTTGATTTTTTCTTTTATTTTTTAAGATTTGATTTGTTGTTCTTTCTAGCTTCATGAAATAGAAACTTTCAGTCTTTCCTCTTTTCTTACATAAGCAATTGCATCTATAATTTTCCCCCATCAGCACTATCTTGACTGTGTCTCAATGTTCCTTTAAAAAAAAATATAAATTTGTTCTTTTTAGATATACATGACAATAGAATGTATTTTGACATATTATGCATACATGGAGTATAACTTATTTAAATTAGGATCCCATTCTTGTGGTTGAATATGATGCAAAGTTACACAGTGCTCTTTTTGTGTTGTACATTCACTATCCTTTAAGCTAAAATATTTTTAGAAAACGTTTCAATTTCCATCTGAAATTGTTTTAATTCCTTTTTTTGCTCCTAATTTTTCTTTCCTACATTTGACAAAGTATTAATAAAGTACTGTTTGTAAGTCACATTCTTTTGCTTACAGAATTTAGTTTATTATAATAAAATCGTCATGATTTTTCTAGATGAAAGGCCAATGAAAAATTTATTGCCAGTTATCACAGGATAAGCAGTATACATTTTATACTATGAATGATTGATATTTTTGACTTGTCAGAAAAGTTTTACTGACATTGGGGATGTTTTTTTCTTTTCTCTTTTTAATATTTTGGAAAAACCCTTCCACTAAATGTTATAAGGCAGCCAGTGTTAATATAAATATATTTTTCCATTATGAGCATGAATTTTTAACAATACTTTTCAATATATTTGTATATATTAGGCTGCTAGGGCTGACAGAATGAAATACCACAGACTGGGTGGCTTAACCAACTGAATTCATTTTTTCACAATTTTGCAAGCTGAAAGAATAAGATCATGTGGCAGCAAGGCTGGTTTCTGGTGAGGTCTCTCTGGCTTTCAGGGAACCACTTTTTGGTGTGTCCTTACATAACCTTCCCTCTGTGTACACACACTCCTGTTCTGACACTAGTCTTACTTGATTAGGGTTCCACTCTAAAGGCTTCATTTAGCCTTAATTATGTTATGTTTTTTAAAGTTCTGTCTCTAAATGCATTGGGGCTGAGACTTGAATACATGAATTTTGCAGGGATACAAATCAGTCCATAATATATATTCTTATATTTATTAGTGTGGAATGGAATCACTATTTTATTAACATAGGAACATAGCCTATAATGCAATAAAATTTTGTTGAGATAGTATATATGATCTATATAACTTGGTTGAGAAGAAGACTAATAATAGAGCACATAAATAAGGGGATCTGCTCAGATTTTCATTTTACTTCATCAAGATCAAAATGTAAAAATAAAAAATCCATTAGAAGTAATCATTTTAGCTTTCCCTTTTGACTACCTAGCAGAAGTGATGTACTGAATGAAATGTGTTCAAAACAGCTTAAATGCATGTTTGGGAATGTGAAAAAAAAAACCAAAAACTCAAATTCAGAAAAATATTGAGTACTGAATTCAGCATGTGTCCTGAGAATATTGGCTGTCCACTGAGGCTTTTTCTGATTTTGATTGATTTCGAGATACTCTTTCACTGTGTAAATCAGGATCCTTTGAGAGGTGATGTCTCAGTGGTGACCTAGGGAAATACATTTTACAGGAAATGTGGAGGGAAAATGTGGCTGGAATATTCTTGGCTTGGGGTGAAATGGGAAAAGAAAATGTTACTCCAATGCATTTCTAGCCGAGGGCATGGATTCACATTTGAGACTAAATGTTTGCATCTCCCCCTGCCTCTTAATTCATGTTGAAATCTTAGGGCCAATGCAATGGTAGTAGGACATGGTGCCTCCTGAAAGTGATTAGGTCATTAGGCCAAAACCTTAATGAATATGGGAATAGTGTCCTTCCAAAAGAGACCCAGAAAGTTCCTTTGCCCCTTGGACCATGCAAGAAAATACTACAGGAAAGCTGGCTCTCCTCACACAGTGAAGCTGGTGGTGCTTTGATATTGCCAGCCTCCAGAACTGTGAAAAATAATTTCTGCTGTTTTTAAACCAGCCAGTTGATAGTACTTTGTTTTACTGGCCTAAATTGACTATGACACGTATTTAACTGTAAATACAGTTTAAATTGGTGTTAGGTCAGATATACCTGCAGGTATCTGTGAGAACCAAATGCAAATCCTTTCTAGAGAAAAACAAATTGGGCTGGGGATATAGCTCAGTTGGTAGAGTGCTTGCCTTGCAAGCACAAGGCCCTGGGTTTAATCCCCAGCACTGCAAAAAAAAAAAAAAAAAAAAAAAAAAAAAAAAAGAGAGAGAAAAACAAGTTTTCATCTAGACCTCAAAAACTTACCACAGATAAAGCTGCAGGATTATGAAGAAAATTGAAAAATGCTAAGTCACAGAAAAGTAAAAGCATCAGCTAGAACAGCAAACAGAAGAACCTGGGCAGCATGAATGGCAGGTATTAGAAATAAGAGAGACAAAATAGGAAATGTTTATACTTGGAATAAAATAAAGTAACAAAGTAAGGCACAAGACAGTAAAAATTTGACAAAATCATTTCAAGAAAACAATTAAAACTTCAATATTAGAAAATATTATATACCATAATTGATCTTAGAAATTAAATGAATTGTTAAAATTCAGAGTAGCACAGATGAACAGAATATGAGTGATTTGAAAACAAATCTGAAGAATATTGTCACTGGCTCTTTGCGGTACAAAATCCGTGGATATTTGTCACCGCTTGCAGCAACAACTTGCACGGGTCTTATGGATGATGGAGTGGAAACTGAGCTACTTCTATCTTTCTCTTTAGTGCACTGCTTTCTTGCTTGTTTGTTTATAGAGTATAGAGGAAATGAGGTTTACTTGCTTTGAGAGGAGAGAGAGACTTTGCTTATCAGAGAGAAAGAGAGACTTTGCTTAAGAGAGACTTTGAGAGAAGGACAGGCTTTGCTTAGAGCTTAGAGGCAGAGAGACTTGCTGCGCCTCACTTAAGGTCTGCTTCTTCTTTACTGGTGCGTCCTGCATCCTGTGAACTAAGGGTACGTCTACCTAAGGTGTTTTAGTGATGCGTCTCAGTTCTCCGTTCTGTGATCTGCCTTCTGCCGCTGCCCCTACTCGCTGCTGCGTGTGTTTCCCTCTAGCTGCTGCTGCGTGTTTTTCCCTCTGGCTGCTGCCGCGCGTGTCTTTCTTCTGGCTTTTCTGCTAATGGCTGCTGTGTCCCTATCTTGCTCCGCCTATGCTTATATCACCTCCAGGAGGCGGAGAGCAGGGCCATGCCTCTTATGCAAAGATCAGGCACAATTAGGAGTGCTTGAGAACACATGCGCATACATTGTGTGCTTGGACGATAAAATCACCTGAGTGTGCTTATGTCAATTAACCTCCTCGCTGAGATGTGATCAACATGGCACAGCCCCCAACAAATATGCTTACAGGTATAATAATATTGGAAAAAATTACTTGGAAGGGAAAAGCATTACTAATAATAAGTCCTATATATATTATATAGATTAAAGATGCAAATCATCAAAAGATATAACTATTTCTTATATGAAATTTTTATGTAACTGAAAATACAGCTTTAACATATACATAAGAAATAATCAGAAGTGCAAAATATGAATTGATAAATTTACAATTTTTATGGGACATAGTAACCCACCTTTCTTAGTCAACAGACAAATAAAATATCAATATAAATACAGATAATTTTAGCAAACTAATTAAACTACTAGAGTTAATAGATATATAGTATCTGTATATTATCATGTAACTAGTATTTGGAGAATAGTCTATCATGACACAAGTCTAAACTTCTATTAAATATTTGTTGTTATACATGCCAAATTGTCTCACCTCAAATAATCAGGTTAGTATCAATGAAGCAAAATACACAATGATACTTATTTGATTATCAATAAATACTCCTCTAAATAATGCATAGGTCAAAGAAGAAACTATACTGGTAAATAGACATAATTAAATAATCAAGAAAATACTACATAATAAAATTATAAGTTGCAACTAGAGCATTATCCCAATCAGGGATTAGTAATTTAATAACTTGCAAAGGATGAGAGGATAAATATTTTGTGAGCTCTGTGTGATCTCTTTTCCATATTCCTCTCCATTTTGTATTTAGAAACCTTTAAAAATGTAAAAATCATTTATAGATTTGAGGCCACAAAATATGACTGGATTTGGCCCACAGGTTGTAGTTTGCCAATCTGATTTAGTGGTTATACATACAGCTTTAATTTTTATAGTACAAAATGGAAATACTGAAATTTGCTGAATTCAGCATCTAAATAATTAAAGAAAGGACAAATCATAAAAGAGAATTAAATTGTACAGATAAGATTAATTTGAATTGAAAATACATTCAACAAAAGGATTGGTATATCCAAAAGATTGTTCATTTTATTGACTAATAAAATTGAATTGGTATATGAGTCTGTTTAATTTTATCAAAATGACAAAGTAGAAAATGAAAAATAATATTTGATGGAAATATATCCTGATTTACATTTAATCCCAAATGTGCTGCAATTGTAGAATAGACTATAATCTGGGTATTAGATAACATAATTATGTATGAATTATTGTGAAAAAGAACACTTTACACATAGCTCAATATATAATCCAATCTGAAGTGCTTCTAATATAGGTAGGCATTATAATCATATTAAATTATTGTTTTGGCTTAATTTTAAGAAATATTATTAACATTGAAGAAATGCTTTATCAAATTGCCAAAATTTCCTAAAAACAAGCCGAAGGCAACTTACATTTTTTTAACATAGCACATTTTCTGTATAGATATTGTTTTTGTGCCATAAGAAAGGAACTGAACTAGGTACTTTGTAGGTAGTGAAAAAGATTTCAACATGGTTATTAATCTCATGGTGTTTATGAGCCATTAAATATCTAAACATAAACTTAGAATATAGTTTCAAAAAGTAAAAAGTATTAAGAAGGAAAAGTCAAGGTGTTATATGAAAGAAAAACAGAATGGCACCAAACTTCACTGAAGAGCAATCAGAGGTTCCTCGTTTGTGGACTGTTGGAGGCTAGTGTTTGAATGATGTTGTGATGGGAGAAGAGGGGATTTGTTCTGTAAAGCAGGAGATAGATCACATTGACCTTGAAGGCCTTGGCGAAGACCTAGGAGTATATTCTTAATATAGTAATGAGAAGTAATAAAATGTTCTTACCATTTGAAAACTCAGTCTAGATGCTGGATGGAGATTCGTTTAATAGGGACATGTATGGAATTAGGGAGTGTTGTGTGAAGACTCTGACCCGGGAAACAGATTTGGGTTTCTTCAGCAGGCGGAAGAAGATGAAGGACAATGGTTAAGATAGTAGACATGCTTTGCTCAGTGATGGCCACAGCCATTAGTCAGCACTCTACTTCAGCCCAAGCAAGTTTCATTTTAGCACCTCCTCCTTGTCCATTTCCTTAGTTCCATTTTATATGCAGGTCAAACAAAGAAGGCGCACTACCAACAGGTTACCTAAGGGGGAGGGGCATGCTCACAAGTTAATGTTTCTGTCCTTGAGTCTATACCCTGAATCACAGTGTTTCTGGTCTGGACGAACCATAAACTAGCCAGTTCCCAGCTCTGACTACACTAAAAAGATATCATAGCCTGCTGGAAGTCTCAAGGAAGGAGCCTAACTACAGCCATTTTGGTGCCTGCCCCAGCAGGGAGACCAATGGGAAACTAGAGATCAGGTGAGCCTGGCTGGGGACCATGTTGCAGCAGAGGAGATGTTGAGATATGGACAGGTTTAGGACATAATCTGAGAGAGAACTGACATGGTTTTGTAGATATGCTATAGGAAGGTAAGGAAATTCTTACCCAGTGGTTTCTATTTCTCACAAAACTGAGACAAGTTCAGGAACTGAAAGTGATAAAGGCAATGGTTCTTTAACCTCAGCTACACTTTGGAACCATCCAAGCAGTTTAAAGACACATTAAACTTTGCCTAACCCCTAAAGATTGATTTACTCAATCTGGGGTAGGGATCAGGCAGCTTTAAAGTATCCCCAATAATCTCCTAGGGGCTAGGGTAGACAACCATTTGAGGCAGAAGTGAAATTTGAAGTATATTTGATGTGGGCTGTCACAAATTTAAAGGGCTAAACCCTTTCCCTAGTTTCAAGAATCAGGAACTGAACAAGGATATTGTTTATTCAGGGGTGTTGTGAGGCAGAGTCAAATGAGGAGTTACAGAGCATGATTACCATCATGAGTAGTGCAGTCTAAGCTGGAGGGAGGGAAGATGCCAGTAAGTGATGAGCTCGGAGAAAGTGTCACTAAGTGTGGTCTCAGGTAGTTCAGAAAATGACTTAATAAGGAGGACTAGTGGGTGGTCAATCCTGCTTGCTTAATTCTAAAGGAATTGGGGACTTGAGGGAGAAAGGAAGTTTGGTCTAGGAGTGACCAGAGGAGCAACCTAGACACCTACTTATCTCAGGGACAGAAAATAACAGGCATAGTGACTTAGAAGAAAAGAGTGCCCTTGAGGCATGTCTATCAATTAAAGCAGAAAGGGAATGCAGATATTTGGGGCTAAAAGGGATTTTTGCCTTATGTATGTTAGTTGTTACTTTCATCATCATTATTATTCTGAGGTGCTTCCTAAGGAAAATTTATGCAAGGCACCAGTGCACATTTACAAGTACCTGCATTCTCTTATTCACTGGGAAATTGGAAATTAGTGGAAAGTCCAGAATCCATCATACTTAATAAAGTATCTACCAATAAGACTAAGAAGTAGAGCAAATCCTTTAGCAATTCTTTGGGACATAATTTGTGTTGTGGGTATAGGATAATATCAGGAACCTATGTGACTGGTCATTGATTTAATTCTGTATATCAAAATGACTAAAAAGTATGTGTGCTGAAATCATATTGCTTGGAGTCAAGTTACAGCTCTGCCACTTAACAAGCCATGTTAGTTTGAGCAAGTTACTTCTTTTCTGTGTCTCAGTTTCTTTAATTGTGAAGAGAGAGCAGTAGTTTCCACTTCATAGGGAGCTATGTGAAGGTCTTAGAATACCAAGTGGCACTTGTAAATATTCAATATATGTTCATTACTTTATGCACATGTACACAATAACATGTATAAAAGCATTAAAAATCTTAAAACATTAAAAAAACATATTATATGACACCGGTGACCTATTTTAAAACCTTGAACACTTTCCTGTTATTCTTTGAATTAAATCAAACTCCTTCCTGTGATCTGACTCCTTCCTACTTTGCCAGCTCATCTCTACCATTCTCCCGCTTACCATCTCTGAAGGTCAGTGCTCCAATTTCTCCCAGCCATTGGCATTTGCAAAGGTTTATGCTCCACAGAACTAATACTCCTCTGTGGGGTTCATTTGTGATCATAACATCTCTGGTGCATTCAATTGAGCTTCAATTGCCCTTTTTCTTAATGCTCCACGTTTGAAAATAAGAAGAAACACCCCTGGCCCCACATAAAAAAAAAAAAAAAAAAAATCACAGCTTGAAGTATGTAAAGTTCTCAGAAGCAGAATAAAACACTTCAGTATTTAAAAGTTAATCAGCATTTTAATTACTGAGCTTTAAGCTTTTCTTTTAAAAGGAGAAGCAAAACACATTCATGCTGACAAACCAAGTTTGAGTCTGATGTTACTTGAAATGTCAATTAAAAACCCTTGAAAGGGAAATCAGAAGCAGTGCAATAATAACATAGTAAGAAGAGAGGAATTCCCTGGTAGTTAGACCTTTATATGATGACCTGCACTAGTGCAGGGTTGGGGATTCCCGGGTCCCCAGAGAAAAAAGGTGGGGTTTTACAGGAGGACTCTAAGGAGCAGTAGTCAGACTGTCAGGCTGTGCTGCCAGCAGAGCCTTTTGTTTCTGGCATGCTAGGAAGCAAGGCTGGCTGCAAAGGTGAAGTGACATAAGCTCACAGAAATGAGAGCTTTGATTAAACTATTATTCTAAATAAAGCTGCCATTACTCCTTCAAAACCCAAAGTTGAAGTTCAGGGTGGAGAAGAACCCAAGTAATCCCCCTTTTCCCTTGCCATCCTCAAATAATGGCTTGTTTAAAATACCATCTTTTTTTTGAAGTTTTGACAGTTCTCAACCCAGCAGGCAGTTTGTTTCTTGTCAGTTCCCCAACCCTTTTCTGGCAATCTGAACTATTTCATCGTGAGCTCTGTTCTGCTAGTAAGTCTTGACTTGAAAATTCTTCAGGGTCATAGAGGCCCAAGTATTTTCAGTGTTAACGACAGAGATTGTGAAATGAAAAATAATCTATTTTCTTTTCTCAAGCAGTGGAAATATCCTAGGGCTGTTCATTATTTTGTACTTTGTTGATCAATTTTTCATACGTAGCCGATTTAGCCAACTTGTTAATCCATTTTCCTTCAGGAAACTCAGCCATGGTCCTTCATTTACATACAGTAATGTTGGCTCTGTCATTCCACTTACACTAATCTATTTCATAACCCATAAAAACATTTGACAGGGCTGAGGCATCTTCCAGAAAGCAGAAAAGCATAAACGCAGGCAGGTTTTTGCTGGTTTACAAAGGGTCAGTCTGAAATCTTAGTTTCTGCGATCCTTTCACATCACCTAATCATAATGTTGATTTTTCATAAGGAAACAAACAATATAAATTTCTCTTAGCTTCAGATGATTTAAAGACACAGGGTTGAAGAGATAAAAGGGAAGATAAATAACAAGAAACACAGTATCAGAAACGTTTCAGGAAATATAGAAGCAATCTTAGCAATGAACTAGCAGACCAGCTCATTTTGCAGATAAGTCTCACCCAGTTAATAATGGGTTCAAGCTGGATGTGGTGGTGCACTCTGGCAATCCCAGGGATCCAGGAGGTTGAGACAAGAGGATTGCAAGTTCTAGACCAGCCTCAGCAGCTTAGTGAGACTCTGCCTCAAAATAAAACAAAGACTGGGGGTACAGTTAGTGGTAAAGCACTTCTGGGTTCAATTCTCTTCTAACTCACAGGCTAGTATTCTTGGTTTCTCTACTACTAGCTACTGGTCAATAAATGCGTCAAAGAACTACTATCAGCTGTAATTGATCTATGTATCCTTATCATTTAAAGTAAACCAAAGCAGGACTGGGATTCAGTTCAGTGGTAAAGTGTTTGCCTCACATATGAGAAACTCTGGATTTGATCCCCAGCACCAAAAAGCAGACAAACAAACAAAAACAAACAAATAAACTCAACTAACCAAGCATAAATTAATGACTTCCACTGTCATGTTCTAATAACATCTTGAAAATAGTTGTGATACATTCCATGTTTAAGCTATTTTTTGTGTGTATCTATTGTCCTAACTATATTGTTCCCAAGGCAAGACCCATTTTAATCCTTTTAATATTCTTAGAGCTTGTATACTTTCTGGCAGGAAGACTAGCTCAATAAATATTTATTGAACTGATATAAATCTCATATCTATTGCAATAGAAAAAAAGCTAAATCTCAGGCCATGGCCATGGTAGGTATTTCAGAGAGTTTTTCCAGTTACTATCTTGTGCTGTTGACTGAAGTTGTAGCAAGGCTCTTCACGTCTGCAGCTCTTTCTTACTTAAGTAAAAAGATGTCACAGGCAAAAAGTGTTTTTCTGAACTAACCACTCAAGATCTCAGTTTCAGAAACAAAATAAAACAAAAACCCTACAAAACTTATAAATTATTAAGTGATTGCACTTTGGCTTTATAGAGTATGTTTCATCTCAGGAACTCCCTGTGCTTTTGGAGAATCAACTCCTTTATCTTGACAACACTTTGGAAGTGGATAGGGGGTAGTATTATTTTGCTGATGGAAAAAATGAGGCTCAGTGGGGTTAAATGATTTGCTTGGGGTCACACTGGGCTCATTCTGTGTTTGTTATTTGTTTAGAAGTTGCTTCTGAAAAGCATTGCAGCTCCACTGTAGAGAAGCTATTAAGTAGTCATGGGTTGGAATCTCTCCTTGGGATTTCCTATGTACAGGAGAAACTAGGATGTTAGTTATGTGTTAGGCCTGGCACTTTGCCTTCTACATTTTAATGAAAACTTCAGTTAGTGAGAGACAGACACCAGAACAATTGTGCTTTTCTGATCCTGGTCCCCTTCACCTTTGACCTCTCCCCTAACAGCTGGAGCTCTTTGCCCTCTGCCCTAAATTCTTTTGTTTTCAAAGCTGCCATATGTAATATACATATATATTCTTACAGAAAAAGTTTGAGTGTTGAAATTATTGTCTAAAGCACATTCTCAAAGCTTTCCTCCAGATGTTCTTCCAATGAGAATATTTCTGACCTTTAAATACTTCACTGTTAGAGCAGATATTATTGATTGCTGAAAAATTCTCATAAGACAACCCCATTATACCTACATCCATCAGTGGTATATTAAAATTCTGTTGACTTCAATTCAAAGTTTACTGAATTGTTGTCCTGTACAATACCATCAATTATGGTAACACAAAACATTAGTACATGACTTAGCAGAATAAACAGCACCATTGTAAACATGATTTCATTTGATCCTCCTGGTAGTTTTGGGAAATGGATTTCAACATTTCGACTTACAGATAAAAAAGGTCAAACTCAGAGAGTTGGCCAAGCTCACATGGAGAGCAAGTAATATGTAGCAAGGCTAGGATCTGAACCCTAGTTTTTGGATTATCAGCTAATTTATCATTTATTGTCATTATCATTATTATCATTCGTCTCATAGGTTTCCTTCCAGGAATTTTACAGTTTCAGGTCTTATGTTTAAATCTTTAATCCATTTTGAGTTGATTTTTTTGTGTATTGGATGAGATGAATGTTTAATTTCCTTTTTTTGCATATGGGAAGCCAGTTTTCCCAATATCAGTTATTGAAGAAACTGTCATTTCCCCATTGTATATTCTTGTCCCACTTGTCACATTTCAATTTATTATGAATGTGTGGTTTATTTCTGGGTTCTTTATTCTGTTCCAGTGGTTGATATGTCTGTTTTTGTGCCAGTACTACACTATTTTGATGACTTTAATTTCATAATTTATTTTGAAGTCAGGAAAGGTGATACCTTTCTACTTTGTTTTTCATGCTCAAGATTGTTTTGCATATTTGCAAGTCTCTTGTGACACCCTATTAATTTTAAGATTGTTTTTATTATTTCTCTAAGAAATGCCATTGGAGTTTTTTTTCTCATTTTTTTATTTGTGCATTATAGTAATACATCATGATGGGATGACTTGTTACATACTCCTACATATGCACCACATAATAATACAATTTGGCCTATGTCAACTCCCCAGCACTTTCCCTCTTCCTTCTTACTCTTACCCCTGAACCCTTTTCTCTAATGATCTCCCTTTGTTTTCATGAGATCCACCCCTCCCTGCCATTGGAGTTTTGGTAGGGATTGATTTGAAGTAGTGTGGGTATTCTGAAAATATTATTTCAGTTCATAAACAGAAGGTATCTCTTCCTTTGTAGGCTTTTTAATTTCTTACATTGATTTTTTAATAGTTTTCAGTACATAACTATTTTAGCATTTTAGTTAAGCTTATACCTAAATATTTTATTCTTTTTAAAATTATTTTAATTGGTTCTTTTTAGTTACATATGACAACAGAATCTATTTTGGTATAATTATACAAGCACAGACTACATCTTACTCTAGTTAGAGTCGCATTCTTATGGCTGTATATACTATTGAGATTCACTGTGTTGTTTTAATATATGTACATGGGAAAACTATGTCAGATTCATTCTGCTGTCTTACCTTTGCTTATCTTCTCTCTCTCTTCCCTTTATTCCCCATTGTCTAATCTAGTACATTTCTAATCTTGCCCTTCCTTATTGTAGGTTAGCTTCCACCTATCAGAGAAAACATTTAACCTTTGGTTTTTTGGGACTGGCTTACTCCACTTAACAATGATAAGTCTCCTGATTCATCCATTTGCTGTCAAATGTCAGAGTCATTTTTCTTTATGGCTGACTAATAATCCATTGTGTTATGTACAGTATTTTCTTTCCATTATCTATTGAAGGGCACCTGGGTTGGTTCCACAGCTTACCTATTGTGAATTGAACTGCTATAAATATTGATGTGTCTGCATCACTGTGGTATTGGTATTTTAACTCTACATTTTATTCTTTTTGATGTTATTATAAATGATAGTTTTCTTGATTTTGTTTTTTGATATTTCATTGATGTAAAGAAACATTACTTTTTTTTTATGCTGCGCTTTTGTGTCTTTGACACAACAAACTTGATCTTTGTTTGAGAAGATGCAGTGTATATTTTCTCAGGATAGGTCCTATGCTGAAGAAGCTACTGAAGCTCTGAAACAGTGTTAAATTGTAGAGACTGTTAGATTGAATCGGTTGAGAAAGGAGCAATACCACCAGCTCTGTTTTTCCTCATCTGTTCTGGGAATCCCATTACATGGTGGAACTCAAGTTCTGAAAGCAGCAATCCTCACTGAAGTACCAGGGGATAGAAATTTCATTGTTAAAGACTTTAAACATTAAGGAAGGCAACTGTGGGGGCTGGTGATGTAGCACAAAGCCCTGGGTTCAATCCTCAGCACCACAAGGAAAAAAAAATAATATGCAGGAAGGCAACTGTAGTGAGTTTCAAGTGCCAGAGTAGAATAAAGAAAAAGAACGTTCACAATATGATTTCTTATATAACTTATACCATAGTTTGGAGAATGAAGGGGAAGATGTCTACTAGAATTCTGGGTCATAAGTGAGACTGAGAAACCTCATGATAATTCATATGGATCATTACAAACAGAGTAATTTTCTTATGACTTCATGAAAATTGTTAGACAAAGAAATTGAACCACTGTGGTAAGATCAGATATAAATAATGCTCCTATAGATGTAAAGATATTTATCAAAATACTAGCAAACCAAGTCATCCAAGTTGTATGATACAAATATCATACAACATAACCAAAAAGGATTTATTATAGGAATATAAGGTTGGATTACCATCCCCAAATCAATGATTATAGTATTCTACATCAGTAAAGGTAAAAATCACCTCAGTAGAAGATGCAGAATAATCCAACATCCTTTTGTGATTAAAAAGACACACACACACAAAAACCAAAACAAAACAAAACAAACAAACAAAAAAAACCCCTCAAGAAATAAGAAATAACAGGGAACTTACTCAACCTAAAGGCATCTACAAAATTCCCATAATTAACATCATATTTAATGGTAGAAGACTGAACACTTTCCCCTAATGTCAGAAACAAAATATGATGCTCATTCTTGTCATTATCATTCAACACTGAACTGAAGGTTCTAGATGGGAAAGTTTGTTAAAACAATGATGTAAATGCAGCTCCATTAAAATGAAAGAAATAAAACTGCTTACTTTTAGTTTTGCCAAGGACATGATTTGTAGAGTTTATATATAGAAAATTCTATATGGTTCACTGAAATATACTGAAACTGAAAAAGAAAAAAAAAGGGTTTAGCAAAGTTGTAGGGCACAAGACAATTATCTCCAATCAATTGTAATTGTATATAACATGCAATAATAAGTCGTCTGAAGATAAAATGAGTTCCTTTATCATAGTGTGAAAGTAATATTACAAGTAGAAATAAATTTAACAAAAGTCATGCTACGCTTATGCTCTGAAAACTATAAAACATTTTTGAGAGAAATAAAAGATTACCTAAATAAATGGAAACATGTCTTTGTGCATGGATTAGAAGATACCACCAATGGAAATACTTCTTGTTTTGGGATGAATTTGTGACCCTCTTGAAAGATAAGTTTGCTTTCTAATAAATACCCTTTATTTGAATTATCACTTTATTTGGGAAAAAGCTCTTTACACATGTAATTAAGTAAAAGATCTTGAGATCAAGAGATTGTCCTGAATTTCCTAGGTGAGCCCTAAACTCAAAGACACATATCCTTAAAAGAAGCAGAGGGAGACTTAACAAAGAAAGAAGAGGACACAGGCCTGTGATAATAGGGATAGTGGTTGGAGTGATATAACCACATGTCAAGGAATGCTGATAGCTACCAATAGCTGAAAGAGGCAGAGAACAGATATTCCTTTGAGACACTAGTGCGACTCTGCTGATGCCTTGATCCTCAATTTTAGAATTCTGGCCTTTGGGACTTTGAGAAAATAAATTTTTATTGTTTTAAATCACCATATTTGTGGTAATTTGTTATGGTAGACACAGGAAATGAATATATTCCCCAGGTTACAGATTCAATATGCACCTATTTAAATCCCAGCTGACTTCGTTTTATAGGAATTGACAAACTGATCCAAAAATTTATATAGAAATGCAAGGAACCAAAAATAACCAAAACGATCTTGGAAAAAACACAGTTGGAACACATACTTCTCACTACAGAGCAAGAGTAATTAAAACATTGTGGTATTGACATAATGTTAGGCACATAGGTCAATGGAATGAATTAAGAGTCCAAAATAAATTCCTACATTTATTTTGAATTGATTTTAGAGAAGGTTTCCAAAAACAATTCAGTAGAAAAAGAACAGTCTTCCAAAAGTGGTGCTGGGGCAACTGAATTTCCACATGTAAAAGAATGAATTTAGATCCCTACTCCATACTATATATAGAAATTAATTAGAAGTAGATCATCTGCCTAAAGTAAGAGCGAGAATTACAAAACTCTTAGAAGAATACTTAGGAGGAAATCTTTGTTTATCTGGGGTTAAAACAGGGTTCCTCAGCTATGATATCAAAGACCATGTGACAAAAGAAAAAATAAGTTTGACTTCATTAGAAGTCAAAATGTATGTGCTTCAAAGGATACAACTGAATCAGAAAAGCTACAAAAGGAGCAAGAAAACAATATTCCTAATTCATACATCTGCTGTGGGTAAAGAAGCCCTTCCCACATTCTACCATTTTTGGCCAAATCACCTGCTCAAGACGCCTACCCACTCCAATAAACTTTAACCAAGTCCGTGTACTAGCTCACAGATCCTGATATTTTCTTCATAAACACCAGTCTTCTCCTTTCATCACTTCTTCAACTACTAGGCTATTCATGATAATGCTGATCAGTTCACACTCTTGACAACACCCCCAATTCCCTAGCTTCCAGACTTTTTGGTTTTGCCTTCTTATAAGGAGTGAGTGTTTGAGGAACCTAACAATATATCATTGCCATATCTGCATATTTAACGAGGTACAAAAACAATCTAAGAATCCTGCCAAAATCAAAAATCTGATTCAGGAGATCTGAGGTGGGCCTGAAGTTCTATATTTTTAGTAAGCTCCCAGATGAGGCCACAGAACATACCTTGAGTTCCAAGAGCACTTGGTGAAAAAAATCAAATGAGATAGTTTGGAACAGCTATAAAATTAGTCCCCTTTCTTTTAACCTTAACCCTAACCCTAACCTTGACCCTGCCTAATGATTCTGTCCTCTCTCTGTAGAAACTTGCTTTCCAGTATCCTGTGTTGATTATTTGAAAGTCGCTTCAATCATACCTTTTGTGCGCCCTGTCTTTTTTTAGCCAACCACTTTTCTTCATGTATCTCTAGAAAGAGTGGATCTTTACCTTATTGCCCATTAGAGTTACCAGCAGATTCAAAAAGTTCCCATGTCTAGGTCACATTCCAGAACAAATAAATTGGTGTATTCAAGACAGGGTGTTCGCTTTTAAAACTAGCCAGGTGAAACCAAAGTTGTGGCCAAATTTGAGAGTTTCCTATCTAGAATGTAATCATCTTCCAACTACTAAACATTAAAATTGTGTGCAACCACCCCAGCTTAAATTCCTTTTTACTTAAGACCATATCCTTTATTTGTGTGCTTATTTGTATTTCTTCCCATTTTCTCAGCATTCATTATTATTTCTTAAACATTGCCTGGCCCTTTTCAGTCTTGAAATAAACAAACAAACAAATAAAATTGTAATGCATGAACTATGTAGCAATGATTAAGAGTGAGAAACTTCTTAAAACATTGAAAATTATTTACAGATTGGACAGTTTTACTTCTGGTTGATTGTGATCTCATAATGACTTCAATAAAATTAAGGACATGAGGGTAACCTAATATTGAATTGAAAATTTCACATTTCTGTGTTTTTTTGTAGATAAATTCAGTGGATTGTCATTTTTAGTGCTGCTAGCTATGCTAATCTGCAGAAACAGTGTGTTTCTCCCTGTGTAGTGCCTATTAGAACATTCATTGTTGACAAGGACACTTGCATTATTTTCAGCCCATTTTTATATTTCTTGTTATCTCTCTCTTTGAATTTACTAGAGGGTAGAATGAGTTGACATTTAAGATACTAAACCATCTTTGTAAATAGTCCTTATATAAAAGAGGACTCATGGAAGCATAGGTTGAGAAATTATTTAGAAAAGAATGATATTTCTCTATGTAAGTTTATTTCTCCATCTGTCTTTTAAAGAGGGAGAGAACATTTTACAAAAACATTTCAATGCTACCAAATATTTTGAGCTTCAGACTACTAGAGAGATGTGAATGATCCTTTTTGCCCCAAGTGACTTGTTTCAGGACAAAACATATACAAATGCCCATGGATGAGTGTGTCTACATGAATGGAAATCTGTAGGCAATGAAATTTTCCTCTAAAACGGCTTCATTCTGAAGCATCGGAGACCTTTTTTAGTTAGGTAAGGAATAGCATAGAGAGGAAGTTGGGTATTATCCTGTGGTTCTTATAATAGAAACTTGGACAAACTGGCTAAGAATGGCCACCCTGCTGCCCAGGACATTTTAATAACTCAGATGAAAATAAATATTTTCAGGGGAGACTCTTCAACACTAAGAATTTTGGCACCAGCTCATTCTTCACCCCACACAGGACATTATATAGATGTTCTTGCTTTCATAAACATTTAAAATTGTGTTGGCTTCACATGAGAGAGGAAATTTTTAATGAGTTTCAGTGAACAATAAGGGTAAATAATAATGATCTACACATACTAGTTTTGGGCAAATGCCAATTCTGAATAAATTCATATTCAAGAATGAGTAACAATATCAACCTACATGAAACCTACTCAAGGTTACTGCCACACAGGTGGAGACAGAGAATTCAAGAGGGAGAAAAAAGCACTATTTGAAAAAAAAAAAAGTGTTTTAACTATTGGAAATAGGTAAATTTTAGGTTGTTTTTGTCTTTAAGAAAGTGAACTAAAAGTAGATTTTATAAAATGATATGAAAAAGATATAAGTAAACAGGCTGAGGTACAAAAGAAAGAAAGTCATAGAGGACACAAGAAAACAGACAACTAAAAGTGTAAAAATATAAGAAAATTAGAAAATGAATCAATGAATTAGTAATTGTGTTAAACCAAGGGCAGACTCATAAGAGAGATGTGTACTGTAAGCTTATGAAATGATTGCAGAACCCAGAGGGAAAGGAGAAAGACATTTGGTCTGAGAGGAGATGATTGATGAGGCTGCTCACCTGAAGAACATGGTGAATTCAACTTTGAAACACAGAGTTCGTGATGTCTGGAAAGTTCTGCAGTTGATTGGCCAGCAGGTAGAGAAATATGACCTTAACATAGAGTGAAAATCAGGAGAAAGTCTGACAATGGAGATATAGATTTGAGATCAATGATGTGTAAGACAGGAGGCAGGGATAGCAGTTTCAGCCATCAACTCAAAAAATTTACTTTGTAATTATTTATTGCCCTCATTAGATTGGAAACTTCATGAAGAAAAATGTCTCTTCCATTCACAGTTATGTTTCTGGGACCTAGAAAATAGGGTTAACAAGTGGTTTCAAACACATAATGAAGAGAGAAGAGCAAACCATTGAGAACCTAGGTCTTGACGGAAGGGTTAGGAGAGCAGCTGTTGTACAAGAGGGAAAGAGGCAGCCAGAGTAGTAGCTGGAGATACAAGGAAGAAACACTGTTGTAGAAGTGACAGGAGTAAAAAAAAGTTTCATAAATAACAGCAGACTTATCAGAGTCATATCCTACAGAGAGGTCAAGAGGATGAGAATTATAAAGAGGCCTTTGGTTTGTCAAGAAAAAAGCCACCGGTGTATTCTACATGCTTCAAATCAGTCAGAAGCAGAGTCAGAGAGGAAGAATCAGTCGGTTGCCGCCTTCTGTAGAACAAAGAGGTTTTCTTTAGTTGGTTTTTGGCAAAACATCTAAACCCAAAATGTTTGTGGAGAGAAAGAGAATAGGAATTCTTTAAAAAATTAACTCTAGTGTTTCTTAAATGTAGAAAAATAAATAGCAAAATTCCTTTTAATATTTATTTGTAATACTATTTTAGTGTCTTTATATACCTTAAATGGATAATTTTCTTTTACTTCCGAAAAGAAAAAAAAATATATATATTATATGGTAAGCATTTGAGGTGAGGAAACAGACTTAGAGAGGGTATGGCAGTCCACTTGGTTGTGACTTTGATACTGTGAGGCAGAGCTCAGACTGGGCAAGAGGGACTTCAGACACCTGTCCTGTTTACATTAAGACATTCTTTCTCCTGTCAACCCTCCCAGAAAATAATAGGAGAAGCCCCTGCCACGCTTTTACAGTAGTTATGTATAGGTTAGGAAAACGAAAGTTTTAATTGGGTGAAGATGAAAATAAATACAAATAAAAAATAGTACTAGGATCTTTTGGAAGAAAGGGTTGTAATTTCCCCCCCACTGTTTAAAGAAAATGTAACATTCTATATCTTTCTCTTTCTGTATCTTTTTCTCTGTTTCTCCTCATCCCCTGATTTTCTGCCTCTCTCCCCCAACCACTAGAGGTAATTCCATCCAGAACATTAGATTTTCAGTGTATAAATCAGAGAGTTAAAAATGTGAGGTAGTTAAATAAATTGATGTAAAGGAAGCAGAAAGAATACAAATAGATTTTCAAATCAGACAAGGTGCTGGAGACTGGGGATGATAAAAAAAGTATCCACCCATTGTTTATAATTACTTGAGTGATCTTGACCTTTCATTATCAAAAGATAGTCATGTTATATCTCATTAACAAAATATAGCTCTTCACAAAATCAAAACTAATAAGCCAACAAACAAAAACCAATCGGGAGAACACCTTTGAAAGGGATACATTATATATTTCAAGAAAGCTCATTTTGAGGCAGGCTGCTTTACCAGAGTTAGTGCCACCGTTGTTTTCCCTCCTTGCAAGTGGACATACCATAATGAACACGTTTTGAGATGTGATTGTTACTGTTTGCTTGGTTGACTCACTAGTCTGTAAATGATGTGGTTAAATTGCATTTCTATAAGAAAATTATAAATCATATAGCTCTTGGACCTTTAAGGGAACTTCTGCACAGTTGAACTCAAGCATGCACCATCAAGAATGCTAATATCTGCTCTAACACTTCTGGTTCACAGTTTTAAAATGACAATGTTTGTGACTAGTTTATTCACACATTATTTATAATATTTCTTCCCCTGAAGAAAAATCTTCAAAACTATGTAGCCACTAGTAAAGTAAATGTGTCAATTTATCAAATATTTGTAATCCTAATATGTTATAGAACATTATTAATATTGCTGTTATAGAATGAAAATTAAGAGAAACAATAAAAATGCCAATTAGAAAACATCATTCCTGGAACCAGCATATACCAATATCCAGCTTAATCAGCCTTATAGAATAATTTCTGATTTGAATACATTCCTTTGTCATTTGTAAAATAATAAAATAATGTGATTTTTGAAAAGGCATGAAGATAATTGAGTTCCTAGTATTTCTTGGAGTTAGAAGGAAGCTAGAAATCATACTTGCTTTATTTCCTTATATGTCCAAAGCCCTTTTTCCATATGACAGATATTATACTATTCTCCAGAATTACCCCATTGTGTGGTTGCAGGATTTAGGCTTAATTCTAGAACTCTCCCTGTTCCTAATTTTAGATTCTCTTTATTACAGGCAGAAAGGAATTTCTATTAATAAAATATCTAGCAACTGGTAGACTGATGACCTCTCAGGCATTTAATAGAAGGCATTCCCACATTGGATAGATATTGAAATACATATAGTTTAAGTATTATAATTTTTGTGCATAATGTACAGTAACACATTAATTAATAAGATTTCACAACAGAATTTCACTTGAGAGCACAACCAGTAGAATGTGTTTTCAAGGAACTGCTGAAGGCAGTTGTGGGGGCTCGCTAAGTATGCCCGAAAGCTAAGGGCAGGTCTTCAAGAAGGGAAGCTGTTCAACAATTTCTCCAGAACACTGGGAGCATGAGCTGAAGCTTGACATCTCCGTGAATTTTAGGGTCTATGAACAAGTGTGTGTGAATCACAGTTCCGACAGCTACTTTTCAGATACTTTGTCTTGGCAGTTTGTAGATTTTTATTATGTTTTCCTCAATAAATACTGACTAAATCTTGTTGCAATTTATAGACTTTAACATATGGTGTTGGCATATTCTGTCTACTTAGGAAATACAGCAAATAAATTAGTGAAATTAGACTTTTGGCACAAAGCTTCTACAAGTATATGACTGCGGATCTGCTGTACTGGGTGTTGCTATTGCCTTATAAGTTGATTCTGGACAGCTCCAAAGAAAGATCAATAAAATCATTGAGACAGTGAGAGCTATAGTAGTGAGTGGCAGTGGGTAAACACATTTATACTGATCAGAAAAATCATGATTTGGCAGTAACAGACTTCTGCTTCATTGGTTTGTGTTTCCTTAAACTAACTGCAGAGGAGAGATACAGAGTGAGTTAAAAATCAGAATGCTTTCAAAATAAGTATTAAAAGTAGCTAACAATTAAATTTGGAGAAAGAGGTTTCAGGGCAACTAAAAGATCCATTTTGAGTTTAAAAGTAAATATATTCTGTCTATAATTCAAGTCATACTTAAATATTTGGGCTTTAATTTTCTAGCATCCTAAAGATATATGCATTTCTATTTGATTTATAGGTATTTGGAAAACATGATGAAAATAGTTCAAATGAGAGATTCTGGGATAGAATCAGATGGAATAGTCAAAAAGCATTTCTGCTAAGATATTAGAAAGTTAATGAGGAGAGATCATAAATTTCTGTAGCCATTTAAATTTGTAAAATAAATGTTTTATGTAAGTGTTTCTGCTATGAAGCTAAGAAATATTTTGAAATTAAAAATTTAAACCCACATTAAGACAAATTTATTATATATTATATTATATTTTAATATTTTATATGCGTTGATAATGGTTGAAGAAAAATCTAAATGTGTGCATCTGTGAGCAGACTGCCAAAGGGTAAGGTGGAATCAAAAAGATGGTTCTTAATGCCTATTCATGTGCAAAATGATGACTAATTTACTAATATAAATGACACACATGATATTTCAAATCCCAGAATTTTGAATTTCAGTGGAGCAATAAAGTTAGTTCTAATATATTCTGAATTAAATTGTCTGAAATCTATTTGAAAAAAATATGTGTGCTTCAAAATTAGGGTTTTACATAGATGTTTATATGCTTTGTATAGGAGACAGATTACTTTTGTCATTTAATACCCAAAGAGGGAGAATATCTGGTTACAATAATGGTTAAGATGTCATGTTTTCAAAGGAAGAAATCACTCATATATAAGTTAAAGGAGCTTTGAAAATTCCCTGTATGAATTAAATTAAATTCGATAAACATTTATCACATGCCTATTATTTGCCAGGAAGCATGCTAAGCTCTGGAAATAAAAGATGAATATGATTTGGACATCTTTAAAGAGTTCTTAGTCAAATAAAGTAGACAGATATGAAACCGAAAAAATTTCAGTGTAGTGTGGTAAATCCTCTAACAATGACATTCACAGGACAGAGAGATCATTCAAGAGGAGTAAATTGAGATGGGCAGGAAGAACAATGTGAACAATGAGGCAAGTTATTTACATGAACTTTTGTTAGTCCTTACACTGATGGGAACTGTGTGCACGAACAAAAATCTACTTTTTTATCTATGAGAAATTTATACATTGTAATGAGAGTTTTCGCTTTATCTTTATTCAAAGTTGCATAATTTGTACCTCTTTAGTTGTGACATCAATTATTAAACAATGACTTCATACAAGCAATAGATTTTTTGAATCTATCATTTTTTTATCTAAGTTATGTGAAATAATAGTCTAAAAATAGAAATATTAACCATAATAAAAAAGTAATATCTATCATACATTTATTTCTGTGAGGTTCTCTGTAAATTGCTTTATGTACATTACCTTATTTCATCTCTGTAAGAATTCTAATGAAGTAGCTAAAAATGTTATCCCCCTTTTTCAGATGATGAAACAAAAGTAGAATAGTTATTTAGTCTATGTAAAGTCTCACACTTGAAAAGTGATGTAGTTCGAATTGAAATTCAGGTTTACAAGATAACAAAGCTTCTCTCCTTAGCTACTTTACTAGATTTAATGTAAAAAAATTCTGAATGAGAAAAAAAAATGCAAAAAGAAAAACTTTAACACAAAGTCTCTTATTTGGTAAGAAAAATTAGATGATAAGTTTTTTTAAAGCCAAAGAGTGTGGATTTCAAAAGAAAATATTCCCTATCTCCAGAAATTTCCTTGGATTAATAATGTATTTTTATTTGTGTTTAGTTTATAGAGCTTTATATAATTGTCAGTAATTCTTCTATTATCTCAATCATGAAAGCATAGGATGTACTATTTTGAGTGGCATATAAAACAAAATAGAAATTCTTTTGTATGTTTCCCTAAAAATTGAACAGATAGACCAAGACTAAGGACTAATATTAGAAAAATAATCTTAAACAATATATCCATCCACCTAACTCATAATAATGACACATTTGCTTATAGGAAAATACTTATTGTTCATTCTGTAACATTCAAACAATAGTGATAAGGTCAATATTTTTCAGTAATGGAATTAATATTTATATGAAATTTTAACTTATTTTACAAAAGTTTTTATTGAAATCTATAGCCATTTCTATGACTGTATTATTTAGTTTTATGCCACTATAATAAAATACTTGAGGTAGTTAACTAATAAACAGAAAAGGTTTATTTTGACTCAGTTCTGGAGGTTTCAGTTATTGATCAGATGGTCCTTTTGCTTCTGTGGTGCCTCATGGCAGGAGCTTGTGGTAGAGCAAAACACTTGTTTCACAATCCAGGAAGCAAACATAAGAGGGAGAGTAAATGTTCCCATAATCCCCTTTGAGGGTACATCCCCAAAGACTGAAGAACATCTTACCAGATTCTGTCTCCTAAAGATTTCACCACCACCCCAATAGTGCCAACCTGAAAACCAAGTCTCATGGGTTTTGGAGTGGTATTCATCCAAACTTTAGCAATGCCCTTAGATTCATTTTGCCTTTTATACCTTTTTTCTTCACTCATATTAAAAATGCTCAGAGAATTTTCTGGTTAAACCTCATACACTGAGGTAGTTAGATGGTATTTCTGTTTTGCAGACAGGCCCACTGAGGCCTTGGTGGGAAGAAATTTTGCCAGGGGCATATAATTACAAGTGGTACCATGGGGATTTGATATCAATTTGCCTTTTCTAAAGTTCTACAGAGCCCTCTCCCCACAGAAACTAACTTAAAATGAAGAAATATGTTAGCTTTATGTAAGATAGTTATTATAAAGAAAACGCATGTTTCTCTCCAGCACTGTAAATTGGTCTGTAACAATCAGTTTTAACTAGCCTCACATTTGAAAATAATAGTTAGCTCTATTTCCAGGAGAAATATCACACTGATTTTTGTAAAACTTGGCCTTTAGCATAACTCACATGCAATCATATGATACATTATTATCACGCAGCTCACCCTCAACAGTGCATAAAGCAGATTCTTTTCCTTTGGGATCTGGCAAGGTCGGATTTTGTATGTCGGGTTCATTTCTTCTATTCATGAGACACAACACCTGCTGCTGTATAAATTGTTTAATATAAGCCTCTGAGTTGACTTTAAAGAAATTGTATACTTGGCAGTCAAATATGATTCTTGAAAACAACAGTCTCCAAATACAAAGTGGGCTCTGGAGGGATAAAACTTTGGTGGACTGAACCAGGATGGCTATAGTGATGGAGCCAAAGGCATGAAGTGGACATTGTAGATTTTGTCTTACGACAAAATTCTTGTCATAACGACAAATTGACTTTTCTCTGGCGAACCATCTATTTTCCATTCTAAATTGCAAAAAGTTTTAACTCAAATCCAACTCAGAGCTGCCAAACATTTTCAATGGGGGCATTCTTCCTGGAGATTTTTCTGTAGCTATTAGAAAATGGTAGCACTCATTCTGATGGTGGTGGGATCTCAGGAGATGAAAGTGTGACTATGATTCCATGATATGGGGAAAATGTTCCTTTATTTATTTATTTACTTATTTATTTTTTTAAAAAAGCCTACACAGAAGCAAGCTGAAACAAGAGATAGAAAGAGACAGATTCACAGTATCATTTTGGTACTTTGATTCATCTATGCCTAAAGCCAGTTTATGTCCTGCTCTAATAATCAACTGATGCCTTAGTCAGTTTAAGTTGAATTTTTCTACTTGTTAATCAAATAATTATAAATATATCATGTCATTTTATGTGGGTGACTATGCTGATTCTTTGACAATGTAGTTATTTAGGACAAGGAGTTCTGAATTCTAAGTAATAATAGAAACATCAAGACCCATCAGCTTGACTCTGGAAAAAAAAAATCCTGTCTTTCCAATGATGGAATTTTACTGGAGTTGATTTGGAGACAACATTAGACTCCTGGGTACATAAGGCAGATGCCTATTTCTGTGGCAGGGGAGAACTCTCTCTGTCTCCAAACTATCTCCTCTATTCACTAGTCTTTGATCTCTTAAAATATATGGACATTTAAAATTAGAGAAAATTTTCAATGTACAGAAACAGTTTACTAATTTAAACCTGTACAGGCATACACATGACTAGTATCTTGTGATACTTTACTGCTTGCAGTCTTCTTTCGTGTGTATCATCTGTCCAAAGCTTTACAATAACCTGATGTTATATTTCTTAGTTTTCATGGTTTAAGAATCTGAGAAGCAAAGTAATTTCTTCAGCATTTCATGGAGAATAAAATCTCTGATTTTGCACTATGTTTGAGGAGTTTGTCTTCCATTATTAGAAATCGGATATCAGGATGGGTCATGGGATTAGAAAAATTTGGGGCAATGAATTCTTCTTGATTTCGTAGGAAATTTGTGCTATGCAATTAGGAAAAACTCTTAGAAAACGAGACTGGACATTGCAAAGTCTCCTAAATTGACCTAGGGCCAGTCATGACCCTTATCTCTATGGGTGAGGATTTATCATAAATGGGGTTAAGATTTCTGTGTTTATCTCTTTTAAATCTAACATTGCCATTCCTCGAGTGTCAAGGTAATTAATTCTCATGGTCACATGAGATATTTCTGTTTGCATTTCTAAACTCTGGATATTTTGTCCTCCAAAATGACTTTCTAATATCTAAAGAAATAGGAAAAATTATTGAATAAATAAAAAATAAATAACTACTGTTTGTTGAAGTTTGATGAACTTCCAAAATGAGGATCTGCTTGTGACAGAGAGATAACATTACGGCAGCAGAGTTGTGCTTTTATGTAGGATAATTATAATAAATTTATGCCAGTCAACAAAGAAAACTCTCTTGGGGAAGAAACTATTGAAGATTCTGCTATCTGATGATTGGAACAACACATTTAGGTCTATACAAAATAATGTCCACTTATTTGCAGACATTTTTCACACTAATTACAGTATGGTAACTACTATCAATCAATCTTCAACATATCCTCATGCATTCCTTATCACACAAAATTGGAAGACAAGAGGAAAGATATTAGTGAGTAAAAATGTATCTTCCACTTTCTCTCTAATATAGTATTTAATTAATTTTTAATACTGCCTTGATCATTATATAGTAAAATTTCTGGAAGATTTGAAAATGATCTATTTGTGCTTCATAATAAATTTGGATGAAAATTTTCACCTTTTCCTGACAGAATGAAGTTAAAAATATTCTTGGAAATGTGAGGATGGTTTGCCAAGCAGGAACCAAGTTTTTGTTTACATAGAAGGAAATTTATGACGAGATTGGGAGTTTGGATAAGGGCAGTGGACAGGTGTGGTATCATTTTGTACTATCTAGTCTGATATTAATTTACATTCTAAATGTTTGTTCCAGATGGCTCCTGCACAATAGAGTTTACTGGGAACTGTAATTTTTTAAATACGAAAAAAGAGTTCAAATTAAAATAGGGATTTATAGGCAGAAAACCAGATTTTGAGACCTATTATACATTCATTAGTTGGGTAAACTGGTTCAAAATAGTTGTTAAGGGATTGATCTTATTTAAAAATGGAGAGGGTACAAAAAGGTCACCTTTAAAATACCTTCCAACATGACTGCTCTATAGTTCTATGGCTTAAAAAAAGAAAAGTCTACATGAAAATTAGTTTGCAAAGTACCCATAGGAATCAATTTCAAGACCATAAAAATGAATCTTGAGTTTTTTTCTTTTACTGACACTGAGGAAGAATTTGAGACTTTAATTCCCAAATTGTATTTCTAATAAATGATCTGGGTGCATTTTTTTTATTTATAAAAAAGCATAAGGATATTTTGAACCACTAATAGGAAAAGCAGATTTAAAGATTGATAACAAGTGCTGGGTGTAGCGCTGCATGCCTATAATTCCAGTGACTTGGGAGGCTGAGGCTGGAGGATCTCTAGTTCAAAGCTAGCCTCAGCCCTACGCAACTCAGTGAGATCCTATCTCTAAATGAAATATAAAAAAGCCGTGGGGATGCGATTCAGTGGGTAAGCACCCCTGGGTTCTATCTCTGGTACCAGAAAAAAAAAAAAAAAAAAAAAAAAAGAAAGAAAGAAAGAAAGAAAGATTAATAATAACGATAAAAGGAATGTAACTTTAGTTACCACTTAATGTATGCTTGACCTGTGTTAGGCACTTTTCTCCATTATCACTTTTAATTCACAGCAAAATTATGATTTTTAATGACTATGAGGCATAATGGGTTATAATGTCCTATACTTGGATAAAAGAAAAATTCTCTGGACTCTCCCTTGTCTTGCAATAAGAAAAAGTTCATTTGTTGATTTGTTTTATTTTGATTAGACATCATCCAGTTCAATATGGACACAAAACCCAAAGTGAGAAAGATGGTATAATAATCTATATCAAAAAGGTCATTTCTTTTGGACAAGATGGCTTCGTTAGTTCATGTTCAGATGCAACTTGGAGTGGGCATTCCAAGTCCACAGCAATGATAGATGAAAATAAAAAAGATAAAAATTAACTGAGCACTAAATCAAAATAAACATCTCACGAACAAGAAATGGAACAGAATTATGAAGTTCTGAGTAAACAGAGCTGACAACTTGTCAGAGATTAACACAGTATTAGTTGAGTGAGTCTGGAAACCAACTCTTTTTGTGTAAGGAACATTAAAAAGAGTTCTTGGTGAGACTACAAAGTAGAGCCAGGCTCCCTGATGAAATTCAGAAGTTGGTGACTGCGTTCAGGAAATGGTGACTGAAGAAAATTGTCAGTTTTTGACCTGGGCAGCAGCTCTGTAGGAAGCTGTGGACTGAAGGATGTGGCCCTAGAAGACATAGACTTGCATCTAGGCAAAATGTAGCCCTCCTCCCATCACCCCTGGTAACTGGATCTGAGGTGTTCCAAGTAATTTTGTTCAAAAGGATGAATGTCATTGTAAGGTAACTCTAACTCACTTGTTTGCTTATATAAGCAGAAAGAAAAAGAGATGAAGCAAAACTAACAGAAGACATAAAAGACAAATGAAAGTACATCAAATTAAAAATAAAGCAACAACTCCAATTTCAAAATGCATAAATATATCTAACATAATAGTTTCCAACAAAATGGGCACCCAGTCTTTGAATTCACAAGAAGAAGATAATTTTATAGAGAAAATGAAAAAAAAGTTTAGAATAATATAAACTAAATACATATTTCATTAGAAAAATAAAGATGCAAAACAGGCAAAACAAATGAAAATATTGATACAGAATATGTTTATATGCAAATATACATACACCAATATATTCCTATAAATATATATTCATCTATACATAATATTTATGTATATATACAGAAATTTCTGAAATAAAATTAATACTATTTGGAATATCAAGAAATAAACAAATGAAAAATAATCTCTGGACTCAACACCAGTAAAGAAAGGGTTCATAAACTAGAATCTAGTTCTGAGGAATTCAGCAAGAATCTAAGAGAAGGAAGAATAAGATAAAGTATATAGAAGAGCATTTGAGGGACATGAGGATGGATGGAGAGGATTCAAATAGGTACAACTGAGAAACAGGTGTAGAAAATAGAGTTAAGAATGAAAAAGTAATATCAGAGAGGACAATAAAGAGGAGAATTCTCCACAATTGAAAAAAATAAGAATTTCATATGAAAAAATTAAATGCCAAATAAAGAAAAATAAACCCACCACTTGACAGATTATTTTCAAATTGATAATTGTGGCAGAAAAAATTGAAGTCACAATTTTCTAGAGAGACATATTTCTTACAAAGTAACAGTATTTATACTGATATCAGGCATTTCTTCAATTATGGAAATTAGAAAAAACAATCAGTTATTTTCAAAGTGCTGAAGAAAAATAATTGCCAACTTAGAATTTTATTTCTTCAACTAAATTATCATTTTAAATCAAAGTAAAAACAAAAGGAAACAAGGCATATAATAGTTTTAAGCTTATAAAGACTAAGATTTGATATCATACTTAATCACTAAACAATTATTAATATATGGAATTAATAATAATTTTGTTAAAATTAAAAAGCTTAATCTAAAATGATAATATATATGTATGATATATATTATACATATGCTAATATGTATTATATTACCTTTCCTCTACTGATCTCCCTTTGATTTCATGAGATATGCCCCCCTTTCTTTTCTTTATATCCTATCTTCCTCATATGAAAGAAAACATACTTCCTTTGACCTTCTGAGTTTGACTTATTTTGCTTAACATAATTGTCTCTACTTCTATCCATTTTCCTGTAAATGACATAATTTAATTTTTCATTATGGCTGAATAAAACTCCATTGTTTATGCCACATTTTCTTTATCTATTTGTCCATTGATGGACCTCCAGAATGATTCCACAGTTTGGCTATTGTGAATTGGGTTGCTATAAACATGGACATGCATATATCATTGTAGTTTGATGACTGTAATTCTTCAAGATAAATAACAAGGAGTTGTATAGCTGGGTCATATGGTGGTTTCATGTCTAGTCTTTTGAGGAGCTTCCATACTGATTTCCATAGTGTTTGTACTAATTTACAATCCCACTAACAGTGTAAAGTTGTTCCTTTTTCTCTACATTCTCTCCGGCATTTGTTATTATTTTTATTCTTGATGACTGCCATTCTGACTTTGTAGTTTTGATTTGCATTTCCATAACTGCTAATGTGTTGAACATTTTCTCTTATATTTGTTGTCCATTTGTATTTCTTCTTTTGAGAAGTATCTGCTTAATTTATGTGCCCATTTATTAATCGGGTTATTCATTATTTTTGGTGTAAGTTTTTTTGAGTTCTTTATAAATTCTGGTTATTAATCCTCTGTTGGAAGAGTAGCTAGCAAGGATTTTCTTCCATTCTGTGGGTTCTCTCTTCACATTCCTAATTGTTTCTTTGGTTGTGTAGATTTTTAATTTGATCCTATCTTATTTATTAACTCTGCATTATTTCTTGAATTTTAGAGGTCCAATTGAAAAAGTCATTGTGTGCTTCTGTGCTGAAACGCTGACCCCTCTATGTTTTCTTCTAGGAATTGCATAATTTCTGTCCTAATTCCTAGGTCTTTGATTCATTTTGATTTGATTTTTGCGCAGGGTGAGAACTAAGGGTCTAGGTTCATTCTTCTCTTTATCGGTAACTAGTTTTCCCAGCACACTTTATTAACAAGGCTCTCTTCTTTCCAGTGTATGTTTTTGGCATGTTTGTCAAGGATGAGATGACTGTAGATGTTTGGGTTTATCTCTTGTCTTCTATTTCATACCATTAGTCTATGAGTCTGTTTTTATGCCAGTATTATGCAGTTTTTGTTTCTACAGCTCTGTAGTATAATTTGAAGTCAGGTATCATGATACTTCCAGCATTGCTTTTTTGGCTTAGAATTTCTTTCTCTCTTCTGGGCTTTTATTCTTTTAAATAAATTTTAGGACCATTTTTTTCTAATTCTGTGAAGAATGTCATTGATATTTTTCTGAGAATTATATTGAATCTGTGTATTGCTTTTGGTAGCATGGCCACTTTAACAATATTTATTCTATCAATAAACATGGAAGTTCTTAAAGATATATTTTAAGGATGTAAATCTTCAATGTCAACAGAGAACACTAACTTGTTGAAAGAGATGATCATATTGACTTTTAAGAAAACTTATGCATGATTGAAAAAGAATGCCACTAGCTTGGTGTGGTGGTACATGCCAATAATCCCAGCAACTCAAGAGACTAAGGCAGAAGTATTGCAAGCTTGAGACCACCCTGAGCAACTTAGCAAGAGCCTATCTCAAAGTAAAAAATAAAAAGGGTTGGGGACATAGCTTGAAGGTCGAGTATTTGTTTAACATGTTCAAGGCCCTGCATTCAATCCCAAGTACTGGAGAAAAAAGAGAGACAGACCACACATTAAAGCTAAGCCACACTAAAACATTGAAGGATGGATAAATTAAAAAAGAAGTCATGTAAATCCTTATCAGCAGTCAGCTCTTATAATGATGTTAACAGTCACAATAGAATCTAATGTCATCAGGATATACTCCATATAATAATTTAAAAAATAGCAGGTTACAAAATTAACATCCAGAAATCAATTGTATTCCTATTCTTCACCAATAAATCAACTGAAAGAGAAATTAAGAAAACTATCCCATTCATGATAGCCCCTCCCCCCCAAAAAAAACTTGGGAATCAATCTAACAAAAGAGGTAAAGGACCTCTTACAATGAAAACTGCAGAACATTAAAAGAAATTGAGGAAGAACTTTGAAGATGAAAAACCTCCCATGTTCTTGGATAGGCAGAACTAATATTGTCAAAAGGGCCATTATGACCAAAAGTGCTCTACAGATTCAATGCGATTTCCATCAAAATTCCAATGATGTTCTTCATTGGAATAGAAAAAGCAGTCATGAAATTCATCTAGAGAAATAAGAGGTCAAGAATAGACAAAGCAATACTTAGAGAAAAAATGGAAGCAGGAGGCATGGCAATATCAGACCCTTAAATTACATTACAGAGCTGTAGTAACAAAAACAGCTAAATAAAATAAAAACAACATGGTATTGGCACCAAAACAGGAAAGAAGACCAATGGAACAGAATAGAAGACATGGAGTCAAACCCACATAAATACAGTTATCTCATACTAAACAAAGGTGTCATAAACATACATTGGAGAAAAGATAACCTCTTTAAAAAATGGTTCTGGGAAATCTGGAAACCCATATGTAGTAGAATGAAATGTAACCCCTGTATCTCACCTTGCACAAAACTCAACTCAGAGTAGATCAAGGACCTAGGAATTAGAACAGAAAATTTGCACTTAATAGAAGAAAATATAGGTCCAGCACTTCAAATATTGGTTCAGGAACTGACTTCCTTAATAAGACACTTAAGTACAAGAAGTAAAATCAATAGTTAAAAAATGGATGGCATCAAACTAAAAAGTTTCTTCACAGCAAAGAAAATAATCGAGAGCTTGAAGAAAGAGCCTACATAATGGGAGAAAATCTTTGCTAACTGCACCTAAGATAGAGTATTAATCTCCAAGATATATAAAGAACTAAAAAAATTTAACGCTAAAGAAACAAACAACCCAATCAATAAATGGGCAAAGGAACTGAATAGGCATTTCTTAGAAGAAGAAATATGAGTGGTCAACAAATATATAAAAAAAGTTCAATATCACTAGCAATTAGAGAAATGCAAATTAAAACTACACTGATATTTCACCCTACTCTAGTCAGAATGGCAATTATCAAGAATACAAGTAACAGTACATGTTAATGAGGATGTGGGGAAATGTACACTCATAGATTGTTGATGGAACTGCAAATTAGCACAACCACTCTGGATAGTAGCATGGGAATTCCTCATAAAACTAGGAATGGATCCACCATTTGATTCAGTTATCCCACTCCTTGGTAGATATTCAAAGGACTTAAGATTAGCATACTACAGTGACAAAGTCACATCAATGTTTGTAGCAGCTCAATTCACAATAGCTAAGCTATGGAAACAAAGTATATGCCCTTCAACAGATGTATGGATTAAGAAAATGTAGTATATATACAAAATAGAATATTACTCAGTCATAAAAGAAAAATGAAATTATGGCATTTGCCAGTAAATGGGTGAAACTGGAGACTATCATGCTAAATGAAATAAGTCAGTCCTATAAAAACCAAAGGCTGAATAGTCTCTCTGCTATGCAGATACAACACACAAGAAGGCTAAGTGGGGTGGTGGGGGAAGAAAAGAAGTTTATTGAATTAGACAAAGGGGAATGAAGGGAAAGGAGGTAATGGGATTAGGAAAGACAGTAGAATGAATCAGACATAACTTTTCTATGTTCATTCATGAACACACCACCAGTGAAACTCCACATCATATACAACCTCAATATGGGAAGTTATACTTCATGTATGTACAATATGTCAAAATACATTCTACTTTCATGTATATCAAAGAGAGCAAATTAAAAAAAATTTTAAAATATAAAGATTTAAAAAAATAATAATGTGTCTTAAAACACAGGGAAGGGATAATAAACAACCTCATTAGGTAATTCTAGTGGAGAAGTAGCTTTTATAAACAAATTAAAGAAAAACAACAAGAAAAACACTTATTGGGAGATGATGTTTGTGGTAAACTGAGAGAAATAATAATATTTCCAACAAAGCAATAACTTCTAAAAATAAAAAGACAATATAAAAAGGACACATACATATATAGAAATTTCACAAGCAAGGGAATGAGTGATCAGTAAACATTATCAGTATTCAGTGTTATGGGGATCAGGGTAATCTGAAGTAAAACAACAACCAATCGTGTAGAAACAACAACAAATGCTATCAAACATACAAATTTAATTAGATTCCATCAAAAAAATGCAGACCTGACAATATCAATTGTGGCAAGGAAGTGGAGAACTGGAAACTCTCAAACAGTGCAATTGGCCATGTCAATAGGTACACTTATTTTGTAGAGCACTCTTCAGGAGACTTGAAACTCTGCATTTACTAAATACCTGCAACTCTACTTTCTGTAGAAACAATTACACATTTTGCAAGGATACATAAGAACTGAGGCAGCTGTAGCTTCAACAGTAAGGGTGACACCTACATTTAAGAGATAGGTTAAATCAATACTTTCAAAATTTAAAGCACAGATGAACAATAAGGCCTTTGGTTTCAGATTCTGATACAGTAGACCAGGCTGAATCTTGTGATTCTGCATTTCTAACAAGTTCCTGCCTTTATGCCAATGCTGCTTGTGTATCAATCATAAATCACATTGCAATGACTTCATTGTGTGTGGCAATGTTCTGAAGCATTTCACCTTAGTGGTAATTCTCACTGCAGCAAATCAGAGAAAAGAGGTAAAAACTTCCATGTCCATTGCAAGAGAAAAAAATGGGAATCACTGTTAGTATTTGAATACAGTGGAACGCGATCCATTGTTTAAGATAACTAGTTTGTTGAGGGAGAGGAACAAGTGGCAGAATGGAATGAATGACTTTGCCGTTGCAAAGTATGTAAGCAATGTATTATTTAGTCATATTTACATAGGCATAATAGTTCATACGATTTCCCTGGAATAAAAACACCCATCTTTCTGATGTTACTGCTAGAGGGTGGGAATAAGTAAGGGGAGAAGACAGGAGCAGGGCAAGGAGACAGATGATGTTGAGTGTATCTGTAGTGACTTATTATTTTTAAATATCAAGCAAATATAGTGAATTTGTGGCTACTCATTAAATTGATCCTTAAAATTTTCTGTTTGTTTATTTCTAATGATTTTGTGGGAGCAAAAGGATTAAAGATGCTGGTCATAGTAGTGTACACTTGTAATTCCAGCAACTTGGGAGGTGGTAACAGGATGGAAAGTTGAAGACCAGCCTCATCAACTGAACTTAGTGAGAACCTGACATAAAATAAAAAATAAAATGAATTTGGAATGTATCTCAGTAGTAAAGCACCCTGGAATCAATACCCAGCACACACACGCGCACACACACACACACACACACACACACACACACACACACACACACTCACACATAAGGGGGTGGGCAGGGGTCAAATGTGAGAAAAAAAGGGACTTCTGAAGAAAGAAGACCAAGCAAGACTGGGGTTTTTCACTAGAGAAATGGAATATTTTAAGCAAGTAGCTTCTGGAGTGAGCAAGAGTTTTGAGAATAGAGGAAGAAAAATAATTTTCAAAGGTTTCCTGCTGTGTTATACAATGCTACACCTTACTTCAGTAAGAAGAGCTGAGACACCCTTGTGGATAATATAATTTTGTCTATCAAAAGTAATCAGACCTAAAATATCTAAAGATTAAGACTATAAAATCACTTTCTATAGAGTGAAGAAAATATTTTCTGTAGAATGAACAAGATGCTCTAGTAAACTTAAGGCAAATTTTTCTTTAAAAAGTGATAGTTTTACATACTTAATGGAAAAGTTGAGATGATCTCAAGAGGTTATAGAAACTAGAAACCTATGAAGAATACTTCAGACAGTTTAATAACTTTAGTATTTAGATCATAGTTGATACTATTACAGAACTGGGGCCTTCTGGGAAACTGAGGCAGCATGAAGACCCCAATTCTTGTGATCAAGTCAGAAATATTTCAGACATGTTGCTCAGAATAACAAGAGTGAGTTTATTAAAAGGATAGAAAAAGGGAAAGGGGACACCTTCAAGGGAAAGAAATGTCTCCCCTGCATTCCATTTTTATTGGTGATCCCATGGAAGTTTCCAAAGAATCTTGCCCAGGTCCACCTCTTGACATTTTGACTGACAACAGTGTGATATCAGATGTACGGGTTACCCACTGCGTGGCAACTCCAGGCCACCTTGGCCCACGTTGACTGGTTCTAATTGGATTCTTACAGATTTTATGGTTAGGAGTATCTATCCTTAGCTTCAGTTTCCAGATCTGGTCACAAAATCTCCCCCTTCAGGATAACTTGGATTTCTCTTCCAACATTATTTTGGGTCTACATTTCTCCTGCAGTGAACAGGTAGTTTGCTGAGGAACGTGACATATCCTGTCCATTTCAGGCAGGTAAACTGCTTCTTGGAAAAGAAAGAATGTGGGAGTAAGCACAGTGGACCCGTTTTATAAAATTATTCTCTTAACCTAGTGTTACTCAGCTGTCTGTCTCCTATCAACACAAGGACATGAACAAAGTTTCTTACAACCTTCTTTCAATTCTGTGATCAAAGAGTAGGCTTAACATGGCAATTTTTTCTGTTTAAGTGTGTTCAGGCAATTCTAGGCAACCTGTTTTATATTAATACATCCAATGTATAAATGTATTTGAGATTTTCTACTTTGTATATTGCTCTTGCTACCTGAAACTTACCTCTTTTCAATTTTATTTCATGTTTTGTCTAGTGTGTGTGTGTGTGTGTGTGTGTATGTGTGTGTGTGTGTGTGCATGCACAAGTGTGCCTTGTGTTTTATAGCCCTTTGTATGTGCCTTTCTCTCATTTAGTGGATTTCTAAAGATTATTAGAAGATAGTATATACTTGAGAGTTGGTCCAAAATCTTGGTGAGACCAAGTGTTATTTGTTGCTGAATGACCATAATTGTGGAGTTGGTCTGACTTGCATATAACTGAGGTGTGTGGAATCCAGGTCCTATCAGGCCACTCTGAAGTAACCAGGAAATTGGAGTTAAGGAATAAGGAATACAAGAAAGTCAATCAATCACATTGACAAACAGTAAGAGCTAATTAATTGGTCCAGGGCACTGACCGCCCATGTGTTGGTTCAACGACCACGTGCTTCCTACTCCAGATTCTAATTATGAAATTATCAATTTTAAGCTTCAGAAATGGTGATCAGTTTTCAAGATCTTTCAAATGAAACTTTTCTATCTTCAATACTGTTTTTTTAGATAATTTTAAATGCAAAATATCTTTAAGTGACTAAATTTAAAAGTTATTTTATAATTAATTACTTAGATCCAAAAATATACATAGACTTACTTATCTAGCCAATAGCCCTTAATTCTTTCAGGGTTTTCTGTCCTACTAAATTCCTAGATGTTTTCCTCTAAAGATTATGCATGATTCTTCATTGATCAGAGTATGTGTTAAGTATTACGAATAATTCTTTGTGAAGATTTACTTCACCAAAATTATTTATGGATTCATATCATATTTTAAATTTTTCTACTGATAGCTTTTAAAAATATTTTTCCAAGGGAGTTGGTTAAAATTACATTGGTTACATTTTGAAAGATGTTGAAATGGCGCTCCTATTTGCCAATTTTCCCTCTGACTGATGTGCTCTTCACAACATAACATGTCCAGTGGGGTATCTATTTGTCCCTTGACACCCAAAGTTGATGACAGCAATGGAATTCCCACACATGGAAATGTTGTAATTATTGTGAAGTAGCTTTTATGTCACTTGTATCAATGACATTAAAGTAAAGCAAACTTTTTTTTTTTTACTTCTAAAACAAATAGAATCTTATAAGCATAAAAAAATCACCTTCTTTTCACTATATTAACTGCAATATGCTAATTTTATAATTTGTGAAACTAATGTCTTATTTAAAGCATTAAATAGCCACAAACTACATTTTAAGGGTTGACTGTCTCTTTCTGAAAGACTTCATAGTAGTTGGTGTGAATTTTAGGGAACTAATGATTGTATCTTTGTTGTTAGCAAATTATGAAATATAATATTGAATACTGGCTGTGATGGGTCAGTGTGTACAGAGATAACCAAGACACAAATAACTTTTGCAAACTTTCAATCTGTGTAATATTCCAATTTTTTTCTTTTCTGTGTATATATACTTAAATCATGTAGGATGTTGTAAAATCAGTATGATCTTGCCTAATCTTCAAGCTTAAAATGAACTTTTGAAAATCTGGGAAAAAAAAAGAGAGAAAGAAAACTGACAATATGATAAGCAAAGACTTTGGAAAGAGAAAGTCACCAATAAGAACATTAATTGCTACTTATTTATCTATTTATTTTTTTTAAAAAGAAAAAGAAAAAATATCTTTTTGTGGGATTAGGTAATATAAAAAATTTTGAAGAATTCCAAGATTGTCTTCATTATCCATTTAGCCTAAAACTGTGTTGTTCTTAATCTGTTCCAAGACCTATTCCAGTCAACCAAGGATCTGAAAACATTTCTGACTCCTCCTACTTCACTCCTACTCTTCACCCCACCTTGGGAAGTATCTGACCCAGTTTTACTCTCTTAATTTATGAACCATATTGTTGAATTTTCCTGTATCCTGTAAACAATAAGATATCCTTGTCATCATTTTTATTGCTTCATAGCCTGCCTAGATAACTGATTAAATTATTATAATCACAACAAATGAATGTGCCAGGAAGGTAAGGAAAGATTTCATGTTTACTAGCACTCATCAGCATTTTGGGCCAATTCACTTTATATGTCAGGATTTACTTGCCTTATAATTAAAAAAGTAATATCTGATGTTATTGAGTAATAATATGAACATGTAGTTAACATACACTTTATATTTGATCCTTAATTTTTACCTACTTTTTAAGGTGAGGAAACTGATGCTTAGAAAATTCAATGTAACTTATCCAAGTCCACAGAGCTTACATATGGCAGACCTGTCTGAAGCACACACTGGGCACATGACCTTCACATTGTACTATATGTTCTCTGTGTTAAAAGGTACACAGATTAGAATGGTTCCTGATGTGTTTCCATGGATCAGTATGACAAGAGGAAATTAAAAAGACCCTTTTGGAATAATTTTGGGAAACAAGGATTTCAAGAAAATGAAGATATGCTCTTTACTAGCAGTCTTCTCATATCCTTTATTATAGTAGTGTGTATTTACCATCAGAAAAAATAATTTATATGTGGTATTCCCCAAACTCACTTTACCATAGTATCTTCTTTTTCAAATAGTTTGTGTCCTGTCTCTCAGGGAAGGTACTGTGAATCTATACACTAGGAGACTTCTACAGTTTGTTCTAACCTTCTCACTCTACAGGCTATTATTTTAAAAATATTAGTGGGCTAAAGAAGCTAACTTGGTCACACTTTTTGGATAGCAATTGCATTTTAGTAAGCATGTAAAAAAATAGGTAATTATGTCAGTCAACAAAGCAAAGCCAGAATATTTTGGGGTGGATAAGATTTCTAATTTTCTTAAAATCACACCAATTCAATTCACGTAGAGTTTATGGATAACTACTTTGTAAAAAGTGTTAAGCTAGCCATAGCTGTAGAATATGAAAGAAGTATAAACATCATGCTCCCTGTACTCAAAAATATGCACCTGAAGTTCCAAAGTGTGTGCATCTGAAATGTTAGTCCACTTACTTGGAAGCAACACATATATAATATAACTGATAATGGAAGAGTTAAGTGACACTCTGCCTACAAATAATTGCTCCTTATTTCACTTCACCTTTTTCTCTTAAAGAAAAATGATTGCCATTATATTTAGTTTTTTTTTTCCCATCATCTTGTACAATCAATGTGTACTGGGTAGCTTTTTCTCTTGTTGGATTATTTTTCTTTCAAAAACTGCATTTAGAGATGATTGTACACTAATAACTATTTGCAAAATTTCTGTACTTAAATTTTTTACTATCAGCTCATTCATGTAGTTGATACTTGTGTAATTTTAAGAAGTTTACCTAGGAAGAAAAACAGATTTTAAATAATTTTAAAGAACAATTTTAAGAAGTTTACCTAAGGAAGAAAAAAAGGTTTTAAATGACAAATTTATTTTATGTAAGCTTGTGTCCTCTCCAAAGTTCATTTATTATATAGTTGATTAGGAAATTTTCTGGAATTTTCTCTTTCTTTACAAAGTTGTGATTAATTTTATCATTGAGAAGAGCCTTTAAGATCCCTATTCCTCCACTGAAAGACATTCCAAAGCCTTAGTCAAACACTTAAGATTTTTCCATGTTGTGTTTTTCAACTACCACTTCCCTGTTCCATTTTTGAATTAACTTCTCATAATTCATCTTTTCATACCCTATTTTAGCTATAATTACTTGCTTGCTCCTCCTCATACAATGATATTCAATCACTTGGAATGCTCTTCACCTGTTCCCAAAATGGTGTTTTATTACATTTCTAAAGGTTTGATCATTTTCTGTTGAAAATGTTCACTGTCCCTTAAATTGTAACCCTCAATGTTGTAAAAAAAATAAATGTCCATCATATACTTATCTATATAGCGGCCATATATTCTAAGCATATTGAAAGCAGAGCCTCCGTTTACTTTTGCAAATTATAAAGCACCTAATTTGACTATTATCACTCTAATAGATGCTATATATAAATATTTTTAAAACATAAGGCATAAAATGAAAAAAAATTCATAAGTTTTCTGTGCCTTCATTAGAAGGAGCAATTTATTGGTTCCATCAAGACATGATTAGAAAATGTTTATTTTTTATTTGTAAGTATTGTTAATTGACTCTAATAAAACCAGTGATCTTTTTAAATTATTTCAATGACTCTTCTCCCTCACCAGATATTAGATACAGAAATCACATTACATGAAAATATTCACTATGAGGCTGGGAGTATTCATAGCATACAAACATTTTAATGGGTTCATTTGCTGGAGTCTATGTTATTAGTGGATCTTTGATATCTTGTTTTACTTGGTATACTTTTTGGTTTGTCTTTTAGCAATTTCATACCTACTCTAAGTTATATGTACTTGAGCTCTCCAAAGCTAGATTTTAATTAAACAGAATGGCAAAAAGGAGATTTCATTGTTGCAGTCCTTTAATATTTCATGAAGAGAATCATTTCTCTAATATATGAAATTCATTTCTTAAAGAATATTCTCCCAAAGAGAAAAATAAAATGTAAACTTGCATTGTTTGAATGCTTGCCAGGTAACATTCAGCCTACAATATATGCCTTCCAGAACTAATTAAGGAGCCACATTATTATCTATACAAACAGAATAAAAGCTTTGTGCAAGCACACACTCAATGTGGGGAAATTCTGTCTGGACCAGCTGTCAATTTCTGGGCTCCCTTTTTTCCTTTGAAGACTATTCATAAAATGGAGATAAACACATTCCCTGCTTGCAATATAGGTGTACCTGCAAATGTTTAATGCATCAGGGCATTTGGGAGATTATTTTAATGGATTTTTACCAAATCATGTTTTGACAGTCAATTTAAATACATTTAAGTTACCACTATGCTGAAATCCAATGGGAAACAGGAAAGTTCTCTTGTGAAATGATGGAGGAAGCTGATGATAAAAGGCTCTGTTCAAAAATTTTTAAAACTCAATAAAAAGAAACATGAGTTAATCAAATTGCCATGGTTGAGAAAATATTTTTTCTTTACAAGTGCTTAAGCCCAAGTCATGTAGAAAGAGGAAGCTGCTCATATTCAACTTGTATTTAATTCTCTTGCAAACCAGTGAACTCTTGAACCAGTGTACTACAATTATGCATAATGACAGTAAATAGAAAATAATTTTTCTCTTTTACCAGTGAAATGAAACATGGCTGATTTTGACAAAGTTTCTTCTTCTTAGCTTCAGAAATAATATTCTTGATTTGCCTATTTATCCACTAAGGTTATAAGACCTTTTAAGGTCGCTTCCATTCATTACAACATTGTCTGCTTCATACAAAGGTTGAACTAAATGTCCATTTGTGTTTGTATTGTGAACAGTGAATAATGTTAGGAGGGGGTGCTGACACTTTGAAGACTGAAACAGTTATTATAAAATGCTACTTTTTGACAATCTGACTCTGAAAAAGCAACAATAACAACAACAAAAAATCAGAGAACAAAGTAAAATACCATGAAAAACTATAGAAGTGTAAACAATCATTTCCTTCTTAGCATATAAAGATTTTTAAAATATTTCAGAATGTCTTACAAATGTGAACTAATGTTTCTTCACCTTTGCATAAAATAGCATTATTAACATTTTAATTAATTAGATGAAGAAGTTAAGGCATTGCTGAAATTGTTTTGCCTGGGAGACTATATAGGCTTCTGGCTCACTTATAAATCAGGGCTTGATCTCATCCTGCTTATTGCCAATTTTGGAATTACATGTGTTTGAGTGTGCAGCTATGTGCATACTTACATTGATTTTTTTTTGTTAATTATAAGTAGGCAAAGGATAATCACAATATATAACAATAAAATGCTCCCCAGCTCAAATTTCTAACAGTCCTCTCCTTTATTGATAAATGTCTACTTGCAGAACTTGTTCAGATTTGTTTAAAATATAAATATGGAGTTCTCAATATGTACCATATTCTATGCTAAATACTTTAGGTACGTTATTTCATTTAATTTATTTAATAATTTAGGTGGTTGACATGATTATTTTCATTTTACAGAAGAGAAAATAGGTCTGTAATTTATCCAAGGTCACACTTTTAGTGAATAGCAGAAACGAAAATAAGTCTTGGGATTTTCTACCTTGAGAACCTTTGTACTTCACCATTAAAACATGCATGCAATTGACTGAAATTGGCTACTATTTTGTTTCCTTTTAGAAATTATACTATTTTGGGGGAAAATGCATTTTTTCTGATATAATACTAATCAGTATTATTTTATAAAATAGAAAGAAATAAACACTCATTTTATTCTTATTCTGTTTATAGATACAATTTTCAGATTTCTCCTCTGCTCATGAACTTTAGAAGATTAAAGATTAAATAGCACTGCACATGTGTACCTAGGTTCCATTCCAGATGTGGGCTAACAGTGGATTTGCAATAACTAAACTTATCTTCTGTGTCTAGGCCCTCCCTACATGTGAAGATTCTTTCATAACCTCTCCCTGGTAGACCTCACTAAGAGCTATTCCAGTTCAAATTATTTGTCTTTCCTCCCAGATGTTCTTCAGGCTATTTTTTTCAGAAAATTTCTTTGAATGCCCATGATTGAATTCTCTCAGCTACTCTGTGGAATTTGATGGTTGTTTTCCCTTCCTGTTTTGGTCTCCTTTCATGGTTCCTTCTTTGAGGCCTCTGTTGCCTATGAAAGGAAGCAGGGGTACCGGGGTTCCAACCCCACTGTTTTGCATGCTGGGCTCTTCCTTGTGTGGTACAGTGCCTTCTCTTGCAGTGGTATAATTGAGCTCTTGCTGTTGCCATTTCATTATTTCAACAGCTCGCAATGTATTAACTAAATGTCCATTAACTAAATGGGGTCAGCTTTGATGAAAAGGAAAGAATGCCTTCCTTCTAAGCAGATACACTCTATTATGTAGATTTTCTTATTTCCCAAAGTCGTGAGAAATTCCAGAGAAATGATCCATGAATCTTTTCATTCTCAGTATACCATTTCTCTAAGAGTTTAGGTATGACTACATGAGGAAGAGGAAGCAGGAGTAAAAACCTACAATTTGGTCATAATTGTTGTTAGAAACATTTGAGTTCTTAGCTCTATTCCAATGTTTCTTTCCAGAATGTTGCACAGTTTAATGCAAAGAAACACCTGGTGGGCAGACATCACATGTTTACTACTCACATTCAGTTATGTTTGAATTCCCCCCAGGAGTGATCAGGCTGAGACTCCTGTGATATTTACATTTGAAAAGCTATCACACATTGTAAATAATGTATCATTTCTAAATTCTTAACTATTTTGCTGCAGAATTCACTGTTGTATGCAATTTATCTGCAGATAAAACAGCATTTAGCATAATATTTTGGTGCTAGAACACCTTTATCATTTTACTCTCCATGGAAGATTGTATTTCTTTTACTTCTGAGTTCATAAATGAGGACCTTATTGTAAATTTCTTTAAAGGGATGAAAAAGAGAACTGCAGCAGATAAAATATTGTAAATTCTTGTGGTATTTTTAGGGAAATAAGAGTACTTTTTTGTTCATGAAATGGGAGTGATTAGTTGATTGATTCCTCCGTCAGCATGCAGGGTGCGTGGGGGCTTCCTCTTACTGTTTGCTTATGTAATTAATTACTTTTTCTAGAGTCATTTGTCTTCTAAAAGGGACTCCTATTTGAGTTATGTTTTTATGTTAGTTATCAGTTTGACTCCCTGCCCTCATTTATATTTTATACTTTCATGACATGACAAAATGATGTATGTGGATGATGTATGAAGTGTGAGAATACCCTGGATCAGTGCAAAGAAGAGGCCAGCAGTTACACTTTTGCTACTTGCCAGGTGTTTTTCATGGGAGATCAATATGTTCATAGCAAGCTTGAGAATTAGGTGGGACAGGACAGAAAGATGGTAAGAACAAATGAATGATGAGCAGCACCTGCCTCTCTCTCGTCTTCTCAGAATTTTCTCCACTTTCCTTCTGTTCTCATGTGATATTTTTCCAAGAGGGTCTCTGCCTGATGCAGTTCCTTCTTGATATTCTGTGTTAGTATCTCAGTAGTGAGAGTGAGGGGAACAGGAAAACTCTGAGGCCAGATAAAATTTCCTGTGAAAAAAGCAGAGAGATATTGTAGGCAGCGGGAAAAATAGATATTTATAAAAGAGAAAACCTGTGTAAGAAAAAGGACAGAGAACAGAGAGGAGGCAGAGAGAGAGAGAGAAGGAAAGACAGAGGCAGAGGTGTAATTTTAGAATGTTGTGAATGTGGTTTAACTGTAATGCTAAGATGCCATTTTCACATCACCATAGAAAAGACAACTCATTACATAAAAACAGAAAAACACTTGTATTCTCAAGAACCCATCACCCAGCTAAGACAATCATTATGCACCTGCTGCCTCCCCTCTCTCTAGTTATTTGAACAACTCTCAGTTTATATTTTTTTGGGGGGGGGATGCTGGGGATTGAACCCAGGGCCTTGTGCTTGCAAGGCAAGCACTCTACCAACTGAGCTAACTCCCCAGCCCCTCTCAGTTGTATTTTAACTCTATGTATTTCAGTATGTATAGCACAAGATTAATTATGTGAGATAATAATAGGTGAATGCATTTTTAAAATGTACAACAAACTAACATGGTATTACACAGATAATTCCTTTTAACTGTCTTTTTCTGTCTCTATAGTTATGTATATTTTACATATATAAAATGATTCAGAATTTTAGTGAGATGAAATATATTGTTAATATAGTGTCTCATATAGTCATTTAGTAACTATTTTTGCTTTCCAAACTATGAAAAAAAAGCTTTCAGAAACTTCTCCCATTTATCCATCCTTTTCTTTGTTTACTATATTAGCTTTATATGTGTGTTAAATCAAAGCCATTTTGTTATTTTTTAACTAGTCAATATTTATTTCCATTTACTCCTGTATATTCCCTGTTTAGTGATCTTTATTTAATTGTTTTATCAGAAATAATTCCCCTTCACATAAATGACTTCTTGAGAGAGCCTATAGAATGGGAGAAAATCTTTACCACATAAACTTCAGATACAGTATTATCTCCAGGATATTAAAAAAACCCAAAAAACTTAACACTAAAAAACCAATAACCCTATCAGCAAATGGGCGAAGGACCTGAACAGACACTTCACAGAAGAAATACAATCCAACAACCAATATATGAAAAAATATTCAACATCTCTAGCAACTGGAGAAATGCAAATCAAAACTACACTGAGATTCCATCTCACTCCGGTCAGGCAATTATCAAGAATACAAGCAACAGTAAATGTTGTTGAGGATGTGTGGAAAAAGGCACACTCCTACATTGCTGGTGGGACTGCAAATTTGTGTAACCACTATAGAAAGCAGTAGGAAGATTTCTCAGAACACTTGGAATGGAACCATTTGACCTAGTTATCCCACTCCTTGGTTTATACCCAAAGGAATTAAAATCATCATACTACAGTGACACAGCCACATCAATGTTTATATCAGCACAATTTACAATAGCTAAACTGTGGAACCAATGTAGGTGCCCATCAACAGATGAATGGATAAAGAAATTGTGGTATATATACACAATGGAATATTACTCACCCTTAACAAAGAATGAAATTAGGGCATTTGCCAGTAAATGAATGGAACTGGTGACTATCATGCGAAGTGAAATAAGCTAAACCCCCCCAAACCAAAGCTTGAATGTTCTCTCTGATATGTGGATGTTAATTCACAATGAGTGGGGTGGGTTAGGGAAGAATATAGTTACTTTGGATTAGACAGAGGGGAATGAAGGGAGGGGAGGTACGATGGGGTTAGGAATGATAGTAGAATCAATTGGACATTATTACCTATGTGCATATATGACTACATGACCTGTATAACTCTGCATCATGTACAACCATAAGAATGAGAAGTTATACTCCATTTATGTACAGTGTTTCTAAATGCATTCTACTGTCACATATAAATAATTAGAACAAATTTAAAAAATGACTTCTCACAAGATTTTTTTTTCAGGTCTGTTGACAACAAATTCCTTCTTTTCTGAAAATATTTCAATTTTTGAAATCATCCTTTTTTGAAGTTTAATCATCCTGGGTAGAGAATTCTAAACTTGCAATTTTTCTTTTCTCTTTCTATTTTCTTTTTAACTTTATAGATGCCATTGCACTGTCTTCTAGCTTCCATAGTTCTTTTGAGAAATCTGTTGATTTTTCAGTTGGTTTCCTTTTGGCTTCTTAATGTAGTTATTTCCCTATGGTTGTGCTACACTGCTAATTTTCTTCGTGTTCTTACTGCTTATGGTTTACTGACTCTTAAAATTGAGGATTTGTATTTCATGTGATTAAAAAATTCTCAATATTTCATCAAATAGGATTTTTCCTCTAACTTCTTCCCTTCTCTTCTTGGAGTATATTAGAACTTGGGAGTATGCTCTATACATTTCTTATGCTCTGCTTTTTCCCCCCTTTGAATCTCAGGTGACATATTGTTGGGTGGGACTCAGAGCCTGGGAAACAGATTCATGATTCCAGCAGGTAGAAAGTGCAAGGCACAGTTGGGTTAGTAGACATGCTTTATTTGGAGGCAGCAGTAACTCCTTAGCCAGCTATTTCCATAGGTCTTTTTTATATGCAGGCCAGATGAAGAAGGCATATCTTTAGCATGTTACATAAGTGAGCAAGTGCTCACAAGAAAATGTTTATGACCTTGAGTACATACACAAATCAGGGTGCTTATGACTTGGCTACATATTAAAAATATAGCCTCAGGGAAGTCTTGATACTAATGAATCACACTTTCAGGTTTTGTTAAGGTAAGCTAATTCTTTGAAGGCAGTACCTCATTCCTAATGACTGGCCTTCACACATTCTATGTGGTTCTTATTTGTATGTGTGTTACTCCTGTGATTTCTGGGGTATAAACTAAAAGCCCAAGGTGTTAATCAAATTCTTTCACTCAGTTATTCTCCAGTATTATGTAACCTTTCTAATCTGTACTCTTTAGTATTCTTTCACTTATTCACTAGGACTCCCCAACTTTCACTTTGTATTTAGGAGTCCGAAGAAACATTTTTTTTTAACACATATTTTGGAAGCATTTACATTACTAGTTTGAATATGAGAGATTAAGTTTTAAAATTATTTTTAGGTGGATTGATATTGCTTTGACTCTAATAGTTTTTTTGAACTGTGCTTTTAGGGAATTAGAATTCATACAGAAGATTATGAAACCAAGGTTCATAGAACTTAATTGTCTAGGACAACAGAGTTTATAAATAGTAAAGGTAAGAGTCAAATAGCTACAATCATTTCTTTAGAACATCCTTTTGCTTTTCTGTCTCAATTACTGTTAGTTACCAATGTATCTATCCTTTAACTTATTTTTTATTTGTTCTAATTAGTTACACATGAAAGTAGAATGAACTCTGATACATCATACATAAACAGAATACAATTTCTCATTCTTCTGGTTTTACATGATGTAGAATCCCACCAGAGGTGTAGTCATATTACATAGGGTAATAATGTCTTATTTAATTTTATTATCCTTACTACTCCCTTACCCCCTGCCCGCTCTTCACTCTCTTCTACCTAATCTAAAGTAACTCTCTTCTCCATCCCTAACTCCTTATTGTGAATTAGCATCCACATATCAGAGAAAACATTCAGGCTTTGATTTTTTTTGGCATTGGCTTATTTTGCTTAGCATGATATTCTCCAGCTTCATCCATTTACCAGCAAATGCCATAATTTCATTCTTTGTTAAGACTAATATTCCATTGTGTATATATACCACATTTTCTTTATATATTCATCTGTTGAAGGTCACCTAGGTTGGTTCCATAGTTTAGCTATTGTGAATTGAGCAGCTATAAACATTAATGTGAATAAACGGGCTGAGGAACTGAACAGACACTTCACAGAAGAAATACAAATACATGAAAAATGTTCAACATTTCTAGCAATTAGAGAAATGCAAATCAAAACTACTCTAAGAGTTTGTCTCACTTCAGTCAGAATGGCAATTATCAAGAATGCAAGCAACAATAAATGTTGGTGAGGATGTGGGGAAAAAGGTACACTCATACATTGTTGGTGGGAATTCAAATTGATGCAACCATTATGGAAAGCAGTATGGAGATTCCTCAGAAAACTTGGAATGGAACCACCATTTGACCTAGCTGTCCCACTCCTTGGTTTATAGTTACCGATGTATCTTGAGTAGAGCAGTTGAAGATGGAGATCAAAAGAGCTACAAGTCAATTTGAAAGGGATAAAATAAAGTGGAGTTTAATAATTTAACGTTTAAAAATTACTCTGTATTTTCTAACTTTTTATAGGGTTTTACATTAATATGAGTGGATTCTTGACATGGGATCTTGCTGATAACATCAAAAACATTTATCTTCTTTCTTTGAATGATGAAAGACAGCATCACCCGGTCTTCCCTGCAGGTTGATGAGTCTGTGTGCACTAGCTCTAGTTAATGGAGTATGTACAAAAATGTTGCCCTTCCTTATAGACACATCCAGTGAGAATGTCCACCTTTGATCCTTTAGGTTCCTTCCCTTTCTGCAATCTGAATGCAGATAAGTTATCAAGTTTTTATTATCTAGAACTCAGGTAATCTCTGAATTTTGACTTGCAGAGAGCGACCTGTGGAAGTTGATTTTAAGTAAATGAGAAATGAACTTCCATCTTAGTTGAACCATCATACATTTTGTAATTTATTATAGCAACTGTTATTACCTTAAAAACCTCGTTGCCTCAGTTTTCTTTCAACAATGTGGGATAGGGTGAAAATAATATACTGATTTCATAAGATTGTTTTGACATACATATACTTAATCAGTCCTCCATAAATCTTAAACACTAGTATTAACTCCATGTATTAATTTGTACCAGTATCTGTCATTGGTGAGTAGTGGGATAATGGTCTGATCAATTGTTTGAAAAAGTAGCTCTCTAGTGAGAAACTGGATGTTAAAAAAAGCTTGTTTGTTGAGGAACTTACAGACCTAAAACAAAGTAGTCAATTTCAAAAACAATAAAGAAAAAACGGGCAATAACATTATAATGTCCATATTACTCAATTATTTTGTACTTTCTGTTGAGTTTCTCTGTTTTGATGAAGACTTTACCATTTAAAAATAACTGAAGTTTTTTTTTTTTACTGTAATTCTAATTTATACAATATATTTTTGTTGGATTTCCAAATTATATTTTAATATCATCTTTGTAGGAATTTTTTAGTATAATTTATTTTAGGGAGACTGGTTAATATATAATTGTGCCAATAAAACAAGTGAGCATTGAATTTGTTTCTTCACCAGATTTAAATGCATAATTTATTACATAATTTATTATTACATTACATGTCAAAAATAGATATATCAAAACAAAAACGAGTTTGTGGAAGTAATCTATGAATCCATTCAAAAGATGAACTGAGAAACTTTATGCATTTACATATTTTCACCTTGTATTAAATCTTCTGGAGCCATTGGAATACACTAATCTTTGAGATTGGTCATATAGAGACAAATTTGGGGCATTTTCGTGTCTGTTAAGTTACTAAGTATTAAACTGATATTATAAAAGACTTCCTTATTAGAATGATTTTTGGAAACTTATCTAAGAAAGTGTACTTTAATAAACATAGAAAAAGCTGGCATGCTTTTAATATCCTTTCTGGCTAGGTTAAAAAAAATACATGTATAATAAAGGGCCAGACTGGAATGCCCTGTGTAGTATAACTAAAGTAATTTTGGGAAAAATCTGTTTATAAATGTGGTTAAATAAGAAATTTTAAAGAAATGGATTGAACTCTAAAGATTTAAGAATGGATTAAATGAAATAGGTCCATTCCATGCTAACCTTAGAGCAAGAGACTTGTTGGAATATGATTTATTCATCACTAAAATCTCTGACAGTCTTAGCATTATAATTTACCAAAGAAAATGGCTGTATAGAGGTGAGATTTGAGGGTTACTAGGAATAACTCCTCTCTCACACAAACACAATAATCTCTTTTATAGGTGTCTAAAGCTTCATCCAGGAAGGGCTATGCTTTAGGTCTCCATTATATTCATAAAAAGAGTAGTGCAGCAGAATGTCTGCCAGGCACAGGTGTGAATTCCAGCTCTGCCATTTACTACATATGACCTGAGATAAATTACCTAACCTTTCCAAGACACAATTTTTTTATCTATAATTCTTGATTAATAATACCTAACTTCTCCCTAATTTTTATGGAGATTAAAAACTATAGTGAACATAAAGTACTAAATATCATTCTTGAAAATTAATTTTCTCTCAACAAATTGAAAAAATTCTCTAAGAGTTCATTTGAATAATTCTTCCAGTTAACTAGTGGAGGGAACAGTGAGCTTTTATTATTTTTATAGGAACCAAACAATATAAAGTAATGGATGAAGGGTGAGTTTTTAATAGCAAATGTCTACAGCAGTCTGTAGTCCTTTGTGATGTCAGAAAAGTCATTGGGCTACCTGACCTGATAATAGTGTCACAGTATTAATCTTTAAGCTGCAAGAACAATAATTCACTAAGTATACACTGGTCAACGTAACGTATCTGTGACATTTGCTTTATATGAATTTTATGCAGTTAGTAGACATGAAATCATGCAACAGAATTTAAGGTACTCATGGCTAATTATCATTGATTACCTTGAAACAAACAGCCCACTAGATTTGAAACAAAATTGGAAAAATTTTGAATTAAGGATCAGGATATTACTCTCTTTTCTGAACACTGCCACTTGACCACATGCTGACTTAATTGAACTTTATTTTGAACTTCTCTTGCTTTTTTCTACATGACACTTTGAGGCTACAAGATCCACCAGTTAGGACCCCAAACTGCCTCCACTTCATGGCATTACTGATGCCTCAGCCAAACTTCTCAGCATAGACTTGGAAAAAGCTGATTAACCCAATAATGTTAATTTTCTGTAATATTGGCAAAATTGACAGGTCTAAAAATGAAGCATTACATTTGAACCATGAGCTTCTTTTTCTTGAGAATGCATACATCAAGTTGTAGGGCAAAGGAATACTGAATGGTTAACATGCACTATGTTACCTTTTTGTAAAGCATAAACCATAAATGACTTTATTATTGTAGGAGTGGTCGTATGATTCTCCAGCTTTTTGTGTTTTCATTGGTACGCTTCTCTTTTCATTTATCATCAGATAACAGAAAATAGATTTCAAAAATCAACCTTATAACTCACATGCTCTGGGAATATGTAAAAGTCAGAAAAGTTGAGCATGTTTACTTGTTTTGCTTTTATTAACTGGAAAATCAGTTATGAATCTCAAATTTAATATGTTTCCCTCATTATCATCTTCAGGAAGCCATTAGGAGACAATTTCCTGAGAGTTTCCTCATAGTTCCAAATGTCTTGTGAGCAGAGGTGCTGGATGTTTTCAGACTGTTTTCTAGGGTGTTTGTATAACAAGAAATCTAGGCACATTGAGCATCTCCTTTGGAGTAGAGATCAGGTTATTTTTCTTCCATGTAATAAAGATAATATTTCTCTCTGGGATAAATGTCAGAAAGGTTTTCTTGCTGGCTATAGTAATATTTTGGCATTTTCTGATCTTGACAATTTCCTCACTGATGAGCAAACCTACCTCATAGGACCTATTCAAAACAACTGACTCACTCTGCATTGGCCCCATAAGAAGCAGGGGACAAGGAGAATGGAGACTACTATGAAGCTCATGGTTCTTGTGCTGCAAGTATCTTTTACCAGTGTCCACGTAATTGGCAGACCAGTCTGTGAGCTTGCGTGTGGGGCAAAACTTGGACCCTTCGTATTTCTTGGCAGAAGTATAAACCTAGATTTGTTCACTATCATTAGTAGTAGCATAGCATTATTATTTATATTTTTTCTGTCAATTCTTACATGAATATTTTAAGTCTCATTTTCTATTTCTTCAGGCTACGTCAGGAATGTTGATAATATTTATTATTCTGTGCCACAAAGTACCATGGATGTATTGGGAATGCATAGATTAATAAAACAACAAATGAGATTCAGATTATGTTATGGTTTAGATATATGTTGTCTTCCCAAAGCTCATGTGTTAGACAATGCAAAAATGTTTAGAAGTGAAATGATTGGATTCTGAGAACCTTAACCTAGTCATTATATTAATCCAGTTGAATGGATTAATGGGGTGGTAATCCTGGGAAGGTAGACTGTGACTGGAAGAGGTAGGTCATTGAAGGCATACCTTTGGGGTTTATATTTTGTCTTTGTTGAGCAGAGTGCTCTCTGCTTCCTGGTACCTGTCTTGTGCTGCTTTCCTCCTTCCCACCCTTCCACCATGATGTTCTGCCTCACCTTGAGCCCACAGCAATGGAATCAACCATCTACAGAATGAAACCTTGGAAGCAGTGAACCCCCAAATAAACTTTTCCTCCTCTAATTGTTATTGTCAGGTCTTTTGGGCACAGCAGTGAAAAAAAAAAAAAAAAAGACTAAGACATATTTAGTATATTAACGTTAATTTGTTTTTTTTTTTTTTTTCTTTTTAGATAGAGAAGAATAAACCTAATCCTGAGGAAAATGGCAGAAGCAATAGGAGAAGCTAATACTGGGGATCAGTTTCCTTTTATTGCCCTTTCTCTATTCCTCTAATAGCTTTGTATTTCTAATTGGCCTCATTTCATTCTTTGTTAATTCTAAGGAGAATCATTGTGATAAGGTCTATGTACACATAAAGGAAAATAGAGTAAAAGGATGACAGAAAGAGAGAAAGGAAAAACCACATGCATTAGAGAGAGAAGAAATTGCATTCTCTCCCTTCTGTCTTCTCACAGTTCTTTATTTTGCTTTTAGTACTCTGAATTGCAACCTAAAGGTTAATTTTGCTAAGTTGTCATTTAGAGTCAAAGTGTAAGTGGATTCTTTCTAATTAATAGCTTTATACACATGATAATGTTAATATACTTATATATGCAGATTATTTTTTATTTTACATAATGTGTTAGAGTTCTCTAGAATAGACCAATTGAATGAATATATATGTAGGTATATATATACATATATATATATATGATTATAAAAGGAAATTTATTAGTTTAGCTTATACATTCAGAGGCTGGGTTGTCCCATAATGGTATCCGCAGGCTGAAGAGCTGAAGGAACCAGTAACCGCTCAGTCCAAGAAGCTGGAAGTCTCAGAACAAGAGGGACCAAATGATGCCTCTCATAGCTCCAATTTGAGCCTGAAGGCCTGGAAGCTTCCTGCACAGTCACTGGTGAGAATCCATCCTGAAAGACTTAGTGTCCACTAGTGATGGCAGCAGCAATGGATCCATCTGCTCAGTAAAAATGGGGCTTGCACACATTGGCAGCCTTCCTTATTTTTTCTACTTTTGTTCCATCTGGTCCCCTAGCCTATTGGTTGGTGATGCCTCATTAGGAATGGGTCTCCCCCTTTTTACTGCCCCACATGCCAATTTTCTCTGGAAATACTCCCACAGACCTACACAGATGTGTGCTTGACTAATTTCCTAGGTTTCACTCAATCCAAGATTAACAATCACACACAGGATTCTTAGGTTAACTAGATTTGAAATTTTGTTGGCTAACTTAAATGAAACAAGTTTGGGAATATAGATTTGAATCTACATGTGGATTGTTTTTTTGAACACTGGCAGCTAGAAAACCTTTTTAAGGATAAGAAATATAGGAATAAACCTTGGAAATTAGTAAGAAAAACCTTTGTCAATTAATTGGAGAAAGTAGATGATACAACAAGGATAGAAATAAAAGATCTAATGTTGGAATAAACATAATACATGGCAAATCAAGTTTGTTGAATTGATTTGTATCAGATGTACAAACAATAGGTGGTGGCATACAAGATAGAATATGTTTCCATTCAAAACATTGAAGAGAAGCTGCAGGAAGGTCAGACATTAAAGAGCACTGCAAATTATGATTAATAAGCATGCAGATTAAGAAAGTAGGAAATCTGAGGAGATTTGGTGACTTCGAACAATATAAATTATTTTATCAAGGCTCTACTCCCTCAGAAGGCTCTAGGAGAAAATTTATTCCTTGACTTCTAGATTCTGGTGACTGCTGGCATTTCTTATCTTGTAGCCAAATCCCTGTATTATTTGTCCCTGTCTTCCCATCATCCTCTCATGTATGTATATCTGTCTAATCTTCCTCTTATAAAGATAATATTTGATGCCATTTAGGGCCAACCTAGATAATCTAAAATGATCTCCTCACCTAAAAACCTTAAATTAACTACATCTGCCCCCAATTTTTCACATAAGGTAGCATTCCCATGTTCTAGGGATAATGATCTGATATTTTTGAGGCCCATCTTGAATCAACTACACTGCTCAAGGGTGACCATCCAAGGGACAGTTGAAGATTAAGAACCCAGTGATTTTTCCATCAGACAAGTTGAGTCACCCAGAGGGCAATGCAACCTTTTTTTCACAACAGGCATTATTAGAACAGAGGGCATTTGGACAAATATTAGACAAATTGATGAAAATATCAGAATTTCATAAGGTAAGGTTTCATCTGGAAGGCAATCCCAATAAAATCATTGGACAAAGTTTCCAGAAAAAAAAAAAAAAAGCCCAACCTATTGAAGATTATAATCAATAGTAATTAGAAAGGAAAAAAGTCTTTGAAAAAGAGGAATTTCTTTGTTTTTAAATATTTTAATACAAATGAAAATACTTTTGAAATATTTATGTCACTGTCTTTGTATTCCCCAAGAGGCATATTTCCTCTATTGATTTTTTTAAAACTTATTCAAGTGAAAATATTTTTTATGATAAATATCTGCAGCAATTTTTCATATCCTCTATTGATACCAAATTCCTCCCTGTGTAGATCATGGTGATGAGCAGAAATATGCTCTCCATATTTTTAAGAGCTATTCATGGTTTACTGGCTAGATTTAGAGTTATAGAAAAACTACTTAATTGGCTATTCCACTTACTGTAATTTTTGTGCCAGTTACAGAATTTTTTGAGCTTTGGTAATAGGAAGTATCCTATCTACGTCACAGAGAATGCATCTATGAAATAGGATCATGCAGTGAAAACATGGTACTTACACTGATAAATTCATACCCTATTTCTTTTTTTCAGGGAAAGATGCCATATGTAATAAAAAGCAGAAACACCCCCAGAAATGACTAGTTAGGCTACTAGAAAAGTTGCAATCTAATCTAGCTCTCTCTTGATATTTTCTCAAATAATAATAAATACCAATTATTTCAAAATATATTAGTGGAGGTTAATGTTTTATTTCTCATTTGTAGAGCAGAATCATGCTAACTTTGCACCAACTCCTTTTTCTTTTGGGTATATGGTATATGAATTGTCTTGACTATGATCAAGTAATCACAATACTGAATTATGCTTAATAGAATAGAGGTATGTAAGTGATATGTGGTTTCTAGGACTGACTCCTGAAATCTTGCATGAAATATTCCATGGAATGTTTCCTTGTCTGGTACACAAATTCACAAATATCAATAGAAGTTTCTGAGACTCTGAGAAGAGGTTGGCAAACTATAATGTATGGGCTAAATTCAGTTGCCACTTTATTTTATAAATGTTTTATTGTATTTAAATTTGGGATGTTATTGAAAATGTATTTTGTAGTGTTTTATTGGACTAGACCTATTCTCAATTATTAATGCTGGTTTCTTGCTACAATGGCTAAATTTTAGAGTTTGATTAAGACCATATGGCTCACAAAGACTAAAATAATTACTATGTAAGCTTTTGCAGAAAATTTGTTGACCTCTTCATTAGCAATTAATAGAGATTCAAAATAGAAGATGCATATACTTTAATGCAGAAACTGGTACAGGCAATGGACTGATGTTCTAACAATACCTAAAATTTGTGGTACATTTAATGCTAGTGTGGTAAGTTGCACAGGAACTGATATGAAAGCCTGGAACATCTGCATTGTATTGTAGCAAAATATTTGAGAAAAAGTATTTCTTAATAATAACTTTGAAGTTAGATCACACGCTTCCTCAAGACTGTAGTTTTATGAGAAGTAAGTAAATTAGAACATAAATGTTTATTAGCTGCTTTTGGATGCCATTAATAAAACACAAGCAAGCTCAGACATGATCATACCAATTTGCAAGCAGATATGAAAGGAGATAGAGACTAGAAATTTAGTATTTCAGGATCTTAAGAGTTTGTAGATCATATATAGTAATCAAAGTTTAAGCAATGAAGATCCAAGAAAATTACTCTGAAGCAGTATTAGATTGAGAGTGTTACATTCCCATGTTAGGTGTTTATTTTAGTTACATGGCAAGTCACTACTACATTGAGGAAAATGGGCATTTGAGTGATGTAACGAGCAAAGAAATAAAGCTGATCTTAGAACAATATCCAGGAAAGAAGTTTGAATGTTATTGCCAATTCATACAGCAAATTGAAAGCAAATAGATCAGTAACCTACTAAGATTTGAGATAACTGTACTTCCTAGAGAATGTATAAGTATGGACTCAAATACAAAAACCACAAAGGACAGATTGTAGATTTTAAAACAGTTCCATGTGGGAAAAAAGACTGAGAAAACTATGCAACTCTCAAGGAAGGACATAATTCCATAAAGCTTCTTTAGGTATGACCATGAAGATTTCAGGTAAGAAGGATCCTTCTAGAGGTAGCATAATGGGCCACAGAGAACAGTGCCTAGGCTACTCTGCGGAAGCAGAATCATCAGGAATCTCTCATTTCACACATCCATGTTGGGAAGACTAAGCAATGGCACCTTTTTGGGACATTACTATGGACAACTGACTGATGCATTTCTTCCATTCATTGAAGGTATTCTGTCTTTGCTATGCTGTTGAATAATGGTTGGATGAGGAAAGGGTTGGAGTCTAGAACAGATTTTTTTTAAAATTAATAAGTCACTGAATCAGGAGAAATAAAGAAAGAACTTAGCATTTTCAAGAGGAAGAATAATAGACATATAAAATGACCGTTCCAAGTCAGAGATAATGCTAGTATCACCAAATTTCACTTCCCTTTTCTCCAGGACTCTCAGCTGCAATCACTTATAATGAAATGGGGCCATGTGACTAAAGTTTGGCCAATGGAATGTGGATGGAAGCAATATATGCCCCTTCCAGAATATCCCTAAATTCTCTGCACTTCTTCCATCTACTTTCTCTGTGTTTCCTCCTGTCAGCCATTGAAGACATGTGTACATCATCAGGATGGTGATAGGGACAGAACAGGTTTCCGAAAGATTGAATAGAGCAAGGTTCTGCAAAATTTCATCAGAATGTGACATGAACAAGAAATTAACTTAAGTTTATTAAATTACTAAAATATTGAGATTTATGTTATTCCAGTGAATGTTTACACTTACAAATAACAAATCAGGAGTTACCATTTTGATCTTATATTTGAATTTTTACTGATCTTTGTTTTAATTTTCATATGTAAGTACATAATACCTTCCTCCATTTTGATGAATGATTCACAAATTGTAGGGCACCTCATTTCTTAGATTTTTTTAAAACTTTATTTCCTATATTTTACATTTGATCTATTTCTAAATGTATCATCCTGGGAACAAAATGAAATAATATATCATTTGAGGAATTGTGCTCCCTTATACATCGGCTTTTTAAGGTTCTTCTTAAAAATATTTGTTCTATTTTCTTCGTTAGCTTGGCTAAGAGTTTATCAATTTTATTTATTTTTTCAAAGAACCAACTTTTTGTTTGGTCAGTTTTTTGGATTTTTTTTTTTTGTTTAAATTTCATTATTTTCAGTTGATTTTAATTATTTCCTATCTTCTACTGCTTTGGTGTTGGTTTCTTCCTCTTTTTCTAGGGCTTTGAGATGTACAATTAATTTATTTGTTTGGTGATTTTCTGTTCTTTTAATGAATGAGCTCAATGCAAAGAACTTTCCTCTTACAACTGCTTTCATAGTGTTTCAGAGATTTTGATGTGTTGTCTCACTATTCTCACTTACCTCTAAGTGTTTTTTTAAATTTTATCCCTGATTTCTTCACCTATCCATTGGTCATTCAATACTGTATTATTTAGTCTCGAGGTGTTAAAGTAGCTTCTACTTTTTAATTTTATCATTAGTTTCTAATTTCATTCCATTATGATCTGATAGAATGCAAGGTACTATCTCTATTTTTGTTGTATTTGCTAAGAGTTGCTTTGTGGACTAAGATGTAGTCTATTTTAGAAAATGGCACAAAACCAGACATGAAGACCAATGAAAAAGAATGGAAAACACACCCACATAAATCAGTTATCTCATCCTAGACAAAGTTTCCATAAACTATATTGGAGCAAAGATAGTTTCTTCAACAAGTGGAATTGGGAAAACTGGAAATCCATATAGAGTAGAATGAAAATGAACCCCTAACTCTCACCCTGAACAAAACAAACTCAAAGTGGATCGAGGACCCAGGCATTAGACCAGATACCCGGTGCTTATTAGAAGAAAAAGTATTTCAGCTTAGGAACTGATTTCTTCAGTAAGACTCCTAAAACACAAGAAGTAAAATCAAGAATTATTAAATGAGATGGTATAACTGAAAAGGTTCTTCACAGCAAAGGAAACAATCAAGAATGTGAACAGAGATCCTACAGAATGGGAGAAAATCTTTGCTACCTGCATCTCAGAGACTTAATTTCTAGGTTATACAAATAACTCAAAAAACTTAACACCAAAAACATCAAATAACTTAATTAATAAATGGGCAAAGGAATTGAACAAGCACTTTACAGAAGAAGAAATACAAGTGGTCAAAAAAAATATAAAAAAAATGTTCAACATCTCTAGCAATTAAAGAAATGCAAATTAAAACTACACTGAGATTTCATCTCACTCTAGTCAGAATGGCAATTATCAAGAATACAAGCAACAATAAATGTTGACAAGGATGTGGGGAGAAAGGTACTATTATACATTGTCAGTGGGATTGCAAACTGATACAACCATTACAGAAAGCAGTATGGCAATTCCTCAGAAAACTTGGAATGGAACCACAATTTGATCCATTTATCCCCTTTCTCAGTTTATACATGAAGGACTTAACATCAGCATACTGCAATGATGCAGCCAGATCAATGTTCATAGCTGCTCAACTCAAAATAGTCAAGCTTAAGAAAACAACATAGGAGCCCTTCAACAGATTAATGGATAAAGGAAATGTGGTATTTATACACAATGGAATACTATTCAGTCATAAAGAGAAATGAAATCATGACATTTGTTGGTAAATGGATGGAACTGGAGACTATAATGCTAAGTGAAATAAGTCATTCCCCCTAACCAAAGGTCAAATGTTCTCTTTGATCTGTGGATGCTAACCCACAACAGGGGAGAGTAGGAAGGGGAAGAACAGAAGTCCATTGGATTAGAAAAAGGGGAATAAAGGGAAGGAAACAGGGTGAGAATAGGAAAGACAATAGAATGAGACAGACATCATTATCCTATGTACCTGTATGATTAGAAGAATGGTATGAATCTACATTGTGCACAACCATAGAAATGAAAATCTATACCTCATTTTTACACAATGAATCAAAATGCAGTCTGTAAACATAAAAAAAAAATAAAAACAAAATTGAAGCAAAAGAAACAATACAAAAAAATTGACAAAATAAATAGTTGGTTCTTCGAAAAAATAAACAAAATTGATAAACTTTTAGCTACACTAACAAAGAGAAGACGAGAGAAAACCCAAATAACTAAAATTCGGAATGAACAAGGAAATATCACAACAGACACGATTGAAATACAAAACATAATTAGAAGCTATTTTGAAAATCTATACTCCAAAAAAATAGAAAATTTCGAAGACATCAACAGGTTTCTAGAGATATATGAATTGCCTAAACTGAACGAGGAGGACATACGAAACTTAAATAGACCAATTTTAAGTAATGAAATAGAAGAAGTCATCAAAAGCCTACCAACAAAGAAAAGCCCGGGACCAGATAGGTTCTCAGACGAGTTCTGCAAAACCTTTAAAGAAGAGCTCATTCCAATACTTCTCAAAGTATTCCATAAAATAGAGGAGGAGGGAACCCTCCCAAACTCATTCTATGAAGCCAATATCACCCTGATACCTAAACCAGACAGAGACACATCGAGGAAAGAAAATTTCAGACCAATATCCTTAATGAACATTGACACAAAAATTCTCAACAAAATTTTAGCAAATCGCATACAAAAATATTAAAAAGATAGTGCACCATGATCAAGTGGGTTTCATCCCAGGGATGCAAGGATGGTTCAACATCAGGAAATCAATAAATGTAATTCACCATATCAATAGACTTAAAGTCAAGAATCACATGATTATTTAAATAGATGCAGAAAAAGCATTTGATAAAATACAGCATCCCTTCATGCTCCAAACACTAGAAAAAAATCGGGATAGTGGGAACATTCCTTAACATTCTAAAGGCCATTTATGCTAAGCCCATGGCCAATATCATTCTAAATGATGAAAAACTGAAAGCATTCCCCCTAAAAACTGGAACAAAGCAGGGATGCCCTCTTTCACCACTTCTATTCAATATCGTCCTTGAAACTCTAGCCAGAGCAATTAGACAAACCAAAGAAATTAAAGGGATACGAATAGGAAAAGAAGAACTCAAACTATCCCTGTTCACTGATGATATGATTATATACATAGAGGAACAAGTCAATTTCACCAGAACACTTTTAGAACGGAAAAATGAATTCAGTAAAGTAGCGGGATATAAGATCAATGCACATAAATCTAATGCATTTTTATACATAAGTGATGAATCTTTGGAAAGAATAATCAGGAAAACTACCCCATTCACAATAGCCTCGAAAAAAATAAAATACTTGGGACTCAATCTCACAAAAGAGGTGAAAGACCTCTACAATGAGAACTACAGAACACTAAAGAAAGAAATTAAAGAAAACCTTAGAAGATGGAAAGATCTCCCATGTTCTTGGAGGGGAAGAATTATTATTGTCAAAATGGCCATACTACCTAAAGTGCTATACAGATTCAAGGCAATTCCAATTAAAATCCCAATGATGTACCTTACAGAAATAGAGCAAGCAATTATGAAATTCATCTGGAAGAATAAGAAACCCAGAATAGCTAAAGCAATCCTTAGCAGGAAGAGTGAAGCAGGGGGTATCTCAATACCAGATCTTCAACTCTACTACAAAGCAATAGTAACAAAAACTGCATGGTATTGGTACCAAAATAGACAGGTAGATCAATGGTACAGAATAGAGGACATGGACACAAACCCAAATAAATGCAATTTTCTCATACTAGACAAAGGGGCCAAAATTATGCAATGGAGAAAAGATAGCCTCTTCAACAAATGGTGCTGGGAGAATTGGAAATCCATATGCAACAGAATGAAAGTAAACCCATATCTCTCACCATGCACGAAACTAAACTCAAAATGGATTAAGGACCTCATAATCAGACCAGACACCCTGCAGATTATAGAAGAAAAAGTAGGTCGAGGTCTTCAACATGTCAGCTTAGGACCAGACTTCCTCAACAGGACTCCCATAGTACAAGAAATAAAAGCAAGAATCAATAACTGGGATAGATTCAAACTAAAAAGCTTTCTCTCAGCAAAGGAAACTATCAGCAATGCGAAGAAAGAGCCTACAGAGTGGGAGAAAATCTTTGCCAATCATACTTCAGATAGAGCACTAATCTCCAGAATCTATAAAGAACTCAAAAAACTCTACACCAAGAATACAAATAATCCAATCAACAAATGGGCTAAGGAAATGAATAGACACTTCACAGATGAAGATGTACAAGCAATCAACAAACACATGGAAAAATGTTCACCATCTTTAGTAATAAGAGAAATGCAAATCAAAACCACCCTAAGATTCCATCTCACCCCAATTAGAATGGCAATTATCAAGAATACAAGCAACAACAGGTGTTGGCGAGGATGTGGGGGAAAGGTACACTCATACACTGCTGGTGGGGTTGCAAATTAGTGCAGCCACTCTGGAAAGCAGTATGGAGATTCCTTAGAAAACTTGGAATGGAACCACCATTTGACCCAGCTATCCCACTCCTTGGCCTATACCCAAAGGACTTAAAATCAGCATACTACAGAGATACAGCCACATCAATGTTCATAGCTGCTCAATTCACAATAGCCAGATTGTGGAACCAACCTAGATGTCCTTCAGTTGATGAATGGATAAAGAAACTGTGGTGTATACATATATATATATATATATATATATATATATATATATACATACTATATACTATATACACAATGGAATATTACTCTGCCATAAAGAATGATACAATTATGGCATTTGCAGGCAAATGGACGAAATTGGAGAATATCGTGCTAAGTGAGATAAGTCAACCTTGAAAAACCAAAGGACCAATGATATCGCTAATAAGTGGATGATGACGACACCTAATGGGGGGAGGGAGGGGTTAGTGTTAGGGTTAGAGTTAGGGTTACGGAGGGTGGCAAGAATGAAGGAAGGAAGGACTGTATAGAGGGAAAAGAGGAGTAGGAGGTGTGGGGGGAAGGGGAAAAAAACAGAATGAATCAAACAACATTACCCTATGTAAATTTATGATTACACAAATGGTATGCCTTTACGCCATGTACAAACAGAGAAACAACATGTATCCCATTTGTTTACAATAAAAAAAAAATAAATAAATAAATAAAAAAGAAATTACATTAGACACAAGGAAAATAGTTATGTATTTTTCTGTGACTTATTAAATGCTATGCTGGGTCATACATGAAAAAAAATTATTAATTGAGCATAACTTCTCCAGCCTTATATTTGAATACATGACCAGGGTAACTCCACATCTGTATAACCACAGAATAGGATATTAATTAGAGTAAGTTATACTGTATGTAGGTATAATTTGCCAAACTACATTCTACTGTCATTTATAACTAAAAAGAACAAATTTTAAAAAGCTAAGAATATTTGTTTTACATGCATTTTTATAGAATAAGTCTGTGACCTAAGAGATACTGGGTTAGGATAAACTCTACCTAATCATGTTAATAATGAATATATGTTTTAAGCTTTATTTACATTTGATTCTGCCTTTTCCACATTTTTTCCCTATTTTTCTTTTATCCTTAGCTCTGTAAACAGTTCTGGAAGAAAAAGAAAATTCCAATAAAACCATATTTTATGACCATCCCTTTGCTCAAAAAAAAAAATATTTTCAGAAAACATGATATTCAATATCTCTCCAAAAGTTTCAACTTTTCATTTTTTCAATCTTTACGACTTCATAATATTTAAATTTTCTTTGAAAATACAATATTTTTGCATAATTGTGTAGAGATTACAAAGCATTCCTGTGTAAAGATACACTTCTTATTAATTGGCTCAAGATGCAATTAAAATCTTTTATTAAGACACAATTTTTTAATTATATTTTTTTTCCAATTACAGAATTTACTCATTTGGTTGAGAACCTTTATAATTTTTATATAATAAGTTTAACTGGCTGTAAACTAAGAAGTACTTCGCTCTCACTGGATCTCTTTATTATATTTATTAAACTGGATTTATTATAAGTCTAAATAACATTGAAGGACAAAAGAAAAGTCCTTGGATTGTTTTTTTTTTTTTTAATTTATTTTCATTGTAAACAAATGGGATACATGTTGTTTCAGTTTGTACATGGAGTAACAGCATACCATTTGCATATTCATATACTTACATAGGGCAATGTTGTTTGATTCATTCCATTATTTTTTCCTTCCCCCCACCCCTCCCACCTCTCTTTTCCCTCTATACAGTCCCTCCTTCCTCCATTCTGCCCCCCTCCCACCCCCCATTTTGTGTCATCATCTGCTTGTCCCCAGTGAGATCATTCGTCTTTTGGATATTTTTTTTAAATTTTAATTTTTATTTATTTATTTTTATTGTAAACAAATGGGATACATGTTGTTTCTCTATTTGTACATGGAGTCAAGGCATACCATTTGTGTAATCATAAATTTACATAGGGTAATGTTGTTTGATTCATTCTGTTATTTTTTTTCCCTGCCCCCCACCCCTCCCCCCCCTCCCACCCCTTTTTTCCCTCTATACAGTCCTTCCTTCCTCCATTGTTACCACCCTCCTTATCCCAAACCCTAAACCAAACCCTAAACCTAACGCTAACCCCTCCCACCCCCCCATTATATGTCCTCATCCGCTTATCAGTGAGATCATTCATCCTTTAGTTTTTTGAGATTGGCTTATCTCACTTAGCATGAAGCCCTTGAAAGCTTCTTTTGATATTTTCCTCCATATTTTTTAAATTTATTTTTATTGTAAACAAATGGAATACATGTTGTTTCTGTTTGTACATGGAGGAAGAGCATATCATTTGCATAATGATACATTTACATAGGGTAATGATGTTTGATTCATTCTGTTATTTTTTCCTTCCCTCCACCCCTTCCACCCCTCTTTTCCCTCTGTACAGTCCCTCCTTCCTCCATTCTTGCCCCCCTCCCACTCCCCATTAAGTGTCATCATCCGCTTATCAGTGAGATCATTCCTCTTTTGGATTTTTGAGATAGGCTTATCTCACTTAACATGATATTCTCCAATTTCATCCATTTGCCTGCAAATGCCATAATTTTATTATTCTTTATGGCTGAGTAATATTCCATTGTATATATATGCCACAGTTTCTTTATCCATTCATCAACTGAAGGGCATCTAGGTTGGTTCCACAATCTGGCTGTGGTGAATTGAGCAGCAATGAACATTGATGTGGCTGTATCTCTGTAGTATGCTGATTTTAAGTCCTTTGGGTATAGGCCAAGGAGTGGGACAGCTGGATCAAATGGTGGTTCCATTCCAAGCTTTCTGAGGAATCTCCATACTGCTTTCCAGAGTGGCTGCACTAATTTGCAACCCCACCAGCAGTGTATGAGTGTACCTTTTTCCCCACATCCTCACCAACACCTATTGTTGCTTGTGTTCTTGACAATTGCCATTATATAATTGGGGTGAGATGGAATCTTAGGGTAGTTTTGATTTGCATTTCTCTTATTACTAGAGATGTTGAATATTTTTTCATATATCTGTTGATTGCTTGTACATATTCTTCTGTGAAGTGTCTGTTCATTTCCTTAGCCCATTTGTTGATTGGATTATTTGTATTCTTGGTGTAGAGTTTTTTGAGTTCTTTATATATTGTGGAAATTAGTGCTCTATCTGAAGTTTGAGTGGCAAAGATATTCTCCCACTCTGTAGGCTCTCTCTTCACATTACTTATAGATTCCTTTGCTGAGAGAAAGCTTTTTAGTTTGAATCTATCCCAGTTGTTGATTCTTGCTTTTATTTCTTGTGCTATGGGAGTCCTGTTGAGGAAGTCTGATCCTAAGCCAACAAGTTGAAGATTTGAACCTACTGTTTCTTCTATAAGATGCAGGGTCTCTGGTCTGATTCCAAGGTCCTTGATCCATTTTGAGTTGAGTTTTGTGCAGGCTGAGAGATAGGGGTTTAATTTCATTCTGTTGCATATGGTTTTCCAGTTTTCCCAGCACCATTTGTTGAAGAGGCTATCTTTTCTCCATTGCATATTTTTGGCACCTTTGTCTCGTATGAAAAAATTGTATTTATTTGGGTTTGTGTCCATGTCCTCTATTCTGTACCATTGATCTACCTGTCTATTTTGGTACCAATACCATGCCATTTTTGTTACTATTGCTTTGTAATAGAGTTGAAGATCTGGTATTGCAATACCCCCTGCTTCACTCTTTCTACTGAGGATTGCTTTAGCTATTCTGGGTTTCTTATTCTTCCAGATGAATTTCATAATTGCTTGCTCTATTTCTGTAAGGTACATCATTGGGATTTTAGTTGGAATTGCATTGAATCTGTATAGCACTTTAGGTAGTATGACCATTTTGACAATATTAATTGTTCCTATCCAAGAACATGGGAGATCTTTCCATCTTCTAAGGTTTTCTTTAATTTCTTTCTTTAGTGTTCTGTAGTTCTCATCGTAGAGGTCTTTTACCTCTTTTGTGAAATTGATTCCCAAGTATTTTATTTGATTGAGCACAGTGCTGAAGTAAACCACTCTGAGGAGAGTGTTTGATTTCTAAGAATTAAGACGTTTTGAAATTTCTTATGGTGAATGGATTGTACATTTAAAAACATTCATAGAAACAGAAACAAACTACTGTGATTTTTCTAAAAATAGGACTAAAACATTATTAGCAGATAAAACTCATTTGAATGAAGTATACTGAAATGATTTAAGGTTTTGTTTTCTGTAATTTTTAATTATATACAGAAATCTGTCATTTTGTTTATAGTGTCTCTTGATGTTTTCACTTTTAATTAATTTTTGATTGACACATCATACTTATATACATATTTTTGGTACTGTGAATAATATATGCCTTTGATGGGCTGAAACACATTTATAGATTCTGCACATTTGCTATACCAATTCCTTTGCATCATCACAGTTTTGATGCAAACTTACGTAGTTAAGCAGCATCTATTTTCAGACCCAGTAATACCATGTCTGGATATTTATGAAAGTAAAGTAGAACCATGTGTCCCTAGACATATTGTACAAATATGATCATAATATCTACATTCAAATAGTAAGACCCTGGAAAATATCCAAATATCTTTTAAGATAAATAAACACATCATGGTATATTAGTACAATAGAGTGCCACTCAACAATGAAAAACAATTCACTCCTGATATACCTAACAATTATATAAATTTCACAAATATTAATTATGTAAATATGCCATAAATTCCCGTTGGTGCCTTCAAATTGCCTATAGTATGAGTACTTGCACCAATGGAAATTGGCAATCTTTGTACACCAGGGCTTCTAATCTCTGTTTCCTCCTTCTAGGAAATGGTTAGAAAACATTCACCAGACCACTACTGTTTGTCAGTTCAATAAGTAACACAGAATTTGTAAGATGTGAACATAGGGTTTAAACCAATGATTAGCAAATGTAAAGTATAGTATATAGTATAGTAAATTAGTATATATTTTAGATTTGGTGAATCACATGTTCTTTGTTGTAGTTACTTAACTCTGCCTTTATAGGGAGAAAGTGGCCATAGATAATACTGAAGCAATGTTATGGTTGTGTTCAACCTAATTTTATTTTTATTATGGTTGGGATATGCAGTGGGATCGAATAAAAGGGAGTGGGTCCTTGGGGGCATGCCCTTGTGGACTACATCTTGTTGCTGGTTCCTCCTCTCTCCTTCTCTTTCTGTTTTCTTGCTGCCATGAGCTGAGAAACTTTCTTTCACCATGCCCTTCTGCCATGAGATTTTGCCTTATATCAAGTCCAAAGTATTGGAATCAGCCAAACTTGGACTGAAACCTCTAAAACTATAAACCAAAATAAATCTTGTCTTCTTTAACTTGTTCATATCAGTTATTTTGTTCAGTGATAAAAAGGTGACTAACACAAATATGTTCTATCTAGATACCTGATTATGAAATTATGGTTAAATTCCTTAAAACTTCAAATTTCTACAGTTATTAAGGGAAACAGAAATTCTCCTAAGATTTTATGTCACAAACAACCAAGAGAAAAAATATTCTACACTTTTCCCTCTTTCTATGGAAAGTTATTTTTAGGTATACTGAGAAAATTATGTGATCTTCATGTTTCCTGCTAATGTATCTAGGTACTCTACAGGATGTTTGTCTTCTATGTTGATAATTCTTTATTTTAAACCTATTTTTGGGACAAATTTGTTTTAAATTAAATTGAAGTTTTATTCTGTAAGTAGTCTTACCTCTATACTGGCTACAGCCAGGGCAATCATTACGCTCCTACAGACTTCAGTTGTGCAGGTAACATTGTATTTTTCTTGTCCTAGTAAGAGCTGAAAGTTTTTTTTTTTTTTTTTTTTTTTTTAACCTAAAACTAGTGTAAGGATTTATTTTTGATCACTTTCTTTTACTTGTTATAAATCTGGGCAAAATCATTGTACATTACAGTACTGAGTAGGATTCCTCCAGATTTGTATTCAGAAGGATGAAAATGTTACCCAAAATGGCTATGATAGACCTATTTAAGCTTCAGTACTTTTCAGCCGCTCTTCTGTTGTAGACTGCAGTCTATGAAAAAAATGGCTGATAGATATGCTGGTTCATCTTCATTCAGTTTGGGCACACTGAATTATTAAAACTACTGTGTTGATATTATTTTAGTTTTATACGCATAAAGTACAAAAATTTTAAGTGTGCATTGGGTTACTACCACTCACATCAAGATAAATAAAACCAACACCCAAAAATACCCTTTCCTGTTACCCATTAATTCCAAAGATAACCATTATTCTGCCTTTATTATCATAAATTTGCCCTGATTTTTATTTTTAAGCAGACTCCGCCAGGTACAATGGCTTATGTCTGTTATCCCAGGAGCTCCGGAGGGTGAGACAGGAGGGTTACAAATTCAAAGTCAGCCTCCACAATTTAGCGTGGCACTAAGCAACTCAGTGAAACCCTGTCTCTAAATAAAATATAAAAAAATGACTGAGAATAATAAATGTTGTTGAGGATGTGGGATAAAAGACACACTTGTACATTGCTGGTGGGACTACAAATTGGTGCAACCACTCTGGAAAGCAGTATGGAGATTCCTCAGAAAACTTGGAATGGAACCACCATTTGAACCAGTTATCCCACTCCTCACTACTTAGTTTATACCTAAAGGACTTAAAATCAGCATAATACAGTGATGCAGCCACATCAATGTTTATAGCAGCACAATTCACAGTAGCTAAAATATGGAACCAACATAGGTGCCCTTCAGCAGATAAATGGATAAAGAAAATGTGGTATTTATACACAATGGAATACTACTTGGCTATAAAGAGAAATGAAATTATGGCATTTACCAGTAAATGAATGGAACTGGGGAATATGATCCTAAGTGAAATAAGCCAATCTCTCAAAAACAATGATTGAATGTTCTCTCAGATATGTGGATGCTAACTCAAAGTAAGTCAGGCAGGGTGGGGAGGTAGGAAAGAATAGAAATACTCCGGATTAGACAAAAGGAAATGAAGGGAAGGGAGGTGAATGATAGTAGGAAAGATAGTAGAATGAATTGGATATTACTGTCCTATGTGCATATATAAATATACAACCAAAGTAATTCCACATCATGTACAGCCAGAAGAATGGGACGTTATACTACATATATGTATAATATGTCAAAAGACATTCTATTGTCATGTATAACTAATAAAAATAAATTTTAAAAAGGACTGGTGATGTGGTTAAGTGTCCCTGGGTTCAACCTCCAGCACCAAAAAAGAAAAAATAGATAGAATATTATTTTATGGACTCTTTGTTGTTTTGCTTCTTACTTGTATATGAGACTTAACCATCCATGTTATTGTAAATAGTGTTAGTTCATTCTTTTTACTTATTATTTTTGAAAATTGTGGTAAAAAACACACAACATGAGCTCTACCCTCAAATGTTTACACACATATTATAATATTGTTAACTGTATGTACATTATTGTACAAAGGATGCTTGGAACATTTTTATTTTTAATAACTGAAACTCTATACCTATTGATATATCTCCCCATTTTCCCCTCCTGCCAACCCCTGATATTCATGATTCCGCTCTCTACTTCTGTTTGGCTACTTTAGATTATTTCCTCATGAGTCAAATCCTGTGCTGTTTTTCTGTGACAAATCATGCAGCATTTTTATTTTACTTATCATAATGTCCTCAAGGTTCATCTGCTTTTTAGCATATGGCAGAATTTCCCTCCTTTGTAAGGCCAGATCACATTCCATTGTATGTCTATATTTGGTGTGTGTGTGTGTGTGTGTGTGTGTGTGTGTGTGTGTGTGTGTGAGAGAGAGAGAGAGAGAGAGAGAGAGAGAGAGAGAGAGAGACACACACCACATTGATGTGGTGATATCTCATTGTACTTTTGGTTTGAGTTTCTCTGATACTTAGGTTTAACATCATTTCATATACCAGTTGTCCATTGTATATCTTCTTTGGAAAATTGTCTGTTCTAGGCCTTTTTCTGTTCTCAAAAATTGAATTTTTTGTTTTCTTTCTGTTGACTAATTTGAAGTTTCTATTTTGAACTCCAAATTATCCTTATCAAATATGTGGTTTGCAAATGTTCTCTCCCATTCTTAGGTCTTTTTGATTGCTTCCTTTCCTGTGCAGAAACTGTGGAATGATTTTGTTCCACCATTCTACTTCTGCTTTTGTTGCCTGTGGTTTTTTTTTTTTGGTAGTACTGGGGAATCGAACCCAGGGCCTTGTGCTTACAAGGCAAGCACTCTACCAACTGAGCTATCTCCCCAGCCCCTTGCCTGTGTTTTTGATGCTATATACAAGAAATAATTGCCAAAACCAATGTTATCAATGTTATTGATTTTTTCATCTGCTTTCTTCTAGGAATCCTAAGTTTTAAGTCTTTTATTTATATAATAATTAAGTTTTAGTTGCTCTTTGTACATAGTATAATATTGGAATCCAATTACACTAATTTTATTTTCCCAACATCTTTTATTTAAGAGACCATTAAGTGTTGTTGGCATCTTTATGTAAACTCATTTGACAGTATGTGCCTGGGGTCATTTTTGGGCTCACTGTTCTCTGTTCCATTGGTTTATATCTATGTCTGCTTTATACTTCTACAAAACTATTTTGATTATTGTATTTTTGTCATATGTTTTGAAGTTAGAGCATGCGATGCCTTCAGCTTTATTCTCCTTTCTCAAGCTTGTCTTGACTATTCAGGTTTTATAATTGTTGTTCCATATAAATTTTAGGATTATTTTTCCATAATTGCAAAAAATGTCACTAGGACTTTAATCAGGATTTTACTGAATTTGTAGACTGCTTTGGGTAGCATGGACATTTTAGCAATATTAAGTCTTCCAATCCATGAGCATGGGTTGTGTTTTCATTTGTATCTGCTTTAATTTCTTTCATCAATGTCTTATAATTGTAGTGTATATGTTTAGTTAAATACTAATCAACTAATCATAGGCACTCCTGTTTCTTTTCATTATAATTCAAGTGAAATATAGTTTTCATAGTTTTACTTTTAGCCTACATCTCTTCTTAAAGTAAGTACCTTGTAAATAGCATATAGTTAGATCTTTTTTTTTTTTTTTCATCCATTCAGTCACTCTGCCTCTTTTGTTAGGGGAGTTTAACCTATTTACATTTAATGTAATTTTTCATAGGAAAGGTCTTACTTATTGTCATCTTGTTAATTGTTTCCTGTCTGTCTTACAGAATTTTTTGGCCTTTTTTTCCACATTTACTGTCTTTATATAGGTTATCTGTGTGATATGATTTTGCTTTTTTTCTCATTTTCTTTTATATATCTTCTATTGATGTTTTCTTTGTTAGTTATCACAACGGTTACATAAAGCATCTTACATATATAAAATTTATTTTAAGCTTATAACAACTTCAGTCACATGCAAAACCACTCTTTTCCATCTCCCCTACCACATGTGCTTTATTTTGTTGATGTAACAAATTTCAGTCAGGTGCTTCACAATAACGTTTTTGTCAATGATGACTACATATATGATAGTTGTTCCATAAGATTATAATGGACTTGAAAATTTCTTTTTGTCTAGTGATTATCATAGCCTTTTTAATATTATATTGCAAAGCATTACTCATATGTTTGTGGTGATGCTGGTATAAATAAACCAGTCACCAAAGTGTAGTACATGCAATTAGGTAAATAATACTCAGTGATGATAATAAACAATTGTTACTATTTTACATATTTAATAAACCATATTTTAATTGTTATTTTGGAGGGTGTTCCTTCTACTTATACTGTAAAATAATATGCCATGCTACCCCAGTATCAGGCTCATTCATCTCATATAACTACATCTCTTAATTGCAGCAAGAAACCACATGAAGTAATTGACCTATGTTATATAGGTTTGTGTAAATGTGCTCTGTTTGTACAATGCTGAAATTGTCTAATGACGCATTTTTCAGAACACATCCACAACAGTAAGTGACACAAGACCGTAGATCTTTTTTATAAATTATATACTTTTTACTATAGTCCCCTTTTATTAGTTTTGTCCAACTTTTACATAGGAATTGAAAATTATTTATTCACCACTATTAAAGTATTATAGCATTTTGTATTTATCTATTTATTTATATTTCTTATCAAATCTTACACTGTTATGTTTATTTTTATTGTTGTTGTTGCTATCCTTTCATTCCAACTTGGAGGTCTTCCTTTGACATTTCTTGAAAGGTAGTTCTTGATATATTGAACTCCATGAGCTTCTGTTTATTTGGTTAAGTATTTCTCTTTCATTTTTGAAGGACAATTTTGCTGAATCTAGTATTCATAGTTGTTATGGCTTGAATATGAGGTATCCCCCTAAACTCCTATGTTCATGAAAAAAATGTTCAGAGGTAAAATGAGTGGATCGTGAAAGCTGTAATCAAATCAATCCATCCTAGTTAGAATGAGTCCATTCCAACTGAATGTGGACTGCAGATAGGTGGGGCATGACTGAAGGAGATGGATCACTGGGAGGGGTGCCCTGGTAGGGTTTATCTTTCCTGTAGCTGTTTCCCCTGTACTCCTTCTCTGTTTCTCGGACACCATGTTCCCTCCACTTTACCCTTCACCATGGGCCAAGAGCCTCACCTTGGGCCCAGAGGAAAGGAATTGGCCCATCATGAACTAAATCTCTGAAACCATGAGCTTAGATAAACTTTCCCACCGCTAAATTGTTCTCCTCAAGTATTTTGATCACAGCCACTCAAATCTGACTAATAGATTGGTTCAGAGTTTTCTTTAAAGCATTTTGAATATATCATCCCACTTTGTATGCTCTGCAATGTTTTTGTTGGGAAATCTACTGATAAGCTTTTATTGACACCTTTCTATGTGACTCCTTTCTTGCTGCTTTCAAATCTCTTTGTGTTTTGACTAATGTCAATTTGATTATAGTGTCTTTCTGGGAACATTTAAGTACATCCTCATTGGAAAGAAATTTTATAAAGGGGTTAATTCTTTCAAAAGATATAACAATTGTAAGTACTCAACATTAGAAAAATTAAATATATTAAGGAAATAATGATAGCACTGAAGGGAGAAATATATAGTAACATTACAATAGAAATTATACAGTAATACAACAATAAGGGACTTCAATACCACACTTTCAACAATAGACTGATCATCTAGACAGAATCAATAATCGAATAGTGGATTTGAGAAAAAAAGAAAAACACAAAACATTATAAACCAAATTGACCTAACAGACATGTACAGAACATTTCTTACAATAACAGCAGAATATACTTGTTTTTGAAAGCACATAGAAATCATTTTCCAGGACAGATCATATGTTTTGTCACAAAATGAGGTCCTCACAGATTTAAGAAGATTGAAGTAATAAGTTTCTCTTCTTACAATGGTGGTATGAAACTGAAACCAGTAACAGAAGGAAAATGGGAACATTCACAAATATGTCTAAAATATACCACATCCTGAATAACCAATTAGCTAGATAAACAATCAAAGGGAGAAATAAATACATCTTTAAACAAATAAAAGTGATTCCATTGAGCTTCTTGAATTTGGATGTCTTCATCTTTCCCCAGATTTGGGAATTTCTAGAACATTATTTATTAAAATAATTCACTTCTTTCCAGTGTCTTCTAGGAATTATCATACCATGAATGTGAGCGTTTCCTTCGGCTTTCTTCATTTTTTTGTTTTCTTTCCTATTTGTGCTTCTAACTAGATTATTTCAAATAACCTATCTTCAATTCACTGATTCTTTTCTCTACTTGATTAAGTCAGCTCTTGCACCCACCTAAGGGGATTTTCAACTCACTTATAACATTTTTAAGCTCCAAAATTTGTTTGATTCTTTTTTACAAATTCTATTACTTTGTTGATATTTTTGTTTTATTCATACATCATTTTCCTTAGTTCATTAGTCATCTTTATGATGACTATTTTGAATTATTTATTAGTAAATTCACTAACCTGTATTTCTTTAGGATTGAAATGACATTTCGTTGCTTTCATTTGGCTGTGTTTTCCTGTTTCTTCATGTGCCTAAAGCTTTCACTTGGGATCTGTGCATTTGAAAAAACAGTTATCTCTCCTTTTCTTTACAGAATTGCTTTGTTCAGGAAAAGACTACACTAGTCAGCTCAGATAGGGAGACTCGAGCCTCTCCTGTGGTTGTGCCTTCTTTGGATTTGCACATGTGATTTTCCAACTAGACGTATTTATCAGTTTATTTTTTCAAGAGATCATGATCTCTTTTTCCCTTTGATGTCTGTGATACTACATGTTCTCTGGAGCTGCCACAAATTACCTAGATCTCTTTTGTTATGTACAGTTTCAGGCATTGAGAGGATTCTGGATTCTGTCAGCAATCTGAGTTGGGCAAGAGGAAAATCAGTCCCGGGGGGGAGCCTTCCCAAAAGGCAGGACATGGATGCTTGCTCCAACTACTTCCCTTACCAGGCAGAATCTGTCACTTAGTGATTTCCTCCAGCCAATTCAGTACTGAGTAAGGGAGATTGACTTTTTTCAAGATCTTACTTTTTGGGGAGTGAATTATAATTATACATAATAGTGGGCTTTGTTGGCATGTACCTATAACATGCATGTTGTATGTGCACATAACATAATTTGGTAAATTTCAAAGGGGAGGTATTGGGGAGTGAAATTTAGATGGGCTTTAATATGACTGGTTGCATTCTTTCTTGGTGTACAGGATCCTCTCAACTGTTTTCTGGATTTCATATCAAGGGAATTGGTTCATATATGGTTGAATTGATGAGTTTATTATTAATTTATAAAGTCATTCATACAATTAGGAAATTAATCCTTTGTGGTAAGTTATTTTTGTTACCTTTCAATTTTTTTTTTTTTACTTTCTTTTATGGTAGAATTTTTTCCACCAATTAAAAAATTTACGTAATTTATTCAATTTTTCTTTATGACTTTTAGAGTCTATATTACATTTAGTAAAGCACACTTTGCTACAATGATAAAAGCTACAAAATAGAAACCCCATATTAATCTAGAACTTTCGTGGTTTCATTCTTTTGGTTTGGATTTTGATCCATCTAGAATTTGAATCTTGATTCATCTAGAATTTTTTTGGGTTTAATGAGTGAGATAGGTTTCTATTTTTTTCAAATGGTTATTGCTTTGTCCAGACACCACTTATGAACAACCACATCTTTTCTAACTGATTTGACATTTCAGCTTTGTCATAAGTAAACATATTGGAGTTCACCTCTGAACAGTATATTTTCTTTTTTTATTGCTTGATACTTAACAACTTTAGTGCATTAGTTATTATAGCTTAATGTGCTTTTTTAACATCTGGTTGGGGTAGCTCTCCCTCATTACTCCTTCAGAATTTTTCTCACTAATCTTGCTTGTTACTTTTCACTTAAATTTTAGTCAGTTTGTCTAGGCAAATAAAAAATCTTTATGACATTTTAATTTCAATTCCATTAAAATGTTAGATTCACAAATTGATAAAAAAGTAATCAATGCTTTTGTGATGATGAGCTTCCATATCAAAAGACATGGTATGCTTTTCTGTATCTTTAAATCTTCTATTTAGTAGCATTTAAAAATTTTCTTAGATCTAGCTTATTTCCTAATAGGTTCATTTCTAAAAGTATTTTCTTTCATTATATTCTGTAAGTGGTTGATATTTAAATTGAGGAAGGCTATTGGTTTCCTACTGAATTAGTCTTGTATACAGACACTGTACTAAACACTCCTAATATTATACTAATACTTTTGCAGAGTTGTTTATTGTACTTTATGGTAGCTTTTATACAAAACTTTTAGATTTTCAAGTTATGTACTTAATTTGATTGTTAGCATAATTCATGTTTCATGCAAATGATGTTACCACTTCCTTTATAATTATTATGCCAATCATTTATTTTTCTCATTTAATTGATTTGTTTGGCATTCCATTTGAAAAGATATCATACCCTATAAAAAGTAGAAGCCCTCTAAGATAATTCTTGGATCCAAGAGAAATTTAAAAGTCATTACTTTAGAATAGTTAGAAAAAAATATAATTATGAAACATTGTGTACCAGATCCTCAGAAGTATAGCCAAACTAGTAACTAGGGAAGGAAAAAATGTAATAGAGAATACTCATATTTTTAGAGAAGAATAAACTAAAAATAATTTAGATAAACAATGAACATTAAAACTCATAGAAATATAAACTTAAAGTACAGTGAAGAAATTGAAGATAAAATAATGTAGAAAAAATTCTTAAATATGAAAGTCATATTTTTAAAATAAGGGATTATAATAATTAATATAATTAATAAAAAATAGGTCTGAAATGGTAGAAACAAACACTCAGGAAGTATAGGCACTCTCCTGTATCTTGACACATAGTAAATCATTAAGCCCAAAAACCACTGCAGGTAGATATTTAGTAATCCTCCTTTTACAATTGAGAAAACTGAAGATCAGAGGGGTTAAAAGTAATTTGTTCAGTGTTGAACCATCAATCAGAGGCATATTTTGACTTCAAACCCAAGCAATATGGCTCTAGAATCTTTGTGTCATTACCACTTTGATGAATTGCTATTAAAACTTACATATCTTGTACTTCCTAAAAAAGAGAAAAAATTATGCTAATTTACATCTTATTTTGATATGAGAATTATAAAGGGAAAATTTAAGTAATAAACTATTTCACTGCAAATGCTTATATAATTGATGCTATGATGGACTGAATTTTTTCCTGATGGAAAAGATATAATCCTACTTGTAAATAATGTGAATTCAGAGGTCCTGATGAAGATGTTGGGGCCTAATTCTAACATAATTCTAGTAGTTGGGTATCACTTGTCTTCTTTTCCATCTTACTTGGTGTAGCTGAAGCCATCCTTCATTGTTACTTCATGGAAGAATTCACCTTTAGAAGAATTCTAATGAGATGCTGGATCTTAGTTTGGATTCATCAGCCCTGTCCTAGCACTAAGGAGAATTTAGCCAGGAAAAAGTGAAGTTGTCCTAATGTGAAGTTCCCCATAAGGGAGTAGAGATCCACCCTGTTGTTGTAAAGCTGTTTCTGTGGAATTCTATGACATTTTGGCACTGCTATTGTGTCTTTAAATACAAATTTCATGGTGACCTTTTAAAGACAAAAATAGTTCCTTTGTCATCTTTTTCTCCTTCTTTATTCTTTGTCACACTTTCATGTTCAACCACTTCTGTGCATCTTTTAAATCTCCAAAGAAATCACCTCTGCACCATAGCCTACAGCAAATACTTCTGGAGGAGGCTGAGGTGGATGTAAAAGAATGGTAACTTTTCCCCAAAGACTGTGAATGTGTACAGCTTAAGCAGTTACAAAATTGGCTACATGCAGCATCAAGAGAATTGAAAAGAATACAAGATGACTTTGGTCTAAAAATAAAAATAATTTAAAATTCCCTGAGCATTTTGAGAACAAAATGAACAAAACCTATATTGTAAGTACACACCTAAAGTGTAAATGCTTTTCATTATTAAGTCATATTCGTTTTGAGATTTTTATGGCTTACTATAAAAGTATTATATTTTAACATTCCTTTTTCTCACATCTTCTTTTTCTGTTTCCAGTTTATGCCTTATGCTTTTAAATTTCATATCCTAAGAATATAGAAATGTATTGAAAGTTTTACTTTGTATTGGGGCAGCATGACATTTTTGAGCTTTTGACAAGCAAACTTTCCCAAAGAGAAATTTCAATTTCATATGAAAATGCCCTTCATTTAAAATATAATAAAATCAATATATAATTCTAACTGTATTTCATATTGCAGAAACATAGAAAGATAAATTATATATCTTGAAACATTTCATTTTAGTAAATACATCTGATTACAATGTTTCAAGTTAAAAAAATGAAAGGGAAGAATTGTCTTGGAGAATTTGTGTACATATATAGGTGTGACTTGAAATTCTAGGGGTATTAGTAATATTTAGCATTAGTAATAGTTTAAAATAATGTCTGTATCTTGTCTATGTCTATTAGGGACTTGAAAAACACCTTCCTCAACCCACAAAGCTAGAGAACAAACAAATTATTGCAAAGACATAAATAAAGACAGCATATAATTCATTTTAAAATAAATGAAAATGTTGTTAGATGAACACAAATGTTGGGAGGATATTTATTTCTGAGTAGCAGAATTAATGGTGATTTTGATTTTTTTTCAGTACTATTTAAAAATTTTTTTTCTACAGAGAAATTCTATTGCATTTTTGAAAGGATACACACAACCAACACAACCTCCCAACCCTGTCATCTAGAATATCATTGCTCTATTTGAATTCCAAAAGGAAAAATTATTTCATTGAATAAATATTTACTCAGTGAATTTTATGTGGTAGGCACTCTTCTAAGTTATGGATATACTAAAATGAACCACATCCCTGTTGACAGGTTGGAAATCAATAATATATTTGGGGACAATAAGTGAGAAAATAAAGCAGGATGAGAAAAGGCAAGCCAGAGTGGGAGAAGAGTGGATAGTGGGCCTGAGAAGATGCTCTCTAGGTGTGTTGGTCAAGTGGGGCTCTGGACTGAGATTCAAATGAATTTGGGGAGAGAACTTTGTAGTCTTTCACATGCAAGTGTACATATATGCAGGAGGATAGTGCTACTAAATTAGATTGAAGAAGAAAGAGTATGGGAAAAGATGACCCAGAGATGATATAGGGTCCAGATTCTGCAGGGATATGGGCAATTTTAGATTTTGAGAGATAAGTGAAAAGAATGTTTGTGGAAAAGAGCCAGTCTTGGTGCAGGAATGGATACAAATGACGTTCGCAAGCTATTGTGATAGCTAGGAAGGGTGGTAGCTTATACAGGTAGCAATGGCAAAGATAGAACTAGTGAGAATTGAAGATTTTGGTAGAGAGTATATGTGGTTTGAGGATCTGTGAGTACCAATCTAGTTTAAAATAGTTAAAATTTAGATTGTTCTTCTGATTTTCCAAGGCTTGTTTTTCTCTCTGGGATGTCATTTAAAAGTACAGAATGTCTTGTGGATCAAATAAAAAAATTAAATCTAACTGATGTACACATGTAGATACAGCTGATCTGTTCCTATTTGGCTTATTTGAAGATGTTTCGAATACTGTGTATGTGTGTGTGTGTGTGTGTGTGTGTGTGTGTGCGTGTGTGTGTACATGCTTCATTTTTCTATTCCATGACTCTGGATTATTGTCATCACAGAGGATATTCTAAGTACAAATGCCAAGGGGGAACTGTGTGGAACTTCACTTTGGTGGCATGATGTTATTATAATGGCTCCTCTTTCAGGAAATGATTGATGAAGTATAATTATCTATTCTTATGAAAATATATTTACTTGTATTTTATCGAACCATTTTAATGAAATGGATTCTCAAAATAGTGTCAGAATTTTCAAAAAAGTCAAGTTTTTAGTTGAAAGTTTTAGAGGAGGGCAGCTAATTATTGTCTCCATTTGTCTTGAATGATACTTTTGGTAAATACAGGTTAATCATAAAGCAGACTCAATTAATTTTGAAGGTCAGCTACAACATCATCTCTCCCATGTAAGGTATAAAACGTTTGTCATTTTCCTCCCCACTGATATTTTTAAGTTTATTGCTATTTTGGGTGTGCATTATGATGATGAATGACACCACTCTTCTTTGCTTCCTTTTCAGAAGAAAGAACTGTACTTGAGTGACTATTTACAAAGCAGAAATTAAGGTGACTCACATACTTGTTTGCATTTTCCTCAAGAGAAAAATTACTAAGAGTTTGACTGGCTTTTTTTAGTATCTGCTTTTTGCTCCCATGATGATTATCATAGGAAATGGTGTATGTAATCTGCATTCAAATTGTTTGTATGTATGGTTCAGAATTTGAGACTGATAATCTGGAATGCAAATCAAAGTAAATGATTTGGCATCTGAAAAATTTTCTTGCATAAAAGTAAAAGGAATATCCATGCTATGGAGAAGTTCCATTTTTTTTTCATTATAAAATAGCATGCTTACACATTTCAGAATTTCTTGTATTTATCTTTTATTTATCCTCAATAATTTGTGCAAATAAAGCAGAGGTGTTTTTGTTTTTTATTAATTGATACCGCAACTGAATAGTTTAGTGAAATTAAGTTTTGTCACAATATAGTTGACCTTTAGCCAGAAAGAACAGGAGGAAAGGCAAAGTATTTTTCAGGAAATAATCATCAAGGTGAATAAGAAGACATTCTTTCTTGAACAACAGGTTTTTACTCTGTCACCACCTTCCTTCCCTTTTCCTTTGGCTTTTTGTCTACAGCAGCCCATGATTAATGGCTGTAGTACTGCTTTATTGTCCCAGGCCTATTCACTTGGGGTGATACAAAAAGCTCCTTGTGATTCAGTCTGATTGGCTCAGTTAGCAGTTTTTCCAACCAGTCTTCACTGAATATACACTTAGTTAAATAAGAATTAGGAAAATGCTCAGTAAAAACTGCTTAGTGGTTTATTGTCAGGTGGCACCAGTAATTCTGTACTTGGTTCCTTACTTGAAGACATTTTCTTCATTAATTTCCAATATTTGAAGGAATTTTGCAATCATTGAGTGTTATTTGATATTGGGCAAACATAATTTTACTTTGCCGCCATAATTGTTGAGGCTTCCTGGCCTGTCTAAACTTAGGTGGGAGACTTGCTGTTGCAATGACAGTATTTGTACTGCTGGTTATCAGTGAGGAGTTCTGCTTCCTCAAATGTTGAAGCTTGAACATTAGAGAAGTGGCTGAGGCAAGCATAGAAAGAAAGTTTTATTTAACAAATAGTAACACAAACCTATCCCTGGAGGGAGAAGGGGTCCAAAGCTGATGTCCTGGTATCCCAAGAAGTGAAAGTGCCCTGCCTGTTTTATACATTTTAGACTTTCTTTGTTCTCCTACCCTCTTCTGCCTTCTCTCTCTCCTTCCTGACTAGGCCCAGAAGATGCTGGTGAGATGGCCAAAAGGTGAAAAGCAGGTGGGCTGAAAGGACCAAGGTGGAGTGATCCCGGCAGGAAGGGAGCAGCAGCCCAGAGGCATTAATTAGAAGCTCCCTGTCTGCTCAGAGAGTACTTCATTAACAACCTTCTGGGAGGGACAGGATAGGCAGGTAATCTAGGTAATCAAAAGGATCTAGAGGTATAAACAATTCAATCCCCCAGGAGTGGTCTCCAACTTCCAAGGACCCAACCAGCCTCCATTTTCATGATCCGAGCTGATTATCTGCCTGTCTGTAATTCTTGTTTCACATTTATGATAATTAATGTACCTTTGTTTTCCCATATTTATGGAGAACCTACCATGTACTTGGTGCTAGCCTGGTAAAACCTATTCGTGAGGAATATTCTTGTGTCTACATTTCCTACAAATTCAATCTACTCCCTCTCCCTCTCTCATTCACTGTTAGCTGAATGCCTTCCAGATCTAAACTTTCAGTTTGTTTGTTTTTTTCAAATTTCTTCCCATAGAGTTATTTTTTGCTTTGTTCTCAAGAGTAACTTGGAAGCTTCTGATAGTGTTTAATTTCTAGTCAATATTCACTTGGCTTAACTAAAGAGAAAACACAGAGCATGTCTTTTCAAGTGCACAAGAATAAGCCTCACAAGGGGACTTTGAGTAGCCTAATGGCCCCAAAAGACCACATTCCAACCATTGCTTCTGCAAATAGAAAATTATTTTATATCACTAACCAAAGCATTTATTTGGTGTCTTAGATAGTCATTGTATCTCAGAATTCCTTAGATAATAATAACAAATAAAATAGTCACTCAGGAATGTCCCAAAAGAAAGCAATATCCAAATAATGTGAAGACACCTTCAATATCAGCTATCAAGGAGAATGTCGTATGCACTGCAGAAATACAAAGAGAATATATTTTTAACAAAATAAGGATTGCCAGGTAACAGATATGGAAAATGAAAAATCCCCAAGATAATGTGACCTGGGGAGGGAGTGAAAAAGAAGGCCATGCACTGACAGCCTTCATCTCCCAAGACAAATGTTTTCCATGTGCCAACCACAAACAGGGAAGAGGTGTTTTGTTACCCTTAAAGTAACCAGTAAAGTAACCCTAAAGGCGTTAATCTCCTTCAAAGTAAATTCTCTCCAGACACTGCCCACAGACCCCCCCACCCCGACCCAAAAGAGCTCAAAATCCTGAGTGCCCGAGGAAACTGATATGTTCACTAGACCACTCCTCAAAATAACCTATATAAATCCAGTTCCTCTCTTTGTTCAGTGCTCATTTTCCACCAGGAAAGTGTGTCCACTGGCGTCATTTCATCCCTGCATCCCCTGTTTGGTGTGAAACTGTTTCTGACTAAACAGCTCAGATGATTCATGAGGTTTTTGTCCTGCCAGGTCTTTTTGTGCTAAAAAAGGTGAATTCATCAATTCATTCATTAATTTGTTTGTAGTATTTTAAGTCACTCCAAATAGTCTTCAGTATTTTACATCTATTTATATTGTAATTATAGTTAAAACCTAAATTTCAAAATCTGAGACAAGTTGTCAGATAATGTAAGATGACAAAACAACATTTAAAAAACAGAAAATTATGGAAAAGCAATCTTTTTAGTATTTCTCAGTGATATCTATGAGGTTTGGGTCCAATATCTCCAGACTGTGTGCATGGATTAAATGCTCTGTATGCACATTTTTCATTTTCCATTCCATTGTGGTGAAAATACACTGGAGAACACTGAACAATTTCCGATATTGATGTCCCAATACCTGGCACAATGTCTGACATAAAATAAGCTCTTGATAAATATTTTTTTCTTGAATAGAGAAGTAAATATATTAAATAAAAACTATCTTAAAATAAACCAATCCACAGATTCTAGCCTGGTATATAAATTCACCTTTTTTGATGCGTCATGTGCAAACTCTGTTCCTTTTCCAGGGTGTTTCTTTTATTCAGTAAGCACAAGGTTGGTATGAATTGTTTAAAGATGTGTTTCCTATTTCCCACAAAGCATTATGTTGTATTGATGGATCAACAGCAGATCAACATTAGAAAACAATCCAGTTTCACAGTAGACCTCATTACTTGAGTCATTTCCAAAAACATTTACTCTGGTCACATATAAATGTAATTTGAAAAAAATCCAAACATTGGATTTAAATTACTTTTGAATTATCTACCCCTTTGGTTTATTCACATTTCCATTTTCTATACATAATTAAGAGTTGGTATTTTATCTTCATTATTGTGGTTTGAGTATGTAACAGATTATTTTTAAATACTGCTAATATTACGGGAAAGAGATGTAGATGTTACACTTTTGTCCACCATCATGAAATTTTATTTCTCTCATTGATTCACAAGTCATTGTGTATCTGCAGCATTCCTGTATTGTCAGAAAGCAACCTCAAAAACCACCTACGAAGAACAGTGCACAATATAAAAAGATTATGAGCTCATGGGGTTTTAATCCAGGGTTTTTGTATTATGCTAAGTTCCTTCCACTAGTATTGTTTATATTTGAAAACACCTTCCATTATCTTATTTTTGGAAAGCAATATTTCTGATTAGTCAATGAAGTTACAAATAAAGTTATGAAGTCAATAAAGTTATAAACCCAATCAGCTAATTGAGCAACTAAAAATTTTGGATGAATTTGTCCTGTGATTGATGGCTTAGACACAGTTGATAGGTCACTATTTCCTAAAGAAAAGTATCCATGCAATCATTTACTACAATTCAAAATCCTTTTTATAACTTTTTTAGACTTTTTCTATTCATTATGGAATGCAAGATAATAAAAGAACGGGCTGCTTGCAGATTAATGCTGATTAAAGATTAAGTTTTATTTTTGTGTTTTTGGTGCCCAAATGAAAAAATAAATAAATAAATAAATAAATAAACAAATAAGCCTAGAAATGGAAGTTCTAACTTGTCTCAGTCACTCCAGTCTCTGGAATTATTTGTAAAATAAGGTTATTCAAGTTGATTTATTTATTTATTTATTTATTTATTTATTTTGATTTTTCTCAATAACAAGATAAGTTTTCTTCCACAAAAGGGTTAAAACTCTCTAGTCTTTTGCAGTGCTTGGATCTTGTGTTGTTTTTTTCCTTTTGTTTCTTCTCTTCCTTGCTTGCATATGGTGAGATGCTCTTTATACAGATTGACAGGAGTTGTATTAGTCCATTTTTCATTAGTATTTTAAAAAACCCCAAAAGTTAGGTAACTTTATACAAAAAAGGTTTATTTAGGTCACAGTACTGGAGGTTCAGGGGCATGGTGCTGGCATCAGCTCAGCTCTGGTCAAAGTGTCATGGCAGATGATACGACAATGACAAGAGCAACTTGCCAGACAGGAAGTCAGAGAATGATTCAGGGATAAAGTTCAGACTTGTTTAACCACCTTCTTTTGTGAGAATTAATTCAGGAATCCTACCAGAACTATCTTAATATCTTCCAAGGGTCATTCCACCAATGAACTGAGGACCTTCCACTACATTCCACCTCTTAAAGTGTCCACCACCTCTCACATCACCACACCAAGAACCAAACCCCCAACACGTGAACCCTTGGGGAACAATCTCAAATTTTATCCAGGCCTTAATAGGAGCACATGTACTTTACTTCTTTGATGTATTAATCCTACCTTAGCAGTTACATAATTCTATATTCTCTTAATGTACTTATTTGCCTGTTTATCCCCCAAATTGAAAGTTTACTGAGCTTGTTCTCTAGTACATTCAAAGAACTAAACATTTTTGTCTGGCAAATAGGTATTCTAAAATATTTGTTGAATGACGAAAATATGTCCACATTTCCTGCATTCTTAATCATACTCATGGAAGACTTTCCTTTGCCAAGAGTGTGAATCTCTGTTCAGCTCTAATGTTATTCTAGCTTATTAAAGGGGAAGAACTTCCATATTTTAAATGCATTACTAAGCTATGTAAATGCATGGATTTGGAACTAAGCAGCAGCAGCAGCAATATCTAGGATGTTTGCGTAATGCTTGTAAAAAGAGAGAAAGCTCAAAGGAGAAGAATAGATTCAAGGAAGATAACTTTCTTTAGAGAATTTTTTTCTTGAAGTATCAATGCAAAAACACTGAATATTCTGTAAGGACAAGGATGTTTTTTCCCTTCAATATAGCTATAGCAACCAAAAAAATAGTCTGGAAACATAGAATAGAATATTGCATATTTTTGGGTCTGGTTTATTTACTATTACTATTAACACATGATTACTATGTTTTTAAATAGGTAGCTATTTTGAAATATAAAATACATAGATATTTACATATATAATAATTATATAAAATATACAGTTATTTTTATAAAAATATTTTTACACATATATATAGTAAACATTGGGAAACATCAACAAAAACTCAGAAACCACTTATTTTTCACTTAACATATTGAAAATAGAAACTCAGATAACTTGAGTCATCCCCAGAGTCACATAGTTTATCACATAGACTGGCCTCATGACTCCATTTCCATCCTGTTAATTTCAAGTTCTGTGACATAACCATATTTTTGTGTGCTTTCTGAGTTGTTACAAAGAATATCATTTTACTGTCACAATGAAAGCCATAGGAAAAGATTTCATTTATATAATAATATTTATACACCACTTGCACAGACTGCCTCTCTGTAAAGTAAAACACACTTGCATGAGTCTTTCCACCTTCAAATGGGGCATACTGTTTGACTCCTCCTTAAGGATTTGTTATACGTGTCTGCAAAGACTATTCAGGAAGACACTGATTTGGTTAAGTGGCCCTTTCAGCCACAGTGACACACTGCAAACATTCTCTCCTCTCCAAACCAAACATTTGAATTCATGGAACCAGATTGAACACCCACTGTGTCACTCTGTAGTGAGTTCTTTGTCTCTGGTGTGGACACAGGAATTCAGCTGGGAAGGAGTAAAAAGTCCTACAAATCAGAGCTACATTCTTCTTTGTAATTATCACTCCAATGAACCTATTGATGTGTGAACATTTCACATCCTTCAATAGTATAGCTTCCCTCCCTTACTTTTGTTACTCTTCTCGCAATTTTGTTTGACTAAATAATTGACAATCATTATCAGACAATGGGATGATCATGCTCGTTATAAATATATTATCCTAATTTTCCATTTAAAGTCATGTAAATGAGGTTGAGGAAAGACAATGAATTGACTTAATTTTGAAGTAAATAACTATTATAATTTATTAGATGACATTTCTTTAATTACTTTCTAAAAACAAATAATTTAAAATGATCTTAACTTGGAGGTTGAAGTATGAAAGCTAAAACAGATGTTTGCACATATAGGAAAATTTTTATTGTAGGGAAATGAGGTGGATAAATACCACCTCCCCTCATTTTTTGAAAAAACCAGAAGCATGCATCATAATAATGTTTAAAGTTCAAATATTCAAAACAAGTCAGAGATGGTGTGTTTTGATCATCCTGGTCTAGATTATTAAGATTATTTTTAGTCCTATAATACATATTGTTCTTTTAATGTGCCAGGCACTGTTCTCAATTCTTATAGATATTAATTTGCTTTTCATAAAGTCCTTGTAAATTAAATGTTATCATCACCATCTCACAAATGAGGGAACTGATAACTGAGAAACATGGATTAACTGTTTTATTCAGCTTTGGTTTTGTCTCTGTGAACAAAATACCCGACAAGAATAATTTTAGAGGAGGAGAAGTTTATTTTGGGTCTCACCGTTTCAGAGGTCTAAAACCATAGACAGCTTCCTCAAAGTGAGGCAGAACATCATGGTGGAAGAGTGTAGTGGAGGAAAGTGACTCAGGCCATCATATTAGGAAGCTCAATAAGGACAAAATATAAACCCCAAAAGCATGCCCCTAATGACCTCCTCCAGCCATACCCCACCTGCCTACAGTTACCACCCAGTTAATTCCTATCAGCATATTATTAATACACTGACTAGGTTAAGGCTCTTATAACCCAGTAAATTCACCTCTAAATTTTCTTGCATTGTCTCACATATGAACTTTTGGGGGACACCTAGTATATAAACCAACTGTGATTAAATACAAGATCCCCCAGCTATTAACAGGGAAACTGCCCTGAAACCCAAGCACTGAGTTTCATAGTCCGTGTTTAGCCATTCACTGTGGCTACTTATTTGTCTCAGTAGATATAGCATTCGATCTAATAGCAATAAGAATCTTTTGCTTTGTTTAGAAGGGATTAAACCAATAAGCTTTAAGGTCTTTCCCCCATGTCTTTCATCCTATATGATACATCCTTAGAGTTAAAAAGACTTATTTAGAACACAGGCTGATATGGACAGTCCTACTAACAGACAGATCAGAATTGCCATGGTGGGCATTACAATTGTCTTTAACCATTCATACCATTTGGTTATTTTGTAACCAAAATATCATAGACTCTGTAACTCAAAAACTTATTCCTCACAGTCATGGAGGCTGGCAAGTTCCAGAGTAAGATCTGTATCTGGTGGAGCCCCACTTCCTGGTTTGCCAATATCAGTCTTATATCCCCATGTGGTAGAGAGCAGAGCAAAAGAAAGCAAACTTTCCCCTTTATCTTTTATTAGAACATCAATCTATTTTTATTAGGATGCTGTTCAAGACTTAATTCTTTCCCTAAAGCTCCACCTCATAATGTCATCACATTGTGGGATTTAAGATTTCAAAATATCAATTTTTTTAGGAGATGCAAACATTTAGATGGTATTAATAACCATCTGGTTAAGATGTCTTTTGAGATCTAACTTGACTCCTCTGACTCATCCTGAAGAGGAAAGACAGGTCTAAATGTAACTTAATACCATCCAACTAATGTGCCTTATTTCTTTGGTAAGTACTTCATGTTAAGATATCTGTGCTAATTCAGATGAACCATGCTGAAGCAGCACAGGAACCAGCTGCTTTTAGATCACTCCACATGGTCCATTAGTCATTCAATGTTTGTGTTTGTCCTCTATGCTGTATTCCATTGATGAATTTACACACAGGGGAGATTGACAGTTTAAATAACTATGATCTGATAGGAATTGAGGAGGATAGTTTAGGTCAAGGCTTATCAAATTGGGGGAGCTTAGAAGTTACCTGGAAAGCTCATAGTATAAATTCTTGGGTCCCAGTAGTTCTCCATTTAATAGATCTAGGCTGAAGCTCCAGAATTTGCATTTCTAATAAGTTTTTAGGCAGTGATAACATTGCTTGCTTTCTATGGATATATTTTGAATAGCACTGGCCTAGATAACTTCCAAGGATTACTATGATGATTAAAAAGTTTTTAAGAGGATTAGAAAACACTTATAACTCAGTATAGTTTATGTGGTATATTCCAGAGCCTTTCTTGTCTTATTTTTTTTTTTTTCATAGGTATTTGTTCTTTATGCTGTTTAGGATTCTTCCATGGAAATAGTTTTTTTTTTTTTTTTTTTTTTTTTTCTGAAACTGTTATTTCATATCTTTAATCAACTCTCAAATAGACTCTGGATTCCACATAGAAGATTTTCTTCTTCACAGGCACACACTGCTACAGAATAATTACTAAAATATTTACTTGAAAAAGGAAATTTTAAGTTCCATGCCAAGAAGCCTTCTATTCCTTTTCTGATGTGTTAGCATTCCACCTAGCCTTATCCTTGAAACACAGTAGGTGTTTAAAAACTGCTACTGTTATGTAAGAGGTGGAATGACTGCATAAACAATTTTAAGCTTTAAGCTTAAACTGCTTTTATTTTTCCTATATTGATAGGGTAGATAAAGAAGCTCTTTTTTCTATACTAATATAATTATTTTGCACTTGCTTGACTAAGTGGTACTATATTGTTGCTTTGGTGAATTTGAGTATGGCTTGGGGAGCCCCAAATGGGCATAGGTACATTTATGACATATATCTAGGAGAAAATTTTGTTTAACAAAGTGCTAAAAATGATTTTCCCTATTAGCCAAGCCCTGTCAAAGAGTCTGAATTAGATCATTTTTCACATAATAAGAGTGCATTGTACTCTCACTGTATGTTTCTTTTGAACTTTCTGCAAATGCTTTATAAGCATTATCTTATTTTTCCTTACAACACCATTCAGAGGTGTGTGACCAAGTAGTGTTATCCTCATTGTACAGGCACATAGAAGTTAATTGACTTTCTTCAGGTCATGGAGAAGCAGAGAGAACCAGCAATAAAAGAAACATTAGCCTGCTTTTTTAGAGTATGAGCACGGTGGCTGCAACCAAACTCTTAACCCTGTCCTTCTATCACCTAACACAAAACACTCTATCCAGGAGATTACCTGGAGGAAATGGGGCCTCTTAAAAGAAGTTTGCATGATTACAGTAAGTCCAACTTAGGGTCAAGTAAAAGTATTCCCCACGTAATTTTCCGCAACACAGAGACGTTATTTAAAAACTTCTGATTTTGGTTCGAAGTTTTGCTTGTGCCATTTTAGCCAGTTACTTTGCCTTCCTTTGCCATAACAAAATATCTGAGACTGGGTCATTTGTAAAGAAAAGAGCTCATAACTTTGGAGGTTCAAAAGCATGGCACTAATATCTACTCTGCTCTGGGCAGGGCACTCTGGCTACATGATGGTATGTGACATTATGGTGGCAACAAATGCAAGAGTGAGAGATCACATGATTAGACAGAAAATCAGAGAGATTCAGGAGTCAGTCTCACTCTTTCTTAACAAATCACTCTCATAGGAACTAACCAGGATCCCAGGATAATTACCTTAACCCCTTCTGAGTGCAGTGCCTCCAATGACCTAAGGACCTCCCACCTCTTAAAAGTTCCACCACTTCTGTACTGCCACATTGAGGACTAAGTCCCCAGCTTATGAACCCAATGAACAAAACCCAATTTTGTTTATAATGTGCCCTGAGTATTGTTGGGAGGTAGACTGCATAGGCCTTTTATGCTTTACCTATCTTGCTAACTATGTCAAAACTCCCAGATCCTGACTAATTTTCACCCTGGCCACTTATCTAGGTTGTGTATGTGGTTGGCAATTCTGAAAATGAGGTAATGCTCAATAAGAATGCATTTCATAGTCCTGCAAATTATCAGTCTCTCTTCAGACAAAGAACAGGTATGTTTGCTGCCTGCACTAAAGGTGGCAGTTTTCATAGTATTCTTCAGCTACACTGCAAACTTTTGCTTGCACAGTTGTCCCTCTGGGTTTAGTATGTTAGCCCATGAACTTTGGAGAAAGAGGAACCATCAGAAATGTGCATTTGCTATGCTTAATGAAGTTCTGTGTCTCTGATTCAGATGTCTCAGGTCTATATTCTAGTGAGAATTCTACATCTAGCTCTCTTCCACACTGTGAAACATATTCAAGTAGGGAAAAATCCCCACAGCTATACTTAGTTTTTTGAAAGTGATCCTTCCCAAACTTTAGATTATTTCACAGGAGTTTCATTTCAGTCACATTATGATGATCAATGAATTTAAAAAAGTGTATGAAGAGGAAGATCAACATAAAAGGATATCAGAATTATGAGAGATTTAGTCTAGGAATCAGGAATACAAATTTCCACCTATTGTGACATTATTATTTGGTGTCTTTTTAGCAGCAATACCAGGGTTTGTGATTCTCAAGCAGTTGCCACAAATGCAAATGTCTAACATGGTCCACAGCACCTGACAATAAACTCAGAGCTCGGCTGAGGTGATATGGACCAGATGAACAACTCATTTGCTACAGTAAGAGATAATTGTGAGGTATTGCTCTATTGTTGTTAAGAACATTTTGAGACTAAAAGCTATGTAGTATTATCCCTGTTCTTCTACAACACCAGTCACAGAAACTTCAACTCAGATGTTTTTACTGAATGTCTGTCAAATACACAAACTAAAAAGCCTGTTGCAAGAAGTATAGTATAGTCTGGAGTAAATTTGCCTGTGTTCAAATCTTAACTCTCCCACTTACTAGCAGCAACTTGGGAAATTTCTTTAATCTCTAATAATCTTATCTGTAAAGATGAAATAATAGTAACTACCCATACAGTTATGGGTAGTTAGCACTCAGCAAATGCTCAATAGCCTTCAGTTGTTATTGACACAAGCATTACAGTCCCATAGAATTGCAATTCTAAAAATAAGAAAACTGTATTTTCTGATATTTTTATAAATTATTTATAGTTAAGCATTGTTCTGAATTTAGATTTACACTATAATAAATTAGGACCAAATTAGGACCATATTTTAAGTCCTAATTCTAACTTCATCATTGACTTACCTTATATTTAAATGTAGAGGCAGGCAGTCTTATACTCTGGATGAAATTTAAATATTAAGCTAGATTTTTGTCTCTCATAATAGTTATTTCCTATTCTTTGGCAACTTGAAAATCTTCTCACTCCTTTATGTAAACATTTCCCCGCATTCAGCACCTTGCCCAACAGCATAGCTAATTCTGAGTCAAAATCAGCACAGGCTGTCAGTTTTGTATGCACAACATCTGGTTGCTTCCATATTTACCATTTGCGGAGGGGAAAGTGGCATATTTCATTTGAAAAATGTGTCTTTGGGTCCTGTCCATCCCCTACACTGTTCTTATTGAGAAAGTTGTTTCAAAACTCCTCTTATTCCTCCTGAAATTTTGAGGTCTTCTAAAGAAAAATTCACTCCTAGGTTGAGACTATCTCCTTACCCATCATGTAGTTGTTTCATTTACAACACTCTTAAAAAGCATAATATCTTGCTGTAATATCTACAATCAACACTGATAATGTTACATTACCCAAATTGCTGGAAATCCATTATGCCCTATATATGGAGTAAATGAGCAGCAAATCTACACAGCTGCTGCTAACTGCTCTTTTAGTCTTCCCTGTAGTTAAGTAATGAATCTTTATCAACTTCCTGAATAATTTACTCCCAAATGCATTAAGTTGAGTGTAAAAGAAAGTTTTACAAAATGAAGACAAACCAGTTCTGGGAGTTAGTGATAATCTTAAAACTTCCATAATGTTCTTCTGTTTTGAAAAATTAAGCAGGATTTGGTCTCTTCTTTTCTGGGCTTTAAGTGATATAATAGCATTAGCTTAAGAATAAAGCTTAAGGTAGAAACAGCAAAAATGAATCTATGATTCCTGGTATGAGTATAAAATTCAATTGAATGTACGTAGAAGAGCAGAAGTTTCTGTACTTGAAGTAAAAATGAGTCGGCGATACTAATTTTGCTAAATTAAATGTTTATTTTAGCCTGGTATTTTAAAAAGACCATATATTGTAAAAAAGTAGAGAATAAAATAAGTTTGTATGATTATTGAAAGTAATGAAGTAATCACCTTGAATTAGGGTCTGGCCCTGGGCCAAACTTGTTTTAGAGGTTCATCTTTGCAGCTATTCCCAGTTTCATTACTCCATTATCAACAACTCTTTGCTCTGCTGGTTCTTAATGATAATGTTAATTCAAAATTCAAAGTTAGAAGGGGCCTTTAAAAATTTTTGGTCATATTTCCCTAATTTAATGATTAAGAAAATGAGACCAAATCAACTCCATTGACTTGTATTCCCTAAACCAGTTGGCTAGTTAGTGGCAGAACTCAAGACCAAAATGGCATTTTCTAAATCCAAATCCAATTCCTTTTTAAAAAATAAGTTTTCAACTAATAGGCAGGAGCATCAAATGAATTACTTTCTAGATAACCCTGGCAGAGGTCTTGCCTTAGTGTCCAGATGAAGTTCATGCATGGACCTAGTAATACCCTTAAGTTCTGATTTTACCACATCATTGTATTTCCCTGTCCTTTCATGTTACCTGAATAACAGGTAACAAAGAATGGACCATAAGTAAATCTGGCATCCCTTATATAGTTGATATTTACACATTAATAAGGATTTCTGGGGATATAGACATTTAATGAAAAATAATGTGTCTCCACTGCCTATTCAAGTAAGTTGATTAATCCACACAAAAAGAATGTGCTGGAGAAGGCGAGGTACTTGTATTAGTCAGGGTTCTCTAGAGAAACAGAAAACAACAGGAAGTATGATTATACAAAAGGAATTTATTAGATTGGCTTATACGACCAGAAGCTGGATAGTCCACAATGGCCTTCTGCAGGCTGCAGAGATGGAGAAACCAGTAGCTGTACAGTCCAAGAGGCGAAGTCCCAGAACAAGAGGGATCAATAGTGCTACCCTAGAGACTGAAGGCTTCTGGAAACTCCCTAGAGAATCACTGGCAGAGTCTGCTTTGGGAGAGTGAAGAAGCAAGTGTCCATATCCTCAAACAATGGAAGCAGTAATGAAGAACCGGTTCAAGAATAGTTGAGCTTACATCTGCTGCTGCTTCCTTGCTCTTTCAACTTTTATTCAGTCCAAGCCACCATCCTATTGGACAGTGCTGCCCGCACATAGGGAGGGTCTCCACTTCAGTTGGCTATCCCACATGCCAATCATTCCTAGACACACCCTCACTGACACATCCAGAAGCCTCTTAATCATCAGCATCTCTTGATCCAATCAAGTGGGCAATTCAAATTAACCATTACAGTACTCAAAACTCAATTTATAACCATCAAGAAGACAACATTGGACACCTCTGAGATAACTAATGAAGCTCTTAAACTTTACAAGAAAAAGTTACAGTTGTATTCCAATAAACAAGAAACATTCCATCACACAGTGTAACTAAAACAGTATGGTTCTTCATCTTTAATTACTGGAATCCTTATTCTTTGGTGAAGATTGATTTATTCTCTTTGCAAAAGATGAGCATTTTTAAGAGTCAAATGCTGAGTTGTGAAAGACTTTAGTAAGAAACAACATGGCAATATAATTAAATCCTACTCACTACAGAGAATAGAAATCACTTTCCATTGTTGCCTACACTCGTGTCTATTTCAATTGTATTTCCATACCATCGTTTGATTTATTAGAAAGTGATATTCCAAAACACTCTCATTTTTTCATTTATCAAACTACATTGCAATTGTCTATTTTATTTACTATGTTTTCCCAACATAGCTCTTTGGGTACTGGTACAAGGCTGATGAACTATCACTAGTGTCTAGCATAGCATCTAACTCACAGAAGAAGCTGCTCCAGACTAGTCTGTTTAATGAAATAATCTATTACAGTTATTTTAGAATATAAGAAAAAAATATATCTTATAAAATTCCTTGAGGCCAGCTTTCCATATTTTATTTTGGGTTCTCATTTCTTCATAATATACATTTTAAAGTGGCACATTTCTACTTGAGTTGAAAAATGCTCCATTCCTCATACCATAGAATAATTTAGTGATTAGCTTGGTTTTACTTACCAAGAATAGACATTCCAATTTATCATAGACTGAGAACAACTATTCTGACTTAGTAAATGGTATAACATATAACTGTGTTCTTAAGAAAAAGAAGAAATTAATGAACACGTTTTGTGTTCTTGTTCTTTGACCTTTCAACTCAAAACAATAAAATGTCCTTTTCCAGTCCTTTAGATATCATACCAAAGTGGATATGTCACACACAAACAATGTGCAGTAATGTCTATAAACAATGGAATACACCATAGAAATTTTGTTGTCCTATGATGAAATAAAAGAACAATTACCTGTCTTTTGCAAAAGGAATATCCTGAGGAGATTATATTCACAAAGAAATTTATTTTCTCAAAATATTGTAATTGGCAAAATTCTAACACACATACAAACCTTCCTTTCACTAAGCCAGGTCATTTGCCCGTGGTTACCCGCAGCAGCTCAAAACTGTTAATCGTGACATTAGCAAACTATATTTATTTGTAAGGTGGGAATTAGTGATTGAGTTCAATTACAATGAAATTTTTGCTAAAAGAAAACCAATAATGTGTTTAGTCCAAATTTGCTTGTTTAAAAGAAAAATGGAAGTTTCTGAAAGAAAGTCATCAGCATTAAAAAGCAATTTTAAATACCTAATTTGAAATCTCTATTTAAATTAATCAAACAATAAGAAACGGTATAGAGTATTAGAGGAAAAAAATGGGCTGGGAGTGAGGAAATTTACTTCTAGATTCATTTCTGCTAATTGCCTTGGGCAGTTTACTTAATGTTGTTGATCCACATCAAGTAGTAATTTTCTTTTTGGTAAATATTTTTCAGTCCTACACGGATTTGTTTTTATTATCTATATTACTACACATTGACAACTGCTTCCACTGACATTAATCCACTGTATCTTTCTCACATTTTGTACCATAAATTCCTTCCCTTCTCATCCCAGTCCTAGGAATTTTTCACACCTCTGCTGGGATGATTTCTCTTTAGAAAAAAGTCTTACTCTGTAATTCAAATCCTCCAAAGCTTGCCATTAGGAAACAGAGTAAACCTTTTACCTAGGCTGGCAAGACCTCCATGTCCTGGCCTCTGGCCATTCCTTAATGCTTTGGTCTCTCATTCAAATTATCAGCTCACAGGGAATCACTGGACTTAATTGCCATTATTTTTATACTTTGTCACTTGCTGTTTGCTCTCCTGATAATGCCTTTCTGTCATTTACCTGGCTAAATTGTTTTTCATCTCTGAAGACTCACTCTAACAGTCACTTTGTCTGTGAAGTCTCCCTGACCCTGTTCAGAAAAATCATGCAAGTGGTAAACTGAAACTGATCTTACATTTCTGTTCTCATATTATTTTTTAATAAACCGATCCTGTGGATGATCATTTAATGTTATTTCTTATTAATACACCATCAATAATATTTGATCATATGTTGCCCATTACATACTATAAAATTTTTGTCATTTTAAATAATTTTTTAATTTTTAAAAATTTTTAAATTTTATTTGTTTATTTATATGCAGTGCTGAGAATCAAACCCAGTGCCTCACATATGCTAGGCAAGTGCTCTACCACTGAGCTACAACCCCAGCCCTTGAAAGCTTCTTTTGATATTTTCCTCCATATTTTTTAAATTTATTTTTATTGTAAACAAATGGAATACATGTTGTTTCTGTTTGTACATGGAGGAAGAGCATATCATTTGCATAATGATACATTTACATAGGGTAATGATGTTTGATTCATTTTGTTATTTTTTCCTTCCCCCCACCCCTCCCACCCCTCCCACCCCTCTTTTCCCTCTGTACAGTCCCTCCTTCCTCCATTCTTGCCCCGCTCCCACCCCCCATTAAGTGTCATCATCTGCTTATCAGTGAGATCATTCCTCTTTTGGATTTTTGAGATTGGCTTATCTCACTTAACATGATATTCTCCAATTTCATCCATTTGCCTGCAAATGCCATAATTTTATTATTCTTTATGGCTGAGTAATATTCCATTGTGTATATATACCACAGTTTCTTTATCCATTCATCAATTGAAGGACATCTAGGTTGGTTCCACAGTCTGGTTATTGTGAATTGAGCCGCTATGAACATTGATGTGACTATATCTCTGTAGTATGCTGATTTTAAGTCCTTTGGGTATAGGCCAAGGAGTGGGATAGCTGGGTCAAATGGTGGTTCCATTCCAAGTTTTCTAAGGAATCTCCATACTGCTTTCCAGAGTGGCTGCACTAATTTGCAGCCCCACCAGCAATGTATGAGTGTACCTTTTTCCCCACATCCTCTCCAATACCTATTGTTGCTTGTATTTTTGATAATCGCCATTCTAATTGGGGTGAGATGGAATCTTAGGGTGGTTTTGATTTGCATTTCTCTTATTAATAAAGATGGTGAACATTTTTTCATATGTTTGTTGATTGCTTGTAGATCTTCTTCTGTGAAGCATCTGTTCATATCCTTAGTCCATTTGTTGATTGAGTTATTTGTATTCTTCGTGTAGGGTTTTTTGAGTTCTTTATGTATTCTGGAAATTAGTGCTCTATCTGAAGTATGATTGGCAAAGATATTCTCCCACTCTGTAGGCTCTCTCTTCCCATTGCTGATAGTTTCCTTTGCTGAGAGAAAGCTATTTAGTTTGAATCTATCACAATTATTGATTCTTGCTTTTATTTCTTGTGCTATGGGAGTCCTGTTAAGGAAGTCTGATCCTAAGCCAACAAGTTGAAGATTTGGACCTACTTTTTCTTCTATTAGATGCAGGGTCTCTGGTCTGATTTCAAGGTCCTTGATCCATTGTGAGTTGATTTTTGTGCAGGGTGAGAGACAGGGGTTTAGTTTCATTCTGTTGCATATTTGTCATTTTTTTTTCCTGTGTTCATTCTATTGAGTAATAAATATGTGGTTCAATGTAAGCCTGAACACATGTGTTATCATAATCAACGGAATAGAACTTGTCCATTTTGGTAACATGGGTATTGCAAGGATATGATTTGTTGTCTGTAATTGTGTTTCCTGAAGTTTCTAAATAACACAAGATTTTATGTATATGTACCTGCATACCTACATGCTCAGAAAAATGATCAGTTTCATCAGATTTTCAAAAAGATCTATTTAGTCCAAAGTTTACACACACTTTGAATATTGGGTGACTTTGAGTTTATGAACTAGTCACAAAGTAAAAATTAAAATCTCTATGTCAGTCCTTGCGTACTTAATAGTCAAGAATCCATCAAAGTCATCCCTGGCTCTACATTCTTCCATTAGACCTTTACCTTGCCACTTTGTGAACCCAGGTATACACTTTGTAGTCTATTTGAGTCTTTAAAAAATATATTATAATAAGATGTGTTACAGAGAGATTTGAGCAGAGAGATGAAACAATCAATATGATAATTTGTCTTATTTTGGTCAGTTTGCTTAAGAGTATGTAACTTTGTGTGGAAACACAATTATCATTTAATAGCAGCCAAAGAATTATTTTTGCTAGAAAAGTGGATTGAAATATGATAGTATTTTTGAAACATAAACATTAATTCAGTTATAGTGAAAAATTATAGTGTTCTCATTAATTCATTCCTCCTATCACCAATGCAACTTCTATAGTGGTACTAGGATTTACAAAGAAAAATATCAAATTTGATGTAATTTGTTGTTTTGGAAATGCAGTTTAAGTTTACATATTGAAATCTTGCTCTATACTGAACATTGAGTCTCCTTATTTTGTGAGCTCCTCCCACAGACATGGTTATTTCCTCAATTAGTTCAGGGGCTCTGTGTATACATTATTTTTGGTCTTATAGTGAGAGGCAAAATAAAAAACAACTTGTAATACTATACTTTTCTATTCCATTCATAATTGCTTATCCAATATTGTTTACATATTTTTGTGTTAGTCTTTTTACTTGAAGAAAGTCTCATACAGAAATTATCTTTCCCAATAGGTAACAGTGGTAGCTCTGGTTGAAGTATCTAATCAAAGCATGCAGGTTGAGGCCAATGGCCATTTCTTCCCCACTGTAAGTCCTTTGGGGTTGAACTTGGGTTTAATATGTTAGGGCACAGTTTGAAAAACACTGGGAGAGATCATTGATAACTTCTGACTGGTACCAACTTTTATGAATATCAACATATAACAGATTTTGAGAGGACTCAAACTTTCAGCTACAGTTAAAATTACACCATCATTAATTCAACACTTCATTGAATTAATTTTTCTACTTACTACTTACTTTTCCACTTACTTTTTCTACTTAGGATGAGAACATTACAGGAATGGATTTAATCTTTAGGTATATCTATAAGTCACCAATTTAAGAAAAAAAATCTGTAACTAGAAGGAAGATCAGTGGAGCCAAAGAAGGGGGAAGGGGGAAGGAGGAGAGGAGGGAGAGAGAAAGTACGGGGGACTGAAGTGGAACAAATTATATTCCATGCATATGATTATGTCAAAATAAATCCTGATATCATATATAGCCAGAATACACTAAAAACAAAAAATAAAGAAACTAAAAATAGTACAATCTACCAGCACAAAGAAGTTTTCCTTCAAAAATACCAAGTAATCTTTTTGGCTTATTCCAAATTTCTTTACAGTCAAATAAATAAGTTTTAGTGTTTAAAAAACAAAGAATAATATTTATTATCTCCTACAAATAATTCAGATGTTGAAAAATAGAAACTTACCATCTCTGACTGGCATCCTAGGAAATTGTCTATACAATTTAGATTAAAACTTAGAGAGCATTGTTTTCTCTCTGTGCTATCTATTCTGATCTTCACTGATGAAGGGGAGAAGCAGAGCAAAATTACATCTGTTTTTTTAAGTTCCCAATGGATATTTGCTAACCTGATGATGTAGTTTCTGACTGAATTTTTCAGTTATTCTGCAAACATTTATTGACTATTATATGCCAGCTTTGTTCTCAGCATTGCAGTTTGACAATGAATAAAACAAAAATTCTTACCTTCATAGAACTTACACTTGAGCAGGAAGACATTGCCAATAAACATAAATCAAAATTTTACTACATATAATTATATAAATACATCTCAAGACTGTATATAATATATCCATATGTAATTATGTGTGTTTGTGTGCATATGACAGATGTTATGGAGAAAAATATAAAGGAGTGGGAAAGTTGTAGACATGAAGGGAATGTGACATTTTTGTTTTTTAAAATTTTTGTTCTTTTTAGATATACATGACAGTACAACATATTTTGACATATTATACATATATGGAGTGTCCTAACCTAATTAGGATCCCATTCTTGTGGTTGTATATGATATGGAGTTTCAGTGGTCATGTATTTGTATATAAACATAGGAAAGTTATGTCTGATTCATTCTGTCTTTTCTAATCCCATCCCCACTCCCTTCCCTTCCCTTCATTCCCCTTTGTTTAATCCAATGACTTCTATTCCCCCCTTTTTGTGTGTTAACAACCACATATCAGAGAGAACATTTCACCTTAGATATATACAACAATGGAATATTACTCAACCATAAAGAAGAATGAAATTATGTCATTTGCTGATAAATGGATAGAACTGGATACTATCATGCTAAGTGAAATAAGCCAGTCCCAACAAACTAAATGGAATGTGACATTTTAGATAAAGTGGTTTGGTAATAACTTCACTCTAGTGACAATTCACTATAGACCCTAAGGAGGTGAGAGTGACCTATACAGATGACTATGGCAAGAAAAAGCTGGATGGAGAAAACAGGGAGTATATAGAAGTTAATATGAGGGATACATGGAATGTTCATGTTCCAGGTTCAAGGAGCATCTAGGATGCCACCGTGCTTGAGCAGAGTGTATGGGCTGGAGTTGAGAAGTGGAGGCTACTGAAGTGGTGGTCAGGGGCATCATGTGCTGGGTCTCCTAGGCTAATTATAAGAACTTTCATTCTGACTTTGTGTTTGTTTTTCTTTTTGAGTGACATAAGAAGCAGTTGAAGGATTTGAGCTGAGAAGTTACATGTTCTAATTCCTGCTTCAAACTGTTTGTTCTGGCTTCTGTGTTACAAATTAAAAGTAGAAGGGGAGCGGGGCAAAGGTTGACCAGTTAGCAGGCTGTTACAATAACCCAGAAAAAAAAGATATGGACGGTGTGGACCAAGAATGTAGCAGAAGGTAAGGGCCAAGAATGTAGCAGAAGGTAAGGGCCAAGAATGTAGCAGAAGGTAAGGGCCAAGAATGTAGCAGAAGGTAAGGGCCAAGAATGTAGCAGAAGTAGGAGGTGATTAAGCCAATATCAGATTCTAGCTTTTCTTCCTCCCTTCCCCCCACTTTGGTACTCTGTTGGGGAATGAACTGAACTCAGGGCCCTGTGCATGCTAGGTGAGTGAACATCCCCAGCCAGCTTCTATCTGATGGGAAATCCAAAGGGTTTTCTTATGGCCTCAGTATGGGATATAAGAAGGAAATAAATTCTTCCTTTTTTGTTAGATTTAAGAAACATGTTTGTTTAAGATTGTAAATTAAGTTCTGAACATACAGAGCAATTCAACCATAAGTTTGTATTATGGAAAGTCTTGTAAGGGAAAATACTAATAAGACTGTCCGAATTAGAAACTATCCTGATAAAATTGGGAAGAAAATGTATTTCAAAAAATGAAATATTACTTATACACACATGTTTATAGTGTCCAACTCATGAAGATTTGACATTTTTTTTAACTTTATGATGTTGCAAAAGCAATATGCATGTAGTAGCAACCATGCTTCAAATTTTGAATTTTGATCTTTTCCCAGACTAGTGGAAATATAGGAAATGACACTCTCTTGCAATGCTGGACAGCAGAAATAAATTAGCTGCAGCATTCAACCAGTCACCTGCTCAGAAGAATAAAAGAACTAATACTCTCAATGGACTGTGTTGCTGACTTAGGATATTTAGGTAAATTAAATGAATTTTTTACTTACAACTTTTTTAGTGTATGATGGATGTATTGGGACATACCCGTATCATAAGCTGAGGAGCATCTGTATATACTTTAAAAAACATGTTTTGTTTTTAACAAATTAAATGCATAGTTTTCTCTGAGGGCACAAAAAGATATCAGCTGGTAGAGTAAGAATTTTTAAAATTTGTAATTTTTAATGTTCTAATTATAGTACAGAGGTATATAAATGTTTAATGTATTATGTTATATTCAAATAAATTCAGAATTTTAGAATTATTTGTTTATGTCCTAGAATTTTATATTCAAATACATTTTGAATCAGGAGGATTTTAAGCACTCTCAGAGCTTAAAACTCCTAAGAGTTTAAAACTCAGAGTCATAGACCATTAAGGTGTAAAGATCAATGTCTGCTGAAGCCATAAAGCAAATATAATATCCCTTATAATTCAAAATCCCACACACTTGCTGCATTATAACTTTCAGAACTATGGAGTTTTAGAAAAATCTTAATTTAAATAGAGAAATATTATTTTGCTTTTTTAAAATCTGAATCAAACAATTATAAGACAAAATGTCTTCTTGTATATGGTAAGTGTAAGTTTTTAGTATAATTCAGTACGAATTTTAATTGTTGGATTTCTGACAGTGAAAGTGAAAGGAAAAGCACTGTCAGTCTTGTCTGTCTTGTAGCTAATAAAAGGTAATGAAAATGAAAGCTATTTAGGGCCCACAAGTATTTTGACATCATTGAACTTAGTAAAGAATGTATTGCATTAACTTTCAAAAAAAGTTTTGCTTTTTAGGAATGGTGTTTTTAAAAATATGTTTTATACTTAATTGACATATAGTCCTTTCCTATTTCCTGCCGCTCACCTGCAGCCCCTGGAACTAAAAGAACTTGGGAGGCCTTTTATTCTGGTTGTCCATGTCTGTGCTGACCTACCTGACTCTTAACTGGTACCCTTCTGTGGGGGAAAAGGGGAACACAGGGGACTCTGCTTTCTCCAGATTAGCTTCTTGCTTATATGTAGGTAGTGATTATAATTCCATTAATTTTATTGCTTTCCATATTAAATCAGCTACACTTGTACCAAGCAGCCCATTTCAGCCCTCTCTAGCTCCCTCAGTCCTTAGTGGTTTCTACCACAGCATACTAGTTCAGGATTTGTGGTATCTGTCTCAGGAATCTGCATACTTAATAAGTTCTCCAGGTAGGTTTTCTGTATAATTCAGTGAAGTAAGTAGATGGAAAGGGGCCTGAACTCAGCTAGTGGTGGAGGATTAGGAGGAAGAATTGCAGACACAACAGGCATCAGAGTAAAATTTAGAAGCTTAAAAGATGCACTGTGATTAGAGACACATGTAGGATATCCAGGAATAAATTTCCATCAGGCAGTTGGACAAATAGATACATGAACTTAGATCTATAGGAAAATCCTGAATGTGAGATGATTTGGAAATCAGCAATACATGTGTACAGGAGTTAAAACTATCACAGTAAATGAGAACACCTTGGAGATAATTTGAAGTGAAAAGAGATGAGGAGGGAGGATGAAACCCTGGAGAGAAATTTGATAAATTGGCAGAAGAATCTAGTGGCAGGAAAGACTGACCACTGTTCTTCATAAGCATTTCTCTTATGGACTCTCCATTAAATCTGACAGCATAATATTAAATTGAAATTATTTATTTAGATACTCAAGTGAAGTTTCTGAGCTATAGTTTTCTGGAGATTTCTTTCCTGAACAAATAAATGATTAAATAATCACTCTTGTGAATTCCTTCATTGGTGTATCAATTATTTCAACTAAACTTTCACAGGACCCAAATCAAGACTCTGGACCACAGAGAGGATTTGGTTTTCTATGACTACTAACTGAAGAGAAGAGATGGCATGAGTATCTTTAGTCTTAAATCAGTACTTATTATTTCTTATGGTTTAAACTGAGATAAATAATTGATAACTAAATAAAAATTTTGCTTCAAGAACATTAAAATGTAATAAATTTCCTCATTATGTTCCCTGAAGTCTACTTAATATGTCCTCTTGAAGACTCTTCTGGGTATTTCCTACTTTTAATCTTGCAATAAATTGCATCAGCAATTTTTATTTCCAAGATAAAAGAATTGTTAGACTCTAAGCACCCAAAATTACATTTAAAAAAAATACTCAATTGTTATAAAATTTTTAGGGCAGGCTGGGTCAGGAGTAGTTTATAGCATTATATTCAGCTTTTTAAGAACTCATTAAATATGTCAAAAATATATTCAATGCCCTAGTTTGTCTGGAACTGAGCAAGTTCTTGTGGGAGGTAGGGTGATTTTCAGGGTTCTATTTGTGTTTTGTTTCATTGCTGGGGATAGAATCCAGATGCTTGCATACTCTAGGCAAGTCTTTCAGTTAGGAAAGCAAGTCCCTCCAAACAGGGACACATTGACCACTCTACTAATATATCCATAAATGCTAGATGTTTGGTTTGCATTGTGTGTGTGTGTATTGCATGAGAGAGATGTTGAAAGAGAGAGACAAAGACAGGCAGACACAGAGACATTCATAAAGAGAGAGAGGGAGAGAGAGATTGTTATTTGTTCTAGAAAATTCCTACTTGCCCTTTTCTAAACTAATAGAGATTTAGTTTGGCACATACATAGCAGCAAACTAAACATATTTTCAGTCTTCAGTGCATGTGTCTGTGTTACTGCAATGTGAGCAATGAGATGTGAATGATAACATTTATGAAACATTTGAGATATATTTTTCAGAAGGATACTGCTTGTTCATTATTGTTTCCCTCCATTCCAGTAGCTGGGAACTGGTGACATGGAGGGTACTCATCTTGGGTCCAAAGAAGGCAGCCAAGTTTTGATAGCAGAATAGCTGCCCCAGCACGTGTGGGTAATTTACATTTTAATAGCTACCATGTGAGTGAGATTATACTCTTGATTTTTTTTTTTTTTGGAGGTCTTTGTTACAGAAATTTTTCCTATACCCTAAAACAGGATTTGTTGTTTATTAAGATCCCCAACTTACATGAATGGTGTGAATCTACATTGTGTACAACCACAGAAATGAAAAGTTGTACCCCATTTGTGTACAATGAATCAAAATGCAGTCTGTAAAAATAAAAAAAAAGATTTTAATTAAAAAAAAATCCCTAACTTCTGATTTTGTTGATCCACTTCAACTTCTTACCTTCTTATAACACTTTAGATCTATGAGTGTGAATGTTCTTCTCTTCCTCTTTGATGTTTGCTTTATTAAACTCCATGGTATATTTCAGTAGATCAATATGTTAGTTGGGAAGGAAAAGAAATTTAGAAAATAATTTCTTTCCTCTCTTAACAAAGCTTGTTTTGCAAGATTGCTGTCTTGCTTAGTATTATAATATTCTGTCTTTGGCACAAACTTTTCAGCCTATCATTGCAGCCTACCTTACAACACTTTGAAATGAACTTGCTTCAGGCCACATCAGGTGATGATATGGGTTGAAAAAATTTATAATACAGCTATAAAAGTTGTTCAGGAGGTCTGGTTGTATAGATCAGTGGTAGAATGCTTACTAGAATGTGTGAAACCCTGGGTTTGATTGCCAGCAGTAGAAAAACACAAAATAAAACAAACAAAACAAAAACAGGGAAAACTCACAATGGCAGATTACAGAAGGTCACTTTCCTGGTTGTTCCAAGCTTGAAACCAAGAATTCAAACACACAGCCTCTCAGCAAGGTGGGATGGGAAATTTTCTTGGAAATAACATTGTACATACAAAATAGATTGGAAAATAAGGCAGTTGGGCATAACAAAAGAAAGAAGAAATCCCTAGAGCTACTGCCGCTGGCAGTAGTGCCTGTAGGTGCAATCACCCTTGTGCTAAAATAGCAGAGCAATACATCAATTAAAGGAACCTGCAATTTTAGGAGGTCTGAGGAGTGTATGGACATGGAAATATCAGAGACCAAAGACACTGCCCGACTAACCTGAAAGGTGTCTTGCACAACAAAATTGTGCTGGAAAAATAAAAGAAACCCAGTCAAAGGAACCGTTTTTCAGCTCCAGCATGGGGGACTGGAAGTTGGGGGATCCAAATACTGACTGACAGTCTAGCAGGAAAACTAGGGTTCACAAACCCACAATGCTTGGCATAGTGCGTTTCTAAGAGTCCAGGAGAAAATCGAAAATGGAGAGGGGTTTGTATAGGGGGAAACTGGTCAGGGAAACACACTCAGCTCCCCCACTACTCCCATTATGGTTACTTGAAAGATCAACTGCTTAAAAATTTGGCTGAGAAAATCACACCTGGATGGGACAGTCATGCCTGCCTCGGGGAGACATCCCCAGACAAGAATTTGAAAGGGCAGGGGAGGAACTGACCTCCCAGCATTGTCTGGCATCTGCATGACCAGGGAGGTGCACAGATTTAAGATCTTCAGACCAATCTAAGGAGGAGCTTGGAAGCTAATTAAGCCTAAACCCCACCCCAAGGAGTCCTGCCTAGGGGATCTCCCAATACACTCCAGCAACCCCATCTAACACAACTGAGAAGGGAAGCTGAGAATATTTGGAACACTAACAAAAATAATCCTATACTATTTCATCATGATACACTTTTATTTTAATTTCAATTTTTAAATTAAATTTTTATTTTTATTTTTATTTTTATTTTTTTTACTCTCTGTTGAATAGTGAGCTGAATGGTTCATGGACACTTATACATATATCTGCTTTTTCTTCTTTCTCATTCCTAACATCTTTTAAGGCAGTTAATTCTCAAAGCTCAGTATTTTGAGCACTAAGATATTTGATTAGACTCTATCAGTTTTGTTATTGTACTTACTTTTATCACTGCTTCATAAATTTTATTCTATACACTTTATTCTCTCACTTATCTGTTTCCCTTGATGATTCTCTTTTTTCCCCCTCTGCTAATAGCCAACCTTTATTGATCTATAACTCTTTCTATATTTTTTACTTCTATTTTCTCTCCTCTTCCCTCACAAACATCACATTCTATAATACTTTTCTTTCCTATCACTGTTAACAAGTTAAAACTGTAAATCTGTATGTAAATTTTTTATCATGGGCAGTAACTGATCATAACATCTCTGTTTATTATGGCAATAAATATAGTAGAAACCAAAGCAGGAATTATTTGGTTCGATGCTGTATATTTTGCATTGATTGGTGTCCTTATCTGTCTCCCCATAAACTGTGAGGCACTAGAAACCTTCAGAGACACTTTAAGTCCAAGAGTAGAAAATATACTGCTTCGTGCTGTCAAATTGGTAGACCAACAACATGAAAAAGCAAGAGAACAAATCACCTCAAACAAATCAATATAATTCAATAACAGAATCCATCGACACGATAGTGGAAGAAATGATAGAGAAGAAGTTCAGAATGTTTATATTTAAAATGTCTGTAAGGTAAAAGATGATGTAAGGGAGAAAATACAACAAGCAAAAGATTACTTAAGTAAAGAGATAGATATTCTGAAAAAACCCAATCAGGAATCCTCGAAATGAAGTAATCAATAAGCAAAGTAAAAATTCATTGAACGCTATCACCATCAGAGTAGACCACTTGGAAGACAAAGTCTCAGGCAATGAAGACAATATATATAATGTTGAAAATAAAGTTGACCTTGAAAAAAGATGTTGAGAGACCATGAAAAAAAACTTCCAAGAAATATAGGATAACATGAAAAGAGCAAACTTAAGATATATCAGGATAAATAAAGTCTCAGAGATACAAACCAAAGGAATGCACAGTCTTTTCAAAAATTTCCTGAACCTTAAGAAGAAAAAGGAAAATCAAGTACAGGAGGCTTATAGGACCCCAAATATACAAAATTACAATAGTTCCACACCAAGGCACATTATTATGAAAATGCTCAACATAGAGAATAAGGATAGAATTTTAAAGGTATCTAGAGAAAAGTGACAGGTAACATTATGCCAGGGTCCAGCCCTAGGAGCAGTCAGGGGTCCTAGGTGGATGGGAGGCGTCGGCACAATGGAGAAACAACAGACAGAGACAACAAGTGTTCTGAGGCTGAATCTCTATCTTTATTTTTCTGCCAGCCCTTTTATACACTTTTTTGTTTTTAGGAATGATTATATCATTTTATGGTTAGTTTAAAATAAGAAAAACCTTCAAAAGTACAATCTATGCTTCTTCTCAAAGTACACATTCTCTCGGTATGACAGCCCAGACCAAAACAATCTTATTTCCCAGCCAGACCAAAACAACCCCGTCCCCCAGCCAAACTGAGGGCACCACGATCTGCCAGCCTTCAATCTCCAGAACAAACACGTCACTAGATTTTCTGAGAAACCATCCCTACCATGAGATCCAGTGTTTAATAGTGAAAAGCTTTCACTATTATTAACAAAGGGCAAAGAAATTAACTTATAGTTAATATCTAGTCTATTCTATTTCATTTAATGGCAGACTACAATTTTATTTTGATTCTCAAAGATTTAGACTAAACATAGGAAAAACACAAATTATATTTATGACTGACTAAATATTTTTATTATGTAAAGTATCTCTAGAATCAACTATTAAAACTAGGAAAGCAATGAAGGCTAAACACCACATCCAAGCTCAGAGGAATGCTTCTTTATCCATCTATATTTAGAAATTATTATATTAAAGCAATCACAGGCTCCTTTTAACTTGAGCATAGCTAATTTACTTTTATGTATTTTATATATGTACTACTACTAAATTTTTATTGTGTACTATTTTGTGTCCCAATACAGTAAAAACTTCTCAATGTTTTTCCAATACGTTTCTAATGGTATATTGATTATTAATATTAAAAAGCAACTACACATGGAGACACGCCAGGCCTACGGCCCTCAAGAGGGAGAATGATCAATAAAACCATGTCAAGTGTCGGAGTGGCAGGAAACAGATACAATACATTTATAAGGAAACTAATCTGGATTTCAGCTGATTTCTCAACCCAGACACTTATACCCGGGAGGTCTTTCAATAATATATACCAAGCTCTGAAAGAAAAATGGATGCCAACCAAGAAGACTATACCCTGCAAAATTAAGCTTCATATTTGATGATGAAATAACCTTCCATGGTAAACAAATGTAAAAGTTTGCACTAAAAAAATTTCTCAACAAAATATTTCATGAAGGAAAAAAGAAAAGAAAACTGAAAACGAGCAAAGGGAGGAGGAATAATACTAGAAGAATAGTCAGTCAAAATAGAAACTAATTCAAATTAAAAAACAGAAATAATTCAAAATAACAGGGAAAAAAATTCATTTCTCAATAATAACATTGAATGTAAATGACCTAAAGTCATCAATCAAAAGATATAGACTGGTAGATTGGATTAAAAGACAAAACACAATAATTTGCTATCTCCAAGAGACTCATCTCATATGCAAAGACATCAAAAGATTGAAAGTAAAAGCAGGGGAAAACACTTATCATTCACATGGATCTCATCCACATGCAGGGGTTTCTATCCTCATATCAAGTCAAATTAATTACAAGGAACAAAAAAAGCCATTTAGTTCTGCTTAATGGAAATATACATCAACAATACATAACAATCTTACATATTTATGCCCAAAGTAGATTCATATATCAAAAACAAAAAAAAAGCAAAACAAAACAAAAAAAAGCTTCACAATTTCAAGAATCAAATAAATCACAACACAATAATACTGTGTTACTTTAACACAACTCTCTCACCACTTGATAGATCTTCCAAACAAAAGCTAAGTAAAGAAACTATGTGACTAAAAAATACAATATCAATTTGGACTCAACAGACATAAATAGAATATTTCATCCATCAATGACTGAATACACCTTCTTTGTAGCACACAGATCCTTCTCTATAATAGACCATATCTTAGGGCACAAAGAAACTCTTAGCAAATACAAAAAAATAGAGATAATACCTTGCATTTGATCAGATGATAATGGAATAAGAATAGAAATCAATAACAAAATAGAAAATAGAAGGTACTCTAACACCTGGAGACTAACTAATACACTACAGAAAGAAAAATGGATAACTGAATTCAGGGATGAAATTAAAAAAAATGCTTAGAGGTAAATAAGAATAACAATACAACATATCAAAAAAAAGTTCAAAAATTGATGATACAAAAAAGTTGGTTCTTTTCAAAACTAAATAAAAAGTGATAAATACTCAGCCAAGCTAATGAAGAAAAAGAGAGAGAAATCTCAAATTACTAAAATTTGTGATGAAAGAGGAAATATCACCATGGACAGAACTGAAATACAGATGATAATCAGAAACTATTGTGAAAATCTATACTCCAATCAAATAGAAAATCATGAAGACATCGACAAATTTCTAGAGACATAAGACCTGCCCAGACTGAATCAGGAGGACGTAGAAAATTTAAACAAATCAATTTCAAACAATGAAATTGAAGACACCATCAGAAGTCTACCAACAAAGAAATGCCCAGGATCATACGTCTTCTCAGCCAAGTTCTATCACATTTTCAAAGAACAACAAACACCAATCCACCTCAAATTAATCCATGAAATAAAAAGAGAGGGAACCCTTCCTAACTCATCCAATGAAACTAGTATCACCCTGATGCCAAAACCAGACAAAGACACATCAAGGAAAGAAAACTTCAGACCAATATCCCTCATGAACATAGATGCAGAACTTCCTAATAAAATACTGGCAAATTGCAAACAAAAACATATTAAGAAGATAGTGCACCATGATCAAGTTGGGTTCATTACAGGGATACAAAGCTAGATCAATGTATGGAAAGCAATAAACATAATTCATCACATTAATAGACTTAAGACAAGAATCACATGATTATCTCCACAGACAAAGAAAAAGCATTTGACAAAACATAGCCTCCATTCATGCTCAAAAAAGTAGAAAAACTAGGGATAGTAGCAACATACTTCAACATTGTAAAAGCTGTATATGTTAAACCCAAGGCCAACATCATTCTAAATGGACAAAAATTGAAAGCATTCCCTCTAAAAACAGGAACAAGACAGGGATGCCCTCTTACACCACTCCTATTCAACATAGTCCTTGAAATACTAGCTAAAGCCATTAGATCAAAGAAGTTAAAGGGACACAAATAAGAAAGGAAGAGCTCAAATTATCCCTATTTGCTGATGATATAATCCTATTTTAGAAGACCCAAAAAAAATCCACTTTAAAGCTTCTAGAACTCAAAAATGAATTCAGTAAATTAGCAGGATATAAAATGAACACCCATAAATAAGTTGCATTTCATCCACCAATGATAAATCAGCTGAAAGAGAAATCAGAAAAACTATTCCATTCACAATAGCCTAAAAAAAAAAAAAAATTGGAAAGCAATCTAACAAAAAGTTGACCTCTACAACTACTACTTCTAAAACTACAGAACACTAAAGGAAGAAATTGAAGACCTTAGAAGATGGAAAGATCGCCATGTTCTTGGAGAGGCATAATTAATATTGTTGAAATGGTCATACTACCAAAAGTACTATACAGATTTAATACAATTTATATTAAGGTTCTGATGATGTTCTTCATAGAAATAGGAAAGGAAATCATGAAACTCATTTGGAAAAATAAGAGGCCCAGAATAGCCAAAGTAATCCTTAGTGAGAAAAATTAAGCAGGAGTTCTTAAAATACCAACCCTTAAACTATACTACAGAGCTATACTAAAAAAAAAAAAAAAAAAAAAAGCAGCTTGGCATTGGCACAAAAACAGGCATAAAGACCAATGAGACAGAAAAGAAGACATGGAGACATACCCACATAAATTCAGTTATCTCATACTAGACAAAGGCACTATGAACATATGTTGGAGGAAAGACAGCTTCTTTAATGAATGGTGCTGGGAAAACTGAAAATCCATATGCAGCAGAATGAAAATGAACCCATATCTCTCACCCTGCACAAAAAAATCAACTCCAAGTGCATCAAAGACCAGGCATTAGACCAGATACCCTGTGTGTACTAGAAAAAAAATTAGGCTCAAATCCCCATCATGTCAGCTTAGGAACCAATGTCCTCAATAAAAACTCCTAAAGTATGAGAAGCAAAACCAAGAATGAATAAATGGGATGGTATCAAATGAAATGTTTCTTCACAGCAAAGGAAATAATAAAAAATGTGAACAGAGATCCTACAGAATGGGAGAAAATATTTGCTACCTGCACCTCAGAGTATTCATCTCCAGGATATATAAAGAACTCACAAAACTTAAAACTAAAAAAAGAAATAACCCAATTAATAAATGGGCTAGGAAACTGAACAGACACTTCATAGAAGAAGAAATATGAATGGTCAGAAAAATATATAAAAACATATTCGACATCACAATAATTAGAGAAATGTACATCAGAACTACACTGAGATTCCATCAGAATGGCAATTATCAAGAGCACAAATAACAATAAATGTTGGCAAGGATGTGGGGGAAAAGGTATACTCATACATTGCTGGTGGAACTGCAAACTGGTGCAACCATTCTGGAAAACAATATGGAGATTCCTTAGAAAACTTGGAATGAAACCACTGTTTGATCCAGTTATCCCACTCTTTGGTTTACAACCAAAGGACTTAAAATCAGTATACTACAATGATGCAGCCACATCAATTTGTACAGCAGCTCAACTCACAATAGCCATACTATGGAACCAATGTAGGTGTCCTAAAATAGACGAATGGATAAAAACAATGTGGTACATATACACAATGGAATATTACTCAGCTATAAAGAAGAATAAAATCATTGCATTTGCAGGTAAATGGTTGGAACTGGAGAATATGATGCTAAGTGAATTAAGCCAGTCCCAGAAAATTGAAGCTGAATGGTCTCTCTGATATGTGGATTCCAATCCACAAGAAGGGGGGGGCGGGATTACAAGTTTATTAACAAGGGAATGAAGGGAAGGGTGGGGGGCTGGGAATAGGAAAGACAGTAGAATGAATCAAACAGAACTTTCATATTCTTATATATGAATACATGCCAGTGTAATTCCACATTACATACAATCTCAAGAATGGGATGCTAATTAGAATAGGCTATATTCCATGTATGTATAGTCAAAATATACTCTACTGTTATGTATATCTAAACTAAAATAAAAAATAAAAAAGGAAAAGAAAACAGAAACAAAATTCAGTAATCCTTAGGCTAAAAATAATGAGAATAATGTGGTAGGTGAACTTTTGTTAAGCAGAAGTGAAGAACATTTAAATAAAATTTATGTGAAGAGAGCAGAATTTTTTTTCTTGATGTTTGAAAAATATTTCAATAAGTGTACCTACAAAAATGCTGTCATATTGGTTCATAAAATGCAATTTAAGTTTAACTAATCCTACACAATTTCAACAGAACTTGGTGGATGGTTTAAGATTTTTAAAATGTTTTGCAATCTGGTTTATTTTTACCTATTATAAATGTGTATAAAAGATCTGCCACCAAATGTAGCAAGAACCTTGAGAAACATACCTTTGGTTGGCCTCAGTAAAATAACAGGCATTGCAAAGTAAAAACTTATAAAGCATGTAATGATGATAATGTTCCTTTTCACCTTAGACCTCTCAGTCCTCTTTCTCAAATGGGACTGTGAGCTGGGCGCAGTGGCACAAGACTATAATCCTAGTCTCTTGGGAGGCTGAAGCAGGAGGATGGAGAGTTAAAGGCCAGCCTCAGAAAAAGTGAGGTATTAGGCAATTCAGTGAGACATTCTCTAAATGAAATTTAAATTAGGGCTGGAGATGTGGCTCAGTGGTCGAGTGCCCCTGAATTCAATCTCTAGTACTACCAAATAAATAAATAAATAAATAATAAAGTAGCTATAAATGTTTAAAAAAAGTGTTTTAAAAACAAAACACTGTTGTAATGTTACAATGCCAGTTTAGAAAGTTTAATAACTGATGCATGTGGAATGGGTAGGAGGTGCCTATGCACACACATGGAGCTGTAGAAGCTATCTGATTTATTTAATATTGCATGTAGATTCTAAATCTACACAAACCAACATACAGATAACTTCCTAAATCTTAATTAACACTATGTGCTCACTTCATCTGCTGAGGTCAAGAGGAAATTCAGGACACTGGTTTTTATGTTTTTTGATTTATGCAGAGGAATAATTTTCTACCCCAAACTTTCCAGTCCAGAAGTGACAGTCAATACTTCAGACAACACTACAGGCAAGGTACTCTTTATATTGTCAAAGTTTTAGTCAGCTTTTTTTGTGCTTCTGTGACAAAAAGACCTGGCAAGAACAATTAGAAGAGGAAAAGTTTATTTGGGGGCTCACAGTTTTAGAGGTTTCAGTCCATAGATGGCTGGCTCTATTCCTCAGGGTCTGAGATGAGATAGAGCATCATGGTAAAAATATGTGGCAGAGAAAAACAGCTGGGATATGTCACCAAGAGCAGAGAGAGAGAGTGCTCTGCTTAACGAGGATAAAAAGATACACCCCCAGAGACCCACCTTCTCCAGCCACATCCTACCTGCCTATAGTTACCACTTAGTTAATCCCAGGGGATTAATGCACTGATTAGGTTAAACCTATTCTAACCCAATCATTTCATCTTTAAACTTTCTTGCATTGTCTCACTCATGAGCTTTTGGGGGAAACCTAATATGGAAATCATGAAAGTCAGTATTCGTGGGGTGACAAATATTGAAGTTAACTTGGGTTTTAATTTATATCAACACTCATGTGCAAAATTAACCCCAAAGTTAATGAGTACATGCCTTAAAAGTGACTCTAAAAAATAAAGTGGCCCTTCCTGTAAAATTGGAACAGAAGTCCAGCCACAGTTACAAGCAGTGTGATGGACTGACAGATCTGGCTCCATGGGAATGTTATAGGCCAGATTATGGAGGAATGACTGGACAGACTCCATTTTGCTCTGAGACTCCAGATTATGTAGGAAATAAGCTTCTCCCATGGGAACACCCCATATCTGTGCCCATCATCGGTTGCTTAGTGTGACATGGTTAGCAATACAAAATGACAATTCTTATGTAATGAAAAATTGCTCTCTTTTGATTCCTATTACTCCTAAACAACATACCATGTGAACGGTGATTGTGTGGATGTTAGTAACCATCCTTTAGTTTGTACTTAGATTAGGGTAATTTTGACCCACTTCCCCCTCTGTTGATGATCTCATGATACTGATTTGTAATTTTGAATCATAGCAACAGACACTTATGATTGATGTGATTTTTGGTATAAGAACCCCTACAACCCTGTGGTCGGGGCTGTTCTCTCAATAGCCATTTTTTTGGGGCATTGTGTGAGACAGTCAGCTGGCTGACTTAATAAAGACTCTCAAATTTGGACTTCTCAGTGGCGATCGGTCTGTTCTTAAGTTGCGCCGCATAACAAAATCAGAGCCTTATACACGATAGGCAAGCACTGTAGCACTGAACTACATCCCCAGCCCAAATGTTACTTCTTTATTCTCCAATATCTGGAATTAATTTCTATTTTGTGTCTACATTTTCCCTCAAGCAGAAGCCGTAATCCTGTTACCTAATCACTTACGTGGTTTTCCTCAATCTATTATTTAAGTCAATTTCAGAATTCCTTCCACCCTCATTTTCTCCAGGGGCATCTGGGTTCACCTGGATTCACAACTTCAGGTAGAAAATACCAAGTGCTCTGCAGTATCTGTATGCACTGTTTCCTACTCTGTTGTAACTCATCCTATCCAAGCTGCTCACATCTTTGAATTAGCATCATTGAAATGATGCCTTGACATACCAAACACAGAATGACGGAGGCATGCTCTTTTGCAGTCATCTTCCTTCACTTGCAATGATGCCGAAGTTACCTTGATTTTCCTTTTTCAGGTGACCTCTGGGCTTAGCTCAGAAGTTGGTTCATTTTCACCAAGATTCCTTGCATCTGTGAGACCACCTCCTGCATACCTCAATATTAAGCTTCTCCTGGTGTGACTCTTTGTCAGGTGTCTACCCCCATTCTCCTCCAAATATACACAGCCAGCAATAAAGGTACAAATTCGTGTTCTGGGTCTACCAAAGCTATCACATAATCACATATAATTCTTAATTTATATGTAAGCTTTATTATTATTATTATCTTATTATTATTCCCAGGGATTGAACCCGGGGGTGTTTTACCACTGAACCACATCCCCTTCCCTTTTTATTTTTACTCTGAGACAGGGTATCACTAAGTTGCTGAGGCTGGTTTTGAACTTGTGATCCTCCTGCCTCAGCCTCCAGAGTTACTGGAATCACAGGCATGCTCCACTGTGTCCAGAACTATGTAAGCATTCCTGTACTCTGTTCTAGTTAGATAATTGCATCATTTTATTTAAGACAGGGGAGTATCAGGTTAGAGAATTATTCTTTCTATTCTATTCTTTATGTGAAGACCTGGCTCTTAGATGTTGAAATTCCAGCATTAACATTTTCATATTTATTTTGTTTTTCTGAGGGAATTCTCTTTGCTTTGGGTAGGGAGGCTTAGATTCAGAGAAAAGTAACCAATTATGCTGAGAATTTGCAACTTGGAAATCTACCTTATGAACACATTTATCATTCTAATAATGCATTTCTTATTTTGATCAATATACTGTAGTATTTATTATTAAATTAGTCTGTGATTCTGGCTTTCAAAAATGCCACTGTGCTCACAGTTGGCTAAAAGAGTCAGGTGAGTAGTGTAGTTCTCTCTTGATACAGAAACAACCTATCACCAGGCACAGAGAAATGTGTAGAATAGGATTCATTTTTATCTTGCTCTTATCTATAATTATTTTCTCCTACCCTCTAGGTTTTCTCTTCCAACAAAGAATTAGATTAAACTTAGAACTAATCATGTCAGATATACTCCATAAATGGAAAGTTGAAATTCATGTTGTTTCTTTTTAATAAATAATGAAATCTAAATATAGGTACATTCTTCATTTCAAAGGAAAGATTCATCTTCTGTTTGCTGTAACCAAGGAATCTTAAGCTGCTGGGGGTGGGAGGTTTCATAGAACCTAATAGAATAGATGCTATGTTAGTGACCATCAACTCAAGTGTGCTCACTTATATTTTCAGGGTTTTAGGAGCAGCTCTCACTACAGGGACAGGACTTTACAGTGATTTATGAATAGAGTCCTGTAACACACACATTCACAAAAATAAAATAAAAAAAAAAGCACTGGATCACTCGGATGCTTTTATTGAGGGTTGGAATAAGATTAAGATTTTAGGTAGCATTTTTTCCATATATAAATGTACAATTCAAACAACTATAGTAATTTAACATTGAAAAAATAAAAATTTTCTGGCCAAACTTGCTAGTTTACTTAAGTTTAGTTCCAAGAATTTAAAAAGAGTCTGTAGGGAAAGCAAAGTAGCCAAGAAATTATGTTATATAAAGGAATGACTGTAATTAGAGGTCTTAATTAAATGAATTTAATTACAAGTAAAAGTATTATTAAAACTATTTGACCTAAAATAATTTTTCTTTTCAGCGCTTCTGGCAAGAAAGTAGTATTTATCCACAATGCTAGACTTGGAAGTACTAATGGATATTAGCTTTAATTTACTGAAATCTAGTTTAACTATAATAAAATTGAAAATCAATAGTTAAAATAATCAGGAAAACTTGTTAATTTAGTAACAGATTTTATTCTATAACTTTTTGTATAATTAATATATGGAATTAATTGTGTATAAATTTTGCCTACCAGATGTTATTTTTATTCTAAAGTAAATTTACACAGTGATAGACATATTATAATTATTTAGTTTTATGAATATTTGAAGTTATGAGATGCAAACTACATAACAATTTTGAAAATTTAAGAACATTAATCATCATATGGTGAGTATTACAAATGTGTGGGCAAGTATATTTCTGAACAAGGATAGGGTCTTTAAATCACACATTTTATAAAACTACTACTGCATGTACTGATTTTAAATAATATGAATATATTCAAATAGCAAATAAAACAATTATCCAAAAATAGATTCAGTTAGAGAGCAGAAAATTTCATAATTCCTTGAGCAAGGAAAGGCATTTCAATTAAAAAAAAAAAAAAAAAAACTTCTTTGGAAATTTAAGAGGCTAGATGTAATTTCAAACAATAGTAGTTGCTAGGTTGGTTTGGTTAGGTATTATGATTTGAATTTGAAGTATCCCCAAAAAGCTCATGTGTGAGGCAATGCAATAAAATTTAGAGGTAAGATGAATGGGTTATAAGAATTTTAACCTAATCAATCCATTAATATTCTGATAGGGATTAACTGGATGGTAACTGGTGGGGACATGACACTGGGTTTGTATTGTCCCTGGTGTGTGGAGTGCCCCTGCTCCTCTCTCTCTCTCTCCTCCCTGGTCATCATATTCTGAGTCACTTTATTGCATCACATTCTTCTGCCATGATGTTCTATCTCACCTAATGCCCCGAGGAATGGAGTTGGCCACCTATGAACTGAGATCTGGAACCATGAGCCCCCCAATAAATGTTTCCTCTTCTAAAATTGTCATTGTTGGGTCTTTTAGTCACAGTGGTGAAAAAACTGACTAAAACAGAAATTGGTATTATGAGTGGGATTCTTGCTGTGACTAAACTAACCATGTGGTTCAGAAGCTTTTCAGAAGTTTCCAACATTTTGAAATTTGGGGGAGGGATTTTAGAAAGTTTAGTGATACAAACTGGAAAAGTTTTGGAAAGTTGTAAGTGAACTTTATCAGGCAATTATGGTGGGAGTTCAGAGGACCAGAATGCTGATAGGACTCTGATAGTAAAGACTGGGTTCTTGAGGTTTCAGAGGAGAATGAACTGGATTAGAGGCCAGATATTTTATATTGATATCATGCTGAAAGTCTTTTAAAATGCCAGTTTCATAGTTATGAGCTGCAAATTGTTACTTAACAATTTTGAAATACTGGTTTAGTGTGGAGCATGAGAGGCTACAATTGTAACAATATAGGTCATGTCAATGATGCTGGTCTATTGGCTGTAGTTTGAGTAACCAGGTTTTAAGTTGTAGGCATACCTTGACTTTTGCTTAGTAAATATACTAGAGTAAAATGTTAGACTTTTTAAAAAAGCAAATATTCCTGATGACTTTCATATTGGAAGTCAGCTACAAAATTATGGAGAAACACTATCATATATTATCTTCCAGTTTATCCACTTGATCTGATATTGTTTTATTAATGTAAAAATATTAGGGAAAAACATAACTTCAACCTACTTTGTTAAAATATCCTTTGATGTGGTAACAATTATTTGGTCTTGATATTTTAAGCTTTGTGGGCCATGTGGCTTCTGCTGCAATACTCAACTCTGTCCTTGTATCCTACAAGCAGCCAAGCATCACATGCAAACAAATGAACATGGATGCATTCAAATGAAACTATCTTTCCAAAACAGGAGACAGGAAGATAAGATTGAAAACTGGAGTTTACCTCCTCCCCCCATTCTAAGCAATTATCCAGAGCATATGCATCCTCATTCAAAATGTATTTCAAAGCATAGCCTTAGTTTATGGCTCAATTACTACATCATGATTAAAAGAATGACTGTTATCTTTAATTATGATAATTATGATCATAGGTTTACATTGTGTTTTAAAGTTAATTTTTTTACAGCAGTCATGTCACATATGGAATTGATTTCAAACCTTGTAAGTTCTTACAAGTGAGAAACTGAACACTCATAATGATTACAATTTTCAAAATCACATTTTGAAAACATAAGAGCCATGTCCCAAGAGCCATAAATATTAGAATTTATGGAGGAGATGACAAAATGAATGTAACTCTATGAATTAGAGAAGACATTATCAACTCCATGAGCAAATTAGGAACCCTGTGAACTCTGATAAGCTATTTTTTTATTTTTTATTTTTGTATTTCCTGGTAAAGGAGTAATTTTTAGAGTCAGGTAAGGATTTCTTGTGTAAGTTTTATAATTTCAGTTGTGGATATAATTTTATTCATTTTATTATACTTGATTCATTAAATATTCATTTATTTAAGTAAATTAAAATGGAGTCAAGAAGTAGAAAAATGTGTCTTTTTGAATTTTCAAGGAAAAATTTCACAATTGGGGAAATAGTATTTGTTTATTAATAACTGGCTTTTTGAAGAAACCTCACCAGAATATTCAGAAGCATTTCTAAAAATATTTTAATAACTACAAATGACCTTGAATGATTTGGTTTGATTTCTGTTACTATCTAGAAAAAATATGTAAATTAAGAGAAATTATATATATATATATATATATATATAGTCAAAGTAAATGACCTATTACAGAGGTAATGTATACATAATGTTATATCATTACCATGGTTATGTTTAATTGCAAGAATAAATAGAGCTTTCCATATAAGTATTTACTATGTAAGCTGTTGTTGAATGAGTGGGTATCAGATCCCAAAATATGCCAGAGAACATTATTTTCTTTTAATTGTAGCAAATTATTTGTGATATCCTTGTAATTTATTATAAGTAATTTTTCTCACATACTTAAATATAATGTAAACTAATATTTTTGTTATTTACTGCTAAATTTATAGAACTGTATATAATATGAAACTTTTAGACAACTAAAATAATATTTTAGTGTGGTAAATTGCAATGACTTTAAAAATTCTCTCATCAGAAAATGTTTCATGTAATTTTGATTGTGTATATATGGATCATTATCTGTAAAATTATCAAGCATATGTCTCACAAGTTTATATTGAGGGTTGAATATTAATAAATTCTCTAAATTTCTATTTATCAAAGTTTGGCCCATGGACATTGGGGGATCTTGAGATGATTAAAACTATTTTCATAATAGTACTGAGACACTATTTCTCTTCCTCTGCTGGGCTGACATTTTGAATGAAAACGCCAAAGCCAAAGAGAGTAAATGGCACCTCAGCAAGAATCAGGATGGTAGCAGTACCACCCACGAAAGGTGTTCAGTCATATGAGTGAAGGGTGGAATCACTGCTGGGAGTTTGGTAATGGATTTTCAAATGTTTTCTTCTTCATGTTTCCTATTTTTGAACCTCTCTCTTTTTTTTTTTTTTCATTTTCTGATTATTATGCAACTCCTAGAAAAATATAGAATCATTATTCTTATTTTAAGAACAGTAAAGAGGAAGTGCTAGAAGAAAAAAAAAGAAAGAAGAAAAGAAAGAGAGAAGGAGAGACTTTAATGGAAAATAAGGTGAAGGAAGCCTAATAGAGGGAAATTTCAGGTACATATGTCTATGGAAAGAAACACCAGTGAGACCAGAATGAGACTTAGCCTTCTTGACCAAGCATCTAGGTAGGATTCTTTATCCAGTGCTTCTGAACTAAAGCAGCATGGTGTACTGATAAAAGACAAAGGTTGTCAGTCCCTGGGTCCATTTGCTGTTTTTACTCCAATATCACATTGCTGCCTTAGGATGCCACCACCTCTCCATGCTCCCATATGTCATTTGGACAAAGCCGTCCAGGCAGCACTATTGGGTCATGTTTGTTCACCTGGAAACCTTCCATAATACTAAATTATGTAAGTAGAGGAATATTTTATTATCTAAAATACCTCTTGGGAAATGCACTGTGGATGTTTATTATTAAGTGTCATAAGAATGACCTAAATAGCACTACATTATTTTCCTAAGCTGCTATGCCCCCAAATGCTCATATCTTCGTTTTGCTGCACCTGGAATTGAATTTGGGTCTTCATTTTGGGAGTAGAAACTATAGCAAAGCTGAATTATGTTATATTTTAGAAGAGATGGCAATTTAAGTTCTGAGTAAGGAGATAGAGACTAAAGTAGGGTCAGAGAAGAATAAAGCCATAATATGACAGGAGGGGCTTCAGAGAATAAAAATGCTTTTTGAGCATTTTTCATTTGTTTGCTCTGAGTAATGTGAAGTAAATGTTCTTTGCCATCTCCCTTATGAAAAATCTTCAGCAAAACACACACTTTTCTCTAATGCATTTTGGTGTATGGATTCTTTTAGAGAAAACAAAGAAAACAAGAGTTATATGTCTTGGGTAGTGAGCCAAAAGGAACTATAAATAAAGAGAAGATTGAGAGGTGACTGCTGACATCAAAGCATTTATTCCAGTTTCTAGGAAATGATGCTGATTAGTTCAATTTGCCTCTTTCACCCTTCCCACACTGATGAACTGTGGCCACTGGTTCTGAGTGTGTTATATTTTACAAATATGTTTTCTACATTTGGGTCCTTATGGGTACAGAATTGTTCTCAGAAGATTAGGAGGTGGGTACTTAAACATTTAAAACAATAGCTGTCCCTACTTAGTTTTATCTTAAAAATATAACAGTTAATAAAATAGTGAGGATTCAAATATAAGAATGTATAGCTTCAATCCAAATCACTTCCATTTTGTCTTCTATTAACAATACACTTACATATAAACATGAAAACCAGTAAAACATGCAAAACTTAATTCATTTCATGTAAGAAATGATTGGATAGTTGGATTTTCCAAATTTGGAAGGTAATTTTTTTAGGGTAATTAATTTGACTGCATGTATTCTTTGTAAGAAAATTGGATGTTTTGTGGTCAATTATAGGTAAAAGTACTTTGAAGGTAATTACAGAAAGCAATTGATTTATTTGCTTAGAGAGTAATTATTACATGAATAAAATTTTCCTTTAATTTTTAATGAAGCTATGATTTTAAACAGAAACCATAAAATTAATAGTAGGAGGCTCAGACAGAGTGATTGTAATTTAATTTTCATTAAAATGCTAGTATTCTAAATAACAAGGTCTTGCTTCACATTGGTTTTAGAATAGTAGTAAAATCTTCTTCAAAATTTTAAAAAGTTAAGTGTCCCAAATTGTAGCAAGAATATCCTTAGAAATTTAGGATTACAAATAGAGAAACTATATTGAAGAATTAAGATATGAAAATTTAAAATTTGTCACAGAGAAGAATATTTCCTGAGTGCAGCTAAGTAACATGAATAAATCTATACCAAGAAAGGTTTATAAGTAGCAAAGACTTCTAATAATAGTAAAAGTACAGTTATTCTTTTCAACTCTTTTCCATTTAAATTATTTTTGCTTTCACTCACTGACTCACTTTTCCATCACAAATGAAAAACTTTCTTCAGCTTTCCTTAAAAGTGAGTCTAAAAGTTTGACTGAGCAGCAGTGTGGTTTCTACTAATGCTCTGACTGTGTCTTAGAGTACTTAACTGGATTATTGGAAGGATGCAGAAGCACTTTGCTTTAAAGCATGATATCAACTTTCATCCTTATTAAAGTAAAAGAGCAAAACTAATAGACTATATTATTTCTAGGTACATTGGCACCACTATCATCTATAACTTCTGATGAGGAAAGGTATAATTTTCACTAGAAAGAAAAGATATTAGTATTGGGTAGAATTTGAGAAATCATAAAAAAGGGATTTAGAAGTATTCTTGAAAATTTAATTCAATACCCTTTCACCTCAGAAGCGAGGAACTTAATGCTCAAAGAAGTCAAACTTTCTAAAATTCATGCTGCTGGTTCACTTTCACTTTTTTGGAAGAGCTGGGAGAATGATTTGTCTTAAAAGAAAGTGTGTATTTTAAAATAGTGCTGAAAAATTCAAGGATATGAAATGTTGCCATCTTTTGAACAGCAGTGTGGCTCTAAGGTGACCCTTTCTGTCTAGCATAAGGAGGTGAGGGAACATTTTCTACATGTTGTTTCTTATAAGAAATAGAAAGAAATTTTGAACTTGTCACCATTTCACAATGTGAAAAGAATGTACGGAAGAAGCTAAGAAACAGGGGTAACTAGTCTCTATACCAATGCAAATTGATTATGATGTGACTTTGGTACAAAGGCTAAAAGCATTCAACATTTAGAGTATATTTTCTAGTTAGTCACTTTAAAAAATAATTTAGGGGATAATATTTTAGTGATACTTTAAACCAGACGTCTGTGTTTACAGATATAGTAAACCACATTTTGTTGTGATTTCATATGTTTAAATCCTTGTGTTTTTCAAAGACATTTAAAATACATGTGTATGCTGAGAATGTAGCTCAAGGGTAGAGCACTTGCCTAATATGCACATGGCCCTGGGTTCAATCCCCAGCACCACACACACACACACACACACACACACACACACACACACACGCACACACAAATCTTCTGTATCTCTACATGCATATGTACATACATACACACTTTTATTAAAGGGTTTATAACAATGACACATGTACCAGATTAAAATGTAAAATAATAAATAAATTTTTACCATTAAGTTCAACTCCTCAGGATGTTAATTATTTTATTACTAACTCCATGTCAACAGTTTGCAAATGGTTTACCAAATATTTATTTAGTTAACTATTTTCTGTTATGATAAATGAGGATTTAATTCACTTAAGTAACTACCTATCTCTTTTCCCTCCCCCTGTATTAATGAAATCATTTTTGGTTTAATGTGCTCTCATTATTATGATGTATAAAATGAATCACTTGAAACACCCAAGAAATAATATTCTCTCCTATCTTTTCTCCCTCTTTCTTTTGTCTTCAGTTTTAAGTGTCTTTCTCTTCTCACTTTCTTCTACTACTACAGACTTGCATAATGCTTACTATCTACCAGCTGGGACTGTCAGCATTTCAAGAATATTTGCTTAATTTATTCTCACAATGATTTTATAATGCAGATGCTATTATTATCATCCCTATTTTATAGATAAGGAGACTGAAACCAAAGGATGAGCCAATGGTACAGGTCATGTAACTAAGGGGTAGTATATGAATTCAGGCTGCATAATTTCGTCAGCATGATGCTGAACACAGTGTTAACTTCTTGTTATTTTGTATTTCCCAAAAGTGCAATCATATGTTAAATTGTAAAATTCCTATCATTTATTTCCCAAGAGGAAATATTGGACTCCAGAGTTTATTTTTTATTTTTATTATTTTATTTTATTCAGCATTAGAAAATGAGAAAAGAAAATGACTATTAGACTATGTCTCAGGGGGCTTTGGCAAGGGATATTCTGCTCCAGGAATATCACCTGATCATGACTCAAGATATCCAAGGAAACAAAGCAAGATAATATAGATAATATCCTCAAAGGAGGATTTCCTTCGCTGATCCCATCTCAACAGTTTTCTCAGTGAACACGGGGTTCTTAGTTTCTGGGTCTACTTGATAGCTGAGGTTGGAATTTAACCTTAGTAATTTTTAAAATTACCTTTCATTGGTTTATAGTTTCAATTTCCTATGTACTTTCTGGTTTCTAGCTGTGACACAGCTGCCCATCTGGTTAATTATTTCCATGTGGTCTTCATTTTGGACCCCTCTTCTCTCTTCCCCTCCCTGTGGAGTCTCAGCATCCCTTGCCTACAAGAATGGATAAAGAGGACAACCTGCTGTCAACCCCTAACCTGAGGACTTTCTTCTCACTTGTCTCCAGGTGGTCATCCTCAGGAACCTGGACAGATGGACTTAATGTCAAAGCTCAGGTAGTAACTATTCTGTTCTCAACTGCTGGCACATTTACTTTAGAAAACTTCAAAAGAAAATTGCCTAGATTAAAGCTGTATGTTAAAAATAAATGACAGATTTGGCTTTATGATGTAGGAAGCTTGGGAGGCCCATTTCCCCTAATTTAAATTAATTCACTTCTGTCTGACCTAATAACTTATGGATGAATTGAACCTCTGGGTAAAAATTGTAGTGGTTATTATAGTACAAAATGTAATCTCACTAGACCTTACACATCCAACATTATTTCATATTAAAAATTGATAAAAGACTCTTCTTTCCTTTTTTGTCTTTGCCATAAAACACATACCCTTTGCTTTGATTCCCACATACCCAAATTCTAGATGTTCTTGATTTTAGTCTCCTGGGATGCTGTTAAAATACAATTCCTTTTCAGGCATACTGTAAAGCAACCAGTAGTGAAGGGAACTAGAGTCCTTATGACTTATAAAATTATTTTGAGTTTATGGAAAGAAAAGCCACAGGTATTAATTAGTGCACAAAAAATTCAGTCAAGCTCTAAACAAGTATTGGGAGTCTAGGAATCTTATCTAGAGGGTAATTTCAGATAACGTAGAGGACATGAAGAGAGTAATTTCTAGGGTAATCCACTCACCAAGGATAAAATCATCAAGCTTTTGGAAACAGGGTTAAAAAATGTGAGAAAAGAAAACACTCTCCCACTCCCACCAATTTGACTGGAGACTACAGGTCTCTCTTACCTTAAATTCAAAGAGGTGTGGCTGTGGGGAGATGGAATTAGCAAGTGATGTTACACAATGCAGGTGTGAGGGAGAGACATCAGGACCCAGGCAACTGCAGAGAGGGGATCATGTAAGTGACCTCAGTTTTCCCTGGTCCAGGTAGAGAGGTTGTTATTTGATATTATTATTAAAACTTTTAGCCTAGTCACTATTTTTTAAAAAAAATATTATTGCTTTAAAATATGCATAATGTAAAAACTACTACTCTATTAATTTTTAAGTGTATGGTTTTATTACATTAAGTTCATATGCATTATTTTTTTAACCAATCACCAGAATTTTTTGCCTTATAAAACTAAAACTCTACATCTATAAAACAACAGCTTCATATTCCCTTTCTTGCCTCAGCTCTTGACAAGCACCATTCTACTCTGTGAGTTTGACTCCTCCAGGTACCTTGTATAAATGGAATAAAACACTATTTGTCTTTTTGTGACTGACTCATTTCATGTAACCTAATGTCCTCCAGATTCATCTGAGTTGTAGCATGTCTCAGAATTTCATTGCTTTTAAAAACAGGATAATATTCCTATGTGTATGCATGTATGTGTGTGTACGTGTGTATGTGTGTGTGTGTGTCGCATTTTTTTTACATTCATCTATATACGGAAAGTGGGGTTGCTTCCGCTTTTTAGCTATTGCAAACATTGGTTTACAAATAGCTATTCTAGTTTCACTTTTATTTGTTGATATATATCCAGAAGCAGAGTCATTGGATAATAAGGTAATTCTGTGTTTACTCTTGAGAAATCACCATCCAGTTTTTTTCACAGCAACTGCATTATTTTGCAATTTCATTGGTAATAGACAAGGGTTTCAATTTTCCACATTCTCATCAACACTTGTTCTTCTCTCTTTTCTATTATCGATTGATTACTTGGTTGATTGGTCTTAGCCATCCTAATGGTAATGGTGATGTGGTATCTTATTGTGGTTTTTTGGTCCTGAGTTTTAAGGGACAAGTCTGCAAGGCATTTAAAGACCTCTTCCTGTTATGGAAATGGCAATCTAGTCAACGTTTTCCCTACTGTAACCAAAAGTCTTGACACATTTGGAGAAGGAAAAGTTTATTTTCAGGTCACCATTTCAGAGGTCTTAGTCTACAGGCTAACTCCATTCTTTGGGACACAAGGTGAGGCAGAAAGAACATCATCACAGAAGAATGTGGCAGAGGGAATATGGCACTAGGAAGCAGAAAGAGAGCTCCATTCAGTAAGGACAAAATATATACCTAAACACATGCCCCTAGGGACCCACCTCCTCCCAACCACACCCTCCCTGCCTTCAGTTACCACTCAGTTAATCCCTATCAGGGGATTAATTCACTGATGGGTTAAGGCTCTCATAACCCAATCATCTCACCTCTAAACCTTTTGCATTGTCTCCTACATGAGTTCTTGGAGGACACCTAATATATAAATTATAACATTGTCTAAAATAATATTTATTATAAAAAATAACATCAGCAAATTTGGGGGCATTGTGATTTACAAACTCCATTAGAATGCATTTCTGGTTTTGCACTTCTTCTCTTAATATTATCTTGTGTCCTGTTAAGGGTGCAAGTCCTGCTCACTTCATACCCCCAATTAATTCAACCTCAATAAACTTTCAAATATAATTTCATATACTTTGTATACCAGCCTCTAAAGCTACCATGATTATATCATTCCTAATTTTGTGATTTTGTATTTTCTGTTTTCCATTTTTCATCCATCCCAAATAGGAACTATTGTTGAATGTACATGGATACTTTATCCTACATAAATATATTCTCCTCTATGTTTTATCATATGTTTTCTTTTGGGATGCTTCATTTTTGATTGTTTATTGCTACCAAATTCAGAATGTTCATTCTTTGTCTTTTCAGTGTTAATATTATATTCATGTATGTTTTATAAATTTTCAAATATTTAATTACCTTTTTCTGTTTATTATTTATTTGTTTTTTAAATTAAATCTTTCAAAAGGATCTCTTATTTTGGAGTATTAATTGTTTCTAAGCAAGGTAGATTAATTACCATTGTCTTGATCTTAGGATTCCATTCTCAAATATTAAGCTATTTTTTCTTCTTTGAAGGATTTGAGTCTACGGTAAATTCACAGGGTAAATTAATTGGGTACAGTTTGCCTGGTACTATGTTCCATACTGAGAATAAAATAGGATTCAAGTTTTCACCTTCTTATCCTCAAAGATATAGGTTTATCTAGTTTCTAGTAGTAACTCAAATTCCTCTGATGATATTCATAAACAAGGAATGCCTGGGGAGACCCCTACGCTCAAGTTATTCCTTTGAGAAAATTATAACTAGAGTCTTATGGTAGTGCCTAAAATATGTTGACTGCTTAATAATTGGTAGTTGTTATTTGTATTGATTTATTTTTCCAAGGTTCTTATTTAATACTTGATTATATTACATCTCTGAACTAGACTATTGCTTTAAATTCCATTATGACAACAGAAGTTATAAGATCATTTTTGCTGTTGTTTTTCCATCTTCTTTCTTTTTCTCTTTTGCTTTTACTCAGAATTACTTCTCCTTACCACACTGACTGTTATATATTTTTGGATTTGGTTTCTATGACTTTATTCATTTATTCCCACTTTATACTCTGTCTCTTCCATTGATCATGGCACTTTCAGCTGGCTCAGATCAAAAAGCTTTAATTAGTCAAAACTTCATTCACTTTCTGTTCTTTTCATTCTTCTCAGTTTCCAGAATAAGGCCATAAATTTACATCTTATCTTCAACTACAGACAAATAATTTGATCTTTTTTGATGCTTGTCCTATACACAGTATAATATGAGTTGACAAGAACCCTCCCCTTTTTTAAAAATCTCTCCAGTTATTTTGTTACTTTCAGAGGACATTAAAGTTGGAAGACATTATAAAGTCCAAGTCCCACACCATCAGTTTGCAAATCATACTGGAGACTATAAGACATTTATACAAAGTGGCTTACAGGGAGATTATCTAGTTCATATTCATTTTTATTTTATTTTATTTTATTTATTTTATTTTATTATTTTATTTTATTTTATTATTTTTTGTGTGGTGCTGAGAATTGAACCCAGGGCCCAATGCATGCTAGGCAACAGTCTACCACTGAGCCACATCCCCAGGCCTAGTTTGTATACATTTTTTTTTTTTTGACATTTTTCTGACATACTTTAAGCATTCAAACTTTTTTTTTTTTTTTTACTGCCATCTAAATCTTTATCCAAAACCTGGGAAAGCTTGTCTGGTCTGTCCAAGAACATTTGGAAAGAAGGCCTTTCTGTACTAATTTAAATAACTTTCTTTTTAAGTGTTGGTATTATATGTGGTGAGAAATCAGGGTGAGTAGAATAAACAATTCAAGTTTGAATCACACAAAGACCAAGTTTCTCTTCTGGGCTTGAGAGGTGTTTAGCCCTCTTTTACAGAATACAGGAATTTACTTCACATATTTCTAATGATTTGTAAAATTGCTTAGATGACTAGAGTTTTTTAAAAATATGAAATATACACTATATATTTGTTAAAGTTCCCCTGGAAATGTTATCTGGCAAAGATTATACATACATATAGAAATTTCACACATACACCCCCTACATGTACACTTATACCACATACTTACATATATAGGACAAAAAGAAATCTTTCCAACAGCAAAAATGTCTCATCATGGCTTAAGTTACTCTTTGTACTTGTGTGATTTTAAACAAAACATACTTAATTATTCTCTTTTCTCACTCCTTTCCCTAAGATAATTACACATCAATTTAATCTTTCTTTCATTAATATTGCAATTTTAGCTGGATGGGTGATCTCATTCTAAATACTTTCAAAGTAAATGTTTTGATACAAAAATGATTGATATGTAGCAGTCATCACCTAACTCCTAACACTCCCATTCCAATTAGTCAGTCTTAATATGATTTTCTAACAGATATGATTTTAAAGATTTTTTTTAAATGCCACTCAGCACATTTGCATAGCAAGCACCTCTAAAGAAATTTATAAATGTTTCAATCTTTTCTTTTCTAACACCATTATAAATGACTTCATGACAAGTGCAAATTTTCTTCCTTGTTCTTTGGGAAGTACCAATCAGACACGGGTTTGAATGACGCCTCTTTTAAGAAAGAACAAAGGAGACTGGCAACTCAGATAATCTAAAATCCTGACTTGTTACTGCCACAATGATTGCCTGAATTTTAAAAAAGAAACGGGCCATTAATGGTACAATGTAAATAATTATGTAGGCTCTGAGATGATTAGTTAGCAAGGTGGCAGAATTATCTTGTCAAACATAAAGTATTTTTAAATATCTAAAAAGGAACTCTAAAATATCAATCCTGAGAATAAAAACCATTGCATCTAACACTACTATGCCCAGAATAATGATAATTAAAAATAGGATTCTGTATTTTTCTGACAAAAAAATCTTTATAAAGAACATGGCAAAGTTGCTCTCTGTATCTCTTAATCTTTGGTTTGCTACAAAATGCCATCCCACAGTTGAACTGTGACAAAATTGAAGGGGTGTATCTTGGGATTATAGGTGTTTCCACTAAAAAATAAATCCGATTTTTTAATGAGCTACTTCCATCATTATTATTGTTATCATTGGTATAATAGATTATATTTTAATCACTTATTCTATGCTAGTCATTTTTCTTTTTTCTCCTTTTTTACAATTTTTATGCCACTTCTTTCCACCCTGTATAATAATTACTATTGTCACACTCCCTATGCAGAGGTGGTAAATTGGTAAGGGTTGGAAAAAATAGAAGAAATTTGGTTAAAATCACAGTGTGAGAAAGAATTAGGATTTTAATACAAGTGCCTCTCCATTGCCTTCGTACAACCTCAAAGATAAGTTGTTCTGTTTATTTTATAACGTTTGAAACCACATGATTCAAAGATAACATAGCATCTCATCTTGTAGACATATATTTTATTAATCATTTTGATGTGTTCCTTAGGAAATGTTACTAGAAAAAGTATTACTGGTTGAAATGATTTAACTTTTAAAAAAATAAACTTTGAAAAACAGTATGAAGATTTCCCAAAAAGCTAAAAGTTCAATAGCCATATGATCCTGTATTCTCATTACTGGACGTATATCTGAAGGGCATGAAATTAGTATGTCAGAGAGTCATTTGCACTCTCATGTTTATTGCAGCACTATTTCCAATAGCCAAGAAATGGAACCACCTAAGTGTCCATCAACTGATGAATGGTTAAAGAAAATGTGGTACATATATACAATGAAAAACCATAAAAGAGGATGAAATCCTGTCATTTGCAACAACATGATGGGCCTGAGGACATTATGTCAAGTAAATAAACCAGACACAGAAAAACAAGTACTGCATAACCTCACTCATATGTGGGATCTAAAAAAGCTGATCTTATAGAAATTGACTAGATTGATGTTTTACCATAGGCTGAGGAGAAGAGCAGATGAGTGGAATAGGGGAGTTTGAATAATAGGTAATATTTTACAGTTAGAGAGGAACAAGAAATTCTGAGTTCAAGAGAGTGACTATAGATAATGATAATGTGCTATTTATTTTTAAAGAACTAAAAGAGGATTTTGAATGCTTTTGTTATAAAGGAATGATAAATGTTTGAGATAGATAGTTGCCCAATTTGCACATTAAACAATGCATTCATGTAGCAAAATATCACATGGAACTCCAGAAATGCATAATAATTTTATGTAATCAGTTAAAAATTTTTTTAAAAATGTTTTAAAGTTTTTGGTAAATAGTGTCACACTACTTTCAGAAATTTATATTCCTATTTCTTTTACTTTTCTCTTTACTTGACTCATTTTTACTTTCCTAACACACAATGAATATTTATTTATTTATTTTATTGAACAGGCAAAAATTTCTTTTCTTATTGGCTTTTCTTTGTTTGATAGATTATTATACATTTAAAAAACAAAAACAAAAAACCCTCATTCACGTTAGATTATTGCAGTTAAAAAAATCTCAACTCATAATAAATATGCTATCAGTATTTATTTGTTATTTTAGCATTTAATGAGTTCATTTTGTTTATCAGAAACTTTGCATTGTTCTGGAGTTCAAGACAAATCAGGTTCAATTTGGACCTTGAGGAGCTCTGAGAAGAAGAAATGTGGGAGTAGTAATGAAAACTACATGTGGAGTGTTAGAATCAATAGTGAAAAGTGCAAGTGGGGCCTGTAGAACTTCTCATCCTGGACTGGTTAATCCAGGAGAACTTCTTGGAGGAGGCAGTGTTTGTGCTCTGTCTCCAAGGGTGAGTAGAAATTTGAGCAGGGTAAAGATATTTGAGGGAAGGAATGGAGCCTAATCAAAGTAGAAAACCAAAAGTCAAATTCAAGGAAGGGTAAGAAATTAACTTTTAAAACAAACAGCAAATGAGTGTTCTCAAAACAACAAGGAATGGAGAATGAAAGATGTAACAAGGCAATGAAGAGCCAAACCTTTGTGTGTGTGTGTTGAGATTGAAATGTCAATAGACAAAATTACTATTTAATTGTAATACACTATTGTAGCCTTGATAAGTCATGTAAAAATCATGCTCATAATTAGAAATTCAAGATCTGGTTATTTCTTATAATGACTCCAATTTTGAAGCAAATCATTTTAAAATATTCTGATAATGATAATTATTCCCTACTATAGACTGATTTACAATCTTCTGCTTAATAGCCATACTTAGCTCCTACAATTTCATGTCTCACAACTCCTCAAAAGTGTCCAACATTGATCCAGACACAATATCTCTTTATTGTCAATAACAAATATACTGGCTTTGATTTCAACCATTTTTATTAATTGTTTTCTTACAAGAAATATTTTAACTCTGGTCTTCTCACTGCACTCCGTATTTCACTCACCCATCAAAACTAAGCTTCAGTGCCCATTATTACATAAGTCATCTTGCTTTAATTGGAAGTGTTTCCAAATTTCTATAGATCTAATATTCTCTGTATCCTGAATTTTACAACTTATTCTATTTTCTATTATTCTTTTGGTACCAGGCATTGAACCTAAGGATGTGTAACCACTGAGTAACATTCCAGTCCTTTTTATTTTTTATTTGGAAACAGGATCTTGCTATGTTGCTGAGGCTGGATTAGAACTTGTGATCCTCCTACCTAAGCCTCCCAAGTCCTGGGATTATAAATGTGTATGTCTGGCCTGAATTTTTGCAGGTTATGCATTGTCATTTTTCTCTAATTTCATAGTTCATAAAATAAAATTGTTCACAGGGAAAATTAGACTAAATAAGTACCCAAAGTTCATACATTATTTTTTACATTTATTTACTCATTCATTTTTCAAGTAGTTATTCCGTGCCTAGTACATGCAAGGCATCTGTCAAATTCTGAAGATCTTCAAGGTATCATGGTTCATGTTCTCCAGAAGTTCAAAGTTTGTTTACTAAAATGGATCCTTAATTTTACTTCCTACCTTTTTTTTCTAGGCATTTAAATAAATTAACCAGATATTTAAATTAATATTTGAGGTTTTTACGTGATACACACACAGCACAGTGTAAGAAATTATCAATTCAACTCTTGTGGTTGCCTGTAAGAGTTGGATAAGTGAAATTCAGAGATACTTTTGCAGAATGGAGGAATTTTCTCAGGTTTGTGAAAAGTGAGCTAACAGGTAAAAAGAATAAAAAGCAATATATTTCTAGGCAGAAGAAATTGCATATCATAATGAGCAAAGGAAGGCATATCAGGAAACATCAGATGGCTTAGATTCAGGATTAAGAATGGGGAATAGGGCAAGATAAGAGTAATAATGAGAAAAAGGGCCTTTATTATTTGAAATAGAATGTCAGGTTCATCTTAAAATTGAGAGCTATTCTTGAAAGATTTAATTAGTGTGGTGCTAGCATCACATTTGTATATTCAAAATATTACCCTTGTGGAGAGTGGAAAATGAACTGATGATAAAATAAATAAGGGACAGGGAAATAAAGTTAATCATCGGTTTTAGTTGTCCAGAAATGTTAAATGTCTTCATCGGCTGGAGGAAGAGAGAGAGGAATGCTTATTTTTATGTTCTTCTTCAGAACAAATAGACAAAATTTTGTGACTGATTAGATATATCAAATGAAGGGAAAGAGGAATCAGAGGATGATAACTAGATTTTAAAAATTTAGATAACCAGGTTATGTTTTAGCCAAGATAAGATGGTAGGATGAGAAACTGTTGGGATGATGGATGTAAGATTCACTTTTATAAATGCTAATTTAAAGGCAACTGTGAGTTCAGGAAGTTGTCATGTAAGTAGACTGTTGGTCTTAGAAGACTGATCTGACCCAAAGATGTGAATTTGTAGGTCATCAGAATGGAAAGGGGTGAAATCACTCAGGAAGGTGGTCAAACCCAGGAGATCAGGCATGAGCTCCTTAAGGATGTACCTAAAGGCTCTCATTCTTTGCCATGTGTCAATGCACAAAAATTTCTCTTGATTTTTGAAACACAAAACTATTATAAGAAAAAAAAAACTGTTATAAGGACACACATACAAATCAGAGACAACTTATAACCTATAGTGGGGCAGTAAAGGAGGGGTCACCCGAAGCCTGTGCACATTCCAGGCAAATCTAAGTTTGCCCTTCTACAGGTCTCTCCTTGGGACCTATAAACTGCTGGTGTTCAAAACAAAATTAAGTACAGCTAGTTTTGACTGATTTAGTGATCCCTACTAACACTCTTTTCTTTTTAGTACTTCACAAACCAATGATAAACAGCTCATCTGGAACTTGGCTAGCATCATTATTTCATGTGTAATTTTATAGATCTTGTTGGATGGTAAATTTTGGGATTAAAATATTTTTTTATTCATTAGAGTTGAAGCAAATCCTAACTTAGACTAAAAGTGGTAAAATACAAAGAGGAGCTAGAAAATAAATTTTGTTCACATGTTTCAAAGAGCTTAGTAAGGCAGGTGATGGAGGAATTCATTCACTTTCATTAGTGGGATTACTGTAAAATTTCTAATATCTTTAAGTTGAAAATTAAAGGTAAGGTTTAGAGTGAAAAGGAGGCTGAACAGAACTGAGAAATGAAGTGCAGAGATAAGAATGTGTGTTTACAAATTGGACATTTAAAACTTCAGTTATAGAGCCAGTAATTTTACATTTATTCTTTATTAAGCTTTTTCTATTTCTATTGAAAACTCATTAATGGAATAATTTGGTGGCTTCTCCCTTCATTCTTTTTATGATGTATGTGTTAAATAGCCTCCCGAAACTCATGTGTTGAAGGCTTGGTCCCCAATGCAGCAGTGTTCAGAGGTGGGGATTTTGGAAAGTGATTGGATCATGAAGACTCTGACCTCATCAATGGATTGACTCATTGATGATTAATAGCTAAATGGACTTTAGAGATTGGGCCTAGTTGGAGGAAGTAGATCACAGGGGGTGTTGCCTTTGAAGGGTGTATTTTGTCACTGGACCCTTCCCATTCTCCACACTCCTACCTACATTTCCTGGCACCTTTCTCTGCCACACCCTTCTACTATAGTGTTCTGCTTCATCACAGACCCAGAAACAATGCAGCTAGCCAGGCATTACTGAAACTTCTGATACTATAAATAAAATAGAATTTTTCTCCTCTAAGTTGATTTTCTCAGATATTTTGTCTCAGAGATAAAAAAGCTAATTAACACACTTCCTTCCCTTCCTTCCTTCCTTCCTTCCTTCCTTCCTTCCTTCCTTCCTTCCTTCCTTCCTTCCTTCCTTCCTTCCTTCCTCTTCCTTCCTTCCTTCTTCCTTCCTTCTTGCTTCTGTCCTTTATCCCTTCCTCCCACCCTCCCTCCTTCTTTGCCTTGGAATTTTTAACACTGAACAAAATGTTTTGGCTAATAAATATTCGTGGACATAGATTAAATTGTTTTAATCACTTAGTGTTCTGTGATATATGAAACTGGAGGTTAATTTTAAACCAAATGTGCAAATTTTGTCCACATTTTATCTTCTCATTGCACATTCAACTTTTACAACCCACTATTCAAAACTTTTACCTTCAAATCACTAACAGTATACTCAAAAGCCATTTTAAGATTGAATTTAAAAAACACGTAGACTGATAATATTCTGCTACAAAAATAATGCTGAACTGCAGAAAATTTGTTCAGCAAAGTACCTTGGATTTCAACTTATTTGAAGTTTATGAGAATTGGCAGCTCTCTTTCTTTATCCACAGGCAATGCTTCAGGCATTTTTTTCTATTTTCATCTTATGTGTGAGAAAATATAAGTGTATTTATCTTTAAAATACTTAAAATTCTTTGTGTTCACATTAACTCAAGTTTTGGGACCTTTTTATTATGTGTACAGGTGCTAATTATTCAAATTTAACATCTTGTTAAGTGAGAGTATTATTTGTGTTTCTTCTTAATAAGTTACAGAAAATTGAGACTAAATGTAGAAATAATGAAATTGACTGTATTGTTTTCTATCCCTTATTTTCAAGTTTAAAGTACAAAGACAAATTTTGTACAACATAAAGCAGATGTCAGAATATTTTGCTTTGAAATGTAATGAGAAACCCCAAAGACTTGATATTTATGAGAGATCCTTCAAAGTAGATAGACAGTCTATGTTTCAGCTTGCTGTGTAACAACCTACCTAAAAGTTTATAGCTTAGAACAACCACCATTGTATTTGCTAACATTCAGGTAAGTCTTGGGTGGGTTGTTTTTCTGTTCCACGTACTGAAGTGGTTGTAGCAATATGGAGGCCAGACCTGAACATTCGGTCATGTGTTGAGCATCTTGGTTAGGATGGTTTGAAGATGGACTCTATCTCTTATTGTCCAGGTAGCTCTCTCCACATGGCCTGCCTGGGATTTTTTGTTTGTTTGATTGTTTGTTTTGTTTTCATAGGTAGGTCCTAGGAACAACCATTCTGGACTACTGAGGCAAATCTTTTCAGACCCAGACTCAGAAGCTTCATAGTATCATTTTGACTGCAGTTGATTGGTCAAAAGAAGCCACAAAATCTGACCAGATCCAAAGGCAGAGGAAATAGACTTCACCGCTTGATGGTGGACTGACTGTCAAGGTCGCATTAAAAGTAAGAATAATGGAAAGAAGTTATTGTTGTAATCATTGTTAGAAATCCAATCTTCTACAACTTCATTCACTTCATTTTATTAGGGCTCTTTTTTTTTTTTAATTTGTAAAATGAGGTGGTTAATCCATTTATGCAACCTATGTTAAAACTAGATAGTTATAATGGCGTGTTAACAAATAGATGTAGCTTTTGTCCTGTGGAGTTTGACTATGGATCATACTAGGTAAAATTTAAGTTTCCTTCTCTCAGAGTATTCAATGATATTAAAAATGCAGCAAAGGTATACAACTACAGTTTCCTACTGGGGAATTTGTATTGTCTTTAAGAATATTTTATTTCCTGATGTGGAAGATTTTCTTTCTTTAGGTTTTTAAAATGCAGCCGAATTGACCCATATATTGTTGTATTCCATTTAATTACTTAAAAATTATTTCTACCTTCAGCTGGACGTGGTGGTGCACTTCTATAATCCTGAAGCAAGAGGATCCCAAGTTTGAGGCTAGCCTCAGAAATTTGATCAAGCCCCAGGCAACTTAGTGAGACCCTGTCTCAAAATAAAAAATAGAAGGTACCGGGAACGTAGTTCAGAACTCACGTGCTTCTGGATACAATCTCCAGAATGGAAGGAAGGAAGGAAGGAAGGAAAAAAGGAAGGAAGGAAGGAAGGAAGGAAGGAAGGAAGAATTTTCATTTCCATGTACATCAAATATAAGGAAAAATCCTTCTGTGCATAGTAAACAAAACTGATGAATAAAATAGGAAACATTGGTTGAAATTGTGTGTACTAGCAACTGATAAGTTGCAGTGACAATTTTTTTAATCCAACTATCCCTTCGTAGTTAGGCAGATAGATTAAACAATAAATGATACAGAGAATAAAATTTCTCTTATTACAAGTAACTGGTAGTAACTATCATAAAGTAAAGCAGCCCAACTTTTTGGTGAAAGCAAAGTTTTAGGGCCAAAATTATAATGTCTAATCTGTCAACATTACATTTACAATAAATTGAAATAGTTTAATCTGCTCTCACACCTTTTCCCAAACCATTGTATTTAGACTTTCAAAATCTTGTGTAGTTTCAAAAGTAGAGTCAATTACCCAGACAAATGAAGCTGATGAATTAACTAATTTGTATTCTCTCTAACTGTTTTGATGGAACTCCATAAACATGCTGTTAGTTCCATTCCTCTGAGCTTTGAATAGTTTACTGTTTGTGACGATAAAAGCACGACAGGGAATACTTTAACATATGCCAGAGTCAAACTGAGTGAAATATGACAGTTTATAATCCATGAGACAGGAGATTGATCTCCAAAAATATTTGCATATAAAGTACCCGCTTCAGCACCATAATTCTAAAGCCCACATGAAATGAAATCCAGTGCTATCACTTAATAGTTGCATAAATGGTGAGCAGAGTGAATCTTTCCTTGTCTGAATATAAAAGTACCTATTCCTTCCAGGACTATTTGTGTAATATCTTAATTATTCACGTAATAATGACAATTTTAGAAAAAGTACCAAAACAAAAGCACAAATACTTAGTGTGAAGGAATGTGATGTTAATTTCTTTCTGAAATTAATAACATGTATACATAAATATATAAACTTAAAATGTACTTATGCTGTCTTCTTCACTCTTCTCATTCAGACCATTTCTTTTAAAGAGTAGAGCAGAATAAAAGCTTTTAATTGTTCATTATGGGAAGTAGGGGACCCATACATTTCCTTTGACATTTTTTTAATGTTAACTTAAAATTAAAATTAGCAGTCAGTAAAATTGATATTTTACGTACATAGTTCTATGAATTTAACACATACATATATTCATATAACTACCACCATATCAGGATACAGAACTGTTACGTCACAAAAAAATCCATGTTCCACTACTCCTTTGTGATCACTCTATTCTGCATATCACTTGTGAAAACCACTAACCCTCATGTCATTATTACTGTCTTTATCTTTTTAAGATTGTTGTAGAAATGTAATAATACAGTATATAACCATTTGAGACTGGGTTTTTCAGCTCAGCAAATACCTGTTTGTTTTTTTTTTTTTTCCACATGCAGGTGATTTTAAGAGATCAGTAACTAAGAAATCTTAAGCCATTTTTGTGCCACAGTTCTATAGTTAAAATTCAGATTATCTGCAATCTGCTAGCATATAGTTTTCCTCAAACTTAAAGGCATGAAACGTTTTCACTATACTTTCTGTGTAAATATGTATCCATTAAATATTTTAGATCTAATTTTACTTTAGTCGTTCATTTAAGGTAACTTGAAAAATATAAATAGGCAAAAAGAATAAAAGAAAAATGAATTGTAATTCTACCATGAACATTGTCAAGATTTTCAAATTTATTCTTCTATTCCATTCCCTTTTATGTGTGTGAGTATACCTATGCACATGCACACACATAGACCCTATTAACTTGATTTTTTGCTAAGAGTGATGTGGTAAGTCACTTCAGTTAAATCTTCTTTTATTATTAAAATGTTGTGCATTAGACTTTATGGAAAACAGTTTTATGCCAATAAACACAAGGACATAAATGAAAATAAAACACTATTATACACCATCCTAAATATTTTAAATCTTTTTAATTAAGTGCAGTATTAGATAAACAATGAAAACAATTCATTGGAAATAAATTTTCCCCCTGGAATAAACTGTAAAGATTTCCTAAATTAAAATATAAATAAGTTTGGCCTTTGATAGCCTAATTTTTAGATATTTTCAAAAATACATATATTTACTTAAATATATGTATATATATGAAAGAATGCTGAATTATTCTGTTTCACACCCATCTAACACAGTACTATAGAACTATAAAAGAAATGAAAGAAGGGGAGAACTTTAGTTCTCGATGATACTAGGGTGTATTGTTATGTAAAGAAAAGTTAGGTGCAAGGATTATAGAGTGTTCTAACAGTGTTGTTATAAAAAAGAAATAATATTATTGCATGTTTTTATTTGCATAAAGCAATAATTAAAACATAGGAATAATAAACCAGAAAAAAATAAATCAGTTATTTGCAGGAGAAGGTGGGGATAGGCACAAGTGATAGGGGATAAATGAGAATTCTGCAAGTATAAGTTCTTACATGGCTTTACAAAGCTTTAATATTATAAAATTGTTAATGATACAAAATTTAAAAATTGCAAATAACAAAAATGAAGAAAATTAAAACTAAGCCTGAATGTAAGCAGTAAATATATATAATAAATATTTATAAGAATATATAAAGGTTCATACATATTTATGTATATAAATGAATTTTTCTATGAAAATTTTTAAAAAATAATTTTGTAGGAAATCTTGACTCAATTATCATTGTCATTGAGTCACACTATTGATAACCTCATAAATATATATAATTATCCCTAAGAAATTATGAATTTCTGGGCACATGGACACATTATATATGTTTAATATTGAGATCATCCTATACAAATGTACAATCATTTGCTATCTAGTAAATGTTTATAAAAGAGAGCTAAGTATTAAATAAGAATGTTCTATTAGAGTTTTCTTTTAAAAATATAGTTGTTCTTTTAATTTTTTCTTTACAATTTTAGCAGTTTTTTTGTATGTAATGTAAATGATTGATTTTTACTTTTTCTTTACAACTCATGTTATCTTACACTGATATCACACAAGCAAATTCATTACTAATCAAATGATCAAGTTTATTCAAAACAGGCAAATTTCCCAAATTCCAGGTCTAATACAAGCCTGAAGTGATAATGTTTTGCAATGACTCCATTAATTTGCTAATTAGATTATGTGTCTATTTTTCATTGTAGCAGATGTTAATAGTTGACCTTGGTTCCAAATTTTAAATCTTATATGCAATGATATATGTTATTGATATATCAAGAATAATATATAATTATTAAATGTATGTATAAATTTGCACATTAGATTTATATGTCAAATATTATATGTACATATAAATTTTTTATATTATTGCATTTTTTAAATACCTTTGCCATTGTTTCCAGAATTGCAGAACTCTAAGGTATGTATGATTGTTCTGTCATTGAGCCAATGACTCCTGCCAAATGGGTGCTGGCATTCACACTGTAGGTCATTTTTTCTCATTGGAATTTTCTTTCCTGAATAATTAATTTTTCTAATAAAACCATTCTCTGTAAAAATATGCTGTGCCTGTACTGTAAGCAATGGCTGGTAGTTATCTATAAGCCTGTATAATGATATTAAAACAAATTGTCTGTTTCCAATATTTAATGATGTACTAAAATAGTTATGGTATCATCTGTGAAAGTGAGGTTATAATTTAATTTTTTTCAAAAGGTCTTGGGGTAAAACATATCCATAGCAAGGTTTAAGCAACACACTTTGATCATTTTTTTTAGAGTTATAGTATGTGAAATATATTTCCAAATAAACATGTAATTGACTCTAAAATTTGGCATAAAGTAGGCTTTCAAATATATGAAAGTCCATGAGATATAATTCTTTTTGAAATCAGCATTTAGAAACTCAATCTATTTTAATTGTTTATATGAGCGAGTCAAACCTGCCTTTGCATCTTACTTTCTAAAAGTGTCGTTGAGTAGTGGGAGGTGTTAGTGAAATAATGTGGACTGTGACTCAATAACTTTTATTATTGAAATTTGAGTAGGTAAAAATGTAATTTAAAGTAATCTAAAAGTCTGACTTTTGAAATGGGATCTAATGTAAAAACATTTCAAAATGATTTGGGCGTATATGTTTTATTACAAAATATTAAAAACAATCTTTTTTTTGGTTTAACTCTGAAAATGTAACATATCTTTTCAAAAGTTATTCTTTTTTTTTTAATCTTGGAAACATCAATTTTATACAATTTTGTGGAAAAAAAAATTCAGAATAAATTTCTCCCAAAGCATGGGAGCAAGGACAAAGCAGGGCATGGGGAAGTGTCCCAGGGCAAAGTCTCTATGAGGTGTTTCACAGGTGGGGGCAGAGGAGTCTTCTGGTGGATGCAGATGCGCTGCGGCCTGGAATACGTGGGAAGCCTGAGCCAGTTGGCATACCTCACTCCCACAGCACCATGTCAGCATCTCCAGAGCTCAGGGTTTTCTGGCTCTCTGTCAGTTCTGTCAGCCTGGGCTGGGCATTTCCACTGTAGCCACTCTGCTGTGGGTCAGTGGCCAGCGGAAGCGTGGTATGCAGCAGAGTTGCTGGTTGCACATGGCGATCCTCCTCCTCACCCTTTTCTAACCCTGGTTGCTGTCTCAGGGTTGCCAGGAGGAGGTACTGTGGGAGGAGGAGTGGCTGGGCACAGGGCCAAGCTGGGAGGGGTGTGTCCTCGTGGAGGAAGTGAAGAGGGATGGCAGGCACACTGGCACTTTTAGCAGCCTTCTGCTGGGACTTCTTGGCCTCCCCAAGCTGCTCACAGGGCAGGCTCACTAGAACCCTTGTGGGGGCAGACCCTAGGAGGATCCACAGGGCCAGGGCAATATTCTGGCTTCATCTGGATCACGCAGGCCTCCCCATGGGTTCTCTGACTCTTCAGTATGAGGTACCTCTCCATAGCATCGTTGAATTTGCTTGAATTTGCTACTCGCCATAGACAAAGGTCTTACAGTGGTGGTAACCCATATTGATCATGGTTTTCAAAATTGCAGGATCCTGGAGTTTGGGGAGTGCCTTACCAGGAGGAATGGTGAAATTTCCTTGCCATAGTTCAGCCATGTGTTAACTGGTATATGATGGGTCTCTGCATGGGGTGCATCCTGAGTATCTCATGGATGAGGCTCTGTGTGCCCTCAGAGACATGCTGGGGAATGTCATGTGTTCCTTGCTTGATCAGCTTCTTCACCTCCCTATTGCTGCTTGCTGAAAATGGGCATCTCCCTGTGAGCAAAGTATAGAAAAGGACACCCAGGCTCCATACATCTGCAGGGGGTTAGGGTGGTGGTGGCTGAAATTTCTTCCTGCAGGCAATTTCAGGGACAACATAGAGGAGAGTGCTCCAGAACCTCTTCAGCTTCTTCCCAGGTAGGAATCTGGTGTTTGTGCCGAAGTCCAGGAGTCCGGCCTTGCCACTAGAATCCACCACCACTTACTCCTGTTTCAGGTCAAGGTGCACGGTTTCCATCCCCTTTTGGTGGTAGTATTGTACCTCCCATAGGAGCTGCCAAAACAGTCTGCAGTCCTCATCCTCCTGTGTTCCATCAGTTTCTGGGATGAGGTCCCATAGCTGTCCCCCACCTGCATGCTCCATGATGAGGTAGGTATAGTCCCTGGTCTTGATGACCTGGAAGAGGTGGATAACATTTGAGTGGATCAAGCCCTCCATCATATCTTGTTCAGATAGGAAGGGAAATTTCGAGGCTACTTGTGCCAAGACCTTCAATGCAACCTCTGTCCCATTGAGGAGATGGTTTCACCTGGGTGAAGCCCCTTGGCTCAAGGAATTTTGGAGGGATACACACATTCAAACCACAGTACATGATAAACAAAAGAACCCAGGGAATTTGTTCCCACTAGATGTGCCCTGTGTTAGGAGAGTCCTTCAGTTGCTCTGTAGGACATTAGATAGGAACTCAGACCTTGAAGGAGACAAAAAGATCCCTGCTAAAACAAATTTATGATAATTATAAAAGCTAGTGCAACTTTTGTTTTCTATAAGATGTGAGAGAATAATGTATCAAAATATCCCAATTTTATTCTATGATATGGAATAAATACCACATGTAACATTTTAACATCAGTAACAGGGGCAAGGGTCATAAAGGTACAGCAGCCACATCTGTATATTACTGAAATCCAATTGCTATAGGTTCACATCAGCATGGCATCTCTTTCTCATGTTAAATGGAACCCCAATGGGAACAACAAAGAAATGCTTGTAGAGCATACCCAAAATGAGAGGTAAGAGAATTAAAATATTTCATTACAATCATGAACTAAATAGGAGGGAAGATAATCAAATAATGAAGCAAATCACATTGAAACAAAGCTTGTGCTCTTCTCCTTGTAAGAACACAAGGCATGCTGAACCAGGTGCCCAGCTGTTGTCCTTATAAGGACACAAGCTACACTGAACCAAGGGCCCCACCCTAATCTCCTTAAAAGGACATCAGCCAAGCCAAACCAGGACCCCGCCCCTTATAAAGGCATAAGACAAGCTGAACCAGGGTCCCACCTTGATCTCCTTATAAAGACACAAAGCACACTGAACCAAGGGCCATGATATTTATCAAAGTTCTGCACATGTTCAAACTCTATTCTATAAGCACCTCTTCTAGCCTATGAACTATGTTAAGTGAGAACAGGGACTAGATCTTATTTAATTTTCAATGCCCAACACTTAATATAGAAATTAACACCAAGGAGTTAGTCACTTTTTTTTTCATTGTCTTTCTGATTTAAATAATTTTTGCTCTCTTCCATAGAAACAGTGTCAGTTAAATTCTTTTTCCTGTATACATTCAGGACTACTCAGTGACTACTTCCACTTCAACTCTCCTAGTTCTTTGCAGGGCATACATCTATCATCTTCATTTTTATATCTGGAATGCAGTCCCTGACACATAATATGCACTACAACTCAAATGTGTTGAATGACTGAATGAGTAATTGCATTTTGCAGATTACAAAATAGAAGCATCCGTGGTTAAGTAATAAAAATTAACAGAGCAGAGAAACATTTGAAACAGAAATATAGTTATTGACATGTCGACTTTTTTCCCCCACCAAAATCTAAGAATCTCAATAAGATAAAAGTCTTGGGAATTGATATTCATCTATCTGAACAATTGAATTAATGATGATTAGACTTGGAAAAATGGTTTTTATTGACATACAAAGTTTAGATTAGTGTTTTAAAGGTAACTGGGATTTGCTTAATCAGCTATCATAATGCAGGTAGTCAGGGAAATGATTGCTGCGAAGGAAGAACTTTATTGTACCGACAGTTCCCTAGAAGCAAGAAGTGACACCACACCTTATGGGGCTAGGGTCACATGAGGAAGCACTGGATTTAGTCAGGAGGCACAAGGAACAAAAGAAAACGTGGGCAGGAGTTTTATTACAGTTTTCTGTGGGAAGAATGAACAAGGTAGAGTAAAATGGCTTCCTAAGATTGTCTAGTTTGAAGAACTTCAGAGGGCTCTCAGGGTGTAGGAGTTGTCCCTTATTGTCGGGTACTGGGCTTTGAGGTTTAGAGTAGGTGAACAGTGGTCTGGAGAATGAGAGTTGATAAAGTTGATAATCCACCAATAAGGAGGTTGTTGAGGATATGGGTTCTGGATTAGTGGGTTAGCATATAAAGCTGTGCTCACAGGTGAGTTGTTCACTATCTCTAGGGATTGATTAATCCAGGGAGGAGGGTCCTGCAGGTCAGCAATGCCCCAGATGTCAAAGCCTCAGAGTGAAGAAAAGACATGGTTAAAACAATGAGAAATAGTCTAAAGCTGTGAGAAAGGAATCTCAAACCGACGAAGTAAGTATTAAATGCTGCTCATCACCTCCTTCTTGATTTTAAACAAGAAAAAAAAAAAAAAAAAAGAAAGAATATCTTTATTTGCTACTATTCGGCTGTTATGAACTTATGAAGTATGTCAGTTAATACCTGCAACTGAGAGAAAACAGCTGTAAGAACAGAGACTTTGTTTGCAAACAGCTCAAATACCATGATCTTATGATGGAAAAATTGACATCTCTTTCTATATAAAGCACAGCCAGAGTAAACTGCTCCTACAGAGGGTGGCAAAGCAAGCACACTTCCTCCTCAGAAGATGACTCTAGTGTACTAGTGAATGCTCTCACGGCAAATGTCCCAAGATGTTGAAAGACTACAGGGAGGGAGCAGTGACTATATATGTTTTCAAACTTTTTGGAATTTGGACAGTACTTTCTGTCCAATTACCGATTACGTATGGTGTGTTATATGCACTAACAGTTGCTAGAGATAAAGACTGATGAATTAAAACTTTGAAGTAAAGTAGAATGAAAGAAAAAATATTTTTTAGCCACTGTAGTTGAAAACCACTTATAAGCACTGCCTGTCTGGCCTGTTACCCCATCCATCATCCTTTTGTGCAGTTCATCAATTCTCCTTTGCTCACGGATAAGTAGTTACCTTCCATTTACACTCTGCTGAAGTGTTAGTGCCAGGACACCATGGGGTCAGATGGTGAATTCTTTCATGTTAATGCTCAAACGAGGGACATGAACTAATGGAACCACAGGAAGCCGACCTTCTCAAGCTTTAAGTATGCTGTCTTAAGAGGTTAGGTTGGTGAGAAAACAAGAATGCCCTAATTTTAAAAGTGATTTGCTAATTCTGGAGACATGTTTCAGTTTAAAAAAAAAAATCACAGCAATGTACATTCCCACAGAAAATTAAACAAAATTTGTGGCCAAGTTACTTTCTCAGCTGAGACAAAGAGAACTGCATAAAAGCCACTATCATTCCCCTTAATATAAAACAGGACATGGTTAGTAACTGTGAAATCATGAAAGATTTTTGTACTCCATTAGTTTCTCTTCTCCTTTCTGGCCAGCTCTGTAGTGTGCCCAGCATAGCTGGAATCCCTGCCTTCCATCCAAGAGATGAAGAACTCCAGTCTCCTGCTGCCTTCTCCCTCATTGACTGTTTTGCATACTGGGTACAGAAAGCAAGAGGATGACAGCTACCACTATATGACTAAAGTGTTTTAAACAAAAATAGTGGCCAGATGAGAAGGAAATGTGCTGTTGGAGGAAAGGATTCCATTTGTCTATTGAAGTAGATTGTTTAGGATTTGATTATGCAGATTTAGGGGTACTTGACTGTGGTATGATTATCGCTCAGTGAAAAAGCCCTTCTGTGGAAATGGCTAACATTTTCTAACAGGGACACTGAGGTTGAAGAATAAGATGAGGAAGTGGTGGAATAAATAAACTCATCTGCAAACCATGATCTGTACCTCAGAATAGAGAGGTAGGAGCGAGAATGGATCTGAGGGGATAAAAACAGTCACAAAAGACTTGACGTTTCTCTCTGAAACTCTTTTAATAGGAACTCTATTCTACCCTTGACTCATTTCGAAATGAGTGCATGAAAAGATTTCAAAGCAATTTTGGAAAACTGAAATTCATTAAAAGAAGGTTCCTATGGTTATCAACAGATAAATCTTGGTTTTATAGTTTATGACTTCTCTAAAAACACAGGTGGCTCTATAGAATGTGATAAAGAGGAGTCATAAAGATAAAAACGCAGAATGCCTGCTTTCTGTGGAAGAAATAAAACCTGAAATAAAGCTCTTTTTCACACTTTTTTAAATCCCATACTTCTGAACACCTACTGTGTGAAATGCAAGGAGTAGGACCAAATATGAAGACCTACAGTGTATATGCTTTGGCTTTCTTTGCCTTTGTTGTAGGGCAAAGGAACTAAAATAAATAAATAAATAAATAAGAACCGCCTTGCGAGGAAAAGGGGAAAAATACCCTGAGTCTTATATGCCTCCTAGCAGAGGGTTCAGGAAAAGATATATATATACAAGATATAGCCGTTGAGTCTGCTGAGCTATGTGTTGTCTCAGTAACTCAGTTGAGTCTACTGCTTTATTCAAATCTCCACAGAACAAGAGCATTTAAGTGAATTCCCACATTTAAAAAAAAATGTCTCCATTGCCACTCAGGGATTCAGTATATGGTAGGAATTCAATACATTATTTGTTGAGCAGAAATAAAACAGAGGGTGTTTGCTCTTAAGAGAACCTTAGCAATCATGTCTATTTTTCTATTCTGTTTTTAATAACATTGACTCAGAGCTGATGCTGAAATGTGTAATTTGCAATTATTTCTCTCCCTCTCAAGTTTTTAAAAATGCTACTCTGAAAGTTAATAATTTTTCTAAAATAACAATCTGGATGCTAAAGTCAATGACAGAAATTTTTATTGATTAATTTAAAACTACATACTTTAGTGAGATTAATATTTTTCTTGTGGCATATTGTGTTAACCAGTTTTATGTAATAAATACTTGAAATAATCAGTTTATACAAAGAAAAGGTTTATTTTTGCTCCTGATTTTAGAGGTTCCAGTTCAGGTTCAAGTGGACCCCTGGTTTTAAGCCTCCAATGAGGGTGCCGTATGGTCATGGCAAGGAGTGTGTGCCTCATGCCAAAAAGCGAAAAGAAAGATCAAGGGACCAAATTCTTGAAAGCCCCTTCAAGGATACACTCCCAGTGGTCAAAAGACCTTCCACTTGGTTCCCCCTCTTCTAAGTTCCACCACTTCCCAATAATGCCAGTTTGGGGACCAAGCCTTTAAGATATGGGGATATGTTCAAGGTTCAAACTACAGCATGCATACTTCTGTGAATGTTAACATGTTTAGATTTATGTATCCTTCATTACACTCAGAATACAAAAAGGTTCTAACAATGAAAAAAAAATTATCTCATACTATCTTTTTTAGTCACTCCCTCCAAAAACTTTAATCCCTGACAATCATTGATCTGTTCCCCTTCATGACAGTATCTTTTGTAGAATGAAAGACAAATGGACTTCTCCATGTTGAGACTTGCTTCTTTTACTCAGCAGAACATTATTGGGGTATATTGAAATTATCATATATACCACTATACCCATTCTTTTTTGTTGCTAAATTGTTTTTCATTCAGTGGATATACCACAGTATACATACTTTATTTTGCCCCTGGGGACATTTCAGTTTTTCCAGTGTTTGTTAGAAAAGATATTTTAAACATTCATGTACATGATTTTTGTTGTGAACATAAGGTTTCATTTCTCCTGGAGAAATATCAGGAAGGGAGATTGCTTTTGATTTTACTTCCTGCACTTAGAGTCTGGTTAAGGAAGTCAGTTCCTGTACTGATGTGTTGGAGTCTTGGGCTTACCTTTTCTTGTATTATGTGCAAAGTTTCTGGTCTAATGTTTAGGACTTTGATCCACTTTGAGTTTTGTGCAGGGTGAGAGATAAGGGTTAAATTTCATTCTACTACCTATGGATTTCTAGTTTACCCAACACCATTTGTTGAAGAGGCTATCTTTGCTTCAATGTATGTTTGTGGTTCCTTTCTCTAGTATGAGGTAACTATACTTATGTGAGTTTGTCTCTGTGATTTCTATTCTATTCCATTGGGTTTCTTACCTGTTTCGGTGTCAATACCACACTGTTTTTGTTACTATAGCTCTGTACTGTAAATTAAGGTCTACTATTGATATGCCTCCTGCTTTACTTATGTCACTGAACATTGCTTTGGCTACTTTGGGCCTCTTATTTTTCCAAGTGAATTTCATAACTTTTTTCTATTTCTGAGAATGTCATTGTTTTAATGAGAATTGCGTTAAATCTGTATAGCACTTTTGGTTACTACTATTGATCATTTTGACAATATTAATTCTGTCTACCCAAGAACATGGGACATCTTTCCATCATTTAAGGTTTTCTTCAATTTCTCTCTTTAGTATTCTATAGTTTTTATTGTAGTGGTCCTTCACCTCTTTTATTAGACTTATTCCCAATTGTTTTACTTCTTTTAAGGTAATTGTGAATGGAATGGTTTTCTCAATTTTCAGCTGATTTATCATTGGGTATAGGAATGCAATTAATTTATGGTTGTTAATTTTGTATTCTGCTACTTTGCTGAATTCATTTATGAGTTCTAGAAGTTTTCTGGTAGATTTTTTGGGTCTTCTAAATATAGCATCATGCCACCAGCAAATAGATAGTTTGATCTCTCCTTTTCCTATTTGCATCTGTTTAATTTCCTTCTCTTGCTTAATTGCTCTGGCTAGAGTTTCAAGGACGCTGTTGAATAGAAGTGGTAAAAGTGGGCATCTCTGTCTTGTTCCTACTTTTTGAGGGAATGTTTTCAGTTTTTCTCTGTTCAGGGCGATATTGGCCATGGGTTTGTCATATATAGCTTTTAGCTTTGTTTAGAATGATGTTGATTTTGGGTTTGCCAGTAAATGGATGAATCTGGAGACTATCATGCTAAGTGAAATAAGCGAATCCCTAAAACCGAAGGTTAGTGTTTTCTCTGATATGCAGAAGCTAACCCAAAATAAAGGACAGGAGAGGGGAAAAAAAGAAGTTCAGTGGGTTAGACAAAGGGAAATGAAGGGAAAGGAAGGGGGATTAGGAAAAGGAAACACAGTGGAATGAATCCGACATAACTTCCCTATGTACATTTATGAATATATCACAGCAAATCTTATGTACATCCATTAGGCTGGGGTCCTAATTAGAATTAGATATATTCAATGCTTCTGCAATTATATCAGAATGGACTCTACTGTTTTATAAAACTAAAAAGAACCAATAAGAAAGACAGATTTTTTAGTTATTTGATACATGTAACTTTATAAGAAACTCTTTTACAGGATTTTTTTTAGTGTGTTTTGTTTTAATTTTTAAAAGTTGCTTCCTGTGTTACTTGTCAATATTGGTAAATAACTGGATATTTATTTGGGCTTAGCAACTATATTTCCAAAGATTCCAGAATTTTCCCAATAGTTACTTAGATTTTGAAAATTTCAGATGACCTGAACTTCCTAGGGAAGTTTTGTTTCCCAAAACTAAGTAGTCACTTTCCTACCCTGTCTTACTTCAACATTACATGTTAAATAGCATTATTCTTACCTACATGTGGTGTATAAAGATTTTATAGTTTATAGTGAAGGAACTGTCCATTTTAGTTGCATCCACAACCGGTCTCCACAGGCTCCAATGTCTATTGGGGTTAGACTAGAAAATGTATCCAAATAACAAATCTCTTGATATGATCAGAATTGCTTATCCATTGCCCTCTAATGCCAAGGCTCCTGTGTCTAACTGGTCATACCCGAATCTCTTGGAAAAGAATCCATCCATTCCCGAGATGGTTCTTATTCTTCATATAAATAAAATACACAGATCCCAGAAAGAAAAAAACAAAAAACAAAAAACAAAAACAAAAAAACTGGGATCCTCTCACTTCATCTTTTCTATTTCAACCAATTATTAGCATGAATCCTAAGGTAAATTATCTTACCTTTAACTCTCTTTTTCACTTATAAAATGCATTAGTAGTTGCTTCTTGTGCTTGTTATGAGGATTAACTAAGTAAAAGCAGGTTTAGAATATACTCTAGCAAATTTTTGTTATTTAAAATATGTTAGTAGTAATGTTATTATTATTATTTACTTTTCTAAATGCAGTCTTGGAGTTACATATGGTATTCTTTGCTTGGAATCTCCCCTTGAAGGCCTTCACTGTATGAATTGTGTCTTAAAAACCTCAAGGGCAAATATGTAACCGCAAATTTTTCCTCCAGCCTCTTCCCTATAGTTTTTATGATGAGTTCTTTAGCAGTGTATTTCTAATTGGATCTTGTATTAAAATTTCTCTGAGAGAAGTTCATTACACATAAATAGTCTCCCCAAATAGCAGTTTTTGGACATAGGTTAGAATACTATTAATATTACTAAATAATAATTTTTAGAAAAGTTAAACTAACAACAGTTTAATAATTTGGGGATTTGCTCAAATTTCTTTTTATATCCTTCAAACCAGTGTTCCCAATACGGACTTTTAAAAATTTTATAGTAGGTACTAAATATACTCAGAAATATCTCCCCAAATTTTGTTCAGTTTATAATATTTGATAATCCTCCAACTGATAGCTTTTTAAGATAAGATATAGCTATCTGAGAAAGTATAAATTAAAAAAAATTAATACCTAATACTCAAAGATAAACAATTATATAAATCCTCACTAATTTGTTCTCATCATGCACATAGATATATAGATATGTGTAGAAGAAGATAGATTTTGAAAAATGAAACATGCTATAATAATTCACTATAATGTATTAAAGTGCCTTTTTGAACATGTTAAGGATTTCTTTAATGGACAATTACTTTCATGTAAAGTTGGAGAGAAAAACATTCACATACTAACTTTAAAATTAGCCTTTCCAAATTTTCTATCTATAGATCACCAGATTCTTAGAAAATAAATTGCATGATAAGAGGAATAACATAAATGAGCTGACTTTTGTGAACATTCTTGCTTAACATATAATCGGAATGGTAGCATTATTGACTCAACCCCTTTTTATTAGTTAATTTGAATAATTTTTCTGAAGATTAAAAATATACCATCTATCAACAGCATTCAACCAATTATTGGTCAAAGTAGAAAAAAATGTCTGTAGTTACTTACTCTTCCCTCTAACAAAATGCCTGCAAAAGAAGTAATTATAAAGCATGATTAATAATATGTTAATTCAGCATAGAAACAAGAAATGGATTTTTTTTTTTTTTGCTCTGTGTTTTATGGTTTATGAATTTAACTCAATTGAGTGGTCCAAGGATATGTGAAAAATACTACTGCAGTGGGTTGTTGACTATATTTGCTTGTCTTTTGATAATGCTATTTTTCATTTTAGCCAAGTCAGTTTTTCATAGAATTTACATCTATCCCTAAACACCTATGTATCTCCACAATAGATAGAACAATCAACCGCTTTATTTACTTCAGTTTGTTAAACAACACTTTACTTACCTAGTATTTTCAGTTTTTAGGGAAGTGTGTGTGGTAAGCGTAATTGAGTAAAACTGAGAACCAGACCGATTCACTTTAAAAAATATAAACCATTCACCATAAATTATAGAGAACTGTGAAAAGATATTATTGCTAGTAACATTGGTCCCTTAAGGGAGGAACACTGTTTTCTCTTTTCATTTAAACTCCCTAACTTACAGTGTGTGCTCCTTAATGAGATAAATTGGGTGATCTGACCAGTTCAATGACAGCTTGTTACTTTCCTAGTGTAAACATTTTTCACAAAGACCATGTGCTAACTGTTTATAACCTCATTTATTCTAGCGCCCTTAAATTCTATAGCTATTCACAGTATGTACCTGCAATTCCAACATTTTTTGTTTGACAAAGCTAAAGGAATTTCTTTAGCTGTGAACTGGGATATACTAGTGAACCAAGAGAAATTTATTCATAGGTCATCATCTTCTCCTCTATACTTTTCGTCCTTGAGCCCTGTATCATATTGTACACATATTTTAATCCTAGCAACATGCTCTTGTGTGTATTTGTGAAGTAAAACACATATTATCCTGTGTTCAATAGACACTTCTGGGTCTTACTAAGCCTAGGGTCCCTACTTCAAATCATTGAGTCTGTAGAAGTTCACAATAGATACTATTCTGCCACTCAATGGCTTCTCGCTTTCTTTGTCTACAATACCTCACTTTTTTGGGTTAAAATGTTCATTGTCAATGCTAATTTTCTAACTGAAAATGCCTTAAACCTGAGATCACAAGTAGGTGGTAAGAGTTATCATTTAGTTGTGGTTGTTTGGAATGCTGTAGTTATAGTATTTGGAGGCCTCATATGGCTTTGAGGGAAATAATGTTGAAATAATACCCATTACAGAGGTTATCTGTATTTTGATGGAAAGCTTTTGGAATGAAAAAAAAAAAAAAAAAAAAGAAAGTGCCTTTAGAATTAACAGACATATAATCACAAAGATAAACTAAAGAAATTTCACATTTTGTCCAGCAGTTTTTAATTGATTGGTAGGTGAAATTAGGTCTGCATGAATGGAGTCTGCAGAAAAAAATACCACAACTTTCTGCTCACTGATTATCTCTCCACTTTCTCTTGTTAATTAAAGTTAAATATACTTCCAGAACATTTTTCTCTATTCAGAAAATTTCCCTCTGATAAATATCACACAGGTTGTTGTGAATTCACTCACCTTTTTTAGTTCTATCAAATCTGAAATTAAAGTGCTATGATCCTACAGTGTGGGAATGGTAAAGAACAAGGTTAAGGTCAAATAAGTACATGTGAATTTGGAAAATTGAATATGTTACACTCCACAGTCCTTCAGAATTTTGCTTCTTAATACTGACATCTTGATTCTGAAGAACTCCTTAGGACATTGCTACTTTCTTTTGATGATATCTATTATAGTTAGAAGCTTTATTTTAAAAAATTACCTTAAAAAGCTACATGATCTTGTTCATTTTTCAAATAATGAATAGTTTACACTAGCATTAAAATGTCTCATGATAAAATGCCCAGGGGTCCTATTCAAAATCTGACATCAAAAGCATATTACTTTAATTTGACATAATTGTTTTTTATTCATCTATTTAAAGATGTCTTTATACTATTGTTATTTTTTAATCAAAGGCAATCAAAGTATAAAATTAATGCATTGAGAATTTAATGGAAGAACTTTTAAAAATATAAAAATTAAACTATGCCTGCACACTAGATTTATCTGTAAGTGCATGATCATTTTAATATTTTATGATCTACTCCTCATATTTTTTATTATACACTTTTTTCTTTTAGCTTAAATTCACCTAATAAAGTGTGTAAAACATTTCTTAAATGTCTCATAATTTGTAAGAATGTATGTAGTTTAAATGTTTTCCTCATTTAAAAGAGACAGTTGTTAATTGTAGTACTGTCCATCATTAATTGAATACTTTGAGAAAGAAAATAATCTCACTGATTTTTCACAGCTTTTGTCTATTCCAGAACTTCCTCAGACCCGTGACATGAGGTCATCAGGGAGACAGTTCCAGGTAACATTTTAATTGTCTGAATCTTGAAAAACTATGGAAATTTCCTTTGTGTTTTCTTCATAATGAAAGTGTGCTTTTATATATGTAGAAAGGAGAGTTTAGGCAGAGAAGGAGAATGGCAGAGGGCAATAGGAGTATTTTTTTTTTTTTTTTTTTTTTAAGCACTGGTGACTTATACATGAAATTGCTTGATATTTTTAAGTTTTATAATCTGATATTACTCTATCTCTTCTATTTCTTGTTCTCTTTCTCCATATCTTTCTCTCCTCTCTTTCTTCTTTCCTCTCTAGCATGCACCCAGTTCACGTAGGTCTTTATGAAGTGATGGAGAGAAAGGAGGGAGAGAACTTCCCTGGCAGGGTTCTGAGTGTTTCACACCTATGAAGAAGCTATTAATGAAGGAAGTGACTTAGTGCTCTATAGAATATCATGGATAAATCCAGGCTGCTTTTCTAATGTTTTCATGAGCTCCCATGACCCAAATAACAATAAAATGAAGTCTTTCAAGAACACTCATTCTTTTCTTCATTCCCTCATTTGTTCGTGAGGCAAATATTTAATAGAATTTTCAATAAATTCTGGTGTAAATATTCCCACAATGACCAATTTCAGGTGTTGTGATAGACACTGAGTATTCACCAGGGAATGAGATAGATACAGAACTACTCCAAATAATTTATACAATCCTTCAGAATCTATAGAGGATTGGTTTCAGGGCCCCCTTTGGATGCCAAAATATGCAGATGCTCAGATTCCTTACATAAAATGGTGTAATATTTGCATATGATCTATGTACATTCTCCTGTGTATTTTAAATCATCTTTGGGTTGGATTATAATACACAAGACAGTGTAAATTCTATATAAATAGTTGTAGTGCTGAATTTTTAAATAATGACAAGGGAAAATGTCAGTACATGTTCAGTACAAAGGCATTTTGTTCCAAATATATTTGATTGACAGTTGGTTAAATATGCAGATGCAGAACCAATGGAGGGACAACTGTATGCTTGAGTATAGGTAGACATATATTAAGGTAGAAATTGTCATATTACAAAAGCAAAGTATACGGTGTATAAATAAAAGGAAAGCAGGATCAAATTGGTACTGAGAATGTGGGCAAGGTTTAGATTACTATTTTTATTACAAATAATCTCATCACCTTCAACCTACTATATAAAACTTATGTGTTAACATTTGTAAGTTTAACTTTATTCTTTCATCAGTTTTGATTATGTAAGAATATAGATGAAACATACATTTATATTTGTTGGGTCATTATAAATTTTACTGATAAAAATATGTCTCATAATTTGCAAATAATAAATTCACAATTCACAATGTTCTTTGCTATAAATTCCATATAACTAATTGATTCTTTGAGATTGCTTTTATTGATTTTTGCTGAACTCATATCTGTAGCTAATACCATGGTCATAAATGATAAATGCTTAGTTTTAGCATAAATATTGGCTGATATTTACATTTTAATTTATAACTTCAAAGTAAAACAATGAGAATATCTGTTGTTACTTCATTAGTTCTTCAATGTAGGGAAGTTCTTTGCTGAATCAGATAATAGTTTTAGAATGCTGGAAGTCTATTTCTTTGGATTCTTGTTTTCTTCACAGTGTAATGACAGTAGAGATATCTACTTTGCAATTTAACTGGCATTATACATATTATCTGTATCTTTTAAAAAGTCTAGACCGTCAATAATTCCAGTCCTGGTTTATAATATTTAACAATTTCCATAATGCCAATTTCTGTAATGCCAATTTCCAGTTTCCCATTGTGGCTGATTTCAACTAACAATGTGTTCACAGTGTGGAGTTGGGAAAAGATGTGTAACTGCACTTCATATAATTCTACCATGCATAGACAATGTAGAAATAAACTCAAAGGTACGGGTGGTAGTAAAATTATTAGAAGGTGATAAGTCTTAATTTTTGTTTATCTATCTTAGGAAATGCTCATAAAATTCCTTAAATTAGCAACCAGGTGGCTCCGGCATATCACTGATGTCTATCCAGCAAGAACAACAAGCAAAGAAACAAACTATTCTAAATAATTAATCAATGCATACCTCAGTGCCTGTTGCAGGATTTTATAGCAGATATTTTTTCTAGGGTTGATTTGTTTAGGAAACAGGAAATATTTTCAAGGTGCAGGAAAGGCAAAGTAATGCTCAGAATTTGGTTAACAGGTGCAATATTTTGGTACCAGTTTTATTTCTTACCTTCAGATGCTAGACATACTTTGTTTTCCTGATTGGAAAAACACTTTAACTTTGGTCGTTTCTTAGTGAACCTCAGCATTCTGATAAAACTGGTGCTCCATAAATTCGAAATAATTTAGAGATCACACTTCAAAAGTTGCTCTGATTATTTGAAGGCAACATTTTCCAAATAGAACATTGATCAGCTATGACATTGTCCCCTTTACTCAAATCCAGGTAAACTAATGATTTTGTCTTCTGCATTCTACATGCATAGCATAGTAAGAGCCTTCAACTCTATTAACTACTTCATTTTGTTGATGGCAAAATTCATTTTGGAAGAATTTGGAACACTCTGCATTTGACACTCAGCACTGAAATATATGAATGAATGGGAAAAGAATAGTTTTCTTGCCTGGTAGGTGTCTTTATAAAGCATATGCTATACACGGCTGATATTTTCACGTGCACTGAATCTATGGGTTCAAGTTACTTAGATGTCTCTCATTTGCATTATTTGAAAGTAAGCTGATCAATTCATAAATTATTTTGTATAGACTAGTTTTGATATTAAATATTTTGTCTTTTCAGTGAAAGCATCCTGACTTCTGGATGCTTCTCTATTAAATATTGCAATTATTTTTTTATCCATTGGTATCTTTATGATTGAAGATTGATGAAGTCTACTCTTTTTCATTTATTAAAAATAATGTTGAACTCCAAGGCTTGGGAGTCAAGATATGAATAAGGTATGGTAAATGTCTTAGACCACTGATGAGGGGGACATGATGATATACAAATAAATTGTAAAATGTACTAAGTGCTATGGCAGAACACACTATTCGAGCAACAGAAGCAATAGATTTTGTTTTAACATTGAGGCTATCCCAAATTTATAAGAAAATAATAAAGGGATAAAATTTTTTTTTTTTTTTTCCCCCTAGGGAAAGTTCATACATGCTAAAGTATTTTCAAACATTTGCTTGCTGTCTAGGAGTAAAATTTGTTTTGGTATTTTTTTTTATCTTATGTGCAGAATTAGTCTAATGCACTTCAGACTACATATTATATTACATTTTAAATATTTCCATTTTTATTATGCATTTATTTTTAATTCTGTTTTTACAATTAAAAATAACAGTATTTACCATCTTTTCAAAGTGTTCACATCTCTAAGAATAGTTGAAGCAGGGTCACATTCCTGAGTATTGGTTTAAACTGTGTCTTACATGCTGGTAGGCTACCACTGACTGGAAGCTGTCCACGGAAACAATAAACTGTTCACAGAGAGGAAGGGGATGGGAGAGAAGGGGTGAGATGTTCCACAATGATTCTCATTTTCTGGAGTTGAAGAGTTAGTTTATTGAATCAGAACTACTTAAATTTTAAGTACAGAGCCAATATAATTAGATGACTAATATCATATTGTTAATATGGTACAAATCAGAAACTGAAATCAGCTTCCAAATTGCACATTCTACTTTGCATGTGTAGGGAAGGTTTCCATATTAAGTTTTTAAGTTTTGGGCAAATTTTAAATGTATCAGCATTATTTTCATTAAGTTAACATATTTTTTTATTCCTAGGCTCCTTTCACCCAGAAAACTCAATCACAACTTACCAGGAATCTTAACACAAACTATATGTCATCTATTTATCATCTACCTACCATTTTTAATTCATCTATCAATCTGCCACTCTATCAATCTAACAATCTCTTATCTGCCACTGTCTTTCTCTCTCTCTCTCTGTTCTATCACCTTGGTTCTGGTTCTAGCTATCTCTGCTTCTAAAACATCATTTGTTCATTTGCCTTATGTGTAAGGGCAAATTAATGCATGCGAGCTGTTTAAAAGAGATTATAGAGAACTGAGGAAACTGCCAAAACTATTCTGAAAGGTAGAGTCTGTGAGTTGATTAGTTTTGCCCACCATCTGACTAATCCCCTTTCACAAATTAGACTGCTAGACAAAGAGACCACATCAGAAAAGGTAAATTTTACTGAGCTTTTACTATGTGTCAAACACTCTGCTAGTTATCTTACTTTATCAGAATAGCAGAAGCATGAATTCATTACTGTTACTGTTTATAGGAAATAGGCACAAAGTTATTAAGTAATCTCCCTAAGGTCACAGATTAAATAGAGAAAGCCTGGATTCTAACAGTCTGATTTTAGGGGTACTGCATTTTATTGAATCCAGAGACCTCTTAGTCCCCCAGATATGCAAAATCTTATGGCTGGATTCAATAAATATTTTTTTCAGTTCAACATAGTGTTTTATGACTTAATCAGACAAAAGGTAAATTGTTGCACTTAATTCACATGTGAGTTTACATAAAGTATACAAGTAAATGAATTTGCTTTCAACTCAAGGACAATTTAGAATATTACATTTATGGAAAGTTTTCTAATTAGGTACAACTTGATATGAACTATTAAAAATGTTATGTTTCATATAAAATGTACAATTTGCTGATCACACACAGACCTATTTATTTATGCCATAAGTGAAAAAGGGACAGATAAACTTTAGCATAATTGCGATAACTGCACAGATCTGTTGGTTAAGTAAAGTATATCACCAAACTCATTGTCAAAATATATTGTTCCTTAAGGTTAGAATACTTAACATTAAACAAAAAAGACAAAATTGGGTGATTTTGGAAAGATTCAATTGGTTTTCATTTATGACTTTTATCAAAGACTTTTCTAGCTTCAGGACCATTTCTGCTCACAATTAGCATATTTAAATGAGTACCTCAGCAAAATTTTAAATTGCTATAAGCCATGGATCACTTGATCCCTTGGGAATTGCTAAAGTCACAAATATTAAATCCAAGAGTGTCAAGGTTCCTGAGTAATCTGCATTATAAGACTAAAATAATTTAAATCACATAATAATTATATGACATGAGAAAATTTTTAATCAAAAAGTGAGTACAATGCCTTTATGCCTTATTTGTTTAAACTACCAAGCAACTATTCCTGATTATTTAAAAATATGTAAGTTTTTGCTATCCATCACTTAACAAACATGTTTTATTCTGAGTGAATTAAATTATAATTGATTATTAGCCCTTATTCTAAAATAAAGAGTTTTTTTGTTTTTGTTTTTTAAAGAACCATGAAGTAGAAGTAATTTTAGGGCCTGAACTCCAACAAATTCGAATTTACCTATGTCTACTGAGAAACAAAACACTTAAAAAAATCTGATACTTAAAGATTATAGCTATTAAAATTTTGTTACCTTAAATTTTTTTAGATGTTAATGAATCTTTATTTTATTCATTTATTTATATGCAGTGCTGAGAATCAAACCCAGTGCCTCACTTATGCTAGGCAAGTGCTCTACTACTGAGTCACAACCCCAGCCCCCTTATAACTTATTTTAACACAAAATAAACATCCCACCTCACACCTCATCTTGAATTCAATTTTTAAAAATGTGTGTCTTTGTTCAAATTCGATTACACACTCTACTCTAGAATAAGATGTATTGTTTCTCTGCATTTTAATCACCTTTTAACATGCCCATGTATTTATGACTTAGTACTTTTGTGTGTATGAAATGTGGCATTTTGTAAACACTCTCTTTAGAAGCTGCTTATCTCAGAGAGTTGAAAATATTGGCCTCTGCACCTCTGTAAATATTTTTCAGAGTGTCAATGTACGAAGTACAAGACTTCTCAAAGGTCAAAACAATTTCTATCAATATCAATGATAGAGTTATGTGAGGTAAGCTGGGAGATGCTGAAGCTAGATACTGTGTACCATACAAAAGAAGGCAAGGTCTTTGGATTCCAGGACTGTTAGTTTCCTTCCTCTTATTGGTCATCTTCTTCTTTCATATTGGTCTTTTTACATGCAAAATCTCTAGTCAAGAAACTTCATTGCTTTGAGGTCTATTTCCACAGCTGTTTTCTAAAATGTGTGTCTGAATTGCATGTTTTCTTCTTCTTGGAAATTATATTGCAGACAATCTCTGATTTTAATTAAATGTTGTTTCCAGTCTTATTTGTAATCTTCCTTTCAAAGGAAGGAGCTGTAATTATTGCATTCTATATAAGGGGCTTCTTTCTGAATTGCAACTTTCAGATGTTAAAAAAAGTTCAGATGTATTATATTTCTCTGAAAGGAAATACTTCTTGTGTTACATACTTCACTCATTCTTATATGAGGAAAATCTAATTAAATTGGTATTGCTATCTCCAAAGTAAATGTAGTGTATGCTGCGTCGCCCTTTTACTTCATTGTATAGGATTCATTGGCAGTGTTCTTTTTAAATTCTATGTGCTTAGAATGAAACGGTATTTGTAAGGAAGAACACCGGTAATGAAGACTAAGAGAGCTAATCTTAGTATCTTTCTTCCTAACTTAGCTGCCCTGAGGTTCTGAGTAGGTTTCAATTAAAAAGTATTTGTATTTTTATATGTGCTCAATCTGATTGGAATGTTTTGACTAAATTGTGTGGGCAATAAAACAAATCAACAAACCTGAGTGATCGGCAGAATATTTAGCCCCACATTTTGTAGACATGACTTCATTATGTCCAGAGATATTTCTAGACTTCCCTTTTTAGAGTACATAATGCTATTAATGTCATTTATGATTAGAAAGGATTTAGTGCAATTAAAATCCTATTTTAATTATATCAGTTGGGCTTTGAGGACTTACTCAGTATGTCATTTCTCTTTTCTTCCTTTCAGAGAAACTTTGTTCTTTATTGTTCTTCCTCTTCCACTTAACTTGTCTTCATTTCCTGACTTTGGCCTTCAAAACCTTCTTTTATGTTATTTTCCATGGCTTTGTTTACAGATTTTATGCCTATGTTCTGAGAACTTGTGCACCTTACATTCAATTCCATTGTTCAAATTTCCAAAAGAGCACAATGGGAAATCATAAGACTTTTTGACACTTCAATTTTTAATAGATAAAACCTAAAAACATGCCAAGGAAATGCAAAGAATGTGTTTATGTGACAGTGCCAAGAAACAGTCATGAAGGTTAAAAATCAATTTCAGGTACTACACAAATGAATTAAATTTAGCCAGTTCATGAAATTACAATCTAAAGGTTTCCATGCAGAGATAATATTACTGAGAATTTCCTAATTAAGTCACATAACATGTCACATAACATTATTTATCTACATCTTGTAATGCAAACACTTTTTATTGTCAATCAACTCTACAGTTATTCACCAAAATCCAATCTTTTTTTCTATATAAAATCATTCCAATTTTAGGTAGACACTTGGTTGCCTCATATAAAAATTAAAATACTCAGGTTCTCTTTTAGTTAAGCAGCATCAAATATCCATGAAATACAGTGAGATTTAAGGGAAATTGGTTTGGACAACTTTTAGAAGGTATATTTAAAGGGAGGAGTCATATTTTCCTGTTTCCTATTTCCTGGAGCCAGGAGATAGACATATTGAGTTAATATGAATTAGCTAGCTTGAACCATGAAGTGGAAGCTGTTGAGATTAATGGAACAAGGTAGAAGAAGTTGTAGTCCTGGTCAACTGTGCAATTGCTAAACCAGGACAAGATTGCTTTTGTTACATAAGCAGTAAGTGAATTTCCATAGTATTTAAGCCATTTTGATTTTCTGTAACTTACAGGTAAACTTATTTATAATGAGTATGAGCTGCCACATTTTGCAGAAAAAATGGGAATTTTGAGATTATTTTAATTTGAGATATTTTACAAAGATCCTGATTTTTCATTTTGTGCTTGTATGTCTGTCTTGGGAGATGGGTCAATACAGCAAGTACTCACTATAATACATAATATTTCAACAACACACCCTTCAATTTTGATCATAGACTACTAAAAATGTGGCTTTCTCCCTTTGTTTTTTTCTCAGGCTCTTCTCTAAACCCAGTTATCACTTTCCTCTTTCCAGTTTCCTTGTCTTGCATGTCCCAGTTATACAGGTTCTAGAACTGGCACTAATTCCCAAGGCTTTGCTGTCCCTTAATCACATCATCCAATCAGCCAATAATCACTGTCAATTTTAACTTTAAAATACTTTTGCTATTTGCTCCCATCCTTTGCATCCATCTCTATGCATTCATTGCCTTGCCTCAGATTTTTATCATGTCTTCTCAGCAGCAGCTGCTCCACGATGAGCACAGCTACCTTTCCCCCTCTGTTCCACATTCTCTTCTCCTTACTACTTTGCAGAAATTGAACATGCACATTAAACATGATACTTTACTATTCAAAATCCTTCGGTGACCTCTCATCATTTCTGTCAGTATTGATGTCCTGTATTCTTCTGAGTTGATGATGCCATGATTCTCACTATTGATATAAAGACTGAGGCTGGACTCCAGCCCTGCCCTCCACCACTGCACACACAGTGTGTAGGAATAGCTCACTGCAATTACTTCTCCAAAGCATGTATGGCCATATATCTGTGTGAAACTTTTCCCTTTACTTTAAAGAAGCCCCATTATTTCAATGTATTAGACTTTGTTAGGAAAAAAAAAAATAAAGGCCATTTCCTTTAAGGTTTCAAAGTCATTTTCCTAGAGTCATGTGTTGGATTTGCTTGTGATTCTTTTTTTATATTTACAATGTACAATTATCATTTTTTACTTTAATCTTTTTGGAATTTATTTTATTGGGTTTTCAAACATCCCAACTTTGGCTTTATTACCATTTCCTTTTTAAATTTTTTTAAAATTCTCAGCTCTTTAAAAAAAATTAGTTTGGTCCTTTTCTTTGCGTAGGCAATAATTTCTAATTTCTATAAAATAGTTGATGGTAATTTCCTTACTTGCTTCGTCTACGTTTTAGTCTTTCACTCTTCCCTTCTTTTGTTACTTTCATCTGTTTACACTTTAAAGAAATACATCATTCATACCTACAGACTCTCTTCAGAGGTTTAGTTACATAATAAGGACTTTAACATGAAATCTGCTCTGCTTTTAATTATATTGAATATAGTTGGAAGTTTCAGGGTTTTGTTTTGTTTTGATTGAGGGTTTATTTAAGAAAAATGTGAATTTCTGATTTCTAAAGTTTTGAAAAGATTTAATCTCTACTTTTATTATTTCCAATTCAAGAATATAGTTTATAACAGAGCTATTTTTTAGACTTTTACTTTGATTTTTTCCTTCCCAATATCCTTATAATCTTTCATGCTCTCTTTTCAACTCAATAAATGAATGATTACATTTTAATATAGGCATTTAACCTATTATGGATATTTTGTTTGTTTATTTTGTTTCTCAGTAACTCATTATTTGTTTCTCAATGCTGTTATTTTACAACTTTTAGAAAATGCATCAGTAAAATGTACTCTTAATTTCCTTATATTGTCTAACTTTCCTCATTCTTAAAAAATGCTACTGATGAAAGGATACAGTTTCCTAAATGCTGGGGTGGAAATTTAGCATTGCAGAGATCATTTACTTGATGTTAGAAGCCAAAGCTTGTTTTGTTCTCTTTTGTCCACATCCCCTCTTTTTTGTGATCTGAAATGAATGTGACATCCACAGAACTTCATATCTATTTTATCAGTCAGCATTCTTGGTTACAAATAACAGATTGATTGGATCAGGTAGCCTGCACAATCTAAGAATGCTGTGGAACCCAGTGTAAATAATGAGTGTAAACCAGAGCAGACTTTGCAGTCAAGAAACTATTATTTAAGATGCTGTTGTTGCTGCCACCATCATAGGATACTGAAGCAGACTGCTTACTGCTGAGTTGTTAACTCTTTGATTGCCATTATGAGTCTTTGGCTATGCATCATTCCCACAAGTTCATAGTCATGAATGGCAGAGCCTAGTTTATGCTTCCTATATAAGAACCCTGTATCCTTTGCTGAGTAAGAGCTTTTTAGTTTGAATTCATCCCATTTATTGATTCTTGCTTTGATTTCTTGTGCTTTGGGAGTCTTATTAAGGAAGTCTGATCCTGAGCCAACTTGATGAAGATTCGGGCCTGCTTTTTCTTCTATTTAGTGCAGGGTCTTTGGTCTAATTCCTAAGTCTTTGATCCATTTTGAGTTGAGTTCTGTGCAGGGTGAGAGATAGAGGTTTAATTTCGTTTTACTGCATTTGGATTTCCAGTTTTCCCGGCACCATTTGTTGAAGAGGCTTTATTTTCTCCATTGTATGTTTTTGGCTCCTTTGCCTAGTATGAGGTAACTGTATTTATGTGGGTTAGTCTCTGTGTCTTCTATTCTGTGCCATTGGTCTGCCTATTTTGGTGGCAATATGAAGCCATTTTTTATTACTATTGCTCTGTACTATAGTTTAAGGTCTGGTACTGTGATACCTCCTGCTTCACTTTTTCTGTTCAGGATTGTTTTGGCTATTCAAGTTCTGTTATTCTACCAGATGAAGTTCATGATTGCTTTCTCTACTTCTATGAGGAATATCATTGGTATTTTAATTGGAATTGAACTGAATCTTTATAATGCCTTTGGTACAATGACCATTTTGACTCCCAAAACACAAGAAATCAAAGCAAGGATCAATAAATGGGATGGATCCAAACTAAAAAGCTTTTTCTCAGCAAAGGATACAATCAATAATGTGAACAGAGAACCTACAGAGTGGGAGAAAATCTTTTTCACTGCACTCCAGATAGAGCAGTAATCTCCAAAATTTATAAAGAACTTACAATACTTTACAGCAAAAATACAAAGAACCCAATCAATAAATGGGTCGAGGAACTGGATGAATACTTTACAGAAGAAGATATATAAGCAATTAATAAATATATGAAAAAGTGTTCAACGTCACAACAAATAGAGAAATGCACATCAGAATTACACTGAGATTCCATGTCACTCCGTCAGAATGGCAATTATCAAGAACACAAGTAACAATAGATGTTGGTGTGGATGTGGAAAAAAAGGCACATTTTACATTGCTGGTAGAATTGCAAATTGGTGCTGTTACTCTGGAAAGCAGTGTGGAGAATTCTCAGAAAACTTGGAATGGACCCACCTTTTGACCCAGTTATCCCACTCCTCCATTTATACTCAAAGAACTTAAAATTAGCGTACTACAATAGCTCAGCCACATCAATGTTTATAGCAGTTCAATTCACAATAGCTAAATTGTGGAACCAACCTACATGTCCTTCAACAAATGAATGGATAAAGAAGCTGTGGCATATATACACAATGGAATATTATTCAGCCATAAAGAAGAATAATATTATGGCACTTGCAGATAAATGGATGGAATTGGAGAATATCATGCTAAATGAAATAAGCCAATCCCAAAAACCAAAGGCCGAATGTTTTCCCCATAAGTGGATGATGATATATAATGGGGGCGGGGGGTATGGGGGGGTGAAAGAAGAATGGAGGAACTTTAGATTACATAGAGGAAAATGAGAGGGAGGAGAGGGGTATGAAAAATGGTGGAATGAGACAGACATCATTACCCTATGTACTTGTATGATTACACGAATGGTGTGAATCTACATCATGCACAACCATAGAAACAAAAAGATGTACCCCATTTGTGTACAATGAATGTAGTCTATAGAAATAAAACCAAATTAAAAAAAAAGAACCCTGGAGGGAGGTAAAGAAACCATTCATCTTCTTGACTTCTTGCCTACTATCACCCATATACAGTGATGAATTTCATAAATGAAAAAGGTTGTTTCCATGCAAGTGAACTCATTACATGCATTTCTGTTATATTTAAGTAGTTTGACTTGATAATAAACCTAAGTTTTTAAAACATGCATATGTATGTTTGCTTCTATTTTACTTTCAAAAAGAGAAAAACTGATCCATCAATGTGATGCTCCTTCATACATTCCAGAATGTGCTAGCGCCATTCTTTATGAAAGCCAATTCAAATTTTTAATATGTTCTGTGAAATGTCTTCAACTTCAGAATCTCTGAGGGATGTCCATTTCTCTTCTAGTTCAGGTTTGGTCCATAACTAATATTGGATCAAAAAAAATCTATGTATTCAATTGCAAAGTAACCATTGCTAACACTCCAAATTTACATTGCTAGATAATAAGAAAAATGGAAAGACAAATAATAATCAATTACTTTATAGAGGTATACATCTATTTTTTCTTTATTGAAGTGTTTTGTTCTTGTATAATACAACTGAATCCATAGAACCTGTAATCAGAGGGATAAAAAATATTTTAAAGTAATGAATCATTACATTTAAGTAAGGTATGTGACTACTTGATAATTTGGATATTCCATTTATGGGAAATATAGTTCCATACATAGGTTGTAGGTTCAGAGTATATGCCACATGATATTAATAGTTGGCATTGTGACCAATTTTCATCAGCCTGTAAACTTTTCTCTTTCTGGGTAAACGGTCTGGCCATAGAAAGAAGCAGTACTGGGTGGAATATCATACAATCCATTAAGTCAAAGGTTGATGATAAAGCTGGGCATGGTGGTGCATGCCAGTAACATTAGCAATTCTGGAGGATGAGGCAGGAGAAACAAGTTGGAGGTCTGCCTTTGAAACTTAGTAAGACCCTGTCGCAAAATAAAAAAATAAAAAGGAGAAGAGATGTAGCTCAGTGATAAAAAGCCCCTGAGTTCAAACCCCAATATAAAAAAAAAAGAGAGAGAGAAATGTTGCTGTACATAGATGACACATAATAAGTGAGATCAACAAATCAAAATCTAGAGTAGGCATTTATCTCAGTGAAGACAGAAACTAACTCTTTGGTGTTGGAAGGGTCAATTATAATTCATGCATTAACAGCTAGTTGGACTCAAAACATGGTGTCTTGTAGCAGGTATGTCTACTGGCAAAATAGGCTGACTTCAGTGGTTATAGCAAATCAGACTTGGTCAGGGAAATTTAAGTTACTGAGCTCTTTACAGTCTCCATTCCCTTCACAGTAAACCTTTTGTTCTGAGTCCATTGAGTAAGATCTAGCTCAGCGGGGGAGGAGTCTGACTACTCATCAGGGCTTTCAATAAACATTTACATGGAAAAAAAAAAAAAAAAAACTTATATTGTGAAATTGACCCCACAGTATTTGCTCAACCTTGAAAAAAGATGCCATGAATTATTGGAAATTAATTTTTCCTCAAGAAAAAATGATATGAAAACCAAAATACAGAAACAATCTAATGAAAGATGTAATTAGACATCATAAAGTCAATAAAAACAAAAATAAAATGAAGAAGCAAATAATAGTAAGTCTAAAATAGCCTATTGTAAAAAGACCTATCAATGGATCTGATATAAAGTCAAATCAGGCATAACTTAAATCAAGCAGAGTTTATTTCAATTACACTTTCCCCATAATTGTATAGGTGGACATATATTAGGAACTTTATATAATTCAACATATTACTAGTTTAAATAGCCCTATTTACAAAATAAATTATTAAAATAAAATACCTAGAAATAACCTGAACAAGGTATCCACTAAACCTACATGAATAAGAATTAATAAACAGCAAGAGCAGATAGTAAAAAATTTACTCTTTCACTGGAAGGCATCATTTTTTTTTTAATTAGTCGATCAATCTTGAGACTCAATTGTGAAAAGAGCAATAGGATTCTTAAGCTTATATGAAAACTAAGTATGCATAATTATTTTAAAGGAGAATGATAGTGAGGCCTATTATACTAAATGTCAAAATATGTTACTATATTTAATGCAGGTATGCAGTGTCACTTGAATAAAATCTAAAGTAGAAAAAGGTTAACTTTTTATGAGTATCTGGAGAGGAGGGAATCCAAACAGGAAGAAAATAAGAAAAGTGAATGCAAATGCCCTAAGCCCCAAGTAAAGATTGTGCTTGGTGTATTTGAGAAGCAGCAAATATGACTTCAGGCTTAGAGTGGAGAGGACAGGGGAAATGATCAGCAGATGAGATGAGAATGGAAATTGAGGTGGAAGATGTGTTTATTGACCATATGGGCCTACGTCATTAAAAAAAAAATGTTTGGCTTTTATGCTCACTGAGACAGGCAGTCACTGGAGGGGCCTGAATAGAGAAGTGATGTGATTTGATTGATATATTAGTGGCTTCATTCTGGCTGTTCTGTTAAGAATAAACTGAAAGTGGCCAGGATGGAGGTATGGAGACCATGTTGGAAGCTTTGCAGAAGTCCAGGCAAGAGATGAAGTCCTGAATAAGCATTAGAGCAGCAGAAGAAAGGGGACATCTTAATTCTGGATATATTTTCAAGTTAGACGCAACCAGACATACTAATGACTCTAATGCAGATACAGTATGAAGCAAGAGAAGCAAGGCTGACTTTAAGGTTTGGTTTTGAGGAATTGGGAAGATGGGATTGGAACTTCTCTAAATGATGAAGCTGAAGTAGGACTGGAAGAAGAGGTATTGCTTGTTTGAAGAGAGAAGATATGAAGTTTAACATTATCAGAAGTGGGAATAGTTTGGTCTGTGGTATTTTCCTCTGAATTCTGAACAACAACAAAAAATGATAAATTGGCATCAGTGGATATTTTATATATTACAGGAGTATTTTGCAAGACTACCAAATTCTGTGGGGAAGGGGACCAGATATATGTAGTAAAATCCACAGGTAAATTTTATGTGATGTTTTTCTGTGCTTTATTTAATGAGCTATTTAACATATATTGTCAATCTATATAAACTATTTATTGTGATTGTCATTTGTAATTTATCTTACAAATTGTTTTAAATTTTCTTTATAAACATTGCCTTTGTGTTTTTAGATTTTTTAAGTCTTTTTTAAAGGAAAAAAAAGACCATGAATCTCAGAGAGTATGGAGAATAAGAGTTATTAAAGGAAAAAATAATAAATTGGAGAAAGAAATAGCTTTTTGACATTGAAGATCTGCCTGACCTGAAGAAGGCAGCATCACTATCATTTTTCTTTAACTACATTCGGGTGCACGGGTATAGCCACATACAGGTGGGAAGTTGTATTTATCTGGGTTATAGTTTAGGTGAATGCAAAGTAACAAATCAGAAAAAAAACTTGGTTAAAGATGTGTTCCAAAGAATGGTTAAATGCTTTATCAAGGAACTAAAAAAATTTAGGAGAAAAGTTTATTCATAAAGAAAAAGCACAGTGAAAGGAGGATGATGATATTAATAAAGTTGCTGGCTACATATAATCAAAAGACTGGCATAGTCCAGGTATTGGAGGAAGTAAATCTGTGAAATAGGAGAGAGTGGAATTGCTAAATAGAATTTATAAAAATAAGTAGTAAAGGCTAGGTCTGGTGTATGATCACCAGTGTCAGTGGCTAAAGTGAAGTGAAGATCAAGAAAATTGGAGGAGAGAAGGTCACAAACTGTTAAAGCAGTATGCTGGAGGATCATTTAGGTACATAGTGAGATGGTCAGGAATGCTCTGTTCATTTTATATTACTACAAAATTGGTGGCTAAAATCAGTACTCATTGATTATCTCAAAGTTTTACAAGGCAAAACTCTGGAAAGACATGCCTGAATTTTCTTTTCAGAACCTCATGAAATCTAAAGCAAGGTGCTGTCTAGGCTGGGCTTTTATCTGGTAGCTCTAAGGAAGAATGCACTTCCATACCCATTCGTCTTGTTGACAGGATTAACTTGCTCACTGTTGTGGGACTGAAGCTCCCCTTTCCTTTCTAGCTTCAGCGAAGGCTGTTTTAGGCACTTAGATGTTCTCAGCCCTGATCATTGCACACGGACCGGACCCCTCTGTCTTCAATGTAGCCCCGTCTATGCAGTTGGAATTATTCCCTATAGTCCTTTCTATGTAGAAAATCAGGGGAACCCTCTTATTTCTGGCCCTAGCCTCCTTCAAGCTCAGGCTTCATCTGCCCATTTGCCACCCAACACTTCTTTCTGTCCTATAACAGGAACCCTCATCTAGTTTCCTTAAAACCATTTTATAAGCAGCCCATGTCTGCATCTCCATTTCCCATCCCATCTCGTAAAATGACACAATTGCTATCTCCAGTTTCCCTTTGCTCAATCCTTCTTAATTTTAAGAGCCCACTTTTGGAGACAGGGGCAACCTGAACTTCTATCTTTGTATTGTATCTTCTCTTTGTTTTCCTAAAGGAACCTGTTTATCCGCATTGTGGATGCATCTGACTGACTAGGACTAAAGTTTCCAGCATGACAATGAGAAAATAGAACATAAAATATCAACGTGTCAAGATGATATTTTGTTACCCTTATAGTTTGGATATCGCTGTTAATGCAGACATATTCAGTAGTAAATGTTTAGATTATGAGTGCTGTTAGCTAATCAGCCCATCCTAGTCTGAATGACTGGGTGGTAACTGTAGAAATGTGGCAGCATGATTGGAGGAGGTGGGTGACTGGGGCGTGTCCTGGAAGGGTGCATCTACTCTGCGTCCCCTTCTCTCCCCTCTCTCATTCTACTTCCTGCCCCTGCTATGAACCAAGCAGCTTTCCTCCACTGGGCCCTCCTGCTGTGATGTGCTGCCTCAGTTGTGCTCAGAGCACTACAATCCGTCATCTGTGAACTGAGATCTCTGAAAAGTGGGTTCCAAATAAATGAATCTTCCTCTAAGTTGTTCTTGTTGGGTATTTTGGTCACAGTGACTCTAAAGACTAAAGACTTACATTATTTAACATAGAATATATGATATCTGAAAGTCAAAATATATAAAAATGACACATTTTATTACACAAAAACTAAAATTTTCCATATGGCAGAGCCAAGGAAAACAAAAAAACAAAAAAAAGTAATAAATAAAGGGTTAAAAGAAGAATTAAATGTAATTTATACTACTTATGACAGAGGACTAATTTGTTAGAATTATTCTTACAAATCAATAAGATAAGCACATAATTTCTGAAGTAGAAGGAAGGACGAAAGGAAGGAAGGAAAGAAAAAGGGTGGATACCAGCAATATAGGAAGGGATAAATACTAATGAATTATAAGTACATCAAAGATGTTTAAAATTACCCTTACTGAGCTATTTCATGTTAAAATAGAACAGATTAGCACAGAAAGGAAATGGCATTTTCCACTTTTTAGCTTGTCAAAAAAATATTTGATCTTATGAAATGTTGGAGAGGTAATAGGGAAACAGACAAGAAATATTATGCAATGTTGGTGAAATATACTTTGGTATAAAAATGTGGTGGAAATTTTTCAATATTTACGAAAATATTCTTGGCATCCCTCTGCAATTTTAATAGATATATATATTCATTAATATATATATTATATTCATAATAGATAATAGATTTGATGGTGCAGCAAAATCTAGGCACACTTTAAATGGCCATCAGGACCTATATCCATACAATGCAACATTACACAGTGAGTTAAATCTCCAGAATGTGGTGCTTAATAAGTTAATAAACTATAATCACAAATAAAAAGAACAGAAATGTGTTAAATCTGCTTCCATATGTGGAAAAATATATATGCATACAGATACGGATGCATTTGTGTATCTGAAGGAAAAATCAGAGGGTTTCTAAGACCTTGTTGATAGCTAGTACTCAAACAAGGAAGTAGTCTGAAACAGAAGAATTTTCATTGTGTAGTCTTTCTTCTTTGAATCTTTACAATCATATTTTGGACTTTTATATATAGGAAAATGAATAAAAAAGGAAACTAAAGAACTTGCAGTTAATATCTGTCATGCAAGGTCACTTTTCTATCCATTTAGAACATCGTTTCCTACGTAACTGTAATCTGGTAAACTGGGGCTACTCTTTGAACATAATGTACAAAGGGGAGACATGAGAAAGATCCTGTATTATTTTTACTAGAGCTGTATTTTTAGGATTTATAAATAAGACTGTATCCTATGAACAATGAGCAATTATTTCAGATTTTTTGCTCCTGTATATTTCCAGACTAGAAATAATGAAAATTCTTGTAACTCCCCTAAACAATTAGCTACATGTATAAAATGAAAGCTCTAATGATTTTTTCTAAGACTGAGGTTGAATTGCAAATGGGTTGTGGTGCTCTAAAAGCCAGAATATATGAATTCTTCTTCAAAAATTAGGAATCATTCAGTGATGTCTGTTATATATCATTCACCTCCTTTATTTCTTAATTGATATATCACTTCTTTTCTGATGGAGCTTATATTTGTCATACAAGCGGAATACAAACCAGTAGGCAAAAATAAAATAAAATACAATACAATACAATATAATTTTAAATAGTAAAATGAATTGATTTAACAGACATTTGTTAAGGGTGTGGTGAGGCTGAGGTTGGGGGGTGGGTTGTAGAAGATCACAGTATACAAAACTAAAGGGAAAACACCAAATGATGAGATTCAGAACATTGAAAAAGTTTTGTTTGTTTGTTTGTTTGTTTACAGCTTTTTTCTCTGTTCTTTCCAGCATTATTTTCAGGGGATAGAGGGAAATTTATTCTAACAGATGCAAGATTGCCATTATTACATTGGCAATCGTCCCAGCTACGGGGGAGACCAAGGAGGACCACTTGAGACCAGGAATTCCAGGCCAGCATGGGCAAAATTGTGAGATACCATCTCTTAAAAAAAAATCAATCAATAAATAAAATAAAGGCAGGGCCTGGTGGGAGGTTCTTAGGTCTTTGGGGGGTATATCCTTCAAAGGGATTGTGGGACCCTCTGGGCTTCCTCTTCCTCTTTTGCTTCCTGGAAATGAATGGGGTCAGTGGTGTTGCTCTGCTCTCACTATGATGTACTACCCTTGCCACAAGCTCAATTCAGAAAGGCCAGCTGTTTGATCATGGACTGTAACCTCCAAATCTGTGAGCCACAGTGAATCTTTTCTCCTCACATATTGGTAATCTCAGATATTTGTTACAGTGATGTATTAACTCCATTTTACAAAAATTTTGAGTTGCAAAAGTTAAGCAACTTGGCTATGGTCAGATAGCTTATTAATACTGAACCAGTTCAGACTCAGGTGATTAATATCAGAGGCCCCTGCTCATGCGGAACTGTGAGGAGGAACAGTGAAAGGCACACGGGAATTGAAAGTGTTACTTGCTGACTGCTATAAGGAGACAGGTACCTCAGTTCTCCAACCACGAGGAACTCATTCTGTCAACAGCTGCATGAGTTTGGAAGAGGGCCCTGAACTCCAATAAAGAATTAGGACCATCTAATATCTTGAATGCAGACTTATGGGACCTGAGGAGAGAATCCAGACACCCTTTTAATCTGGGTGTCATACATTTTATTCCCTCTTCTTCGTGGTAGTCACTTCCTAAATAAATTTCAAGTACCATTGTAAAAATGTTTGGAATGCAGAGATGTACCAGTACTAGTTGCCACACATAGTCATCCAAGCAGGTTAGTGATATCTGATTACACTTGGAATCACTCTTTGCATTTGGGTTTATCCAGTATCATAAAGGTAAATTTCTCACCACAGAATTTTATTTACTTGAATATATATGGCCAATGATTTATTTCAGAATTTGGAATGCATTTATAAAAGTAGAGTTTACTGTTACTTTTGATCTTTTAAAATTCATTTAAAATTTGAGATATTAACTTCAGTGTATACTACATGACTTCCATTTATTTTCATATTTCTATTTTGATGAATATATAATTACTTGAAGAAAGTCAGATACCTTTAGAGACTGAATTTATAGAACATTGAAAAACTACTTTCATTACAAGAGAAGTGGTTGGTTTTTGTAGGGTACTATCAAAATTATCTTTGAATTAAGTCTTTTAAAGTAATAAAATCATAAATTCACAATTTAGGAAAAAAATTTATAAAATAATATAGAGGTGTTTCTCAATTCACCATTATTTTGTTTACTCATTGCTATAATTATATTTATTTAGTTTATATAATAATATTGGAAATACACCACACAAAATATGACTATAAGAGACAAGAATGTGTCACCTCAAACTAGAGCTCTTTTAGGCATATTGATTATTTCAAGTTGGTTATTTTAAGAAACTGCACACCCAAAAGTAGTTCTGAGATAATGCTCTTCCGTAAAGGAAATCTATATCTAGGAAGGAAATTTTATTTATTTTATTGTTTTTTGTCTGGGTTCTTTTTTTCTTATTAAAATCTTTTTTATTTTTACAGACTGCATTTTGATTCATTGCACACAAATGGGGTACAACTTTCCATTTCTATGGTTGTATGCAATGTATATTCATATCATTCATGTAAGCATACATATACATAGGGTAATACTGTTTTATTCTACTATTTATCTGTCCCCCACCCTTCCCACCCCATTTTCCTCCAGAACATCCAAAGTTCATCATTCTTCTTCTCCCCGCCCCCACCGGCCCCTCATTATATATTGTCATACACTTATCAGAGAAAGCATTCAGCCTTTGGTTTTTTGGGCTTGGCCTATTTCACGTAGCATAATACTCTCCAACTTCATCCATTTAAATGACATAATTTTATTCTTCTTTATGACTCAGTAATATTCCATTGTGTATATACCACAGCTTCTTTATCCATTCGTCTATTGAAGGGCATCTAGGTTGGTTCCACAATCTAGCTATTGTGAATTGGGCTGCTATGCATTGATGTGATTGCATCACAGTAGTATGCTGATTTGAAGTCCTTTGGGCATAAACCAAGGAGTAGGATAGCTGGATCAAATGGTGGGTCCATTCCAAATTTTCTGAGGAATCTCCATACTGCTTTCCAGAGTGGCTGCACCAATTTGCATCTCCACCAGCAATGTATGAGTATGCCTCTTTCCCCACATCCATGCCAACACTTATTATTGCTTGTGTTCTTGATAATAGCCATTCTAATTGGAGTTAGATGAAATCTTAGGGTGGTTTTAATTTGCATTTCTCTAATTACAAGGGATGATGAGCACTTTTTCATGTATTTGTTGATCACCTATATATCTTCTGTAAAGTGTCTGCCCAGGTCCTTAGCCCATTTATTGATTGGGTTCTTTGTATTTTGGGTGTAAAGTTTTTTATGTTCTTTATAAACTTTGGAGATGAGTGCTCTGTCTGAAGTGTGTGTGGAAAAGATTTTCTTCCACTCTGTAGGCCCTCTTTTCACATTATTGATTGTTTCCTGAGGGGAAAAAAACTTTTTAGTTTGAATCCATCCCATTTATTGATTCTTGCTTTTATTTCTTGCACTATGGGGATCTTGTTAAGGAAATCTGGTCCTAAGCCAATGTGATGGAGATTTGGGTCTACTTTTTCTTCTATTTGGTGAAGGGTCTTGAGCCCAATTCCTAGATCCTTGATCCATTTTGAGTTGAGTTTTTAACAGGGTGAGAGATATGGACTTAATTTTATTTTACTGCATATGGATTTCCAGTTTTGCCAGCACCATTTGTTGAAGAGGCTATCTTTTCTCCATTGTAATTTTTGGCACCTTTGTCTAGTATTAGATAACTGTACTTATGTGGATATATCTCTGTGTCTTCTATCCTGTACCATTGTTCTACCTGTCTATTTTGGTGCCAATACCATGCCATTTTTGTTACTATTGCTCTATAGTAGTGTTTAAGGGATGGTATTATTATACCTCCTGCATCACTCTTCCTGCCCAGGATTGCTTTGGCTATTCTGGATCTTTTGTTCTTCCAGATGAATTTCATGATTGCCTTTTCTAGTTCTATGAGAAATGTCATAGGGATTTTAATTGGAATTGCATTAAATCTGTATAGCACCTTTGAAAGTATGACCATTTTGATAATATTAATTCTGCCTATCCAAGGACATGGGAGATCTTTCCATCTTCTAAGATCTTCTTCAATTTCTTTCTTTAATGTTCTGTGGTTTTCATTGTAGAGATCTTTCACCTCTTTGGTAGGATTGATTCCCAAGTATTTTATTTTTTTGAGGGTATTGTGAACGGAGTGTTTTCCTCATTTCCCTTTCAGATGTTTCATTGCTTATGCATAAAAATACTTTAGATTTACACGTGTTGATTTTATAATCTGCTATTTTGCTGAATTCATTTATGAAGACTGGAAGTTTTCTGGTGGAGTTTTTTGGATCCTCTAAATATATAATCAGGTCATCAGCAAATAGTGATAGCTTGAGTTCCTCTTTTATTATTTGTATCCCTTTAATTTCTTTAGTCTGTTTAATTGCTTGGGCTAGTATTTCAAGGATGATGTTGACTACAACTGGTGAAAGAGGGCATCTCTCTCTTGTTCCATTTTTTAGAGGGAATGCTTTCAGTTTTTCTCCATTAAGAATGATGTTGGCCATGAGCTTAGCATAAATAGCCTTTACAATGTTCAGGTATGTTCCTACTATCCCTACTTTTTCTAGTGTTTTGAGCATGAAGGGGTGTTGTATTTTGTCAAATGCTTTCTCTGTGTCAATTGAAAAAGCCATATGATTTTAACCTTAAGTCTGTTGACATGATGGATTACGATTATTGATTTCTGGATGTTGAAACAACCTTGCATTCCCAGAATGAACCCCACTTGATTGTGGCACACTGTCTTCTTAATATGTTTTTGAATGCAATTTGCCAGGATTTTTTTAAAAAAAAATTTATTTTTGCATCTGTATTCATCAAAGATATTGGTCTAAAATTTTCTTTCCTTTGCATTTGTCTGGTTTGGGTATGAGGGTGATATTAGATTCATAGAATGAGTTTGGTAAGGTTCCCTTCTTTTCTATTTCCTGGAATACTTTGAGAAGTATTGGAATGAGTTCTTCTTTCGAGGTCTTACAGAACTCGGCTGAGAATCCATCTGAGCTTTTCTTGGATGGTAGGCTTTTGATGGCTTCTTCTATTTCATTGCTTGATATTGATCTGTTTAAATTGTGTATGTCCTCCTGGTTCAGTTTGGAAGTAGCATATGTCTCTAGAAATTTGTCAATGTCTTTGGTATTTTCTGTTTCATTGGAGTATAGATTTTCAAACTAGCTTCTTATTATGTTATGTATTTCAGTGGTGTCTGTCATGATATTTCCTTTTTCATCATGAATTTTAGTAATTTGAGTTTTTGCTCTCCTTTTTGTTAGTGTGGCTAAGTGTTTGTCTATTTTGCATACTTTTTCAAAGAACCAACTTTTTGTTTTGTCAATTTTTTGAATTGTTTCTTTTGTTTCAATTTCATTGATTTCAGCTCTGATTTTAATTATTTCCTGTCTTCTACTACTTTTGCTGTTATTCTGTTCTTTTTCTAGGGCTTTGAGCTGTAATGTTAGGTCATTTAGTTGTTGACTTTTCATTCTTTTCTGGAATGCACTCCATGCAATGAATTTTCCTCTTAGTACCGCTTTCATAGTGTCCCAGAAATTTTGATATTTTGTATCGTCATTCTCATTGACCTCTAAGAATTTTTTTATCTCCTCCCTGATGTTTTCTGTTATCCATGTTTCATTCAATAGCATATTATTTAGTCTCCAGGTGTTGGAGTAATTTCTGTTTTTTATTTTGTCATTGATTTCTATTCTTAGTCCATTATGATCTGATAGAACACAAGGCAGTATCTCAATGTTTTTGCATTTCTTAAGGGCTGCTTTGTGGAATAACGTATGGTCTATTTTTGAGAAGGTTCCAGGTGCTGCTGAGAAGAAAGTGAATCCACTCGTTGATGGATGGAATATTCTGTATATGTCTATTAAGTCTAGGTTATTGATTGTGTTATTGAGTTCTATAGTTTCTTTGTTTAGTTTTTGTTTGGAAGATCTATCTAGTGGTGATAGCATTGTGTTAAAGTCGCCCAGAATTATTGTGTTGTGGTCTATTTGATTCCTGAAATTGAGAAGGATTTGTTTGATGTACAGGGATGCACCATTGTTTGGTGCATAAATATTTACTATTGTTATGTCTTCCTGATTTAAGTTTCTCTTAGCAGTATGAAATGTCCTTCTTTATCCCTTCTGACTAACTTTGGCTTGAAGTCTACTATATCTGATGTAAGGATGGACTCCGCCACTTTTTTACTGAACCCGACTGTGGTAGGTTTGTTTCCATCCTTTCACCTTTAATATGTGGAAGTCCTTATTTATTAAATGAGTATCTGAAGGCAGCATATTGTTGGTTCTTTCTTTGTAATTCAATCTGCCAGTCTTTGTCTTTTGATTGATGCATTTAGGCCATTAACTTTCAGGGTTATTATTGAGATATGATTTGTATTCCCAGTCATTTGGGCTTATTTTTGGTTTTCAACTTGACTTGTTTTCTCCTTTGATTGGTTTTTACTTTAAGTTCCTCCCTTTGCTGACCTACATTGTTGTTCTTCATTTCCTCTTCATGAATTATTTTGTTGAGAATATTCTGTAGTGCAGGTTTCCATTTGTAAATTCTTTTAACTTTTGTTTATCATGGACAAATTTTATTTTGTCTTCAAATCTGAAGGCTAATTTTGCTGGGTATAGGATTCTTAGTTGGCAACCGTGTTCTTTCAGAGTTTAAATATGTTGTTCCAGGCCCTTCTAGGTTTTAGAGTCTGGGCTGAGAAATCTGCTGCTATCCATATTGGTTTCCCCTTATATGTAATCTGATGCTTTTCTCTCGTGGCCTTCAAAATCCTATCTTTATTTTGTATGTTAGGCATTTTCATTATAATGTGCCTTGGTGTGGATCTGTTGTGATTTTGTGCATTTGGTATTCTGTAAGCCTCTTGTATTTGATTTTCCATTTCATTCTTCAGGTTTGTGAAATTTTCTGGTATTATTTCATTGAATAGGTTGTTCATTCCTTTGGTTTGTATCTCTGTGCCTTCCTCAATCCCAATAATTCTTAAATTTGGTCTTTTCATGATGTCCCATAGTTCTTGGAGATTTTGTTCATGATTTCTTACCATGTTCTCTGTTTGGGCAACTTTATTTTCAAGATTAAATATTTTGTCTTCATTGTCTGAGGTTCATTCTTCCAAGTGGTCTTGTCTTTGGTGATGTTTTCCACTGAGTTTTTTTATTTTGTTTTTTGTTTCCTTCATTTCAAGGTTTTCTGTTTTTTTTTTTTTTTGTTTTTGTTTTGTTTTTGTTTTGGAGAATCTCTATCTCTTTGTTGAAATGATCTTTTGCTTCCTGTAATTGCTCTTTCAACAGCTTATTGGTATTATCATTCATTGCCTGCATTTGCTCTCTTATCTCATCCTTTGCTCCCAAATCATCTTAATCATGTATAATCTGAAGTCCTTTTCTGACATTTCTTTTACCATACTGTCACTGTATTCTATTAATATAGGATCTTGATTTGTTTGGATCATTTTCTTCCCTTGCTTTTTCATGTTGTTCATGTATCTTCCCCTCTAGCATTGCAGATATGGAGTATTGCAGTTCCTCCCTATAGGCTTATAGTGACACTGTAGGTTTCCAAAACCTTTTCTTTAAGGGGGAGATTAATATTAGCAGTGCCCAGTACAGACACACACTATGTAACCCTAAACCAAATAGCCCCTATGAGAATGTTAACAATATTGTCATAATAAACAGAATGAGTTCAATTATTATCTACAGTATAACAATAGATTTGCAATAAGGTCTTCAGTTTCTAATGGAGGACAAAAAGGATGGGGAGGGATGTAGGATGTAGCTGTTAATTGGATAAGAAAAGATATATAGATGTTCTAGATCGTAGAAAGAATAAAAGTGTAATCAAAAGAAGTTGGTTGTTAGCATGAGAAAAGGGAGAAAGAGACTCTGAGGAAATGGGTAAACAAAAGGAAAGTAGATCAAGAAAATTAAAGAAATAAAAACTTAAAATTTTTCAAAAAACAGAAAAAAATAAAAGACAAAAGAAGAAAAATTTACACTATAACAGTCATATACTAATCAAACCTCCCAGTCTTTTGTACCTGATGTATGAAAGGTACCTGACAATGAGCTTCCAGTCTCCAGCAGGCATCTCAGGATGAGATTTGCCCCACATAAAGATGGGAGTTATTTCTTCCAGGATAATACAAGATGGCTGCTCTGGCTTCCAAAGGTGTTGGCAAAAGGGGGGTTGTAACTGGGGGTGTGGGCATGGTTGGTTGGAGGTCCTGGAGGTGGGGATAGTTGGTGGTGCAGGGGTCCTGGAGGCAGGGTGTGGGTGGTCTGTTTGAGAGATCCTGGAGATGGGGGTGCAGTCAGGCTGGGGGGTCGTGGTGGCAAGATAAAGTCAGTCAATCTGGGGATCCTGGTGGTGGGGAGCAGTTGGTCTGTGGGTCCCAGAACCAGGGAGTGGTTGGTTGAGCTGAGGGATCCTGGATCCAGCCAGGAGTCCTACAGGTCCTGGTTGTTGTCTCAAAAAGGTGGCAGCCACATGTAACAAAAACTGCAGGTACTGTAATAGTGGACTTGCAGGCAACAACAGGCAGCTGGCAATCCACTGGCAGTCTGCAGTAGGTCTGCTAGCTGCTGTCAGATGATTTGCAGGTGAACCTTGGGTGGTGGGAGATGGGTAGGTGAAAGGCACCTGATGAACAGGCAAGAGACAGGCAAATGGCGGATGATAGGCACCAGTCAGTGAGCAATCTGCACTCAAAAAGTAGTCAATATGCTGGCAGACTGCAAGTGATAGCAGTAGACAAATGGGGTAAACAGCAGGGGATCGATAAGCAGCAAAAACTGCCTCACCGAGAAACAAATATACTCTGCTTGAAACCTGAGTTATGGAGTAACAAGGAATGCAGCCTCCCTCTAGTCTGCCATCTTGGATCTCCAGGAAATTTTAAATAGTAAATGTATCTGAGCTTGGAAGATAGTGTGTTACCTGAGAGACTTTACATAACAAGAGAATATTTATTTATCATGGTTTGTCCCCTCACACTCTCATAATTTGTCTCCCTAATCACCCAGAGGTCCCAAACTCCTATTTCTTTCTTTAATTTAGGATTCTATAAGCTTTAATAATTTGGCTTTTGCTTGAGTCTCATATTTTTATGGAACTCCTAAATGTTCATATGTAATCAAAATTGGTTTTCTTCTATTAATCCGTCTTAGGTCAATTTGTAACTTTCAAAACCCTAGTAAGGTAGAGGGAAAAACATTTTTCATTCCCCTCAATATGTATGTTTTAGTACTCAGTAGATACTAATTTTTAAGGAATTTGAAATACTGATTGAAATATCACAATTGAAAGCCATTCAGAAAATAAGAACAATATTTACATGTGTACAAATTCAGAGATACACAACATTTAAGGGTTCTTTTTGCACTTTACTCATTCTCATTATTAATGTAATTTGAGCACCTGTCATGTTATTTTTTTAAATACCTTGAAAAAATGAAAATTTGAAAGGGTCCTTAATATGCTAGAGTTCTATATGTTTCAAAATCATTTATAACCTCTGTAAGAATAAAATCTAATTTTTATTAGAACAAAGATGAGGAAATGTGTCGGAATGAAAAGAAAGTATCACAAATTGTATAATCCTATTCTACCATTGAAGATTCATCACTCTATGGCCCCTCAAAAGGAAAAGAAGTTTTCCCCAAAATAATCCAGGAATAATTCAGTGCAGCAAATACATTTGAAGACTAGGTCCCAGAGAAGATTGATGGTTTAGTTTCATTCTCCTTGACAACTCTGAGGTAAATGAAGTGTTTGACGTAAAGGAGGATTTGAACTGAAGTTAGAGAAAGGGAGGCATGGGAACAGAAGACACAGATAAGGCATGGGTTTAGCAGTGGGTGAAAGCAGAATTCAGTCAAGAGGAGGTTCCATCTAAAGAAGGTTCTAATGAGGTTTCTCTGGGCATGCCATTGAAAAAGGGGATAAAAGAATAAGATAATGAAACACATGGAATGCATCTGGCATAATTCATTTAGTAAGAAAGCCAATTCTTGATCTGGGAAAAGATGCATGCTCCTGAGATAAGTCTCATCTTACCTTAGTGATAAGCTCATTTTAAAGATCTGAGGATTTAGGACTGAGAGACATCTAGGAGGTAGGAAAGAATAATTACTGATTGTATCTCATGAATATATTTCACAAAATCATAAATGCTTCATTTTATTTTATACCTCCTGATAATGGAAACCCACCTCTTTTCAATGCAATTCATTTTTCTTTTAATTGTGTTTACTAAAGAGTATACATATGTAGATATGTAGTATACAAAAATGTAGATCTTTGTGGATAAGGAATTCGAGAGCTTTTGTAACTTTTTGTTATCCTTTAGTGTTTTGTCTATTTTGATAGTTTTTTAGTTGATCATTTTCTTGACAAGCATTATTTTCTTGAAGATTTTATTGCTACTAATTCAAAAGGATGCCTCATGAGAAAGAATATTTTTAGGTTTACAAAATATATTTGACCTTGAAATATGGAAAGGAATGTTCTGCACAAGTAAATAAACAGATTCATTCTGACACTGAAAATAGGAAAAAATGATATATGTAGGATATCAAGCTGTCATTTCTACCATTATTTTTGGCTGCCCTTTTGTTTTAACCAGAAACATTTTGGAAAATATTTTTTTAAAGCAGCAATCTTTGAGACATTTTCTTCATAACTATCAGAGACAAACCTGTATTCAGGTACTAAAGGTGAATACAGGGCAGAGCAAAGCTAAACTAAAAAGCAAAGTGTTTCATAAATACATTTTCATTATTTTAAAAAAATTGTAAAACTGGTTTAATTTTATCATTATTTTTCTTTTAAATAAACATTTTATTTAATTCAACCAATATTGGAATCTCATTTCATTATTGTCAAGTTTTTTTGCTTTAAATTAAAATATTCCCTCAAAATAGTAAACGTCCTATTTATTATCAAATATTTTAATATAATTTGAGGGAATAGGCCATTATAAAATGTTGTGTTCTCCAAACTTGTATAAGATTAAAAAATATTAACAATATTTTTAGTTTATATGACTAGTACTCCAGTTCATTTTTTAAAAACACAAATGTCTTTCTTAAAAAAAAATTGTAAAGTCTTTTTTGTTTTGAAGATTGTCTCTATTTATAATTAATATTAGGGATAGGAAGTTAAAACATCTTTTAAAGGAAATAGTATTGTTCAAACAATAAAGAAGTTGAATCTCAGTATCACAATGCTAAAATTCTTTCAAGCTCAAAGCTAAAAATCTGGATGTGAAATGAAATAATAAAATAAAAAGCATGTGTGATTCTATTATAGGAAAAAAAACTTTGGGAATAGTGAGAAGGATGGAAAAACATTAAGAAGAACAAGTTTGTATCAGCTAGCTGCTCTTGCACCATAAACCATCTTGGCTCTATAGCAATGTCACTTTAGTTATAATTGAAATATTGAAAAAACAAACCTGGTCAATAATATTAAAGTAGCATGTGATTACCAAGCACAGATTTCAGTGAGTTGGAAGATTGATGTACTACTATTTTACAAATCAAGCTTTCACTCTGTACTTCGGTAGTTTCTTTCATTTGGAGGTATCAGTAGGACTTCCAGTAAGATACTAGAAAAGTAGGAAAGCAAAAAGTATTTCATTAAGAGGACAGATTCTTCTTATAACTACACTGTAAATGATTATTTTGATCCATAAATTCACAGAGCCTCTAAATTGTAACCAGTAAAAGGATACTAGCTGAGGAAGATAAGAGAGTTGCAGCAAAATTACATGGAATTGTTAGATATATTGTACATTTTGCCTAATTGTGCAGGAATTTTCAAAAAGAACCCCATGGTGATTAAGAGCAATCATTAAACTGGTAGTTAAGGAAGAAAATATTTATATTTTATTCACTCAAAATTGTGTAAATTTAGAAAGAAAGTACTGAGATTTTTCTTAAAGAAATCGTAAGCAAATTGATATTGGGTGAATCATTCATAAATAACTTCACACATTTAAGAAGTGTTACATTTCACAACAAACTCTAACCAAAGATATAGCCAAAAATGTATCCTGTCACATCCACTAGTATTCTCTAATGTCAGTTTCCATTACAAATGAAAAGTCTATTAAGATTTTAAGGGAAGAAAATTTATCAATGTAAATATCAGATTTTACGTTTGCATGATATTTAGGTGAAAATTAAATACTTCAGAGGAGTTTTCACTGGCTTATTTATTTTAAAAATAGAGTTGATTTTTACTACAGAAGGTACTTATTGGAAAGGATATATATTAGTAATGAGCAAAAGATGCAGAAAATAAAATTGTAATGGCACAAAAGTGTTAGCAAGAACACAAGGTGTGTTGCATTAAAATACTTGCATTCCACCTATAATTCCAATGGCTCCGGAGGCTGAGGCAGGAGGATGGAGAGTTCAAAGCCAGCCTCAGGAACAGCGAGGCGCTAAGCAACTCAGTGAGACCCTGTCTCTAAATAAAATACAAAAAAGTGGTGGGGATGTGGCTCAGTGGTTGAGTGCCCCTGAGTTCAGTCCCTATTGCACCCCCCCAAAAAAACAAAGACGTACATGCAATTTCTCTGAGAAAATATGTTGGCTTTTTATTTATCAATAGTACTTGCTCAACAGTTTTTCTGTGCTAGGCACTGAGCATTGACACTTGGGTTAGATGAAGATGGTGCCTGTTCTTAGGAAGATTATAATCTAGAAGAAAGACTGCCAATAAGAGTAATTATAAAATGTATTTAAAGTAGTATGATAGATGAAATATCCAAGGCACATGATTAAATTATAGGGAAGGAATGAAGCCATGAAGAATTAATGGAAACCAGCATCAAAATTAAGTATCTAGGCCTGGTGCAGTGACGGACTGCGTGTTCAAAATCAGCCTCAGCAAAAGTGAGGCGCTAGGAAGCTCAGTGAGACCCTGTCTCTAAATAAAATACAAAATGGGGCTGGATATGTGACTCACAGTGGTTGAGTGCCCTAGGGTTCTATCCCAGTACCAAAATAAATGAATAAAAAATGATCTATTTGAAGGATTGCTAAGCAAATTATCCAGACGTGGTTAAGGATCACCTCGGTAGAGATAATGGTGTATGAAGAAGCTTTAAAATAAGAGAAGCATAGGGCATGCAAAAAATTGAAAAAAAATGATATTATTGGAAAATTAGTTAAATTAGGAGAGAAGAGAGTGGTAGTTTGCTGCCCTTGGCACCAGTGGCATCCTATTTGCCCACTGATCTTCTATTTTGCCTAACCACCATGGTCAGCTCTCCTTGGTCCTATACCTTGCTTCTAATCTTTCTGGTGAGCATTCAGTTCAAGCTTAAGTAAAATATTTAACAAAAATATTTGAGCTCCCCTGTGTATGGAGTTTTATGGTATTCTAGGCTGACAAATTGACACATATGTAGTCTTTTAGCAAATAGTTCAATTTCTTTTCACCCTCTTGCATGTTGGCTCTGCTCATGGTCCATTTCTCCTTAGAGTTTTCTGTCCCTTCTAGAAATTCAATTACTCTGTTGATTTATGATTTCTGTTCTCTGAGAGATGCAACAAAATTTTCAGTTTCAATGTGCATCCAATAACTTTTTTCACTATTACTCTGGGAGTAACATTTTTGCAGCTTTTTATATCCTAAATGGATGTAAGAAACTGAATATACATTTTTTTTCTTTTAAAATAATGTTAGTCTACTTGTTGTATAAGAAACAATCTGCAAGGGGAAATATTGAGAATCAGAGAGAGAAATTATTTGTATGATGCTTTAAAACAGGTAAGACATCATGATAGTCTAGATCTGAGTTATACAATCAGGAGTGGGAAAATGTGCATGAATTCAAGACAGATTTAGGGAAGAGAATTGATAGGGTTAAGTGATTAATTAGGGATACGATGGAAAGGGGAAAAAAAAGAAAGTATTCAGGAAAATTGAGGCCACTCGGTGTTTTTCTTGTTTCATCTTCTTGATTTTCATGTTTTATAATTTTCAAAGGTTTTCAAATTTTAAATAATATATCAAAAATCAAGGAATGATCTTAATTTGTCAGTTAAATAAAAAACATGGGCTTACATTGTCAAAGCAGGTGCAGAGTGACAGGTTTTTGTTTCTTAATTACATGAATACTTGTCCCAGATTCTTCTAGTTACTCTTTTCTAAAATAAAAGAATTCTACTTGTGCAGATAGTTTTCCATATTGTTTTCTTACTTCAAGAAGAAAAAAATTTGATGCCATGATCAATCTTGGAAACTCAAACAGTAATTTTGGCATATTTTTGTGAAGTTCAATCTCTTAGAAACTCAGCTTAGAAACAAACTGCCATTGCACATGGAAAATTTAGTTTTATTCTGTCAAAGAAAATCAGAGTCAGACATTAAAGTGGCAAATAAATTTTATTCAGAAACTATTTTAATAGGAGAAAAGAGACATCAGTATAGAACCGGATTCAATTCGTATATAGTATGGACAATTGGGGATTTACAGCCAAAGGGTTGAATGAAGATCATTGCATAGAAAATGAAGAGGAGCTATCCACAGTGAGGGAGAAAACTTGCTAAACAGACCTAACAGGATTCTTGCTGAAGGCAGACTAGGGGAAACTGATATCACCTAGCAAATGGTGGAAGATGAGGAATTTGAGGAGATAGCCAAAGTATTTGACTAGATACAAAGGTGAACATTCTAGCCAAATTAACTGGACCAGATTCTTGCAAGAAACAGATAATACAGGGATGAGTGTAGGAATCCAAAGGTCAAGGTGCAGTTGAGAAGAGGATTCAAAGGTGATTGCCTCGTTTGGTGGTGATCGTAAGGATATCTGATCAATTCAGAATGGCATACTTGACTTGTAATATTGACAGTTGTCTCATAAATTCTTCATAAAAGTTGTGAAAATTCTTAAGTTCTGCCCTTATGAATTTTACAGGACTAAGTTCAAAATAACACATTACTTAGAAGGCCTAGCATTAATTCCCCTTGAAATTTATTCAGAATAGTTCTACAAACTTATGAGCTAGAAAGAATTAATTACTATTAATTACTCTTTCAAGATAAAAAGATATAGTATCTGCATATTATCATGACTTTTAGATTTTATTTTTGACATGGCCATGTTTACTTTGGCTCCTCTCAAAGGATGGCACTGAGATTGAGGACCACCTTGGCAGTGCAAGCGGGTGTTCATAGACAGGCGGTCTCAGGTAGAAACCTTCAACCTGCTCAGAACATGTACCCCTAATGCAGAGCAGGTGTCACTGATGGACAAGTGGAAAGTCAAAGGAGAGATGAGAGGGACTGATTCCTTAAATGGTTTCAGGAAACAATCTAAATATTATCCCCAATTGGCTGCTTATTGTTCCTCTGAGACTTCTAAAGGAAACATGACCTCAAAAAATAAGAGGTAAAGGAAATATTTTTTAAATTTTTCTAGAACACGATTATAGTTATCCTCCTATTTCCCAGACCTGTCTCATCCTTGCTTGTCCTGAAGAATTTATTTTTGCCATGTTTCTCTTTGACTTTTTCTTGGCTTTTTGAGGGTGGAATGTTGGGGATAGAACCTCTAGAAGTGAAAGGCGGTCTCTGAATTGTTCTTAAACATCAGACATCATAATATAACTATTCCAAAAGCCACGATAATGAAATTTCCAGTTAACAATAGAAAAATAAGGAATGTTGGAGAAGAATAAATTAGACAGAAATTTGTTTTTTTTGAAATTTACATGTGGTGAGGAACAATTTAATGTTAGTATTAGAATAAGACAATTAGAACATGAATAAGGAGGCATAAATATTTCTTAGAAATTTGGCTTTTGTTTTCTCTGCATTTTGTGGTGTACTCACATAAAATGAGAATCAAACTAATTAAAGACTAAATGAGACTTCACTATATGAAAGTTGGATTTATTTTTTTAAAAAGGAAGAAAAGCCTAAAGCTATGAAAAAAAAAATACATTTCTTGTTTCTTTTACTTTTATGGGATTTTTAATCTCACTTAGCTGTCAATCATTCTCATTATTTTGGGCACATTCTTCAAGCAATTTAAATTGTTCCCACAGTGGCAGCCAAACCAAATAAACAGTCAAACACTGAAGAAAGTGTGATTTCACCTGGGACCTTAAACAATAGAGTGGCCCAGAAATTTTCTATTAAGTGAAAGGGGTAAGAAACCTCAATGGCAGCTTTAAACATAGAAGGAAAATATTCTTTGTAGTTTCTCCTAAATCTGCCCCATCAAAAACAAAAAAGAACAAAAATCTTAAAAACCCCAAATAACTCACAACAATAATAAAAATCTTGCTTTGCACAACACAAGAATTATATTTTAACATGTAAGATGTACATTGAAATGCAATGTAGCACATTTCCATATATTTGAAAGAGAGTGCAATTCACTTGATTAAAGAATGACTACGATCAGATTTCATTTAATCTTTTTAAAATTATGAAAAATATATGCTTAACTAAAATTTTTTGTAAGTTTCTTCTTTATGACATGTGAAGCACCATAAATCATTTTGCCAAGAAAAATATTTACAGTAATGGAACTTAATAGTTTAGGTTCTCCAGATTTTAAAAATCATATTTTCATTTCATATCTTTTGACATGCATATTAATATCTTTTCCTACTTACAAAAAAGCCAAATTAAGTGAAATTCAACCCAAGGTTTTAAGATTTCCTATTTCTGAGATATCTGTCTGCATATATATTTGTATAGATATATGTAGATACAGGTGGATATATATATAGTCAAATATAGTTAAATAAAATTTATTCTATCTTCTTGATAGGTAAGATGATTTAGAAGCTAATGCACATGTAGGTGAAGAGCTTATAAATAAATTTAACACTTTAAAAATTTTTATTAATATATTTAATTTAAATAATTTGTAGTTTTCTTTTCATTAGGATCAACCAATATTTTCAAACTTATTCATCTGTGTTCCCATTTGTTCATTTCTTCTTAAGATTTTCCCCAAATTATTTCTCAAAAGTACTTAAAGATGAGTAAATAACATATAAACAAATTAATCATATTTCAGACCTGAGCATAATTTACTCTTGTTGAGGGAATTAGTGACATTGGAAAACTAAAATTACAAAAATATTAAATGCTAGCCATATATTGAATATTTTTAAATGTGAGACACATGGCTTTTGCTCTGAATTTAATTAATTTTGTTTGTGTTCATGTTGAAAAGCAAAATAAGAATAGGTTAACTTTTATATATCTTAAACAATAAAATGTTTTGAAAGCAGCAAGAAATTAATATTTTGTGTATGTCACAATAATCAAAATAAATTAATCCCTTCTTTCTTGTTTTGTATTGACAATCTAATTTACTATTTAATGTTATATTGTTACTTTTACACATATTAACTTTTTGTTTCTGGGAATTGAACCCAGGGGTGGTTTATCACTAAACTACATCCCAATCCCTTTTCATTTTTTATTTTGTGACAGTCTCCATAAGTTGCTGAGGTTGGCCTTAACTTGTGATACTCCTGAGGCAGGGGACCAGAGTCTCCTGAGTTTCTGAGAATATAGATATTTGCCAACAGACCTGGCTTAAACATTACTTTAGTCTAGGGTTCTTATTTTAATTTTGGGTTTGAGGGAGAAATAATTAAATTATTTAAATAAGTATATCATTTTTCAGTTGTAAAAGTAACAAGTTCCTTATTGACAAAATAACAATACTGATGACTAAGACGAAGAATGTAATACAAAGCTGCTCCCCAGCCCTTTCCGTTGCATCACAACCTAACTTGTCAGTCTGAAAGCTGCTCTCCCCGCCCTTTCTGGTGCAGCCATTTTCCCCGACTCCCAACTACTGTCAGTCTGTGAACATCCTAGCTAGCTATTGGTTCATCAGTCAGCTTGCAAGTATCCTTCTCTGTTATTGGTCCCCTGTTAGCCCAGCAGGATTCTTAAAGATAGCTTCACCGCCATCTTCTCTTTCTTGCTTTTCTCTCCCCCTGACTTGCTTTCTTTCTCCTCCTTCTTTTCCATTCTCTCTAGCACATGCCTTTTCTCTTTCCTTTCTCTTTTCCTCTCATTTTCTCTCTTACCCCGCAGGGAGACACTCTGTTTGCTTAATAAACCCTCTTATGTGATTTCCCGTGTCCGTCGTGGTTTCCCTGGAATTCCTTACAAAGAAAAAGACTATTTATGATTTACCATTTATATTCTTACTAGGTAACTTTTTTTCTCATTTCTTTTCTTTCTTTTTTTTTTTTTTAATAGAGGAAAAGGAAAAATAAGTTTTATTGATTTGCTAGGAGAAACATTGGGTACTTGTATCCCAGAGCTGTGATTCTGCCCATCAGCAGGAACAGGGGACTTTTAAAGAGTGATTCAAAAGCTACATTCCATGTGTTCTCTTTTTGAGTTGTAATTCACTTGTTAATTTGGGAGATAGTTGTTTCTAATATCTTCTGGTTTCATCCCCAAAGTCTGGATTACTTTGTTGGTATGGTGGGTGTGTACTCAAAAACAGATAAATCTGCCTAAAATGGGGAAGAAAGGTGATCCTGTTTTTCCTGAGATTAGGGAGGAGGAAAGTTTAGGAAGGAACAAGGAGAGAGGAAGAGAAAGAAACATGTCCCCTAAAAAATAAATTGCAGTGGCAGAGCAACAAGGGCTAGGTTCAAAGCATAAAGTGAACCACTGTTACATTTTCCCATGGTCAATTTCTACATTTCATTTCTACGGAAAAAATGGATGAGGATAATCTCCAATCTGCTTCCTACTGAAAGAGGGTAAAGTTGGGGAAAGTAATCCAAAATCCTTTTTCTCTATCAGCTGGGGCATGGACAGTTAAGTCTATTCAGTGTCAGAGCAGTCCAGAGGCAGATGGCAGGTGATTGTTAACTTTTACATAACACTTAGACCACATGGATAGATATAGTTCTCAGATACATAGTTATATCTAGTCACGTATATTTATGATGTCAACTATTTTGTTATAACCTAAAATAGTGGTTGTTTCTCTAACCAGTTACGAAGTGATTTAAAATATTTTAACAGGTACAAACCCTAATTCCTTTAAGTTTTAGTTTCCCCAAGTAATAAAACCTAATAGACATAAGAAAATTGTCTTGATAGATAGGAACAGATCAATGTTTCAGATTTTGCTTTATATCAATACTTTAAAGTTAAAATAATTTTGACTATGCTAATTATAGCCAATTTAATGATTAACAACTTTTTGAAATTTACCTTCTGCAAACCTTCTGTGACTTACATAGATATTTACAACTTGTTTGCATCCTTAGTTTTGTCCTATCTTTCATTTTGGAATTTAGCACAAGAATGTTACTTTATCAGACAGAATACTTTTCTCATCCAAATATCATTTCTTTTACCTTCTAATTTTCTATACTAAAATATATTTTCATACCTATAACTTTCTTTTATCTTTCCAGTTTTGGACCCTTTCTTAAATTAATATTCTGAAATAATCCTTATAAATGTTATCTTTATACCTAGTTTACACAACAAATTTTGTCCCAGGAGAAGATTGGGCAATCCAGCTGATATAAAAACTGTTCATTAATTTTCTTTTTTCTCCCAGGTTGCTTTCAAGGGGTTGGAGCACAGGATATTTTTGAACCTGACTTGTCTCCCTTATCTGAATTGGGGTCACCAAGATTATCTCCAGGATAGACAACTCACAGAAGAACTCATAGGACTTAGCATTCAGTCATACTCAAGACTGGTCTCTTTTCTTTCTTTGTTATTTTCCCTCAAGAATATCCTTGAATATTCCTTGAATCCTGGAGCTCTCATGTCCTAGGCACGCACTCCACTTCTGAGCTACAGCCCCAGGTTTTTTATTTCATTTTGAGACAGGATCTTGCTGATTTGTCTAGGCTAGCCTTGAAACTGTAATCCTCCTGCCTTGGCTTCTAACTGGAGTGACATGTGTGTGCCACTGAATCCATCTCTAGACTGGTTTCTTACAGTGAAATATTCAAAACAATATCTGTGATGGAAGAAGGTGCATGGGGCAACGTCCAGGGAACCCAGTCCATGTAAGCTTACTACAGTCCTCTGCTACCAGTAACGCAGGACAAAGGATACATTTAGTTCTCTGTACAAGGACATATGATAGCCCATGTGAAGTGTTGCACTCAGGCAAATGCATAAAAGATCAATGCCTGACATTTTGATTGGAGTTTAGTTATGAAGGCATCCTTTGTCTAAAACACTCCTTTGTCTATAACACCCAAAATCTGTATTCCTAGAACAAAAGTAGGTGCTGAGGATAAACCATATTTTTATAGAAATTAGGTATATTGAACCACACCTGTCTGTTTATTGTGGTTAGAACCTTTCTGAAATTAAAGTTTCCAGGTATAAACTGAGAGTCCAATTTGGAAATAGGTCTTTTAGTCAGCTTTTTTGCTGCTGTGACTAAATGATCTGACCAGCACAATTGTAGTGGAGGAAAAGTTTATTTGAGGGCTCACAGATTCAGAGGTCTTAGTCCATAGAAGGCCGGTTCTATTCCTCAGGGCTCAAGGTAATGCTGGATATCATGTCGGAAGAGGGTGGTAGAGGGAAGCAGCTCACATCATGGTGATCAGGAAGCAGAGTGAGACTCTGTTTGACAGATATAAATAGATACCCAAAGCCATGCCCCAATTCCCACCTCCTCCAGTCACACCCTACCACTTCAGTTACACTCAGTTAATCCCTATTAGGGGATTAAATCACTGATTGGATTAAGACTTTCACAACAAAATCATTTCTCCTCTGAACTTTCTTGCACTGTCTCACACATGAGCTTGTGGGGGCATTTCCTATCCAAACCATAACAGTCTTTCAAAGAATAGCAATTAGACCCATTAGGTTAACTCTTTTCTGCAGTTTCACATTTCATTACTGATTGTTGTCTAACCATAAATTTTATTCATATAATTCAAATTCTTTACCAGTAGCTTTCACAAAATAAAATCATGTTTGAAAAAAAGAAAAATAGATATGTAAGCATCAGTTGCCACCAGTACTTATGGAATAGGCATACACAATTTTTGCCCAGGTGAGTATCCATGCACCTATTGTCATTCATTAATTACTCAGAATTTACCATAATTGAAGGAGAACGTACCACCCTCTTCCATATTAATACAAATAATTCATTTTTCTACAAAATCTATAGTGAGGAAATTTTAGGGGCTTAAGCAAACAAATTATACACTAAGGGAGAGCTATAGGATCTTTTAAATCTTGCATCCTTAATCTCATAAGATTTGACTTATTTTAAAATTTAAAAGTTAAGTATTTTAAATAATGGTTATGTTAATTTGAATATATTTGAAAGAAAAATAAAAACAATCTGTTAGGTTATATACCTAAAAATAAAACTTTATTAATTATAAAATTTAAGTATTTTCCCCCTGAATTAAGCCAACTGTCTCCCCATTTACTCATAATTGGGATTTTTTTTCCTTGAGGCCATTAAATTCTTTGGAATCTTTAATTTTTTTCAGGAAAGAAAATTCAGATAGTACAATCTTAGATATTATTATTTTATACAAGAAATTTGTAAGTCAGTCTAACTAACTGTGATCAATCTCCCTCAATACTATTATCAAAATGAATAAGCATCAAAATTCCATATCAAAGTATGTTTTCATTTTGAATGCAATAGTTGAGTTTGTTTACCTTAACTTTTAAAGGGTCAATTAGACAATTTGAGATGTAGAATAGGTTCAGTAAAAAGCACAAGGTTGCCCTTTATTCAGAACTTATTTAAAAAAATTGGAAATATTGTCATTTACCAAGGAGAGAAAAGAAAGCAAATGACAGATATAATGATGAAGTCTACATAATAGCTATGATTATAATGGAAATCAATGAGCACTAATTTATTATGTATCATATTATGAGGACAGGGAGCATTCTGCAATGGAAAGGCAATAAATTAGAAGTAGATATTAACATTTTTAATGCACAGTGTGAGATAGCCAAACAGTGATTGAAAGGGAAAAACAATTAATACTCAAATCTTGTTAAATATTTAATACTAAAAATCCTTGGAACACTTGAAAGGAATTTCTTTTTCAGTTAATTGTTTGCATATAATCAGATAGAGGTATAATAAAGAATGTTTGCTTGGCATTTAGAAGGCCACTGTAAGTTGATAGTCTAAATGAAGACTTTTATATTTGGAGAACATTATTTTAAATTAATTCAAGGAAGAGTTCACAGGGTGTGCTTTTTTGACAATCATGAAAGAATTCTAATGCACCTGCTTAGGAACATTTTCCTCTTATATAAAGGTGTCTGGTATTTTGGGTTAGTGTGTGGTAAGTAATTTGCATGAATCCATAATGTAGCTGTCAGATTCTTTTTTAATTCTCATTGCATTATAATGCTAATAGAGTGAAAGAATTTTAAAAATTGTTTTAGACTCAGCATTAATATATTTGATATCTATATACTCCCTGTGATAAAGATAGCATCAAATTTTCTGTGGTAATGCTTTCCTAATCTTAGCTTCCGGGCATTAGTGCTATGCAGTATTCTCATAGAAACATAATGTGAAATTTAGATGTTTTGTAGTACATTAGTGATTCTCCTTTCATGTGAATGAGTGAGAGCAGATTGTAGATAAGTAGTTGAATTAATATTTGAAAACTTACAGGCATCATTTGCCAATCATTTTCTCTGCTCTTTTCATCTTAAAGTCTTCTATGAAACTGCTCTTCAAGTAAAACCAAGACATGGAAATACTGACACAAAATAGATTATCTTATCAAATCTCTAAACTATTTATAATTTCCAATGTATTAAAAAATCTTTCAAATAAGAAAATGTGAATTTATAAGGGTCATTTTGCCTGCTTCTCACTTTTAGGAAATATCAGTCTGCATGAACAGAAGTTTTACATATTCAAATATAAAACTGATTCACATTCAAAGTGATAGTAAAATAATTCTTTCAAAATTCAGGATTAATATAAAACAAACAAAACCCAAAATACAAATCAATAAAATATAAACTTTATTAGAGTTGTTATTTAATCACACATCCCCAATCGGTATCCTCAGGTGGATAGATTTAGAGCTAATAAACGTATTATATGTAAACATATGAAAGAGTGTCTAATTGTAAATAGTTTTATTTTCCCTTCTTAAAATACAACTTCATTTACAAAAGAAGTACAAGCTGTTTCTATAAATGTAAGTCAGACTGTCATAAGTAGAAGTAAAACTATTAATGAATTCTATTTAATTCTAGGAAAAATGTGAGACAGCTCTATTCAGGTGCAATTCTTATGTGTGTGATACAGGGGATTAAACCTCATGCATGCCACATAAGTGCTGTATCACTGAGCCATATCCCCAGCTCCAAAAGCAATGTTTCAGAGAGTATCTGAAAAGCCACTTTCCTCCCATTGTGTCTTGGTCTGTGGGGCCTAATGCAGGAGCTTGATTCCAAACAATAGGCTCTCATAAACTTTATTTTACAAAACAAAGGCCCTAAAACAGTAAGATACCATTGGAAAATAAAGTGTATTCTCAGATTATCCCTGTCCCTTTGACTTTGTCTTTGTAACTGTCTCACACACCAATGTATGCATGTGCACACATACACATGCATACAAACACACAAATAACAAAAACGAATTTTAAAATTCCCAACTGCTCAAAAACAAAAACAACGTTCAAGGCGTGTCTATGTATACATGTATACAGGGATTGATATGATCTCTAGATATATTCCTACATAAACATAGACTGTGGTATTTGTTATTTGTCTTCTGTTATTAAAAAGTATTTCTTTTCTTTTGAGATCAAATGTACATACAGTGGTATTCACAGGTCTTAAGTGTCAAATTGATATTGCCATTTATCGGTAACATCTGCTTCCTCAGATGTTGAAGTATAACATCAGAGAAGCACACCAAAACAAGCATATATTAAGTAGATTTTATTTAAAAGTAGTAACACAGACTTCTCCAGGAGGGGGCCATGGCTGATGTTCTAGAATCCCAAGAAATGGGTGCGCCCTGCAAATTTTATAGATTAGGGTCTCATTTGTTCTATTTTCTTCCCCCTTATCTCTCTCCTTCCTGCCTACATGACTGGGCACAGGAGTTGCCAGGTGCCCTGGCAAAAAAGGTGAGAAGCAGATGGCAGGGGGAAGGGCTGCAGGGAGGATCAGGCAAGTAGGGACCCAGAGGGCATTGATTAGCAATTCCCTGACTACAGTTATTTTGCGGGGAGGGGTAGTTAGGGAGGTAACCTTGGTGATCAGAAGGGCACTGGAGACACATTTCAATCTCTCAGGGGCAGTCTCCAACTTCCCAGACTCAGACGGCCTCCATTTCTTGATTTGACCAGATTCCCTGTTCTATGCTAACTCCCTGTCCTCAGTTCTGGCTTCAAAATTGGATATAAATTTTAAAAAATATATTCATCCTTGTAATTGATATTCTAATTGTAATATAATATAAAGCTGCTCCCCTGCCTTTCTGCTGCAGTCATTTCCCTGCCTCCCAACTTGTCAGTCTGAACATTCTAGTTAGCTATTGGTTCATCAGTCAGCTTGCAAGTATCCTTCTCCGTTTATTGATCCCATTAGCCTGCGGAATTCGACTGCTTAAGAATATCTCCCCCGCCATCTTCTCTCTTCTCCTCACATTCATGCTTTTCTCTCCTACTCACTTTCTTTCTCTCTCCTCCTTTCTTTTCACACTTTCTCTTGCACATGCTCTCTCTCTCTTCCTCTTATTTTCCCTCTTACCCTGCAGGGAGACACTCTGTTTGCTTAATAAACCCTTTTATGTGAGTTTTCATGTCCAGAGTGGTTTCTGGGTTCTTACACTAATCAAGACATAGAACATTTCCTTCAAACCAGGAATTCTCACATTTTCAGGTTAATTTACCTCCCTCCATCACTGTATGTTAGTTTTTTCTGTTCTGAACTTTCACTATTGTTTTTGTCTTTGAAATTCAAGATAGTGATACCTGTATCAGATACTGAATCCATAAATTCCTATGTATCATTTTCCTTTTTTACTATCTCTTTCTCTCAATGACTCCACTTTTTTTTGTTTGTTTGTGTTAGTAACTTTGTGTTTCATATCTAGTAGAACTATTCTACTCTTCACTTGTATATTTCCATTTTTTCCTAGCCATTTGTTTTAATGCTTACTCTAAAATTAGCATGTATCATTTAACACTTGCAGAAATTTTTATTGGTATACGATTAAATGTAAAGATTAAATTTTATGTTATTTATTTTGCTATTGAAGAACAGGATATATTTCTTCACTGATCTTGATTGTTTTTCAAGGCAATATTTTTTAATGTTCTTCTCTCACATTTTATGTGAGCATATTATTTTTCATCACAGTTTTGGTCTTTCTAAGTCCTGTTTTATGATGAATGTTTACTTAAAATTTCAAGAAAATAAGGCAATACATGACCCTGTTAGGTAATCACAGACTTTTTCCCCTCCCACTATTCCCCTCATCCTTAATCTACCAAGAACTCTTCTGATTGAAGCTTTTTCTGTGGACTTGCTGACAAATGAGAAAATAGAAAAGGTGAAGTGATTTTGAGATAGTTTGAGCTCTAACAGAGAAGGAGAGGAAGACATTTATCCCCTTCTGGGACCTAGGCAAGGATCTGGGCACATAGGCAGACAATGATAAGAATGCAAAGATTCTTGAAGAAAACTTGTTCTATGAACAAGACACTTGCAAGGACTGACCCTGGATCATGAGTAACTTAGGTGACGATCTCTTGATACCTTGCTCAGGTGACAGGAAACAAACTAATCTTTTCCTGGTACCTGTAAAAAAACCTGGGAAACTTGCTTGACCTTTCACTACACACTCATCAGGACAGACTGTATGGTACTGATATTGCTGCCATGTAAGCCATCACAACTGTTGGCCTGGTACCTGTAAGAACCCAGAAACCACTCCGGACAAGGGAACTCACATAAGAGAGTTTATTAAGCAAACAGGCAGAGTGTCTCCCTGCAGGGTAAGAGAGAAAATTAGAGGAAAAGAGAGAGGGAGAACATGTGTGCAAGAGAGAGAGAGAGAGTGAAAGCCAGGAGGAGAGAGCATGAAAGAGAGGAGGAAAGAGAGAGAAAATGGCGGGGAAGCTATTCTTAAGCAGTCGAATTTCTCAGGCTAACAGGGGACCAATAACAGAGAAGGATACTTGCAAGTCGACTGATGAACCAATAGCTAGCTAGGATGTTCACAGACTGATAAGCTATGACTGCAGCATAAAGGGTGGGGGAGCAGCTTTATATTATATTATAGTACCTCTAAGTTAAACTGAATGATTAATAAGCAGAAAACACCCACAACTCTAATTCACTAATTTTATAGCAGTCTTACAGGAAAGGGAGAGAGAGAAAGAAAAAACAAAATATGAATAAGAATTATCAGAATTCTATAAGATGTGGAATTCAATAAAATAACATATACAGACAGCAACTAATAAGAACAGGAACAAAAATGAATCAATTCACATGAAATATATTGATTATAGAATAACAACCTTTTTCTCTAATGTAAATTTTGACATTTCAATTTAAAAATTCTTTAAATAAAATGTAAATGATATTATTACTGTGATTTGAATATATGATCTGAAGGTCCTCCATGAGAGAAAACAGGACAGAATTATAAGATACAGAAAAACAATTTTTTTTAAGTAACTGGCTACAACAAAGAAAGAAATAAGAATAATTTGGCTTAGAATAATTATTAAAATATAATAAAACAAAAATTTAACACATAAGAGAGACTACATTGAAAAATCTGCAATAAGTTTTAGACAAGATTTATTTAAAAAGCAATACCAAATCATATCCTGAAATAGTATTAGCCTTTAGGAATAGAGAACATCCTAGCTTCTGGAACAAAAGATATGATTTGAAAGGGAGAAGAAAGGAATTACAATAGTATTGAAAGTTTTATTTGCACCACATTTGTAACACATATGGATCATTGAGAAGAAGTAACGATCAAATACCAGCCAAGATGATATTCGACTATTGAGGCTAAAGGTATATATTTGCAGATAGAGATTCAGAGAATGTATCATAAAAATATCCAATACAAGTAAAATTCTTATAAAAATAGTTTATCCAAACAGAAAGTGAACACATGCCACAATATGGGCAAATAAATGAGTGGTAGAAAAAAATATGTGCCCTTGTGAATTTCCATATTCAAAGTGGAGCTATGATTTTAAGTAAAGTTACTATAATTATTAATTTTTTTATTAAATTTAGGAAGAATCAATGAAGAAATGGAGCACCTTGGTTTTTTACATATTTGTATGTAGTTTTCATATAATAATAGAAAAGTAAGTTTTGAGTCTCCTTAGGAGGGAGTAGGTCAATCTGGTCCTACTTGTATAGATTTTGCATTGCACAAGGTCATTGATGTACAGAGCCATCCATGATATCTTACAAATCATGGACATGCATTGTAACTTGTCAACAGATGTAATTGAAGATATTTGTTCTAACAAAATCTCTACATTTGTAATTGTACATTTGATGTAGTAATAGAGTCATAGGAAACAGAACCATTTTTCTATCAAAAGAAAATGATCAAGTGGTCTAGCAGTGGAATTCCTACTTTAGTGCTTGTCTTGGTCCATTCAGTTTATTATAAGAAATACCACAGAATGGGTATGAAAAAAAGGAATTATTTCTCAGAACTCTGGAGCTGGGAAGTCCAAGATCAATACTACACCATATGCAATGTCTGGGGAAGGCCAGGTTCTTGGTTTATAGACTTTTCACTATGTGCTTATATGGCAAATAGGTAAGGGGGCATTTTGAAGTTGAGTCTCTTTTAAAAAGGACAAACACCATTCATAAATCTGCTTTTATGAACTAACTACTTCCCAAATTCCCCCACCTTCTAATCGCGTTACATTGGGGGTTAGGAGTTTAACATAAAATTTGGGTGGGATACAAAATTCAGGTTCTTCTTCCATGCAAAATACACTTATTTCATCCTAACAGCCCCCAAAGTCACAACTTGTTCTAGCATCAGCTTTAACATTCAAAGTCTCCTCAGTGGTAGCATACATGCTTAATCTGCACAAAACCTTGGACTTTCTCTAGCATCAAAGTAAATAAAGCCCCAAATCTCATTTAAATCAGAAATGGGTGGAACTCAAGGTGTGATTCATCATGAGGTGAATTCCTCTTCAACTGGGACTTGTCTCTGTAACCCAGGAAGTTAAGTTTTTCCAATATATTATGGTGGTACAGGCATAGAATGGACATTTCCATTCCTAAAAGAAGAAATAAGAAAGAAGAAGGGAGTGACAAGTGCCAGGTAAATCCAAAACCTAATGGGTTAAATAATGTTAATCTTAGAGCTCAAGAATTACACTCTTTGACGCTATGTTCTGCCCTCCAATCCTACTGTGGTAAAAGTACTGTCTCTATCACATTACTTGGTAGGGTCTCATCCCCAGGACTCTGGGCAGCCTTGCCAACACAACTTTGGGCAGAGCCATCTGGCCTATTGAAAGCAAGGTGTTGAACTCCTTTTTGAAACCAAAGAAGTAGCTCTGATGATCTCTGTATCACCTTCAGCTTGATACTTCCCTTGAAGAGAAGCATAGGTCATATTTGAAGTTGAAAAGAAATACAGTTCCATCCTGTGACATCCATCAAGTCTGAGAGCCTTCCTTCGTTCCTTCATATTGCCTTTGTTTTTGGTTTGAACAGGCAATGTTCCTGCTAGATGACTTATTAGGTCTGTATTTAACATCCTTACTAATCTCTGTATTTAATGTGTAGGACCCCCCCAAAAGGAAGACCCTTACTCGAGTCTCAGGATGGCGCGCTCCAGGAAACAGGAGAGACCGGCTTGATGCAAAAGCACGAGGCACTTTAAAAACGGAGCTCCGGGCCAACACGTATCTCACGCAGGAGATAGAGGAGTTGACCACGAGGCTCAGAAATCAGGGGTTTATATAGGAAAAGTTAGGGAGTTTGGCGCGGGTACACATAATTGGCTGATTCAAACATAAGCGGGCACATGCCTACATTGATTACATCAGCAAGTAGTACGTGCAAATTGACATTCCAGCAATGTTGTAGGGCAGTTTATTTTGGTTAGCAGGTGGTCAACTTGACCTTAAAGAAAAGGGAAGAAGGGGGAAAGTGGGTGACACCAGATGGTCCACGGCCTTGTGGAGATTGTTTATCCTCCATGGCCAGTTAGTTTTTGATGATTTGGCAGTCTTATTTTAGGCTTGTTTAGGTATGTTCAGGCCTCAGGCCTGTCCCTCTTTGTTTCTTTTTTTAAGTTCATTTGCTAGACTACAGATTCTGTGCTTTAATTATGGGCACTTAAATTTTAACTCCTTCAAATGGACTCTTGACCACACCCTTAAGTGTATGCTGAGATGTGAGTGGTGATTTGCCACAATTCTTGAAACTTCTTTTTTGACTCTCGTTTCTTACAAAATTTCATAATCAATAAACTCCTTGAATTAAATGCATTCCCACCTGAAAATGTCTACAGAGATATGACCTTTGTCAGGCTGATAATTGATTGATATAATAGTGTTGAAAATCTTAATATACTTCTTTGCATTTTTATTTATTAATGATTTTATTGCTAATATTATTATGTATCTTATTGTTTGGAGCCTAGAATGATATTTTGTGATTTCATATATAATACAATCTCCAACACAGACCTGAATGATAGACATTATTGTCATATTTTTAGGAATGAGAAACTATGTGTAAAATATTAAATATATTTTCAAAACAACTTTAAGGTATGAGTCAGGATTTTAGTCTGCAATCTCTTATGTTTAAAATTTCTTACCTTTTAAAGATAAATAATGCTTCTTACAAATAGCTTCACCTACAAAACAGATTTTCTTTTCACTTTGGTTTTCTTAAATGTCATTGTGATCATTCTTACTTTAGATCATTTTCCAAAGTAATATTGTTTATATAAACTTGTATTACTATTACATTTATTTCAAATTATCTTACATTACTTCAATGTAGCCTAATCAAGTCATTCATTTTTTAGTATAACAGCTGTGGTGAAACTTCCACTAACTGAATCAGACAATTAACACCTCTTTAATCAAACATATTGTGAATTGAGATATGGTGACAAGAAGATATGGTGGCAAACTAATTAACAGAATGAATTGACTCTTATTCAATAAATATTTAAGATAAAATAAAATGTAGCCTTGAAGAAACTGAAATGACTTGATGTTCACTAAAATGATATACTGAATGTGTATTAGTAGGTTGGAGGGAGGACTTATTTGAATACCTAATATAAGCTAAGTATCTCTACTTTTGAAAGTCACAAGGCAGGATGACTTTATTTATTTATTTTTTTAATGATACAGGATCTACTATGTCACCCAAGTTTGCATTGAACTCCTGAGCTCAAGTGATCCTCCTGCCTTTGCCTCCTGAATAGCTGATATTACAGGTGTGTACTATTATGCCCAGCTAGAAGATGACTCATTAAAGTTCATCAGTGGAACTTGTTAAAGCTTTTTTAAAGATATGTGCTATGGTTTGAATATAAGGTGACCTCCAAAATCTCCTGTGTTAATGCAGGAATATTCTGAAATGCAATGATTAGATTATGATAGATGTGACTTAGTAGCCCATCCTTGTTTGAATGGACTAACTGAATGGTAACTATAGGCAGGTGGAACATGGATAGAGACAATGGATCAATGGAGTGGTGGGGGTGCAGTTCATCCTTTCTTCAGCCCCTTTCCTTCTTTCTCTGCTTCCTGAATGCCATGAGGTGAACAGTTTTTCTCACTGCTGCTGTCTGCCTCACCTTGGGTCCAGAGCACTGGATTTGAATGACCATAGACGAAACCTCTGAAACCATGAGGCAAAATAAATATTTGCCCCTAAGTTGTTGTTGAGTATTTTGGTCACAGTGACGAAAAACTGACTAATACCAGAATTGGTACTGTTAGTGGGGTCATTGCTGGGACTAACCTGACAAAATGGATCAGAAGACTTTGGAAATGTTTTGTAGGAGGAGTTTGGAAAAGTTTGGAGATGGAGGCTGGAGAAGCCTTAAAGTTTTGTAAGCAGAGATTAATAGATGATTCAAGTGTGTGCTCAGAAGATGAGAATTCTGATAAAAATGAAGATAGTAAAGATTGCTCATGAGGTTTCTGAGGAAATTAAGGACTTTGTTGGGAATTGGACTAGAGACCATTCATGTTACATTCTTGCAAAGTATTTGTCCACATTTTGCCCATGTTCTGACACATCATCAGAGGTTGAGTTTAAAAGTGATTGACAAATTAATCTGACATAGGAAATTTCAAGAGAGCACAACATTCAGACTGCGGCATGGATTTTGCTGGTAGATTTTAGCCAGGTTTACTGTGAGAATCAAAAGCAGAAAACAGAGCTAAAGAATTTTAAAAACTTATAGTTCAGTCAGAAAAGTGCATGTAAAACTGGGGCCAAGAAAGTTATGGCGGTTGAAGAGATTATAGATAGTAAAGAGATTCTAAGTACTTCAAACAGAGACCTCAAATCTAGGTGGTTTGAGGGCATCTCAGGAACTTAAAAGATAACACCAATTGCAAGTTTAAGAGATCAGAAGGTGAAATTCCTTTGAGGTGAGATCATGGAATACCCTGCTCACAAAGGGGGACCTAGAAAGTTGTTTCACCATATTGAGACACACAGGCACTCAGAGATCTGTGAAACCCTGATCACAGGGGACCCAGTTACTGACCAAACTGTTGTCATTCATGTGGTGATGTTCTTTCAGAAATGAACAATGTTGGAATCAATGGGTCATGGAGTCTTCCACTGAGATTTCAAAGGAAGACCTTGGGAAACCAAGCAAAGTGTAGCAGGGTTGGAATCTCTGTGGGCTTCCCCTGAGAGGGCAAGGCATGAAGTTGTGAAGGGTAAGCCAAACCTGAAGTAGAGACCCTAGGGATTAAGAGATGCCAGTAACATGGACTGTCTGGTGGCAAAAGCTGCTGGCTGCATGGAGACCAAGCCTAAAACAGATACCATGTGGGCTGCAATTGGCCATACAAAAAGGGTGGAACTGCTTGAGCCATTTGGAGATTTCATTTCAGCACCATGTGCTCTGGATGCCAAACATGGAGTCTCAGGAACTAATATTTACCTGGCTGGGTTTTGGTCTCATTTTTGTCCTATCTCTTCTATCTATGCCCCTGTTCTTCCCTTTTCAGAATGGAAATATTTTCTCTGTGCCACTATATATTGGATAAATGTACCTTGTTTTTTGATATTTTAAGTGCTCACAGAGAAAAGTTTACCTTGAGTCTCAGAGACTTTGGACTTGGACTTGGACTTTTGGACAATGCTGGAACTGTTAAGATAATGAGGATCTTGGAGATGGACTAAATGCAATTTTCACTGTGAGATTATCATGAGCTTTTGGGAATGTTGTGATTTGGATATGAGTTTTCCCCTGAAGCTCCTGCATTAATGCAGAAATATTCAGAGGTATAATGATTAGATATGAGAGTTGTGACCCAGTCAGTCAGTCTTAGTTTAAAATGACTATCTGGGTGGTAACTGTGGGTATTCAGGGGAGGAGATGTATTAGTGGGGACATAATCTAGAAGTGTTCATCATTACCGAGGCCCCTTCCACCTCTCTCTCTCTTCTTCTAGCCACCAGGAGGTGAGTAGCTTTCTCCTGTAATGACCCTTTCACCATATTGTGCTGCTTCATCTTGGGCCCAAAGCAATGCAGTCAGCCAACCATGGACTGAGTCTCTGCAACCATGAGTCAAGATAAACTCTTTCCCCTATAAGTTGTTCTTGTTGGGTATGTCGGTCATATCAACAAAAAGCTATCTTACACAATATATTAAAAACTTCAAAATTTTATTAGTCAGGAGTCTTTTCATGGCAAGTGACAAAAACACAACTCAAAATAACTTTGACCAAAGAAAAAAGTACCAATAGAAAAATTAATTTTCTTCTCTGCTTGGGAAGTCTAACTCATATTATCTTTAGCCAGAGTTAAGCACAATAACTCGCCCAGTGTTTCTAGGGTATTAACTCTTACATAGTTTGATTTTGCTTCCCATTGTTGCTGATTTCATTTTTTAGTTTCTTTTTATGATAACAAAGATGTTTGCTGACTCATCAGAGTTACTTCTCTATTCCATTAATCTCCATTCTCTAATCTTCCATAACATCCACAGTGGCATGTCCACTTATCAGTCCTGAGAAGGACACAGAATAGTTGCAAGTGATTTTAGATAAATATTTATATATCAATTCCTATATCTGAGGTACTCTTTGAAGTATGACAAACGTTGACTTATCCATTTTTATAACAATTTGAAGAAAGATGCAGGATTATTATCTTCCTTTCAGCCATGAGAACATTGAGACCAGAGAAGTTAAAGTGACACATCTAACAAGCGGCAGAGCTAGGATTAGAACACAGCAGTCTGAACCCAACACGAATGCCATACTGATTCTTCAGTATACTACAACAATGTGACCATTATAACTATTATAACATTATAACTAAGTCACCTGAAACTGTACGTTGGTACTGTAATTAGAGAAAAACGTGTAGAAGCATCTCCTCATAGGAATAGAAATTCTGATCCGAACAGAAGAAAAAAAAAAAAAAATCAGTGATACTCATTTAAGCAAGAGTGATATTTAAGGAAAATTAAAGAGTATATATATATATATATATTGATACAAGTATAGAGTATATATATATATATACACATCTATATATAAATACATTAACACATTACATATATTTTCATTTGGGAATTATATGGCATTTTGTCATATTTGATGAAGGCTAAGTATTGAAAGTTAACATCAAATATACAGTTTATGGTATGCTCCTGAAATTGTAGTTAAAGATAGCCAAGCTAAGGTTCTATGTATATATACTAATAAGTAAAAATAACAGTGATGTGCTAGGTATGGTGGTGTATGCCTATAATCTCAGCAACCCAGGATGCCGATGTGGGAGAATCACAAGGTCAAGGCCAGCTTCAATAACTTAGCAAGGCCCTAAGCAACTTAGCAAGACCCTGTCTCAAAATTACAAAAAACAAAAACAAAACAAATAATTGTGATGTTAGGTAAACTGTGAACTTAACTCCCAGAAGAATCATTCTTCCTCATGTTGTTCTTTCCTTCATTCCATCATGTTTTAGTCACTTTTTTTGCTGCTGTGATTAAATGATTAGACAGGCACAATTATAGAGAAGGAAAGGTTTATTTGAGGGCTCATAGTTTCAGAGGTCTTAGTCCACAGAAAGCTGGCTCCATTCCTTGAGGCTCGAGGTGAGGCAGAACACTGTGGTGGAAGAGCATGGCAGAGGGAAGAAGCTGGCATCGTCAGGAAGCAGAGGACTCCACTTTCCATATACAAAATATGTAACCCAGGGCCACACCCCAGTTCCCACCTCCTCTAGCCACACACTACCACTTCAACTAGTCCCATCAGGGGTTTATTCACTCATTAGGTTAAGACTCTGAGAACCCAATCTTTTCTCCTCTGAAACTTTCTGCATTTTCTCACATGTGAGCTCACATCCAAACCATAACACATCATAAATCTCATCATCTGTGAGTTTCTTCTTGAACCAGTAATCTTCTAGAAAAGAATATTCACCAATGAGACATCAGACAGCTTACTACTGTTCTGATGAAATCTCCTCTGAACCATTCTACATAAGATGACTTATTTAACATAAGTTGACTTACTATAATTCTATTATTTTTCTTGTATTAATAAAAATAGGCTGCCACAGTTAAATCCATGTGCATTTTGAAAATTTCATTAACTTGAATGTCTCTTTTTAAATTCTATCTAAAATATTTTCTTTCCTTTTCCTGTTTAATCAGCTCCTTGTACCCCTTTATAGTGATGAAAGTGAATGACCTTATCTCCTCCCACTTCTTCTGTAAGTGAAGGTACTGATTATCTGCCTTCTGGAGCCTCTGCCTTGACTCTGCACACAACCACGTGCACAGTCAATGTGGGCATGTCCTCAAGGAGTGCTCTTTGTCCTTTCAATTAACCTCCCTTTCCTGTCTTCAGCACACAGGGATTCAATGTTGTGGGGAGTAAATGAGGGATGTATTTCACCCCATTGAAAACTGCTGCTGGATAGATAGCACATGCTAAAGATGATAATTAAATCTATCTTACCTTAGGGTCCTCAATAATTAGTCAAGTCAAATTTCATACTATCTCTAGTCATACCATAGAACCCTTTCAGTAAAGCTCATTTGAAATGACTTCTTTTCCTTACATTTATAAGAGACCTGGCTAGAAGAGTTGGAGTATTTGTAATTACTTTGTTATCTTATTCCAGACTGCCAGGCATTCCATAATTACCACTGATTTTCCTCTTAAAGTGCTCCCATATTCTTAATGACTTTTACAAACTGAACTAAATATAGTAGTTAGTAAACTTACAGGTTGCTGAAGGACTTTTGCTGCCCTGCTCCAGGGCCTTTGTGTATGAAATCCTAAATTACTTCTGCGCCTTTGGATCACTATATCCTATTTCAAGTGCATTTTGACATTTCAGATATTTCCTTAGTTCTCCCTGACATTTCAAAAACAACTGGCCATTGATTTTTTTCATTAGTTATGTCCCCTATGCCCATGTGACAGTCAACACCTGATCCAGAGAACCCTATATTAAAATATAACAGCTGACAAGCTGCAAGGGCAGGTCTGGACCAACCGACCTTCTTTCATTCTCTTCCATGATGCAGTAAACATTATCTTGCCATAAAGCCAAGAAGCTTCTGGTATCATGACACCTACTGAGAATGCAGAGTTTGAAACTGCTGTCATGGTGAACAGAAGTACATATTCTGCTGACTAGAGACCTATTCACTAATAATAGCTTAACTGAGGGTAATGTCAGGTCTTCATGAAGTATAATGAGTATTTATTATGCTGCTTGTAACTAAAGGCACTTGTTATTATCATTGATGTGAAGATCATCTCTAAAAAGCAATCAAAGCAATGAAATAAGAGCTTATGTGGAACAATAAGCAGCCAATTCAGATCTTAGAAGCCTACTATTAAGACAGTAATTTAATATTTATGCAGAATATTAAAATTATATTTCCTATGTATGATATGACTCTAGAGAGGCAATATTACTTTATATCAGATGCAGAGCTCAGGGATTCTACAATTTTAAATGTATTTTAAAATTATAAATAACTTCTCATAAGTTTTTAAAATAGAGATATTAATCTCTAGCCTATTGATGAACACAATATGTCTGAAAGGAACAGAGTAAGAAGTGTTTCCTTTTAATATCATTCTGGCATTGTTACAAGGAAAGATTTTTGAGCTGATCCATTTCCTGATTAAGACATTTGTTCTCATGAAATGAAAGTTTTCCACTTGTAAACAAGTTCAGCTTTTGATGAGTTAGATACCTATGTTAGCCAATTAATTTATTTTTACATGCTAGAAGATGGAGAAGGGATAGGCAAGCAAACAGAGATTTTAAAATTACTTAATGAGTCCTGAAAGAACCAGGACTAAGAAGGAGAAATACCACACTCATTAGGCTTCACAAATGGCAGGAACATGGCAAGTCCTGGCCGATATGTGGACTGCAGCCAACATGTTGTCTATTCTGTGGAAACTTCTACCTCAAGTAAACTACTTAAACTAATGTATTTTCCTCAGGTTTAATTTCTTCAGTTGTAAAATACAAAAATAATACTTGACTTACAGAGTTGTTAGGCTTAGATAGGTTACTATATAAGAAAGTTCCTATAAGATAATTGAGTATATGTATATGTATACATATACGTATATACACACACACACATGTATATATACATGTATATATATAGATGTAATTTTAAACATTTCAATATTTTCAAGTGTCCAAATGTTTTCTGCAGTAATATGTTTCAATTTTGAGCAGAAAGAAATTCAGCAGAAATGGTTTATACATATATGCAGGTTAAACTATATCTTTTAACTTTCTGGAATATTCCTTAATTCTTCTTCAGGAAGTTAATGTTTTCTGTAATTGGTTGAATTTTCTTTCTAAATTTTCATTTTCATGCTTCATTCTTTGAGGACCCTACATGAATATACTATGAAATTTTTAAAATTTTTTAATAAAATGTTGCCAAACATATACTGTAAGAGTCTCATGATGTATGTGACTTACTGTTAGCAAAAGAACCAATAAATGTTTAATAAGGTTTGGTGTAATTTGGATAGCATATTACAAATAAATGCCTCCTGTGGATATAATAATTGTTTCTCAATGTTTATTGATATTGTTGGAATAAAAATAATGTTTCATTTAACAATTTAGTATCTTGACATACTTATGACATTGGCAGTATGAGATGCAAAAACCATATGCTTCAGCTTCATACAACTGAATTTCTGGGCAATTGAAACCAACAGGGATGACTTGAGCGACATTTTAAAATTGTTTCTTTCCTCCGAGTGGTTTTCATTTAATCACAATAATACTCTGAGTTCTATCTTAGGCCCCAAAAGTCTTTTGAGGGAACATGGCTAACAAGACATATGTCCTTTTATACCATTTTCATTTGTTAATGTCATGGGATTGTCTTTACAGTGACCACAATGAGTTTATTCAAGGAATTAAATGTAGCTAGAGGAAAAACAGAGGAAAAAAACAGACTGGTAATGGAAATAAAATATTGCCCAAGAGGGGCTTTTGGCAAAATAGACTTATCACTTTTGTCAAACATTGTTAAGGTAGCTATTTGGAGCATTTTCTATGGAGAGTATGTTTATGTTTAAGGCCAATAATGAAGTAGGCTGCCTGCACAAACACCTCCCATGGTCTCCTAGCTATATCCCCAGGCCTACTTCTTGCTCATTTACCAGGGAAATAAACTTACCTTTTCTCTCATAGGCTGCACTAATTTATCTTGTATTACTTTATCCATGTAAATGACAATGTGTTCTATTCCTTGGAGTTTATTTTCCATCTCCATAGCACAATAGAAAACATCTCTAGTTCCAACTCTCTTTAATGCCTGTTTCTATATACCTACTATCTTACTTTCCATTTGTAAGTTTTTACCCTTGGTTTACCATTTTGGTAGGGAGGGGAAGTTCTACAGGTTCACATGGACTCGGTGATTGCAACTTTGCTTTCAGGACTTGGGAGATTACACTAGAATTGTTTGGAAAATCCTTGAAGTCTTCTGGGAGACTCAGGCTATGCTCCCATTTATCCCCTAATTTCCATGAGCCTCCAATAGTGTTTTGGGTTCCCAGAAATTAAATCAAGTCAGTCTCAGTCTATACATCTCTAAATAGTTTGGATTCTTTCCTTTTTACAATGTGTTTCCAGTTTCACTGATAAATGGCTTATGGGATCACTTTAGGGAAAACTTTAAGGAAGATTAACAGATCTCTCTTGGCAAGGTGTCTCAGGGTCCTTTTAAAGGCCTGTTTTTCACGTAATGGGTGTGGTCTGTGATCAAGCTCTGGCATATAAACTTGGTAAGAGGATGAGTCTCTATTACTGTGACTGAAATTAGATCTCTACTTCCAAGAAGTGTTTCTCTGATTATTTATTGATAAATTGTTTAGAATGCTAACCATGTATTTTACTTCCATTTAGCTATTGCTAAAATATGTCAGCGATGAACATATTTTAACTATTGCTCTAGTCCTGTCCTTCATTATAGTGTCTGTGCTGGATCTACCTCAGGTGATAGAAAGTGAAGTGCTGCCATGGGTCCTCTGTCAGCTCAGGAACTCACATTTCAATGGCAGCATCTTCTGTCTTTATCTCTCATTTGCACAGAAGAGATATGAAATATTCTACGACTGCAGGCACCACAGTTATTAACAGACTTCTCCAATTTGGTGGATTGGTGGATGAGTTGCACATAATTATGTACTTCACTCTGTGTATCTCTTTATGCCTTTGGACCATTCCTTCATATTATAATCAGGAAGTTTTGTCATCTTAAGTTTATTTGATGTAATTCACTGTTGAGTTCATGTGAAAGTCAACTAACCAATAATTATTAAAGCCACTACTAGAAGCAAACACATTGAATTGAGGGACTTTAGAAAGTTAATCATATTGATAAGTTCAGACATTTAATACAGGGAATTAATTACTAAGCAGAGAACAAGAGAGTGTAGGTGATGCTACCTAAACCTTGCAATACTCTTGCCACTGGGGCTTCTAGAGCTATGTTGCTGTCACTACTGCTGTTGGAACTGCTGCCTCAGACCCAGAGCAGGAAGTTCAGTCCCCAGAGTCCCAGTGATAGTACTGGGTTTGCTGCTGATGGTGCAGGAAACTTCAGTCCTCTGTGGCTAACCCATCACCTACTGTTCCTGCCGTCACTGCCTGCTTCAGAGGCCCAGTGACATCTTTCAAAACCAGCAGTTGCTCCTTGCTGCAACCACAGGAATCAGAAGCAGGAAAAATGGCATGTCCTTTCCTCATACTCTCTATTCTCCAGCTAATTCATCTCATCAACAGAACACCATTGAAAGGCTGCAAGAAAAGACACATGAAAAATTCAGCTGGAGAGTTTCCAGAACCTGGCTATGTAGCAAAGAGGATTGAAGAGTGAGTGTGTAGGTTAATACTCTCCAGCCCACTTACACTCCACATTCCTTTGCTTTTTAGAATTTACATAAAGGTTTTCAGGTAAATTGTCAGGTGTAAGAAACGTTGAAATCAAAGGAATATTTAAAATTTGGATAAATTTTAAAATTTCTGTGATATTACATCCTTCTTTTGCTTTACAGACTTTTAACTAGTTTTAGTTTTACTTTCTTCTTCTTATGTTTCTTCCTTATGTGAGGGTGGAATTTTTTTGACATTCCTTTTATTCCAATAATTCCATTCTTTATGTTTTACTTCAAAAAGGAAAACAAAGGGTATTTCATCATACTGTTTATGAGAAATAAAATACTATTAATTTAATTAAAAAGTTCATGGAGTTTAAGAGAATTTTAATAGTACATTTAAATCTAAATATTGTTTAGTTATAAGAACACTTTTTTATCTCTAACAATTTTACATACAAATGATAATTATTATCTAAATATATAGCTGAACAACAGACTATATATTTCCAAAGTCCCATCTTTTGAAGGTCTCATTGTAATAGTTTACGAAAAATGTCTCTGAGAAAAGTCCCTCCAGAAAAATAAGATATTGCAGTAGTACCAAAATTAATGCTTGATAGAAAATCTTGTATAAAAGTATAATTCTTCTGTGGTATGACTTTTGTTTTTGTCAGAGAGCAAATAAATATGGCATACAAAAGGCATAACTTTGGTGGTTTATAGTGCAACCTTCAAAACTTTCTAGACTGAGCCCCCAAATTATACTTATACTAGGAAAAAGAAAATGCCTTTGACATTGTCTGACATTGATTATTCTAACTAGATTCATTGAGATATTTCCAATCACTAACTACAGATATAATTATTTTCTAAACATGCTCTGAAAATTAATATAATCTGGCATTTTTTCTCGTAAATATTTTACACAAGCTAATTCTAAAGTGTTCCTAATTTTCAGATTTAATTTTCTGTGTTGTTCATAAAATGACTATTCATGGCAACCCTTTTGTTATGACTTTGTCTCTTAATATTTAGGAATGATTGCTAAATGTGATGCCACTTTAGTGAGAGAGAGAGAGAGAGAGAGAGAGAATGGTGTCAATGGGTAAATGGGCTCACTTTGAAATTTATACTTTCTAATAATTCACAGTTTAAGTGAATAAAGAAATAACTAAATGTCACACAAGTTGTATTCATTATATATTTAAGAGAGTCCAGGAAATAGTGTATCAGTATAAATAAGAGTTCCATGAATTGAAACAGTCTCTCAGTGACTCAGGAGGCTGAGGCAGAGGATCACAAGTTCAGACCAGCCTCAGCAACTTAGTGAGGCCTGTCACAAATTAAAAAATAAAAAAAGGGCTGGAATTGTGGTTCATTGGTAAAATACTTCTGGGTTCAATTCCCAGTACCAAAAAAAAAAAAAAAAAAAAATAGATTATCATGTATTGACATCCTGTGGTCTGAATTGAACTCAGAATAGATTTAGACATTTTTCCTTTTGGGAGAAAATGAACTCTTTCACCTGCCATAAAGTTTCTCAATTTGCCATAAAATTTCTCAATTTCTGAAATAGATCAATACAAACACACATACACACACACAAACACACATAAACACATACATATGCACACATATATTAAATGTATATTGTTATACATAATGTATGTTTACATATTAAATATATTTAGTTATACACATATGATATCTCTTTAGGTCTTGTGGATACAGTGGTGAAAAGGATGCCAAAGATTCAACCTATAAGATTATAATCTAAGGGAAAAGAATAAAGAAATTATGGATGGCCAACTCCATTGCTCTGGGCCTGAAAAGAGGCAGAATATCATGGTAAAAGCAAATAGTGAAGAAGAGTTGTTTAGGCCATGGCAACCAGGAAGCAGAGAGGACTGCTGAGAAGCCAAGAACAAGAGAGAGCCTCTAAGGGCACAACTTCAATGAGCTACTTCTTTCACCCATGCCCTTTCTGCTACTCTTACCACTCGGTAATTCATTCAAGTTATTAATCTATCAATGGATTAATCCACTTGATGGATTAACCCACTGATAAAGTTACAACTCTCATTATTGCCTAAAAGCCCCACCTTTGAACTTTGCTCCACTGGGGTTTGTGCTGTCAATACATCAAGTTTCTTGGGGATATTTCTATTCCAAACCATAACTAGACCTTTCATAATTGGTTTCAACCTATTTATCCAACTGATCTTCCACTGTGCTTCACTAGTTTGCTAAGCACATTCCAAACAAAATTGTGATTGATCCATCTCTATATTAGCATTGCACCCACTTAATATGTATTCTCCACTTTTTTACATATTCAAATACAAATGATTCTTCAAAATTCATGTTTTTAAGCCAAATTAAGCTGATATTATTTTATTTTTATTTATTATTATTATTTTTTATTTTTAGTGAACATAAAAATTATTTAAATTTATGGTATGTAAAATGTTTTGATACATGTATACATAAGAACTAAATGGAGGCAATTAACATAGATATTACATACTTAACACTTCTTGGTTGTGAGAATTTTTTTATCATTTTTATTTAGCTTTTAATTTTATACATTCTGCATTTTGATTCATTGTACCCAAATGGGGTACATCATTTCATTTCTATGGCTGTAAACAATGTAGATTCATACCATTTGTATAATCATACATGTACATAGGGTAATGATGTCTGTCTCATTTCACCATTGTTTCATACCCCCATCCCTCTCATTTCCTTCTACCTATTCTAAAGTTTCCCCATTATTCTCTCATTCCCCACCCCACTCCCATTATATATCATTCTCCACTTATCAGGGAAACATTCTGCCTTTGGTTTTATGGGCTAGGCTTCTTTCACTTAGCATGATAGTCTCCAATTCCATCCATTTATTTGCAAATGCCATAATATTATTCTTTATGACTGAATAGTATTCCATTGTGTGTATATACCACAGTTTCTTTATCCATTCATCTGTTGAAGAGCATCTAGGTTGGTTCCACAATCTAGCTATTGTGAACTGAGCTGCTATAAACACTGATGTGGCTGTGTTACTGTAGTTTGCTGATTTTAGGTCCTTTGGGTATAAACCAAGGAGTGGGATAACTGAATCAAAAGGTGGGTCCATTCCAAGTTTTCTGAGGATTCTCCATACTGCTTTCCAGAGTGGCTGCACCAATTTGCAACTCCACCAGCAATGTAAGTGTCCCTTTTTCCCCACATCCACACCAACATCTATTATTGTTTGTGTTATTGATAATAGTCATTCTAATTGGAGTAAGATGAAATCTTAGAGTTGTTTTAATTTGCATTTCTCTAATTACTAGAGATGTTGAACACTTTTTCATATATTTATTAATTGCCTGTGTGTCGTATTCTGTAAAGTGTCTGTCCAGTTCCTTGACCTATTTATTGATTGGGTTCTTTGTATTTTTGGTGTAAAGTTTTTTAAGTTCTTTATAAATTTTGGAGATAAGTGCTCTATCTGAAGTGATGGGGAAAAGTTTTTCTCCCACTCTGTAGCTCTCTCTTTACATCCTTTGCTGAGAAAAAGCTATTTAGTTTGAGTCCATTCCATTTGATATTATTTTAAATATGGAACCCCATGAAAAATATTCTCAGAAAAAATAATTTAAAAATTTACTATCTATGGTATTTTAGCTTATTGTCTGAATCACTTAATTATATATTTTTAGGAATAAACTTTTCCTTACTAGAAATGAAATATATGCTCCCAGTAAAATGTTGTGAAGCCACAGACTCAAAAGAAAACAAGGAAGAAAAATTATATTATTTATATCACCCAGAGATATCATTGTCAACATTTTATCAATCTACCTATTGTCTTTTATCTATATATTTATCTTTCTTTATTAATCTATCCATACTAAACCCAAAAATCCAACTGTGTTAACTTAAAATATGTTGAAAATTTCATGTGATATGATATTTGTCACCATGTATAGATTATCATTAATTTAGTGGACATAATCTATTTTAATTGACATCCTAGAATAGCATACATTTGATTGTTTTCTGATTATTCTCTGACTAGCAACATTCAAATGAAAACTTTTGTGCTAAAGTTTTTGTTCAATTATATACTTATGTTTCAATGGAAATTTCTAGAATTAGATTAACTGTATCAAGTGTCATGCAAAAATTTAGACCTTTGGATATTTATTTCTTCAATGACTTTTCTAAATTAAATAACAATTTTATAACTTATGTTATCTAATATTGGACACATTGAGAACTTTTAATGTGTATCTGTTACTAGAAAGTAAAGAGCATACCTTCAGTTTAAATATTTAGTATGACCAAAGCAAATGACTTTTTCAATAGAGAATATGTTGGGTCACAAATTTAATGGGCAAAAACAAGAATGATCTTGGGATACCTGTGGATTTTGCTGATTTCTCTCACACAATTCAGCAGAAAAGGAGGACACTAGACTTGTAAACAATGATCAAATCTATTTTCTAAACTGGGATTCAGGAAAATGTTTTCCTAATAAGAAAACAATGAAGCACCATGCTTATATTGTAAATAATAATTATTTTATGTGTTGTAACAACAAAATTTCTTTTGAAATAATTCACAATAGAAAATATGTTCATAGTTTTATTTTCTAGTATTAAGTATTGCCTAACTGTGGATCTTGCATTTGCAAATTTATTGAGTTAAATGAATTAAAAAGTATTTATAAAAACTATCTCCCTGTTCCCATTTTGCACTAATCTATAAATGTAGCCAATGTCTTTATTCAGTTGAATCTTCAAATTTGAAAATTTTATATCTATTCAACCATTAAAATATCATTAGGTAGTACTTGAATCAGAACTATTACTTAGAGATGGTAGGGTTATAACTATAATCCATCTTGACAATTTTCAACTAATGAACAGTATTAAAATACCAGTATTGTTTTTTTGTTTTCAGATCTTCACATAAATAAATAGCATCAGCAGAATTAAACAAGGAATTAATTATTAAGGAAAGCAAAGTCTTTTATTTCATCCCCCTGCTGAGGAGGGCACTTTAATGGATGATGATGCCACCTCTATTGCTCTCAAGTAAATGTATACCCCAGGGGCCAGACAAATATAAAATAATTTATTAAAGCAATCACAACAATATTCTGATTTACAAGCAGTTTGGGATGTCTGAGAGATTACCTACTGCCTCTTTGTTCTTCTTTATGCATTACTTAGTTTTCTCAGAATTGAAAACAATAATACAAAGAAAGAATTTAATTTTTATTTCATACACTTTCACTTTTTTTCTGCAGGATTAGAAACAATTGACAATGGTGAGAAAAAAACAATGAATTTAACTTGAAGTGTTGTTCATTTACTGTTATTCTATATTTCAAATAAACTACAAAGTTTATGAAATGCTAAATGCTACAGGATATTACTTGTATGTGAAGTGATAAAACAATGACAAAACTAATTAGCAGAGGAGGTGACAAGATGGTTGAATAGCGGTGTCACTTCCCTAATGGCTCCTTGGCATGAACCAAGAAAAGCAGACAGGCAGCTTTTCAAGAAGGGTGGCAAATGGTCAAGAATTAGGGGGAACTTTACTGGAATTAAATATTGGACACTCAAAACAGATTAGGGACTCAGGAGATCTTGTGTAATAAAATAAGTGGGAAAGATCCCAAGCCTCATAGCCATGACAGCAGTTGGAGGCTTAAACTAGAACAGTCCCTACGTGAATGCAGTAAAGCAATAAAGGAATTAAAGAAACTCCCATCCTTGGGAAGACTGTACCTCACAGAATGCTTACAGAACAGAGACACTGCTCAAAAATCCAGTGAGTTGTGCTGCATAGTATCCATGCATAGGAGGGAAGTTGCCATCTTGGCGTTGTGCACAGAGGACAGCAGAAGTAACAATTTTACATCCTCAGCTGGGCTGCCAGCAGCTGGGGAGCCAATTACTGGCAGACCAGAGTCTGGCTTGAAAAATAAGCCAGGCAAACCCCACTGACAGAGAGTGTGCCTGAGTGACCAGGATAAAATCAAGTGTGGACAGAGGTTTACACGGGGAATACTGGTCACAGACACCCACCTAACTTCTCCTTCCCCCTTCCAATCTGGTTGCTTGCAGGACTGACTGGGAGAGAAATGGAATTTAAAAGTGTGGGTGTGGGATAGATCGAACTCAGAGACTGAATCAAAGACCAGGAATCATGGGGTCTGCAGGTGAAGTAGTGGGCTAAGAACAGACTCCTACACCATATGAGTGGAACCCAGAGAAAATTCCTGGGTGTATTCTTCTAGCATGGACTGGCGACTGCTGGGCTTTGGAGGTGCACTGATTTAAAATCTTCACACTAATTGGCAGCCATCAGAGAGACTGTAGCATACTTAAGCCTGCACACTGCCTCCAGGAACTCTGCCTCCAGGACTAAACCTCTCATTCTAGTAATCCCAGCCAACCTGAGGGTGGAGTTAGCATCAAACTCCAGACAAACCCATCTAACTGCTAAGAAGGGAAGCTAAGAAACTGATGAACTCCAATGGAAACAATTGTTCCATTTTTTGAGATTCTTTTTTTTTTTTTTTTCTTTTCTCTTTCAAATTTCTACCATTTTTGAGATCAAGTATTTTCCATGCATCAGTTTATTAAGGACTGGGATCTCTGAATAGTATATTACAGTTTTGTTGTATATTCTTTTATTTTTACTTTTTCCTCTTTTTATTTATTTATTTTTAAATTTTTACTCCATATTATTCCTCTCACTTATTGGTTTCTCTGGATTCTCTTTCTCTCTTTCCTCCTACTAAGAACCAACCTCTATTAATTCTTCTTTCATTCTTCCTATAATTTTTACTTCTATTTTCTCTCCTCCTTCCTCATAAACATCACATCCTACACTGCTTCTGTTCTCTCTTTGTTTACCATTTGAAACCATAAACACTTTTGTAAACTAACTGTTTATATTGTAGACAATAATCGAACACATAATTTCTGTTTATTGCAACAAAACTGTTGCAATCTCAATAGGATCTACTTGTTTGAAGGCTGTATATTATTCACATTGGATGCTGTTATTATTTATCTCCCCCTTAAAGGCAACCTGGAAACCTTCAGGGATACTAAGTCTACAGGGCAGAAACTAATAGCTCAGATCAAAATTGTTAGATGGGTAGACACACAAACGACATGAAAAAACAAGGGAACAAATCACCCCAAACAAACCAAGATGCCGCAATAATAGAATCAATTGACACCACAATAGAAGAAATGTCAGAGAAGGACTTTAGAATGTACATAGATAAACTGATACCCAATGTAAAGGGCAATGAAAGGAGTAAAATCACAGATACATTTAAGGAGGTGAAAGATCACTTCAATAAAGAGGTAGAGAAAAAATAAATGTGCCGGGTTTCAAGATGGCGGCCTAGAGGGTGGCTGCATTTCATGCTGCTCCAGGATTCAGGATTCAAAAGAGGAGATATTGAGAGACTTGGGACCAACTCAAAGCAGCCGGTGAGTCTCTCCCATTGGGGAGGTGTCCTGGATGGGGCGGTAGTCCCGGAACGCAGGGAACTTTGTGAAGTAGAGCTGCCGGCGAGACGCACCTCCCCCCGCTGGAGCAGTGAACTCGGACAACTGGGAGCATCGCAAAGGAGGCCGCTCAGCACAGCGCTGGGACTTGGAGCAACCACTGGGGCTCTGGTGGCTGCCCGGGTGAGGGGAGGCGAGGAGAGCTGTTTGGACTCAGAACACCGGGGCCTGCCCTGAGGAGGAGGAGGAGCATGGCCGCTTGGATTCGGAGTGACTCTACCGGAGCTGCAGGCGGTTGCCAGAGGAGAAGCGGCGCTGCGAGCTGTTTGGACGCAGACCACTTCTGAACACCAGGGCCTGCCCGGAGGAGTAGGAGGAGGAGGAGGAGGAGCGCGGCAGGTCGTTTGGACTCGGAGTGACTGCATTAGAGCTCCAGGCGGCTGCTCAGAGGAGAAGGCGAGTGGTGAGTTGTTTGGACTTAAAGTGACAGCTCCTGAACACAGGGGGGCTGCCTGGAGGGGAAGCGTGGTGGGTGGCTTGGTCTTGAGTGGCCGCACCAGAGCTCCGGGCGGTTGCCCAGAGGATGCATGCAACGGGTCACGTGGATTCAGAGCCACTCAGAACGACCACTCCTGAACACCCAGGGGGTTACCAGGACGAGGAGGAGGAACGGGGAGGGTCATTTCAACTCGGAGTGATTGATTGCCCAGGGCTACAGGTGGTGGGTGGGAGGAGGCACGCAGTGAACTGCTTGGACTCCTAGTGACCGCACCGGAATACTGGGAGGCTGTCTGAAGGAAGAGGCGTGTGGCGGGTCTCTGGGACTCAGAGCAATTGTACAGGGCCCCAGGTGGCTGCTCAGAGGAGGGGCCGCATAGTCAGGCGATTAGGTGCAGAGCAGGGTCCCAGGATCTAGGAGGCTTCTTGGTGGAAGAGCCTCACAGAGGCATGCTTAGGGGCGGAGCGAAGGTTCCAGGACTGCGGGCAGATTCTCTGAGGACGGACAGCCTAAGGAGATTCATCTGCGAAGGGTGAGGCTCCCAGGCCCAGGAGGTAGGGCCGGGCCCCTGGGAACTTTGCAGAGGAAGGCAGCCCAGCCCAGGCAGTAGCTGTAAATTGAGGGGAACCTCTAGGAGGGAACTGACCAGCGAGACCTCCCCACTGGGTGAGTCTTCCCTGCCGGGTGAGGTTTCCCCACAAGGACGGTAAAACCAGAGACACAGGCCCTAACAGGCCTTGCCTCAGCCTGCAGTCTATTTCCCCTTTGGATGACCATTGGTCAACAAGTGGAGGCACCTCTGCCCACTAGCAGGGAATATACCCCACCTGAAGGACACCACTCCTAGAGAGGCAGCTTCCTTGTGGAGCACCGCATTATCAACTTCCTCCAAGACTTCAGCCTACTGAAGGCTAAGAGGGGATATATATAGAAATCTTCAGGGACATTGTAAGTCAATAGAGGAAACCTACAATATCTCAGCGGTCCACTGATACCTGAACAATATGAGAAAACAAGGAAAGAAAATGCTGCAAAGAAATCTAGATGTTACATCAATAAAACCCAATGACAGCATGGCAGAAGAAATGACAGAAAAGGAGTTCAGAATGTACATAATTAAAATGATCAGGGAAGCAAACAATGAGATGAAAGAGCAAATGCACGCACTGAATGATGAGATGAAAGAGCAAATGCAGGCATTGAATGATCGCACCAATCGACAGTTAAAAGAGCAAATACAGGAAGCAAAAGATCATTTCAATAAAGAGTTAGAGATAATGAAAAAAAACCAAACAGAAATCCTTGACATGAAGGAAACAATAAACCAAATTAAGAACTCCATAGAAAGCATATCCAGTAGGATAGAACACCTGGAAGACAGAACCTCAGACATTGAAGACAAAATATTTAACCTTGAAAACAAAGTTAAACAAACACAGAAGATGGTAAGAAATCATGAACAGAATCTACAAGAACTATGGGATATCATGAAAAGGCCAAATTTAAGAATTATTGGGATTGAGGAAGGCTTAGAGAAAGAAACCAAAGGAATGAACAATCTATTCAATGAAATAATATCAGAAAATTTCCCAAATCTGAATAATGAAATGGAAAATCAAGTTCAAGAGGCATATAGGACTCCAAATACACAAAATTACAACAGACCCACACCAAGGCACATTATAATGAAAATACATAACATACAAAATAAAGACAGAATTTTAAAGGCTGTGAGAGAAAAGAACCAAATTACATTCAGGGGGAAACCAATACGCATATCAGCAGATTTTTCAATCCAGACCCGAAAAGCTAGAAGGGCCTGGAACAACATTTTTCAAGCCCTGAAAGAAAATGGATGCCAACCAAGAATCTTATACCCAGCAAAACTTAACTTCAAATTTGATGATGAAATAAGATCCTTCCATGATAAACAAAAGCTAAAAAAATTTACAAAAAGAAAGCCAGCATTACAGAATATTCTCAGCAAAATATTCCATGAGGAAGAGAAGAAAATCAAAGAAGCAAATCAGCAAAGGGAGGAATTATGCTAAAGGAATTGTCAAATAAAGGAGGAACCAAGTTGTGTCAAACAAGTAAATAAATAAAATTTAGAAAATGAACCAAATGACCGGGAAACCAAATCATATCTCAATAATAACCCTGAACGTTAATGGCCTGAATTCATCAATCAAAAGACATAGACTGGCAGATTGGATTAAAAAGAAAGATCCAACAATATGTTGCCTACAAGAGACTCACCTCATAGAAAAAGATACCCATAGACTAAAGGTGAAAGGATGGGGAAAAACATACCATGCACATGGACTCAGCAAAAAAGCTAGAGTATCCATCCTCATTTCAGACAATGTGGACTTCAAGCCAAAGTTAGTCAGAAGGGATAAAGAAGGTCATTTCATACTGCTTAAGGGAAGCATAAATCAGCAAGATATAGCAATCATAAACATCTATGCCCCAAACAGTGTCTCATCCTTGTATGTCAAACAAATCCGTCTCGATTTCAGAAACCAAATAGACCATAACACAATAATACTAGGTGATTTTAACACGCCTCTCTCACCACTGGACAGATCTTCCAGACAAAAATTGAGCAAAGAAACCATAGATCTCAATAACACAATCAATAATTTAGACTTAATGGACATTTATAGAATATACCATCCAACCAAGAGCGAATATACTTTCTTCTCAGCAGCACATGGATCCTTCTCTAAAATAGACCATATATTATGCCATAAAGCTAATGTTAGCAAATACAAGAAGATAGAGACACTACCATGTATTCTATCAGATCATAATGGATTGAAGTTAGAAATAAATGAAAGAGTAAAACACAGAAACTATTCCAACATCTGGAGATTAAACAATATGCTATTATATGATGAATGGATAACAGAAGATATTAGGAAGGAAATTAAAAAAAATTCTTAGAGGTAAATGAGAACAAAGAAACATCATATCAAAATCTCTGGGATACTATGAAAGCAGTACTTAGAGGGAAATTTATTTCATGGAGCGCATTTAATAAAAGAAGTAAAACTCAACAAATAAACGACCTAACACTACAGCTCAAAGCCCTAGAAAAAGAGGAACAGACCAGCACCAAAAGTAGTAGAAGACAGGAAATAGTTAAACTCAGAGCTGAAATCAATGAAATTGAAACAAAAGAAACAATACAAAAAATTGACAAAATAAATAGTTGGTTCTTCGAAAAAATAAACAAAATTGATAAACCTTTAGCCACACTAACAAAGAGAAGACGAGAGAAAACCCAAATCACTAAAATTCGGAATGAACAAGGAAATATCACAACAGACAGGATTGAAATACAAAACATAATTAGAAGCTATTTTGAAAATCTATACTCCAACAAAATAGAAAATTTCGAAGATATCAACAGGTTTCTAGAGACATATGAATTGCCTAAACTGAACGAGGAGGACATACACAATTTAAATAGACCAATTTCAAGTACTGAAATTGAAGAAGTCATCAAAAGCCTACCAACAAAGAAAAGTCCGGGACCAGATGGGTTCTCAGCCAAGTTCTACAAAACCTTTAAAGAAGAGCTCATTCCAATACTTCTCAAAGTATTCCATAAAATAGAAGAGGAGGGAACCCTCCCAAACTCATTCTCTGAAGCCAATATCACACTGATACCTAAACCAGACAGAGACTCATCAAGGAAAGAAAATTTCAGACCAATATCCTTAATGAATATCGACGCAAAAATTCTCAACAAAATTTTAGCAAATCGCATACAAAAACATATTAAAAAGATAGTGCACCATGATCAAGTGGGTTTCATCCCAGGGATGCAAGGTTGGTTCAACATCAGGAAATCAATAAATGTCATTCACCATATCAATAGTCTTAAAGTCAAGAATCACATGATTATTTCAATAGATGCAGAAAAAGCATTTGATAAAATACAGCACCCCTTCATGTTCAAAACACTAGAAAAAATAGGGATAGTGGGAACATTCCTTAACATTGTAAAGGCCATTTATGCTAAGCCCACGGCTAATATCATTCTAAATGGTGAAAAACTGAAAGCATTCCCCCTAAAAACTGGAACAAGGCAGGGATCCCCTCGTTCACCACTTCTATTTAACATCGTTCTTGAGACTCTAGCCAGAGCAATGAGACAAACCAAAGAAATTAAAGGGATACGAATTGGAAAAGAAGAACTCAAACTATCCCTGTTCGCTGATGACATGATTATATATTTAGAGGAACCTGGAAATTCCACCAGAAAACTCTTAGAACTCATAAGTGAATTCAGTAAAGTAGCAGGTTACAAGATCAATGCTCATAAATCCAACGCATTTTTATACATAAGCGATGAATCTTCAGAAAGACAAATTAGGAAAACTACCCCATTCACAATAGCCTCGAAAAAAAATAAAATACTTGGGAATCAATCTCACAAAAGACGTGAAAGACCTCTACAATGAGAACTATACAACACTAAAGAAAGAAATTAAAGAACACCTTAGAAGATGGAAAGATCTTCCATGTTCTTGGATAGGAAGAATTAATATTGTCAAAATGGCCATACTACCTAAAGTCCTATACAAATTCAATGCAATTCCAATTAAAATCCCAATGACGTACCTTACAGAAATAGAGCAAGCAATTATGAAATTCATCTGGAAGATTAAGAAACCCAGAATAGCTAATGCAATCCTCAGTAGAAAGAGCGAAGCAGGGGGTACTGCAATACCAGATTTTCAACTCTACTACAAAGCAATAGTAACAAAAACGGCATGGTATTGGTACCAAAATAGAAAGGTAGATCAATGGTACAGAATAGAGGACACGGACACAAACCCAAATAAATACAATTTTCTCATACTAGACAAAGGTTCCAAAAATAGCAATGGAGAAAAGATAGCCTCTTCAACAAATGGTACTGGGAGAATTGGAAATCCATATGCAACAGAATGAAACTAAACCCATATCTCTCACCATGCACGAAACTAAACTCAAAATGGATTAAGGACCTCGGAATCAGACCAGAGACCCTGCAGAGTATAGAAGAAAAAGTAGGTCCAAATCTTCACCTTGTTGGTCTAGGACCAGACTTCCTTAACAGGACTCCCATAGCACAAGAAATAAAAGCTAGAATCAACCACTGGGATAGATTCAATCTAAAAAGCTTTCTCTCAGCAAAGGAAACTATCAGCAATGCGAAGAAAGAGCCTACAGAGTGGGAGAATATCTTTGCCAATCATACTTCAGATAGAGCGCTTATCTCCAGAATCTATAAAGAACTCAAAAAACTCTACTCCAAGAATTCAAATAATCCAGTTGACAAATGGGCCAAGGAAATGAATAGACACTTCACAGAAGATCTATAAGCAATCAACAAACATATGGAAAAATGTTCAACATCTCTAGTAATAAGAGAAATGCAAATCAAAACCACACTAAGATTCCATCTCACCCCAATTAGAATGGCGATTATCAAGAATACGAGCAACAACAGGTGTTGGCGAGCATGTGGGGAGAAAGGTACACTCATACATTGCTGATGGTGCTGCAAATTAGTGCAGCCACTCTGGAAAGCAGTGTGGAGATTCCTTAGAAAACTTGGAATGGACCCTCTATTTGACCCAGCTATCCCACTCCTTGGCCTATACCCAAAGGACTTAAAATCAGCATACTACAGAGATACAGCCACATCAATGTTCATAGCTGCTCAATTCACAATAGCCAGACTGTGGAACCAACCTAGATGCCCTTCAATTGATGAGTGGATAAAGAAGCTGTGGTATATATATACAATGGAATATTACTCAGCCATAAAGAATAATAAAATTATGGCATTTGCAGGCAAATGGATGAAATTGGAGAATATTATGCTCAGTGAGAGAAGCCAATCTCAAAAAGCCAAAGGATGAATGATATCGCTAATAAGTGGATGATGACACATAATGGGGGGGAGGGAAGGGTTAGTGTTAGGGTTAGAGTTAGGGTGAGGGAGGGGGGCAAGTATGGAGGAAGGAAGCACTGTATAGAGGGAAAAGAGGGGTGGGAGGGGTGGGGGGAAGGGAAAAAATAACAGATGGAATCAAACAACATTACTCTATGTAAATTTATGATTACACAAATGGTATGCCTTTATGCCATGTACAAACAGAGAAGCAACATGTATCCCATTTGTTTACAATAAAATTAAAAAAAAAAAGAGGTAGAGACTCTGAAAAGAAATCAAACAGAAATCCTTGAAATGAAGCAATCCATAAACCAAATTAAAAATTCAATGGAAAGCATCACCAATAGACTAGACCACTTGGAAGAATGAACCACAGGAATGACAAAATATATAATCTCAAAAAGTTGACCTCAGAAGGAAGGTGTTAATAAACCATGAAGGGAACTTCCAAGAATTATGGGATAACATTAAAAGATCACATTTAAAATTTATTGGGATAGAGGAAGGTGTGAACTACAAACCAAAGGAATGCACAAATTTTCAATGAAACAATAACAGAAAATTTCCTAAACCTGAAGAATACAATGGAAAACCAAATAAAAGAGGCTTACAGGACCCCAAATATACAAAATTAAAACATACCCACAGCAAGACATATTATAAGGAAAATGCCTAATGTACAGAATAAGGATAGAATCTTAAAGGCGGTGAGAGGAAAATATGATCACATAGAGGGGGGAGCCAATTCAGATCTCAGCTGAATTCTCAGCCCAAAGAAACCAAGCTGGGAGGTGCTGGAATAATATACCAAACTCTGAAAGAAAATGGGTGCCAAACAAGAATTCTATACCCAGCAAAATTAAGCTTCAGATTTGAAGATGAAATAAAAACCTTCCATGATAAACAAAAGTAAAAAGAATTCACAGCTAGAAAGTCTACACAAGAGAATATTCTCAACAACAAAAAAAAAAAAAAAAAAAAAAAAGAAAAGAAAACCAGAAGAGGGAGGAACTACACTAAATAAATTGTCAAGCAATTGAGAAACTAATTCAAATTAATAACGAGAAATAAACCAAAAAGACCAGAAATGCAAATCATATCTCAATAATAACCTTAAATGTTGATGGTATAACCATCAAAAAAGACACAGACTGGCAGATTGACTTAAAAACAAAATCCATTAATATGCTGTCTCCAAGAGCTCACCTCATAGACTCTAAAGACATCCATAAACTGAAGGTGAAAAATAAATCACTTACATGGATCATGTAAACAAGAAGGGTTTTCTATCTTCATATCAGATAAAGTGGACTTCAGGTCAAAGTTAATTAGAAGGGACAAAGAAGAACATTTCATACTTTTAAGGGAATTACACATCAGCAAACATAACAAATGTAAATATGTAAATATTTATGTCCCCCAAAATGGAGCATCTATGTACATCAAACAAACCCTTCTCAAATTCAAAAACCAATAGACCACACTACAATAATAATAGGTGATTTTAACACACCCCTCTCACCACTGGGTAAAGCTTCAAAATAAAAATAAACTAAAAATCTGTATAACTAAAAAATACAAACTATAATTTAGACTTAACAGACATATATAGAATATTTCATCCATCAATGATTGAATACACTTACTTTTAAGCAGCACATAGATGCTTCTCTAAAATAGATTATATCATATGCCACAAAGCAACTGTTAACAAATACAAAAAAAATAGAGATAATACCCTGCATTCTATCAGATCATAATGGAAAGGAATTAGAAATCTACAATAAAACAAAAAATAGAAGCTACTCCAAACCTGAAAACTAAATAAAATGCTATTAACTGACAAGCAGATAGCAGAAAAAAGATCAGGGATAAAATAAAGAAATATTTAGAAGTAAATGAGAATAGTGATACAACATATCAAACTCTCTGGGACACTACACGAAGGTAGTGCTACGAGGAAAGTTCATTGCATTGACCACAGTAATTCAAAGAATAAAAAGAAAACAAATAAATGACCTAATAGTACATCTCAAAGTTCTAGAGAAAGAAGAACAAATCAACAACAAAAGCAATAGGAGACAGAAAATAATTAAAATCAGAGCTGAAATCAATGAAATGAAAACAAAATAAATGATTGAAAAAATTGACAAAAAGTTGGTTCTTTGAAAAATAATCAATAAAATTGAAAAACTTTTAGCCATGATATTGAAGAGAAAAAGACAGAAAATTCAAATTACTAAAATTCATGATGAAAAAGGAAATATGACAGATACTATTGAAATACAGAAGATAATGAGGAACTACTTTGAAAATTTGTACTCCAAAAACTACAAAATCTTGAAGACATTGATAAATTTCTAGAGACATCTAACCAATCTAAACCGAATAAGAAGACATCCACTATTTAAACAGATCAATTTCAAGCAATGAAATTAAAGACACCATCAAAAGCCTAGCAATTAAGAAAAGCCCAGGACCATATGGGTTCTCAACCAGGTTCTACAAGACCTTCAAAGAAGAATTAACACCAATACTTCTCAAAGTATACCATGAAATAGAAAATGAGGGAACCCTTCCAAACTTATTCTATGAAGGTAGAATCATCCTGATACCAAAACCAAAAGTACATCAAAGAAAGAAAATTTCAGAGCAATATCCCTGATGATAGATGCAAAAATTCTTAACAAAATTCTGGCAAATTGCATATAAAAACATATTAAAAAGATAGTGATCAAGTGGGGTTCAAGGATGCATCCAGGGATGCAAAGTTCGTTCAACAAACAGAAATCAATAAATATAATTCATCCCATCAATAGACGTAAAGACAAGAATAATATGATTATCTTAATAGATGCAGAAAAAGTATTTGACAAAATACCATACGTTTTCATGTTCAAAACACTAGAAAAACTGGTGATAGAAGGAACATACTTCAACATTATAAAAGTTATATATGCTAAATCCAAGGTCAACATCATTGTAAACGGAGAAAAATTGAAAGCATTCCCTCTAAGAACTGGAACAAAACAAGGATGCCCTCTTTCACCACTTTTTATTCAACATTATCCTTGAAACTCTAGCCTGAGCAATTAGAAAAAGAAATTAAAGGGATACAAATAGGAATATGAGAATTCAAACTATCAGTATTTGCTGATGACAAGATTCTATATGTAGAAGATCCAAAACATTCCACCAGAAAACTCTGAGAACTAATAAATGAATTCAATGAAGTAGCAGGATATAAAATAACAGCCATAAATCAATTCTGTTCTTATACACCAGTGATGAATTCACTGAAAGAGAAATTAGGAAAACTATCCTATTCATAATAACCTCAAAAAAATAAAATACTTGGGAAACTGAAGACTTTAGAAGATGGAAAGATCTCTCATGCTCTTGGATATACAGATCTAATAGTATCAAAATGTTCATACTACAAAAAGCGTTTTACAGATTTAATGCACTTCCTATTTAAATTCCAATGACATTCTTCATAGAACTAGAAAAAGCAATCATGAAATTCATTTGGAAAAATAAGGGACCCAGAATAGCTAACGCAATTCTTAGCAAGAAAAGCGAAGCAGGAATTATCATAATACCAGACCTTAAGTTATACTACAGAACCATATTAACAAAAATGGCATGGTATTGGAACCAAAATAGGAATGAAGCCCAATGGAATAGAAGTCACAGAGGAAAACCCATATAAAATACAGTTATCTCATACTAGACAAAGGCACAAAAAGCATGCATTTGAGAAAAGATAGTCTCTTCAAAATAAAATGGTGCTGGGAAAACTGGAAATCCATATGTAGTAAAATGAAATTAAATCCCAATCTCTGACCCTGCACAAAACTCAAAAGGATCAAAGACTTAGGCACTAGAGCAGAGACCCTATGCCTATTGGAATAAAAAATAGGCCCAAATCTCCACCATGTAGGCTTAGGAAATGACTTCCTCAACCAGACTCCTAAAGCACTAAAGTAAACCAAGAATCAATAAATGGGATGATATTAAACTAAAAAGCATCTTCATAGCAAAGGAAACAATCAAGATCATGAAGAGAGAGCCTACAGAATGGAAAAAAAAATACTTTGCCACCTGCACCTCTGATAGAGCATTGATCTCCAGTATATATAGAGAACTCAAAAAGCTTAACATCAAAAATAAGTAAATAAATAAATAAATAAACAAAATAAACAACACAAAAAAAAATAGCCCAATCAATAAATGAGCTAAGGAACTGAGCAGACACTTCACAGAAGAAGATATACAATTGATCAACAAATATATTAAAAAAAAAACTTTCAACATCTCTAGTAGTTACAGAAATATAAATCAAAAGTACCCTAAGATTTCATCTCACTCTAATTAGAATAGCTATTATCAAGAATGCAAACAACAGTAAGGTGTTGGTGAGGATGGGGGGAAAGGCACACTCCTACATTGCTGGTGGGATTGCAAATTGGTGTAATCACTCTGGAAAGCAGTATGGAGATTCCTCAGAAAACTTGGAATGGAACCACTATTTGACACAGTTATCTCACTCCTTGTTTTATACCCAAAGGACTTAAAATCAGCATGCTACAGTGACTGCAGCCACATCAATATTTATAGCAGCTCAATTCACAATAGCTAATCTGTGGAACCAAACTAGGTGGCCTTGAATAGATGAGTGTATAAAGAAAATGTAGTATATGTACACAATAGAATATTACTCAGCCTTAAAGCAGAAGGAAATTATAGCATTTGCTGGTAAATGGATGGAACTGGAGAATATCATTCTAAGTGAAATAAGACAACTCCGACCAACCAAATACCAAATGTTTTCTCTGATATGTGGATGCTTATTCACAATAAGGTAGGGTAGAGAAGAATAGAGGTACTTTGGATTAGACAAAGGGGTGTAAAGGGTAGGGAGGAGGAACAGCAATAGGAAAGATCATAGAATGAATCAGACGTGCATATATGATTACAAGACTGGTGTAATTCTACATCACGTACAACTAGAAACATGATAAGTTATGCTCCATTTATGTATGATGTATCAAAGTGCATTCTACTGTCATGTAATATTTGAACAAATTTTTAAAAAATCAAAAAAGCTAATTATGTGTTTTGACAATTTTAATTCTATTTCATAACACTGTAACTTTGTACAACATTAAATCACAAATTTTATACTCAATCCAATGTGCATGCTGTGTAAAGTCTATAATAGATTTGAATTTGCTCATTTTCCATAGAATGTTGGAAGTATAGGCACCTTGGTGGAATGGAATCCTGCTGCTTACAAATATCTTCAGCCTTTTTCTCTATATCATTCCTTAGTATATCTCAGTATATTGTTCTTCCTAGGTAGATTAAATCTATTTATTGTGCAAGCCCTGAATGTTGTTTTCTATGTTATAGTATCTGAAAATTCAATTAGTTATGACATGTAGCATCTCACAATCATAAAGTAATTTATTTCACTAGGTACTTAGGATGAATTTGAAATGGCCATTGACATTGCCAAATACTTATAGCATAAAACAATATTACATCACAAACCTAGTATGTATAAAAACATACCACAAGCACACTTTTAGAACAGAGAAAACATTCAAACATTTAATCAATGTTTTTTCTTTTTCATTTCCATTCAAATATTTGGTGTTGGGCCTAAAGCAAATATAATCATGCTTTCATTGTAAAGATAGCTTTTTATAACTTCCAAATTTCTGTTGGAAATGCCACTAATATTTAAGTCATTCATATTTATAACCTCAAAATTATGCTTTAATCATTTATTTTCTTCACTCTCTTCAATTCCATCACCAAGTTTGGTCTAACTTCTGTATTGTTTTGTCATTGAATCCAATTTTCTATTCCTGTTTCCAGAACTCCCATCATATATGCCCTGAGGAATTTTAAACAAGCTCTTCAGATTTTTGCTTATAATTTCTTTTTATTTTGGCAGTGTATCATTTATGCTGACTGCCTGGTTAATCTTGCCCAAAAACAATTTAATCATAATGCAGTCTTTTCCAAATAATGCAGTCTTTTTTCATACAAATTGAAGTTCAAAATCTATTTATTATTAATCAAATTTGAACAAAGATTTTCAGATTTATCTCTGATTTTTTTTTTTGCATGACCTATATTGAAAACAAACTTGGTAACTCGTTGTCCAGGAAAAGCACAAATGTTCTATCTTAATTGTAATTTGTAGAGAACTGCAAGAGTTAAACTATTATTTCAGTAACTAAAATACAGGTAAGAGTTTCTCAGAAAACAATTTTTCTGAAATAATTATTGACTAGGTAGAAAAGAAACTCACAAAATTATCTCATAGACTGCAATGTCATATTTCTATACCCCTAAGGACAAATCTATTGAATAAAAAATTTCCAGAGTTATCCCTCCTTCTGGCCAGCATAGTGTACATTAGTAAATCCAGAGGGTTGGAAGAATTCATGAAAAAATGCTAAGGAAGTCTAGAATACTTACTGTCATGCATTTGGTATCCGGTACAGATTGAAGAGACAAAAGTTAAATCCAGATTTTCAAAATTTCAATTACTGAATTTAGAAATGGATTAAAAGTTAGGATAACATATATGCTAGTCTTAGAGACCCCACAGCAAGATTCAGTGACTGTAGAGAAAGCATAATAAACACATTTATGCCCTAATCAGGATGGAGAAGAAGTGGCTTCCCTGCAACAGGGAAGCTGTGGTGACCATGATTCAACATTACCAGATAGACAAACACTGCTAATTTGAATTGTATGACAAGGAAAGCAGGAGTCAAGGAAGGAGGTCTCTAAATTTCACTATGGCAAAAAATAGAAGCAAAAATATGAAAATATCATCAGTTTCTACAGAGGGTAAGCTATTCACAAGTCAGGGATAAAAATAAAGTGTTTGTTCCTAGGAGGTTTACTATCTTCATACATTTCCAGGTTTAGATATTGAAAATTAAAAACCAAGTTTGGGAATGAACATTGTTCTTGATGGTTACACAAACCTGATTTGGAAAATGAAGTTTACTTAGGATATTAATTTTTAAAACTTAAGTCAGCTACAAATTATTTATTGAGAACAGGTCCTATTTCTGTTTTTTAATCATAAGAATTGATGGAATGAACATCACCTCTAAATCTGCTAAATATTTTCCATGTTAATTAAGCTGGCTTCATGAGTGTAGCATAAATATACTTTTTAAAATATTTGCTTAGCAATGTGCTATTTTTTTTCACATCCCCAACCCTTTTATTTATCTATTTTTTATTAAAATATTTTTACAGACACTTTTTATTCATTGAACATAAATGGGGTACAACTTTTCATTTCTATGGTTGTACACAATGTATAGTCACGTCATTCATGTATTATACACATATATAGGGTAATACTGTCTGTTTCATTCTACTGTTTTTCTATCCCCACTCCCTCCTACCCCTTTTTCCTCTACACCATCCAAAGTTCCTTCATTCTTCTCTTTCCCTTGCCACCTCCCCATCATTATATATTGTCATGTACTTATCAGAGAAAACATTCGTCCTTTGGTTTTTTGGACTATGCCTATTTCACTTAGCATGATATTTTCCAACTTCATCCATTTATCAGCAAATGCCATAATTTTACTCTTCTTTATGGCTGAGTAATATTCTATTGTGTATATATACCACAGCTTCTTTATCCATTCGTCAATTGAAGGGCATTTAGGTTGGTTCCACAATCTAGCTATTGTGAATTGAGCTGCTATGAACATTGATGTGGCTGCATCACAGTAGTATGCTGATTTGAAGTCCTTTGGGTATAAACTGAGAAGTAGGATAGCTGGGTCAAATGGTGGGTCCATTCCAAGTTTTCTGAGGAATCTCCATACTGCTTTCAAGAGTGGCTGCACCAATTTGCAACACCACCAGCAACGTATGAGTGTGCCTTTTCCCCACATCCACGCCAACACTTACTTTTGCTTGTGTTCTTGATAATAGTCATTCTAATTGGATTAGATGAAATCTTAGGGTGGTTTTAATTTGAATTTCTCTAATTACTAGGGATGATGAGCACTTTTTCATATATTTGTTGATCACCTGTACATCTTCTTCTGTGAAGTGTCTGCCCATTTCCTTAGCCCATTTATTTATTGGGCTCTTTGTATTTTTGGTGTAATTTTTTAAGTTCTTTATAAACTTTGGAGATGAGTGCTCTATCTGAGGTGTGTGTGGAAAAGATTTTCTCCCACTCTGTAGGCCCTCTTTTCACATTATTGATTGTTTTCTATGCTGAGGAAAAAAAAAAAAAAAAACTTTTTAGTTTGAATCTGTCCCATTTATTGATTCTTGCTTTTATTTCTTAAACTATGGGGGTCTTGTTAAGGAAATGTGGTCCTAAGCCAACATGATGGAGATTCAGTCCTACTTTTTCTTCTATTTGGTGAAGGGTCTCAGGTCTAATTCCTATATCCTTGATCCATTTTGAGTTGAGTTTTGTACAGGGTGAGAGATATGGATTTTCAATTTTGCCCGCACCATTTGTTGAAGAGGCTATCTTTTCTCCATTGTAAGTTTTTGGCACCTTTGTCTAGTATGAGGTTACTGTACTTATGTGGGTATGTCTCCATGTCTTCTATCCTGTACCATTGGTCTACCTGTCTATTTTGGTGCCAGTACCAAGTTGTTTTTGTTACTATTGCCCTATAATAGAATTTAAGTTCTGGTATAGTGATACCTCCTGCATCACTCTTCCTGCCCAGGATTGCTCTGGCTATTTTGGGTCTTTTGTTCTTTCTGGTGAATTTCATGATTGCTTTTTCTGTTTCTATGAGAAATGTCATAGGGATTTTAATTGGAATTGCGTTAAATCTAGCGCCTTTGGAAGTATGGCCATTTTGATAATATTAATTCTGCCTATCCAAGAACATGGAGATCTTTCCATCTTCCAAAGTCTTCCACAATTTCTTTCTTCAATGTTTTGTAGTTTTCACTGTAGAGATATTTCACTGCTTTGGTTAGATTGATTTCCAAATATTTTATATTTTTGAAGATTATTGAAAGAATTGAGTTGTTTTCCACATTTCCCTTTCAGATGTTTCATCGCTTATGTAGAAAAATGTTTTAGAGTTACACGTGTTGATTTTATAATCTGCTATTTTGCTGAATTCATTGATGAGGTCTAGAAGTTTTCTGGAGGGCTTTTGTGGATCCTCTAAAATATAGAATCATGTCATCAGCAATAGAGACTGCTTAAGTTCCTCTTTTCCTATTTGTATTCCTTTAATTTCTTTAGTCTGTCTAATTGCTCTGGCTAGTTTTTCTCCATTAAGAATGATGTTGGCCGCGGACTTAGCATAAATAGCCTTTACAATGTTCAGGTGTGTTCCTACTATCCCTACTTTTTCTAGCGTTTTGAGCATGAAGGGGTGTTGCATTTTGTCAAATGCATCTTCCATGTCAATTGAAATAACCATATGATTCTTATCCTTAACTATGTTGATATGATGGATTACGTTTATTGATTTATGGATGTTAAACCATCCTTACATTCCAGGGATGAACCCCACTTGATCATGGTGCACAATTTTATTAATATGTTTCTGGATACGGTTTGCCAGTATTTTGTTAAGGATCTTTGCATCAATATTCATCAAGGATATTGGTCTAAAATTTTCTTTCCTTGATGTGTCTTTTCCTGGTTGGAGTATGAGGGTGATATTAGCTTCATAGAATGAGTTTGGTAGGGTACCCTCCTTTTCTATTTCCTGGAATACTTTGAGAAGTATTGGGATGAGTTTCTTCTTTGAAGGTCTTGTAGAACTCGGCTGAGAATCCATCTGGTCCTGGGCTTTTCTTGGATGGTAGCTTTGATGGCTTCTTCTATTTCATTGCTTGATATAGATCTGTTTAAATGTGTATGTCCTCTGGTTCAGTTTGGAAAGAACATATGTCTCTAGAAATTTGTCGATGTCTTTGGTATTTTCTATTTTGTTGGAATACATATTTTCAAAGTAGCTTCTCATTATGTTATGTATCTCAGTGGTGTCTATTGTGATATTTCCTTTGTCATCACAAATTGTAGTAATTTGAGTTTTCTCTCTCTTTCTCTTTGTTAGTGTGGCTAAGGGTTTATCTATTTTGTTTACTGTTGCTCCCTGTCAGGCAACAAGGTCCGATGTACCTCCTCAGGGCCTGCCTGAGGAGAATACGGGTCCGAGCAGGATGATGAGTGTTGGCGGCAAAGGACACACACCAGAGCCAGGAGGTCTGTCAGCACACAATGCACAGCAGGAATGTTTATTGAGGAAGTCACACAGCTTTTATGTAGGGTGGAGGCTAGGCGGGAACCAATCAGCTTAAAGGTCAGCAAGGCTTGGGGAGTTCACGCAAGTGAGAGTCCCATAGGACTATATGGCAAGCACGAGCTGATCACGTTCGCAGAACTGTTGCTAACCAATCCCTGACGGTGGTCCGATTTATCATCATTAACTATTGAAAGCACCTTTGAGGCCTTGATCTAGCTCACTTGCGAGGGAGTAAGGAGTCAGCCTGAGTTAATTAACGTGTCATTAGTCCCAACAGTTACTTTTTCAAAGAACCTACTTTTGTTTTGTCAATTTTTAAATTGTTTCTTTTGTTTCAATTTCATTGATTTCAAATCTGATTTTAATTATTTCCTGTCTTCTACTATTTGGTGTTGTTCTGTTCTTCTTTTTCTAGGGCTTTGAGCTGTAATGTTAGGTAATTTAATTGTTGACTATTTATTATTTTCTTGAATGCATTCCATGCAATGAATTTTCCTCTTTGTACTGCTTTCATAATGTCCCAGAGATTTTAATATGTTGTACTGTCATTCTCATTTACCTCCAAGAATATTTTTTATCTCCTCCCTGTTGTTTTCTGTATCCATGTTTCATTCAATAGTATATTATTTAGTCTCCAGGTATTGGAGTAATTTCTGTTTTTTAGTTTGTCATTGATTTCTACTACTCTCTAGTCCATTATGATCTGATAGAATACAAGGCAGTTTCTCTATTTTCTGCATTTACTAAGGAATGCTTTGTGGCATAACATATGGTCTGTTTTCGAGAAGGTTCCAGGTGCTGCTGAGAATAAAGTGAATCCACTCGTTGATGGATGGAATATTCTATATATGTCAGTTAAGTCTGGGTTATTGATTGTGTTATTGAGTTCTATGGTTTCTTTGTTTAGTTTTTGTTTGAAGATCTATCTAGTGGTGATAGCAGTGTTGTTAAGTCACCCAGAATTATTGTGTTGTGGTCTACTTGATTCCTGGAATTGAGAAGGATTTGTTTGATGTACATGGATGCAACATTTTTGGGGCATAATATTTATGGTCATTATGTCTTCCTGATTTATGTCCTTGTTATCCCTTCTGACTAACTTTGGCTTGAAGTCCACTTTATCTGCAGTAAGGATGGAAACTCCCGCTTTTTTACTGAGTCCATGAGTGTGATAGGTTTGTTCCCATCCTTTCACCTTTAATTTGTGGAAAGTCCTTATTTATTAAATGAGTATCTGAAGGCAGCCATATTGTTGGTTCTTTCTTGTAATTCAATCTGCCAGTCTTTGTCTTTTGATTGATGCATTTAGGCCTTTAACATTCAGGGTTATTATTGAGATATGATTGTAACTCCCCAGTCATTTGGGCTTATTTTTGGTTTTAACTTGACTTGTTTTCTCCTTTGATTGGTTTTTCTTTAAGGTAGTTCCTCCCTTTGCTGACCTACATTGTTGTCTTCATTTCCTCCTCATGAACTATTTTGTTGAAAATATTCTGTAGTGGCAGGTTTCTATTTGTAATTTCTTTTAACTTTGTTTATCATGGATGGATTTTATTTTCATCTTCAATCTGAAGGTAATTTTGCTGGGTATAGGATTCTTAGTTGGAAACCATGTTCTTTCAGAGTTTAAATATGTTGTTCCAGGCCCTTCTGGCTTTTAGATTCTGGGCTGAGAAATCTGCTGCTATCCATATTGGTTTCCCCCTATATGTAATCTAATGCTTTTCTCTCTTGGCCTTCAAAATTCTATCTTTATTTTGAATGTTAGGCATTTTCATTATAATGTGCCTTGGTGTGGATCTGTTTGTGATTTTGTGCATTTGGTGTTTCTGTAAGTCTCTTGTAATTTTGATTTTCCATTTCATTCTTCAGGTTTGGGAAATTTTCTGGTATTATTTCATTGAATAGGTTTTCATTCCTTTGGTTTGTATCTCCTGTGCCTTCCTCAATCCCAATAATTCTTAAATTTTTGTCTTTTCATGATGTCCCATAGTTCTTGGAGATTTTGTTCATGATTTCTTACCATGTTCTCTGTTTGGGCAACTTTATTTTCAAGATTAAATATTTTGTCTTCATTGTCTGAGGTTCATTCTTCCAAGTGGTCTTGTCTTTGGTGATGTTTTCCATTGAGATTTTTTATTTTGTTTTTTGTTTCCTTCATTTCAAGGTTTTCTGTTTTTTTTTTTTTGTTTGTTTGTTTGTTTTGTTTTGTTTTGGAGAATCTCTATCTCTTTGTTGAAATGATCTTTTGCTTCCTGTAATTGTTCTTTCAACAGCTTATTGGTATTATCATTCATTGCCTGCATTTGCTCTCTTATCTCATCCTTTGCTTTGCGAATCATCTTAATCATGTATAATCTGAAGTCCTTTTCTGACATTTCTTCTACCATACTGTCACTGGATTCTATTACTATGGAATCTAGATTTGTTTGGATCATTTTCTTCCCTTGCTTTTTCATGTTGTTCATTTATCTTCCCCTCTAGCATTGCAGATATGGGGTATTTCAGTTTCCCCCCATATAGGCTTATAGTGACCTATATGTTTCCAAAACCTTTTCTTTAAGGGGGGAGATCAATATTAGCAGTGCCCAGTTCAGACAGTATGCAATTCTAGACCAAATAGCCCCTATGAGGACATTAAACAGAATGAGTTCAATTATTATCTTCAGTATAACAAACATATTTGCAATAAGGTCTGCAGTTTCTAATGGAAGGCAAAAGGATGCAGAGGGGTGTAGGATATAGCTGTTAATTGGATAAGAAAAGATTATATAGAAGTTCTAGATAATAGAAAGAGTGAGAGGTAATCAAAGAAGTTGGTTGTTAGTATGTGAAAAGGGAGAAAGAGACTCTGAGGGAACAGGTAACAAAAGGAAAAGAGAGCAAGAAAAGTAAAGAAAGAAAAAAAAACTTAAATTTTTTCAATAAAAAAAGAAAATCTGCACTATAACAGTCATATAGCATTCAAATCTCCCAGTCTTCTGTAGCCTGATGCACAAGAGGTACCTGACAATTAGCTTCAAGTCTCCAGCAGGAGTCTCAGTATAGAATTTGCCCCACCTAAAGATCAAGCTAAGGCTTCCAGGATTATCCAAGATGGCCACTCTGGCTTCCAAAAGTATTGGCAAATGGGGAGCTGCATCTCGGGGGTGTGGGCATGGTCAGCTGGAGGTTCTGGAGGTGGGTGCGATTGGTCAGGCAGGGGTCCTGGAGATGGGGTGCAATCAGTTGGGCTGGGGGTCCTGGTGATAGGGTGCAGACAGGCGGTCTGGGAGTCCTGGTGGAGGGAAGCAGTCTATGTAAGGGCCCAGGAGGCAGGGAGTGATCGTCCTGCCAAGGGATCCTAGAGACAGGGCTCAGTCAGTTGGCCAGGGGTCCTATGGGGCCTGGCTGTTGTATCAAAATGGTGGCAGCATGTGTAACCAAACCTGCAGATACTATGACTGAGCTTCCAGGCAACAGCAGGCAGCTGGCGCTCCACTGGCAGTCTGCGGTCAGTTTGCTGACTGCTGTCGAAAGATTGGGAGGTGAACCTTGGGTGGTGGATGATGGATAGGTGAAAGGCAGATGATGGATAGGCAAGAGGCACCCAAATGACAGATGATAGGCACCTGACAGTGAGGCAATCTGCACTCAAAAAGACGTTGATGTACTGGCTGACTGCAGGTGATTGCAGTAGACAAATGGGGTAAACAGCAGGGGATCAATAAGCAGCAAAAACTGCCTCACCAAGAAATAGATATCCTCTGCTTGAAACCCGAGTTACAGACTGACAAGGAAGGCAGCATCCCTCTAGTCCGCCATCTTGGATCTCCCCCCAATGCAATATTTGGTGGGATATTAGCAATGGAAAAATGTTTCCATACGTATAATGAAGAAAATTTTGGTACTGCAGGAAGTCACAACTCGGTTTCATAGTTTAAGAAACATCAGATCTACACAACATATTTGTGTATGTGTGTGTGTGTGTGTGTGTGTGTGTGTGTGATGGGGGTGGAGAAGTACAGAAGAAGAAAGAGACAGATACCTTTGGATGTGTGGATACAAGATAAAATTTGTTATGTCTCTGGGGAAGAGGAAATTGATATGTAAGTAAAGCAGAGTACTAATTACTGTTATAGTGATCATATTAATTTTTTGTTGCTACTGCAAAAATTTACCAAAAAATAAGTGACTTAAAATAACATAAATTGATAAATTATGGTGGTGTATTTCAGGACACTGGAATGGATTTTGCCAGACAAAAATCAAGGGGTTATTGGAGTCCTGGTCATTGGGGTGTTGGCAGCACTCATTTCCTTGGTTTGTAGGATGAAGGTCCCCATATTCTAGCAGCTGTTAGCTGAGGGATGTTGCCATCTTCTACAAGCTGACATAGTCCTTGGCTCATGACCCTCTTCTTCCATCTTCAAATACAGCCAAGACAGGTCTAGGCCCTCTCATGCTTTGCATAGATCTGTTCTTTTTCCAACCTTGGTCCCTCCCAATTTTAAGGGCTTTTGTGAATAAGTATGGTTTACTCAGGTAATTCAGAATAACATGCCCATCTCAAGGTCTGTAAGTATAATCACATTGGCATACTTCTGCCTAATGAGGTAATATATTCATAGGTTGTATAGATTAGGGCATCTACCCCTTTATTAATGTGTACCTATCAAAATAAAATGCTTTGAGAATCTGAGAGAGGACGAAAAAAATAGGATTTAGGGTAAATTGTGAATGAATTGAAGTTTGAAGCATGAAGCTGGATGTATATTAAGGAAATAAAGGTAGTTTAGGACACCTTTAACGTTTTATCCTCTGGTTGCTTCTTTATATTTGTAGACTTCATCTCTAACACTAGTGGTTTTCTGGCTGTATTTTATTTATTATAATTTTAATAATGATAGGCTCAGTTATATATTTGACAAAATGTTCAATGTATTGTCATAAAAGTTTAGATTACATAGAGGGAAATGAGAGGGAGGAGTGGGCAGGGGTATAAAAGATGATGGAATGAGACAGACATCATTACCCTACGTACATATATGATTACATGAATACTATGAATCTACATCATGTACAACCATAGAAATGAAAAGTTTTACCCCACTTGTGTACACATTAAAATGCAGTCTGTAAAAAAAAAAAAAAAGTTATATATTCCTTGATTATTTAAAAATTGTGCAGTATATGTAAATGTCACATTTTGTGCTCAAAATGAATTTTGGTAGAGATTTGTCCACTTGATTAATCTTAATGACATTTGAATTGATTGGTTTGAAATCCTTGATCATTCCTTTATCAACATCTTCCTTCATCTTCTCTCTTTCCTTTGGCTTTATTGTTCATTTTAGGGGTACGTGCTTTGATCATTTGTTTTATTAATCTTCTATAATATAAAAATTTTAAGCTATCTAGTTCCCTTTACATGTAATATTAGCACCTCAACAAGTTTACAGACATGAATCAACATAGTAATTTTACTACTGATCTTTCCCAATAACTTTTTTATAATTATGCATTGGGTAGTTTTATCTGTATCTACTTCTCTATTCTTCATGAGTTCATATATATCTTAATTATTGATTTCTCATTTCAAACATATCACATTTGTAAAAATCATACTTACATGGTGGAAAAAAAGTGTGAGTTCTTTAATCATTAGGGGGAGAACTCTGTGAGTCTCCAGCAGGAAAAAATGACAATTAAAATTATCAAATATTCTACATTTAAAATTTTCTAGCTTGAGCTATCAATTACTGAAAGATGAAAGCAGATGTCTCCCATAAGTATCATGCATTTTAAAAATCATTGCTTATAATTCTACTTTTTATTATGTATGTGCATTGTCACACATCTTTATCATCCAAACTTTAATCTTAACTTTAGAATTCACTTTTGGTGAAAGGCATACACCCACTGTAGTATCATATGGAATAGTTTCATTGCCTTAAAAATTCTATGGGTTCTCTCTATTCATCCATCTCTGCGCCCTAAACCATGGAACTATTGATTTTTAAATTGTCTCCTTAGTCTTGCCTTTCCAGAAAGTAAAAATTTGGAATAATATAGGATTTAGCCTGTTTGAATTGGTTTCTCTTACTTAATATTATGTATTTAAATTCCTTCTTGATTTTTCATGTCTTGATGGCTTGTATGTTTTTAGAGCTGAGTAATATTCTTCTGCCTGTATCTAACACATTTTGGTTATTCATTCAACTACTGAAGGACATCATATTTGCTTCCAAGTTTTCAAAATTCCAGATAGAGTTACTAAAAGCCACTGTATTCAGTCTTTTGAGTGAATTTGAAATTTCAATTCCTGGAGGATGATTGTTGGAGCTTATTTTATTTTTGAAGTAAATGACCAAAATGCCTTCCAAAGTGGCTTCAACAATTCACATTTCTATCAGCAATGAATGACAATGCTGATGCTCCTCATTTTCACCAGTGTTTGGTAGTAGTGGTTGTTTGTATTATGGCCATCCCAATAGGTTTACCATGCTGTCTGTCTGTCTTTGAATTTGCAAGTCTATGGGCATATGATATTTAACATCTTTTAATATTTTCATTTTCCTTATCTTCTTTGTCAAAACATTTTTTCAGGTCTTTGCCCATTTTTTTTTCTGGTTTTATACGATGTAGAGTCACACCATTCATGTAATCATACATGTACATAGGGTAATGACGTTTGTCTCATTCCACCATCGTCCCCCTCCCCACCCCTCATTTCCTTCTACACAATTCAACATCCCTCCATTTTCCCCTTATCTGACCACACCCACCATTATATATTAGCATTCACTTATCACAGAAAACATCTGGCCTTTTGTTTTGGTGGGGGGGGGATTGGTTTATTTCACTCAGCATGATATTCTCCAACTCCATCCACTTAGCTGCAAGTGCCATGATTTTATTCTTCTTTATGGCTGAGTAATATTCCATTGTGTGTATATACACCAGAGTTTCTTTATCTATTCATCTATTGAAGGACATCTAGGTTGGTTCCACAATCGAGTATTGTTAATTGAGCTACTATAAACATTGATGTGGCTGCATCACTGTAGTATGCGGCTTTTAAGTCCTTGGGTATAAATCAAGGAGTAGGATAGCTGGGTCAAATGATGGTTCCATTCCATGTTTTCTGAGGAATCTCCATACTGCTTTCCAGAGTGACTGAACCAATTTGCAATCCCACCAGTAAAGTAGGACTGTGCCTTTTTCCCCACATCCTCACCAACATCTTCTTTTTGCTTGTATTCTTGATAACAGACCTTCTAATTGGAGTGAGATGAAATTGTAGGATAGTTTTGATTTGTATTTCTCTAATTACTAGAGATGTTGAACATTTTTTCATATATTTGAGGACTGATTGTATATCTTCTTCTGTGAAGTATCTGCTTAGTTCCTTAGCTCATTATTGTTGGGTTATTTGTGTTTTTGTTAAGTTTTTTGAGTTCTTTATAAATTCTGGAGATGAGTGCTGTATCTGAAGTGCATGCAGTAAAGATTTTCTCCCACTCTGTAGGCTGTCTGTTCACATTATTGATTGTTTTCCTTTGCTGAGAAAAAGCTTTTTTGGTTTTAATCCATCCCATGTATTGATTCTTGTTTTTATTTATTGTGCTTTGGGGTCTTGTTAAGAAAGTCTGGTCCTAAACTTACACGATGAAGATTTGGCTTTCGCCCATTTTTGAAGTGAGTTTTTCATTTTCTTTTTGTTTAAGTTAAAGAGTTCTTTGTGCACTTTGGATAACTGTCCCTTCTAGATCTGTCTTTGGCAAATACTTCGTCTCAGTGTGGGGTTTTTTTTCCCATTCTCTTGACATTATCTTTCACAAAACGTGTTTTTAATTTCAGTAAAGTCCAACTAATTAGTTATTTCTTTTATGGATCTTGCCTTTGGTGTCATCATTAAAAAGGTCTTGACATATCCAAAGTCATGTAGCTTTCCTCCTATGCCATCTTTAAGACACTTCATAGTTTTGCATTGTACAATTAGACCTCTGATTCATTTTGAGTTAGTTTTTGTTAAGAGTAAAGTTTTGCCGGTATTCATTTTTCAACATAGGAAGCCTAGCTCTCTAGCACCATTTGTTGAAAGTACTTCCTTTTCTCTATTGTACTGTTTTTGTTACTTTGCCAGTGTTCAGTTGAATATATTCATGTAGGACTATGTCTGGTATCTCTATTTTGTTCCATTGATTTATTTGTCTATTCCTTCACTAATACCACACTGTTTTGACAACCTTAGTTAAATAGTGTGTCTTGAAATCAGATAGTAAAATTTCTCCAGTGCTATGCTTCTTTAATATCTAGCTGGCTATTCTGGTTTTTTCCCCTCTTCATATAAACTTAAAATTAGTTTATCATTCTGCACAAAATAATTTCCTGGAGTTTTGATTGACATCACATTGAATTCATTTGCAAAGTTAGTGAGAACTGACATCTTCAAAGTATTGAGTTTTCCCAACCATGAACATAGATTATCTGTTTTTTTTTTTTTTTTCAGGATTGTTAAAATTTCTTTCATGAACATTTATTATTTTTTTTCCTGTTATTATTCATTTGTGTGTATTTTGTTAGATTTATACTCAGGTCTTAATATAAATGGTAGCATGTTTTTAATTCAAATTCCATTTTACGTTAATTCCATTAGAAAAGTGATTAAATTTGTATTCCAATCTTGTATTATGCAAACTTGCTATAATCATTTATTAGTTACAGGATGTTTTTGTTGTTAATTATTTCTACATAGATCACTTTGTCATCTGTGAATAATGATACTTTTATTTCTTTCCTTCATCATTTACTTCTCCTTCCTTCCTCTCCTCTCCTCTCCTCTTTTCTTTCAGTGTGATATTGAAAAGCAATGTGAGAAGAAACATTATTGCCTTGCTTTTGATCTTATTAGCAGAAAAGATTTGAGTTTCACACCATTAAGTATGATTTTAGCTTTAGATGTTTTTAGGTCTTTTTTTATCAAGTTGAGGAAGTTCCCCTTTCTTCCTACTTTGCTCAGAGTTTTTATTCTGAATGGGTATTGACTTTTGTCCAAGACTTTTTTCTGTATCTCTTGATATGGTCATATAATTTTTCTTCTTTAGTCCATTGATTTAATGGATTACAACAATTAATCTCTATTGATTTGCTGTTCATACTTGGGATAAAATTTCCACTTGATTGAAGTGTATAATCATTTTGATACATTGTTGGATTCCATATGCCTAATATTTGATTGAGGATTTTTGCATCTGTGATCATGAGGATATTGGTGTCTATTTTTTTTTTTTATTTTTGTAATGTCTTTTCCTGGTTTTGATACCAAAAGAATGCTGGCCTTAAATAATATGTAGGATGTATTCTCTTTGCTTCTATGTTTTTCAAAGAGATTTAGAGCATTGGTATAATTTCTCCTTAAATGTTTGACAGAATTTTCAAGTCAATTCACCTGATCATGGAATTTTCTCCTTGAGAAGGTTATTAATTAGTGAATAATTTATTTCATAGATATTGGCCTATTTAGATTTTGTTGGATCATTGATTTTTTTCTTTCTTCTTTGCTAATACATGTTTAATGTTATAAATTTTCCTTATAGCAGTACTTTTACTGCATACTTTATTTTCATTTAGTTAAAAGTATTTAAAAATTCCTCTGGAGATTTCTTCCTTAATCCATGTGTTTATTTAGGTAGGGTGTGCTTAATCTTTAAGTAGTTGGGGATTGTTCAGGTCATTATTTATAAAAACATCTATGGAACTTTATATGTGTATAGCTTCATAATTGCAGTTGGTCTTTTCCTCTTGGGCCCAGTATTATTTTAAGAAAAGATTTAATGTAAAATAGAATAGTTTTAAGATTTTTCCTGTGTAACACACTACTGTTTATTTAAATTTTACCTTGGATTTTAAATGCTTTCTGAATATTGACTCGTCAGTGATTTGAATACATGAACAAACAGTAAGCAAATTTTTTCTTTTCTCTTAAAACCCTGTGGCTATATTTGATATAAGTAGATTATATATTCAAGACACTTCTTGGTAAACTAAAAGAGGATCTAACATTAATTATTTCTATAGTTAAATGGCATCCATTATTTCTCAACTTGGATATCTACCTCTAATAACTGCATTAATATCCTAAATGTCAGGGATCAATTAATATTTAAACATTTTTAAAGTGAGTCAAATTATTTAATTAGCCTTAAAAACTCCTATCTTTTGCCAAAATTTGTTGTTCTTTCAGTCCTTGTTTCTTTTCAAGGCACCTCTAAATAACTACCTACAGTTACCTAGAGTAACTTCACATATTATTTGACATATTAATCAGCTTTCCTTGCTCAGTTAAGAAAATTTAAGAACTAATCTTATATTATATTCCAGCCCTGCAAATAATGTCTACCCCTTACTCTTAGGCTTCTTGCAGGCATATTATTGATTCATACACAAATATTTTTTGTGTCCCTATACATGAAGAATACCACAATAAGGACTGGCTATACCAGATAAGCAGTCTCTGTCTTCCTGGAAGACAGTGTTCCAGTAAGGAAAATGTTCAGCAAGTACATGTAATTTCAATATGTAGATTGGCTGTGATGCTTAATATCTGAAATTAATATGTCCCTCAAACATGTCCCTTGTTTATCATTGTCCTGTCCAGATGTGTCCTCTTTTCTCTAAGTGCTCTTTGCTGCCTTCCATCTTGGGTCCTAATTCCATTCAGATCCAAGCTCAAACCAAACTTCTTTCACAAGTTATATTCTAATTTTCCCCTAAAGAGTATCAATTATCCTTACTCCTGTTCCTTCCTTATAAATTATATATTTCCAGATCAATTATATGTGTTAGTCCTGTTGTCCTACTGGCTCTTCCCTCTAGATCATTAGTTCTTAACACTAATTAAACATGTGAACTACAGGGGGCTTTACAAATGCCAGCATCATCCCCAGGAGTTCTGCTAGTAAATGTTTAAAACTAGCTCATTGCACAGGTAGGGTAGGAAGCATCCCTGATCTGTAGCATTTGTATATTTCTGTGGTATAAACACCTCTTTCATGAACAGGGCAATTTTGAGATATGAAAAGAACATCTTTTAACATAGATTAGGAAGAGATTTGAGATAGACAACCACTGTATAGTATTTTATACAAATTCTCGTGCCCATTTCAGACCTATTGTTTCAGAAACTGTGGGAATGGGGTCCAGCATTATGTATTAACAAACCTTCCAAGTGAATCTGATGCACACTAATACATGAGAGTCACTGATTCTATATAATACCTGGCAAGCAATGGAAGCCTGATGTGTATCTTTTGAATTTGTTTGCATTAATGCCATTGTAACTAGATTCATAAACATACTTTTATCTAAACTACCTACCTTGCTGTATCTCATCCAGTGATTTAGACAATAATGAAACAGCATGTGACTTAAATAAAAAGAAGATATAAATTTGTGTGGGACGAAAAGTCCTATCAGTGTTCTATTTTAGAGCATAATTAGTCAAAGAAATTGAAAATCTGCATCTGCATCATGTGTGTTTAAATTGTCGCTGTGGAAAATTTGCATTGTGTAAGGTCGAATATACAGACCAACAATAAGTAAGTAAACTGAGAGGAAACTCCTCTGTTTAGAATCACATGAAAAGTGAACTAGAAAGTCAACACTAAAGAATATGCCAGTATTTTAGGCAATCATTCCACAACTGTGACACTGGGTTTGATGTAAACTGGGAAATATTTTATTTTTATACCTTGTTTAAATCTCTCCTGTGGTAATTTACTGGTATATCATTCTCAATCAGCCATTGAGACACTGACTACAAGAGATATACCTGTTTCCAAAGTTGTTGAGAAATGAATGGCAATCAAAAAATGTGCTTTGCTAATCTAATTAGTCAGCAAATCATTATTTTGAGAGTAGAAGCAGAAGATGAAATAAAGGTGCCAATGTAATGAGACAGTTTTCCATGCCCTTTCTGCAGATTGGAGCTATCTGACCCTTTGTCCCATTGGCTTTTTGAGTTTTATATTCAGATATGGAAAACTGATCTTTATGTATTTGCCCTGCATCTGACCACCAGACTTATTTATTATTCTTGTGATTTCTGTGTTCCTCAGAGAAATGTATTTCTACTCCTATTCATTATGTGTATGGAATAAGCTCTATTCCTCCCCATAGCCAGTGTAGCTATGTGTTTTTAAACTGCTTCTTCCCTGAATAAACACACACAAACTTGTAAAACTACTAGCATCAATTCTGCTGCAAATCTAAGCAGCATCAGAATGTTCTCTGTGTTGTAGTCTTCAGGTTATTTAGATTCCTGTTTGGTAAATCACCATTTTTATCTTGCCAATAAAGCTTATTGATATTCAACCCTGAATACACTAGAAACATCTGTAGAAGTGACTTCAAAACCAACTTCTGAACTGTACATGAATCAAATAAATCATGAAATCTGAAGGCGAGAAAGCATCATTTGCTAAATCACTTCATGTATGATATTTTTTGCAGTCATGCTTGAGGACTGCTGATCTTTCTCAACTTGTAAGGTATGACATGAACAAAATAAGAAGGTCTCAGCTGGATAGCATGGTCTGGGCATCAGTACTGATGTAACAAAAGTAAAATGGATCCACCTGCTTACAGAATGGCTCCTTAAAAACTTGAGAGGATCCCTTTAATTGGGACCATTGTAATGCCTACTAAAACTTTAGTTCATAATGTATAAACTAATAAACCATGCTAATTTACTGAAAAGCTGATTTCCTCAAATGCTAGATCTTTAGGAATATATGGGAAAGCCAAATATAATACCCACAGTGTTTCATTGTTGTCCTGCCTACCCATGATCTAGTGTCAATTATGGTAATAAAACCTGTACCCTGGAGTGGTGCTTCTACTCTGATTATTTGGCTTCCAGTGGGATTTGGTTTCCTGGGAAATTCATCCAACATTAAAGACAATTCCCCTGCCAGGCTCAATTTAGTCACCTCAACCCAATTAGATATTTACACACAAAATGTATCATCCATGTTTAAGAACTATATTCAAAATAGAATGTCAAGATTGCATCAGACGGAAAAGGTCATAATAGTTCAAATTTACTGTCATTGTTAAGAATTGAGATGATGATAAAAATTATACCATTAACTACTGGGTGGAGAAAAACAGTAATAGAGAAATGTTAGGAAGAACAGATGGAATGACATGAATTAGTAAACACCAAAGAGATATTAATAAATAGAGGAGATTACTATATACATTACCCTGATTTTTACATAGAGGGCAACATCAATCATTTTCCCATTGACAGAAGCAGCCCCAAGCACATACATAACCACAGAAATCCAAAACTGATGCCAAGAGAGTAAAGAGGGAACGGAACCCCTTTGAAGACCTTCCCAAGATGATTCTTTAATACTCAGATTCCACTACAGCATACTTTGAGAGCATCTTACACTCCTTCATAGTGTGTTTTACAGTTGTAACTTTACATATGGTTTAATTATTTGTGCATTTTAATGTCCTCTGGTAAGAGGTCTGAGGGTAAAGAATTTTTCTGCCTTATTTTTTGCTGCATCCATCATGCCTGGCACTTAATAGTAATTCAATAAACTATCCCACAACTGGTTTTTTTTTTTTTAGGTAAGGGTATTATGATAATAATGTGTAAGTTTTTTGTCCCCCTATAATGTCTTCCAGCCAGAAATTAGGAGTGTATCACTGTTATTGTGTTAGCAGGTTGTTCTGTTTATTTTTGTTGCTATTTCAGAAGTCCTTACACATGAAAGGTATGAGTTTTCTATGTGCCTCTACTAATCCCATCTATAAAAATGCTAACACAAATCACCCCTTTAAAAGTGTGCTCCTGGGAACAAAAGTCTTCTTTGACCATGCTTGGGAAAATACGATCTTCTAGGTTCATTTCACTTTGTACTGCCCCACTCCTGCCAAATTATGTGAAGACTTTCACTCAACGGTCGTTCACTCTGTTCCAGGGTATAATTTCTTTTCATGTTCCTATGCAAGCAAACTTTCTCTTTAGGTAGATGTTAACAGCCATTTGCATCCTCGCTGTATGACTGTTAGTTTTTTCTTCTTTTGTAGGTGGTTGTTTTCCAAAAATAAATATTTGGATCAAAACATGTTAGTCAGTGATTTTATGTAGGCAGCTTAATTTTTCTTTCTGGTCTGCTGTATCACTTACTTTAACTATTCCTTATGATTTTTAGTTTATAAACATTGAACAGAAACTAATTTCTAGGTTTGCGAGGAAGATTTATTTCTTTAGGAACACTTTGTCTCTTGGCAGACATGAATTTCTAGTATTAAGATGTAACAAAGTGACTTTATTAAGTTTCCTTAGTGCCAAGTTTTTGTCCCTGTCGGTATAAGAAACAAAACATTTAGTGAAAGCAATATTGATTTGGGAAGGGCTTTTAACAATGAATGATGTACACACAATTTTTAAACCATAAAATAATTAATATTCACAAAATGACAACTTTACAGGTATCTGAGTAAGATATATTTCTAAGTTCTTTTCAACCAGCGTTCTTTTACAGATCAGCAATATGATTTTATATAGGCCATCAGAATGTAGTATGGATGCAAAGTGTTATCATATATATTTTTTCAAACTGAACATGTTTCAAAATTAAATATCTTTAATACTGGGTATATTGGAACAGCATCTCTATCTACTCCATTCTTCACAGGGTTTCATCCTTACTTTGCATTTTCCTCTCAGCATGAAATAGTAGAAGAGTTAAATATTAGTTCCACATTGCAAATCAATGCTCCAAGAAACCTATGGGAACTTCTCAAAGCAAGTTCTATTTTCTCAACCAGACTAGAGAAAAAAAAAAAAAAAAAAATCATGCAATCTCCTGTCTTCATATAATTGACTCAACATGTAAAGGAGAATAGAACAAGTTGAAAGCTGTCACTCATCTCTTAGGAAAACAGGATAAAGAACTTAGTGAAACTTACATAAGTGTATTTGTATTATTTTTATTCTCTATAAAAGGAGTAAGTTTCATGAGTCCCCTTTCTTCCCTACTAACACCATTTTCCTAACATTTAAATTTCCACGAAAGCTTTTGTTTTCCATATGCATCTGTATTTCTAATAGGAAACATGGAAGCCAGAGACTCTATCATAAAAGTTCTTGAAGACCATGTTAGAAAACTGGTTCTTGCAAAATTTCTGATTGTTATTCATGCCTATTAGGTGATATATAAAATGATAACCATTGCAAGATTATACATTACATAATTTAAACTCCAAGTTAATTTTCAGCCATTCAAATTTATTGAGCTCCTATTAGAAGGGGGAAGAAACTATCTGTCGTCTGGGTGGGGAAGGGAAGTCGTTCTACTCCCCTGCCTTCCTCCATTTCTGTTGTTTAGGTTACCTTCACTCTCCTAGCACATAGAAAAAGATGAAGTTACTAAAACATTTGACCAGAGTAAAGGGTGTGAATTATGGCATATTTATTGACGTATTTTTTAGTTATGAACATAGTATTGCTTCTTGTTTAAAAATGCAAACTTGCATCCAAGTCAGCCCTGTCTGTACTTTGTTGCTTTGGTTGTTTGGCATCTGCAGCTTTAGTCATCACATCATGTCTTCTGAGTACACCTATCATTATGAGCTCTTTATCATTTAGTCTCCTGTGCCTGAAGTAATCAGAAAAAAGGATGACCATACAGCTAAGATTTTAGATAAAACTACTTATACCTGGAGTGGAGGTTTTCTTGGGAGGCAATGGGAGAACATTATTATAATTTTTACTGTGCATTGCATACATGATCTTATGCGAAAGGACTAAAGCGAAGTTCCAACAATTGGTGGACTGACCTGGAAACTGTATCCACCAAACCATTCCAATTTCATGAGTCCTTTCTTCAACTTTTGTTCTCTATGTAAAGTATTTTGATGGCCTTAATAAAAATTCTCACCCTCTCTGCCTTCCTTCCCTTCTTCCTTCATTCCTACCTTTTTCTGATGGAGAGGGAGGAGAATGAATGAGGAAAACCATTAATAAAAACATAACCCAGAAAGGGGGAGGCGCCGGCGGACAATGGAGCCTATGTGTGCCTGCGGGATGCGGGAGTGGGACAGCGCCGCCGCCCGGGCTGCGCCGCCGCTGCCGCTGGCCCCGGCCCCGGTCCCCCGGGGCTGAGAGCCCCCCCGGACCGGACCGAAGCCCCCTCCCCTGCTCCGCTCCTCCTCGCCCCTCCCCCACTCCTGCCTCCAGGGACTGAATGTGGGACTAGCTAGTGTCCTTCCACTTTGACTTAAAAATTCCCTTCTGTTTGGGTGGCAGAGATCATTATAGAAAGCTCGTGTGTCCTGATGTAGAAGAAGAGAGCAAATTGGACACCTTAAAAGGTGAGATCACCTTTAAGAAAGGGGTTCCTGGACTCACCACCTCCAGGATGAGCACTGCAGTGTCGTGACCCTTGGGGTTTTGAGTGCCCTGGAGATGCGAGATTTTCCTTTGGCAGCAGGAGGCACACACCCAGAGAATGCAGAAGCTGCAAGGGGAAAGGACCCACTTCCACAGCAGAGAAAAACAAAGAGGAAAAAGGCATATAGGTGGCCAGTGCTAAGGGCCACACCAAGCAAGCAGTGGGCAACTGCTGCTGCCCTCAGCAGCTGCTTCTGCAACAGCCCGAGAGGAACTCGGTGAGCCCGTCCCTGTTTGTGACTGCAAGCTCAGGATTTCAATCAATGCATTCCAGTAACCCTAAAGTGAGGAACACACAGAGTAGCCCTAAGTCAAAGCAGGAGGTGATGGTCTGTCCCCCTACAGTGATGTCCCCATCTGGAAACCCCCAGCTGGATTCCAAATTCTCCAATCAGGGTAAACAGGGGGGCTCAGCCAGCCAATCCCAGCCATCCGCCTGTGACTCCAAGAGTGGGGGCCATACCCCTAAAGCACTCCCTGGCCCAGGTGGGAGCATGGGGCTGAAGAATGGGGCTGGAAATGGTGCCAAGGGCAAGGGGAAAAGGGATCGAAGTATTTCCACCATCTCCTTTGATCAGAGAGATCCTGGGACTCCAAACGATGACTCTGACATGAAAGAATGTAATTCTGCTGATCATATAAAGTCCCAGGATTCCCAGCACACACCACACTCCATGACCCCATCAACTGCTACAGCCCTCAGGTCTTCCACCCCTTCCCATGGCCAAACTACTGCCCCAGAGCCCACACCTGCTCAGAAGACTCCAGCCAAAGTGGTATATGTGTTTTCTACTGAGATGGCCAATAAAGCTGCAGAAGCTGTATTGAAGGGCCAGGTTGAAACAATCGTCTCTTTCCACATCCAGAACATCTCTAACAGCAAGACAGAGAGAAGCACAGCCCCTCTGAATACACAGATATCTGCCCTTCAGAATGATCCGAAACCTCTCCCACAACAACCCCCAGCTCCAGCAAACCAGGACCAGAATTCTTCCCAGAACACCAGACTGCAGCCAACTCCACCCATTCCTGCACCAGCACCCAAGCCCGCTGCACCCCCGTGTCCCCTGGACCACGATAGTCCTGGGTTAGAAAATAAACTGATTCCTCCTGTGGGCAGTCCTGCCAGCTCCACTCCGTTGCCCCCAGACGGTACCGGGCCAAACTCAATGCCCAACAATCGAGCAGTGACCCCTGTCTCCCAGGGGAGCAATAGCTCTTCAGCAGATCCCAAAGCCCCTACACCTCCATCAGTGTCCAGCGGTGAGCCCCCCACATTGGGAGAAAACCCTGATGGCCTGTCTCAGGAGCAGCTGGAGCACCGTGAGCGCTCCTTACAAACTCTCAGAGATATCCAGCGTATGCTTTTCCCTGATGAGAAAGAATTCACAGGAGGACAAAGTAGGGGACCCCAGCAGAATCCTGGGGTATTAGATGGACCTCAGAAAAAACCAGAAGGGCCAAAACAGGCCATGATGGCTCAATCCCAAAGCCTAGGTAAGCGACCTGGGCCCCAGACAGATGTGGGAGCTCCCTTTGGCCCTCAAGGACATAGAGATGTACCCTTTTCTCCAGATGAAATGGTTCCACCTTCTATGAACTCCCAGTCTGGGCCCATAGGACCCGACCACCTGGACCACATGACCCCTGAGCAGATAGCGTGGCTGAAACTGCAGCAGGAATTTTACGAAGAGAAGAGGAGGAAGCAGGAACAAGTGGTTGTCCAACAGTGCTCCCTCCAGGACATGATGATCCATCAGCATGGGCCACGGGGAGTGGTCCGAGGGCCTCCTCCTCCATACCAGATGACCCCTAGTGAAGGCTGGGCGCCTGGGGGTGCAGAGCCATTTTCTGATGGTATCAACATTTCACATTCTCTGCCCCCGAGGGGCATGGCTCCCCATCCCAACATGCCAGGGAGCCAGATGTGCCTCCCTGGATTTGCAGGAATGATAAACTCTGAAATGGAAGGGCCAAATGTGCCCAACCCTGCATCTAGACCAGGCCTTTCTGGAGTCAGTTGGCCAGACGATGTGCCAAAAATCCCAGATGGTCGAAATTTCCCTCCTGGCCAAGGTGTCTTCAGCGGTCCTGGCCGAGGGGAACGCTTCCCAAACCCCCAAGGATTATCTGAAGAAATGTTTCAACAGCAGTTAGCAGAGAAACAGCTGGGTCTCCCCCCAGGGATGACCATGGAAGGTATTAGGCCCAGCATGGAGATGAACAGGATGATCCCAGGCTCCCAGCGCCACATGGAGCCTGGGAATAATCCCATTTTCCCTCGGATACCAGTTGAGGGCCCACTGAGTCCTTCCAGGGGTGACTTTCCAAAAGGAATGCCTCCACAGATAGGCCCTGGTCAGGAACTTGAGTTTGTGATGGTTCCTAGTGGGATGAAGGGAGATGTCAATCTCAATGTCAGCATAGGATCCAACACTCAGATGATACCTCAGAAGATGAGAGAGACTGGGGCAGGCCCTGAGGAGATGATGAAATTACGCCCAGGTGGTTCAGACATGCTGCCTGCCCAGCAGATGGTACCCCTGCCATTTGGTGAGCACCCTCAGCAGGAGTATGGCATGGGCCCCAGGCCATTCCTTCCCATGTCTCAGGGTCCAGGCAACAACAGTGGCTTGCGGAATCTCAGAGAATCAATTGGGCCCGACCAAAGGACTAACAGCCGGCTCAGTCATATGCCACCACTACCTCTCAACCCTTCTAGTAACCCTACTAGCCTCAACACAGCTCCTCCGGTTCAGCGTGGCCTAGGACGGAAGCCGTTGGATATATCTGTGGCAGCCAGCCAGGTGCATTCCCCAGGCATTAACCCTCTGAAGTCTCCCACAATGCACCAAGTCCAGTCCCCGATGCTGGGCTTGCCCTGGGGGAACCTCAAGTCCCCCCAGACTCCATCACAGCTGGCAGGCATGCTGGCGGGCCCAGCTGCTGCTTCCATTAAGTCCCCCCCTGTCTTGGGATCTGCTGCTGCTTCGCCGGTTCACCTCAAGTCTCCATCACTTCCTGCCCCATCACCCGGATGGACCTCCTCTCCCAAACCTCTCCTTCAGAGTCCTGGGATTCCTCCAAACCATAAAGCTCCCCTCACCATGGCCTCCCCAGCCATGCTGGGAAGTGCAGAGTCAGGTGGCCCCCCACCTCCTACAGCCAGCCAGCCTGCCTCTGTGAATATCCCTGGAAGTCTTCCCTCTAGTACACCTTACACCATGCCCCCAGAGCCAACCCTCTCCCAGAACCCACTCTCAATTATGATGTCTCGAATGTCCAAGTTTGCAATGCCCAGTTCAACCCCATTATACCATGATGCCATCAAGACTGTGGCCAGCTCTGATGACAACTCCCCTCCAGCTCATTCTCCCAACCTGCCATCAATGAATAATATGCCAGGTAAGAAGTCAGAAAGATGGAATGTGAAGCTGGTGCTAGACCAAAGAGAAACTTCTTGAATTGTTTTCTTAATGACTGTAGACTTAAACAGGTGGACATTTAACTGGTTGTAAATGTACCATTAGAGTTAGTTTCAATATACTAAAGTGCCTTGACTAGTGGAAGATCACACATTTTTATCAGTTTGATGCCACATTTGTAATACAGCAGGTTTCCTTACAGTTATGATGCTTCTGTGTCCCTGGGTGAGTGTTTTGTGCCCCCCCCCCCTTTCTTTGGTTCTCTTTCAGTAATACTAAAAGTCATTTCTCTTTAACATGCTGATTGGAATATCTTTAGTTCTCAAGTATTTTCCTGGAAAGACAACCTCAAACCACAAGGCACCACAGGATTCCAGACAGTGGAAATCCCCTATTTCCTAGAGGAGTTATTTCTTTAGAACTAGGGAGACAATAAAATTCTTCCTTTCTCTACTTGTTCTGTTTGCCTTCATTCCTTTACCCACCTCCACCTCCACCTCCACCCCCACCAATCTCAGAAAAAAGAAATAATCTTCAATGGTGAAGGTGATCAGCAATCCTAATTAACCAGGTTAGGACATGCTTTGTGAATGGCACAAACACCATCCCTTCTACACTCAATGGTAATTCCAGAGAGAAACCAAATATTTAGATATCCCAGAGACTATGGTAGAACATTACACTTGCCGTTTTCCATTAAAAATTATCATTGCCTTAACATTCCTTGTAACCTGGGATTAAAGGGTCTCTTGATAAGGCAACATAAAATAATGCCAGATGTCAGTTGGAAAAAGACCTGTTTGGTTTGTTATTGTTCCTGAGAATTGTACTTATAGAACCAATTAATCCTCTGTCTACAAAAAAGGCCATACTTAAGTCATTCAGGCAAATTATTTTCTTTTATATTAAATTGTCTCCAATGAAGAAAAAAAAACAAAACAAAACATAACCCATACAGTGATCTGTCTAACTAAGGAGATGCAGAAAATTTACAATAAATAGTCATGTGAAGAAGAAAATCTGATATTTTGTGGTAGAGAGAACACAAAAATATGAATTTTTTTGATGTTTTGGGTATTTTTATAACCAGAAATTAACCTAGAGGTGCTTAACCACTGTGCCATATCCCCACTCTATTTTATTTTATTTTATTTTTCATTTTGAGATAGTGCTTCCTTAAGTTGCTCAGGGTCTTGCTAAATTGCTGAGAATGGCTTTGAAGTTGTGATTCTCCTGCCTCAGCCTTTCGAGCTGCTGGGATTACCTGCATGAACCACTATGCCCAGCAAAGAAAGGGATCTTGAAAGGGAAGTATTTATCTAATTTGTATAAAATTCAGGCCAGTCCACAGGGTGTGCCATTCTATGGAGGGTAAATGTGAAGAGAAAAACCATGGGAGCAATAAAGAGAAGGCATTTTATTTATCTACAGGAAGTCTTATATGCATTGATTAAAACATGAGAGTAGGGCCAGGTGGGTGATTACAAGTGCATTCCTGTAATTGCAGCAACTTGGGAAGGCTGAGCCAGGAGGATCAAATGTTCAAGGCCAGTCTCAGCAATTCAGTGAGGCCCTGGGCAACTTAGCAAGACTCTGCCTCAAATATCAAAAAGGACTGGGGATGCAGTTTGGTGGTTAAGATCCCCTGGGTTCAATCTTCTATACCAAAACAAACAAACAAAACCCCCAAAACACAAGAATAGAAAATCCCTTAAAGATCTCATATTTCACAAATAAACAAGAATACTGATGATCAAATAAGGAAATCAGATAGGAACATACTTCAGGTACAATTTTAAATATCGACTTAAGAAAAAAAAAAGTGTATGAAGAAGGGAAATAAAAAGTCCATTCATAGTCCTTAAAAAAAAAAAAAAAAAGAAAGAAAGAAAAAAAGAATTTGAAGCCCAAAAGGTACCAAATGATTTGAAGGTTGCTGAGTTACAGATTGATCTTCAGAGAATAATCATTTTTTTTTTTTTTGCTGTCAATTTATAGAATGAATTTAAAGGACAGACATGAGGGTTATAATGTTATTATTTATTTATTTTTTTGCCTTTTGCATCTGTTCTATTATACTGGTTAGATAATGAAAGGCTGAAACAATGTGGTAGAATTAGGATAATAGAGGAACAACCAGAATTGAGAGGCACTACTGATACAAAAAGGTTTTACATATTAACTGACTAAAAATATCAATGGGCTAATAGCAATAATGAGTCAAAATAGGATTAAATACTTTAATTCTGAAGGCCCAAGATAATGATGATGCATTCAATTGAAAAAGAAAAAAAAATTAGAGGTTTGACTTTAAGATGATGAGTTCAGTTTTGGACAAACTAAATACAAAGTACTCATGGGATACACAGATGGAAATATCTGTAAATATTGCTGTTGTTTTACTGATTGAGTTAGAGCTAGTCATCTATACCTATTGTGTGCCTGCTTAATTTATTCCATTTTCTTTAAGAAAAATCACTCACCCAGTCCCTTGATATAAACAGTGTTTAGTGACCACTGCAGGGGCTGGCCAGGAGATTTGCCTCCCACTGAATAGATACTTGTCCCCAGTGACATCAAATCAGATCCCTCCCAAGATTTTGAATTGAGTTTCATAGACATCACTCAGTCTCCTGAAGTCTTTATCTGCAGTTGGGATAGTAACACATAAAGTAGACAAATATGACCTATAAATAATCAGTGATGCACAAACAAGAGAACTGAGAGAACATGTGGAATTAGGAAAACCGGATAGTTGGATAAACATATGTATGTAGACAAATTCTCTGTTATGAATCATACTCAAGATTGAAAATAAATACTCCTTGCTGAAAGTACACCATTGCTACAGTCAGATGATAAAAAAAGAACCTCTACACAAATATAGCAAACATCTCTTGAGATGATACCCTGCTCCACATTGATTGTTTTTTCTTGAACCTGCCACCAATATGAAGGAAGAAAATGATCCAAACAAATCTAGATTCCATAGTAATAGAATCCAATGACAGTATGTTAGAAGAAATGTCAGAAAAGGACTTCAGATTATACATGATTAAAATGATTCGCAAAGCAAAGGATGAGATAAGAGAGCAAATGCAGGCAATGAATGATAATACCAATAAGCTGAAAGAGCACCTGCAGGAAGCAAAAGATCATTTCAACAAAGAAATAGAGATTCTAAAAAACAAACAAACAAACAAAAAACCCCAGAAATCCTTTAAATGAAGGAAACGATAAACCAAATAAAAACTCAATGGAAAGCATCACCAAAAGACTAGACCACTTGGAAGACAGAACCTCAGACAATGAAGACAAAATATTTAATCTTGAAAATAAAGTTGCCCAAACAGAAAACATGATAAGAAATCATGAACAGAATCTCCAAGAACTATGGGACATCATGAAAAGACAAAATTTAAGAATTATTGGGATTGAGGAAGGCACAGAGATACAAACCAAAGGAATGAACAACCTATTCAATGAAATAATATCAGAAAATTTCCCAAACCTGAAGAATGAAATGGAAAATCAAATACAAGAGGCTTACAGAACACCAAATGCACAGAATCACAACAGATCCACACCAAGGCACATTATAATGAAAATGCCCAACATTCAAAATAAAGATAGGATTTTGAAGGCTGTGAGAGAAAAGCATCAGATTACATATAGGGAGAGAACAATAAGAATAGCAGCTGACTTCTCAACCCAGACTCTAAAAGCTAGAAGGGCCTGGACCAACATATTTCAAGCTCTGAAAGAACATGGTTGCCAAACAAAAATCCTATACCCAGCAAAACTAACCTTCAGATTTGAAGATGAAATAAAATCCTTCCATGATAAACAAAAGTTAAAAGAATTTACAAATAGAAAGCCTGCGCTACAGAATGTTCTCAACAAAATATTTCATGAGGAGGAAATGAAGAACAATAATGGAGGTCAGCAAAGGGAAGAACTACCTTAGATAAAAACCACTCAAAGGAGAAACCAAGCCAACTTAAAAACCAAAAATAAGCCAAATGACTGGGAATACAGTTGTTCATGTATCTTCCCCTCTAGCAGTGCAGATCTGGGGTATTACAGATTTCCCCCTATAGGCTTATAGTGGCTCTATGTGTTTTCAAAACCCTTTCTTTAAGGGGAGATCAATATTAGCAGGGCCCAATTCAGACACTAGGCAATCCTAGACCAAATAGCCCCTATGAGGACAATAACAAAAGTCATAATAAACAGAATGAGTTCAAATATTATCTTCAGTAAAACAAACAGATTTGCAATAAGGTCTGCAGTTTCAAATGGAGGACAAAGAGGATGCAGAGGGATGTAGAATGTGGCTGTTAATGGGATAAGAAAAGAATATACAGAAGTTCTAGATAATAGAAAGGGTGAGAGTGTAATCAAAAGAAATTGGATGTTAGCATGAAAAAACGGGAGAAAGAGATTCTGAGGGAAGAGGTAAACAAAAGGAAAAGAGAGCAAGAAAAGTAAAGAAATAAAAACTTAAATTTTTTCAATAAGGAGAAAAAAGAAAATCTACAGTATAACAGTCATATAGTAATGAAACCTCCCAGTGTTCAGTAGCCTGATGCATGAGAGGTACCTGACAATGAGCTTCAGGTCTCTAGCAGGCGTCTCAGGATAGGTTTTGCCCCACCTACAGATCAGAGCTACAGCTTCCAGGATTACCCAAGTTGGCCACTCTGGCTTCGAAATGTGTTGGCAAATGGGGAGCTGCAGCTCAGGGTGTGGCCGTGGTCGGCAAGAAGTCCTGGAGGTGGGATGCGGTTGGTCAGGCAGGGGTCCTGGAAGTCAGGTGTGTTTGGTGTGGTTGTGGGATCCTGGAGGCCGGTTGCAATCAGTCAGTCTGGGGTCCCGGTGATAGGGCGCAGTCAATTGGTCTGGGGGCTCTGGTGGCAGGGAGCAGTCAGCCTCAAAAAAAGTAAAATACTTGTGAATCAATCTAACCAAAAGGCAAAAGATCTCTACAATGAAAACTACAAAACATTGAAGAAAGAAATTGAGGAAGACCTTAGACGATGGAAAGATCTTCCATGTTCTTGGATAGGCAGAATTAATATTGTCAAAATGGCCATACTACCTAAAGTGCTATACAGATTCAATGCAATTCCAATTAAAATCCCAATGACATACCTTACAGAAATAGAGCAAGCAATCATGAAATTCATCTGGAAGAATAAGAAACCCAGAATAGCTAAAGCAATCCTTAGCAGGAAGAATGAAACAGGGTATCGCAATACCAGAACTTCAAGTATACTCCAAAGCAATAGTAACAAAAACAGCCTGGTATTGGTACCAAAATAGACAGGTAGATCAATGGTACAGAATAGAGGACATGGACACAAACCCAAATAAATACAATTTTCTCATACCAGATGAAGGTGCCAAAAATATGTAATGGAGAAAAGACAGCCTGTTCAACAAATGGTGCTGGAAAAACTGGAAATCCATATGCAACAGAATGAAACTCAACCCCTATCTCTCACCCTGCACAAAACTCAATTCACAATGGATCAAGTGTCGCTGGCTCTTTGCGGTACAAAATCCGTGGATATTTGTCACCGCTTGCAGCAACAACTTACACGGGTCTTATGGGTGGTGGAGTGGAAACTGAGGCACTTCCATCTTTCTCTTTAGTGCACTGCTTTCTTGCTTGTTTATTGAGGATAGAGGAAATGAGGTTTACTTGCTTTGAGAGGAGAGAGAGAGAGACTTTGCTTATAAGAGAGAAAGAGACTTTGCTTAAGAGAGACTTTGAGAGAAGGACAGGCTTTGCCTAGAGCTTAGAGGAAGAGAGACTTGCTGTGCCTCACTTAAGTTCTGCTGCTTCCCACTGGTGCGTCCTGCATCCTGTGAACTAAGGGTACGTCTGCCTAAGGTGCCTTAGTGATGCGTCTCAGTTCTCTGTTCTGCGATCTGCCTTCCGCCACTGCCCCTACTCGCTGCTGCTGCGCGCGCGTGTGTGTAGCTGCTTCCGTGTGTCTTTCCCTCTGGCTGCTGCCGCGTGTGTCCTGCTAGCTGCAGCTCTGTGTTTTCTCTCTGGCTACGCTTATATCACCTCCAGGAGGCGGAGAGCAGGGCCACGCCTCTTACGCAAAGATTAGCAAGACTCTAGATGTCCTAGCAGGTACAATTAGGATGCTTGAGAGCATATGCGCATACATTGTGTGCGTGGACAACAAATCACCTGAGTGTGCTTATGTCAATTAACTTCCTCGCTGCCGATGTGGTCAACATGGCACAGCCCCCAACATCAAGTACCTTGAAATCAGACCAGAGACCCTGCATCTTATAGAAGAAAAAGTAGGTCCAAATCTTCACCTTCTTGGCTTAGGATCAGACTTCCTTAACAGGACTCCCATAGCACAAGAAATAAAAGCAAGAATCAATAACTGGGACAGATTCAAACTAAATAGCTTTCTCTCAGCAAAGGAAACTATCAGCAACGTGAAGAAAGAGCCTACAGAGTGGGAGAAAATCTTTGCCACTCATACTTCAGATAGAGCGCTAATTTCCAGAATATATAAAGAACTCAAAAAACTCTACACCAAGAATACAAATAATCCAATCAACAAATGGGCTAAGGATATGAACAGACACTTCACCAAAGAAGATCTACAAGCAATCAACAAACATATGAAAAAATGTTCACCATGTTTAGTAATAAGAGAAATGCAAATCAAAACTACCCTAAGATTTCATCTCACCCCAATTAGAATGGCGATTATCAAGAATACAAGCAACAATAGGTGTTGTCGAGGATGTGGGGAAAAAGGTACACTCATACATTGCTTGTGGGGTGGCAAATTAGTGCAGCCACTCTGAAAGCAGTGTGGAGATTCCTTAGAAAACTTGGAATGAACCCACCATTTGACCCAGCTATCCCACTCCTCGGCCTATACCCAAAGGACTTAAGATCAGCATACTGCAGAGATACAGCCACATCAGTGTTCATTGCTGCTCAATTCATGATAGCCAGACTGTGGAACCAACCTAGATGTCCTTCAATTGATGAATGGATAAAAAACTGTTTTATATACACACACACACACACACACACACACACACACACACACACACAATGGAATATTACTGAGCCATAAAGAATGATAAAATTATGGCATTTGCATGCAAATGGATGAAATTGAAGAATATCGTGCTAAGTGAGATAAGCAAATCTCAAAAATCCAAAAGCTGCAGGATCTCACTGATAAGTGGATGATGACACATATTGGGGGATGGAGGGAGGCAAGAATGGAGGAAGGAGGGACTGTATAGAGGGAAAAGAGGGGGGGGAGGGGTGGGGGAAGGAAAAAAATAACAGAATGAATCAAACATCATTACCCTATGTAAATGTATGATTATGCAAATGGTATGCTGTTACTCCATGTAGAAACAGAAACAACATGTATCCCATTTGTTTACAATAAAAATAAATTAAAAAATAAAAGAATAAATAAATGAATGAAAGCAAGATTAGAGGGGAAGGAGAAAATTGAGAGGGAGGATGGAAGGGGAAAAGAAGGCAATGAGAATTAAAAGACAGAAATTAAATTGAACCATCTATGATTTTGTCAAACTAAACCCAATTAATTTGTAAAAAAAAAACCAAAAAACAAAACAAAACAAACAAACAAACAAAAAAAAACAGCATGGTACTGGCACCAAAAGTGACACAAAGACCAGTGGAACAGACTAGAAGGCACAGGGATAAACCCACATAGATACAGTCCTCTGATACCAAAGATTTCAAAAACATATGTTGGAGAAAACATAGCCTTTTATTAACAAATTGTGCAGAGAAAACTCGATATCCTTATGCAGAAGAAAACAACTTGATACCTATCTCTCAACCTGCACAAAACTCAACTCAAAGTAGATCAAAGTCCTAGGTATTAGACTAGAAACCCTGCAACTGCTAGATAAAAATGTAGGGTCAACAGTCCAAAATGTCAGCATAGGAACTGACTTCTTAACAAGAGTCATACAGCATAAGAAATAAAACTAAAAATAATAAGTGGGATGGCATTAAATTAAAAAAAAAAAAAAACACTTCTGTGAAGTAAATGAAAGAGTGTGAAGAGAGAGCCTATAGAATGGGAGAAGTTTACTACCAGCTCCTCAGACAGTATAATAATATCTAGAATATATAAAGAACCCAGAAAGTTAACATCATAAAACCAACAGCTCCAATTAGTAAATGGGCCAACAGATGAAACAGATAATTCTCTAAAGAAGAAATACAAAGGGCCAATAAATATATGAAAAAAAAAGTTCAGCATCTCTAGCAATTAGGGAAATGCAAATCAAAACTACACTGAGATTTGATCTCACTTCAGTCAGAATAGTACTTTTCAAGAATACAAATAAGTACTGGCAAAGATTTGGGCAAAAAGGTATACTCATATATTGTTGGTGGAATTGCAAATTAGTGCAGCCACTTTGGAAAGCACTATGGATATCCTTCAAAAGACTAGAAACAGAACCATCATATGACCTAGCTATCCATATCCTTGGTATAAATTTAAAAGATCAAAAATCAGCCTACTACAATCACATAGCCACATCCATGTTTATAGTAGCTCAATTTTTATAGCACCTATGCAGCCAACTTAGGTGCCCTCCAACTGATGAATAGATAAAGAAAATGTGGTCTATATACACAATGGTAACCAAGTTATTATGATACATCAACTGTAGAGCTGTGTGTGAGCTCTGGTAGGGTTTATAAGTTATTAAGCTATTAATTTAAGTATTTAAATCCTTTACCATTTTTGAGCCTCCACCCATATATGAACACTTGCTCTCTTGACATTAACTATTTAAAGTATTTATTCTTAGTTTTGCTTACATTTTACAAATAATGAATATGAGGATAAGAAAAGTTACATGAATTTCTTAAATCTTGTGACTGGTCATATGCATGTGGACTTGGTCTCCAGGTTTTGAATTTCAAATCTCCTTTCTCTCAGTACTTTATGTAACTATTGTTATCAGTTCCATCTGGAAGCATTATCAATACTTTAATCAAACATGAAATTAAATAAAAATTTAAAATCTGAAGCATAAAATTAAAATTTTATCTCCATCTATGAGCCTTTAATAAAGCAGTCACAATAAGGAATGTGTAGAGCTTTAAGATTTCATGTTAGAAATATCTAATGCTTCTTGTTGTTTTCACACCCCTTTCCTAAAGACCTTGCCATTTCTGTAACTCTGGAGTTAGCCATCCTACATTCCATGTAAATTCAGTCTTTTGAGTTTGTAGTTTATAAGATTAGAGATTCCATTCTAACATAAATCAGACAAATCAGTTTCTCTCTACCAGGACTTTTTATTTACAGCATATATACCGAGTTCCAAGTTCTGGGGCCAAGGCCTCCAAGGTCATGTAGATCTAGGAGCTGAGATGGCAATTCTAGGGTGACCATGACAGATAGTATGTAGATAGCTGAATCAGTTGAGATCTCTGTTTGGCAAAAATAAGGCAAGCAGAGAAAAGTAGAAACAAAAGGACATTCAACCACAGAGAAAGAAAGGAGAGAAACAGCAAATTTCTGGTGTGGTTACCAACGTGATTGTTTATTCCCAGATCCCTTGCTCTGTAATGCAGTTTCTGTTCTTGGGTTCTGTCTGAAACTCCTACACCCTTCCTTCAAATCTTCTTCCACTGGGAATGAATTTCTATAAGAACATGTTCTCTGCTTAAGAAAAACAATGATATTCAAAGTTAAAGAGATTATGCCGTCAAGTTTTCACTTATTATGAGCAAATGGCTATGTTCTATCAATTGTACTTGACCTAAAACAGCAGTAATTTATCCCTCATAGTCCCAGAGGCCAGAAATTCAAAATCTCTTTGAAGACATCAGGAAGCAATTTGTATATAAATAAATAAGAGGTCGTGATATGTAGGGCTTGAGGTCAGTTTACAACTCGCCTGGTACAGTGACCCACACATAAGACTGAATGAGGTTAATATGCGTTCAAAGGAAAGAGGCTGAAGTCTGATTGATTTACTGACTTGCACTCTCCTGTGCTCTCTGTCCAATACTGTCAACAGGAAAATGCTTAAAAAGAATAAACTGCATAAAAAATGATCAACAAACGAAACAACTAGCTAGGGACCTAATGATGGTTTGTAAAGAAACAAGGAAATGAATGTAGCAACTGACACAGAGATGAAAATCAATTACAAGAATAATCTTACAATAAAGCATTGGGGAGGAGTGGCAAAGGATTAGCAAACCATATGTTGCAGGTAGTTAGTGGACCTTTCATTTGCAGGGCCCTAAAGAAGACATCTTGTTTGTTTTGCCAAGAACTTAAAGAAATAATAAAGCCTAGAAAGATAAGGGAATTGAGCTAGAATATGTCAGAATAAATGGAAACAGAGTGATAAAGTCACCTTAGAATTTGAAATAAAGAATAGACATGGTGAAAACAGAAACATGCAGTGTAGATGTAAGAAAAAACCAAAAAAAAAAAAAAAAAAGCCAATGGAAGGAAAATAGTAGACACGGAAGAAATTGGAGAGTCTAAGTAAACAAAATTGAAGTCCCTGAAGAAAAGTTTGAAAAGTATATTAAAACTTATGGAGAGCTTTTGTCATAGTAAATCTTACAAAGAGTTGATCCACTCATATTCCGCACTGATTAATACCTCATTAATTTTTTTCTGAATGTTAAAGATTCTAGGAGAACATCTGGGTCCCAAACCACAGTATATCTAAGGAAGGGATATCTCTACAACAGTTCAATGTGAGAATACAATGGCACAAAGCTTAAGAAAGTTTTCATGCAAGTTGGATACTGTGGCACATGCCTGTAATCCCAGTGGCCTGGGAGGCTGAAGCAGGAAAAACAAAATTTCAAAGCCAACCTCAGCAAAAGCAAGGCACTAAACAACTCAGTGAGACCCTGTCTCTAAATAAAATACAAAACAGGGCTGGGGATGTGGCCCAGTGTTCGAGTGCCTGTGAGTTCAATCCCAGTACCCCAACCACCTCAAAAATTTTTTTTCAGCCACAAGTGTATTTTGCAATACATATAAACTCGGGAAATTTGCTACTCATGAAATTTTCTTTAAAACAAACAAAAATATAAACCATGATGATGTAAGCCAACCAATTGGAGATGAATAGGAACACTACCTAACAGCCTGTTACTGCACTCAGGCAAGGAGTGGAGTAGGGTGGAGGGTGGAGCATTCTCTGAAACAATGTCCAAAGTATTTAATCTCACTCTTACAAATGATGATGTTGGCAAGTGTAAAAATTATCCCCCAAGTCTCCCAGACTTGTGACTACAAAGTAACACTGTTAAGCAATGTGTTTCCTGACTTAACTAGGGGTCAATGCTGTGACCCCTAATCAAGAACTTATAGAAAACTTTGGTAAAATATCTTGTGCTGATAAAAAAAAAAAAAAATCTATTCCTGTTCAGAGAAACTTTGAGATCTCAGTTTCCATCCTAATCCAAATGAAAAAAACTCTGGGGGCTGGGTACCTCTAAATCAATTTTAGGATACACTAAATTTATTTTGTGTTAGTGTAATAGTCCAGATTGCTTTGCAGATTGGCTGCACCAATACTGCACACAGGTAGTAAGAAGCAGAGGCTGCAGGTTTCCAAAGGGCAAACAAGGACAATGGAGCAAAGAGGAAGACAGGAAACTCCCTCCAGCACATCTACAGACTATCTCCCTTTTTCCTCCTCTGACCACTCTTGCAAACATCTCTGCACTAGAGTACTGGCAAAAAACCAATAGAATTTAAAGCATCATCTGGTAACTCTAGGCATTTCAGTTCTATATCAGTTTCTCAAAGTTACATTTCCTTGAAATCAGTTTGGCCAATCTTGTCATTAGTCACTAATTCTCTGTTGCTCTTTCACTGTCACCTCTTTGACAGGAATTCTGACAAGATCCAGAGGGTCATTTGAGCTCTTTGCTGCTGTTTTCCATTAATGGTTTATTAACTAGCCAAGGCTAAATATATTTTTTCCAATTATGAATCTTTAACCCAAAACTGGCTCTGCAGAATGGTAAATTTCATCTCAACTTTCAAAGTACCAAGTATATTTTCTCCCCAGTTTCAGCAAAAATAAGTATGCTAATATTTTGAGTTACTTTTAAACATAGTTTGGGTTTCATTAAATACAATGGGCTGAAAAAACCTATTTTTTCCCCTGATAAAAAATTCACATTCTTTTCAGAAATCTTCACTTTAAAAATTGTTCTTCATTTTCCCTCCTGTTTTTTTTTTTTTTTTTTTTTTCCCCTTTTCTCCTAAAGCCTGATTTAGACTATCTTTCTTATTGTTAACTATAGGAGAAGTTGCTAAAATAAATCTCAGTTAAGTCCCAATTAACTCATCAACTTCAGAGGCAACCTCCCTCTGAAGCATGTTCTACATCTCCAGGGCTGTTTCCACATCTACTTTTCCACAGCATCCCTCTCACAGCAGAGCCAAAGCAGTATATTTCCCTCTAGTCTGATTCCAGGAGTGTCTGCTCTTTGCATTGCTTCAGCAAGAAGACTTCCCTCTTATCCAAAGAAAGACTGCTTGCCATCAGCATTTTTTTTTTTTTGAAAAGGACATTTCAAGAACATGAGATTCATAGAAGCCAGGGCCTAAAAATGGCCTTCAGAGTAACTACAATTCCTTTGATAGTATAAGCTAGACTTTAGCATTTAAATGTAAGTTTCTAGAGAGAGTATCCTTAGCTTTTATCAAATTCTCAATGAATCTTAGTCTTACCAAAGTTGAACACTCTAAAGGGATGCATGAATCCTCAGGTTACATATTTAATAGGTGGCATGAAAAAGTTTGTAGGTACAAACTTAGCATAATTAAAAAAATCTACAAAATTCACAGCAAATTTAAATTTTCATCTTGAAAATGATGAACAATTAATAGCCCTTATCTACCCTCCAGTACATTGGTTGAGCATTCATGGGAAAATACATGCACAGCTACATTTATATTCATACACACATGACACAAAGATTTAGCCTGACATTACTGATAGACTGCCCAGTACAAGCACATACTTGGTTAATCTATCTTCGATAGTCTCAAAAAAAAAAAAAAAGGTAGTAACAAACTCTTATTAATAGTATTAGTATTTTTGTTTATTTCTGATGCATGAATTCTCTGTCCTCAGATAAACTTTTTTATTTTTATTTTATTTCAAAAGATTTAATTTTGTGAAACGTATCCATACAACTAATGACCAAATTTTGAAAAATTTTAAAATGACATCAATGTACTGATGCCTGAAAAAATTAAATAAATGTCAAATTGTGAAAAGACAAATTAATACAGAGTTTTTGATAATGTTAAATTTAGGGATAAATTACATTGGGAAAGCAGCTTCAGTTTATTTTGGGGAAGCCATGGATATACAAGTTGGACAAATGGTGTTCCACCTGAGACTAAATTATTTTACTTGATTAAAAAAAAAAATGGAATACTCTTTGTTTAGTAAAGATGATCAATTGGTTAGACTGAAATTGTCTTGAAATGTCATAGCTTTCTTAATTAACCATAAAAACTACCATTTAATTTCCTACCATCTTGCCTATTAAATCCTAGGGTAACTAATATCTTGGAATCCAATTGCTTTCTTTCTTTTCTGATAATTGAGAGTCTAACAAGAACATCAAGGAAAAATTCACTTTTACTTTTGTGGTTCAGTGCCTATACAGGGTCAATGGAGAATTACCCTAAAACTCAACTAGCATGTTAAGAAAAACAGAAACAGAAGCACAAAATTGTGTAGATAATAGAAATAGAAGGAAAGAAAAGTCAGCTTCAATTAACTTATTTCAGAATACATAAATGCTTGTGTCATCTCAAAGTGAAAATTTTATTTTTCACTAGATATATTTCTATGTGTGAAAAAGATGGAACATGTGTGTATGCTTCAGTGTGTATATGGGGAGGGGGTACATTATATAGTTACTTTTGGGGCTTCTAAGACTTTTCCTTTGCCTTAGATAAAGTCTATATAAAATTAGATACTTCTTCTTTAGAGGGAAAATAATTTATCTTTTTTAATAAGATATTTTTATTTTTAAAGCTATTTGAGATTATTCATATTAGGAAAGATAGAAAGAATTTATTCAGAAATTGAGTTGAATATAGAGAACTTACCTAAAACCATCCTACTTTAGTTAACCTTGATCACTGATCTACTTTTATTAAGATTTGACTGTTAATTCTAACTTTGGTTCCCTCTAAATTTTGAGTTTCACTTTTCCCATCTTAACTATTGTCTTAACTACTCTTGGTTGTCTATGATTTTGCAAAGCGTTCCCACCTTGCTTTACCTGTGCCTCAAATCATCTTGGCAGAATTGGGAGTAAAAACATCCCAGTTGATCATGGTGTGCTTGCATAGTCACTTATGTTGGTGGGTAAACATTGCAACTTACTCTCCATCCAATTTCCTTATAAGACGAATTTATCATCCTCTCTAAAGATCCATAAACAAAGATTCTCTCTAACCTCCGGAGACTTTCTCTCTTGTACCTTTCCTGTCTTATAACCCATAGTGAGAACTCACCCCCATTTCTCTGATTCTGGCTTTTGTGCTCTAGATCTGTGAATAATTCTATTTCAGGTTGCTGCTCCACTAAAGACTTCTTTCCACAACATGCCATTAATGTTGTTGATCTCTTCTGGGGCACACTCTTTGTCCTGCTACTGTATAGAAGATTATTTCTACCTCTATATAACTTTTAATTCCTTAATTGATTCATGCTCTCAAGTTTAACTACTGAGCAACTATTATATACCAGGAGGTAAAATAATAGGTGTCAAGAATAAAATAATAGACATGATAAACGTGCTCCTATGAGGTTTTCAATCTTGCAAAACTAGTAGTATCCTGAGGATCTCTGTTTTCATTGGAAAACATCTTTATTGATTTAGGAGAGAACTGCATTCTTCCTGGGAAAGTATCACATTTTGTTTTCTCTCCTAGGCAACAAATGAAACATTCATTTTTTGGTGTTTTCAGTCATTGGCCGTCAAGCAAATACTGTGATTCTTTGAATTCCCACTCCAATCTAAGAAGAGCTCTGTTACTGTTCACCATGGCAGAATTTTAAATGTAGAAATAGCGATCTTCTTGCATTCCTATCCAAATGATTAATTCATTCTGTTCTCTTATTGCCATTCCCATACAGATTTGCAATGTGGGCATCCCTATGTGGTGATCAATTGTGAGATAATAATGTGGTTAACCAATAATCAATTACCAAGATTGAGTATTTATTCTCACTCTTATTCCCATTACCAATTACTATACACTGCAGATTTTTAACCTAATAAACATTTCTCAAATCCATCACTTTCTCCTTCATTCTTACCTTGTCTCAAAGTTTAGTACTGAATCGACAATAGTATCTAACCTTGCATTCCTCAAAATCATCCAAATATCCAGAAGGCAATTTATTAAAAATGAATTAAAACCAAATTACTTTATGCATAAATTTCTTCAGTAAATCTATTACTTAAAGGATTAAATCCAAGCAGTAGCCTGAGTTCCTGCATAATAATCCTGACCCACTTTCATTTCTTCTGATCAATGTCCCCAACTAAATAAACACTTTTAAATATCACACCCGTAATCAAACAAAGTAGGATTTACTACTTCTATAGCATGAAAAACTACACCATGAGAATCAATGAAATGTTTCAGAAAGAATGTGAGAAGAGTCTAATTAAAAAATTTGAGTTCCTATTAGGTGATTTGGCGTAGTGTTTAAGAAGGGTGTAAGTTTGGTTTGGATTGGGTCTTGGAAGGAATTGGGCTAAACATAAGATTGTGCATATTATTATTATTATTATTATTTATTTGGAAGATAGAAGGAATGGGAAAATTCTATAGCTGTATTACTTAAGAATCAACAGTCATTCATATTAGCAAGGAAAGGGAGATGTTTGGTTGTCTTAGTTTGAACAATGTTCTTGCTTTGGTGTCTACTCAGACATTATTAGAGAGAGGTCTTATTGATGTCTCACTCCATTGTATCAGAGAGTACCTGTCTGCTGGTGGTGGTCTTTGAATCATCAGTGATTATTAGAGAACACCAAGAACCCCCTGTTGTTGCCAGTTCAGTTCTCAGCTAACACTGGTAGAGGCTGCTTTCTTCCTTTTCTATGTGTCCCTACTCCCTGCTTCTCATGTTGCATGCCCTGAAATTATAAAAACATGCTTACCTTCTCTATTATTTTTTGTGTCTGTTTCTTTACCTATAATCCTTATTCACTCCATCTTTGCTTGACTAAACCCTACTCATTTTTAAAATAAACTTTTAAAAGAACCTTTTTAAACTTTAAGGAAAGTAGAAATATAGTACAAATAATTCTCATGAATTTTCTTTCCCAGTTTTTCCTATTTTTAATCTCCTGCATTAGCAGAGTACACTTGTTACAATTAATCAACTGATACTAATATATTATTAAGTAAAGTCCATTCAGATTTCTTTAGTTTTAATCTAACATCTTTTCACTTTTCAGGAACCCATTGAGGACAGCACTTTTCATTTGTTTGTCAAGTCTCCCTAAACTCTTTTTAGCATAACAATTTCTCAGGTTTTTTTTGTTTTTGATGACTTTGACAATTCCAGGCATACTGGTAAAGGATTTTGTGGGCTGTCCCTCTATTGGAATTGTCTGATGTTTTTCTCATGATTAGACCAGGATTGTGGGTATATAGAGGCAAATTGCCATTTCCATCATATCATATCATGGGTATATACAATCACTATTGATTTATCCACGATTAATTTTACTGGCCAAGGCAGTTATTTCCAGGTTTCTCCACCATAAAGTTAGTCTTTTCTTCCCTCTTTCCATATTGAATACTTTAGTAAGAAGTCACTGTGCATAGCATATCTCTTTTGAATTCTTATGCAAGTGAAATCTCTCTCTTTCCTTCATCTATTTACTTACTAAAACACTATTTCAGTGTAGATTTGCAGATATTTGTCTTATACTTAGGGTTATAATCTCATATTGTTTTGTTAATTTTAATTTATTTGTTATTCAAATTGTTTTCCAGTTTGGGCCATTGGGACTTCCAAATTGGTTTCCGCATTCCTTAGATAAACCCCTATCAGTGTTTTGTTTTGTTATTGACCACTTCCTAATTTTATGGTATCCCAAGATGCTCTCACTCATCTTATGTATTTCTTGCACAAAGAAAATGAGTTATACAGAAACATCCACTTATCCAAGAAGCCTGGTTTTTTTCCTACTAAGGCATCAGTTTCTCCCCAATGATAGTGCAAGGAAACAAATGTGCATAATAATTAGGTACATACATATACCTATAAATATTTATATTTATAACCATGTGTCTATATCAAACAAAACAACAGTTCAACTGATATTTCAAACTCTAACACAAAACTATGTAGTTCATTCTAACTTCCTTCCTTGCCTACCTGTAAATTTGCACTCCAATAGTGAGAAATATGGCTCACGTTTTCTGAACCACACTTCCTTAACAGTTCATTTCCAGTATACATGGATATCAGTTCAAATTGCTAACCCATGCACTCATGGGAAAAAATCGTACCAACGAGAGTGCATTCTAATGTGCTGTTCCTTCCTCAATTTTATGAACTCCACACGTTTTCATGGTTAGCTGGGTCACCACTTTTCCCCCTTCTACTTTTATTGAGCTAGCTTTATATATTTGTAATAAAATGTGATTTTTTTGGTTACAGTTTTCATTCCTCAATTTCTTAAATGATGTTTTTTAGTTTACACATATTAACATCTACTTTTTTGTTGTAAAGATATGCAAATTTTGACAAATGCATAATGTTGTACATCCATTATTAAAGTACCATGTAGAATAATTTCACTGGTCTAAAAATTCCCTTCGTCACCTATTTAGCTGTCCCTCTTTCCCTGTTCCCTGGCAACCACTAGACTTTTTTATCTTTTCCTGAATATGATGTAATTCCAATCATTAACATGTACTTTTCACACCAACTTATTGTACTTAAAGTATTTATTTCAGGGTTCTTTAGGTATGTTTTTGGTTTCATAGCTCATGTCTTTTTACTGCTGAATAACTTTGTATACATTTATCTATTCATCTATTAAAAGACACTTTGGTTCTTACTTTTTTATTTGAGACAACGGATAGAGCTGACACGCTCTTCATTTTTAAGAATTACTTGAGGTACTTCCATTCCATAAGTTGGTTTAGAAAATTTATATTTCCATAATATCAGTATCACACAGTATAACATTCTATAATAATTATATGTTTATGCTTATTTTTACTTAATCGATTGAAAACCTCTTAGGAACTGAGGAAATTGGACCACAGATAATACACCTTTGAATCCCTGACTTCTAACCTGAGTTTTGGTGATATCTTGTTTGTTTGTTTTGATGGTGAAGACTGAACCCAGGGCTTTGCAGATGCTAGGCAAGAACTCCTACAGTGAGTTACATCCCTAACCCACAGTAATATTTTTGATGAAGTAAATTTGCCAGGTAATATACATAATAGTTTATATTATACATATACTATCTCATTAAATGAGATATTTATACACACACACACACACAGAAACATAGAAAGTAAGTTAGATGTATTATCTCAAATAAAGAATGTAAGATATATTGCTTTTTTATCATATCTTGAATTTTAAGTTAGCCTTCTTTTGTAAACAGTATGCTTTTTAAAATAAAACAATGGAAGTGAAGATTTGAAGCTATTGTAAAATCTATTTTAGCATCTCTTCATCTGAATCATTTGAAATAATAAAAAATAAGCACATACATATTAATGGAGTTGGAGGTTTACTTCCATTTGAAAAAAGTCTATTCATTTGATCTCTTTATCACTAAAAATTAATTTTTCTTGTTTGGGCTTTTATACTCTTTTGTGAATACTAATTCTTTATGCAGTAGACAGTTGTGAAATACTGTTCAGTATTATTGCCAGAACAAAGAAAAATGAAATTCCCTTTTCTTTAACTTTGTTCAGCTGAAATTATAAGTCATGTGACAGGAATAAAAACCATGTGATATTTTAAAAGTCCCAAAGATAATAAAGGCAAGAATTCATTTATATACAAAGTAAAGTATTTAGCATTTCAAAAGAATTTTCTAAATCATCCCAGATGTATGCTTAAAATAGTTACATATGTAGTTGTTTGTATATCAAGTTCTGTTTTACAGAGAGTATTTACAATTCTTATAGGTAAAGATTAGACCCTAGCTGCCACTATTTCTTGTTATTTATGATAATCGTGTTGTCCAAGATCACTGTGAACACCAAATTACAGAGTATTAAACTGTTGCTCCTAGGAAAAATGCAAGGTTAGGTTCCTGCAAGCCGCTGGTGATGACACATTCACCAACCAGTCAATATGTGACCTGTTTTTGGTGTGTTTCTGTTTAAAGACATTTTATGTAATGCGTATGGTTGACTCATTAATATTGAACTCAGGACCAACAGCACTTAGTCCATGCTTGAACAAAGTTTATGTTATACAAACTTTGTTTTTTTCTGATAGGACAAAGGACACCTTTCTTGTGGATGGGAAAACTAGGTAATATTTTAACACTATGCTTGGGAGCCAGTTTTAATGGTAAGATAAGTTTTTAAAAAGTATAAAAATGTCAAAATTTTGTCACTAAAAACTTGCATAAAGGACTCTCATTTATAGTAACCCAGCTGAAACAAGAAAGCAGTGTCTCCTTGTTTGACCTCAGTAGGAAATGTGCATTCAAAGACTCAAAATCTTCCTATCTCTGCATATGTTACTGTTAGGGCACTATTCCCAAATTTCCAAATAATTCTCTGGGTCCTTTGAAGATGAAGACAGAAACTTTATTTTACAGCCAAGCCAGAAAGCACAGAGAAACAAGCAGCTCTCTGCAACCCTTAACTCACATTGTGGATAGTAACAAGCTTATAAGGAAGTAAAACCGCAAAGAGGGGCTGGGCAGGAGAGGTAATTATTATCACAGGATATAGTTCATAAAGTGAAAAAGTACCAAGTTACATTTTCTCAGAATTAAATTCTCAGAAAAACAATTTTGCTTCAGACCCACAGAGCAAGGATACTGTGGTCAAGGTGCAAGTAGGTGGGGGTGGAGGGGTTAGCTTCTATGTAAGTGGGCTCATGTGGAAGGGGGACCAACTTCACACAGGGTGAGGTGTCTGAACAAAATGGAGTAAGACTTGGCTAATTTTCAAATCAGTTCATAACATTACCAATGACTTCAAGAGTGTCATGAGTATTGTTAGGGGGTTACAAATAAATGTCAGTAAGTAGGCAAATTCTCAAATATAGAATCCATGAATAATGAGGAACAATTGAATTATGCATAGAAGGGTCATACAACTTGAAAATACACATAGGTCTGTTGTAAAATGATTTTATGTATTCTGATAATAAAATACATGAAAAGTATTGTTTGCAAATATAAAGCATTATTTATTAAATGTAGTATTTTCACTTTCATTAGAGAAGTATAGGAAGTTCAAAAATGATTTTAAAAATCCTTCTAAAATGTCACTGAATAAATTACTAAGTATTGTCAACATTTAATTGTGAGAGGCAGAGTAGTATTTATGAGAAAAATAGTTGGAAAGAAAAACACCACTGAAGAATATTGTTTGGAGATAAATGTCTCATTGTAATATGTTAATAGAGAAAAATACTTGGGAATTTCTAGATAATGTTTTGTTGATTCTGTGTGGTGGACTCTATGTGTAGCAAGAATCTTGAAGAATTGGGACCAACGGAGCCAGAGAAATCAGAGAAGATGGAGATAGTGACTTGAGCTAAATAATAAGGAATAGAAAGATCTGAATGGGAAAAAAAGGGGGTTTTAGAGCCCATGAATAATAGAAGAAATAGGATAGAGGTTTGGGCATTATGGAATGTCTATGGAAGATGAACAGAATGAGACCAATGCCAATAGAATAGAAGGGGCAGGAGGTAGGTGGGGGAGGGGTGCAAAAATAAAATTCTAGTGAATTTAAGCTTAGGCTGAAGAATTTTAAATACTTGTGATAATACTAACAGTAGCCAAAATTTATTGACTGCTCCACCTGAATAAAAAACTGAAAATATCAGGTATAGTCTAGTTCTTTTCTTTGTTAGTCAGCTTTTCATTACTGTAAAACAAAACAAAACAAAACAAAAAGACACCATAGATAATCAACTTAAAAAAGAGGAAAGGCTTGTGTGGCTTACAGTTGGGAGGTTTCAATTCAAGGTTAGTAGACCATGTCACTTTTGGGTATGTGATGAGGCAATAAATCATGCTAAGATTGGGTGTTGAGGGAGACCATTCAAATTATAATCGGGATGCACAAAAGATAAAAGGGGGCTGAAATCCCACAATTCCCTTCAAGAACTTGCCTCTAATGATCTAAGACCTCCTGCTATTCCTCACCTCTTGAAGGTTCTACCACCTCCTAACATCACCAAACTGGAGACCAAGTCTTGTGTATGTAGGGGACTTAGAAGGAGGCATTGCAGATTCAAACTAAAACATTTTACTTTTGGTTCCTAAAGTCTCATGCCTACCTTATGATGCAAAATGCATTTAGTCTGTTTCTAAATGTGCCCAAAGTCTTTTAAGCATTTCTTAGAGATTCAAATCTAAAGTCTCCTCTGAGACTGAAGGCAAATTGAGCTGTGAGTTCCTGTAAAGTTAAAAGGATTGAGTTACAAACAAGAAGCAAACAAATGACGTCTATGTTGTTCCTTTGATTAAAAAATAAGAACTTTAATATTTGTGTGCTGCAGTTATCACTAGGAAAAATAAATGTTACATATTTTCAAGATAAAAATGCATTGGGTAACATCTCCATACCAAAAGGAAGGAATAGGGGAATAGAAAGAACAAGATTAAACTAAAACAGAACCAAAACAGAGCAGGTCAAACATCAAATTCTACAGCTGCTTTTCTGGCACTGGGGCACACTGTGATGGGATGTGGGCTGTCAAAAGCTCAGAAAATCCTATAACTGCAGCCCACATGACTTCTTTCAGGCGGGTTTTACATGCTTTCTTTAGATTCCCTCAGCAGATGTTCCATGTTCCTGGCATCTCTAACTTCTAGGGTCTCCTTTGTGGTTTGAGCCTCACTCTCAAACACTGCCTTTTCAGAAGCTGCTTGCAGGGACCCTGACCCTGCCGTTCATTGCCTGGCCTTTCAGACTTTTCTCTGAAATCTTGATGCAAGCCTCTGTGACCCCCAAACTCTTACATTCTGCCTATGGATGATACCATCCATGGTCTGCTGCTCATGTGGATGACACCATCTATTGTTTGCTGCTGATGTGAGTCAGATGTGGCTCTGCTTTAACTTCAGCAATGTCCTCTTAATGCCTTTTCTGCAGTAGTTCCTTTGGCAGTCCTGGGTGAGCAGTGTACCCTGGGGCTGTCTTCTTAAAAGACTGCCTTAGAAAGTCTTTGACCAAATTTGCAGTTTTACATTTCTGTACCTATGATGGCTCTTTTTGATTCCTGAACTGCTCTCATGGCCAGTTTTCTATTGTCTAGGGGCAATGATCTTAGCTTATTAATGCATCGTCAGCAGAACCTTCAACTTCAACCTTGCTCCTTCTCTGGCCAAACTGCAAGCTCTCGAAATCTTTCTGTTCTGCTTTTTTCTCCTAATTCCCATTGTACATTTGGCTAAACATATTACTTGCTCTATCTACATGCTGCCTTGAAATTTCTTCCACCAGATAAATAAGCACACCACTTTTTTTTTTTTTTTTTTTTTTGGTACTGGGGGATCCAACCCAGGGGCACTCAACCACAGAGCCACATTCCCCAGCCCCATGTTGTATTTTATTTAGAGACAGGGTCTCAATGAGTTGTTCAGTGCCTGACCATTGCTGAGGCTGGCTTTGAACTTGAGCTCTTCCTTCCTCATACTTTTAAGCTCAGTCTTCCACAAATTATCAGACCATGGACATATAAATAATAACTTCTTTGTCAGGATGTAACATGGGTGGTCTTCAATTTCCAAACGAGTCCTTATTTTGATTTGAAACCTCATGAGCATAACCATTACAGTCTTCCTTTCCATCAGCATTTTGGGCTTTTGAGCCCCAACTAGAATCACCTGTTAAGCTCCACTTTTATTACTCTAGACTTTCCTAACATTATGGTCCAAACTTTTTCAAACTTCTATAAATCAATTTCAAAGGCTTCTCCACATCATTACAGTTATAGTCACAGCAACAACCTTATGTTATCAGCATCAATTGTCTGGATTGTCGGTTTTCTGTTATTGGAATAAAACATCTGAAATGATCAACTTAAAAATTGGAAGTGTTTGTTTTGGTTCAAAGTTTTGGAGGTTGCAGTTCAAGGTCAGTCGGGCCATTCCCTTTGGAACTCTTGTGAGGGAACACATCATGGCGGGAATGTTTGGTAGAGAAGTTGTTCACCTCATGGATGGAATGAATAAAAGAGAGAGAAGAGGGACTGGAGTCTACTATTCTTTTTGAGGTCATGTTCCTGGTGACCTCTGTTCTACAACAAGGCACCACCTCTGAAAGTTTCTACCACCTCCTAATAGCACTAAGCTTGGGACCAAGTCTTCAGCATAGAAATCTTTGGTAGATATTCAAGATCCAGACGGTAGTAGTGGGATCAACCTTTAATGCATGAGCGTTTGGGAGACATTTGAAATCCAAATTACAGCAGTAGATGCATACTTTTTCCTCATTTTGAAACAGACTGAAATTCTTCCACCCCTTCTGAAACTAGAAAGGTATAGATGCTGGCTCCAGAAAGTCCCAACTCCTTTTGACATGATAGGGGGCGCTACAGGCACTGGAGAATGAATCAAAACCTGTAAAATTCCTTTGGGTCAAGCTAACTGAATGTAAATCTGTATGACCTGACTTTTGTTTCTATAAATTATAACTGCTTCTGTGGGACTGGTGGGAAGAGGTAATCTAGCTACTCCTCCCACTTTGACCACACTCATAGAATTTACCCTGTTCCCTTTTTTTGTGAATTTCTTATATGGGCAAGTGGTCCTAGTCAGCCAGGATCCAGACAAAGTCCCCAGGTGAGGTTGCTGGTAACACACTTAGAGACAAGGAAAGTGAACTTTGGTGAAGAATAAAAAGGAAAGGTGCCTGGAAGAAGGTGCGGCAGATATAAAATTTAGGTTTGATCACTGAATCAGTATGAAATAGGGAAAGTGAACCTCTTTTAAGCTAATTGATGGAGTGTTTGACCAGAGCAGCACTTGGTCTACAGCTAATTAACATTCAGAACTGAGAAACTACCTCCTGAGAGCTCTATCCAATGTGCTGTGAATCATGAAGCTTTCTAGTCTGACCAACAGATAGTCAAAATCTCCTTTCTGAGTGAAGAGAAAGAACCATGTCAAGTACTTGGAGACATGAGTACTTGAAGGACTGGGAATAATTAGCCATAGACCATGGAACACAAAAAATCCATCTGACGTATGTGAGAAATAAAAAGACTGGTGGTCCATTTTCAGAATACAGGATTTAGCCTTAAATATAAAAAATTGCTTTGGATGTAAGAAAAGAAGCTGGAGGGGAGAGAAGAGTGGAAAGTTACAAGCAGTTAGCACTGGAGTATGACAAATTCACAGGCCCTTGATAAACAGGAGGTGAGGTCAAAGGGGTCCACTTAACCAACAAAGATAAACTGCAAGATGCATTCAACCCAAGAAGGCCTTCCTACAAGAGAACTAACAGAGGTGGGAACAACTAAAGGTACATTTGTTTATATAACCCAATAGGAGAAAATAAACCTAGATCACATTAGGGAAGACTGTATACCCATAGTACTCAGCCAGTGAGGAACAGGGAGATAGATCTTGGGTGTTAGAAAATAGAATGCTAATTTTAACTGCTCTGGGTGTGCCTGTTCACACAGATATTTGATCTTAGACTGTCCGTAAAAAAGCCTCACTTTTGCTATATTTCATGTCTCTTAGTCCATTCTATGGGCTTGGGTAGGTGAGTGTGTTTCTCATATAGAAGCAGGACTTGAGAATATAAAATGTGTCCAAAAACTTAACTACATCCTAGAACAAAGCTCAAGAATATTTGTAAGAATAAAACATATTGAGAACCTCAAAAAATATGAAATTCACAATTCCTGGAATTTACCAAAGATCACCAGGAATTCAGAGAAGTAGAAAAATACAACTCATAATGAAAAACAATAACAACAACAATCAATCAATTGGAACCAAGCCCAAATTGCTTCAGATATTAGAATTAGTAGACAAGGACATAAAAACAATTTTTAACTGACAACTGTATAACTTACAGACCCAGTTATCCCACTCCTTGGTTTATACCCAAAGAACTTAAAATCAGTATAATACAATGAAACAGAAACGTCAATGTTTACAGGAGCTCAAGTCTCAATACCTAGATTGTGGAAAAGACCTAGATGCCCTTCAATAGATGAATGGATAAAGAAACTATGGTATATATACACAGTGGAATATTATTCAGCCATAAAGAAGAATTATGGCACTTGCAGGTAAGTGAATGAAGTTGGAGAGTATTATGCTAAGTGAAATAAGAGAATCCCAAAAAACCAAAGGCCAAATGCTTTGCCTGATAAGTGGATACAGATACATATTTGGTGGGCAGTTAGGGAAGAATGGAAGAGCATTGGACTGTGTAGAGGGAAATGAGGGGAGAGGAGGAGGCAGGGGAAGGAAAGATGGTGGAATGAGACAAATAATATTACCCTATGTACATGTATGAGTACAGGAATGGTGTGAATCTACATTGTGTACAACCATAGAAATGAAAAGTTGTATCGCATTTGTGCAATGAATCAAAATTCATTCTGTTAAAAATAAAAACAAAAGATATGAAATGGAATTAATTGATCTTAAAATGATGAGTATTGAAGAAGTGAGGTAATTAGCTCCCAGACCAGGAGCTTAATAATAGGAAACAATATGATCAGAAAGACAAGCAAATCAATATTCAGATTACAAAACTCAAATAAATTCTTATTTGATTATGTAAAATAGAAGCAAATATTATTGTACGAAGAACTTCAGATTTTGAGTCATTCCAAATGAGTGTTGTTAGCCTGTACTCTGCCATTTACTATGGTGAACTGGGCAAAACATTAACCACTATGAATTTCAGTTTTCTTATCCTTATATGAATAACAATAACAACTCTCACTGGCAGGACAGTGTTTTAAGGGCAATGACTAAGTATATTACGTGCATGCACACCTGCACATATGCCTTTGTCTTTATACACTTCACACATACACCTATGCACAACCATAGAAAAGTATGTTCCCATGACTGAAATGTGATTTACCAGTGAACACATAGCAAATGAGTTTTTCAAGGCCAAAATTAATGAAATATTGTAAAAACAGTACATAATTTTTTCCACTGGCATTGAAAGGCCCATTATTTTATATGTGTTTTATAAATTTCATATTATAGAAGAACAAAACTATTTTATATTTTTGTTCAGGGCATGTGATGAATACTGGGCTTTAAAACTTGGGGGAGACTATAGAGAATGTTCAGCCTACAGCTCACAAATAGAGATGGGTTCAGGGAAGCCAACATGGTTATCCAAGTAAGAAAAGGAAATTTTGAACCCCTGTAGGCTGTCAGGATTACAACAATGGAAAAACTTTATAAGAGTGCTAATAATTGGGGAAAGGAGGAAACATAACATGCTCATTTTAGCAGTAAGGTCATAATGGGTCAACCAGAGCCTGAGAAAATATATTAAAGAAGAAAAAAAGCAGCTCTATGGAAACTTGATTTAAAATTTCTGCTCTAATTTTATTTTTTTAAGTTCTAAAGAAACCTAAAAAAAAATTCGTTTCAGGCAGGTGGGTGGGTAGAACAGAGTTATAGACTTTCTCTGGTATCTTGTTGCATTTACAATTATGTACAAAGAGGGTCATTTTTTTACAGAGTGACTTTATATTTTTATTTTATATTTTTATATATATCATGTCTTCATTTACTTTATATATTCATATTTTTTACAGAGTTGGTTAATCTCCAGAGATGTTTATAAATATACTAATGGCTAATTTGGGTAGGCTAGGCTGAATATTTCAATTCACAACTAAACTGGATCAATGATTTTTTTTTCTCCAGTAAATAAACAGTGTTAATCAGATACCTAAAACAAAGTTTGGTTAATGATAGGGGACAGACATATCAGAGTGGTGGTTAAGGGGTTAAGGGAATTAAGGGATGGTCAACAAGATGTTAAGCAGATAATTCTGTAAACTGGACTTGCTGTGCTGACCCCCACATGCTTTCTTTTCCAAGAAGCAATTTTCCTGCAGCTCTACCTGGGTTAAGTGTACAGGATATATTATAGCAAACTACTTGATCTGCAGAAGACCTGTAGGTCCTAAGAAGCTGATAAGAAGAACACAGGAGGGACTTTTGTAACCTTTATACAGACCATATCCTAGAATGGGGAGGTTCCCAAGTTCCCCCAACCATAAAATGTGTAAGAACATGTTCCTATTAGAACCAGTCAGCATGGGCTGAAGTGACCTAAGTGGCAGTGGGGACTTGAAAGTCTGAAGTCAACCTGTTGTCAGTCAAAAGGCAAGATGTAGACTTGGGCAAGACTCTCTGAAAAATTTTCTGGGACCCCAATAAAACTGGAAAGCAGAAGGGGCAAATAATCCCTCTCCTCTATGAGAGGACCCACTATCTTCCTTGAGAGTTCCCCCTTTTCCCCTTTCCTATCCCTTCTAATAAACTCACATATGTTACTTTATGTGACATGCCTGAAATCTTTCTGGCTTAATCAAAAGAATCAGAGTTTGATGTCCTGTAACACCAAAAGGTATAAAGATCCTAGACATCTCAAAATTTCCCAGTGAATATGAATTTTTATCCTTGTTACTCTTTGCTTTCTACCCACCCCTTCATTCTATCCCCAATTCCTTCTGGCATACACAATTCTCCTGGGTGATAATTAAAAGCAGGAAAATAATTAGGCAAGAGTTTGATAATGTTGCTCCAATTTCATATCCATTGTCATAGATCATAAGGACATTGCATTTCTGTGATTTACCACTTACAGTTTCCTTCTAAGTGTTGGTTTCATGGGTGAGCTGACTACACATAATGGACATACAGCTACATAATAAGTTACTTACATTGACCTTGACCACTGTGAGAGAAACAAATTATGTTTTACCAAGCAACTTTTTGCATATAAGGTGAACCTAATTCCCAAGCCCTTTTATAAATAATTCAAATTAATACCCTTACATCCTCATTTTCTATGGTAAAATCCATCTCACACTTGCCTCCAGATCACCCACAGTAGGAATAGACCATATCTGTAAATACTATTCATTTACTTTTATGCAGTTTCCTCATCACAATATTATTATATGGCAGAAATCCTATTGCCATAGCAACTGGGAGTGAAGGCACCACATTATCAGAAATCTAAATAATGCTTACCAAAACCCCTACCGAGCTCTTATTCCATCTTGTTATAATAATATACAATCTCTGTAGTGTCTGCGTTGTTATTTTGTTTGTTTTTTCACAAGGTCTTAGTAACCTCTAATATATTCTCATAATTTCAAATGTTATTTTCTGCTAATTAATGTTGATCTCTTTCTTCCCACAAAATTACATGAATTCTCCTTCTAATTAATACTGTACATACATTGCACCCTTGTCAGTGTTAACCATAGTAATTTTTAACCAACAAGTTGTTGTGAAAACTTCAAAATTACTTCAATGGACCTCACATGCATTTTAGAGAAATAGGTATCTTCACTGAGACTTGAGAAATAAAGTTTTGGGATGACACATTAGTGTTCAATTGATTTAATCTGCTTTTATAGTATGTGCTACATTAATAATGTACACAGATAAGTCAGGGTACCAAAGTCATTTAGTACCCTTCACCATGATTACAGGGATTATAAAATCTTTGGGATATAGATAATATTATATGTCTGTTTGAACCATAGCATACTATTATTTTCAGATCATCATTAGTATGTCTAAAACTGTTTTCATTTGCTTATTATTATCATTTTTTTATTTCCTAAGTTTCTGCTCTATCCGGCCCTTTTAAAGATGATGAGAATTCAAAGGTAAATATGAATGAGACAAAGTCCTACTCTTTAGCTAAACTAAAGTTGGCAAGTATTTCAGTCAATTTTTTCACTGGTCTGACTAAAAGACCCAATAAGAACAAGTGTAGAAAAGGGAAAAGTTTATTTGGGGGCTCACAGTTTCAAGGATCTCAGTCCACAGACAGCAGGCTCCATTTCTTCATGTGGCAGAAGATCATGGAGAAAGAGTGGCAGAGGGAAGCATCTCACATGATAACATGGAAGCAGAGAGAGACTGCACTCACCATATACAGAATATAAACCCTAACGGCACTCTTCCAATGCCCACCTTCTACAGCCATACCTTACCTGCCTTCAGTGACCACTCAGTTCATCTCCATCAGGGGATTTATTCACTGATTGGATTAATGTTCTCATAACCCATTCATTTCACCTCCGAATGTTCACTGTCTGACACATAATCTTTTGGGGAACACCTAATATCTAAACCATAAAAACAAGCAAAACTATTTTCTTGATTATAAAGATAATTCATTTTTCGTTTTATTCTGCTGATTTGAAAATCAATATTTATCTTAAAACTCAGATATTTTTCTTGGTTTCAGAGTTAAGGAAATAGTTTTGTATACTACTTTTTGTAATAAGCAAAACACTGACATGTGACACCTCTTTAGATTTTGTAGTGGTAAGAGGCTTTGGAGCCAGTGGTTCCAGGTTTAAGTTCCAGTTTCTTTATCTAGTTCCAATGTCAAAAGTAAACCACCAGAACTTTTGGATCTCAAAGTTCCCCTTGCTATGAGGATGAGAATAATTCTAATAGGTTCTGAGGAAAAGTAAACTTGAGTGTCACATAGTATTTACTTAATTAATAGTAGATGGTTTCATAATTCATCTTTCATTTCAACAAAACATATTTTATTATTATTATTAACACTGAGAATGCATAGAATAAGTAGTTAAAATGGTTATGACTTTGAATTCTGTGTTTCTAGAGTCATACTAATTTATGCTTTAAAAATAATTTCCCCTCAGTCTCTATTTGATACAACTTTGTGTTACCTGTAGAGTTGTTACATTTGGTAGAGAGGATAGGGTTCTAGATACCATTGAAAATATTAAATACAAATTCTTCTGCAAGATTACAATCTAGGCTGAAGACTAAGTTGTGTGTACAAAAAAGTTGGTGGGGTGGTGATGTGAAATGATACTGTTGTATGATGGAGTTGGAAGTTTAGACCTTACAATATAGCCAATGATAACCTTAACAGATTGTGTTGGTTGTGTGATATAATAAATCAAATATCTGTGTAATCACCAACCAATTTTAAGAGTAGTTGTGAACAAAATAGGAGGAAGTTACAAAGCTTCATCTCTATAGCTTAAATTCAAAATGAAATTGAAACCCACGTACTGAAGAAAAGGATTAACTGTTTGAATAAAACGTATGAAGAAAACTGACATATTTGCTTTTCTCTGTATAATCCATATTAGCTAATTAAAATCCAAAATTTTAAAGAAGGAAATATCTCATTTTTACTAAATATGTCCCCAAAATTGAAAAAAGGGGCAGGGCCAAGGAGGCAACAATTAATAAAGGAAGAGTCAGAGGATTAAAGATGAGCCACCAGGATTCTTGTCCATTCCCATCAGAGATCATTTCAGTCATTGTGCAAAAGCTGTTGAACTTTCCTGGGCTTTACTTTTTATATTTATAAAATGAGGAGTACATACAGCAGTAATGGGGAAAGATCTGAATATAAACAATTCTAACATGATTAGGAAAATAATTAAAATATTCTTGGGCATGTGGGAGGCACTGGGTTCGATTCTCAGCACCACATATAAATAAATGAATAAAATAAAGGTCCATCAATGACTAAAAAATTTTTTTAAAAAATGTTCTTGAGATAATAGATGTAAACATAAATTTTCTTTTATAAGAAACTAGGACAAATTCTCCCTAAAGGTAATTAATTCACTTTTATATAATAAGTACCCTGCATTAACCATCTTTATTCTTTATTCTGCTCAAATGTATTCGGATGCAAGTTTGTGAAGCTTTCTGGGAAGCTGTGTGAGTTTGGATGTGTAAGTGTGAACGTGCATACCTCTTGATGAATCTGGTGTTTGTGTTTGTGTGTGAGGGGGAGATGCTTGTATTTTGAGATGGGTATTGTTATAGTTTACATATGAAGTGTCCTCCAAAAACTCATGTGTGGGACAATGCAAGTATTTTCAGAAGTGAAATAGATTATGAGGTATAATCCAATCCGTGGATTAATCCACTAATATGGATTAACTGGGTGGAAACTGTAGGCAGGTAGGGTGCTACTGAAGGAGATACGTCCTGGAGGCATGACTTTGGGTTTTGTATTTTGTCCCTACTGAGTGGAGCCCTCTCCATCTCCTGTTGCTGAGTCCTGAGCTGCTTTCCTCCGCCATGCCTTTCCCCCAGGATGTTCAGCCTCACCTTGGAGTCAGAGCTATGGAGTCAGCTGTCTACAGACTGAACCTCTGAAACTATGATCAAAAATAAACTTTTCCTCCTCTAATTGTTCTTGTCTGGTCTCTTGGTCACAAATACGCAAAAGCTGACTAAAACAAGTATTGAACTATATTTAACTGTGTTTAATTTGCTTTTAGATTTTGTCATAGTATTCTCAACTATGTATTCTCAGTATAAGGCACAATTGGTTCATCATCAATAAATTCCTAAAGTTTCTTAATGTTCCTATTTTACCCTTTTCAAAGAAAGTTGACTCATTTTTCTATTAAAATGTATAATATATCATGTCATTCCATAATTAGTAAATAGTGGATGTCTTCTGGAGTTTCTTCTTTAATATATGTATATAAATATTTATACATATATTTTAAATTTATGCATATTCCTAGGAATATATGAGAGACAATTATTTTCCCATTGTTTCTTAAATCTCTCTTTCAACAGCAGCCAAGTTTTTCTTGATATTGTTAGCACTTGTTTTGTGAAGAATCTGTTTTACTTTTTCCCAAAGATTTTATTGTTTGATATGAGAAGTTCTGATAAAAAAATAATTAAGAAGATTCTTTAAATGATGTAGAGTCTATAAGTAGCTTTATAAAACATTATAACTATTTTTTATTTTTTTTATTTTTTTTAATAATCGAGGCTTGAATGAGTAACAGGTTGATTTCCATGCTGAAATGCTACATGTCTTAGGATCTGAAAAACTAATACAAAGATTTCAAAGATTTATCTCTTTGTTTTCTTTTAGCCTCTTAATTGCAGATGCTCAGCTAATCCATCTGGTTAGTTTCAGGATCTATTCACATCAAAACAGTCAATGTATGGATATTTATAGCTCCACTATCAATATGCCATCAGTGAAATTGTATTATAGTTCAGAAAATGTATTAGAGATCTACTGCCCACCACAACTGATATAGTTGGGGAGGAATCACTGCTAGAACTTGAAAAATGACAAGATTGAGGAGCAATGCAAATATATTCAACAACTCCATTTCTGATTGTGAGTCCACTGTTTCTTTTAAACAACCCTGAATCTAAGCTGTTGATCCAGGATAACTAGGACCAATGCTATAGATGCAAAACTGCTAAAATGAAGGAATTAAAAATATAAAAGCATAAAGTGCAGCCTCCAGAAATATTACAGTGACAGTAATTACTATCCAATTTTTGGAACTTCACTATTAGTGATAAAAGTAAAGAGGACACTTAGATGCCTTTGGAAGAAGAGAACAAAGAGACTAATCATGCTAGAATGTGTGTGGAATTTTCAGAGAGATAAAAACTGTGTAACTATTTAAAATGGTAAGAGAGGTATCTTATGCCCAGTGTAGGACTATATGCATATATTGACAAGGAATCCCATGTTGACATGAATGATTCTAGCAAAATCTTTTCAAACTGTTCCCCATACAAGGAACACAGCTAGCTAATCCTTATCTCTAGAGTAGTTACTATAGCAAAAAGGTCATGGTTCCTCCCCAAAAAGCCATATAACATATATTATTTCTTGGATCAATGTTTCAGTCTTCACAAAATACATGAAATAAGGCATGAAGGGGAAGATAAAATAAAAAAAAATTAAACTACAAGTCAGAAATCAGACTTTTCTTCTGTTATGAGATATCGAAATTATAAATGAAAAAGGTCTGTTAGCTCTTCTAACATATCTTGTTTCTGACAGGAAAATGGTGCCCTTGGTTATCCTTATTTCAAATTGAACCACTTGTAAAATATATTATTATTGAAAAAAATAAATTATCTCTATGACCATTAAGATTTTCTTAAAATGGGATTTGGTCTTTAGCAGAAAATTGTATTACGTTTCGTCCTTACTAAGCACTTTATTTCTATGCTTGATATGCATTTGAATTGCCACTTTGGGGGGAAGCCATATTTTAAGATAGTTGGAGAAAGCCTTTCCATTCTATCAAGTGACTAATGCTACTCTTTGTTAAGGCTAAAATAAAAGTTTTGAGAAAGGGGTATTTAAATACATTTGTGGTAAATCCTCAATAAATTTTAGGGTAAAGCTGTGATTGAGGGATTCCTTAGCTTGTTTGTTTTTCATTCTTCTGCTCTGCCACCCCTCATGATATCTGTATACTCTTTATTCCTCTCTGGAGCCATTCAGTGACATGTTGAATTCTCACTCATCTTAAGAATTCTGAGTCTTTTATAATTGGGTTGTGGAAAGTCAAAGGTATATGTGTAATGTTTTGATGGGGCTATTTTGACAAAAGTATTTTAATGCCAAGAGCTTTGAACATTCTATCTTGATGTGAAACTTTGATGCAAGGTTGATTATGCCGTAGCTTAAAAAGAAACTATTAAGCTTTCAGTGTTTATTATTATCAGTCTACCTATTGCTGAGTTGACTTCACCCTACGATGAGGATGAGGGATGCAGTGGGCTCTATGTAGAGAGCAGGTATGAGGGTTAGAATGAAACTTAGGCACGTGATTAGAGAAAATGGGACTCAATGAAGTTCAAACTTCATGTATCTAAGAGTTAACACTTTACTTCCCTATCAAATACTACAACACAGTATCCATCATCTGTTGTAAACACATGCTCATTCTGTCACCTTACCCATGACTATTTCAAATGCTCTAGTTTATTTCCATAAACTATTAAACTTGGGGAAAAGTGGTATTACAAACACAATAGGAATACTTAATATCATTCCAAATGTCCTACAAAGCTTTTCATTACTTTTCTCATAGAAGCTGTCAGTGTCTTAATGATATATAATGTTATGAAACATTTAAATAGAACTGACATCCCCTTAAAGAGTAACACAATACAAAAGCTTAACTTTATCTTTTCTTATCATAGAGGTAACATCCAATGCTAGAAATTCATGAACAATGCATGAAGTAGAAGACATTGGTAACTGAGGTCTGGGCCAGAGATGTCAGAGTAACAAAAATCAACATTTAATTCTAATGCTTTAACAATGTTATTTTCCCCATTCTATTAAAATGACTGTATCAGAATAGCTATGTCAAAATTCTTTGTTTCAAAATAGTTAAGCAAAAAAAAAAAAAAAATGCTTTTAAAGGGCTGGGCATTGGAAGAGATGATTACTGTTGCATTTCTTCATCTATCTCATTTTTTTTCCCCTGTATGAGCTTTATTAAGTCTTATTTTCATTGAGGTAGGAGGGATGGATGACTGTGCCAAGATGGTCTCAAAGGCACAAGCAGTCAGAAGAGGGATCACTAATGCTACACAGCCAGTGGAGCAGGTCTCTGCTGGCCACATGGCCCAAGGAGATTCCTGAGGACTGACCCAGAAGGAGCAGTCCATCTTTCTTCATAGTTTCCAGACACCATTTCTTACATAGGGCAGCAAGAGAGAGGTGAAAGAGAGTAGTTGAATAGATTTTGTGGAAAGCTATATAGTCTACATAAAATTTAATGAATTCTTTTCCCCCGAGATGAACTTGAGACCTTGAATACTCCCAGGACTTTGGTGTGCTCCATGTTTTTGGTAAAGTCTAGCTAGGACATGAAAGCAAGAATAATCTCTTCCTCCCTGGCTCCTAATATTCAGGGAAACTCTGCATGCAAAAAGAATAGTATGTGTGTTTAGGAGGGTATTGGTGGGAAGTCTTTGATGAGAGTTTTATTTATTATGATGAACTAAATAAACTAATGATTGTACCTGTTACCTTGGTACTCCTTGATCCCCATAATAAAACTGATATCACTGAAGCCAGAATTGGGGACGGGCAATTAGTATAGAAATAGGGGATTGGGTCAGATGGAGGAAATGGAGGCCATGAAAGCCATCTGCTCCTGGAAGTTGGAGACTGCCCTGGGAGAACGGACTGTCAAGGATTTCTGGAGCCCATGACTACCAAATTTACCTGCACTTGTCAGGGACTACAGGCAAGGAGCTGCTAATTAATGCCCCCTGGGCCGTTACCTGCCTGGATCACTTTGGCCCTCCCCCTGCCCATTCGCTTCTCACCTAATGCATATCACCTACAAAACCAGGTCTAGTCACATAGGCAGGAAGGAAAGAGATAAGAGGGAAAGAATGGGAGAATAAAACCTATAAAAAGGACAAGATTTGCTCATCCTATGGATTCTACCTTTGGGTCCCCTTCTTCCACCCAGAAGTCTGCTTTTACTTTTCTTTAATAAAGCTTCTTACTTTCTACTCTATGCTTGCCTCGGCATGCTTCTTTGGCATTATACTTCGACACCTGAGGAAGCAGGACTCAGCACCAGTAAACTGCGGTATCATCACCATGTCTTCCTTTAATCTAACCTTTTTCTCTTTTAATCCTTTCATCACTTTCCTTTTCCTTATTACTTTATTTTGCTTCTTCCTTATTAGCCATAGGCTATAATCAGTAGTATAAACAGAAAAACATTTTTAAGAATTTTGAATTCTGGTATACTTTACTCTGTAAACCAACACTGTCTCTGAACACAAAAAACCCTCACAAGTACACAATTCACATTCAGACCCACTCTTGCCTTCAGCTGGGGATTTGGTTCATAATATGTTGAAACACAGATTACAAAGGCAAGATGGCTAATTTGCTGACAGACTTATTTTGTGGGGAAGTAGTTACCTACAGGCAGAATATAAATTATTATTTTGTAAGTATATGATCAAAAAGCCCTTAAACAGAGAGAACGAGTCTCTAATCTATGATGAGATGCCTTTTATATGGCCTGAAACACTGATTTATCCATTAAAAGTGTGTTCAGATCCAAGGTCTGAAAAGATGTGGGTAATGCCTGTTACTAGAAGAGTAGGTGCACTGGAATTGGGAATGTATTCCTTGCCATTTGCATCTCACTTTCAGGGTAACATTCTAACAGGCAGTGCTGGGAGTTATTTGGGAATGTTTGGAAATCCAGCAGTTCACAAGTCAAATGTATATATGTGAAAGAAATTTTAGTGGTAGTGACCCTGGACTCAAAGACCAGCAAAACTTTGTTGTTGTTCTTTATTTTTATTTTTCTCTCTTCACTTTCTCTCTACACTGCTCCCAGCTTAAGTACCTAACAAAGAGGCTGTTGTTCCTCTCTCTTTATGAGGATGACAAGAGAATTGAGCTGCCCTTGAATGTGTGCCTCAACATTTTTATGTGCTATAATTTGAACACTCACTATAAAAGCTACTGAAAATAGCTTCAGATGCCACAGGTTACTCATCTCTGCAATGCAATTTGAAAAGGCTTGTAGTTCAGTTTCTAAAATACTTATCTCATGTAGATACAGTTTACAATGCATGCCTCTTTTTTTTTATAAACTTAATTACAATTTTATTTTATTTTATTTTTTTTTAATTTTTTTTTAATTTTAATTTTTTTTTGTTTATCAAAGGACTTAAAATCAGCATACTACAGAGATGCATGCCTCTTTTATGTACTTAAAGCTTTGTTTATTAGTGATTATTTAAATACTGAAAGGAAATGATTATAATATTTCTATACATACCAGCTTAACTAGTTTTCATAAAAATGGAATATGACATCCAGGACTATAAATTGAAAGATGATTTTTTGAAAGCATATTTTGTATTGTACAAAGTTTTATTTTATTTTACAAATATAATATCTCTGTGGAATTTTATCTCACATTTCATAAACTGCTAGCTTGTGTCAATTCCTTTCAGATCTTCGTGACGAGATACATTAATTTCTGACTAGACTACAGTAAAGTGGTAAGATAGCAGTAATTTCTTCACCTGATTGAAAGTTATAAATAGTGCTGAGAACTGGAATCTGAATGCAGGAAAGCCATAGTTATCAGAATAGCCATGAAGTACTTTGATGGTTCAGAGTAAGTATTGATCAGAAAGGCTACTACAAACCACTCCTTAAATTTGGTGCACTTGTCATCATTTAAAAGTCTCTTAGCAGATATATCTATCTTTAAAAATTGCAGAAACAATAGAGTATAGATGTGTTAATAATAAAAAATTATTTCCAATATATTATACTTTTACATTAACATTTGTTAATACTAATGATATCATTTTTTCATGATTGGGGAAGGGAAGGCCTTTGTATCATATTTTGTAGGTGAACCAAGTTGAACATAATTTATAATTTCTAGATTTCCAAAATCAGAACACAATATCTAGAGCCAGTTCACTATTATTCACCTAATACCTTTATCCATGTTCCTACCAAAAATGTTTTGACAGATGTAAAATTTTGCTCTTTGAGGTAGTATCATTATCATCTTCATTTTATAATATGGAAGAACCAAGATTACAAGAAGTGAGATGGATCTCTGAGTTTCTTTTAAAGTGTATATTTCTCTATATAAATGTATCTATGTTTAGAAGTACTGAAGTTGGGACAAAAACTTCAGGTGGCAAGTTATTTTCCCTCTTTGCCTTGCATCCTCTTACTTTAAGCAAACTTACTATTAAAGTATACTTTAAAGTAGCTCAAAACACTTTTATGGGAAGTTAAAAAAATAGTATATCAATTCAAAGTTATCAGAAACATTTATATTTCCTCAAAAAATTTTTATTTTCATGTATACTTTAATATGCAGTGCCATTTTGTATGTATGTGTGAATGAAGCAATCTAAAAGAAATTTAATCAACAAAGTTAAGATAATATGGCATGGAAAAACTTCTTTTTTAAACTATAAACCAAAAATTATATAAATTCTTTGCTTTATCATAATTTTTAATGGCCGCTTTAAAAACTTTCCCAAAGGGTGTATAACACAAATCTTAATAAAACCCAAACTCCTATCCAAGTAAATATCTTTTGTCATTTAACTTCTAGGCTGTGAAAAAAGTGATGTGTGCAAGCATGGACCAGTCCCAGTCAATCTTCAATGTTTCTCATCAGTTCTCCTCACCCCAGTGCATTGAATTCAGGCCAAATGATTTCAAAATGAATGTCAAGGTCACCCTCAAAGGCAAAAAAACAGAAGAGGAAATTATAGAACCTCAGAAATAACTGGAGATAGGTAGAAATACCATGCCTTAGGTGAATGAAAGATTTTGGAGATGTTTACATATGAACCTAAACCATTCTCTGCAACCATTGATGGAGACTTCTTTATTTTTAGGCTTCTTTTTTGAGTCACTGATGAATTTTAGCACTGTACAATAAGAATCGAGATGATTATTCAAGAGATTGGAAAGGGAAGAGGTCTTCCCTTAATGTAAGAAGATGCATCCCTATGAAACCAAATTAAGTTGACAAGGTCAATATGTGATATAAAGAATTATGAGTAACTGACTTAAAACAGGCTGGTCTGAAGCCATGAGAACTGGTTGTAAACGGTAATCAAGACCCTACATTTATTCTTTCTGTACCCAGGTCCCATACCACTTTCTACTAACTTGGGCCTGGTAGCATAGGAAACACCTTAAGAAGGTATTCAGGAACTCTTCTTCTCTTGGAGATCCAAGATGGTTTTGAGTATCAAAATATATGCTGGCAAAATTTTGTTCTGAATTCCCAAAGTGAGACTTTCACTTTTAGCATCCTCAATCACAGCTACCTAATTTTATAGTACTAACATATTTGTATTACTGGTACTTACCATGCTGTTTTCTATTTTTCTTCTCTGGAAACCTGTATAATAGTTCATGTTTCCATTCTTTTCTAATCTTCTCATTAAGTGCTGACAATTATGTATACATATCACGTATCTTCCTGTTGTACAAAAACACTTTGCTGACTGATGCATTGTAACACCTAATAAACGTTTTCTCCCCTGATGGATATCTCCCCAAGGTCTGAGCAGAGGTTCTAACTTTGGGAGATGAGGAAAAGTGTCTCATCATCAAGGGAAGAATTTGCAGGAAAGAGTTGGCAATATATAATATAAAAGAGCATGTTCAATAGACATGTTTATTATTTTTCTAATGCAAACTATTGGCAAAAAAACATTCTTGCCATATATAGAAAATAAACTTAAAAATGAGAGGAAGCAGTTTCTAAAAGGTGGAGCAATAATGGCTTAAAATTTAAAAATCTTGACATTTTTGCTTAACATGCAAGCCTTCAATTTGGCCTCTGTGGGTGAGGACTCTAGCTGTCCTCGAGAGCCCTTCACACCTGCCTTCTGTTTAGGAAACAAATATTTATGGTATTCAATTGGAGTAAAAAATGGTCTCCTTATTCCTTTATATCCCTCTCTTGCCTGGACTTGCCTCAGTTTCCCTATCTGTAAAAAGGGAATGATAGTAGTAACATCCAGGGTTGCTGGGAGGTTGGGTGAGCAAAGAGGACATTCCTATAGCTGCTGGGAAGTAATGAAAACCCGACAGATGTATTAGTTACTAATATTGCTTGTATTTAGTCATTCTGTCTTTTCATGATGAGAAAATTGGCTTATTCTTTTCACAGATGTTGAGAATGACAAATGCAGCCTTCTATATCAGGTCTTTAGTTCTCTACAACTTCATGGAGTCAACCTGCTAAGGCCTTTTACATGTTGATTCAGCCAGGAAGACAGGATTAGGGTTTAACAAAACAACAGAAAGTCTCCTTCCCTGTGGTTCATCAGAGTTCTTAACAGAACTCTGATCTGAGACTCTAACGTAGATTCCAAATCCAAACCTATTTTTAACATGAGGAGGGGGGAATGTAAAGCATAAAAATTAAGAGAATAATAAAACACATATACATCAGTTAAAATTTTTAAAAAATATTGGCTTTTGTGAACAATCCAGACTCAGCCAACCTGTTCCATCTTGAGGCACTACTCCTCCACCTGAAGCTCTACAAAGAGCCAGACTTCTTGGAACATACAGTGCTTCTAATACTTTGTAATGAAGCATTTCCTAACTCTCTCAAATAATTTTAAGGGCCCTGTTTTGTAGTCTCTTTACTTAGAATGACCAAAAATAATTACTTCATTAGTTTCCAGGACATGTTTGATTCAATATCAATGAACAACTACCAAAGATCATGATGTTACTTATGATATTAACTTACTATCCATTTAATTTTAATATCCCCTATTCCACACCAAATAAGATGTTGGTGTTTTCAAAGAAATAGTAAAAATGACATTAAACAGTTTGATTAGTTAGACTTTCCATGACAAATGGATCAAGTTGTGCTCACTTTGAATGTTATTTATGTAAAATATGTAATGAAAATAGATATGTGACTAATAGAATATCTTGAAATAGTCATATGTTATTCTCAGTCAGGTGTTTCAAATATTGACAAAGTTTTAAGTGAAATATAATTTAGTACAGTTAGGCATTTTGAAATGATAAATAAAATTTTAATGTAATATTCTAATTTAAATATGAATATATTTTTATTTATATAAATATAATGGGGAAAAAATTCTAAGTCCCTCATCTTTAAACTACCTATTGGAGTATTTAAAAGGCACTTCATATAATGACTCATATGTCACCCTTGCTTAATAGTATTTGTACCATCTGACATCTTAATTTGTCAAATAATATCTTCCTTAGAAATTTGTTTTTGCAGAGAAGTTAAAACAAATTTAAAAAAGCTTTGTAATTATTTTTGAAGATACATGGAAGATTAGCTTTTCTGTGGTTAAAATTCTTTTTTTTTAGCATTTAGTGTGTTCTCAATAAAAGAAAAATCACTATTTACAAACACTAATTTACTCACAAAATATATCACTAAAATTTCTTAAATAACCTATATAAATGTACAAGTAGAAGACATAGAATCTAAAAATTGTGTATAAATAACTCCATATGTGTGTTTGTGAGTAAATTTGTGAATACCCAGACCTAGCCAAATTCATAAACAATGCTGTTTTTATCACATGAAAATAATAAGTATTTTAGAAATAGAAATGTTCAGTATTTACATAAGCACATGTTTTGCTATATTGTTTTGAGTTTTTGTCAGATAAAACTTCTGTGAGTATAAGCATATTTAATGATGTTCTAGTACTCTATTTTTTAAATTCTTTGATGTATCTGGACTTTATTTTTAAGAGCATAACGTTATCCAATCTTTTCTATTTATATATGGATTTATTTTAAAATGCTCATCATTTGCCTTCAAACTACCTATGGAAAAAAATCCTTTATAGTGGTCCTTTATTAATATGATTAATTTCAGACTATTTTGTCAGAAGAAAAAGACTGATATGGTTTTAAGAGAATACTTAAAGCATCTATAACAGAAAGGAACTTAATTTTATAAAATAAAAAGTGTTGCTATTAATTAAAAAAATATGCAGCCCAATTCAAATCTATGCAAATGAGAAGCAGGAAGTTTTTACAAAAATTATAAACATTCATCACCAATACAAATGAAACAAAACATCTTTTCACTTCTAATTCAATAAAAACAAGTGTAACAATATTTAGTGATTTTGCTTCCTTTACAAAATTCATAATAAAAGCCAGTTTGACAAAGGAGGGCAGAAACAAACTTTCTTGTACATGGTGCTGAAGAAGCAAGTTAGTATAGACATTGCAAAAGCAAAACTGTTAATATCTGCAACTTAATTAGCAATTTGGTAATATATATCACAACAATTGCAGATTAGAAATTTATTTTAACTTAAACCTACTCTCCAGAAAAGAAAAATTAAGCTGTGATGTCATACCACTGATACCCTAGGGAAGGGGGAGAAAGCACAAGGATAATATTAGAGAAACAACCTTTGGGGATGATATGTATGTTCACCGTCTTGTTGTGAAGATGGCTTCTAAGATGTCAAACAGTAGAAAATTATCTTATATGTGTATTTCATCAGATGTCAATTAAGCCTCAGCAAATCAGTTAATAAAGAAGAAATGGATGATAAAGGCATAGGGAAGATCAGTAGTGTAGAAGGAAATCTGGAGGCAGAGTGAAGGATGGGAAAGAGGAGGGAACAGATGACTTCTTAAAAAAAAAATACTATGAGCATATATGTTTTACAGCTTTTTCACTGCTGTGACAAAAGGACCTAACCAGAACAAATGTAAAGGAGAAAAGGTTTATTTAGGGGCTCACGGTTTCAGAGATCTTATCCCTAAAAGGCCACCTCCATTCCTCGGGGCTGGAGTGAGGAAGAACATCATGGCAGAAGAGTGTGGCAGAGGGAAGCAGTTCACACAATGATCAGAAAGCTGAGAGAGAAAGGTCTTCACTTGCCAAATACAAACATATACCCCATAATCACTCCCCCAATAAACGACTTTCACCAGCCGCACCCCCACCTGACTCCATTTACCACTCAATTAATCCCACCAGGGAGTAATCAACTAATTAGGTTGAGGCTGTAGCCCAATAATTTCTCCTCTAAACCTTGTATTGTCTCACAGGGGAGTTTTTGGGGGAATCCACATTTACACCATAATAATATGTAAACATACCACAGGGAATTTCGTCTTTATGAATAAGTGAAAAGAACCAATCAAAAATAAATAAATAGATGAGTGAAAGGAGGTCTAGCAGAATAGAGGAAGAAAAATGGAAGAGGAGAAGGAAGGGCAGAGGTTAAAGCAGGGGATCATGAACTGAAATTGAATTCTATGCATGTATGATTTTGTCAGGATGAACCTAACTACTATGTGTAACCATACTGCTCTGATTAAAAAAAAAAAAAAAATTTGTGAACTTGAAAAAATTGCCAAATAATGTTCCTCACAGGGTCATTTGAAGTAGTTATAACCTGTAAGCAATCTACTGCATGCACTGTATCTAAAATAGAAATATTGACCAGAAAATGCCCACAAACTACCTTTGATATAGAAGTTATTTAAGGCAGCCACACATACTCTACACTAAGCAAAACATATAGAAAAGAAAAAAAAAAAAAGAAAAGAAAAGAAAAGAAAAACCTGGAAGCAAATGAATAGAAAAGTTTTAAACAACATTTTCTTTATTAAAACTGTCATTAATAAGTGTGCATTTTTTAAAAAGGAAAAGGTAGTGTTTTAACAGATAAGAGGTAAATGCTATGAAAGACTATTCTCAGTAAATCATACTGTAACCAGGAGGTGGTTTCCTCAGTGCTTATCTTCCCCCCAAAAAAAGATTTCAGTTCAGAGACAGGATAAGCATAAAGGATTGATTTAGTGACATGAAAGTACACTCCAGAGAATGTGGAGTGTACAACCCCAAGCAAGATGGCAGCCTCATTTCTTCTACATTGTGAGACTTATGACTTGGTTGGGATCCTCCCACTCCACAAATTATATATCTGGGGTGGTTACAACCATTTCCCACGTTGGTTTCCTGCACTTGTGTCAACTCTGCCATGGGAAAAATTTTCCCAGCATTACCCAAGCAAAACCCAGATGTGTGGGGTGAGGGTGGGGACAAAATCAGAATGCAAATGATACTACCAGGAACCCAGGGTCACCGAAGGATGGTATTTCAGTGCTTTGGTGTAAACACCAGATCCTCAGGACTACTGACAGTATCCATTTCTTCTAAATTGGTAGGGCACTGCCTGGCTGTCTGACCAAAAGAAGGCAGACCCCCTGGGTGGTTCCTGGGCAGTGTAATAGCCAATTGGGTGCCTCCCAGGGTTGGAGCCTAAGTTTCCTTTTCTTCCTTCCTTTGCTCAGTCTATCTAGCTACCTTACCTAACAATAGTTGATATCTTGTTGTTATGGAATAACTTTACTATTAAAGTATAAATTATTCCACAAACCTAATGAGAAAGCATTTTTCTTAGGAAATGCATGCAGCAAAGGGTTGATTCCATATTTTGAGGGGAAAAATGTCAGCAGTTTACTTTAGAATGATTGCAATTACAATGTCACTTCAGTTTTAATATGTGCACAGTGCTATTAGGATTTATCTCACAAGCACACTACAGTGGTCTGGAGTTTTTCTGTTTGGTTCTCAAAGTCATTTAGTTTGCTGACTAGCATCAGATTCATACATGTACAGCTCTGGGAAAGGAGCCCAGAATTATTGCAAATAACCTTGTATGTTTGCTTTTCCGTTCCTTGTTAGCAATTTCTGATAAACTTTCTGGTCCTCTCAGTCTTCCCCTTTTTGTCATTGGGCCATAAAACTGGAGCTCTTGTTACTTCACTCTGGAACATAATTCCGTGACTGTGCCCAAGACGAAATAGCAAGAAAGGATTGCAAAAGTAATTTTAGGCAAATATTTGAAACCACCACACCATCGATAGGACAGGGAGATTCTTAGTCCTAATGTTTGGTTCCCTTGGTGTCTCATTTTAAGGGCACGACACCAAGACTGCTTGGACCCAGAACTACAGAATGTCTCTGTACCCCAATGCCCACTTGGGTTTTGGGCTACACTGACTTTAGGATGCAACTAGTGGAGAAAGGAAATTGTTAGACTCATCACTGATTGCTTGACACTTTGAATTGCCCTATCTAACTCCTATTTAATATTCAGAGTGCTCAGATAGCAAGTCCATGCACTCTAGTCCAAGTTTATGGTTGTATTCAGATAGAGAGAAAGACATGGGAAAGGGTGCTTACTCTAATACTTGGATGTGGAATACAGATATTGATCAATTAAAAAATATGTTACAAATGCTTTTCTATTATCAACAGAGTGTATCTCTTATCTGTTGTTTTGAGTATGTGAATGGTCAATGAAAATCTATATATTTTTCAATTTCTATTTTATATGAAAATGTATATATAAATATTGCACTTTTAAATTAGTCTTATTAACACCTGTTTTCTCATGCTTTCTCAGTTAACTCAAAAGTGGTCAGGGTGCTGTTTGTCCCTTTAAGTATGCTTGTCTATAGTTCATTAATCACAATGTGCAGTTCATATCAATGACATTAGAAAGCTTTATTTTAAATTTAAAAGTTGGTTTTGCATTTTAAAAAGCTTTAGAACAGAAGCTATTTCTCTAGATGCCAGATAGCCTGTCATCTTTTTTCCATGATTCAATTAAATGTGCCTGTACTAAATGTGAAAAATGGGCAAAAGACTTGTGAGGGTCCAGGATGAATTAAGTGGGAAATCTCTGAGTATGCACATAAATGTTAGAGTAGGTTAAGGGGGATGCTTCACTGATGATGATGCCCATATCAATCTGCACAGTTTAGTTAGGATTAGACTGTACTTTGTGAGTAAGCTCAACAAATTTGTAGGCTAAGCCATTGGTCAGGGTCATGAGAGTCTGACTTAAAATTATTTTCTAATTTAAATTCATGTTAAGGCCCAGATATTCTTGTTTACTCCTGCCTACCAAAAGTTTCTTTATGAATAAAGGATTTTTTTTGTTTGTTTTCAATGCAGATATAGAACTTGACCACCTCTGACCAGCTCCCTTGTCTGGATCAACAGATCTATGATTACTCTATCATGACAATATCCTCCCACTGATTTCCCTGCTGCTGCTATTCACTCCCTCAGTCCAATGTCCCCAGCAGGTGGGGTCATTCTTTTAGGATGTAAGTTAGATCATGACATTTCTCTGTTCAAAACCCTCCAAAGGGATTGCCTTCCAATAAAATAAAGGTTGAACCCAGAGACTTTAAAATGTCCCAGAATGGCCTCCACGATTTGGACTAGATATCTCTAACTAAATTATTAATACTTTCCCTAACTTCCCTGCTTCCATGATGCTGCCCTCTCTGCACTTCTCTACTATACCCACTTCTGTCTCAGACTTTTTATATTGGCCATTTCCTCTGTTTGGAACTCTTTAGTTCCCTGTTTTCTCACCCCATGCAAGTTGAACTCAAAGGTCATTTGTTCAGTGTATCCTTCGCTGAACACCCACATAAAACTGCAGCTTCCTTTTCCCTTGACCTTCATTATCTTTCCCCTCTGATAATTTTTTTTTGGTAGTTCTTATCATCATTGCACATACAATGAATTTTATTATATATATATATATTAGTGGATTTTCTATTTCTCTCACCTGGATGATAGGTACATGTTAGTGTCTATTTGGTTCAATGATGTTATTATATCCTCAGAGCCTAGAAACATGCATAGCACTTAATAAAATTGAATGAATGGTCAGTAAATTATTTAGTGGATGCTTGAAGGTATTAAGTCATGATGCTTGCTGAGCTTATATTTATTTATTTATTTATTGCTGAATTTAGAAGGTGGAGAGTATGACATTGGTTCTGACAGCTCTCCAATGCTAATAGATTTCTAATAAAGACAACTCAGGTCCTAAGAAAGTAGAGTTCTTTCCTCTGCAATACAAAGAAGTTTGATTATAATTATCTGGAGTTGTTGCAAAACCACTGGGGTCCATCTCTAACCTATTTTTCATACTTATCTTTGTCTTTACAGTATTATGGCAATTGCCCTAGATTTTGGCCTTATTAACTCTTAGCTCCATTATTACAGTAACTTTATAACTGTACCTCCTATCTGTCTTATCCCTCTAATCTACCATACACATTCCTTTTTAAGTAGTCTTTATAAAGGATGGTTTCAATTTTGTCAGCCCCCCTGCTGATGTGTTATTTCATAACACAGAGTCCTTCATGAGCTATCATGTTTGCCTTAACTACTACAAGTGATTTCCCATTAAATAAATTTCCTCTATGCTGTTAGAATAGTTTTAATCACTAAGTCTACCTCATATTTTTCATTATCCAAGTTTTTGTTCAGTGTTCTCCTCACGTTTCTCAGTGTGCAGTCCCATCCAATGATTTCTAAATCATAAGTGTGTAAACAGAATTGAAATTTGCGTGCACCTTGTCTACAGCTGCCTTCATGTCATCCATGAATTGTCTAGGAGGAATGAACTCATTCTATTTAAGCTGTCTTCGATGGATTATCGATGGATTAACTGTTTTCCCAGTTCCCAGGCAACATCATCCATGTTCCATGAGAAGGTGGAGAATGAATAGGAGTATTTCCATGAATGAATGATACTCCATGAATGAATAGTCCATGAAAATATGGGGATGTCCCATATTCAAAAGGGAGATATTCTCCTTTATTTGTGTTTTGTATTAGTCTTTACAAGTAAAAAACAAAACACAGGTAAAGGGGAATATCTTGAGCCAGTTTATGATTTCTTTCTAGCAGAATTCTAGAAAAAACCACCCTCATATCTAAAGACAAATGTTTTAAAAATTATAAGCATTGGGACCTCACTTGGTTGGATTTGGGAATGGTGAGTTTTGTCTTTAATAAACTTAACTAGAGAGCTCAAAGAACAGACAGAATCTCATAAAAGTATAAAACATATTGCAAAAGTATCTTAAAAAGTATGTTCAATGCCCAGAATTTAGCAATTGGCTCTATCTGAGAGATTGAAAACATACTTTATAAAGAGTTTTATTTCTTTCTTACCTAATTTCTGTCTCTGCATCTCTCTCTCTCTCTCCCTCTCTCTCTGGTGTTTAGAGGGTAGAATGTAAAATGAATAGAGCTGTAATTAAAATGGAGGTTACGATTTTACTGGAAGGTTTGGAATGAGAATTAAATTTAACATTGTTCTACAAATTGTTGGAAATTTGGAAAGAACTTTCAAATCAATCATTTATAGGATGAAATAACATATCAGGCACAGATAGTTATACGGCCTGATTATTGATCATACATAAGCAGCATGAATACCAAATAAAGCCTTGGTGGCATGTAAGAAGAATGGCACAGAGTTATTTAAATGATGACGATGTAAGGGAAAAATGGAAGTGAGGTAAAGCAAGACCTGTGGACAACCTCTCCAGATCTGTGTTCCTACTGAGTCTTTTTTCTTCCTGTACAAAATTGGAATTAGTGTTCCAAGGTTGCTGCTAAGCTCACAGAACTGTTGTCAAGATAAAACGAGACAACATTTGTGAAAGTATTTTGAAAAACTCATACATTTTCTACAGATTAGGGTATTAGTAGTGACTTTTTTAAAGGTAGGGCACTTGCCATATCACAAGGAATTAGAAGATAAAATACTTATTCTCTAAATTTAAGACCACGTACAGTTACCCAAGTTTTAGTTTGTTAAAATGATTTATAAGCTTTGAAGAATTTGGTGAAAATCTAAAATGTAGGACTGCTCCTTAATCCTATGTCTCCTAAGTGGAGTTAATACTCTCCGTGGCCCAGATCAATGGCTTATAGTTGAGTTGATGGAGAAAGTTTAGTAGGATTGCAAATCTTCATATCCCAGCTTCAGGCAAATTATTATTAAGGAAAGATTTTTGGCTATAATCCTTCTGCCCTTTCTAATTTTGAATACTTTGCTCTCTTGGTTTCTTTTTTTTTTCTTTTCTTTTTTCTTTCTTTCTTTCTTTCTTTCTTTCTTTCTTTTTTTTTCTATTTATCTATTTTATTGAGATAATAAAATGGAACCAAAGAAGTTCCTTATTCCTATATTCTTTGGTTTCTTTTTATTCTTCCCTTTAAAAAAGTCTTTGAGTATTTAGTCTTTAATACTTATTATTGTAGACATTTTAAAGGAATAGGTTGCTATATTCTACATATTTTAATGAAATATATTCCCACTTTTCATTGTTTTTTAGATAATATGTAATTTATGCTTTTCACTTTCAATACTTTTTTGGTTGTGTATATTTAAGGTATATAACATGAGGCTATGTGATACATATGGATATTTAAAAGGTTACTATAGTGAAGTTAATAGCATTTGCTTTTGTGATGAAAGCAGGTAAAATCTATTTTCACTTAGGAAGACTCTCATGTGCATTGTAATTTTATTATCCACAGTCCTCACATTGTACTTTAGATCTCTAGATTTGTTCAACAATCTTCTGTTTTGTATCCTCTGACCTACATCTATCTATCATTTCCTCCTTTATCACTCTCTAGTGTTGTTCTCTTATCTTTGTTGTTTGAAAATTATACACACATACACACACCTGCTTGCACACATGTATTGGGTTCCAAATATAAGTGACTTCATATGATGTATTTCTTCTGTGTCTGGTACATTTCACTTAGTATGCTATCCTCTAGGTTTACCCATGCTGTGGCCAATGGTAAGCACTTACTCCTTCTTTATGACAGAATAATTATTTGACATAAGTTTATTTAGGATTATGTTTCTTAATTTTCAGAGTGAGGGTGTTTGTGGTTAATACTTTTTTATTTCTAAATATTTGGACTATAAATGGGAACTATGGATGTACCTGTTGAATTTTAAGTAGTTATTTAAGTAGTACATGATTTTTAAGAACCTTGGCAAATTATATGGCATATAAAAATACTTTTTTTATTTTTTACAGACTGCATTTTGAGTCATTATACACAAATGGGGTACATCATTTTGTTTCTATGATTGTTCATGATGTAGATTCAGACATAAAGAAGAATAAATAATATGGCATTTGCAGATAAATGGATGGAATTGGAGAATGTCATGCTAAGTGAAATAAGCCAATCCCAAAAAAACAAAGGTTGAATGTTTTCCCTGATAAGTGGCTGATGATATAGAATGGGGGTGAGGGGGTGGGGGTGAGAGAACAATGGAGGAACTTTAGATTACATAGAGGGAAAAATACATATTATTTATTTGATAGCTTCATTAAATAGAGTTCATTGATCTTATTTATTCAATTCCTCTATGTTGTTGCTTAATTTTACCCACTAGTTCTGACAGATTCTTGAATAGTTATCAAAATGTTTTTGCTATTATATATTCATCATGTTGTAATTGCACATATAATGGTTCTTTATTAATTTGTTGGGCAGATATTATGATGCTTTTTTTGTTTCAATATTTATGTATACTTTATAAATTGAGCATCTTATTATTATGTATTTCCCTTTTTATTATGTTTTGTGTTTTAATCCAATTTTGCTTTATGTGGTTATTCAAGTTTTTCTCTCCTCCGTCACCTGCTCTTTAGACTTTTGAATTTGTGTATTTGTTCTACTTGCAAAATCTTTTTCCTTATTAAGTTCCACATTGATGTTTTGATGTCCCAAGCCTATATGCTTCAGTGACTACCCTGTCCTTCAATTCAGCTCTAGAATATTTAAATTCCAAAATAATGTCATCAATTTTCAGACAGTTTTTATGTTGTAATTGAGCAAATGCCCATGCTGCTCCTTTTTGTTCAAGCTCTGACCTGTTTCCTCATATAGTTACATTCCACTCGCAGCATCATTTTGGTTTCATTATTCATTGGGGATGATGTTCTGTGCTGAGATATGTTTTGTGTATTGATTTTATAAGTAAAGAAAAACTTTCCTGTGAGCCAGCTGCTACAGATTAATATCATGCAAATTATTATTTCTTTATCAGGGCTTGAGATATAGAAGTTGTCTTCTTCTAGCTTTCAAGATTTAGTCGGAATCTACTGACATTTTCTGCTCTCTGCTACTCTCTTGTAGCCAGACCACTCCAAGGATGCTCATGGGGGATTGAGCTACTTATCAACTTCAGGCAAGATTGCCACTTGTAATTAGTTTTATGAAGGAAAATAATTCAGACAAAATTCCAACTCTTGCTCTGCTCCCCAAGCCAACACACTGGCATCAGACTTGGTCAGTGGACAAAGAGGCACCTAGTTTTTTATACAAAGAACAGTTCCCATTTACCAAGGTGTCTGTCCAGAGGAGAGGCTTCATTTTGAATTACCCATCCAATGTAGGCATCTTATCTTAATTTCCTAAAGACAGTATGTAGGTGAGTGGAGGTCCTTCCTCTCAGGTTCACAAATCCTTTTATATAAAATCTACCCTCTCCTTCCTCCCTAGCCATCCTTACCTAAGATTTCTTAATTTCAAGTTTCCTGGCTCAATTCAGGGTTAAGGCCTGGGAAAAAGAAATGGAAATCCTTTACCAACTTTCTCTGCTCTGGATCCCAGTATATCAAATACTCTCACCTGGGTCCTCCCACTACCTCCTCTAGAATTCTAGAGGCAGCTTAGCTCAGAAAAAATAACCAACTGTGAAGTCAAAGTTGGTTGGGTATTAGCAGCATAGACTCATTTGGCATTTCATTTTTCCAGAATCCTGAAGGATCTCTCTGGATTTAAAAAAATTTAAGGACTGTGTAAATATCAGATTCAGATATGGCATAGTGTCAGCTAAAAAGCATAGGCTAAGTTCCAGGCACACTTAGTGTATCAATTCCTCTTGTTCTGTAGGTTCATCCACGCTTCCTTTTATAGTGCCTTTTATAGAACCCAAGGTTCTTCACATATACACTGTTTCATAGTAATTCCTACCTGCTCTTATAATTCACCCTAGAAGATTCCTTCAGGGCAGGCTTTCCTATAGGCTTCAGTCATTGAGTCTTATAGACTAGGTGATCATCTCCATTGCCCTTATCGAGCTTGTCTTTCACACTAGATCACAGGCAACATGAGGGTGAAAGATGGATCATGCCTGCCCTATTTCCACTGTATCTGTGACACCTTGAATAATACTGAAACAGTAGGAGCCCACAGTGTTTGTTGTATGAAAAAAAAAAAAAAAAAAACAGAAGAAAACTCAGATGCTGCTTGAAAGTTTTCATGAGAAATCACAAATACTGAGACTATTTGAGAATAAAATTTGATAAGTTGTTAGGTAGACAATCTCTTGCTAAATTTGCTCACTTTAAAGAATGGCATCCACAACAATTTGCTGTGAAAAATTTTAAACATAAAGCAAATTTTCAAAGTATTTTCATGGGATCATCCATATACCCATCACTTGGATTCCAACATTAGCTCTTTGCTATGTTTGCTTTGTCATCAATTTGTCAATCTATTTCTATATCTATGCATTAATTTCATAGTATTTTACACCCAACCAAGAAACTGCACACTGAAATGCATTTTTATCAAATATTTTCACATGTATTCTTACTCTTTTGAAGTTAAAATTTACAATGACTGCACAAATATTAACCTTGATTTCTCTGAATTTTTGATGAATGCATGTACTTATATGACCCAAATCTATATCAACATATATGCATTCTTATTAATTCAGAGAGTTCCTAGATGTCCTTTAGGTTGGATATTTATAAAAGTAGTACAATGGTGCACTAGATTTTTTAACAAAACTTTAATGAAATTTAGATGAAAGTCAATAGAAAACAAAGATAGCAACATAATCAAGCAGAAACATTATGAAATAACAAACACAAATAAAAAAATAAAAGACAGTTTCCTTCATAATCTGTAAAATGCTTTTTTAAAAAGTGACGTCTTGCTCCATATTTATTAGAGAGTTCCTGTTATTTCTAAGGATTTTTCCTTAATATACAAAAAATGTATTTGTTTTTCACTACATGAATCAAGCACAATGTATTTATGTATCAAAAACATTTGAACATCACCTTTTAATACCATTAGAAAAACAAGCCCTCATTATTGAAGATAGGCAGGTATAGTTCAAATATCACTTATATCCTTTGTGACCTTAAACAAGTGACTTATTCTCTCTGACTTCCAACTACCTTAACCTACAAAATACATTAATAAAATACAAAATGTGATAATATTCATGGCATCATATCTGATATTTAGTAAGTATGCAATGCTTACTTTTGTTGCAAGTTTCTTTCTAGTGTCCAATTATAGAAAGGCACTGTAGATTACAAGCATTTTTTAAGCAAAGAAGAAAATATAAGGCACTTCTCTTTCTAATAAAAGGAAGCATGTACTAGAAAAATTAGATTCTCCAATACATTGATGCCCCCAATGATGTTTTATCAGCTGCCAGAAATAAAATTTTGAGAACCTTTGCTCAGAGAAATTATAAACACTTGCTTGAGAGAACCAATCAACAAATCTTTGGGTCATATTATATTCAAAGGCATTAGCACCAGTCTCACCATATCTTTGAAGAAAGAGTTAGAAATTAGATGCATTATTAACATTTTATCATTACATTTATTTTATTATTGTTTGTGGTGATATTGTGAGTACTGATATTTCCCTCTTTTTACATTGTAGATTGCTTTTAATCATCTTATATAACTGCTAAATAGTTAAAGGGATTATTATTTCTGCATATTTCTATTTAAAATTACTATCACTTCTAGATCATATAAATTCTTCTTACTATTTATCCTATTTAATCTCATTTGCCAACTTTGGTGGATTTCATAAAATTACTATTATAACTTAACCACTAGCATTTATTAAGCATAGGATTTAACAAAAAAAAAAAAAAAGAAGGAAAAGAAAAGAAAATGAAGGATATTTTGAGTGTTTTCCATGCATATTTGCACTGTGAAATCACTTGTAACAGACCCACACAACTAATTAGCAGATCTTTATTTTGCTATGTTTCTGGCCAACTCAATGTGACAGGATATGGGAAGTCATACCAATTAACAGGTTTGAGCAAGCTTCTCATTTGACAAACATTTAATAAGCAATAAAACAGGAGTTTGGAACTTCTGAAATTCACTGATGGAAAAAAGAGAAAGGAACTCTGTTGCTTATCTGGAATAAAGAAGGAACTCAATTAAGCTAACAAGGTGCAAGCTCTAAAAAAAAAATACTTTTTAGAGTAGAGCTGAATTTTAGTTTAAAGCAGGCAACTTCAAAAGTCATATCATCCTTTTTCCCCCTCTCCAGTTACTTAAAAGCCCTGTGTGTGCACGCCACTACCTGCTTTCTTACTGAGATGTAGTTCTCCATTGGCATAGGGAATGCCTATGGATATATGACCACCCTATGGAGATATGAGACTTTCAGTGAAAATTCTAACAAAGACATCATATTTAAAGACCTATTTGCAATGTTTGCAAATTTCTAGTGGTAATCTTTTATCAATTGCAAGGGATGATAATGTCTGTGCCTCTTGCTTCCTTTCTCCTGGTAGATCTATATGTATCTGATTCTAGTGCTCTTCCAGGCAGTTCACTAAACCAGAAATTAATTCAGACTACATAATTATGTAGTCTCCAAACACATCCTTATGAACAAGCCCTTCTGACTTAGTCACTCAGTGAAGAGGCTTCCTGTTTTTTTAAAAGTCAGTAATTTAAAAGAAATTCATCAAGACTAATACTTCTTTACTATTAAGAATTGTAGGCAATTTTAATTTACATATTATATTCATCTTATTTTATTTACAACTGGTATGCTTTAAAACACTTCATGGGAAATGTGAACTGACAAGTCAATAGAAATCTATTATTCACATTATAAATTATTTTCTGTCAAATAGAGGTACATAGCATTTTTATTACAAGATTTAGTGCATCTTAAATCTAATTAAATTTATTTTAAAAGTAAAATATGTAATTAATATTGCTGTCCCGTAACCTAAATTATAATCTTTTTTAAGTAAACATTAAAGGCAGAATATAGGGCCAAGATTAATCAAAAGGACTTACTAAGTGATTCAAACTTCAGTCATTCAAGCATTCGTACTATTCAATTTCATATGACTTAATTGGAAAAAATAAATTTATTGGGTTCCGACTCTAAGTCAGGCAATTATTAAGTCTGGGGTACAAAGGTTAGCAAACAGATATGGCCACTGTACTCTTTGTGCTACTTATGATTAAAAAAATGATCAGAAGTAGCAATTTTGAGTCTTGAGTTTTAGCTCCAGCTAATCATCTTTTGTTTTACTCCTGAATAGGTTGTGCTGATCTGATTTTTGAAAGGCCACTTATAATTTGTGGCCTTTGTATATTTTGTACATGGGGTTATAGTGTTCAAAAGAAAGAGCATAATACTGCAATTAGCAACATTATTAACAAGAACAACAAAAGACTATGAATGTCTCATTTATTCAATACAAAAAATTAACAGTTGACATATTTTAATCTTTAGACAGTGTCTTTAGATAGATTTTATATAATAAAGAGTGTTCTTGCTGACTTCTTATTGAAAAGCATTTATGCTTTTTATTGATTTTCCAGGTGCAAAATTGATCTTTTCATTAACATTAATATGAGAGAAAGTAGCTTGCTGAAAATCAAAGGAGCATTGCTTTTGAAGGCAGGAAATTCCTTTTACAGTGAATTGGGTATATTCCCAAAGCAAAGGACTTCCAATTAAACATTATTGTTTAGTAAAGAATATCTCTTCATTTACTTTGATAAGTTTATGGTAATCACCAAAACCTCAAGAAATTAGATATTCAGGACAGAGATAGGAGTTTGCAATCTAAAAGTTTAGAATTATGAGTGCATCTTCCAATACTGAGAACAACTGTACCTTATGGTACATAGGTTGATTTTTTGTGTTCTGTCATTCTGATTTCTACTTTATATTGTTACATGCTTATTGATAATATGCTTATTCATATGTTCACTGATATACTAAAATTATCATTTTTGTATATAAAAGACATAAACAATATCAAGAAGGAAAGGAAGATGGAGGCAAAAAAAAGAAAAAAATTTAAGTTCTCTCTCTCTCTTTTTCTTTCTCTCTCTCTCTCTCTCTCTCTCTCTCTCTCTCTCTCTCTCTCTCTCTCTCTCAGGAGGGGATGTGATGTCGTATCATGTAAAATACAAAGACACAAAACCTCACAATAATCTCAGGCTTTCTTAGACTGTGGTAATAAGGTTGCTTGTCTACTGTAACCAGAATCAGTAATGCAAAGAGGAGAAGCAAGAAGACAGTCCCTGAGCTATAAACCAATACTTTCTTATCAAAGTCTTCACCCTACAGCAAACATGGGTATTTAACAGCCATTTTAATAATTATATTGGCACACAGTGTTACACACAGAAGCTGATTTGCCCTGGGAAGCGCTATTTGTGTAGCTAGTCACAGTTCACCCACATCAGTCATGAAGCATGAACTTCCTCCCGATATATCAGTTATATTTTTGGTTGGGGAGAAAACTTATTTTTTTACAAGTATAGAGAAGTGTATCTGTACATTCTATAGTTTTCCATTTTTATTAGCAATTCAATTTTTGTAGGACGTTGTCAAATAATATTTTGCTTCATATCTACCCTGGAAAGATAACTTCTTATCTTAATTGAGATGAAATAAAGTTTCACTACTACAGGTGATTTGCAATATATCAAACACTACAAAATTATAATCTCATTGTTTAAGAAAAGTTTTTTTTTTATTGAAGTATTAAGTAATACTACTTAATAACCCAAGGGCCTGAGCAATGACTTCAAATCTTTTGAGCAACAAAGGAAAATTAGAAATGTTTAGGCAAATTTTTTAGCAGTGTATATTTATTTACTTTTAAGCATAGTAGGTCATTGTAAATTGAATTCCCATATTTTCAAGTAATTAATGACAATATAAGAGTAATGACAAAGATAATGAATTATTTTTAATTATGAAACATGCAATTGAATATTTACTTCAACTTTATAAATTGACATTTATTTTGATCACATCTTAACTCAAAGTTGTTGCATGTCCTAGATTTGATATTTAAGATGTTAATAATCATAGCATAGCTACATATTTGTAGTCAGAATTACTGATCATGCATGGGATCTCATATATATACACATAAAGATGAGAAACTTTACAAGAAACATTTTAAGAGGTTAAATAATATTATCGAAGCATTGTACAGCAGAGAGGAAGGAAGGCAGAAAATTAAGAGTTTATGTTCTAAGAAGATTGTGCTGAGCTTGCAAGACCTTTGAGCAAAGTAGGCAAACATTTGCCAACTGCAGTTAATTTGAAGAGTTTAAAATTCAAACAAATATGGAGTTGAAGACATATACCTCAGCCAAATTCCATTTAAAGGTTTTAAGGTGGGGGCGGGGAGAAGACTTTAGGGTGGGGTTTAGATTAAAGTGCTGGGTCATTATTTTCATATAGTACCTATACACAGAAGCAGTACATTAGACACAGTAATCATAAAAACAGAACAGTATATTTTCTTTTACCTTACCTCTTTCCAAACTCTGTGCCATACAACAGTCAAGCATTTTGTACCTTTAGACATTGGTCAATGTGACATGTGGTCAAATTGACAAAAATACTGCCATACTATTGCCCCAAGTGATGTTAAAGTACTTACAAAACATTTTTTAAATCGCAACATCCTCTATAAATGTAAGATATAGATAGCACTTTATATTATTTAATTTTATATTACTTTATGCATATTTTTGTGAGTTTACAAACTACTTTTATTGTATATTTGCCTAAATGAGCCATGGTGATTGAAACAGATTCATTCATGGACAGGTTTTCTACCTAGAATTTAGATTGTTATCTGTCAGCAGAAAAATGGATAAAGAAAATGTGGTGTGTATGTCATTTCCTGGAAAATGGAGGGATCTGCAGATCATGATTTTGAGCAAAATAAGTCAGACTAAGTTCATTTTATTCTCATATGTGTGGAAACTAGAAATAGAAAGCAAACAAACCAAAAAGGAACTCCATGAAATTAGAACAGAGACCAGAAAGGTAGAGGAATGAGGCTACGGAGAGGGAGGAGTGGGTAGAGGAGGTATTGGGAAGTGAAATAGATCAAATTATGATTTTGTGCATAAACAAATACGACATAAAGAAACACCATTCTGTATAATTGATAAGCACCCATAGAAAAAGTTAACCAGAGAATTTTAAGTGTCCTTGAAACCCATATTTTCCAATACATGTAACATCCTTTGAAAATTTACAAATAATATTATTCATTAACAATTTCCAAAAACTAACTGAAAAAGCATCTGGGGTTGAAAAACTCAAATATGGGAAAAAATTAGAAAATAACTTTCATTTCTATCAGAATAATAGTACTCTAAAATAAAAAAAAATTATCATTAAATAAAATATTATAAATGTCATAGCATGCTCTGAATACTAATTATTTATTCTAAGACACAGCCACCAAATAAATTTTATTCAGATATTTTTGTCTGCTAAACTTGCTGTGACAAACACTACAAACTGGGTTGTCTAAACAAAATAAATTCGTTCTCATAATTCCAGAGACTGTAAGTGCAAGGTTGGGTTATCTGCAGGGTTGACTCTTTATGAGGAATATTAGCAAGACATGACGCTTCTTTAGCTTCTAGTGGGTTGTTGGAAATCCTTGGCATTCACTGGCTTGCATAAACGTCATCCAGATCTCTATGTTCATCTTCACCTGGCAATCTCCCTAAATGCATGTCTGTTTCTAGATTTCCTATTTTTAGAAGGATATGAGTCATATTAGGTTAGAGACCACTCTACTGAATTCATTTTAGATCACATTCTGAGGAACTAGGGGTTAGGATTTCAACATATTAATTTTGAGGAGGACATAACTCAGTCTAGTAGTCACCACCTTTAGGAAGATGACACAAATTATAACCAATAATGAAATACTTCAAAAGAAATTACCTTGCCAGGCGTGGTGACACATGCCTGTAATCCTAATGGCTTGGGAGTCTGGGGTAGGAGACCACAAGTTCAAAGTCAGTCTCAGAAACTTAGCAAGACCCTGTCTCTAAATAAAAAGTAAAACAAACAAACAAATAAATAAGTAAAATTGCCTGAATTCATTAAATGCAAAAAGAGGGTTAGCAAGAGTTGAAATTTTCAAAATGCTTTCTCTTCACTACTTTTACTTCTGAAACTGATTGTTGTTTTTCTGAGCATTTACTTCATATCATGAACTCTTCCGGCTATTCTTGTTTATCAGTGGCAAATACAAGTGTGTTTTTACCCTCACATAACTATGAGGGTAGAAAATTAATTTTAATTTTGAAACTTTGATGTTCTGCTTAAAATTGAAAATAATGCACTTATGTTAATGGCTTTGTGATATTGATGCAGGAGATTAGTTACCCATGCTGTCTACAATTCTCACAAAGAGATTTAGTACACATTGCTGTTTGAGGAAATATTATTTAGTAGGATATTAAATAAAGAAGAATTTACTCCAATAATTAAGTTTTCGATTTGACTATTATTTTCTTTTTATATGTGTATGCCACATACTTTTGCTTTACAGACTTAAATTAGGAAAAATAATGTGATTTTCTAGACTGAAGCCATTGCATGATAATGTTTTGTTCAAACTTAACTCACTGAACAGACTCTCAAGCATTTACTCTTAAACCTGAAAAACAAATATGGAATGTGTTTTTAATTCCCTAGTGAAATCTTTATAATATTTCCATTCCTTTCTTTATGGAGCCTTCCAGGACGTATTTCACCTCTTAGGCAATGATGGAACTCTTAATATTTCTTTCTATTGCTAAAGCTGAGTGAGATGAGGTACAGTAAGCTGGGCTGCCTGGGGAAATAGCATCATAAAACATGGAGGCTCAACTCATTCTCTAGTCCATGGTATTTTGAAAGACTCTATTATTATAGTACAACATAGTTGTACTTAACACAATATTGAAATTCATAGACACAAAAGCAAAAAATGTAGGAAACAGCTGACTGGGGGATAGAGTTGCCTTTTACTTTATATTTGAGTCTTACCCATACTTAAATATCATTTTCTTTTCCTTTCTTAATCTTCACACAAATGTTTTGAATGACAGAACAATTAGAAAGAAACCAGATTGCAGTATCTATATCTGTCACTATAACAACATCCTGGCAGACATAAACTCCCTGCTGATTTTGCTGCAGTGTATTATCTGAGAAGCAAGCCAAATCTTAACCTAGTTTTTTTTTTTTTTCCCCTCAATGTAGCGGTGCATTGGAAGGAATGCCTTCTTCATCCTATTCTGAAAGTTGCATTTCTCTACACTGTATGATAGATTTTTCTGATGGATAAATCTACTTAGTTTACAGAAAGTTTCTACTCAAAAAAAAAAAAAAATGTGGGATGGCTGAGGTGGCCAACTATATGCTGCAAGGTGAACTGTGAGAAATTGACTAGGAGTATCCAGATAACTTCAGAGTAATTGAAGGCCAGTTCTACAGGATCATAAAAATACCAGTGCTCTTCCTGGATCACTGGTCTTGGTTCAATTTCCAAAAGGGGTTGCTCCATTGGTCTTGTTGCTTCAATGATGCTGAAGTATATTTTTTATCAACTTACATAACATTCTGATAGCTCTGCATACTGAATTGAGTAATTCACTTTTGGTACAAATATGTATAACTCTCAGTCATTCCAGTCAATATTGCTCTATGTGTACATTAGTAGATGTACATTCAGAAACTTATGACCTCAGGAAATAACATAAGAAGACCTGCTTGTGCCTTAATTAGCTGATATGAATTTGTCATGGGCTTCCAGGGAAAAAATGTTATCTTCATCAAACATATTCCTTTCCCATGTCTAAGCGTAATATAAATTAAGACCTGATTTTATTATTTTAAAACTAAAGATGAACACTTTTAGACAAAGTACAGACATCAGTGTACTTGTGAAAAATTTTGATCCAGCCTGTTGGATGCCTAGAGATAAAGATATTTTCCTATTTATGCAATTAAGAAGGTAACGACTGTTCGTAATTATGCATATCTAATGCACCACCAACCCCTTTATTCTTTAGTTGAAAATATTTGTTGTGTTAATGTCTCTCCATTGCTTTGAATTGAATGAGTTCTTATGTTGTAGCCTTGATCAATATTTCCTACTCCTTTCCACAAAATGGCAAATAGAATTTCCATGCACTTTATTGTGCTGCAGAGATCTCAACCATCAGCTGCAGCAAGAACATTAGTGTTCAGTTAATTGGTACAGATGGCCACAGCACTGATTCTACCATTTCATTCAGCACAGATCTGGAGACTGGGGTTGGAACACAGATGTCATACCAGGGGCTTAATTGGTATTTGCTGGTATTGCTTTCAAATAACATATTCTCTCTCTCTCTCTTTCCCTCTTTCTCTCTCTCTCTCTCTATCCTCCTAGGACTTTCATCAATCTAAAATGAAATTTATATGCTTAGAGAGAAAAATGAGTTTTATATATATTTAGCAATATTTTTAAAATATGCATTGGTTTCTCTGTCACTGTTTCTATTTCAGAATATTCTAGAACAATAAAAGTAAATCAATAACTACTTGAAAACACTGTGCAGGGCAGTTAAAGAACTTAAATTATTAAAAAAGGTGACCACTAATTATAGGAATAACATAAGTTATTTGGAGATCAGGGGTACAGATATAGAAAGTACCAAAATATTTCAAAAAATGCTTAACATTTGAAGACAGAGATAGATATAGAATGATGTATGTCAACTGTTAGTTAGGAAAAGTGGGAAAAAAAAAAAAAAAAAGAAACAAAAGAGGAGAGACATTACTTTATCCCAGCGTGAACAACAATAATTCAATAGAAAAGAAAGATTTTGAATACAGAATGGGGAACAGAGATTGGACTGCATGGGAACTTGAATAGGATGGTAATACATTAGATTTGGGATGATGAGTAGCAGAACAACTTGTCAAGAGCAGGTAGCTAATTCCTTAAAAGCAACAACTGGAATATTATGAGTTTCAAACAAATTAGGTCAGTGTTAGATTTAAAAGCTTTGAAGTTTTGTCTGTGGAATTTAAGCTTTTATTTGAAGTCATTAATGAGTCATAAAAGGTATAGAGGAAACCAAGAGAAAGAGAAGGTGGGGGGAGGGAGAAAAAAGAAATAGGAGCTATAAAGTGAGATATTATGAAAATTATGATATTTAGTTATATTTCTTTGGTTTGGGGATATTTTTTGTTCAGTTCAATCATCTATAACAGGGGTTGGCTATTTTTTTCTGTAAAGGGCCAAGTAGTAAATACTTTTTTGACTTTGCAGGGCATACGATCTCTGTCAATCATTCAACCCTGCCATTGTAACATGGAAGCAGTCACAGAAAATTCAGAACAAATGGGTGTGCCTGTTTTCAATAAAATCCTCTTTATTGAATTTCATGAAATTTTACCATACCAAAAACACTTTTTTATGATTTCGTCTATTTAAAAATTTCAAAGTCATTTTTAACTCATGGATTATATTTTGAAAAAGGCAGTACATCATAGTTTTCTCACCTAGAACTGGACAAAGAAATGCTTTTCTTCCATTTTACCTCTCATGATAACATCTCTTAAGAAAATATAGTTGTATTATTTTGTAATAAACACTGAAAAACTTTTGAGAAAAGTAATTTATTTCTTTGGTTTAGGTAATTTTGGACAATCTTAATATAATTAATTGTTCTTTTATTAAATTGTTTCCAATGCTGCATACAGCTTTTATGTAAACATACTTGCAATGGATGTGTATTTCACCAAGGAAATTCATTTGGAGTGACCCCAGTATAATGTGGACAATATGTGTATTTTTTTAAACTAGAACTTTATAGTTATACATAGTAGTTGAGTTCATACCAACAAATTCATACATGCTTGGGATTCAATTTCAGATCAAGATCCTCTGCTTTCCCTCCCCCTTTTATCTCTCATGCTCCTTCCCCTCTCCATGAATCTTTCCTTTATTAGACTTCCTTTAGTTCATCTATTTATTTATATTTGACTGGTTCTAGCCACACAAAAAGGTCAAGTTCCCTGTGTTATATTTATATATGCATGTAACATGATTTTTTGAAGAATTGATTCTGCCTTACCTTCTTTTACACATGCCTCCACTCTGCTTTTTATCAGTACTTGTATAAATAACTGCAATAGGTTATATTGTGAAGGTTTAAAATCACATACAATAAAAGAAAAATAATTTGCTGGGTGTTGTGGTGCACACCTGTAATCCCAGCAGTTTGGGAGGCTGAGGCAGGAAGATCACAAGTCTGAAACCAACCTCAGCAAATTAATGAGTCCCTAAAAGACTTACTGAGACCCTGTCTCAAAAAAAAAAAATAAATAAATAAATAAAATCAAAGGGCTGGGGATGTGGTTCAGTGGTTAAACTCCCCTCAGTTCAATCCCTGGTACAAAATAAAACAAAACATAAAATGTCATCCTCACACCACTAATATTTACAATGTAGCTGAAATTAGGGAGTCACTTTTTATTTTCTCACATGGTTCAGTACAGAAAGGATGAACTTAGTGGAAAAAAATGGCTGTGAATCAAGTGACACAGGTACTCATGCAGAAAGCTCAATTTCTTCTAATCTCGTGGGATTATGCTGTCTATTTCTTAAAAGCTCTTCTCAACCAGGATTCTTTTCTCTGGCTTGCTGATGCTAATCCAAGAAGTTGATAGCATCATATCCAAACTTTTTCTGTTGGGCTTCTTTCACTTGTCAGCTGACTGAAATTGAATGAGTTTCTCAAAATCAAATTTTCTTTTTTTCATATGTTAGATGGGAACGGCATAAATGACCACTAAATTATGAATTAAATGAGATAATATCTATAAAGTGCTAGGCAGGTTATCTGCCCTACAGCAAGCATCTAATAACTGTTCCATAGTATTATTATTATTCTAATGTTAACAGCACAAGACCATATAGATTCTTTTTGTGCCCCAATAACCAAGAGATACTGCTGCTGTTACTGCTCTGCATCTGGTAAAGAATGTTAGAAGTTCAAATGTTTCATAACAGGGCTGTTTATTTGTTTTGTTGTGACAGTAAAAGTGTAACTATTCTGTGCTCATGTTCTTACAATTCATAATAATTTAAATTAAAATCATATTGAAAAGCAAGTCAATGGCATATGGATTATAAGATTCCAAGATCTAAGACCTGGGGTCAAGTCAAAACTGTCACTGCTACTCTCTCAATTTTCTTTCTTTCTTTTTTGTTTCTTTTCTTTTCTTTTCTTTTCTTTTCTTTTCTTTTCTACTTTTTGTATCAGGGATTGAACCCAAGGGCACTTAATCACTAATCCCAGAAAATGAAATCATAGTAGAAAGGAATGGGTATACATCAACATCGGATCACCCATTCTTCAATGTATTTCTTGCATTCTTGAAGTTAACCTCTACAAGGATGAGCCCTTTTTATTTTGGGAAGGGTTTTGCTATGTTGCTGAGGATTTGCTAAATTACTTATGCTAGCCTTGAACTTTTGATCCTCTAGCCTCAGTCTCCTGAGCTACTGGAATTACATTTCTACACCACTGTGTCTGGCAATTATTTTACTTTCTAAATGGTATTGTTGACAATAATTCCCATGTTACTGGTATTTCTTCCAGTAGAGAAAAATTAAAGTGATAATTTCTTAAGATTTCATATCTGTTCATTGCTTGATAGCTAAAGATCAGTTTCAAATCTTTCATTGGACCAGTTCCTTCTTCTCAAGATCATGTGAATTTACTTTTCCCTTCATAACTTCTTTTTAAAGATGGGTAATAAAATATTTTTCATTTAAAATACTATAGTAATCTATGTGCTTGTGTATATGTAGGTATATATTTGCTCATGCATACACATATACACAGTATTGTATCTCAGCCAGAGATGCTCTTTAGATAAAATGTCCTCAATAATTTCTCAATGCCTCATCCTTGTAGAGATTCACTTTAAGAATGAAAGAAATACATTGAAGAGTGGGTGATCAGATGATGATGTATACCCATTCTTGTCTACTATGACTTATGTGCAGAGCTAGAAAATTATCATTCAAAATAACCCCTGTGCACTCATCCATCCACTGGTTAGATCAAGTATGTGATTAATTGTGCTTCTTTATTCCCAAGTATCATGATATAGTCATATGAACTGGGTTTTGCACCGCAGAAAAAGTTTGGAATTAGTGGTTTCTACCCATTTGCAACAATGACTCAATAATGAATAGTCAGGAGAGGAGGAGAAGAACTTAAGGTCATTAAAGAATGAAGGGTAAGCGTGCATTATGTATTTTTCCATCCTGTCATTTTCCTTGGTCTACAGAATGCACAATTAATTATTTTTAACATATACGTGTGTGGTCTTATATGTTTGTGGTCAGTATTTAAACAGGTCCCCTGGGTTAATCCATTATAATGTAACTTTGTACTGCAAAAGTTATTCTCTCTGGATCTCCATGACTAATTCCCAAATTTCCAAATAATGCATCATTCTGGTTAAAGAAGGATTTTTTTTATTCTTTTAGACTGGTGTTCAGCAAAAGAAGAGATTTATTTTGATCCTCTCACTTTTCTAAAGAAAATAAATATGTTGGAGCTGTACTTTATCAGCCTTGCCATGAGTCTACATTCCAGTGCATGGACCCTTCTCTTGCTGTGGACCTATCCCCCAAATACATCCAGGTCAAAATCTTGGGACCATGAATATTACTTCGCTTAGAAAAAGGACCCTTGCAGATATGATTATATTAAAGATTTTGAAATGAGATAATCTGGAATGATAGGGATGGATACCAAGTGTTATGATAGGTGTTCCTGTAAAGGAAAGGCAGAGGGAAATGTGGGGCCATCTGAAAAACAGGACGCAGGCAGGAGAAGATGATGTGAAAAGAGAGAGATGAGAGTGAGGTGGCCACAGCCAAAGAAGCCAGGGATACCCATAGTCATTAGAAGCAGAAACAGAGCTGGGCAGATTCTCCCTGGAACATACTTCTGGAGGGAATATGACCCTGGTGACATCTTACTTTCAGACTTCTGGTCTCCTGAACTGTGACAGAATGAATTTTTTCTTTGTTTTTTGGAGATGCCCAGATTGTGGTGATGTTTTGCAGCAGCCATTGGACTGTGACAAACTCTTGCACCTTTCCACTCTGACACAGGAATGTGTGTGGGGTAAGAAGATGATTTAAACCCTTTTTCATATCAATCCAACTGTTTGGGTACACCAGATATTTATAGCCACTGTCCAGGAATGTCACATACCTGCCAATAAAAATTACAGCGCCAAATCCTCCCTGACAAAATGTTGAACTTAGATATGGTGTCTGGTGCTGTAGGGGTGAAACAGAAATATAAAGTGATAAGGAGGAGATACAACTATTTTAATGTATTTTAATGTTTTCCTTATATTGTTCCTACTGCTTAAAATGTATCAATTCTGTTAAAACGAAAATTTGATATTGAGAGGAATAATGCTCACAGGATACTAGGTCAGGTCATAGGTGAATTTGTAATTAGGACATAAATTTTTTTCAGTTATTTGAGTAAATGTACATCTTTCCTTCTAAAATGCTTATCATCATCTGAGAACAAAATGAGCCTACAGGTATCAGCAGTTAGAACTTGTGTTGATCACTTACCAGTTTGTTCTCAATTCCAGTCCTGTCTCTGCCCTCATCTTTGCACCACAAAAACTTAAGCAGTGCATGCTGTTTCCCAGGTAGGGTTCTGACTAGTGCCAAAAATCAATGGCGTGATATTAGAAAGAAGAAAGATAAAAGTCAGGACATATTTCCCTCTGTCTGACTCAAACAGGATTTCTCATAGTAACTGCATTTGCTCCTTGGTTTCATCTCTTGCAAGACAGCTCTGCTCTCTGCTATCACAAGTCCCACTAAGGATGGTGTCTGTGTTCCTGTCTTCCACTTTTATTGAACTGACTCAACCTTGATGAATAGAGGAAATAAAGGGAAAGGTCACATTAGTTTGAAATTAAAGGTAAATCAGTCAGTCCCAACTGGTCACTTAGGTGGTCCTGTTTATATAATGACCATGATATGAATAATGTTTACATTTTCCAAATAAAATTCATCTGTATATTTCATTTTTCCAGAAGAGGGAGATAAAATTCAGAGATATTTGATGACCTAGACAGTTAGTAAAGGATATGCAAGACTCAAATGTCAGACTTTTGTCCCCAACCATATGATCCTTCCCTTATCCAACAGGATAACATTCCATCCTCCTTCTTGGCTGAAAGGTACAAGATGAGGGCATTTCAATATTTTCAGTGCAAGTGAGATGATATCAAGTTCCTGATTTCTAATGCAGAAGGAAATTTTATTTTCTAATAGCATATATGCAAAAATGAAGCACTAAATTATTAATTATCAAGAGAAATATATATATATATATATATGATTGGAAATCATTAGTCCATTGGAAAAAAAGATTAAAGAAAAAATTCTAGAGTCTGGTATATCTGCAGATAAACAAAAGTCCACAGTTGAGAGAACATACAAAAATATTTCACAAACCTTTGTAAAAATTTATTTTAAGTTTTGAATTTATATTCATTACTGCTATTTTCATAAGCATGTTCAATGAGGTCTGTATTATTCTTCTTAGGAGCTTTTGCTTCCTATAATAAATTATATTTTTACACAAATATTTCAATGTTTAATAAAACTTTAATATGTTTAAAGTTTCTGGGGCTACAATTATCACTGAAATATTTACATTATATTGTTATTAATCTCAATTAATAAATATGCAACAAATTAAATACTATAAAACACAACCAAAATTTTAGTTTATTAATAGTTTCATTCAAATACAATACTATTACTCTCAAGTCCATAGAGATGAATTGGGCTTTAATTTTAAAAATTAATAAACATGGATTTGAAATTTTAGACTAACAAATTTCTAAAAAATTAAAGCAGAACAAGAATATTAAAATATTCATAAAATACTCTTTCAAGCGATTTTTTAATAATTTTTATAGAAAAATTAAAAATTCAGCTTTATTTATAGTAAGTAAAAACTAATTCAGACTTCTAAATACTTTGAAATTGTTCATTATACTTGATTTTAATTTTTAAAATTCCTATTACAATGATTTTATTTGAAGAATTTTTAAAGAACAGCAATTTTCTTTAGCTGTTTTAGCTTAATAATAATATGTAAGTTACATTCTTTTGTTTCAAAAATGCAAGTTTACATTGGGCCACATCACTTTTAGAAATATTTAAACTTTACAAATATTTTCTAATGATGATTTTATGTGTTTTATCTCCATAAATTTTTGATGAAATTATATAGTATTATGTGTAAATATTTTATAAAGATAAGTACATTCATTACTTGCCATGCCACACACTCATGATTGAGATCTGTTTTGGTGGAGAAATCTGAAATAGCAGGAGAGGAAATCACAGCAAATATTTTCTGAACGTCTTCTTATATGGTTCTAATCCAGACGAGTTTAAAGCTAGAAGTGGAAAAAATTCACTTTAGACATTCTAGTATAAAAATGAGATAAGTTACTTCCAAAAGTATTTTTGTTTCAAAATTAAAATGCTACTTCATAGAAGACAGAAAATAAATGAAGTATTTTGAACTACACCTTTTTGTTTTTCTTTAGATTTGCTGTTAACATTTAGGCTATGTTTTTCTCATCTTGTTTTCTAATTCATTTAATCCTATTAAAAAATCTATAAGGAAGGTGTTATTTATAAGAACATAAGTTGTTCCATTCCATTCATCTTTATGACTTTCAATTCTAAATTGAAAGATCTGTTCATGTTGAATCATATTTTTATGAAAATATCATGAAAAGAAGCATTTAGTTTTACATAAGAGGAATAAACACACTCTATAAGTATAAATTTCTAGTACAAGAATATAGCAACATATCAACGCAGTAGGGGAAGCAAATGTCTTAAGTAAAACTTTACATCATCACCCTTCCAATATATATAGAATTAAACAAAAGGGCCTAAAAACAGTGGAGATATCATCATACATTTTGAAACTAAAAAAGATGCTGATGTACACTGCAAATAACAAATACAGAAATGTACAATTTATACAAAATTGAAACAAAACTTTGAAGACAGATACACAACTCTTGATATTGTGAGCACATTGCAGCCAATTAGGACATGAGATAACTCAGGAGATTCCACTAATTTTTGCCAGCATGGAGTGATGAGAATTGATCAAGCTTCAAGAACAACAAATGCTCACAACAATTCCAAAATTAATGATTGACAATGCAATTGGGACTGGGAAAGAAAAAAGGAAAGAAAAAAGCTTGTGCATCGAGATGTTGAAACATACATAATTGGGCGTGCAGATCTTCTGCACTGCCTTTTCCATAAAACCGACTTACAGAACGCTTGAAAGTAACAAGCAGAAAATCTTCTGCAAGAACACAGCAGCCCTGACTGTAGAGTAGCCACAATGCTTACCCAAAGGCCTCATTTGATGTGCTCAGAATGCTGAATATAGGAAGAACTGCTCATAGAAACATTGGCTCTTCCTTACTGTTCTAAGGGTCAGAGGTGAGGCTGTCCTTGGAGAACTGAACCGAAACCTACATGCTTGTCGATAAGTGCCATACTAAGGACCAATTTAATCAGCACATGTCTTCATTTATAAATATGAGTAAACAAAAAAATCCATTTTATCCTGGTTTTTGTTACTATTTTCATTATATATAGTGGGAACTAGCTAGTTGTTATTTTCTTGAGGATTTTTACCTTTGAGATTCCAGATGAAGAAGTCCTATGATTTTCTTTCTTTTTTATTTTCTCAGTCCATTTTGTTAATTAAGGTACTATAGTTTTATAAAATGAATTGGGCATTTTTTCTTTTACTACTTTTTAACTTGAAGAGGATAAATATATATAATCTCAAAATTCTAGGGACCTAGTAGGTGAGGTAAACTTGGCTACCATTTCAATTTATTATTTATAGTTTCTTTTTATTCCTTTGTGTCAAGCTTTACATGTTATGTTTTTTACACTTATTATGTTGTTTTAACATTTTTAGAGTTAATATTTTTACATCAATGTTGATATTCTTTACATAAAATCAAATGCATCCATTTCAAGGGTATAGTTTGAGTTGTGAAAAAATATGTATATACACTTGTGTTATGGCCTCCACAATCGAAACTTCTCACACCAAAATATAAAGTAAAATAATAATAATAATAAATATCTCATGCTCATCTCTAGTCAGTTTCATTCCACTATAGCTCAGGTCCCAGGCATTCACTGAACTGCTTTATTTTACCATCAAATCTGTTTGTCTTTTCTAGAGTTTTATATAAATAGCATTTTAAAGTATGCTTTCATTTGAGTTTGGCACCTTTCAGCATAATTTTTTGACTCATCCAGCCTGCTACAAACATTAATAGTTGCTTGCATTTTATGACTAAGTATCCTAAGAGAGGATATAACACAATTTGTTGTATCCCATTGATAATGGACATTTGAGGTTTGAGCCAATTAGGAATCAAGCTGTATGGGCACTGCTGAAGAAAGATATGTGCAGGTATAAGTTTTCCCTTCTTTTTGGATAAATATCTCACAGTGGATGTATGTATAGAAGTATTTATGCATGGTGCATATTCTGAGTATGTTTAATCTTCCAAGAAACTGCCAGCATTTCCAAGCACTTGTATCATTTTATATCCCTCACATTCAGCAATTTATGTACATTTTTATTTCTTTTCTTTTCTTTTCTTTTTTTTTTTTTTTTTTTGGTACCAGGGATTGAACTCTCTGTGCACTTGACCACTGGGCAACATCCTCAGCCCTATTTTGTGTTTTATTTAGAGAAAGTGTCTCACTGAGTTGCTTAGTACCTCACTTTTGTCTGAGGCTGACTTTGAACTCATCATACTCCTGCCTCAATCTCCCAGCCACTGGGATTACAATTGTGCTCCACCTTGCCTGGCTGCATTTTTATTTCTTTAAATATAAAACAATAGTTATCAGTTTTTAAAGTTTTGGCAGTTCTAGTGGGGTGTTTGGCATCATTATTTGAATTTGCATTTTCTTGATGGCTAAAAGTTTTAAAACTCACAGGCCTAAGAATAGAGAATTAGAGATTAGAACATAGATATATTTGAGGGATATTTTTCAGTCCACTAGTGTCTGCCCTCTGGACCTCAAAGAATTATGTGTATCCCAAATACAAAATGCAACTACTCTTGTTTCAACATTTCCCCAAATGCCAATGCATTATAGCATCAATTCAAGTCCCAAATGTTAACCAGCTCCAAAATTTCAAAACTAGTTATATAAATGATCCAAATTAGAAATTGTCCTAGGAGAAATTTCTTTTCCATCCATGGAATTGTGAAAGTAGAAAACTCTATTTATTAAATATAATGGTGGGACACGTATAGGATGACAGTTTTAGGTATTCCCATTTCCAAAGGGATAGTACATAAAGAAAAAAGAGATTTCCGATCCCAAGCAATTTTGAAATGCAGTAGAGAAAATAATTGGTTTTTAAGGTTTGAGAATAATTCTCTGTAGGTCTTTAGGTGTTACCTTCTTGTACCACTGGATGTACTCTAGGTGCCAACAACTTGGACTTCTTTCTCTGAGCCCACAGCTCCAACTTTTGATTTTTTGAGTTCTTCCCTCAAAATATTCCCTGCCACCCCCTCTCCACGAAAGAATTATATGTGTTTTTAGATGAATAGGTTTATCATTCTGTTTCTCATGTATGGAATTTTTGAGGGCATATTGACTCCCTTCATTTTGCCTTATCCCTCTCCCTTTCAATTCATACTGACTGTTTCTAATAGTATACATTCTCAAAAACCTTGTGAGTCTCTTGGGAATGGCATTGGAATTTATATCATTAGCATGAGGGCATGGCACAGACAATCACGTTCCTTTTGCTTGTGCTCTTGTTTATTGCAGATCACTCTAGTCTTCGCTTCCATCTTTCATATTGCTCTAACTTCTCTGTATGCAATGTTCTTCTGCCTCAATTATGAAGACCGTAGTTATTAGATTTAAGATCTTCCTGTTTAAACCAGCGTAATCTCTCCGTGTCAAGATCCTTAATTAAGTCTGCAAGATTTATTTTTCTTAAAAGGTTATAGGGATTATTAAGACCTGATATCTTTCTTTCAGTGGCCACTTTTTCCTCCTTTTAAAGACTGTTCCATTGGTAGGAGCCAAGCAGTTGAAATTAGAGTTTCCATTTAATGAAATGAAGACTATTGTAGAGGGAGAAAGTTTATTTTCAGAATTTTAGGAAAGTACATATTCAGTTTGTACATAGTACATAGTAAGTTTTCATAAATCTATAACTTATTGTTAATCGATATTATTTTTTATTGGAAATTTCTGAACAAAATCTAACATAAACTTCATTTAAAATAGGTTTAACTCCTCAGATTATCAGCAAAGATTCATTTAATTCAAGCTTTTTGTGAATATTGCTTTCAATTTTTATGTAGCATTGTTTTATAAGATTTTTCCTTTTTTTCCAATATTCTTAATTGTGCTATTATATCAACTACTGAGACAACTCCAGAATAATGATCTTCAGAATTTAGCTAGGAGAATTTTAGATATCTCAAAAACTTCAAAGTTTCTTTGAAGACAATTATGGTTATGTTTCATTTTTAAAAATATGAGCAATTGCTTGTTAAGAAAGAAAACATACTTTGAGAAATCCCAGCAGTTTAAAATAAGGTTGAGTTTTTCAAAAAACTTGACATTTACTTTACAGCAAGGTGGAAGTAAACTTAAAAATTCAGTCCGGAACTCCCTAAATCAGTTTAAAGTTATTTTTAATGCTTTTGATGTTTTTAAATTCTCCATTATAATTATGAAGAGGCAAAATATATTAATCACATTTTTTCAATCACTGTCACCCATCAATGAACAATAAAAGGATTAAGAGGCTGCAGATCTCAAGTATAATCATGTTTTTGTTATTTATTTATTTGATCTTGCTTCTGAGAACAGCAGTTAAAATACTATATAGAACCCTCCATTATGTTTTTTGACCATCAAAATAAATGTGTTATGACCAGGTAAACTTTAAATACATATGTTATTTTTGGGGAAGATTTCCTACAATACCTTTTAAACATCTTCATGTAAGTCCAAATTGTAATTTTATTTACCACTTCAAAGAATATTTATTCATGTACTATGTTGTAGGAACTGTTTTTAGTGCTGCAGATACAGCAGCAAACTGAACAGACCTCAAGGAGCTCTGAGGAGCTGGCATTCTAGATAAGTGGGAACAACAAGAAACAAATCCCTCAAAAATTAAACTAGATTAGATAGTGATGGCGAAAAACAGAAAAGAGGGATGAGTAGTAATGAGAAGTGACAATCTAATTTTCAATAATGTTGACAGATTGGACTCATTGCACAGAGGATATTCAAGAAAGGACAAGAAGGAACAAGAGATAGAAACACACGGGTATCTGAAGGATAGTATATACCCAGTGGAAACATGAAGTGCTGTGTCTGAGAAACAGTGAATGTCAATATGTCTAGAACAGAGTGAGGAGGGAGTCAGGGAAATGGTTGGAGATGAGAGGGAAGAACTGATGGGGTCTACTGAGTTAGTCCTGTAGACCACTATAAGGATTTTGGATTTTATTCTGAATGAGCAGTTTTCTTTGAGCAGAAGACTAATTTGATCTGATTACCTTAAAAAGGAATGATCTCCTTATGGAGACTGCACTTAATTTGAGGAGGAGGGAGGACTGATAAGTAGAAATATATCAATTAAAATATTTAATCAAATCAGTCTGTAAAGATTCCTATTACCTATAATGATTAAAATTTGTTTAAAAATAGTCCAGTATCAGTTACTTGAGTCCAACTCTAGGAGAATTAGCTTAAGTTTAGAAGAACACTATGTGGAGGTTCCCAAATTAGGACATAACTTATGTCATTACCTAGTAAGTTTGTATATTTCACTCCGTTTAGAGTTATCTCCTCAAATAAGTCTCGTATGCTACTATGTTAAGGAAAAGCTTAATGGATACTGTGGCATAAGTATACTATCTCTAAGAACTTTCTTATTTATCAGAAAGTAACCCATTTTCATTTCATATTTACTTGTTCATATTTATAACATTCAATAAAGTAACTACTACTTGCGGCACCTGCAACATTGCTAGTCTGAACTGAAATGTGTTCTAAGTGTGTAAAAGTCATGGTATGTGTTAAATATTTAACATGATAAAATGCAGAATATCTCAATTATTGAGTTTATTTTGATTATATATTGATATATAATTGGTAATATGTGAAAATAATTTGGATATTATGGGTTAAATGAAACATATATGAAAATTAATATCACTAGCCTCATTTTAAATTTTTGTAGCTGATAGAAAATTTTAAGTTGTGTACATGTCTGAAATTATGTTTCTATTTAACAGTGATTGTTTAAACGTCAGCTGAACTCTAAGGATAATTTTTTAAAGTATAGCAATAATAAAATAATAATAAATGGAATAAGAGTCATAAGAGTCTTCTATGTTAGGATTTTATATTCAATGCTAATGGTAGAATAAATAACAAGGGACACACATCAATAGTTCAATTAGTGATGTGGGTACAAATTATCATGTGAAAGTTCTTGTTTTCTTTTTATTAAAGTTCTCTATGGTGCATTTAGGTTAAAAAAACATTTAAGAATGAACGTCCTGGGCAAAGGAACTTGGTAGTCTGAAGGATTTTGGACCAAGAAAAATCTGTGAGAATAATCTCTGGTCATAACAAATTGTTTCAATCTTTTATTTTTTTAAGTCTATTTTTTTCAATGAGCCTGTTTTCCTTATTAATGCTTCATTACTTTTAGAAGTTGCATTAAATATTTCAAAAATATATCATACTATATACAGCTATGTGTTAAATAAATTCAACTTTAGCCACTGAATGGGTTAAAAGTTCCATTTCTTTTTCCTTCTATCCATTTAACAAAACATTTATCTAAAAATATTTGAAGACTTCAGACTATTTTCTATATGTACACAGCTCATTTGGGGATATTACTATGGATAAGGTAGGGCTGAATGAATAATTAGTAAATAGATATAATGTTATCTTTCAATGTCAATACATTCCAAATTGGTTTCAAGATTTTTCACTGTCCCTTTTAACCTTGCTTTTGATGCTTTTCTCTCATTTGTCATGGGTATAAATTGACAATGGCATAAATCCCTATGACAGATAAATAGAAGAAAATTGAACTGAATAACAAGGGTTGTATTTCTTTCTAGATGTTCTTGTCTTGCACTGGATCTTGTCTGAATGTTCTCAGACTCTCAATATTTCTGTTGCAAGTCAGAGGAATTCACAAGGATTCCCTCCAGGTGGAAAATTTGCTCTTGGAAAATCATGAGGCTCTGCTTTTGGAAATCTTTCTATCCATTCTGTCTCTGATTTCCATTTTTTCTCTTTGATGTGAACCTGCCCTATGGCATTCTGTACTTCACAGCAAAGTAACATTTTCACCAGTTCCTAAGTCCAGCCTCAGTTTTTGACAATTCAATTCATGAAGTGAGTCCTCCAAAAAACAATTTCATCCAGGAGAGGCATGCGTTGATGAAAGCTTGGACCTATGTGTTCTTAGTTAGTGTTCTGTAGTAGCATTTCTGTATATTTGAATAGCAATTTGTTTTTACAAAATCCCTTTCCAAAATTTGCCTCACTTGTACATATGCTTTCCATAAGTTGGTGGGCTGATCAATGAACATTTTGTCTCATTAGATAAATATACTCTACTTTTGTAACTAAAAAGAACAAGTAAAATAAAAGAAAAAAGGAGACAATGAAGTCTCAGACCAAATTTCACTTTTTGTTGCTATAATAGAATACTTGAAAGCTAGTAATATGGTACCTTAATTATCTGATCATAGTTTTACATGTCTTTGGTCAATATTTCTAAGTAAAATGAGGTGGGAAGATTTTTAGCTGAGTAGAAAAGTGGAGGCCTCATGCAGACACAATTATTTCTCAAATTATTTGTAGCTAAGACTGTGAAGTTATACTAGTCTAAGGAAGTAAGAGAGTATAATGCTAATGTTTAAATAATACTTTCCATCACAAGATTAATCATTGTTGTTACTGTTATTGCCCTATATTGTTATTATATTTTGTTTGAATACTTTTTTGGGTTTTCTATTATTAAACTTCTTTCACCATTATTACACTCCGTTCCATTTGTCTTAAATCAATTTTCTTCAGTCTGATATTTATTTCTTTAGTAAAACATTCAGCAAGGACCTGTAACTAGTAAACTTTCTCTTGACTTTGTTTGAAAAAGTCTTTAGTATAATTATTTAATGTTAACTTATCTGAATATAAAATTGGTGTTGACATTTATATTTTCCTTAAAACTATGAAGATATTATTCCATTTTCTCTGTCCTTTATTTTTCTGATGAGTGGTCTACTGTAATTCTTACTATTGTCTCTCATTTTGATAACTAAAATATTCTCTTTCTTTTCGTTTCAAATATCTATCCCACCCTTTAGATTAAAACAGTTCTTTGTTTTGTATTGGCAAGATCTGATAGTTTATGTAATGATGTAGCTTAAATAGAAAGTTCTGGTCACTTATTTATAAATCTTCATGTTTTCATCACTATTATCTAATTCTACTGCAAAGTGAAGGAGATACAAAAATAACATGGACAAGTAGTCTATCTTCTGATGGGATAGTCAGAAAAGTGGGTGGGGAAATTTAGCATAGGTGTATTATGCTAAATTATTATATCTAGATGGGGAGTATGAAAAGAATATAAAGAATCTAAAATATCAACCAATGATACATTATAAGATTACTTACAAGAATGATGAAAACAGTTGACATCAAAATTTGGGACAAGTAAAAAAGGTTTGAAACAGTCATTGTGAAAATTAGTAACTATGCAAAATAGAAACACATGAAGATTACTGCATATTGTGGAGTAATGGATAACAAATTTTCATGGCAGTTATATAAAAATATAGTTAATCCTTACTTATATATCAAATTAACAGTTGTAAATTTAGCTACTTGCTAATGTTTATTTGTTACCCCTAAATCAGTATTTATTACACTTTACTGTCATTCATGGACATGCTTAGAATGGCAACAAATTGGATTTATCTAACATGAATGTTCTTAGCTGTGGTCAAACAGGATGATGATTTGTATTCTAGTTTTAGGTCACATGCTATAAATAAGTGACCTGTTGTAATCTGTTAAGTTTCATATTTTTTGTTTGCTTTTTTCTTGTTTTGCATTTCTGTGATTTTTCATTAGTAATGTTTTTGTTTAAAATAACCTCCAAGTGAAGTACTAAAGTGCTACTATCTAGTGTTCCTAAGTACGAGAAGACTAGAATGGGGAAAACACAGGTGTTAGAAAAGTTTCATTCCCACACCAGTTATAATCCAGTTATTGGCCGTGAGTTCATCATGTATATTGATTCATTTATAAAAATACCATGACCCAGAGGCTCACAAGAACCTAACTCTGTATTTCCCTTAGAAGCATGATATAGCAATCAATAATCCAATGTTTATGGTAACATTATAGAACATAACCACTGTGAATAATGAGAATCAATTGTACTTGTTATTGTTTCACTTGGAGGCATTTTATTTAAGGTGATCTAGCCAGAAATCTTGGAAGATTAAAATAGTATTTATGTATCTAATTACTACCTCTGTGACTATGATATATTTTGGTAAACATAGTTAGTTTTCCACGGCTTTAATCATTCATGTATATTTTTCACAAATTCCTTTATCTGAAGATTTAGTTCATTCATTTTGTAAAAAATATCTGCCATACTATAATTACCAAAGTCCATCCTCTTCTGCAAACCACTTAGTTGAATTAGAGTAACTTTCTTTTAGAAAGTTAAGTTTTTCAAATAAAACAATGATTTCGATAACTTTTTTGGGGAGTAATATTTTAAAATGAGGAATAAGTTATGTATATCATCTTATGAAAATATTATTATAAACAATAAAATTAAATAATTTAAATAAATTATAATTATAAATAATATATTTTATAACAATTTAGAAAATAATCATAATAAATATGTTATTTCTCATCCTTTCATTTGTAATAATGTAATATGTAGTGAATATTATAAAATTGTCAATGATCAAAAGTATAATAAAAGGTCATGAGATAGATTCAAGAGAGGTATGTATATATGTCTATCATCTATCAAGATCCAGATTTTAATTTTAGGGAATAATTAAGTCTTTAGTATAAAAATCAGAAATAACTACATTAATTTCACAGGATTTCATTTTCGAATATTCCCTACATATTTTAATAAAAGTAAAAATATATAATTCTAAAAGAGAAATTGGTTCAGTAGTCATATAATTTAATTTTTTTATAGAAGGTGAAAGATAAAGATTGTTTCAAAGAAGAAATAAAATTAAGACTGTCTTGAACTATATTATATTCCATAGATGATTTGATAAAATATGTTTCAATTACATGGAATCTATAAGAATTTATGTAGTAATTTCACTGTTAATATTTATCTAATGTGCTTTAATTTTTTTGATACTTTTGGAAAATAATCCAGCTACATATAAAAGTATGCATTGCCAATTTGCATTTCAGTAATTTGAAGGTCATTTTTATTCCAGATACAAACATGTTTTACTGATAAGAATATCAGAAAATATTTTGTTTAAATGTGTGGGGAGTATAGAGAAACAGTTCTAATATTCAGTGCTTTACATTGCTGCTTTCATTACTATCATGGTCTTCTCCTACAGGAAGATTTATTTAGAATAATCTAGAGGTGGAGAGGGCAAACACTCCCTTAAAAGTATTTATTGAAAACTGTCTAAGCAAGATGTTTTAAAGTGAAAATTATAATACTCCAACCACTGACTACCATATATATGCTTTCCAAACGCTCCAACTAAGGGCAAAAGGCCTGGTTTACCATGTTTCAACTATGAGCAAAAATTGTGTAAGGACAAAAGGAAGACTTAATGTTTGTTGTTTTTTGATCATTCCCTAAAAAGCTTTAATTTTGTTGAGAATCTGAAAAATAACTTCATAAAAATATGACATGGTGTGATCTGGGAAGGGTGAGTAAGATGTCTTTCTCATACAGTTTAATACATCTGACTTGAATTGGCTCAGTGTAGAGTACTTGGCTTAAGGTCTTGGGTCAGATTCACAGCAACTCTCACACACACACACACACACACACACACACACACACAGATAAAAAAGAATTTAACTAAACTGGTCTGTAACTTTATAAAAGTTTAATCTGTAGTTCCATATATTTTTTCTTAAATAAAATTACCGAACATCCTAGATACAGGAAAAAAGATTTGGATTGATGATGGACTGATACAAAATAGGATTTTTCTAGATGGCCATGTCAGAGAGATACAAAGTCACAGTTAGAGACATTAAAAATGTAGATTTAAATAACTTACCAGGAAACTGATTAGACTAAAGCAGGAAGATTCTGGATTGGGAGGATATGGAAGGAGTGAAAAGCTGGGGTTCCTGTGAGGCTGAAAAATGGGTCTTGTTGGGGTGAGCACAAGAGAGACCTAGAGGTAAACAGCAGATAATTGTTGGAAAATAGTAATATTTGGTTACCTTTTAGGAAAAGAACAGTTTAGAATTAGCAAAAGTGCTTCAATATGGCAATGGCATGAGATTGGGTAATTAAAAGACATAAAGAAAGTAATAGAAAACAAAATGAGAAATTTCAGAAACTGAAAAAACGCAAGGTCATTGTTTGATTCATCTCTGAGTGAAAAATACAGTTGTGGTAGAGAGAAACTCTATGAGCCAGTCTTAACATTTTGTCTACAAAGTATAAGATAATGGAAGGAAGGAAGGAAGGAAGGAAGGAAGGAAGGAAGGAAGGAAGGAAGGAAGGAAGGAAGGAAGGAAGGAAGGAAGGAAGGAAGGAAGGAAGGAAGGAAGGAAGGAAGGAAGGAAGGAAGGAAGGAAGGAAGGAAGGAAGGAAGGAAGGAAGGAAGGAAGGAAGGAAGGAAGGAAGGAAGGAAGGAAGGAAGGAACTGGAGGTCAGTAGTGACAGTTACAATGTGGAGTTCAGGCTGGCCTCATTGTCAAATTAAGACAGATAAACTGCCCAAGGACAGCCAGGAAAAGGGTCTCAGAGAAGGAAAGGAGGAAGCTTCTGATTCCACAAGGACAGTTCTTTAATGGTCCTAAGATATGACTAAATGCAAAAGGTACTCCCTTTTGTGCCAACAGACTCTCATCCTCTCTTGTGCCAGTAAAGACTTAGAAATCACTTTCCTCTAGATTTTTCTGAACAAAACAGAGTTGATTGGCCCCTTTTTGAATTCTATCATTCTACCTATCAACTGTAAGGACAGATCAAGCCCATGGAAACCCGTAAACAACAGACACCTGTGGCATCCTTCTCGTGGGATTCTCCCCCTTTGAGAGTTCTTCTATTATTCTTATAAATACTTCGCTCTCACCCTTCTGGCTATGGATTTCATTCTTCAAATTCCTAAATCAAAGAATCCAACTGACATTCATGCACCACATTACAAAAGGAGGAAGGTCTATGTGTGTGTGGCATGTATTTGTGTGTGTGTATGTGTGTGTCCTGGTGGTATGTGCTGGTGATCGATCACACCAAGGGTGTCAAGCATGCTAGACAAGTGCTCTGCCACTGAGCTACATCCGCAACCCAGGGCTTTTATTTTAATATGAGCACTGTGTGGGAAGAACTGAGGAAAATTAGGATGTTAACCTTTTTTTTTTTTTTTTTTTGAGACTGCCATCATGTGGTATGAAAAACCTCTCTTTTAGAAAGCTCTGAGAAAATAAGGGCTCCCACAAAGAAACAGGATTTAGTTATGGCAAGAAGATGGAGGAGGATTCTCAGTGATATGGTCGAGGTATTTTTTTTTTAAATAATTAACTTCAAATTTTTCTCTTCAAAGAGATACTTTAGAGCACATGAGAAAAGCTTTTAAAAAACAAATGGCAAAAAAATATGAAAAATTATTGAACATCTTTAGACATCAGGGAAATGCAGATCAAAACTATCTGATTCCCAGAGACTTGGAAGGCTGAGGTAGAAGGATCACATACAAGGCCAGCCTCCCCAACTTAGAGCGACTCTGTTTCAAAAATAAAAAAATGAAAAAGGACTGAAGATGTAGCTCAGTGATAAGTATTTCTGAGTTCAATCTCTGGTATAAAAAAAAACTATCTGAGGAGGTTGCCTTATCTTTAGATTCTCTGGGCATGCAGGGTGAGGCCAGTCACAGTGTTAGCTATTCTCTGTAATCAGGGAATACCCTCAAGAACCCAGGTGGTCATAGCTCCCCTTAAAAGAGTTAATACAAGGCCTGGGGATCAGTCGCCTACTCTGTAGATACTTAGATGGACCAAGTAGAATCCCTGGAACAGTTTCTCTTTTGTTAATACAAAACAACGTTTGCCAATGAATTTTATGTGATACTAGATTGACTCTACCGGCTGCCAGAGATGCTTCTAGAAAGATAACACTGAAAACTCCTTATCTTCCCCCTTAAAATTCTAACTTTAATACAGAGGACTTACAAAAGGCACCCAGACACATATTAAAGGTAATCCATTCTTAAACTATTGTGCCTAAAATTAAACAAAGATCTACTAGCTGGAATTATGAAAAAAATAATTGAGAAGATTTATAAATAAAAAAAGGAATTTTTACATTAAACCCCCCCAAAGTGTATACTGTTTGCTTTTCTCTCAAATTTTGGAAATACACTTATTTTGTCCTAATGATTCATGGATTTATGTCAACAGATTGGAAAAGATTTGCTTATGTGGTAAACATCTTTCTCATTGAAGTTGAGACCCTACTGTACATAGTACCTTTACACTGAGTGTTGATCTTCAGAGATACCTAAGACTAACTCAAGCTCTGAACAGAATTGATTCCCCTGTGGAGGAAAATCAAACACAGCATCATGAGCACAAATGTTTACTTTAAAATGTCAGGCATGAGAAGATTCCAAAGTTGCTGAGGGTTTAACCTGATGAAGCAAGGGCAACTATCTCATAGGACTTCAGCAGAAGGGAACCAGATGATATCAGGCTAGTTTCGATAATAGTTATCCAGGCATGGTCCTATGAAAAGGGAGGAATTATTTTTGCAGATTAGGAATTGTTGTTTGGGCTATTTGGATATTACTGAGAGTGAAAGAAAGGGAGAGTTAGGGCCAAGGTCATGTACCTGGCGAGGAACGTCTACAGGAAACAAGACAGCTGAGGGTCACAGTGGAGTTCTTCAGTATTCAGTGTCTCTCATAATCTTCAGCTCATTCTTTATCCATAAATTCATTTTAAAAACATATAAATCAAGCTGAATGGGGCATCACATTGCTGTAATCCCGGTGACTCAGAAGGCTGAGGCAAGATGATTGCAAATTCAAGGTTAGCCTTGGCAACTTGGGAAGACCCTATGTCCAAATAAAAAACACAAAGGACTGAGGATTTAGTTTGGTGGTAAAGTGCTTCAGGATTCAATCTCCAGTACTGCTAAATAAGTAAATTAATATATAAATAAATTAAATAAAATAAATCCTTTTATATCTTAGGAAGATATGGACCAAATATGGAATTTTGCATGTGAGGCTCATTTAGTTTTCCTGGTATTCTGGAATTAATCTTTTGGGCTTTTGAGTAAACATTGTATACTTTTTAATCTATATACTACTGTCTCAATATCTAGAATAACATTCACTCATTAATGTATTCTCTCATTTATTAGCAAACATTTTTGGAGACCTACTATGTGTCAGGTTGTCCTAGGCACTCAGTTACAAAAAAATTTTTAAAAAATCCAAAAAAAAAAGGAAAAAATATCCCTACCCTTAAAAAATATTGTATTTTTTCTCTAGAAACCTTTTGATGTCTTCGAAATTTTCTATTTGGTTAGAATATAGATTTTCAAAATAGCTTCTAATTATGTTTTGTATTTCAATCGTGTCTGTTGTGATATTTCCTTGTTCATTCCGAATTTTGGTGATTTGGGTTTTCTCTCGTCTTCTCTTTGTTAGAGTGGCTAAGGGTTTATCAATTTTGTTTATTTTTTCAAAGAACCAACTATTTATTTTGTCAATTTTTTGTATAGTTTCTTTTGTTTCAATTTCGTTGATTTCAGCTCTGAGTTTAACTATTTCCTGTCTTCTACTACTTTTGGTGTTGGTCTGTTCTTCTTTTTCTAGGGCTTTGAGCTGAAGTGTTAGGTTGTTTATTTGTTGATTTTTACTTCTTTTATTGAATGCGCTCCATGAAATAAATTTTCCTCTAAGTACTGCTTTCATAGTGTCCCAAAGATTTTGATATGATGTTTCTTTGTTCTCATTTACCTCTAGGAATTTTTTAATTTCCTTCCTAATATCTTCTGTTATCCATTCATCATGTAATAGCATATTGTTTAATCTCCAGGTGTTGGAGTAGCTTCTGTTTTTTACTCTTTCATTTATTTCTAACTTCAAACCATTATGATCTGATAGAATACAAGGATTGCCTAAATTGAACGAGGAGGACATACAAAATTTAAATAGATCAATTTCAAGTAATGAAGTAGAAGAGGTCATCAAAAGCCTACCAACAAAGAAAAGTCCAGGACCAGATGGGTTCTCAGCCAAGTTCTACAAAATCTTTAAAGAAGAGCTCATTCCAATACTTCTCAAAGTATTCCATGAAATAGAAGAGGAGGGTACCCTCCCAAACTCATTCTATGAAACCAATATTACCCTGATACCCAAGCCAGACAGAGATAAATCGAGGAAAGAAAATTTCAGACCGATATCATTAATGAACATTGACGCAAAAATTCTCAATAAAATTTTAGCAAATCGCATACAAAAATATATTAAAAAGATAGTGCACCACGATCAAGTGGGTTTTATCCCAGGGATGCAAGGTTGGTTCAACATCCGGAAATCAATAAATGTAATTCACCATATCAATAGACTTAAAGTCAAGAACCACATGATTATTTCAATAGATGCAGAAAAAGCATTTGATAAAATACAACACCCCTCCATGCTCAAAACACTAGAAAAAATAGGGATAGTGGGAACATTCCTTAACATTGTAAAGGCCATCTATGCTAAGCCCATGGCTAATATCATTCTAAACAGTGAAAAACTGAAAGCATTCCCCCTAAAAACTGGAACAAGACAGGGATGCCCTCTTTCACCACTCTTATTCAATATCGTTCTTGAGACTCTAGCCAGAGCAATTAGACAGACCAAGGAAATTAAAGGAATACGAATAGGAAAAGAAGAACTCAAACTATCCCTATTTGCGGATGATATGATTATATACTTAGAGGAACCAGGAAATTCCACCAGAAAACTGTTAGAACTCATAAGTGAATTCAGTAAAGTGGCAGGTTACAAGATCAATGCTCATAAATCCAATGCATTTTTATACATAAGTGAGGAATCCTCAGAAAGAGAAATTATGAAAACTACCCCATTCACCATAGCATCGAAAAAAATAAAATACTTGGGAATCAATCTCACAAAAGAGGTAAAAGACCTCTACAATGAGAACTACAGAACACTAAAGAAAGAAATCAAAGAAAACTTTAGAAGATGGAAAGATCTCCCATGTTCTTGGATAGGCCGAATTAATATTGTCAAAATGGCCATACTACCAAAAGTGCTATACAGATTCAATGCAATCCCAATTAAAATTCCAATGACGTACCTTACAGAAATAGAGCAAGCAATCATGAAATTCATCTGGAAGAATAAGAAACCCAGAATAGCTAAAGCAATCCTTCGCAGGAAAAATGAAGCAGGGGGTATCGCAATACCCGAACTTCCACTTTATTACAAAGCAATAGTAACAAAGACGGCATGGTACTGGTACCAAAATAGACAGGTAGATCAATGGTACAGAATAGAGGACACGGACACAAACCCAAATAAATACAACTTTCTAATACTAGACAAAGGCGCCAAAAATATGCAATGGAGAAAAGATAGCCTCTTCAACAAATGGTGCTGGGAGAATTGGAAATCCATATGCAACAGAATGAAACTAAACCCATATCTCTCACCCTGCACAAAACTCAACTCAAAATGGATTAAGGACCTTGGAATCAGACCAGAGACTCTGCAGATTATAGAAGAAAAAGTAGGTCCCGATCTTCAACATGTCGGCCTAGGACCAGACTTCCTCAACAGGACTCCCATAGCACAAGAAATAAAAGCAAGAATCAATAACTGGGATAGATTCAAACTAAAAAGCTTTCTCTCAGCAAGGGAAACTATCAGTAATGTGAAGAGAGAGCCTACAGAGTGGGAGAATATCTTTGCCAATCATACTTCAGATAGAGCACTAATCTCCAGAATCTATAAAGAACTCAAAAAACTCTACACCAAGAATACAAATAATCCAATCAACAAATGGGCTAAGGAAATGAACAGACACTTCACAGAAGAAGATGTACAAGCAATCAATAAACATATGAAAAAATGTTCAACATCTCTAGTAATAAGAGAAATGCAAATCAAAACCACCCTAAGATTCCATCTCACCCCAATTAGAATGGCGATTATCAAAAATACAAGCAACAGGTGTTGGCGAGGATGTGGGGAGAAAGGTACACTCATACATTGCTGGTGGGGCTGCAAATTAGTGCAGCCACTCTGGAAAGCAGTGTGGAGATTCCTTAGAAAACTTGGAATGGACCCTCCATTTGACCCAGCTATCCCACTCCTTGGCCTATACCCAAAGGATCTAAAATCAGCATACTACAGAGATACAGCCACATCAATGTTCATAGCTGCTCAATTCACAATAGCCAGACTGTGGAACCAACCTAGATGCCCTTCAATTGACGAGTGGATAAAGAAACTGTGGTATATATACACAATGGAATATTACTCAGCCATAAAGAATGACAAAATTATGGCATTTGCAGGCAAATGGATGAAATTGGAGAATATCATGCTAAGTGAGATAAGCCAATCTCAAGAAGACAAGGGACGAATGATATCGCTAATAAGTGGAGGATGACACATAATGGGGGGGAGGGAAGGGTTAGTGTTAGGGTTAGAGTTAGGGTTAGGGAGGGGGGCAAGTATGGAGGAAGAAAGTACTGTATAGAGGGTAAAGAGGGGTGGGAGGGGTGGGGGGAAGGGGAAAAAAATAACAGAATGAATCATACAACATTACTGTATGTGGATTTATGATTACACAAATGGTATGCCTTTGCGCCATGTACAAACAGAGAGGCAACATGTATCCCATTTGTTTACAATAAAAAAAAAAATTGTATTTTTAAACTATAAGTTATACTATCTTGCCAACTAACATAAATACTTTATATCTCAAGCTACAATATATTGCCCAGATTAATAACTTCTAGTTAAAAAAATGTAAATTTTAAGTTATTAATTATTAAGTATAAATGATAAAAAAGAAAGCTTTTTAAACATGCAACTCAAGGGCATGCAGTTTATTTGTGGATTTCTACTTTATGAAGAGATTTAAAAATTATGGTGACAATATATATGTAGCACAATATATGTAACATACACAAAAATATATATGTAAGCAATATATTTATTATACACACCAAAACTATTTAGCTGTGATATAAGTCTATAAAAGGTTGAATAGGCCTGAGGCAACTTTAACTTGCATGTTCAATACTTACTGACCTTGGCTGTTTTACAGAGAGGTCACATTTTATATTTGTGCAGATACACTGCTGAATAATATTTGCAATGCATTGGAAAAAATTTTCTGCACTTATTATGCTACTCTAACTACTCCTTCCACACCCTGCTCATTGATGTGTTCACTTTTTTTTTTTTTCAGTTTAGAATAGGTCTAAACTTCAATGAGAAAATTCATCACATACTTATTACCATGAGTCAGAGGTTTTATATGAACTCATTCTTGATCCTAAAAGAAAAGAGCATTGCATTTTAATTTACATATTGCATAAATATAAATATAATTGATAAATATCAGTTACATTTGTATATCATCTATGTATAAATGTATAATAACATTTATGTATTTACATCATTTTCACATCATTTATACATTGTATATTTAACTATAGTGAAAATAAAAAAGTTTCTGTGTATTTAATCAGGTGTTAGTACTAAAATTCCTTCCACAGCAGATTTTTTCCTTTTTTCAGCATATCAATTTTTTTCTACTAAATTTCTTCCTGACCCCTTTTCATCACTTCCCTGTAGTGAACCCACTCGATTTATTAGGTTCCAAGATTTAATTTCCTATTAAAAATAAGTACAAATAAATGGTATTGTGAATTAACCCAAAGGATTTTCAGTTCGAGGAACACAGATGTGATAACCCTTAGAAGGCACTTATTAGGAAACAGGGTAAAAGTAAAGGGATTCAGTTACATTACAATGTGTAGAATAGTCTCTGAAATCTTTAAAACTTTATGAAGTAATTGAGTAAACAGTTCAGACTATTACAATTTAAGAAGGAAAGATTTGGCTTTATTTTTTTCCCCAAAGGTAAACACTAAAAATAGCAAGGCCAGGAAGCTGTGAGAATAGTTATATAAGTCTAACGGCAAAATATGGCTTGTGATATGTTGCCAATTGAATTCCATGTTAATCTTTATAATAACTCTCAAAGTCAGATTAAACCTGACCAGAATTTCTTTCCATTGTACATTCTTGTAATGACTTTTCAGTCCTTGGCATTTTTGAATTTTCAGTTATCTGATGGCAAAGGTCCATTTTCACACTTTTAACATATATGCTCACATTCGTTTTTGCAATAACATTGTCTAAACCAAATTTTCCTAAGTACTATCCAAAATACTATAAAGACTGACAAAAGGTTGGGGTTTTGTTCATTTGTTTCTGCTCTTTACTCACTTGTATTTTCCTGCTCTTTTATTAAAGTTAATCTTTTTATAGTTTGGTCTTCTAATCTGGTTATTATGTTGAAATCTTGTACGAAATTAAAATGATTTTCCTCTAAGCTGGGATAAAATTTTATATTAATTTGACACAGGTTATTTTAAGAATGCATGATCTATGGTACTATAAGTTTCATTTCTGGTGCCTTAATTAGCATGTTGTGAACAGCTTTGTCTAGAACATATTGTTTCTTTCTATTATGTCTAGCAAGGGGATAAAAGATAAGATAAACAATGACTTACGTTTCAGTGTATGAGAATGGGAGGACTGTTGGTTTCTCGTTTCATTTTCATCCCAACATTGAACTCTAATAACTTACTATCTTTTCAATTTAATGCAATAAACATTGTTGAAATTTTCTAAAGACCAGGTCACCATGAGTAATGACAACATGAATAAGAGAAGATCTTGTTGGTTCAGAAGTTCATGATCCAGTAGTAGAAATCAACTCAAATGTAAATATTTTGTTTCAAAATATATAGTATAAGTGGCAATACAACATTATATGCCAGTGTTCAATGGAGACAACTCAATTTTTTTCAGTACCATTTGGGAAGTCTTCATAAAGAAGATGAATTTCGAAATGCCCCATATTCCTTACCCTACTTGCTGTATCATGTTCGTTTTAAAATCAAGAGGACCCCCTGACAGCAGTGGTAACCTGTTCTTTCACTGAATTTGTTCTTGGACTGATGTTTCCCAGGTGAATTTCGAAATGCCCCATATTCCTTACTCTACTTGCTGTATCATGTTCGTTTTAAAATCAAGAGGACCCCCTGACAGCAGTGGTAACCTGTTCTTTCACTGAATTTGTTCTTGGACTGATGTTTCCCAGGTTCAAGAGTGACCCTTCTATGAGTGATGTGATATGGAAGCAAAAAATATTATTGGCCAAGTCCACCAAAAATATTCCCTTCAGGATGTAGGAGAGATAGTATTAGCTAGTTAAATTGACAACAATGAAAGAAGCCTGGGACAAACTTCAATTTAGAAACAATGCAAAGAGAGATAGATGGAGAAACTGTTCCTCAGAGTTGCTTTGCTAATGGAAGTCTTTGTTCCATTCCATAATATAAATGGTCTAAAGTCTCTATGCATTTGCCAGTCAAAAGACATAAATTAACTTGACCTTGAGTTCCAAGAGCAATTTGCCTTCAATTAATTAATTTGCAAGATGTCATTCCAAACAGAAACTAGAGCACCTATTAATGCTAGTCTTTCAGGAGAGTGTGGTCAACCAACACATGTAGGACTATATACTTAGAAAATAGGTTCATGGTCAAATGATTGGATTAAAAAGGGGAGTATTGGTTTGGGGCCATATTGTGGAAATATTTGAAACCATTTATTCTTCATGCAATAGGAAATCACTTTCATTTTCATTTGCAGCCTTTGGAGCAATAGAAATATAAATTCAGAGGGCATACATCATACTTTTCTTGACAGTTCAGTTTATTCTTATGGTTTCTGATGTTATTAATAATAGTGGCCTCTTCATTCTCAAATGGGTTCCAGTATGGAAGATTATTATAAGGTCAGTCTAATTAGAATACGTTTTCAAAGGCTATTCATTATCTCTTTCCATTTGCCTGTAGATCATTCCTTTCAAAGTGTCTGTAGGTATTTTCCATATAAAACCATGCAGATTGGGATCAATATTAATAGAAAGATTTCTTAAGTCCATGCTGGTTGTTTGGTTTAATTCCTTTAATACACTTACTAAAAATGTTTAATTTCAAAGCTCATCATGGCTCTTAGGCAGTTTCTCAGCACAATACTTGGTCAGATTTAAATAATAAATGGCTTCATTAGTTATTCCTTTAAGTATTTGCAATACAAACACTATTAGCAAAATAGTTTTATTTTCTTCTGAAAATAAGTTTACATTTGATAAAGGGAAGAATGTATTTTTGTTAACAATTATCATTTGTCGTCTTTAGATAAATGAACTGAAGCTGAATGGCAACAGCATTAATATTATATGGTTTACAAAACAAGTAGTAAATAGTTCCTTCTCCCACCTATGCAACTTCCTAGGATAATCAGAGGCATTCTTTTGTTATGCAAATGGCCTATTTAAAGATAACATGTATACGAAGGAAAGGAATGGAAGGTCATTTCCAAGACTGGACAGATGGATGAAAGTTCCAGAGTGTTTTGCTAAGCACCTGGCAGTATTTGAATGACAGCTGATGATTAGAATCACAAAGAAGAATTTGTATTATCACAGGTGACACTATGACTAATTGAAGAGTGTGCTCATTATAGAATTGGTCAGTTTCCGTTCAGCTACTTTCAGGATCCAAGGACTGCAGAAAATGAATACACAGCACAGTTTTCTTAGGGGAACTAAATGAAGGTGGGAGGAAGAGGGAAGTCTTGCTGAGGGTGTAACGACTCACAGCGGGCTTTGAGATGTGTGCTGCTGGGATGATGCTCACAGCACAGTTTCAAAGTTACAGAGGAAATAAGAGATAACAGCCCTTTAAGATGAATTTTTATGTCATTTTCTAACTATATTCGACCACAGCTTCTTTTGGAAGCACAAAAAAAATGCAATGGATTTGGGCCTCCTTATGATATGTATCACTGTTTCTAGATAATAATACGCCACTAGGCATCTTGACTGAATGTTTTAAGAACACAACAGTGCAGACTGTTAAGTAGCACTGCCTCAATTAGAATATTCAGAGATTTCACATCTTTCAAAGGGGTTTGCCAAAGGCCTCCCAAGCTGCACATGCTGCTGCTTTGCCTCTCCTTTATGCTTTATTGAATCTATTAGAAGACAAACACATCTCTCAGTCATCAGACTTCTTGCTGACAACACCTGTCAGCCTGTCACTCTGCTTCAGAGAGAGATACTGTAGGGCGTCATTTGACAGAATTAGAAAATGAGAAGAAACATATCTGAGATAATTATTCTCATGAAAGAAATGAGATAACTCCATTTATTTGAAAATAAATTCAAGAAACTACTTGAGAAGTTAAGATTAGAATGTTTTGCTACAAATACTATTCAGTGATGTTAGAAATTATGGTGGATTTTTGAATAGAGGTAAGACATTTAGAAAAAAATCAGGTGGTTTGGATCAATAACTGAATACATATCCTTTTTCTAAAGCCACTTTTATTAAAAGGGAAACATTCTCATATAAATTTTTATAAAGCTGGTATATTAACATTTGACTGTGAAAACAAGTTTCAGGAAAGTAATTGACTTCAGGAAAGCTTTGAGAAATAATCTTATAGAGCAATTTAAAATTTATTAAATAATATAGTAAGTTCACAAGTGATAATTTTAAATGTTTTTGTTTTTTGATTTTAAAGAAATTCCTACTTGGTTATTTTCCTTTATTTGTTTATCTTTATCTATTCAATAAGTTATAATATCAATCTTGATAGAGCATAATTTATTTAACTTATAAAAAAGAAAGCAATCCGTTCTTAAAAGTGTGAATTTTGTGCCTCTTCTTTACTACTTTTCTTAAAGTCAAATCCTCAATCAGTTTTAGTTCCAATGTTGCACATTCACACACATACATACTGCTGTGCTTATCTCTGTTGTTTTCCCTTGTTTTGTTCATGCAGTTTGTTTTACTTTTTATGAAATTGTTTTAGATGGATAGGAGAAATGATCTAGGAAACTTTAATTTTTTCAGGTATGACAAAATAATTCCTTCTCTCTGAGTCATCAAGGAGTGAGTGAACACACTGGAATGTGCTCACTTGAAACTGTGACAATTTATTTCTTTATTCCTTCATCACATGGTTTTTTCCAAAGAAAAAAGAGGTCTTTGACCTCTAGAAAGAAAATATATAAATTAATGAAAAAGAATTTAGAACAACCTGTAGAATATGAACTTTTTCAAATGAATATATGGAGAATCTATCTTGTGGAACTATTATCAACTATGTTTTTATTATTTATCATAAATATACATACTTCAAAATAAATGATGCATATATGTTAGACATCGGACATACTACCAAAAATCATTCCCATATTTTTTTCATCCAACAGCAGAAAATAAAGCCTAAAATGCATCACAAATTTTTTTATATTCTTAAATTAAGTATTTATGCCTTTTTTACTATATATGATTGTTATTTTATCTCTTTACGCACTAATATTTTTCTTCAATTTGGCATGCTTTTTACAATTTTTGTACCTATATATGTGTGGATATACATATATATGCATATGTGTTTGTATGTCTATATTTATCTCTATGTATCTATTTTCAATATTTCTTCATTTTTTGCTGTTGATAATTATAATAATAACAATAAATGGTTTTAAAATTCATTTTGGGCTTAAGATCCCCTAATACGTTCTCTGTTATACAGCCTTTTTAAAAATAGATTTTATTTTCAAAAGAAATAACTTTCCTGATTTTCTGTGGAAAATATTCCGAAATATAAAAGCTTTTACTTATCCTAAAAGTGCTTTATTGTCATTCTTCTATGTACATGTATATTACACAAATGGTATGAATCTACATTGTGTACAATCATAGAAATGAAATTATGTGCCCCATTTGTGTACAATGAATCAAAATGCAGGCTGCAAAAATTAAAAGCTAAATTTAAAAAAAAAAAGAACTAAATGCATTGCTACATTTTCTTATTTAAAATACCTTTCAACAAGGAATAACGTTATGGGAAGAAGGAAACTAAGCAAGATTTTTTTCCAAAGGGTCTTAATTAGTGAATCAGAAATCCCACAAATCATGAGAAAAAGGATTCAATAAGCCTGTCTTTGATAAGGGCTCCAACTAAAGTGGTCATGTGATGGATGCTCATAATTCTAGCTACTGTGTAGAGACAGGAGGATTATACCTTTGAAAAACTGATGAAGACTCTGTCTCAAAATAAAAAATAAAGCAATGAGTATCCCTAGGTTCGCTTGCCCAGCTTTTTATTTTAAATGTGAACCTCACACCAATTATGCTTTTATGCTTTCAAGAGTAGCAAGTACATTTGAAATGGAATTCTATACTTTATTTGCCTGAGTGGTTTTGGTCTTATTTCTGATTTATTATTATTTATTTTGCTAATGGTTTGGATCTGGAATGTTCCCCAAAAGCTCAGGTGTTGAGAGCTTGGTCCCCAATACAGCAGTGTTCAGAGATGGAGCTCCTGGGAAGTGATAGGATTATCAGGGTTTTGACTTCATTAGTGACTTAATTCACCAGTGGATTAATAATCTGATGGCATTATTGGGAGGTGCTAGAAATTGAAGGAAGTGGGGCATAGTGGAGGATGTCATTCAGAGGGTCATGATGTTTTAAGGGTATATCTTGTTCAAGGCTCCCTCTCCCTCTCTGCTTGAAACGAGCAGGTTGGCTTCACCAAACATTCTCTGGCATGATGTTCTGCCTCATCACAGGCCATAGCAATGGAGCCAGGTGACCATGAAGTGAAACTTTCTAAAATGAGAATATAAAACAAATCTTTCCTTCTCTGGAGGTCATTGTTTCAGGTATTTTGTTTCAGAAACACAAAGATGAGAAACACAATCACAAATAATTGCAAGATTTGCCCCAATGAACATTTTCCTGAAGTTGCTTTTGTGAAAATAGTCATTTTGTCTAATTTATGGTGGCATACTTTTTAGGAAAACATTTGAAACATTTTTTCCTCCTTATTCCAGCTTCTGTCTAGAGATTACTTCTAGATTTTTCACAGCTTGGTTTTTAGGCATATATGATTGGGGTAGAGGTGAGTATATAGTGTAGTGGGATGCAGGAACCCACAATAGCTTTAAATCAAAACTACAGGTAATTCTACCCTGACCCATCATTCCAGACACTTGCCACTGACCTGCAGCCCTTGGGTATTGGTCTGAGCAACCTCAGATGGTCCCCAACATTGAGGAGAGTCTCACACTGTTTAATCCTCCCACATGGCTTGCTTGCAGACAACATTATGGAGTGCTTAGGAGATGAGGTATAGTTCTAATAATATCTTGCAAAATAAACATCTAGAGAGACCAAGATTAAGATCCAGTAAATTTGAAGTGTATTGTATGACATAAAGCTTTAGAGGTGCCAACATTTGAGTTAAACTTTAATTTACACAGTAACTTCCTGCCCAGGAAAAAAAACTTACTTATTATAAAACTATGTAATAGTAGTCTAGAGAAGTTACCATTATTATCACAAATTATTAGTACTTTTTTCCTCAGGAGATTCTTTTTCCAAGTATTTATTGCAATGTAAAAACTGCTATAACCTTTTAATATTAGCAAAGTGCTAGGATAATAATGTTTTAACACTTGATATTAAATGAACATAACATATAGACACTGGTTATTCCAAATGATTTTCATTGCTTCACAGTATAAATCAGAATGTAAGGTCACACATTCATTTAAAGTGCGTGTCATGTGGCATGTAGTATTTCAGTGGATTGATGTTAAAATTGGGCTTTAAAAAAAACTTAGGGTTGGGGCTGGGGCTGTAGCTCAGTGGGTACAGGCCTAGCATGTACTGGCCTAGCATGTACCTGCCTCTGGGTTCGATCCCCAACACTGTGGGGAAAAAAAATGGCCTACATTTTTTTAGGTTTTTTATTTGTTTATTTTATTTTGTTTTTTTGTTGTTCACATATTCCTGATATTAATTGCCTGTTGGAAAAGTAGCTGTCAAAGATTTTCTATTCTGTCAGTTATCTTCGTCTTCATTTTTTGTTTCCTTTGTTGGGCAGAATCTTTTTAATTCAACGTCAACCCATTTGTTGATTTTTTTTTCTCTTAACTCTTCAGTTATGGGAGTTCTATGCAGTCTATTCTGAAAGTCTTTGCCTGCACCTGTAGGTTGAATTGTTTATCCTGTGTTTTATTTTTTATTTTTCCTAACAGTTGTAATGTTTCTGGTCTTCGGTCTTTGATTCATTTTAAGTTATATAGAGAGTGAGTGATAGGGAGCTAACTTAATTCTCCTACATATGAATATTCAGTATTCCCAGGACCATTTATTAAAGAAGTTGTCTTTTCTGCAATATTTATCTGTGATACATTTATCAAGAATAAGATGAATGTAGGTGGTTAAGTCTGTTTCTATGTCTTCTATTCCATTGATTTACATGTCTGTTTTTATGCCAAGTACCATGCTGCTTTTGTCAGTATGGCTCTGTAGTATAATTTGAAATCAGATTTTGTGATGAACCAGCATTGCTTTTTTGAATTAGAACTGCTTTGACTATACTGGTTCTTTTGTTTTTTCATGTGAATTTTAGCTCTATGAAAAATATCCTTGGTATTTTGGTGAAAAATATCAAATTCTCTAGCTCTGAAAAACATCATTGATATTTTGGTGGAGATCGTGTTGAATCTGCAGATTGTTCTTGGCATTATGATGATTTAAACAATATTATTTTTGCATATCCATGATAAGAAATATGCTTTAGTCAGTTTTTTCTCTGCTGTGACAAAAGGACCTACCAGAACTACTGCAAAGGAGGAAAAGTTTATTTAAGGGCTCACAGTTTCAGAGGTCTCAATCCACAAACAGTCAGCTCCATTCCTCCAGGTCCAGGTGAAGCAGGGCATAATGGCAGAGAGTGTGGTAGAGAGAAGCAGAGAGAGACTCCATTCACCAGATACAAATATATACCCAAAGCCATGCCCAATTCCCACCTCCTCCAACCACACCCTACCACTTCAGTTACCACTCAGGTAGTTCCTATCAGGGGATTAAATCACTGACTGGGTTAAGACTCTTGCAACCTAATCATTTCTCCTCTGAACCATTTTGCACTGTCTCACACATGAGCTTTTGGGGACATCTCATATCCAAACCATAACAATGCTTTATATCAAACTTGAAAAAAATGATTGAAAATATGACAAGGATGGTTTTCATTCATTGTGAAATTTTATCTTACTTGTATTCTTGCAAATAACAACTTAAATTTTCATGATTCTTTTGACCATATATACATTTTAAATGTACCATCAGGAGTAAACTACACTGAAAGGAATTTTAGGGAGAAGACAAAAATATCATTAAGAGTTTTTTTTTCTTTTCTTTTCTTTCTTTCTTTTTTATGTTTATTTTTATTTTTTTGTGTGTGTAGTACAAAGCTGCCAGAATCAGAAGTTAAAAAAAGTTGATGAGACTATCAGAAAAACACATAAGCTGAAAATTATTTTCAAATGGAACTTTAGAGGAAAACTAAGGGATAAGTTAGTGACTATATTTCAATTCAAATAAAAGCATTAAAACAGGACTGCAATTATGAAACATTTTTCCAAAAAAAGGATGAAATTTTTCTTCAAATAATTATGCACAGTGGAGTTGAACTTCATGGGGAGGCCATTTAACAGATGGTTGAAGGAAAACACATGCATCTGTCAATCATTTTTATCAAATCTAACACTATCGAAAGTTCAAAGATGTGTTTTAGAATTTCAGACTGAAAAAGTGCAGACTGTACATACTTTAATAGTTCTTGGACCTAGTTTTCGAATTCTTCTTCAAAGAACATAACCTAAGAAGTAGATCTTTGGAGTGAGAGTAACTGATCTTGCCTGAAGAATTTCATCAGATCATAATCATCACAAATCATTTTTAATGTTTCTTTAGAAGTCTACTCAGCCTAGATGCTTAAAAGTATCAGACAAAAATTCTTATAGTTACTTCCACTGGTTTGTAGGAAAGAATCAGTGTGAAGGGAATTTCTTCTCAGTATTGAATCTAATAAAAATCAAATTGTGACAATTTCATGAACCTCTATGCCCCTATAGGTTCATCAGATGTTATACAATGTAGCATCATAGAGTAAATGTGAACTTGAGGGCTGCAGAAAGAAGTGAAGACAAAAATTATATGCCCTCATTCTAAGAATCATACTTCCTTATTGCAAAATTAACTAAGAATCAAGATGAGGGTAATTATGCAGTGCTGAAAGGAAACACTCTGAAATAAACCAAATTGTGTGTTCTTGTGAAAGTCAATGGAAATTTTTGCACCAACCTACTTGTTACTCACATATAACTGATCCTTTCAGACCTCTGCCTTAATACACAAAATATTTTCCACCTCTTTTGACTTTGGAGTAGTGACCTTTTCATCTGGATAGTCCTTGTCCTTTTGTGTGACTTGTATAATATGACTCCTAGAAGACCCCTTTCATGCTTCTTTCTCCTGCCTCATGCTGAGAACTCACTATCTTTTCTGGTTTGTGTGGTCCCCTGGTCTGTACTGTGAAGATAGAGCATCCTTACTTACCTTTTGGTCCTCAGTATCCAGCACAGCACAGGCACATGGTACATGTCCACAGAAGGAGGTAAAAATGAAAACAGGGAATGTCTCCCTGGTCTTCACCTTGTCATTGCAACACTATCTTAACACCTCCAGATCGCAAAGTTTCCAATCAACAGTGGAGGAATACTCAGAACACATGTCCTGCTTCTTTATAATATACAGGTTCTTCTGTTTCAGGAATTTTTTATTTCAATTCATTTACAGCTTTGGCTTTTTAAATTTCCACATTTTGAATGAGGAGAGAAAGAGGGAAGATATGGGTGACATTGTTGGGAGAAACGCCCTCTTGTCTGATTCAGTCATTTCCAGAGGCAACACAGACAGATGATACAAGAATATATTGTTGTACACTTATTTTCAAGTGTACAGTTATGTGTTTTCATCTTTTTGTATTAGAAGCTTCAGAAGGGCAGACACTTTTTCCCTTGCAGTATTTGGGGTCAGGGTGAAGGAAATTCAAAACCAATCAATAGCAGCATATAAGCATGGGCATGTTGGAAATGGCTTTCATTTTCTGTTTCTTTACTTCATGACCCTGAGCAGAGCCAGACACTCAGTGCATTGTATTGTTAGCCCTTCTGAACAGGAGTGAATTAAATTTAATCATAATAGTCCCCACCTTGCACAAATGGCAACAGAAATCGCTTTCAATATGTGTGTGTTTACGTACAAAGAGATGAAAGAGAGAGAAAGAGAGGAGAGAGAGAGAGAGAGAAACACTTTCTTACTTTTTAAATAGCTATAGAGAACAATCATAAATTATATGGTCAAGGTCTTTAGTAACTCTAAATTTGACCATATTCCTTCTGACCAAAGTATCAACAGGCACAACTGATAAACCTGGAGAGAATAATCAGGGGAAAAAAAAGGAGAGAGATTGGTGGTCATAAAGAACAGGGATTTTGTTTGTTAGAATATTGAGCTGCTACCAGACTTTTCCCATGCATTTCAAGAATTCTAGGTCAAATCGATAGCTGAAGATAAGGTATCTTTCAGACTTCTCTCTCATTCACATGTATTTGAACTCTCTAGGTAGTCAGTGTCAACTGGAAGATCACAGAGCAGTGCCTGCTCTTCTACACATAAATTGTAAATGACTTTTAGCTTTGAGAAGACTGGTAGATTGTGGACAATCTAGCTATAAGAAATGGTCTTCAAGTTTTCAGTCTGACAAACTAACCCTTTAAAAGTAGGGAAAGGAAAAGGAACATTGTGGAAACATGGAGGGCAGGTGGAGAAGGGTGAGGGACACATCTTGTACAAAATGAAAATGTTACCAGTGCTGCCTCAGTCATCTTGTAGATCACTTGCATATTTCCCCTATAGCTCCTATAGCTAGTTTCTGTAGCAGATATCAGACTATGTGAGAAGTTGCCAATTCAAATGGAAAACCATTCTAGAATGGAAGAAAATAATATGGAGAATTTTGGTGGCTGCAACTGGGATGGTTGACACCACTCAAGCTCAGTTCATGAGTCTAAGATATTTAGCAAGAGAACATACAATAACATTCCATTTAGTAAATTGTTAGAGGAAGGTTGAATAAAAATCATTATATTCTGTAAGTTGAACTGTACAGGAGACACATAAGCATCCTGGATTGAAATGCTCCAATACTTTTAATTGAAGTGGAACAACACATATCACTTTTTTACCATGATTGTTGAAATTTGGGTTGAAAATATGACTTTAGCAGAAGAAAAATTAAAAATAAAACTATCTGTCACATCCAACAAAATTAGGTATTTGATTTTAGAAAATGTGTTTTCCCACTCTGAGTCCCAGCTGTTGTGAGGACTGGATCCAATACTAAGTAGAATGGTGGGAATGTAATAAATGCTCAATGAAAAAGTTAATTATAAAAATAAAGCTACCTGGTAAGCTTTTAAACAAAGGGATAAAATCAGATACCATATTTAAAAGAGATTAACACTAGCAATAATTCTCATGAGTTTTACCTTGTTGATAGATAACTTCTAATACAAAGAACAGGATTATATGTAAAGTCAGGCTGTTTAGAAATTCTACAAATGTATCTATTTCCTGAAGCACCAAAATGACAGAAATAATTTCACAAATGTATTTGTTTCTCTGTAATATGTTTCCTTTGTATGGTCCCTCCAAGGACTGTTGTAAACTTGAGAAATGCTTTCTCAAAGATCTTAAATGTTATGAAATTTGGAAAGGGGGAAAAAAGGGCTGAGATAAATTCTTGTGTGATTTTTCCAATATGAAAGTGTTATTTAATTTTCTTTTGAGTATATTTTGCCTTAAACTTGGACACAAATCATTTCTTAATTATTTAACAATTCAGCAGACCCACTGACCCCAAAATCAGACTATCTAGGGATCTGTTTTATTTTTCATCTCCTTTAGACTTATGTCTCTATTACAGTAACTGTTTTCCTTTCATCATGTTTGAAGTTATATTAGAGATATGTTTTCACAGTCTAGATGGTTTACTTTTTTTTTTTGTATAATTTCAAGGTGCATATTACTTGTTTTACTTTAAAAATATGGTCTAGGTTCTAATGCTTTTTAAAATTTTCCACCCATATATTATAAATTGAAGGAATTATAATACCAAGTCAATGATGATGCCATATACTAACTGTTTGCATGTTGGCATTGTCAGCATGATGAATTTTACAGACCTCTTGCTGGTCACATGAGATTGCTTTTGAAAGCTGTCACGGTAAATGCAGGAAACCATTCTGTTTTCCGCATGGTTTCTGCATTTGCTGACTGTGCACTGGCATAGTGTCTGCTGGCATTGGTCTTCCCTCTTGGGTGCAATGTTTTGAGCATTGCTGCCATTTAAATTCTTTAAATGGAATGGATCAGTTCCAAGTTGCATGATTGGTACAGACAGACAAGTTTATCAGTGAGACTGGGGTTTGCCCTTGGTCCTAAAAGAAATATTACTGAAGTCTTAAACAATTTTTATCATTGCATGAAAGCATGAGGTCTATAGAATCCATTTTATGTCTGTATTACTACAATAAGAAGATACAGAATATAGGCACATACATATGGAATGCATGATTTAAGTTACCTAGGTATAGCTTAGTATGTTAGCAAAGTAAAACAAAGCCAAACATGGATTTTATTTTTATCTTCATATTTAAGCAATTTAATATCAAGGGTTTCATATGCATATGATGCATCACTATTATGTGAAAACTTATCTTGCCAATGTTAAAAAAAAATCTATATAGAGATGCTTTCTTTTGGCACAAGATGGCACTTTAACTTCAGAGATCCAATGTAATCTCAATGAACTTCATCATTGCAAATGGAAAACATGCAGTAGCTCATCCTCTGAAAGCAGAAACCAGACCTAGAAACAGGCAAAGAAAAGCAGAGAACAGTTTTGGGATAGAAACAGTGTTGGCATTATGATGCAAGTGAGAGTGGGTGGTTGTGGGAGCGTGGGGGCAATTGCAGAAATAACCTTTGGTTTAATGAGTTTGAAAATTAGAAGGTAAGTTGATATTATTTTATAGGTGAACAAAGAACACATTTTTCATTTTAAAGTTCATGTAGTTCTTCATCAATATCATTTGCTTTAATCATGTCTAAGATACTCTATTTTGAATTAAATAATCCTATTATTATCTTGGTATAATGCTATGTGATCAGTTACGTATAGTCTTACCACTGTTATCACTACTGCTATTGTCCTGTGTGTGAGCATGTGTGTGTGTGTGTGTGTGTGTGTGTGTGTGTGCGCACGCACATTTTCTATTTTTGCAAGCAAAGAGTGACAATTCTGGCCCTTAGCTGATTCCTTTGGGAGTTGACTGCTCTCATTTACATGCATTGTAATGTTTCTGTATCAATGCACTCTATTACTGGATATCTCCATTGTCTAGTGCTATTTAGATGTCCTCTTGGGAAAAAGCATTGAGTGGTACTGAATTTAAGATGCATGAGCTTGTCAGAGTCACTCTTGCCCTTCTCACTTCCGTACTTAGCTGAAAGCATTGTTAGCTCACCTTGTTCCTTGTTCCTTCTTTTACTGAATGATTTCAGACATAATATATAAAATCTTTGGGACAAGTTTGTCTTATCCCTATGCTTAGTAATAGACATTATTACTAAACCATTTTAAAGAAGGAGATGGTAGGACAAAACAAGATCATATAATCTAACATAATTGGAAGTTTTATAAAATATATGCAGATTTTATTTCATTGTCATAAAGGAGCACAAGAAATAAAGTGTAGTAGAGTCATGGTTTAGAATTATTTAAGGGCATACAATAATTACAAAATATGTAGTATATAAAGGTTAGTTGAATATTTTCATAAATATTAAAGAGTTAAAACCATTATTTAATAAATGAAAAATTTACCTCTGCTTTCCATAAAGGAGGTACAGAATTTCTGTTCTATCTACTTCAAAGGAGTTTTTTTTTTTTTTTTTTTTTTTTTTTTTTTTTTTTTTTTTTTTTTTTTTAACTTCACATGTTTGGTTATTAGTCCTTAATTGCAAGAACTGATTTCACTCTTGCAAATGTAAGCAGAAAGGGGCTTTGGCTATTTGATGATATTTGCCAGTTCCAGGATTCTGTCACAACCAGGGAAGCTACGCTTGAGTGTTAACACTCTGAATAAAGCCAGCAGCAGAAGTAGCCCCGACCACACTATAACACTGGAGTGTGAACATGGAGCTAACAAGGAGAGGCAGATTCCTTCTCTACTCTGCTTGCCAGAATAGAATAGGATTCTCCCACTCAGCCATTACCTCATGCTGTTTCCTCAGCATCTATGGTTCAAAACTTACATCACTGGATTTCATCCTAGTTACAAGTGAATCAGGGGAGTACACCTTTTTTTCACTTGGAAAGTGGGTGCACAATGTGGAAACTATCACTATATGAAGAGTTGGTTCAAGAGATCTGGGGCAGATGTGAATTATAGGTGGCTAAAAAATGTTTTATTATTCTATTGTTTCAGAAAAAGAACTCAGAAATCTGGAGGTTTAGTCCTTATAAAGAACCCCAGACCAGATCCTAATGTTTTAATACACAAATATTTTAATATTTAAATGATCTGCATTGTTAAGATCACTTGGGAAATTCTGGAACTAACTAAACTTATTCCATGTATTAAAAATACTAATTTTAAAATGTGAAACCTCAGTTTCATTTTAGTAGATATATGCTCATTATGTTCCCTAAGGTTAGAAGAACACTTGGCACCAGGGCACAATCACTTGGCTCTAGCACCAGCAAAAACATAATATAAAAGAGCAAGCCTCTTGCCAAAATTTGAAAGGTGGTATTTCAGAATGAAGTTTTATTTTAAAGAAATAATAATTTGATTTTAACAATAGTATCTACTAATAATAGATTTTATAAAGAGAAAAAACTCAATAGCCCCACAAATTTCTAATTCACACACTCAGCAAATATTATTTGCTAATTTTGGATGCTCATATACAAATCTCAGGTTTTTGCACTCTTCTCTCACAATTTCTTTTATACTCCTGTGGAAGAGTGGTTACTGATGTCTTCCCCTCCCTCTAAGCTTTGTGAAATCATGTTTCTACTGAAAGAATTCAGTTCTGGCATTTTAGCTGCAAGTGAATCTTTATCTTCCAGTGGTGGTTTCTATGGATACTATAAGGAGCAGCCTGGGAATTACTTCTTTGATAAAGTCAGCCATCCTGTTTTCACTAAAATTATAAAATTCTATGGAGTGTACATAAACATCTTTTGTAAGCATATTTAACTCTGGTTATTCCTCAAACACTTGGATTTCATCATTAGCAGGAACCCAACAAAACAAATTTTTGCAAAAGGAAAATGTTGCAATTCATGAAGTTTGGGAGAATAGATAAAAGAGCCTCATAGATTAGAACCAGAGTCTGAGTGCTACCAGAAATCCTTTCTCCCCCCATCTTTACTCATATTAATTTTGTATACAGCCTCTGTCTGGCTGTCAGACATTGATAATTGGAAGATACAGCTTCCTATCACTACAGTAAATTATCTGAGAAAGAAAAGGGTCTTATTCCTGGCAAGTGTATTAGCAAACTCAGAAAAGAATATGGCTGAACATTTGGATTACTTGTTAGTGAACTAATCACAAGTACCAGCAGTCTAGAACATTAGAATTTTTGGACATCCATCAGATGTCCATATCTATAGAAGGTATTGCTATGGACTGACAACCACACTAGGCCACAACAAATGGAGTAAATTTTCCCAAAGAAAGGGCTACTGTTCAAAACATAAACAGGAAGACACCACCCCAGATTTACCTGATCTTCTGCCTTATAATTTTTTCTCATTCTATGTAGTCTTATTAAAAGTCTTCTCTTGGACTTTTCTGCCTCATTGTCTCCAGTAAATCCAAATCATCTCTCCAGGCTGGGACAACAAGTTTAGTAGTGATCATGTGTATGCCAGTGGTTTCAAGCTTCTACCTGTCAATTGGGGAAGTAGTTTAATTTTTTTTCATAGTTTTTTGGGAAATAGTTTATAAAGGTAGAGATAATCCATGTGGGCGATAGTAACAGAACACCCACTATATGAAAGAGTATCAGAAGTGAGGAGAATTACTTCTGCTACTTTCTTCTGTTTCAATAACACCTAAGTACTTACAAGTTCAGACTCAATTCAGGAATAATAGTTATCGTTCTTTTTACCACAAACAACACAAGATTAGACAGACCTCCTTCTTTTTGATCCCAGAGCACAAATTCAAAGTTAATATCCAAAGATGGAGAAAACTAAGTTCATCGGATTTCTTGGGACATGTAGCCACTTCTTCCTCCCCAACTACATAATGTTGGTCTAATGAAGCATTACATGCTAATAAGGTCCAAAATGTAGTTCAAAAATAGATAAAGCATTGAATCCTTCTCCCTGACCTGCAGTAGTGTGAAGACTTTTCATGGATGTGTGCTATTAGGCTTCATGTCCTATAATGCAGAAAGGGTAGAATGGTGTTAAATTTTGTTTTTTAAAAAAAATCTATTAGTTTTTTTTTTTTTTATTACTACATATTTTCATGCTTTAATAACTTTTGCTTCACAGTCAAATCTTGTAAATACAGGGAACAGGATAATGAGCACTGTTATAATGAGGACCCTCCTCCCTGGTGTGTGTATGTTAGTGTTTTGTACATAATATGTGCAAGTTCACTAACTGGGAACGATAGAATCATATGCATATGTGTTAGCTTGCTATTATTGTCCATTAGAGACTGTGATCTTGATAAAAACAGATGATATTTATTTGAATCATAGACATTTGACTCAACTACATGAAATATATCAATACTTGATCATTTCTTGATCTATGAAACCAGCAATTTTCATGTGGTTCAAGTGTATTTTTTAAACTTTATTTATTGATTAACAATATTTTTGAGGTATAGGCTGATATTTTGATTCATGTAAATCCTGGATAATTTAGTGACTTTTACACTGTAAGTTGGCACTCAAGAGTTAATAAATCATTTTAATAGGTTGGTATTTATACTTTAAAATTGAAACAGACTAAATAATAGAAAAATCAAAGGTCTTATATTGTAAAAATAAATATTGCTTTGTGAAACTTCTTTTAGTAGATGTTAAGGTATTGATTTTGATGCTTTAATAGAGACCAAACAGTGGTGCCTTAGACGTGATAAGTTTTCCTCCCTTTCATGTAAGTCTGAACTTGGTTGTCCAAAGCTGAAGGCAGCTGTGTTCCATGTAGTCATGGCATACACCCAGGACTCTTGTATTTGGTTGCTCTTCCATCTTCCTGGTGGTGCCCTCATTCACTCGATTGAAGCTGGCTCATAGTCACCATGTCTTCATTCCACTGCAGAGGTTTCAGTGCATGATCAAGTGGGCCCACTGTTTTTAGACTTCTGGTGCCACTCAGATGACAATGTTGAGAAATGTATGGCAGAGCATAGCAGCTCACTTCATGGCCAGGGAACAAAAAGCAAGAAAGCTTTTCTGAACTAATCTTAGACTAGCTGTTAGAGGCTAACCATAAAATTCTGGGAATATCCTCAGAGCAGAGTGACTCTTTAAGTTGGATAGAAAACAGGTTCACCCATTCATCAAAGGTCTATTTGGTTTTAGTGTTCATATTAACTTGGAGATTATAGGCAGTCTCAAATTGTCAAAGGGGTAAAACCCCTGGATTTCACCTCTAAAATTGTGCGGGTTTTCTTTTTCTTTCTTTCTTTTTTTTTTTTTCCTTAAGTAAAAGGGCTAAAAATACCCTTCTCCTACACATTTACTTGATATATAAACTCATCAGTTCATCTTTAGTTGTCTGCATGAGCTATTTAGGCAGATGTCTGAGACATAGGATATTCCAAAGCATCAGTGCAAAGTGACTGGTTAGCATTTTACAAATGCTATTTGGATTATAATTCACCTAAGATAAATCATCATTTCTGTTCATAATGAGAAATACATACATAATACAGACAATAATTAATAAAACAAATCTTAGGTACATATTGTCAGTGATCATTTTGACCCATGTCAACTTGATATATATTCTTAAAAGCAACATTTCTAATGCTCTTGTCTTCCTTGTCTATATGCTTTTGCCTATCACTATCTCATAATGCACATTTAAATTTTTTAAATTTTTTAAATTTATATTAATTAGTTATACATAATGGTAGAATGCATTTATGCTTCTTGATAAATCATACATAAGTAGAGTGTAATTTCTCATTTATTTGATTGGACATATTGTAGGATCACATGGGTCATGCAGTCATATGTGTACATGAAGTAATAATGTCTGTTTCACTCTACTATCCTTCCTACCCTCATACTCCTACCCCTCTCTTCACTCCCCTCTACCTAAAATAATTCTATTATTCCCTAGGGCCCCAACCCACCTTATTGTGAATTAGCACACAATGTTATCAGGGAAAACATTCAGTCTTTGGTTTTTTGGGTTTGGCTTATTTCTCTTAGCATGGTATTCTTCAACTCCATCCATTTAACAGCAAATGCCATAATTTCATTTTTCCTTTTTTTTTAAGTCAAAAGTAAAGATTTTATTTAAATGATTTTGAAGAAGTGTTTGGACATTAGGATTGAGCAAGCATTTCCAAATCTGCTGAGTCATTGCAAATGCTGGACCCACTGAGCCTCAGTGAACTCAAATGGGGCTGGAAGAGTTTGTTGGCCTATTAAACAGTAATTTCATTCTTTAAAAGCTGAGTAACATTCCATCCTGTATATACATATACCACACCAACCTAGATGTCCTTCAACAGGTGAATGGATAAAAAAAATTTTTGTAAAGGAAACACATGTATATATGCTCAGAAAGAAATTTATATTTATTTTGTTTTTTTAATTATTTTGATTCATTGTATACAAATGGGGTACAACTATCATTTCTCTGGTTGTACACAAAGTAGAGTCACATCATTTGTGTAATCATACATGAACATAGGATAATGATGTTTGTCTCATTCTATTATCTTTCCTGTTTGTTTCATTCTATTATCTTTCCTTATATTTGTATTTGAAAAATAACAAGCTTCTCTTAGAAACTTGAGAGTAAACCATTATTCCTTGTTCACCATTGAATTACCCCATAGTAAGTTTTTCAATAAACATTCATTATATTCATGAGTCCATGTAGTTTTTAATCAACAATATAATTATCCACTTACCAGTGTCAACCATAGTGAGGTTCTTAGGTCTTTTTTTTTGTTGTTGTTTGTTTGTTTTTATTTTTTGGAATTCTATTATAGACTTTGGAATTCTATTATATCCAAGGTTTTTCCTGGAGGTTGGCACATAGGAACTTTTGGCTCTCACATACAAAATTCCAGACTCCTAGAATGAAATTGTCAGTTTGTCACATATTCATGCAGCGATACGCCCTTATCAATTAGAGAAGCCTTTGTATCAGTTTAGGTAATTACCAGGCAAGTTCCTAGGGGCAACCCAAGGAACAACTTTGAAGCAGGACCTTTTCATGTGAGCAGCCTCAGTTCTGCATGTAATCCCTTTTCTGCACACAGATCCTCTCCATTCCTCTTACTACCCCTTTAATTGGCTTCCTCTTATGTATATGTATATTATTTTTCTGATTGCTGCCATGAACCTTATTTTTTTTCTTTTTCTTTTTTTGGTTTGAACCAAAAAAATAAAAGGATTGAACCTGGGGTGTTCAACCACTGAGCCACATTCCCAGCTCTTTTTTATATTTTTTTAGAGACAGGGTCTTACTAAGTTGCTTGGTGCCTTGCTAAATTGTTGAGGTTGACTTTGAATTCAAGATCCTCCTGCCTCAGCCCGCAGAGCCACTGAAATTACAGGCCATGTGCCACTGTTCCTGGCTCATCATGAATGTTTTATTCTCAAATAGCTCTGGGGTACAGTGTATATTTTTGGATTATGAAACTGTCTGAAATTAATTGTGATGGGTGGACAACTTTGTGACCATACTAAAAATCACGGTGGAACACTTTCCATTGCCTAATTCTAAGGCATATAAATAATATCTTTTAAAAAATGTGCTCCTTCAGATCTATTTGAAAGTTTCCTTGTTTGTTTAGGTATTTATTTGTTTTAACAATGCTTGTTTCAACAAATACTATTATACCATGGTCCCCCTGACTTCAGACTAAATGAAGCTTTCCAGTCTAAAATATCTTATGAAAAAGAGCATTCATGAAACCTTCACACTGTTAACACCTTGTTTTTGAATTTTAGATTTTAAACAGGAAGTTTATGAACAATATTATTTAACTTTACCTCCCACAACAACTCTGTGTTCATTAGACAGTTGGAGGATAAAAATACATGATAGTTTTATTTATTAATATAAAAGTTGGTGAAGGACATGACTAGAAGTTTGTCACTTAGAGAGGTCTTCAAAGTCAGATGCCAGGACAGGTCTTAAGCTTTGTACAAAATTTGTGTGAATTGCTTTGAAAAAGATTGGATTTCTCCCAGGTGGATACAAAGAACGGGTTATCCTGGCTGTTGAAAATTACACAATATGTTCTGTCATTTATTATTAATTGCTGTATAAAAAGCTATCTCAAAACTTGGTTACTTAAAATAACAACCATTTTATATTATCTTGCATATTTCGTGGGCTGGGATTTGGGAGAAACCTAACTAGGCAATATTTCTTCATGTGGCATGACAGAGGTAATTTTGTGCTTTTCAACTGACAGTTGGGCTCACTGTCAGTTTCATTCCAAAGTTTGGCATCTTGTTGGGCAGAATAAAGATGACTCTCAAGACCTCTCCATCAAGGCTGCTCAACATGGTGGCTCAATACTCCAAAAGACCAATGCAAAAACTATATCAGTCCTCTCAGAGGCTGGGTCAATGTCTTCACATTATTTTGATTGAATTCTACTATTTGAAGCAGTCACTAAAACAGTCTAGATTTAGGTAAATGGCTAACCACAATCTTTCAATGTAAAATAGTGAAAAATGGGGATCATCTTAGATCCACAGCAACTATCCTCAGATGATTTTGTGGCTTCATTTATGATTTCCTTGGGATGGAATCTTGATACTTGTTCCAGATCTTCAGACTTTCAACAGAAGTCTGAGTCTGGACACCCTAGGACTTTTCTGGTGAAGCCAATGTAAATGGCTAGGACATTTCCCTGGACAATCACTACTATGTTTCTCAGAACACCCATTGCTGTTCTTCATTGTTGCATACAAAAAGTTTTATGACAACCCTTTTAGTGAAAATTTAGCATGAACATTTCAGTGCCTTTTTTTTTTTTTTTTTTCTTATATCTGGGTTAAAAATGAAAGGTTCATCAGGTAAAAAGTACTATATCAAGGAGCTGTTGTCCCCTTAGCAAGAGAGGAGCTAACACATGATCCTTTTGGAGCCCCAGAATAGATGCAGCAAAGGAAGAGTATGCTTTAAGTTTGTGAAGAAGGTGAAACATAAAGATTTAGAATCCAGGAAAATGGAAATAACTGATGAAGAAATAACAGGACTTAAGTTCTATGGTTTTGAGTATAGGAAATATTTCTGAAAGAACAGCATTGGAAAGGAAGACAAATTTCGTTTATACTTTTAACTGGTACATTCTGTGGCTATAGTTGAAGATAAAACACTATAATCTTTTTAAACATTTAAATGCTCCCACTTTCACATTAGATAGATGGAAACATGACATTCAGTTCTGCCTTACTTTAGGATTTGAAAGCTTCAACATCAGTGAATATTGTCTAATTATTGATCCAACTGGTCTTTGACTATAAAATATACTAAAAATATATTCTAATATTGATTTGTTAATTGGCTTAATACTTACTGCACATTTACTATGTGCAAAGGCCTTGTAAAATTAAGTCAAAACTGGAAATTGAGAATGACTGTCAGTCATATACTCTATTATCTTTTCCTTCTTATCCTTCTTTCTTTTTAGTTTTGGAATAGAATTAGACTTAAAAAAAAGTCTTATGACCTTCCTCAGGAAGTCTCCTGTTCATTTGAGAGACCTAGACTTCATGACCCATACCTGGGACTAAAATATGCACTTGCCTAAGGTGCCAGAAATACTGTCATGCAGTCTTTGTTGGCTTTTAAAAATAAACATTGTCATGTCCGAACAAGTGGAAAATATAGCTACCCCTGCTGTACTTTAGCTCCCTTCTCTGTTTGCTGTCCAGAAGCTCTGCCTGAGGTTGAAACACTGAATGGTTCTCAGATACGTCTAAATGCATTCCTTGCTGTGAAGCAGGATGGAAACTGGATGCTTCTCATGGTCTGAATTTCCTTGTGATATTATTAACTTTTTCAACTTTTTCTCCCAAAGGCCATGATAGAAAGTAAACAAAGAAATAAAGCACATCTTTTGGCATGCAGTGTGTTGCAGACTTTAGTTTTCACATCTTACACTATGAGTTTTAAAGAATCTTCTTAGACAATACAGTCTTTCTCTGGAAAGTTTTCCTTTATGTACCATCAAACTTTTATTCACTCAGATTCTACTGCAGTATTCTACTTCATGCTTCCTGTACCATCTGTAACAATATTTTTATCTCTTCTGTTCCAAATTATTAGAGACCACTGAATTATTATTTTATATCAGCTTTTGGTAGTTGGTTATTTGGAAAGCAGAGATGCAGAGTTGATGTTTTCCAAGGGACCTTACAGTACATTTAAAAACAGATTCTTGAGCTAAAAATATGGACATTTTCAGAGAAAATTCAAAAGTCCATTCATCACAAGAATCACATATATGTTAGGGTTATGATAAAAATAATGGTTTGAAAATGTTAAAATCTCTGTATTTGTGTAAAATCTAAAAGCAATTAATTCAAGGATGGATATTTCATGCTACAAAAGATAAAGCAGAAGTTATGAAATGTTTGAAGATTCTATAGGATGCCTAGTTTCACTTTCATGATTCCTATTCCTCCTCCCCCCAAAAGAGTATTAGAACTAATTGTAAATTCTGAGAGTGTGTGAATATTAACTGCAATGTTCTATACACAAGTGCAAAAACACAATGTTGGGGATATAGAAAGATAAAGAAATGGGAATAGCACATTTCAATGAATAAAGTAATTTAGGAGAGAAGCAACACTGTCTTCTGAACCCATTCTGCATATTCTCCTCATCTGTTCACATATATAGAAGCCAAGTTTCATGGAGTGTCACAGAGCTTCAGTACAATTTCAGGCATGTATCAACATAAAAGAAATATCTAATTAAGGAAACCAGTTATGGTTTCATAACTGGAAAGTTATAATACTCTTTATTGAATGTAGTTAATATTATTTATAAAAAAATTTTATTTGTTATGAAGCAAGAAAATCTGGGTACTAGCTACAGTTTCCCAGAGTTAGAATCCAGCCAAGGTAATAGCATCTATCTGAATTCCCAGCATACCAGAATTAAAAACTTGTAGATAGTCAAAAGGCACAAGGATAAGGGGTTGATGATTTTAAAAATGTCTTCATAAATTTATTGTGCTAGGTACTATGCTAACTAAGCACTAGAGATGAAGTAGTAAAGAAAATAAAACTGGTTCCTACCCATTTAATCTTACATTCTCATGGGAGACATTGGCACTGAAAATTTATAGAGATAGATTACACTTTTAATATAGGATATGAAACAAATATTAAAAGCTATCTGAGACTATGAAAGAAAGAGGTATGTTTCTTTTCTTTTTCTATATAACCAAGGTAAACCAGGAAATACTGCTAATGCCAAGAAATATCATGGATCCATTGCTTCTCAGATGAAGTCCTAAGCTTTCCACTGGCAGATGCCTCTGGGAAAGCCTCATATGCAGAATTATTGTGCTACCAAAGCAGATTTGCTGCGTGTTGAAGAGCTAACCAGGCAATCATTGCATGTATCCATGATGGATTTAAAACTGTAAAATCTATCGTTGATTGAATCAGAAAGAAAATCTGAATTTCTCACGGAGAACATTTTTTCAAGGTGAAACCCATGACAGCAGTGGACAGTGCATCTCTCAAAGGGCTTTGTTTTTTTTTTCCCCTGTCTGCCCCCCAAAACTACTTCCTACCTCTTCCTTTTTTTTTTTTTTTTTTTTTTTTTTTTACTACGAAGAATTTATCCCAGGGATGCTTTACCAATGAGCTACATACCAGACTTTATTTATTTATTTATTTATTTATTTATTTATTTATTTATTTATTTATTTGTGACAGGGTCTCACTAAGTTTTTGAAGATCTCACTAGGTTGCTGAGGCTGGCCTTGAATTTATGATCCTCTTGCTTTAGTCTCCCAAGTTTCTGAGATTATAGATGTGTGCCACCACACCTGGCTTTTATTTCTTTTTATTCTATCAGCAATTCTCACTTACAAGTCTGTTTATCTTTTATGTTCTTTTACCATGGCCGATGATAAATAACTTACTAATGATTTTTGTGCATTTTGAAAATATTCAAATTTTTCTGTTAAAATTACCATGCTAAAATTATGGTCTTTGTCAAAAGTTAATTTCTGACAATTTTGAGATCAACATAGCTGTTAAACTGTGTAAGTAGTTATCCTCACCCTCTTAAGTTCATCCAAAGCACTGTTTGGGTCCACTTAGGGGCTTTGCAAATGCTCTGAACCTCTAGTTAAAATGTAAAGCAGTAAGTTTGAGATATTCTGTTATGTAGTTAGCACATAGGTTAAAATTTTATATTAAATAATGTCAAAATACTTATATTTCTCCCTTGATATATGAAGTTTCAAAATCTTCATCATTGTAGTCATGTATTTTTAAAAAAATCCTTCCTTTCAGTGTGTGTGAGTAACATTTCCAGCTGAATTTGGAAATAGGAAATTGTCATGACTAAATTGCTTCTTGTTAAGTCACCTTCCATGAGAGTGTATATAGTAAAATCTCAGTGTGTCCAATCATCCTTATGAACAAGAACCACTTTATTATGTTTTTCATTCTTTCTCTTTCAGAGTCTTGCTTTGATTAATCTAAAGGTGCCTGAACATTGGTTTCAAAGCTGTCTCAAGTATCTTTTAAGTCACTGGGGGCATAAAAGTAAAGTGTACAATTTCAAGCTTTCTTAAAATGCAACATCCTGATTTTAGAGGTCCCAATAGTTCTGTAGCATAACTGCTATTTATGTGAGATTCAGACATCTCTAAAATCCACAAGTAAACATGGTTAGGTTAAGTCATAAAAACCATCTAAAATAAGCATTTTGGCTCTCATTCCTGAACTATATTTACTGTATTTCAAGTCTTTATTACTAAAATATACATCATTAAAATACTATTATATCAATATTTGATGAGAATGATTCTGTTTAAATTATACAATTAAGTTTCCTATTTTAACCCACATGCTCCCCGCACTGTGTGCTACATACTTCACTTTGCTCACTGTGTGTGACATACTTCACTTTGCTCAGTCTAAGCTCTACTTTTCTCTCTCTAACATCATCATTAACTAAGAGGTTTTAGGCAACTCCGTTAACCTTTCTAGACCTCAATTACTTTGTCTGTATGAGGAAAGAGTTAGACTTTAAGTCATCTAAATTCTAATCCAATACTGATGTTCTATGATGAATGGCAGCCCTGTAGTTCGTACTAAAACTCTCTCAGTGTCTTATCCTAAACAATTACTTTACTAAAATTTATTGGAACAAAATGATCACAGCTTGACTACATGGTTGCCTGCACTGTATTATTTTAAGTATATTTTCATAAAATCTCGATAAGTTATAAATTAGGGAACTTAGTAAACTGCATTAGCTCATTAAATAAGGTAATTATTCAATATTCTGAATAAAGGAATTGTATATTTCTCCAATGTAAATAATTGGCATGCTCATATGAAACTAATTTCTTAACATGAAAGATGGGAGTTATGGGAGAGTCCACTCATTCACCCTCTATTCCAGAGACTGAACTTTTGAGTATATTAAAGAGATAAATGAAAATTGAAATTCCCTGGGTGCTTCATTGCTCATAGAACTGTATTTAAGAACTTGCTTGGGCCTAAAGCTGAAGATTTATGCTGTTCTTACAAGGTGAACATTGGGACTTGCCAGTAAGGCAAGGTGGGGTTCTTAGAGTTTAACTGGTCAGACACCAGGAAAATGACTTGCAGTGATCTGTTCTACGTTAGAGAGAAAAAAAAAAAAAAAAACTTTCTCAAAGAGGCTGTAGAGCAACACAAGAGTGGTATAAGGGAATGAGAGAGCCAGCGAGAGCAAATTTACCATTACAACATAGACATTGCAGCTCTGAGAGTGCAATGACTTCTATTATAGTACTATTAAGAAGTTATAAGAAAGGTCTGGTTGGTGCTGAATCTTTACTCCCCCTCCCTCTTGCCCTTGAGTTATTACTTACACAAGCATGAATTATAGGCACAAGAAAAATACATACCGATATCTACTTTCAGTTGCAGAGTCAGTCACAACTGTACACCTAAACACCCCCCAATTCTAAACAAAGAACAATAATCTCACCATAAAATTCCATCAAAGAATCAGGTTGTGATTTTAGGATGTATAGGTTATTGATGTAAAGAGAGCTATACTAAAGGAGAGAGTGTTTAACTTTGGGTCATAGTTTATGTAAAATGTAGGAAAGAATGTATTTTGCAGTAAATTTTCATGTGGGATTTTGGATTTTAATTCAAACTGTATTTGTTTTCTGATAAACATCTTTGGGGAATAGGGTGGACCTTTTTTGATCACAATAGCCCCTTTTATCAAAGGCCTCTTTTTGATGTGCCCCTACCTTTTACATCTTTCACCTAACTCCAGCAAACAGGTTAGCTGGAAGGCATAAGACCTCTGACCAGGGTTGTGAATAGATCAATCTGAGCTAAGCACAGACCGACACAGAGTCTCAGTGATTTAACTGCTTGTTGTGCATTTGCTGAACAACCACAGCAATAAGTTCTGTCAGATTCCTTTGGAAAGTACAGTAGTTGCCTGAAGCTGTACAGCTGACTAGAAGGGGACGCCAACATTGCTCACCAGGTGAACAGGCCTGAAGCTCAGAGACCAAACTGAAGCTCAGGGACCATTGCAAGCCGAAGCCATGCTTTCCTGAAATCTCCTTACTACTCAGTCACTGACATTATAGAACAGCCAAGAAAAAATGAATTAAAATTCAATTAGATTTCTCAATGAACAATGTTGCAGTACTCTTGCCTCAGAGAAATGTCCCATGAAATATTGTTTAAAGGAGGAGTGATTTTATTATTTAAAAACCTTTTTTTAGAATTTGTATATTTTACTATACATATATAGTATTTATATGTTTAATTAGATATATATTAAACATATTGAATAAACTACTTTGAAATTCTGGCTGAAATTAAGCAAAATAGTAATCCTGACATTAGTTCATTGCTATTATGCCTTACTAGAACTTAAGAATAATATTGACTGAGTAGTGTGACCATTAGGAACAGTAACAATAGGTACAAAGAGGAGAAATTAAAAAAAAAACATAAAGGAAAATACTCATATTTATATTAGACAGAATTTTGTCTGGTTTCAGTCATTGCTGTTTTTCCTTTGAAAAGTATCTTTAATTTGCATCATCTTAATGATAATTAAGAATGCCTAAAATAAAGGAACTATGACAAGATAAAGGTAAACTGTATTTCAGTGCCAAAGAGGGCATTAGGAAAAGTCTATATTTTAAGCAATAAGATTGCATTTTAAGAAATAGCTTGGAAGAGTGGGCCACTCTTGCCTGAAAAGGTTGAGACTCCACTTTAACTGAAAGGACCATTAAATTCCTGTTTTCTTGCCCTCAGTGCTCATTATTGCTGTTCAGGTTATATTTTAATATTGTGAACTTTCAGAAGTTTCACCTGTATGAAATATAAAATTGGAAACTGTGTAATTAATTTTTTCCTCTGATCATGCTTTTCTTTTTATTATAGAATAGAAATAAGATAAAGTGTATCATTTCTTATTTATCAAATATTAAAAATATGCTGGATATGTGAATAGTTAAAAAAAATAAAAAATTGATAAGTAGTTATATACTTTTTTAATGATTTTTCCTTGTAGAGACAAAGCAGTTACATCTTCACAAAACCTGATATTCTCAGAAAAAAAAAAAAAAAACAACTATTTATAACCTAAGGCCAGTTTTATGAGTTAACAAAAAATATATGTTCAAGTGCATATGTCATTTGATATGAAAGATAGAATTACAACATGAGATGAAGTATCTGATATCTATCAATAATTTTATTGAAGCATCATGTCTATTCTTAAACTTCCATGAAGGCAGGTTTGTTATTCCACAAATGCAGCTCTATTTGAATGTCATTTTTAAGGAGGTTTCTCCTAATATTTATGCTAAATATTTCTGCTGTGGAGTGTAATATTGAAAGAGTAAAATTTCCAATGTAGTATATTTAGTATATTTGAATCCAGATATTATTACTTCAGGTATGTATTATTTTTAATCCAAAATAATTAGGCCAGTGTGAAGGGAGATGAATCTTACCAATACCAGTTGATATCAGTGCTGGAAGAAGAGCACAGGCCTGGCTCTTGAAAAGCACAATATTACGGATAATTCCCTGGAGACAATAAAACAACATCAGGATAATTTCCAGGAAGGGCTGCGTGGGGCTAGTTCAGGTTGACTAAAACAGCACATCTTGCCCTTTATTGAGATACAAAAATTTGATCTGGAAACTGTGCATCACAGTGATGTATCCAGGGCCAAGAAAGATGTCCTAAGAGAATCAATGGATAGAGATTTGAGTGTTGGAAGAGGGAGCACAAAAAGAAGGCTTTGACATTGCTTTGCTGATTCTGTTATTTAATAAATATAAAATCTGAGCATGTGTATTTTGAGTTCTCTGGGTGGATGATGTGGGCCTTTTCACAAGCTCAGAAGCAACTCAATGCAAATGACTTATTGGCAAAACATTCATATTGCTTTGTCTCCTCTCTTAGCTGATATCAGTGCCTATCTTTTGTGGAGGAAAGGCAGCTTTCACTTCCTTAACAGGATTTACAAGTTCAATTGATGATTGTGACAGCTTAGATCCACACCTGACTCACTTACTCTATCCTTTATAGAAAGAGGACCAGTACATTCGTAATGGGGTAAATAGAGGAGTTGTTTAAAGTTCAAGTTGCTTCCCACTACATTAAAGAGTTCTATATTATACATAATCCAATATGCTACCTTAAAGGTGGTAACCATAAGACCTTACCTTATACCTGAATGACATTCACAATAATACCCAGTGACTATCTAATTTTGGCATAAATAATTGTGGTATCTGAATTCATTGCCTCTGAAGCAGGGTTACCATACTTAAAGGGCTGAATATTTAAAAATTCTTCTGTATTAGTGCAAAGTTTAACAATATTTCCCTGTAGTGTTAAACTTGATCCTAATTTTAGTTACCGAGTCCAAATAGAAAAATTCCAAGTTTGCTGAAGGAAACTATCCCATCACCCAGAATTTATTAATATGAGTATTCAAGCAAGTGTTCCTTCTATGATTGTGCTTCTATCAAGGATTATATCAATATCCTTCTTGCTAACTTCTAGCAGTTATTGTTTAATTAACATAGGATATTTTGGAAACCTAGCATCTCTCTATATATTTATATTTACATGCACACATGTGTATGCATATTCATGTATATACACATAATATGCAATGTCTAAATATATTAAATATTAAGTCATATATTAAATGCATACATTTTTATATAAATATTTACCATATGATAGGTATTATATATAATATTTCCACAATGTTTGCTATTGATTTGTTTGGTGGTTTATTTATTTAACAAAATAACTTTTCAGTAGCCACATTCTATTTATATCTATATTAACTATATGAATAAACTCATTTTTCTTTCTTATATTATCTGTCTCTCATTGACTCAAAAAGGTGCCAGTGTTTCTTCTTAGTAATCACACAAATATAATTTTGTCACTTGAACTAGATCAACCATTTTAGATAATGAACATATTAAACTCCTTTATTTCTTTATCAGTATTGTTTGAATCTCAAAAATTCACTCCAACCCTAGATTTTTCTCAGCCTGAAAATATATAGTACTTCTATGCTCTACAGCATTCAGGAAAAATAGTAAATTAACAGGCCTTTACTGCTTCATTGAAATTATTGTGTTAATATGACCAATGATTAGGTATCAAGGGAATTAGGAACACTTTATACCTTCTGAGATGGAAGCCTTTTTATCCAATCACCTTTTGTGATCTAAGCTCATTTGATCTAAACTCTTTTCAACTAATTGTATGTTTAATGGTCAAGTGAGAACATAAGAAAGAAAATATAGTCTTGGTGGCACTAGGTTTATATCACAGTTTGAATGCATATCCCCCTGTCCAATTCATATATTGAAATTCCAACATCAACGTGATGGTATTGGGATGGTCCTTTGGAGGTAATTATGTTATGAGGGTGGGGCCCTTATGAATGGGCTTAGTACCTTCACAAGGGACCCAGAGAGATGATTTTTCTTTCTACTACATAGAGACACAAAAGAAGAGAGTCAACTGTAGAGCAAGAACTGGACCTTCACCAAGAATGCAGCCAGGATGTCTGTTGAGAACATGAAATGGAAAGAGGCTTATATTGCCTATGTGAGAGGCTCTCAGGGCTCAGCACATTGAGCCAAGATACTGTGGTTGGCACACTAACCACACTCAGCCCCATCACTTTGGTAACCTAGCTCCCCTTTCAGCCTCAGCATGTTCGTTTTCTCTTGTTTTTCTGCCAGTGAACCTTTTAGCCCCCTGGTTATGATCCCTGTGCATGTTGTGAGCCCATTGGGTCATACAGCTCTCAGACATACTCTGCCCAGCGACTGCTTGACAATATAAGCCTGCCTATGTAACAATAAAGATGATCGAGTTCTCAGAAACTGGTCTCCGGAGGTCTTTCTTGGACTCCGTCGCCACACCCTCCTCAGGTGTTCGATGGGTCCCAGCTGGACCAAGAGACCCACAGATGTCAATCCCTATTCTCTGACTTGAAGCCTCAAGAACTATGAGAAATAAATTTTTGTTGTTTAAGCCACTCAGGCCATGGCATTTTGTTTTATCCATCCAAACAGACAAAGGTGGTATGCTAATTTTAAAATTAGTTCTTATTTTTTCTCTACAGTCTTCCATATTTAGACTTAAACTTACACGAAGAACAATATTAAGCACTTTAATTCACATTGGAAAGTTATGAGTATTATATACATTATTACTCCAAATAACCGACATAATGTGAATAATTACAGAAAACAGTATTGTCTGCTTTATGTTTCCCTTAGTATCTTTTAAGGTTACTATACTAACGTGCCTTTATTAAATATGACAGAAAACATCTATTATCAGTAAGAAAAATTAAACATCATGTTTTTGAAGAAAAGTTAGTTGGTGTGTTGTGGAGGCTTAGTGATATGGATCAGTTCTCTACTGCAATTAATAGCTTGGATGAGTAGGAAATTTTCATTCCTCAAAAGTAAGTAGGTAGCCAGAATTCTAACTAAAACTTATGTTGGCTTTCAAAATTGAGGGCATTAGAAAAATGAACTTAAATTTCCCAAGTCCCAGGATCACAGGAATTGGGACCAGAAAGGAAAAGCCCAAAGCCCATAGAAAGAATTGAAGTCTATTGGGAGCATCTCTCCTAAAAAACATATAGAAAAAGCAAAGAAGCCTGTACCTTCAGCTAAAGAGTAATAAGAATAAACCTACACCACACCAGCTTTTCCCAGAACTCAGAAGATTGTAGTTTAATTCAGAACTGTGGCAAATAATACTGACTAGCTTCATTTATGTGTACAAGGATTTTTTTTTTTAACTCCACCAGAGTGTAGTTTCACTTATGGTTAATAACTTACCTGGGACTTTCTACTCATCTTGCTTGTTTGGATCTGGATTCTATTTTCTTTCTACCTATGTGACTTAGGCTACATTATTTAATCTCTCTATGGCTCACTTATTTGTAAAACAAGGATTAAGTAGTTTATTGATTTGCTTGACCTATTCTAAATACAATTTCAGTGCTATTTTTAGGTAGGTGAACTATGTATTTAAAATTGAGTTTGCAAATTCATAGGACTAATATACAATTTTTTGTCAAATCAAGCATTAAAAGATTTATTCCATAATACAACAAGGTATTAAGCTTTATTTTTGTGTAAGGTACTTACAGTCTTTGAATTAAAGGTATAGAACTTAGATCATATTTAGAGTATCTACCAATTATTTTTAGAAACAATTCATTTAAATAATTTTCTGAAAGGTAAAACTGTTTTAAAATTCAGAGAAAATATTTAAAGAGCAAAAAGAATGTTAGACCTATAGGGAAGGAGGTAAGTCTTGTAAAAGATGATTCCAGAAAAATGTTTATTGAATAAGAAAAACAAAAGTACATATCAACACAAATGGTAGTAGAATTAGCAATATAAATATTGAATTTTCTACTATCAGAAAGTAATTAATGAGCTAAGCCCAGAAGCAATGATAGAAGGCTTTTACAAAGTTGTAAAAATGGAAAACGCCAACCAATTTAGATTATTTTAGAAAATCACATATTTATATACTAATGCCCTTTAAAGATCACAATAAAATGACTGTTGCATCTACACACCAGAAACAAAGATATAGAGAACAATGTGAATTACGATCTACATTAATCATAATATAGTATATAAATTTAGTCTATTTCAAATTCAATTTTAAGAATAATCCCTTTTTCTACAGCTTTATTGAGGTATAACTGGCAAATAAAAGTGGTATATATTTAAGTTGTACAGCAAGGCATTTCTATACACAAAGGGAAATTATCGCAGCAGTCAACCTAATTAAAATCCATTGCAAGGTTTCTCAGCCGGTAGGGGATGAAAACAGAACCACTGCCACCACAGTCATCACCTCTACAATTTGCATTCTTAGGTCTAGTCTGGTGAGATAAAATAGTTGCACAAACCAGGCAAAGCACCTTTGTTACTCTTAGGCAGCAAGAATCAAAAGAAACCTAGGATCCACAGGAATCAGTTCTCCAAGACACAATGGTTAAATAAGTACGGGCATACCCTATTTGTCCACACTTCACACCACAGACCAAAGCACTGTGCTCTGTTTGGTTCCTTAAGCCAAAGGTTGCAGGACATCCAGTTCTAAGAGGGTGAGGACAGACTGTTGCAAACAGTTTCTATTTTAGAATAGACTATCAAAAAATGCATAAACAGACCTACCTTGAACAGAGACTTGCTCAGGATCCCAATGACCCAGGAAAGTTGCTAAAGAGGTCCTTCCGATGAATCTGGAGAGTATTATGATAAGCAATATAAGCCAATTCCAAAGAACCAAAGGCCGAATGTTTTCTCTGATACACAGATGCTGATTCACAATAAGAGGGGGAAGAATAGAGGTATTTTGTACTAGACAGAGGGGAGTGAAGGGAGGGGAAGGGGTATGGGGGTGGGATTGATAGTAGAATGAATCAGACATTATTACCCTATACACATATACGGTTACATGACCTGTGTATCTCTACATGATGTACAAGCAGACAAATGAGAAGTTACACTCCGTTTATGTATGATGTGTCAAAATGCATTCTACTGTCATGTATAACTATTTAGAACAAATGAGAAATATTAAAATAAAAAAGAGGAATACAAGATGTTTCCACTATCTGCAGACAGAGGGACTGCTTCCAGGTCTCCTCTACTTGGGTTTATAGAATACTTGAAATATTTATCCAGCTAGCACAGCCAGAGGTATTGACAGTAACACACACTTCTCTTAGTTGAGCTAAAATATCTAGGGCAATTCTGTTGTTTAAAGTAATTTTCCTGAGGGAGTTGAGGAATATCTGAGTGACCAAGAGCAGTGGAAATGGAGATGTTGATGTTTGTCATGGTCAGATAGGTATCTTGTTTTTCATAAGAACTCAATATTATGTTTAGTACCAAAAATCTTATAAGGAATTTAAACCCAAAGTCAGTTACACTACCTGACTGTTTGCTAGCAAGCCTGAGGTACAGTGTTAGGCTATTGGCCCAATGGCATATTTCATTCCCAGAGGTGATGTGATAATCGGGGGGCATCCTAAGTACACCTGATGGTTCATCCCATATTTGAGTGAAGCCTGGATTGCCCTCTTGCGTGCACGTTTTTCCTCATTTGGTTGTTAATGACTCATATAAGGGTAGGGAGGCACTGATGTGCATCAGCTAAGACTCATGCATCATTGCATGAACTGTTTCCACTATCAGATATTGTTCATAAAACCTCTGCACAGAGGACTGACAACAGTGTGTGCCTTATTTTCATGGTCACTTCTGGGATGCTTCTTGTTAAAAGCACTACCTCAACAAAGTTTCATTAGTTATGGTTGTGGGTGCAGGCTAATTAGGTTAAATCAGGGTACTTCTGGCTCCCTCAAATGCAGTAGATGCCAGATCTCCCTCATTAAGTTCTGATTAGTGTTTTCGTAGTGTTTGGTTGTGGCCTTCGGAACACTGGTGTAGGTCCACTGGGTGAAAAAGAGGGTCCCAGTGGTATGTGATAAAATGAGGTCTGGGAATGCAGATTTCAAGACTTTGTCAGGTTTCCCATGATGCTCAAGGCTTTTCAGAACCTAAGGAAGGCATTATGCATCCAGGTTCTTCTGTAGTTGGTGAAAGGGTCAGCTAACAATTTTTTTTATGGAGTCTCCTGGTTTCTTAGAGTTCTATCTGCGCCCAATCTTGAATTTACCATTTACGTTTGATACTTCAACTCTGTTGAACCTGACCAATTTATTGAGAGTTTTCTTTTTAGGTCATTGAGTTACTTTAAAGTGAATATTTTTAAATGTTTCTCAGGCAGTTTGATGATATCCACATCTTTAGGGTTGATTACTGATACTATATTGTGTTCTTTTCATGTTGCCATATTTCCTTAACTATTTGTGATTTGTAGCCTTGAATTGGTGCTTGCATTTTGAGGAGGAAGGATATTTTTTCATTCTTTCAGTCTTTACAGACTGACTTCAGCAGGTCAATCCCATGAACACTCATCCCAGTCAGGATTTCTGGGTAGACCAGTCGTGGTGGCCAAGCACAGTCCTGCTGCTGGAATTTTTGGGCAGATTGTTCTGGTGCATAGGCCTGCGGGGGAAGGCCTGGAGGTAAGGGCATGGGAAAGGAGTTTTGTGGATAACATGAAACTGTTTTTCCTGCCTTCTTCAGTGTATCTTTTCTTGTTTCTGTGTTGTAAACACCTGTCTGGAATTTTTACTACAAGGAAAGTTATTCAAGTTGATTTTTCTGTGAGGAAACTATTATCTACCACCCTGCTGATGTCACTCCCTTCCAAATAATATCTTTAAGATATTTAATTGTATTACATTACAAATACATTGCATAATAATGGTTAGTTCTTAACAGTAGTCAATAGACAATAATTCATGGGCTAGTCTATACATTTACACACAGAAACTCTTAAGAGAGTTGTCTTTTAAAATACTACAATTCATCAGGTATCTACAAATAAGGTAGATTTGTGGCAATATGTAAGAAGCTAGTGCTAATTATATCATACTGATTAAATATACAAGACTCTCAGTTCTAATGAACATTAATTTTGTTCTAAAATAGAAGATGATGGAAACAGGAACAATTTTTATGTGTTTGTAACAGTAGCAAAATGCTTCAGCATTTCTCATTAAATACTTGAGCCTACTTAATGCTCTTCTTTCAATTGCAGTTTACAACATTAAAATGAAAATTATTTTAGAAAATATAAATCACATGTAGATTTACATTCCTGATTCTAAATTAATGAACTTTAGAAAATATTAAAATATCCTCATGTCATTGAAAAGAAGTCTGACTATTTTCTACTTTAACAACAAAATAAGTATAAACTACTTATTGGAAAACACAAAATGTCACTTGCAATTAAATTAAATTTTGAGAAGAATTGATTTATACTATAACAGGTAACTCAGGGGAAATTTAATATTGTCATAAATAACAACATGAGACATATCCTTGTTTGCTGACAGTTAAGCAGAAAGCTCAGCTTCATCTAGGAAAAAGAAATTTATTTTCTCCAAAGAAGTCAGGAAAATTTCATCCTGACCTTAAACATCATTTTTTTCTTTATCTAATAATAGTTTCAATACAATTGAAGGGCATAAAGTGTATACACACACCATTATGCCCATCAGTCAGAACAACTGCTCTTTTCCTAACTTGAACTCTCAGGATGTCCAGGTTTCATCGTATTCAATTGTAATAGTTTAAAGTTACTGACTATAGCCATGTTTGCTTTTACAAAACATTTTTGAGTGAAGGGTGACAGTAGTATTTGATACAATGACATTAAATACAACTTGGCTAATAAAAATCTAAATTGACCCATCCAGATGTGGTGACAAATTCTTCTAATTCCTGTAATTTGGGAAATCGAGGTAGGATAATTCCAAGTTTGAAGCCAGTTTTGAAAACGTAGTGAGACTTTGTTCTAAAAAACAAGAATAAAAAGGGCTGAGAATGTAGCTTGGGGATAGAGCACCCCTGGGTTTAATCCCCAATATCGCAAGAAAGAAAAATCTAAATTAAACAAAAATAATAAATATGAATATTTCTTTTATCTAGACCTTTCCTTCCTTCCCTCATGAAATTCTACTTATTCTTATATTAAAGCAGACCTAGAGGTATACATATACCTCCATATATTTCATAAGTTAAGTAAATGAAAATGTTACCGGTACAGGAAAATTTTGGTCTCTTAAAATACTGAATGCTGATAATATTAGAACATGGTAAGAACAACAAAACAGGAAGGTTTTCAAATTTTTACACTAAAAATCTGATGCTTCCAAAGCAAAAGAAATGTGAAGGAACAAAGATAATGGTAGAAAATGAGAACAATATTTCTGATGAATAACTTGGCCAGCAAGGAATTGATTACAATTCATTGTAAGGTGAAATCTGATCTTTGGGACAATTCTAATCTAATAAGTGGAAGGAAAAAAAGATAACTAATTCTTATACTCTTTTCTTTTCAGGTTTCATATTTAAAAGTCTAATTAAAGAGAGTATCATAAAATAATAATTTGCAGATGCAAAGAAAGGAGTAATGGAACCAACAAAGAATGATAATGTTCTCAGGGACTAGCAATGTTTTGAACTTTATAAAACTAGGGTTAATGGACAAGAGGAAGAGTGATTTGGAGTGTGATGAGAGGAGAAACATTTTCAAAGACCTAGTCATAGAAGTACAGCACCACTAACAGAACTGTGGCCATAGCTCAGTGGTAGAGCACTTGCTACAATGCACTTTGAGTAATCCTAAGGTTTTATCGAAGAGTAAAGTTAACATTAGAAATTCATATACACACGTGAACACAGGCACATGCACATACATGAACATGCACACACAAAACATCTAGTAATGTATTTAAGTAGGGAATATGGGAAAAGTAGTTTTAATTATTTTTGATATTAGAAAAAATTAAGTCTTAAATATCCTCTATTCTATAATTTTGATGGGAAACCAGTGTTACAGTGATGGAAGTGGCAGACTCCATGTAAGGCGTGCTCAGGTTGAAATGACCAATGTCTAGGACGATACTTACAACCTCATTCACTTTCATTAATAATAAATTAAGAATAAAAATAATGAATTAAAAATAATAAATTAAGAATAAAAATTTCCTCTGTTCTCTGAAAAGTAAATTGAAAATTAATATGATTATTTTAGTCAGCCTCTTTGTTCCTGTGACCAAAAGACCCGATAGGAACAATTAGAGGAGAAAACATTTTATTAGGGGGCTCATGGTTTCAGAAGTTTATAGATAACCAGCTCCATTCCTCAGGGCTCAAGGTGAGGAAGAATATTATGGTGGAAGAGTATGGCAGAGGGAAGCAAATCACATGATGATCATGAAGCAGAGAGAGACTACCCTCACCAGACAGAAAATACATACCCAAAAGGCATACTCCCAACCACCCACCTTCTCTAGCCACACCCTACCCACCTTCACTCACCACTCAGTTAATCCATCAGGAAGTTAATTCACTGATTGGGTTAAGGCTTTCATAACCCAATCATTTCACCTCTGAATGTTCTTGCATTGTATCACACATGAGATTTTGGGAGACACTTCACATTAAAACCATAACAATTATTTTACAAGTAACTCAAATTTAAACAGTTTCTTTTCTTTTAAATATTCAGGTCTATATACAGTAGTGTAGTTAAGATTTTTTTTTTACATTCTCCTCTTACGTCTGTTGCCTGTAGTCCTGCAAGTTAGGTTGTCAAAATGTAGAATAACAGAAGAGAAACATGCAATTTTTTAATCCTAAGTTTTACACTACACTACTGCTTTTTTATTTTTAAAAACACAGATATTCTTAGGAAAGGTTTTAAGATTGAAGGAAGTAGGTAGGACTAAGGCCTTACATTTTATTTTTTAAAAAGTATCATACATTGTGGAGATATGAAAATACAAAGGAAACACTTTGGGGACTTTTAAGGGAAACTATGGGAAGAATACAAATTTGCCTTAACAAGGTTTGCTTGTGCAGTTCTGTCTCTGTGTGAACTTTCTACTTAGTTTATAATCATAATCTTTTACTAGGGGATTGAAGTATAGAAGACCTTAGTTATAAGAAATCTCTTCTTTAAGTCAGATAAGTAAAGTTCTGGCAAGGCATCTTTCTGCATCTGTTGCAAATGTCTTCAGATCAAAATAATCCTCATGCCAAAATGGTATATTTGGGGTAGGATAGTAAACATATAGACATTTTACCATTGTGATAACTTATAAGTCTATAATTCAAGAATGTTACATATAGTGAAATTAACATTTTAGAAGCATTTTCATTTTTCAAATCCAAAGCCGTGTATCTATTAAACAATAACTGTGGAGTCATATATCTCCATTGGTGCAAAATACAAAACCCTCAAATGATTGGTGGTTCTAGGAGACTAAATGATTGGTGGTTTCGAGTGGTGTGATGCGCTGATTGACACGCTGATTGAATAGGTACTCAATAAAAGAAGAAGAAGCTTCCACAATAAATGAGTCAGCAGCTACAAGCTTGCCTGCTCTTACCTGGCTCCCCATATCTGTGTGGTTATTGATACTGAACCCTTCACCCCCCATTAACGAGCCCGTGTGGTAAACAATAAATAACTACCTTTACTCCTCCTACATGACCTTGGTAACCAACATTCTACTTTTTGAGTCTGTAAATCTGTTTTGCATAATTCATATAAATGGAATCATACAGTATTCACCTTTTTGGGACAAGCTTAGTTCATTAAACACAAGGTCCTTAAAATTAATTCTTATTTTACTATGTGACATGATTTTCTTACTTTTTAAGACTCAAAAACATTATTTTGTTTGCATATTTTGCATTTTTATTTACTTATCCATTGTAGGATGGTTAGATTACTTCCACTTCTTGATGATGTGTATAGGGCTATTATGGACACAGGTGTGCATTTATCTTTTATTGATCATGCTTTCAATTATGTTGGCTATGAATCCAGAAATGGAATTGTTGAAGCATATGGTAGCTCCATTTTTAATTTTTAAAGAAAAATGTTTACTGTTTTCCACAGAAATTGTACCCTACTAGTAGAGCAAAATGATACCAATTTATATGCATCATCAGCAACACTTGTTATTTTCTGCTTTTTGGACAATAGCCATTCCAGTGGGTGAGATAGCATCTCACTGAGGTTTATATTTGCATTTTTTTTGATGATTAGGGATGTTTCCATGTATTTATTGACAATTTGTATGTCATATTTGGAGAAATTCATATTCCAATCATCTAATGTTCATACTAATAGATCAGATCTGATGTCCCCCAAAGGCCCATGTATGATAATCTTTTGTTTTTTATTTATTTTTATTGTAAACAAATGGGATACATGTTGTTTCTGTTTGTACAGAGTAACAGCATACCATTTGCGTAATCATACATTTGAATAGGGTAATGATGTTTGATTCATTCTGTTATTTTTTTCCTTCCCCCCACCCCTCCCACCCCTCCTTTCCCTCTATACAGTCCCTCCTTCCTCCATTCTTGCCCCTCCCATCCCCCATTATGTGTCATCATCTGCTTATCAGCAAGATCGTTCGTCCTTTGGTTTTCTGAAGATTGGCTTATCTCACTTAGCATGATATCCTCCAATTTCATCCATTTGCCTGCAAATGCCATAATTTTATCATTCTTTATAGCTGAGTAATATTCCATTATATACCACAGTTTCTTTATCCATTCATCAATTGAAGGACATCTAGGTTGGTTCCACAGTCTGGCTATTGTGAATTGAGCAGCTATGAACATTGATTTGGCTGTATCTCTGTAGTATGCTGATTTTAAGTCCTTTGGTATAGACTGAGGAGTGGGATAGCTGGGTCAAATGGTGGGTCCATTCCAAGTTTTCTAAGGAATCTCCACACTGCTTTCCAGAGTGGCTGCACTAATTTGAAGCCCCACCAGCAACGTATGAGTGTTCCTTTTTCCCCACATCCTCGCCAACACCTATTGTTGCTTGTATTCTTGATAATCGCCATTCTAATTGGGGTGAGATGGAATCTTAGTGTAGTTTTGATTTGCATTTTTCTTATTACTAGAGATGTTGAACATTTTTCCATATGTTTGTTGATTGCTTGTCGATCTTCTGTGAAGTGTCTGCTCATATCCTTAGCTCATTTGTTGATTGGGTTACTTGTATTCTTGGTGTAGAGTTTTTTGAGTTCTTTATGGATTCTGGAAATTAGTGCTCTATCTGAAGTATGAGTGGCAAAGATATTCTCCCACTCTGTAGGCTCTCTCTTCACATTGCTGATAGTTTCCTTTGCTGAGAGAAAGCTTTTTAGTTTGAATCTATCCCAGTTATTGATTCTTGCTTTTATTTCTTGTGCTATGGGAGTCCTGTTAAGGAAGTCTGATCCTAAGCCAACAAGTTGAAGATTTGGACCTACTTTTTCTTCTGTAATCTGCAGGGTCTCTGGCCTGATTTCAAGGTCCTTAATCCATTGTGACTTGATTTTTCTGCAGGGTGAGAGATATGGGTTTAGTTTCATTCTGTTGCATATGGATTTCCAATTCTCCCAGCACCATTTGTTGAAGAAGCTATCTTTTCTCCATTGCATATTTTTGGCTCCTTTGTCTAGTATGAGAAAATTGTATTTATTTGGGTTTGTGACCATGTCCTCTATTCTGTACCATTGATCTTCCTATTTTGGTGCCAATACCATGCCATTTTTGTTACTATTGCTTCGTAGTATAGTTGAAGTTCTGGTATTGAGATACCCTCTGTTTCATTCCTCCTGTGAAGGATTGCTTTAGCTATTCTGAGTTTCTTATTCTTCCAGATGAATTTCATGATTGCTTGCTCTATTTCTGTAAGGTACATCTTTGAGATTTTAATAGGAATTGCATTGAATCTGTATAGCACTTTTGGTAATATGGCCATTTTGACAATATTAATTCTGCCTATCCAAGAACATGGGAAATCTTTCCATCATCTAAGGTTTCCCTCAATTTCTTTCTTCAATGTTTTGAAGTTTTCATTGTAGAGATCTTTTACCTCTTTGGTTAGATTGATTCCCAAGTATTTTATTTATTTATTTATTTTTTGAGGCTATTGCAAATGGAGTTGTTTTCCTCATTTCCCTTTCACCTGTTTCGTTGCTTGCATATAAAAATGTTTTAGATTTATGCATGTTGATTTTATAGCCTGCTATTTTGCTGAATTCATTGATGAGGTCTAGAAGTTTTCTGGAGGAGTTTTTTGGATCCTCTAAATATAGAATCATGTCATCAGGAAATAGTGACAGCTTAAGTTCCTCTTTTCCTATTTGTATCCCTTTAATTTCTTTGGTCTGCCTAATTGCTCTGGCTAGAGTTTTGAGGAAAATGTTGAATAGAAGTGGTGAAAGAGGACATCCCTGTCTTGTTCCCATTTTTAAAGGGAGTGGTTTCAGTTTTTCTCCATTAAGAATGATGTTGGCCATGGGCTTAGCACAAATAGCATTTACAATGTTCAGGTATGTTCCTACTATCCCTATTTTTTCTAATGTTTTGAGCATGAAGGGGTGTTGTATTTTGTCGAACGCTTTTTCCGCATCAATTGAAATAACCATATGATTCTTATCCTTAAGTCTATTGACATGATGGATTACGTTTATTGATTTATGAATGTTGAACCATCCTTGCATTCCAGGGATGAACCCCACTTGATCGTGGTGCACAATTTTCTTAATATGTTTTTGGATACAGTTTGCCAATATTTTGTTAAGGATATTTGCATCTATATTCAACAAGGATATAGTTCTAAAATTTTCTTTCCTTGATGTGTCTTTTCCTGGTTTGGGTATGAGGGTGATATTAGCTTCATAGAATGAGTTTGGTAGGGTATCCTCCTTTTCTATTTCCTGGAGTACTTTGAGAAGTATTGGAATGAGTTCTTCTTTGAAGGTCTTGTAGAAATCGGCTGAGAATCCGTCTGGTCCTGGGCTTTTCTTGCATGGTAGATTTTTAATGGCTTCTTCCATTTCATTGCTTGATATTGATCTGTTTAAATTGTGTATGTCCTCCTGGTTCAGTTTGGGAGGAGCATATGTCTCTAGAAATTTGTCAATGTCTTTGGTAGTTTCTATTTTGTTGGAATACAGATTTTCAAAGTAGCTTCTCATTATGTTCTGTATCTCAGTGGTGTCTGTCGTGATATTTCCTTTTTCATCACGAATTTTAGTAATTTGAGTCTTCTCTCTCCTTCTCTTTGTTAGTGTGGTTAAAGGTTTGTCTATTTTGTTTACTTTCTCAAAGAACCAACTTTTTGTTTTGTCAATTTTTTGAATTGTTTCTTTTGTTTCAATTTCATTGATTTCAGCTCTGATTTTAGTTATTTCATCTCTTCTACTACTTTTGCTTTTATTCTGTTCTTCTTTTTCTAGGGCTTTGAGCTGTAATGTTAGGTCATTTAGTTGTTGACTTTTCATTCTTTTCTGGAATGCGCTCTATGCAGTGAATTTTCCTCTTAGTACTGCTTTCATAGTGTCCCAGAGATTTTGATATGTTGTATTGTTGTTCTCATTGACCTCTAAGAATTTTTTTATCTCCTCCCTGATGTTTTCTATTATCCATTGTAGAGACATGCTTACAGCTGTTTGAGGAAGAGACTGCAAGCACTCACGGGAGGACACGCTATGCCTCCTCCCCCACCCTTATGCGTGTAAGGTCCCCTGGCTGTGCTTGTGCTGGGGCCCCAGCAACCTCCCGCTGAAGGCGTTGGTTGCCAGAGCACGCGGGATCCACGGGCACCTGGGGGCGCCACTCTCTGCATGCCGCTCTAACCTCGCTTCCACTCCTAGCAGTGGTGGTTTGCTATTTTCTCCCTTCTCACGGTGTCAGGCAGAACTGGTGTGGCACCAAGGCGTCTATTGGAGAGAGAGGCAAGCCAGGAAGCAAGCAAGTAAGCAAGCAAGGAAACACCTCTGAGAAAAATAAAGAAATTGTTCATTTCCAGTCCGCCTCCGATTCTTTCCCGCGGTCTCCTTGCTGCAGGAGGCAACAAGTGGTGGCCTGTATGGGGAATTCGGCATGGTGGGTAAGTACTGAGGAACCTCGAGGGAGTCTTTGGCCAGAGGGGTTTAGGGCGAGGGAAAGTAAGAAGAAATGGGGTCAGAAATTTTAAAGACCCAAATGACTAAGGTCATAAAAAGATGCATTAAAAAGTAATGGCATGGCAGTGAAGGAAACAGGATCTAATAGCGACAGAAAAACAGGGGGTTCCTCTGAACCTTTCCTGTGAAGCCTTAGGAGAAGTACAAGAGCGAGAATCTGCTAAATAAGGAGAAAAGGGTGAGGAAGAATTGAGTGGTAGTGACTTAGAAAGTAATTACTCAGATAATTTAAGTAAAACAAGGGAAAAAGGTAGGGGAAAGCTAAATCCTATTTAGCCTTCTTCATGGGAAGGTCCCCTGACCAAGGCCATTCAGGACCTTTCTAAGCGCTTAGACACCCTTGAATACAAAGAACCCCAAAATTCATGGGACCTGCCCATATTTGAGGACCAAAATAGACAGAGATACCATCAACCATTAGACTTTAAAACCATTAAAAACTTTAAAGAGGCAGTTATGACATATGGACCTCAGGCACCATTTACCATAAGTATGCTTGAGTCTTTGAGTAATTTAAATTTGACCCCTACTGATTGAAAACAGTGAATACGAACATGATAATTCTCCTCCTGATGATTCCACTGATTGATGGAACCACTTTACAACTCTGATCTGTAGTTACAGGATGGCCTTGGCCTCTCCCTTTACCTAACACCTCCTCTGTTTATCCCACATTTTTTACTACTAATAGTACCCTGGGTTTATTCAGGTATTACGCCTTTTCTTAATTGCTTTTTTCAACTCTCTGGTAGTTTATGTTTCTCCATTTCTTATAATAATGATTCTACCCATCCCTGTGTCATACTTGGCAACCAAACTCTTGGTACATAGATGGGGCCCGCATTGCTGGGAGTCTTCCCTACATGGCCTTCTTTGTGGTCTGGATGTCAAGCTTCCTCTAGAGCTGTCTTTGTAGGTGGATCTTTTACCTTTGCTCCTAGACTTAGTACCTACTCTAATAGTTCCTTTCCTGGATATAATTTTTCTTTTCAAAATCCTTTAATGGTAGATACAGCCAATTCTTTTGATGCCTGGTCATTGTGCAGAGAAAGAGCTTGCCCAGACATTAGTGCTCTGTGTATGCTTCAAGGAAGTCAATTTTTTAATGGGTTATATGATTATACACCTCTACAGTGTTTGAAACAGGTGTTAATATTTCTAGATCCTCCTCCCTGATTACATTTAAGCCTACCCCTATATGTGTCATGTCACCATTCATCCTTATAATCTCTAATGCCTCCTCCATTGATCATACTTTAGAGTGCACTCCCTCCTCATGTTTTCTAACTCAATGTTGGAATAGTACTAGTTTTCCTTTAATGATTGTTGCTCGAGTTCCTAGGTACCTCCCAATGCCAGTTTTAGCCAATGTGGAAGACCTGCCTGTGGTGTCGTCTCGACATAAGAGGGATTTTGGAATATCTCTAGCCCTGGCTGTGGCTGTCACTGCGTTGGCAGCTGCAGTTACTGCTGCTGGAGTTGCCCTAGCTACAAGTATTCCCACTGAACAGGCATTGAACAACCTCACCGTAGTGTGGCTACGGCTCTTCAAACACAGGAAACCATAAATCAACATCTTCATTCTGGTATAGTCATACTCAACCAATGTGTTGATCCTCTCCAAGAACAAGTGGATATTTTGATGGACCTTGCTGCATCAGGATGTCTTGGACATTATTCAGGACTATGTCTTACAGGGGTTCAATACCATAATTATAGCAGGGCTGCCAATTTATCAAGACAACTTAGTGCTATGCTTAATGGATCTTGAAACTATCAGTTTGATAATCTCACCAGATCACTATGAGCCCAAAAAATTTTAGTAAAGTCTACTAAAGTCAAGGTGCCCTCTGTTGCTGATATAATTAAGTTTTTTAAAGATATTGTACAATGTGGTCAAAAATGGGCAAGCATTATGGGGTTCTGTTGTTCATTGTGTTAGCATTTTATTGCATGTGTAAGATGCGCCTATGGCAACAAAGGGATAAGATCATTGTAAAAAATGCACTTGCCGCCTTAGAATCCAGTACTTCTTCTCAGGCTTGGCTGTCTCAAATGGACAGCTGGTAGTCAAAGATGGGAAAGTCTCATGTGACTGACATATCAACCTAAGACAGGAGCCAAGATGATAATATCAAGCTTCTTGGTTATCCGATGACAGGTAAGAATGTCAGTAAGACTTGTGGACGCCTAAGTCAGGCACAGTTGATCCAGATATAGTGATAGCTATCACACATCCTTTAAAGTTTTCTTCACTTTTTAAAACAAAAAGGGGGAGATGTAGAGACATGCTTACAGCTGTTTGAGGAAGAGACCATGCGTGCGCATGCGGAGGACACGCCCACTTGCTGGTCCGCCATGCCTCCTCCACCGGCCTTATGCACCTACGGTCCCCTGGTTGCGCTTGCGCCGTGGCCCCAGCAACCTCGCGCAGGAGGTGTTGGACAATGGAGCACGCGGGAATGACGGGCACCTGGGGGCAGCACTCTACACATGCTGCTCTTGCCTTGCATCCACTCCTAGCGGTGGTGGCTTGCCGTTTTCTCCCTTCTCAAGGTGTCAGACAGAGCTGGTGTTGGCACCAAGGTGTCTACTTGGGGAGAGAGGCAATCAAGGAAGCAAGCAGGGAAGCACCTCTGAGAAAAATAAAGAAGTTGTTCATTCCCAGTCCGCCTCCAATTCTTTCCTGCGGTCTCTGCTGCAGGCGGCAACAATTCATGTTTCATTCAATAGCATATTATTTAGTCTCCAGGTGTTGGAGTAATTTCTGTTTTTTATTTTGTCATTGATTTCTATTCTCGGTCCATTATGATCTGATAGAACACAAGGCAGTATCTCTATTTTTTTGCATTTCCTAAGGGCTGCTTTGTGGCATAACATATGGTCTATTTTTGAGAAGGTTCCATGTGCTGCTGAGGAGAAAGTGAATCTGCTCGTTGATGGATGGAATATTCTATATATGTCTATTAAGTCTAGGTTATTGATTGTGTTATTGAGTTCTATGGTTTCTTTGTTTGGGTTTTGTTTGGAAGATCTATCTAGTGGTGACAGTGGTGCATTAAAGTCACCCAGAATTATTGTGTTGCAGTCTATGAGATTCCTGAAATTGAAAAGGATTTATATGATTACAGGGATTCACCATTGTTTGGGGCATATATATTTACTATTGTTATGCCTTCCTGATTTATGGTTCCCTTAAGTAGTATGAAATGTCCTTCTTTATCTCTTCTGACTAACTTTGGCTTGAAATCCACTTTATCTGATATAAGGATGGAAACCCCTGCTTTTTTTACTGAGTCCATGTTCATGGTAGGTTTTTCCCCATCCTTTCACCTTTAGTCTGTGGATGTCTTTTTCTGAGACGAGTCTCTTGCAGGAAGCATATTGTTGGGTCATTCTTTTTAATCCATTCTGCCAGTCTGTGTCTTTTGATTGATGAGTTTAGGCCATTAATGTTCAGGGTTATTATTGAGAAATGATTTGTATTCCCAGTCATTAGGCTTATTTTTGGTTTTAAGTTGGCTTGGTTTCTCCTTTGAGTGGTTTTTATCTAAGTAGTTCCTCCCTTTGCTGATCTACATTGTTGTTTTTCATTTCCTCCTCATGGAATATTTTGTTGAGAACATTCTGTAGTGCAGGCTTTCTATTTGTAAATTCTTTTAACTTTTGTTTATCACGGATGGATTTTATTTCATCTTCAAATCTGAAGGTTAGTTTTGTTGGGTATAGGATTCTTGGTTGGCAACCATGTTCTTTCAGAGCTTGAAATGTGTTGTTCCAGGCCCTTCTAGCTTTTAGAGTCTGGGTTGAGAAGTCGGCTGGTATCTGTATTGCTCTCCCCCTATATGTAATCTGATGCTTTTCTCTCACAGCCTTCAAAATCCTATCTTTATTTAGGCATTTTCATTATAATGTGCCTTGGTGTGGATCTGTTGTGATTTTGTGCATTTGGTGTTCTGTAAGCCTCTTGTATTTGATTTTCCATTTCATTCAGGGTTTGGGAAATTTTCTGATATTATTTCATTGAATAGGTTGTTCATTCCTTTGGTTTGTAATTCTGTGCCTTCCTCAATCCTAATAATTCTTCAATTTGGTCTTTTCATGATGTCCCATAGTTCTTGGAGATTCTGTTCATGATTTCTCACCATCTTCTCTGTTTGGGCAACTTTATTTTCAAGATTAAATATTTTGTCTTCATTGTCTGAGGTTCTGTCTTCTAAGTGGTCTAGTCTTTTGGTGATGCTTTCTATTGAGTTTTTTATTTGGCTTATTGTTTCCTTCATTTCAAGGATTTCTGTTTTTTTTTTTTTTTTTTTTGAGAATCTCTATCTCTTTGTTGAAATGATCTTTTGCTTCCTGCATTTGCTCTTTCAGCTTATTGGTATTATCATCCATTGTCTGCATTTGCTCTCTTATCTCATCCTTTGCCTTGTGAATCATCTTAACCATGTATAATCTGAAGTCCTTTTCTGACATTTCTTCTAACATACTGTCATTGGATTCTATTACTATAGAATCTAGATTTGTTTGGATCATTTTCTTCCCTTGTTTTTTCATGTTGTTCATATATCTTCTCCTCTAGTAGTGCAGATCTGGGGTATTGTAGATTTCCCCCTATAGGCTTATAGTGGCCCTATAGGTTTCCAAAACCCTTTCTTTAAGTGGAGATCAATATTAGCAGTGCCCAGTTCAAATACTATGCAATCTTAGACCAAATTGCCCCATGAGGACAATAACAAAATTGTCATAATAAACAGAATGAGTTCAAATATTATTTTCAGATTTGCAATAAGGTCTGCAGTTTCAAATGGAGGACAAAGAGGATGCAGAGCGATGTAGAATGTGACTGTTAATGGGATAAGAAAAGAATATTCAGAAGTTCTAGATAATAGAAAGGGTGAGAGTGTAATCAAAAGAAATTGGATGTTATCATGCAAAAAAGGGAGAAAGAGACTCTGAGGGAACAGGTAAACAAAAGGAAAAGAGAGCAAGAAAAGTAAAGAAATAAAAACTTAAATTTTTTCAATAAGGAGAAAAAAAAATCTACAGTATAAGAGTCATATAGTAATGAAACCTCCTAGAGTTTAGTAGCCTGATGCATGAGACGTACCTGACAATGAGCTTTAAGCCTCCAGCAGGCATCTCAGGATGGGATTTGCCCCACCTAAAGATTGGAGCTATCGCTTCCAGGATTATCCAAGATGGTCGCTCTTGCTTCCAAATGTGTTGGCAAATGGGGAGCTACAACTCAGGGTGTGGCCCTGGTCAGCAGGAGGTCCTGGAGGTAGGATGCTGTTGGTCAGGCAGAGATCCTGGAGGTCAGGTGTGTTGTTGTGGTTGTGGGATCCTGGAGGCAAGGTGCAATCAGTCAGTCTGGGGTCCTGTTGATAGGGCGCTGTCGGTTGGTCTGGGGGTCCTGGCGGCAGGGAGCCGTCAGTCAATGTCCATGTATGATAATCTTGGTTTTCAACTTGGCGCTCTTAGAATGTTGTGGAATTTTTAAGAAGTTGGGATTTTTAGGTTTTAGGGATGTGCTTCTTGGCCATTGTGGGATGAGCAGCTTGCTCCATCCTGGATTCTTATTATTTTACATATCTCATATAATTGGAATCATACTGTATTGACCTTATTTATTACCTTGATACAGGTTCCAAAGCAAAGAACTAACTAACCATAGACGGAAATTTCCAAAACTGTGAGCAAAATAAACCTTTCCTGTTTTTAAGTTTATTATTTCGGGTCTTTTGTTAAATTAGCAGAAATCTCTCTCACACACACATATATACACATTCAATATTGGATTGTTCTTTACTCTTGAAATTAACTTTTTATCAAATACATGTTTTGCAATTATTTTCTTTCATTGTGTAGGTTGCTTTTACACTCTTGAATTTTTCCTTTAGTTCACAAAGTTTTTGAAATGTGAAATGATCTCATTTCTCTACTTTTGCTTATGTTGTCTGTATTTTTGGTGTCTTATTCAATAAATTATTTTATAATCTGACATTCTAAAAATTGTGCTCTATATTTCCTTGTAGGAGTTATGTGGTTTTGGGTCTTCCATTTAGGACTTTTTCATATTGTTTAATATTTGTATATGTTGTAAGATTAGGGCCGAACTTCATTCTTTTGCACGTGGACATCCAGTTTTCTCAACAAAATGCCAAAGAGAGAATTTTTTACTCATGGAGTCTTGGTCCCCTTGACAAATATCATATCACCATTTACTTGATACTTTGTTTCTAGTCTCTGTGTTCTATGACGTTGGTCTATTTCCTCTCATTATGCCTGTGACACACTATGTTTTTATGGTATGTTTTAAAATAAGAAAATGTGAATCATACAACTTAAGTCTTATTCTTCAAAATTTTGCTATTCAGAATGCTTTGAGATTTCGCATGGATTTTAGAATAATATTTTCTATTTCAGGGAAAAAATACCACTTTCATTTTGATAAACAATTACTTTGCCTCTGTATATTGCTTGGATAGTGTTTTATTCAGACTTTTCTAAACTGAGAAAACTGAGACCAAAATTCCCAACAAGAACAATGTAAAGGAGTAAAAGTTTATTTGGGGGTTTACAGTTTCAGAGGTCTCAATCCATTAATGTGGCTTTATTGCTCTGGACCCAAGGAGTAGCAGATCATCATCTTGGTGAAAGAATGTGATGGAGGAAAGTGACTCAGGAGGAAAGTGGCCACCAGGAAGGAGAAAGAGAGCTCCACTCACCAAGAACAAAATATCTATCCCAAGACACACCCTACCCTCAACCAGCTACAAACTACCTGCCTATAGTTACCACCCAGTTAATCCCTATTAGGGAATTAATGAACCGTTTAGGTTAAAACTCTCATAACTTACCTCTAAACTTTCTTGAATTGTCTCTCACATGAGCTTTTTGGGGACACATCATATCTAAACCACAACATGTAGTACAAACATATGAACAAATCTTCTAATCCATGAACATGTATGTCTTTTCATGTGTTTATCTCTCCTCTATAATACATTTCAGCAATGATTTGTAGTTATGTTTCATAAGTTTTCAGTGCCTTTTGCAAGATCTGTTTTGAAGTATTTGCCTTTTTTCTTAAGTAATTGTAGATGATGTTATCCCCTTAATAATTTTCTAATTTTTCATTATTGGTGTATATAAATGCAACTATTTTTTGTGTGTGATGTTTTATTCTGCTAATTTGCAGAACTTATTTATTACTTCTAGCAGTTTTTGCCAAATATTTAGGATTTTGTACATATGAGATCCATCTTCTGTGAACATAGATAATTTTATTTTTTTCATTCCAAACTGGATGACCTTTATTTCCTCTTGCCTAATTGCTATGAATAGGACTTCCTGTACTCTGTTGATTAGTAAGTGACAAGAATGGGTATCCTTTTCTTCTTCATGATTTTGCAAAAAAACTTTCCAGTCTTCTACCAGACAGTATAATATTTACTGCAGAATTTTATATGATTTTATTATGTTTAAATAGTTTCCTTCCATTTTTACCTTCTTGTGTGCTTATATCCTGAATGTATGTTAGATTTGGTCAAATGTTTTTTCCTGCACCAAAGGAGTTTACCATATGGTTTCAATTCTTTCCTGCATTCATGTAGTAAATTAAATTGATTGCACTATCAGTATCTTGAACAATCCTTGTATTCTAGTGATAAATCCCAATTGTCATAGTTTATATTATTTTTTATGTTGTTTGCTGGTATTTTATTAAATATTTTTGTGTTTATATCCATCCGGGATATTGATCTGTGGTTTTCTCTTCTGTCTTTATCTGGATTTGGTAATAGGCTAACATTGTCCTCATAGTATCAATTTGGAAGTACTCTTTCCTTTTCAATTGTTTTTATTTGGAAACTTTTAGGAGAATTGATTAATCCTTTCCTGATAAGTGTTTGATACTTTGTATCTACTTCGGTAGAATAAATATGTAGTAGTATTTTCCAGTGAAGCCATCAGATTCTTATATTTATTTATTGGAAGGTATTTTATTACTGAGTCAATCTTCTTACTAGTTATTGATCTGAACGAACAAAGTCTTAGTGGGTTGTATGTTTGTAGGAATTAATTTTTTCTAGGTTATAAAATTTATTGAAGTATATATGTTCACAATGTTCTCCTATTCTCATTGTTATTGGTGTAATGGTTGAAATATCTCCATTTCCATTTCTGATTTTAGCTGATTGAGTCTTCTTTCTGTATTTCTTTCTTTTAATCTAGCTGGGTTTGGTATGATTTATATATCATTTGATTGTTTTCCCTAAAGTTTCATATGTTGGGAGTTTGGACCTCAGTATGGCAATGTGAGAGGTAGTATGAAACTTTTAAGAGTAGGGTATAGGAGAAAGTTTTTATATCATTGAGAAGACTACCCTCAGAAGATATTGATGTAGCTCATATGGGATACTTATCAGTTCTCATGAGAGGGTTATTACAGAAAAGAAAGACTGGATTCTTACATGCTTCTCTCTGGCTTCCTGTCTTACCATGTATCACTTGTGCTCACATGTATCCCTGCTATTATTCCATTTCCCATGATGTGATGTAGCTAGTGTGCTCTTACCAGGGTAGATCTCATGCTTTTAAGCTTTAATCCTCCAAAACCATGAGCTAAATAAGACACCTATTTACATACATTAGCTGTTTTGGGTCTTCTATAATTATAATACTAATGAATTAATACAGGTTTAATGATCATTTAAAATTTTATTGATTTTTTTATCCCCATTTTTATAAATCTATGATCTGATCCTTATTTTCATCCTTCCTAGTAGATTTAGATTTCATTTGTTCTTCATTTTGTAATTTCTTGAAGTTTAAGTTGTATATTTGAGATAATCATTTTTTACAATTATGTACATTTACAGCCATAAACTTCATTTTCAGCAATGCTTCTGCTATATCCCATGCATTTTAGTATATTTTATTTTCATTTGATTTGATGTTCTTTAATTTTGCCTATGACATCTGTTATCAATTAGTATTTAAAAATATGTATAATAGTGTCCATATATTTGTGAATTTTCCAGGCTTTCTTCTACTATTGAATTCTAGTTTCATTCCATTGTGATATCAAAAGTTATTTTGTATGATTCCAATATTCTTGAAACTGTAAGGCTTGTTTTATCATTGTTTTTGTTGGTTTTGTGCTGTGATAACAGAATACCACAGACCAGGAAATGCATAATAAAGAAATATATTGACTTAAACTTCTGGAGACTGAGAATTTCAATATCAAAGTATTTTCATTTGAGGAGGCAGTTTTCTTTATGTTTCTCTGCATCATCACATGGCAAATGTAACCCTTCTTTTTAAAGACAATGAGGGTATGAACTCACTATTTTATAATAGGAGTAATTGTACCCAAACTCATGGTCTAAATGATTCTCAAAGGTTTCCAATTTTAATATTGTTAAACTGGCTATGGAATTTCAATATGAATTTTGAAGGGGGAAAAATGTTCAAACCCTAGCAATTATCTAACATATGGTTGATCTGGAGCATGTTTGTTTATTTTTTATTTCATTTTATTTTATTTGTTTATTTTTGGTTCTCAGGAGTTGAACACAGGGGTGCTCGACCACTGAGCCAGTCCTGTTTTGTATTCTATTTAGAGGCAGGGTCTCACTGAGTTGCTTAGCACCTCACTTTCGCTGAGGCTGACTTTGAACTCTTGATCCTCCTGACTCAGCCTCCTGAGCTGCTGTGATTACAGGTGTGTGCCACCGCATACAGCATGTTTATATGTATTTAAGAGCAATGTATATTCACTATCTTGGGGTGGAGTAACTTGTAAAGGTGTGTCAGATCCAGTTGGCCTATATTGTTTAAGTCTCTCATTTATCTATTAATATTCTGCATGGTTGTTCTATTCATTATAGAAAGCAGGTATTGGAATTTTCTTCTTTTATTATGTTGCTGACTATGCCTGTTTTCCATTCTGTCAAAATTTGCTTCTTTGTCTTTAGGAACTCTGAGATTCCATGTGAAAATGCTTCTAATTATACAGTTTGGTTAGACTGAAACTTCTATCTATGATGCCCTCCTTTTCTACCATAATTTCTTAATACTTTAAACCTATCTTCCCTGAAGATTTTATAGTGAGTTCTGTTTTTCTCTTTTGGTGACCATTTTCATGGAACACTTTTTCTAAACTCTTTCAACCTATGTTTATCCTTAAATCTAAATTAGTTTCTCATGGAGAGATTTATTAAGAGAAATTAAAGATTTTATAATTAAAAACTACCTCCATTTTTTTAATAAATTGATTTGTATCTTTTTTAAATTGATACTTCAAAATTATAAATATTATGAAGTACCATATAATTTTTGATATATTTATATATTGTTATTTCAAATCTGGTTAAAAAGATCTTTTCCAAACATCATTGTTTCAGTGGTGAAAACACTCAAAAACATATCTTCTAGCTTTCTTTTTTGAACTCTACTATATATTATCATTATCTCTAGTCACTTTACCGTGTAATGAAACATCAGTACTCATTGATGCTCTCTAAAAATAATTTAATACTTCTTTGCCAACCTTTCCCTATTCTGCCAATACTCCCAATCTCCCTGGAATTGGGTAATCAACATCCTGCTGTTAAGTTTTATGAGGTCAACTTTCAAATTCCATATATAAGTAAGATCATACAGTATTAGTCTTTCTATCCTTAACTTATTTTACTTCACATAATGACCTCCAGCTTAATCCATTTTGTAACAAATGACAGAATTTTATTATTTTTATGACAGGAATTATTTCATGGTTTATATGTATTATATTTACTTCATTCATTCATTAATTGATGGACACTTAGACTGTTTTATTTCCATTTGTTGGCTATTGCAAATAGTGCTATAAACATGGAAGTTCAGATGTCTTTAACATACTGATTTCATTTTTTCTGTATACATACCCAGGAAAGGGATTGCTGGATCATACTATAGTTCTATTTTTTTTTAAAAAAATTTTTAAGGAACCTGATCTCTTGCTTCCCCTTGCATCTATCTGTGAAACTTTAGCCCCAAAGTGCTATTTGTCTCTAATTTCAGCTGCTTTCAACCTTTGCTTTAGTTCTCAGGTACCCTGAATCAGGCACAACAGAAACCACACTTTATAAATCCCTTAAATGAGTGAGAATGTTAGAAACATACCCCATTTTTTTGTTTCTGTACCATGAGAGGAGCCTCAGTGGGTGGTTTCCTTCCAGTTACACTCACTATGCTCTGTAGTGGGAGAAACATGGGCACAACTGCCAAACCCTGACAATTTAGTATTCCTTTCTCTGGGTCCCTTCTTGGTATTGCATTGCCCTGCATACTGTAGCTTCTTAACTGATCTCCAATGTGAATACAGATGAATATGGAGATATTCTGGTCCATAGATTGTTTTTACATTAGTGTCTTTGAAGGAGGAGGAGGGTCTGGAGCTTCTTAATCTCCTATGTTACTGACATCATGACTACTAAGGCATAGTTCTTTTTATTACATGGACAAATAAGCATACTGATACTCTTCTTTTGATCATGTTTTGCTCCATCGTTATTTATTACATAGTTATTTACTTTTAAGATGGACCTGGGATTAACTTTTCCTCGACAGGATGACTTCAAATCCAATTATGTAGTTATTTTATGTAATTATTTGATTTTTAAACAAAGTCTTATGTAGGCTTTTTAATTTTCTCTGATTAATGATATATGGAAAAATTTTCAAGTTTCATGATTATTATTCTATTAAATTATAATTTTTAAAGATGAAGTCTTAGCCCATGGCCAATATCATTCTAAATGGTGAAAAACTGAAAGCATTCCCCCTAAAAACTAGAACAAGGCAGGGATTCCCTCTTTCACCACTTTTATTCAACCTCGTTCTTGAGACTCTAGCCAGAGCAATTAGACAAACCAAAGAAATTAAAGGGATATGAATTGGAAAAGAAGAACTCAAACTATCCCTGTTCTCTGATGACATGATTATATATTTAGAGGAACCTGGAAATTCCACCAGAAAACTCTTAGAACTCATAAGTGAATTCATTAAAGTAGCAGGTTATAAGATCAATGCTCATAAATTCAATGTATTTTTATACATAAGTGATGAATCTTCAGAAAGAGAAATTAGGAAAACTACCCCATTCACAGTAGCATTGAAAAAAATAAAATATTTGAGAATCAATCTCACAAAAGAGGTGAAAGACCTCTACAATGAGAACTACAGAACACTAAAGAAAGAAATGAAAGAAAACCCTAGAAGATGGAAAGATCTCCCAAGTTCCTGGATAGGCAGAATTAATATTGTCAAAATGGCCATACTACCAAAAGTGTTATACAGATTCAATGCAATTCCAATTAAAATCCCAATGATGTACCTTACAGAAATAGAGGAAGCAATTATGAAATTCATCTGGAAGAATAAGAAACCCAGAATAGCTAAAGCAATCCTCAGTAGAAAGAGCGAAGCAGGGGTATGGCAATACCAGATCTTCAACTCTATTACAAAGCAATAGTAACAAAAACGGCATGGTATTGGTACCAAAGTAGACAGGTAGATCAATGGTACAGAATAGAGGACATGGACACAAACCCAAATAAGTACAATTTTCTCATACTAGACAAAGGGGCCAAAAATATGCAATGGAGAAAAGATAGCCTCTTCAACAAATGGTGCTGGAAAAACTGGAAAACCATATGCAACAGAATGAAATTAAACCCCTATCTCTCACCCTGCACAAAACTCAACTCTAAATGGATCAAGGACCTCAGAATCAGACCAGAGACCCTGCATCTTATAGAAGAAAAAGTAGGTCCAAACCTTCAACTTGTTGGCTTAGGATCAGACTTCCTTAAGAGGACTCCCATAGCACAAGAAATAAAAGCAAGAATCAACAACTGGGATAGATTCAAACTAAGTAACTTTCTCTCAGCAAAGGAAACTATCAGTAATGTGAAGAGAGAGCCTACAGAGTGGGAGAATATCCTTGCCACTCATACTTCAGATAGAGCGCTAATCTTCAGAATCTATAAAGAACTCAAAAAACTCTACACCAAGAATACAAATAATCCAATCAACAAATAGGCTAAGGAAATGAACAGACACTTCACAGAAGAAGATGTACAAGCAATCAACAGATATATGAAAAAATGTTCAACATCTCTAGTAATAGAGATGCAAATCAAAACTACCCTAAGATTTCATCTCGCCCCAATTAGAATAGCGATTATCAAGAACACAAGCAACAATAGGTGTTGGTGAGGATGTCGGGAAAAAGGTACACTCATACATTGCTGGTGAGGCTGCAAATTAGTGCAGCCACTCTGGAAAGCAGTGTGCAGATTCCTCAGAAAGCTTGAAATGGAACCACCATTTGACCCAGCTCTCCCACTCCTTGGCCTTAACCCAAAGGACTTAAAATCAACATACAACAGAGATACAGCCACATCAATGTTCATAGCTGCTCAATTCACCATAGCCAGATTGTGGAACCAACCTAGATGCCCTTCAGTTGATGAATGGATAAAGAAACTGTGGCATATATATACAATGGAATATTACTCCACCATGAAGAATGATAAAATTATGGCGTTTGCAGGCAAATGGATGAAATTGGAGAATATCATGCTAAGTAAGATAAGCCAATCTCAAAAAATGAAAGGACAAATGATTTCTCTGATAAGCGGATGAGGACATATAATGGGGGGTAGGAGGGGTTAGCGTTAGGGTTAGGGTTAAGTTTAGGGTTAGGGATAAGGAGGGTGGTAAGAATGGAGGAAGGAAGGACTGTATAGAGGGAAATGAGGGGTGGGAGGGGTGGGGGGAGAGAAAAAACAACAGAATGAGTCAAACAACATTGCCCTATGTAAATTTATGATTTTTAATTAAAAAAAAGATGAGGTCTGATGCCTAATGCAATATGTATGGTGAAGAGGTCAAACATGTTTTTTATCTTTTCTTTCTCTAGGGGAATCTGTGATGGAGCAAAGAAAGAATGAATAAGCTATAGTTGAAAGGTTTGTGTATGGCATAGTCCTATAACATATGGCAATAAAGATACTTATGATTCTCTTTGGAAGCTGCTGGAGAAGCTGCCAGTCTAGGCCATATGACCCTAGCTATGTTCCAAAATTGCCTGAAAAATATTGAAAGTCATGTTTTCTTCATCCCTTGGAATTCTGTTTAACATTTTAACGTGAACAATCCACTTGTTAGGGTATTGGAGAGTGGGTATAAGGATTGGTATTTTAAAATGCTTTTTCAGTGATGATGCTATGACTTTAGGAGAAGCTCCACTTATGACTCTGTTGGGTAATAAAGGAATGCTAGGTTAGCAGATATGGAGTAAGGTGACTCCTTATAAGCTCCTACCTTCCCCAGTCCTATTTGCTGGGATCAGCCCACTTGAGAGGTGTGAAATGTGCTGATTCAATTATATGTCACATAAGATATAAATGGCATCTGCCCAGACAGAATTCTGGTGGCCAGAAGGAATAATATGGCAGAAGATTAGTGAAAGATGGCATTAAATGTCAAAAGGCAGGAGGAAAGTCATTACAGTTTGGAAAATCCAATGTAGGACACCTGCCTAGCCACCCACAGACTGATGTGTATGAACCCTACCACCTCCTTCAGCACACCTAAGTTCATATATTTTCTCTGGCACCTAGATTCTATCCTGGGTAGGAAACTGTGTTATGACATTAAATGTGAATTGTCTGCATTTGTACCTGAAATAATCAATCATTCAGTAGAGACAACTGCAAACAGAGATTCAAAAATTGAAAGCTTGTCTAATCATAGCTCCTTTTTCCCAGAACATAAGAAGCTCAGAAAATAGATTAAAAAGAAATAGTTTATTTATTTATTTATTTTTTGGTGCTGCAGATTGAAGGTAGGGCCTCACATATGCTAATCACGTATTCTACTACTGAGTTACACTCCCGCCCCTAGATATATTTTATATATATATATAAAACATAATTCCACAACTTATGTTTTCAAAATGATTAACTTTATTGAATCTTGGAGTTTGAAATGGTTTTAATTCATCAGGCTGAATAGAAAGCTTGTTATAGTTGAAATGCTGGAAATTGGATAAAAGTTTTTGTAAACAAAACATGCCTCAGATCCTTTAGTTGCTAGCTATGAGACTTGAACTATATTTATCCTAGTTTCCTCATATGTAAAATGTGAATTACTATGCTTATTTTCAGAATTGTTTTGAAAATTAAATGTACTGATATATATATGTATATATGTGCATATATTATATATAACATTACACAATTTAATATTTTAAATGGTATGTGGTCTGTAAATGTCTAAATTATAGCATAGGAATTACTTCATTTGCAAATAAAAAATTGAACCTGCAGTATAATAGTTAATAAATTTTTAAAACTTTCTAGTTTTCAACTTAGTAATGTTATAATCCTCAATCATACTACATAATGATGCTACAGAGAGATCCACAAAGCATTTTTGTGTTTGAGTAATCTTTCTGCTAGCTGCATATATTCTTTCCCTCTTATAATCTATTTTCAAGAAGTATAAAAAACTTTGAGTAAGAGAATAAGCTTATAGTATTTAGTGCCTTTTGAATGTATCCATTTGAGCAGAGATAAAATAAAAGATGAAACAGGTTTCATTTATCAAAATTTTGCATGTATTTTTAGTGTAATGTATGATTTAATCATTTCTGCTAGACATTTAATAACTATGTTTTAAAATTTTGATAGATTTTATAGGGACTTTGATTTTTAAAGCACCGAAATAATTCTTCTTCCTTCTTTCTCCTTCTCCTTCTTTTTCTTCTTCTTCTTTCTTCTTCTTCTTCCTTTGTGAGGGGAGATTGGGCCTGTAAACCTTCCTTAAAGAATTGGCTTTGTCATTGGCTATAAACCCTATGAATATATCAGGTATGGAATTTCAAAAAGCTATTTGTTTTGTTTGACCATGACTTGACCACTGCTCTTGATTTCAGTCACAAGAGGTGACCTCAGCACAGCAGTCAATTAAAACCCCTCAAAGTACGTGGACTAGGAGACTCAAACTTTTAGGTTGACAGTATTTTTGTACTTGTTTCATTCTAAAATGAGCATAGAAATATTTTATTTTTAGGCATTCAGTCTTTACTCCCTGTCCCTTCTGTCATTTATTAAATGAAACTGTCTTCTTTAAAAGGCAAAGGGAACATTTGAACAGTACTCAAATATCTGCCTTCCTGATTAATGACACATTGTTCAGTTAGGCCCATGGATTATGTGCCATGCATGGATTTAGAATTGGATATTTTCAACTTCAGAGCCAAAAAACTTTTTATGAGTAGGTGTAGTCAATAGGAAACTAAGCCTAGTACTTATTTGAAGTATTTGCTGCCCCCATAGATGAAGAACTAATTCACTTCAATAATTGGCTTTTTAAGTAAATGAATATGATGATTTACATTATAAATTAAACCTAACATGCCTATACAATTCTGATCAGACAACTTTCATTTCAGACTTGAAATTGGCATTAAGTCTCTTCAACAAAATACAGAATAATTTCTTAGGAGGAATGCAAACTTCAAATGAGAGCAAATTAAAGCAAAGATTATTACTTCCTCACAGTAAAAAGTGAATTGTGAATGTAAAGATTTCATCACTCTTAAAAATTCCTTGTGACATAGCACTTGAAAAATCATGACTGCTTTTATCAATAGCCACATGTATCTATAAATGTGATATTATATTAGCTCATACATGAATCAATAATTATAACATTTCTTAATCTTTGTTTATAGAAGTAAAACAAATTCAGTAGGTTTTATTAGGATTTTTTTAAAAGAGAAAAGATTAGATGTAATAAATGAAGAAAATCACATTTACCAATATAGACTCATGTCAAAGAAATATGAAATCCAACAATATTGGAAACATAAGGGATTAAGGCATGAGCCCATGTAATCTCACCCTATTAAAAATGAATTGTAGGTAGAAGGGTGAGGTGAAGTCACAGAATTTCTAGGTAACAGAATGAACTCTTTTGGTTTCACTAGTTTGTACATCTGTTCTTTACTACATGTATTTAGTGCTGAAAGTGATTAAGAAATAGGATAATGATATCTTTAAGGCCTTTGAAAGTTTCTGTTCACAATCATTCTCACACCTTTTAATCCAAGAATAAATTGCTCATTTGACTTTTGTGCTATGATTCCCTACCTTTCCATATAAAGGAATAACAAATTACATTAGTTAATTGTGTGATGTTTATTTTGTAAGTTTTGCAAATTTATGCAAAGAGTATCATACCTGTCACATCCTCTGACGCTTAGTCATCACACAACATATTCTCGAGATGCAAATGTGATGAACATGTAGGGTGTGGCACCCTAATTCTTACTATTGCATGGTATTTTACTTATGGAAATATCACCTTTTATTCTTTTTTAAATGCTTATTTTACGGACTGCATTTTGATTCATTGTACACAAATGGGGTACAGTTTTTCATTTCTATGGTTGTACACGATGTAGATTCACACTGTTTGTGTACTCATACATATACATAGATAGGGTAATGATGTCTGTCTCATTCCACTATCTTTCCTTCTCCCTCTCCCTCCCCCCATTTATCTCTACACAATCCAACATTCCTCATTCTTCTCTGACACTTCACCCCCCCCCATTATGTACCTTCATCTATTTATCAGAGAAAACATCGGCCTTTGGTTTTTGGGGGTTGGCTTATTTCACTTAGCATGACATTCTCCAACTCCATCCATTTACCTGCAAATGCCATAATGTTATTCTTCTTTATGACTGAGTAATATTCCATTATATATATATATATATATATATATATATAGATAGATAGATAGATAGATAGATAGATAGATAGATATATCACAATTTCTTTACCCAGTCATCTATTGAAGGTCATACAGGTTGGTTCCACAATCTGGCTATTGTGAATTCAGCTGCTATAAACATTGAGGTGGCTGTGGCACTGTGGAATGCTGATTTTAAGTCCTTTGGGCATAAGCTGAGGAGTGGGATAACTAGGTTAAAAGGTGGGTCCATTCCAAATTTTCTGAGCAATGTCCATACTGTTTTCCAGAGTGGCTCCACCAATTTGCAACTTCACAAGCAATGTATGAGAGTGCCTTTTTCCCCGTATTCCATGCCAACACCTATTATTGATTGTGTTCTTATGAGATTAGCCATTCTATTTGGGTTGAGGTTAAATCTGAGGGTAGTTTTGATTTGCATTTCTCTTATTACTAGAGATGTTGAACACTTTTTTGTATATTTGTTGATCACTTGCATATCTTCTTCTGTGAAGTATCTGCCCAGTTCCTTGGCCCTCTTAATTGATTGGGTTCTTTGTATTTTTGGTGTAAAGTTTTTTAAATTCTTTATAATTTTGGAGATTAGTGCTCTATCTGAAATGTGTGTGGAAAAGATTTTTCTCTCACTCTGTAGGCTCTCTTTTCACATTATTGATTGTTTCCTTTGCTGAGAAAAAACTTTTTAGTTTGAATTCATCCCATGTATTGATTCTTGCTTTCATTCTTCTGCTCTGGGAGTCTTGTTAAGGAAGTCTGGTTCGAAGCCAACATGATAAAGATTCGGTCCTGCTTTTTCTTCTATATGTTGCAAGGTTTCTGGTCTAATTCCTAGGTCCTTGATCCATTTTGAGTTGAGTTTTGCACAGGGTGAGAGATAGGGGTTCAATTTCATTTTACTGCGTATGGATTTCCAGTTTTGCCAGCACAATTTGTTGAAGAAGCTGTCTTTTCTCCATTGTATGTGCTTGATTTCTTTGTCTAGTAGGAGATAACTGTATTAATGTGTGTTTGTCTCCTGTCTTCTATTCCATACCTTTGTTCTACCTGTCTGTTTTGGTGCCAATACCATGCCATTCTTGTTACTATTGCTCTGTAGTGTAGTTTAATTCTGGTATTGTGGCTTAAATCTTTCTGCTTCACTCTTTCTACTCAGAATTTCTATGGCTATTCTGGATCTCTTATTCTTCCAGATGAATTTCAAGATTGCTTTCTTCTGTAAGACCTTCAAAGAAGAACTAATACCAATACTCCTCAAAGTATTCCATGAAGTAGGAAAGAAGGGGACCCTTCCAAACTCATTCTATGAAGCTACCTACAATTATGCTGATATAAAAACCAGACAAAGATGCATCAAGGAAAGAAAATTTCAGAGCAATATTCCTGAAGAACATATATGCAAAAGTTCTTCACAAAATTCTGGCAAGTCGGGTACAAAAACATATTAAAAATACAGTGCACCATGACCAAGTAGAATTCATCCCAAAGATGCAAGATTGGTCAATATCCAGAAATCAAAAAGTGTAATTCATAAAAACCAGACAAAGATGCATCAAGGAAAGAAAATTTCAGAGCAATATTCCTGAAGAACATATATGCAAAAGTTCTTCACAAAATTCTGGCAAGTCGGGTACAAAAACATATTAAAAATACAGTGCACCATGACCAAGTAGAATTCATCCCAAAGATGCAAGATTGGTCAATATCCAGAAATCAAAAAGTGTAATTCATCACATCAATAGACTTAAAGTTAAGAATCATAAGATCTTTTCAATAGATATAGAAAAAAGCATTTGAGCATGCTCAAAACACTAGAAAGAACAGGAATAGTAGGAACATACCTCAAAATTTAAAGGTCAACATCATTCTAAATGGAGAAAAACTGAAAGCATTCCCTCTAAAAACTGGAACAAGACAGGGATGCCCTCTTTCACTTCTTTTATTCAACATTCTCATTGAAACACTAGCCAGAGCAATTAGACAGACCAAAGAAATTAAAAGGATATGAATAGGAAAAGAAAGATTCAAGCTGTCACTATTTGCTGATGATGTGATTCTATATTTAAATGATCCAAAAAACTGCACCAGAAAACTTCTAGAACTAATAAATGAATTCAACAAAGTAGTAGGATGTAAAATCAACAGGCATAAATCTAATTCATTTCTGTTCATAAGTGATGAATCCTCTGAAAGAGAAATTAGGAAAACCACTCCATTCACAATAGCTTTAAAACAAAAAAACAAACAAACAAACAAACCCTAAAATACTTGGGAATCAATCTAACCAAAGAGGTGAAAGACCTCTACAATGAGAACTACAGAACACTAAATAAAGAAATTAAAGAAATCCTTAAAAGATGGAAAGATCTCCCATGTTCTTGGCTAGGCAGAATTAATTTTGTCAAAATGGTCATTCTACCAAAGGTGCTATACAGATTCAATGCAATTCCAGTTAAAATAACCCTTTATCCTTTCATTCTCCTTTCAGCATACACTTCAGTTAATTCCAATTTCCTATGACAAATGTTGTTTTTATGATCACTTCCATATTGTTAATAAAGACAAGGATTTTCTAGATTATCCACTTGATATGGATTTTCTGTGTCTGGGTGTTTCACCTTATTAAGTTTTACTAGGCAATGCGAAATTGTTTCCTGAAGTGGTTGCATCAAGGTTCTTTCTTTCTTCCCCACAGTTAATTAAGAGTTTCTGGTGCTTTATATTCTGGATTAGACCTTGTCATTGTCTGACATCTTAAGTTTCCAGGCAGACTTGTGAAATGGTTTCTCATTGTCATTTTAATTGCCAGTGTTCTGAATTCTAATGATGCCCAACTTGTATTACCGCTATGTACAGTTTCTCCTCTGTGGAGTATTTATGGATTTATTTTACATATTCCAGAATCATATTTTTTGTACATTTGTGTCAATTATTTATTTGATACACAAATTATTTGATTATATTAGTGACACGTATATTCTCCTTTTTGAAAAATATTCATATTACAAGAATGAAACATTCTTACATAAAATTTAAAACTTAAAAAAAAATATATCAAATTGAAAAACAAAGTGATTTATGAAGGAAATGAAGTTTTTCTACAGGAAAGCCTGCAGGGGTATCTTAGGGCCATCATGAAATTATTAATATCGAAATGTTTCTTTTTTACATTTTTAAATTACTTTGTGAAAATGTTCAGTGTGTTTTAAAATTTTTAATAATTTAATAATTTTTAATGTTTTATTACTACATTATGTACGTGACAGTGGGGTTCATTAAATTATGATAATTTAATCATAAAAGCATACAACATAGTTTGCTTTTTGTCAATCAACAGTATTTTCCAATTCCTTTCCCTTTTCCTTCCCCTTCTCCTTCCCAGGATTCCCTTCCTCTCCTGGTCTTCCTTCTGTTTATTGATTGTATTTCTAATTATTGCATTATTGTTATACGTTAAAGTAGAATTCATTGTGTATCTATGTGGATTCACTGTATCTATGTGGATTCATCTCTGTGTCGTTTATTCCACTGGTCATCAGGGTCTTCATTCCATATGGTCTATTTTGTTGCAGATAACATGCTATTTTTGTTAATATAGCTCTGTAGCATAGTTTGAGATCAGGTATTGTGATATTTCCAGCACCTCTCTTCTTGCTCATTATTACTTTGGCTATTATGTGTCTTTTATTCTTTCATATTAATTTTAGGACTCTTTTTTCTAGGTCAGTGAGGAATATCATTTGTATTTTGATGGAGATTACATTGAATGTGTATATCAATTTTGGTTATATGGCTATTTTAACAATGTTAATTTTGCTTATCAAAGAACGTGGGAAGTCTTTTCTTCTAAGGTCGTTCTCCATTTCTTCCTTCAGTGATTTGCTATTTTTTACTGTAGAGGGCTCTTACCTGCTTGGATAGATTCATTCCCCAGTATTTTTTTTTTTTTTTTTTTTTTTTTAGGTACTGTGAATGGACTTATGTTTTGGACTTCTAATGGGTTTCTTTCTTGGGATGTATGAACGCTATTGATTTTCGTATGTGGATCTTGTATCCTGCTACTTTTCTGAATTTGTGTATCAGCTCTAGAAGTCTTTTGGTGGAGTTTTTTTGGTTCCTCTAAGTATAGAATCATGTTATCAGCAATTAGATACTTTGAATGGACTAACTGGGTATGACCGTAATTAGGTGAGGCATGGGTGAAGGATATGTGTTATATTTGCATTATATCTGCTTAAAATATTTAACTATTTTCTGTAGTGATGGGTTAGAGGTCAAGAATTGTTTCAGTTTATGCTTTTTAGTTATGACATATTTTAATTTCACTTCACTGCTGAAAGAGGGTTTTACAGGATAAATCAATCTTTGTTGGAAATCATTATCTTTAAGAACTAGGTATTTATATTTTAAGCCCTTGTGTCTCTCAAAGTATGTGCTGAGATATCTGTTATATTTTGTATTGGTTTACCTCCAAGTGCAACCTGTTGTTATTATCTTACAGATTTTAAAAGTCTATTCTCATTCTGTAGAGTAGACATTTTAATGAATGTGAATTAGAGAGGATCTTTTTATCTTATCTATTTGGTGTTCTGAATTATTTTTGTACTTAGAGTAGCATCTCATTCACCCTTACATTGTATGTCACTGCCTTTCCCAGTCTCAATAATCTTTATACTTGCTTTCTTAATATTGTTCCCCATTCATGCCTATGCTTTGTCATTGTCTTTTATCATCTTAATTTTATTGTTGACAGAGTTTTCAAGATTGCTTATCTTCGAGATCTGAAAATCTGTTTTCTGCATGGTATAAACTATTAGAGATATTTTCTATTAAATTTTTTATTTGATTAATTGACTCTTGTTTCCAGGATATCTGCTTAGTTGTTTTAAAGGATAGCTCTCTGTTGAAATGCTTTTATTACCTGTATTTTCTTTCTTAGTTCATTCCTTATATATTCTTTCAATTCCTTCATCATTTTATCCACCAACCTTTTAAATTTTTATTTGGCATTTTATCTACCTCAATAAGAATTCAGTTTTTTTGTGGGTTATATACTTCTGGAGGCATTTTAATTCCTTGCTTTATCAGGTTTTCTATATTTCTATGACGGGATTTGCCCATTTGACAAAATGAAACTTTCTGGTACTCTTGTCTGGAATATTTTTTAGTGGGCTGCTTTTCCTTTACTTTGTGTTTCAAATCAGGGAATATCTCTCTGTCAAAGGGTCCAGTCAACATGTTCTCACCATTTTAATAAATTTCTTAAACACCTTTAAGTGTATATGATGATAAGCTGTAACTGTAAATACAGAGATGTATTTACAGTTTTTCTAGAGAGGAGTAGTTAGTACCTTAGATTTTTGAATGATAAACATTATCTGACAGAGTATATGTAAGAAATAGCAGTTAAATGTTAGTAAATAAAGACCAGTTCCTTAATGCCACCTTTAAAGGGATATTTTGATTGTATCCTGTTTTACTTTTTGATGAAAGTAAATAGAATGAAAGAGTGAGTGAATTATTAGTAATTAACAAATGTTCAAGTGAATATGTCTAAATTTCCAACAATCTCTTCCTGAGTGATATTGTTTTTTTCCTTTTTATCATTGTTGTACAGGTTTTCTCATTGTGCCCATGAAATTCTGAGATTTGGATATGAGGATATAGAGAAAAATGTTGAGTGTCAAAAGAAACACCTCTGAATTGTTGTAATGCAGAAAGGCCCATTAACTTTCAGACTACAAGCCAGCAACTAATAAGCAATCCAGCCCACACCCTTGACCTGTGTCCATGGCCCATGTCCTTGCCTAAAAAATGTAAGAGGAGGACGATGTGCAAGTGCTAGAAAAGGTGGTGAAAAATTGCTTTACTCTGCCCTGGTTCCACCTCTCTAGTCCCTGACTATTCCTCTGGGAATAATAGAAACTAAGACAAAGAAGGAGTTTTCATTCTCAATATAGCCACGTTCTGCCTTGAATGTTTTTCTGCTTTCCTCAATATATCTATTTTGTTGTTGTTGTTGTTTCTGACTAGTAGGTGCGGAGGTTTTATTCCATCATGTATGCAAAGGACCCCACTTGTCCTGAGTCAGGTTCCCCTCTGTTATTGAAATGTGGAACTTTTATTATTTCCAAACACATTTTTTTGCTCTGTAATTTTTTGATTTTGAGAGGAAAGAATCTGACCATCACAGTATTTATTTGTTTACTATTTAACTGAAGCTTCTCTTGCAGAGATGAAAATGTTAATTCTTATTGTTTTGTGATTAAAAAATGGGCAAAGCTCTCAGAGAATAATGATTTTTGGTCATCTACAGTTTTGCAAAGATTAAAGTTATGATCTTGAGGTGATACACTTGAGTTTCCTCTACCCAGTAGCAATCTCATAAGTTTATTATTTGATTGTCTTCAGTTCCTTTCATAAGTTTATCATGTTTTGTGTAAATACTCATCTTTTTTTTTCTAACTGAAACCTTTAAATCATGAAAAATAATTTTTAAATTATAACTTTTGTAAATAAAACTTTTCCTTCTTTTACCACAGGCCACAGTATATATCCTCATTGCTTTAAATTATGTTTATAAACAACATAGGAAAAAAATACCAAAATCTAATTCTGTAAATTGGGCATGTAGTACGCAATGCTCTAGTTAGTACAGAATGTCTTGAGTGAGCTGTCCAATACAACAAATACTGGTTCCTCACATACCACCTTGATGAGCTTGAGAATGTGATTTAACTTCTCCAAGTTTCAATTCCAAATTAGTATAATTGAATTGATATAGGTATTGTTATAGACTGGTTTGAACATTAAATCTGTGTATGAACAGGAAATTCTGAGGGCATGGAGACTCCACATTTTGTCTCAGCAGTTCGATGCAGTTAATACTTTTCAAGGAAAAATATCAGGAGTAACCTATTTGTACCTCAATAAGGGAAGATATATATAAAACATGGACTACTGTTTGGTAGGTAAAATGAAAACATTATTTTAAAATTACATGAAGTATAGTAGAAATGTACAGTATTAAATAGGTTAATGAGAAAAGAAACAAATACACAAAAATCATTATTTATGAATGCATTTAATAAAGCAAAGATATAATTAGAATTGGGAGAATCAATGTAAAATTCATTATGGTAGTTTCAGGGATATTAAGGAAGAAATAGGACTGGAAATGAGTGCAAGAAAGGCTTTGGTATTTTTTCACAACATTTTTTTTGTTAAAGTTTGAAGCTATAAATATATATATGTATGTATATTTTTCTATGTTATATATATTTCTGTACTGATAAATATGTAATTTATTAAATTTATATATATTATGTTATATATTTAAATATATACCTTTCATATGTACATAAAATGTGTATACACTATATACAGATGCATGTATATTAAGTATGTATGAATATATAAGAATGTATATAAATACATATGTATATATACATATACACACACACACATACAAATACACTTAGAAATAACCATAAGGACAAAATAAGAGACTTCAAAGTTTAACCTTAAAATTGATAGTTTGAAGACCAAAAATTAGTCAAAAATATTTCACTTATTCCCATGAAAAAGAATTGTTGGGAGGCAGTAAACAACATTTTTTTCTCTTTCTTTGAAAGGGCATATCTTTGAAATATTGTATTAACTTCAGGTTTGTATATTAGGAAAACATTGTATCAAGTTAAGAAAATATTCTATCTATAGCCAAATCGATACATTGATTTTTATCAGATTTATAGCTTTTATATTTATGGTATAATTATCACATCATTTTTTATCCATTAACTACTAATGTGGGTAATTACTACACTAATAAATTTTGATACATATTTCATATATAAATGATATGTGATACATCTGATTATGGTTAATGAAATATATTCTTATTTTATTTAGGATTCCATAGTTTTTACATAAGAACTAGTCTATAATTTCTCGTAATGATTTTTTTTTTTTTTTTTTGGTGTGTAAAGTTCACTCTACTTGTGAAAAATGAGTTGAGTCACTGTATCTATTTTCTTAGAGCATTAGTATTAATTTGTAGGAACATAACTGTGAAACATCTGGCCCAGTGGTATTTGTCATTGGAAGTATGTGATCACAGGATTTTTATATTTTCTGTTTTAAACTTTAATGGAAATTTTTATTTACTACATTTGTTTCACTTTAAAATGTATATTGCATGTTTAGTCATATCCCTCATATTCCTATTAAAGTGTTTTATATGACTTCTTTATAACAAAGTGTTTGTCTATGTGAATATTTATAGAACTTAATCATGACTTTACTGACAATTTGTTGACTTTTGTGTTTTTTAAGTTTTTTAAGTTTTTAATTATTTTCTCTCATTTTTAGGCAGTATTATCTTTTTCACTTCCATGTCAATTATTTTCATTAACTTTAATTTTATAATGTATGTAAATGTCTTCATTTCCTTTGCCAACTACAATTTAGGTATAGTACAAAGGTTTTGAGATATTTTCATCTAAATTAATCAGGACACAAGACACACAAAATAATTAAAACATAAGAAAAACATTTTATTTTACTTATGGAGATAACAACAGAGAATAAAAATTTTCATTATTCTTTTGAGGTAATATCAAAATTTTCTTTCTGTGAGCATGCTCTTTGTGTTCTACCTGTTTCTTTTTTTTATCACATTGTACATTTATTACACACAGACATATAAATACATGTATATATACACACATACACAAAATAATTACACAGATATGTAATATATTCACATCCTCTAATTATCCCTCTAATCCACTTCTCTAATCCCATTGTTCCAGTATCCAAGTGTATCAGGCAAGCATTTGTAGCCACGTTTTCCTCCTTTTCTATTACAGAAAAAATAGGAGAACAATGTACATATGACTGTAAAATTTTGTTTTGCCCTTGGACATACCACAAGTATTCTAGAATTCAATATATATGGGTCCGCTTGTTCTTTTTCTAAATTCTTTATGCTGAAATATACATATATAATTAATATATGAACCCTTTCTGTGCTCTTTTCCTTTCTTCCATTTGATTCTTTCATTTGAATTCTTTCCACAACCACATTAACCCTCAGTAAACCTTTACAATCTACCATATATCAGCTATAATTATATCCATATTTATGGAATGATGAAAGCAAACACAGAAACACTATTTTCAGCTTATTTGTAAAGATATGATCATTTATTACAAACTGTTCTCATTCAAAATGTTCATCCAGGTCAATTTTAGCAGTATTATATATTATTTTAATATAAAATATTTCTTGGTATCCATGTAATCTAATATATTCAATCACTCCCCTATTAGTTTGCATTCAACATGTTTCCATGTTGTTGCTGCTTTTTTAATTTTTTGCCTCTATGCATTATGCTATGATAAAAACCCTTACACATATTCAAACCTATTTGTTTTTTAATTCTTATGTCATTAATTACCAGGGCGGGATTTCTGCATCAGAATATGTATATGTCGTTGAGTAATTTTGTTTCTGTTTTTAATTTTAGTAACTGCTTCCGGATTGTTTTCTAAAAGTAGTCTGGCAATTTACATCCTTTCAGTAAGTATATGAGACTGCCATTCCTTCTCATCCCTACCCAAAATGACATTAATCTTTCACATTTTTGCTCTATAGAGATTGATACTCTTTGTCAATTTATATTTTCTGAGCTTCCAGAATTTTTGAACTGTATTTATTGGCTGCTTAGAATTTTTCTTCTCTGAATTATTGACTCATACCTCTGCTTATTTTCCTATCGATTATCTTGTTCCTTGACATTTGAAAAACACTTTCTATTTTAAAATGATTCTTTGTGCTAATATTGTTTTTTCTATTGAATTAATGATTTGCAGATACATCTTTCTTTTCTCCTTTTTTACCTTTTTATTTTTACAGACTGCATTTTAATCCATTGTACACAAATGGGGTACATCATTTCGTTTCTATGGTTGTGCATGATGTAGATTCATACCATTCATGTAATCATACATGTACATAGGATAATGATGTCTGTCTCATTCCACTGTTTCTCATACCCCCTCTTATTTCATTCTATGTAATCCAAAGTTCCTCCATTCTTCTCTCACCCTCCCACCCCCATTATACATCATCATCCACCTATCAAGGAAAACATTCTATGTTTGGTTTTTTTGGGATTGGCTTATTTCACTTAGCATGATATTTTCCAGTTCCATCCATTTATCTCAAAATACCATAATTTTATTCTTCTTTATGGCTGAGTAATATTCCATTATGTATATATACCACAGTTTCTTTATCCATTCATCTGCTGAAGGGCATCTAGGTTGGTTTCACAATTTACCTATTGTGAATTGAGCTGCTGTAAACAGTGATGTGGCTGCAGGCTGCATTACTGTAGTATGCTAATTTTAAGTCCTTTGGGTATAAACCAAGGAGTGGGTTGACTGGGGCAAATTTTCTGAGGATTCTCCACACTGCTTTCCAGCGTGGCTGCACTAATTTGCGACTCTACCAGCAATGTAAAAGCGTGCCTTTTCCCCCACATTCATGACAACATCTATTATTGTTTGTGTTCTTGGCAATAACCATTCTAATTGGAGTAAAATGAAATCTTAGAGTTGTTTTAATTTGCATTTCTCTAATTACTAGAGATGTTGAAAATTTTTTCATATATTTATTAATATATTGCCTGTGTATCTTCTTCTGAAAATTGTCCAGTTCCTTGGCCCTTTATTGCTTGGGTTATTAGTATTGTTACTGCCTGCAGCAACAAGCTCACGGGTATTTATCAGAGGTGGACTGGAAATAAATCACTTTCTATTCCTGAGCTGCTTCCTTGCTTGCTTGCTTATTCTCTAGCTTATAGAGGAAGAGTGGCTTGCTTGATTTTAGAGGAAGAGAGGCTTTGAGAGGCAGGTTTAGAGAAAGAGGCTTGCTACGCTTTCAGAGATCTACTTCTTCTTAGAGTTCTGCTTCTTCTTCTTAGAGGTGCGTCCTGCATACTGCGAACTAAAGGTGCGTGCTAAAGGTGCTGTTTATCAGAGGTGCTTCTTAGTGGTGCGTCCTGAGTACTGTGATCTGCGATCTGAGACCTAGAGGTGTGTTCTTAGTCTCAACTCTGTGATCTGCCATCTGCCTTCTGCCTACTGCTTTATGCCTTCTGCCTGCTGCCTGCTTATATTCCCTCCAGGAGGCGGAGGGTAGGGCCATGCCAGTTAAGCGAGGATCAGGCGAGGAGCCAACTGCCCAATCACGGCAAAGGTCAAAATGAGCAGGCACGAGCAGGAGCACTCGGGAACACAAGTGCACATGTTGTGTGCGTGGACTCACTTGAATATGGCCAATGATAAAGCACCTGAGTGCATCTAAGTTAACCGACTTCCGCAGATGTGATCAAAACAACTTCTGGCTGGCTGCCAGGTGCCATCTTGGCATAGTCTGCTGGCATAGCCCCCAACAAGTATTTCTGGTGTAAAGTATTTAAAGTTTTTTCAAAAATTTTGGAGATTAGTGCTAGAGCACTAATCTGAAGTGCTTGTGGAAGAGATTTTCTCCCACTCTGTAGGGTCTCTGTTCACATTATTGATTGTATTCTTTGCTGAGAAAAAGCTTTTTAGTTTGAGTCCATCCTATTTATTGATCCTTGCTTTGATTTCTTGTGCTTTGGGAGTCTTGTTGAGGAAATCTGATCCTAAGTCAACATGATGAAGATTTGGGTCTACTTTGTCTTCTAAGTGTTTGGTCTAATTCCTAAGTCCTTGATCCATTTTGAGTTGAGTTTTGTGCAGGGTGAGAAAAAGAGGTTTAATTTTATTTTACTGCATATGGATTTCCAGTTTTGCCAGCACCATTTGTTGAACAGGCTATCTATTTTCCATTGTATATTTTAGGCTCCTTTGTCTAGTATGAGGTAACTGTATTTATGTGGGTTTGTCTCTGTGTCTTCTATTCCATACCATTGGTCTGCCTGTCTATTTTGGTGCCAATACCATGTCATTTGTGTTAATATTGCTCTGTAGTATACAGTCTGGTACTGTGATACCTCCTGCTTCACTTTTGCGGGTCAGCATTGTTTTGGATATTCGAGGTCTCTTATTCTTCCAGATGAAGTTCAAATTGCTTTCTCTATTTCAATGAGGAATATCATTGGTATTTTAATTGGAATTGCATTGAATCTGTATAGCACCTTTGGTAGTATGGCCATTTTGACAATATTAATTCTGCCTATCCAAGAACATGGGAGATCTATGCATTTTTTAAGGTTTTCTTCAATTTCTTTCTTTAGTGTTCTCTAGTTTTCATTGTAGAAGTCTTTCACCTCTCTTGTTAGATTTGAGTCCCAAGTATTTTATCATATTTTTTGTGGCTATTGTGAGTGGAGTGGTTTTCCTAATTTCTCTTTCAGAGGATCATCACTTATGAATAGAAATCCATTAAATTTATGCAAGAATGTTGATTTTATATCCTGCTACTTTGCTGAATTCATTTATTAGTTCTAAAAGTTTTCTGGTGGATTTTTTTTGATCCTCTAAATATAGAATCATGTCATTGGCAAATAGTGATAGCTTGAGTTCTTCTTTTTCTACTTGTATCCCTTTAATTTCTTTGATCTATTTGCTCTGGCTAGTGTTTCAAGGACGATGTTGACTAGAGGTGATGTAATAGGGCATCCCTGCCTTGCTCCAGTTTTTAGAGGAAATGCTTTCAGTTTTTCTCTATTTAGAATGATGTTGGTCATGGGCTTAGCATAGATAGCCTTTAAAATGTTGAGATATGTTCCTACTATCCTATTTTTTTTTTTTTTTAGTGTTTTAAGCATGAAGGAGTGCTGTATTTTATCAAACACTTTCTCAGCATCTATTTAAGTAATCGTATGATTCTTAACTTTAAGTCTATTGTTGTGATGAATCACATCTAATGATTTCCAGATGTTGAAACAATCTTGCATACCTGGGATAAACCCCACTTGATCATGGTACACTATCTTTTTAATACTTTTTTGTATGCTATTTGCCAGAATTTTGTTAAGGATTTTTTAATCTATGTTCATCAGGGATATTGGTCTAAAGTTTTCTTTCCTCGATGCATCTTTTCTGGTTTTGGTATCAGAGTGATTCTAGCTTCATAGAATGAGTTTGGAAGAGTTCTGTCCTCTTCTATTTCCTGAAATACTTTGAGGAGTATTGGTATTAGTTCTTCTTTAAAGGTCTTGTAGAACTTGGCTAAGAATCCATCTGGTCCTGAGCTTTTCTTGGTTGGTAGACTTTTGATGGCTTCTTTTATTTCAGTGCTTTAAATTGATCTGTTTAAATTGTGTACATCTTCCTGATTCAGTTTGGGAGGATCAAATGTTTCTAAAAGTTTATCAATGTCTTTGATATTTTCTATTTTGTTGGAGTATAGATTTTCAAAGTAGCTTCTTATAACGTCAAGTATTTCTGTGGTGTCTGTTGTGATCTTTCCTCTTTCATCATGAATTCTAATAATTTGAATTTTCTTTCTCCATTTCTTCATTAGTATGGTTAAGGGTTTATCAGTTTTGTTTACCTTTTCAAGAAACCAACTTTTTGCTTTGTCAATTTTTTGAATTGTTTCTCTTGTTTCAATATCATTGATTTCAACTCTGATTTTAATTATTTCCTGTCTTCTTCTATTTTTGGTATTCATCTGGTCTTCTTTTTCTAGGGTTTTTAGAATTAATGTATGAGCCCAATGCAATGAACTTTCCTCTTAGTATCGCTTTCAGAGTGTCCCAGATATTTTGATATGTTGTGTAGTTGTTCTCGTTTACCTCCAAGAATTTTTTTATTTCTTCCTTTTTGTCTTCTGTTATCATTGCATCATTCAGTAGCATATTATTTAGTCTCCAGGTGTAGGAGTAGTTTTTGTTTTTTATTTTATCATTTATTTCTAATTGTGTTTCATTATGGTCTCGTAGAATACAAGGTAGTAACTCTATTTTTTTGCATTTACTAATGGATTCTTTGTGGCATAGCATATGGTCTATTTTGGAGAATCTACCTGTTTCTTGGATAAATCATCCCCACAATGATTTCATAACTTTGAAGTTTCAGTTTCTTCTCAGAGGTGCATTAATTTAAAGGCACTTTCAAGGGAATATAAGTGCAACCTTTTTTATATCATTACAATTTTTTTATAGTATTACCACATGTAACAGTGAAATTGTTTTTCCCTTTTGCTAATTCAAATTGTCTAATTTTTCCAAATTCTTCAACACCACTTGCCCTAATCATACCTTTCACAAATACTGAATGACATTTCTTTATAGGAGATCTACCTTACATGGTAAGACAAGTGACATCGATTTCGGAACAAAACCAGTAACTCTTCACAATCATACAATTGAATGTGAAAGAACCGTGCAAATGTACTATTTATGGAGAAATTTTCTTTCTGCAAATATTCATTGTGTCATGAGCATTGTCAGTGTGACTTTAAAAAATACCAGAGACTATGAGAGTAATTTAGTCTATTTATATCAAAATTCCACATAAAAGTTAATTATTGGATCCATTCTACCTACTTTCCTTTACATATTCAATTTTACCTGATCTTTGAGTCACTGTCATGTTCTTATAAGCCTGTTGTTATTTCTCCCATCTCAAAAAACAGACAAGATTCTCTTGATCTCAGTCTCCTTAAACTATGCCCATTTCTCACGAAGTATTTGTTTTGATGACTGAACTTAATTCTCCTTCCATTCTGGGTTGAACTTACCATAGACAGGCTTTTGTATCTACTTGTTGTAAAGTTGGCTGTTGTCCAGAACACCAAGGTCCATTATTTGTTAAACTAAAAAAATCTCTTCTATTTTCACTATACTGACTCATCAGAAGCATTTGGCACAACTGGTTACTCACTCCTTTCCAGTTTTGCTCCCAGGTTACCACATTCTCATAGTTTTTCTTTCAATAAAGTTTTGATTTCGTTCACCTTCACCTTATCCTCTTCATTTCTTCAAACTCTTAACTTCTAATGGCTAAATCTTGATAATTTATCAGCTTCTCCATCTGGGTTCACTCTCTTTTTGATCACATCAAATTTTCCTGGATTTATTTATCATCGATGTGTTCATATGACTCCCATTTTAAATATTCTGTCTTACCTCTGCATGAAAGTCAGATACACATATATAGTAGTATATTCATCATTTCTATTTATATATATAAAATATATTTTAAAGTTACTATACTTATTATTAAACTCTAAATCTTTCCTTTCTAACTCTCTTCTCCGGTTGTCTTCATCTCAGTAAACATCTAATTCATTCTTCCAAATTCTAGGACAAAACTCTTTTGGTTATTCTTGTCTCTTTCTCTTGAAAATCAACAAAGCTGTTGAATTTCCCTTTAAAAGACTTCAAAATTCAATCGCTTAACCATATTCTGATTTCATGAAGTTCTAAAATATACTGTTATTTCTCCCTTGTATTATAATTGTCCTCCTTGCTTTTGCCTTTGTCCTGTTGCAGTCTGTTTTGGTGTGGATATGAGGTGTTCCCCAAAACCTCCCTGTGTTAAAGCAGAAATGTTCCAGGTTAAGGAATTGGATTTTGAGAGCTATACCTAATCAGTTCCCCCTAGTAACTATAGGTAGTTAGGACAAGGTTGGAGGAGATGGGTCCGGAAGGATTCATATGCCTGTAACTTCTTATCCTATCTATTTCCTGGACACCATTAGCTGAACTATACCCTTTACTTTTATATCCTTCACTATAGGGCTGAGATCTCTGAAGATGTGAACCCCAAATAAACTTTTCCACCACTAAGTTGTTATTTTCAGGTATCTGAAAATAACACATTGGTCACAGCAATGCCAAGCTAACTAAAACACAGTCCAAGCCAATACTATATCCCACATTATTACTTTTTAAACATAGGTCAAATCATGCTGTCTTTATTTAAAAAAATATTATTCTATGTCTTCCCATGTACATCATTGTAAAATCAGTCTTATGATCTTGAGGATCCACCGTTCTACCCAACTCATTTTCACAACTAAATCTCATTTTTCTCTTGGCCTATACCACTTTAGCCATGTTAATAGATTCACCATTCTTCCAACTAAACATGTTCCCCATTCTACCTCTTTGCACCAGTTCTTTCATTCTGGAATATCCTTCCCTGCACCCTTTCAGGTCTTTGCTCAGGCACTGTTTCCAATGAGGCCATTCCTGGTTAGTTTCCTATTTAAAGTTGCATGTCTGGGGTATCTGCTTTGTTTTCATTACTACTTAATACTATACCTTTTTCTACATGTATATTATTTATACATAGTTTGTTTCTCAATTCCCAAGTAGATCTAATTCAAAAGAACATAAATGCAGGTATTTTCATTTGTGTTGGTAAAGATGATACCCATATTGAGTTCAAAAGACTTTGTTAATTGCATAAATAAATGAATGTTCTAAAAGTATAAATTCATTGGGTTGGTGCAGAGTTCTATACAAAACTGCAAACTCAGTCCAAAGGAGGGGAAATGCTCATTATGATAAAAACAATCTCACAAAAGTAAATACTGGAAAAAGGTATAAAATAGAAATTTGTATTAGTGAACACAAAGGAAAAGGTTGTCACATATTGCTTATATAAATACAGAATAGTTCACCCTTTCAGAAAGCAATATTACAGTAAATTAAACTTAATAATGGTCATGCACTGGACAGTTGTAGAGCCATTGATTAAAGATACATATTATATTTTATGCTAATTCATAAGTAATACTACTTCAATTTTAATACAATGTTTTCTTAAATTTAATAATAGACATGCACATTCAAATCATGATTATAAAACTATTATCTATAAAAGGCAGGTACATTTTTTAATATCTTGTTTCCTAAAATTCATTCAACTCTGATATTTTCTTATTATCTGACACTTTCTAAGTTTTTAAATAACAGCACAACTCTGCGAAGCCATCCATGTTTAGCAGAATCAGACTTTGCTGAGCCATGTGATTACAGGAAATGGCAGTCATGAGAGACTATTTCAGACATCCTGGGGTAGGTGTTCTGTACAGAGGTGGCTCACTGCCTGAGGAAATGCTAATTCTTTAAGCAAATGGCTTCCCTGACTGCACCCCATCCTGTTTCTCACGGAAGAAGCTCCTCCTGGTTCCCCTTTACTTCCGAAACTGTAAATAAAGGGAAAGTGGGCTTCTCTATCTTATGACAGGCCAGATCTTGGCATGGTCCAACCTGTCACACCTCCTCCCATTTGAAAAGATTATTGGCTCTTGTGTTTATTTAATTAAATAAGATTCTTAGTGATTAATCAATAGCCAGCACCATCCTCCAACAGAAACCCTTTTCCTCACCCATGCTGGACACAACAGGGAATTTCCTACCTACACACAACTGATTTAAAACTTTGATATAATGCAATATGAAATTCTATGTATTTTACAGGATTACAAAGACAATATTAAGAAAATTTACAAAGAATAATTCCTTCAAAATAAGTTTAAATAGAAAAAAACACTTCTAGACATGTTTACTTCTATGTAATAAGGACTCTGTAACCAAATGTGCAATAAACCAAACCAAATAATGCCTTTCAGTGAAAATGCTAAATTTACAAAATAAGAAATTTGTATTAGTATTTATTTATTTTTGCTATAGTCATGAAAATAAAATCCTATTATCAGCTCAACACATTTACTTTAATATCATCTTCAAGAATAGGTATCTATTTTGGTTTCTTGACCATGTGTCTTCTCTTCATGGTTTAATATTTGAGATAGATTATTAATTTAATAACTGAGATTCCTAAATATCCAGATTTTCATAAAAGTATTATTGATGTTGTAGTATATTTTTAAAATATCAACTGGAATTAATAGTTAATAATGAACAATCTATAACAGGTAACCAGATAATCAATTTGACTCATCTTGTTTTTGATTATTTTATTAATATTATATGATAAAATTTTTATTATAATATTGTTTAATGAGAAGATATTTTTGACAAGCATATTGTCTTTAAATAAATTATGTGCAATAATTTCCACTTTCCACAGATTAATGCAATGACATGACTTTCAGTTTAGGAAAAAATTTGTATAAAAATTATCTACATATTATAAGATACACATACATTTTAGGATGTTATTTTTTATCTCATGTTTTTTCTTAACAGGTTAACACTTAGAGTTTGAAGTGTTGTATTTCATGTACTGCTTTTCTAAGATTTTATCCCCAATAATTCTTCTTTTAAAGAAAAGATTTTTGTCTTTAAGTGCAATACAATATCATATGTAGGAGTGACTTCTTATCATTTTATCATGAAAGTTGCATGAACAAACATTTTAAAAATGGTATGACATAATACCAGTTTTTTTTCTGGTTTTTAACTGGATTTGATTAAGAATTCTTAATGAAATTAAAATACTTCTTAGAAGTTGAGAATGCAAACATTTTATTTTAATAAAAATAACAATATGGAATGGTTTTAAATCAAATTCAGTGAATTCATCATTTATGTTCTCTATTTTCCTTATTTTTCATCATTAGCTAGGCATCAGCCTAGAATGAAATATAATCTCATCAGTCTTTTACTGACAGGCCACTTTTATCAATTGCATCCTGTGCTTGTATGCAATATATCAGTATGTGTGAACTTGACACTTTGATCACAAGATATGACTTCTATTGAAATGGTGTCTGCTCAAGTCACAGAAACTATATACTAAAATTACATTGGGAACTCTGATTCTGAGAGTCACCAGAGAAATAATTGAATAAAGCTTTGTTCACCTTCAAAAGGGAAATTCTATTAGCATTCTGGAATAGAGGCAATAAACAAAAGCATGCAACTTAGGTTACTTGGTGCCCTGATAAGGATGATAAATTAGTACTATTCTTTGGAAGAATTAAAGCTGAAGTGAGGAGAGAGGAATTCTATGAGTACCAGGTCTTTTTCTAAACATCTTAAGGATACTTAGTTCTGAAAAAACTGTATTTTATTTTTCATCTGCTATATACCAGGGACTATGAGACCTTATGGATACAAGGAAGAATAAGATCTCTCCAAGGCTTCAAAAAGTTCACAATTGCCATGATAGATATTTAAACAGACATTAACAATTAATTTTAATAAAATTTGTTGACTGTTATCTCTGATTTGGGATGTGACAAATGGACATGGACTGGAGCTTACTCTCATGAGAAGTGATTATTAAATATTTAGAAATTTTGCAAGATGCTTTTGGGAGCTGAAACTAGGCTACATTGGGAGAACATGTGTAAGTTGATATATGCTAAAATTTTACCTATTTTCTTCCTCTACCTGGTTTTCCAGAACATTACTAGGTATAACAAATAGGCCCCTAACTAGTGGCACAATCTGAATAATTCTTTGGTATATATCCAAACAAATAACCTTTCATATTGTTTCATGTACAATGTAATTTTTCAAGATATACTTACATTGTGCATTGTGCAATTTTTTTTTTTTTGTACTAGGGATTGAACCATATCTATGTTTTCATTTTTTTATTTTGAGACAGGGTGTTACTAAGTTGCCTAGGACCTTGCTAAATTGCTGATGCTGGTTTTGAACTTTCAATCCTCTTGCCTCAGCCTCTTTTGTGAGCCACTGGGATTACAGGCATGCCCCAAAGTGGCCAGCTTGTGGAATAGTTAACTTTAGCTAATTAACAAATGTATTGTCTCTCATGATCAAATATTCTTAAAATAATTTTTTCAATAATAATTTAGAGAAGCCATTGAATGTTAGCTACAAAATAGATGGATAAGAAGAAATGGTCTTTTCTATATACTAAGCAGTTTGTCATGATCTCAGATGTTCTTCCACCACTAAAAAAAAGAAAAAAGAAACAAGAAAAAGAAAAAGTATTGTTGTCAACTATATCAATTCATTTAGAGGCACTTTAAACAAACTTTATGGGATCTAAATGATGTTGCAACTTATTCACTCCAATCATATGATTCCTGCTCTGAACAGTTCTGCATGTGTATTTGTCACCACATAATTACATTTTCAGTCCCATAGGTAGGGTCCACTGATGTTTCAACTCTTTTCAAAGCTCATCACCAGGGGTTGCCAGACTGGCCTAAGGCTTATTAGTCAGTATGTATTAGGATGTGGGTAGCCAAGCCAGTGTTTCATATGGCCAAATCCTAACCTCTGGGAACCCATTTTAGCTGATAAATATTCCAAAATTTTATTAATTTCGTGTCAGATAAAATGTAATACAATATAATTCATCATTTATATAAAATTTAAATTTAACTGGCCTACTATATTTTTATCTTCTAAATGCATCAATTTTGTTCCTTTCTAAATTTTAGTCTGACCCCCAGACAGGCCACACAATTTTAGAAAGTTTATAAGCTTCTCAGATTTATAATCAAAGGCAGTGGAGGAGAAGATCACATTTTAATCTGATGGTTCTCTGTGGAAAGTTACAGAGGCTTATAGGCTTACCTCTAAAAATTCTATTTAAGAATACATTTCTAGTATACTTTAAGTTAGGAAAAAAGGGAAATCCTTTTGAAACTGGAAAACAACCATTTTTTTCTCAGTGAGAAGGTACACTGTAATCTCTCCAAAATTGAATTAAAAAAATGAAGAAAAAATAAAATAACCCAAACTTGTAGGAATGCTTTTGTTAGGAGGAAAATCTCTAATTCATAATATGTGATTTTAAATTAAAGCTTTTTATGAGATCCCAATGTAATTCTTAGAGATTTGGATTATTAACAATAACTTCTTATTTCAGAGTACCATGAAGTTGGTACTTTGCAGTGGTAGTTTGCAGGCTTTAGGCTTTGTCCATCTCCTTTTGAATTTTATCCTCATTTCCCATTCACTATGTGACTTTGTACAAGTTACTTAGTTTTCTGGTCACATTTTTGCCAACCCTAAAATAAAGGTAACCATAGCATCTTATTCATAGAACCGTACTGGGAAATTTATATGTGTAAAAGCCATAGAACATTGCCTTGCATAGGTAAGTACTCAAAATGGATCACATGCTATTATTATTATTACGTGATAAAGAAAAAAAGCACCAACAAAATAGCTATAAAGAAATGTGGAAACTGTTTAAGAATAAAATAACTATAAAGAAATGTGGAAAATGTTTAAGAATAAATACACATATTTATTATGTGGAATGCTCACAGTTCATGTTAGTGTTACAGTTTGGGTATGAAATGTCCCCCCAAAGGCTCATGTGTTGAGTCTTGGTCCCCAAAGCAGGAAAGTTCAGAGTTTATAGCTTTTAGAGAATGTTTGGATCATGAAAGCTCTGATCTCATCAGTGGATTAACCCACTGATGGCTGAATGGAGTACTGGAGGTAATGGAAACTTTTGGAAGTATGTCTCTTAAGACATGCCTGAAAGAGTATTTCTGGTCCTTGACCTCTCTTTGCTTCCTGCCTGACACGAACTGAGCAGCTTTCCTCTGCCATGTTCTTCCACTGTAATGTTCTGTATTACCTCAGTTCAAATCAATGAATTCAGCTGACTATGGAATGAAACTTCTGAAACCATGAGCCAAAATGAATCTTTTCTACTCTACATTGTCTTTTCCAAGTATTTGTCACTGAAACAAAATGCTAACACAGTATTTATATGATGACCCTATGAAATAAACGAGAGGAGTGAGGTGATAAATGTCCCCACCCTGCCCCTAACAACTTTCATGTAGTGTAGCTTTTGCATTGGTTAACAATTAATTGATGGAGAGCTCAAAGAGCACACATTTAATGTTAAAAATGTTATTCTTTGGACAATTGTATTTGAAGTAAATTTTGGGGGCGGGGGATTTGGTACTAGGGATTCAACCACTGAGCACATCCCAAGCCTCCACCTCCAAACCTGCCTTTTTGTGGTTGTTTTGTAACAGTGTCTCCCTAAGTTACTTAGGGCCTTGCTAAGTTTCTGAGTTGGCTTTGAACTTGCAATCCTCCTGCCTCAGTTTCCTGAGTTACTGAGATTATAGGTGTGTGCCACTGTTCCTGGCCCTTTGGTCAATTTTTAAAGTACTGTTTCTTAAAATTTGGTGTAGTGTCTTGACAGATCAACATAATCTTTTATATTTCAAAGAAGAAATTATTTAGAAGTCGATGATATCAATAGTTTTCTTCTGTTGAAAGTAACTACAGAACAATATTGGTCAAAACCCAAGTTGTAAATTCATTTAAGAGTAAAATGAAGGTCTTTCAATGGACATTGGGGAGTATCCATTACTTTAAAGGAATATCTTTTTAGAAAGGTAAGAATCTGCTCTCTGGTCACTGATAAATTTCTGACTTCAGGTAGGGTGACTTTCACATCAGACCCATTTCTGGTTAAAACATACTATTTCTCCCCTTCTGTCAGGGCATGTACCCAACATATAAGGAAATAGTAAAATTACTAACAGATTACTAGAACTATAGCTTCTTAAACAACAATAGCAATGACAGTGAAATTCTTACATGGCACATTTATAAAAAGGGATCAGTCTGTTCAAAGTCCTCCTCCCTTCTTTGGGTGATAATTGGGACTATTTCTCCATGAGTTATGGGAAATGACAACTGGTGTCTTGAACTTATTTCCTCCTCCTCCTGCCCCTCTGTCCTCCTCTTCCTCCTCCCCCTCTGTCCTCCTCCTCCTCCTCCCCCTCTTCTTCTTTTTCATCTAGTTCTAGGGAATCACACAGGAGACAGAGAAAAAAAAAAAAGAAAGAAAGAGAAAGCAAGCTAGCAGGCTGGAAAGAAAAAAAAGAGAAAGACTGCTTAAATCTAAACAAAAATCAAATAGATTTGAAATTAGATTTGTGTTATTGAAAATAGAGTACATTATAGCTCTTATGAAATATCTCGTTAGCCTTTAATAATTCTGAGTTTCTGTGCTAGTTTCATTCTTCTTCCCATATTACCCTTTCCTTTTCCTCTTTTTCCAACTTGATTCTGTTCTGTACAAGTTGAACAGCTTTGATGAAAGTTTTATTTTATTTTTCTTCATTTTTTCTCATATACCATGCTATAAAAAGCAGAGTCAGATCAAACTGAATTTAGTTCTTTAGCATAAAAATGTGAAGTTTTTTTTTTTTTTTTTTTTTTTAACCTGGGAGCACAAAGATTATTATTGTCTTTAGGATTTTTCTTTCTGCTACTTATTTTCTCTTTCTTTCTATTAACAAAGACTTATTTGACTCAATCATTTCAGTAGTTCATTTTGTGTGGATTTAGTCTGGATTTATAGGAGACATGGTACATGACGACTGAATATGGAATATAGCTTTCCTAACTTCTGGAATCATATGTATACATATATTTACTTTTTGAAAAACATTTCTTGAGTTCCTAGCTATTTCTTCCCCATCCCCCTTTTATCCATTATATTATTGCTTTTTATTTTGAATTTAATTCCCAGAAGATCTTCTGATGGGGTTTTGTCCTGATGTTTACCGGCAACATTTGAGAACAGAGTATTTGAAGATATAATCAAGTTAAGGTGAGGTTAAACTGGACATGGGGGGACACTGAATCCAATGACTGGTGTGTTTAAAAGAAAAAAATAGAGAAAAATGGAGACATGGGCATGCAGAGAGGGAAAGATGGCTCTGTGAAGATGAATGTAGAAAGCTATAAATCAAGGAGTGTCAAGGATTGCGGTCAACAACAGGTGCTAAGAAGAGGCAAGAAAAGATTCTTTCTGTTGTTGTTGTTGTTTGGTCCTCAAGATTGAACCCAGGGACATTTTACCACTGAATTTCATCCCCAGCTTTTAAAAAATTTTATTTTGAGATATTTCTGCTAAGTTGCTTAGTGCCTCACTAATTTCCTGAGTTTGGCCTTAAATTTGCAATCCTCCTGCTTCAGCCTCCCAAGTTGCTGGAGTTATAGTCATGTGCCCCTGCAACCAAAGGAAGGATTGTTTTGTACGACTTTTGGAGTGAGCATGAACTTGGTTTTAAATTTCCCTCAAAACCTCAGAGTTTTCAGAGAATACCTTTTTATAGTTTTAAGCCACATAGTCTATGGTAGTTGTTACAGCAGCCCTAGAAAACACATAACTTTAACTTCTCAAAATTATAAAATGCTATAATCAAGAACACAATTATAACAAAATTATAAAATGCTATAATCAAGAACACAATCAATTTAACTTTGATATAATTACTACATTTGATCAAGTGTATTAGACAAGATGCACATTGAAAGAGCATTGGTGATTTGATATTTCTTCATTGTCTATGTCTATGTATGTGTTAACAACTATACTAAATATTCCACATGGATTGTTTCATTTACTATTCATAGCAAACTTATACATTATGAGTCAATATTATCCCCTTTTCTTATTGTTGAAGTAGTTCCCCAAAATAAGGTTTTATTTTTCTCCTTAAAGCTAGTTAAATACCATTCATTATCAAATCCCAGTCTTGACTAGCATTAAGACAGAGTTTTACGCATCTTACAAGTACTGTGTACTTTCTTTCCTTCACAGTGGGGATTCAATAATCACTGGAAAGTTAGAAGGCATTATTGGTAATTATCCTTAGAGTTTTTAAAAATAGCATTTCATTCAAACACATATTTTCCTGGAACCACAAGATCTGAAAGAAGAGCTGAAGCTTCTGGAATTGTCTGCTTGCCTTAATCACTCCCACAACCACCCTTTCCCAAATTGCTCCTCTATAGTCCCATGAAAGATTTACAAAGAAAAAGTTTAACTGACATCATCATTTTATTAATAAGGAAAATGAGACTTAGACAGAGGGACTTACCCACAAACACCGTGTCATATCTTGACAGAACTAGATCAATAGAAGTCCTGCTGAGAAGGAGAAGACCATTCAACACTTTTTACAGCATAATTAATATGAGCCATCTGGGCTTTCTATTTTTCTTCTCACATATAAAACAGGAAGCCCAGACATTGCTAGACAAACTACCCCACAGCTGCAGACTGAACCATGAACATCTGTGAGCAATGTGCATTTTATGAAATTATGCAGATGTTCTTCATTATAAATACTGCTGAATCATTAAATGCCATTTTAAATAAAGATGAATTACAAAGGTAATAGCTGACAGTGATAGAGAATGTGCATGTTTTGCTGTGTGTAAAACACATTGTCTCCCGTGTGTTACTATACTTTATAAAATACAGATTTTTTTGAGTCTAATGCAGGTGTAATGAGCTTGCATTAACTACTGAAAGTTTCCTTTCCCTCTTTTTTGCCTTTTCATCTAATCATGGGAAAATGAATCAGTGTTAAGTGAGCATGCCAAATTGAACTTTGCAATCTGGATTTTGTAAAAAAACTTAGGTCCCCTAAAGTACATCAAGTTCTTTTGTCAAGTGACTATAAATTTCGTGAACTTTTACATGACAAAAATGTGATAGTTAGGATGAGTTATTCCTAACCCTTGACTGTCAGGTTATCTCCTGTGGGCATACTTCTGGAAATATTATGGGGAGAATAAGTGGTCAGAAAGGGGTTAAAGCTAGACTTGAAAGATTTCAAAAATAATAATAACCAAGATAGACTGAGATATATATCCAGACATAGATTGCTTTTAATGCTATCAGTATGTCAAGCAATCAATCTACAACAAGCAATCACTGATTTTCTTAGTTTCTAAGTCACTCATGTATACGTTAAGCATTGCAAATTTGTCTACACTTCCCTGAATTCTTCTGCCTAGATAATTTAAATAACCCCCTGGAGTTCTAATAAGAGAGGAAAGCCATCAGACCCATGTGCAGTAATCACCTGTGCATCAAGCTATAGAGAATCTGAAAAGCTGGAAGTCATGCTACAGAAATCAGGGCCATTGCAGCAACTGGAGAATTGCTTTGGTATCACATGTAAATTTTACCAGTATTACTCTTATAGGTCTTACCGAATCATAATTAGATGTTAAGTATATAGGATAAAGTTTATTGCTCAGAATCAATGTTTGAAAGTCCAGCTATGAATAGGCATGGGCTCGACTTGATTCTGAACCTAGAGCTCTACCTTATTTGAACACATATTAGAAGCTCCTTCTATGCAAGCCAGTGGAGTTCACACAGAATCATTAGCCTCAGATCCTGGGTTAATTTTTGAGATATTTAAACATGCCCGGATGCAGCAATGAAGGTTGAAAAGGGAAACTTAGAGGTGAATGGACATTTTGTGACTGTGGAGTAAGAAAAGATTTATTAAACTGGGCACAAAAATCCGTAATATATATTTTAAAAATGGGAAATTGAACTATATTAGAGTTAACAACTTCTTCTGTAATCAAAAGTCAGTATTAATGGTATATAAAACTTACAAAGAATATGAGATATACATATATCCTTAAAATGATTTGTGTCTACAATTTATGAGAACACCTGGCAAAGAAAAAAGATGATCAATCCAATAACAGAAAATTTGAGGATGCTATAATAAAAATATACAAATATACAAATGGCCAATAAAGATATGAAAAAGAGTTCAATTTTATTAGCAATTAAGAAATTCAAAGCAAAACTCCCAGTATGATACCACCAGAATGGCTAAAATAGAAAAGGAAGAAAATAGAAAATGTGAACTGTCAGGAAGATGTGTAGCCAAAAGAATATTCTTACATTGTTTGGATGTAAAAATTATTACAATGCTTTTGGAAAGCAGTTAATCAGTATTTGCTATAGTGAAGTTGCTGATTTTATGATGCAGCAATTTCATCCCTAAATATATCTATCTTATATATATGCCATATATATGTATTTATTTAACAAAAGACAAGAGATAGAATACTTATAGTACTATCGTTGGTAATTGCTTCAAACTATAATTACTCAGATGCCCATTAAGAGAAGAATGTGTAAATAAACTACAGTGAAGATAGCCTCTTCAACAAATAGTGCTGGGAAAACTGAAAATCCATATGCAACAGAATGAAACTAAACCCCTATCTCTCACCCTGCACAAAACTCAATTCACAATGGATCAAAGACCTTGAAATCAGACCAGAGACCCTGCATCTTATAGAAGAAAAAGTAGGTCCAAATCTTCACCTTGTTGGCTTAGGATCAGACTTCCTTAAGAGGACTCCCATAGCACAAGAAATAAAAGCAAGAATCAATAACTGGGATAGATTCAAACTAAGTAGCTTTCTTTCAGCAAAGGAAACTATCAGCAATGCGAAGAGAGAGCCTACAGAGTGGGAGAAAATCTTTGCCACTCATACTTCAGATATAGCACTAATTTCCAGAATATATAAAGAACTCAAAAAACTCTACACCAAGAATATAAATAACCCAATCAACAAATGGGCTAAGGATATGAACAGACACTTCACAGAAGATGTACAAGCACTCAACAGATATATGAAAAAATGTTCAACATCTTTAGTAATAAGAGAAATGCAAATCAAAACTACACTAAGATTCCATCTCACCCCAATTAGAATGGCGATTATCAAGAATACAAGCAACAATAGGTGTTGGAGAGGACGTGGGGAAAAAGGTACACTCATACATTGCTGGTGGGGCTGCAAATTAGTGCAGCCACTCTGGAAAGCAGTGTGGAGATTCCTTAGAAAACTTGGAATGGACCCACCATTTGACCCAGCTATCCCACTCCTCGGCCTATACCCAGAGGACTTAAAATCAGCATACTACAGAGATACAGCCACATCAATGTTCATAGCTGCTCAATTCACAATAGTCAGACTATGGAACCAACCTAGATGCCCTTCAATTGATGAATGGATAAAGAAACTGTGATACACACACACACACACACACACACACACACACACTGGAATATTACTCAGCTATAAAGAATAATAAAATTATGGCATTTGCAGGCAAATGATGAAATTGGAGAATATCATGTCAAGTGAGATAAGCCAATCTCAAAAATCCAAAAGAGAATGATCTCACTGATAAGCAGATGATGACACTTAATGGGGGATGGGAGGGGGCCATGAATGGAGGAAGGAGGGACTGTATAGAGGGAAAAGAGAGGTGGGAGGTGGGGGGGAGAAAAAGTAGTGGAATGAATCAAACATCATTACTCTATGTAAATATATGAATATGCAAATGGTAAAAAAAGTTATCAGTCTGACACGTACTATTTGCATTGTCATTTAATAATGTACTTCAATAAAAATTTTAAAAAATATGTATATGAGGTAAACTTTCCTGTTCTTAATCCCACCTCTTATGTTTTCTGGAATAATTTTTCCACCTTGGGATCTTGGTTCCTGTTTATCACCTGTTTAGGAAAGTCAAACAAATTGCTTACAGCTTATTCCATCCTCAGGTAGTTTCATTTTTCAGGTAGAACTGAATTCTGCCTCTAATAAATCTTGCATGTCACTCTGAGGGACTTCCTTAACAAGTAGATTGCTTGGTTATAAGATGTAGGATGTACGGATTCAGTTGCAGTCCTCTAAGACAGTCGAATAAATCCTTGGTTTAATCAAGGGTACTATTAAAAACAATAGGGGTAATTATTTTCCTCATTTTTTGTATAACAATTTCATATACTATTAAACACTCATAATGTTCTATTTTAGGACTGAATTTTAGTTTACTATTTCTGTTGTATAAATAAAGAAATCGATATCATATGAGGGGAAAAACAGAGTAAAAGAGGTAATGTTTTAATTCCTAATCTATTTTACTGTTTTGTCAAATGATGAATTTTCATACAGGTAAAGAAAATGGAAGATTTAAAATTGAATACTAAATTCAGCAGACAGTACAAAATGATGGAAACTCCGTGTAACTTGCAACAGCTCCATTCGTCTTCTGAAGCTCCTCCTGTGTAAAGCAGTCATTTAAGAGATATAATTTAGTTCTGTAAAAACAACTTTTAGATGATAAGTTTCTCTGACCAGAAAATATTGTTGTTGAAAACAAAAGTATTTCTGAAGCCCTGGGCTAGAGTAGGATTAAGGTTCTTAAGTATGAGACAGCTATGAAATATTTTTGGCATTTAAGAATTTTCCAGACATTGCACTGGTGTTAAGGTGAAAGAATGGAGAGGTTTTCTTTCTAAATTCTTAGTGCTTTACAGAAATATTAAAGTAAACTTTAAACACCAAATGGAACACTATAGTAAACAGTGACACTTCATTTTCTAGCCATAGGTTATATCACCTGCATGGTAAGTCACTGGCAGTAATTCTTTTCTTGCTAAAATATCTGAAAAGATAACTTCTGAGGTGCTGCATTATCTTCATTTCTATGTCCTAGGTTGTATAACTTGCTACAACTGCAATGCATTTTATGCTGCTTTATCTTGAGCTAAGGAAAGGGAGGAAATCATACCATCAAATGTTTTGAGTTAATCATAAGTATGACATGAATCTTTTCCATGTACTTCAGGATTCTCCATATGGCATTTGTATCAGGAAGTTAAGAGAAGGAGAAAAGAAAATAAAAACAAAAATCAAAACCAAAAACCTTATCATACTTTCATATTCCTTATCATACTCTCATTATCCATTTCATGTCTGTTGAAGAAAGATACTACAATTTTTCTTACTGCTCCCAAATGTCTCTCACTTGCAAATTTGCCTGAATACTTTCACCACTATGCCTGATATATGAATCCTTTTCAAGAACATAGTCACTCTGTTACTTTATATAAAACCTTCTGATTATTTCTCTTCATTTAATTGGCCATGACTGAACTCTTCAACTTTGCATGAAAGTCTTCAGTTTATCCACACCTGCTATTTCATTTTCACGTGCATTATCATCACAAATATTCTCTGCTTTCCCAATGCATCTGTTTCTGTCTGTGTTTTATGGCACCTCTATTCATTCATCTTAAAAATATAATTTTATTTTATTTTAAAATCTATCCTTTAATAAATAGACTATCAAGTATAACAAATATTGCAAATACATAAAAGAAGACACCACCAAAAACAATGATAAAAAAGCAATAACATTGTTAAAATTAGCTAAAAATTGTCTACTATATTTGTCTAATATTCAGAGAGTGCAATATGTCTACATATGCAAGGTTAAAAAGCAAGTCTCCTACACAGGGGAGAAAAAACAATCACACTCTTCTCAAATCTCTCCATTTTATATGATGACATAATTAGTGGAATAAGTTCTTCACCACTCACAAAAATAACTTTTATGTTAATGTTTTATAAAACCAATCAAGTTGGCTTACGTACTTATCAATTCTTGTCTGCTCACAGAAACATCAATATGAACACCTGTCCACACACAAAAATACCTTCACCAGAGCTTAGGAAATTGGGTGAAAGATAATGGATTGAAGAGAGAAAAAAGGTAGTTTTCCGTTAGCCATGGAGAGGGACATGACTGCCAGAGTTTGCCTGAAACTAGTGAATTCGGTTGCTGAGGACCCACTTACAACCCAACTCAGCAGACCTAACTTTCAACTGGCCCAGTGCCTGACTAGCACCAGCAGCCCCATGGTGTTGTCCCAACTCAACAAAAGATCCACCCTCTTAGAATCAGTCTTCAGGCTATCGCACTCTCATAGGGCCAGACCACCTCCAGCACTAGGTAAACAAGGGAGGGAGAAAGGAAGAAAGATCCTGCAAACTGACCAGAAAATAATAAAATGGCAAAAGTCATATTCCACCTATCAATAATTACCTCGAGTGTAAATGGATTAAATTCCCTAATCAAAACACATAAGGTGCCTCTACAGATAAAAAATAAAAAAATACAAGGCCCATTGTATGCTGCCTAAAAAAAGATTCACTTCACCTTTAATAAAGCACAGTGAAAATAAAGGGATCAAAAGAGAACCCAAATGAAAACCAAAAGACAACAGGGGCAGTAATACTTACATCATATCAAATAGGTTTCAAGTTAAAAGCAAATAAGGTCATTGTACAATTATTACAATTCATCAAGATGAAATAATAATTGTAAATATGTGTGCTTTCATCATTAGAGCACCACATATAAAAAAGTAAGACTATAGTTAAAGAGAAAATAGATTAATGCAATAGTAGAGAACTTAAATACCCCACTTTCATCAACATACATATCATACAGACTGAAAATCAACAAGGAAACATTGAACTTAAAGTACATTTTAGACTAAATGGACCTAACAGACATACAGAATATGCCATTAAACAACAGCAACAGAATTTACATTCTTCTCAAGTGCAAATGCAACATTCTGTAGGATAGATGATGTAGTGGGCTATAAAACAAGATTTAACAAAATTAAGAGGATTTCAATAATATTAAGTGTCTTGTCAATCATGTGGAATGAGAAATCAGTAACGAGAGATTTCAGAAAATTTACAAACACATGGAAATCAAAACAACATGCTACCACACATGTATTAAAGAATAATTTTTTAAAATTTATTTTTATTGTAAACAAATGGGATACATGTTGTTTCTCTGTACGTGAAGTAAAGGCATACAAAGAAAAGAATAAATTGATGGGGAAATCAAAATAAAATCTTGAGACAAATGAAAATGCATAAACCAAAGTTAAAACGGAAAAGCGGTTTTAAAGGGGAAATTTATAACAATTAATGTCTATACCAAAAAAAATCCTCAAATAAGGAATATAATACCTCAAGAAACTAGAAAAAGAAAAAAGAATTCCAACACTAAAAGAAGGAAAGAAATGATAATAATAATAATTAAAGCAGAAATCAATGAAATGGGTACTAGAAAAACAGAAAAAAATCAACAAAAATAAGAGTTTCTTGAAAAGGTAAGCAAAATTGACACTACTCTAGCTTTAGGAAGGGAAAGGTAAGACTTAAATAAATACATTCAGAAATAAAAGACCTGGCATTCCAACTGATGCCACAAAGGATCATAATAGATTACTATGAGTAAGTACGTATCAACACCTGAATGTGAACAAAGAATGGACATTATCCACCGCAGAAAAAGAGCCAAATATCTCCATGGAAAGCTATTGCTCTTTACTTTCAAAGACAAGATTAGCCTTGTTTCCTTCTTTGTCTTCCTTTTTAAATTTTTTTTTTTTTTTTTTTTTTTTTTTTTTTTTGTCAGGGAATCATTAGTTTATTCTTTATATGTGGTGCTGAGAATCCAACCCAGTGCTTCACACATGCTATGCAAGAACTGTTACTGAGCTGTGACTCCAGCCCCCTTATTTGTCTTCTTGATAAGAATATTAAGACACTCTACCATAAAATTACTCTGCTTTCTAAATATACCCAATTCAAAGTCTTGTTTTCTTGAGTCTTTTCCAAAGCACCTAGCCCAAGCTCAAATATACTGATAGCTTGTTACTGAGATATACCATGTTTCCCCATGCTGTGAGGTCTTTTTATTTTTTAAATATCTCATTTCATTATTTCTTAAATTTTTTAAAATTTATTTTTATTGTAAACAAATGGAATATGTGTTGTTTCTCTGTACATGGAGTGAAGGCGTACCATTTATGTAATCATACATTTACATAGGGTAATGTTGTTTGATTCATTCTGTTATTTTTTCCTTCCTCCCACCCCTCCCACCCCTGTTTTCCCTCTATACAGTCCCTTCTTCCTCCATTCTTGCCCCCTCTCACCCCCATTATGAGTCATCATCCGCTTATCAGCGAGATTATTCATCCTTTGGTTTTTTTGAGATTGGCTTATCTCACATAGCATGATGCTATCCAATTTCATCCATTTACCTGCAAATGCCATAATTCTATTCTTCTTTATTCCTGAGTAATATTTCATATAAAGAAACCACAGTTTCTTTATCCATTCATCAATTGAAGGACATCTAGGTTGGTTCCACAATCTGGCTATTGTCAATTGAACAGCTATGAACATTGATGTGACTGCATCACTCTAGTGTGCTGATTTTAAGTCCTTTGGATAGAAGCAAAGGAATGGGATAGCAGGGTCAAATGGTGGTTCCATTTCAATCTTTATGAGGAATCTCCATACTGCTTTCCAGAGTGGCTGCACTAATTTGCAACCCCACCAGCAATGTATGAGTGTACCTTTTTCCCCACATCCTCACCTACACCTATTGTTGCTTGAATTCTTGATGATCACCATTCTAATTAGGGTGAGATGGAATCTTAGGGTAGTTTTGATTTGCATTTCTTTATTACTAGAGATGTTGAACATTTTTTCATATATCTGTTGATTGCTTGTAGATCTTCTTCTGTGAAGTGTCTGTTCATATCCTTAGCCTATTTGTTGATTGGATTATTTGTATTCTTGGTGTAGAGCTTTTTGAGTTATTTATATATTCTGGAAATTAGTGCTCTATCTGAAGTATGAGTGGCAAAGATTTTCTCCCACTCTGTGGGCTCTCTCTTCATAATGTTGATAGTTTCCTTTGCTGAGAGAAAGTTATTTAGTTTGAATCTATCCCAGTTATTGATTCTTGCTTTTATTTCTTGTGCTATGGGAGTCCTCTTAAGGAAGTCTGATCCTAAGCCAACAAGTTGAAGGTTTGGACCTACTTTTTCTTCTATAAGATGCAGGGTCTCTGGTCTGATTCTGAGGTCCTTGATCCATTTTGAGTTGAGTTTTGAGCAGGGTGAGAGATAGGAGTTTAGTTTCATTCTGTTGCATATGGATTTCCAGTTTTCCAAGCACCATTTGTTGAAGAGGCTATCTTTTCTCCATTGCATATTTTTGGCACCTTTGTCTAGTATGAGAAAATTGTATTTATTTGGGTTTGTGTCCATGTCCTCTATTATGTACCATTGATCTACCTGTCTATTTTGGTGCCAATACCATGCCATTTTTGTTACTATTGCTTTGTAGTATAGTTGAAGTTCTGGTATTGTGATACCTCCTGCTTCACTCTTCCTGCTAAGGACTGCTTTAGCTATTCTGGGTTTCTTATTCTTCCAGATGAATTTCATAATTGCTTGCTCTATTTCTGTAAGGTACCTCATTGGGATTTTAATAGGAATTACATTGAATCTGTATAGCACTTTTGGTAGTATGGCCATTTTGACAATATTAATTCTGCCTGTCCAAGAACATGGGAGATCTTTCCATCATCTAAGGTTTTCTTTAATTTTTTTCTTTAGTGTTCTGTAGTTCTCATTGTAGAGGACTTTCACCTCTTTTGTGAGACTGATTCCCAAGTATTTTATTTTTTTTGAGGTTATTTTGAATGGGGTAGTTTTCCTAACTTCTGTTTCTGAAGATTCATCACTTATGTATAAAAATACATTAGATTTATGAGCATTGATCTTATAACCTGCTACTTTACTGAATTCACTTATGAGTTCTAAAAACGTTCTGGTGGAATATCTCGGTTCCTCTAAATAAATAATCATGTCATCAGCAAATAGGGATAGTTTGAGTTCTTCTTTTCCTATTTATATCCCTTTAATTTCTTTGGTCTGTCTAATTGCTCTGGCTAGAGTTTTAAGGACAATGTTGAATAGAAGTGGTGAAAGAGGGTATCCCTGCCTTGTTCCACCTCTTAGGGGGAATGCTTTCAGTTATCACCATTTAGAATGATATTGGCCATGGGTATAGCATAGATGGTGTTTACAATATTAAGGAATGTTCCCACTATCCCTATTTTTCCTAGTGTTTTGAGTATGAAGGGGGTGCTTTATTTTGTCAAATGCTTTTTCTGCATCTATTGAAATAATCATGTGATTCTTGACTTTAAGTCAGTTGATATGGTGAATTACAGTTATTGATTTCTGGATGTTGAACCAACCTTGCATCCCTGGGATAAAACCCATGAGATTGTGGTGAATTATCTTTTTAATATATTTTTACATGCAATTTGCTAAAATTTTGTTGAGAATTTTTGTGTCAATGTTCATTAAGGATATTGGTCTGAAATTTTCTTTTCTTGATGGGCCTCTGTCTGCTTTGGGTATCAGGGTGATTTTGTCTTCATAGAATGAGTTTGAGAGGGTTCCCTCCTCTTCTATTTCATGGAATACTTCGAGAAGTATTGGAATGAGCTGTTCTTACAGTTTTTGTAGAACTCAGCTGAGAACCCATCTGGTCCCAGACTTTTTTTTTGTTGGTAGACTTTTGATGATTTCTTCTTTTTCCTTACTTGAAATTGATCTATTCAAATTGCGTATGTCCTCGTGGTTCAGTTTAGGTAATTCATATGTCTCTGGATACCTGTTGATGTCTTTGAGATTTTCTGTTTTGTTGGAGTATAGATTTTCAAAATAGCTTCTAATTATGTTTTGTATTTCAATCGTGTCTATTGTGATATTTCCTTGTTCATTCTGAATTTTAATTTGACTTTTCTCTCATTCTCTTTGTTAGTGTGGTTAAGGGTTTATCAATTTTGTTTATGTTTTTCAAAGAACCAACTCTTTATTTGTCAATTTTTTTCTATTATTTCTTTTGTTTCAATTTCATTGATTTCAGCTCTGATTTTAAACTATTTCCTGTCTTCTACCACTTTTGCTGTTGCTCTGTTCTTCTTTTTCTAGGGCTTTGAGCTGTAGTGTTAAGTTGTTTATTTGTTGATTTTGTCTACTTTTATTGAATGCGCTCCATGAAATAAATTTTCCTTTAAGTACTGCTTTCATAGTGTTCCAGAGATTTTGATATGATGTGTCTTTGTTCTCCTTTACTTCGATGAATTTTTTCATTTCCCTCCTGATGTCTTCTGTTATCCATTCATCATATAATAGCATATTATTTAATCTCCTAGTGTTGGAGTAGTTTCTGTTTTTTATTCTGTCATTCATTTTTAATTTCAATCCATTATGATCCGATGGAATACAAGGTAATATCTCTGTCTTCTTGTATTTGCTAACATTAGCTTTATGGTATAAAATATGGTCTATTTTAGAGAAGGATCCTGTGCTGCTGAGAAGAAAGTGTATTCATTCTTTGTTGGATGGTATATTCTATATATGTCCGTTAAGTCTAAATTATTGATTGTGTTATTGAGATCTATGGTTTCTTTGTTCAATTTTTGTTTGGAAGATCTGTCCAGTGGTGAGAGAGGTGTGTTAAAATCACCTAGTATTATTGTGTTGTGGTCCCTTTGATTTCTGGAATTGAGAAGGATTTGTTTGACGTGTATGAATGAGCCAATGTTTGGGGCGTAGATATTTATGATTGTTATGGCTTGATGATTTATGCTTCCCTTAAGCAGTATGAAATGTCCTTCTTTATCCCTTCTGACTAACTTTGGCCTGAAATCCAAATTATCTGTTATGAGGATGGATACTCTGACTTTTTTTGCTGAGTCCATGTGTGTGGTATGTTTTTTCCCATCCTTTCACCTTTAGTCTGTGGGTATCTCTTTCTATGAGATGAGTCTCTTGCAGGCAGCATATTGTTGGATCTTTCTTTTTCATCCAATCTTCCAGTCTTTGTCTTTTGTTTGATGAATTCAGGCCATTAACATTGAGGGTTATTATTGAGATATGATTTATATTCCTGGTCATTTGGCTCATGTTTGTTTTTTGACATGACTCAATTTCTCCTTTATTTGGCTATCCTTTAGGCTAGTTCCTTCCTTTGCTGATTTGCATCATTGTTTTTCATCTCTTCCTCATGGAATATTTTGCTGAGAATGTTCTGTAATGCTGGCTTTCTTTTAGTAAATTCTTTTAGTTTTGTTTATCATGGAAGGATTTTATTTCCTCATCAAATTTGAAGGTAAATTTGCTGGGTATAAGATTCTTGGTTGGCATCTGTTTTTTTGTCAGGGCTGGAAAAATGTTGTTCTAGGCCCTTCTAGCTTTTAGAGTCTGGATTGAAAAATCTGCTGATATCCGTATTGGTTTCCCCCTTGAATGTAATTTGATTCTTTTTTCTCGCAGCCTTTAAAATTCTGTCTTTATTTTGTATGTTAATTATTTTCATTATAATGTGCCTTGGTGTGGGTCTGTTGTAATTTTGTATATTTGGAGTCCTATAAGTCTCTTGTACTTGATTTTCTGTTTCATTCTTCAGATTTGGGAAATTTTCTGATATTATTTCATTGACTAGTTTGTTCATTCCTTTGGTTTGTTTCTCTGTGCCTTCCTCGATCCCAATAATTCTTAAATTTGGCATTTTCATGATATCCCATAATTCTTGTAGATTCTGTTCATGATTTCTTACCATCTTCTCTGTTTGGTCAACTTTGTTTTCAAGATTAAATATTTTTTCTTCAATGTCTGAGGTTTTATCTTCCAGGTTTTCCATCCTATTGGTTATGCTTTCCATGGAGTTTTTAATTTGATTTATTGTTTCCTTCATTTCAAGGATTTCTGTTATTTTTTTTCAGTATCTCTAACTCTTCATTGAAATGATCTTTTTCTTTCCGTATTTGCTCTTTTAACTGTTGATTTGTGTGATCATTTAATGCCTGCATTTGCTCTTTCATCTCCTCCTTCAATGCCTGCATTTGCTCTTTCATCTCCTCATTTGCTTCCCTGATCATTTTAATTATGTACATTCTGAATTCCCTTTCTGACATTTCTTCTGCTGTGCTGTCATTGGGTTTTATTGATATAGTATCTAGGTTTGTTTGGGACACTTTCTTCCCTTGTTTTCTCATATAGGTCCGGTATCAGTGGGACTCTGAGATATTGCAGATTTCCTCTATTGGCTTACAGTGTCCCTGTAGATTTCCAGCATATCACCTCCTAGCCTTTAGTAGCCTGAAGTCTTGGAGGAACTTGATAATGCAGTGCTGCACAAGAAAGCTGCCCCTCTAGGGATGGTGACCTTCAGGTGGTGTATATTCCTTGCTAGCAGACCGAGATACCTCTACTTGTTGATCGATGGTCTGTCAAAGGGGAACTAGATCGCGGGCTGGGGCATGACAGTTCTGTGCTTGTGTCTGGCCTGCTGCCCAGGCCAGGGGAACCTAGTTGTGGGTGGATGCCTCTAGCTGACTGGCCCTGCTGGGAGAAGCTGCCTATGGTCCCAGCCTGCTGACCTGGCTGATCCTCGACCAGTGGGAGAGACTCACCCAGTGGCTCTGAGTCGGTCCTGAGTCTCTCAATACCTCCTCCTCTTGAATCCTGAGTTCTGGAGCGACATGAGCTGCAGTCACCCTGTAGTCTGACATCTTGAAAAGCCCCCTACATATTAAAATTTAAATTATAGTGCAAATACAAACTCTCAGAGAAAAAAAGGCAGTGTTTTATGATTCTTGCGTATTATAGAAAAGCTCCAAAGATAATTAGTAAATGTGCTGTTTTGGGAAGAATGCATAATAATGAATTTAAAACTATGGACAATGCAAACATTGAAATGATATAAGGATATCATTTTAAAATGACAATAGTTCTCTCTTTCTCCTCCTTATCCCCTACTTTTGGACATCACAATGTTAATGTCCTGATCAATACCTTGTCCTATGCTTGCTGCTATTTATGCACAAACTATATTAGCACAAATACAAATGCATTCATTTTTTCCATAATTATTCATAAATACTGATCTTTTACCATATATATATTTTCAAGATGACTCTTGTATTATTTAGTAAATCACATGTCTATTCATATATCCATATATCAAAATCAACTAATTTCTAATGAAATAAATTTAAACAAATTATATAATACTGAATAATAGGTCAATTTAAGGTTACTTAGATTCTTACTTTTTATTTTATTATCAGCAATAATGCCATATAAGATATTTCTAGGTTAAATTTCAAACAACAGTAGAAATTCACAAATGCATAATTGGTGTGTCATCTGTATATGATGTTTCTTAAACTTTTAAAGCACACTAGTGAAACAATAACATATCATTGTATTTTGTATTTCCCCAGCTTCTAGGCATCAATTTTAAATGTTATTTGTCCTTGTGGATTTTTATACTGGATTATAACTAATATAAAATTTTTATAAAAATTTTGTATGTTTATGTTAACTGTTTCTTATATATGTTGCCTGTATTAGTAATCTTTTTGCTTTTATAAAAATAGTTAAACCTGTCTCTTTTATTTTATAGTTTCTGGATTTCTTCATTGGATGTAGTATAAAGTACTGTTCTAAAATATTTGATTATTTCATTATGTCACAAATTTTATTATCCTAAAATAAATTATGTTACATTAGAAAGGATCCCAATCATCCATTTCTTTCAGATACACCATTTTTTCCTAATGCATTGAACTGCCAAGGTTTTTGGTTCCTAATTTTCTCAAATATACTTAACTTTCTTTGTTGAAGATCTTTGCTGCTATACAGATGTATTACTGTTTTTGTTACTGTAATGAATCCATTCTGTTTTTCTCAGGTGTTAAATACATAAACCTCATTTATTTAGTTATATATTAATAAAGTGAGGTCCAGTATCATGAGTTTAACCATCATATCTTCCTTCTGTAGAAAGAGCCTCTAATGCTAGCCACAATAGGGCACACAGTCTGCATATAAAGCAGATGTTGAACAGAGGGTAAATGCTTGAATAAAAAGAAAAGGAAAAAGATTTGTGTTAATGATCTCCATGTATTTTCTTTTACCTCAGTTCAGGAGAAGATGCTATTTTCATTTTATCAATGGACAGAGAAGTTTGTGATAGTTTCAGGTCAGTCAATAAACATTTATCCTGTTCCAAACCAACTATACTGGTTTTGAACTACAATGTCCCCAAAATTCTCATTTGCATGTAGGTGGGGCTTTTAGGCAATGTTTAAATTGTGAGTGCTCTGACTCATCAGTGGATTAATCCATTTGATGGATGAATCCATTTGTAGCTGAATGGTTTACTGTGAGGTTGGAGGGGATGTGTATGGTTTAGATATGAGGTTTCCCCTAAATACTCATGTGTGAGAAAATGCAAGAATATTCAGAGGTGAAATGATTAGATTGTAAGAGTTGTGACCTAATCAGTGGATTAATATACTGATATGGATTAACTGGGTGGTGACTGCAGGCAAGTAGGGTGTGGCTAGAAGAAGTAGGTCACTAGGGCATGACTTTGGGGTTTATATTTTGTCCATGGTAAGCTGAGCACTCCCTCCCCCACCCATTTCTCTCTGCTTTCTGGCAGTTATTTCCTGATCTGCTTTCCTCTGCCACATCCATTTCCATGATTTTCTACCTCATCTTGGGCCAGAGTTTGTGGAGTTCAACCAACTGTGGATTGATTCCATTGAAACCAGGAGCCAAAGTAAACTTTTCTGCTTCTAAGTTTTTCTTTTAAAGAATTTTAATCACAGTGTCAAAAAGCCCACTAAAACAAGGTGGGTCTCTGTGGTGTGCCTTGGAAATGTATGTTTTCTCCCTATCTTCTCTCTCTCTGGCTGTCATGAAGTGAGCAGCTGTCCCTCCTATGCCTATCACCATGGTGCCTTACCCGAAACCCAAAGTAATGAAACTGGTCAGCCATGGTCTGACTCCTCTGAAATTGTGAAACAAAATAAATCTTTCCTCCCCTAAGTTCTTCTTGTGAGGCATTTTGGTCACAATGATACAAAACTCTAAACATTTTGAGAAGCTACGTTTAGGGCCTGTTGGTGTGAGTTGTTTTTGAAATCACAACTTTCCACACAGTGAATTTCTTGTGTGTCATGTGGTCTGTTATGCATTCCTTGCAAACTGACTGGGACAAAAGCACTCTGCTTGATATTTTGTGATATGTAACAGAAAATAGCAAAGTATTTTTAAATTGTCTTAGATGTCATTGTGATGGTATTACATAAAAGACCTGAACATTGTCTCTGATAATCTAATATATGTATAAGTTCACCAAAATAATAAAAATAAATTAGTATTTGGTATTAGCAATCTAGAAGAGTACAATACCTACACTTGATTTATTAGAAAAGAGTCTCAGAGTAACTTATCTGTATAATTAAGTAGGGTCCAACCTAAGAATTGCAAATATATATTGTATTTTAAAGTATATTTTAATACCTTTTTAAATGTACTTTTTAAATACAAAAAGTTGGCTTTTGTCACTGTGGCTATTTTAAAGAATGCATATTATTGTTGGAGTTTGAAACCATTATCTTAGATTGTATTAAGGCAAACATCATTTATTTCTATCTGAGCCTATTCCTGAACTGAACAGATAAATGCAATGTCCTCTTCACCACTGCAAAACATCTTGAAAACCACATAATTTACTGCTTAAAGTTCTAACTTTGGTGTTAAATATACTTTTCTTTGAGTCTGGGACTTAACTCATATTTGAAAATTTACATTTGTAGGGGTTAAGTAAAGTAGCTTGCCTTTTCATCTTCAAATGTCGTAATACTTCTTACTCATATCACTGAAATGTTTGCCGTACTGAAGCATGAACGCAAGGCCTGATACATACTAGGCAAGCATTCTACCACTAAGTTATACTCAGTCCTTTTGAATTTTAATTTGAAACAGGGTCTCACTAAGTTATCCAGGGTGGCCTAGAACTTGTTATCTTTCTGACCCAGTTTTCTGAGTGACTGTGATACAGGTGGATTAATATGTATTTTTAAATAATATGTGTACAAATATCTTGTTTCTTTTGTCCTCCGAAATTGCCCTTAGCCAAGGTGATATTTTGAGTGGGCCTTTAGGGTTTATACGCTAAATCAACTAATTGCATGCAAATTGATTGGTATAGAGTCTGTCACATGATCTACATTACTTATAATTAAATATACCTATTCAATGCAAAAGGCACCATAGCCTATCATTTATTAAAATTTGTCCTTTGAAATTATATATATGGTAAAAATATCACTGAGTTAAAAAATATCTCTTGAGTTTTAACATTTTTGAGTGATTTAAAATGAATAATGAAAAAAATGTGGTTCATCTAAAAACTAGCTGTTTTTTTGTCTGAATCCTCAAATTTATTTCCTATCTTGTTGAATTGAAGTTATTTTTTAAATGTTACTAACAAGATATTGAGAGGTCATTAAAGAAGAAATGCTAAAAGTTTACACAATAATAAATAATAAAGTTGGATGTCATAAGCTCTCTTTGATATGGCTATTTAAAATGATTGCAAACATAGTGGTAATTAGTTATATTTCCTGAGATGCTGAACTCATTTTATTATACCAAGAACTGAAAGAAATCTGATATTTTTGTAGCAAAATACCAAATGCCATTTGTTGTTTTGTAAGTGTTGCTGGAATGAGGTTCTTGAACAGGATGAAGATAAAAGGGAAATGCCAAAAGGATGATTTATTTCCCAATTGTTCATTCCTTTCCAATAAGCAAACAACAGTGCTACACATGGAGCGAATTCATGCATTTTACATGGGAAAACAAACTTGTACTTCAGTGTGATTTGTTTTATTTCTTAATATCAATGCTTTTCATTTTCAGGGTTCAAGAAAATGTTGAAATTTTGAATGGTTGGGGCATTCGGCATCTCTTTGGAGCTTGGTACTATGCTTGGTATATAGAATAAACATGATAAGTGTCCATGGAAGGACCAAGGTATTCCACTTTTAAAATAAAATTTACCAAAAATTAGCATGTCTAATAGAATCATTAATATGCAAATCTTTCTTAATAGACTCCTAATATTTAAGTATTGCATGCCATTTAGTGCTCCTATTTGATCACAATTAGCACTAGAGTACTTAGCAGAACAGTAATTTGAAGTTAATATCAATTTGAATCAATATTTTTCATTTGGACATGACACTCAGTTACTTATTAAGAAAAGAAATTTCATATTTTGATTCCTTTGTATCTGATCAGCATAGATTATTTCCTTTTTATACAGAATATTAAACCATAGAAACTTGATCTGATCACTTAGAGAATTGATGATGGAATTCAAATTAATAATCTGATTTTTCTACTTCTAATCTAAAGCCTTTTTCATACAAAGCAGAGATATTATTAATTAGCAATCTGACTTGAGTTCCTTTAATAAGGCACAATATATACTTTCAATCAGATATTCTACTTTAAATAAATCCACAATTACCAATGAAATATGGAAATACTATCAAATGTTCTGAAATTTTAAAATCTTTAAAATTTGTGTTCTCTGACAAAATTCATTTTCTATTGTTAGAAACTTACTGAAATCATCAAATTATATGTTACAATACAATGACAAATTTAAACTTAATCCATGAATTTCCTAATATTTTTCATACTTAATAGATATGTAATGTTAATGAAATAATAATATCAAGTAAATATATGAAGCTAAACATTTGCATCTTTTTAAATTTCAATATGCATCATTGTCACATCTGAAATAAATTCTTCTATATTTTTCTTAAAATTATTGTTGAATTTTGGGTTTATTAGAACATATTCTAAGTGACTGATGGAGTGAAAGCACAAGGACAAGTTTAAGAAAATGTAAAATCAAATTTATAATTGCAAAGTTTGTCCATTTTGATTTCCTTCAAAATGTTTTATCATATGGCATTATTACTATTTGTTTCTTATGCTAATTTACTCTTCTCAATGGAATACAAAATTTCAAAATTACTAATTTATTAATTTTGCTTAAACTTAAAGCTTTAAATGAGTTTTCTAGGCATATGGCATTTCCTTTAACCTATATTAATTTTGTTCAGAATGTGTTCCCTTTTGAAGTTAAATTAATAATGAAGTATTTGGAGAACAGTAAATCCAAAGACACAATCAGAAGCACGTTTTCTGCACTAATGTCATTTATTTTGCTTAATGATGCAGAATTTGGGAAAATCTTGAGATACAGCAATGCATATTTTATATTAACCCCATGTTTTCAGTGATACCTGTTTGCCCACAACATTGATATAGCTTCTAGTTTTAAGAAATGGCACCAAATCAGGCAGAGATCTTACTCTTCTTTAACACTTTTTTAATTTCCACCTATTTTTTAAAATTTATAATATCATGATAATCCCTCCTATTATTTACACTAGTTGCAGGGCTAACGGTAACAATAGCTATAAGGGACCATGAATATATTTTTTAAATCTATGAGAAAAAAAGACATTTATTTTTCTTACTAAGTACAGTTAGCTGTTTACATTAACCCTTCAGAATGGAACTTGATTACCATTATTTTTCTTTCAAAATAATAGTTTATTAAATGTGTTGGATATGATGCTCATATTATAGCCTATGGACATATTTCTATGAATAATACTAATACAGTCTGGCTCTATAGCTTAGATGGTAACCTAGAAAATGTGATGATAAAACTCAGAAAAATATAAATTGATACAGTGCATAGATAATATAATCTTGAGAAATAAAATCCATCCTTTCTTTTATGTTTTTATTTTTTTTTTCTTTAGTTAATTTCAGTGTCTTTGCCTCAAACTCATATTTTGCCCTAAAAAATCCAGGCTGTATTTGTCCATTTCTATACTATTAGGGAGATGAAGTCAGTCCTTTGGTACTAACTTGTTTTTCTCTCATCATGTTTTACTATCCAAAACCCTGTACTGTCCACACTCCTGACTATCTTGATAACTCACACTGTTGGCTTGAAAACATTTCTGCATTTTACTTAGAGTTGGATTACAATACATATGGCTGTTCTTCCTAACTACATAAGGCAGTTTTACTGCTGCTTTTGCAGTTTTACTGCTCCTTTTTCACCAATGTATTTTGGCAAGATATATATTGTAAGATTAATACTCTTCATTATCTTTCTAGTGTTATGTTTTATGCTCATCAATAGTTTTGTTCATTATTTTGATCATTTCAAGAGAGGCCAAACTGCTACAGGAATTCTGAAGTAATTCAATATGCTTAGACACGTGGCTGCAGGTTGTGAGTGTGGGGAGGGAGCACATCCTGAGATCTATGTTACTCAGCTTTTCATTGCTGTTGCCTGGGCTTGAGGTGAGGCAGAAGGGTGAAGGGTATTACAGAGGAAAGCTGTTCAGCTCATGGCAGCCAGGAAGGAGGGAAAGAGAGAGAGACTGACTACAAAAAGCCAGAGGCAAAATACAATCTTCACAACACGTATGGCCAACTTCCTTAAGTCACACCCCCACTGCCTCTGTACATTCCTCCATTGCCCATGAGGTTTTGGGGGGATACCTCACATCCATACCTCAACAGACCTCTTGGGTCCTAGTCACCCTGAGCAACCTTCCTTTCAGTCTGTAATTCCCATGCACTGTTACCACCTGGAGACTTTATTCACTCTCATCATTGGGGGAGCACCCATGCAGTACTCTCTTAGCAAAAAAAGGGAGCTTTTTCTTTATTCTTGCTGGTTTTAAATCAGAAAGTCTGTTTCTTTTGGTGCCAATTGTCAGACTCCCATTTAAAAACAACCATATTTGCTCTCTTTTTTAAATGTATTTTCAGTCAAATCATTTCAATTGAATCCAATTCTGAAATGTATGTTACCAGCTGAGACAAGCTCAAAAACACCCATAAAAAGTCTTCTAAACACTGAGTAATCATTTGGATTCTAGTCATCCATACCACCAGAACACATACTATGTATTTATGCCTGTGAATGTGCATGTGTGCACACACATGTCGCTGGCTCTTTGCAGTAGTACAAAATCTGTGGATATTTGTCACTGCTTGCAGCAACAACTTGCACGGGTCTTATGGGAGGTGGAGTGGAAACTGAGGCACTTCTATCTTTCTCTTTAGTGCAATGCTTTCTTGCTTGTTTGTTTATAAAGGATAGAGGAAATGAGGTTTACTTGCTTTGAGAGGAGAGAGAGAGAGACATTGCTTATCAGAGAGAAAGAGAGACTTTGCTTAAGAGAGACTTTGAGAGAAGGACAGGCTTTGCTTAGAGCTTAGAGGAAGAGAGACTTGCTACACCTCACTTAAGGACTGGTGCTTACTGGTGCATCCTGCATCCTGTGAACTAAGGTTACGTCTACCTAAGGTGTTTTAGTGATGCGTCTCAGTTCTCCGTTCTGCGATCTGCCTTCCGCTGCTGCTCCTACTCGCTGCTGCCGCGCGTCTTCTACTAGCTGCTGCCGAACGTGTCTTTCCTTTTTTCTGGCTGCTGTTCGTGTCCAGCTGCTTCTGTGCGTGTGTCTTCTTCTACTGCTTTTCTGCTAATGGATGCTGTGTCTCTGTCTCACTCGGACTACGCTTATATCACCTCCAGGAGGCGGAGAGCAGGGCCAGGCCTCTTACGCAAAGATTAGCAAGATGCTAGATGTCTGAGCAGGCACAATTAGGAGTACTCGAGAACACATGCGCATACATTGTGTGCGTGGACGATAAAATCACCTGAGTGTGCTTATGTCAATTAACCTCCTCACTGCCGATGTGATCAACATGGCACAGCCCCCAACAACACATGCACACACCATTTAGTTTCCCTCAGATACTGTGTATAATTTTAATTAGAGTTTTTTCCAGGAAAAACTCTAATTTAATGGGTTCAATTAATTTTTCTCTGTTAACATGCATGCATGCACATATACACACATATGTATACATATATACATATATATGTAGAGATATAACTATATAACTGCATTCATTTACAATGTTGCATATTATGATTTGAAGAGCTCTTAAATAACTTGTCCAAGGTCACTCAAATCAGTAAGTGTTAGAATCTAAATCTGATTTCAGATCTGCCTGTCACTAAGGCCTGTGGTGACTTTACTGTAGTACTAAGACTTTCTACTCTAGAGTAGGACAGTAAGTTGATGACAATTTGATTCTCTGGGACTGAAACTTCAGCCGTGCTTCACAATTTGCAAAGTATTGTCATCGATCTGATGTATCTGGGTCTCTCACAGTACTTTGGGTGATGAACTATTTTTTTTCTTTAAACAAAAGGAAACATGGAGTTCTTTGGGTGATGGACTGAGAGAGATGCCAAGCTCAGTTAAAGCATTTTCAAGAATATCCAAATGCCCTTGCATATTCTGTAGAGATGATAACAATGAAAGGAAGCATGTTTGATAAACTGTAGCACTACAGAATGTTTTAATGTACAGATGACAAAATGGGAAGATCTAGGTTGTGAAAATAGGTGGTTGTCTTCTTTGCATTGAATTTATTTTGTGCCTTCAACCCACACCAGGAGAGCTCAACTATGTACAACCAATGAAAAATCTAGTGGATGAGTTTGTTTGGTCTTCCTCATTTATCACTTTCATTTTTCAGGGCTTTCTTCATAAATCATGTTGAACCATGTGTTTTTCAAGACCCCTTTTTTTCCACTCTGCTGGAAGCATGTTCTAGTCAACCTGCCTTATGATTAGATCTGTATTTCTTTCCCAATCTTACTCTATATTGTTAGTGTAATGAACTTGCCAATTGTGCAAACATTGATAGGATAGCATCCCCATAACAGAGTTATACATCTGAAAGTAATTTTTAGAACAAAACTTTATCAAATTGTGATAAGCCTAATCATTATAGCTGACATTTCTCAGACATTCATGATATAAGCACTATGCTAAATACTTCACCATTATCTTCCTTAATTTTAATAAAATTTCCCAGAATTAGGTGTGATTTCCATTTTTTTTTTGTATATATATACACTCTGATATTTAAAGATTTTAGGGTTTCCCAGATCCATGTAGGAAATGAAAGAGAGATTATTACAAGAGTGATTCCTAAAATATCAAAGTCTATACTTGAACATCTATTCTATACTTATTGGGAGTTACTATATGATTGATTTGTGACTTTATTCTCCTCTATGAGAATAAAGCTCCTTCTAGCTTTGTTGGAGGTTAGTAAATAGTGATTCATGATAATTCAGTGAAACTCTAATGTGGGTTTCTAGTCCTTTTCTATAAACAGAAACTGTTATTAAATGTCAGCTAATTATTTCTGAGTTTCAGGTGGTACTGGATACATGTATTTAAGTTTTACAGATAACATACAAACAGTGACACCATGAAGTTCCATCAGACATTTGGTGCAGGGCTCCTGCCAGGCACATTACCTGGGATGGTGGCAATATTCTCCAACAGGAGATGGAAATAACACTGAGTCACAAAGGCTGACAATTGTCATTCTATAAACACAATCTGGCTTACTCCATGATCTTCAGCCAGCATAACCATATTCTCTGTCCTCAAGCACTTACCTGTCATTGGAGATAAACATGCCTTATCCTGCACAGTCATTGAACCTACAAAAAATATATAAACCAGATTACGTTGAATTGCTACAAAGACTCTGCAAGGTTTGAACTCCAGTTCAGGAGGCATTGAAGAAATAATTCTTACTGGTCATCTGCTTGAACAGTTAGTTACATGTAAATGAACAAATCTATCTGTCTGTAAGTACGGCCATTTGAGAGCTATGTTTCTGTACATGGTGCTGTGTCTCCTCCACTTCTCTGTGCCATCTCCTAACGAGATACTCAGAATCAACAGTATCTACAGCAAAGCCCTTTAATATCTGGGATCTTTGAAAACTGGCTGCTCTACGACAATTAGGAGATGCCCTTCCTTCAATTCTTGTTGGCAGTGTCTTTCTCAAACTCTCTCTGGCCCTTTTCTGCCCTGTATTGTTCCAGCCATCAGACAAGTGGCAGGAGCAACCAGTTTTGGATTCACTTCTCTAAGCCTTAGAAAAACACACTGGCCTCAGGCTGTCATTGCAACCACATTATCTGAACTGTAGGCCACTAGGTTAGTCACTGCTTTATCATACTTTGTTGTTATTTTTTCAGTGTACCCATCAACCTGTCAAAGCTTGTTTTCCTGTTTCTGACAATCACTGAGCTATGGCCAGAAAACAAATATGCACTGGGATTCTTTTCTTTTAGGGAAGCAAACCCAGCCCTAACAGACAAGCTGTTTCTCACACTTGAGATCCATACAAATGGTTTCTGTCGGTGCAGACTTTCTTCTGGTTTAGGCAAGCAGTTTCTGTTGCACCACAGCTCACAAAGGTTTCTGGGTGCAGTGCACTCTTCTTAAATTTATTGATATAGCCTGGCATCAAATGAAAAGCTAAGCTCAGCCTTTGTGACCCTTGGAACAAGTCTGTATTGCAAATAGCCATGGAACTTCAAGCCAGGATTTGGCTTGATGACCCACTGACACTTCTCAGATGCAGAATGTGCGGTTCCTTTTTGCTGGGCCTGAGTAAATAGTGCCAAATAAAGGAAGCCTGTCATTTGGTTCTTCAGGCGCTTATCTCTAACTCTTCAGTATATTTGTAAGATTATTACTCTGGGCATGTTCACGGTTTCCTTGTTCAATATTTCAATGGAAAGAATTCAAAGAATATTTCAAGTTAAAGAATGAAGTGACCAACTATACTTTATAGCAGAAAATATATATACGTTCATATATATATTTATATATACTATATATATATATACGAAAAGTGATTATAAGATTTCTAATTTTGATTCTGACATGAACTACAAATAATTAATTGTCCAAAGCTTAGCAGCAATATTGAAAAATCAAGTCACATTTTTTTGCAGGTCTTTTTCATATTTTAGAGTTAAGTACCAAATGTATTTTTGCAGCTTAGATAAATTGTAATAATTTTTTTTTTTTTTTTTTTTTTGGTGCTGGGGATCGAACCCAGGGCCTCTGTGCTTGCAAGGCAAGCACTCTACCAACTGAGCTATATCCCCAGCCCTGTAATAATTTTTTGATCCAGTTTGTCCAAACAACAAGAATATTAGGCCAATAAGGTCAATAGTAATTTTCTGAATTCTTCTGATATCTTAAATAATGGAATACACTCTCATCAGTGTAAGCTGTCATTCAACCAATATATAACTATATCTGCAATAAAGAATTTTACCTGTACAAGGCAGTCCTTTCTCATTATTCTCCTGTTTGATGAAAAGTTTATTTTAAAAAGTCACAAGGGGCCAAATTGAAATGAAACAAAACAAAAATGGGAGATAGGCTTTTTACTCTCTAGGCAAATGCTGTCTTGTAATGAGTACTGGTTCATTTAATTTGTGTGTGAATGTTTCAATGTGTTTGAATGTATATGATTTCATACATGCATATGATTTTGTATGCCCATGATTATGCATCCTGCTGTTTACAGTACAAAGATGCTATCTGCTTCTTAAGCATTTTGAAATCATGTTACACTGAACACATTATTTCAGCACTTGGCAAGGTTCAGAAAACCTGAATGCCCTTCCTGATAAGTTTTTTATGCTCTTGGCCATGTCCCTATATTCTTTTTTGACAAGTTAATATTTATTTTAATTGACATAAATAATTACTTCCTCCTCTTCCACTTCTCTTCTCTACCTTTGAAGTTCTTAGCATTTAAGTTTACACTGTGAAAAATGCTTAGACTCTTACTTCTAACTGTAAGAGAACTTCCTGTCTTCCATCAAAATAAGGATATCAGCAAACTTACTATAAATTTACTTATTATTTCTTTCTTGTCTTCAAATTAATTTCTAGTTGTGTTGTGTCTATATTTTAATTGCGTTTTATTCACAGTACACTGCACTGAACTCAGTTTATGCACCATTCTGTATTCTTGAACTGCCTTCCTTTCAGTACCACTAGAAAGAACTTGCACTTTAAGGAGTGAAGTAGGTGGATCTTGCTGCTATTTTATTCTTTAAAGCCCAAGGGTGCTGCTTTGCTGGTTAATCTCAGGCCTCCCAGTCACCTGCAGAAAAATACTTCAAGACATAAAGCCTGATACCTGCTCTACTTGCTTCCCACCTTCAGTTTCAGGTCTTCCCAGACACTGCCAGGGCATGAGAACAGCAGTAAATGCCTGTGGACCATGGATGTCAACCATGGGTATCGGCCAGGCTCCTAGGCCTGCAGGTGGCCAGTGAGCAGATAGAGTTTGCTGGCCTGTGCAGCTCAGATGTGTTATCCTTGCTGCATTGGGCACTTACCTACACAGCGCCTGGACACAGCTATGGAGCCTCACTGGCTTTGACTAAAAAGACACAGAAGTCTATAGATAATTTGTTTTCCCTCTTTAACTGAGAACAATTGGTTCAAAAATATGATGCCTTCATAAGGCCTTGAAGAAGGTGCCTCTCAAGAAAAGCAGTACAGAATGCTCGTCACGATGCTTTACTGGTTGGTAAAACCCTCTGTTACTTTTGTTCTCTATTCTCTGCCTCATTAACTTTTCACCAGATCCTGTTTCCTTGAAATTGCACTCTCAAATAGCATGTTTGCACATAACCTTTACTGCAGGATCTGCTTTATACTCTTTTGAAAAACAATATATGCCACCCACATTAATTCCTATATTTTAAGTCTTAATTCCATTTTTAAAAATGCCTTCCAACTCATTTTCATTTTTTGTCATTTTTGTCCTTGAATTGTTTTTCTTTTTACTTTTTTAGAGCTGATGATTGAAGTCATACCTTGAACATGTTCTACTTTTGAGCTCCACCCCCAAGCCTCTGGACCTTGAACTCTTTATTTTTTCTTTGTGAACTTTTTCCACAGAAGTTATTACTTTATTAAAATTTTGTTTTCTTTTATCATGGAACAAAGTTAATCATAGCTTTATTCTGCCCTGAAAAAATATCTCTATGGAGTACATTTACTGAATTTTTTGTTTTCTGATTCTACTTTAAAAAATATCCTCTATGCTTGTTTGTTTTTATTGCTATTAAATTAGAGTTGAATTTTCTGGTGTGTACCAGGAGGTTGTACGGTGGGTCCCCAGTTCCTCTAGAGGCTGTTCAACTCAAACCCCTTCTTCTTTGTGGTCACAGAGAAAACTGCTTCCCATGGAGATTGCTAGTCTGTGTAATTTTTGCCTCCCCTGCATTTCTGAATTAAGATCTGCAGAGACTCTGCCAAAAAACATTGTATCTTAGGTTCATGCTTTCATGTTAAAGGAGGGATGCAACTTTTGCACTGCAGGACAAGCCCCTCACCTACCGCAAGGGTATTTATGCAGAAAATTGATTTCTAAAGTACTCTCCTGTCAGGTTCCTTGTCAGTCTTTTCACTTCCCCACTTCTCCATGGCTTCTGCCTGTTAGAATCTTCTTTTGTCAGCCTTTATATATATTTTGGAATGTGTGAATTGTGTCTGAAAACACATAGGTATTTGCCGTCTGCTTTTATAGACTGGCCAGCTCAGAGTCAGTGTTTTCAGTATTACATAAATTTACAGGGTACATGATAGCCATTTTTGTTCAAAAATAGTAATCCACATTTTAGTAATCATATTATTTGAAAGTGTCAGAAATATTAAAATAACTTGATAATAAATTAATTACATATACTTAATATTTATGTTTAATATGCATTGTGAGAGCATAATGTTAATATTTATAGGACACTAAAATAATGATCACAACTTCACAGAGGTTTACTGTAAAAATTAAAATACTGCATAGTTTCTCTGAAAACTATTCTTTTCAGATAAAAAATCTAAATCTAAATCGGTGTTCATAGACTTCCTTTCAATGACTTTGGAAGGAAATGATATGTTGGAAAAGGGGCCCGGTTTTTTGTTTTCTTCACCATCCTCTTCCGAGAGCTCAACATAGTGCTCACATAAAGTAGATAATAGATAATAATGTTCGTTACCGATTAAATTGAATGACTTTTTGTCATGATCAAATAATGGTACTCCATATTATTTCTGCCTGGAGAAATAGCAGTCTTTGTGGTAGAATAATGCTTCATGTATTAATATCTTTAGGAAGATGGAAAATGGATGGTGAGCAAGACTGTTCAGATAGAGATGTCTGAGGAACTCTCAGTTACAATGATGCACATCTATATCTCAAAAAAAATTGAAGCTGAAAAATAAAGGTTGTTAAAATTTCCTGGTCTGTCCAAGGACAAGAAAGAATTAATTTGCATATTTTTCACATAAATGAAGAGAATCTATAAGTACTTAGTTTTGGCATGTTATCATATAGAAGGAAAAAACTATAGTGTAATTTTTCTGTGCATTTTCTCCATTACTGCAGGTTTTCAATGGAAATTTTATAATTACTGAGGTGAGCAGCACAAACTAGACTTTTTTGTATCCAGAGAATCAAACAAAAATCATGTCCTCATTTTTAATTTTTTTTAAACTCTACTCATTCTGTTGGCATTTCTCTCTTCATTGTTATTATATTATATTTTTCCACAGAAGGTCCATACTGCATTAAAATTGTTCTTTTGTGCACTCGACAATCTAAACATATCTTAAATGAGCTTCTTGTTTCTAGTTATGAAGAACCCTTCCTTCCTTTTTATTGACAATGTCTTATGTTAGAATGTCTTTTTAATCATTTATATCTTATAAAACCAAATATGTTGACCTCCGTAATTTACTGTGGTGGGTGCACGTATGTACACTGTAGCCAGGCATCAGAGTCTTAAGTATATAATTTGTCAAAATGATCATGTTAAGTCCTTTATTAAATGGACAGTGGACTCTATGAGGTGTATAACTCTGTTATCTTTAGGGGGATAAAATGCCTTTATCAACTTTTATATAGTATGTCAATTAAGAAGAAAATGGGATCTAACACCATATTCTGTGATATAAATTTTTTTCAGAAGATATAAGTCACTTGTATCAGAAATCACTGAGAGGTTGATTGAAAATGGCCAGTTTGGGATGGTGTCTTCCTATAGTGACAGATACTCAGGAAGCGGAGGTAGGAGGATCACTTAACACCGGGAGTTTGAGGTCAAGCCTGCACAATACAGTAATCATGATGGGGCCTTGTCTCGAAAAATTTTAAAAATATAAAGCCTATTCTTGTCCTCACAATAAATAAATACTAGTCAACCTCACATATGCAACCTCAAGATGAATCAAAAGTGTTGGATACTTCAGACATAAACTTGAAAAGAGTTTTAACCATGCTCTTTGAGGTAAAAGGAAAAGCTCTTAAAATGATGGAAGGATATATTTCAACAGAGAAATAAAAACTGTAAAAGAGAACTAAATGGAAGTGTTATAACCAGAAAACACAATATCTGAAGTAAAATTTATAGTGAATGTGTTCAATAACAAAAAGTCAGTGAGCTTCATTATATATTAATAGAAAAAAATGAATTCAAACTGCAGAACAGAGAGAAAGTATCAAAGCATTTAACACTTTTGTTATTGGAGTAAGAGAAATGAGAAAAGACAGATTAATGCATAAAAATAGTTTAAAAATATAATTTTTTCAACTAATTTTATAATAATAATTTTTCAATCAATAAAAAATTTTCAAATTAGATGATACATAAATTCAGGAAGAATTATCGAATTAGATAATACAAATTCAGGAAGATTAGTGAACACCAGATAAGATAAACTCAAAGAAAATCACTCTTGGATAAATTATATGATACATTACTTGGTACAAATCAAAGAAAAGAAATTTTGCAAGTATCCAAGAGAAAAAAAGTTAAAGAAAGAAAGTAAACATGTATTAGAACAACAATTAAAATGACTGGAACTTTCTCATCAAAAAATGATAAACCCTTTGGAAAACAACATCTTTACTGTGCTGAGAAGAAAATCGGTGTCAACTCAGAAACGTTCATATGCATCGAAAAAATCTCCTGGGTGAATAACAGAAAGATAAAAGATATTATCGATAAAGGAAAAATTGGAATATTAAATAAAAACAGTTGTTTTATAAGAAAGGTCAGAGAACTTCCTTAGGATGAAGGGATATTTTCTTTCTTCCAGATAAAACTGTGGAATTTTGCAAATGAAAGAAAAACAAGAATGTAACCATTCAAAAACAATTAGCAATTTTTTCCTCTAAAGTTTTAAATGTGGTATGACTCTTGAGAGAAAAAAAAAAAAAAACTACAGCTTAGTTAGGTATTAGTATGCACAGATGCAGAAATGTGACTATTACAACAAAAGACATAGGGGTAAAGGGAACACACACCCTGATAAAGTTCCTACATTTCACCTAAAGTGACAAAATATTAACTTGTATAGAAAATTAGATTAGGTAAGCTTCTTTTAATCTATAGAATCACCACAACAGGAGTAATACAAACAGCTATAGTTAAATTTAAGTGAAATGCTAAAAAGTGTTCAAGTAATTTGAAAAGAGGAAAAAAAAAAAAAGTGACAGGAATAATTAGGGAGAAACATGGAAAACAAAGGGCATGAGGATCAAATTAAACCAGTCTTACTAGTAATTATATTAATGTTAATGTTCCAAGTTTATCAGGTAAGTTAATTTAAAATGAAATTAAACTATCCACTGTCCATAAGAAATATGTTTTAAAATAAAGTCTTAGGTAAGTTACCAGTAAAGGGATGAAGAAATATATACCCGGAAAACATGAATGGGCTGAGGAAGTAGGTCAGTTGTAGAGCACTTGCCTACCTCATATGAAGACAGGGGCTTACTTGTACAATTCATGATCAATTATTCTTCTTGTATCAGATGTGATATCTTGAGGAGCCACTACTCATAAATTGCTACTTATGCCCCAGGTCACTTTGAGAGAAAATAGATATGTCCTTTATCTGGAATCTTAACATTGGTGGCCATTGGTGAGTCAACATAAAAATGATTGATACTATTGATGTCTGTTTTTCATTTAATGTCCTCAGTGCCTCAGGCAGATAAGCATTCCACTCTTGCATAGAATAATTTGCAGCTCTTAAGGCTTGTTTCAGCAGGCCATTCATTCATTCAATTAATCCAGCTTCTGTTGGATTGTATAGGGAGTGGAAACTCCATAACATGTGCTGGTCTTGAACCCTCTGTTAAGGGCATAGCCAGTGAAATGAGTTCTTTGGTCACTCTCAATTACCGGTGGTATGTCATAATGGCACTCAGGTGAACCAGTTCCTTAATAGTTGCCTTTTGATGGGTTCTTTTTCTGAGGAAGTCTTGCATTAAGTCTGTAAACTCTGTCCACATAAGTCTATTTCATCCATTTTGCTAATGGGAGAGAACAAATGTAGTCTATCTGCCAGAGATAAAGAGGAAGTCATCCAATTTTCTATGCCCCTTGGTAGCATCTAGTCATTTCCAGTAGTGCTGAGAACAGGCAATATCAGACAATTTTATGGTCAGTCCCCAACATGCCACAGATGCCCATGGTCTTTTTTTTTTCTGATCCAGTCCCAGAGTCTTCCTCTTCATCACATTATCTTTTGATATGCATGCTTCGATCTAAAATGTAGTCAAATGGTAATTTCCTCAGCTGGGTCTTCCTCCAGCAATCTTATCATGACCAGTTGTGGGACCTTGACTGGAGCTTCTCTGGTGCTGGGTTCCATGGTAAGAAGAGCACTGTATGTGGCACACGGTTGATTTTCCAACAATCTACAACATTCCTCCACCCACTCCATAAGTGACCAAACTCCAATGAGGGGGGTCTTATGATCCTTAATCTACTTCCATAGGCACCATCCAAAGCCATCAGGAGTGACATGGATAGTCATTCAGGAGGTTTCACTGTGTCTTGTTTCCCAAGGGCTTGTGCCTGATTTGCTGTTTGACCTGATTAAAGACCTCAGTATGCTGGTCAGTCCAGTCCAATCCTGTGTTCCTTTTACACAAATTATTTAGGGGTCATAATAACTGAGCCAAATAAAAATGAAAGCCCAACAAAAACACAGTAGTTCCACATAGTCTTGCAATTTCTTTTAGTGTTTTGGAAAGAAGAAATGCCTGAATTTTATCACAGCTTGAGTTATAACCTTGGTCTTATCCAACTTGAAACACCAAAGAAATTCACTGATAGGCCAGAGCCCTGTACAGTTGTCAGGGTTCATGACCCTTTCCTTCCCTTGCAAATGAGTCATGAGCTGGGTACAGCTTTGTTGAGTGCACAAAAAAATTCAGAAACATCAATGTGATAAAACATTTTTACCAGCAGAGATCAGGATCATGTTTCTAAATTTTGCACTACCATTGCATGACACATATTGGGGCTATGGAGTCTTCCTTGAGGTAACTCCATAAACTCCCATTTTCTGCCTTTCTCACCTACAAACAAATGGGCCTTGATGGCTAGGAGCTATATCTATGATAAAGAAGGCATTAGCAAGATCAAGTATGCAATATATTCCCAATTGAATGTTAAGCTTTTCTAGAATAATGGGTATATTGGGAAAAGTTGCATGAGGTGAAGGGATCCGTTTATTTAATTCTCTGCAATGCACTGTCAAGAGTCAAGTTCCAACTGGTGTTCTTACAGGTCACACAAGGGAGTTAAAAGAACTGTGATTTGGGTGAATTATGTTTATTTTAGCCAGTTCATGTATCATCTCCCTTATCTCTTGATGTCTACTGGGAAGCCAGTATTGCTTGGTAGACATCATCCAGCAGGGTTCAGGTAAATTATCAGGGTGATATTTGGCATGCTTCCTTAATATTGACTTTACAGTTGACATGTAAAGATATCAACACTTATAATGTATTCAGGAATGGGAGCTATGAAATCCAGGTAGGGGGTGGGCAGCAGGTGCCCAAGTGGCAGCATGAGTGTTACAGCCTGGACTCTCACTGTTTTCCCCCCTTATCCATCAATAGCAGATACCCTGCCTGAGAATTTGTCAATATCACCATATATTAATATATACTCAGCTCCTGTATCCACCAATGCTGTGACTCTATTTTTTTTTTTTTTGAAGACCAGGGTATTTTCAATTCTATATATGGCCTCTAGTCCAGAGACCTGACTCAGATCCCTGAACCCAAAGCCTCTTCAAGAGGGAGCTATAGGCTGTGTTTTCATTACCTCTCCTAATAAAAGAGACTTGTCTTTGTATCTTTTTAGAGTAAGAGTCCATTATTCTACCTTTCTAATTCATTCCTTAGTCTTTTCCTTTTGGGGAGGTAATGACTGAACTACTTTATCCTTTCACAATTGTTTCCATAACTGTACCATTGTGGAATTAGGTTGTTTACCTATTTTCCTTTCATCTATTCCTGCTGCTAATAAGTCTACTCACATCTTTTTAGGGGAGAACTGAAGAGGTCTTTCCAGATTGGGCTGGATTTAATGGATTCCTGCTTTCTGCAACAACCTTTCCATTTCCTTTAACTGTTTTGTACTCCTGGGAGCTGAGCCCTAGTTTCTAACTCAGGATTTGTGGCTAACTGACAATCTTTGAGTCTTTTAAAACCAGAATTCTTTGTGATTTTTTTAAATCATTAATATAAATAACAAATCATATCTATTCATTTTGATACATTTCTCATTTACCAAAACTATTAAAACTAAGAAGTTATTTTAATAAAGTTGAAGAATACAAAAATCAACATAAGAATCAGTAATCTTTCTTTCTACTAACAATGAAGTATTTGACAAGGAAATCAAGAAAATTTTATTTACAATAGCATCTAATAAATGAAATAAATTACTTACAAATAAGTGTAACCAATATGGTAAAAGATTTATACACTGAAAATTTGAGGACACAATTAAATCAAAATATCTCCCTTGATAATACATAGTAGAATTAATGTTGTTAAAATGTCCACACTAATCAAAGCAGTCTACAGATTCAGTGTATTCCCTACAAAATTCCAATGATACTTTTTCACAAAAATAGAAAAAAATAAAAACAATTCTAGACTTATATGGAAAAACAAAGTTCTCAAATAACTAAAATAATATTGAGTAAAAAAAAAGGTGGAAGCATAACATCACCTGATTCATCTTATTTCACTATATTGTGAAGTTATAGTAATAAAAACAACATGGTATTGATATAAAAATAGTCACATGGATCAATGGAAAAGAATAAAGAGCCCAGAAATATACACACATATTTATGATGGCATTTATTGATCTTAAACAAAAATCCCCAAAAAATGGAGAAAAAACAGTCTTCTCAATAAATGATTTTGGGAAAACTGGATATTCATATTCAGAAAACAAAAACTGGACCCTTGCCACTCACCATATGAAAAATCATGCCATCCCAAGATTCGGTGCTCTGGCATATGGAGTATTTCAGGTAAAAGACAGTTAAAACAGGTGCAAGATGATCACTCTGACTTGCTTTTTGTTTATTAAAAGCAAGAGATGAAATTTCCATGTGAAAGGGTCCTCTTGTACCAGGAGAAAAGTGGCATCAAGTACAGGAATTTGAGGACAGCTGAGGGAAATCTGTACAAATTCCTTCTAGTCACTTCACATAATTAACTACCCCCAAGTCCTTTCACATTGTAAATTTTTAACATTTACTATTCTTTGTCTAACTCAGTGTATAAGTTTGACTCTAATTGTGTCTTTGAGTGTTTGTTCCTTTTGAAGGCTCTTGGACCTCATAAAATTTGTATCAAATACATGTGTATGATTTTCTCCTATCAATCTGTTTCTTGTCAGCTTTATTCTTATGTCCAGCTGAAAAAACCCCAAGAATGTGGAAGTTTTGACACCCTTCCAACCTCATAGAACAACTTTATTATTAAAGGGACTTCTGTCTTTACCTTTTGAGATATCATAGCAAATATTTTTGCATGATAAAACTACTATCATAAACACACTTAAACATTATAGCATTATGTCTTTTTTTTCAAAATGAGTTCATTCACTTACAATTTTTCTTTTTAAGATAGCAAGGTGCAATTGATGTGTTTTGAAGATTGGTATCTGATTGAATGCCTATTCTTTTATAATGAAACATAATTTTACCTCATAGAAGCAATTTAATCATTTTACCTTAAAAAAATTTACCTTAAAAAAAGTTTTAATATGGAGTGCTGAATTTATGAAAATAATTAATTACATCAAAAAGTTGAAAACATCTTCCCTATAGTCAACCTCTTATATACTTTCACTGTATATATCAGTACATCTACTTATGTTAAATTTGCTGAAATATTCACTACAGCAAGGAAATACCTTAATTTTTTATGTTTTCTCATATTTAAGCATGTTGCAATACTCAGCAGGCACAATAGGAGTCTTGATAGTTATTAATTCTAGGTCAGTTGACATTTCATTAATCCCAAGTTCTTCCTTTAACTTGCTACATATCATAGGAGTTAATGAGTTGTATTAATTCACGTGTAGTATTTTTTTACTCTTTATATCAAAAGATAGCATTGTTTCCCTTTCCCTTTTGGATCTGGAATGAGTTTGTGATTTGCTTTCTTATAATACAATGTGGCAGAAGTAACAATGTGAGTTCTGGAGCCCAGGCCTTACAATGCTTTTGTATACTCCATTTTCATTCCCTAAATATTGCCACGAGTCACCGTGTTAGGTTCCAGGCTTGTTTACTGGAAGATGAGGAGCTGCAAGGAAGAGAACTTACTCCTTCCCTGGAAGGTCCCTAGTACAAATTGGCAGACCTGAGTGAGACTGTCTTGAACCTCTTAGTCATTCTAAGATTGCTGCTGATTGAGACTACAAGTCTGAGCCCAGGTGAAAGCAACAGAGGAATCACTCAGCTGACCTAAAGAACTCTGAGAAGTAGTACACTGTCACTTTAGGTCACCAAGCTTTAGGGTGATATCTTATGTAGCAATAGATAATTGATGTAATTGTGAAAGAAAAAGATAGATGATTAAAGAAATCTGAGAGGGAAATAATTTTCTCAATTAAGCACAACTTTAAAAAAAAGAGCTCAAAAGGCATAATCAAGAGTACATTTTTCTGAGAATGTAAAAATTGAAGATTAGATAAAATTTTACATTGTTTTGAGACAGAAAGTTAGCTGAATAAACCTGAGGAAGTACACATGACATGTCTTTTGTATCACTTTAATTGTTATAAACATTGTAGTGATGTAAATATCTTGAGAATAGAATTATATTGAATTGTGCATATGTTATAATGATATATTTGTATACCCACTTTTATGGATCTAGGTGTATATGTTTACATGTGCTTATTATATGCATGATAATAACCACACACAAAGGTAAAATTCTATCGTTAAAAATTAAAAATATATACATGTGTACATTAAATATATGTGTGTTTATATATATACACATAAAAATGGCTTTCTGAATTCAGAAGCCAAAATCAAATACTTTCTAGTGGACAAATATTAAGGTTGAAGTCAATTTTCAAGTTGGTTACATTGTAAACTATATTTCCAACTGTGGGTCATTGTCAAAATATTTGACACTAATGTAAGGGTTATCCAAATAGAACATGAGTTTGTAAGCTCTCTGGCAGATGAAAATAGAAGATAATAGAAAATACAAAAGAGCAAGTTCTAGGATGGATAGTGTTGAGCCTTCTAGACACTATTCCAGGCACTTTTTGTAAAACTTTCCTACTTATTCAAAAACTGAAATACATATTATTCTATATTATATGCCAGAAAATTTAAGATCAGTGAAGTTCCATGTTAAGTGTTTAAAATTTCATTAAGTGTAAAAGACTAGATCATATAAAACACTGAAAGTAAACTAACTTTAATTCAGAAATAACAAGGAATTCAGGCTATTAAGAGAGAAAGAGTTGGAGAAAGCAGAAATAAACCTTTATTAACTTTAGCCCTATTAAAGTCATTTGAAAATAGCACCTATTTAGTATTACAGAAAGAGTTCATAGGTAAGAGTACTTACTAAGAGTTTTTATTTTTCAGAAATATGACAAAAACATAAGTTGTGATTCATAAATTTTAAATAAGATGATAATGTATCCATTTTTTTCATAAAATTTTTGATTTATTTATGGCTTGCCAAATATTCCTTCTGTAATAGTAAATACAACTCTGGCCTCTGTGTCAGCCTAAGTTTGATTTTTAAATTGGGTCTGTTGCCAAAATCACAAAATCAAGCACTGATATAACACTCACTGTGGGCTAAATATTATTGTAGGAATTTAATACATATAAACTGATTCTCAAAAACCTCCAAGAGGTCATTACTGCTAATATTGGCGTTTTATAATAAGAAATCAGAGTAATGGGTGAAAAAATTACCAACGTCAAACTGCCAGTGAGTGACTAGAATCGGGTGTTTGCTGGACCTAGCTACTAGTGAAGCTTCTAGAGCAGGATCATTCCAGGCCTTTTCCAGTCTGGTAGACCCACACATTCCTTGTTTTATAGCAGAGGAACTATATATAATCTTTGTCTCCATCTTCACATGGTTGTTTTCTCTTTGTGGGTCTTTGTCTATTTGGACCCACTCTAAAAACCATCTTAGTTTGATTATACCTGTGGAAATCCGAGTTTCAAATAAGGTCACATTCACAGGTACAAGGAACGTGGGGTGGGTATGAGGACTTCAACATCTTTTTGGAGATATAATTCAACCTCCCAACAACTACTAAAATCCAGGTCTTACTATGTTTTCAAAACATAGCTTTCTACCATATTGTCAGGCAGTGGTATCCTTAAACTTTAAGGAAAATAGCATGGTGGTCCACATACTATATGCAATGCTTTTAAAATCATATTAAGTGATTTTAAAATCTTGAAGATTATGAAATTACCTGTTAGGCTTTTAGTCAAATCACCTCTCTCTCTCCAAAACACACACACACACACACACACACACACACACACACAGTGACACACTGTAGGGAAGAAGACCAAAAATTCTCAAATGTAAGCAAATCATCTATTTGATCTCCTAGTACAATTATTTTTTTAGTAAATTTCACCTACCAGAAATTAGTAACAAGACTTTTTTATTTTTTAACCATAACATTTTTAGATAAGATAAATTTATTTTAGAATAATAATTGCAGGAAAAATAAACTGAAATTAAGTAAGCTTTCCTTGACCATATATTGATTCCTATCCAAATATCTGGATGTGTTTTTGAAGTGCGGAAGTGACCTTTATTTTTTTAAAGAGCTTTTTAGCTATACATGATAGTTGGGTTCATTCTGACAAACTCATACATGCATACATGCATGATCAATACAGGATCTCCCCCTTTCCCTTCTGTCCTCCCTCCCCTCCCATGTTCTCCTTCCTCTACTCTACTAGACTTCCTTTAACTCATCTATTTATTTACATTTGGTTGATTCTTTCATTTTTTTAAATTTTTAAATTTTTTATTCAGCTTTTAATTTTTTACAGACTGCATTTTGATTCATTGTACACAAATGGGGTACATAATTTTGTTTCTATGGTTGTACACAATGCAGATTCATACCATTCATGTAATCATACACGTACATAGGGCAAAGATGACTGACTCATTCCACCATTTTTCATATCCCCCTCCCTCTCATTTTCTTCTACATATTCTAAAGGTCCCCCATTATTCTCTCATTTCCCAATCCCACCCCCATTATATGTCATCCTCCACTTATCAGGGAAAACATCCAGCCTTTGGTTTTTGGGGATTGGCTTATTTCACTTAGCATGATATTCTGCAATTCCATCCATTTATTTGCAAATGCCATAATATTATTCTTCTTTATGGCTGAATAGTATTCCATTGTGTATTTATACCAGAGTTTCTTTATCCATTCATTTGTTGAAGGGCATCTAAGTTGGTTCCACAATCTAGCTATTGTGAACTGAGCTGCTATAAACAAGATGTGGCTGTGTTACTGTACTATGCTGATTTTAGGTCCTTTGGGTATAAACTGAGGAGTGGGATGACTGGGTCAAAAGGTGGGTCCATAGCATTAAACACCCATTCTTTTTTTTTTTTTTCAGGTTTTTTTTTTTATTAAAAATCATAAATTTACATAGGGCAATGTTGCTTGATTCATTCTGTTATTTTTTTTCCCTTCACCCCCACCCCTCCCACCCCTCTTTTCCCTCTATACAGTCCTTCTTTCCTCTATTCTTACCACCCTCCTTATACCTAACCCTACACCTAACCCTAACCTTAACGCTAACCCCTCATACCCCCATTATATGTCCTCATCTGCTTATCAGCGAGATCATTCGTCCTTTAGTTTTTTGAGATTGGCTTATCTCACTTAGCATGATATTCTCCAATTTCATCCATTTGCCTGCAAATGCCATAATTTTATCATTCTTCATGGCGGAGTAATATTCCATTGTATATATATGCCACAGTTTCTTTATCCATTCATCAACTGAAGGGCATCTAGGTTGGTTCCACAATCTGGATATAGTGAATTGAGCAGCTATGAACATTGATGTGGCTGTATCTCTTTAGTATGCTGATTTTAAGTCCTTTGGGTATAGGCCAAGGAGTGGGATAGCTGGGTCAAATGGTGGTTCCATTCCAAGCTTTCTGAGGAATCTCCATACTGCTTTCCAGAGTGGCTGCACTAATTTGTAACCCCACCAGCAATGTATGAGAAATGGTGAGGTCAGCAATTGTCAAAAACAAAAACAATGACCAGGAACTAGATGTGGCTTTCAACCAAACAGCAGTTGTCAACTATGTCATCCACAGCAGCAATGATTGCCCCAGCATTAATGGTGGAGCAGGAGTTTTACAAAACCATTAGTTCTGAAGGATGGTAAAAATAGTTAATCTTAATTAGGAGAAAAAAAAAGTGTCAGGAAGGTAGAAAAGAATTTACAATTTCAAAAAAGTGAACAGAGAGGATGCAGAAGAGATATAGCTAGTGATGTTTATAAGGAGGGAAGTGAAAAAACAGAAGAAAATAATGGAAAATATGAAAACGGAGTAATAGAATTCAGCCCTTAGCAGAATAAGAAAGATAAAAGAAAGAAACAGATGAAAACAACACAAAATCAAAATATACAAATAAGAAAAACCCTAATGGTCAAAAGACAAGGCAAAGAAAAATAACTACATTAAAAATGCTAAAAATGAGGGGGGAAAGTATATGTATCCATGTTCCTGAACCAATAAGTGCATCTAGCATTCTCTCTCTCTCTCTCTCACTCTCTCTCTCTCTCTCACACACACACACACACACACACCCCAAACAAACATAAAAAGGATTCCTAATAAAAAATGAAGGAAACCTCTCCACGGAGGTGGTCAAAATAGTTGACCAGAATGGATGGTCAATCTCTATGTCCACCTCTCTCTCTCTGAGAAAGGGGCAGGGTTATTAACCCCTTCCTGTTTTTGTGTTTCTCTGGACTGCCTGTTGGAGTGGCCTAAGACTGAAGCTGTCTGATATAGAACTAGGCTTCCCTTCTCACCATAAGACGTGGGATGGATTAGGATGTACTGTCATTTGGAGTTTTGCCCATACAGAGAAGATCAGTATACTCCCAGAGTAAAGCTTCAGCAGAGTTCTATGAGGGAATTTCAGTAGTTGGGACTTAGGTCTGATCAGTCTCAGGGCTTCATTGGATGCTTATTTGATCTGGAAAGATTAGATCAATTTTCTCTTGGGACCTGGAAGTTGCAGATCTCTGATGGGAGTCTGGATCTCAGGAGACTTTCAAAAATTCCAATCTTGGGGCAGGGGAGTCAATCTTCCACACACTCTGCTGCCCATGAACACAATTCTTTCAGGTTTAGTCCCTGAGTGTATTCACCCTTGTCTGCTCAGATTCCTGGACTGCTTGAGCTGGTAATGTGAGCTGCTTGATTGGAAGAAGAAGCCAAATTGGGTTCCCCTTCACCCTCTCAACTTAAATCCCCCTGGGAACAGTCCTTTCCACCCCTGTTTTACTCATGTACTTTCAGGCACATACTAGGCCACAGGATAGACATCTGCATGGATATTATAGCAGTGTTTGCTCTGATCTCCCATCTCCTGCAGCAGGAGATGATCACACCACATTGGCTCCCCCATCAGCTCTCTGTGGCCAGTTCAGAAACAGAGCACTGTCCTTCAAGCACCAGGGCATGGTGCAGCCTCTGGATCAGCCAAGTTCTAGCAGTTTGTTTGATTTCAGATTTCTCAATAATCTGTGTTTCTTTGTGGTCTCCCTCCCTCTGGTGAATCAGCACCAGTATCTCTGCCACTTGTTGGTGTCAGTGTAGTAGCCAAGTCAACTCCAAAGTACTATTCCTTCTTTGTTTATTGTAACTAATTTCTGAGTCCCTAAGCTACTTTGAATGTCCAATATTGAATTTTAGTGAAATCGCTTTCCCTGCCTTGCTAAGAAGTTCTACTGTGAATCCCAAGTCGCAGAAAGACTTGGAATGCAGCTTTCCTTTACTCTACCATCTTCTCAATCTCTAACCATAACATTTTAATATTTCAATAATTCACTCATAAAATAATGAGGCAAACAATTTTCTTGTATGTGTCTCAATGTGTATAAATGCAAAATCTCCATATGCTATATGTATATTAGTGAAAACACCCTCCAAAGTGAGTGTTACCTTCCCTCTTCAATGTCACTGAACATGAAACCAATTGTTTCCTCTCACCATTCCGGTTACTATCAAGTTTTTTTTTTTTTTTTTTTTTAAATCATCAGTCAGTAGGTTAAAAAGGATATTGCCCCAAACCTCACCTTTACTAGATATTATTAATCTTTTTATTTTGGAAATACAAATATTAGAATATGTCATTGTTATTTTAATTTTGTATTTTTTGATGAGATAGAGGAGTTTTTGTATATTTATTAACCATTTCTGTTTCTTTCATTGTTAGGATTATATTTTGTACATCTTTCTTAGAGATCTTTAATTTTTTCATTTTAACTTCTGTGGGTTCTTCATATATTTTAGATTTTGGAATCATTGCAAATACTCTCAACTGGTCACTTTTCTTCATATTTAATGTACTGCAATATTGGCATAAATAAGTTATATCTTACATAATATCATGAGTAATTTATTTATTTTCATATATTATAATAAAAGAATGGACTTCAATCAAAATTAACCTTGTTCATGTTTATTAAAAATAAAAAAGTTCTAGAAGAAAATAAAATAGAATGATTATCCTAGAATAAACGAAAACAACAACTAGTTATTGACTTCAATTGCATGCATGTCCTGCATGGAATTTTTAGACAAAATGGGATTAATGCCAAAATGAATTGAAAGAGAACTTGAATAGGTGTTTGTGTACATCTGCCCTCATTTGTAATGGCCAAGAGACAAGACCTCTGATTCTAACTTGGTCTTATATTTTATGCTTATTTGTCTTAGAAATGGAAATGCATTGAAGTCCCTCAGGAATAAGAGCTCAAACACTAAAGGCAATAAAATTGTATTTAACAAATAGCTCTTGTAAATAAGAGTGATATTAATGCTTAAATCTATGTACTTGTTCATGTAAACACTGCTTCAATATATTTCATTTTAAAAATCTTGTAATCACATGCGATGGTTGAACTTGTACTAATGCAATAAAAAGAAGAGCAAACTTTGTGAATAAGATTCAGAATTTCAATATACTAATTTTCTTGAGAACGTGGAAAGGTTAGCTATGTAAAAACAGGCAGTTTTCTTCATATTTAATAATTTAATATTTTTGGATATTGGATAGATACATAGTTTGAAAGCAGGGACAGATGGCTTTATGAATGCCAGATCTGTCAATTGAGCAAGTTATCGTCTATGTCTCATTCCTCCTATTTGTAGAACAAAGATAATAATGACTTAGAATAATATCCCAGAGTATTTTTGAGAATTAATTAAGAGGACATTTTTAAGAACTCAGAACAATGTTGGATGTAAAATGATAAAAGCTATGTATTATTTGTGTACTTATTAATCTATTTTAATATTGGTCCTCTTATTCTTCACCTATAATATTTCATATAATTATTTCAAAAGATATTTCTATTCATTATAAAATACCATTAGACTGCTGACAATCTTGTCCATGTCTTCTGATGTACCAAATAGATGAATTAAGAAAAGAAAATCACCTTTTCCAAATTAAATTGACCTGAGTTCTAAGATCAAGTAAAAGATATGTCAGGATATAAATACACATTATTTCACTAAGCTTACTGCCAGTTTTGTCAACATTAGCAGAATTAGAGAATTTAGTTCTTTACTTGGTATGATAATTAATTGTATTAATTCACCTGACTATAACATTGAATAACTTAAAAAAAAAATCAACATACAACTGGCTTTCAACTCTCCTTTGGAGACTTAAAATTCCAAGTAGCTGAAACATCAAGTGCAGATAGATATAGCTTCTCAGGAGTTTTTTGAATAACAGAAAAATATGTAAAAAATTAAGAAATATTTGAACACAAGGTACAGTAGATTATAAACCTGTATTAAACTCTGAGAAGTAATTTTTAAAGATATTTCAAAGTTTACCAAAATTGGCAACTAAATTTTCTCTATTCATATTTTTTGTATCTTATGCTATTTATATTTTGATATTTTATAATTTTATGCTAAGGAGTTATACTTTTTCATGGGGTATATATTAGGAATAATTTGAAAACTATGGTTGTGTTCAAAGAATAGGAAAAAGAATGGCGAATAATGGGTAACACTGACTTCCTTATGAATGGGAACCTAATTTGTGAGATCTCTGTTTTTCAAGAAAGAAATAACCTGCTTTCTACTGTTTACTCCAGGGCTATATCCCATCTCCTTGGAGAGCTAAGGAAGATAAATGTACTGTGTATATAGTGCCTTGCATCCCATTTCCAATATCTCATTCACTGAGTGACTTTAAAGAACTTGCAACAGCATAAGTATTAGGAGTGTAGTTGAAGTCTGTGGAGAGCTACAGGGACCCTTATTAGCTAAAAAGGGGTAGAGAAAGAAGATTGTGGAATAATGTGCCTTGATCAGAAAACTTCATTTAATACATATTAGTTTGAAGACTCAGAGGATGTCAACATAAGAGTAATTTTTAGGTTGGAGTAAAAAGAAATCTGTTGAGATGGATAGAGATTTTTTCAAAATCTTTATGAGACATTCTTTATTAGGGAAAGTATATCTTGATTTGAGAAGAAAAAGTCTTGAAATGATTCATTGATCCTTTTCTTTGATTCACAATTATGATTGCTAGTGGAAAAAGCAATTGACAAGGGAAAATATAGTCTCTGGGAAAGTTAAAATAATATATGTACATTTACATGGATCCATGGAACAGTTTCAGGAAAAAAATTTTGTGTTACTTGTTCAATCACCTCCATTCTGCAAGGTGGTATGATTCATCTTTGAGAGAGAGTGTTTGGATATATCATGTCTTATTGGACTCCTTATCCATGGTGTTTGATTTTCCTCCTTCACCTGATACTATTTTTGCTTTAAAGGAAAAATAGCAGTAGCTTCTGGAGCTGGAAGTGAAGAAATGCTTACAAAGGTAGAACTCTTGCTTTAGGAGGCTTTTGGAAGAACGAGGACTTGAAATATTGTTATGGATTGTGCACTTAAAGAAAAATAAAAGGAGTAAGTTGTGTCTTCATTGTCTGGATAAAAGGAAGACGGTATAACAAAATCTAAAACATGTAAAGTTTAATAAATTATTAAAGTTTAATGAATTATTTAGGAAAATGTGAAGAGGATTAGTGGGAGCTATCATAGATTGTCTAAATTACCTGGAGTTGTAGTTACCCCTTTGAGAAACAATGGGAGGGAAGAGTTTATGGGTCCTAGAAAGAAGAGCTGTCACTGTAAGAGACACATTGCTTCCTCTGTTAGAAGTTCTGGCCTTGGTAGAGAGATGTGGCCTAACTATGATGGCTGTGTAGGAATGGAGAATGTTGGAATAAATATTTGTTTTTCTTTCCTTCTATCTCTTGCCAATGTTTTCCATTGGTTGAATCAAACTAGAAATCAGAAACAACATTTTGTTGTGTTCCACAAACATAGTTCCATATGACACATTCATAGTGGTGAATTGATCAGACGGATCTTGAGAGGCAGCAAAAAACGTCCGGGACATACAATCCAAATGTCTAGGATATTCAGCCAAGATATAACACTGTTTAAGATTTCTTTTTTTCTGTAATAAACACTTGGATATGTATTTAGAATTCAAAGGAGAAAGAGTAAGGCACAGTCTTTGTCCTTCTTCAAGTTCATAATCTAGCACATATTTTAATATAATGTGTACATGCCTTAAGTGGGTACATACTTGTATTGTTTACCTAGATATAATGCATACATATAGCCATATGAGATCTTGATATAAGTACTATTGTGTTTTTCTTTCTCTATCATAAGTATCAAGTTTTCTCTTGGTAGACAGCAAAATTCACATTGCCTACATATAAATTATGAGCATACTAGTAGGAACATAGGAGGGAGTTAATGTTTAGATTTTTCTTTTTCTTTTACGTCTTTCTATATTTTTTTATGGTGCTGGGGATCAAAATCCGGGCCTCATGTACACAAGGCAAGTGCTGTGTGCTGAGCTACCTAACTACCTCTCCAATACCTCTCTTTTTTTTTTTTTTCTTTGTTTTGTTTAGTTTTGGTTTGATTTCTTTTTATTTCCAAGCAATAGTGTTGAAAATAACAAGAGAAAACACAAAGGAGAAAGGAATTTTCAGGTCATGCAATAACAAGATTGGAAAGCAAAGGCAAGTGGATATAATTTGGCCAAGGGCCCTACACCCAAGATGAAGGTCCCTAGGATTCTGGAGGGATTGATATGGTGATAGATCCTGACCATTAAGAAGAGATGGAAGGAATAAATAATAATAAAATATCAAAACAACTGAGCACTTTTTGACCATTTTTAGAGTTCTGTCTTAAAAGTGAGCCTGCCTGCAGATCATACCTCATCATTCAAGAGAATATATGAGAATAAGAGAAACTGTGAGAACATACAGATCATTTGTATTGTGTGGAGGAAGACTTTCACTGGCTCCTCATATGTCAGGACTGTGCTTATTATCTGGAAGAAGAATACTTGCATGTTTTCTGAAATTTTGCTCAGCACTCATAAACTCTTCCCCATGTTAACAGTTCAGAAGGAGACTTCTCATAATCTTTTGAAATGTCAACTGAGTCTCTTGGGAAATATTAACCATGTAGACAGTAATAATATGGATATTGGATAATTTTATATGTTAATTTGACTGAGTGAAGGAATGATGAGATAACAGGTAAAACATTATTTTTAGAAATGTCTTTGAAGTTGTTTTCTGGAAAAAAGACAGCATTTGAATTAGTAGACCAGGTTAAGAAGATCTGCCCTCACCATCCTGGGCATCATCTAATCTGTTGAGGGCCTGTAAAGCAAAGGAAGTTCAAATTTTCTCCTACCTTTGGAAACCCAGCACTCCTGGTGTTAGGCCTTTCAACTCAGCCTCGGACTTATACCATTGGCTCCTTTGGTTCTTAGGCCTTTGGGGGTTTGGACTGAAACTACATCACTGGCTTTTCTGGGTCTCCAATTTATAAATAGCAGATAATGGGACTTCTCAGCCTCTATAATCACTGTGAATCAATGACTTATAATCTCTCTCTGTGTTTCTATCTACTTATCCATCATTTTTATATTTCTATGTCTGACTATTCTATTGATTCTATTTCTCTAGAGAACTAGTATCAATACAATATATAAGAATATCTCATTTAGAAAATGTAGAAATTCCTCCTGGGTAGAGAGGAGTGTGAGAAGATATATGTGAAACATCAAATAACTGTTGATGCTCAATGCCTAATATGATTGAGAGTTGTGGAGTTTACCCTCAGTTACTAAAACTGGTTTGTAATTTTTTTCTTGCTAATTTTTGTGAATCTAGAAAATAGCCTCATTATTTTCTATATATGTATTACTATTTTGATATTAAATAAAAATTAATAATGTCTTTTCTTCTTTAGTTTTTGTGATTTTTTAAAATCAAATGTACACGTAAAGAAGTCCTCAATTGTTTTAGTGGAGGAAACAATTTAAAAGTTTTTGGAATAGTCACAACTGATTTTGAATTCTGGCTTTGACAGTTGCTACCTTTGCAGCTTTAGGTAAGTTACATAACTTTTATGAAGCTAGTTTTTCTTATTTAAAAATAAGGGTAATAATGCAAAATGTTCATAGAAGATGGCAACATTAAATGTGTGTGAACATTTCTTAACCTATCATTCCACCATGTCCTTTTTCACTTACCATCATCAACCTGGCTATATATTCTTTTTTTCTATCAAAATGACTTGAGGGTGCCATAATTTTCTCCATTTATCCAGTTCCATATTGCCTGTAAATTAATTCTATCATACCTGAGGGCCTCAGTAAGTTAGAAATATTAAGGCCTGAATAGATGCAAAGCTATTTTTCCCATATCTTGCTGCCTCTTTTCTTGATTCACATCATGAAAACTGAAAAAATCACTATGTCACAGCAAGATTTTTCCCTAGATTTCTCAGAAACAAAATAAAAGCTTCCAGTTTCTTCTCATTTGCTCTCAAGCTAATGATTATTCATTAACACAGCTAGTGTTAAAGAAAGTCTATCCTTGAAAGTAAAGCTGTGATACCCAGCACATTGCTATGTAAGGGGATGCAAATGTAAAATGAAGCAAATTGGACCTCAAATTCAAGATTATTTTAGCAGCCAAATAGGAGAAAGTAAAACAAAAGAACTTTGTTTAATTTCCCATTAGTTTTTTAGATAATATATTCTACACAACAGGAATATGAAATTTTGGCATAATATTATCATGAAAATTATAAAATTAATGATGTAAGAAATTACTTCATAAATACTGTCAAGTAATGATATTTGTAACCAACTCATTAGGAATGACAGTGAAATGTTAAGCTCTAAGTCAAATTCCTAGAGAAAACTATATAATATGTTATTAAATATTATTGGTTTCCTGAAAAACTTATGAGTTGCTTGCTCCAGATTCTTCCAGAATAAACAGGTTCCTAAAGTGCCCTCCTGTTGTAATAACCCTAAGGGACTACTTAGACAGCAATACACAATATTAGATTTATAATATTAGATTAAATCTGATATGAAAAATGTTTATTATCCAGCTAGTTTATTACTGAGAAATCTATATTTATAATAAGTTAAAAAAGGAAACAAACAATAATTCTAAATAGAGTGTGATTAAGATATTTTTGTAAGAATAATCTTTTGTTGGTGGAACTAACAAGCATTTAAACTATGTTAAAGAAAAAGATGATTCTTATTTTTGGATAGTTAACCAACAAAAATATCATAATTAAATAACAGAAATATCAGTAGAGTAGAAGGACAGGAACATGGGGAGGGAGGAGAGAAAGGGAAAGGGAAGTACTGGGGACTGAATTAGAACAAGTTTTATTACATGCTTTTATAGTTATTTCAAAATAAATCCTATTGTCATGTATAACTAAAAAGAACCTGGAGAAAAACAAAGTAATTTTAAGTATTTTTAAATTGACAAGTGAAAATTGTATTCATGGAATACAACATGATATTTTTATACATTTTGGAATGCCTATGCAATCTAATTAGCATATGAATTACCTCACTACTTATTAATTTTTGTTGAGAACAAGTAACTGCTTTTCAGTAATTTTCAAGTATACAAAATATATCATTAACTATAGTCACTATGTTGTACAATATTTATCTTGAACTTAATCCCTGATATGCACTATATATACATTTGCCCATTCACAGTCATAACAAATATCATGTAAAGAAATATTTATGTAAAAATTAAAAAGTTGAGACAAAATTTGTTGATTCATTTAGTTCAGTGAGTGGAATGGATAACCAGGGCCAATTTCCTGATTTTGATGTGCTTTAATTATGCAGGATGTTACTCTGGGGCTAGTCTTGGTGAATAGTGCACAGGAGCTCCTTGCACATTTCTTTGCCATTATATTTAAATCTAAATGACTTCAGAATAAATTCTCACTTAAAAATGGGATATAGTTGAACTGAAATGACTTTTTTCAAGTGAAAAGAGCATTTAAAAAGGGAAATTGTACAATCATAGAGAAAGTTAAGAGTATTAAATATGAGTTAACAATGGACAAATTATTTCAGAAACTAAATTTTATTATAGAATTTAGCATAGGAAATAAAAGATCAATAGCAATATTAAAATCCATTCTTGTTGTTTAGGAATCAAAATTCTTTTATGTGTTTACATAGAGTCTATGGATATAATCATAATCTAGAATTTCAAGTGAGAAACATGGTAGAAGAAACATTTTACTTATAAAAGCATTTGCAAAACATTTTCTGGAGAAAATTTAAAGTATGATTATGAAACACTTATTCAATTTCTCTCTTTGAATGGAAAGTGCAGTTTTATTATTCAACAGTATAATATTTTTTCAGTACACTAAGCATATTAACTCTATATATGAACTATAAAACAAGATAGCCCTTTGTTTCACTTTCCTCATTTGAAATCTAGGGTAATAATATTTTTCAAATTGTTATACTTATATGCTGCAACACTAGAAAATATTTATTATTAACTTACAAATTTACATTTAAATGAAGTATCAATTAAAATTTTCTGATAAACCATTTATGACAAGCACCAAGGATTACTTTAAAACCATATGAAAAATATATACAATTTTTTTCTTAATTTCAATCTAATGGAAAAAAAAAGAATATTCTGAAATATTCTGCTGGGATATGTATACCAAAAGGCATTGTTTTGTCCCTAAAGTAAGCAAAATAGTGAGACCTAACCAAATAATGTTGCTCCTGACTACATATGACATCCAAACTAACCCATTCCATTCTGCTTTTTATCAAAAATACATAATTTAATAAATAAAATTGCATAGATAGGGAATATTTTTAAAAAGTAATAAAATCTTATGTGCAACTATAGACACTTAGTTTTACTTTTTAATCTTTTATATTGAGTTCAATATTGCCTGTTGGTATAAAATAGCTCTGGAGGGTATCCTGAATTTGGGACTTTTCAAACCACACCTAGAAAGTGGCAAGATTTCCATGATGTCAGAAAGAATAGCTTATCATTGAAGAACAAGATATTGAAGTAGCTTGGTCATGTATATTATATCCAAATTATTAGCAATGGTATCTTCTACAGTGAGACAACATTTAATATTAATTTTGTGTTTTTTCCATTATCACGCCACTCTGATTATCATGCTTCAAAAACAGGAAATTCAGCTCATAAACTTGATAGTTACTTGATGTACAAATTCTACTAGTTTCTTTTTGAGCTTTTCAGTTCACTCTGTTTTAAAATGGAACAGTATTCTTCCACACAGAGGACATTTGGGCAGTTTTGGAAACTTATGCAGACATTAATATGGAAGAAGAGTTGGAAAGAATGGCAATTGAACTGCTGAGATAATTCCCATCAGCTGCAGAGCTCAGAACTGGCTTGTGTCCATCTGACGCCTTCTGGTCCTGTGGTCTCACTGAAGGCAGTGTTCTGCATATTATCTTTGATCGAATTATGCTTGAATGATTTTGGCTGAAGAGGGAACATTTTTGCACTCTTCAGAACTTTATGTTATACTTGCTACTCAAAATATGAACTTCTTTTCCTTTTAAGTATGAGATAGTAATGAATTAAAGTTTTGAGCTTAAAATTCACACTATAAAGTTTTTATTTATAAGAATGAAAAACATCTATAGTGTCTAGACAGTATAACCATTGGGTTATACTATATTTTTTTATTTTTAAATCATGAAATTGAAATAAATCATTATTATAACATATTATTTTAATTGACTATGATAAAATACCATAGGAAGGAGAGTTAAAACAAGGGAACCTTATTTCTCACAGTTCTGGCTATACAAAGTCAGAGATTAGGATGTCAACATGATTGGTGTCTGGTGAGGGGTCCCTCCTTGGCATGCCACTTTCTCACTGTGCATTTACATAGGGGAGATAAAGAAAAAGGAAGCAGGGAGGGAGGGAGAGAAAGAGAGAGAGAAAGAGAGAGAGAGAGAACAAATGCTCTCTATTGTCTTATAATAAGGATTACTAATCTCATCATGAGGGTTTCAATCTCATGATTTTATCCTACCTTAATTACTTCCCAAAGTTTCCATCTCCAAACACCATCATATAAAGATTGTGCTTTAGCTTATGAATTTCTGGGGACTATAAACATTCAGTTCATAAGATCTACTATAATGGGAATCTTTTTTAAAAGACATGTTTTATCAAGTAGCATTATATTTTCAAGGGTTCAGAAAGGCAACACAACAATGATCCCATGAGATAGCTCTTCATTTTATATTCAGCCACACTATTTTATATTGAAAATAAGTTTCACAGTTTATAAAAGGTTGATAGGTAGTCATAATGTTTGTTTCCAAAAAATACTTGAAGAGGTGGAAAGTCTAAGTTGCACTTTACAGAGAGTAAATTAAGACTCAAAGAGGTAAAATGATTTGGCCACCATGTTTCTGAGATTATCAGCTTTTGTGACACTGGTCCTCATGTTGGCTTCATGGGTATTCTGATATTCCTGAATGAATTTTCTTCTTCAATAATAAACTGTATCCCGAAATTTCTATTTCACTTCTTAGTTTTTACCTTTATGAGCATTGAACAAAATTTTGTCTAGACACTGGAAATATTATTTTTTCTAGCTTTTGCTTTCTCACAAATTATTACTTTCCTTTTTTACTAGTGTTATAAATAATACTTCTTAAGTGATAATCATATATCTAAAAATTTCACAATTAAGTTGTCTTATAATTTGTGACAAGTGGGTAAATTTCACAAGAATATTTTTTATTGTTAAAAACAGTGGGAAAATTATCATTATTTTGCAGTGTGTAAAATACACAAAAATGTGAAAGTCTAGTTGAATATTACATAATTTCTTATTTCTCATTTTAGCACTTACTTCAGAATTCCTTCTGATTTATATGGTTCTCTCAAAATGTAAGACCTCAAACTGAATTAAAAACATTCCAGAGAGATCGAATCTAGTTCAGCTCACAGAGTGCATGACAGGAGTGTGAACTTGGAAGTCCAATAGCATTTGATTAGGCATCTGAATCCATATTGTAAGGAAACTGGGGCGTCAGGCAATTTTTTCTTGAATTCAAAATATTAGGTAAAATATTTACATTGATATTTATTATATAGTGATGAGACAAAGATTAAGTGATATATCTCATTAGATGGTAACTATATATGGTAATGAAAACAATTAGGTAATGACCAATATTTACTATTAACATTTTGGTACTTGGTTCTCTGTTGTGAATGACATTGCTTTAGGGTTAGCATAACGCTTTCAGACTTTGAAAAGAATTATGTAGAAATGTGAAGTCACAATATACAAACATTACTGCAGGTAAGTGAGCAGTCAGCATATTAAAATACTCATTAACACATATTGTTATGAATAAAAACAGGAATTAACTAGGCCTATATGAACATCTACTTCAATGAAATTTTAAGCCTCTTAGGCGATAACTCTTTCTAGCCTATTACTCATAATGATTAATGGTCATATCAAGTTACTGCTCTAGTAGTTTAACCTGTATTTTAAAATTTTTTTTCGTGAAACCTCTAGCCACCATCAGGAGGTGACTCAGGGTTACAAAGTACACATAATCCTGTCATTATTTACTTGCCAGAAAACAGACTAAGAGACAGAAATCAGCAGCAAGAGGCATTGTGCTACCTCTGTCTTTTCCTTATTTAATCTTTACTCATGGATAATGTTACCAAATGCTGTATTTAATGTCTGCATTGCACTAATATTTCTTTAAGTTTGATAGTTGGGCCCTTCAAGCCTAAAATGATCCTTTTTTTTTTTTTTTCAATTCAAAGTTTTGTTTTTAAAAGGGAATATGTGGTTTAAAACTTCAGATTTCACAAAATTGTTTTAAAACTATCCTCTTTAAGATGGAGCTAGGTTCTTCATTTGTCAGCTATTCGTGTTTTGCCTCTTAGCTGCAGAACTGAAGAGTGCACTCTTCTTCAGGGATAGGCTGCAGGGGTAAATTGTTAAATCTGTTCAGCTTGAAAACGATCAAAGTGGGCCTGGGATGCAGCAGGATGTTACTTAATTTGACATGGGTGGAATGAAATGGATTTCTCAAATCTATGAGCAACACATGAATTTTATGCATACCTTCCAAGCCTATTTATAAGCAACTGAATACATCAATTAATGTAATTATGCTGATACTTTTTTCTTACTGATATAAAATTATTAGTTGAAGAAAGCTACTAATTAATAATATTTACAAAAATAGACTTATTTCTTATATTACTATTTTTGTACATTGATTCCCTTGCATTGAAGAGAAAATACATTCTGAAAAACGTTAAACAAATTTCTTCTTAAAATTTTCAGTAATGGTCAATGGCAGGAATAGAATGATTATTAGCTTAATTCCTATTACATGCTATTTATTAAATTATGTGGAAACTGAAAAGTTGGTGTTATATATCTTTTTAAACAGTTTCAACTTGAAGATTTGAATTTGGACATGTAAAGTAATGTCAGAATCAAAATTTCAAAGAACAAAAACAGGGAAATAGAAAAAGAAGAAAATAGTTCAATTACCATTATATCTATAAACAAAACATTACTTTTGACTTTTAGTGGTAATTGGATGAATTTTTAAAACTCATCTTTGAAAAATAACAATTCTTCTTTCCTTTTATGATTCTTTCAATAAATATTTAGTGTACATCTATAGTGAGCCAGGTACCTTCTAAGCACCTGGAAAGTAAAGGTAAAGAAAGACAAATACATGTTACTTTCATGTATGCATCTGTTTATTATTATTTTTCAGTGCTGCATGTTATCTCATTTTAAGAACAGACTCTCTTTCACACATGCACACACATATGCTTGAAGAATTTTTAGGATCCTTCCAATGACTACAGTGTTGTTTTCAGAGATTTTTAATTTACCTATATTAAAGTCTACTCAATCATTCTGATTTTAACACATGAAAACTAAGATAAAAATGATCAGAGGTTAGAAAATAGAATTTAAAAATCTATTGCATAATTCTAAATTGTTTCCCAAATGAATTATGACAATTTTATAACCTGGTAAATTGGCAACAATTTAAATGTTCAGACTTTAGGTCCTCAATTTTTCAGTGTGGTTAATATAAATAGAAACTTGCTGTAGAAAAATTGCACTTACTCTTGTTTAAACAAAAGAATAAACATTAAAAATAAATTTTTTGAACATTTTTATTTATCATTGATTTCTCGGTTTTATCACATGTCTAAACCATTTGATTATGGTTTATCCATCAAGTGCCTATATTTGAATTTCACTTGTGTTTCCCTTTTAATTATTTCATTTTCTTCCATTTGCATTTGGTTGTTAGATTATTCCTTGTCCAAGCACTCTTATTTTTTTTTCATTTCCACAGTAACCTTTTAACATTTGATTGCATATTTTTTAAAATTTTTAAATTTATTTGAGAACTGACACATTCACAGTCTTTCAAATTAAAACTGAAGTATGTCTAGAGCTATCAATATATTTAGTATTTTATTATTTTCTTAGAATATTGAAGCTCATTTGTGTGACTCAGATTCAAATCATTCTCAAATATATTTTTCTTTAAATTTTAGTTATGAGCATTAAAAATGTTATGCTTTTCCTATTATATTTTACCATTTGTTATTATATAATTATATGGGAAAAATTATGTGTACTGAATAGTGACTACTGTGTACATTTATTGTTTATTAGTTCCCAGTTCTTTCATTTTTCTAATGGAAAAAAGTAGTCAGTTTGCAAAATTGAATTGTTATTGTAAGAAAAAATGGAATCTCTAAGAAAGAATCACAATGAAATGTGTAGAAAAACATCAGAGAGCTTAAGAATATGTTAATAAAATTTCCAAAAAGGAAATACATATAGACAAAAGAAAAGAGTAAGAAAACAGAATATAATATTCACAATATTTTGGACAATTACCAAAAGCAACAGTTATGTATGCTCAATAAGAAAGAGAACACAGTAGAAAAAAGTCTTTGAGTAATAGCTGAATAATAGTGATTAAATAATGGAATTTCTATCATTCCAAACTTAATGATTGATACCAAACAATTTAAACAGGTAGCCCAGAGAACACTGAGCAGAATAATATAAAAAATTACATTTGTCCACAATATATTCATACTGAAGAAACTCAAAGATGAAAATCTTGCCAGAAGCTAGAGTCTAAAAATATCTTAAGTTTAAAAAGAAAAGGGAAAACTTATATCATATTTTTCAATAAATCATTCAAGCAAGAAGAGATAGTTGAAAGAAAAATAATACTTTTCAAGACATCTATAATTTAGCAAAATTATACTCTGATAGCAGAGAAGACATATGGATTATATATTTTAAAATTGCTAAAAGTACTTTAAATGTTGTCACCACAAGATAATATAAACGTTTCAGTGATGAATATATTAATTAGCCTGATTTGATTATTCTACAATGTACACATATATAAAAAAATTCACACGCCACTTCCATGATCACTATTTGTTAACAAAAAATAAAAGATGGAAAAATAAAGAAGACTTTTACACAAAAAGTTAGGAAATTCTTCACTTGCAAGTGGCTGCAATAAAATGTGAAAAGAAGTTTAGCAGAAAGAAGGGAAATAAAAAAAGGTCAAGAACTTGATCTTGATTTAAAGGGGTAAGGTGGAGAGAGTGTTAGATAAGAAACAAATGAAGTTAAAATTAACTTTTTATTCTATTTTATTTTATTGTAAACAAATGGGATACATGTTGTTTCTCTGTTTGTACATGGTGTAAAGGCATACCATTTGTGTAATCATGAATTTACATAGAGTAATGTTGTTTGATTCATTCTGTTATTTTTTTCCCTTCCCCCCACCCCTTCCACCCCTCTTTTCCCTCTATACAGTGCTTCCTTCCTCCATACTTGCCCCCCTCCCTAACCCTAACTCTAACCCTAACACTAACCCTTCCCTCCCCCCATTATGTGTCATCATCCACTTATTAGCGATATCATTCGTCCTTTGGCTTTTTGAGATTGGCTTATCTCACTTAGCATGATATTCTCCAATTTCATCCATTTGCCTGCAAATGCCATAATTTTATCATTCTTTATGGCTGAGTAATATTCCATTGTGTATATATATATATATATAGCACAGTTTCTTTATCCATTCATCAATTGAAGGGCATCTAGGTTGGTTCCACAGTCTGGCTATTGTGAATTGAGCAGCTATGAACATTGATGTGCCTGTATCTCTGTAGTATGCTGATTTTAAGTCCTTTGGGTATAGACCAAGGAGTGGGATAGCTGGGTCAAATGGTGGGTCCATTCCAAGTTTTCTAAGGAATCTCCACACTGCTTTCCAGAGTGGCTGCACTAATTTGCAGCCCCACCAGCAGTGTATGAGTGTACCTTTCTCCCCACATCCTCGCCAACACCTGTTGTTGCTTGTATTCTTGATAATCGCCATTCTAATTGGGGTGAGATGGAATCTTAGGGTGGTTTTGATTTGCATTTCTCTTATTACTAGAGATGTTGAACATTTTTCCATATGTTTATTGATTGCTTGTAGATCTTCCTCTGTGAAGTGTCTATTCATTTCCTTAGCCCATTTGTCGACTGGATTATTTGTATTCTTGGAGTAGAGTTTTTTGAGTTCTTTATAAATTCTGGAGATTAGTGCTCTATCTGAAGTATGATTGGCAAAGATATTCACCCACTCTGTAGGCTCTTTCTTCCCATTGCTGATAGTTTCCTTTGCTGAGAGAAAGCTTTTTAGTTTGAATCTATCCCAGTTATTGATTCTTTCTTTTATTTCTTGTGCTATGGGAGTCCTGTCAAGGAAGTCTGGTCCTAAGCCGACATGTTGAAGATCTGAACCTACTTTTTCTTCTATAATCTGCAGGGTCTCTGGTCTGATTCCGAGGTCCTTAATCCATTTTGAGTTTAGTTTCGTGCATGGTGACATATATGGGTTTAGTTTCATTCTGTTGCATATGGATTTCCAATTCTCCCAGCACCATTTGTTGAAGAGGCTATCTTTTCTCCATTGCATATTTTTGGCAACTTTGTCTAGTATGAGAAAATTGTATTTATGTGGGTTTGTGTCCGTGTCCCCTGTTCTGTACCATTGATCTACCTGTCTATATTGGTACCAATACCATGCCGTTTTTGTTACTATTGCTTTGTAGTAGAGTTGAAGATCTGGTATTGCAATACCCCCTGTTTCACTCTTCCTGCTAAGAATTGCTTTAGCTATTCTGGGTTTCTTATTCTTCCAGATGAATTTCATAATTGCTTGCTCTATTTCTGTAAGGTACGTCATTGGGATTTTAATTGGAATTGCATTGAATTTGTATAGCACATTTGGTAGTATGGCCATTTTGACAATATTAATTCTTCCTATCCAAGAACATGGAAGATCTTTCCATTTTCTAAGGTTTTCTTTAATTTCTTTCTTTAGTGTTCTGTAGTTCTCATTGTAGAGGTCTTTCACCTCTTTTGTGAGATTGATTCCCAAGTATTTTATTTTTTTCGAGGCTATTGTGAATGGGGTAGTTTTCCTAATTTCTCTTTCTGAAGATTCATCACTTATGTATAGAAATGCATTGGATTTTTGAGCATTGATCGTGTAACCTGCTACTTTACTTAATTCACTTATGAGTTCTAAGAGTTTTCTGGTGGAATGTCCAGGTTCCTCTAAATATATAATCATGTCATCAGCGAACAGGGATAGTTTGAGTTCTTCTTTTCCAATTCGTATCCCTTTAATTTCTTTGGTTTGTCTAATTGCTCTGGCTAGAGTCTCAAGAACAATGTTGAATATAAGTGGTAAAAGAGGGCATCCCTGCCTTGTTCCAGTTTTTAGGGGGAATGCTTTCAGTTTTTCACCATTTAGAATGATATTAGCCATGGGTTTAGCATAAACGGACTTTACAATGTTAAGGAATGTTCCCACTATCCCTATTTTTTCTAGTGTTTTGAGCATGAAGGAGTGCTGTATTTTATCAAATGCTTTTTCTGCATCTATTGAAATAATCATGTGATTCTTGACTTTAAGTCTATTGATAAGGTGAATTACATTTATTGATTTCCTGATGTTGAACCAACCTTGCATCCCTGGGATGAAACCCACTTGATCATGGTGCACTATTTTTTTAATATGTTTTTGTATGCGATTTGCTAAAATTTTCTTGAGAATTTTTGCGTCAATGTTCATTAAGAATATTGGTCTGAAATTTTCTTTCCTTGATGAGTCTCTGTCTGGTTTAGGTATCAGTGTGATATTGGCTTCATAGAATGAGTTTGGGAGGGTTCCCTCGTCTTCTAGTTTATGGCATACATTGAGAAGTATTGGAATGAGCTCTTCTTTAAAGGTTTTGTAGAATTCGGCTGAGAACCCATCTGGTCCCGGACTTTTCTTTGTTGGTAGGCTTTTGATGACTTCTTCTATTTCAGTACTTGAAATTGGTCTATTTAAATTGTGTATGGCCTCCTCGTTCAGTTTAGGCAATTCATATGTCTCTAGAAACCTGTTGATGTCTTTGAAATTTTCTCTTTTGTCAGAGTATAGATTTTCAAAATAGCTCTAATTATGTTTTGTATTTCAATCCTGTCTGTTGTGATATTTGCTTGTTCATTCCAAATTTTAGTGATTTGGGTTTTCTCTCGTCTTCTCTTTGTTAGTGTGGCTAAAGGTTTATCAATTTTGTTTATTTTTTCGAAGAACCAACTATTTATTTTGTCAATTTTTTGTATTGTTTCTTTTGTTTCAATTTCATTGATTTCAGCTCTGAGTTTAACTATTTCCTGTCTTCTACTACTTTTGGTGCTGGTCTGTTCTTCTTTTTCTAGGGCTTTGAGCTGTAGTGTTAGGTCGTTTATTTGTTGAGTTTTACTTCTTTTATTAAATGCGCTCCATGAAATAAATTTCCCTCTAAGTACTGCTTTCATAGTGTCCCAGAGATTTTGATATGATGTTTCTTTGTTCTCATTTACCTCTAAGAATTTTTTAATTTCCTTTCTAATATCTTCTGTTATCCATTCATCATATAATAGCGTATTGTTTAATCTCCAGATGTTGGAATAGTTTCTGTGTTTTACTCTTTCATTTATTTCTAACTTCAATCCATTATGATCTTATAGAATAAAAGGTAGTGTCTCTATCTTCTTGTATTTGCTAACATTAGCTTTGTGGCATAATATATGGTCTATTTTAGAGAAGGATCCATGTGCTGCTGAGAAGAAAGTGTATTTGCTCTTGGTTGGATGGTATATTCTACAAATGTCCATTAAGTCTAAACTATTGATTGTGTTATTGAAATCTATGGTTTCTTTGTTCAATTTTTGTCTGGAAGATCTGTCCAGTGGTGAGAGAGGCGTGTTAAAATCACCTAGTATTATTGTGTTATGGTCTATTTGGTTTCTGAAATTGAGAAGGATTTGTTTGACATACATGGATGAGCCACTGTTTGGGGCATAGATGTTTATGATTGTTATATCTTGCGATTTATGCTTCCCTTAAGCAGTATGAAATGACCTCTTTATCCCTTCTGACTAGCTTTGGCTTGAAGTCCACATTATCTGAAATGAGGATGGATACTCCAGCTTTTTTGCTGAGTCCATGTGCATGGTATGTTTTTCCCCATCCTTTCACCTTTAGTCTATGGGTATCTTTTTCTATGAGGTGAGTCTCCTGTAGGCAACATATTGTTGGACCTTTCTTTTTAATCCAATCTGCCAGTCTATGTCTTTTGATTGATGAATTCAGGCCATTAACATTCAGGGTTATTATTGAAATATGATTTGGTTTCCCGGTCATTTGGTTCATTTTTTAAATTTTATTTATTTATTTCTTTGTCACAACTTGGTTCCTCCTTTATTTGACAATTCCTTTAGGATAATTCCTCCCTTTGCTGATTTGCTTCTTTGTTTTTCATCTCTTCCTCATGGAATATTTTGCTGAGAATGTTCTGTAATGCTGGCTTTCTTTTTGTAAGTTCCTTTAGCTTTTGTTTATCATAGAAGGATTTTATTTCATTGTCAAATTTGAAGGTAAGTTTTTCTGGGTATAAGATTCTTGGTTGGCATCCATTTTCTTTCAGGGCTTGAAAAATGTTGTTCCAGGCCCTTCTAGCTTTTAGGGTCTGGATTGAAAAATCTGCTGATATCCGTATTGGTTTCCCCCTGAATGTAATTTGATTCTTTTCTCTCTCAGCCTTCAAAATTCTGTCTTTATTTTGTATGTTAGGTATTTTCATTATAATGTGCCTTGGTGTGGGTCTGTTGTAATTTTCTGTATTTGGAGTCCTATAAGCCTCTTCAACTTGATTTTCCATTTCATTCTTCAGATTTGGGAAATTTTCTGATATTATTTCATTGAATAGATTGTTCAATCCTTTGGTTTGTTTCTCTAGGCCTTCCTCAATCCCAATAATTCTTAAATTTGGCCTTTTCATGATATCCCATAGTTCTTGTAGATTCTGTTCATGATTTCTTACCATCTTCTCTGTTTGTTCAACTTTGTTTTCAAGGTTAAATATTTTGTCTTCAATGTCTGAGGTTCTGTCTTCCAGGTGTTCTGTCCTACTGGATATGCTTTCTATGGAGTTCTTAATTTGGTTTATTGTTTCCTTCATGTCAAGGATTTCTGTTTGTTTTCTTTCAATATCTCTAACTCTTTATTGAAATGATCTTTTGCTTCCTGTATATGCTCTTTTAACTGTCGATTCGTGCGATCATTCAATGCCTGCATTTGCTCTTTCATTTCATCATTCAGTGCGTGCATTTGCTCTTTCATCTCATCATTTGCTTCCTTGATCATTTTAATTATGTACATTTGAACTCCTTTTCTGTCATTTCTTCTGCCATGCTGTCATTGGTTTTTATTGATGTAACATCTAGATTTGTTTGCAGCATTTTCTTTCCTTGTTTTCTCATATTGTTCAGGTATCAGTGGACCGCTGAGATATTGCAGATTTCCTCTATTGACTTACAATGCCCCTGAAGATTTCTATATATATCCCCTCTTAGCCTTCAGCAGGCTGAAGTCTTGGAGGAAGTTGATAGTGCGGTGCTCCACAAGGAAGCTGCCTCTCTAGGAGTGGTGGCCTTCAGGTGGGGTATAGTCCCTGCTAGTGGGCAGAGGTGCCTCCACTTGTTGACCAATGGTCATCCAAAGGGGAACCAGGCTGCGGGCTGAGGCAAGGCCTGTTTGGGCCTGTGTCTCTGGTTTTACTGTCCTTGTGGGGAAACCTCACCCAGCAGGGAAGACTCACCCGGTAGGGAGGTCTCGCCGGTCAGTTCCCTCCTAGAGGTTCCCCTCAATTTACAGCTACCGCCTGGGCTGGGCTGCCTTCCTCTGCAAAGTTCCCAGGGGCCCGGCCCTACCTCCTGAGCCTGGGATCCTCACTCTTCGCAGATGATTCTCCTTAGGCTGCCCCTCCTCAGAGAATCTGCCCGCAGGCCTGGAACCTTCGCTCCACCCCTAAGCGTGTCTCTGTGCGGCTCTTCCACCAAGAAGCCTCCTAGATCCTGGGACCCTGCTCTGCACCTAATTGCCTGGCTATGTGGCCCCTCCTCTGAGCAGCCACCTGGGGCCCCGTACAATTGCTCTGAGTCCCAGAGACCTGCCGCACGCCTCTTCCTCCAGACAGCCACCCAGTATTCCGGTGTGGTCACTAGGAGTCCAAGCAACTCACTGCGTGCCTCCTCCTCCCACCAACCGCCCGTAGCCCTGGGCAATCACTCCGAGTCAAAGTGACCCTCCCCATTCCTCCTCCTCCTCCTGGTAACCCTCTGGGTGTTCAGGAGCAGTCGCTCTGAGTGGCTCTGAATCCACGTCACCCGCTGCACGCGTCCTCTGGGCAGCCGCCCGGAGCTCTGGTGCAGCCACTCGAGACCAAGCGACCCACCGCGCTTCTCCTCCAGGCAGCCCCCCTGTGTTCAGGAGCGGTTGCTTTAAGTCCAAACAACTCACCACTCGCCTCCGCCTCTGAGCAGCTGCCTGGAGCTCTAATGCAGTCACTGCGAGTCCAAACGACCCGCCGCGCTCCTCCTCCTCCTCCTCCTACTCCTCCGGGCAGGCCCCGGTGTTCAGAAGTGGTCTGAGTCCAAACAGCTCGCCACGCAGCTTCTCCTCTGGCAACCGCCTATAGCTCTGATATAGCCACTCCGAATCCAAGTGGCCCTGCTCCTCCTCCTCCTCCTCAGGGCAGGCCCCGGTGTCCTGAGTCCACACAGCTCTCCTTGCCGCTCCTCCCCTGGGCAGCCACCGGAGCCCCAGTGGTTGCTCCGAGTCCCAGCGCTGTGCTGAGCGGCCTCCTCTATGATGCTACCAGTTGTCCGAGTTCACTGCTCCAGCGGGGGGAGGGACGTCTCGCTGGGCAGCTCTACTTTACAAAGTTCCCTGCGTTTGGGGCTACTGCCCCATCCAGGACGCCTCCCCAATGGGAGAGACTCACCCGGCTGCTTTGAGTTGGTCCCAAGTCTTTCAATATCTCCTCTTTTGAATCCTGAGTCCTGGAGCAACATGAAATGCAGCCACCCTCTAGTCTGCCATCTTGAAACCTCCTAAAATTAACTTTTTAATTTTTATTCTTAATATGAAAGAAAATTAAAATAACAAATAATATATATTATACACACCTATTAAATATACAAATATATTGTATAGTTTTTTCAAATGGATAGGTAACATCAATAACAATGTGTCAAGATGGAAAATAGGAACTGAGAATACTTGTTATAAGGCACCTGCATTATAATGAGATAATAAAGTATTATTTTAGACAGACTTTATTAGTTAAAATGCTTATTTCAAATTATAGCTGAACAATGAAAATTTTTCAAAAAAGTATAAAATAATTGTTCTGAGAACAGATAAAATAGAATCATCTGCTTAATGAAAATCAGGAAATCTAGAAATGCAGGGAGAAAAATAAAACAAGTATAGTAAATAAACAATGGGCACAAACACAGGAGATATTAACCCAGTTGTATTACTGATCACCCTAAATGTGAATGGTCAAATTTTATCAATTAAAGACAGATACTGTCACAGTGGGATTAAAAGAAACAAAAAAGCCAAGACCCCACAATGTGTTGCCTACAAACAGCTACTTTAAAAATAAAATTTTGGATTCTGAAAATAAAATGATGATATAACATGCTAAGAAAAATAAAAAGAGAGACAAAATAGCTATGTTAATTCATACAAAATTATCTTCAGAACAATGAAAATTATCAGGTAAAAAACGAATGCTAAATAATGGGAAAGAAGTTAATGCTCCAAGAGACATAGCACTAATTAATGTCTGTGCATCTAACAGCATATCATTAAAATATATGAACAAAAAACAGAATTGCAAAGAGAAGTAGAGAAATCCACTATACTGTTTGGACACTCCACTGTTGTTCTTTGAGGAATTGATAATTAAGCACATTGGTAATCATTAAGGATATAGTTGATTTGAGTAGGAGGATCAACAAACTTGTTCTAATTGAAAATATTAATAAATTTCTTTTGTTTTCTACTAGCTGCATAACTTTTTAAAATCTTGAATTAAAATAGAAAAATCATCCAGCAAAATGGCAGGAACCATTATGTGAAAGTGGAATCCTTTTAAATAGAAAAATTCTCATTCAGTGAATTCATTGCTAATGTATAGGATCTAGTTTGGTTTATGGGTATTGATTTTATGTTCTGCTACTTTTCTGAATTCATTTATTAGTTCTAGAAGTTTTTAGTGGAAGTTTTTGGACCTTCTAAATATAGAATCATGTCATCATTAAAAAATGATAGAGTTTGAGTTCTTTTTGCCTATTTGTGTAACTTTAATTTCTTTCTTCTGTCTAATTGCTCTGACTACAGTTTCAAGGACAATGTTGAATAAAAGTGATGAAAGGGGACATCATTGTCTTGTTCCAGTTTTTAGAGGGAATACTTTCAATTTGTCTCCATTTAGAATTATGTTGACCTGGGGTTATGAATCCACTGAAAGATAAATTAAGAAAACTACCACATTCACACTAGCCTCAAAAAAAAAAAAAAAAATTTGAGAATCAATCTAACAAAAGAGGTGACAGCCCTTAATAATGAAAACCACAGAACACTAAAGAAAGAAAGTGAAGAAGACCTTAGAAGATGGAAAGACCTCCCATGCTCCTGGATAGGCAGAATTAATATTGTCAAAATTGCCATATTACCAAAAGCTTTATACAAATTTAATGCAATCATGAAATTTATTTGGAAAAATAGGAGACCCAGAATAGCCAAAGCAATCCTTAGCAAGAAAAGTGAAGCACAAGGCATCACAATACCATACCTCAAATAATACTACAAAGCTATAGTAATAAAAACAGCAAAGGATTGGCAGCAAAAGAGACATGTAGACCAATGGTACAGAATAGAAGACAGAGACAAGCCCACATAAATACAGTTATCTAACAATAGACAAAGGCACCAAAAACATTCACTGGAGAAAAGATATCCTACTCAACAAATGATGCTGGGAAAAATGGAAAAACCATGTGTAACAAAAATGAGATTAAACCTCTTTTACTCACCCTGCATGAAACTCAAAGTGAATCAAAGACTTAGGAACTAGTACAGAGACCCTGAACTTACTAACACAAAAAGTGGGCCCAAATCTTCACCATGTCAGCCTAGGATCTGACTTCCTTAACAAGATCCCTAAATTGTAAGAAGTAAAATCAAGAATCAATAAATAGGATGGATTTAAACTAAAAATCTACTTCTCAGCAAAAGAAACAAAACAATCAATAATGTGAAGAGACAGCCTACAGATGGGGACAAAATCCTTGCCAAATGCACCTCAGATAAAGCATTAATCAACTAGGATAGAAAAAAAAAATCAAAAAGCTTAACACCAAAAAATGAATAACCCAGTCAATAAATGGGCTAAGGAACTGAACAGAAGAAGATATATAATCTGTCTACAAATATAAGAAAAATTATTCAACATCTTTAATAATTAGAGAAATGCAAATCAAAACTACTCTAGGATTTCATCTCACTCCAGTCAGAATGGCAATTTTCAAGAATACAAGAAATTGTAAGTGTTGGAGAGGATGTGGGGGAAAAGGTACACTAAAACATTGCTGGTGGGACTGCAAATTGGTGCAACCATTATGGAAAGCGATATGGAGATTCATCGAAAACTTGGAATGGAACCACCATTTGACCCAGCTGTCCCACTCCTCCATTTATATTCAAAGGACTTAAAATCAGTATATTACTGTGATGCAGCCACATCAATATTTATAGCAGCTCACCTCACAATATCTAAACTATGGAACCAACCTAGGAGCCCTTCAACAGATGATGGACAAAGAAAATGTAGTCTATATATTCAATGGAATATTATGCCACTTTAAAGAAGAATGAAATTTTGGCATTTGCTGTTAAATGGATTAAGTTGGAGAATATCAAGCCAAACCCCCAAAACAAAGGCCAAATGTTTTCTCTGATATGTGGATGCTAATTCACAATGGGGGTGGGTGGGTGGGTTAGGGAAGAATAGAGTTATTTTAGATTGGGTAGAGTAAACTGAAAGGAAGAGAGGGGGTATGGGGGTATGAAGGATAGTAGGGTGAAACAGACATTATTACCTCATGTGTATATATGACTGCATGACCAATGTGATCCTACAATAGGTACAATCAGAAAAATGAGAATTTATACTGTTTATGTATGATTTATCCAAATGCATAAATGCATTCTATTGTCATGTATAACTATTTAGAACAAATTTTAAAAATTAAAAATAATAAAATAAATAGAAAAATTCTCAAAGATTCAATATAAGAATTTTAAAGTCCCTATATTGCATTATTAGTTGTAGTAATGGAGTAAAATAAAATTAGACATGAATATGATTAGAAACTAATATTTTACATATTGATGAGTATCAATATGTACCTATCTTAGTACTTTTGTTTTCCCTGAGAAACTGTCCAAATATTTGAAAGAGTTCATGACATAAACCAAATGTATACACAGTAAAATTCTTATTTATTTATTTATTTAGGTCCTGTGAGTGAACCCAGGGAAACTCTATTACTGAGCTATATTCCCAGCCTTTTTATTTTATTTGGAGACAGTATCTGGCTATATCATGCAGGCTGGCCTTGAATTTATAGTCCTGTCATCCTCACAAGGAATGAAGATTACAGATGTGTGTCACTGCACCCGCCTAAAATTGATTTGTAAGTTACAACATTGAGATTATGATTTTAAAAGCAAAAATCATATTTTTTCCAAAACAATTCGCTTTCCTCCACTTGTGTCCATTTACATATTTTCCCATGAATTGAATGAAGATGCATTCCAGTGAGTTATTTCTGTTTGAGGAATACCATGATCTCCCTTTGATATTTAATATTATTACAGAAATTTTTATCACTAATTTTCCTAACGTACATAAGAAAAAGGAACATTTTTGATATTTCATTTATTCAGGGATTTGCATGTATACTGTATATATCTTATAATATTACAAACTCTATTATAGAGCTGTGAATTTATATTTATTCAAAATAGAACTAGGAAAATTGAAAAATAATTTTGGTTGAAAACTGACATGAAGTGTGAAATATTTTAGAAAAATAAAAATTTGTTTCATGTAACTTATTTTATCTTAGTAATGTAGAATTAATAATCTTGATGCATGTACTGATAGTATTTGTAATTTAACAATAAAATCAGAGTTTTGATAAATGTAAAATGCATCCAAATATTAAATATAGCTTCCTACCCACAACATTTTGTTAAGTAACCAAAAATGATACATTTCTTTATTTTATAATTCTAGGAAAGTTGGATCAAACACAGCCATTGATATTAAATCAGATAGAAATTTAATATCTTCTAATATATTTTCAAGAGTAGAAGTCTTATACAACTGTGTTTAGAATTATATGTAGGATTTTCAAAACGTAACATAAATATAATTTAAATTTTCCTACTTGAATAGAATATTTCTTCCTTAAGACTATTATAATTATTCTGTACATAATTATTTGTTTTTCTAACCATGAGTTTGAGATATTTTCACTAATTTCACTATTATTAAATAGGTATTAAGTTCATTTTTGAGAAATGAGCATTCACCGAAATTATGAGACATTCTATGTGTAACCGTTAATCATCTGCAATCTAGTCTCTAATTAAAGGACAATTATGAACCATTTCTTAGTGCTAATTTTAACTTTTAAGTAAAATTACTAACCTTTACAAATGAACCAATGTAGGAAATCAGCCAGCAAATGTCTTTTCATTTTTGTGGTTATCAATACTTTCTGCATCAATTACTGTGAAAATAATGGAGATTTCAAAAGACATTCATTATTCTTATTACAATAAAATTTCAGATAACATTCACCAGTATTATAGTACCATTATTTAAATAGTCATTAATGTAATTCAGGTTGAAGCTAAATTTAAATGTAACTCTTCCCCCTGAAGAGATTTGGTTTTACCCAAGGAGGATTATGGTATTTACTCACCACTTCCTCTGTGCTCTGTTGTAAGAGCTCTATTCCAGGCAGGTATGGTTGAGAGAATTTGTTTCTCTTCTCCAACACAGTGCTCACTCATATACACAATAGGTAAGAATACTGGAACCTTCAATTGCATCTGCCACAGCTTGCACAGAGGATGAAGTCCTATGCTGACTGGCCAGTGATATCAAGAGATACACGCTGTGGGAAGGACTAGAATGTGAAGAATTCACTAAGCAAAGGAAATAAATAAAAAAGATCCAAGAATTATAATGATAGCAATCTCTAATGGGGGATTAGTATTCAGAGTCACATATTTTTAAAAACATAGTATTTGAGCTGGGAATGTAGCTCAGTGGTAGAACTCTTGCCAAGAATGTGTGAGACCCTGAGTTGGATCCCCAATATTTTTTTCCATAAAATATTTTAAGATATGCGAAGGAACAGGAAATTGTAACCCGAATTTCAGGGAAAAGCAGGTAATAGATTTACCTTTAAAAATATACTTATAGACAGACTTCAAAGCTACTATCATAAATATTTTAAAACAACTAAAAAAATACTTGCTTAAACGTTAAAGTAAGAGGGATGTGGATATAGTTCAGTGATAAAGTGCTTCCCTAGTATGTGCAAGGCCATAGGTTTCTTCAGTACTGAACATAAGTAAATGAAAGGTGACATTATATCATCAAAAGAGAATATCATTATAGAAACTATAAAAAACTAATAAAATTCAGTTGAAAAATACAATAACAAAATAAAAATGATTTGAGGGATTTAATTTTAGATTTGAGAAAGAAGAATTACCAACACCAAAAGTAGTTCCATAAATATTATGCAATCTAAAAAATTGAGTAAAGACAAGATTTAGCTATATATTTTCTGTGAGACCTACATTTAGGATTCAAAGAAAGAAATATGTATAGATATGCCAAGAAAATAACAACTGTGAGAAAGTGTTAATATTAGACAAAATTGACTTTCAGACAAAACAAATTTACTAGAGATGAAGATGGACACTTCATAATGATAAAAGGGTTGATTTCTCAGAAAGCCCTAAGGATTTTAAATGTATTTATTGACCAACAAAGCCCCCAAATACATGAAACAAAAACTGACAGAATTGGATGCAGAAATAGACGACCCAAAAATAGCAGTTACAAACTTTATTAGAATAATGGACATAAAAATTTGCAGAAGCAAGGAAATAGAATTCTTGAACTATAAAGCAACTAGATACAACATTTCCATAATATAAAGTATATATTATTCTCAAGCACATAAGGAATATTCACTGGATAGATCTTATGCTCAATCATAAAACAAGTCATCAAATTTATAGAGACTGAAATAGTACCAGTGATTTATTAAAACAATGAAGTAGTGATTGTTTAAAATGACAGATAAAATTAAATTTTAGAAAGAACATTAGGAAATTCACAAATAGATATGATTCAAAAAGAACCTCAACTGATAGTGATGCTTTACCTGATGGGTGACATAGTTCTTCACTTCTGAAGGGACTGGGCCATTATTAACCCTATCCACATTGAGTTATTATACTTTTCCATTTACTTTAACCATAGGACCTGGTAGTGTAATATTAAGAGCCTAGGAAGTCTCCTGTACTCCAGACATATTCTCTTACACCCATTAGGGAGGGATAGTTACCATACTTATGTAATAATCAAGAGTCACTTACTTTGGGAGTACATTAACTCTATTCTTTGACTATCAATAGTCAAAAGAACGAGGGAACCCAGAGTGGCTGGGTGTCAGTCTTAACTTTCACTTCAGTGGAATCATTGTGTGTTTCTATAAAGACGTATTCCTTCATTTGAAACCAAGAACTCTAGATCAGCAGAGCATCGATTTGTGGTAAAAAAATGCAAACATTTAGCTAGTCATTCATTAGTGATAATCATGAGTGGTACTGCTCCTATTTTTTAATTCTCAGTTCCCAAACTCATGAATCTTAGAAATAGTACCATATATCAGACACTAAGAGCTTATATATCTCTTCTAAAGACCTTGTTTTCACTAATATTCCAATCAAGTTTCTTTCAAGTCCTCAAGTGTCTAGTCAAATCATTGGACACAGCACAGCAAAATGAATAACAAGGTAACCACATCCACTGATCAAATTTGGCCACAGGGAGAATTTCCCCATCCTCTATCCTTAAAAGATGTCTGAGAAAAGGGACGCAATGCTGTATAAAATTAATGGCTAGACTGCATTTTTTCTTCCTTCAGTTCAGTGATCACTAGGAACTTGACATGAGGGCAGAGGTAAGGATGGAATGAAGAAGGTAATGAAGGAGGCCCATGAATATTTGGAACACTTTCACATTAGAACTTGCTGGTATCTTCACGGTAATACTTATTTCTTATATATCACTTTCTTATGATAGAATATTTCTATGCATACCCACCTTTATGCCTTGGGTCACTTGGATAATATCCAGTTTATAATGGACAGCTCAGGTTCCATGGAAATTTGGTGGCCCAAGATGAAGTATTCAGTCTCTCCTAAGGCCTAGGAGCCATCTGATTTCACACATAGCGACACTAACCATGAGAACTAGGTGAGTTTAACGTACACAAATCAATTAACATAGGACACAATATTAATTGAACAAAAGGCAAAACCATATGATCATTGTAATAGACTTAGACCAACAATTGGCAAAATTCCATAAAAAGCTTTCTTAAACTGATAAAGAGCATATATGAAAACTTACTGCTAATTTCATGCTTAAAGTAAAAAATATAAATGTTCAACTGCCTAAGATCAGGATCAGGATAATGATATCCATTTTTTCAAATATAATTAACATTGTACTAAATATTAGACAGGGAGGAAAGACAATAAACATAATACAGGATGTTCATACTGGAAAGGCAGAAGAAAAACAGCAAAGCCATTTCCATTAGTTGATGGCATTATTATATATATGTATATATATATACATATATATAATATTTTTAAAAAATAAATTATTATTAGAAATGAATTCAGCACATTAAAGGATATAAGAGCTATATCTAAATATCATTGGGACTACCTTCCAAATTTGTAGATTCCAAAAATATTAAGAAATAATTCCATTTTCAAAAGTCTCAAAATAACAGTGTTAGATCTGTATACTGAAAACTATAAAAGGTTTTTGAAAAAAAAATAATCTAAATTAATGGAAAAACATCTAATGTCCAAAGAACAATATCTAATATTGTTAAGAGGCAGTATTTCCCAACTTAATTTACAGATTCAATGTAATCTCTATCAAAATCTCAGCTGCCTTTGTTTTAAAAGTCGATAAGCATATACTGAAGTTTGCACCAAATATGAGGGACTTTGAGCAACTACAACAATGTTGAAAGTAAAGAATGAATATGGAGAACTGACATTTTCTGCATTAAAATATTTATTGCAAAGTTGTAATAATCAAGAGAGTGTGATTCTGGTATAAAAATTGCATATTGATCAATAAGATAAAACGAGGGTCCAGAAATAAACTTAACAACTGATTTTTCAGTTAAGATATTGAGAAGATTCAAAGAGGAAAAATAATCTTTTTAAAACTAATGCAGGGTCAACTGGATATTTACAAGTAAACAAATAAAGTTGAACTCCTGTCTCACATCATAATAAAAACTAAATCAAAATGAATTAAAACCTAAATGTAAGAGCTAAATCTTTAAAACTTTGAGAAGAAAGCATAGTGATAAATCTTTATGATCTTGCATTAGACAAGGATATTTTGGATATGAATTCTAAAGTAGATCTGACAAAGAAAAACCATATATATTGAACTGCATCAAACCATCAAAATTATAAACTTTTATACCACAATGTTATCATAAAGAAAGTAAAGTCAGCTCACACAGTGAAAGGAAATATTTGTAAGTCATATCTGATAAAAAATACTTTTTCCAGAATGCAAAAAGAATTGCAAAAACTCAATAATAGAGAAAAATTGCCAACATTTAAAATAAGTGAATATTTTTTTGTGTGTTTGTGTAGTGCTGGGCATCAAACTCTGGGTATTGTATATGTTAGGTAAATGCTTTACCACTGAGTTACATCCTTAGCACTAGATGAAAAATTTTAATAGACATTTCTCTAAATGTTATATATAAATAGTTGATACATAGAAAATTAACATCAATATTATTGCTTGTTAAGGCAATGTAAGTAGATATAATGATTTCAACAATGACTTAAACAATTGGGTTTAATACAACAATGAAAGGGTTATCAAGTATTATGAAATACATTGATATTTATAGGATAAAGGAGAAAATTATAACTTATATTTTAATGATCTAGTAAAATTTCATATTCACTCCTTATTAAGATTCTTAGTAAACTTCAGTAGGAAGATAAATTTATGTGATGAGCAATAAATATTTTCAATTAAAAAAATTTTACTAAACTATGACAAAAAGAAACAACCCATTAAAACAGAAATAGAACTGGAACGTTTCATGCAGTTAAGCTCCACTACTGATAACTCTGTTGTAGGCAGCTGTGCCTTTTCTTTATTGATATCCCATTCCTTTCTTTTGGCAATATCTCCCAATTTGGAAAATCCAATCAAGATTTCCTATCTCCACAGGCCAATGGTCCAAGGGTGGAAAATAAATAGAGTCATAACACTGCTATTCTTCATTTTTGGAGTTGGAATTACAAAATATCTAGTGCAATTTAAGCTGACAAATCACAATGGAGGGATTTGAATGCGCTATTATTAGGTTCCTGGAATTTACACTCCAAGACCTGTTTTGCATTGAGCAATCCCAAATTTTGCTTCTCCAAATTTCCTTTCAAAATTGTGTGATTGCATATCTTTCTAAATTCTTTTTAACAATTTTTTGAATTTGATTTAGTTATACATGACATTAGAATGCACTTTGATATATGATAAATAATGGAGTATAATTTTTCATTCTTCTGGTTATACATGGTGTAGAATCCCACCATTCCTATAGTTATATATGAACACAAGAGTAATAATGTTTGATTCATTCTAAATTCCTGATATAGATAGACTGCTACTAAGTTAATTACAATAAAAAAAATCATGTACTTAAGTATAATGGAACTGGTGAAAACATTTTTTTTGTCAACAATGTGAAGGCAGTATGCTATATAAAATATTAATGAATGGACTTTTCAAAGAATATGTTAGTTCTAAAGAGAATGATGAAAAAAAGCATGTTTTATGAAGAAATTCAAAACTACATATCATAGAATACAATCATTTTCTATTTACTTATTTCAAATTTCAAAGTGACAATTCCCTTTAAATCAATTTGTTGTATTTTTTTTAATTATTGGTAATTTTCAGCTAGCTGTGGTGGTACATGCCTGTACCAGCAACTTGGGTGACGGGGTAGGATGATTGAAAGTTAGGGCCAGACTCAGTAACTACAAAAATCCCATCTCAAAATAAAAATAAAAAGGGTCAAAGATGTAACTCAGTAGTAGAGTATCCCTGAGTTCATTCCCTAGAACCATACACATTAAAATTACTGGTACTTTTCAAACAATTAATATGGTCAAAAAGAAAATATCAAGTCTCTACTTCATCACTGTTTAAGATTATGACAAATGACTTTGCATATTAATTTTCAGGTGTATTTTTGTTTTTCTTGTCTTAGTTTTATTTCCATTATAGAAGCCCAACCCAGGAGTTTTCTCCCAACATAAAAGGAGAAAAAATATAAATAAGCTACCTACCATGTGGAAGAGTAATATTTATATAAAACTGATAATATAGTATTGATTCTAGCAAGATTAAGAATATTACATGTAATTTTTAGCATGTACTTTTCATATATTTCTTGTTTTGTAATAATTAAGGAAAGATGCTGAAAATGGATTATTGAGTTTTGAAAATTATTTCTTAACAGAAGGTATATTATTTTCTGAAATGTCATTCTAAAGTTAAAAAAATGTTCAGGAAAAACATTACCAAGTTTGACTATTGCAAATACTATGCTTTATTTTAAGCAAAATTAATTTCTTTAAAAATTACATTAGTATTTCATATATCTTTTTATATGTGCTCATTATTGGTTATTTATCTTGGCTTTCCAAATTGTTGCATAAAATTCACAAATTTTAAGGTATATATTATACACATTTACTACATTCAGTTAGCTCTGTTGGTAATTCCTATGTCTACTTAGCTGAGTTCCTATATTTAAGTAATTCCTATGTCTACTTAGCTGAGTTCCTATATTTAAGGCTCACAATGCTTTTTATTTTTCTTGCACATCACTGTTCATGAGAACTTTGCCCTCATTTTCCTCTTAATTGATTGAATATTCAATATTAGTTAATACTTTTTAAAGAACATGTGTAGATATTATCTTTTCTAAGTGACTACATGATTTAAGATATGTTTGATTCCTATTTCTGGAGCATATTTCCTCTATGTAAACCAATTTGTTAAAATATAACAAATCAAGAGAAAAATGAAAAATTTTACAGCTAGAATATTATTCACAAATTGAACATACATGTATAATGCTTATCAAGATGAAGAAAAAAATCCTTAATTAGCAGTCCAGAACCCTGGCACTTCCAATACTGACCAACTTCTTGCTCTGTAAAGATATTTTGACTTCCAAAGCTATATATCAGCTTTGCTTAATTTTGAAGTTCTTGGATTTAGAGTCATCGGAAAGCTAAGGATTGTAAGTTTTTTGTTTTTTGTTTTTTTTTTTTTTTTTCTCATATAGAAGCTAGAGAGAGAAAAGGAAAAAAAAGGGGGGGGGGACTTTTGAGAAAATTGAAGCGAGACCACTAGAGAAGAGGAAGTGTAGCAAAGGAAGAAAGGAGGGAGTGGAAAGGAGAGGCACTTGGAAATGAAATTGACCAAATAATATTATGTGCATGAGTGAGTATATCACAATGAACTCCAGTATTATGTATAATCATGAACCAATTAAGGATTTAATAAGAATGGAATTATAGTCAGTTGGCATGTAGTCTTTTATTTCTGCATTTTTTTGTTCTTCTTATTATGTTTGTGAGATGTTTGCATGCTGATACATCCAGCAACTTCATTCATTCTTATTGCAATACCGTGTTCCATTGTATAAATGTAACATTATTTACTTAATCATTCAACTGTATTTCAACATTTGTACTGTTACCAGTTTGGAAATATTATGAATTGTATTATCTGAAATATTTCTGCATATATCTATTGATGAACATGTGAACATTTCCATTGGGCAAAAGAATTGTTTGGTCATGACTGTGCAGATAGTTAGAGGTGACAGTGATGAACAGTTTTCAAACTGGTTGAACCAATTTACTCTTACAGTCAGTATTTGTATTTGAATACAAAACTGTAAATCTTTTTTAGTGTTATTATTTTTACTACTCTCTTGAAGGGATTGTGATGACTAATTCAATTTTTTATTTGTATCTCTATGATGACAAATGAGGCTTGGAAATCTTTCATATACTTATGAAAATAAATGTACATATGTTATGGGAAGTGCCTATATAGTAGTTTTTCCCAGATGCTTAAATTTATTTTAACAGATATGTTACAACGTGAAACCATACACATTAATGGAGTGACATTATGTTTTGATGTATCAACATTATTTATTGTTTAAATCTGGTTAAACATATCTAGCTCCTCAAATATTTATCATTTCTTTACGTCTAATATATTTTTCAAGATTTCTAAAATGCATAGTTCTTTATTCCATTTTCACCCCACTGTGCAACAACACACCAGAACTTCTTCTAACTGTAGCTTCTCTCTAACTGTAGCTTAGAATCTGTTAATCTTTGTATCCCTATCACTTCTATCCTCCAACCTTTGAAAGCTACCATGTCACTGTGTCCTACACAGTGAGGGATTATTAAACTGAACGGAGGTGCGAACCAACTGAGAGATTAAATATCTGAAATAATTAGTAAGAAATAAAATACAAAAGGTATAAAAAATAGTTTTATAGTGGAGGCTTGATGGGTGGAATAGAATCTGGGTCTATTCCCAAACAAAGAGTAAGGCTCTGTGTACTGTACTCACAGGGAAGCACATCACAGGGGTTTATCATGAGAAAAAGATTTTTTAAGATAAACAAGAAGCGAGAAGCTGTGTGGAAACTGACCTGATTGCCTGTTTGGAGATATAATTACTTGTGCAGTAATTTTTCCTTCTGCAGTCAGTTGGTGCCTCAAGGATCTGGGCACACTGGTATTTTTTTTCCACCTCCAGGGAGTTGAGTTTGAACCTAGGGCTGTCTGAACCAAAAACTTCTGGGTTTCACAGAATTCTCTATTAGCAGGATGTTGCAAAGGCAACAGAGAAGTATCAGATTGATGACATGACATGGAGAGTTCTCTAAGGGGCACACCTCCACTCAGAGACGGCTCAGACAAGCCCACAATTCATTTACAGCTCCCAGCTCTACTGTCTATTCCTCTATTCCCAACTTCTATGAGTCATCTTTTTATTTTTTTTAAGATTTCACATAATTAACATCATGTGGTGCTTCTGTTTCTGTACCTGGCTTTATTTCATTTAACATAACCATCTCCATTTCCAATCCTGCTGTCTCAAATGACAGGATTTTGCCATTTTTTATGGCTGAAGAGTACCCCATTATCATTAGGCAGCATGGTTTCCTTTTTCCATTCATTGACTGATGGACACTTAATTTGTTTTTATTTTGATGCTATAATAAATAGTGCTACCACATTCATGGGAGTGCAGTTTTCCCTTTAATATGCTGATTTTATTTGTTTGGATATCTATCCAACAGTGGGATTGTGGATCATATGGCAGTTCTATAACCAAGTATATAGGCTCTACTTACAAACATTTACCACACAAAATTTTAAAATAACAATGATAAAACAAATACATGTAAAAAATATTATGTTAATTAAAAACTATTAGCCAAGACAAAAATATGTAGGATTAATAAATTCAAATTTTAATTTAAATTGTATACATACTACACACTAGCACGAGGAAAAGTGAGGTGTATGTTAAGATCAAAATATTAACATATTCTAGATCATCAAGATTCATGATAACGTATGTTCTTATATACACATGTTCCAAGGGTAGGTAGATAATTCTAAAAAAATAATTTTTGTATGTCTTAAAATTCTAATATATTTAAATTGTTACTAAATCAATTTATTTTACATTAATTTTTGAATATTAGATTTACATGAGCATTTTCATTTTCTATAAAACAATTGAAATCAAAATTTTTGAAACTGACTTGTTTTCTTAAATAGACAAAGAAATTTTAAAAGATGATCCAGTAGGATTCACTATCAGCTCTCACCCAAAACAGAATTGATGTCTGCTGTTGACTAACTTTGCTCTGCTTAAGAGATTGCAAAGTAATCAGATCTTAAAACCAGATTTCTACATTTTGCTGCCACCAACTGGAAATAATTTACTGACCCTGAGCAAATGAGGACCAGAAACAGTCTGATCTAGAACTGGAAAGTAAGACAAAAACACAGAGTTAGAAAAAGTGACAGAGGAATAGGGAGTCAGATATTGAAAATTCTTAAGCTTCTTGGAACTTATTCTGAGAGCCAAGACACATTGTGTCATGGATGTTCTCAGGTAACTCAGCTGATTGTCTCTGGTAACTCAGCTGATTGTCTCTGGTAAGGGATCCCACTGGGGTACCTGCATTGAAGTTCTGAAACCATTAACTTTTCAGGTTAGGAACATGACTATCATGCAAACAGAGTAAACATGTGACAAATGTTTTATTCATCAGTGAAGAAAACACTAAGATAGTAAAACTAACTCAATGTTTAATTCAAAGAAGGAGGATTTATATTATCAAAGGATTCATGGAAAGAATTTGTTAATCAAAATGAAACTGTTAAGCCTGAAAACTGAAACTTTCAGGAAATATCTGGGCTTATCTTTTCTACCTGACAGAAGCTTATAAGTTAACATTTAATTTCACAGTTTCAGGACTCTAATAAAATAATAAATAGCAAAGTAAAACACAGGTGCATCCTCCTAGATAATTAAATGATTCTTGAGTGAGCCTGTTAAACAATGACATTGAAAGGACGTGAAGTAATCTTCCTGCTTTATTTTCAACTTATGGATATTTTTTTCTCAGCAAAAGTAATGGTAAAAGAATCTTGCCACACATAAAAAGCTTAAACAAGGTTACTCAAAGACAGAAAGCAATTCACTGTGATTTTCACAGTCATATATCAAGATTGCAGGACAGACACAGGAACCTATAGTATACCTGGTACCAGCCTTTTATTTTTAAAACGAACTAAATTAAAAGTAGTAAATATTAAAAAATAAAAACAACAAATTTGACCCAATATTATACACTTTCAAGGTATCCCTTGATTTTTTTAAACAATGGTTTGAAGAAAACAGGGCAGATTTACTTTCTTTATTTGACCAATTTTATTTCAATATTATTTGGTCAATGTATCAGAAAGATACCCTTGCTTATGATATTATATTAATAAAAAAAAGAATAAACACGGAATTGTAAAAATGGAATCCAGTAATTATATTAGCAAATGCTACTGCATTTACCAATGAACGTATATAGTAAAGAAATCATTTTTTAAATAATCATTAGATTATTTGAAATCATTAGAAGAGATATAAGCTTTAGGTTGAATTTGAATTGGACATAATTTCTTAAAATGTGAAAAACTTTCTGCACAAATTAAACATAACTTTCTTCATCTCTCACATATTTTCCCATTCATACAGATGGCATTTTAAACATTTGCTCTTTTAAGTGATGCTATTATCATTAACTGCCAAATCTGGGAATGACACAGCTCTTAATAACCTCTCTTGCCAAATAGTTCACCTGTTTTTAGTTAGTAAAAACATCAATATATACCTATAGCAGGATACTTTGGCTTCTTTATAGTAAGTGTTAAAAGAACAGAGCTTTAACTCGATCACATTTTTAAATTTTTAAATCATAATTATTATGTATATGTATATTACATATATATTATATATTCTTGTATGCATATATATACACATAGGTATATAGATATTTACCCCATATGTTGTTTTGCAACAAGATGGGCATTTCATTTATCAGTTCCAATTTAATATTTTAATAGATCCCTTAAGTGCCCTTGAGTGCAGGAATAATAGAAATATTGAGATTTTTCACTTTTGAGATAATTTTAAAATCTCTTTGATAATTTTTTTGTAATATTCCTAGTATTTTTAAAAATCTCCAAGCCAATGGATTTGAGAAATAAAATTAGTTTTTTCAAACTTTGTTTCCTGAGTGGTTTGTCTTTTGAATATGTAGAATTAATAACTAAATACAACAAATATTTAAGTGAAAACCAACCTTTTTTATTTTTAAAAAGAAAGCAAACAGAAATATCCACCAGATATCCACGTTACAGTTAGTCTTTTCATGGCAACACATATTTTTTAACATGACTATTACTCTTGAAAGCTTTATCAGGTATCATTACGGACAAAATCAGAAATAAAGATATTTCTATTAGAGAATAGTGGCTCAGGTTGTAATTTATTTCAGGGACAGAGGTGGTAAGGTGTTACAGTTTCAGTGGGTCACCCTAAATTCATTAAAGCTTAATCCTTTCTGGACATGGTAGTGGATGCTTGTAATCCCTACGACTCTGGAGGTAGGAAGATAAAAAGTTCAAAGCCACCCCTCTTTGCCCTCTATACAGTACTTCCTTCCTCCATACTTGCCCCCCTCCCTAACCCTAACTCTAACCCTAACACTAAGGGGTGGGGGGAAGGGAAAAAATAACAGAATGAATCAAACATTACTCTATGTAAATTTATGATTACACAAATGGTATGCCTTTACGCCATGTACGAACAGAGAAACAACATGTATCCCATTTGTTTACAATAAAAATTAAAAAAAAAAAAAAGTTCAAAGCCAGCCTCAGCAACTTAGAGACCCTATCTCAAAATAAAAATAAAAAGGGTAATCTAAATTCCCTCCATTCTTCTAACACTCCCCACCACCCACCTCCATTATATATCATCATCCGTAGAGGGAAATGAGAGGGAGGGGAGATATGAAAAATGGTGGAATGAGACAGACATCACTACCCTATGTCCATATATGATTACACGAATGGTATGAATCTACATCACGCACAACCATAGAAACAAAATGATGTGCCCCATTTGTGTGCAATGAATCAAAATGCAGTCTGTTCAAAATAAAAATAAATAAATAAAAATTTTTAAAAAAGAAAGAAGAAACTGCAGATTGTAATTTGGTTTATTGGATGTGATAGGCTATAATGGAAAATCTAAAGTGATAACAGAATGAGAAAATTTTGCATAAAAATTGCTGTAAGATGTATAGAGATTTATTTTCTTTATTAAAGCATTCTTATAAGAAAAATATAAATAAATAAAAAATAAATAAAAAGTGCTGGGGAAATGGCTCAGTGATTAAATGCCCCTATTTTTATCCCTGGTACCCCAAACAAACAGACAAATAAACTTAATTATCAGTTCAACAATGCTGGGAGCAGGGATCTTTTGGGACATTGTTTAGGTCACAAGGGCTATGATCACATGAAAAGTTTAACTCCCTTATAAAAAGGGCTTGTGGAAGTTAGTTCACTCTATTGCCCTTCTCGCATGTGATGATGCAGCAAGAAAGTCTTCACCAAGTGTTGGCATCTTAATCTTGGACTTGCTAGACTCCAGAACTATGAAAACTGCATTCATTTCCTTTATAATTATCCAGGGTGTAGTTTTCTGTTATAGCAGCACAAAATGGATTAAAACAAGAGGGTCATCCTGACCTTTTTGTTATTTTGTTTGTATCGGTGAGAAAACACCTTACTTTTCTGACTGTGATTTTGTACATTTAGAGAAAGGGCAAAATGTCAGCTTTGTTTCTATAATACTGATAAATGTAACATGAAAATAGCAACATTAAGAACTATCATAATATCTATCATTATTCTTCACTCGAAAAAAAATAACAAAACTTGTTGAGCACCTCCATTGGAGCAGCCTCTTGATACATGCAATAGAGAAAATAAAAATCATCTTTTCAAGGAGCTCACATTTAAGATATGGTAGAGAATAAGAAATTAAGTAAACAAACAAATATTTGTCAGATATTGATAATACTATCCATGTCTAATAGAGAAAATCTTGGTATTCGTGTGAAGTCAAGTTAATTTTTTATTTAATTTGCAACACAAAGGGAGAGTACAATCCAGAGGTACCTTGACATTGTCTCAGGGGAACTGAAAAGACATTTTTCAGTGTCTGGGCACATGCTGAATGTCTTCATATAAGAAAACATCACAGTGAATCTCACCATGGTGTACATCCATAAGACTGGGATCCTAATTACAATAAGATATAGTCCATGTTTGTATAAATATATCAAAATAGATTCTACTGTCATGTGTAACCAAAAAGGACAAATTATTTTTTTTAAAAAGAGGGATTAGGAAAGTGGGGGCCAGCCCTGCAATGGACACTGATTGAGTACTCACTAGTTGACTAGTATTAGAAATCAAGTTCAGCTATGTAGGCACACAGATAATATTAACAGATATAGAATTGAACAAGAGAATGGCTGGTGGAGAGTTAGTGTAGATAAAGAAGAAGTGAGAACTTGAAATGGAACTACCATCTGACCCAGTTATCCCACTTAAAATCAGCATATTACAGTGACACAGCAAAATCAAGGCTTATAATAGCTCAAAATAGCTCGATTCACAATAGCTAAACTATGCAAACAATGTACATGCCCATCAACAGATGAATGGATAAAGAAAATGTGGTATATACATAATGGAATATTAACCATAAAGAACAGAATTATGGTATTTGCGGTAAATGGATGGAACTGGAGAATATCGTGCTAAGTGAAATAAGCCAATACCAAAAAACCAAAGGCTGAATGAATGTTTTCTCTGATATGCAGATGCTAAATGGAAATAAAGGGAAGGTAGTTAGGGAAGAATAGAATAACTTTGGATTAGATAAAAGGAAATGAAAGGAAGGGAGAGGGAATGGGAATAGGAAAGATAGTAGGTTGATTTGAACATTACTATGTGTATATGATTACATGACCAATGCAATTGTACATCATGGACAACCAAAAAAAAAAATGAGAAGATATACTCCATATATGTATAATATGTCAAAATACATTCTACTATCATATATATAACTAATTAGAACAAACAAACAAGAAAAAAAGTCAGGTCCCAAGGCCAAATGCCCAAACAATTCATAATGAGGAGGTAATAGCCAGAGTAGGAAGGAAAGTCCTGTAAGCTGAGAGGAACCCCCCCAAAACAGTGTGTCCTTAAGACAAAGGGACAAAGTGTTTGTGGGAAGATTTACACTTTTCCTTATTAGTAGCAATTGAGTTCAATCCTACAGTCCATTGAAGGTACATATCAGTATGAAAAGATTAGGCAGGAATTGGCCTAGAGAAAGAAATGACTAAGAATTTTGTTAATGATGATGCATTGTAAACACTTCCAAACCATGTGTAAGAACTAATTTTTCCTTATTCAATCATTATAGCAGTTAATGAGGTCAGTAATTTTCAGTGGTTCCTTGCAGGTTTTATGCTTATTAAGTGAATTACAGGGCTCACACAATGATTTCAGATTCCAGTTTTTTATTTTATTAGTGTATCTAATTGAAGGTGTAGACAAGTAGTTTTGAACTATGGAAGCTATCTGCAGAAATTTAAAAATATGAGCCTATATCTTATGGTTAGAAATAATTTTAAATTTTTTATTTGTTCTAATTAGTTATACATAAAAGTAGAATATATTTATGTGCTTTGATATGTCATAGATAAATGGGGTATAATTTCTCATTTTTCTGATTGTACATGTGGAATCACATTGTCTGGTGTCATATATGTACATAGGTAATAATGTCTGTTTCACTGTACTATTCTTCCTATCTCAATATCCCCTCCCCTCCCTTCACTCTCCTGTACCTAATCTAAATTAACTCTAGTCTTCCCTAGAGCCTCCCCAGCCCATTGTGAATTAGCATTCATATATCAGAGAAAACATTCTGCCTTTGATTTTTTGGGTATGGCTTATTTCGCTCAGCATGATATTCTGCAACTCCATCCATTTAACAGTAAATGCCATAATATCATTCCTCTTTAAAGCTGAGTAATATTCCATCATATATATATATATATATATATCAAATATATATATGTATCTCATGTATATATATGCACATTTTCATTATCCATTCATCTGGTAAAGGGCACCTAGGCTGGTTCCATAGTTCAGCTGTTGTGAGTTGAGTTACTAACAAACATCTGTGTGGCTGCATCACTGTTGAATGCTGATCTTAAGTCCTTTGGCTATAAACCTAAGAGTGGGATAGCTGGGTCAAATGGTGGTTCCATTCCAAGTTTTCTGAGGAAACTTCATACTGCTTTCCACAATGGTTGCACCATTTTTTAGTCCCACCAGCAGTGTATGAGTGTACTTTTTCCCCACATCCTCGCCAACATTTATTGTTGCCTGTATTCTTAATCATTGCCATTCTGACTGGAATGAAATGAAATCTTAATTCTGATTTGCATTTCTCTAATTGCTAGAGATGTTGAACATTTTTTCATGTTTTTGTAGACTGTTTATCTTCTTCTGTGAAGTGTCTCTTCAGTTCCTTAGCCCATTTATTGATTGGATTATTTGGTTTTTGGTGTTGTTTTTCGAGTTCTTTATCTACCCTAGAGATTAATGCTTTATCTGAGGTGCATGTGGTTAAGATTTTCTCCCACTCTATAGGCTGTCTCTTCACATTATTGATTGCTTTTTTTTTTTTTTGCTGAGAAGGAGTTTTTTCGTTTGAATCCATCCTATTTATTGACTCTATTTTACTTCTTGCACTTTAGGGATTTCGTTAAGGAAGGCAGATACTAGGTCAACATGGTGAAGATTTGGTCCAACTCTTTCTTCTAGTAGGTGCAGACGTTCTAGTGCCTAAGTCTTTGATCCTCTTTGAGTTGAATTTCATGCAGGGTGACAGATAAAGGCTTAATTTCATTTTGTTATATGGGGCTTTCCATTTTTCCCAGCATCATTTGCTGAGTAGGATATCTTTTCCTCAGTGAATGTTTTGGCACCTTTGTCTAGTGTGAGATAACTGTATTTATGTGGGTTTGTCTCTGTGTCTTCTATTCTGTACCATTGCTCTACATGTCTCTTTTGGTGCCAATCCTATGCTGTTTTTATTACTGTAGCTCTGTGGTATAGTTTGAAGTACGGTATTGTGATGCCTTGTGCTTCACTTTTCTCGCTAAGGATTGCTTTGGCTATTCTGGATCTCTTATTTTTCCAAATGAATTTCATGATTGCTTTTTCTAGTTCAATGAAGAATGTCCTTAGGATTTTAATAAGAATTGAATTAAATTTGTATGATGCTTTTGGTAGTATGGTCATTTTGACAATATTAATTCTGCCTATCCAGGAAAATGGAAGGTCTTTTCATCTTCTAAGGTCTTTTTAATTTCTTTTTTTAGTGGTCTGTAGTTTTCATTGTAGAGGTCTTTCACCTGTTTTTTTAGATTAATTCCAAAATATTTTTTAGAGGCTATTGTGAATGGGGTAGTTTTCCTAATTTCTATTTCAGTGGTTTCATTGGTGATGTATATGAGTGTGTTTGATATTATGGGTTTTGATTTTATATCCAATTACTTTGTGGAATTCATTTATTAGTTTTAGAAGTTTCCTGGTGGAATTTCTGCATCTTCTAAATATAGAATCATATCATCAGCAAATAGTGATAGTTTGAGTTCTTCTTTACCTATTTGTATAACTTTAATTTCTTTCTTCTAATTACTCTGGCTTGAGTTCCAAGGATGATGATGTTGAATAAAAGTGGTGAAAGAGGGCATCCTGTCTTGTCCCAGTTTTTAGAGCAAATGCTTTCCATTTGTCTTCCTTTAGAATGATGTTGGCCTTGTGTTTAGCATAGAAAGCATTTACAATGTTGAGGTATTTTCCTACTATCCCTAATTTTTCTAGTATATTGAACATGAAGGGGTGCTGTATTATTTTTGTCAAATGTTTCTTCTTATATCTGTTGAAATGGATAATATGATTCTTGTTTTTATGTCTGTTGATATGATGAATTATGTTTTTTGATTTTTTTTTATGTTGAACCAACCCTACATCCCTGGGATTAACCCCACATGATCGTGGTACACTATTATTTTAATATGTTTCTTTATGCATTTTGCCAGAAATTTACTGAGAAATTTTTGCATCTATGTTCATCAGGTCTGAAGTCTTCTTTCCTTGATGTGTGCTTTTCTGGTTTTGCTATCGGGTGATATTAGCCTCATAGAATGAGTTTAGGTTTCCCTTCTTTTCTATTTCATGTAATACTTTGAGGAATATCGGTGTTAATTCTTTGAAAGTCTTGTAGAACTCAGCTGAGAATCCATCTGGTACTGGGCTTTTCTTGATTGGTAAACTTTTGATGGCATTTTCTATTTCATTAATTGAAATTAATCTGTTTAAATTGTGTACGACCTCCTGATTCAGTTTGGGTAGGTCACATGTCACTAAAAAATTTGTCTCTCAAAATTGATGTCTTCAATATTTTCTATTTTATTGTAGTATAAATTTTCAAAATAATTTATAATTCTTTTGTATTTCAGTTGTATCCATTTTGATATTTCCTTTTTTATCATAAATTTTAGTAATTTAGTTTTCTTTTTCTCTTCATTAGCATGGCTTAGAGTTTATTATCTATTTTATTTATTTTTCTCAAAGAACCAACTTTTTGTTTTGTCAACTTTTTTAGTTGTTTCTTTTGTTTCAATTTCATTGATTTCAGCTCTAGTATTAATTATTTCCTGTCTACTATTGTTTTTAGTGTTAATTTGTTCATCTTTTTCTAGGGCTTTGTGGTGAAATGTTAGGTCATTTATTTGTTGACTTTTTATTCTTTTAATAAATGAGATTAATACAATAAACTTTCCTCTTAGTACTGCCTTCATAGTGTCCCAGAGATTTTGATATGTTATTGATGTTCTAATTTACCTCTAAGCATGTTTTATTTACTCCTTGATTTCTTCTACTATCCATTCATCATTCAATAGTGTATTATTTAGTCTCTGGTTATTAGAATAGATTCTTCTTTTCTATTATTGGTTTCTAATTTCATTCCATTATGGTCTGATAGAATGCAGGGTAGTTGCTTTGTGTTATAAGATATGATCTGTTTTAGAGAAGGATACATTTCCTGCTGAGAAGAAAGTGTATTTGTTTGTTGATGGATGATACATTCTATGTGTCTGTTAAGTCTAAATTATTGATTGTATTGTAGTTTCTTTTTTAGGTTTTGTTTGGGAGATCTGTTCAGTAGTGAATAGTAAAGTCAACCAGTATTATTATGTTGTTGTCTATTTGATTCTTGAAATTGAGAAGGGTTTGCTTGATGTACATAGATGCTCCTTGTTTGGGGCAAAAATATTTGTAATTATTATGTCCAACTGACATATAATTCCCTTAAGTAGTATGACATGTCCTCCTTTGTCCCTTTTGATTAACTTTGGGTTGAAGTCCATTTATCTGAAATGAGAATGGACACCCCTGCTAGTTTATGAAATCCAAACATATGCTTTTTTTCTTATTATTTTATCTTCAGTCTGTGGTTGTCTTTGCCTACAAGGTGAGTCTCTAGCAGACAGCATATTGTTGGGTCTTATTTTTTAATCCAATCTGCCAGCTTATGTCTTTTGATTGATGAGTTTAGACCATTAACATTCAAGGTTATTATTGAGATATAATTCCTATTGTAATTTTGATTTATTTCTTGTTTTTAATTTCACTTAGTGCCTTCTTTAATTGGCTATTCCTTTAGTGTAGTTCCTCCCTTTGCTGGATTTCACTTTTTTTTTTTTTTTTTTCACTTTATCCTCATGGATCATATTGTTGAGAATGTTCTGTAGCGCAGGCTTTCTAGTTGTGAATTCTTTTAACTTTTGCTCATCATGGAAAGTTTTTATTTCATCTCCAAATCCAAAACTTAATTTTGCTGGATATAAAATTCCTGGTTGGCATCCATTTTCTTTCAGTGCTTGAAATGTATTATTCCAGGACCTCCTAGCTTTGAGGATCTGGTTTGAGAAATCAATTGAGACCCAAATTGGTTTCCCTGTATACATAACTTGCTTTTTTTCTCTCTCAGCCTCTAAAATTTTATCCTCATTCTGTATTTTAGTCATTCTCATTATAATATGTCCTGCTGTGGGCCTGCTATAATTTTGTACATTTGGGGTCTCATAAACCTCTTATATTTGATTTTCCATTTCATTCTTTAGGTTTGGAAATTTTTCTGATATTATGTCATTGAAAAGATTGTGCATTTCTTTTGTTTCTATCTCTGCTCCTTCATCTATTCCAATAACTCTAAAGTTTGTTCTTTTGGGTTATCCCATAATTCTTGGAAGTTCTGTTCATGAATTCTTACCATCTTCTCTGCATGGTCAACTTTATTTTCAAGATTATATATTTTGTCTTCATTGCCTGAGGTTCTGTCTTCCAAGTGGTTTAGTCTGTTGGTGATACTCTCTATTGAATTTATAATTTGGTATATTGATTCCTTCATTTCAAGGATTTCTGCTTTTTTTTTTAATAATCTTGAATTCTTTATTGAAGTGATCTTTCACTTTCTGCATTTTCCCTTTGATTTTGCTCTTTATATCATCCTTTGCTTACCAGATCAGTTTAACTATGTATATTCTAAACTCCTTTCAGTCTTTTCTTCTACCATGTTGTCAGTGAATTCTGTTATTGGAGCATCTTGGTTTGTTCGGGACACTTTTTTCCCTTGGTTTTTCATGTTACTTGTGTTTTTTTCCATCTTAAACTGTGGATCTGAATCAGTACAGATTCTCCTTTGTAGACTTATATTGTCTCTGAAGGTTTCTAGTACCTCGACTTTAAGAGAGAGACCAATATCAACAGCATACAGTGTAAACAGTATATATCCTTAAACCTAATAGCTCTCACTAAGGTGTATACTGTTTTTTTAAAATAGAAATGATGAGTTCACTTGCTGTCTACAATATAAACAGACATTTTTCTAAAAGGATTTATGATTTCAAACGGTGGACAATGAGAGAACAGAAGTAGTATAGGATGTGATGATATTCATGAGGGGGGAAGAGTGAAGCTAGATGTAGATATCCACATGAAGAGTGGAAAAGGAACTGATGGAGATTGGCTGTTGGTTTTAGAAAAGGTAAAGAGTCCAGTAAAACAGACAAGTGAGAGGAAGAATATATACAAAGAAAAAAATTAAAAGTATAAGAATACAACAAAACTGCAAAACACCATTCATATATCATCAGTCTCCACAATTTGATACCTTTCTCTAAATATGGTATAGATGTTCGAGAAAAATAAATAAATAAAATAAAATAAATCTTGATGGAATATTGAACTATCTCTGACAGCATTCAGAAGTTTCTCAGCCCTGTCTCTAACTTCTCCCATGATTGCCAGGTCCACACTGGCCCTCGCAGACCCAGTCACTATCCCATGGACATGGACTTCAGATATCCCAGGATTGGCCATGTTGCAGTCCAAAGATCTCAGTGCAGTTGCGATTTTCAGAGACCACCAGCAATATGCTCACATAAAGGCGTGACCCTGAGAAGCAGCAGCAAGATGGTGGCCACCAGCACTCCCAGCAGAAAGATCCCAGGTAAAGCCAAACCCATAGGCACCCTGACAATGGACCTCCAGTCCTGGCTAAAGTCCCCAGCCAGAGGCAGCTGTGCCTGAGATGGCAGTGGCAGCAAACCTGCTGGCGCCCCCACTCCCCAGTCCCTGGCCAAGGTCCCAATATGTATGTGTCCACAAGTAACCAAACCTGGAATCTCCTTGGCAGTGCACTTCTGGGAAGTGGTGGCAGCAGTAGTGGTGGGGGTCAGTGGCAGTGGGCAGCAGGTTAGGGGCAACTGTAGTGGGACAGTGACAGCAGCAATGGCTGGGCAGTGGCTGTAGCTGCAGGGGCAGCATCACCCAGAGAGACATCCAGACAACCTTGGGCCAGCAGCAGAGGTGTAGCTGGCAGCAGTGCCCAGAGAAACAATGATGGATGATGGCAGTGGCATCTGGGGCAGCAGCATTGGTGACAAGGACCGCTGCTCCAGCGGCCTCAGCAGCAGTGGTCTAGGTAATCATTGATCCTGGGGTAAGAGACTTCTGGGGGATGGCAGCATTGTCTGCCAGGAGTTTTTAATTAACTCTATTACTTCATTGTTTTAGAATAGACTTTATAAATGTCCATTGTGAAAACCACTTCGCTACAATAATGATACTCAGATTATCTGTTTTTGTATAGTTCAATCCAAGAAGACCACTTTAGATTTTCTGGATCACACTAGAACTTGATATATCCCATGTTTTTATTAATATGTCAAAACAGATTCTACTGTCATGTAAAACTAAAAAGAGTCAAAACAGAAAATAAAATAAAATCACATAGAAAGGAGTTTAAGAATCTTGAGATGTAACTAGCCTCCTATTAGATCCTAGGTGACACTCAGTGATACAAAGTTTTGAAAATGCTGTGTATAAAATGGATTCTAAAACATTGCTGCATGTTAGAATCATCTGTGGAGATTATAAATATATTGATGTACAGTTTATACCACATACCAATTAAATCAGATTGTTGGGGAATGGCAATCAGCCATTATTGATCTAAAACTTCCCAGATGATTTCAAAGTGCAGCAAAGATTAGCAACCATTGGTATAATGACACAAGCAAAATAAATATGTTACACAGATTATTTAAAGTGATTATAATGAAATTACTAATTTGAAACACGAAACTACTATTTGAACTGTTGATCTTTAAAATGATCTTAATTTAAAATAATGTGTTTATGAATATCTCTTCAGAAGAATCTATTTGCTATTTGTTAGATATTTTGCAGAGATCCTACCTTTGTTCTGGAGAATACAGATAATGGTAAAGTTTTATAGTCAGAAAAATAACACCTAAATCTGAATGCATTTTTAGCCTCAATATACATTTCTTTTATTCTTTTTTTTATAATCTTGAGGTTTTGTAAAATAATTTAGTCATTACACTACCTTTCTCATATGTAGATCAAAATATTTCACTTTAACATACATTTGCATTTGTCATTTTTTTTTTCAGTTTGAATTATGTTATTAAAGTGAAATTAACTTCTCTGGTCACTTGAGTCATTTTGAGCATTTGTCTCACAATTTAAAAACACACATTCCAAGACCAAAATGTCTTGAATGAACTGGTCTAGTCAAATGTTAAATAAATTCACCCTTAAGTATTTTTTTGCTAATAAATCCAAAGTTTGTACTTCTGCTAAAAACCTGCCCTGAATGAGTACAATGAAGATGCCTTTATCTTAAGCAGCAATATCTCTCTGCTACAGAATGTCTCCACTCTCTGATAGGTTGTAACAGATGCAATTTGTTTTGACTACAAAGCAAGTAGTGCTTCCACACTTCCACACAGTGTTGTGTGGAAGACAATGTGAGGCTCAAGTCAAACAATCTAAAGTTGTAACATTATACTTACATACATATAAACCAGCAGTATTTTTTGAGCTTTAAAAAAATTCCCAAAGTGAACTTTAATACTTAAGTATTATAACTATAGAGATAGAAGAAATGGTAAAATGACCTGATTTGATTATATAACTTCAAAATAATTTATTAAAAGCTATTTGCATATTTTATGTAAAATCTCATTTTCTTTATTGGTGTTAGTGTCTCACTGTAAATTTTCACTAGTATACATATATTGGATAAGTATGTATGTTTACCTAGATGTCAATCATATTTTAATTGTTTTCTATATGAAACTTGAGATTCAGAAACACAAACAAAAGAAAAAAGGGGAGGAATTCAATTAATTAATGTTTAAAATACACGATGTTATTTTGTTTTACCTTTTCCTGTTAAATGGATTAAGGTATTTCTTTCTGATCTGGTTTTCTTCCTGTTTTTGTTCATTAGTTTATGTTTCAAATACTTTGGAATCCAGTTCAGTCAAAATTCTATCTTGTCTCTATTACCTCTTTTTGTATTTAAAGTTATTTGTCATTTTTAGTGAGCTAGCTAAACTAGCTCTCAGTTTTATGAGATCAATAAACATACCAGAAAATCGGGAGTTAAAAAGTAGACCAACCTTCAAGGATCTAGAATTAGGATAACCTACTTGGGGATAGGACACTGAAGTTAGCTCAGCTTTGAGACTGGGTGTTCAGCAGAGATACCAAAATGCCAGAGCCAGACAAGATATACTCACAAAAATCAAAACATGATATAGGGCAATAATTTGCCCTGATCTGAAAATAACATTCAGGACTTTCCCAGATCATAATGGGCAACTTCCAAGTGGTGAGAGCGACACATGTGTAGTCACTAAAGTAAGTGACAGCTAGGCCCTTTATTTTCTTTACACAGTAAAAATCATACCCTGAGGTGAACACTTAAAATGGTAATGGAATATCCATCACACGAACAGGCCTGATAAAAAAGAGTGCAGGTGTGACTAAAACTCCACCCCTATGTATCATGACATCAAACAGGCCTCTGCCTCTTCTGTAGATGACATAAAGACTGTACACCTTTGTGGATAATGGGAGTAAGCCTGGGGTTTCTGTCCCCGACACGTTGCTTCCCTTGTGCTGTAACATAGAATAAAAAGCCTTGTACCTGTCTCAGGTGTGCTTTTATTTGAATCTTTCTTTGCACAGCTGAAAAACCCATAGAGTTGGCAACAATAGAAAAACATGTTTTTAAACTGTCATTTCAGATATGAGGTATGTATGGCAGGTTTGATTTATTTAGGCCAATGTTTTTCTTTAAAAATATTTGAAAGGGGAACTGGAGATGTTAGCTCAATGTTAAAGTGCTTGCTAGTATGTGTAAGACTCTGGGTTCAATCTCCTGTACAGGGGGAAAAAATGAGATGGTCTCCTATTAGTGGAATAACACATTATTGTCCTAAATATAGATAGTGTCTATAGACACTATCCTGGGCATTTTATATTTATTATCTTACATCATCATCTTGAAAATCTTATACTGAAACTATTATTAACTTCAGTTTTTAGGTGAGGCATTAAGACACAATGTCTATATATTTTGCCAAGGGTTAACAGCTAAGAGGCAAAATTCAGTTTTGAACAAACATTTATTTTATTTAAGGGGCTACATTTGCATAAAAGAGAAAATTTTATGCTCTTGTAAGGGTTCCAGATTGGAGATTTTTTACTTGAGATAAAAAAAATACGAGGTTAAATTTATGAAGCAATTTTATTTTATTAAAAAAAGTCTGAAAAGGTAAAATATTAAATCTAAATCTTTTACCAGTGATAAATAATGTGTGTTTATGCTTGTACATGTATGATCACATACTATAAAATACTTAACTTGACACATACATCTGATCGGCATAGTGCTGATCTGTTACAACCAATAAGACTTTTAAATTATATAAAATAAGGTGAGGGGGCCATCAAAATGTACAATTCTGAGGAGATCCTTGTAGTTCATGTTTGCTAATTTGATATGGACACTAGGGCAGAGAGAAAAATGCTGCCTTTATCTGGATCATAGACCTGATTTACTTATACTTTGCCAAAACCTCAAAAAAGGTAGCATCTGGATAAAATAAAAATAGCTGTGAGGCTTTATCTGCCCGAAAAGAAAAGCATCTGGAGAGCTGGCAAATGCTATGCCTGTTCCTTCATTGGGAACACATGCCTTTACTGTATCATTGAGCATGGAATGCCAAACAAGTTTAATTCTTCCTCATTCCCAGAATTATCTGTTGTAGCAACATTCACTTGCATAGATTAAGCAGGAAACTGATAGAATGCATTTTTCTCAGAGGATACAAGTTATCACAAGTTCCTTTTTAAATATGACTCCATTGGTACTCATGAAGATGGATTTTGTACATGTTGCAAAGACACTTGTATTTCTGAAGCTAACATCATCATTACTCTATGCAAATTAATACAAATATTAAAACTATTAAAGGAGTAATTCCTCAGATATGTAAATAGATTTGAAACTTACTTGTGAAGTTTAAAAAAATCAATATTGAAGGATTAAATATTTTTATGGTATTTTTTTCCACCTTGAGATAATATATAATTTCTCCATTTGATTAAAGATAGAAACAAAGGTCACTTCCTCTATGAATGTGGGAGAACATGACTTATCCATTCATTCATTCATTTATTTATACATTCATTTGCTCATTAATAAAGCAGTTACATAGTGCCTAATATATTTCAGAACTATACTAGAAACGGGAAATTTGTTTTTGAACAAGATCTCTAGTAGAGAACTAGTAGTTGTAAATTAATCTTTAAGCTGAGATCTACAGGAGGTACTGAGAGGTAAAATGAATCTTTGAAATAAGAAAAGACCTGAAGATTTTATGGACAATAGAGAGATAGTGGAAGTATAACTTATTATGAGGAGAAAGATATAGTCTAGAGTATGAGGTATGCACTATGTTATGAGATGAAGTTGGAAAGGCATTACAGGACCAGATAAGACATTCGGGTTTTATATTGAGAGCCATGAGAAACTACTGAAGTTCTTAAGCAGGAAAATGAAATTACTTGCTTTATATATTTTAAATGTTGCCATAATTTCTGTGTGGAGAATTACTCTTTGGATTATACATTGACCAAGGAAATATGCTAGGAGCTATTTTAATAATGCAGAGGAGATACAATTATGGTGGCAGCAAAGATAAAGATAAGTGGATGGATTTGTGATATAAATTTTAGGGAAAATTGGGGGACCAGAAAACAATTAATGTTGGGAGAAGAGAGTCTTAGCAATGGTTCTCAAATTTTAGTATTCAGAGATAGGCAAAGATTTGTACAATATTTAGCATGTTACATAATAAGGAAAGGTCAGGAAGGAAAATGGTAGACAGTTAAGGCAAAAAAAACAAATGAAGCAAGAGCTTCAGTGATAGAGTATGCTTAAAGTAAAAATAGTCACTCCAAGAAAATATTTGGAATTTAGAGAGGAATCAGTAGGTTCAAAACTGAGCTCAAAATTAGGGAAGAATCGAGAGAATGATATAAATGAACAGTACTATAAAGTAGTGGCCAAAGAGATGAAAGGAGATGCCAAGAGATATACTGCCAGAAAGTTCAGGAGAAAAGAATATTTTAAAAATAATGAAGTGGTTAATTATATCGAATGCTTCAGAAATTCAAGACTAGAGGTGATCACATGATTAATATAATTTGTCAATGTTAAAAAAATTCTCATTGCATGGTTTTCATAAATTATTTTCATAAAAATGCAGAATTTGACTCATTCATTTAATATTTGCCTGCCTAATTCTAAAATTAAAGTCTCAATATATATAACAAAAGTTCTTTAGCTAGAAATTCTGAAAGAAAAGAATAATTAAAGCCATCCTTAGAAATTAGGATAAAAATCTCTCCTTGTGTTTAAGAACACATGTATATGATTACCAGGTTTAAGAAGCAAAATAAATAAACCAAAGTTAGGCATTAGAAAAGAAAACCCAGAAAGTTAAAGGTAAAATATTTTCTCTCATATGTGGAAGCTATACCAAGGATTAAAAAGAAGAAGAAAAAGGGATGGGGAGGCATCCCATCAAAATAGAAGAGAGATCAGCAGATCAGAAGGGTCTTGAGGGGCAAGGATTGGTAAAGGGAAGAACAATAGAATGAATCTGATCAAACTTTCCTATGTACATATCTGAATAAACCATAGTAAATCTCATCTTTATGTAAGTATTCAAGGCACTAATTTAAACAAAAACTATAAATAAATAGAACAAAGATCAGTAAAGGAAAGGAAACTCAGAAAGGGAGGAGAGGAGAGTAAGGAAAAGTACTGGAGACTGCTGCAAATTATATTCCCTGCATGTATAATTATGTCAAAATGAACCCCAGTATTATGTATAACTAAAATGAACTAATAAAAATAAATAAAAAGAAAAAAAATCATATTCTTATATAACAGTATAATTTGTCAAATAATTTCCTAGCAAACATGTCAACGAGAAGAAAAATCACAGAGTACATTTTTTTTTTCTGTTGCTACACAGGACAAATTAGAAATAGAAAAGACTTTAGATTTCCAAACTCAGTTACACTGTGGGAGAAGTTAAAGAATCAAAGAATGTAGTTTAGGAGTTAAAGGAAGAGAGGACAAATTCACTACTACCCAAAGCTTATCTAAAAAAGAATGTAACCTAATTTCCAGTTTAAAGAAGTCAGTTTTTAATTCTAGTTTAAATATTTCATTGTTTCGTGAATTTTACTATGTAATGAAAGTAGTGGAAGAATTCTAGGTAATCTATTGAAAAATCTTCATTTTTCAAAGCTGTCCAAGAAATCCCCTTTTGACAACTCTTATGTAGAAAGAGCAAGATTGTGAATTGAACCATAAATCTACAACACATTCAATTTAAAACAAAATTTGTAACTGGTAAAGAATAGAGACTGCTACTTTTAGTTCTGTATAGTGCTATACATAATGTATAATAACCTTAAGGCAGTTGCAACACCTGAAATTAAATAAGAAATAAAATCATTCCCCAAAGGTAGTGGAGGTTGATGTCAGGAATGCATTTAAAAATGAGTACACAAATATTTTATACCATATTATCCTGTTTGTTACTTAGCAGCTGTGATCTTGTTACAAATCCCTCGCATATTTCTCAGAATATCACTTTAAACCCCTTAGTATGATGCTTCTAGCATCTGTGATGTTAACTCTTATAAAAATACATTTTATATGACAAATATGATGAGTTATTATTGTAAATCTATTATGTATCTCAGTTTTTTTTAAGTAACTGAATTCCTAGATGTATTGGGAATGTTGTTAAGTATCATTATCAGAAAATAATGCTCTTGGTCAAAGAAGAATACACAGAAAGGACATTAATTTTTTTAGTAATTGTGGTGAATGTGTTCATTCAAATGACAAATAGAGAAAATGTCTACAGCATACCAGATGTCCTTCAGTGCTGGGACATTATTAGCAAATAAAATAAATTTTCTTACTTTCATAGGTTTATAAAATATTTCCATATACTTCTATTTATTTTACATATATATTAAAGAAAAAGTTTTGAAAAAAATTAAAATCAAGAATAATATAAGTTGATTGAAAGTTTTACTAGTGTCTAATTAATGTATTTTCTTCTTTCTAGTACCCAATATGATACATTTTATCCCATGGACTAAAACTACATATATCATACTATAATCAATTTTTACTTCATTTCAGACAAAAAAAAAAAAAATCTACGTCTTTTATTTGACTCAACGCAGGACATTACAAGTTTACTGTGTCGTGGTCTGTGCTTAGAGGAACAAGGATAAGCCGGGTCAATTATTTTCCTGCACTCTTACGTGAAGTTCACTGGTTACAAGATAAGACTGAGATTCATGAGATTCACTGCCCCACACGCACACACACACATTGTGGTTAGTTTTACACAGCAAATAAATGTGATGTTTAGAAGATAAAAATGTTCTACTATATAACACAATTGTAGATTGGCATCTATGAAACACTTAGCATTTATGTTCTCCAAAATTTTAGCACCAAATCTGTAGCAGAACTGTAATGATTGCTTTGTTGTGGGAGCCATATTGCTTGATGCCCCTCACTGAGTACTTCATTTCCCCCTAAATGATAACTGGAGATATGACTCAGACAATCCCAACATTCAATTTTACATGATAACACAAAAATGTTGTATGTTCATCAGATAATTCTATATATTTGACTCAAAATCAACTTAAATTTATGGACTGAAAATCATTCTAAGCCTTTTGCTAGATGCTAGTTTGTGGCTATATTACACTCAAATGTTTTCATATGTGAGGGCTACAATTTAAGAGATGGGCACTGGTAAATTCCTAATGTAGTATGAAGAGCTTGGCCTTAATTGCCAACATGTGGTTTTTTCTCTGCTGGCACTGAGTGCAATACACTATTTTCCAGGCTGTATTACTGCTCCAAGAAGAGTGATAGTAATTGCTTTTCTATCTCAGTGATATTACACAGCACCAAAAATGTCATCAGGTATAGATAGTTTGCCAATAACTCATTCTTCTTTCTCTCCAAGCACAAAATTTATCATTAAATTTGCTATATTGGTTTTGCAAACTTCTTGGCATAATGAGACCTGCTTGTATTTCTGAGAGGAGCAATGTTTCTGTGGTTTTGAGCTTTTCTCTTTAAAAAAAAAAAATCCATCAACTTTATACTGAAAAGCATTATTTTGTCCTTGTGCTTCTGGGGGAATAAAACTCAATTGATACATCAGAGATAACTGTACTTTTAAAAAAAATGCAAAATTTCTATTTGCTTCATATTAGGATATGACAGAGTTTAATTCACAATATCCTGGGGCAAATGCATATCTCCAATAAGAAATCCAATTTGCAGATGTTTGTCACTGAAGCTACTCACAGTTTCCTTTTTGAAAGCTGTTTGCTCAAAACCATTGACTTGCCTTAAAATACTGCATTCTATCTAAAATCCCAACTTTAAGTCTTACAGAAGTCAAAACAATTGCCCAAGGTCACAAAGATAGAGGATGCATAGAAATTCAGGTTCCTAAGCACCAATATCATTTGTTTTCACTCTCCAATATTCCAAGGGGTGAAAATGTTTCCTTTTATCACATCCTAAACATTGCATGAATACTAAGATATGGTACTATAGAAAAGACAACTCTTAGATTATTTTTAGTAGATAAAAACAGTCACCAAAGGGTTTAAAGGACAACTAATCTCACCAGGATATGAGAAAGCAATTCTCAGAAAAAAATTTTTATATATATTGCAGTTTATTAAATAATCTTATTAGTCAGTAAAAGGCTAGGGAAATAGCTTATAACTTATTTTGCAGGCTTGAATTGAACTCTTGTATCTTATCACATAGGAGATTCAAGGAACTAATCATTGTAGCTCACTCAGTAAGCAGGATACAATACTTCAGAGATAGAATTTGGTTAGTCTTACAGTTGGTGTCTTGCAACTACAGATCTGGACAACAAGTTGGAGAGTTCCTCAGACAGGAATTCCAGTACTCCATCAATGTAGGTATGGGAGCATTTTCTATAACATTTTATCCAGCCAGCATATCTTGCACTCCTTCAGCATCCACAATAAACATACAATACTGACTTTAAATACCTAGACTGAGTTGCTACTGATTTCACTAATGAACTTTCAGTTCTGATATTCATCATGTTAATTAGCAAAGCCTCTAGTTGATAGCTCAGACCCTTGTAGTGTGTTCAACTGTAACATTATATTATCTTATTATCTATGCTTAGATACTTTAAATCAATCTGATATAACAGAACAACTTTATTTGTCTTTTTTAACTATAAAAAGTAAATTTGTGGGATAGGGAGAAAAGTAGGTCTTTGAATCATCTTTTGCATACATAATGCTTATTGTGTTAATTTATTTTTTGTTATTTTGAGTCTTTTCCCAGTCTACAAGGGGAGACGTATATGTGGCCTCTGCATTTAGCCACAAATCAGATACACAAAGCACTCTTGGGCTTCCTTAGTCACTTCTGCAATATATCTTGCCACCCTCAGACAAATAAAAATTAAATTGATGTGCAGATATTCTAGTTGAATTTGTAATGTCTGGCAAATATTTACCCAGTAAAATCTATAAGAATGAGATATAATTTTTTTTTCTTTAATTTTAGGTTGAATGGCAAAGGGAATAAAATGCAATAATCTTCCTTATGTTAATAGTAAAATAAATCAAAGTATTTATTACCTTTCTGCTTTTTGTTCCCATGATGTTTGTTTTCTGCATTCATGAAGTAACAGCAGTATAAATAAAGTTTGTTTCTTATGTTTGATATTTAAAGAATTGAAACTAAATTTATAATAGAGATGTTTAATTAATCCACATATATATTTCCGTATATCTAAATTTTAAATTATATAACCTGAAACTGTTTTCAAAGATTACCATATGATAATTGAAACTTTTAATAATATGATGTTTAGGGAATAAAGAATAATTTTTAATCATATATGCATAATCAGAATCATGTATACATAATAATTATAGTCTTAATTTTGATACAGCACTTTTGTAAAACTGATGGTTCTCAAAATATGTTTTGAGGACTTTGGAGGGTTCATAACACTCCTTCAGTACAAAGTCAGATTCATTTACGTATAAAATCTGATTCAAATTGGAAGAGAGACTGATAGAATTATAATAAAGCAATACTCAAAATTTCATGTATTTCAAAAGACTCTACATTCCAGCAAATTTTGAAAGAAATACCACTTTTTGAATTTTAGTGTTGTATAAAAAAGTATTCTCAGGTCCTAAAAGACCTTATATAACCCTGGTTTTTTCAACTACACATCTGTATGAAGCTGGATTTTTTTTATATATGTATTTCAACAAAAAGAACACGACATGTTCCAACAGTTTCGATACAAACACAGATATGAAAATTCAACAGACTTTATTAAGTCAGATAAAAAGAGAGTTGTGAAAATAAAACAATGCCATTCTTTCAATATTTTTGTTATGGTAGTTACTTTTAATAAAGAAGAATTACATAAACAGTTCTAAGTGTAAAGGGATCCTGTGACTAGATGTTTTAAACCACTGAGCTTAGGTATTCCTGTCAATTGCAAATTTCATAGGTATAATAGGTGTTCATTTTGTAGGTCTTTATTACATTAAATGATGCATATGAAAAAGCTAAATATTTACATAATGATCATCTTCATAAACAACTCAATTTATGCTATTTAAAATATTGATTTAAATTTTAGAATAATACAGAGAAGAAGACTGTCCTCAAAATGAATGTACTTGCAAACAAATACCAGTTTATTATGCATCCAACTGGTTTAAATACATAAATTAGAATGTGAGCAAAAGGGGAAGTCCCAGATGCTCCTTCCTTCGTGGAGACAACTTAATAATCATACACAATCCAGTTGAATTTGTGAGAAATAAGGAAATCTGATAGGAGATTGTAGCACCACAGGTGAGCACAAACCAACAATATGGTAATCTAGTCGAAAATTCATAGCACTAACTTTCCAGCATTTTTGTCCTTAGTATTCAACTGATACGCTATTTAGAAAATCTATCCTTCAAAAATGAAGGAAAAAATTAAGACTTTTCTGGTAACCAAAAAGTGTGAGAGTTGGTCTCAGGTGAATTGACTCTATAAGAGAGATCTGAGGTTACCTTTTATTATTTTTAATTCCAGTCCTGTGGATTGAATTCAGGGACTCACACATACTAGATTCTAAGCATAGGCTCTACCACTGAGCTACACATTCAGTACTTTTCATTTTTATATTAAGACAGGCCTCACTAAGTTCCAGGGCCTGACCTCAAATTTGCCACCCTCTTGCCTCAGCCTCTCTAGTAGCTGAGATTATAGGCACATGCCACTCTGTCCAGCTGAAACAAGTCTTTGAGTTGAAATGAAGTAATAATAAACAGCAACACAAAATATATAGAAGATTGGGTTGGTGACCCATGTTTGTAATCCCCACTACTGTTGTTGTATGTGGTGGGCATTGAGACAGAAAGACCACAAATTTAAGGCCAATTTGGAAAACTTAGAGCCTACCTCAAAAGAAAATAAAATTGACTCATGTTTTAAACATTTTTTGCATTGCTGTGACCGAAATATCTGATAAAATCAACTGAGCAGAGGAAAAGATATTTTGGGGCTCGTGATTTCAGAGGTCTCAGTTCATAGAGGGCTGACTTCATTGCTCTGGGTCCAAGTAGAGGTTGCACATCTTGGGAGAAGAGGGCAATGGAGGGAAACTGCTCTCTTTATGGCAGCAAAGAAATATATAGGGAGGGGGAAGGAACTGCAGGGGAGATGCAGGGAACACCCTCAGTGACTGACCTCCTGACACATCACCTACATAGAGTCACCACACAGTCACTTCCATTAAAATTTGGATGGACTGAGTAGGTTACAGCTCTCATAATCTAACCATTTTACCTCTGAATATTCCTGCATTATCAGGAGCTTTTGGGGAGACACTTCATATCCAAACAATAATATCTGAGAATGTATTCAGGGGTAGAACATTCGCAAAGTATGTGTAAGCTTCTCGGTTCAATCCCCAGTACAGCCAAAAACCAAATATGAAGTATAAAACTTCCTGATAAAGGAAAAAGTGTAGACATATGTAGAATTCTGTAGTATTATAATGTATGCATTATAAACACTTGTAAATTCAAAATAAAGCTTTAAAATGAAAAATAAAAAAGCTATAAGTCCATGTCAATGAATATGACTATAAAAAGAAGTAATTTGGATAATCAACAATAATATGTAAAGGAGCAGACTTTCATATATGATTGAGATTAAGCTGTTATAGTTTTGAAATAGATTGACATACTTTAAAATATTTTATGCAATTTCAAAGATAACCAGAGATATCTGTACAATTTATACAAGAGAAATGAGAAGGGAATCAAAACACGTAACAATAAATGAGCAATGCAACACAAAAGAAGGCAGCAAAAGAGGAAAGGAAGGACAGAACGTTCATCATATACAGCAAAGAACTGTAAAAGTGTCAAAATTCAGTCCATCCTTATCCACAATGATTTGTAATGTAAATAAATTAAATTCCCAAATCAAAAGATAATATGTTAGAGAATTAAATAATCACTGTTTAACTATCTTCTCCCTAGAATAGACTGGTTTCATATCTATAGACGCACACTGGTGGAAAGTGAAGAATGAAAACAGATGTTCTGAGCAAATGGACACCTAAGGAGAGCAGGGTTGGTGCTAGGAAGAACAGACAATAATGAACTTTAAGACAAAAAATCATCACAGAGACCTAGGAGGACATTATTCAGTGATTTTTCAAAAAGCAATTGATTCACCAAGAAGATATAATTGTAAACATATATACACTAACATTAGAACTTCAAAGTAAATGAAGCAAAATTGACAGAGCTGCAGGGAGAAATTGCAATGCAATCACATTAAGAGATTTCTTCAGTTCCAGTTATGGACAGAACAACCAATCAGAAGGTCAATAAAGAAGCAGAGGACTTACACAACACTGTAGACAAAACCTAACAAACATGGACAGAACATCCCACCAAACAATGGGGCAGGGAACATTCTGCCATATTGACCACATGTTAGATAACAACACAAGTTTTTACAAATTTAAGAACCTAAATCATAGGATGTATTTTCTTTAGCCGCAATGGAATGAAACTGCAAACAATAGAGAACAAGAAAAGCCAAAACATGGAAACGAAACAACTCACTATTAACAAGTATTGAGTCAAAGAAGAACTCACAAGAGAACATTGAAAATTTCTTGAGGCAACATGGAAATGAATACACCATGTACTAAAATGTGTGGAATGTGGCAAAAGCAGTACTAAGAGGAAAGTTTTTGATGATAAATTCTTACATTAAAAAAAAAAAATAAAAGAAAGTTCTTAAATCATTGGTTAAACTTTACACCTCAAGGAATTAAGAAAAAAAAAATGACAAAAGTTAGAAGAAAGCAGGAAATAAAGATTAAGTCAAAGTTAAATAAAATAGAGAATAATAAAACAATAGAAAAAAAATCAATGAAAAACCACCAAAAATTATGAACCCTTACTATCTTGTTTTTGTAACATCAGAAAAATATGACTCAAATAATTGTAATTAGAAACAAAAGAAGGAATATTACCACAGATGACATAAAATAAAAATGATTATAAGAAATTATGATGAAAAAATATATACCAACCAATTGGATAACTTGGAACATATGGATAAATTCCTAGAAACACATAACTTACCAAAACTAAGTCATGAAGAAATGAAAATCTGAACAGACTTATACTAGTCAGGAGGTTAAAACGGTAATTTAAAAAATTTTTCCAGAAAGACAATTCTTGAAACTAGGTGGTTTTACTCAAAAAATTTTAATTTTTAATTTTATTTTCCTAAAAATGTCTCCACCTGAAGCATTTGCTTTGACCCAATCTTGACCGATCATGTTTTCAGTCTGCTACATACCATCATCTTGGGAGGACCCTTCAATTCTGAATTACTATACTGTGTTCTTGTATAAGATCCCTGTTTCCAGAGTCCACTGCCTTCCTTTTTCTGGATTATTCTCCTGTTCATATGGAGTATATACTATAGAATTATTTTGAAAAAGATATATGTAATAATCTTATTTTTTAAATTTCATACATTTGAAATATGCTCTTTGTATCTTTACATTCCCTTCAGAGTTGGAATGGGTATAGAATTTTCAGCTGGAAATCATGGTATGTCAAAATTTGAAAATGATTTTATTACTGATCTATTTTGCTGTTGTTCTACTTTAAAACATTTTTCTCTTCATCTTTTATAGTTTTAAATTTCATATACCTTGTTATAGACTTTCCCTCCACAAATATTTGATGGTTCATTTACATGAGGGAATTCATGTACTTCCATTGTGCGAAAGGTTTGAAATATTTCTTTATTTTCTTGCTTCCCTATAACTTCCCTTTTCCAACTTCTACTTTTTTACACCTCATCTCTCTCATGCCTGCTCTCTCTCTCCTTTTCTTGAAGTTCCTTAACCTTTTATCTCAACACCTCCATTTAATTTTTCCTTTCTTCTTTCACTTCTCTAACTTTTTGGGAGCATCTTGATTTGTGGATGCCATGACTTAATAGCAGATTGATTATGATAATAATTATTTTTAATAATTCTCACTTATTTTCCAGTGAATTATTATTTCTTTTAAAAAATGTGTTACTTTATCAAATATCTGGTGATCCTTGATTATTTTCTTATCTTTAAAAGTAAGGCATTAAGAAGCTGATTAAAATCTCTATTTGAATTTTATCACTTGTGGTCTTCACTTAGCAGTAATCAGACTTGTGGGTTATACTGGGATCAGTATGCTTGTGTATTTTCTTTCAGACCAGTCTGAGTCCTCTGAGAATAAATTTTGCAAATATTTCTAGATAGGATATAATTTTGCCTGGTTAAGTGGTAACTGATTTGGAGGGAAGGAAGACTCTGGTTATCTTAGTGTGTCTGTCTGTGTAGTAAGCTTTGAAAAAAACATCGAAAATTGTATGTGTTGTAATTTATGCAATATTCATCAGTAGGATAGTTCATTATCTAATTTACATCACTAGAAATCCAACATCATTTGTAATTAATTAAATATGATAAAATTTCATTATCGATTGGACTGGACATGTAGCTCCATGGTGGAGCACTTGCCTAGCATGTGTAAGGCCTGAGGTCCAATCTCCAGTACCACACACATACATGGAAAATAATGCAATAAAATAGTTATTTTATCATACTATAAGAAATTGTTACATATGATATGTTTACATAAAAAGTAAATCAGAAATTTGATGTTAAATCCACAAAATTGTCGTTTTGAGAACTAATAGTGTACATTTGATCCTAAAATTGTTACCTGTAGTAAGAGTAACAATTAGTTAAGACCTTTACAAAATTTTCCATAAGTTACAGGTTTCAAGATACTATTTATTTCTGTCATAATTCAAGTCCAATATTCCCATTGTTTTATCTAGATCAAAACACATATATTTCTATATAATATCTTCAAGTATATATACTTAACAATACTGATGCTCTAGAAAGGAAATATAAGTTCAATTAATGTAATTGATTTAGTACTTTTTCTTTTATTAGTTAATTGAATCAATAAATACATGTTAGTTTTATTCCTAACATATGTCAGGTAATTTGCTCCTTACTAAGTTTTCAATGAATACAACATGGGAGAAGTTCAAAGTAAATGTTGGTATCATGCCTCAGAACAAAAGCCTCTCATAGAAGCATATCTGTATGAAAAAAATTAATACTTAAAACCATACTTGATAAAATCTCTATCCTCGCTAAAATACAACTTTTCTCTTTCACAGATACTTTTTTTTGCATTTTAATTTTATATTGGTTCTTTTTTGTTATACATGACAAGAGAATCCATTTTCCACATAAATATAAATCATGGAATATAACTTGTTCTGATTCAGTCCCCAGTACCTCTCTTCTCTTTCCCTCCCCTCATCCCTTGCTCCCTTCCCTCTATGGAGGTTTTTTTTTTTTTTTTTTCATTTACCCAGTTTTTTAAATTAATTTCTTGTGGATGGACATGATGGTGAGATTCACTGTGGTGTATTCATATATATACGTAGGAAAGATAGTCAGATTCATTCTATTCCCTGTCCCTTCCTTTTATTCCGCTTTGTTTATTTCACCTTTTAGTTTAAATATGTAACCTAATAAAATTCTACAATTTCAGATACCATTCTTTATCCTGGAATAATTTGTTATGATACTGCTAAACTCTCTATTTACTAATACATAGGGGTCTAGTACTGTGCTGCACACATGTAATCCCAGACTTTTGGGAGGCTGAGGCAGGAGGATCACAAATATGAGGCCAGGCTAGGCAACTTAATGAAACCCTGTCTATATATAACTAACTAAATAAATAAATAGTGTCAGGATTAACTCAGGGGTATAGTACACCTGGATTCAGTCCCCAGTATAAAAATAAATAATAATAGTAAATAAATGGGAATTTGAGGAAGAGTAGAAGAAAAGAAGTCACAAAGGAGTTAAAACAACAACAACAAAAACCCAATGCACTTTATTATAAATTCAAATATCTTATTTTAGTGGTAGTTGGTGAAACAGAAATTAAGATAACTATAATACAAGGTAAGGTGTTTGAACTGACCTAGAGATATGTTTCCTATTTCACTTTATTTATTTCAGAGTTTACTGGGTTATATTTAAAATTGGTCATAGGTGCATTAAAAGGGAATATAATTTTTCTTTGCTCTCTTCTGGTATCCAGTTATCTTCAACTCTGTTTCTCACTATTATATTGGCAAAGGGCTCTTTCAAATTTCTTAGGTTGGGTAAGGTCATTCAAAATTCACTAAATTCTCTTGGAATGATGGTTTATAGAATATGAGCATTCAGCAAACAAATTATTAACAGTATCTTTGCACAGTTTTTTAGAAATAACTTTCCATATTTATCACACTCAGAATGAAATTCCCTCCAAATTGAAGTTATTACACAGGGGCAAACATACACTTTTCTTTTAAAAATAACCCTCTAAAAAGCACTTAGGGAAATAAAAAGTGGAAAGGTATCAGGGTGATTATTTTTAGCAAAATGATAAAAAGAAAATTCTACTGTATATTATAGAAAGGATGTCTCAACCATCTCTATACAAATAATATTGGGTTTTTTTCTTTGGTTTGACTGTTTCTATTTGCTTTCTTTTGCACACAAAAGAAAGAAAAATAAATATTCTACTGAAGTCACATAAGGATGTAACACTATCACAAGAATATAAGCTTTTTTATTTTTCAGATAGGGTAATATCTTCCCAATACTTGTATTTAAATATACAAATTAAAGTAGTAAGATGTACTTGCTACTTTAAAATTGAAATATAAAACTATTAATGGCATCTATTTAACTTGATATTGTGATTGAAACATAATAAAATATATGTCTCTTGTTTTTGAAGTTGTGCTATGACTATGCTGTGTTTATCTAAATATTTCGCCTACTTAATACTGTTTTTCTTTTTGTCAGCACTTTCGAGATTTTATCTTCCATATTCCTAGAATTACCATGTTGTCATATTTGATAATGCATACAAACCACTAAATTACTTGATTTTTGCTAACTAATCATAAGACAACAATTAGATGATCAATGTTTACTTGGGAGATTTGGAGTTAGCTTATCAGGTGATCTGTAATAAATGAATCATTTTGGGGTATTTACAATTCTTGAAACATGTATACTATTAGATAGTAACATTCTCCTGAATACTTGTAAGGATGAAGTCAATTACCTATGTAAATGATTAAGTAAGTGTTGTTTTGCCTGTCTGAGAAGGGATCTGAAAGACAGCCAGGAGAAGCCTACCTGATGAACAATATGGGACTATTTTTTTTTTTTTTTTAACCTAGATGTAAATAGAAGAAGACTCTGAGTATTAGCTAGAAGTCAAACCATAGTTTACAAAAACAACCTTAAAGGATCAATGTATTGGCATGTGAAAATATTCTAGCCTTATTTTGACAATATTAGAGTCTTTCCAGGTTAATCACTGAATATGGCAGGATGCATAAGTTCACCAAGCAGAAATTTCAAACAGGACAGATATTATGTTTCATGTTTACACTAACTCTTTAATGCTATTTTAGTTAGGGTAGCTGATGCTATGTGCTGCAAAAACTCCTAAATCATGCTGGAATAATACAATAAAATATTTTTCTCACTTCTGCAAATTTCAATGCAGATATTCTTGCTTATATACCTCTCTTCCATACAATGACCTACCATACCAAATTTCTTCCATATATGATTGCCAAACTTACTGAAGAAGAGGTAGAGTGAAGACTTTGCTTGGGGAGATGCTTTTCCTTAATGTGTTAAATTGGAAAATGTGTTCATTTTGTGTTGTGTTCTTCCTGTATTATGCTGACAAGAATGGTTTCTGTGCTCTATCTAGACGCAAGGGCACAAAGTAATGTTTCCCTCTTTGTCTAGAAGGGAAATCTAAAGGCCTTTTGAACAAATAGCTAACAAGGTAATTGTTTTCAGTTTGGGGTTACAGATTATAAGAGGTATAGTAAATATTTGATAGTAAGGATGCCCATGGCAAAAAATGAAGCAAAGTAGGTGAAGCTTAACAATGGGATAAACAATTTAAAGGAAACAGCATACAGTTATCTACTAGGCTCCAATCCTTACAAATTTACTTAAGAAGGGTTTTATTTTAAAGTCTAACCCTCTATTTTTTTTTTGTTTTGAAATCATTTTGTAATGATTTTGTAAATCAATTTGTAATGCCAATAAAATTACAAAATTCACAGTAAAATTAAAGAGCACATTTCAAAGTGATTTTTCATGAAGTGGTAGTGCTTAAATATGAAAAATGATTCACAACTGTAACATTTATATTTGACAATCAATATTCACATTGCGTTTATCTGTTTTGATACTCAATTTGATTATTGAATCACAGTGTTTATTTTTCATGATAAATTTAATATAGTTAAATGTAACTAAGTTACATGATTTTATAAGTTTCTGATTAGCATTACATTCAAAATATGCCCATTGCAGTTTATTAAAGTAATAATAAAAGTAAGAAGAAATTTAAAGATTTGTGTAAGAATGCCTGTATTCAAATAATTTTATTAAAGTGTCACTAATAAATATAATCAATGGATTACATATTGAGTTTTTAAATTTAACCCCTGAAGAAATGATGTAAAGCAATCAACAGTCATGAAATTTTATACTAGTCTAACATTTTAGCCTAAATATTTTTCATTAGTTTTTAAGTAAGATTTAGGATTCATTGTTGATTTTTTTGGATTATATGGTCAGTTCATTGGGTCATTTTTCTGATTTTCTTCACCATTTAGATTAGTAATTACAAGAATTTACCCAATTCTATGTTGGAAATCTTTGGTCCACTTTTGTTCACATATTTAAAACAGTTTGATTACTAGTATCAAAGTTGTTTTTCCTAAACAAAATGACACTGATGACTGAACTTGAATAATGCATTCTCCATGATGCACTATACACATTTCTATGATTAGTTATTTTATTTAGTGTAAAATATGTACTGATGTATCAGAGGATTCTCACAAGAGCCCCAACAAATAATTGATACTCATAAGTCATGTAGAAAAATAAATTATACCTAAAAATCTCTACTAAACTAAGACATTATCACTGTCAATTTGGCATTAATCCTTCAAAACACCTGCTCTGTGTCATTTATGTGAATTAAGATCAGGATAATACTATAATAGTCTGATTCATATACAACTGTAGTTTCATAAAACATATTTTATACAAATTACTCTTTATATAACATGAAAATCTGTATCAACTTCTTCTGCAAATAACTTTGCTGCTTAAGACCCTCGTAAAGTTTAAGAGTAGTTATTCTCCTACTGTCCTTGAATTCCCTCATTTGTTTTCCCTCCTTGCCCGTGGTCTGAAGTACCCCAATGTTCCTCTCTTCCTTCTCCTTGAAGAAGGGTGATTCTTACACCAATGTCTTTTGTGACCCTTTTCCTACCATTTCTCTGGTCCTAATTTTCTCTAGCTTTGTGAATAACATCAATCAATCTTTCCCCTTCAGTGCTTATTCCTCTTATTTTCTCCTTCAATCCATTATTGCTTTTCACAACTGCTAAGGAGATTATTAAAAATATAAATCTGCTTTAATCACTAATTCATTCCATTACTTATGCACTTCATAGATCCTTAAAACCTTCTATGTGGAGTTTCACAACAATGAAGAACACCAAATAAGATTTGACTCCAGTCTGTTATACAACCTTAACTATTGCCATATATCTATCTCTGTTCTCTATGTGTTCCATTCAGAAAGAAAACCAAACGGTTTCCTGAGTATGTCATGCTTATCTCACTTTTACCCCTGCTACTCCTGAAATGCTCCATTCTTAAATCTGCTTTCCTGATCCTTTTCCTCCTCTAAGTCAGATGCAAATCTTGACTTACTCCCTCATACAGGAGTTAGGAGTCTCTGTTCTGGAATTTCAAATACATACTTCCTTTAGAATCATCTATCATTCCCTTTCTTCTCCTGAGGTTCTCATCACTGAGACATTTACATGCATACACTTAGAATTTAAAAGAAAGAAAACAGTCTGAAAAGCTTAAGGACTCAGTTTCGGAGCAAAAGAAGGAGGTGAGCTTCAATGTATACTTGGCTCTTGGGTAGTTGAAGTTTTTCATGTGTTCTCCTCCTGATTAGAACTGCCTTTACTTTTTTCCTTAAAGGTCTTTGTGAAATAAAGGGTTGCCCTGCTTTTCAGTTTTAATACTATTCATTCTTTAGGAACCTTGCCCAAAGACATTTGTTAGTTTGGAAAGAAGATCTTGAAGGTTTACCATTGTTTCAAAGATTATATAAAATGCCTTTTCCATTTTCTCTTCCACTCCTGCTAAGCCACTGAAAAAGGTAACGGACCAAGAAAAGGAATTTTGAGCAACAACGTCATTTTCATACTCCTTTTATAAACAGAAACACTTTACGTGATCTTATCAGGAAGATCATTCAGTCTTGTCTTAAGAGAAAAAGATGGGCATACCCATGTGGTCTAACTGAATGTATATGTTCAAGAGAAGTAAATGATTGGATAGTCTTCCTTGCAAAAACAGCTCAAACTGAATGCATTTCTATTTGAAACTTAGCCGACTATGATGATTATTAGATTTGGTAATACTAAATTTGAAGAACTATGGATAAAACATCAATGTTGGGATTTAGTCATACACACAATTAAAACTCAGGATGCATTTGCCAGGAGTGAGGAGAAACAGGCAGTTTTGAGCTACAAATTATAGATCGTGCTTAATGTCGCCTAGAACTACTTTTAAAGAATAGGAGAAAGACTGAGACATCTTGTATACTACAGTTTTAGGAGGGAAATAAATAAAAAAAATAAGTGCAAACTATAACTGATTTGAATCCCACACTCAAAAATTAAACTTTTCTGCCCTTTTATAATAGGGCATTATTGGAACTATTGGTGAAATTTGCATGATATTAGATAAATTAGGTAATCTCCAAACACTGATAATTTCTTTCCACCAATAATTATACTGTTTATATAAAATACTATCTCTATTGCTTTGTTGTCAAAACATGCACATTGAAATACATAGAAATAAAAGAGCAATGTTTATAACTTACCAATGTTTCAAATAATGATGTGTGTGCATATATGCAGTATACACTTATCTGTTTGGTACACACAGAGGGAGAGAAGGATTTTTTAAAATTATAATTAATATTTGGAAATGTGTAGGAAAGAGAAATAGGCTTGACACTACTTTTGCAACTTTTCTGCAATTCTGAAATATTTAAAAAATTTACTTATTTCAAAATAAAGTGTTGAAGTCAAGTATATAAAAGGTATATTTATAGGATATAAGAAAGTGTTGTAATACTGTTTGAAGAAAATGTAATATTGTTTGTCTCATGTTTTAGTTCAGTTTTTAAAAAACCTGTTTAACTTTCCTAATTTTCAAAATAATGTTTTGTGATATTTATTCTATATACATAAACAGATATATGTATATATTGCACCTGATGATATTTGTCCTATTTTTCAAATAACTCTTTCATCAAAACTCAACCTAGAATCCTCCTTCCCTGTTGGTTAAATGAGTCTTTGTGTGTGTGTATCTGAGGAAGTGGGTATGGAGGGAACTGATATTGACCAACTTATAGAGGTTACTGTAGAAGACTTAAAGGATGGCTACAATGTTGAATGGTCTGAATTTTAAATTTAATTCAGTTTTAGTAATTTCTGTTGTTTTCCTTTAAAGTGTTAGTTGTAGTAGCATGAAGTGCTTTTTTATGAAACTACTTTGTTTTGGTAGTACTTTGTACATTTTAACTGTTGAATTGCCTAAAATATATTGTGTCGCAATGTAAGCCTTGGAAGTAGAAATACTTTGTAGTGTTAAAATTAAGAACATCACTAATACAGCTGGTGTCAGTGGATTAATTCAATTGGAATAGTTTTTATGTACAAATGTAATATATGTTGTTTATTGGAATTATTTATGGAAATATAGTGATATATAACGATGACCATCCAAATTGTAATTAGTAATACATATGAATAGATTAAGAAATAAGATTTTTAAATTAATTTTTAATGACACCATAGTGATGCAGAATTGAATGAGGATACAAAAGAATGTCACAATGGATTGGTAAAGAAAATAAAGACACTGGAAAAAATATATGGACAATTTGTTGCATCATTGAAAATAATACGGTTCTTTGTTGCATTATTCTTACGTAATAATGTGGATAGTAGTAAGAGATAATTGCAACCAATACATAGTGAATTTGATGTTTTCAGAATCAATTTGATTTTCAGAATGTTGAAGAGACATGTTCATGATAACACTATTCACAATAGACAAAGAAGTGTAAAAACCCAAGTGTCCATCAATGGATGACTGTTTATATACACATAAACAAGGGAATACTGTTTTGTCAAAAATGAGAACAGAATCCCGTCTTTGGTTTCAACATGGGTGGAACTGAAGGTCATCATGTTAAGTGAAATAACCCAGGCACTAAAAGAAAAGTAGTACATGATCTCATCCATACATGGAATGTAAAAAATTTAATCTCATACAAGTAAGAATAGAATGGTAGTTTTCAGGGACTGGGGAGAACAGTGAAGTGGGTTTGGTATCAGGAAATTTGACCAAAGAAACATGAGTTACAGTTAGAGAAGGGCAAGAAGTTCTGATCTTCCATTGCTCAGCAGGGTGACTAAACATACCAATCATGCACTGTAGATTTCAAAAAGCTGAAAGGAAGGATTTTTAAAGTTTTTACCATAAATTAATGACAAATGTTTTAGGAGATAAATATATTTAACCTGATTTAGATATGATTCAATGTATGCATGTATTTAAAAAAAAAGGGTGCTCCAATAATATGCATATTTTGTTTTTATGTATCAGTTTTAAAAAGATACTTCTGTTGCTTGAAATAAAAGCATTTGAGAAATTTAAACACAATCTGAGCTAGTAACTTTGCCCAACACTTATTTTTAAACCAATAAAGGTCATTTTAGATGGAGAAATTGTAAAATAATTTCAATTGTTGAAATTTTGTTGTAAATTAAGAGGAATTAAATGTAAAAGATATTTTAAAAGTGTCTTCAATTAGCTACCAAACAATACTGGAGAATTCCAAAGTTTTCTGGAAATACCAAATCAATTGTTTCAAAACTCAAAGTATTTTAAGTATTTTTCTTTAGATTGAGAATAAGCATATGATAAATGACACACTATCTCTTTTTAATATCTTGGTATGTCTCATGTATTACAACTTGTCAAGAAATATTGTAAATCTGCTTCATAAAATAAAATTTGTGACATGATATTTGGATATTTCATCTGTCAAGGAAGAATTTCAGCTAGATAAAAACAAAATCATTTTCTATCATGACAGATGGTACTCATTCTATTGTAAGCCAAAAATTAAGATATATTGGAATTTCAAAACAAGTGTGTAACATTTCCTTTTAGTTTTATTCCATTGTATGATACATACTGAATGCATTTATGCTCAGTTTTCTGAAGCAGTTGCTTAAAAACATCATGGATATAGTTGTTAAAGCCCTTCAGTTTATTCTGTGCATATGTTATAAATCATCATCAGTTTATGGAACTTTGCAGAGAAATAGAAGACCATGTATTTAATGATTTTGTGTATTTTATCACTGCGCATTGGTTATATCCTAGAAGAGTTCATTCAATTCCATATAATACAAGATTTTATTGAGGCAAAGGGAATCTTTGCCCGATATTCAACAATCAAGGCACATATTTCAATGTGATTTATGTATTTTTATTAATATTACCCTGCATGCAAATGAGATCCAGAGAAAGGTGTATATTTGAGACTTAGACAATAAGAGAATTTATATTGAAAATTTAAAACTTTTGATATGAATCAATAGTGCTTTTACTCATTTTCTAGTATAGATTAATGTGTATATCTTAATTGTAACAGTAAATACAATTACATAATTGAAATTGGTAATACTAGGTTATTCTAATATTAATATAATTATCATTCAGTTTACATATTCAATGTTAATACTTTAAATTCATGTGAATCATACTGAGTTGATACAAGAGTCAGCATTAGAAAGAAATGATTTTGAAATCAATATGCTTTTGCTTCAAAATCACATCCATTCTTCTAAAACAGAGGAACCAGTTTTGTCAGAGCAGTGATTGTGAAAGTGACAAATGATCATGAGTAATTCAAATCAGGTATTAATGTGTTTGTAACAAATTGGATATGTAAATATTTCTTTTTATCTGAATTTTATGAAATTTCTATATACATAAAGTATACTAATAATATTTAGCATCCAAATAGAAACGTGCAAATGTAAAATGCCCACTAAGCAGTTTTCCATAATATAATACAAAGTATATAAAATATCAATATAATTTTGTATAAATTACATGCTATATTTTAAACATATTTATAAATGTAGATATCTCAAGTCTTGCCACGAACTAGAAAAATTATAAAATTACATATTTCATTTTGGTCATGTTGGGTTAAATATAATGAATCATTAAGATTAATTTTACTTGTTCTTTTGTACTTTTAAAAATGAAGCTACTGGACAGGGCATGGTAACCCAGATCTGTTATCTCAGATACTCAGGAGACTGAGGGAGAAGGATCACAAGTTCAAGGCTAGCCTTGGCAACTTAGTGAGCACCTGTCTCAAGATGAAAAATAAAAGGAGCTGAGGATGCAAGTTTGTGCTCACATCCCCAGCACTGGAAACAATCAAACAAATGTGTCTACTGGAAAAAAAATTTGTATGGCTCTCATTAGAGTCTATGGCACTGTTAAATTCTATGCCCGTGTTAACTTGGTGCTAACTAATGTGCTTTAGAAAGGTTCTGTGGAAACAAAATATTAACACTATTTTAAATTCCTCCTGCCCTGTTGAATGGACATGCAGTAATGCTGTTTCTGATTTGGGTTATTTACAGAGGTCCTCCTAGTTTCTTTGCCTGTGCTCTATAGATTCATGAGCATGCTGCTGTGAAGTTCCCAAAATTATGGGTTTGATTGTTTTACATAGTATATCTCTTTACCTTCTCTACTTAAATATGAATAGAGTTTTGATTAAAGGCCAATATAAATGTTTACCTTAGAAAAATTAAAAATAGAATTTTATCAAAACAGCACAAATAGAGCTATTTTTGTTCCCAGTTCGTGACAGGAATTGAGAAATCAGCATTTACAAAATGAAGTGTTCTGGAGATTATTAATAGTGAGTAAATGAGAATATAATAATTTTAACTGTTCATAAGAATAGTATGTGGCATGCATAAATGAATAACTATAAAATTATCAAAACCCTAAGTCTGTATCTAGAGATAATTTCACTGACTAAATATTTGTATTAAACAGCATAGGAAGAAATGCTTATGATTTGTGAGACTTTTAAAAAATTAATGGCTAAATATGATCCTGGTTTTCATATTATTTGAATGTAAGATTTTCACATTATTTGTCATTTCACAAAAACAACAGTAATTTGGTTGGTAGGGCAAAGTTACCCATGAGAATTTCTTTACCATGAGTAGATTATTCATTACAGTCAGGGACAGGTGGCACTCCCTATCAATGGGAGGGTCTTTGAGCCTTATGTTGCCACTAAGGCACCTTACCTACTGGATACAACCAAGTTCAATTGCTAACTATACTATGTTGTTTAAGACATTAACTTCCTCATATATTACATCTATTTGTAGTTCTTTGGCCCTTCTCAAGTGTTTTAGAGACTATTGTAGGTGAACATTTTTGACATCCCAGTGTTTTCCTTGTATTTATTTACTAGGTGAATTCATGAGGCTAATTTTATAAAATAATAATCAATTTTTCAAATATACCATACTCTTGGGAAAAAATGACAGGTTCAACATAAAATAGTATCTATTTCTCATAGTCCAATAAAAATTTGGAATATGATGGCTAAAAAGACAAAAAGTGATGATATCATCAAAATTTTAGTCTTGTAGAAGAAATGTAGCATATTAAAATATTCAAATTAATACAGAAGAGGTCTGGGGATATAGCTCAGTTGACAGAGTGCTTACCTCACATGCACAAGGCCCAGGATTCAAACTCCAGCACACACACACACACACACAAACTAATATAGAAGAAATATAACATATTTAAATACTCAAACTAATATACATTAATATAAGCAATGAAGTTATTTTTAAAGGGATCTAACTTTGTGTTGGGGACATAAAATGTGAGAAGTAAAATTTTAAGAAAAAGATTAGCAGAATTTTACTATGTGAAAAATAGTGTTGGGGGTTAGAGATGGAATAGTTTCCTTGACATTGAAATAGTATTTCCAAAGACTCACTGGTGGTCAATTGGGTAAGGTGGTAAGAAGGGAGGTAGCTATGAAATATTTTTTAATAGCTGTTATTGGATTCAAATAGATGAGACATGAATACTGTTTTGCATTCCCAAGGAAGAAGTCAATAAAACCATCAATAGGTGCTGTTGACTTATGAAGACATTTTTAATTGAAGAACAACTTCCCACTTTTTAAAATCAGTAATAATTTCTTCTAAGATCTCTGACATCTAAAGTTAATTGACAGCTCACAACTCACATTTCAAATAGAGAAAACACACAAACATCTATTTTAGGTTCAGAGACTCCTCCAGACAAAAATAAAAGATAACTACTAAATTTCTGACTTTCTTTGGAAGGAATTTCAATAAATTAAATAGATTTTTCTACCAAATACTATCTTATTTCTATTTCCACAAAAGACTATTCCTGACATTTAAAAAAATGATTTATTTATTGTAGTTTGTATTTTAATCTCAGGGCTTTGGTCATGCAAGGCAAGTACTCTACCACTGAATTACATCCCAACCATGTTTGTGACATGATAAAATCCTTCATTCTCCAGAAGTCTTTAAGAGTTGGAAAACACATTAATAAGAAATATATGACAATCCAGTAATCAAAAAGTATCTGTAATCATTAGCAAATATAAAAAATAATGTTAAACAAAGTAAAATGTTTTGAATTAAATTCAATATGGTATTACCAGAATGATTTTAAGTAGTTTGAATATGTAATTCCTATATGAAACACAAAAGCATACGTGTTAGACAAAATTCCACATGAAGCAATATAAATCTTTTTTTACATTTTATTGTTTGCATGTGGTAGTTTATTTTATGAAGAACAATGTTTTTAGATGAAAGGACTAGATGTTATGAGAAATATTTAATTATCTTGCCCTTGATGAATTGAGAATAATTGGATTTCCTCTTAGAAAACATCTGAATTACTCTACTTACACTTCTGAAAAAAGAAGGGTTTAGAGATGTAGGTTTATCAACAAGCTTTCCAAATTATTTTAGAATAATAAATACTTTATGAACTTTCACCATATGTTTACTTTTTTTCCATAAGTAAACATTTTTAAATTAGAGTTATCATAGACTATGTAATGCTCAGAAATAGTTTTTTGAAGTTTTTATCTTCCATGGGTAATAACTTTATTGAGAATGGATATCAGCAATGATGATGAGAAATACACATGATACAATTATGGAGCTTTGGGGAACTAAAAGTTCTTAGATTATTTCTTAAGCATTTTAAATATCCAAATGGATGACTTTGCTTGCCTTTAATACATCCTTAGTTGTTCTATCAAAAAATGACCTAAATGTATAAAAATCAACACCTTAACCATTATAAACCCTCAAATTTGTTTTGTAGATAGTGAAGGAGTCCATTCCCCTCATGGTACTATAGTCACAGAGGGGGAGAAAAGAAGATATTTACAGAGTTTTACAATCCTGGCTCCAGTGATTTAAATCATTCCTTAAGATGGAGATATGATTAAGATTCTGCAATTTATGGCATAATAATTTGAACTGGTTAATACAGATAAGTGAGAAATTTGAAATGCATATTGTTAAGAAAACCATTGTTTGATAAGTGAGTTATTTGCCCAGTGAATCCTCACCTTGAGAGAAGAGCAACTTTCCCAACAAAATTATTTTGCATGAAACACCTGAAACAAATAATAAAATTATTTGTTTTAAAACCTTATCTTCTTGTGCAGAAATTCATTTCCCTCCCCCCTCCTCCACTGCCAAAAAAAAAAAGTAGGTTGACAAAGACAGTATCTGTTTTCTCTGAGAGATTGAAGATGGTCCCCAGTCTCCACCTGTCCCCTTGCAGTCATGTTTTTATCCTAAGCTAGAGGATAGATTGTTATCACATTGGGAAATGATTTATTACAGCAAATTTCAGGAGGTTCATTCTTTCCTCTGTAAACATAGGTTTCTGTTCTTTGTTCCTGAATGACAATCACTCATTTGAAGAGAGATTGATTCTGCAACATCAATTGAGATTTAGATATTATATATTTGACACCAAAATATAATGTATTAGCCACTGATCATGATGTATAGTTCATTTCTAATTGAGGAGCCAAGCAAATATGTGTATTTGCTCAACTTTCTAATTTTACAATGTTTCATGGGAAATTTTAGTAATAAAAATTTACAGAGATGTGCTATGATAAAAGTAAAACATTTAACTCATAAGTCACAGTCAAGACTTTCTCTTGATTATTCATAGTTTGTATTCAGATTTTTTCTGCATTCTTCAATTAATCTAAGAATCTTTTATTTTTTTAATGAGGAAAAAAATGACTGGCCAAAATAGACACTAAGTTAAATCAGAGAAGGCAGGAGAGAGTTTAAAATAACTGGAAGTTCTTGCTCAATGCTCAATGTTTGTCCTAGTAACTGGTAGGCTTTTATAGTATAAGTCTAACACGAGGTATTCTATACATTCTGGCATCTGATTTTACTTCATATACTTCTGTAAGTTTGTTGGATAATATTGCTGCAGTAGATGATGAAATGTTTAGCTTAGGGATCATCACATATAAAGGAGGAGAACTTGGAGCTGAACTAGCTTGTCCTTCTTATTTATAGTTCTGTAGAAGTAAAAAAATAAAGAAACAAAAACATTCCAAATAGCCAACAAACACTTTGTAGTACTTTTCTAAGCTTTATTTCTATGGAATCTCAGTGATAGAAAAAAATATTATTTCCCATAGAAGATTCCAAGCTCTCTTTAGGTGAATACAAGAAACTTTTATAGTTGTGATACGATGACGTGTTTATATTTCTATGTGATCTTTTACATACTTACTGCCTAATACATCTATTAGTGTTGATTTCAAATATTCAATAAATCAACAAATTCTTTACAACAAAATGGAATCAAAGAATGTTTGGTGGAACTCAAAGAAAAATGTGAGTACAAATCCTAAAATTGTTTTGATTGAATATTTTTGCCCAATGATAACTAAATTTATCTTGATATGGAGCTCAAACTAAATAATGACCCAGAAGGCTAAAAATGAAATTGAGAATAGAGGCAGACATTTTAGTAACAGGTAACAATTCAAAGCTGTGAAGAAGATATGAAGAAAGAAAATAACTAGGCAATAAACAAAATCTGGAAGGATAAAATACATAACTTTGGTCATTTTAATCTTTATGCGAATTTGGTAGATTCTATTTACTTTAGGAACTTACATGTTTGCTTTAAGGTCTTGTCTAGAAACTCGAAACTCTTCTTTTAAATAATATGTTTTTTTTTTTTTTTTTTTTTTTTTTTTCAGGAAAGGATGAAACCTTTAATCAGAACACATAAATCCAAGAATGTGTTATGTTTCACTGTTCTGATGCTTTTTACTCAGTAAGGGTCTTTCCATCATAAGTTCAAGGGATAGATTTCTTTGATATCTCTCTTAAAGACTTGGCATTTAGATATTATGGTTTGGATATGTAATGTCTCGCCACCCCAATTCCTGTGTTAACACAAGACTACTCAGAGCTGAAATGATCAGATTACAAGAGTTCTAACCTTATCAGTCAATCATAGTTTGAATGTACTAACTGGGTGGTAACTGTAGGCAGGTGGGCTATGGCTAGATGAGGTAGGTCAATGGTGGTCTGTGCTGGACGAGTTCATTTTTCCTGCATTCTTTTCTCTCTCTCCCTCTCTCTTTCTCTCTGTCTCTGTCTCTGTCTCTGTCTCTGTCTCTCTCTCTCTCTCTCTCTCTCTCTCTCTGCTTCACGGTCACCATGAATGGAGCAAAGCTCCTCCACTCTGCCATGTTGTATCACCACTAAAGAGAATTTAAGTACTTTGAGCAGAAACAAAAGGAAAAATAATTTTGAGTGTTGGGACTAATGACAGGTTAACTAACTCAGGCTGACTCCTTAGTCCCTGGCGAGTGAGCAAGATCAAGGCCTCAAAGGCGGTTTCAAAAGTTAATGACCATAAATTGGACCAACATCAGGGATTGGTTAACAACAGTTCCACGAACGTGATCAGCTTGTGCTTGCCATATAGTCCTATGGGACTCTCACCTGTGTGAACCCCCCCACCCCCGCCCCATGCCTAGCCTCCACCCTACATAAAAGCTGTGTGACTTCCTCAATAAACAAGTTCCTGCTGTGACTGGTCTCCCTGATGCGTCTGATTGTCCTCCTTCTGCCCGGATGGCTGGGTGCAGGATGTCAGTTGGCCCTACCTTTCCCAGTCTGGCCTTGTTGGGGAGTGCTCCCTTCCCTTGTCACTGTTCAAGAAGAGCAAGGGGCCTTAAGACCCGACATTTGAAGACATCTCTGGCCTAGGCACTAAGAAGACCATGCAGCTATAGTACCAGGGGACCCAGCAATTGCTCTTATAAGCTACAGAACTTGGTGTCTTCCACGTGGCACTGGTTCTGAAGAATGCAGGATACTAGAGTTAGTGGGTCATAAAGGTTTCCCCCCAGATTTCAAAGGCAGGTCTGAGAGGCTAATCAAAATGTAACAGTGTCAGAATCCCTGTAGGCAGCCTCTGAGAGGGCAATGCATGAAGCTGTGAAGGTGAAACCAAAGTTAGAAGAAAGATGTCAGGAATTAAGAGGTGCCAGTAACATGGACCATATGCAAAGGGAAGCTGCTGACTGTAGTGAGAACTAGACTAAGAAAGAGAACAGGAGCACTGAAACTGGTCAGGTCAAAGAATAGGACTGCAGGAGCCCTTGGAAGATCACATTTTCCCAATGTGTACCCAGAGCGTGGGTTTAGGACTTGTTTGCCCAACCGGTTTCAAACTTGTTTTGACCCCATCCCTTCTTTCTATGTTCCCATCACTCCGTTTTGGAATAGGAATATTTACTCTGTGCCATTGTACATCAGATACAAGTAACTTGTCTTTGATTTTCAAAAGGGTTCCCAGACTCTGTTTGCCTTGTGTCTCACATCAGACTTTGAACTAAGACTTTTAGGCAATGATGAAATTCTTAAGACTGTAGAACTTCTGCTGATGGACCAAATGCATTTCACATTGTGACATGAGCATGAGTTTTGGGGTCCTGGCATGGAGTGTTGTATTTTAGATATGGGATGTCCATGAAACACTCTTGTGTTAATGCAGGAATATTCCGAGGTGAAATCATTAGATTATAGGAGCTATAACCTAACCAGTCCATCCTAGTTTGAATGAACTAACTGGTGGCAACTGTAGGTTGGTGGGAAGTGGCTGGAGGAGGTGCGTCACTGGGAAGTGCCCCAGAAGGCTTCATCTTCCCACAGCCCTTTACTATGACTGCTTCCTGTCACCATGAATGAAACAGTATTTTTCCATCATGATGTGCTGACTCATCTTGGGTCCCAATAATGGAGTTAGTCCACCATAGGCTGAACCTTTGAAACTCAGCCAAAATAAACTTTCCCCCCTCTAAGCAGTTCTTAGTTGGTATTTTTGTCTCAGGGATGGAAAGCTAACACTTTTGATTTTAGGTTATGCAAGGATTATTAGAAGGATAAAGATGAAAAAGTTGCACACGTAGGTAGATAAAATCAGAGTGTGTTGTCTGAATCTTACATGTCGCTATGCTAGGATAAAGATTGTAATGGAGTTGATATTTACAGATGTATATTATGGTCTGTTTTCTAACCTGTGAGGAAAGAGCTGATAGCCTCTACGGGAGTTGAACTCGTTGTTAAACTAAAAAAAAAAAAAAAAAAAAAAAAAAAAGCATGAGCCACATGAGGATTTCTGAGGCCTTTGCTTTTTTTTATTTTATTTGGTCAAAGAATTGCACTTATGTATTTATTTATTTATTTATTTATTTAGAGTACTGGAGTTGGTGCATACTGAGAATCTTATCAGTAAGTGACAAGTATTTGTAAAATACAGCTGCAGTAATATGTATTTCCTGTAGCTACAGATATAATTCAGAATATCCCACTGCTATCAGGATCAACACTCTTCATCAAGGAAGGAATTCAGTCCATAACATATGGAAAAATGTTCAACATCTCTAGTAATAAGAGAAATGCAAATCAAAACCACCCTAAGATTCCATCTCACTCCAATTAGAATGGCGATTATCAAGAATACAAGCAACAACAGGTGTTGGGGAGGATGTGGGGAGAAAGGTACACTCATACATTGCTGGTGGGGCTGCAAATTAGTGCAGCCACTCTGGAAAGCAGTGTGAAGATTCCTTAGAAAACTTGGAATGGACCCTCCATTTGACCCAGCTATCCCACTCCTTGGCCTATACCCAAAGGACTTAAAATCATCATACTACAGAGATATAGCCACATCAGTGTTCATAGCTGCTCAATTCACAATAGCCAGACTGTGGAACCAACCTAGATGCCCTTCAATTGATGAGTGGATAAAGAAACTGTGGTATATATATACAATGGAATATTACTCAGCCATAAAGAATGATAAGATTATGGCATTTGCAGGCAAATGGATGAAATTGGAGAATATCATGCTAAGTGAGATAAGCCAATCTTAAAAAGCCAGAGGACGAATGATGTCGCTAATAAGTGGAGGATGACACATAATGGGGGGAGGGAAGGGTTAGTGTTAGGGTTAGAGTTAGGGTTAGGGAGGGGGGCAAGTATGGAGGAAGGAAGTACTATATAGAGGGAGAAGAGGGGTGGGAGGGGTGGGGGGAAGGGAAAAAATAACAGAATGAATCAAACAACATTGTTCTATGTAAATTTATGATTATACAAATGGTATGCCTTTATGCCATGTACAAACAGAGAAACAACATGTATCCCATTTGTTTACAATAAAAAAATAAATTAAAAAAAAATCAGCAAAAAAATAAAAAAAAAATTATGAAACACTGTCCAGGACATAGTTGTATGGTTATATGTAGTCAAAATAATGTTGATATTTGTGGCGTTAACTCTACTGATCAATCAAAATAGCAGGAGGCATGGACTGAAAGCATCACTGGCAATTATAGTTAGGTTTAATGCACAGATTGAATGGAGTGGCCAATTCATTCTTCTAATACCAAATAACCATGTTAGATTTTTTGCAAGTTTCCTTTAAGTGGTCATCTTAAAAGTTTCAGCACACATCTTCATGAAATTTGAAAACAGCTGTTCCTTCCAATGACTCCTTCTGAGTCTAGAGCTAACCACTGGAATTGTCTAAATGATTACATAAATGGTGTGACTCTACTTCATGCACAATCAGAGAAACAGAAGTTGTACTCCATTTGTGTACAATGTATCAAAATTTTAGAAAAAACAGGAAAAGAAAAACGGTCTTGGGTTAACATAGGGACAGATATATTAGTGAGCCTTTCTTTAGAAGGTTGCATTGGATAGCATAATATCTCCACAGAATCATGAAAATACAAAAAAGCCTTGTCTATTTATGACGTACTGCTCTTCCTTTGTTTGTGTTCATACTTCTAGGATTTTGTCTACTCTCATATTACCTTTTCCTGGGGAATGACCTTTATATTTCTGCATGCAGGCAATGAATTATCCCAGTTTTTATCTGGAAAAGTGATTATTTTTATATTTCCACTGGACATATAATTCTGAATTGAGAACATTTTTCCTCTCAACACTTGAAATAGGTCCTGTCATTGTCTTCCAGCATACAGTTTGCAGAAAGAAGTCAGCTGTAACTTTTTACTTTTGTTCCTATGAAATTGTTGTTTGTATCTGTCTGTCTTACATTTTCTGGTTTGCGTAAATTTTAATATGGTAAGCCTGGACATAGGGTTTTCTGTTAACTGGTTGGTGTTATATTCTTAGTTTTCTTTCTTTTTTTTTTTTTTTTTTAGTTCTCAAATCTGGTTGTGTCTATCATTTATTTAGAAAATTCTTAGCTATTATTTCTTTAGATATTTCCTCCATTTCCTCTATTCTTTTAATAAGTCATTTAATAAGTTCTGTGATTTCAGTGATACATTATTAAAATAATTTATGTTCTTTCACAGTCTTTTAATACTCTTTAAAATCCTTTTCCTCCCATGTCATAAATTGGTATTTTCCATTAAATTTAAGTTCACTGATTTTTATGTTTCCTATATTGTGTCTCATGATAAGCCCTTCAAGTGCATTCTTCATTTTTGTTGCTGTATTTGACTTATCAAACAATTCTAGTTCATTAAAGTTTCTATCTCTATGGCAAAATTCCCACTAGAAAATTTGTTAAGCATAATGTTATCACTAGATGATAGTTCAATATAGTATTATATTATCTGAGTTTGATTTCATTGGTAGTTTTCCCCTTTGATAGTGTGTGTGTGTGTGTGTCTGTGTGTGTGTGTGTGTGTGTCTGCATGTATGTTTGTTTTGTTGCTTCTTGGTATGCCGTATAGGTCTATAGATGAAAGCTACAGATCATGTATAGAATAGTAATCATTTCCAGCAGAAAACGATAGCTGGCCTTTGGTATGGGGCACTGAGTTCATCTAGTCAGGAGAGTTGAGCTAGTTTGAGGTTATTATTGCCCAGTGCATCATGGCCTCCCATATTTTCTCACCACAATGTTTTTCTCAGTATCTACTTCACTTCTCCATTTAGGTCTTCTCTTTTCCCTTTTATAGGTTAAACTTTTTACTATTGATCTTGAGATTAATAATAATTGAGAGGTTTCTCTCAAGGATTTTGATTCTTCTCCACAAACAGACAACAGTTAGTTGCTACTTAATGTTTTCATGTTGGGGGAAGAGCTAGTGGCATTCTCTGTTGCTCTACATTGGTTTTGGTCTCAGGCAAATGCTGTGTTCCTGCAGTTTTTCTGTTCCTTTTGCCTAGCTCCTGTTCTTTGAGGCAACTGTGTTGGAGACTTTTTCTCCAGAGATTTGCAGCTCTTACTGAAACTCCCAGGAAATAAAGAGAAGAACCTGGGTGAGGTTTCATTTCTTGACTGCAGACCCCACCATGAGAGAGGTTGTCTCAGGTCTCTTTGTATCTGTCTTTCTCAAGATAACTTGATGAAGTTCATGCATAAAATCCTGTGACTGGGTGTAATTACCTCTTTTGTCTACAGCTCCGAAAGCTCCTGCCCATGTCTCAATTCCACAACTATCATACTTATCCACACGTGCTTTTTCATGATCCAGCTGTACTTCTTTACTGACTTCCGGATCATACTGTATCCACCCCAGGAAAACATATTCATCACTAGCATCTCTCCTTATAAATACTTACTTTTTCCCTAGATTTCAAGTTACTTGGCTATCCCATGACTTCAGTGCTCTGGTGTGTTCATGAAAAATTGTGATTTTGTAAACCATATGCTGTTTGTTTTTAAAAATGAGAACGATACCCTTTCTAGGTTTCTATATCCTAGAGAAAATTGAAAGCATCCACAATCTCTTTAGGATACATTTCGGCATACATTTTTCTGTAATCCTTTGAACAGTTTAAATAAAGTTTCTACTAAAGTTAAGAACTCACATTTTTGTAAAGTCAGTTCTTAAAAATATCATGAACTTTCCTGCTTCAGATAATCAATATATGCTGTTCAATTGGACTAATTCTATTTAGGAAAAATATGCCTCTAGTAAGGATTCATATTGAAAGGCTGAGTTGACATGACAATGGTATACCCTATATGATTGTTTCCTATTTCAAACTTTATTGTGTGAACCACAAATATGCAATGTTAAATCCAGCTTTTCTGTAGTCCTTTATAATATTTTGTGAAAACAAAGAGTTCTCAGACCAAGGGCATAGGAATAAAGTTTCTCTTCTTTAGGTAGTAAAAAAAAAAAAAAAAAAAAAAACCAAAAAAAACCCCAAACTTTTAGCTAGGTTTAAGATATTAAAACGAGTAAGAGAAAAAATGAACAGGCAGAAAGCATATTTGCTCAGAAATCTGTTTAGCCACTCTTGCTTCTGCAAGATGGGGAGTATTTTGCCTCTGGATCAAGAAGAAGGCTATGGAAAACTACTGGTCTCCAAAGATTCCCACAAAGGTGAGGCAGAACATTGAAAACTTTACCAGTTCGATAGATTGATGTGTTTTTACATCACCCCTGTCTTAGGAATTGCCAATCTATACCTGCATGTTGGATGTAAACCTAATCTCTGGAAATTTGTGGTTCTTAGAGACTTACTTTAGAGATTAGAAATTTAGAAGGATTCCAGAGTAAACATCTGAAACACAATTGCTTATTTTTACTCTCTCTATATAAAGGCACACAAAGAAATCAAAATTATCAAATATATAACCTCAGGTGGTACTAGAGATAAAATAGTGTTTGATTTTACTACTGGTGGAAAGCAAGAAATAGCTATTTATTTGTAAACTTGAGATCCTAAAACAATATATCCTCAATTTTGGTGTTTTTCAACTATAAGTACTGTAAGAATTGATGAGTTTTTTCTTTATTAAGCTATTGACTATTGGTTTAAGTTTTCTTAACTTTTGTATTTTGAGTCTGGCTCTAACAGTTTTGCCAACACAAGTAGAAACTTTTGTTCTATCTTCCAAAACAATTTAGCTTCAACTGAATGAAAAGCTACAATAACTAAAGGAAGTTTTTGAGAAAAGAGATGGAGTGAGAAATACTTTGACCCTGCTTGGACACCAGTAAGCTTTGAATAGTATGTAACATATAGTAACCACATTTTAAATACCAGCTTGAGTTTCAGTGCTAGAAATTCAAAAATATTTTGGGATTCAATATAAGAAACATAAGTATTTTGTTCTATAAGTTAGTGAGCTAGTGTGTGAGTGTTCAATGCAAAATGTTGATTTCATCACATTTCTGAGATTATGACTTTTGTCTACACAGGGTTTCTTGCTGGTTTTATATAGACAATCATTCCAATGCATATAATATATTTGCTAAAACATGTTCTCTTTAAATGTATATTGATTTGGATTTTCTATTTCAATTTATATAAATTTATATGCAATATTTTATATATTGGACAACTATAAGAATGTATAAATTCTATTTTTACTTTCTTTCTTACTCAACACTGTAATTTACAGATATTTTGAGTTGCTATGTGTAGCTCATTGTTTACTCCTAACTACTACATAGCAATCTGTGGTATGCACCTACCACGTTTTGCCTACACAGTGATAGAAATTCAGGCAAGCTATCTCCAACTCTTCACCACCAAACATAATTAATCCTGTGATAAAATATTTTGAATAATCCATTGTTTAAATTTTTGACAATTTAATCTGTATAAGATACATGTTTGATTTAATTTGCTTCATCCTAAGTTTTGAAGGCTGGGGCATTTCTTTTAGTCTTTTGAATTCTCTCTTTCACATCTAGCATTTGTGTATAATATTTGCCTGTATATGTCAAGTGAAAATTCTTATTTTATATTTATTGCTTTGTAAGAAACCCTTGTTTTCTAAAAAAAATTAAGTTTTAGAAACTGGAAATATTTTTCCATAATGTATACTAAATCTGTAAACTTTGTCTACAATATCATTTATTTGAAAGAGATGTTTAAATTTGATATTATTATGAATTATATTTTTTCTAAGAATTTGTTTCAAAATTTTAAGAAATTCTTTTGTTTGTTATTTCTCACAAAAAATCTTACTTTAAAAAATTAATATTATAATTAAATTTAGATTTATCTTGCATTTAAATTGTGATTTCCTTTATGATTCACTTATGGATACACTATTAAGGAGCAAGTTTTAATTATTTCCATTTTTCCTAATAAAACAATAAATAATCTATCCTTTTTCCAATCATTGTTCACATTACATGAATCACCTATTTTCCCTTCTTGCACATGTAGGTCTATAACTTAGCTGAGTTTTTTTTTGTGACTTCCCTTGGTGTATTTGTTTTTGTGACAATATCACAAAATTATTGGTTTTTATTGTATGTAGTAGAAAAATTCTTTTTTCTTCCTCATATTTTTTACTTAATTCCTTAAGACTAATTAACTTGTATACAGATATTTGTTATTCCATGTGGCATATGTTATGTAGGAACTCTTAAAAATCAAAATGGAATATTGATGAGATGATTATTAGATATAATTAACATCATAATGTTAGTTCTATTTTAAATGTTTTTCTATTTTAAACATTTTCTATGAATTCTATAGCAGTTCTAAAGAAGTTTTCTACTTAGATATTTTACACATTCACCTTTATGCTAATGCCTAGATGCTTTATAGTTTTTGCTATTGTTAGCACCATGATTCTTTTACTAGAATTGATAATTAACTATGTAAAGAAATATTATTAAATTTACAAACTAATTATATTTTTGTTAAAGTCATTGTATTCTTTTCTTAAATGTAAGGTTTTGAATTAATGACCACATAGTCTACAAATAATAATTTTTACTATGTGTACAATTTTGCATTTTCCAGAACATTATATAGTTGAAGTGACATACTACATAGTTGTATTAGGATTATACAGAGAAACAGGATGAATCATATTCCTATAGATACAGAGATATAAAGGTGATTATATGGTGAGAAATTTGGTGGCTCACAATTGGATCATTTATTTTCTTTCTGTTGTGCTAGGAATTGAACTAGGGCCTTGTGTGTGCCAGACAAGTGCTCTACTCCTGAGCTGCAGTCATTGCAGAAGGAAGGTTATGGGACTTCTTGGCCCCCTGGATCACATGATCATGGGGCCAAGAAATCCCACAGCCTATTTTATGCAAGTTGGAGATTCAGGGAAGTCAGTTACATATTTCAGTCCCAGTTTCAAGGTCTGAGAACCAGGGAAACTCATCAAACAAATTCTAGTCTGGGTGCAAGAGAAATTGAGATGAGATGTCTCAGCTCAAGTAGTGAGTCAGGGTAAAAGGGACATATTCTTCCATTTCCATCTTTTGTTCTGTTCAGACCCTCCATGGATCAAATGTGCTCCAGTCACATTAGGGAGGACAACTTAGTCTATTGATTAAAATTCTACTCTTATTCAGAAGCTTTCTCAAAATCATGTCCAAAAACATTTAATCTGGGCCCATTCAAGTTGACACATCAAATGAATCTTCATATCGGTCTTTTCTGATTGACTTTTTTAAGAGAGTAGTTTGCATTTAAATTTTCTGTATGCCTCCCATGGCCTGATAACCACATTTTTTTTTTTAGTGTTAAGTAATATTTTATTGTCTACCATAGTTTATTCATTCACCCGTGGAAGAGCATCTTGGTTACTTTCAAACTTTGAGAATTGCAAATAAAACTATTATAAAACTTGTGAGAAACTTTCTTAGTGAACATAAGTTTTCAGTTTGATTACTGTATTACATAATATGAGAGGCTTTCAAATTATCTTCCAAAATAGCTGTACCACCAGTAATGAATGAAGATGCTATTGTTCCACATCCTCATCAACATTTGAAATTGTCAGAGTTTTGGATTTTGTCTATTCTAGAGTTGTGTTGCAGTCTGTCTGTCTCTTTCATTTTAATATTCAAATCCCAAATGACAGGTGTTGAATATCTTTTCATATACCTAGTTGCCATCTTTATATCCTCCTTGTTAAAGATTCTGTTCAAATCTTTACTCATTTTTAATTGGGTTGTTTATTTTCTTCTTGCTAATTGTTAACTATTCTTTGTGTATTTTGTATAAGACACCTTTATCAGATGTGTCTACTGCAAATATTTTCTCACTGTGGTTTGTTCTTTCATTCTCTTGACCTAATCTCTTGTAGAGAAAAAAAATTAATTTTAATAAAGTACAGTTTATCAGTTTTTTTCTTTCATGAACCATGAATTTCTTTGATGTTGTATCTAAAATATCATCACCATACCCAGAGACATTTTGGTTTTATCTTAGGAGTTTTGTAGTTTTACATTTTATATGCAGGGTCTATAATCAATATTGAGTAAATTTGTGTCCATCATGTAACACCTGTGTCTAGATTAATATTTTTTTCCCATGAGAATATCCAATTGTCCAGCACCATTTGTTAACATGACTATTTTCCCCATTATATTGTTGTCACTTCCTTGTCAAACATAAACTGGATATGTTTTTGCACAGCTATTTCTGGTTTCTCTATTCTGCTCAACTGATCTGACTTTCCTTTTACCAATAACCATACTATCCAAGACTATAACAAGTCTTGAACTCAAATATCAGCAATCTTCCCAAAAAGTGATACTAGAAATAGACTACTTTGTGGATAAAAATAATAACGACCTCAAACAAGACTTTTTATATAACTATGATGACTTGTTATCAGAAAAATAAAAAAATAAAACTATTAATTTCTATAGAAAATTGAAAAATTGAAGAGAATCAGGAGAAATTTTTGGAATTTAAAATGTAATTCTGGATATTAAGAACTATAAATGTGTGGATTTAATAGGTTAGACCAAAATGACAACTGAATTTTCAAACAGGAACATAAGATAGGAGAAAATACATAATCATACATGATGAGGGATAAATAAATAGAGAAATGACACAAATACAATACCGAACATAAAAGTTAGGGATGAGGTAAAAATTTCTAATATATAAGTGTGATTGAAATCCAGAAGAATGGGATACAAATAATTTAAGAAGCAGAAGCAGTGTTCTCCCAAACTGGTAATGGCATCAAGCCAAAAATACAAGGATACCAAGTATGCAACACAATATTTTCTTTCAAAATCATGGGGCTAGGTCTGGGTAGTGGTAGCAAGGGAGAGAAAGTAAAAGCAAATACATAAAAATAAATCTCAAAATAGCAAGTAATAAGACTTTTCACAAATAAAGTTGAAGCTGTTTTCCTCGGATAAGCAAAAAAATAGAATTTGGTACAAAGTAAATGATAAAGCAAAAACAACAAATCAAAAACATCCAGCTAAAGAAAGTAGAAAGTCTAAATATATATATATGTGAAACAAAGACAATATAGTTGGGCTCAGTGGTGCACACCTGTAATCCCAGCAGTTCGGAGGCTGAGGCAGGAGGATCAAGAGTTCAAATCCAGCCTCAGCAATGGGGAGATGCTGAGCAACTCAGTGAGACCTTGTCTCTAAATAAAATACAAAATATAGATGGGGATGTGGCTCAGTGGTTGAGTGCCCCTGAGTTCAATCGCTGGTACCAAAAAAAAAAAAAAAAAAAAAAAAAATGGGAAAAAAAGGCAGGAATTAATGAAGTATAACTAAAAAATATGAAATAAAAGCCAATAAAATATAAAGTTGATCCTCATAACAGATGATTAAAATTGTTGTGTATGGCTAGATTGCTCAGCAAAAGAGTAGGAACCAAAGAAGAAATACAACAGTGACAGGAGGACATTATACATACTTTAAGTATATTACAAGCAGTGATCTACCCATACATTTGACAATTTAGATGAAATTGATTTCCTAGAAAATGACATATCAACACTGACATAAGTCAGTCAAACGTGAGTTACACAATCAAAAATCTCTACCGAGGTATTTTTAAACCAAACTCAACAAAATATTTAAAAAGAAATAAAGAGCAATAGAATTTTGTGCCTATTTAAAATATGTAAGATCCCTGCACATATTTTTTAAAATTGTAAATCATCCTGTTATCTGAAATATCAAGAAAGAATGCAGTCAATGAAGAAAATTATTTAGATTTAAAAATTTTATTGATTATCAATGTTGTTAATCAATCTAGAGGTAGAAGAATCTTCCACAAGCTAATAAACTATAACTTTATGCCTTATAAAAAGTTTTGATAAGCATTAAATATGATGGTGAAAAACTGACTGCTTGTACTCTTTAATTACAAATAAAAGTGTAGTAGTCTTTTTTACCATTTCTATGGACTATTGTAATTAGGGTAATACAATAAGAAATGAATATAAAACTACATTATTGGAAAAGAAAAGCTCTGTGTTATGGGAAGTTTTGTCTTCTTAACCAACCTAAATTTTCTATGTTGAAATTTTAACCCCTTGTGCATTAGAACTTGATGATATTTGGAGATAGGCTATTCACAGAGAATATTAAGTTAAATGAGGTAATTCAAGTGAATCTTAATTCAATACGACTAGTATTCTTGTACAAAAAGGAACACTGATGTGTATAGAAAAAAGTCATGTGGAGACAGAGAGAACACCATTTGAACAGTCCAACCAAGAAGATTGGACTAGAACAGATTCTTCTTTCACAGCCCTCAAAATGAACCAAAATCTCCTATAACCATGGTCATGAATTTATAGCATCCAGATGTAAGAAAGTACATTTCTTACTTTCTTACAGAAGTATAAGAAACTGTATTTCTGTCATTTTATTCACCCAGTATGTGTGGCACATAGTTATGACAGCTTTAGCAAAATAATAATTCTATAATTATTATATCTATTGTATTGTCTTATAAAGTAGGCAACACTCAAGATACTCCACATATAGATTATCAAGTTTTAAAAGGAACATTAGGATGTTCAATAGAAAATGAAAAATGACAGAGTATAAAGTAACATTTTAAATATAACAAAAGTTAAATAAAAATGAAAATAATAATATCTATGAAACTTCTATAAGAAAAGTAGAACATCATTGTAAAAACTACTGATGGGCCTAAGGAAATGCAGAAATACTTCACATTCAAAAATCAAAAGACCTAGTTACATTTTCCAAACCCATTATACAAAATATTTGCAAATTCTCTTCAGAAGTTTAAAAGCCAATTTTGTAATTTATGAGGGAATAACAGCCAAGAGACTCTTGGAGAAGAGCAAGTCAGGAGGTTTTACTTTATCAGAAAACAAGATTTGTTAAAAGCTATAGTAATTAAAGAAAGTGTGATATTGGCACAAGAATAGTCTAATACACAAATGGAAGAGTATAGTGTGCAGAAATCCTCATTTATAGACACAAACATGACCAAGATATCAAAATAGATCAATTGGGAAAGGACATCTAAAAAAGGATTCTGGGTCATCTTGAGAAACAGCTTTAAAATGTGTCATAAATATAAATTGTCTCTATCATATACAAATATCAGTTCTGGTTGCATTGTGGATCCATATGTGGCAAACTAAACTGCATAGATTTAGAAATACGAAATGAAGATATCTTCTTGGTATTTAGTCAGGAAATTCTTACACAGGACATGCGCGCGCACACACACACACACACATACACACACACACACACTGATATTATTTAGGACGACACTAAAATCAAGACTTTTGTTCACCAAGTGTTACAAGACAAAGGCCTATGATGGCACCAAGGCAGCCATGGTGGTCCTTAGGTGCTGGTTCTTTTGATTCTGCTAGAAAGAATTTGAGAGAAACATACGAGCAAGCAAAAGTTTAATAGAGACATAAGAAGTGAGGAAATGTATAGCACAGGAACTGCACAGACCACCTTGGAGGGAGGACAGTGTGGAGTGCCCAGAGTTAGAATTTTAAGGAAAATGAGTCCCCTGTTCTTTCCCCTCAATCTGTTTGTCAGCCTTTGGTTAGCCCTCATCAAACTTTATTTGTGATAGTCTTGATGCTCTGTGGTTGCCAGGATAAGTGAGCAGTTGTGACATAGTTTCAGTGATAAGGAGGGCCTGGTGACCTGGTTACAAGAGATAATGACAATAGTCTCTAGAAGCAGTGATGTCCTTTGAAAAGTTATAATTAACTATTCTTGGGGGAGGTCTGGATATACCATGCCCCAATTTTCTGAAGCTCCTCTGCCTCAATTAAGGTTCCCCATTATTTTAAGTAGTAGTTCCCTCAAAAGATTATAATTATCTACAGCTTAGGGAAGTTTAGGTATTCCAGTCTCAATCCCCAAATGTTTGCCGGTTTCTAGAAACTTCCTAGCAATTTCAGTTTTATGACTCCTGAATTTTTCTTAATGCATATACCTAATGTCTGTCCTTCATTGTTCTTTCTGTCTGTTCTCTTACCCTACTTAGGGTGATATATAAAATGACAAGATATGGTGTGTTATACAGTCTTTCTTGTATATATAAATACGTACATATATATATATATTTATTTAAGGTATATATATATATATTCACTGTTTATATAAAGGCAGAAATTTGAACAGACACAGAAGATATCCAACTAAATAAATAAATGTCATATTTAATGATGATGAATTTATTAGTCAACTTGGAAATGCAAATTATAACCCTAATACTGTGCTACAAACTTTCATTGGAAAGAATAAAATGAAAAAGATAACACTTAGTGGTGAAGGAGCTGTAGAGCAACTAAAATTCTCACTAGTGTTATAGGGGAGGGTACAACTTTGGAATACGATTAAATTTTTTTTATTGTAAACAAATGGGATACATGTTGTTTCTCTGTACATGGACTCAGGGCATACCATTTGTGTAATCATAAATTTACATAGGGTGATATTGTTTGATTCATTCTGTTATTTTTTTTCCTTTCCCCCACCCCTCTCACCCCTCTTTTCCCTCTATACAGTCCTTCCTTCCTCCATTCTTGCTATCCTCCTTAATCCAAACCCTAAACCTAACCCTGACACTAACTCTAACCCCTTCACCCCCCATTATATGTCATCATCCGCTTATCAGCAAGATCATTCATCCTTTAGTTTTTTGAAATTGGCTTATCTCACTTAGCATGATATTCTCCAATTTTATCCACTTGCCTGCAAATGCCATAATTTTATCATTCTTTATGGTGGAGTAATATTCCATTGTATATATATATGCCACAGTTTCTTTATCCATTCATCAGTTGAAGGACATCTACGTTGGTTCCACAATCTGGCTATGGTGAATTGAGCAGCAATGAACATTGATGTGGCTATATCTTTGTAGTATGCTGATTTTAAGTCCTTTGGGTATAGGCCAAGGAGTGGGATAGCTGGATCAAATGGTGGTTCCATTCCAAGCTTTCTGAGGAATCTCCATACTGCATTCCAGAGTGGCTGCACTCATTTGCAACCCCACCAGCAATGTATGAGTGCACCTTTTTCCCCACATCCTCAGGAACACCTCTTGTTGCTTGTATTCTTGATAATCGCCATTCTAATTGGGGTGAGATGGAACCTTAGGGTAGTTTTGGTTTGCATTTCTCTTATTAATAGAGATGTTGAACATTTTTTTTCATATATCTGTTGATTGTTTGTACGTCGTCTTCTGTGAAGTGTCTGTTCATTTCCTTAGCCCATTTGTTGATTGTATTATTTGTATTCTTGGTGTAGAGTTTTTAGAGTTCTTTATATATTCTGGAAATTAGTGCTCTATCTGAAGTATGAGTGGCAAAGATATTCTTCCACTCTGTAGGCTCTCTCTTCACATTACTGATAGTTTCCTTTGCTGAGAGAAAGCTTTTTAGTTTGAATTTATCACAGTTGTTGATTCTTGCTTTTATTTCTTGTGCTATGGAAGTCCTGTTAAGGAAGTCTGACATAAGCCAACAAGTTTTTGAAGTTTTGGACCTACTTTTTCTTCTATAAGATGCAGGCTCTCTGCTCTGATTTCAAGGTCCTTGATCCATTTTGAGTTGATTTTTGTGCAGAGTGAGAGATAGGGGTTTAATTTCATTCTGTTGCATATGGTTTTCCAGTTTTCCCAGCACCATTTGTTGAAGAGGCTATCTTTGCTCCATTGCATATTTTTCGCCCCTTTGTCTAGTATGAGAAAATTATATTTATTTGGGTTTGTGTCCGTGCCCTCTATTCTGTACCATTGATCTACCTGTCTATTTTGGTACCAATACCATGCCGTTTTTGTTACTATTGCTTTGTAATAGAATTGAAGATCTGGTATTGGCATACCCCCTGCTTTGCTCTTTCTACTGAGGATTGCTTCAGCTATTCTGGGTTTCTTATTCTTCCAGATGAATTTCATAATTACTTGCTCTATTTCTGTAAGGTACATCATTGGGATTTTAATTGGATTTGCATTGAATCTGTATAGCACTTTTGGTAGTATGGCCATTTTTACAACATTAATTCTGCCTATCCAAGAACATGGGAGATCTTTCCATCTTCTAAGGATTTCTTTAATTTCTTTCTTTAGTGTTCTGTAGTTCTCATTGTACAGGTCTTTCACCTCTTTTGTGAGATTGTTTCCCAATTATTTTATTTTTTCAATGCTATTATGAATGGGGTAGTTTTCCTAACTTCTCTTTCTGAAGATTCATCACTTATGTATAAAAATGCATTGGATTTATGAGCATTGATCTTGTAACCTGCTATGTTACTGAATTCACTTCTGAGTTCTAAAAGATTTCTGGTGGAATTTCCAGGTTCCTCTAAATATATAATCATGTCATCAGCGAACAGGGATAGTCTGAGTTCTTCTTTTCCAATTCGTATCTCTTTAATTTCTTTGGTTTGTCTAATTGCTCTGACTAGAGGTTCAAGAACGATATTGAATAGAAGTGTTGAAAGAGGGCATCCCTGCCTTGTTCCAGATTTTAGGAGGAATGCTTTCAGTTATTCACCATTTAGAATGATGTTGGCCATGGGCTTAGCGTAGATGGCCTTTACAATGTTAAGGAATGATCCCACTATCCCTATTTTTTCTAGTGTTTTGAGCATGAAGGGAGGCTCTATTTTATGGAATGCTTTTTCTGCATCTATCAAAATAATCATGTGATTCTTAACTTTAAGTCTGTTGATATGGTGAAAGACATTTATTGATTTCTGGATGTTGAACCAACCTTGCATCCCTGGGATAAAACCCACTTGATCATGGTGCACTATCTTTTTAATATGTTTTGTATGCGATTTGCTAAAATTTTGTTGAGAATTTTTGCGTTGATGTTCATTAAGGATATTGGTCTGAAATTTTCTTTCCTTGATGTGTCTCTGTCTGGTTTAGGTATCAGGGTGATATTGCCTTCCTAGAATGAGTTTGGGAGAGTTCCCTCCTCTTCTATTTCATGGAGTACTTTGAGGAGTATTGGAATGATGAATGATCTCTTCTTTAAAGGTTTTGTAGAACTCGGCTGAGAACCCATCTAGTCCCAGACTTTTCTTTGTTGGTAGGCTTTTGATGACCTCTTCTATTTCATTGCTTGAAATTGATTTATTTAAGTTTCCTATGTCCTCCTCGTTCAGTTTAGGTAACTCATATGTCTCTAGAAACTTGTTGATGTCTTCGAGGTTTTCTGTTTTGTTGGAATGTAGATTTTCAAAATAGCTTCTAATATGTTTTGTATTTCACTCGTGTCTGTTGTGATATTTCTTTGTTCATTGCGAATTTTAGTAATTTGAGTTTTCTCCCTCTTTCTCTCTGTTAGTGTGGCTAAGGGTTTATCAATTTTGTTTATTTTTTCAAAGAACCAACTATTTATTTTGTTAATTTTTCCGATTGCTTCTTTTGTTTCAATTTCGTTGATTTCGGCTCTGATTTTAACTATTCCCTGTCTTGTACTACCTTTGGTATTGGTCTGGTCTTCTTTTTCTAGGGCTTTGAACTGTAGTGTTAAGTCATTTATTTGTTGATTTCTACTTCTTTTGTTGAATGTGCCCCATGAAATAAATCTTCCTCTAAGTCTGCTTTCATAGTGTCCCAGAGATTTTGATATGATGTGTCTTTGTTCTCGTTTACTTCTAAGAATTTTTTTATTTCCTTCCTGAAGTCTTCTGTTATCCATTCATCATATAGTAGTGTATTATTTAATCTCTAGGTGTTGGAGTAGTTTCTGTTTTTTACTCTTTATTTCTAATTTCAATCCATAATGATAAGGTGGAATACAAGGTAGTATCTCTATCTTCCTGTATTTGCTAAACAGTAGCTTTGTGGCATAAAATATGGTCTATTTTAGAGAAGGATCTATGTGCTGCTTAGAAGAAAGTGTATTCGTTCTTTGTTGGATGGTATATACTATATGTCGGTTAAGTCTAAATTGTTGATTATGTTATTGAGATCTATGGTTTCTTTATTCAATTTTTGTTTGGAAGATCTAACCAGTGGTGACAGAGGTGTGTTTAAATTGCCTAGTATTATTGTGTTGTGGTCTATTTGATTTCTGGAATTGAGAAGGATTAGTTTGACGTACATGGATGAGCCAATGTTCAGGGCATAGATATTTATGATTGTTATGTCTTGCTGATTTATGCTTCCCTTAAGCAGTATGTAATGTCCTTCTTTATCCCTTCTGACTAGTTTTGGCTTGAAGTCCACATTATCTGAAATGAGATGGATACTCCAGCTTTTTTGCTGTGTCTGTGTGCATGGTATGTTTTTTCCCATCCTTTCACCTTTAGTCTATGGGTATCTCTTTCTATGAGATGTGTCTCTTGCAGGCAGCATATTGTTGGATTTTTCTTTTTAATCCAATCTGCCAGTCTATGTCTTTTGATTGATGAATTCAGGCCATTAACATTCAGGGTTATTATTGTGATATGATTTGTATTCCCGGTCATTTGGGTCATTTTTGTTTTTTGAAATTACTCAATTTTTCCTTTATTTGGCTATTCCTTTATGCTAGTTCCTTCCTTTGCTGATTTGCATCATTGTTTTTCATCTCTTCCTCATGGAATATTTTGCTGAGAATGTTCTTTAATGCTGGCTTTCTTTTAGTAAATTCTTTTAGTTTTGTTTATCACGGAAGGATTTTATATCCTCATCAAATTTGAAGGTAATTTTTGCTGGGTATAAGATTCTTGGTTGGCATCTGTCTTTTTTTTTTTTCAGGTCTGGAAAAATGTTGTTCTAGGCCCTTCTAGCTTTTAGAGTCTGGATTGAAAAATCTGCTGATATCCATATTGGTTTTCCCTTGAGTGTAATTTGATTCTTTTCTCTCACAGCCTTTAAAATCTGTCTTTATTTTGTATGTTAGTTATTTTCATTATAATGTGCCTTGGTGTGGGTCTGTTGTAATTTTGTATATGTGGAGTCCTATAAGCTCTTGTACTTGATTTTCTGTTTCATTCTTCAGAATTGGGAAATTTTCTGATATTATTTCATTGAGTAGATTGTTCATTCCTTTGGTTTGTTTCTCTGTGCCTTCCTCAATCCCAATAATTCTTAAATTTGGCCTTTTCATGATATCCCATAATTCTTGTAGTTTCTGTTTATGATTTCTTACCATCTTCTCTGTTTGGTCAACTTTTTTTTCAATATTAAATATTTTGTCTTCAATGTCTGAGGTTCTGTCTTCCAGGTGTTCTATCCTATTGGTTATGCTTCCTATGCAGTTTTTAACTTGGTTTATTATTTCCTTCATTTCAAGGATTTCTGTTTGTTTTCTTTTCAGTATCTCTAACTCTTTATTGAAATGATCTCTTACTTCCCATATTTGCTCTTTTAACTGTTGATTGGTGCAATCATTTAATGCCTGCATTTGCTCTTTCATCTCCTCCTTCAATGCCTGCATTTGCTCTTTCATCTCCTCATTTGCTTCCCTGATTGTTTTAATTATGTACATTCTGAACTCCCTTTCTGACCTCTTCTGCTGTGCTGTTATTGGGTTTTATTGATATAGTATCTAGGTTTGTTTCGGACATTTTCTTCCCTTGTTTTCTCATATTGGTCAATATCAGTGGGACTCTGAGATATTACAGATTTCCTCTATTGGCTTATAGTGTCCCAATAGATTTCCAGTATATCACCTCCCAGCCTTCAGTAGCTTGAAGTCTTGGAGGAACTTGATAATGCAGTGTTTCCATAGAAAGCTGCCCCTAGGCCGCTACTGGTTCCAGGGCTTGTAGCTGGCTCTGTGTGGAAAGGCTCTCACTGGACAGCCTGCTCTGAGAAGCTGGCTGTGGAAGGTGCCTGCCTCCGGTGGGAGCAGGGCTGCTTGGGGAAGTCCCTGGCTGCCCTGCCCTGGTCCCTGAAGCTGCCTGCGGGCCTGGGCCCACCGCTGGGTCCAGGACTTGGAGCTGGCTCTGTGCAGAAAGGCTCTCACTGGGCGACCTGCTCCGAGAAGCTGGTTGTGGAAGGAGCCTGCTGCTGGAGGGAGCAGGGCTGCCCGGGGAAGACTCTAGCTGCCCTGCCCTGCTCTGAGTAGCCGCTCCTGTCCAGGCCTACTGCCCAGGATGAGATTCACCCGGTGGGGGAGACTCACCCCATGGCTCTTTTTAGTCCGAGTCTCTCAATGCCTCCCCTTCTTGAATCCTGGGTTCTGGAGTGACAGTAGACACAGTCACCCTCTAGTCCAGCAATTTGGATTGCCCCCTAGGAAGAATCTACAATTAAATTTATGCGTCCTTTATGAACCAGCTATTGCATTTCTAGGTGATACTCAATGCACAATTGTACCAAAATTTCATGTACAGAAAGTATTCATGGAAGTATTATGATAGCTGTAAATTGAAGACAATCAGAACAACAATATTAAATGAGGTAACAGGGTAATGTACATGCATGAACTCTTATGAATGTCTTACATTTCTGCACCTAAAAAAAGCATAATATAAAAGAATGCATAATGTTTTATTTTATTTATGTACAGTTTAAAAATAAGCAAAATTAATCAGGGGTTGTAGAGGTAGTTAGTTGCTTCTATCGGATAAGAAGAATGGAAAGACATAATCAGGGAATGGGGCCCCAAGGTGCTGCAGATGTCCATTAGCCCATTAGCCCAACTGATGTTTGCATATATTTGTTCACATTGATGAATTCATGGGCATAGAAACTTTTGCTTTCTAAATTATTCTGTAAGTCCACTTAAAATATTAAAAATAATCCAAATATGAGTGGAAATTATTACTAGGAGAAAAATAGCAAATATATTTATTACATATGAGTTAGAAAGTTTTTTAAATTATAAGAAAATAGTCACAAAAAGCTATATTTGACTATGTAAATAATAAATGTTTTGAGAGTAAATATTCTAAAATTGAAGGGAAAACACGTAAAACGTTGACTATAAATTAATACCCTATTATGGTAAATTTTTAGAGCACATTGTACAAATACTCAGATATTTATCAGTTGTCAAATAATTTAGATCTTTGTTAAAGCATTTCAACTCATCTCATTTAGCAGATAAATAAAATTCGAAGATCTTTATAGACTCTTAAGGATTATGGATGCAGTAAGTGGCAAAGTCAGGTTTCAAGTTCCTATCTTTAAATTATATATTGTCTTTCATACTAGTCACTTTTTAATTTTAAGGGGATATAAGTGATTTTATGATCTTGGTGAAATTCAGATTCTGATTTACTACACCTGGAATGGGTTTGAGATCAACATTATTTATTAAAGCCTAGATGATGCTAATATTGCCCTCCACACATAGAACAGCAATATCTTTCAACAGATCACTTCTTTGTTGTCCACAATATGTCACAAAATTTTCTGGAGGTATTTAGAAGAATAAAGATAAACAATGCAATGATTTTTGTTCTTAGTAGGATATAAAATAATAATAATGATAGAAATCTATAATCAATTTGGAGTTTTTCTGATTCTGCTGAATACATGATTTAAAATATAACAATAAAAACCTAACACTGTTTGTTAATGAGAACAAGATCATAGCAGCTTTACCATGTATACTTCCTCAGAGTAACATCAAAATAAGATCGATTTATACAGATAGGAAATACATTCACAAATATGGTTATTCACAAATATGGTATTGATGTATTTAAGACTTTTCATAAACTATCTTCTTTGCAAAGTGGTGCCACTGTATGAACATTGATACGTTTAAAGCTTTTAGTTCTTAATAAATAATACAATCTGTTAGATTATATGATATGATTGATTTGCATAAGTTTATCATTATCTGTTGAGGACTCAGCCTCATTTTCAAATGTTTGAACAAGTTCTTATTATAATAAGTAAACATTAGAAAATTTAATCTACTGGTAATAGATTTCCCAAAGAAACATGTTTCAGCTATAATCGCAGGATATTGGAGATACCCTGCCATTTCTATCATCTGAATTTTAGTCTAATTTTGCAAAGCTCATTACTGAAATGTGGATGGTTTGCTAATTTGCACTATCAAGAGTTTTCTTAATTTAATAGATATTTTATCTCATTACTTGGGTGTGTAATTTCTGGTTATAAATTGATCTAAGCAGCTTAACATTTTTATTAGTGTAAGTAAAAGTTTAGTCATTCTCAAAGCCATGCAAAGTATTTATTATTTATTACTTTTATTATAGCTAACAAATATATTTGATATTTTAATCATTCCATAGATAATTTGGTAAACAAAATACCTAGGGAAAGAAAATAAAAGTTGTGACAATACAAGCTCAATGGTCAAACAAAATATACAGAGAATAAAAGATGATGGTGTTACTTAAAAGATATCTAGAAAAATATTTGCGTGGGTAAACTAAGTCCATTTTATCAATATGACAATATTTTAACATTTAAAAAGAAATTGCTTGCCAATCAAACAAACTTAACCAAAAGTGTTTAAACTTGATAGATAATTTAGGTTAAGCATAAATTTGGAAAAGCATATATTATGCTAGTAAAAAACATTGCTATATTTTGAAATTGAATGAAATAAATTAATGTAAACCAGAAGGTAACTTTCTGAGATTGCATTTTAACATTTGTCATGGAAGTTATACTAGAGATGGGAACTTTTGACTCAGTGTCAATAAAAAGGTACTCAAAGTCAAATGAGCAGGAATATACAGGAAAATATTTAATTGGGGAAAAAAAGTGGGAAGAATGGCTTCACCTTCAGGTGAAAGGGACAGGCCTGATAGAGAGAAAGATAAAATATTGCCTGTGAATAAAAGAATGACCCAATCTTTTATCAAGTGTCTGGAACAGGCATCTGGCAATTTTGTGATAATTTCTTTGAGGACATTCTTTCTTACTAATGGGTATCTCTTGGACTTGCCCTTCATTCGATTGGTATTTGTGTTTGATTTTATAAAGAATAGGAGGGCAAAAAGGTACATTGTACACATTGTACAAGTCGAGGAGTAGTAAAAATCTTTTAATAACAGATTATGAATTAAGGACCCAGAGTTTATCAGCCATTTTCCTCCCACTTCTGGTTACCTCTGTCTCAATGATAATGCTGCATTTCCCTGGGTTATGGTATCTTTGACCAACAAAAAGTACCACAACCCTATGAAACTCAAAGTAGGTTTCAAATTACCACATGACAATAATATGTATTTTAGTTTAATCAGCATAAATAGTAGATAAAATGTGGTCTCATTGTCATGGAAGAAGAGCTGACTCTAAGGGAGGTTTCAAGGAGTTCCCAGACAGCAGGGAAGACTTGACTCAGGACCAATGGGGACCATGGCTTATGTGATGAAAAGAATTTCAGCACTAGCCAGAGCAAAGACAGAGATTCAGTCTGGGAGAATAAAAGTGATCTTGAGAAAAAGATACTTTTTGGAATAAAGCAAAAAACACACATACACACTCAAAATATGTGAGAGACATATTTTGGAGGTTCTGAGTTCTTCTTTTAACAGAAACTTGTTAAGGGTTGGTATTGGAAGATATGTATGAGTGATGTCATGACCTTTGCTGAAAGTCTGTTCAATCTCTGAATCCTCAGACCGATGTGGTCTTTATTATCTGATTGGCAGATAGTACTCTAAATTACAACTTTCTTAAAATATCATGTCTTTTTTTAATCTACTCTTTGAGAGTTAATTAATAGTATACAGGTAGATTTACAGATTTTACAAAAACATGAAATTAGCAGTTCTTCAAGAGAGACTAGCTTAGGGAGTGACAGGCCTGGAAAAGTATGTAGAACTTCTGAATTAAAGTTTTATTTCCTTGATTTTCCTTTATGTCTACTCTATACCTATTTCTTATTTCTTGTATTTTACCTCACAAACAGTTTGTCTTCAAATTTTGCTGAATTCTACCTTTACTTTGTTTAAATTATGTTAATATGTTCACAAACATATTAGCATATTGCCTTGTTCATAGTGTGTGTGTGTATGTGTGTGTATATATATATATACTCATATATATTCATTATACATATATATGTGTGAGTGTGTTGAGAATATATGTAGAATAAATAAATGAATGTAATAATCAACTCATATTTATTGAATGTCTATGATATGTAAGACACAATGTCAGATATTTGAGGTGGTGTTCCTAATGTCTCTAGAAAGCCACAAAAAACAATAACTTTGAATATTGAAGACAGGAAGAAAAAAGTATCAATACTAGGGAAGTATAAATTTGGGGTGAAGAGTTGGCAGGACAAGCAAAGAATAAGTAGTCACAAATGATATGCAAGGGTATGGTGTTGTGATTAGAGTGTCCACTGGTAGGTCCTCAAGTAAGAGACTATGGCATTTTCATGGAAATGAAGGAAACCTAGCACAAAAGTCAAAGTATAGAATTGTGACCCACATAGGAGCAATTGGGAAGGGTGGGAGTCTAGAGGGGGCCTAGTCATTCATGCTTCAAGTGACAGAAAATCTTGGAAAGATTCTGAGCAAAGGAATCAACTGACCTGACCTCTGTGTTCAAGAGATCTTGTAACATAAGTGAGGAGAGAGAGAGAGAGAGAGAGAGAGAGAGAGAGAGAGAGAGAAGTGAAGAAAGTATAATGGAGATAGGAAGAGGCGGCAAGAGAGACTCAGAAGTCTGAAGTCCTAGTTATATTGAGAAACAGGTGTGGAATACAAGAGATGATAGCAGCAGGGATAGAGAATAATGTGTGCCTTTGGAGGGAAAAGGTAAAAGGTAAAGGAGAAAAGGTAACTCAGAATTTTCTACATGGATAATGGGGCAATTCTTAAACTTTGAGGCTATTGCAGAAGGAAAAGACATGGAAAAAAAGATTATGAATTGGGTTCTGTTTACATTGGCTCTGAGATGAATGGGATCCATGAAAATGTAGCATTCAAGGATGTAGGGGTCCATTTCAGTCTGGAGTACTCAACAAACTAGGAAGGGTATGTAACAATGGGCATATATTAGGTACTGAATACACAAGAGAAAGACATGTTGAAATTGACAAGAAAGAGAAGGCAAAGGGAGTCGAGAAATTGACTAGGAGAGAGTCCTGATGCTTCCTCACCTTGACCTCTTCTCCAGTGGGTTGAGAAGAAATTTCAGATAGACAAAACATAGATTCACCTGAAGAATCACTTAATCCAGAAACTTAAGACAAACCTCAAAATCCTGCATTAGTCAGAATCAAAGTATATAGTTTTGCAGTTTAAGCATTATATAAAGACCTGCAGCTCTACTCACCATGCCCAGAGCCCTTTTAAGAAGGTTCATCAGCCAAAGTAATGTGCTTTGTGATATTTTTACAGAAAAAAATTTTCATCCTTTAAACAAAGATGCACTATATATTAGATACCAACCTTGGTGCAGTTTCACTTTCCTTAGGCTGATAGGACTGTGCTACATGTATAATTTGAATAGGCCACTAACACCTCCAATTAGAGGCAACTTTTTAAAATGAGAAAAATAATGAAAACACATCTTGAGACACTATCAGTGGATCTTCCCTGTCTTTCACAATTAAATTTAAATTAGCATATCAGATAACTTTCTATAGCAATATTCAGTATCTAATGGAAGATTTGAGAAGATTATAGGACACAATTAGAAGAAGGGGTAGTAGGAAAGCTGACAAAGAAATAAGGTACATAAAATAGGAATTGTCAACATCTATGATGAGCTTTACATTTAGTTCCACTCTATAGTTTGGGTATTACGTAGACACCAAGTAGTCAAACGTAGTAGTGAGTGTAAGAAGTTGAAGCTTGTGATCATTTGATTCAATATTTCGTGCCTCAGTTATGCTGTAGGCAAATAAACTTACTTACCTCAACCTGCAACTGCAAAATGTAGTGTATATATATATATTAAATATATATATATATTTAAATTTAATTTATATATTTAAAAAGAAAAAGAAAGAATTTTAAAAGTATTTTATTTCAGGAGAGCTCCCCACAAAACAAACAATCAAAAGAAGGCCACTATATTCATATTTAAAATATTTAATGATTTTCAAGAAAGATTAAAACTCCACTGATAACTTCTGCAATGAGGTAAAACTAAGAGTCATTTTGTCACAGTTCTTAAATCTAACAATGTAAAAGAGGGCACAACTAAATATTTCCAATTACTTTTATTCCAGTTAATTATAGGGAACATTGAATCTCTTATTTTAAAATGATCAAAAATAAGTATCAGATGCCACGGTAGTAAGATGTCTGAGAAAATAGACAAGGAAGGCATTTACCTGTGTGTCACTAACATAACTTCTTTCCATATGTCCATTTGGCATCCCGTTCCCAAGCACAAGTAAAATATGTTGTTAGAGTTTCCTTTGAATATTTGCTAAATATTGCTGTCTTCAAAAAGTATTTTCATCAGAAGATGGCAGCAAAATCTCATAATCCATAATGTTGACAAGTTTTTCCAGAAGTGTAATCAAACTGTTTGGCATATTTATAAAAATCTATTTTATTTTTACTTAAACTGCTAATCTGTGGAAATGTGCTTGATATGAATAATGCATCAGCACAGTGATTTTTGAAGGCAATAGGATGAGAGACACTTTATAATTTGAACAACTCCTCAGCAAAAATAAACAACTTATTTGATCCTTTAAATTAGTAGAAGTGGTTATTTCACATTTTTAATTTTTTTTTTTTTACTTTTCTCAGAGAAGTACTTCAAATATTACTACTACAGAGATTACATAGTTTCTTTTAAAGACAAGTTAATTTAGAAAACATGTAAACATTTGTGCATAAAATTTGACCTAAAAGTACTCAATTTTTTTTCTGAATAATAACTAAAACATTCCATATTTTATTTCCCGAGTTCAAAAGTGGGAAAAATATTATTCTGTGAAGAATACAAATCTTTACATTTTAAAAAATTATATGAATATTATTTTAAAATTGTCCCTTTTAAAACTTTGTCTTCTAATAATATCTAATATGCTTGATAGCATATTAATACGCTTGTTAGCTACAAGGAAAATGTGGCCTGGATAAGGTTATTGTTAAAGTGGAAGCATATAATGAAAATCTAGTTAAGAACCACATAATGAAAATTTCTGTACAGAAAGCTGTGGTGTTTAAACTTCATGACTTAGCACCTCAGGAGAGCCAGATTATGTCTTAAATTGTATTTATTAGCTATTTTACATATCATCTATATCTACTGATTATATGTTGGTTATTTATATATTGCCCCTCAGTAATTCCCTTACTCCACTCTGCTTTGTGATATGGAGCTGGGGAGGGTGCAGACCACATCTACAAATGCCTTTTTAATTGACTTCCTCTTAGAATCTAACTATGGAGGCATTGGCAAATGACTGAAAGATGAGATGAAGGAAAGGCTCCAGCTTCTTTCTGCCCTTGTCTAAGCAGTCTTGCTAATTATGCCAACTTTAGTCATCTCAGCAGTCTGAAAAGCAATCATGAAGTGCCTAGCCCTCCATGGGTCTGAGCACTAGTCTCAGAATGACTCCCTCTGAGATCCAAATCTAGCCAAATATACCCCCATGCAAAACACCATTGTACACATGACAGAATAATGACAGACTTACAGACATAATGCCCACTCAGACATGTCTCAGAGCTGACAGTGTGTCACTTAGCAATCTGAAGCAAACTACCCTTGGGATTTATAACCCTAGCCTGGGTATTTCCAGGAGAACAAACCACTTTATCAAAGATGCAACTCTGATGAATCTTAAAAAACAAAACTTATCTTTAAAAGACTAGCTTAGATTTCCTTTTGAAAGAAATATCTGGTTACTGACTCTGACCAAACCCAGGCATAAAGACAGAAGAATTCCTCAAGCTCTGAGAATGTTCTCACGGAGAGGATTGGTCAGGCATTCATCTAACACAGTCCTCTCCTCACCCTAGTCTCACAACTGTATCTGGCGCCTATTGTGTTCTGAGAGTGCTGTCAGACTAAAACATTCGAATATTAAATAGAGAGCTAAGATTCATCTTTGACACAAATTGGACCTAAGGCAAAAAGTTGACCCCAGGAAAACTGAAGTAACTAGGATCACTCAAAACCTGAAACAGGGCCCTAACATTTTCTCTTATTTCTCCAGCTCCAGAAATTAAACTGTTTCCTATATAATTAATCCTGAGATTCCTCCATTCACTCTCTTGGTTCTTTCAACCACCGATATCTATATTAAATTTGCTGCATTTCAAATACCTAAAGTTTACAACTAGATCCCTATGACCTAATGGAAAAATACAGTTAAAAATTAGCAAGATTGTCAACTGTAAAAAAGAAAGGATTGTCACTGATTTGTTTTAATTTGTTTTGTTGATATTTGGTTGAGGTTCATCATAATTATCCAATTTATTTTTTTTACTGCAAGGAAAAATCCTTTGGAAAGAATAATACTAGGAAAAATATTAATCAGCTAAGGCTTCTTACTTGTATAATACACTCACAATACATTTGCCAAATTTATATGACTATGAGAAGTGCTTTCTCTGATGCTTGAAAAAGACATTTCAAAAGAAGTGGACATTCTATGTTCCACGAGTTATGAAAGTTATGAATACATATGTTTGCATAGTCAGGGATTGGCATATCTCAAGATTTAAATGGACCTTGTTCAATTTCTTTCTGCAAGATAAAACCAGTTTTTGTGTTTGAGAGTTCAGGCATTCTAAATTATCTCTGCTTTCTAAAAATGGGGGCTTTTAGCCTAGATTCCAGTTAATTAAGCAGAAATTATGCCTAGGAAGGTACAAGTTAGAAGGTAACATGTAAGCTCTAAGATGACTTCATGAGTGTTTTAAGAGTTAAAATATCAATGGATTAAAACTTTATAAGGTGCAATATCTGGAAGTCATGAGGCAAATAATTTGCCTTAATGTCAGAAGTTATAGAAGCATGGAATTCATGAGAAATATCTAACACAGGGCTCTGATCCACTTAATAGGTACAGTAAGAGCAAGGTCACTGGTACAAGGGAGACCAAGATAGGATATGTAGAATGAGACTTTGTGGTTTCGGTGTTCAAGAAAATGGAAGGTTGAGAAGTAGATTGAGGAGAAAGGGATTTCTATCTTTACAACAATCTATTTAACAACAAACTATTCTATTTCAAAAAGCTAAACTAATAAAACAAATCTGTAATATTGTAGGTTATAAATACTTCAGGATGAAAATCCCTATTCTTTTATCCAATGAAGAAATTTGATTATCAAGCATTCTTTTTAAATTTATTCCTACCAAGTGAACTCAAGTAGTAGCTCAGTAGTAGGATTATTCTTATGAATATTTTTTCTTCCTTAGTATGTGTTTAAATGCTAAGGCTTCAAGTAGTTCCTGTTTTTATAATGATACAATTTTTATTTAATATTAATATATTTTGAAATTTAATTTTCCCATTGAACTTTAAAATTCTCTACCTATAAAAAGAATATAATTTCAGTAAACAATTTCTCCTCTGACAACATTTCAAAAACTGCTTTTAAATAAATGTTATCCAAAAGAGAATAATTTTGGAACTTACGTATTGGAGAAATTCAAACAATTGAAGAAAATGAGTAATCAATATGCTAGACTTTTATACTCCTAGTTTTATGCTTTTTAAAATTTCATACCATGGGAAATCAATTTTGCCATAACAAATTGAGTGTATTTTATTCATTTTATGCATATTGAACTTGATTTTGTCTTGAAAACAAATAGATTTTTTTCTTATTGTAATCAAAAGTTCATTTAAATAAAAAAAACTTTTTTAAAGAGACAAGATTGCATTATTTTTCTGAATTAAAAAGTATTTTTAGTTTAAAATAAGTGTCATTTCAGGTATGCATGTTATTTCCATTTCCATACATAAAGATTAATGTGCAAAAATTATAAATAGATTTTTATTTGACACACACAATAGCTTGACAGAGAATAGCCAATTAATGCACTGTCAAGAGAGATTACTAAGATTTTCAAAATGTTTCTGTTTTTACCAATATGGTTTCAAATCTGTAATGTTATACTGGCCAGTACTATAGTTTGAATGTGTCTCCTCAAAAGCACTGGTTGGAAACTTAATCCTTAGTGCAACAGTGTTGGTAAGTGGGACCTAATGACAGGTGATTGGGCTATAAGGACTCTGCTCTTCATGAAATGTTAACACTATTATCATGATAGTGGGTTGCACATGGCAGTGGGTTGCAAGTTTAATTCTCTTTTCTCACTTCTCTACCCTCTCCTTGCCCTTTCACCATGGGGTAACACACCAAGAAGTCCCTCACCAAATGTCAGCCTCCAGAATCATGACACAATTAGTTGCCATCCGTCAGAAATTATCCAGTCTGTGGCATTCAGTTACAGCAGCTGAAAACCACAGCCTCAAACAACCAATAAACCTTGTTTCCAAAGTCACTTGCCATAGGGTAGGGCTGTGAGGTAGAGGGTTGGGCAGGTAGGTAGAGAACACTTCACTAAAATAAAATAAAGCATTTTGGCCTGGGGAACCATATCTTCCTCTCAACTTCACTCACTCCATGAGTCCATAAAACATTTCAAAAATACCTTCAAATCAGCATTCATGTTCTTTAACAGGATTTTTTGTTTATAAGGAATTGTACCTGAGTTTACAGGTAGTATCTGTACATCTACAGGGAGCCTATGTTAGGTGAGCATGTTGCATCACATCTCAAGTAACACTAGGCAAAGAGGAGCTGTGACCAGGTGAGAAAAGTGCAGGCACGAAGGTTGTCCAGTTCCTAAGTCCAACCTCTGGCTTCTGCTTTATCCTGAGCCAGGTATAGATATTGAATTTAGCATCTCAATAAATGGGCAAAGGAACTGAACAGGCACTTTTGAAAGGAAGAAATAGGAACAGTCCACAAATGTATGAAAAAAAGTTCAATATTTCTATCAATTAGATAAATGAAAATTAAGACTACACTGAGATTTCATCTCACTCCAGTCAAAATGGCAATTATCAAGAATTCAAGTAACAATACATATTGGCAAGGATGTGGGGAAGAGGGCACACTCATACATTGTTAGTGGGAATGAAAATTGGTACGACCACTCTGGAAAGAAGTATGGAGATTCCTCAGTAAACTTCGAATGAAACCTTTTGACCCGGTTACCCCACGTCTCAGTATACACTGAAAAGATTTAAAACCAGCAAACCACAGTGACACAACCACATGAATGTTTATAGCAGCACGATTCACAAAAGCTAAGCTATGGAGCCAACCTAGGTGCCCTTCAACTGGTGAATGGATAAAGAAAATGTGTTATGTACACAGTGGAGTATTACTCAGCCAATGAAGAATGACTTATGACATTTGCCAGTAAATGGATGGAACTGGAGACTATCATGATAAATGAAATAAGCCAATCCTCAGAAACCAAAGGTCTAATATTTTCTCTGATATGTGGAAGTTAACCCACAATAAGGCGGGAGGAGGAGGAGAAATTAGAAGTTCAATAGATTCGACAAAAGGGAATGAAGGGAAACGAGGGGGATACCTAAAGGAAAGACAGTGGAATGTATCGGATACAACTTTCTCATATACAACGTATGAATACACAACAGCAAATCTCACCATCATGTACACCCACAAGTTTGGAATCCTAATTAGAGTAAGATATATTCCATGTTTGTAAAATTATATCAAAACGAATTCCACTGTCATATATAACTAAAAAGAACCAATAAAAAAATGGAACCTCTCTACCCTGCACTCTTACATTGCTGCCAAGTAATCTTGGAATTAAAGCTTTTGTTTTTCTTTTTCTTGTAGTATCATTTTCTGTTTTATTGAAACAATTCTCTTTTAAAAACTGTTTTATATTTCTACAATTGCACATGTAAAATAAACTTGTGAAACCTAGCTTAATTAAAAATTTTCTTAACTGATTGAATTTAGCTGTGAATAAAACTTTATGGTCAGAATTATTTTTCTTCTAGCTTTCTGTATTCTTAGACAAATTTAGTTCATATTCTTTTGAGAGCAAACTACATTTTTTCTTCCATATTGCATACTCATATCTTAATCATATGTTTGTTTCAATTTTTTTTTATCCAGCATGTTCAAAGTTTGAGATAATCCATATATGTCCATATTTCGTTAAAGTTAGTTAGAATTTTAAATATTCTACCTTCTTTCCCAAATTGTCATCTTTATTATTTGATTTAATAATGCTGTGGGATTGTTTTGGTTCTCTAGTCTTGTGTTTTATGTGTGTTTCAAATACCTTGTGATTTTGTTTGTCGTTCTGTTAACAAGTAGATAGGTAGCTGAGTATTGTCTGCTATTACATAAGTTCTGTTTTTAAAATAGAATTTACTTTTGATTGGAAAGACCAACATGTAGAGTTGCACTTGTAGCTGAGCTGCCTCCAGCGGTTATGACCTACCCCACCACATACACATACACTTCCTATCCCTCTATCTTGCATCATGTTCTTCATCCAATTATCTGCATATACAGGATATATCCTATTTACTTGATTTTTTGTCTTTCCTTCTCTTTTCAAAAATCTACACTTCATCATCCAGGGAGTTTTACCTGCTTCATTTAGTTCAATATTACCATTGTCTAGGAGACTACTCAAACAAATAATTGTAGAAAGAATGCATTAATCAATGGCTCACAATTGGTAACAAGAATATGGATAGGCACTCTGTGAGGGTAACAGCACCTGAAAACTCTGATATATTCAGGTATATTTTGTACTTGGAAAAATCAAACAGAGCAAATTATTTTGCCTGGCAGTAGATTCCATGTATGGGTAGACAGGGATGTCAGACTGCAAAGCTAATTTCTAGACATTCTCTAGAGAGGATCTGCTGCAGGTTCCTGACCCATGTTCTTAACCTACCCTATGGACTCACTGATTTCTAATTTGCAGGTTTCTGATTTGCAGTCACTTTGGGTCTCAGCAGAAAGATCATTTCCTATCTGTGTTAAGTCTCTTCTGAACTTATGACTTCTGCTCATTTTTTTACTGGAAACCTATCAGAATCTCTATTTTACTGATCACTTTCCTCATTGTGATTATTTGTTAGTTTATCATATGGATTTTAATACTTCAAAGTAGCCTGAGGGAGAAAATTACATACACAATCATAAAGCATTACCTTTTATTACACTAATGCAACATGAGAAAGGATACAGGGCCCTCACTTTATAACCTATTCAATAAGTTTTCTGTCAGTGTGTTCTTTGTCACACATTAGTTGGTTAGAGTATTTTAGCAGTGATGCATATAGCTTGCACAGCAGCAGTCCTCTATAGTAGATTGTACAGAAAATAATATTTATATTTTATTGGCAGCAAAATGGAGATTCAGGCTTTCCAACTCAGTTTAACTATGCAGGTCTGAATTTTCCAGAATTCTGTAATAACATAGTCTGAGAGTAGTTCAGGAGACACTATTTCAAAAACACCAGCATGTTTTTGAAGGTATTTGAGGTATTTTTAAATTGTATGAAATTATACAATAATTCCATTGTTAAGTCTTTAGGCAAAAATGATTAGAAAAGAAAAAATAAAATTATATTCTAAAATAGCCCCAAATTTTATTTTCTTCATGTGGTTACTAACAAGATAAGATGTGGTCTTAACTTCCTTCAGATACCACTCAGAGCAGAGCATAAGAAAAATCATTATTCAAGTTATAAAACAATTTATTTATGCTGACCTGCCTTTTTAAAAATGGAGACTTCTAAGATAATTTTTTTATTCATTAAGCATACCCTCATTCCCTTCTGATGCCATGCCAACAAAGAAGTTAAAATGTGATAGTGTTGTCTACTGACAAATGCCTTGCTGTCTGATATTAATATTTTCTTTATTTAAGGAATTTAATTTTTAACCTATCACTTGGGAGAAAGCAAATTACGCTTCAGAGAGTGATTATAAGTGAATATCTTGAGTTTCCTGATCTGTATCAAGGAAAATATTGAAGTCACTCCTAACTGATAAAAAATTGGCCATTTATTGCACTTGAAATTTCTAACAATAATAATAATTTCATTATAATTTTAGTGTTTGTTATGTACATTGCAATAGTGAAGAAACCAACATTTAGAGAAGGTCAGAAGTATTTCAAGTGTCACAAACGTTAGTGAAAGATTTGTAATTTGAACATCACTGAGTCAAAAGATTCTATTCTGTCTTCCATTTTCTGATAGGAATAGTTGGTGTTTCAATGTATGAGAAGTTATATAGTTTCTCTATGTAGGAGAGATCTCCTGAGAGCAAATGTAATTGTGTGGGGGAGAAGTTAATTATTCACTTATATCTGCTGATTCAGACCCTGGAAGTGGTATAGACAGAATTGCTCAATTCTCTTTTTAAATGCTGCACTTGTCTCAGTATTGTTTATCATATCTCCTGGGGGGAAAATCACTTTTATCTTATTAATATATTAGTTAATCAATTTACTGATTATTTCTTCAAATTCCTAGCAAAATTTCCTTTTAAAAAATATGAAGGCCAGATATTTCAAATTAAAACATTTAATTAGTGATTAACATGTATCACTTATAATATTTGTATACTAATCAGTCAACAATATTTTCATTGTTAAAGAGTATGTATTACACCTTTATGCTTCAATCCTAAATCTTACTTTTAGCAGTTTGTTGCTAATATAAAGGTATGCATTTTATTTTGTGTGAAAAAAATAAGATAGCCTATGAAATTTTCTCTTTTGCTCAATGATTATAATAGCATCATTTTAGAATGCCATTATAATGATATCTGGCCTCTATTTTCTCTTAACGCTTCCATTTTGAATCTTTAATTGATTAGTTACTTTGTTTGTTTTTAATGTTGAAGTGTATATAGGCCTTGACTGATCTTTCAAAGACAAAGTGTGTAAGTAGGAAGAACAGGTTCAGAAACATATTAATGGGATACATATAATAGTAATTTAAAATTATCCATGCCATGGGATTTCTTTGGGGATTAAAAGAGAAAAAATGTTGAGAACAGCATACCCACTAAATTAATGATAGTTTTCTTTCTGTTTTAATTTAGTGAATTTAGGTGAGTAACACAATTATAATCTCAAGAACTCTGGAGGCTGAAGCAGGATGATCACAAGTTTGAGGATAGCCTGGGTAACTAAGAGAGAAACTGTCTCAAAATATAAACAAACAAACGAACAAATGATGGAGTATATAGCTCAGTGGTAGAGGACCTCTGTAGTCAATCCCTTGTACTGCTAAATAAATAAATAGACTTAATAATGAAAAGTCATTACAAAAAATTCTGTTTATCAAGCAACAATGAAGGACAAAAGATTTTCCTTTAAATCTAAAACTATGCTGCAAAATGTATAATGTTTTATTTAAAATAAATACATTCATATCAAAACTTTTGGAATTATGACAATGACTCAAGATGAGAATCAATTTAACTTTGAAATAGTTTTACAAACCAGTGAAGATTTTAGCAACTAGAACCATGAACACATTAAATATTCAAGTAACGTGATTTCTTTTGGTAAGTTTATAACCTGGTTCTACTATCTCATATCTCACTCCCTTTAACTTCACTTCTGCCCATAGCACAATACTAAAAACTTAAATACAACTTTACTACTGGGTGCTAAATCATGGGGTATACTTTTCAGTTATTACATCATTTAATCTGTCAGCATTGGGAGAGGTAATCTGTCACAGGTCTTACTATGGACTGAAATGTTTCCCCTCAAAATTAGTATGACTAATAACACTAAATGTGATGGTATTATTTGGAGATGGAGCTGTTGGAAGATAATTAAGTTTAGATGAGATCATGAAACTGGGGCCCACATCATGGGATTAGGAACCTTATAAAAAGAGACACCAGCAATCCTGCGCGTGCGCTCTCTCTCTCTCTCTCTCTCTCTCTCTCTCTCTCTCTCTCTCTCTCTCTCTCTCTCTCTTCCCTCCTTAGGAGGACATAGTGAGAGCAACTTTCTCCAAGGCAGGAAGAGAGCCTTCACTTCACCAGAATCTACCATGCTGGTGCTCCAGTCTCTAGACTCCAAGATGGTTAGAAAATAAATTTATATTCTTTAAGCCATTCACCCAATTTATGTTATTTTGCTATGACAGCAGAAACAAACTAATATAGAACTTGAATGAGCATCTCTGCAGGTTCTCACCAGAATGCAAGGTTCTGACTGCTGTTTATCCTGGTCCCCAGATGGCCTTGTCCAACCCTGATCTCTTACTGGATCTTAACCTCTTTGTACAGATGCAGGATGTTTTCATAGTATGGTCTTCTGAATAAAGAGGAAGTGTTTAAAAGCAATTTGGTCTAGGTCCTCATTCCTCTGAGACCTAGGATGTTCTAAAACTCTTAAACTCAGGGAGCTCAGTGGCATGCAGAATATATCAACATAAGACAAAGTGCTAATGAGGTCCCTCAGCCCTGGGTGCAAAATGGGTCATAGCAGATGAGACTCCATCTGCCCTGGGCAACTTTCCTGAGTCCTGTGAGACCAAATTACTATCCTAGGCTTCTGTTTTTCCTTGCTGCCTATTTGTGTGAGATAAATTTGTTTTGCCTGACTTGTGTGAGTATTGTTTCTCACTGGACACCTATGAGTATACTCAGTTCCTGCCAGTCTTTGGATCCTTTGCACTCTGGACCTTTGTCAGTGTTGTGTTTTACACATTCAGGGATAGTATAGTTTTTCCCTCTGGCCAAAACAAACAAACAGACTTGCTTGCTCCCCAAACATCATGGTCCTCAGCTGTAATGAAAACCACTCACTGCCCATGTGGCATCCTTTTGGGCCTGGTGCATCATTGCTGTGGGACTTGGGGGCAAAGGGAACTAATGCACATATTGATGCCAGGAGCATAATATGTATCCTAGTGGTGTTTTAGAACTATCTTTTGAGATTCTATCAAAGATTCAACTCCATCATTGGAAAGTGTTCCATATTGATACAATTTTCATTATGAAACTTTGTTCTGCTCTCCTTCATTCAGCATACATCAATCCCCTCATGTACACTCCTGAAAAATGCTGAAATGTCTTCACTAGGTCCAGCGGTTATTGCATTATCTAGTGTCTTTACTCACTCAACTGAACCAGCATTCATCAGGGAATCTACAGAACAACTACTAGAGTTAGTGAATTTGACTAGATGACTGGACCAGGTTAAAATACAAAGGTTGATTAAATGTTGCTTATATACAAGGTGTCAGCAACCTTTTTTTCAAAGTACTAGATAGGAAATATTTAAGATTTAGCAGGCCAAACATCTGTCACATACTCAAGTCTGTAGTTGTTACATGATAAGAGGACATAAATGATATGTAAATAAATGGGAGGGCTGTATTTTATAAACTTTATTTACAAAATAGGCTGTGAGTCAAATTTGGTTGGTTAACTCTAGTTTGTTAGCCCTGGTTATGGAAACATGGATTAGAAGACTTGATAGTGTATCTAAACAATTAAGTTTTGGGTCTTTTAAATTTCTTTCTTCCCTATGTTGTATTTTTAAATATAGAGGTCTTACAAATCTTTTGGTAAATTTATTCCTAAAAATGAATGGTTTCTGATACTATTGTAAGCCTTTTTATATATCTAAATTAATTTTTTAGTATTTCTGTCTGCTAGAACATTAATTAATCAATATTGATTAATTTTGTCATATCAATCTGCAAATTTATAAATACCCTTCTTAGTTCAAGTTTTTTCTTTAAGATTCCCAAAGATTTTTTCTCTTAACAGAACATGTAAACTACAAATAGAAACAGTTTCAGTTTTTCAACAAAGCTAATCCTTATGCATTTTTTCCTTTAACTTTTTGCAACAGACAGGATCTTTAATATAATGTTGAATAAAAAATTCAAACTGCATATTAAGTATTTGATCATTAAATATTTAGTAGTAAAATTTTTAAAACTAGAACTCTATTCCTATATTTTTGAAAATTTTTAATTTTTTGTACAAATAAAAATTTGCTACTAATTTTTGTTGAATACTTTTCTGTGCCTATATAAGATTTTATCCTTTAATCTGTTAACATAGTAAAAAAAAGGCAAAAAATTGATTTTTAAATGCTAAACTAATTTTGTATTCTTGTATAAACCCCCAAATGGCTATAATTCATTATCTTTTTAATTGCTGATTTCAATATATGCTTTTTGTTGAGGAATTTTGTGTATGTCTTTATGAGGAATATTGGTCTGCGAATTTGTTTAATTTTTGATAATTTTAACATTTCAGACACAAGTTGAAATTGCTGCCATGGTCTCTATTTTCTATAACAGTGGTGTAGAGCAGTTCTTTCTTATGTGTTTGATGAAGTATGAAATTTAAGCCATATGGGACTAGAAGTTTTGGCTTGGTTTTTCATGTAAATGTATTTAATTAAAAATTCAGAGTGCAGCCAGCTCTGGCCCGCCCAGCTGCCAGCCCTGGCCCGCCCGCAGGTTGCTTCAGAGACCAGCACAGGGCGCCTGGGACTTCCCCAAGCAGCCCAGCCCCCTCTGGCAGGAAGCGCCTCTCTAGGCTAGCTTCCCGGGGCAGACCGCCCAGTGAGAGCCTCTCCAAGCAGAGCCAGACACAAGTCCCCAAGCCAGCGGAGACCTCCGACACACAAGCAGCTTCTGGGACCAGGGCTGGGCAGCCAGAGACCTCTCCAGGCAGCCTTGTCCCCCTTCAGCTGCAGGCTTTTCCCACGGGGCGATCCAAGATGGCGAACTAGAGGGTGACTGCATCTCCAGTCGCTCCAGAACCCAGGATTCAAGAAGGGGAGGCATTGAGAGACTCGGACTGAAATAGAACCATGGGGTGAGTCTCCCCCACCCAGAAGCTCAGCTGGGCGGCAGGCCCGGATTTGAGCAGCTTATTAGAGTAGGACAGGGCAGATAGAGTGTCCCTCAGGCAGCTCTGTGCACTCTGGCGGTGAGCTACTCCCACAGGGACAGAATCTCCAGCCCCGCGGAGCAGGCCCCCCAGTGAGAGCCTTTCTGCACAGAAGCAGCATGGCCAGCTACAGCCCGCCCAGGCCAGCTCCAGCCCTCCTGCAGGTTGCTTCAGTGACCAGTACAGGGCGGCAGGGACTTCCCCAAGCAGTCCAGACCCCTCTGGCGGGAAACGCCCCTCTAGGCTAGTTTCTCCTCGGGGCAAACTGCGCAGTGACAGCCTGTCTACACAGAGCCAGCCACAAATCCCCAAGCCAGTGGAGACCTCCGACCTGCAACCAGCCTTTGGGACCAGGGCTGGGCAGCAAGAGACCTCTCCAGGACTTTCTCCCTGGAACCAGTAGCGGGCTAGGGGCAGCGTTCTTCAGAAGCACTACATTATCAAGTTAATCCAAGACTTCTGGCTACTGAAGGCTGGTAGGTGATACACTGGAAATCTACAGGGACACTATAAGCCAATAGAGGAAATCTACAATATCACAGAGTCCCACTGACATCTGACCAATATGAGAAAACAAGGGAAGAAAATGTCCCAAAAAAACCTAGATACTATATCAATAAAACCCAATGACAGAACAGCAGAAGAAATGTCCGAAAGGGAGTTCAGAATGTACATAATTAAAACAATCAAGGAAGCAAATAAGGAGATGAAAGAACAAATGCAGGCATTAAATGAATGCACCAATCAACAGTTAAAAGAGCAAATAAGGGAAGCAAAAGAACATTTCAATAAAGAGTTAGAGATACTGAAAAAAAAAGACAAACAGAAATCCTTGAAATGAAGGAAACAATAAACCAAGTTAAAAACTCCATAGAAAGCATAACAAATAGGATAGATCACCTGGAAGACAGAACTTCAGATATTGAAGACAAAATATTTAATCATGAAAACAAGGTTGAACAAACAGAAAAGATGGTAAGAAATCATGAACAGAATCTACAAGAATTATGGGATATCATGAAGAGGCCAAATTTAAGAATTATTGGGATTGAGGAAGGCTTAAAGAAACAAACCAAAGGAATGAACAGTCTATTCAATGAAATAATATCAGAAAATTTTACAAATATGAAGAATGAAATGGAAAACCAAGTACAAGAGGCTTATAGGACTCCAAATATGCAAAATTACAACAGACCTATACCAAGGCACATTATTATGAAAATACCTAACATTCTAAATAAAGACAGAATTTTAAAGGCCACGAGAGAAAAGAATCAGATTACATTCAGGGGGAAACCAATAAGAATATCAGCAGATTTTTCAATCAAGACCCTAAAAGCTAGAAGGGCCTGGACAACATTTACCAAGCCCTGAAAGAAAATGGATGCCAACCAAGAATTTTATACCCAGCAAAACTTACTTTCAGATTTGACGATGAGATAAGATCCTTCCATGATAAACAAAAGCTAAAGGAATTTACAAAAAGAAAGCCAGCATTACAGAACATTCTCAGCAAAATATTCCATGAGGAAGAAATGAAAAACAACGATGTAAATCAGCAACGGGAGGAACTAGCCTAAAGGAATAGCCAAATAAAGGAGAAATTGAGTCATGTCAAAAAACAAAAATGAGCCAAATGACTAGGAATACAAATCATATCACAATGATAACCCTGAATGTTAATGGCCTGAACTCATCAATCAAAAAGACATAGACTGGCAGATTGGATTAAAAAGAAAAATCCAACAATATGCTTCCTGCAAGAGACACATCTCACAGAAAGAGATACCCATAGACTTAAGGTGAAAGGATGGGAAAAAACATACCATGCACATGGACTCAGCAAAAAAGCTGGAGTATCCATCCTCATTTCAGATAATGTGGACTTCAAGCCAAAACTAGTCAGAAGGGATAAAGAAGGACATTACATACTGCTTAAGGGAAGCATAAATCAGCAAGACATAACAATCATAAATATCTATGCCCTGAACATTGGCTCATCCATGTACGTCAAACAAATCCTTCTCAATTCCAGAAATCAAATAGACCACAACACAATACTACTAGGTGATTTTAGCACACCACTCTCATCGCTGGATAGATCATCCAAACAAAAATTGAATAAAGAAACCATAGATATCAATAACACAATCAACAATTTAGACTTAACTGACTTATATAGAATATACCATCCAACAAAGAACAAATACACTTTCTTCTCAGCAGCACATGGATCCTTATCTAAAATAGACCATGTTTTATACCACAAAGCTACTGTTAGCAAATACAAGAAGATAGAGATACTACCTTGTACTCTATCAGATCATAATGGATTGAAATTAGAAATAAATGACAGAATAAAAAAAGAAACTTCTCCAATATTGGATATTAAATAATACACTATTATATGATGAATGGATAACAGAAGACATCAGGAGGGAAATTAAAAAATTGTTAGAAGTAAATGAGAACAAAGACACATCATATCAAAATCTCTGGGACACTATGAAAGCAGTACTTAGAGGAAGATTTATTTCATGGGGCACATTCAACAAAAGAAGTAGAAATCAACAAATAAATGACTTAACATTACAGCTCAAAGCCCTAGAAAAAGAAGAGCAGACCAACACCAAAAGTAGTAGAAGACAGGAAACAGTTAAAATCAGAGCCGAGATCAACGAAATTGAAACAAAAGAAACAATCGGAAAAATTAACAAAATAAATAGATGGTTCTTTGAAAAAATAAACAAAATTGATAAACCCTTAGCCACGCTAACAAAGAGAAAGAGGAAGAAAACTCAAATTACTAAAATTCGGAATGAACAAGGAAATATCAAAACAGACACGAGTGAAATACAAAACATAATTAGAAGCTATTTTGAAAATCTATACTCCAACAAAACAGAAAAACTCGAAGACATCAACAAGTTTCTAGAGACATATGAATTACCTAAACTGAACGAGGAGGACATACACAACTTAAATAAATCAATTTCAAGCAATGAAATAGAAGAGGTCATCAAAAGCCTACCAATAAATAAAAGTTCAGGACCAGATGGGTTCTCAGCTGAGTTCTACAAAACTTTTAAAGAAGAGCTCATTCCAATACTTCTCAAAGTATTCCATAAAATAGAAGAGTATGGAACCCTCACAAACTCATTCTATGAAGCCAATATCATACTGATACCTAAACCAGACAGAGATACATCGAGGAAAGAAAATTTCAGACCAATATCCTTAATGAACATCGACACAAAAATTCGCAACAAAATTTTAGCAGATCGCATACAAAAATATATTAAAAAGATAGTTCACCACGATCAGGTGGGTTTTATCCCAGGGATGGAAGGTTGGTTCAACATCCGGAAATCAATAAATGTCATTCACCATATCAACAGATTTAAAGTTAAGAATCACATGATTATTTCATTCGATGCAGAAAAAGCATTCGATAAAATACAGCATCCCTTCATGCTCAAAACACTAGAAAATATTGGGGTAGTGGGATCATTCCTTATCATTGTGAAGGCCATCTGCGCTAAGTCCATGGCCAATATCATTCTAAATGGTCAATAACTGAAAGCATTCCCCCTAAAAACTGGAACAAGGCAGCGATGCCCTCTTTCAACACTTCTATTCAATATCGTTCTTGAGACTCCAGCCAGAGCAATTAGAAAAACCAAAGAAATTAAAGGGATATGAATTGGAAAAGAGGAACTCAAACTATCCCTGTTCGCTGATGACATGACTATATATTTAGAGGAACCTGGAAATTCCACCAGAAAACTCTTAGAACTCATAAGTGAATTCAGTAAAGTAGCAGGTTACAAGATCAATGCTCATAAATCCAATGCATTTTTATACATAAGTGATGAATCTTCAGAAAGAGAAATTAGGAAAACTACCCCATTCAAATAGCATCAAAAAATAAAATAAAATACTTGGGAATCAATCTCACAAAAGAGGTGAAAGACCTCTACAATGAGAACTACAGAACACTAAAGAAAGAAATTAAAGAAAACCTTAGACGATGGAAAGATCTCCCATGTTCATGGATAGGAAGAATTAATATTGTCAAAATGGCCATACTACCAAAAGTGCTATATGGATTCAATGCAATTCCAATTAAAATCTCAATGATATACCTTACAGAAATAGAGCAAGCAATTATGAAATTCATCTGGAAGAATAAGAAACCCAGAATAGCTGAAGCAATCCTCAGTAGAAAGAGCGAAGCAGCGGGTATGGCAATACCAGATCTTCAACTCTATTACAAAGCAATAGTAACAAAAACGGCATGGTATTGGTACCAAAATAGACAGGTTGATCAATGGTACAGAATAGAGGACATGGACACGAACCCAAATAAATACCATTTTCTCATACTGGACAAAGGGGCGAAAAATATGCAATGGAGCAAAGATAGCCTCTTCAACAAATGGTGCTGGGAAAACTGGAAAACCATATGCAACAGAATGAAATTAAACCCCTATCTCTCACCCTGCACAAAAATCAACTCACAATGGATCAAGGACCTTGGAATCAGACCAGAGACCCTGCATCTTATAGAAGAAAAAGTAGGTCCAAACCTTCAACTTGTTGGCTTAGGAGCAGACTTCCTTAACAGGACTCCCATAGCACAAGAAATAAAAGCAAGAATCAATAATTGGGATAGATTCAAACTAAAAAGCCTTCTCTCAGCAAAGGAAACTATCAGCAATGTGAAGAGAGAGCCTACAGAGTGGGAGAATATCCTTGCCACTCATACTTCAGATAGAGCACTAATATCCCAAATCTATAAAGAACTCAAAAAACTCTACACGAAGAGTACAAATAATCCAATCAACAAATGGGCTAAGGAAATGAACAGACACTTCACAGAAGAAGATGTACAAGCAATCAACAGATATATGAAAAAATGTTCAACATCTCTAGTAATAAGAGAAATGCAAATCAAAACTACCCTAGGATTTCATCTCACCCCAATTAGAATGGCGATTATGAAGAACATAAGCAACAATAGGTGTTGGCGAGGATGTGGGGAAAAAGGTACACTCATACATTGCTGGTGGGGTTGCAAATTAGTGCAGCCACTCTGGAAAGCAGTATAGAGATTCCTCAGAAAGCTTGGAATGGAACCACCATTTGACCCAGCTATCCCACTCCTTGGCCTATACCCAAAGGACTTAAAATCAGCATACTACAGAGATACAGCCACATCAATGTTCATAGCTGCTCAATTCACTATATCCAGATTGTGGAACCAACCTGGATGCCCTTCAGTTGATGAATGGATAAAGAAACTGTGGCATATATATACAATGGAATATTACTCCGCCATGAGGAATGACAAAATTATGGCATTTGCAGGCAAATGGATGAAATTGGAGGATATCATGCTAAGTGAGATAAGCCAATCTCAAAAAACTATAGCACGAATGATCTCGCTGATTAGTGGATGAGGACATATAAGGGGGGGTAGGAGGGGTTAGTGTTAGGGTTAGGGTTAGGTTTAGGGTTAGGGATAAGGAGGGTGGTAAGAATGGAGGAAGAAAGGAATGTATAGAGGGATAGGAGGGGTGGGAGGGGAGGGGGGAAGGGAAAAAAATAACAGAATGAATCAAACAACATTGCCCTATGTAAATTTATGATTTTTAATTAAAATTTAAAAAAATTCAGTTTGTATAATAAATATGTTTTTATATTATCCATTTCTTCTTGAGAAAATTTTGTTTTCACCCTTTGTTCAGATTCTCTAATCGACCATCAAGTTATATTGTATGTTTTACTTTATATAGTCAAGTGAATTATTAAATGAAAAATGTCTTTTACCTAGAGACTACATGAAGTACTGCATTTATCTTCATGGATCTGAAAACTAACTTAATTAGACTCAAGTGCATTCTGTAATGGAGTCACTCTTCAGATAATATCTTTGATTTTTCTACAAAATATTTTTATTTTGCCCCATGCATACTTGGTTCAGAGTTAAGCCAGGTACTGATAAAATTTTATAAACATATATGTGTAATATAAATATTATTTAGCATATTATATATGCTTATATTTATATACTTTAATATATATTCATATGTAGCTATATAATTTTTCATATAGGTGTGTATATATATATATATATTTATATATATATGCAATATTCCCTTCCTTTAACTTTTCTCTCTTCATGTTTTTAATCATGCAGATTGTTCTGGGACCCTTCCTGTACTTCTTTGTTCAGAAAAATGAAATATTTTCCAGTAACATTTAAGCTAGGCAGCTTAAATGTTCCATCACTGCTGTGATAACAGAAATGGACATGTTCCAAATTTTGTTACCTAACCAAAATCTGCCTTCTTTTCTTCCAATATAAAGACTGTTAGTGTTTATTTTTTTTTCCCAATTCAGATCTTTCACTTTATGTGTAGAAGTACTTCCTGATTTGATGTGGTAAAATCACATAATAAACATTAATTACAATGAGCTAGTTGATCCTGATTGCACTTTCACTGCTGGAAAAATGAATGAGTTGTATTACTTTTTCTAACTCGACTTTTCTAGTTGAGAAAATTGATATTAGCATGTAGTTTTTAGAAATAATACAAAGGGATAACATGTATTCTATCCTATTTCAATCAATATTCATGATTCACCAAATTACAGTATAATATGACAAGCAAGAAATAGACCACAATCCACCAATTTTATTCATTTTCTTAGTTTGTGCACTTAGTCAATTTTAAGTACTCACTTGTATGTGCACTTAATCAATTTTATCAAACATCCAGCAACTCAGATGATACAAAATGGTGCATTGATCACAAAGATCTTTGCCCTGCCTTTTATAACCACACTACTTCCCACCAATGCCTAGTAACCAATAATTGTTCTCCATTTCTATAATTTTTGTCATTGCAAGAACATTATTATAAAGTATGTTATTTCATGGATTCTTGAAGTATGCTAACTTTGGGAATTGACAATTTTTATTCCTAATTCCTTTGTGATTCATCCAACTTAATTTGTATATCATTAATTTATTATTTTATGGGTGTTCGTTCTAGTAGTCCATGGTAGGTATATACCACTGAAGGTTTAATCATTTATCCATTGGAGGATATGTTGGTTGTTTCCAGTTTTTTGCTATTATAAATAACATTGCAATGAACATTTACATACAGGGTTTTGGATAAGCATGAATTTCTATTTCTCTGGGACACATGATGAGGATTTCAGTTTCTGAGTTGCATGGTAATTACATGTGTAGCTTTAAAGTAAATGGCAGTAATTTCTCCCATGTGACTGTACCATTTTGCATTTCCCCAGGTAATTTATTCTGTTTCTCTGCATCCTCACCAGTATGTATGCCACTACTTTTTTATGAATCTTTCTGCTATGTTCACAGTGCCATCTTGTTGCAGTTTTAATTTTTATTTCCATGAAATATATGACGTTGAATAATTTCCCATGTACCTATTTTCCATCTCAATATCCTCTTAAGTGAAAGGTCAGTTTGTCTTTCGCCTATTTTCTAATTGGATTCTTTCTTTTTAATGTTGGATTTTGAGTTATGTATATATCCTTTACACTACTCCTTTCTTTTCTCTGGTTTGCAAACTTTTTTCCAGTCTGCACTTATTTTTCATCTTCTTAAAAGTTCTTAATTTTGATAGGGTTCAATTAAATAGTTTCTCTCTTTACGTATTTAAGAACTCTGGTAAACTTAGATCCTGAAGATTTTCTCTTATGTTTTTAAAAGACTTTTTGTTTTAATTTTAATATTTAAGCTTATGACTCATTTTTAGCTAATTTTTACACAAAACATGAGAATTTGGTTGTCATTCTATCTCCCCCATGAATGTTCTAATTCCCTGTGTGTTATTTGTAAAAGTGGCTCTCCTTCCTCCAAAAATAATTGGTTTTTTACCTTTGTAAACTCTATTGAACATGTTTCCTGGTTAAATTATGTGTTCTGTATTCTGTTGTATTGATTTATGTGTTAATCTCTTTGCCAATATCCTGATTTCTTGATTACTTTAGCCATGTAGTAAACGTTAATATTGGTTAGAAACATTGTTCATACTTAAGACTTCTATTTCAAGATCATTTTGGATATTTGAGACGAGTATCATCCACATGTTAGAATAAATATTTTTTAAAATTAATTTTTATTGTAAACAAATGGGATACATCTTGTTTCTCTGTTTATACATGAAGTAGAGGTATACCATTTGTGTAATCATACATTTACATAAGGTAATAGTGTTTGACTCATTCTGTTATTTTTTCCTTTCCCTTCACCCCTCCCACCCCTCTATTCCCTCTACACAGTCCCTCCTTCCTCCATTCTTGCCCCCCTCCCATCCCTCATTATGTGTCATCATCCACTTACCAGCGAGATCATTCATCCTTTGGTTTTTTGGGATTGGCTTATCTCACTTAGCATAATATTCTCCAATTTCATCCATTTGCATGCAAATGCCATAATTTCATTCTTCTTTATGGCTGAGGAATATTCCATTGTACATATATACCACAGTTTCTTTATCCATTCATCAGTTGAAGGACATCTAGGTTGGTTCCACAATCTGGCTATTGTGAATTCAGCAGCTATGAACTTTGATGTGGCTATATCTTTGTAGTATGCTGACTCTAAGTTCTTTGGGTATAGGCCAAGGAGTGGGATAGCTGGGTCAAATGGTGGTTCCATTCCAAGTTTTCTAAGGAATCTCCATACTGCATTCCAGAGTGGCTGCACTAATTTGCAACCCCACCAGCAATGTATGAGTGTACCTTTTTCTCCACATCCTCTCCAACACCTATTGTTGCTTGTATTCTTGATAATTGCCATTCTAATTGGGGTGAGATGGAACCTTAGGGTAGTTTTGATTTGCATTTCTCTTATTACTAGAGATGTTCAACATTTTTTCATGTATCTGTTGATTGCTTGTTCATCTTCTTCTGTGAAGTGTCTGTTCATTTCCTTAGCCTATTTGTTGATTGGGTTATTTGTATTCTTCATGTAGAGTTTTTTGAGTTCTTTATATGTTCTGGAAATTAGTGCTCTATCTGAAGTATGAGTGACAAAGATTTTCTCCTACTCTGTAGGCTCTCTCTTCACATTGCTGACAGTTTCCTTTGCTGAGAGAAAGCTTTTTAGTTTGAATCTATCCCAGTTATTGATTCTTGCTTTTATTTCTTTTGCTATGGGCAAAATAAAATACTTGGGAATCAATCTAACAAAAAGAGGTGAAAAAGACCTCTACAATGAGAACTACAGAACACTAGAGAAAGAAATTAAAGAAAACCTTAGAATATGGAAAGGTCTTCCATGTTCTTGGATAGGCAGAATTAATATTGTCAAAATGTCCATACTACCAAAAATGCTATACAGATTCAATGCAATTCCAATTAAAATCCCAATGATATACCTTACAGAAATAGAGCAAGCAATCATGAAATTCCTCTGGATGAATAAGAAACCCAGAATAGCTAAAGCAATCCTTAGCAGGAAGAGTGAAGCAGGGGTATTGCAATACCAGAACTTCAACTATACTACAAAGCAATAGTAACAAAAATGGCATGGTATTGGTACCAAAATAGACAGGTAGATCAATGGTACAGAATAGAGGACACGGACACAAACCCAAATAAATACAATTTTCTCATACTAGACAAAGGTGTCAAAAATATGCAATGAAGAAATGATAGCCTCTTCAACAAATAGTGCTGGGAAAACTGGAAATCCATATGCAACAAAATAAAAATAAACCCCTATCTTTTACCCTGCACAAAACTCAACTCAAAATGGATAAAGGACCTTGGAATGAGACCAGAGACCCTGCATCTTATAGAAGAAAAAGTAGGTCCAAATCTTCAAAATGTCAGCTTAGGATCAGACTTCCTCAATAGAATAAACATTTATTTTTCCAAAATCTTTCTAAGATTTCAGTAGGAACTGTATTATAACCATAAATGAATCAGGAAAATTAATGTTTCTGTATGCCTATTCTTCCAGTAGTGAAGACAGTATATTTCTCTGTTTAGTTAAATCATCTTTTATAAGAACTTTTACCTTCAACATATACAAACTGCATGTTTTATTAAGTTCTATTCATTTCATTTTCTTTGGAGCATTTGTAATTTGTATTGTGATGTTAGTTTGTGACTTTATGTTTTCCGTGTTGGATGATTTTTAAATTAAATAACAATTATGCTTTATATGGTAATGAATGAAATTCAAGAACAATAGGAATACACTCTTTTACCAGGGATTCAAATGTAGCCAACATTGTGTTAGTCAAAATATTAAAATTGTCTTCTAAAGCATTTTGAATTTAGATTAAGTATATGCCTCTATAAATTTGGTTTTGAGTTTGGGAATAATTTATAGGAATAAGTATCACAAGATTAAAGGCTGGAAAGTGAGGTAAGGAGTACCTGTGGACTCCCACCTATGCTTTAAACATTTCTTTTTTTAAATTTCAGTATTTCAAGTAGAACTGTGTTAGTAGGGTAAGGAGTCTTTATTACCTGGATAATTGAATTGTTTAGGAAATGAATAAGGTAATGTTTAATCATTGCTGGAAGGGTGAAGTTGGACTTTTTCTCTGCATCTGTAGATGGCAGTAATGTGATCATTGAACATTAGCCTCATGCTGAAGTGATTCCCTTGGGGTGCCTGGTACTAGTTTGTTGAAAGTTGCTCATTTGCTCTAAAAATGTCCCCTTGTAGCTGCATTCAAAACAGAAAAGTGGATTTAAAGAACAGTCATGTTCTTTCTTTTCTAGTCATCTCAATTATCCATTCCCTTTTTGAATAGCTGCATTAGGACTTATGGAGATAACATATCAGATACTTAACAAAAGACTCTACAATGAAATCGTAACTATATCATGTACAGGTTGTTGACAATTTTACACAACAAAGTAAGTCACTTACCAGAAATAAAATATTTCTCTAGAAATAACCGCAGTAATTTCTGCAGTGTGTATCATCTGTCTAATAATGTGATACCTTAAATATATAACCGGAATCAATTCTGGACTCCAATATAAACATTATTTCAACAATATTTATTTTTGAAAAATTGCTAGAATAAGAATTACATCTTCCTCTGTCTTAGTGTCTCCAGCTTTAAAATTGAACTCTGATATATAAAATAACATGTTGGTGGATAAATTAATCACTAGTCTATGTATTTTTAAAAATAGAGAAATTACCTTTTGCTAATTTATGTGCACACACACATACATGCATATATACAACTTTGAAGACATAATTTTGATCATCCTTCCAGTTCCTATTTTATCATTTCCAATGGTTTCAATTTTCCATTGCATGTATGATTGAGTCCCAAGCTGCTTTCTTCAGCAGTAAATACCTATAAGAAACCAGTGTGCCCCAGAATGGTTTCCATTAACTGGGTCTCCAAATGAAGTGCTGTATATCAAAGCCTTCAGGCTGGAGACACACTGCAGGGTTCTTCTCTTGGTAAATGAAGCATGCTTTTTGGAGCACTGTGAATATCCCTGAATAGGAGTCTAGGGGAAAATAAAGAGTTGATTGTCTTAATATCCTAGTCTAGAAAGAAGAAGTGAACCAGGATATAAGCTTCAGTAAACAGAAATACACTCAAGATATTTAAGAAGGGGGTGGGAGGATTTTATGAGTTAGAATGTCAAACAATATAATTAACTAAAATAGGGTCAGGTGATCTTATTTCACTGAATAACTTGTTGACCAAAGGATATTTACTTTCTTTACAAACTGCTTCCCTGATGCAATTAACACCTGCTTTTTGAAATCATTGGAGAGATAAATAAAGAAGAGGACAATTAAATATTAGAATAGATATTGGTTTTTCTTTTCCCTAAAACCTCTTCTGGTATTAATGTATGCAAATGTACTTAAAGGTTTCATTTTGTCTCTAGAACTTGGGCTAGAAAAGTAAACAATACTTCTTACTTAAAATACTCCAGTGCTTCTGTGCTGAGTGTTACTAATAGCTTTGTTGTTCTAATGTAATTCTCTAGGTGCTCCTCTTTCCCTTTGTAATCTGCCTTTCATTAATTGAAGCAGATAGTCTTATGATTTGAATTCAGAAGTATATGAGGTGTGAAAATATATTCATATCTATCTGCTGAGACCGATTTTGTAGCAAACACTCAAGGTCTAATGCATTTGGTATGTGTTTATATTTCAGAACAGTCCTATTAGGTAAACTACACAGTTTTTACCCATTCTATTATTGTATTTGAATTGTCTATCTGGAGTTTTTGTTTAGAGTTGACTTTGGAGGCTAGCTGAGTATTTTTAAAAGTATCTGGTCTTTAAAATATATGGTCTGTTTTCAAAATTCGAGGGTAGATTTATCTTTTACAAGTGGTTAGAAGGCTTTCAAAGTGGGAGCTCATCTATAAGGTGGATAGAGTGTGTGAATATGGGGTTTTTCTATGCTGCACTTCCTAGTTCTGCACTTACTGCTTTCCTCTTTGTCTGCACACAGGTAAGTAGAAGGGATATAACTGAGGTGGCAGCTGCTTCCGTTCAAAAAGATCCTAGGGATGCTATCAGTAAAATGAAGTCCACCAGCTCCTGAGGTTGAGTTGTTCTGTTTTGTTCCATGCAGTGATTCTAGCAGGTAGACAGATGTGGGTAAGTGCTGCTCTTCATCACTATCATAAGAAGAAAAAAATATGAATAAAGTTTATAGAAATTCAAATATCATCTCCCCAATCCTATTACATTTTATTTTATTTTCTCCCACTGTCTTTGGTTTGTGGATGTCAAAACTACCTTCCTTTTGTCATGCCTATTTCTATATGTTTTGCTTACAAAAACTTTATTCTTGCTTTATGAATTATGTTCAATTAATTATAAGTTTTATGTTCCTTTTACAAAAATTTGCAAACTTAAATAGCCACAGTTACAAAATTCTTTTTACAAATACATGTTAAATATTTAGTAGTTAATTAAATGATCTGACTCTATTGCAATATATTCTCTTCTTGGAAAATTGCATCCCATTGTCTTGCAGACTACAAAATTAATTTTAATAATATATTTATAGGAATTGACTATCATAGATATAGGTCTTATCATCCCTCAGGGATTAAAGCAAATGGCAATATATAATTGGTTGCATACCACTTGAAAATTGAAAACATCTCACTCCCTATTACCAAAGCTTAAATACAAAAGGATATCTCTCAGAATTATGTTTTGTTTCCATTTTCACCTAGCTTAAATAAGATTTACACTCATATCATATATATGCAAGCAAGTTTTTCCAACATCATTTCATGGCAATAGTTTCCAATTTGAGTTCTATCTGAGAAAGCACTGTAGAATATAAGCAGTCCTCTGATTTTGTTTTCTGTTTGCTTACCAAATTCAAAGTTCTGTTGTATTTTTCACTCCCCTTTCAAACAAATACGTTTTAAAAAATCAGTATCAGTGATATAATTTTGTTTATATTTACATAGTGTATGGCATTGATGTAGAAATTTTAGGGGAAAAAGATGCTTTTCTATAACTTGTAAGTGCAACAAATACAATTGAATTAGTCTCTGTTATCCATTATTTTGACTATACCATTAAGATCTATTTAGGATCATATTTTTTTCTGAGGCATTTTTTATACTTTGGTTTGGTAAAATAAACATGTGTCTCTATTCCTGTCTACAGACTCCCAGGTTTTCCTTTGACTATTATGCCAGTAATTGTACAAAGAATAGGGGCACTGATTCTCAAATGTTAGATCCAAGTATATAAATAAGTGTATAAGTGATATTCAAATCCTACTTATCAAAGATGATTAATCTAACTTAATGATCTAGATTGGGAGACAGAATGTTTTCTATAAAGGGACAAATAGTAAGTTTTTAAAAAATGTTAACTTTGTGGTCCATATGGTCTCTGTCTTAACTTTGTCTTAAATAGTCAACTCTATCTTATGGCACAAAGGCAGCCTCAGACAATATGCCAACGAACAGGCATGACTGTGCTTCAATAGATATTTACTTCTAAAAATGAACGGCAGACTATATTTGGCCTATTGACCACAGTATTCTTGCCCTTGGGTTTTAGAGATAAAACCAGGTGTCAATATTTCCTCCATCTAAAATTAAAATAATAGGTCTATCTAATTATTTTGGCTATGTTCATTGGCTCAATAATTAATGTTCACTGGTTCATCATCCAGTAAGACACTTGTTAGCCTCATAGATCTCTCAGACTGCATAATAATGAGAATAATTTAAATGAGCCTTTCTTGAAGAATTGTTTATTCTTATTGACTACAATTGGTGACTATTTTTTTGAACAGGACATACATGAAGGGTGTGTTATATAATCAAGAATTTATCATTTAGTGCTCAAGGCTTTTCTTTTGAATTTTTTATTAAAACATCGTTACTGTTTGATGCTTTTGAACTCTTAATTATTCTCAGTTAAAAGCTCTCTACACATACCTCAAAGACAAAATTTTTTAAAAGAACAAAAATGAACAGAGATGTCTCATCACAGTGTTTTATTACAACAAAATTCCTATGCTTTACAAGTTAGGAACTTGTAACGATGTTTTAAAAAGCAACAATGTAAAGTCAAAAAACCAGCAATATTGTACTTTACTATTTTAAAGCAATTGATTTATTTATTCACCTGTTTGCCCAATTGTTTATTTATGTATGTCTCTTTGTTATGCACAGAAATGTGAAGAAATAAAAATTCCATTTGTCTTCGTCCACTTTGTTTTCCTAAAACAAAACACCTGAGACTGGGTAGTTAATAAAATGTTTATTTGGCTCACATTTCTGAACCAGAAAGGCAACTGAACACTTACAAAAGGGGATGCTGTGCGAACAAGGAAGCAAGAGAGTGGAGAGGGTCCAGGTGTACTCTTTTTATAACAACTCTGTCTCAAAGAAAGTGCATTAAATCCCTTCAAGGATGATGCTGTCAGTGACCTAAACACCCCCACTAGGACCTACCAATTAATGCTTCCAGCACCCTGGACACAACCATACTGGAGACCAAACTTCCAGCATATGAAACTTTGGGAGACAAATTACATACAAACCCTCACACAATTTTACTTACTTCAGAAGGTGGGTTAGAGTGCTCAAAAAAGGACACCTTTCTCTTTCTACTTTCCACCACAAATGGAATGACATAATAAAAAAGCCTTGTGAAAAGGGTTTGCTTTGATTTTAAGTCATCTGTTTCTCAGAAAATAGTTTCCTGAGTGCTGTTAGAAAGTCTGTTCCCACTGGGCATGGTGGCACATGCCTGTGATTGAAGCATCCCGGGAGGCTGAGGTAGGAGGATTGCATTCAAGGCCAGTCACAGCAACTTAACAAGGCCCTAAGCAACTTGGTGAGACCCTGTCTCAAAATAAAAAATAAAAAGAAATGGGGAATGTAGCTCAGTGGTAGAGTGCCCTGGGTTAAATTCCTGAAATATCACCCAAAAGAAAGTCTCTTCCAGATAAAATCAGAAATTAAAATGAGCATGAAAAAATAAATACCATAATTAAACTACATTCCTTTGCCATGTGCCTATGGAGAATGCAAAAGAAATTTATAAATCTAAATAGATATGTGCTTATATATTCATTCTAAATATAGTTTATTAGTTTAGAAAGCAGACTTTTAATATCTAAACATGTCTAAGAAGCATTTTTTCTACTATTAGTAATAGGACTGTGTTGAATTCCCAGTAAAACGTTGCTGATAGATACCACAAGGATGGTATTAATGTTTATGAGACAACTTTGGCTTTTATTTTACAGCTAGTGGTATTGAGGAGAATGCATCTACTATAAACAACATTTTTAAAAGCTCATATAGTTTTCCCTACTCTTCCTGAAATGAAAACATACTATAGAAAAGATAATCTATCTTGAACATAAATTAAACAATAAGTTTTATAAGAAACAATACTTATTTTCTGGATAACTAAAAGAAAGCACTTATTCTAGGATCAATGGCCTAGGAACAAAGGTAAGTAATATATGTTCTTAATTTTGGGGGGAAAAAGTCACATTTTCTTTTAAATTCTGAATCCTATTTATAATCCTAACAACTATTGCCTTCCTTCCTTCCGTCCTTCCCCCTTGTTCTTTCCCTCCCTCCTTTCTCTTCCTTCTCTCTCTCCTTCTCTGTCTTCCATCTTGTCTTCCTTCCATTTTAGTCATCTTCTATTCTCCTTGTTGGTAAGAGCCGAATTTCCAGCCTAGGGTTGGAGCGATGATTCACAGAGCACCTTACATTGGACAGATGGGATCAAAGCAGTTTGTTAGTCACATATACTCAGTCTGGGTGAAGTAGACCAGATACTTCCCCAAAAGACCCTCGACATAATTAAGTTTCTCCAAAGACCCTCCCCATAAATATGCTTCTTGTCACCATGAGCTTTACAAAAAGTTTCCAAGGACTATCAACAGGATTCCTGCAGACAGCTCAATGTGGTTTGAAGCTTCCTCTTTCTTATGAATGTCAGGATTGCAGACAAAATATGTGAAACCTTTCTAGCCTAAAAATATGGGACAAAGAATAACTGTTATGTTCCCACCCACTCCAACTGTCATGTGACCAATCACTCCACTGAGTATAAATCTAAAAGAATCTCCAGCCTCAGGGTCTAGGCAGTTTTAGGCATTAGCCCCTGTGGACAGCTGCAGCTTAAATAAAACTTCTTCCTCAAAATTCCTTGTGGTGTGTCCTACATCATGGTAAAGGAGGACACTGTGCCTGCAGGGTCACGTAAGAGTTACATTCTGAAACAGAGGTAGAAACCAGAGGTTTGGGAGGCAGATTTGTTGCATCAAGAGGACGAGGTGCCCCAGGTTCCCAAAGGCTTCTTTGAATTGTACCATGGGCTTGCACGTAACTGAAATTTACTCTTCTGGAATAATCAGCAATGTCATTGAGTTATGGGACCATATCTTTAGGCTGAATGAGGAAAGGTGAAACAGTTGTTTGGTTTGGGGAGATAAAATACCTATAAGACCAGTCAGTTGAAGATTTATTACTCACCAGCAGGAACTATAAACAGAAACCTGGGATTCATGGAAGGCCGATCCTATGGTTCTGGACGCTGTTTCAGGTGAATGAACCTCATTTTGTTTAACGCAGCTGAGGAACTCTGAGAGCACTCAGTGCTCTGTTTTACACCTGGGCATGGCTTGGATAACTGAGTTCAAAAACTATAGAATATCCTAATTTTGGAGAAGCAAGAGCACAGCTTGTGCTTTTCTGAATATTTTCTCTTATTTCAGGATGTTGCATTCTTGCTAGAGTCTGCCTAAAATTCGCCAGCAAAATGAGGAAGAGAACTCTGGTGGCCAAGGCCATCTGGGGATCTGTCTTCCTGAAAGTGTGGAAATATATATAAGTTAAATACGATCCTTCAATCCTATTTCACATCAAAGCAGCACATACTATTGAGTATTAACTTTAAGGATTATGTCATATAGATATCCTTGATGCCTTGATATAGATTTAATATTTGTTGATGGCTTCTCTGGGAAGAGAAGTTGGCTTTAGACCAAAAATGAGAATGCCACATTGAAATTGTTGTGTGACATTGGTGAAGGAAGCACATGTCCCTGGGGGTCATGAAGACTGCATTTAGATTCATCAATACCTATGGCAACAGTGGCACCCATAAGGTGGTGACTTAAATAGCAGTTCTCGGAGTAGCACACTGTACCTCTGAATTATGAAGGATTCATGGAGCCTATAGGTAGAATAAAATTCCACCAATTGTGCAACTTCTTTAAGAATTCCGGGTACAATGAGTGCCACGGTCTCTACCAGAAACATGTTAGGAAGTCTAAAGGGAATAAGGAATGTTGTGGTGAGGCCTCGTATTGTGGCACTAATACATGCAATGTCATTACTGTGCTGCTAGAAAAAATTCAGTACAGTTAAGATCTTGATTGGAAAGGACATGTAACTTCACTCATGCAAGGATAGATACCATCTGCTGTGCTTCTGCTTCTTTTACTGCTGTCACATACGCTTTCTTGACTCCCATAGTTATGGTCTCCATGTCCATGGTGGCCTGAGGGTGCACAGGCACCCCATTGGTAAAGGTACACCATGTTCCTTCAGAGGCTAAAAGATTGTTAAAATAAAGACTGAGCAAAACATATTAGCCAAATCTTCAATCACAAAATATTTTCTAATTGGAAGCATTTGGCAATGTTAATAACATTGGGTATTGTTTGTGGGGCCTTACTGGGTGGGCTCACAAGATTAAACGTGTGAAAATCTACCATGAGCTGCTAGTCTTTTCAATTTAAAAGAAGATCAAACTGGAGAAGCAGTGGGGATGATCATCCCTTTACTCACCTGTTCTTAATAACAAGTTTCAATCCTCAAAGTCTCTGTTTTAATTTACTTTAAGCAATATTAACTATACCATGGGTCCCAGTTAAAAGTGTTTTTGCCAACTATAAGATCTTTTAAGGCAATGTGTGCTAGAACATGAGGAATTAGACAAGACAGTATTCCTGACAGTTAAGTCAGTTATATCTATTTATCTTTATCTTCTATTTTATATTCAATAACTACCCTAAGATTACAGAAATTAATACATTTTTTTTAAAAAGTAAGTAGGATCATCAGATGTAACTCTAATTTGAGACTCAGCACTGATTAAGGGCATGGAGTTTTGCCAATTGGTACATTTAAAGATATATTAAAGTTAATTTACACTCACATTTACTACAAAGTATAAATCTACTACAATGCTACATTAATCAAAACAGTATGATACTAACATAAATATATAGTCATAGACCAAAGGAGGCACAGAATATAGAAGATGGAAATAATCTCTCATGTCTGTAGTTTATTGTTTTCAAATATGGTGCCAAGTTCATTCAATGGGGAAAAACATTCTTTTCAGTAAATACTGTGTAAAAAATTGATTATCCACACGCAGAAGAATGAAGTTGGGCACTTATATTATATATTATATACAATTTAACTTAAAAACTAAAGCCTGACCATCATGTAAACTAAAAAAGAACAATAAATAAATAAATAAATATTTAAAAAAGCTCTAAAGTTAAGGTTTAAAACTAAAAAATTGTTAGAAAAAATATGGGGGAAATATTCATGACCTTGAATTTGGCAATCGTTTCTCAAATAGAATAGTGATATTATAGAAAACAAATGAAATAAAGTGGATGCATTTTATTTCATCAAAATTTAAAATGTTTGTGCATTGAAAGATATCAAAAAGAGTGAAAAGAAAATCCACAAAGGGTAGAAAAAATTGCAAATCCTATGTCTAATAAGGGTTTACTATCCTTAACAAATAAATAACTCCCACAATATAACAACAAAAAAGGCAAACTTCACCCTAATCATATTTATAAATTTCTTCCTCTGGAAAGTCTCAAATAAGTAGGAGATTAGTGATGTTCTGCTAGGCAATGGTTACAATGGTTGTTTAAGGATCTTGGGTTTGAATCAGTTTTAAAAACACTTCTTCATTGTATCACAGAGATTGCATAGGTATTTTTTTATGACCCTGAGTTATATCAGTGTATTGTTACAAATGAAGTATAGGCAGCAGAGTGCAGCAATGGAAGGTATTGAGCCCAAGAACTTCACATCAATGGATTGAAACCAAATTGCTCTGCTCTGCCCTTCTGATACATGGGGCTTACTTTCAATCTCTCCTCTCCCCTCACCTTCACAAACACATACTCTCTCTTGCTCTTTCCCTCTTGCTCTTTTACAAATTCCTCAATACTATGTTAGATTCCTAGCTATGTAAAATCATCTTTTTGAGTTTATGTACCCTTCTACCTTTTAGCCAATTTTGGAGGAATGAAATGCTGTTAGTCTTTCGACCTGCCTAATGGAAGGTTATCTCTGCCTCCAAGGACTACCGGTCAATCTTCTAAGGATGGTGTCTTCACCATGGTGAACTTCATTTATGAAGTTCATTTGCACTATGCCTGATATACCAATAAGCCTGGTGTTCAGAAGATTAATCCATTGGGGTGCTTGTAAACGTCAGCATCAAGCAAATCTCAGTCACATTTTCTAGATGTTTCTCATTGGAACAACAAAGGAGTTACCTTCTCCTGTGTTTTGGATAAACTGTATTATAGTTTTCTCTCTCCTCTCTCTCTTTCCCCTCTCTCTCTCTCTCTCTCTCTCTCTCTCTCTCTCTCTCTCTCTCTCCCTGGGCCTCCCGCCACCACGGATGGACATTTCATACCTTTGGGTATCAAGGAAGCAGTCCTGATAGCAGCAAGGGAAACAGTAGCACAGGAGGTGGGCATGGTATCTACCCTTGCATAAACTATTACTCTTGTTAGATAACCAGGTGCCATGCTTAATTCAACACACAGTATTGAACTCCTTCCTTTCTTCAAATCATAAACAGGATCATTTGCCTCATCATAGGTGTGCACAATTGCAAAAATTGTGAATGACCCAAGCAGCCAGTGACTGTCATGAAACTTGAGACAGTGACCTCTAGCCTTAATGTTGGTAAGAGGAATTCAAGCACTGACAAGGGTGCTGTATTGTCATCACCCTTAAAACTGATAACCTCAGAGACCACCTTCCAAATCCAAGCTGAACCTAACAGTACATCATGCTAGAGTACAGTCATTTATCATCTTGGGACAAGAGCATTTCAGGATGGGAAGAGATTGGCAATATTTAGCAAAGACATTACAATATCTTACAGGGAAAAGAGCAAGTTCTCCAGCAATTGGTAGTTCTTTCCCAGGCAGCCTACACCATATTGTGTAGTTAGTCAATTAGCAGTTAAAACTAGCCAAGAAGTAGCTTATTAGACAAGGACTCATTGTTAAAGCTAACCAAATGCCCTTGATCATGGTTGGGCCGTACTATTTATAATACGAATTATTTCAATTGTCTTTAATTTACCTCAATAAATATGGAAGGATTCTTGCATTAGGGTTAGTGGAATGGGCAAACACTGGACAGAAGATATTAATAGCATTTTTTTGATCCCATATGTTCACAGTCTGCGGGAAAAAGACATTATGTGTCAATGATGTCATATTGAGATTACATACTGTTACAAGTGAAAAGCCAGGGATAGGGGGAGACAGACTTGTCAGTATCAAGAGGGTGAGGTGTCCTTCTGGTTTCCTCCTGAGGACTGACTATCAGGGAACTGAAACCCATAACTCAGGGACAGGAATTGTTCCTGAAACCCATCACTAGGTACAGGAATTGTACCTAGTCCTCCTGGTAAGGGGGCCATTTGGCTAGGGGACTTTATTCATGGAGCCAAGGGGAAGAGGATTTTCACTTAGACTCCTAAGGCCCTGTCAATTTATCATATGTCAAGGCAGTATATAATATTAATCTCTAAACTCTTCTTCCTCCTTCCCTCCCTTCCTTCTTCCTTTCTTCTTTCCTTCCTTTCTCCCTTTTTCTTTCCATTTTTTCTACCTTTCCTTCTTTCATATATTTTCTATAAAAATTTATTCAACATATATATATATATATAATCAAAATTCATATTCTGCAGATGCATAATACAACCATACAGAATATTCAAGACTATCATCAGTCCTAACCTGTCTGCACACATCCTATACCTCTTACAAGGCTTTTTGCATTATCATGGTGTTTTAGTCAGTTTTTCTCCCATCAAGACCAAGAGAACTGACCAGAACACTTTCAGAGGTGGAAAAGTTTATTAGGGGCTCACATTTTTAGAGGTCTCAGTCCATAGATGGCTGACTCCATTGTTCCCTGCCCAAGGTGAGGCAGAACATCATGGCAGAAGGGTATGGCAGAGGAATACAGCTCAGGACCTGACACCAGGAAGCAGAGAGAGAGAGAGAGAGAGAGAGAGAGAGAGAGAGAAAAGGAGAGAGAGAGAGAGAGAGAGAGAGAGAGAGAGAGAGAGAGAGAGCGCCCCTCACCACAGACAAAATATATACCCCAAAGGCATTTCCCCAATGGCTCACCTCCCACCATACCCTGCTTGCCTACAGTTACCACCCAGTTAATCCCCACCAGGGGATTAATTCACCAAGTAAGTTAAACTCCTTATAACCCAATCATTTCACCTCTAAACTTTTTTACATTGTCTCACACACAAGCTTTTGGGATACTCCTCACATCTAAGCCATAGCACAGTGCCACACATATGTACACATTGATGGGAGCAGGTAATAAATGAGAACATAACGATGAATGACAGAGAATCCTGGCTTTGTAGTAGTGATAGTATAGTATAGGTAGAATTGTGTCCACTCAAAATTCATATCTTGATGTTCTAAACCCCTGTATCTCAAAATTGACTTTATATGCAGATTGGGTCCTGATAGAGGTAATCAAGCAAAAATGAGATGAATAAGATGTGCTGTAATCCAATATGATCACTGTTCTTATAAGAAAAGGAATTTGGACACAAATACATGTGGAGGGAAAGAGATATGAAGATATATGCAGAGTGCTGTGTGAACATGAAGATGATCTCTGCAGGCCAAGGAGAGAGGCCTGAACAGATCCTGCCCTTGTAGTCCTTGAAGAAATTAATTCAGCCAACATCTTGATCTTGGACTTCTAGTCATCAGAATCGTGAGACAGTATGTCATTGTTATTCAAGTCATTCAATTTGTGATACTTTGTTACAGTAGTCCAAGAAAATGTATACACAATCTTTGTAAGAAAAAATAAATAAATACAGTAAACAACTGCTAAGCTTATGTAAATGTTATTCAGATTCCAGTTAAATTAATAATTTAATATTACAAAATGCTCTTAAAATTATGAATAGTTATGGAAAGCTTTTAAATGTATGCATGGCTGGAAGTAAATGTTATTCAAACATACAACGTATCATTTCAAATGTCTGTCTAAATGAACACTCTTGCCCTCATTTGATTGGATTCAAAATATAAAAATAATACTAGGTTTATATAATTATGTGAAATGCTGAAATTTTTAAGCTTTAGAGAATTTTAAGAAAAAATTCTGGAACTTGCATATTCTGTCATCAGCATGCTAATATAAAATACATCAAATCAAAATATGTCAAAGAATGTATGAAGGCATGCCTCATAAAATACAAACTTTCTACTAGGATATGCTTTTCTTACCACAATAAAATTTGATAAGTTGCTAGAATTTTCTATGAAGGTGACATTTTTCTAAAAGCATTTTACCTGAGGAATTTCAATTTTAATGTGGCACATTGGAGAAACCAGGTTGTTGGAATGTCATATATTGTGGGGTTGATGCACATTGGAAAGACCCCCAAAAACTGCATCACTTAGACTTTGTCAGGGAACTGAAGCTTTATTCTGATATTAGAAGTGGCATCAGTACAGGTTTTTTCCAAATGAGGAGAGGCATGAGAAACATATATTAAAGAAAAAATCACTCTGGGTTTGGAGAGATGAACAATTTGTGGAGGGAAGGGAAGGAACTCACTGAAGAGACTTAACTAGTTGGTCTCTCCTCCATGCTTGCTTGAATTCTCTCTGTATTTTTAATTCATCTTACAACTCATTATAAGAATTCCTTCTAAAAGGAAGTTTTACTACCCTATAATTACCCTTTACTGTTTCAGTGGCATCTATTTTTTTTACATTACGTTCAAGTGCTTTGAGCTCACCATGAAAGCCTTCAGAAAAACAAACAAAAACTCAGATATCTGGTAAAGATTGGCCAATATTTTCTCTAAGAATTTTAACTATACTATTACCATTCCTAACTCTATTAATCCGAATAGAAGGCTCTTGTTCTAATCATCATTCTTTTGTGGTTAATCGACTTTTTCTCATTTCTGTTAATAACTTCTCTTTCCCTTGTTGTACAATTTTATGAAGTTAAGTTCCAAGTTAAATTTATTTCATTTAGGAATCAATTACTTGTCAAATCTTGGAAATACTTACCCACTAGTTGTTAATCAACTCTTTTCTTTCTGGTATTCTCTTTGGTCATAACAGAAGACTTATAAAAAGTATGATGAACTTTCTTATTCTATTTTCTGTTTGTTAACTTCATAATGTTATTTTTAGATCTCATTAAATCTTGAAGTTGGGTTCTGAATAATTTTATTATTTGTGTCTTTTAGCTTTCAAATTATCTTCATATACCTAATTTTATGTTTTTAACCTATAAGACATATAAAAGCGTATAGCTTCCATGTAGAGCAACAATAAGCTTTCAGAGAGATCAACCAGATAAGTACTCCAAAGGGGAAGGAATTGAACACTGCACATGATCCAGATTCTTCTTCTTGGACCCCTTGCTAAAAACTGACAATCTCTTTCAACCACAAAAGTAATGTCAATTATGACTTACCTCATTGATTAGTTGTACATCTTTTGGAAATTTATTCAAATAGAATAATTCAATAAATTCCTAGCTTGTGTTGTTCAGTATTCTGTTTGAGATATGAATCTGTTTTTCCATGTAACTAATTTATTTCTATTGAAGAATTTTGTTGCATTGTATATTTTATATCCATGTATATTTATAGTATGTTTATTCTTTTTATTGTGGATAAGCATTTGGAGTGGTTCCACTTTAAGACTAGAGCAGAAAATGTTGCTATAAAGATTCCATGCATGCCTTTTCATGCACATAAAAATATGTTAGTGATGGTTTTATATTGTGTCAACTTAGTTGAGCTGAAATTCTATTTTCTGGAATTGTCTTTCCTGTACAGTTCCAGTTTAGGGTTGGCCACAAGAGAAATTTGTGTAAAATTAAAAGGAAGAATATAGCTATTTCATGGCTGCAGCTCATTTTCAGCTTCCATTTTTCCGAATTCTAGGCCAGGTGTATGTGCATTCTGGGGTGAAGCACATCAACCTGTTCTGCATAACAACCTCATCATTGAGCTTGCATTGGTTAGTGGCAGAATAAAGTTCTGATTTGTCAGTCCGTGCTTCAGCTTGTTCAATGAGTTTAGTTTGTCCTCATAGATTCTAGTTTTTCACTGCATTTTCATGTCTTGTTTCTAAACCTTAATTGATGTCCATCTTTCTTCCTGACCTCCATTACTCTGATCTCAGCCCCGCACCAGATGCAGAAACAAAAGCTTTACATAAAGTACTTAACCAGCTCCCACAGGGAGGAAAGTCTACTCCCATTAATAAACCCTTCCTACAGATTGTTTGTGTTTATACTTCTTCATTAAATCCAGAATAATTCAGTTATATTCCTGGGGTTAGCATACAAATCTTCTATATTCAAATTATTAGCTAATGCTGAGTGTTGAAATATCAACTCAAACTTTTTTCTGCTCTCATTTTAGTGGGTTAACTACTTGGTTACCACGTACATTGATTTTTAGCTATTCCATATGTACCTTTGACAAAGTCCTTTTCCATTTATAAATTGCAAATAATTTCTCTCAGTCTGTTGTCTTTTACCCTCAATATTTTATACTGATAAAAAGATTAATTTTAATGTATTATAATTTCTCCAGCTTTTCTACATTGGTTTAATTATTTCTATATTTTAAGAAAACTTTCTCTACACCAATATTTTGAAAATGTCATCCCATATGATTTTCAAGACTTATTTTTCTTTTTTGGGCTTTGATCTAAATTGTACTTCAACCTATCCACTGTGTGAAGGCCTCTGTCAGGACCAGATTTTTTAGTTCCATATGGATGTGCAACTTGTCTATTATCAGTTATTGAAAAGATGGCTTTTCCTTCCCACTTTGCGATGGTTCTTTTGTCATAATTTCATTGCCAATATGCCCTAGGTTAATTTTGGGGTCATGTTTCTGATTTTTTAAAATTTATTCTTCCAAAACTACTCCATGTAATCACTGGTAGTATATAACTATTGTTGATGTATATGTAACCATTTTGCTTTAACTTTCAAACATGGATATTTATATTTACCTTTTTATTATGATTTCAAACTTTTTTCCATTGATGATAGAATGCATATGCTGTATAAATTAAGTCTTTTGTCACTTGTCACATCTTGATTAATGCCATGACAAAACTAAAACTTGCTAAATGTTGAGTATGATTTTGCCATAAAAATGTATTTTTCATTTTGGTATATTATCAATTATGCATAGATTTTTAATCACTTTGTTCAAATGTGCAATTTTCCTACTACTTTGTGTTGTATTTGTTTTTAAGATAGCTGTGTTGAATTGTGGAATCATTTGTTTTTCTCTTGTTCCCAGCAGGTGATGGAAAGACTTTTTTCCAGATCTCTGCATCTACAGTCAGTATTTATATTGACTGCAGATGGGCTTGAGTTTTTGAAGTGGCCAGGATATATTTCCAATTCCCATTTCCCTTTACCTTAAACTGATAACCTAAAACCAAGGACTTTATCAGACCTGCCTTCTCTACTTTTGGCATGCTCTAACTCTATTGGTAAGCTAATTTTCTCATATCCTTGCTTGATTTTTAACTGAAATTATCAGACAACTCAAAGGAAACGGCATCTGCCAAATTCAAGGTGAAACTTTATCTGTTTAGGTTTTCTCTCCGATTTTGGCTGTGTAATACATGCAAAGTACAGTGCTGTCATATATATAGTTTTCTCAGTAACTCTGGGGTATATTTTGTGTATATTTACTAGTGCTCCATTACTCAAAGATAAAATTTTGATTTTTCTTTTTTTGATGTGTTTAATTGGTTTTTATTCTATTCCTTTTACTTAATTTACCTTGTTGTTTAGTTTATAAATGCTTTTTCTTGGAGAGTTTTGAAGGACATCTCCACTGAAGCTTCCTTTACTTCATTAATTACCTCATTTGTTAATTTTATAAGTTTATAATTTATAATTTTTAATTTATAATTTTATAAATTATAAATTGTTATAAAATTATAAAATTATCACATCATCGCTACTTCTGTGAGAGATATTGATTCTTCTACCTGTAATTTTATTTAACTTTTTTCATACTATGTTTTTTACATGTTTTATTAGTTGCTAATATTGTCCTTTTCATCTTAATCTTTTGTTTGTTTTATTTTTCCTCTCAGTACCATCAGCCCTGAGTTGTGAATGAGTCTCTGAGGTGAAGTTTTGTACTTCCTTTCACTGGAAACTAGTTCTTTGGACCTTATGTCTAGAATTTGCACCTTAGGTTTTATGCCAAAAAAACCAGAATAAGTCTAAGGAATCAATCCCTTAGAAATATCTTTGCCAATAGCCCTAGTTTAAGTAGAATAACTCTAGTTTAATAAATTCTACTTACTTAAATCAATTCTTATTGTTGTTATCTGATAGTTAATTTTATGTCCCTAGTGACAAACTGAAGACATAGAAATTCATATCTTGAGAGTATAAAATCTACTTATGAAATAAAAAGGATTAGAGTATTTTTTTTTCATATTTTGGGTAGTCTAGACATAACCCTCATGACTTTACTCTGTTTATAAAGCCAGTCTCTATCATTCTTTTCATTGTTTTCTCCCAGAAATTTAAATTCCACATTGTTACCAATCTTCCACCATTTGGTTACTCTTCCCTGGTGTGATGTACTATTTAGCATTACCTCCATGCCAGGTTTTAAAGGTGCCACAACACTTTTCATTTGATAGATCAGACAGTCCATATAACTTTCAGAAGACTCACTGGTTGGGCTCAACAGATCCTGAATGCTGCATTGCATTTTGTTGTTGTTGTTTTCTCTCTTTATTATTGTTTTGCTCTTTGGCAAATTTTGTAAAATTGAAGCATGCTCTCTTCTTCTGAATGTCTTACCAACTATTAAATGCACTGAGAGTAACAGTAATTTCTTCTTTTTCTTTATCTTCCTCACAACGCCTTCATTTTAAGATAATATGAACTGCACTTATAAAATGTTATTCATTGATCTAGATGCAAGAATTGTGGAGATGGAAAGTTATATTGACTCAAGAAATTTGGAATTTATTGAAAGAAACAGCAGTATATGCAACTAGTATAGCTGTATGAGTGTTTAAAGTGCTATTGAAGCAGAGAAGGAAGCAATTCATTCAGACTTAGGAAGCCTGGAAATGCTTCAAAGAAAAGGTTGAAGCAGTGTTCAGTAATTACTCTTTTGAAAAAAGTAATCTGCTCAATGCATCGACTTGCCACTATAGTTTCTTAGACCTTGTTTGCTGGCAAAGTGAGAGTTTTAAAACATTTTTCATCCCCAACTAAATCTTGAGACATCTCTGAGTTTTAAAACATTCCTTTTCTGGCCCATCAACAGTAAATTTACAACCTACAGGTCAGAAACCAAAGCTTTTCAATTTGTAATTGACAAATAGCAGGAAGCATCTCACTTTGTCACAGAAACTTTAAAACTTCAAAATGAACCTGGGAAACATGGGGCACATTGCCTTCAATCAGGATCACTCCAGTTAGTTCTCCCAAACTCAGTGGGAAAATAAGAACAAATTTCAGAAGACCAAAATAATCCTAAAAGCTTCTTTCTTACAATAGCATTCAGCAAGCAATACTGAGTTCCCACAGTCTCAATATGAGACAAATTTGTTCATATGTCAAAAACCTTAGAACTAATTTTGTAGCACACTAAATCTGGTGCTACTTCAGATTGCTGTCTAAAATCTACACATCTTTCACTTTATTTGAACTCCATCATACAAATATTTTAAACCTATTTTCTTCTCATTAGGAATTTTTGTAAGTTAGTAAGAAAAACATATTTGTTTGTCATGTTTGGTAATAAGATCTGTAGAATAATTTACTTTTTGGACTAATAAACATTTGACGAATTTTTATATTTTGTCTATTTTTATTTAAATTTTAACCGATACATAAAAATATTAAAAATGTACATAATTAATAGGTCCCTTGCGATGTTTCCATATGTGTGTGTTATGTGGTGTTTAAAGAAGGTTAAACATATCTATCTACTCAAACATTTGTCATTTCTTCAAAACTTTAAAAATTCCTTCTTCTAGCTTTTGAAATGGACTGTATACAATTATACAATTGTCATCTATAGTTCTACTATGCAATAGCACACCAGAACTTTTTACTCCTAACTATAACTTAGCACCCATTGATCAAAATTTCCCATCCCTTCTTCCCTCCTTCTTTCCCCAGTCTCTGGTAACCACTGTTCCAGTTCATTCATGACATTACAGCCAGATTTATAATTTTTCCAAGTAAGTTTTAACTGCTAGACATGGTTTCTAATAAAATAATTACTCGATCTTGTATTACGCTTGCACATATACATTTGAAAAAAGAAAATTGTGCTCACGGAAATAGTGATTCATAGAAGTAACATAAGTTGAAATTTTAAATTAAGCAATACATTCAGAAATATGATATTTTGCAGCTCTATTTTTAATATATGTAGCTTCATTTTTAAATATACACTTTGAGAATCTAACAATTGTTTTGCTCTTGCCATTACTGGGCTAAAACTCACTAGTTTATTAGTTTTTTTTAAATTTTGAAACGTCTTCACACTTAGGCACTTGAGTAGATTCTTGCAAAGTCACAATAAATCAATATATTTTGAATATGTATAGTCTAAAAATGTACGCTGAATTAAAATTAAACCTGAACTGTATTTTGTCTTGATCTTCCTTCCTATTGTTTATTATATTTTGTCCTCAATATCAGTACAGTTTTAATTGCTTTTCCTATATGTTTCAGAAAATAAATGCATAAACATTTATGGGGAAACAAAATGAATTAGGTTTAACATGAATCTTCCTTTGGTAGGAATTGTGGCATAACTTGACTTGAAATAACTCTTGTGAAGTCTCTTCTTTTTAGAATATATTTTTAAGAATTTTCAAACATTCTATTTTTCCTTTTTACTATTTTATATGTGCTTACTAAATGTAATGTTCACAGACAAAATGCTTATAAAATCATATACATGAATACTTTTCTACTATATTAAATGAAATATTGATATTCTTTTTGTTCAGTCATTATTAAAGTAAATAATAATAATTTTGAAATGAAAATCATATGTGCCTCTAAAAACAAAAGCAAGAACACATTCTTGTCCCAATATTTAAAAGTAGATGTTTGACTCTTGATTATAGTAAGAGAGTTTGTGACAAAAAACAATTTTTTAGAAGTCCTCTATTACTCTGCATAGACTGTTTCCCTTTCTAGTAGCACAATAAGAATTAGAATTTAAATGATGTCTGTGAAATAAATAATATAGCTTGACTGATAATACTTTTTTATATTTTATCATAATTAGGAGACAATTGTTATTAACTTGGTCTAGATTTAATAAAGAGTAATTACATATAAAAAAAGGCAAGTCCTACCTTGTCTCTCTTGTATTTGGGGCAGATAAAAATCTGACCTAGTCAAGTATGATGGCACACACCTAAAATCCCAGTGATGCAGGAGGCTGAGGCAGGTGAACCACAAGTTCAAAGACAGCCTCAGCAATTTAGCAAGACTTGTCTCAAAATAAAAAAGTTAAAAGGACTGAGGATATAGCTCAGTGGTTGAGCACCTCTGTGTTCAATCCTCAGCACTAGGAGGAAAAAGAAAAAAGAAAAAGCCTGACTTAGATATATACTGCCTCAGTTCTCCAACTCACCCCCTCCCCTGAAGAACACGGAAGATCAAAATAATAATGAACACAGATTAGTTCAATCGATTTTTAGAGAAAGCAGTTCCCTGAGAGTTAATGGGGAGAGAACTTCTTAATAGGAAAGGGACTAAATGGGAAAATTCAGTGGGAAATATCTGTTCTATAGAAATCTAGTATATAGGAAGAAAAGAAAGGAAAAAGAAGCAAAAAATGGGAGTATGTGTGTTTGGAAAAAATATCCTTATTTGCACTCTTGCTTAGTTAATCTTCCCCTAAGGCTTGAACACAATCAGAAGCCAAATGAGACAATTTGTATGTGCAGATTTATATTTCACGTGGGTTCTTATTTAGCTAAAATGTCTTGTCTTTTATCTAAGGAATCTAAATATAGATCTTTGAAAACATATCCTAATCTGTTTTTTCATTCTATCTCTAAAATCAGTTCTTAATCATTTCTTGACACTGGTGCTATTAGAAAAGACATTATTTTGCTAACAATTGAAATATACTGAGAAATGATTGCATCAAACTTAGTAAAGCAATTGAAATTGTATTTATTTTTATGAAAAATCATAATGTACCACCACTATTAACAATTAATGCTTAAAGAGACTGAGGAGTCATTACCGCCCAAAACACAAATGCCAAATCTTAAGGAGAAAGTGTGACTAAAATTTTAAGGTTTTGAAAATGAAAAGTGTGTCTGATAGTTACAAATCCATGAAAGTCTTTGGAGGGATGTAGATCTGTAACTGCTCTCTTTTCTAGTGGGAGTAAAGATAGTTTATCCTTTGATGTTTGAGCTGTGAATGTTAATGGATTTTTGGTATTATGGATAAGTAAATGCTCTGGGTGATGACATTTTATAAATGATTTTGAACTTTTATAATTCAACTTGCCTCTCCCTTTTCATCCACTAGCATTAGGAAACAATATAGTCATTAAGCAGCCCACCAGATTGTACCTGATTTCAAAGAGGCGCCAGCCTGTCCTGGAGTGTCCTCTTAGGGCTCCCAGAGATGAATTTCAGGGCTGTATAGGAAGATTGTGACCCAACATGAAAAAGAGACTTCAGAGTTTCATTCAAAACAGCCTGACTTATAATTCAGTGAGACTCCTTAAGGCTATTGTTCTCTTTCTGTCAGATTACTTGTTTAAATAATTCTTTAAGCGCCTATTGAATTTCAAAAGTTAAAAACTGAATCTCTGGTTGAACTTAATTTTTTAAAAATAAAATTTTGAATTATGATCTGTGAGTACCTTCCCATGCTACTTTTCCTAATTGCCTGCCTGAAGGATAATAATCAAGTTCCACTTCAGATTGCTGAGGGTATAATGAGTCAAGGATTCCGTATATTTGTGCATATTATGGATGTGCTTGTGTTTCCTATCAAAAGTCTGCTTTTATCCAAAGTGTAAATTAAGAACACCTTCTCCCTTTGTAGGTTCATTGGAAAATATAAAATAAAATTGACTTTCTTTGGAGTTTCATATCATGGAAAATAGAATAGTCAAAAGTCTAGGTTTATTTAGATTTTATTGACATAAATGTTTCACATGAGTAGAGATGCAAAGAAAATCAGACTTTTTGGCGTAACATTATTGAAACTATAAGAGTAAGTTACATTTATACATCTAAAAGTGAAACAAGAATGACAAGAGATAACAAAGATCAATACAAACAGTCAAATTTGTTCATGGACAGAATATTAAGACTGATTGTGTTTACATGAAAAGGTAGTTTAATGGAAGTAAAAATAACTATTAATACTATCAATTTAATGATTATTAGATTTTCCTTTGGGGGGGGTAGGGTACTGGGAATTTAACCCAGGAGTACTTAACATGCTGATCCACATCTCCAGCCCTTTTCTTTATTTATTTATTTTTAAATTTTGAAACAGGGTCTCGCTAAGTTGCTTGGGGCCCCCTAAGTTGCTGAGGCTGGCTTTGAACTTGGGATCCTCCTGCCTCAGACCCTTGGGCCACTGGGATTACAGAAGTATGCTATATTTAATATCAAATTTTCTGTAATGTTTCAGGGTCATATATACTGTTACCTAAACATTAAATATGAGAATAGATGTAAAACTATTGCTGGTTGTATCTGTGTCATAGGTACTTTATTAAGTATTATTCCTACCACATTTATATAACAATTCATAGTAATATTTTTAAGATACCAAAATCATGCCTACACTATCATTCTTTTTCTTTTTTTTTATTATTTTGCCAATTCTGTACAACATTCTTGTAATATTCATAAAACTTCCTCTTTAAATGTCAAACAGGTTCAGTAGTGAGTAAAATGGTTAATTCTGAAATCTGCCTCCTATCATCTAGTTTTCTTTCTTGCCCCTCCTGTTACTCTGGCTTCCATCCATAGCAAACCTAACGAAAGGCTGGGTGACTTAAATATTGAGGTCTGAAAACATGTGCAATCTTACTTAACCAGAATATGGAGATGAGAATCATTATTTCCAGGATTATATTGAGGAATAAAGATATTTTATGTAAAGTACTTATTGAGTTGAATTCCTTAATAAGATGAGGAAGCAATGGCCCCAGAGAACTAATATATTCATGGGTGTGAAAACAGTTCAAAGTAGTTTTAGAGATAAATTAATCCAAGACTGTGTTTGGGGTTTTGTGATTACTTTAATGACTTCATTGAAGTCTAGGGAATTCAAGTACATCCACATATTAAACTAAAAAAAATTGACTTCTTATAATTTCTTATCATCACTTATTTTCCATTTGTACACATTTATGTAATCTATAACGTACTCATTTTATCAAAATTTCATCATCTGCAGATACTCAAAACAAAACAGAAATTCTGACTATTTAAAATATATTAGCTATATTTCCCAATCAAAAGAATTAAAATGTAAATTGTTAAAAATTTATGCAAAATATTTCAATTGGTTTATGCTTGTGATGCAGGATTTATATATAAACTTCACCCAAAGCATATAATTTCAATAAATGCTTACTTTGTATCTTAGGCAGAGGTAAAGACCAAAACACCCTATTATGTCCCCATTATGGAATGATCACATTGCTCTGTTTACCTATTTTTCTTGTAATTTTAGGTCTCCTAGTTATTTTAGTAGTTGTCTTAATGCCTGACACATGTAGGATGCTGAAAAATTGTAACTATACTAAATACCATGTCTTTGCAGGATGCAGTTACCTAGTTAATTAGTCCCTTGCTTGGGATTTTGGAAATTACAATAAAAACAAAGTAAATCCTCTCCAGTGGCAGAAAATATATATTATAAAATTCAGGCACTATCAGTGTTTACATATCTATGTGCAGAAATTTTTCAATGGGAAAGAAAACAAAAAACAAAACTGTAGGCCTAATAATATTATTTTGTTGTTTCAATTTTCTGAAGTAGTTTCAAAAGCTACTTTAAGAACCAAACCAATGTACTGGTCTTTCTCTTAAGCTATTTTCAATTAGACTTTTGTCAAAAAAATGAATTATTACTTTGAAAAGCACATTTTCAAAGAATTACATAACATTATTTGTCAATAAGTTAAAATAGAATGCCAATATATAAAATAATACTTCATATGATATTAGAAGAAACAACATCCAAAAGTTCTCAACCATATTGTAAATCACACCAATGATTTGGAAATACAGATATTCTATTTCAAATTATTATCATTCTTCTTCTTTTTATTTTTGGTGGGGCTGGGGATTGAACCCAGGGTCTTATACACATGAGGCAAGCACACTACCAACTGAGCTATATCTTCAGTCCCTTCTAAATTATTATCATTCTTAATTTGGTATTTCGAAGATATTTAGAAATGATCTGGAAATATAAAACAAATCATGAACTTAAGTTGACAAAATGAACATGCACATATCTTTCATATTATATAATCAACTAAATCAAAGAAGCATAAAAATTATATAAAAATGATAAGAGTAAACTAGAAGATTAATAGTTTTGTTATACTATTACAAAGTATTTCAGATAAAAAAATTGGAAATATAAGAAATCTTGCTTATAATTATAAGAAAAAGATTAAAATATTGCAGAACTATCATGAACTAATGTGGGCTACATAATTATTAGATAAATTTGTTTAGCAATGATGACAGCATGAATTCAAAAAAATGATATGAAAGCAAAATAAATCAACTAGTATATTTATAGTTTGATACCATTCAAATTATGGTGAAATTCAACAACTCTGAACTTTTTTCACAGGTTGAAATAGCATTCAAATATTTGAGAAAATCCTACTCCTACTGATGCCATTTATAAAGAATTGGGTTATTTTTTGGTTGGTTTTATTTTTTACATTTATATAAGATTTACAAGTTAAGGTTTCTCTGTTATATGCCAAAATACCAAATATGAAATTGACAACTCATAAAAGTTATTTTTAACAAATTGCATATGAACATATAAATTAAATCAAATGCAAATGAAAAGAAATACACAAGATAATAGAACTGCAACAGAAATCCAATATAATAGGCCATAGAGCCTATACATAAACCTTAATAAGTTTAGTAATTCTAAATCATCTTCTATGCTTACCAGATACAATCAGTAATCAATAATGAGTATTTCTTTTGCTACTGGCTTTAAGTGATCACTTTTATACACAGTGTGATATATGTCTATAGAAAATAAGCTATTTGAACTTTTCTTTCTTTATGAAATATCACACTTACCCTAGACAAAGATTTTTTAAAAAATAAGAATAATCAGATTTAGGAATCACTATGGTTTAAATATCCCATCCAAAAATCATATGGCAAATTAATTGACATCATAACAGTATCGAGTGATAAAAACTATATGATGTCTTTAGATCATGAGTGTCCTGCCCTCAAGGATGAATTAAGTCCAAAATCATGGTCATGAGTCAGTTTCCACCCTTTTTCTCTTTGTCTCAGGTACTCACATATCCTTCTGTGTTCTACAATGGAATAATGTAGAATAAAGGCTCTCACCAGATGTAGCCTCTTGATCTTGGACTTAGCAGCCTGCAGAATCATGAAACGAATTCATTTTCTATACAAGTTACCTAGTCTGCATTATTGTATTGTATCCAATAACAATACAAAATGAAGTAAGACAAAAATTAGTATCAAAGAGTGAGACTGGCAAGCACAAGGCCCTGGGTTCAAATCCCCAGCACTGAAAAAAAAAAAAAAAAGTGAGACTGTTGGTATACAAATACTTGAAATTATGGAAGTCTCTTTGAAACTGGGTATTGGTAGAGGTTAGAAAAGCTTTGAAATGAATGATAGAAAATTCTGTATCCTTATTTTTTATGAAGATTTAAGGGCATTTCTGGTGAGGGCTTCAAAGAAGAGATAACTAGGAAAAAGTCTAAAACTTCTCAGGTTACTTAAGTCTTCATGTTCAGAATTCTGATGAGATCTCAGACAAAATTGAGGATCAACATACTAAAAACAGAAATAAAGTCCATACTTGCACAATCTCACAGAATTTGGCTTCATCCGGTCTATTCCCTGGAGGTTTTTGGAAGGTAGAAAAATAAAGTGATGAATTAGAATATCAGACAAAACAAATATCTAACCAGAAAAGTATTCAGTCTACAAAATTATTTTTCTAACTGCTTATAGTAAGATTTGAGAATGAGGAAATGATTAAAAATGGGTAAAGTAGAACAGAAAGATTTGAAAAACTCCCAGTCTTATCACTTAAAAACAGTGTGCTTAGGAAAAAATACTAGGGGTGTGGCCAAGTGAGCACTTTAATAAAGACATTCAGATAGATAAAAGAGAACTAGGTGCTATTTATTTATTAAGATGATAGAAGAAAGATCCCAAAGGCATTTTCTAGATCTTTGAGGTTGCCCCTCCCACCACATTTGCAGAGCTCAAGGAGGGTAAAGCCTTTTCCACAATTTCACTGCCCAGAGCTGCTTCAGGATTTTGCTGCCCACATTCAGGTGCAACTCTCCCCCTCTGTCACCCTAACCAAGTCTCCAGCAGGCCCAGGTTTGGTTTGATGGGATGCCCTAGAATGAGCAAGAGGTTAAGACCTGGTGGTATCCACATGGTGTTTACAATACACAGAATTCAAGAGCGTGAGGTATGACTTCCACCTAGATTTCAAAGGATGTTGACCCAAGAAGAGATTTGTTGCAAGGCCAGAGCCCACACAGAAAGTCCCTATTAGACCAATGCCACACAGAAATATAAGGTCAGAGGCAGAGTTACTATTGGTAGTCTCTACTAGGGGAATGCTTGGGGAGCTGAAGAAGTGGGGCTAACCCAAGAACACAGAACTGTAGAGCTACCAGCTGTGAGAACTGCTACTTGGGTTGAGCAAAGCAAAGGCACAGGAACTAGACTGTTCAAGACTCTGGGAACCCAACTTGGCCAGTGTATCTAAGAAGTAGGTCATAGATTCAAGGAAGATTTTTCTGGATCCCAAAACCATGGTGTTTTGTTGTTGTTATGTTTTCTAATTACTTGGGACTAGCTACCCCTTTCTCCTTGCCAATTTCTCCTGTTTTCAGTGGGATTATTTATCTAATTCCAGGTATGCCATTGCATTTTGGAAGTAAATAACCTGTTTAATTTCATAGACAAAGAACTAAAGGGGAAATTTATCTAAAGATGACTTGTGCCTTGAATCTCAGCCATGTCTTATTCAGAGAAGACACTAGACTTTGGACTTTTGAGTTGGTACTGGATCAAGATAAGACTTTGGGGCTACTTGGATAGAATTCATGTATTTTATAATTGAGAATGAGATGAAGTTTGGGGTCCAGAGCAAGAATTCTTCAGTTTGAATGTGTCCATTTTAATATGTTCTTTTAAAGATTAATATATTAAATATTCTCAGATATTTTGTGGGATATTCTAGTTCATTGCTTTTTACTTTCACCTTCCATAAAACATAGACATAGGCATAAGTAAGCCATGTTCTTTACAACTGTGTATACTTTCATCGCATATATACATGAAAACAAAAATGTATCATTTAGAGGTAATTGGGGTTAGATGAGGTCAATAGGATGGGCTGCCATGATGGAATTAGTGAATTAATAATAAGAGTAAGAAATTACAGTTGGCACACTGGCTTCATCCCACCATGTGATGACTTCTACTATATTATGATACAATATGAGAAAGTTCACCAGATGCTTGTACCACATTCTTGGACATACTAGCTTCCACAAACACATGTCAAATAAACTACTACTTTTTATAAATCACCAAATTTTTATTATTCTGTTACTGTAACAAGAAATGCATTAAGACATAAATGATATTTTAAAAACATATATCACATATGATTGTTAAATAATATATGAAAGTTAAATGAAGTTAGATTCAGCATAAGAATACTAATTTAAATTAGATTTTTCCTTCTCTCTACATGAGAAACAATTTGATTTTTTATAATTTATATGTATTAAGAAAATTATTCTTTTGCTATAAGCATCAGAGTACTTAGTACTACATATTAGTTAAATAATTCCTATTTTGTTTGTAATTATTGCAAAAATTTCACAACAAAGTGATGAATATGGATGATAGGATTTGATTTATTATACAAGTCACATTTATTTATTTATTTATTCATTTAATTTTTTCTTTTCTTTTTCTACTGTAAACAAATGGAGTACAACTTGTTTCTCTGTACATGAAGTAGAGGCATACCATTTGTGTAATCATACATTTACATAGGGTAATGATGTTTGATTCATTCTGTTATTTTTCCTCCCCCCCACCTCTCCCACCCCTTTTTCCTCTATATAGTCCATCTTTCCTCCATTCTTGCCTCCCTCTCATCCCCCATTATGTGTCATCGTCGGCTTATCAGCGAGATCATTCATCCTTTAGTTTGGGGGGATTGGCTTATCTCACTTAGCATGATATTCTCCAACTGCATCCATTTGCCTGCAAAAGCCATTATTTCATTCTTCTTTATGGCTGAGGAATATTCCATTGTATATATATATATATACCACAATTTCTTATCCATTCATCTATTGAAGGGCATCTAGGTTGGTTCCATAATCTGGCTATTGTGAATTGAGCAGCTTTGAACATTGATGTGGCTGCATCATTGTAGTATGCTGATTTTATGTCCTTTAGGTATAGGCCAAGGAGTGGGATAGCTGGTTCAAATGGTGGGTCCATTCCAAGCTCCCTGAGGAATCTCCATGACTGCTTTCCAGAGTGGCTGCACTAATTTGCAACCCCACCAGCAATGTATGAGTGTACCTTTTTCTCCATATCCTCTCCATCACGTATTGTTGCTCATATTCTTGATAATCGCCATTCTAATAGGGATGAGATGGAATCTTAGGGTAGTTTTGATTTGCATTTCTCTTATTACTAGAGATGTTGAACATTTTTTCAAATATCTGTTGATTGCTTGTACATCTTCTCTGAAGTGTCTGTTCATTTCCTTAGCCCATTTGTTTATTGGATTATTTGTATTCTTGGTGTAAAGTTTCTTGAGTTCTATAATAGAAATTTATTACAATTTGTTCTAAATTTTTATTACTTTGCATTATGTGTCATGATATATCATAATTTGACATGAATATCTTATAATTTGACAGTAAATACTATTGTATAAATGTCCTTTATATTACATACAATGTATACAACTTAATCATTGATTTTTAACTACTCTTCTGTAAATTTTGTAGTTGCATGTCTGTACTATTTTAATTTTTATTGGTGCATTTTACTAATTCTATAGAATGATGTGCTAATTTTGACATATTTGTACATATATAAAAACATAATATGATCAATTTTATTGTCTAATATTTCCCTCCCCTTTCTTGCTATTTGTATTCTTGATGATTAGTATTGTAACTGGAAAGAGATGCAATTTTCCTGTAGTTCTAAATTGCATTTTCTTAATGCTAAAGATGTTGAATAGTTTTTCATTTAACTGCTGTCCATTTGTACTTAATTTTAATTTTTAACTGATGCGTAGAACATAAAGATGTAAATATTGATGAGGTACCATATAATATTTCAATACAGAAGTATTTTGCAGAATGTTTAAATCAAGTTAAATATATTTATATGCTCAAACATCGATTTTAAACTACTTTCACATTTTTAACTGCATTTTTAATTTCTTTATGGTGAAAACGTTCGACATCCTTTTCTCTAACTTTTTGTAATGGATAGTACATTACATCATGATATATGTGGTATATGTACCACGTTTTCTTTAATCATTATTAGTTGATGGACATTTAGATTGTGAATTTCTACTATAAACAATTTCTTGAGACACCATATTTTTCCCTAGAAATCAAGATTAATAATTAAAAACATTACTCTCCATCAACTTCATACATTTTATATAAAATTGACATTAATAAAAGTGTACAAGTATAATTAAAACCTCACTAATAAAAATTTTATAAGTCAGTGAATATTGGTAAAGAGGATATAGATTAGATGTGCTATTTTATTATTTGCACAACTGTTCAAAAAGAGTAGGGGAAAATTAAGGATCAAAATATTTTTTATAGATTCTATTACATGCTTTCTTTCACAACATGTAGATGATGATGATTATAGAATGAAATTCCAGTAGGTTGCTATGACTTTTTTCTCTTTGTAGAGTTCTTCCATAAATTAAGCTCTTTTCATATCCATATGAAAAACCCTATTAAAAATCAGAATAAAGTAATCATAATTGATTAAGCACTTTTTTCCATATGCTTTAAGAATTTTAATTTGTTCATTCTCTATATACTTTGAAAAGCTCATAGAGTAATAAACTTATGCTACTTCGTTTAAAGTACAAGGAAGACTAAAAATGATTGAATAACTAAAGTCACAATGTTAGCAAGTGGTATAGCCTGAAATCAAAGCCAGTTCAATTAAATTCCTAAAACCTTGAGTCTTTGTGCTGCTTCAAAAAGAAACCAATTTGTACTTGCCAAAAGCCAATGTTCCTTGCTAGTTAGTGATCAGATGGAAGAGAATTTCAATCACCTGAATCCTAGAAAAAATCATCTTTATACTATTTTTCCTAGCTATGATATTTTTGAGAAGAATGATTAATAAGGTAACTACTTTCAAAGTTGGCCTGCCTATATTTTATAAAGAATATCATACTTTTACAAATACCTTGGAGAATAATCTGATTGTTTCATAACATCTTTTATGGTATTTTCAAAATGACTATATAATCAACCGAAACATTATTTAATTAGAAGTACTGGCATATTTATTAACATGATAGTTTTGGCTACATTGAAAGCAAGAATAGAAAGAACAGACATACCCCGTTCATGATGGCAAGCTTAGTAGCAAATGTGGATTTCCAGAACCTTGTCAGCAAAGTAGAACTGTGTTACATGTGAAGGAAACTGAATAACAGGGTTAGAGGAGAGGGTCACTGTTCAAATTGTTACTTCCTTTTAATTGTAATCTCATCATACATATCAATTATGAAGACAAGAATCCTAGGCACTAGAGAACATTAGATTTATCAGAATAAATTTATTGAAGATAAATCTCAGAAATCTTCACTTCCTTTGACATCAAACATACAAGTAGAATGAACCTTGTAGGATATGAAATGAATGTGATATAGCCTTTATTTTAGTTTCTTTATAATTGTATTCATGTGTGCACAGTTTTTTATTATTTATTTTGCATATATTGATGCTTCTTGCCATGATTTGACAATCATCTAAAAGCATTGGATTAAACTAACATTTGCACTAATCTGAACATATTTAAATTAGAGGAATATTTGTATATTTTCTTCTTTGGGCCAAAATTTTCTTTAAATTTGTTTTCATCATATAGGTGTTAATTATTCTAATATATGATGTTACTTGGTTGCTATCTGAAAACTGTATCAAATAGTAAATCACATAATAAAAACAAAATCTGCCAAGGTTATCTCTGAATTTTAATTCATTCAGTTTTTGAGTTCTTGTATTAAGTTTTCACATACATATAACAACAACAATACACACACACACACACACACACACACACACAGAAGAGCCAGACCTTTGTGAAGGGTCTGGAAATAAGTAGTTGTGAAGATAGATCCTTGAAAATACTAAGGTACTTCTTTTAAGATTCAAGTACTGAAAAAGCCATGTAAGGGACATTTATGCAAGTGTATTGTTCAAATTACAAAATCAACTTGCTCTAACATTATCTGAAAGTTTTATAAACCAAGTTGAGTCAAGTACGGAAAATAAGGAATTTTAATACTTCTCTATTTTTGGTCCCTCTTTTAAGACCCTGGAAGAAACACTAACTCCTTTCTATGTTAAGCGAATCAAAAATGGAAAACCAATATTCAATTTCTAATTTTGAACCATTCTGGCACAGATAATTCTGAGAGCACCTGCACTAATAGAACAGAATGCCTGGGCAGCTTGCTTTAATGTTTCAATCACCCTACCATGAAAGTCAGAAAAAAGTAGTTTTCATTGGATAGCCACTTCACTTTGGTAACTAGAACACTAAGACCTATTCTGTGTGGATTTTGAAGGAATTCACAATGGATCCACAGAAGAGCATCAGTACATGGATATTAAGATTGGTATTGTGCAGGAAGATACCTTGCTTGCTTTGGGGTACAGGAAAAGACAGTGCAGTGTAGGTTGGCATTAAGACAGTCATTGCATGATTTAGGTTCACATCAAATTTTGACTATTAGGTGTGGTAATTCCTATTAATTTCATAAAATAAACCCTTTTATAGAAGCAATAGAAATGTAGTTGAAAGTTAAAAGCTGAATTACTAAAAAAAAAAAAAAAAATGACAGTAAGAAAAAGATTTACAAACTAAAACTCCAGACGTACACTAAATCAACAACGTCAACAAAACTGGACAGATGACAGAGTGACCAACAGCCTAGGTTAGGTCTTTTTTATTTCTAAATAACTAAATGCAATAAAATGTGTTCTGAGTAGAAATCTTAGTTCGCTGCTGGGAACATTCTGAGCATAATGAATTCTATCATCATCTCCTTTGAAAAGGTCTAAATTTAGAGTTGTGTATACATTTCTGCCTTTTCAATGATTGCATTCAGTGTCAGCTCTTTACTGTCATCTATCTTCTGTTCACCGCGCAACAGTTCAAACTTATCTTCACACAAGCAGGGTTACCATCTCCAGAGACTACGCAAAAATAACTTGGATATTCTAAATAGGTGCCATTAGCTAAGTTCTTGTGATTCATCAGTGTGGCCCTCTTTTAGAGAACATGGTTTTGCTCCCTATGAATGGAGTAGTTTCATGAGCTCTTACTAAATGCATTTAAATTAGTTCCTTCCAGTTCAGTTCTTCAGTGTATTAAGTATATGTATATGCACCAGTGTCAAATCCTACAGACACACACACACACACACACACACACACACACACAAAATATACACCATATACATTATTTTTACCCTATTTTACTTCATGTTGTTGAATATTAATTAAAAGCTGCATTTTAATTGTGTATTCATTATCCCAAGCTGAAAATATCACAGTCAGTATCTCTTCTCTTTAAGTTGTGAAAGATGGAAGTTCAAGATCACAGTGACAGCAAAGCTGGTTGCTGCTGAAGCTTCTCTCCTTGGTTTCCAAATGATAGCCTCATGCTCAATCTTCACATGACCTTTCCTCTGTGCAGAGAGAGAGAGAGAGAGAGAGAGAGAGAGAGAGAGAGAGAGAGCTTGTGTCTCTTATGTTTATTATTAGCACACACCAACTCTACTGAATTATGGTCCTGTTTTTACAATATCATTTAATGTTACTTTCTTAAAGCTCCTATGTTCAAATTTAGTTAGACTCAGGATTAGGGCTTCAACACAAGAATTTCAGGAAGACAAGATTCATTATATATTAAACGGTTAGTTACATCAAGGGGATATTTTATTATACAACAAATCATCATTCTACAGGTTGAAATGATTTTTAAATTTATTTCTGTGACTGGTTTACTTCATGTCACAAAATAATCTTCAGTTTCATCCAAATTTTCACAAATGAAAGGTTTTATTTCCTTTTTATGCTGAATAGCATTCCATTGTGTATTTGTACCACATTTTCTTTATCCATTTATTGGTTAGTGGATAGACTGTTTCCATATCTTAGCAACTGTTAAACTTCTATTCAAAGCACCATACTGCATTTCTTAATAACAAGTAATAAAAATAATATTATTCGTTCATACATGGAACCTAAAATAGGATTGCAAAAGTTGATGATCGGTTTGGGGTACATAGAAGTGCTTTCTCACATGCTCAGGTTATGTGCTGAATTGTCTGATCTCAAATCTCCGTCAGTGTCAGTGTGTTGTTTTACATTTGCTTCTGTCAGAGAGACACTCACGTGAGATTCAGGAGGTGGAAAAAAGAGAGAGTTCATTGTTTCCTAGAGGCAGTTCCAGATAAATGTGTGGATATGCTGTCTTAAGCAGCTTGTGGGTGTACTTCCAGAAGTTCTGCAGAGCAATTTATGTTGCACATCTGGTACTCAAGGCAGTGCCAACATATAGGAACTTCACAGTTTTTGAGATCTGTTATGCCTTCATCAAGAGTCCTCAACAATCAACTGCAACCTTTTGTGACCTTTACAGATCGAGCAGTCATAAACTTCTGATTCTCTCTACTAAAATTCTTCTTATTCGTTTCCCTAACCAAACTCTGACAAACACAGCTTTTTGTACCAGAAGAGGCTCAAGAAAATAGAAACTCAAATTCCAGAATTTCCAACTAGTTCTCTGTTCTGATAGATTTGAAGGCAGTAATACATATATTGCTAATGGACAGACAATAAGACTCTGGTATTCAGTGACATTCACTGGAAAAACACTCTTTTAAATAAGCACACAGAGATGCCTACAATGAGATATCTGTAGAAGCAATTAGTGGATGATCTACTGGATCCTGAAGTGGAACAAGAGGGAAAACAAAGAATTTAAGAACTGTGGGTTTGGGGTTTGTGTAACTTAAAACCATGAACAATTTGCAGGAAAAAAATAGCAAACATGGAATTTTAAATTCTCAGCTTAACTCATGGGTAGAAAGTTTTCCTGATTACCCAGAGAAATCCCTAATTTCCTGAAGTCACAGAGCTGAATTTTCTGATACCAAAAAAGTTTGATCCTACCTTAAACTAAATATCACTATGTACAAGTTTAAGTCCCAGCCTCCAGAGATGCTTTCAATTTAAGTGCAGTATAGTGCAGGAGAGATTGAGACGTAGAATTACAATGTGGACATGTAAGTGGATTCTGATGAATATTATGACCTTGAACTTCCCCTTGAGCTTAATTAACCAAAAGAAGTAGCAATTCTTCCCACTCAGAATTAGCTAAATCTTGCCTTATATCCCCATAACAATCTCACCAAACACGTTAGCCTTTCCCATAGATGCTAATTTTCAGTTCTAACATTCATTACTTTTGCCTGCTTATGGACTAGGAGTGGCTTCAAATTCCAATAGACCAAAAAAATGACTATAAAGACTAACCTGAGAGAATGCACCATATATACTGAAGAATGGCAATTTTTTTTTAGATGTATTGGCACAGGCCTGATAAATATGGTTGAGACTAATTTCTCAGTGTATTATACCAATAATGAAAAATAATTTATTGTTTAATTGGTTAAATTTATTGATAATGGTACATTCATCAGTGGACACATTCAATGACATGGTTTTGTTAGGGTCCAATATCGACTGGTCCCCGATATTGACTGAACCCCAGAAAGTCAAAGTGCACACACGGTAATGCAAGACACACAACGAGGTTTTATTGCAAGCCCGGGCCTGGACCGCAACCAGCCTCTCACACCATTGCGATGGCTGAGTGGGGAGCGGCCCCAAGGGGCGAGAAAGCCCTCTATTTAAGAGATTTCCAAGCATTCACACACAAAGACCTGTACGTTATTGGTTAACATTTGAACAGTTAAACATTAGTCCTCCTCTGGTTGGGTCCTGCCAATCTATTTGATTCTCATTGGGTCCCACCAGAACTGAACAGTCCTAGAGGAAGAAGCGGGGAGGGAAGGGGTGAACTATGCAGGAGATGAGTCGGGGTTAGGACCCCCTGTCCTTGATAGATAAGGTTTCCAGGCAGCTGCACATTCCTCAGACAAATATCTCTTAACAACCTTGATAAGCACAGGGGCCCCGCAGTCCTGTTTGTCCTGTATTGGCTCTTGAGGGTGCAGTCCCAACTGCCTTCATCCTGGTGATTAAGAAAGTTAGCTGCACAGATATCACCCTGTTCTCAACAGTTTGAATGTCCCCCTGAACATGTTCAAAACTTAATTACCGATTAAGTGTTATCACCAATTAAGGGAAGACTGTATTGACCCTTCACTACTAGACAAACATTAGACTGAAGATACTGTCATTACAAGGAGTCATCCGACTTGACTGGGATTATAAAATTCAGGGTTACAGGTATTTCTTAACCATCAGAAACTACTAGAGCTTAGTCATTATAATGGGCAATAAGGTTAGTAGTAATGAGAATATTTTGACTCACAGAGATCTTTGGTAGTAGCTACTTTTAGAGTTGCAACAGATGAGTATTTTGTTAAAATCAAGTGAGAAAATGTTGTGGCTTACCCAATTCCCAGACTTGAGCAAATTCAGAGACTTATATTAAGAAATCTGATTCAACTTGGATATTTGTTCAATTCTGAGTTTGTGCTTCTACCTTAGCTTCAAAGGTACCTACTTCAATTATTATCCTCATGGAAAACATGAATGCCTGAGAGGAAATTTAGGATCAATAGTCTGCTTAAAAGGAAGTTTTACATCTTGCACATTCTCATGTCTTTTGCCTGAAACTGATACTGGTCTTGGAAATCAGATCCTCATTCCCTGTGTTGAAGATTAAACACTGGAGAAATGTAGAGGCAAGCACAGAAAGCAAGTTTTATTTAAGAAAGAGACAGAGACAAAGGTAACAGAATTCTTTGAAGAAAGGTCAGGGCCCAGAACTGGGTGACCACAGGAGTAGGTGTGTTTTGCCTTTTAATAGATCTTAGATTTCCTCTTCCACTTCCCACCTCCGATTTCTATCCTACTTACATGCCCAAAGGCAGGAAAAGAGTAGCCCAGGGATAATCTTCAGCAAATCCTTGTTTGGGAGGAACTATTCCCTGGAGGTGTTAGCAACAGGTTGATCAGGGAAGTGGGGGAAAGTGTTATTAGCAATGTTTTTCCTTTTCTTTGATAATAGCCCTCATCTTTCAGACTGATCATTCATTACATATGCTGACTACCTGTCCTTTGCCCCTGTCTCAAAACTACTAATACTGCCTTTTAGGGTGATGAGTCCTGCATCCTCAGGTGTTGAAGTATAACGCCAGAGAAGCACATGGAGGCAAGTTTAGAGTAGAAAGTAAGCTTTATTAAAGAAAAGTAAAAGCAGACTTCTCCCGGGTGGAAGAAGGGGACCCAATGGTGGAATCCATAAGATGAGCAAATCTTGTCTTTTTTATAGGTTTTATTCTCCCGTTCTTTCCCTGTTATCTCTTTCCTTAGGCCCGGTTTTGCATAATGTGAGACCATGGGCATGGGAGAGCCAAAGTAATTCAGGCAGGTAAGGGTCCAGGGGGCATCAATTAGTATCTCCTTGTCTGTAGTCCCTGACAAGGAAAGGTAAATTTGGTTATCAATGGGCTTTTCAGGTCCTTGACATTCCCTTCTCCCAGGACATTCTCCAACTTCCAGAGGCAGATGGCTTTCATGGCCCCCATTTCCTGGATCTGTCCAGATCCCCTATTTCTACACCAACTGCCTGTCCCCAATTCTGGCTTCACTACTATAATTGCAGTATGTAGCCACAAGAAAAAAAATAAAAATATAATCTATAGTTCAGAAGCTGTGTGCTTTGTTAAAACCCCAAGGTTTCTATTACTACAACAAAAAATAAAAAAGAGAAAAATGGGTAATGAAGGAAAAATAATAGCATCTACTGCATCCCTTATAGTACTTTTTTTTCATTGTTTTGGACTGAAATTAATATAGCTTAGCAGCTTTTTATCCCCAGTAGTACTACTGGTCTCTGCCTGATTAATATAGGAAATATATTTGGAATCTTGAACAGCAAATTCCAAAAGATGCACATTCTTTCCTAGCAGATTCACAATATTTCCAAAAATTAACCATAATGCAACTCAATAAATATTAGAGGGGTGAAATGATAGAAACTAATCTGTTTGATCATAATGAAAAAAGCTAAAAATCAATAATAAGAGATGATTGAACAAGCTAATGCAGCACCTCATACAAATGTTTCTACGAGGAGAGATGGAATTCTGAAAATAATGAGGTAAGTGTTCATCACAAGAAATTAGGGAAAAAACAAAAAAAAAGATCAATATGAACTTTGGTCTTATATGATGAAACATTTTCTTCAGTATAGTTTTATTTTTCTTAATTTCTAAGAAAACACAAAGACAATACATACTACTTGACTTATTTTTTTAACATATACCCCAAAATTCACCTGCCCAAGTTCGAGCTATAATCTACTGATCGCATTATTATCTTTATTTCAGCAAAAAATCAACTCTGTTCTTCCAGGCACTCATGACAAAAATTGTAGTGACAAAATTGACTTATTTTCTCCATCTTCTTCATAGTTGATACATAGACAATGTTTTCTCTTCTGACTTCACATAAATCCAGAATCTGATCATTCCTCAATACTTACGCAGAACTAAAAATAACCACCAATGTTTCAAAGCAATATAAGAACATGTAAGCAAAACTCTATATACTGTATGATTCCATTTATATAATGTCTTAGAATTTGTGTTAAAAACAAATTAGAACTGTAAGGTATAAAGCCACCTTTCTCTCCCGTTACAGGAATTTCCGGCCTCCCCATCACCTGTCAGTCTGCATTCTTCCCGCCTCTCCCGTTATAGGAATTTCCGGCTTACTGCTGCCATAATCTTCCTGCCTCTCATATTACGTTCTAATATGTCATTGGTCCATCAGTCAGGCTGTAATAATTCTCCTCCACTATTGGTTCCGCCCAGCCCACGAAATTCCAATATCTGAGAAGAAACCATGCGCCATGTTCTCTTTTCTTCTTTCCTTTTCCCCCAAGCGGAAGTGAATCCATCCGCATAAAATAAAAGTTCCTTGTGTGAGACCTATGTCTGCGGGGCGTTTTTCTGGGAGCTAACGCCAAGCCATAACTGCCCATAACGAGAACAATACTTTTTAGTTGGAACAGTGACTGAGAGAGTCATGAAGGAAGTTTTGGTTTATAGAAATTTTTTATGTATTATAAAATCTGGAAAATGACAAACCCCAAAATAGTGCAGCCTGGAATGAGGGAGTGAGGAGGAGAGCTGCACTCTGATGGCATGGATCCTTTCCCAGTGACAGGACAATCCCTAGAAAGGAAGTCATCCCATGGCAAAACAATCAAGCCTAACATCGCAGTCTCTGGGAGGAAGGTAAAGCATTGATCCTTCCCAAAATGAATCCTTTCCCAGTGACAGTACAATGGGACCCTGAAGGGAAAGAGATAAGAACTGAACACTGACCCCCACATCCTCCATTCTCCACCAGGTAAAAATATTACCTGGCAAAACAAATTTCAAATTCTCACAAACCTGTTGAGTGCCCACACTGACATGCTCTGTCCATAACTAAGTCACCTCTCAGTGTAACCTATGTAAGCATAGACTCCCCCTTTAGCCAGTGGCTCATTTTCTACCAGGTAAGTGGGTCCATCAGCAGTATGATTCCACTGTTGAATAAAGGCTCTTCTGATCTGAGAAGTTTGCACCTGGCTTGGTCATTTTGTGCTAATGTGCATTGGTAGGGTGCAGGCTATACAAATATACACATTATTTAAAACTCAGTGAATTGTCCTGTTGAGATTTGTTCACTTTACTATATATGATTTTACCCAACACAATGGAAACAAGAGAATACATAATAAGTAGATTTGCTTTTCATGGTGAAAGCATAAGCGTTTTTAAACCTCCATTTGTTGAGCAAATGAGTAAATATGTATAGCATAGAAGTTATAGTTCTCATTGCAATGGGAAGAGTTAAAAACAGGGAAACTGCAAGGTATGGTGTCGCATGCCTGTGACCCCAGCCACACCGGAGGCTGAGACAGGAGGATCTCTGGTTCAAAGCCAGTCTCAACAAGAGAGGCACTAAGCAAATCAGTGAGACCCTGTCTCTAACTAAAATACAAAATAGGGCTGGGGTTATAGCTCAATGATCTAGTGCCCCTGAGTTCAATCCCTGGTACCCTCCTCCCCCAAAATAGGGAAACTAGAAAGGCTAGAAGGAAATCTGCCTTTCTTTGCCTTTCATTGCAACTGGAGATATCATTACAGACTCATGGTATGCATGCATGGTGTGTGTGTGTGTGTGTGTGTGTGTGTGTGTTCTATATTTCTTACTATCTTTATTTCCTGAAGAAGCCTAAAAGCAATCTCTACCCATGACACTTGAGCATCCAATTATTGGTTTCTAAATATAGTTCTCCATCAAAACGAACCAAGAAATAGCTGATTTGGGGGATGTATGTATGGTAAAGTATGAGCTGAGCCTGGTAATTGTTTTTGCACTGGAAGCACAGAAGCATATAAATAATTATAAATACATGTTCAAAGGACACAGGACTAAGCTTACAGGGGCTTCTGTTAGGCAACTTTGGGGAAATATAAGCAGCACTATTAATATCCAAATAATCACTCAGTGAATGAAATATAAATTCATAATATCATACAGATAGCATAAGACTAGAAGTAGTGTGAAAAGCAAAGGTATTTTTACAGTAGAGTGGAAACTAATAAGTGTAATAGAAATGTTTGAAATTGGAAAATAATAGAAAATGCTAAAATGTTGAGTGAAATTGCTAAGAAATATAGTACTGAAATATTCTTATAGTTCTTTCCAGGAAGTGACTTTAAAAAAATAATAATATTAGAGAGAAACTTGAAAGACATGGCTTGAAGTGATTAATGTCATCATTCATAATGGAAATCATATGCTTCTTGAAATGATGCACAGGGTATAATATTTAAGTGGTAACCATGTCCCAAGTGGATAAGCTAAATACAATCATGAAAAAACATCAAAAGAACACAAAGTATGAAACTTTCTACCAAAACAGCCTACATTCTGCAAAAATATTAAAATGAACAAGGAAATGTGGAGGGACAGATTAAGATAAAAAAAATTGAAGAACTATGAAAGTAAAATGCAATGTGGGATCTCAGATTAGATGCTGATGAAAGAAACAGTACTGACTGTAGATAGTTTTGGTATATTATTAGATTTTGTTTTTTTAATAGTTATACTGTGACTAAGATTCTTGTTCTTAGGAAATCAATCTTCAATTATTTAGAGTAAATATTATTAATAGTTTGCATTTTTTTTCATACCAGGAATTGACCCAGGGGCACTTAACTGTTGAGCCACATCCCCAGTCGTTTATTGTTTGTTTGTTTGTTTGTTTGTTTGTTTTGTTTGATTTGGTGTTGGGACTAATGACACATTAACTAACTCAGGCTGACTCCTTACTCCCTGGCGAGTGAGCAAGATCAAGGCCTCAAAGGCGGTTTCAAAAGTTAATGACCATAAATCGGACCACCATCAGGGATTGGTTAACAACAGTTCCCCGAACGTGACAGCTCGTGCTTGCCATATGGGACTCTCGCCTGCGTGAACCCCCTCCCTCCCGTGCCTTGCTGACCTTTAAGCTGATTGGTTCCCGCCTAGCCTTCACCCTACATAAAAGCTGTGTGACTTCCTCAATAAACGAGTTCCTGCTGTGACTGGTCCCCCTATGCGTCTGATTGTCCTCCGCTGCTGGAGGAGTGGGTGCAGGCAGTCAGTTGGCCCTACCTTTCCCAGTCTGGCCTTGTTGGGGAGTGCTCCCTTCCCTTGTCGCTGGTGGAGAAGTGCAAGGGGGCTAAAGACCCCTACAGTTTGGTATTTCTTAGTTTGATACGGGGTCTTGCTAAGTTGCTTAGGGCCTCCCTGAGTTGATAAGGCTGGCTTTGAACTTACCATCCTCCTGCCTCAGACTCCCCAGTTGCTATGAATAACAGGCATATGCCACTGCACCTGGCAATACTTGCATTTTATTTTCAAACTATTCATATGATAATATATTGTAGAGAGTAATAAATTTAGAAAATATTAAAAATTGGTAAATTTGTGTAAAAGGCTTTTTGTAAGTTCTTTGTATTATTCTTAAAAATTTTCCATACATTTGAAATTGTATCAAGATTTAGAGGAATTCAGCTCACATTATCCTAAAGAATAGAGATTATTATTAAAAATGGGTTGATGTCATTAAAGTAACCTGATAGATCTCTGTAACATTAGATAACAGGTGTGTGAATAATAATCAATTAAAAATAGCAACATGAATAAAACGCACTATGTTTTGAATAGGAACATATAAAAAGTTTTATTCTTAAGTATAAGTCAAGCTCTGTTAAGAAATCTTAAGTACAGAAATGTTTGGTATTTATGTAAAATTGTGTATCAAAGTAATAATTGTAAAAGTGAATCCTAAAATTGATTAAATAAACCAGAATAAGCATGTATGTAGAAAGAGATAAGGGGGTTAAAGAATGAAGAAAAAAGGTAGAATAAAAAATAACAAAAAATAAAACCAGGAAGTGATGTTTCATAATCTTATCACTGCTATCTACATGAATCTGTGGATGTAATTAATTATCTTTCTTTGCATTTAAAACAATTTTTTAAAGGTAAAGACAATAAAATGTGCAAATGTGTCTCCCCAACTGAGATAGATTAAAATAATAAGAACTTGAACATCTACCACGGAATTTCTCCAATGTAGTTTCCTGCCTCAACCCCTCACTTATTCATACTCTCTGCTCTGGACCATAAAAGAATAGCAAATATCCTCTATTCAATAAATATGACACATGCACCATGCTATGGATATTTATATGTAAATGCACCTAAAAATGCATCGCTTCCTATAGGTGAAAAAAAAAATTGGCATCAAATATGTTATTGAAAAACATTTTGGGTTAATAACATAAAATCTTTCCTGGGTAGTAATGAAAACAAGAGTGGTATACTCTCAATGGAAAAATATTTAATTTTATTCAATTCCCCTAACTTTCAGTTGTTTTTTTTTAATTAAATAATAGTTAAGTAGATGTGGTGTCTTCATCTTGGAAATAGGCATATTCAGGAGTCATTTTGTTATTAATTTTAAATTGTACTTATTTTTAAAATATATTTTCATAGTTGCAATGCAGTGGAGTAGTTTTTAATACATTATGATGACCATTTTAAAACAACTCAAAACATGACTCTTCAGGGAAAGGAATCTGGTTTCACTGTGCCTTGGTGACAAGTGACAAAGAACAAACAAATCCGAAACGAATCAGTCATCAGTGACGTTTTTCTCCTGACTAAGATTTTGTCAGTGTCACAAAAATTGCAGAACATTGGAGACTTGGACCTCTGAAAGCTGTGAGCATTCAATTTCTCTTTTGTAATGTATTTCTACCTTGTTTTGTTGTATTTTAAATGGACTATGTTTCAGTTTCCAGCTGTTGGGTATCTTACCAGAGTGAAATTCTCATACAATGTTTTCAAAAGACTCAAACAACTTCAGTGATTATTTAGGCTTCACAGTTTGTGGGATAATAAGTTGGAGTTTATCACTGCCAGCATTTCAAATGAGTGAACTTCATTTAGGATTGAAGAGGTCAGTAATTCAAAATGTTCCGTTTCAGTTGGAGAAGAAAAGTAGATAGCAAAGCGATTCCCTGTAGACTCTGTGATCAAGCAGAAAGCAGAGGATGGAAATTAGGAAGTCTGCAAATCTAAGAAGCAAAAGCAGTTCCAAGAAGAGAGAGGAATAAAATAGAAGTAAAGGTTGGAAGAAAGGATATAGTTTAAAGGTACCCAGGAGAAATTATCCTGGAGTTTTGAGTGATGATCCTTTCATGAACAGCAGGAGGTTGAGTAATATACTTTCATTTGCCATTGTAACCATAATTACTAGCCTACCTACCTTCTGCATTCCAATGAGAGGAAAGATGCTTAGATTATATTATTTATTCTGAATGTTATAGAAATCAAAGAAATTCTATACCAGTGGATCTTCCGGTAATAGGTCCAGATAAAGGCATTTAATTCTGATGTATAAATTAGGGTCAGGTAATTTGGTTAGTTGGATTTTTAGCAAGAACTATTGATAAGATGCTTTATCAGGAAGTGAAAATCCACCAATACCAACCTGTATTAACTATTAGGTATCTTGACTCAAGCTATAGGAATCAGTTCAAAAAGAAACAAAGAGTTAATCACTTGGGAATTAAAAGCTCTTAACACTTATAAGGAGAGAGAGAAGGAAAAAGGGATAAAGGAAAAGACAAACAGTGAGAGAGAAAGCAGGATTTTGAATTGGAAACACATTAGTCAGTACCTCATATTTTGTGTTTTAAATTATGTTACTTAAGTAGTTTCAGTTTCTTTGTTCAAAACTTACATATATTCCTATCACTTCTTTCATATCCATAAATTCTGTCAAACACAATAGACAGCTTTTAGTATCAGTTTTAGCATTAGATGACCATTTTAGTTAGCTTTTCTATTGCTATGACCAAAAGATCTGAGTAGAACAACTTTAAAGGAGGACAATTTTATTTTGTCTCATGGTTTCAGAAGTTCAGTCCATGGTTGGCGCAGGCCAGAGTTGTTTAATTCCGTAGCTCTGGATCCAAAGTGAGGCAGAACTTCATGGTAGAAGGGCATGTCTGTGGAAACAGCTCCAGATACATCAACAAGGAAGCAGAGGGGGAACTCAGCACAACATAGGCAAAATATAAGCTCCAGAGGCATGCTCCATGACCTACTTCCTCAAGCTATACCCTACCTGCCTAGAGTTATGCCCAGTTAATCCATAGAGTGGATTAATCCATGTAGCATCTCTCATGACCTAATTTTTTGTCTCAGAAATTTTTTTTCATTGTCTCACTTATGAGCTTTTCAGAAGTTTCAAGGTAATGGAGAATGATTGAGATAACCTTATGATTTAAATTTAATATAACTTTGCTGCCAATTTGCTAGGACCTGGAGGGTTAGAGATAAATGGCTCCCTCACTAACATGTGAGGAGACACTTTTCAGGCAGTGAGAACTAGGATGTATGTTTGTCGTCTTGATCTGAACACTTTCACTAAGGACTTCAAAAATTCAAAGAATCGAACTAATTTTAATTTCTTCTTGCTATTTTAAAGTCTTCTAACAGCAGATGGCATTGAAATCCATTCATTTTTGATGCTGGGAAAATTGGATACCCACAGACACAAAACTGAAACTTGGCCCCTCTATCACACCCTTTATAAAAATCGCCTCAAGAAGTATCAAAAACTGTAATGTAAGACTAGAAACTCTGAAAATACTAGAGGAGAACATAGGGGAGGCACTTCAAAATATTAGTAAAGGCATTGATTTTCTGTATAGGACTCCATAATCACAGGAAACCCAAATCAAAAATTAACAAATGGAATTAGATCATATCAAAAAGCTTTCACACAGCAAAGAAAGCAATCAACAAAATAAAGAGATGACCTCCAGAAAGGGAAAAAAAAAATATTTATCAGCTAGTCAGATGGTTAATACATAAATTCAACAACAAGAAAAAGTAAGTAATCCAATTTAAAAATGGTCAAATGGTTTGAATAGACAGTTCTCTAAAGAAGAAATATAAGTAACCAATGAAAAAGTGCCCAATATCATGTGCCATTCACAGAAGTACAAATCAAAACTACCTCTCACTGCAGTTAGAATGGTTGTTAACAAAAAGCAAAAAATAACAAAAGCTAGTGAGGATGTAGAGAAAAATGAGTATTTAAACACTCTTGCTAGGAATGTAAATCAGAACTAAAACTGAAAAACATTATGAACTTGCCTCCAAGAACTGAAAGCATAAATCAAAATTAAATAAATTAATGAGCAGACCAGTAGAGTAGGAGATGATAATGAGCTAATAAGATCAGTAGAGTAAGAGAAGAGGGGAGGGAGGAGGAGAGGAAAAGGGTAAGAAATGAAGTAAAGTAAATCAAATTCCATTCATGTATGATTTTGTCAAAATGAACCCAACTACTATGTATAAATATAATTCTTTAATGAAAAGAAAAAATCCTGAAAGTAAAACTACCATGTAGCTATCTTACTTCTGGGTATATATCCAAAGAAAATGAAGTCAGTGTACAAAAGAGGTAACTGCATGCCCAGGTTTCTTATGACACTTTTAAATAGCTAAGACATGAAAAATCAGCTAGTTGTCCATCAACAGATGAATAGATGAAGAAAATATGTTACATAGACATAGTAGAGTATTATTCAATTCTGAAGGATAAAAAAGAATCTTGTCATATTCAGGAACACATGGATTAACACATGGACATTGTGTTAATTAAAATAAGGCAGACAGAGAATGGTAAGTATCCATGTTCTCTTTCATATGTGGAAACTGAAAACTGAACTAATAAACAAAAAAGAATTGAAGAAGAAGAATGAGGAGGAAGGAGGGGGAGAAGGGAGAGGAGGAGGGGGAAAAAGGAAGAAGTTGTTGACTAGAAAGTAGAAGAAGGATGACAAGAAATTTGGAAGGATCCAGGAAATGAGAGAATAGTGATAGGAAAGTGTGAATGAAAATGATCAATGTGTGATGTATGCATGTATAAATATATCACAGCAAATTACATTAATTTGCAATTAATATGCATTAATAATAATAGAAATATAAAAAAGAGAGTAAAAGAAAGTTATCCATTTGTGAATACAAGGACTACAGAACTATTAAAAACTTTAGTTTTGGAAGACCTAACTTGAAGTCATTGATCTGTCTTTTTCTTCTTTGTGACCAGAAGAATGTTTTTATTTTGTAAAAAAAATAATACATTGTGAGTGATAAAGTATTTGAGATGCCAGTGATACAATAATTCACAATTGCTTAAATATTGTCCTTTTTGTCATAAATATTTTAATAGTCTTAATTTTTAGAGCAGTTTTAGGTTCACAATAAAATTGAATAGAAGGTACATAGTTTTCCCATATAGGCCTTATCATGAATGCAGTTACACTCTCTCCCATTGTACATATCTCCCACCAGAGTAGCACACATTTTAAAACTGTTAATCCTACACTGATGCATCTTTATTGTAACTATTGCACAGATTACAGTAGGATTCACTGTTGGTGCTATATATTGAAAAGATTTAGATAAATGTTATAATAGCAAGTGTCTATCATTATAGTATAAGGTATGAAATTTGTACATAAAATTCGTATATATGAAATTTTATGTTTAAAATACATAAATATAATATATACTGTACATATGTACCATATATAATTTACATATATATCATATATTTCATACATATAAAGTTTTTTAGGTGAACATACAAATTCCGTCAGTGCTTGCTTTATTATTTCACATCTTTACAGAATGACATTTAAATACATACACATAAAGTCTGGTAACTTGGTGTTTCCACTGAAGTGTGTTCCATGGATATATTTCCACTTGGATTTACTTAACTTTTGGAAACCTTGCATTTAATTACATTTTACAATTTAAAACTATTTACCTTTTATTTATTAATCAATGAAATGTAGATAGTTAAAAATACTCCTCTATTGTAAAAATGATACAAAATATGTTTATGATCTGGCCATCTTGATCATGGGAGGCTGAGGCAGAGGGATTGCAAGTTGAAGGCTAAACTCGACAACTTAGTGAGACCCTGTCTCAAAATATAAAATAAAAAGGATTGTTGGTGTGGCTTAGTGAGTGCTAAAGTGCCCCAAGTGTATATAACCTAGATGTATGTATGTATATGTGTTTATACTTTTTTAAGATATTTTTGTTTGTACTTTCAATTCTTTTTTCTTTTTAGGGAGGACTTGGTGTTGAAGCTCAGGAGCCTATGCCGTAGTGCTTCATGCCAAGTCCTCTTTTTATTTTTTGAGATAGGTTCTAACTAAATTGCTGAGGCTCACCTTAAACTTGCAATCCTCTTTCTTCAGGCCCTCAAGTTGTTGGGATGACTGGTGTTCACAACTGTGACCCGTCATACTTTCAAGTTATTTTTAGTGGGGGAAGGTACTGGGGATTGAACTCAAGGGTACTCAACTACTGATACATATCCCCAGCCCTTTATTGTATTTTATTTAGAGACAGGGTCTCACTCAGTCGCTTATTGTCTTGCTGTTGCTGAGACTGGTTTTGAACTTTAGATCCATCTGCCTCAACCTCCTGTAGCCTCTGGGATTACAGAGGCTGGTCATACTTTCAAGTTTTAAAGACATTAATAAAGTTATGATTATTCTGCAGATAGGTAATGATAGAGTAATTGGTTTCTACAAATATCTGTAAAAATTTTGAATTTTAGCTGTAGGATAGACCCCTCGAGGCATTGTTCTGATACTGCTAATGTATTCTCATAAGTTTATATTAAGTTCTTATAAACCCTTTATGGAAATGGTGTCATACACTTGAAAAATATACATCACCAATATTTTTGTATGTCAAATCATTTCCTGTTTTGCAGTTGTTACAGGTAAGAATTGTTTATAATTTTTGATTTGGAGATAATTTCTAACGTACAAAAAAGTTACAATAATTTGTGCAATGTAAATAACAAATGAACTATATAACTTTTATTGTTTTTAACCTATTGATTGGATTTTACACCCAAGCTTTTTCATCTTCTTACTCTCTTCTCACCCTCTCTCCTGAATCATTTGAACATAGGTTTTATAGATCACAGGCTGTCACTTCTAAAGTATACAATGTTTATTTTTTAAGAATGCAGATGTTCTTCCTTCCTGAGAATTTTAAAGTGTTAATTATGACTTTCCAATTCTTCTAAAGTTTTTCATACCCTTGTCTTTGGTTTTGAGTTATTTATCTTTTTCTTACTAACATATGAAATTTCCTGCGTGATGGGACAAAAAAGTTATTTTAACAAATTTTGTTTAATTTTTTTCTTTATGAATTTTGGGTTCTGCAGCATACAAAAATTTCAATACATACAAAAATTTCAATGCTGGTAGTAGAGAAATATTTTCCTATGATATTTAGTACATTTTATTTAATAAATTTGAAAATTCATTGTGTACATGGTATGGCATGAGGAAAATTATTTTAAAGGGTCAAATTTTAAAATGAAAAACTCATGCTTACTTTTCATAATTCTTTCTGTAATATTTGCATGTCAATATCATGAATCTTATAAATATCTGTTAAGTGCCTAACATATACTGAACACTTTGTAAAACTTTTAACAAAGAGGAGAAAGATGTGGAAAATATCCTCAAAGGCCCTTACAAGGAGAAATGGCAGTCTTGCCTTCACTTTTTTTCATCAACAATGTTAGTCTTTTTACTATATTCTTAGATACTTGGTATCCTTGCTTTGTTCCCTGGTGTGAGACACTGTGGCATATAATTCTATAAAGATGTGTGTGCGTGTGTATGTGTGTGTGTGTGTGTGTGTGTGTGTGTGTGTGTGTGTGTATTCTATATTTCCTTTCCATCATCAAAATTTATCCACCTCTTCCATATCTTTATTATAATATGATAGGTGACTACCATTATTACTATTAATTCACAGGTTTACTTCAAAAGCACCAATGAAGTTTAGGAGATCCCAAATATGACTAACATTAGACTCACTCAAGGATTCTCAACAAATCCCAACAGATAAGCCATGCTTTATTGCTACCCAAGAGAATTCTTAGAAGTCTCTCTATATTCCTAATTCATTTAGATTTTTGAGTTTTAGGGATCATAGTTCAACAAATAGACAAACACTTAAGGAAATGTTTTATTAATCAGTTGTAATTACTCTCAATTAACACTAGCAAAATCAGGGTTATACTAAGAAAAAATGTTATCCAATAATAAGTTTTGTTCATATAATAGGAGTGCCTAGATACTGTTTTGCATTTATATAATATATTTTGATATACTGGAAATCTAGAAATATAATAAACCACAAATCATATTTTACTTCACTATAATCCCGGTGGAAATAAAAAATAAGAGATAATTTTCAAAACTTTTGTCTTTTAGAAATATTTTTACTTCTTGCTTATGTCTCTGAGTATCTATAAGAACAAAAACACACTTGGTAAGTATGACTTCCTTTCTCCTTCATCTTTGTGCTATCTTTTTTATTAGTGCATTATAGTTACACATGATGTTCAGATTCATTTTGACATAATTGTACAAGCATGGAATATCCTTTGCTCCAATTCAGTTGTGAGTACTTTCCTTTTCCCTCCCCTATTCACTTTTCTCCTACTTTGGCCTTCTTTTTATTTATATATAGCTTTTTTTAAATTAGAGCTTTGTTGATATACCTAATGGTAAAATTCACCATGATATATTCATATATGTACATAAAAACTTCTGGTCAATTTCTTTCTACTCCTCCTACCTTTAACATCCTTCCTCCCTTATCTTCAATCCTCTTCCTCTCCTGAACTGATCTCTCTTCTATTTTCATGGGATCCCTTCTTTGTATCCTTATTTTATTCTAGCTTCTGCATAGGAGAGACCATGTTCTACACTTGACTTTCTCAGTCTGGAATTATTTCACCCACGGTTCCATCCATTTACCAACAAATACTATAATTTCATCTTTCATTATAGCTGATTAAAACTCCATTGGGTTTCTAAATCCATTCATCTATTGTCAGTCATCTGGACTGACTCCATAATTTGGCTATTGTGAATTGTGCTGCTATAAACATTGATGTGACCATATTACTATAATATGATGATTTGGGTCTTTTTATTTTTTTTTTGGATGAATTCTGCAGAGTGGGATAATTTTGTCATATGGTAGTTCCTCTTCCACCAACAATGTAGGAGTGCATCCTTTCCCCACGTTCAGCCTATCTTTGCATCATCCTGAGTCACCATTTTAAACAGGTAATTGAATCAGACCCACCCAGATTATCAATGATAATTTCCCATCTTCAGATTTTATAGCTTTATATAACATCTATTAAATATGTTCCTGGCAACAATCAAAAGACTGCTCGATTGAATACTTAGGGGTACAGCCTGGTAAAGCTGACACATCAAAAAGACCACCAGATAATTCAAATCTTACTTGTCCAGAAAGCAATTCAATAATATGTTCTTAGTTTGACTTCCTAATTTGTTCTTCCCTGGTATCCCAGTTCTTGTCGCTAGAAGATTATCTTCACATAAAATACCTGCACAAACCCTTGTTATAGACTATGATTTGAGAGATCCAGAAAAAATAGGGAGATAATTTTATCATAATTATTATCAAATTGAGATAGTATCTTTTTTTTTGTTTTGTAAACAAATGGGATACATGTTGTTTGTCTGTTTGTACATGGGTTAAAGGCATACCATTTGTATAATCATAAATTTACATATGGTAATGTTGTTTGATTTATTCTATTATTTTTCCCTCCCCCGTCCCCCACCCTTCTCTTCCCTCTAAACAGTCCTTTCTTCCTCTATGCAATGGAGAAAAGATAGCCTCTTCAACAAATGGTGCTGGGAGAATTGGAAATCCATACGCAACAGAATGAAATTAAACCCATATCCTCTCACCCTGCACAAAACTGAACTCAAAATGGATTAAGGACCTTGGAATCAGACCAGAGACTCTGCAGATTATAGAAGAAAAAGTAGGTCCAGATCTTCAACATGTTGGCCTAGGACCAGACTTCCTCAACAGGACTCCCATAGCACAAGAAATAAAAGCAAGAGATAGTATCTTAGAGGTCTCAGAAAGATCTTGTTCAAATAAGATTCTGGAAATGTATGGTCAGATGAAAGTAAGCATTCCGTTGTGTTTGATGGGAGTAGTATTGATGGTACTAGTGATCCTTGTAAAGAAGAAGCATAGACATTACCAAGAATTTCACTAGTGGAACATTTCAATAAGATTTGATTAATTTCCTGTTTCTGTCATGGTAAATTACCACAAAATTGTTTAAAACAGCACAAATGTATTCTTTCACAGTTCTGAGGCCAGCAGTCAAAATCAAAGCACTGACAAGCTGTGCTTTCATCATGGGACCCAGGGTAGAGTCTTTTCCATGTCTCTCTTAGCTTCTGGTGCCTACCAACAACCATGGATTATAGCTTTCATATTTACTTGAACTTCTCTTTTGTGTATTTCTTATATGTCTGTGTCTCTCCTAAACAACTTTTATGTGTCTCATGAGGACACATGATTTTATTTAAGGCCCATCAGATAATCCAGGATAAACCTTCCTCACAAATTTCCTAACTTAATTACACAATTTGTCATATAAATCAATAGTGACAGGCTCGAGGGGCTTTATAGTCCATTATGGACAAATACGTTTGAGGTAGACATTCAGCACTCTACAAAATAGAGGATGAAACTGTTTTATAGTGTAAGAATTATATTTTAACATTATGGGGTCAATAGGAATTATAAGGACTGGAGGTAAATGACTTAAGGTTGGTTTTAGTACCCCTAAGAAGAAATAAACAATAGGCTTATAACAGCAAACTGTCAATACAAGACTGTGAGTTTGAGAATACCACCATGGGAGGATTTAAAGAGACCCTTGTCACCTTTAGCCACTTAGTGGCAGTGTTGCAAATCAGACTGGAATCTAATTATAATGGTGCAGAGCTTCAAAAGATAGCAACTGCACATCTTTGCATATCCAAATTCAGGACTCTGATAGAAATGAAGGAGTATGCTGGATATGTAGCATGGGGAAATTTGTATCAATGTAACTGAGAATCATGAATCACCAAATATCAGACAAATGAGAGAAAGAACTCCCTTTTTCCTGTTATTAAGACAAGAGCTTTCTCTCACCTAAAAGCTATAAAAGATATCACCTGAGGCAGTTACAAAGATGCTGCTAGTCCACCTTAACTTTTCTATTTCCAATTTAGTTTTGTCTGCCAAGCCATAAATGAATTCGATTGTTACAAAACCCTATTTAGGAATAAGCTCATCTTGACTATGTTCCCAGGGAGGTCCTAATAGAAACTCTTTTTATGAAGGAAATAATAAATTCACTGATGAGGGTATATGAAGATATTCATGCAGATCAACATAAAATAGACACATAGGCAAATGGAATATAATAGAGATCCTAGAAGTAAAGCCACACATTGATACCAACTGATTGTTGACAAAGGTGCTTAGAACATACGTTTGAGAATGGACAATAAATGGTGCTATGATTGGATATTCACATACAAATTGAAAGTAAACCCCAATCTCTCACCAATTACAAAAGTCAACATAAAGTAAACTAAAGACTTAATCATGAGATCTGACACTATGAAGTACTAAAAGAAAGCATAGTGAAAATGCTTTTGATCATTGGAGTAGGATAGGATTTTTTTGGAGAAGACCCTGAAAGCACAGAAAAAAAGAAAAATTATTCCAATGGGATTACATCAAACCAAAAATCTCCTGCACAACAAAAGAAACATGTACGAAGACCACCTACAGAATAAGAAAGTTTTTACAATATATACATATAAAATGAATTGAAATCTAGGATATATAAGTAATTCCAAAACCCTGAAAAACAAGCAAACAAAAAACAAACACAAAACCAAAAAGTTGATTTAAAACTATATAATAGATTCAGACATTTCTCAAAAGAAGTCATACAAATGGTTAGCAGGTCTATGAAAAATACCTGACATCACTAATCATCAGGGAAGTGAAAATAACACCATAATGAGATCACTTCCCTCCAAATAAGGGTGGTTATCATCAGGAAGACTAAAAATAACAAGTGATGGTGAGGATGTGAGGATAAGGAAATCCTTACACACTGTTAGTGGGAATGTAAATTCGTATGTCTAATGTATAAAATAATATAGAAGTTCCTTAAAAAGTTACATAAAACTACCATAGGGTCCTGCCGTACCTCCCCTGGTGTATATCCAAATGAAGTAAAATCATTCTGTCCAAGAGACACGTTCTCCAATGTTCATTGGATACTGATGCACAACAACTAAGAAATGGAAACAACCTAAGTGTCCACCAATGATGATGAATGGATAAAAGAAAATGTTGCACAAATGCACCATGGAATACTATTCCATCAGGAAAAAAATAATAAAACCCTATGCTTTGTGATAACATGGGTTGAACTGGAGAACATTTATGGTAAATAAAATAAGCCAGTCACAGGAAGACAAGTAGCATGATCTCACACTTATGTGGAATCGAAGTTGATCTCATAAAGGTCAAGAACAGCATGGTGGTTACCAGAGGCCTGGGACAATAGTGGAAAGGAGGGAGAGGAAAAGTTGATGAATGGGTATTAAGTTACAGTTAAGAGCAAAAAGCTCTGCAAGCAGTTTTGCACAATATAGTAATTATAGATACCATTAAAGCACTGTACATTTTAAAAAGCTAGAAGAAAGGATTTTGAAAGTTTTTACAACAAAGGAATGATAAATATGTGAGAAGATAAATATATTGAAACTAAATTAAACACTGCAAATTAAATATGTAGAGAACATTACATGCTCCTCTATTAATATGTACAAACTCTGTTTTTTATGTATCAGTTAAAAATAAAAGTGAAAAATAAATGTAATAAATGATTTTAAAAAAATGAAAGAATCTCAGTATGCCAAGATTGACAGTAGAACTGGTTTTCCTTTTATGGATGAAATAGTATTTTCTGAACCCAGAGATTAAAGACAGCACTTAATTATAAGTTGGAAAGAGTAAGAAAAATATAAGGTAAAGATGTTGTGTCTTGACCTACAAGGTCACAGTGTTTCTAGAAGTGAGGTAACTAATCAACTAGAGATTTACTAGTTTACTAATTTACTAGACTACTAAAAGATATAAACCTACCACCCTCTTATACTTTGAAACTCTACTTTCAAATATCCTTTCAATAAATGGTAACTGAGTTATTAAAATAATAGTGTATAAAAGTGGAACATAAATTAATATTAAAACTAAAACTATTTTATTGCCTTAAAATTATTTTATGCAGAAGATATGCACAGATGAGATTAGATATGGAGGATGCTTCTACAATCTAATATGTAATATGATTTTGAAGACTGTAGATTTGTACAATTCTGAAGATGAGCCACTTTTCTGTATCTCTTCTCCCAACACCCCAAGGAGTTATCTGACATCTGTAACAATGAACCCATAAATCTTCTCTGAATTTAGCTACTGGCTGTTTAAGAAAAATATTGCTGATAAAGGAATTTATTCTCTGAAAATTTGCAAGTAAAGAAATGAACCATTTCAAAACTTTACCTTTGGTAACCTTAGAGAATGTTTATTGCTGATAAAAGCCTTTTTTTAATCTTAAATTTATAATGTATCTTAATCAGATTTTTACATCTTCCCTCAAAATATATTTAGTCCGTTCAAAGAACAGAAAGAGTAATCTAACCTTAAGTTCTAGAAAATTTCCTACAAATGAATGCAGTAATGCATATTTTAAATGAAAATTACCTAAGCTTTCAATAAACACTGATAATTTTCTAATTTGAAAACAATCTATATAGCCTGATATGTTAATTTGCATCATTAATGAGAAGAGTATTATATTCTAATTAATTTTATAATTAAAGGAATGGTATTTAAAATGACAAATAATCTAAAAACATGAAAGGAATTTAAATAGAATATATTATCATAATGCAAATTGTCTATCATTAACATAAGCTAACACAGATCAGTTGATGTTTATTTAAAGTAGATATTTAAATTGCTGGAAAAGAATATGCTCTTTGGGGAGAGACTGAATTTTATGAAGTGATGCACAAAAATAAAAGGTAAGTGCATTAATTTTTTTCTCCATTAAGAGAGATTTCTTCTTATGATTGTGCTAGTAGCTGTTTCTGAACAGATTTATAATCTGCTGCTGTGATTCTGGATCCTTCTAGTGTACAGGTCTTAGTACCTAGTGAAGGGATGATTCCTCCCAGGTATACAATTATATTTTCCCTAAATTCAAATATGATATTGCTACATTGCAATCAGTACTCCCCTCTGTATCGCTGTAAAACTGAATGAAATGTATATGGTGACTGATTCTCACTACTGCAAGAAAGAGGGCAATTCTAGTCATTAGAGGTCCAAATGAAACATACTATTCAAACTCCAAATTTTTATGCATGTGGAGTACTTCACAGTATTTCTATATGTAAGAGAATGATAAGTAGAAAACAACTATTCCATTAACATAGGAAGGGCCTCTGCAGATTCCAGAGGTTTTTCTACATAGGAAGACTATTTTTTCTTCACTGTAATGTTAAGATTTGCTGACTGTGGGAACTGAGAAATCGGCAGTGTCCTGACTGAGTGACCCTGCACTTGGGTCAGCAATGGTAGGAGTATGTCTCTGGTGTTTTCTCTCAATGAGAAGGAATGGATCTATTTATTACTTACTTACCTACTTATTTATTTATTTGATGAAGAGAAGTTGCATGTTATATGGGAAGATTTGCTAACAAGATTGGTATGACAAAGAAGCTGTAAATCTTTTTTTCCTTTTGCTCTCTTTCATTATTTTTTCTTTTTCTTTTTTACTTCTTTCCATTAAAAGTTTCCTTTCCTTCAATTTGTGTAAATCATGAAGAAAAAAATTAGTAGATGATATTAAACTAAAAATATATGTGTGTAATATAGACTGGACTGTTTGCACTTTGTTCCTTTCTCACCTGGAAATGTAAATTGTGAGTAGAAACATAGAATTTAGAGGGAACATCTTATGAAGGTAGAATCATAACTAGAATGTCCATGATTTCCTTCTGCTCAAAGGCCCAGATCAGCCCTAGTTCTTTTTCATACTTCTAGTTAATTCCATTTTCCTTCAATCTTTTGACCACATTCATATATCCAATGAGTTATTTTGTTAATGATTTTATGTTCTGTAGAGTTGTATGTTTCCCCAATTTTGTTTTTAAATTCAAAACTCTCAGTTCTAATTTTCACAATCAGGAAAAAGGAAGAAAGAGAAAATTATTAGAAGAGTAAAAACTAGATAAATTTAAAATAGCTGATGTTTCATATTAATATTCATGTACTATAAAATATAAAAATTCTAATTATCAGATCATATTATCTAGATTTTAAGGTTATTATTTTAAAAAGACTATTAGGAAACAAAATGCTTCATTTTTAAGAAAATATAAGTGAAAATAACAAATAATATCCCAGCATGCTAAAAAACATAATTATTAAAAATGTTTAAGTTTGCTACACTAATAAAATGCTAAGAAAAGGAGGCAAAAACTATAACATATGAAATGATTTTTGGGGTTTATATATGTGTGTGTATATACACACGTGTGTATTTACATATGTGTATATATATATACACACATACAAACACACACACATACACACACACACACACACACATATATATATGTATATATATATATATATATATATATAGAGAGAGAGAGAGAGAGAGAGAGAGAGAGAGAGTCAAACCTATGGAGAAAAAATAAGGCTAATTTTGGTTTAATTTATTTTATAATTCCTAAATAATTTCCATAATTTCTATTTCCTTAGTAGTAATTTCCATGAAGAAAGAATTTCCAAGTTTACATCAAGAGCATTTTCTCATTTTTTTGATATTGTTAAATAAGAAAATGTAAACAGTCTTACATTTTATCTTTGTGTATTAGTTTATGTATCTAGAGAGATAATAGAAACATACATAGGTACATAGATATATCCTAGCAAAAACATGAGATCTCTGGGTCAAAGATTTCACAGCTTTATTTATTCACAGCAAAGTAAGAGCAGGGTAATATTCTAGAACTGGTTCCTGTGTTTGGGTTCAACAGAGAAACAGAACCAGTATTGGCTCATGAGTTTATTTATGCCAAGAATTCCTGTGATTTGCAAGGTAGAGATCCAGGAAAGTTGGTGGTCCAATTGCAGCCTGAGTCCAAAAACCTCAGAACCAGGCAAAGCTATTTTGTAAATCTTAGTTCAAAGGTAGGACAACACCAAAGTTCCTGCTCAAACAGGTCACAGGGGTGAGCTCCTTCATCTTCTGACCCTTGTTCTATTCAGGTCATCTGTGGATTGGGTGATGTCCCTCACACGTGGGAGAGGACAATTTATTTTACTGAGTCTACCAGTTCAAACACTAGTCTTATCTAGAAAAACCCTCAAGGACATATTCAGAAATAGTACTCAATCTCAATCTAAGCACCCAAAGCCAGAAAATTTGTCACATAAATTAACAATCACAGACACTGTGTGTTTCAAGGAATTGGTTCATTTTAAGTCATCAAATGCATTGGCCAAAAGAATACCTTTATTGTCTTCTGGATTTGCATGGTACTTGTAGCAATTATGCCTCCCTGATATTAGTAATTTATATCTACTCACCTTTGTTTTCTTTTTCTTTCTTTTTTCTTTTTTATGGTTATCTGTGATGGAGATTTTATTGATCTTTTCAAAGAATCAGATTATTGTTGTTTTAATTTTCTTTATTATTTCTGTATTTCCAATTTCCTTTTCTATTTTCTTTCATCATAGTTTGTTTCTGTTGCTGTTGTTTGATTGTTTTGTTTTGTTTTTTGGTATGTTTGTTTTTCTATATCCCCAGGTTGAAAGCTTAGGCCATTTATGTTAGATGTTTCTACTTTTTACTGTATATATTAATGGTATAAATTCTCCTCTCAATGTAGCTTTTGGTGTACCCCACAAATTTTGATGTTGTATTTTCATTTAGTTCAAAATATATATCTAAGGCATAGTCTTCAATCTGTGAGTTGTTTAGAAGTGTTTTGCTTTCTCTAATAAGTATTGTAGGATCGTGTATCTTTCCACTGTTAATTTCTTGCTTTATTTTGTTGTGGTCTCAGAATATGCTGTATATGATCCTAATTCTTTTAAATTTGGTTTGATACATGTTTTAGCTTACCATGTAATCTATCTCTGTGAGTGTTTCTTATGAGCTTCACAAAGCTATTTATTTTTCTGTTTTACTTGGATTTTTCTGTAAATGCCATTAGAGCGAGTTCAATGATAGCCTTGTTACAATGATCTACATTCTTACCAATTTTCTACTATGAAGTGCATAGTCATATAGGATTTTTCTTCTAGGAGAATTGACACATTTTTCTGTATATATTTGCTTTCTTTTTAAAATTAAATATTTTTAAAAATTCCTCTGTGACTTTATTCACTCCTTTCTCCCTACTCAAATTGACCCTCTTTATCCCTGATATTCTTTTCCATCTTCAAGTTTATATATACATATATATATATATATATATTTCTTCATTCTTTTATCTTCAACTTACTTGTATTATTGTATTTAAAACAGGTTTATTGTAGATGGCATATAGCTGATTCTTGTTTTTCTTAGAGACTCCAACAATTACTGCCTTTTAGATGGTATATTTAGACCATTCACAGTTAAAGTGATTATTGGTATTGTTAGAGTAATATCTACTATGCTTGTAACTGTTCTTTATTCGTGGTTCTAGTTTTTCTTCCTGTTTTCTGGCTTGATAAATGGTACTTGTGTTATTTATGCTATTGTATCTTTCTCTAAATATATTAATTTTGTACCTTCCTGCTTAATTTTTGCCCTGGTATTTGCAATATGTATTTCAAATTACTTTAAGTTTCTTTTCACATACTTTATGCAATTTCTCAACTACTACAGATAATATTTTTAATTTGTAAAGAAAATAGATTTACTTTGGCTCATGATTCTGGTCCAGGGTGAAGGGATTACATCTCTTGATGACGTTCTTGCTGGCAGAGTTTTAATGTAGTGTAGTTCATCACATGGAGAGAGACAAGGAGTATACAAGAGACCTAGTCAAACTGACTTTATAGCACACACTGTCTCTTTAACATGTGTTAAACATGCAAACATCTAAAACTCTTCTCCACATTCTCCCAGAAATTTCTCTCAGTTCCACTCCAATCATCTTTTATTATTTATAAGGCTTATAAAATATCACATCATAATATACATGTGTGTATATATATATATATACACATACATATGTATATAAACATAATACATTTATTGACTCTATATGACAAAAAAAACTTAGGAATTTTTCTACATGGAACAGTGGTTCTCAAACTAATAACATGAAAGAATCACTCTGGGATTAGTGCTCTATCTGAAGTGCATGTGGCAAAGATTTCCCCCCATCCTGTAAGCTCTCTTTTCACATTGTTGATGGTTTCCTTTGCTGAGAAAAAGCTCTTTAGTTTGACTGTATCCAATTTATTGATTCCTGCTTTATTTCTTGTGCTTTGGGAGTCATGTTAAGGAAGTATGGTCCTAAGCTGAAATGATGATTTGGACCTACTTTTTCTTCTATTAAGTGTATGGTGTCTTGATTTATTTTGAGTTGAGTTTTGTGCAGCATGAGAGATAGGGGTTTAATTTCATTTTATTGCATATGTAATTTCCAGTTCTCCCAGCACCATTTGTTGAAGAGGTTATCTTTTCTGTGTTGTATGTTTTTTGGCATCTTTGTCTAGTATGAGATAATTGTGTTTATGTGGGCTTGTCTCTCTGACCTCTATTCTGTACCATTGGTCCATCTGTTTATTTTGTTTTTTGTTACTACTGCTCTGTAATATAGTTTAAGTTCTGGTATTGTGATACCTCCTGCTTAACTCTCCATGCTAAGAATTTCTTTGGCTATTCTGGGTCTCTTATTCTCCCAGATGAATTTCATGATTGCTTTCTCTATTTCTGTTAGTTATGTTATAGGGATTTTAATTGGAATTGCATTGAATTTGTATAGTGCTTTTGGTAGCATTGCCGTTTTGTTAATATTAATTCTGCCTATCCAAGAACATGGGAGATCTTTCCATCTTCCAAGGTTTTCTTTAATTTCTTTCTTTAATGTTCTGTAGTTTTCATTGGAGGTCTTTCACCTCCTTTATTAGATTAATTCCTAAGTATTTCATTTTTTTTGAGGCTATTGTGAATGGGGTAGTTTTCATAATTTCTCTTTCAGAGGATTCATCACTTATGAATAGAAATGCATTAGATTTATGAGTGTAGATTTTATATCCTGCTCTTTTCCTGAATTCATTTATGAGTTCTAGACGTTTACTGGTGGAATTTTTTGAATCCTCTAAATATAGAATCATGTCATTTGCAAATAGTGATAGTTTAGTTCTTCTTTTCCTGTTCATATTCCTTCAAGTTCTTTGGTCTGTCTAATTGCTCTGGCTAGAGTTTTAAGGATAATGTTGAATAGAAGTGGTGAAAGAGGGCATCCTTGCCTTGTTCCAGTTTTTAGGGGAATGCCTCCTGTTTTTCTCCATTTAGAATGATGTTGGCCATGGGCTTAGCATAGATAGCCTTTACAATGTTGAGGTATGTTCCTAGTATCCCTAATTTTTCTGTGTTATGAGCATGAAGAGGTGCTGTGTTTTATCAAAGTCTTTTTCTGTATCTATCGAAATAATTCTATGATTCTTAACTTTAAGTCTGTTGATGTGGTGAATTACATTTCTTGATTTGCAGATGTTGAATCAAACTTGCGTTCCCAGGATGAACCCCACCTGATCATGGCACACTATCTTCTTCATATGCTTTTGTATGCAATTTGCTAAAATTTTGCTAAGAATTTTTGCTTCTATGTTCATTAGGGATATTGTTCTGAAGTTTTCTTTCCTTGATATGTCTTTGTCTGGTTTTGGTACTAGGGTGATACTAGCTTCATAGAATGGGTTTGGAAGGGTTCCTGCCTTTTCTATTTCATGGAATACTTTGAGGAGTATTGGAATGAGTTCTTCCCTGAAGCTCTTGTAGAACTTGGCTGAAATCCATCTGGTACTGGACTTTTCTTGGTTGGTAGGCTTTTGATGGTTTCTTCTATTTCATTGCTTGAAATTGATCTGTTTAAATTGTGTATGTACTCCTGATTCAGTTTGGGTGGATCATATGTCTCTAGAAATTTGTTGACGACTTTGAGATTTTCTATTTTTTGAAGTATAGATTTTCAAAATAGCTTCTAATTATGTTATGTATTTCAACAGTGTCTATCATGATATTTCCTTTTTTATCACCAATCGTAGTAATTTGAGTATTTTCTCTCCTTTTCTTCATTAGTGTGGCTAAGGATTTATCAATTTTGTTTATTTTTTTCAAAGAACCAAGTTTTTGTTTTGCCAGTTTTTTGAATTGTTTCTTTTGATTCAATTTCATTGATTTCAGTTCTGATTTTAATTATTTTCTCTCTTCTCCTTTTGGTGGTGTTCTCTTTTTCTTTTTCTAGGGCTTTGAACTGTAATGTTAGGTTATTTATTTGTTGACTTTTTATTCTTTTCTTGAATGCACTCCATACAATGAATTTTCCTCTTAGTACTACTTTCATGGCACCCCAGAGATTTTGATAAGATGTAGCATTGTTCTCGTTTACCTATAAGACTTTTTTTTATTTCTTCTCTGATGTCTTCTGCTATCCATGTATCATTCAATAGCATATTGTTTATCCCCCAGGTGTTGGAGTAGTTTCTGTTTTTCATTTTATCATTGATTTCTAATTTCATTCCATTATGATCTGATAGAATAGAAGGTAGTATCTTTATTTTTTTGTATTTGCTAAGAGTATCTTTGTGGCATAACATATGGTCTATTTTAGAGAAGGATTCATGTGCTGCTGAGAAGAAAGTGTATGCACTCATTGATTGATGAAATATTCTATATATGTCTGTTAAGTCTAAATTATTGATTCTGTTATTGATTTCTGTGGTTTCTTTGTTCAGTTTTTGTTTGGAAGATCTATCCAGTGGTGATAGAGGTGTATTAAAATCAACTAATATTATTGCATTGTGGTCTGTTGGTTCCCGGAATTAAGAAGGATTTGTTTGACATACATGGATGAGCCATTGTTTGGGGCAAAAATATTTATGATTGTTATGTTTTGCTGATTTATGCTTCCCTTAAGCAGTATGAAATGTCCTTCTTTATCCCTTCTGATTAACCCTTTTGTTTGAAATCCACTTTATCTGATATGAGGATGGATATCCCTGCTGTTTTACAGAGTCCATGTTCATGATATGTTTTTTCCCATCCTTTCAGTTTTAGTCTGTGGGTATCTTTTTCTATGAGATGAGTCTCTTGAAGGCAGCATATTGTTGGGTCTTTTTAATCCAATCTGCCATTCTATGTCTTTTGATTAATGAGTTTAGGCCATTAACATTCAGCATTATTATTAGGATATGACTTGTATTCTGGTCAATTTGGCTTATTTTTGGTTTTTAACTTGATTTGGTTTTCTTCTTTAATTGCCTTTCCTTTAGGGAAGTTTCTCCCTTTTCTGACTTACATTGTTGATTTTAATTTCTTCCTCATGGAATATTTTGCTGAGAATATTCTGTAGTGCAGGCTTTCCATTTGTAAATTCTTTTAACTTTTGTTTATCATGGAAGAATTTTATTTCATCTTCAAACCTGAAAGTTAATTTTGCTGCATATAAGATTCTTGGTTGGCATTCATTTTCTTTCAGAGCTTGAAATATGTTGTTCCAGGCTCTTCTTGCATTTAGGTCTGGGCTGAGAAATCTGCTAATATCCATATTGGTATCACCCTGTATGTAATCTGATGCTTTTCTCTCACAACCTTTAAAATTCTATCATTATTTTATGTTAAGTATTTTCATTATAATGTGCCTTGGCATGAATGTGTTGTAATTTTGTACATTTGGTGTTTTGTAAGCCTCTTGTATTTCATTTTCCATTTCATTCTTTGGGTTTGGAAAATTTTTTGTTATTATTTCATTGACTAGGTTGTTCATACCTTTGTTTTGTATCTCTGTGCCTTCCTCAATCCTGATGGTTTTAAAATTTGGTCTTTTCATGATATCCCATAATACTTGGAGGTTCCATTCATTATTTCTTACCATCTTCTCTGTATGGCCAACTTTTTTTTCAATATTAAATATTTTATCTTTGAGGGTCTGTCTTCCAAGTCATCTAGTCTGTTGGTATGCTTTCTATTGAGTTTATAATTTGGTTGATTGTTTCCTTCATTTCAAGGCTGTTTTTTTTTTTTGTTTTGTTTTGTTTTTTTCAGAATCTCTATCTCTTTGTTGAAATGGTCTTTTCCTTCCCACAGTTGCTCTTTTAACTGTTTATTGGAGTGATCATCCATTGTCAGCATTTGCTCTCTTATCTCATCATTTGCTTCTCAGATCATTTTAATTATGTACATTCTGAACTCCTTTTCTGACATTTCTTCTACCATGCTGTCATTAAACTCTATTCATATAGTATCTTGGTTTGTTTGGGACATTTTCTTCCCTTGTTTTTTCATGTTGTTGAAAAACATGAACATACTCCCTCTAGCAGTATGAATCTGAGGTATTGCAATTTTCCCCCTATCTGCTTGTAGTGTCCCTTCAGGTTTCCAATACCTCACCTTGAAGAGGAAGATCAGTATTAGCAGCACACAGTACATATGATATGCAACCCTAATCCAAATTGTCCCTATTAAGATATTAACAGTATAGTCTTAATAAATGGAGATGATGAGTTCAATTTTTATATATAGCGTAAACAATAAGTTTCCAATAATGTCTAAAATTCCTAATTATGGACAAAGAGGATGGGCAGGGGTGTAGGATATAACCTTAGTGATATAAGAAGTGAGTCTCTACAGGTAGTAGGTTGTAGGAATAATGAAAGTGGAATCAAAACAAATTGGTTGTTAGCATGAGAAAAGAAAGAAAGAGTCTCCAAGGAAAGAAATAAAAGAAAAATGGACAGAGCAAGAAAAATAATAAAAAAATAGAAAAGTAGGAAGAAAGTAATAATACTACTAATAAAAAAATTCTACAATAAAACTATACTGTATTGTTCAAAACTCAGTCTTCAGTAGCCTGATGCATGAGAAGTATTTCATAATCCAGTGTCCCAGGAAGGGAGTTGCCCCACTAAAGATGGTGATGTCCAGGTAGGGAATAATAGCAGGCAGAGGTGACCCCACATGTTGGTAGATGGGGAGCCACACAGGGGAGTGGAGAACTCATGGGGCTGGGTGCAGAGACCGCATGGGGTGCAGCGCTGGAGACCACAGGCTGTGGCCTTAGGCTTGGGTGCTAGAGTTGAGTGCAGGCAGTGGTCACCACTATTCTTTGTTACGAAACACTTTGGATATTAAAATTTGAGACTGAAGTTGTAAATTGGTGTCATATTGTAACAATGGATTTCCTTGAAACTAAATATTTTATACTTCAAAAGTCACCATTAATGCCTTTTGATGGTGCTATTGGAGAGGCTGAAGCAAGAAAGACCGAAAGTTTATGGCCAGTCTTAGCAATTTAAGAAAACCCTGTCTCAAAATAAAACAGAAGTATTGGGGTATTAGTTCAGTGGTAGAGTTCTAGTCTGTTTTGCACAAGTCCCTCGATTCAATCCCCAGAATCACAAAAACAATGAATGAATGAATATTAATTTACTTTCAAGCATTTAAATTGAATGTGGTGGAATTTGATTTGTATTACCTCCTGATTACACCCTATTGATATCTCAAGTCAAATGAAATAAATATGCATATTGCTTTGACTAGTGGCAAATAGTGATTTCAGTTTTGAAAAGATAAAATGATGTTTGCTCTCTATCATCCATATTTAAATAAATGCAATAAAGCATGCTTAGGTTAAACAAAGATACCATTAAGCAAATGAAAAGGCAAACCACAGAATATCAGTTATATCTGCAAATATTGTAACTGAGAAGAGACTTGCATCTAGAAAATAGAAAGAACCATCACAACTTAATAAGAAGATGATCAAAGCAACTAAAATTTGGTCAAACAATTTAAAAAAACATTTCACCAAAGAAGATATAGTAATGACTAATAATCTCATAAAAGTTGTTCAACTTTATTTGTTGTTATTGAAAAGTGATTAGAGCATAATGAAGTAAAATCTTAGACCAAAATAGCTATAATAAAACACACGGGTAATAATAAAATGTTGGAAAGGTCGAGGAGAAAGTGAAATACTCATATATTGTTGATTGGAATAGCTCAGTTTCTTTGGAACATAGTTTAGCAGGATTTTTTAGCAGTGTCTAAAAATCTTAAACATGCATTTCATCTATGATCTAGCAATTCCACTTCTATAAGAAGAATGGCAGCATAGGTCACCATAAATACTTAGATGATTTACTGAGAAGTCTTAGTCAAATAGTTAAGAAAGTAAGAACAACCTAAATATCCATCAAGTGAAGAAGGATAAATGTACTGTGGTATACTCATACAATGAAGGAATACTCAGCAATGAAAGAGTGAGATATTAATGCATGCCGCAACGTGGACAAACTTCAAAACTTATTAATTGAATGCAGCCAGATTTTACAAACCACATATTGTATGATTTAATTTATATGAAATGTCCAGAAAATGCAAATTCAGAGACAGAAAGTAGGTTAGGGTTGTCTGGACTATGAATACAAAACGCAGTGACTGCAAATGGCAGATGAGCTCATTTTAGTGTGATGAAGTCATCCAGAATTAGACAGCAATGATGATTGCCCATATATGTTTACTAAAAATCATTGAATTTTACACTTCAAATGCACAAAGTTCATCGTATGTAAGTTATTTTTAAAAAATCTGTTAAAAATACTGAAGAGCGGAGGCTTCTGCTGAAAATTCACACAACAGTACAATTATAATAGTTCACATGCCTATCAGAAATATATTCAACATAGAATCTTTACTAAACACAAGATAATTCCCTATCATCTTTTCACAATCAGATATAAAATACATGAGAAATTAACAGCTTGAGTCCCCTATGTATGGCAAATCTTAGTAGAGAGAGATTTTGGAGGTATTGGCAGCTACATTCAACATCATATCTGTTACATATAGTATGTGACTTCTGTGAAGTTTAGTTCCTTTTTCTACAAATTGGGGATACTAATTTATTATTATTGGAATGTAAAAAATGGAAATAAAAAGTTACTTAGTACAGATACTAGATGTAATAGGAAATCAGTGTTAGTTTTTTCATATTCTTCCTAGTATATTTCTTAGTTTCTTTAAACCATGATAACAAGTTAGCAAAAACTGGGTGACTTTAAACAACAGAAATTTCTCTGTGAGTTTTACAGACTAAAAGTTCAAAATGGGGTAATTGATAGAGGCATGCTTTCCTTGAAAGCTCTAGGGAATAATCTTTCCTCATCTCTTCCAAGTTTCCAGTGGTTGCTGGAAGTTATTTGCATTTCTTAGTGGACAATCACCCCATCTCTGCCTCAATTATCAGGTAACCTTCTTCCCTCTGAAAGCCTTCACATTGTTTTTCCTCTATGTCTCTTATTTTCTTCTTTTTATGACAATATTAGGCATTGGCACATCCTGATCATTTATGACTGTATGTTAACTTGATAATATCTGTAAGGACCCAATTTCTAAATTAGATCACATTTGCAGTTAATGAAGATCAGGAGTAGAATACACCTTCGGGGAAACATGTCTCAATCCACAACACAGGCTAAAGAAAAATAATGATATAATATTTGACTTAATAACAAATTACTAGCATTAAAACCAGTTTCCAAAAAGAATTCATTGTGATCAAAATAATTTCCTAAAGACTTTTTGAAAGTGACTTTCATTAAATTTGAAAATATATTAGCATCATTAAGATTTGATTTATACACTTAAATATGAACATTTCCTAAGAACTGGATTTTTTTTGTTGCCCTACATCAGGAGATTGCAAAATCTATTTATATAAAATGATATGTCTTTCCACTATAATATTTAAATTATTTACATTTACACAATATCGGTTTTCCAAAACATTTAGGAAAGAGGATTTTACAACAATGTAAATAATGCTTAATTAGCAAAATAAAACCTAAGAGGATTCAAAGAGTGCTAAGTTCTTTTTGCCTCTAGGATGTTTTACTGTTTGCTGAAAAATAAATTGAACATAAATGTATGCGAAAGAGACAGTATAAATAATTTAAAAGACAGGAATTTATCATGATTTTATGTTTGGTGTTTAGTTCAATGTAACTTACACTTAGTTCCTAACATAGCTTTTAGTTAGCTAATGAAAATAAGGGTCACTGGATGATTTCACTGCAAATTAATCAGAAAGATATACTATATTTAAAATTTCCTTTCATGAAATAAAACACTTAATTTTATTATAGATATGCCTATTTCTACAAACGTGTCACTTTTACACACTTCAATATAAACACATTAAGATCCATTTATAGAGATAAGTGTGTTTGTTAATAAACTGAAGTGGTGTAAACCGGACAATGATAATTCCTTAAATATATTAAAAAATCAGAAATTTAGAATTATGATGATATAAAACAATCACTCATTGATTTATAATTAGTTTTAAAATGCTAACATATTTTCTTATTTGAAAAAAGGCAACTTGTATAAATTATTTTTTTATTCCTCAAATGGACAGCACTTGAAACCTAAACTGTACACAGTTTATTCCATATTTTCTCTGGTATCATTAAACTGGAAGCTGTCAAACTTTTAAAGTTGTTTATCATTTATCCATTAAAATATATATCTCTAATTCTGAAGTGACCATTTTAAATCTGATAGACAAAAAGTTGTTCTCTCTCATATCTGTTATCATTCCCTACATCACTATCCTCAAGTTCAGAGGCAGTTGTCAACTTACGAAGCAATATACACGTAATGAAGCATATTAGGGACAGAGGCTTAGGACAAATCACCAGTGGCTTTAAAACTCCAATTGAACAGATTTTCTTACCACGGCGGCAGACAGACATGTGCACAGGCTTGCCTGCACACAAGCAGCTGAACTTGTAGTTGTTAAAACTGAGCATGTTCAAAAAGGACAGCTCTATTTTACCAAAGATAATGTTCAGTTATGGTTTCAATAGATTGCACCAAAATACTTCTAATACATCTTTTATATATAATGTAGAATGTTATTGATTGATTTAGTAATCTTTCTGGTACAATTTGTGGTCTCAAGTAAAAATCAATAGTTTATATTCAAAGAACGTTGGTTTTGATGGATTTCTATAAAACATTGATGGGTCAATCTACAATTCATTTATTTGGAGACCTGGAACTGCACAAATCTCTCTATGCAGAACATTTGCCTTATTTATTGCTAAATATGTGTTTTAACAAATCATGTGCATATTAGTCATTTTGAATTAAATAAAAGCCATATTGTGTCGTAATTAAAGACAAAAGCAAACCAAAAACTTGGATCAAAGTGGAATATGAACAACAAACCAATATGTGTGTGTGTGTGTGTGTGTGTGTGTGTGTGTGTGTGTGGTGTATGACAAGAGTCATCCTGGACATATACTTGCCAATAAATATTATTTTGTGATATATATTTTCATGTAGAAAAATAAAAAATAAGCCTGCTCCCCCCCTTCTTCTATTCCTAATATAGGACAGTCACTACTTTGGTAATATCCACTTCAGTTGAACATAAATATAGCTCTGAATTGGCACTTTCATTCCTAGATACATATCGAAGAGAAATGCATGCACATGTGCAATGAGAAGCACACGGTCACAGCTATATTGTTTTAAAAAGTTCAATAATGAAAACAATGCAAATACCCATTCTGTTGTAAAAAAATAAGGTTACTTAAAATGTGTTATTTACTTATTTATTTATTTATGGATGACCAGTAGGTACAAACAAGTAATAACACTATGGACAGGCAAATGAAAGTGGAAGAAATTGGTTATACTAATAGGTTCTAAATGGTATGTGTGTAGGGCCGGGAGACATGGCATGCCAAAGTGGGCCACATTGGAGAAATACCAAAGGAATTAGAGAGGACGTGTGGGTAAGCTACTTTATTGAACATCAGGAGGGACTTGAACAACAAAGGCAGGTTTGTTTTGCTTATGTATTTGAATGTCACAGTGAAAGGAGGGCAAGAAGCAAAATTGGCAGAAACCATTATGATACTGCTAATACCGGGGAGTCTGGACAAGAGGTTCTCAGCTTGTTACTGCAGATCCTGAAACATTAAGAAATATGAAATTAAAAAATTTTAGAATAAACCTATTAATGTTAAATAGATCAATGAACATGAAATTATATATAGCAATGAAAATAATTACTCCTAAAATATATAAAAACACTAACTATACATATGACTGAAATCTATATGATTCTGTTAATATGTAATCCATATTAACCTTCAAAAAAGATATGAGTACTTTTGAGAATAAGGGAAAATTAATATTTCTGATTCCTGTAAGAGTACTTCTAGAATCCTAGAAACATTGTAGGATGTTGGTCATGTTTTATTTATTGACTTGGATGTGGTTCCACTTGTGATTTTAATATAATAAACAAATTTTAGTGTGATCTTTTATATATTGTGTTCTCTGTAAGCACATATGACATTTTAATATTGTAACTGCCCCAAATAGAAATAAATACAAGAAAACCCATTTTACACATATCTATGAAAATAAACACATGACAATGTGTGTCATGATGCCAGAATGAGTGTTGCACACCTGTAATCCAAGAGGCTCTGAAGGATGAGGAAGGAGATCACAAGTTCAAGGTCTAACTCGGCAAAGTAACAAGACCTTCAGCAACTTAACAAGATCCTGTCTCAGAATTTCAAAACTGATAATAATAAAGTTGAAAAGGAAGGTGATGTAGCTCAGTGATAAAGAACAACTGAGTTTAAACTCAGTCCCTAAAATCAAAAATAAATGAAAAAAATAAGAAAGAAAGAAAGAAAGAAAGAAAGAAAGAAAGAAAGAAAGAAAGAAAGAAAGAAAGAAAGAAAGAAAGAAAGAAAGAAAGAAAGAAAGAAATGTGTGGCATGAAATACAGCAAGAATATCTGAGTATTTTATTTGATTCAGGGTACCATAAACATACCTGAAAGTTCTGCAGTAAGGAGAACTAAATCTACAAACTACAGATGTGTGTGATAGAATCTTTCATAGGAATTGTTTGCAATTTAAATGGGCATAAATCTAGTTAAATGTTTTGAAATGTGCTTGTAAATCTTAGAGATAAAAAGCCTTCATTTCTTGTTAGAACAATGTGTGTTTTTATTCAAAAAAATCAGAAAAAAATCTGAATTATTAATTAAAACAATTTTATTTATTCAGGATTTATCAACACAGTGAAGTATCTACATTAACCTTATAGAATCACAATGTTATAAATCTAGAGGATATCTTACAGTTCATAAAGTCCAAGTTTCTTATTTTAAATATTTGGAAATTAAAAACTTTTGAAGTTAGAGGACAGAGGCATGAAAGCAAGCAAAAACTTGTATTCTGAGCTGGAAATGTGACTCTGTAACAGGGAAATTGCCTAGTATACCTGAGGACTTGGGGATATCATTCAGTATTACCAAAAACAAACAAAAGAAAAAGAAAAGACAGGAAAACATAATTTGTATTCTTTTAAAGAAAACCAAATTAACTGTTTCTCTCCATATAGGGTAAACTTACTCAAATGATATGACACACACATGCATACACACATGATTTAGAAATTGCTGGTAAGTAAATTCTAGTCAAATTCATTTGCAAAATCTGCATTCTACAGCATCCTCCTAAAGATTAGCCATGGGCACTAATAGTGGACAGTAAAGAATCAAAAAAAATTTATAGTTAAAAAAATAATTATCTCAGATTTTTTCAAGATTGTCAACAAAATGTAGTCTTCCTTTCTCAAAACCTTAACGGAAGAAGTGTAGAGGATGAATTCCTTAGATGGGATGGTAGGAAATGTCTACCCAATTCCCTGGTCATATCCAGGTGTCATATCACATGCCTGTAGTCCCAGCATCTTGGAAGCTGATCCAGGAAAATTGCAAATTCAAAGTCAGCCTTACAGTTTAGCCAGGTTCTAAGTAACTTAGTGACCTGTCTCAAAATAAAAAAATTGGAAAGATTTTACTCATATCAAGAAGAATGGACATGGAGCATGGGGCATGCTGGTCTAAAAAGATATGGAGAGAATAATTTGCCTCTGTATCTATCAAGTAAAATTTGAAAAATTACAAATAATAAAAATAAGGAATTAGCTCATGAAAATATGAAGGTTGAAAAGTCCCAACGTCTATAGTTATGAAAGCTGGAAACCAACAAGAGCTGATGGCATGAATTCCAGTACCAATATGTCAGATGGAAGAATAAAGAACTATGTTTGGTACAGTCAGGTCTTTTACTTAGCCTTTTTGTTCTATTCAGATCTTGAGTTGATTGCATGATATCTACTCATATTAGAGGGGACATTCTAATTATTGAAGTGTTAATATCATTAAAAACACTCTCATATGCATACCTAGAATAATCTCTGACCAAATGTTTGGGTACCCATGATCCAGTTTACATATAAAATTGATTGTCACAAAGTCTCCATAATTTGTCATTATTTCCTTGAGAAATTATCTTTGTATTATTTTACCCTAGTTATGGAAGTAATGATTCAATTTTTGACTTCTATATTTTTGGAAAGTAAGAGTGTTTCATGGAAGATTTCTTCCATGACAGAAATATATGATTACATTTTGTAAAATTAAAAGTGCTAATTAAATATGTGTATCCATTCAACAAATTGTTATTCATTATCTAACCTAGGCATAGCCTCTCAGTTACAAGAGAAATATAAAAAATCAATCCTGTCCTCAAGGAACTAAAGCATGGAAGAGGATATTTGTAGGTGAAAGGAATTATATTATTTTGGAATATAATGGACCATAAAGAAATAAATACTAGAAAGACATATGTTAAAATTCAAGGAAACATAACTTCAAGGAGAAAAGATTGGTCCAGGGAATATTTTCAGAGTAAAGTCCCTGTCTACAATTTTGAGTTTGAAAGTAGGAAAGAAATATGAGATGAGGACAGAGTATATCATATTTAGGTACTAGATATTTTTAGCCAATAAATAAAGATAGAAAATAAAAATATTACTATATATTTATACAAGAAAAATTATTCTGTCACCACCATAAAATTTTTATTCCTTAAAAAACAGTATTATAACAATTATTATAGCAATTATTATTATTATAGCAATTTTGTTACTGGTTATGAAAATAAGAAAAAGTAAGACTGAAATGAGGAAGAAGATTGCTTTATTAAGTAGGAGGTTACAGGAGAAAAAAATCACCTAGTTTTAGCTTTTAAAGGTTATTATATTTAGTATTCATATTGGATCCAGTCTTCATTTCTATATCAGAATAATAAAATTATGTTGGATTAAGATAAATTTATATTTGAAAATGTCAATATTTTTGAAAAAAGAAGCAAATCAGTTGACTTAGCACAATAGCACTGAATAAAATTAGCAAAGAACATTGTGAAAACATTCCCTTTGGGCTTTTTTTTAGAATTAAAAGTAGCTGAATTCAAAACATATATCCATTTATTCCATTTCTGTTTTCAGTGTTTTGTCTGTTTTGTGAAACATATATTCTAGCACTATTTTATGAAGAATACAAGAACATATTTTAAATGATATTATGACTAAATAATCACAACTCATTTATAAAGAAGTCAAGGTGTTATTAGTATGAACTTAAGTTAAATACTAATTAGTATGGTATTATGACCTTCTGAGCAGAGTATATATTTGAAAAATGTTTCAAAGTACTTTATTTTATATTTGAGAGCTCTAAGAAAGAGAAGAAAAACTGTTATCAAGCAATCAAAATCCACTCAGCTAGAACATATTATGGCTCACTTAAAACAGTTTACCAGAACAAGTAAAATCAAAGACTAACATTAAGGCTTAATGGGATATCAGCTGTTCAAAATATTTGTAATAAAATAATGTTTTGTTTATGTGACAATGCACCATTTCAAATTTCAAAATAAATTCAAGAAAGTCTATATGCATAATTATTAACATGGCTAGGCATCCTAAAATGCCAAAAACAAATGACTTAGAACTATTCAAAAGTTTTTACTTAGACTATGATGTAATGACTAACAGCATGCTTTTTATGGAGTTATGTAGAATATATATTTTCAAATAAATTGTGTAGTTGGAATTATGTGTATTCTATTATCTCATATATTTATATTGTAATAAAAAACATATACAATGAATACCATTATAGATAACAAAATTTATATCACTGAATCCTCTTTAAAAGTCCAAGAATTATTATTACTTGGCTGAATTTACAGAAGAAAAATTTTAAACCAGGAAATGTTAATGTCTTGTTCAAGGTTACATAGCTATTAGATAGTCAAAGCAAAACGAAATTTCAGGTATATTATCCCAAAATTCCAATTTATCACACCATGCTAAATTTCCAGTATGACTATTTGAAATTAGAGTCCTATTAAGGACTTTCTTGCTATATCATAACAAGGCAGAGGAAATCTCATGACAAGACAGTGCAAGTATACTTGCTTCAAGTCTCTCTTCCTCTTCTGATAAAGCCATTAATCTCATCATTGAGCTTCACTCTAATGACTTTATCTAATGGTAATTATCTCCCAATAGTCTCACCTTCTAACAACAGTAATGTGATTTGGGGATTAAGTTTCCAGGACATAAACTTTTGGGAGACGTATTCAAACCACAGCAGAGTGCTCATGGAACACTTGCTTCAACAAATTCAGTGTTTATATTTTATTCCATATCAATGATTCAGGAGTATTGAGTTGGCTATACTTTTCAACATTCATGGAATTTCTGCTGTTCATCATACTCCTAGAATCAAACTGCGCCTCTCTGTCTCAGGAAGAAAGTCAGTAGTTTGAGTGTTCAGAGATAGGAAGGTAATATACTACATTTGGAGCATGCACCTCATGGAGTATATTACAGGAAACTGAGAAAACAATTTGAATTAGAAAAAGTTAACTATAGAGTTTCAAGTCTGGCAGAAACATACAAAAACTTTCTGCATCTAATTTTAAAAGAAGTTTTTTTCAAATGAATTAATGAGAAAGACAGTGTTTATCCTCACAGTTGATGTGAAGGACATGTTATATAAAACTGAGAAAAAATTGGTTAAAATTGTGAGGGGACAGAAAAAATTCTAGAAGAATAGAAATAGGGGTTAGTATTTAAATTGTAGAAATTGAAAAAGGAGAATAAAAAGTTGACCAAGTTATAGGAGCAAACTTTGCAGAGATGAAAAAGAAAAAGAAAGAGAAAGTAGGAAAAGAACACTTGGATTTTCCCAGTGAATACACTTATGAATTTCCAAGAAATTTGATAAGATAGCAAAATAATAACAAAAATGATAATATTAATGAACATAATTTAATCAACTATTCTTTCATAAGGCTTACTATGTGCCAGGCACTGTTTTAAGTGTTTACAGAACATTAGCTCATTGAATAATCGATTGATCTTCTAAGTTCAATGCTATTTTAAAATTGACCAATCAGTGGCATAGACTCAAGCACTATGTTCAAGTGGCAAAATCAGAAATCATGTTCTTAATATTATACTGTCTCTTGAAGCACTACTTTGAATATCCTGGAATATATTTGAATGTCTAGATTAAAGAGAATTTCTTACAAACTGTGGCAGCAAGAACCTCCAAAGGAAACCAAATCAGATGAACATCACATTCTTAACTACTATGCTGCAAGCTAGAAGACAGTACATTTAAATTACTCATTCACATAGCTTATAAAAAGATGGTTCATGATATTCTAAAACTAAGAGTCATTGATTCTTTGAAGCATATGGTCAAGAAAAATCTAATCATTTACAACCAAACAATAGAGAGGACATGTATAGGAAAATATAAAGAGGAAAGCAGGTCTATACAAGCTATTAAACATGCAAAATAAATGTTTAAATTTACAGGAAAGTACATAAAGACAACTTAGATTAAGATTTTTGAGACTAAAATGACAAATTCTGTGAAAGCTTTATGGTTTGCTCAATAATATCAAAGTAGTCCTATGATATCAAAGGATGGGAAGAAGGCAGGAAAAATTGACACATTTTTCTTGTGAGATGGAAGGAAGAATGGAGAATAAACTCTTCTGTGGGTGTTGTGTGTGGGAGGGAAAAAGTTCATGCTATATTTTTCAGTAACTACAGGAAAACACAATTGTGAAACAGAAAATATTTAAAAATCAATTTGAAAGTTTACTATTTAATTTCATGTTTAACATTGTCTACTGATATAAAAATTATTTGTAAAAGATACCAGGGTAATATATGCATTTATTTTTATTAAAAATTGTTGTGATGGTGTAAGTTAAATAGCAACTTAATCAGATACTAGAGTAGCAGATGATAAAATTAGTTATAAACATTGATATGATAACTGATGATGAATTCAGAGGAACAAAATAGAAACTCCACAAATATATATTTGAGAACTTACTATTTATTCATCAGAACAGAGTGGGTGGATTATTTAATAGGGGTTGCTTGTTCAACCAACTATTCATCTATAACTATGATGTAACAAAAACGAAACTCTGGATGAATTCAATGTTTGAAATAATCAAATTTAGTATGGTATTAGTCAAGGTTCTTCAGAGAAATAGAGCAAGTAGAATGCTTATTCCAGGAGTTTTACAGCTAAGCAATGTGGTGACAGCCTGTAATACCAGCAGATTGGGATGCTGAGATAGGATCGTAGGTTCCAAGCCAGCCTCAGCAACTTGACAAGACTGTAAAAGCAACCTGGTAAGACCTTGACTCAAAATAAAAATAAAAGGGCTGGGTTTGTGACTCAGTGTCCAAGCCCCCTTAGGTTCAATCCCCAGTACCAAAAAGAAAAAGAAAAAAAAAACGAGTTTTACTATAAGGTATTGATTCCTATTATCTATCTAACTTATGAGTTGGTAATACAAAATACACAGTGTGGGTGGGAGGCTGGAGACCATGGAGATAAAGCTTAAAGCCAGTGAGCTGGAGTGTGTCCCCTTACTTAGGAAGGTCTGTCTTTGCTCTCTTCAGGCCTTCAGCTGATTGGATGAGGCCCACTCAAAGGACAGAGAGCAAACTTCTTACTCCATGTTTGCCCATTTAAATGTGTTATCACCTCACACAAATGACCTCCAAGTTGACACATATAATTAGCCACTACAACTATGCAACACAAAGTACTTAAGAAGGGTAGGAGGTTAGACATTGAGATTCTGAAACAAAAATGAGATTGGTGCCAATTAAGAAACCACACATCATTCTTCTGCTTAGAAATTGATGTAATTGGCAGTGAGGTTAGTATTTCCTCTCAGATCATCAGCTGAACACTGCTAAAGCCATGTCTTTGATTGCTCTTTCAAAGGTGGGGACTGGGGATTACAGTGGCAACGGGTGAGGCATTGAATAAGCAGGCATTGAACAATTCTTTCTCTACGGTTGTTACCAAAAAAGCAGGGAGTTAGTTTTATTGAGTTGTTTACTCTTGAGAAAGCTGAACAAGAGAAAGCTTAATTTTTGTAGTTTGTGGTCACAATAGCTTTCTCTTCTAAAGAAAAAGTGTAGTAATTCTAGGAAACAATGTTTTTTATGGCTAGGTTTTGCTTGAAAATATAATGCTTCTTCTAGTTTATTTCCTTTTGTGTCCCTAAAATTACATGTTTAAGTGGGCAATTCCATCCTTTTGTCACAAATCAAATACCAAGAATATTCATGTTTCTCATTGTTTTATTTTTAAAACAATGTTTTTCCTATATGAAAATAGATTCAAAATTAGGAATTCATAATATGTTCTCAATGTTTCTAACCTACAGAGAGCTATGCAAATAGGACTTGAAATTACAATAAAATTATTTATAATGTTCACTAAACAAAGGTTATAAATGTTATCAAAACTCAGGTATTTGCTAAATATAATTGGAGCTATGTTAAAAAAAAAAAAAAAAAAAAAAAACCTCCTGCTGAAATAGTCAGACTCCGTGGCTTCCATGAAATTACATAAGAAATCATTTACTTTGGCCTGAGAATAACATTCATCCCTCCATCACTAACCCTTAGCCCCTGTTTAATTACCTTTAATCTCTGATGAAATTTTTGTTCTAGAACCATCTTGAGAGGAATATTCTTTTCCACCTAAGATAAATTACCTTATGTTTTCTTTATGTTATCATTCAGATATGACGTGTCTCCCAAAATCCTATGTGTGAGACAATGCAAGAAGGTTTAGAGGTGAAATGATTGAGTTATAAAATCCTTAACCGAATAAGTGCATTAATCCCTTGATAGGAATTAACTGGGTGGTAACTGCAGGTAAGTAGGATGTGACTGGAGGAGGTGGATCCCTGGGGGTGTGCCTTTAGGGTTTATATTTTGTGGTTGATGAACAGAACTGTCTCTCTGCTTCCTGATCATCATGTCCTTAGCCACTTTCCTCCTCTACAACTCTTCCAACTTGATGTTCACTTGGAGATCGAAGGAGTAAAGCCAGTCTTCTATGGACCAAGATCCCTGAAACCATGAGCCCCCAAATAAAATTTTCCTCCTCTAATTGTTCTTGTCATGTCTTTTGGTAGCATCAATGAAAAAGCAGACTAAAACACTTTATAAATAAAAATATAGATTAATTGGTTGAGATCAATACCAATATTTCTTACCTTATAAGTGTGCAGAAAATAGAGCAGCTTTCACATAGGTATGTAAAAAGTACAGAAACAAACATCTTATCTGGTTCCTTGCTCCTTTATGGTTGTTTCACTGACCTTGGCTATAGCATTTTACCACAAGCACACAACTGTGCTAGTTCTGCTATGACATTACCTACAGAAAAAGCTATTCGCTGGATATTTTCTCAAGGTTTGAATTTAATCGTGAAGAAATGGATAGAAAAGAAATGAAAAGCAAAGACTATCAGGCTGACTGTGTCATGTAACATTTCTATTTATCCTTACTTGCCTATTATAGATAAACATTCATCCTCAATATTCTCTAACTTTGAGTTTGCTTCTTCTTTTTTTTAGTGGTGTTCCATCTGCCTCCTTCTTCAGTTTTTCTTCCAGAGTTTGTACAGGTTGATTCCCTAACGTGTCTCTTAGTTTTTGTGTATGACTCTCTCTATACATGCGAGTATTGCTTGTCACTTAAGATGGGAATACATTCTGAGAGATGCATCATTAGGCAGTTTTACTGTTAGGCAATATCATCATTGTGCAAATAACAGTGTGGACTAACACAAACTAAAGTGGCTACAATGTCACTGGGTAATATAATCTTATGGGACTACCATCATACATACTATTTGTTGTTGACCAAAACATCTTTATGCTACTCTTGGCTGTATTCTGCATATTAGAACTCTATATATGTCTCTCACCCTGAAACGTTGAAAGAGGTATCTCTGCTGTCTATTTTAATTAGAAAATTTTTTCAACCAGTTCCTAGAACCTCATACGATCAAAGAATGTTTTTTACTAGATAATAGCTTCAATTTTCTTTTCCTATTCTTTATTCAATTATTTCAATCTAGATAGATCTTCTAAGTTTCATTTTTTTGTCCTGTGCTGAAGCATTGAGATGGAAAATGAAATATATGTGCTTTGTTGCCTGAGCTCAATTATATTCCTTTGACATTAATTAAATTTTATGTGTCAACAAATACATATTATGCTGGGAGCATGCTTCTTTATGGTGTCTTTCATAGAGGGTAATTATAAAATGATGAAATTTAAATGAAGCATATTCAATTTAAATATACAATGTATGGAGAAAAACAGAAGGGAAGCTCATTTGTCTCTTTATTGACGACCTCCTGTGGAGATAGATGGATGTTTGCTCTAGTTTTTCAGGTACTCTTATTTCCATTTTATAATCCCAGTGGTAGAGGTGATACCGGCATATTCATCCTATTCATCCCTAATTACCAAATAAATTATGATGAACAAACATTTACTGAGTGCTTTAGATGTGAAAGAAGGAAAATAATACATAAGAAAGGATTTGTTTGAGCAGGAGATGTCTGCTTCATTCTGAATTTGATTAGGTCAGATTTCACAGTGGGATTTCATAAAAGCACCAAGGTGAGGATTCTATGAATTGCAAGATTTAGTATTATACAGTTCTGAATCCTCCTCTCAGCAGATCTACAAGTTTAATTCAATGTTTCTCAAAATTTATATTAATAACAATGTATTTTGGTGGAAATTGGAAAACTCGTACTAATTTGATTTAAGCAGCAAGAGTCCAAGAAAGGCTGAGCAAATCTGAAAGAAGAAACAAAGTTGAAAGATTTATACAAGCAGATGTAAAGATTATGATAAAATTATTTCAATTAAGACAGTTTGGTATGGGCTCAAAGACAAATAAATGGTTGGAATATAATTGAAACAAATGTACAGATATGCAGTCCTGATTTACTGAATCCAAAAGGATTTTTTCATTGTTATTAAGGATCAATTTAAATACACAATATGCATAAGGGAAAAACACTAACTAGTAAGTCATGAGATACACATACCACACACATTTCCACCAAAGAAGAGGCAAGCAGCACGGAATGACAATTAGCTCTGTCATTACAATATGTCCATTCTCTTTGTTCAGGAAGCCCTAACCATAAAAGAATGCTGTTTCCAAATTCTCAATACCATATGAGATATGGATGCATGAACATTAAAACCAATCCAAAAACCTATTAATCAGTATTGTTAGGAATGTGTAGTAATTGAAACTCACGTACCGCTTATGGAACAAAAATGATTTTAATTATTTTGGAGAAATCTTTGGCAGTATCCACTAAAGAAATTCACGACTTTTAACATACCCAATGAAGAAGAATGTTTACATATGTTTATCGGAAACATGTATTAGAATATTCATAGCAGCATTATTTATTATGTTCAAAATTTAGAAAGAGTTCAAAGGCCTATCACAGTAGAATGGATAAATACATTATGCTATAATCATATGATATGATATTATAATTTTGTATTTTAGAAAATACAAATGAATGAATTATTGCCAAAAGTAATAATGTGCAGGAATCTCAGAAATGTAAGTTTGGTGAACAGATACTCAAAATCTACATAATGGTAGTTTAACTCATCATCATTCAGTGCATCAAAAAAAAAACTAGGTTAAGGATATTACTGCTTTCAAAATGAAATATTATGAAGCCATTAAAATAAGAAATAAAGAAAACTGTTATTTAAGATATTTGCAGGATATACATTATAAAGTGAAACCAATTAAATGTGCAGTAGGTATTATCTGACACTAGAGTACGCAGTGTGATCTGAGAATTATCTCTACTTGATGTATTGTCTTTGTTTTTGACAAGCTGTTACTTGGGAGGATAGATGCAGGAAAATATTAAAAGGTAGTATGGCAAAATTGTTAGAAATGTTGTTTTTAGAACAATAGCATTTGGGTCTAAACAGTGCCTTTAACAGTTATTTTTGTCTATGAGGTAACCATTTTCAAATATTTTTCAACCAGTTACTTAAACTCTCAATTGTTTGGTTCAAATAAGGTATGATGGGAATAATCATATTAACTGTCATTAGCTTTTGAGGATGGTTGGTAATATATAGGCTAGTATCTATTACAATGCAAATTGTAATAATAATAACAGTAATTATAGGCTGAGTGCTCCTTATCTGAAATGTTCCAAAATCTGATACTTTTCGAATAATTTAGTACCACAAGTGGAAAAATTCCACACCTGACCTCAAGTGACAGGCCATAGCTAAACACAGGTACATTAAAAGTATTATTTAAAATTACTTTCAGAATATGTATATAAGCTATATATGAAACATAAATGAATTTTATGCTTAGACTTGGTTCCCATCTCCTAAATATCTTATGTATATGTAACTATTTCAAATCAGAAAAAATCCAGGATCCAAATGTTCTTCCTAATTATTTTGAATTAACTTGTATTATAATTCTATGATCATTGTAAATTTTATATTAAATATATGCTACATTTTATATGATAATTATTTAATAATAATAGTAAATTCTTCCTAGGAAAGCTAGTGGAACTAGAAAATAACTAAGGCTCAGATCCAAAATTTAATAATCAGAGTAGCAGAGTTAAATTTAGGGTGGAATTTTCAACTGTGACATTTCACTATACCAAGGTAAAGGCTAGAGGAAGAGAAAATTCCTGAGACTTGGGATAAGAACTGAAAAACCTTGAACTCTCAGAATCCCCTGCGTATATGCTCTGAATACACTGAAGTGGCTTACTTCATTCTCCCTGATGGGAATGAATATGTCTCTTTAGTTGAAGAAGATGTATAGGCAATTACTTGTATCTCTCGCAGGATCTATACCCCCATTCCCTCCGGCTGCAAATCAGAAACTAGAACCATTTAGTAAACGATTTGGGGGAGAAGTACTCTTGCTGTGTGAGCAAAGGGCATACAACAGACACATGGTAAATGGCAAATGGTGGACTGGTTGATCAGGGTCTTGGAACAAAAAACAAGAACAAACTGGGCACAGAAGTTCTTGGAAGGAGACATGTGGATCGACATATGGAAGGGCATCAAGTGTGAACACATTGGTATTGCACATTCAGCAGAATGTGATAAGAAAACTCAAAGCTTTTTCCTATTCCCACACAATCAGAACTCACTACTTCACCCTTGGTCACCAAAAAAATGTAGCAGGAATCAGTTCTCGAGCAGTTACTGACTGCTCTATAATTTAATTCAATTCTGATGCTACCACCCTGGAGCAAAGGTCAGATCCCACAGGGTGAGGGTTTAGTCTCACAAGATTGCTCCCCACGTCACAAACCCTAGGTTATAAACTGTGTTTTTAATCAGTAGTTTTTAAATCAGGGTTCCCACCATTTCCTGCTAAGTCTTATTTAATTTGCAAGAGTTCTCACAGTACTTAAGCAATCACTTTACTTAAACTTACCAATTTATTACAAGGATATTTTAAAACATACAAACCAAAAGTCAGTTGAAGAGATACATAGTGGGAGGTCCAATTGTGTTCCAAGTGCAGGAGCTTCCATCCCTATGAAGTTGGGGTGTACTACCCTCTTGGCACATTGGTGTGTTCTTATTAATCACCTTTGAAACTCTCTGGACTACATAGTTTAGTGATTTTTAAGAGACTTCATCCCATAGGCATGATCAACTATGAACTCCATTTCTAACCTCCCTCTCCTCTCCGCATAATGGAAAGTGGGGCTCAAACTTTCGAGTTTATAATTATGTCTTGGTCTTTCTAGTGACAAAACACCACCAAGATTGGGAGAAGGAGAAGGAGAAAGATAAAAGGCTTTCCTAAAAGTACACAAATCTTCTGTGTTCAGGCTTGTTTCCCAAGGAGCAAAAGTACACCAGTGCCTGGAAGTGACATTTCTCATCACATTGCATTGGTGAGAATAGTCTTATAATCATTTCGATTTAAGAAGCCTGAGAACTGTAGAGAGCTACCAAAATGGAGAAAACTGTTCTAAAATTACTCCTTAAATTCACATCATTCATGACAGTCACCTGTCCCAAATTAACATTGTGAGTAGTTGTACAAGGAGAAAATACATGTTTTTAAGTGCTGTGGTACTGAGACTTAAAATTTTATCTGTTTTACCATTTAGTATAACTTACCTTGACAAATAGGCAATGAAAAAACTTTAAGCTCATCTCTCTATCTGCATATAATAGGATGAAAAAGTTATTTAATTTCTTTTGAAAACATTTGTAGGTTTTGTTACTTGACAAAATCATCCAATTAAATTGACAATTATGAGGACTGAATGGTGTAAAAAGTATTTTGCTGAATGATGGTGATTGTGTCCCTTTTGCTTCTTCATGAGCTCATAGGAGAGAAGTAGAAGAGGATAAAAAATAGATAGGTAGTCCTAATAAAAGAAAGGACAAAATGTCAGCTCTCAGAAAGGTTCAAATTAATGTAAATTGGAAACTGATGTCTAAGTGGTGTCTAGTAGATGGGGGATGCCAGATCAGGTATGTGAAGTCTGGAAAATGATTATTATAAATACTTAGTTGTATTTCTAAATCCACAAGATTTGTCCCAACATAGACAACTTCTATCTCTTGATTGATTAGGATTCAGTGTTAGTTTACATGTGGGATAAATATTTGTTTTCTTTGTCAACTTACATTGAATAATATTTAGTGCTCTCTTTTTAAGAGATAATTTCATCTTTGAAATTAAATAAATTAGTTTTATATTTTCATTTAAATTCTAAAAAGAAGTTATGGCAGGGTGAATCATAAACATGCAATTAGTGAGAACTTATCCAAAAGAGGAAACAAAAGTCATCATAATATGATAAACTATGTGCATACTTTGATTTGGCTAATTGAATTTTTAAGTGAAAAATGTAATTTCTTTTGTTTAGTCCCAATTTTTTTTTTTTTTGGCAATGGAAATAAAAGTTATTTAAAGTGACTGATGAACTCAATGTGAAGTGAAACTTGGGAATAATTTACAAAATTAGTAAACAAAGTTTGGGAAAACAATATATTAGTTACAATACAATGTAATATTTTCCCATACAAAGTCTGCTAAGCAATTATTTGTTAGTAGTAAAGATCCTTAATCTCAGTTAACATTATGTTTAGCATGTTTACATTAGTAAAATCTACTATCTGGAATTTTTTTCACCTAATTTTTTTTTTAAATTTCTTTTTAAAATTTTTCTACTTACAATTCTGAATAATATTTTACATGTCAAAAATTATTGACATTTTCAACAACTTTTGTTTTCAGAAAATGTATGTTTAAATAAATATTCATTTCTGCAACAATTAAGTTTGAGGGCAAATTTTGTATTTACTTAAGTCCAATAGCTGTATCTAGCAATATGTTGCTGATTTTAGGAAGAAGCCTTATAATGCCTAATGGTTTTAGAAAATTGTCAAATGATAACTTTCCAATAGATCATTAGAAGTTGGAAATATAATGTCATAATGAGTGTAAGTTCTGTCATTGCTTCTAGTGACTAGATTTCTAATGCCATAATTGCACTGCAAATTTTAAAAAGTAATTAAACTCTTCAAATATAATTTGATTTGTTTGATTTAATTTTTGTTTTGCATTTTTTAGAATAATAATATTATGTCTTTTCATATAAAATAAAGTCATAATTTTTTTTCACTTTTAAATTAAAACTTTAAAAATTCTTTAAATTAACTGAAAAGTTATGCACAAAGCTATGAAATAATGTGCCAATTAATATATTTCAAATATATAAAATTATACCTACAAAATATATGTTGTTGGTGTTAGCTATGAGATAGTTTACTGGATAGAAAAGTTCTGCTTGTTTTTATTTGCTTTTATTTCCATGGGTTAGGAAGTACTCAAAAGTAGCATGGTAATTAACAGAATAAGAAGAAACAGGTTCTCTTCTAGAATGTTTCAAATCAAATATTTGTGCAGAAACATATTTATCCATTGTATAAGCATCTAAAATACTGTTATTAAACTTCTGTTTTCTTGAAGTACATTAACTTTAAATTTTCAATTTTTTAGTTCTAATATTATTTATAGAAGAAGCTTAAATATACAAATGTGTTATAGAATTATAGTCTCCATAAATTTAGTCATTGATTTTCTATAAATTTAAAATCTATTTTTGAGATTATTTTTAATTTGCTGATTAAGAATCATGAGTTTTGAAAAGTTAATAAGTACCATATTATATACTTGAGAATTTTTTTTTCAAAGAAAGCTGACTAAACAGCAGGGGACAGACAGGGGCAGGAAGTGCAAGAGGAGTTTACACTCATCTGGACAAAGATTTCCAGTTATTTTTACCTGATTAGTGATTATATATTTTTTGAGTTTCTGATTTCTGATGTTAAGTAAGATGTCTGAATCACGTGATCTGTAAACTTCCTATCATAATTTCTCTTGTACAGAAAAATCATAGTAGCAGACACTATTCTTTTGGATGTAGCAGTATAGAAGTTTATATTGCCTTGTGACAATCTTGGGGGATTTAAAGCTACATGACATAGTAGCTAACTTTTGTAATTCAGAAGTTCAGGGTACAGTGTTGCCACCGTAGCTCTCACAAGATGTGTTCTAACTAGAAGTTGACTGTGAGGGACATGGAAAATGACAACCCCCCAAAACTGTCTGATCCAGAGGAAGAGAGAGGAGGAAAGCAGTCAATCATTAATTCTCTCCCAGTAAATCCTTTCCCAGTAAAGATGGGCCCCAAGGAAAAATAACAAACTTTCATCCCTTCCCAGGTTCATCCCCAGCATCTCCATCAAAAGCAAACAATGACATCTTTCCAACCACAGTGGGTCCTGAAGGGAGGAGCCGGATACTGAAACTCTGGTCCTGGACTTTTGCCCTTTCCCTTTGCCCATGAGTCCTGGAAGGAGAAACGAAAATACTGAAGCTCTAGGTAACAGGTAACGTGTCCCTGGGAAGAGAATAAGCAATGAACACTGAGTTCTGAGCTCTTTCTAGTCACAATGAGTTTTGGGCTTTTTACAACTTCTTTCCTGACTGTCCAAATCTATACATCCTGCTTCAAGTCTCCAATAATTAATTCTCCCTTATTGTAAACTATAAAACTCAGACTCCTTCGTAACTGTCTGTCATCTTCCTACCTAGAAAATGAGACCCTCCAGTGCCAAATTGATTGAGTCCACTGTGGGATAAAGGAAAGCTTGCTAAATTGTTTGGGGTCTACTTCCATCCCAGTTATTTGTTTTCATAATGTTGCCAAAACCGTGTTGGCTATTTTCACTTATAGACTGTACTGTTTCTCATTTAGAATTAGAGATTTTTACCAAACTCATTTGAGTTGGTAGAAGTCAGTTTCTTTCTGCTCCAGAAACAAGGTCCTTGTTTCCTATTTGACTCCTAGACATTTCCACTCCCAGATGCCACCAACATCCTTACCCCTATCTTTGAAGTCAGCAATGGAAAAATTCCCCTCACATTAAATCTTTCTCATGCTTAGAATATCTCTGATTTTGAATCTCCTCATCAGGAGGAGTTCAAACTCTTTTAAGGGCTCACCTGATTAAGTGAATTTCATCAAGGATAATATACCTTAATATACATTAAGATCAACTAGTTGGGGACCTTAATTACATCTGAAAAATCCCATCACAGCACCACTTAGAATGTTGTTGGATTGAATAAATAGCACAGGGTATAAATTCCCTAGTGGGTTTGGAATCATGGGAGACATTTTAGAACTTTGCCTAACACAACAGTGAACAAGTCAAATATAACATTTTCTTTCTTAATGTATGCAATTAAATTCGGGAGAAAAATGCATGCCCAAATAACAGTTTAAGTGTATGTTAAATGAGACTTAAATAGAAGTTTATGTTGTTTTTGGTGCATTTAATTGAAGTGGTATTATATGGACAATCCAACTGAAGTATCTAAAACATAATCATTCTATAGGTTTCAACTGAAGGCATGTATCTCCCTAACTCTTTGTTTGGTCATCATTTCTTCCAGACTTAATAGGGTACATGGATGTTGCAATGGTAGTTTTTCATTTACCCTTCCAACGTCACCTCTTTCATTCTGCTTCATAGTTTACTGCCCCACCACCTCCCTCAGGATATGAAAATTTACCAACAGTTTTAAGAGGTCCCTCACTGTCTGTCTTCTGGTTGGATTTGATAAGTGGCAGATATCAACAACTCCTCACAGGTGGCAGTATAGTGATCTGGGGGGTACCCATTTTCCTTCCCTGCTAGACTGAAAATTGACAGGACTCTTGTCCATTAGACATGGCATACAGTTGTAGATCTGCTTCTCTGGCAATAATTCTTCCCATTCTTTGTCTTCTAGTCTGGGCAAGGAGCCAGCTCCCTGTTTTTTCTAATGTTGGAGTTCTCATTTTCATTTCCCTTATCCAAATATTGTAGATATTCTCACTTATTTTAGTGTGAAATCTGATACAAATTATTTTATTACTAACCGTTATTTATTTATTTATTTTTTTGCTTTGCCCAAATTTGTGGTGGCAATGTGCTATGTGAACTATTTGACACTGTAAAACATGACTACCATCCAAGAAACATAATTACATGGGCATTTCAGGGAAAACAGCTGATTTTCCCATCACAAAAGACAGTACTCCTCATTCTTCCTTCCTGCTTTCTTCCTACCATGGTGAGTGTGGCAAAAGTTGGAGCCCTAGAAGGTGAAAGAATGAAAAGATGGAAACACCTGGAATTTCTGATGATAACTTTGAGCCACTGAACTTCATGAAACGAACAAACCCTAGCGTCAGTAGGATTTATTGTTGCCCTCAGACAGAGGCGTACATTCTTTTTATTTTTTCTTTTCTTTTCTTTTCTTTTTTTTTCCCCCTGAGGTTCTGTGAGCTTATTTATTTATATATTTATTTATTATTTATCTTTTAATTTTTTACAGACTGCATTTTGATTCATTGTACACAAATGGGGCACATCATTTCATTTCTATGGTTGTGCACGATGTAGATTCACACCATTCTTAACATATCCACCCACTCTGTCCCTTTTATGCTTCTTTCCACACAATGATATCATCCGCAGGTTCAATACAGAAATATGTGGTTCTGGAACTTTACAATTTATTCCTTTTGAGAATGGCCAGAGCAGGGACAGATAAAACTGGTCTGTAGCTTGCAAGAGGGACCTAAATATGAAGCCCAAGTTAACCCTTTGCCTCATGATTTCCTCTAGTTTCTTTCTTTCTTTTCTTTTCTTTCTTTCTTTTTTTTTTTTTTCAGTAGAAACCTATCAGGACTTCTCTCAAACTTTCTCATAATCACCCCTTTGTTTGGGCCCACCTCGCACTTTACACTGTTGGTGGTAAAAAGACAAATCATTGTGTTTCCCTGTTTTTATTTATTCTACAAATCAACTGGAAGATCTGTGTATTTTGTCCTCAATTTGCTTACTTAACTCACTGCAATTATTTCAAGTATTCCAGAGGTTTTTCCTATTACACAATTAATACACTCTCTGATTCTTCCTCTGACAAATTTCATTCACATCATATTTTATCTTTGTTGTGTATTAGCTGATCATCTTAATGACTGAAAAATAAGATGAACAGAAAACATTTTCCATATTATATTGATGCATTTTAATTATAAAAGCACATATATTATATATTCAAATATATATAATTTCTATATATTAATATATAATTGTATATTATATGTAATTATAATTTCTATGTATTTATATATAATGTATATATAATTTAATAGATAAATTATATATAATCACATATATATGTTTTATATATTTCCAGGAAACCCTTACCACAATTGAAGTCGCATGAGAAAACAAGGAGTTTGACCTGCATTTATACACATTTGGTATAATTAAGCCTGAGAAAGTTATTTCAATATATATGGGAAGAAACAAGTTTGAGAAGTAGGAAATTAAAATAACCAAGATAACAGTAACTTGGATTTTAAAATTTAAAAATAATAAGAAAGGAATTTCATTACATAATGTCTGATTAATAGTAATATTTAATAGAAAAGAATCTGCTTTAGTGCAGAAAAATATATTTTGAAATTAGAAGACTAGACAATAAATGCAATCTGAAACATATAGGATGTTCTTTCACATAATATTCATGCAATCTTGATTTCTGAGGCTAACTTTTGCTATGCACTATCAGGTTTTGACTGTGAACTGCTGATATGAGACAGCAATAAGATGAAAAACAAGCAAAAATTTTAACATGAGAAATTGACATGGTTAGTTTATTGAACTTGGTTATATTTTACTAACATGAACGAATGTAAAACCAGTTGCTGAAGTGCAAAGGAAATGCGAGATAATGTTTTTATAAATTGTTAATTTTCTGTCTCATTTTTATTATAGTAACAATTAAAACTGAAATTGCATTACCAGCACTATTGTTGCTTCAGTGATATTTCATAGATACTATTTGGTGCTTTAGTACAGAGACATTAGCGTGATAAAGGGAAACAATACACATTTTATGCTTTTGTGTAATAAAGACATTTCATGTTTCTCTTTAAAATTTGAGATTACTCTCATTAACAAAATTAAATAAAACAATGATTTGGGGAATTCTGTCACTGTTTTTCTCTGGTTTATTTGTACTTTGTACTTATAGAAAAGTTTATGAAAGTAAAGTAATAAAGTACAGAACCCAGATTTCTTCCCTCTCTAATTGTAAGTATGTCCCATTTGTCATATTACTAAGTCATTTTCATGGGAATGTAGTGCCAACATAAAATTGCCCCCATTTGTGGCTTCTAATTTTTTTTTTTTTTTTTTTTACCAGTAACATGCATTTTTACTTTGGTGTCAGAAATAAAGATGAAACAAAAAGAAAAGTGAATTGGAAGTGATGCTGAGATGGCCTCAGGGGAATCAGGATTTGGTGATGACATTATAATGTGCATCCTGAGACATAAGTCACAACCTCAGATCCCCACAAAGGCACAGGATGGATATGAGCTGCCTAAATCCACTGCACCACCCCTCCTAGTAGACATGAAGCACGTGGTGCCTGTCAAAAAGTGGGGTAAACACTCAGACCAGAAGCAACTGTAAGCAGCAAAAATTAGGAGTGGCACTGTTTTTTATCTTTCTGCCTTTATTGATAACCTAAGGTATATTCAGGAAGAACAGGGCAGATGCTGAGGTAGCTATGTGACCTTGAGGTCAGGCTTTTTATTTGTTGTATTTCTTCAATCACTTCAGTGACTTAGACACAAATAGGTGTTCAGTAAATGTTTACTGAATGGTTCAATTTGCCATATATTTTATTCTTTATATAGCACATATTATATACAAAATGACAAACATGGACATATTAAAAAAGCCTTGCAGGAATGATATCACATCAAACAAAATATAGGTGACCCAAACTTCCTTACCACATTTCTGTATGTTTATAATCTATATATATAGAAATGAAGAATTACTATTATTCATCTTATACACAAGAGTTAATTGAAAGATCATCTAACTATAAAAAATAAGAAATACAAACTTTCTTATCAAAATTTTGATTTTGTTGGAGGACCTACATATATCCATTCATGATTTCCAAGAAAATTATTTCAGTCCTGAGAAAATAGATTTTGTACCACATATAGGCTATTTTTTTGTGTGTGCATATAGACTTAATACAGTCATTTCAGCCTCTCCTTTTTAAGAATTTTTTTGGAGGGGTATTGGGGATTGAATACAGGGACACTTGACCACTGAGTCAAAATCCCAGGTCCTATTTTGTGTTTTATTTAGAGACAGGTTCTCATCTTGTTGCTTTGCACCTCACCATTGCTGAGACTGACTTTGAACTTGCAATTCTCCTGTCTCAGTCTTCCAAATTGCTGGGATTACAGGCATGTGCCACCATGCCTGGCTTCATTTTTAAGATTTTATGTATAGTTTTCAATTCATTCTTGACCCATATCACTTTGTCCAAAAATAATTTAAAAAATACAATGCTAAAATGTAATCCTGCTTTAAATATCAATCTTAAATACATATTGTTAGATATTACCCATCTTTTAAACTCTACCCTTGTAATTAATTTGTATATATTAAATAAATTTAAAGTTATGAGAAAAAATTGTATTAATAGGAAAGGATTTTTAAACATAAAATTGCCTTCAGTAACCTAATGCAGTTCCTGAAAATAATTCATGGAGAAAGCATAGACTCTTAGAAAAAATGATTATTTTAAATCATTACATTAATATGTTCACTCACTCAGGCACACCTTTTCATTTCAGTGCACTCATATTACAAAAATTCACAAACTTAGAACATTTATTTTACTATGTTATTTTTGTTACTGTTAAAAATTTCAGAAATAACAGGTGAAAATATTGCTTTATGATTGGAGCATGAATAGGCACCATTAATTCAATGATAATGCCATGATTTAAATTAAATATTCTCTACCTCTTACTTCAGAATAATTACTATCATGGCTACCTTATGCTACCTAGTCTCCGTAAATTACCCCAAATAAGTTAATTTTACCTATCAAACTGTTCTAGTTATTAATGAGAGAACAATATCATATATGCCTCAGGTTCTTAGAATCATTAATTTAAATACTAATTCATTACTTGCACACAATGGTTTTCTCATCTATTTTGCACTGGAATAGAAAGCCCTGGATCCTAGCCTTTAAAGTTCAAGTTCCTTTTGTTATGTTGCCCAGTCATTGACTTTCACTTTCAGCACTTTGCCATTTAAAATGTTTTGATCAATAAAAGTATCATGAGAAGTATTAAAATCAAAAATCACCTTAATTTGAGATCATTTTATTAAACTGAATATGAGTTATATAATCTCTTCCCCTCTCCTTTCCCTCTTTTCTCCCCTCTTTTACCTCCCCTTTGTTTTTCATCACCTATCTTTTTTCTAATCACTTTAGATAATAGTAAAATGTGAAACTATACTCATTTTTGTTATGAAATAAATTTCACATCCTAAGCAAATAATTCCTTGGAGACAGTAACTTGAAAATGCAGAAGTAGGCATCATTACTTAATATAATATTTTATCAGGGGTTCCAAAGAATTCTTTTCAATAATTCATGCATTATGGCTGAAGGGTTCATCTTTGTAATAGGCTATATTAGTTATATAGGAAGTATTACTTTGGCTAATAACCTAATATAAAATGATTATGTTTCAATTTTTTCCAAGGGGGTTGGAGTTTCAATCCTCTCAGTTTCACTCCACATTAATTATGAGGTGAGAGTATAACTAGCTCCTAGCAATACCTCATGCTTTTGCCAGTTATGACTTTGGGAAAGTTATTTAATGTATCACAGCTCTTACTTATATATTAACATATTCATTGGAAGATTAGGTTTTGTTTTATCATTGTTATGGTTTAGATGTGAGGTGGCTCATGTGTGAGACAATGCAGGAAGGTTTGGAGGAGAAATGATTGAGTTATAGCCTTAACCCATTTAGGTGAATTAATCACCTGATGAGATTACTGAGTGGTAACAGAATGTATGTGGGGTATGGCTGGAGGAGGGGGTTCATTGGGGGCATAGCTATGGGGTACATATTACCATCTGGCCAGTGAAGTCTCTCTCTTTCTCTCACTCTCTCTCTCTCTCTCTGCTTCCTGATGATATGAGCTGCTTCCCTATGCTGCACTCTTTAGCCATGATGTTCTGCCTCACCTCAAGCCCCAGGAATGGATCCGCCCTTCTATAGACTAAGACCTCTGAAACTGTGAGCCCTGAAATAAACTTTTCTTCCCCTAAAATTGTTCTGGTCAAATTGTTTAGTCACAGCAGTGAAAAAGCTAGCTAAAATAGAAATTGATACCAAGAAGTAGGGTCATTACTGTGACTAACCTGATCATGTGGTTCAGAAGTTTTTTGAGTATTTTGGATTTGGTGGGGGGAATTTTGAGTTGTATAGCAGTGCAAGCTGGAAATGCTTTAGATTGTTGTAAGTGGAGAAATACCACGGAGTCAATTTAATCTAATATGACTTTAATGCACATTAGAAATTCAGAATGACCAGGAATAGAGTGAGTACATCACCTTCATCATTATGATTGTTTCCACACAAATTACTTAATAATATCAACAGAAACTAGAGTAACAATGAAGTAGAAAGACTAGAAAATATACAATGATCAAAGTTAACAAAGTTAGTAATGAACAAATAGGTATAATGTGCCTAAACATGTGCTAGTCTTAGAAGAAAAATCAATTTTATATTATTGTAGCCAAAATTCATACCCTGAAACCAATAATGAGAAAGGCAGAAAACAACCAATCACAAATAGTAATAATAATGAGAAAGAAAGGTAGAAAACAACTAATCACAAGTAGAAACAACTGATACTGAAAATTCTAATAAAGACAAAAGAAATTGAGGACAGTTTTCAAATTAAAGAAGAATAAATGAGCATAGCAAACAACAGCAGGCTTTGTCATGACTGGACAGTCTTACACAGGTCACTGTTGTAAAATATGATGAATATCAATGTATATTTCAGCTTAAAATGGTGTGGCATGTCACTCTCTAGCCATGATAACCATAACATTGTTAACGGAAACACTAGTTTTAGGAAATATGCTTGTTAAATGTTAAGGGGCATGTTAGAACTTCTTGAATCTGGGCAAAGAGTATATGTGATTTTGTATGCATTTTTCAACATTTTTAGATGTTAAAAATATAAATAAATATCCAAATAGAATAAAATGTATGATCAGAAGATATGAAAGTTACTAGCAATTGAAGTATAAACATCTCAATCTGGATTATTTATTTCCTTTTTTAAAGTATGTGCATATTCTGAATTTTTAAGGAGAGATATAGCAGATTTATTCCCATAAGATTTAGATAGATTCTTTCTTATTCAAGAAGCTTATGCATTAAATCCTCCAGATATCTGAAAGGTTATCATAAAAATTAAAAGAAAAGGTGAAACAAAAAAATCATACTAAAATATAGAAAATAGAGAAAAACTATCTTAAATAATAGAAAAAATAATTTTAAAAAATCCAGGTGATTCCAGTATGATGGTTATTAACTATGTAGGGACTCTGGGCTAAATGTATAAAAAATTAAAGAATTTATACAGAAAATAGCATGTATGTTTCTGATAACAGTATAGAAACTAATGGCAGTCCCCAAAGAGAAAGAAGCATATCAGAAAACTAGTATAATTCTGAAAATTCCACTATTAAATGGATCATTTTAAAATAGCTTCTGTTATTGTAACCATAGAATAAATATTGGCAACTGTAGGTACAGGAAAATAAAATTGGAGTGAAAGAAAATTTCCACCTTTAAATGTCAGGAAGTAGGCACTGAAGAAGGCAGACCAATATAGAGATTCCTTAGAAAACTTGGACTAGAACCACCATTTGACCCAGCTATCACACTCTTAGGTTTATAGCCAAAGGACTTAAGATCAGCATACAACAGTGACGCAGTCACATTGATGTTTGTTATTAACTCAACTCACAATAGCTGAACATGCAACCAACCTAGGTGACCTTCAACAGATGAATGGATAAAGAAAATGTGGTATATATATACACACACACATATATTACACATATATACATACATACATATATACATATATATGATGGGAAATTACTCAGCTTTAAAGAAGAATGAAATTATGACTGGTAACTGGATGGAGTTGGAGAATATCATGCTAAGTGAAATAAGCCAATCCCCCCAAAACAAAGGTCAAGAGTTTTCTGATTTGTGGATACTAATTCATAATAAGAGGGGTGGCCAGGGAAGAATAGAGTTACTTTATATTAGGTAGACGGGAGTGAAGGGAGAAGAAGGGGTATGGGGGTAAGAAAGGTAATAGAGTAAAACAGACATTATTACCTCATGTACATATATGATTGCATTACTGATGTGATCCTAAAATATTTATAATCAGAAAAATAAGAAATCACACTCCATTTATATATGATCTATCAAAATGTATAAATGCATTCTACTGTCTTGAACAACTAATTATAAAAAATAAAATATTTTAAAAAAACACAGCTTGTGCAAATTGAGTATTTGAGTTTGAGGATTTGATACAGTTGATTTCATTTTAATTACACGTTAACATGATAATATTTTGGAAATAAATAAAATGTTATTGGGTGCTTTAAAGATAAAAAAGAAGGCAGGCTAGAATGACTATACTAAAAAATAAACAGCACAGAATCAAAACCAAAACAGACACAAACAAAAATAATAGAGAAAGAAACACAGCACCTTAGGTGGAAGCTGTGGGCTTCACATTGTCATCATCATGGTTTCATGATTGGGTTCCCTTTCTTCCTAGGTCCTCTGCGTATGAGGCACTTTTAAGAATCTATAGCTTGATTTCTCACTAGGATAAAGATCCATGACAAGGTTGGAAACTAGCGTTGACTTCTCAGCTGAAAAGACAAGTCATGGATGCAGGACCCCACTTCCTGTGGAGTAACTACTATGGCAGTGGTTAAACACACATGATACAGTCTCTCCTAATTTGAATATGACACATTTTTATGTCTTTTCCAAAGAATGAAATATTCAGTTTTTCAAGGATGTTAAGTTGGGATTCTGCCTTTGGGTGCCCTTCTTCCACCCGGGAGAAGTCTGCTTTTACTTTTTTTTAATAAAGCTTACTTCCTACTGTTAAAAAAAAAGATGTTAAGTATACTTGGAAGGGTCCTAAGGAAAGACAGGTTGTGATTGCAATGCAGTTGAGGATATTTCACGAGCCCTTTCAGCACTTTATTTTATTATGCTGAATTAATGTACAGTTCAGAATTGGGGGAGAAATAAAAAACTTTTGAGACTGACCCTTCATAAGTTTTCTTTTAAAGATCAGTGATTATTGAAAATCATAAGAACCAAAGAAAATATGATTGGTGAGTAAAACTTCATTGTGTCTGATTGTTTGCACAAATTTAAAATGGTAGCGGCTTTCTCTACTTTTTCTGACCATTTAGGTGAAAGAATAATAACACATCTTCATCATTCACATGACTTTGCAAACCCTTTTCCTATATTCTCAACAAGATGGCTGACTGACTTTTATACTTTTCTAAGATTATCTTGTGATATATGTGACATTTATGAGAGATATCCTCATCAATTTTGTCCATTGATATACTGACAATTCCTTTCACTTACGACACATAATTAGTTGTAAATTCTTTTTGGCAAGATTTCATTTGATGCTCTCTTGTGCTATTAAAGTTATCCTAAAAGTACAACAGACTACTCTGATATCGAGAACCATATTTTCCCCAATCCCCAGATTCTGGAGAAAATTGATGACATTCCACGATTGATTCTTTGAAACTCTCCTAAGTGCTCTTTTTAGTATTGCAAAACAAAGTCTTACTAAATGCTGTCTGTCTGACATAATGATCAACCAAGGAATCCCTCTCACTCCTTATTGTGTAGTCCTTTAGCTTTATAGATGTAGACAACAGAGCACTTAAATATCTTTAATCTGTTGGTCATTCTTAGTGAGTCTTCTGTTGAGATCAAGAAACTTTATGGTCTCCATAAGAGCTCAAATTATGGACTATCCCAAAAACATTGCTGCTACATTGAATATTTTAGCTTTTCTATTTGTAGGAACTCAGCAAGCCCTGGTGAATGACTTGAATGTGAGATCTGAAAAGTTTGTTTTGGTAAAGAACCTTAGGGATAAGTTAAGATCTATTCTGTTACAGCCTGATATTTTCTTGTTGCTGTCATAAATTATGATCCTTCAAACACAAGGCTGAAATAGAGATATTCTAGAACAAGAATTCTTAACAATTACACTTGGAATATGTATGTATTTCACAAAGATGCTAGGACATTTATGAGTTTTCCCTTTTTTTGGTAGAAGAAGAATTGTACAAAAATGTGTGAAGAGAAAAATGATATAAGAATTACTTCCTAGTAGATTAATTTCCTTTGATAATATTAAAACAAAAATTTGAAGCTTAAAATCCTTTCTTAGTTAAAAAAGCAGACAGATGACTATAATCTGCCTTATAACTCACATCAGATTGAGTATATATCCAGAGGTCATTTGCATGTTTGGATTAGAATAGAATTTCAGGGAATTCAGATGCCTTACATTCCTGGCTAAGTGCTGGTGAAAGTACTGCAGTATCTTAGTAAGCTTCTAAAGCATAATTCTCCTGATATATTGCTATGTATTCTAAGAAAGAAAAGAAAAAAGAAAGAAAGAAAGAAAGAGAAAGAAAGAAAGAAAGAAAGAAAGAAAGAAAGAAAGAAAGAAAGAAAGAAAGAAAGAAAGGTGGATATTTACTTTTCTGTTGTGAAGGACACCACATATAAGGTTACAGGCCAGACCATGGAGAGTATCTCTAGGTTACTAGGAACAGACACTGAGCAGAGTTTGTGAAAGACTGTCAGGTGTTTAAGATTGATATCCTATGCCTGAATCCATAAGAATTCATAGAGCTGTCATATAATATTCAGTCATTTTTTCCCCCATGGTGTTTAAGAGTAAACTAGGAAATTGGATACTTGATTCTTACTGAGAGCACTTTCATTCATAACCAGCTGAATTTGTTTTCTCTTTGAGTTTCTTAGTGAACACAGGACTACTGTTTGTTTGAGGTTGTTTTCTACTTGCAACTTCTGCAAGGATGTTTGTCAAAAGGCTCTCTTACCTGGTACTTAATGACTGGATAGGAAAACCTAGATGTTTTGTTTGTAAGGGCATCAGCATCAATTTTTCCTGGATCTTATGCTGCTTTTATTGTAAAACTCTTTCAAAATACTCAGAAAGTAGTTGGAGATGTGGCAGTTATTTCCCATTCCAGATTTTTTCTGTGCTTTTACTTCTATTTCTGACTTATGGCTTGTGACTAAACATGAAGAGAAAGACTGAACAGATCTCTTTCAGGATTTATACCTGATTGTTGCATAAAGGAATTCAACAAACAAACCAAAAAACCTATTTCTTAAATCTTCTAAGAAATTACCTTCTCTTTGCTTGTGGGGCTATATTTAAATATAAACCACTTTCACAGTAAAGAAATGAGAGGTCCTAAAGGGTATTTTTTAGCTTTTTGAAACCAGTCTAATTCCCCATGCAGAACAAGTTCTCTTAAATCAATCTTATCTTCCTGCTCTGTGTTTTCTATCAATTATTTGCATTTGAGATTGTTATATTGCATTCTCAGAATTATTTTAACTTTTTCTATGAATTTCCATTTTTCTAGATTTTGGGGACTTCTTTTACAATAGCTCTGATCTCTTACGAACATGGGGGTTTAAAATAAAATATAATGAACTTTTTGTATTCTAATTATGACTGACCTTTAACAGTCAATTGAGCAGTAGAGGTTTCTGGGTGATCAGCAGATTAGGTGATTAGTCAAATGGTAGTATATAATATAGACATGTTAGTGTAAGAACTATTGTGTTCTCATTGGGAATAATTTAAAAGAGAGATTTAAGTTTCCACATATTTTTCATTAATCGCAGGGATAGAATTTTTTGAAAATTTATTTTGTAATCTGAATTTCTCTGGAAGTCTTTTCATACAAATAATAATATTTCTCATTGGATGCTTGAAATTTTGCTTTTTTTCTTACTCTAAAAAGTATATTTCAGTAGCGATATCATTCGTCCTTTGGCTTTTTGAGATTGGCTTATCTCACTTAGCATGATATTCTCCAATTTCATCCATTTGCCTGCAAATGCCATAATTTTAAAAATAACAGAATGAATCAAACAACATTACTCTATGTAAATTTATGATTACACAAATGGTGTGCCTTTACGCCATGTACAAACAGAGAAACAACATGTATCCCATTTGTTTACAATAAAAAAAAAGAAAAAAAAAGTATATTTCAAATACATACTTTAGTTTACATTATAAATTTAGAATTTGTGAGCACAGTAAGAAAATAGTTTACTTTTTAATAAGTAAGCAATTAATTTTTAAGTATGTAATTTACTGCCCAATAGGACAGATATTGCCCAGATGAGCAAGCTGTTTTCCAGATAAATTAGTTTTCAATAATTGCCGTAGCAAATTATAAAGTTGGCTTACAGATGTATTTTTTGGGCAAGCATTTATTGAATTAACACCTAGGTTAGGTTGATGAAGATTGTGTATCAATAACTGAATTACATTCATGATCTCAATTTGACAAAAGCCTTTCTCATCTTTTCAATTAGATTATTGATAACATTTGTTCTAAATTTATTTGCAAATAAAAGGCAGAATCTGTACGATAGATGGCTGAAAACATTTAGACACATTTTACCCCCACCACACACACACAAAATGCACATGCACTACATAGTAAAGAAATTAACCTTCTCAAAGTCAGGTCTACCTTTGTCCTCAGCTCCTAGAAAGCAATCAATAATGCTTTTGAATGTTCTGACTGATAAAAGTATTTGTTTACTTGGTGGCCTTGGATCATGCCAGGTAATCTAAAAGTGTAATTTATGGTAGGGGCTTTGGGTTGTGAGGTATCAGGTGGATCACTGGAGGACCTGGAGAATGAGATCAGCCATGTGGGCAGCCAGCCATGTCTGTGATGGATCTTTACTGAAGATTCTGGACATCATGTCTTTGGTGAGTTTCCATGGTTTCTAAAACTATATACATGCTGTCATACATGATTGTTAGGAGGAGTTAATGTCACTTATGACTCCATTGGGGGAAAATAGCTGGAAACGTCATATTTGGAACCTCCTTGACTCAGTCCAGGTGTTTCTTCTCTTTGGAGATTTTCATCTTTATTTTCTCATTATAATAGACCATAAACATAAGTTTATCAGATTTTAATATATTTTATTAGTACCCCAAGTGAATTTTTGAACCTAATAGTGTTCTTAGGAGCCCATGAATTTGTTACTGGATTGTACTTTGTTAGAAGTGAAGATGGTCCTGTGGTCTGTTCTTTAACTTCTTACCTGGATATGCATCCACTTGAATAAGTATTTACCTTCTCTATATCTAATATATGAGATATGTAAGTCAAGTTTTCTTGCCATATACTACTTATCTTTCATGTATATTTAGCAGGAATTCAATAATGAATGCCTGATAGTTCAGCCTTCATAGTTTAGTCTTACAGAAATTTCTATTGGAAAATGAATACTAAAATACTCATTATTGTTCCTCTGAGGTTTTCTAATTTGTGTAAAAGAAAAAGTGTTCGGTGACACTTGCTAAAGTGTGATAAAGCAGGACAATCTCAACAGGTTTTGAACCAATGCAATGAGATTTTGGTGGAACAGAGATTTGCCCTTCACTTTTGAATTCAAACAGCATAGGCAAGGGAGAATTTATAACCATGGAGCCATGTGGAGTTAGTGAATAGATAAGTACAAAGTGGAAATATGAAGGCTAAAGGGGAATTTTTGTTACCCTGACCTAACAGTCAGTTTTTGATGAAGGTAGGTCAGAATGATCAGAAATAAGCTGGGGAATGGTGCAGGTTTAAGAATGAGGAGTTATTGCTGAACTGACTTAGCAGAGCTCTTGTTAAATTCTACTAAGTGCACCGCGTAGGAGAAAGTTCAGGAGTCTGAATACAGTTTGTTCAAGCAAAGAATACTTATATTCCTGTAATTTGGGCAAAAACATGTAAAATGTTTCAGTGCTCGTGGAATGCCTGTACCTTGTTAACTTTCTATGCATTGCTGCTTCTCTACCCAATTTAAAAACTTTCCCTGAATATGTTTTCCTATTTTTCTATCATATTACTCAATGTTTTCTGTAAAAGGAATTGCATGATATATTCTTTCGTTAGGTAAAAAAATAATAAAAACCATTCTTTTAATTCAAAAATTGTGTAATTGGTCTGTAGATATTTTTGTAATTTTTTTATTTTCTTTAGGAAAACTTTATGAAATAAAGTTCTAAAAATTGAGTCAAATGGAAGTCCAATGTAAAATGTAGTAACTTCAAGCAAATAATGAGTTTAAGATTTTAAAATATCTATATGTATTAATATTCCAAATGTTAGCAAAAGGTTTCAAAACAGAACAGATTATGATTTACTCACATCAATACTGCCAGAGGACTATGGCATGCCCCCTCAACTTAGGAAGCTGAGGCAAGAGGATGGCAAGTTTGAGACTAGCCTGGGCAACTTAGAAGACTCTGTCTCAAAATAAAAAATAAATAAATAAAAAGGACTGGGGACTGGGGAGTTCACTGGTAAAGCACTCCTGGATTCAATCCTCAGTATCAAAAAAAAAAAAAAAAAAAAAAAAAAAAACTACTGCCAGAGGTTTTCTGTACCATAATTTTCCCTTCCTGGGTCATGTGATGAGAACCAGATACCTTTAATATAAAGTTGGTTTTACAGGTAAATCTACTCCTAAATAGACTGTGTGTTCATTAGGTTGGAGAGACAGCTCCTGTGCCCAGTTTCCCTTCTAAGTTTCCTTAGAACTATAATGAGATGAAGATTTTTATGTTTTGGAATGTAAACAAATCTCTCTGGGACCATATAGAAGAAGAGATAAATAAAATTAGACTCTTCAGTTCTACAACTCAGAAATATTTCCAGGGTCCCAGAGGTCTCATGCCCCTTTGAAAATATGAACATAAGACCCCTGAAGTGATAACTGTCTTTGATGTTCTTATTGATTCCAAAGAGGGTAACCAGTCACAAATATACTTCTAAGGCTTGCCTTTTAGCCCTCATAATAAGTTTAACTAAAATTTATCAAAAGTACTTTTATATGCAAAAGCATATAAAATTTTTTCTATAGTCCTCAAATTGATAACATCTATATCTCTTCCAATATTTTGTTAGCCTTACTTTTTTTGTGGGGGGAGTCAGGTACTGGGGATTGAACTCAGGGGCACTTGACCACTAAGCCACTTCCCCAGCCCTATTTTGTGTTTTATTTAGAAACAGGGTCTCACTTGAGTTGCTCAGTGCCTCACTTTTGCTGAGGCTGGCCGTGAACTCATGATCCTCCTGCCTCAGCCTCCCAGGCTGCTGGGATTACAGGCATGCACCACACCCAGCCTGTTGCTTTGTACTCTTCACAATTTTCATTCTGACTGGACAGAGATGGAATCTCAGTGTAGTTTTGATTTACATTTCTCGAATTGCTAGAGATGTTGAACATTTTTTCATATATTTGTTGATCAATTGTATTTCTTCTTCTGTGAAGTGTCTGTTCAGGTCCTTAGCCCAATTATTGATTGGGTTATTTGTTTTTGGTGTTATGTTTTTTTAGTTCTTTATATATCCTGAAGATTAATGCTCTATCTGAGGTGCATGTGGTAAAAATTTTGTAGGCTCTTTCTTCATGTTTTTGATTGTTTCCTTTGCTGTGAAGAAGCATTTTAGTTTGATTCTATATCATTTATTAATTTTTGATTTTACTTCTTATGTTTTAGGAGTCTTTTTAAGAAATTCAGTTCCTGAGCTGACATGATGGAGATTTGGACCTACTTCTTCTCTACTATGTGCAGGGTCTCTGTTCCAGTGACTAAGTCTTTGATCTATTTGGAGTTGATTTTTGTGCACGGTGAGAGATAGGGTTTAATTTCATTTTTCTACCTATGGATTTCCAGTTTTCCCAGCACCATTTGTTGGAGAGGCTATCTTTTTTTCCAATGTATGTTTTGGTGCCTTTGTCTAGTATGAGATAACTTCCTCAACTTTTTTTTTTCTTCCAGTGCTGAGCTTTGAATACAGGCCTCGACCCTGCTAGGCAAGCATTCTGCCACTGAGTTACAACCCCAACCCCACTGCATAACTACCTGAAGATTAATCCATACTGGCATTAATAGTGTCAATAGTTAATTTATCTTTATTATGACAAAGACCATTCTAATTTAAAAATGTACCAAAGTTTCTTCAACCATGCATCCATTGGAGGACTTTATCTGTGGCATTCTTTTAAGACTATTAAAGATAGACATCATGCTCAGGTTTTTTTTTTTTTTCCCCCTGACAGACCCTGTTCATGTTTTTTATGTGAATAGATTTCTTTACTGTAGGATAAATATCTCAGAGTATACTTTTTTATAATAATTATAAAATTATTATAATAATTATGTGCTTAGTTTTATAAGGAAATATTTGTTTTCTTGAATGCTATAGTAGTTTTCTTTCTTACTGAAAACCTGTGAGTGATCCAGTTTCTATGTATCCTAGCCAGCATGGAGCAGATTTCCTTAGCTAAATCACGTGGACCTGGAGATTTTTTCTTTACTAATTTTATTTACAAGTTTTCATAATTATAAATTCTTTTTTTTTTTTTACTAGGTTTGAAGCTATCTGTGTTATCTACATATTTGAGTGATTTGTGGTAGTCTGTTTCTTTTAAAACTCATTTTAATTCATAAAAGTTATTAATTTGGGGGGTTGAGGGGTACTTGGGATTGAACTCAGGGACACTTCACCACTGAGCCACATCCCCAGACCTATTTTGTATTTTATTTAGAGACAGGGTCTCACTGAGTTACTTAGCGCCTCACTTTTGCTGAGGCTGACTTTGAGCTTGTGATTCTCCTGCTTCCATTTCCTGAGCCTCTGGGATTACAGGCATGCTTGATTGTGCCTGGCTAAATTGCCAAATTTTTGAATGAAGAGTTGTTCATAATATTCCTGTAATATAATTTTGATATCTTTTTGTTCTGCTAATATTAATTTGTGTATTTTTCCCTTTTTTCCCTTTGTTGTTGTTGTTGCTTGGCCTAAAATTTTATTGAATTTTAAAGAAAATATTGTTTTTTTATATAGTTTCTATTTTAAGTTTTGTGATTTCTACACTCAACTTCATTGTTTTCTTCTTTCTACTTGCGTTGAGTTTATGTCCCTTTTTTAGGTTCCTGAAATAGAAGCTTAGATTATTAGTTTGTGATTTATATGCTTTATTAATGCATACTTTAAATTTCCCCCTCAACCCTCCTTTAGTTATATCCCATAAATTTTGATATCATGTCCTTTTAAAATTATTTCAATGTGTTTTTTATTTCTCATGAGACTTCCCTGTTGTCCCACGAATTACGTGTATGTATAATGCTTAGCTTTCAAGTGTTTGGAGATTTTTCTCATCATTTTTGTTGTTGTTGCAGAACTGGGAAGTAAACCCAGGGCCTCACATATTCAAGGCAAGTAAACAACCACTGAGACATGTGCCAGTTCTCATTACCTTTGTGTTATTGATGTCTGTTTTAACTCTCTTGTGAATGATGATGTACCCTGTGGTTTAAATTTTTGAAAAATTTATTGAAGTTTCTCTTGGGATATGGTCTACTTTCCTGTCTTTTGAGCACTTGGAAAGAGTGCTTCATCTGTTGTTGGGTGGGACGTTCTGCCAATATAAATTACATCTTGTTAGTTGATGATATCTGTAGTAGTTCCCTATGGCTTTTCTAACAGACTACCACAAAGTTGGTGGCTTGAAACAACAGAAATTCATTCTCTCACAATTTTGGGAAGCAGAAGTCTGGAATCAGTTTCTCTAAACTGAAGTTAAGGTGTTAGCAGAGTCACATTCCCTTTGGGACATAATGTGAAGAATCTGTTTCTTGTTTCCTTCAATCTATAATAACTGTGGGCATTCCTTGACTTGGGACTGTGTCACTCCAGATTTCAAGGCCAGCATTTTCAAACCTCTCTTAACTTCACGTCATGCTGAATTATCCTGTATGTAAATCAAATCTCCCTCTCTTATCTAAGTAACTCAAAATTATGTGTGAGTGAGGTTATGATTATAATCCATCCTTGAGCAAGATTTGTCTGTGAAATTATGAAACTAGAAAGTGTGTTGTTTCCAAACAATGGCAGGTATATTAGTCATCTTTCTTTCATGATAATGAAATACTAGATAACTAACTTATACAGAGAAAAAGCTTCAGTTTAGCTCAGTGTTTTAGAGGTTCCAATCTGTTATAGTTTGCATCAGGAATGTTATCTAAAGACTCATGTGTAGAAGTTTTGGTCCCCAAAGTAGCAATATTCAGAGGTGGGGGTTTGGGGAAGTGACTGGATCATAACTGCTCTAACCTCATCAGTGGATTAATGTTTGATGGCATTATTGGGAAATGGAGGAGATGGGACCTGATCAAAGCAGTGGGTCCTTGGAGGCATGCTCTTGGCAACTATTTCTTGTTCCAGGTCCCTTTCTCCTGCCTCCCTCTCTCTTTCACTCTTTCTCTCTCTTTCCTTGCAGGCTGCCATTACCTGAGCACCTTTTTTTCTGCCATACCCTTTCGCTATGATATTGTACTTTGCCTCAAACCCAAAACAATGGAGTCAGCTAACCATGGACTGAAATCTTATGATTTATGAGCTAGAATAAATCTTTTTTCTTTCAACTTGCTATTGTTAGTATTTTTGTCATAGCAATGAAAAGCTGACTAACACACTCCAAGATCAGGCAACTCCTTTGTTTTGGGCCTCTGGTGAGAATACTGGATGAAAATGGCAAAAAGTGTGTGCCACTCTTTTAAGAACCACTTAAGTAAAGAACCAGGGAGCACAAAGAAACCGGAAAACACCAGAGTCCCACAATCTTCCTGCAGGTATATGCCTCCAGGAACCTAAGGACCTTCCTCAAGACCCTACTTTTAATACATGGATCTATGGGAGACACTCATGGAAACCATAGCAGTGGGTAAGACTTAACCATTATGCCATCCTGTACCAAATGGGACAGCACAGAATAAATACAGGATGTCACTGTAATTGTGAAATCCAGGAAGAAAAATTCTATTAGATTTTAAGATCTAAGAATAGTAACCTCTAAATCACATACCTGCCTCTTTGGTTCATAATTCGGTCTTCAGACTTTTGCTTTTGCCATATGAGTGCTACCTCCTTTTGCTTAGAAGACAACAAAGGTGACATGTATTTGCTGAACATGTTTGTTTTTTGTTCATTTTGTTTTGTTTTGTGGTAATGGAGATTGATCCCAGGGATTCTCTTTTTCTTATTTATTCCTGTTTCTGTTCCTTTGTTCCTTTCATTACAAGCAATCCTGCTCCTAATATAGGTCACAAAATCATTGTGGATTCCCCAAATATATCCTGAGGAATTCACAACATTAGACAAGAGGATTCTCCATAATTATTGGCTAGATATCCAGTCTATATTCCTGGTTCTGCTGAAATGGTTAAATTACATGCCTAATCTCTTCAACAGTAGCAAAAGGCTATCTAGTCCAGCAATGTTGATTTCTCCTATGCGCTATCTAATGCTTAAATTAATTGTTTAGAACAAGATATTGAAATCTACTTTAATTATGAATATTTAAAATGTATCCTTTCAGTTCCATCTGTTATTTCTTCCTTTGTTTTGCAGCTCAGATGTACACAAGTAAAATAGAAATGTATTTTGGGTGTGTTAAACTTCTTTGTGTTTTTATTAGTGCATTACAGTTATACTTGATTTTAGAGTTTACTTTTACATGCATAAAGGTGAAATCTACTGATTATTTAAAATTTCTCATGGTATCTGGTACTTTGCTCTTAAAAGATATCATTATAGTCATGCCCAATTTCTTTGTGTTAATGTTTAAATGGTATTTTTAATCCATTTATTTTAACTTGCCTCTATTGTTATATTTAGAGTAAGTGTCTTATAAGCAGTATAAAGGTGTCATGTTTTAAATCCATTCTGAGAACATTTCTCTCTTTTCATTGATATATTTAGGCTGTTTACATTTAATGTAATTATTGGTGTGTTAGAACTTACATCTACCTTTGTAACCTTTCTTTGTTTTTCTTTTCTTTTTTTGTGTGTGTGTGTGTTGGGGAGGGAGAGTCCCTTTGTTCACTTTTTCCTGCCTTCCTATATCTTCCTTCAACATTTTTTAGAGTTCTATTTTGATTTATTTAGGGTAGATCTTTTTAGTTTATCAAATGATTGTTTTAAATTTTGTATCAGATAACATGTAAATATATTGCATTATGTCATATTAGATTCTATTAGTGTCATCATTTTAGAGTTTAAAGTGTAGAAACCTTTCTTTTCATTTCTTTTATTTTTTATTTTTTGCTTATATTTGTTTCAAATATTTCATTTAAGTACATTTAGACCACATCAGGAAATATTTTTGTCATCAAACAAAATATAGGAAACTCAAAGAAGAAAAGTGTTTTATTTGCCCATATTTTTACTTTTTCCTGTTCTTTATTACTTCCTGGTGTTCCAAGGTCTGTTCTTCACAATTCTTTTATGGTAGCTTTGCTCATGAATGATTCTTACAGTTTCTCCTTATCTGAAAATATCTTGACTTCCCTTTAATTACTGAAGAATATTTTAAATTGTTAGAGGAATATGAAATGTCAGCTCTTTTCTTGAAAAACAGTGTATTACTTACTTTGTCCTCCATGGTCTATGATGAGAAAGTCCCTTGTTTAAATTGTTTCTCCTGGTAGTTAAGGTTTCCCCACTCTCATTGCTTCCAGTATTTTTCCCCTGGCTAATAGCATAAGGAGAGTTGATATTCACTCACTCTACATGGTCTTTTATAATACAAGGAATGGGTGACTTTTTATCACTTTTACCGAGGCATCCTGCATTGCCTGCTAGGGGATGACAGTCTCATCTCCCTACTTGGCCCACTCTGATACCAGCTGGAAGAAGGTAGAGAGTGGGTGGGTGCTGCATTATATTGTAAGAACCAAAATCTAGCCTCTCCACTTGCTGGTGATGTGGATTGGGGTAAGGAACAGTTTTCCTGTGATGTCTCTCAGTCTTCTAATAGTTGTAATCTGAAAGTTGTCTGTCTCAGTCAGGCCTGTATTCCCAGATACTTAGGAGGCTGAACAGGAGAATCACAAATTCCAGGCCAGCCTTGAAGAATTAGTGAGGACCTAAGAAACATAGCAAGACCCTGTCTCTAAATAAATAAATAAAATAAAATAAAAAGGGCTGGGGTGTGATTCATTGTTATATGCCTCTGGAGCTGGGCTCAGTGGTACTTGCCTATAATCTCAGCAGCTCAGGAAGCTGAGGCAAGAGGATCACAGTTTCAAAGCCAGCCTCAGAAACTTAGCAAGAGTTTAACCAATTTGGTGAGATCCTGTATCAAAATAAAATATAGGAATGGCTGGGGATGTGACTCAGTGGTTAAGTGCCCCTGAGTTCAATCCCTGGTACCAAGAGCAAACAAAAAACTCAACAAGAACAAAAACACCTCCAGATTCAATCTGAAGTTCAAAAAATAAAAATATAAATGAATTAAAAGTTTTCTGTCTTGCTAGACTGACCCTTTCCAGGTCCTTTAGACAAAGACAGTAGTAATTTTGAGTATTTTGTTGTTTGTTAGTTTTGTTTGCTTCCATTGGCATTTTTGGGTTCCTGGCTTGTTTAGTACCCAGACTGGGGTCTATGAGGGAAAAATGAATCCTAAGAAACTTACTTTGTCTTTCCTGGGTAAGTTCCCTAGTCAGTCTGCCTTATTGTCTTCTTACATTGGTTTGTATAGGATACCTAAGATTTAGAGCTGAAAGAAATGTTGAAAAGTGTGTTTCCTCTATCATTTTGGAAAAAGAAATCCTACTGTTGGTTTTGTAAATGATATCATGTCCGTCTGTCTATCTATCTAATCTACTTATCGTCTCTCATTTTCAAGATGAACATTAGTGCTCCAGAATAATTTTTGATTATTTTGAAGTAATTTACACATTTTGCTCAAAATCGTCATTTTAAACTGAAATTCTATACAAAAATAATTTAGGAAATCTTGACATAGATTTCTTTTGTTCTGAGTTTATATACAGAATAAATTATATTCAGTTTTCTAGTTTTATTATATAGCATACAAATAACTATATTTACTTAGAGTCTATTATTTGCAAAATACTTTAAATACAAGAAGGTTAAGTGTTCAGTGACTTCCAAGGTGTATGTAGGTAATGTAATCTAATAAGATAACTAAGATGTGCCCTCCAGCAAGAAGAGTATATGAAACTGTTGACCTAAGGTCAAAATAATTTCAGAGGAAATGATTTCCAATTAAGTGTAATTCTTATCTCAGTGTAAGTAGAATCAGCATTGTATATGCAATTTTCTGCTCTGTAGAAATGAAACATCATCAACAAGTAATCAAAGATTATAAAGCCTTCATAACCTTTTTTGTGTCTTTCTTTTTCTACATAAACTATGTTTAAATTTATTTAAGACCTTTTTAATAACATGAAAGCTTTACTAACACTGATATCTATGATACTAGACCTGAATGACTTATAGAATCAGCATATTATCAGAGATTCAGTAGTCAGGACACTTGCAAAAACAAAAGGAATGTCTTTTGCTAGAAATACTGTGTGAACAATGCTGCTCATACTGTGGTTTGGTAATAGTGACCAGCTGCACCTACTGAACAATCTCATTTGCTTTTTATTACTTTTTATTTTTAACTTTAGTACTAAAGTGCTGAGGCAGCTAAGTAAGCACAGAGGCACTTTTTGAATACTAATCTCTTAGACAGCAACCTCTGTAAGATCAAATGCATTTTTATGGGGAAAAAAAGAAAATAGAAAGTTTCAACACTAACTTAATTTAGAATTTAACATTTTTTTCTTATGAGATGTAAATTTCCACCACATGATTATTCTTTTTATTACTTTAGTAGGGTAAATGTCATTTGCAGAACTCCTGAGCTGCTACAGAACACTATTTATAGCAAAAAAACAACTGCTACTTTAATCATATTGACACACTTTATAGCTATGCTGTAAAGTATTTTTTATACCTGACACTTATGACAGAAAACCAAATCAAACTAAGCCTTAATGATTGCTGTTCTCTCTGAATATATGAAGCAGAAGAATGTAATAATGACTGAAATATATTTTCAGGGATTTTTTAAAAGAATCAATTCACTATTCAGGAATAGAAGAACAAAATGTCTAAATTTGATCTGAAACAATATATGATTAGATAATAAAAGAATAAAAACTCTATCAAGAATATGTGTGTGCCTTACATTTCTTAATACTAATTAACTTTGGAAGTAGGGCATATTTTCAATATTTATCTCTAACAGAGCAGGATGAAAAACCAGAATTAACCTTCTAAACATCATCAAAAAGTTATTTTCTTTTTCTGCAGGCTTAACTGAAACTAATGATAAGTTAATTATTGCCTAAGCTATTAAAATAATAGTCAAAATGTCCAATTATATAAATTGTAAGTGTTCATTAGAAATAAATCTAGCAATCTTTTCTTTATTTGTTAAGATATGTAAATTTCCTAAGATTCTTAATACTTTAAAAGTCTCAGGAATTTGACCATTTTTATTTGAATTGTTTATGTAAATTTGCCTCTGTGACACATATTGTTTTAGTAAGATTTTTCATAACTGTGACAAACAACTGACAAGAAGAAGGTAGAGGAGAAAAAGTTTATGAGGAGCTCAAGATTTCAGAGGTCTCAGTCCATAGACAGCTGCTTTATTCCTCTGGGCAGCACATCATGGAGGAAGGGCCCAGCTGAAGAAAGCTGCTTAATTCAAGTTGAAGTCAAGAAGCGGAATGAGAGAGAGAGAGGAAGTGATTGAAGGAAGAACCACCCTTCCAGGCCATGCTCCCAATGACCAACTGTGGGGGGTCCTCTCTGCCACATTCTGTGTGGAGGAGAAAAGGGTTAACTGCTGGAGGAGGATGTTGTCAGTTTTTCTATCTATTACCCCAAAATATTATCTACTTAATAAATACACAAAAGCAAATACTCTTTTAAAATGAGAGGGGGCATGACACCTGTGACCATACCAGCTCTGGCCTCTTACAACAACAACTTACCCAACTCTCTTTTATTTATAACATAAAAGTAAAGGAGGCTAGGGCTGGGAGGAGTTTCTTCTGTGATGGACAGGAGAGGATGGAGTTAGGGAAGCCATTCTCTTAGGGGGAAAATTCCAGAAGGAGACACGCAACCACTCCCATGCAGGACCACATTCTTCCTGGCAGTTTCTAGAAGCCAGGCCTCTGTGTTGCATGGCTCAACCTAGTCTGATTGTTCTAAATAAGGATGACTTCCCACAACCAACCATCTCCAGTCATGTCCCCATGCCTACAGTCTCCACCCAGTCAGTCCATTCTAACTAGGAAAGACTGCTTAGGTTATAGCTTTCATAATTCAATCATTTTACTTGTGCATATACCTGCATTAATGGGAATTTTTGGGGGGAGATAGCTTATATCCAAACCATAAAAGGTATCAATGTATAAATAACTGAGAACTGAACAAATTCAAATGTTCTTCCCAATAATTGATGTCATTTAATGATGAGACATATGGTTGGCTAAAGGGAAAGAAAATCCCTATCAAGTATTCAATGATGCTTTCTAGGCAATAATTTAAGATGAGCAATCATATTTGTTGGGAGACACAAACTCTTTTGAACTTTATGTTGTATATTATTATTTTTGAGATAATTTTTAATTAAGAATCTTTTCATATCTACGGGGAGAAATGGTAAGTTTTTATTTTGATCAACATATTACTCAAATTCTGAAATTAGAGTTACATTGAATAAAACATTTCATTGTTATTATATGATACCAAAATGCATTTGTTATATTAGTTATTAGCATTTTAATGGTAACTTACATTTGTTATGTGAAATTCTAATGTGCAATGTATACTATGTGCAAGTTTAAATATTTTAATATATCACATATAAAAATGTATTTATATTTAAAAGTTTCAATTTTAGCTTATATGCTATATTAGTGACTATAGATTTTTCTTTAGCTCTTTATAATGCAATCTAATTTTCACATAAATAATATTATTAAATTCAATAGATTTGCTAACAATAGTTTTTAGGAAGTATATATTAAATAAACAAATGAAAAAAGTGAATTATTTAAAGATTTATTGTTGTTGCTTTGATTATTTTAGTTATCTAGTTCCTGGATATTCTACCTGGAAATTTTCAGCAAATGACCATCTATTTTTGAGTCAAGCAAAAATGGAAGTAAAGTATGCATACATTTCTTATTCTGTGTTAAAATTTTAAACATTTTATTTTGAAGTACTTATAGACTTACAGAAATGTAAAAAAAGGAACATCAAAAATCCTAATATATCTCCCACTCAGTTTCACCATGATTCAAAAAGAAATATGTGTACTAGAGAAACTCATGGAGCATGACTTCATCTCAGAGGCAGCCTTAACCTGGATCTTGACACTGTACAAGGCCAAAGCTACAGAGCTGAACTATGCTGTGATTTATAGCTTTGAAAAGAAACTGTATAGCAGATAGGATTTTGTCTAAGCTATCTTTCAGGGTGAATTTTTCACAAGCACAAGTAATATTTTCACTTCAGTTATTTTCTAGGCTTGATTGTGGAATTTAAGATAGATATGACTCCATGTTAGAAGGTAATGTGATATTAGTGTTGTGAACTGCAAATTCCAGAAGAAAGAAAACTCACTCTTTATTCCTACTCCTTGGTCAATTCTTTGGGCATTCATAGCTCAGAAACTTACTGACACCTAAAGAATTTATTTAGTTTATTTCTATTTTGTTTTGCAGTACACTTTGGTGCATTTTATATCAACTTGAAATAGTACAGAGACACAATTTTACTAAAACTTCAGCAAGTTAATATAATTAAAATATGGGTATTATTTTCTATTGTAGTATCTCTTATTTAATACTATAATCATTAAAATTATAAGTTCAAAGCATGTCCATTTTAACCATATAAATATTAATTACTGTTTATCAAATTGTGAACTCTCTTTCCACATACAAATAGTACAGTTTACTACTGAGTCCAATTTTTCCACTCTTATTTCCTATTCTTGCAGGTACCTTAATATTGCATTACCATGTGCTTTTCTCTGTAGCCGTGAGTGCTCTTGCCTCCATAATAACATGTCCACATTGTTCTACTATTCTTTTTCCCTCTGTTGTAGATTTAAATGTTCCCTATTCTCTTCTCTGAAATTACTTTGGTCATAACACAGGAAGAGCACTTACCACATTGTATTATGTTTAGTTTTATGATCTTCCTTTTCATCTGTTAGATAATGAATTCCATCAAATGAGGGACATTTAAACATTTTTGTATCCACAGAGGACAGCATAATTTCTGAAGTGTGTTAGATGGTTTTTGATTCAATAAATGAATAAATGACTTTATGAGATTTTATTACCAAGATTCAAGGCAAAAATGATGGTCAGTGTACAGCTGTTAGGTAAAAATAGCACATTTAAAGAATTGACCAATTCAGTGTTACCCAAAGCTAGAGGCTCAGTTGAGAGTTGACAGGATATTATATATGGAGGTTACTTGGAAGCATGATTTTTTTTTCTGAAGGGTTTTGTATTACTTTCACTCTCTTGTGTTGAAAATGTCGAATAACACTGCATAAATGAGAAAACACAAATACAGAAGAGGCAGCAGGGAATCTCTTTGTTTCTCATTAATGAATGAAAGTCATGCTTAACACTGGTAAAGTGCTTACTTTATATAGTTTTAAAGTATCTCTGAGTATAAATTTCTAGTCCCCAAATGTTTTCTACTGTTAAAAGATGGCCATAATGAAAAAATATATATTTATTTAGCAGTATCTGGGATTGAACCCATGGGTTCTTTATCACTGAACTCAATCCCCAGCCCATTTTACTTTTTATCTTGAGACAGTGTCTTGCTAAATTGCCCAGGCTTGCCTTGGGTTTGTAATCCTCCTGTCTTAGCCTCCCAAATTGCTGGGATTACAGGCATGTACCATCTCACCTAGTTAATAAAAATACTTTAAGTGTCATTTTTATTCTCAGGTTCCATGAGTATCTGTAGATCACATTCACGCACTAAATTCTGAACTACTTAACCTGGAAGCACTAGATGGAAAGCAGTTTAGGTCTCTGTTGAAGAAGCACAGTGACTTACTCTAATTACAGGGTACATATATAAGTAAATCAAAGCAAAATTTTGAGTGGTTGCAGTTATACTTAGTTGTATTTTTTAGAAATTCTCTGGTTATGTGTCTATGAGTTAGTTGGCAGCTTCTGATTGATTAAGCTTAAGTTTTGTTCTTGCTTTAATAGAGGCATTTACAGAAATGGTTCAATTTAAGATTTTATTTTTGCAAATCAAACAAAGTTAGGATCAGTTGTGAGGCTTAATTGGCTGTGTTTGCTCATATTCATCAGGGCTGTTCTCCATTTTATTTTAGTTTAACACTATCATGAAAATACTATTATTTATTCAGTTTAAAAGAAACAGAGGAAAGCAGGGTATAGCAGCACATCCTAGTGACTTGGAAAGTGGAGACCAGAGGATCACAAGTTCAAGGTCAGCCTCAGTAACTTAGCATGGCACTATTTTCAAATAACAAATGAAAAGGGCTGGAGATGTGGCTCACTGAGTGGTAGAGAATGCCTGGGTTCAGTTCCCAGTACCGCTGGGAAAAAAAAATGCAGAGGAAGATAGAAACTAAATAACATGTCAAAGGACATCCTCACAGGAAGCTGTTGAGCTTAACAGCCAAGGGTCTTATTTTAGGTTCTTTGCTGTTGCTTCTGTAGTATGCTCTGCCCCAGCACTGATAGTGTCAAGCTGCAGGAGAAGTAATGCATAATAATGTATAAATGTATAATTCTATACAATTCTGCTAGTTGTTGAGGTAAAATAAGAGTTTGAATTATTAGATCTACTACATAATTTTCAAGTCTTTTCTCTTTATTTTGAAATATTTAAAATCATTCACTATTCTTCTTCTTTTACTTTCTGTAATTCTCACTACAAAAGAGATTAATCAGTGGAGCCAGAATATCACCTCTCAATGCTGAAGAGATGGCAAGTGTAAGTTCTGTGGGCTTAATGTTAAAACTGATGAGTATTAGATTACTAGGTGACAGTCCTAGTTCAAAGTTTTTGCCTTCTCATAGCTCACTGACATGCGGAGATCTATTCTTTTCCATGACTAGAGGGTATTTCAAATCTGTGTGTACCTCTTGCAAAAGTGCTAATTTTCTTGGCAACCAAAGAACAGAACATCTGCTTATATTGATCCTGTAGTTGGAAAACAATAAGAAAAACTTTTTTCTTTTCTTTTTCTGTACTGGTGATATGATTGTAATGCCCTGTTGCATATTAATGACTCTTGAGATGCATACTTGTTTGAATTTCAATGGTCAGAAATAAAATGGAGCAATATTGAGTTATAAAAAAGAAATAAACCATATTTGCTAAATACTTTCTTCACCAAATGAAAACATATACATATGTTATAAAAGTAAGATGAATGAAACATTTTAAAAGGAAGTTGTTCTTGCTTATAATCTTCTTTCCCTAGTAACATGACAGCTAATGTAGTATTCATGGTCAAATTTAACTTTTGAGACCATCTGCTCTATGCAAGATGTCATGGAAATAAAAGCTATTTTGAAATGAAAAGAGAACAAAAATCTTATTCAGAGAACACCTCCCAGCTGTGTTACCAGTTACTGTGTAATCATCTTTCATTATACATGCTGTATGGGGTATGGAGGATGATTAGAAATGCAAACCTGATGTTCTGAGTTTCTACGTCTCTTTTAAGGCCAGATCTTCTCAGCAAGGAATTTAGTCTCAGATTCCAATTGAATCTTATGAAATGTTTTGCTAAGTCACTTAGTATTAACTCACTGATCATTCTAGTATTCTAAAAGACGTTCTAAAGATGAGAATAAATACTAAAACTCTTACATTTATAGAATACTAAGGTGCTAAGGCAGTACAACACCAAGAAACTCAAGATCATACCATTATCATCTGTGTTTCCATTTCTGTTTTTCTTTTCGCTTATTTCTACTAAAAAGTAATACAGCATAGGAAAAAAGTTCATGGTTGTAATCTCTTTTGCCAACCTAGCCACCAAAGTTATTTCTTCCTAATCCCCAAAACTGACCTTTGTTACAAGTTTCAGGAGCACGTTTTAGGTTTTTTGTTTCTTTGACAGCATGGCTATAATATGTATCTAGATAAAAAATGCTGTCTTAAAAGGAACAATACAGATAACAGTTCATAGTTCATTTTTCACTTATTTTATTTTGGGTAATTTTTTTAATTGTAAACAAATGGGATACATGTTGTTTCTCTGTTTGTACATGGTGTAAAGGCATACCATTTGTGTAATCATAAATTTACATAGGGTAATGCTGTTTGATTCATTGTTATTTTTTCCCTTCCCCCCACCCCTCCCACCCTCTTTTTCCTCTTTATAGTCCTTCCTTCCTCCATTCTCCCCCCCACAACCCTAACTCTAACACCAACCCCTCCCACCCCCCATTATGTGTCATCATCCACGTATTAGCAATATCATTCATCCTTTGGTTTTTTGAGATTGGCTTATCTCACTTAGCATGATATTCTCCAATTTCATCCATTTGCCTGCAAATGCCATAATTATATCATTCCTTATGGCTGAGTAATATTCCATTGTATATATATATATATATATATATATATATATACCACAGTTTCTTTATCCGTTCATCAACTGAAGGATATCTAGATTGGTTCCACAATCTGGCTATTGTGAATTGAGCAGCTATGAACATTGATGTGGCTGTATCTCTGTAGTATGCTGATTTTAAATCGTTTGGGTATAGGCCAAGGAGTGGGAGAGCTAGGTCAAATGGTGGTTCCATTCCAAGTTTTCTAAGGAATCTCCACACTGTTTTCCAGAGTGGCTGCACTAATTTGCAGCCCCACCAGCAATGTATGAGTGTACCTTTCTCCCCACATCCTCGCCAAAACCAGTTGTTGCTTGTATTCTTGATAATTGCCATTCTAATTGGGGTGAGATGGAATCTTAGGGTGATTTTGATTTGCATTTCTCTTATTACTAGAGATGTTGAACATTTTTCCATATGTTTGTTGATTGCTTGTAGATCTTCTTCTGTGAAGTGTCTATTCATTTCCTTAGCCCATTTGTCGACTGGATTATTTGCATTCTTGGTGTAGAGTTTTTTGAGTTCTTTATAGATTCTGGAAATTAGTGCTCTATCTGAAGTATGATTGGCAAAGATTTTCTCCCACTCTGTAGGCTCTTTCTTCACATTGCTGATAGTTTCCTTTGCTGAGAGAAAGCTTTTTAGTTTGAATCTATCCCAGTTATTGATTCTTGCTTTTATTTCTTGTGCTATGGGAGTCCTGTTGAGGAAGTCTGGTCCTAAGCTGACACATTGAAGATCTGTACCTACTTTTTCTTCTATAATCTGCAGGATTTCTGATCTGATTCCAAGGTCCTTAATCCATTTTGAGTTTAGTTTCATGCATGGTGAGAGATATGGGTTTAGTTTCATTCTGTTGCATATGGATTTCCAATTCTCCCAGCACCATTTGTTGAAGAGGGTATCTTTTCTCCATTGCATATTTTTGGCACCTTTGTCTAGTATGAGAAAATTGTATTTATTTGGGTTTATGTCCATGTCCTCTATTCTGTACCATTGATCTACCTGTCTATTTTGGTACCAATACCATGCCGTTTTTGTTACTATTGCTTTGTAATACAGTTGAAGATCTGGTATTGCCATACCCGCTGCTTCACTCTTTCTGCTAAGGATTGCTTTAGCTATTCTGTGTTTCTTATTCTTCTACATGAATTTCATAATTGCTTGCTCTATTTCTGTACGGTATGTCATTGAGATTTTAATTGGAATTGCATGGAATCTGTATAGCACTTTTGGTAGTATGGCCATTTTGACAATATTAATTCTTCCTATCCAAGAACATGGGAGATCTTTCCATCTTCTAAGGTTTTCTTTAATTTCGTTCTTTAGTGTTCTGTAGTTCTCATTGTAGAGGTCTTTCACCTCTTTTGTGAGATTGATTTCCCAAGGATTTTAGTTTTTTCAAGGCTATTGAGAATGGGGTAGTTTTCCTAATTATTCTTTCCAAAGATTCATCACTTATGTATAAAAATGCATTAGATTTATGAGTGTTGGTCTTATATCCCACTACTTTACTGAATTCACTTATGCGTTCTTAAAGATTTCTGGTGGAATTTACTGGTTCCCCTAAGTATATAATCATATCATCAGCAAATAGGGATAGTTTGAGTTCTTCTTTTCCTATTCGTATCCCTTTAATTTCTTTGGTCTGTCTAATTGCTCTGGCTAGAGTTTCAAGGACGATTGAATAGAAGTGGTGAAAGAGGGCATCCCTGCCTTGTTCCAATTTTTAGGGGGAATGCTTTCAAGTTTTTCACCATTTAGAATGATATTTTTATGGGCTTAGCATGAATGGCCTTATATTGTTAAGGAATGTTCCCACTATCCCTATTTTTTGAGCATGAAGGGGTGCTGTATTTTATCAAATGCTTTTTCTGCATCTATCGAAATAATCATGTGATTCTTGACTTTAAGTGTATTGATATGGTGAATTACATTTATTGGTTTCCTGATGTTGAACCAACTTTGCATCCCTGGGATGAAACCCACTTGATCATGGTGCACTATCTTTTAAAAATGTTTTTGTATGCGATTTGCTAAAATTTTGTTGAGAATTTTTGCTTCGATGTTCATTAAGAATATTGGTCTGAAATTTTCTTTCCTCGATGTATCTCTGTCTGGTTTAGGTATCAGGGTAATATTAGCTTCATAGAATGAGTTTGGGAGGGTTCCCTCCTCTTCTATTTTATGGAATACTTTGGAGAAGTATTGGAATGATCTCTTCTTTAAAGGTTTGTAGCACTCGGCTGAGAACCCATCTGGTCCTGGACTTTTCTTTGTTGGTAGGATTTTGATAACTTCTTCTATTTCATTACTTGAAATTGGTCTATTTAAATTGTGTATGTCCTCCTTGTTCAGGTTAGGCAATTCGTATGTCTCTAGAAACCTGTTGATGTCTTCGAAATTTTCTATTTTGTTGGAGTATAGATTTTCAAAAGCTTCTAATTATGTTTTGTATTTCAATCCTGTCTGTTGTGATATTTCCTTGTTCATTCCGAATTTTAGTGTTGGATTTTCTCTCGTCTTCTCTTTGTTAGTGTGGCTAAAGGTTTATCAATTTTGTTTATTTTTTCAAAGAACCAACTACTTATTTTGTCAATTTTTTGTATTGTTTCTTTTGTTTCAATTTCATTGATTTCAGCTCTGAGTTTAACTATTTCCTGTCTTCTACTACTTTTGGTGTTGGTCTGTTCTTTTTCTAGGGCTTTGAGCTATAGTGTTAGGTCATTTATTTGTTGAGATTTACTTCTTTTATTGAATACGCTCCATGAAATAAAGTTTCCTCTAAGTACTGCTTTCATAGTGTCCCAGAGATTTTGATATGATATTTCTTTGTTCTCATTTACCTCTAAGAATTTTTAAATTTCCTTCCTAATATCTTCTGTTATCCATTCATCATATAATAGCATATTGTTTAATCTCCAGATGTTGGAATAGTTTCTGTGTTTTACTCTTTCATTTATTTCTAACTTCAATCCATTATGATCTGATAGAATACAAGGTAGTGTCTCTATCTTCTTGTATTTGCTAACATTAGCTTTGTGGCATAATATATGGTCTATTTTAGAGAAGGATCCATGTGCTGCTGAGAAGAAAGGGTCTTGGTTGGATGGTATATTCTATAAATGTCCATTAAGTCTAAATTATTGATTGTATTATTGAGATCTATGTTTTCTTTGTTCAATTTTTGTTTGGAAGATCTGTCCAGTGGTGAGAGAGGCGTGTTAAAATCACCTAGTATTATTGTGTTATGGTCTATTTGGTTTCTGACATTGAGAAGGATTTGTTTGACATACATGGATGAGCCACTGTTTGGGGCATAGATGTATATGATTGTTATATTTTGCTGATTTATGCTTCCCTTAAGCAATATGTAATGTCCTTCTTTATCCCTTCTGACTAACTTTGGCTTGAAGTCCACATTATCTGAAATGAGGATGGATACTCCAGGTTTTTGCTGAGTCCATTAGCATGGTATGTTTTTCCCCATCCTTTAACCTTTAGTCTATGGTTATCTTTTTCTATGAGGTGAGTCTCTTGCAGGCAACATATTGTTGGATCTTCCTTTTTAATCCAATCTGCCAGTCTATGTCTTTTGATTGATGAATTCAGGCCATTAACATTCAGGGCTATTACCAAGATATGATTTGTATTCCTGATCATTTGGTTCATTTTTTTATTTTATTTATTTATTTATTTATTTATTTATTTATTTATTTATTTATTTATTTATTTTCACATGACTTGGACGCTCCTTTATTGGACAATTCCTTTAGAATAATTCTTCCCTTTGCTGATTTGCTTCTTTGTTTTTCAGCTCTTCCTCATGGAATATTTTGCTGAGAATGTTCTGTAATGCTGGTTACTTTTTGTAAATTCCTTTAGCTTTTGTTTATCATGGAAGGATATTATTTCATCATCAAATCTGAAAGTAAGTTTTGCTGGGTATAAGATTCTTGGTTGGCATCCATTTTCTTTCATGGCTTGGTAAATGTTGTTCCAGGCCCTTCTAGCTTTTAGGGTCTGGATTGAAGAATCTGCTGATATTCTTATTGGTTTCCCCCTGAATGTAATTTGATTCTTTTCTCTCGTGGCCTTTAAAATTCTGTCTTTATTTTGTATGTTAGGTATTTTCATTATAATGTGCCTTGGTGTGGGTCTGTTGTAATTTTGTATATTTGGAGTCCTATAAGCCTCTTGTACTTGGTTTTCATTTCATTCTTCATATTTGGGAAATTTTCTGATATTATTTCATTGAATAGACTGTTCATTCCTTTGGTTTGTTTCTCTAAGCCTTCCTCAATCCCAATAATTCTTAAATTTGGCCTTTTCATGATATCCCATAGTTTTGGAGATCTGTTCATGATTTCTTACCATCTTCTCTGTTCGGTCAACTTTGTTTTCAAGGTTAAATATTTTGTCTTCAATATCTGAGGTTCTGTCTTCCAGGTGTTCTATCCTATTGGTTATGCTTTCTATGGAGTTCTTAATTTGGTTTATTGTTTCCTTCATTTCAAGTATTTCTGTTTGTTTTTTTTTTTCAATATCTCTAACTCTTTATTGAAATGATCTTTTGCTTCCTGTATTTGCTCTTTTAACTGTCGATTGGTGCGATCATTCATGCCTGCATTTGCTCTTTCATCTCATCATTTGCTTCCCTGATCGTTTTAATTATGTACATTCTGAACTCCCTTTCTTTCTTTTCTTCTGCCATGCTGTCATTGGATTTTATTGTTGTAACATCTAGATTTGTTTGGGGCATTTTCTTCCCTTGTTTTCTCATATTGTTCAGGTATCAGTGGACCGCTACGATTTTGCAGATTTCCTATATTGACTTATATTGCCCCTGAAGATTTCCAGTATTTCCCCTCTTAGCCTTCAGTAGCCTGAAGTCTTGGGAGGAAGTTGACAATGCAGTGCTCCACAAGGAAGCTGCCTCTCTAGGGCTGGTGGCCTTCAGGTGGGTTATATTCCTTGCTAGTGGGCAGAGGTGCCTCCACTTGTTGACCAATGGTCATCCAAAGGGGAACTAGGCTGCGGGCTGAGGCAAGGCCTTTTTGGTCTGTGTCTCTGGTTTTACCATCCTTGTGGGAAAACCTCACTCGGCAGGGAAGACTCACCCAGTTGGGAGGTCTCACTGGTCCTTTCCCCTCCTAGAGGTTGCCCTCAATCTACAACTACCAGCTGGGCTGGACTGCCTTCCTCTGCAACGTTCCCAGGGGCCCGGACCTACCTCCTGGGCCTGTGAGCCTCACCCTTCGCAGACGAGTCTCCTTAGGCTGCCTCTCCTCAGAGAATCTGCCCGCGCTTCCTGGAACATTCACTCTGCCCCTAAGCGTGTCTCTGTGCGGCTCTTCCACCAAGAAGCCTCCTAGGTCCTGCGACCCTGCTCTGCACCTAATCGCCTGGCTATGTGGCCCCTCCTCTGAGTGGCCACCTGGAGCCTCGTACAGTCGCTCCGAGTCCCAGAGACTTGCCGCACGCCTCTTCCTCCAGACAGCTGCCCGGTGTTCCGGTGTTGTCACTAGGAGTCCAAGCAACTCACTGTGGGCCTCCTCCTCCCGCCAACTGCCGGTAGCCCTGGGCAGTCACTCTGAGTCCAAATGACCTGCCGTATGCCTCCTCCGGGCAGCCGCCTGGAGCTCTGATGCAATCACTCCAAGTCCAAGCGACCCACTGTGCTCTTCTTCCTTCTCTGGGCAGACCCCCAGGTGTTCAGGAGCAGTCGCTCTGAGTCCAAACAGCTCACCGTGCAGCTCCTCCTCTGGAAACTGCCTGTAGCACTGGTGCAGTCACTCCGAGTCCAAGCAATCCACTGCGCTGCTCCTCCTCCTCCAGGCAGCCCCCTGGTGTTCAGGAGTGGTTGCTCTGAATCCAAACAGCTCGCCACGCAGCTCCTCCTCTGGGCAGCCGCCCGGAGCCCCAGTGGTTGCTGCGAGTCCAAGCGCTGTGCTGAGCGGCCTCCTCTACGATGCTCCCAGTTGTCTGAGTTCACTGCTCCAGCAGGGGGAGGGGTGTCTCGTTGGGCAACTCTACTTCACAAAGTTCCCTGTGTTCCAGGACTACTACCTCATCCGGGATGCCTCCCCAACCGGAGAGACTCACCCGGCTGCTTTGAGTTGTTCCTAAGTCTCTCAATATCTCCTCTTTTGAATCCTGATTCCTGGAGCAACATGAAATGCAGCCACCCTCTAGTCCGCCATCTTGAAACCCCTCAGGTAATATTTTTTAACACAGTTTTACACTTAATTTGTTTTAGGGATCATCCCATACCTGGTAATGAGAGCTGACTAATTAGATTTAGAGTTGCTTATTATTTCATTATAGATACATTTTCTTCAGTTATCTATTTCTGTATAAAAAAAAGTAGCCTAAAACTTATTGGTTAACACAGTTACTGTTTTATCTTCTGTAATAATTTTTGAATAAGGAATATGCACAGGGATCTCCTGAGTGATTTTTTGACTCCACATTTAATAACCAAGCTTACTCTATAATTTTTAGAATATGGCCAGACCATGCTAGATGATACAAAGTGGATGCATTCACCTGTCTGGAGCTTTAATGAGGACAGCTGGAGGACTGGATTAAGCTGACCTTTCTCAAAGTGGTTCCAGTGATTCTCCATATGGTACCTTTAATGTGAAAATTGGCTTTCTTACAAAACAACTTCAAGCTCTATGATACCAAAACTGATGTTTCCAGTACTCCTTAAATTTTCCTCAAACTGACACAACATCCTAAACCATTGGTCAGAGCATTCACAGCCATCACAGTTTCAAAGAGAGAGGGGAAAGTTTTTATTTAGGGGAAAGCTAAAGGACCTATGGTCATGTTAAAATATACCAGTCTCTACCAACAGATTTCAGTAATTATTTCTGTGTAGGTACATAAGTGATTATTCTCGTAGTAAACATTCTTAGAAATGTTTTTCAATCAAAAATGCTGATCTGCATTTAAAATTTTAATAAATATGGTCAAGTATTTTGCAAAAGTAACATTTTACTGTGTCAAATTGTTCTTTATTTCAACAGTGTCACCCCTTCCAAATAAGGTGTTCTAAAATATTTAGACTGAAGAGGTATTGTGAAAGAAAGAAAAGAAGAGCAAGAGAGCAAAAGAGAGTAATAGAAATCAAAAAAGAATAGGGCAGAATGGAAACCTAATGTTGCATATCAATTTCTCAAATCTGTTTCTTCTTGGGTAAAGCATAGAGGTGGATCAGATTATCTCTAGTCCTCATTCTACTGCTCATGTTAAATAACAACATGATTGGATTTTTAATTTTTAAAAATGCTTTGCTGAAGAGCAATTGTAAAGTATTTTTACAGTTGGAGTTTTAGAATATGCAAAGACAAAGGCTTTGAAGAGTTTAGATATTCCCCACTCCATAACAATGATGACTCATTTAAGTGTTACTGAATACTATTCATGTTTTTGTCAAAAGCTTAGCAATTAGATCCATTTAATTTTTTATCATGTGTACAAAACCAAATATGGAGAACAGCTCATAGGTTGTTAACAGCCATGGTCTAGTTACCTTAGGATTTAAGTATTTGTTTAAATATTTCTGTTTAATGCAAAATATTGCAACCATTTGGAAAGCAGCATGGAGATTCCTTAGGAAACTTGAAATGGAATCACCATTTGACCCAGTTATCCCATTCTTTGGTTTATGCCCACAGGACTCAACATACTACAGTGACACAGTCACATCAATGTTTATAGTAGCTCAATTCACCATAGCTAAAATATGGAACCAAGCTAGGTGAATGGATAAAGAAAATGTGGTACATATACATATGATGGAATATTACTCTGCTTTAAAGAAGAATGACATGACATTTGCTGGTAAATGGATGAAGTTAGAGAATATCATGCTAAGCAAAATAAGTCAAACCCCAAAAATCAAAGGCCAAATTTTTTCTCTGATAAGCAGATGCTTATTCACAATAAGGAGGGGGCAGATAGGGAAGAATAGAGTTACTTTATATTAGGTAGAGGGAAGGGAAGGAAGGGGAAGGGAAAGGGGAAGGGAATAGGAAATGGAAGGGGAAGGGAAGGGAAGGATAGTAGAGTAAAACAGACATTATTACCTCATGTGTATGTATGACTGCATGACTGATGTGATATTACAATATGTATAATCAGAAAATGAGAAATTACCCTTCATTTATGTATGATTTATCAAAATATATAAATGCATTTTACTGTCATGTACAACTAAATAGAACAAATAAAACAAAATAAAATAAAATAATTTGAAAAATTCTATTTATCATAATGGTCAAAAGTAAGTCAGAAGCAATCAACACACTCTAGAAAGTAGTACATCTTGTCCATAGCTAACATTATTTTATTTAACCTAAAGCAAATTTTTGAAAATGTGAATTTAAAATAAATATATTTAATTTATATATCTGAAGTTAAAGCTGTCAAATTATAATTATTAAAATATACATTATATTATATTCTATTTAATAGAAAACAAATTACTTGAATATAAATTATCTTATAATGTCACAAAAGTTAGAAAAAAATATTCAAAACCCCTTACAATTATTGGAGTAACAAATGAGAACGTAAATATCCTGAAAATAATTGCTATGTTCTAATTTTGAGGAACTATTCAAGAAAACTTCAGCTGACACATTATCAATTAATTATGAAATTATGAAATGGACCTCATTTCTGAGATTTATTTACAAGTTAAAATGCTATTTTATTTTAAACATGTGCATTGATCAACTATGTAAAAATGAAATACGGAAAAGTTGAAAGTTATGAAAAAATGCCAATTATTTTGCATCTCCTTTAAGTTTTGTTAATTTTAAAGAGAATCTATATTTTGACATAATCTTAGCTGTATTTTGAAAAGTTCTTTGTATTGGTTTTTTAAAATGAGGTGTTAAGGTAAAGGGATAGTGTTATTGGCTAACTGAAATTATATCTATGAAAACAACATTAGGCAAAAAGTATCTGAAGTTTTGAAGTTTGAAAATAACATTATATTGCCTTTTTTTTCTTGTTCTCCTTTTTAATATTCTTTTTTTAAATAAATAAAATCTTGATAACCTACACAGTGGTGTAGTTTATACTTGGTTTGGATGGAATTAGAAGGCATCACATTTTTAATTGATAAGTCTTTCAGTCCCTGCCTCTTTCTGTCTTCCCCCCTCTCACTCTCTCTCCCTCTGTCCCAAGTCATTCACCCCTCTACTTTTCTCTCCAGCATGAACTTTACTTGAATTCTAACAAAAGCCCCCATTGCACTTGTTTCCCACTGTTTACCAACTCCTACTGTAGCAGAAATTCTGACCACCTTGCTGACTGAGTAGTTCACGGCTGACTGTGATCATTACACACTGATGTAAATGCCCAACACACATCAACTTAAGTAGCTGGACATTCATTCAGGTGTGTCTCTCAATTTTCTAATGTAACTGCCCTATCAGAAAATCTGGCATTTTTGTTTTTAAAGAACATCTTTCTTGATAAAATGATCATCTATGGCTTTTTCATTATATATGCAGAGTTTCATTGTCTTTCATACAGTACATTTTTAATCTTAGCTTTAAAAGAAATTAGGATTGAATGCTCCTCTCATTATTTTTTCCTTCAGGAAATTGTGACCACAGACAGCTAAAGTGACTTGGCTACGCTCATCAGCTGTTTCAGTCAGCTTTGTACTGCTGTGACCAAAAGAACTAAGAAGAACAATTTAGAGGGGCAAAAGTTTACTTGGTTCTCACCGTTTCAGAGGTTTCAGTCCATAGACAGCCAACTCCAGTTCCAGGCTCCTGGTGACACAGGATATTATGGTGGAAGAGTGTGGTGGAGGAAAGCAGCTTGGGACATGCCATTAGGAAGCTGAGACAAAGAGAGCTCCCCTCACCACAGACAAAATATAAACCCTAAGGACACTCCTTTACCAACCCACTTCCTTCAGCCACAGTCTAACTGCCGGCAGTTTCAATCCAGCTGGTCCCTATCAGTAAATTAATGCATTGATTAGGTTAAGGCTATCATAACCAATCATTTAACCTCTGAACTTACTTTCATTGTCTCACACATGGGTTTTTGGGGGCTATGTCTTATCTAAACAACAACATGGACCTAATAAGGCACAGGAAACATGAACTTGTGCCTACACAACCAGTCTACCTATTTTTCATTCATCCATTCAATGTACTCTGTATTCATTGCTAGTGATGTGTTTCTGAATTAGTGTGAAGTATTCAAGAGTTTAGACAAAAGTTGTTTCTTACATCATGAATTCACAGTCACTTTCTTAGAAAAGAATTGACATTGGTCAATAATAGACAGTTTTTGCCCCGAAGTAAAAAGAAGTAAATCGGATGCAAATCTGGAATAGGGTTGGGGTCGGAAAGTTTTATTAAGTTGTAACATTTAAGTTGGAGTCTAAAAATTGAATAGAATTTAGCTCCACAAAGCATATTTGTGGAAGACAGGAGGCACTGGGCAATGTCTAACGAATGACCTTTTCACAGTGAAAAATGTCAAATTTCATAAACTGAAACAGATATTTGCTTGGGGCACAGCTAAACTGAAGAGAGAGTCATTTCTCTCTCTCTCCTTGAAGTCACTTCAAGTTGTCATTATTATATGCCACCTATTTGAAGTATCCTTATAATATTTCAGTATATGTTTTTGAAGGACAGTGAGAAAATGTTATTTAGAAAAAATTAAAACATATCCCTAACAATTCAGTGATCATCACACTGTCAGCTCTTTGACTTGTATCTTTTCTGAAATCGCTACACTGATCTATATATATATGTATATATAATAGGAAATAATATGAACATAATTAGCATACTTGAAACCCTTTTATTAAAATGTAATATCTGGAATTCTTCTTCATGAATTTTTAGTTAGAGTCTAAAAATTGAATAGACTTTAGCTCCACAAAGCATATTTGTTAGAGACAGGAGGCATTTTTATCTGTGATATAATGCCTGAACAATGTAGTATCAATATAAAAATGGAACAGACAGACTAAACACAACAAATATTCTTTAAAAAATGCTACCATGCTACTCAGGATAAATATAACAGTCTAAAGAAGAGATGCTATTTAACAATAATTTTGAGATGGTTGCTAAGTACATGGAACACAAATATAATCCTTGACTTTTCCTTCTCTTATATCCTGCAAATTTCCAAAATTACATGTAATGGTATTCATGAATGTATGGCCACAAACCTGGCAAGAGATTTATTGCAATGAGAATTAATCATACACTTCTACAAGTTACAAAGAAACTCTATTTCATAACTTTGACAATATCACAAATAAAATATGATAAAAAAATTCAAGAGAAAACTAGAGGATGTACTAGCACTGCAGGTAATATAAAAATAATTGATACATTTGTAGCTTGTATAAAATAAGGAAATTCCTGATGCTCCATGAAATAGTAAAAAGCCTGAGAAGGCAATTTTTTTTTTTAGGCCTTAAAAATAGACAATATACTATATTTGAAACAAGATTGCACTCTTGACTTTTAGGGTGAATATGCCAGAACTGCATTAATTTTTCATAAGTTTTCCTTTTGCTTTTCATGCTGACAGGTCCAGCTATCCCCACGTGTTTTCTCGTTTTGGTGTTCAGGTTTATGGAAGAAAAATGTTTCGTTTGTTAGCATATGTTTTCCACCTTACTTAACCAGATCTTTAAAAATGAAAATGAAAACCTTCTCTGACAGCAATATTTATCTTGTTGAAGGATAAATAACTCTTCAGAGTGAGGTATGGCGAGTCTTTTAGAAAACGCTGGGGTGTGTTCACGTGTTGTTCCTCCCGCCAGCCGAGCGGCCGCCTCCTGCTGCTCCCTGAGCCCCACCAGGTCCTTTTCTAAGCGAGAGGACCTCGGTGAAGACAGACTGGTTCAAAGCCCCCAGAGGAGTTACCGAGAAGGCGATTTTTAGTATCACTAAACTTTGAAAAAAATAGAAAGAAAATCACAAATAAATTTAACACAACTTGAAGACTCTTTCAATAGTTCCTGCGGAACCTAGTCTATGACATAGATAGATAGATAGATAGATAGATAGATAGATAGATAGATAGATAGATAGATAGATAGATAGATAGATAGATAGATAGATGATAGATGATAGACAGATAGATAGATAGATAGATAGATAGATAGATAGATAGATAGATAGATAGACAGACAGATAAATAGGATCCTCAACTCTTCTGTGAAATTGCCCTTCACATTTCTGCCTTATGAAATCAGGCTCATTCTGATGCTGCTGCCTACAGCTCTTTTCCCAGTTGAGGTTTTTCTCACGTGCCTTGATCTACAGTTTCTAGAAGTGGGTAAAAACCTTTCTTATTCAGCATTGCTCCTTTCCTTTTCTTTAAAGCTCATGTCCTCATACCATGCATCTGTCTGTTTCCTACCCTTTTTGCTGGGATCCTGTCTTCTTCTTATGATCTCCTCCATGACTGAATTGAGTGACATAATATGAGTGACTATACACATGGAAATACAAGCCCTTAATTGCTCTTTCTTCTTTCCTTCGTCTCCTTTCCTGCAGAGCTTTTGCTTTTCCTCTTCTGTGAGAACTTGAATAATGCCATTACCATTAACTAAAATACTTCAGTGATTTCGGTTCCACAGCTCTTTCTCTAACTACCAACTCTTACCTTTCCAACTCATTCTCTCTAATGTCCCACTTTTAACATGCTATACCTTGACCTCAATGAACCTTCATCATCTCTCAACCCTCTTAACATCTTTAGCTTCCACTTTTTTCATCACAACCCCCAAGATGAATCATCATTTACACACATCTCCATACATAGTCATTCCTTTACATTTCCTTTACATCACTATACTATATAAAGAAAGACCAAATATCTGCCTCCTCCAGAACTGTATTCTATATACACTCAGTAGGAGAAAACCTACTGAGAGATTGTTCTCAATATATATATACTTTTTTTTAAATTACTAAACTCCTATGGCCTTCAATCCTGCTGCCAAAGCTGACCACAGTTTCTAAGATAGCTTTTCCATACATAGGCCTTTCTCTCAGCCTACTGTACTTCTTACATATCCTTACACTCAGATGATAACCCCAATTCCTACTAAACAAAAAAAAAAATTAATATCTAGCAATGGAAATGTGTGGAAATCATCTCCAAATCGCTATATTGAATATAATTTTTGCAAGCTTCCACTGCTGCATCCTCTATCCATGACCACATTATACTACTCTCCTGGCTACGTAGACCCACATTCAGGGCAGATGGTTCTAATGAAATACAGTCAATCTCCTTTAACTTCTCAGGAACATTGCTCCCCCATCTTGCCCATTCTTCCTTGGGTGTCTCTTTCTCCCTTTCTGCATAAGCAGTCTTATCACTCTGTTAACATGAAGCATGTTGGCTTCTTTCCTCACATCCTAGAAACAAAAGCAAGTAAAACCTCTTTTTACTCCATGTCCTCTTTCAATTACAGACTGGTTTTTCCCTATTAAAGCAAAAGCCTTTTTAATGAGCTCTCTAGACTCTCTTCAGTTATTCCTCTCATATTCTCTTAAACCACTTTATTCATGTCACATATCTTGTGGCTTATATCAAATTGAGATTTTTACCAAATCTGGGTCTTTATTTTATCTATCAGCAGCACTTGTTAGAGTTGATTATGTTTTTTACTTGAAATCTATACTTTTTGTTTACTTCTACACACATTTGGATTTCCTACTCTCTGTTGCTCCTTCACTGTCTCATTTGTTTGTTCCTAAGATCCTTGAACTTTAATTATTAGTACCAAGAAGAAAAACACTTTGACTTCTCTTTTTGATCCAAATAAACATCTGGGGTGAATTTATACTGTTTCAAAGCTTTAACTGTCATTTCTACACTAATGTTTCATGATGATGCATAAATGTACATATCTTATCTGAATTCTTTTTAAAAAATGAAATTAATTTTAACTGATATAAAAACATAAGAATTACACATAATAGGGTGCAATATAATGCTTCAATACATGTAAGCATTTGTAATGCTTAAATCTGCTTGAACATATCTATCTCTTCAAACATTGAACATATATTTATGATAAAAACTTTCAAATTTACCTTTCTATCTTTTTGAAATGTACAGAACATTATTGTTACGTATATTCACCCTACTGTACAATATAGCACACCAGAACTTCTGGCTTATTTCTAACTGCAACTTACTAGCTACTGAACAGATTTTCCCCATTCTTCCCTATCTTTACTCTCTCCAGCTCTGGTAGCCACATTACACTCACAACTTCTGTGAGATCAACTTTTTTATACTCCATATATGAATAAAATCATGAAGTACATGTCTTTCTGTGCCTGGGATTATTTCACTTAACATAATGATCTCTTGTTCTTTCTGCATTGTTGCCAAAGATAGGATTTCATCCTCTCTTCATAGCTGAATAGTATTCCATGGTGCATCTAGATATACTATTTCTTCATCCATTCCTCAGTTTATGTACACTTAGTTTTCATAACTTGGCTGTTGCAAATAGTGCTATGATAAATGTAGGAGCATATGTGTCTTTTATCCATACTGATTTTAATTTCTTTGGATGTGTACATAAGTTTAAGATTGGTGGATCATGTGTTCTATTATTAATTTTTTGAGGAAGCTATTTTTCATAACAGTACTGATTTACATTCTCAGCAAACAGAGTGCAAGAGTTACCTTTTCTCCAAATCCTTGCCAGCACTTGTTATCTTTAGTTCTTTTGATATTTGCCATTCTTACTGAGATCAGGTGATATCACATTATGGTTTAATTTGCACCTCCTTTATGATTAATGATTTCGAGAATTTCTCTATTTATGTGTTTTCCATTTATCTGATGTCTTTTGAGAAATGTAACCTAGAACTCGTCCACTTTTAAAGAATTTTTTTTCAAAATTCCAGATATCAACCCCTTATCAGAAACATGATTTGAAAATTCTTTTTCCTCCATGCTGTACTATATCTTCAGTCTTTTGATAGTTTTCTTTGATGTGTAGAAGCTTTTAAGTTTGATGTGATCCATTGTTTATTGCTTTCTGTGCATTTGAAGTCTTGTCTAAAATATTCCTATGAATTTCAGTGTATTGATATATAGTATACTGCTATGTTATTTGTGTGTTTTGGTTTTATTTTTTTGGTACCAGAGATTGAACCTCACAGTGCTTAAAAATTGAGCCACATCCTGAGTCCTTTTTATATTTTATTCTGAGACAGGGTCTTGCTAATTTGCTTAGGACTTTTTTAAGTTGCCAAGGCTGGTCTTGAACTTATGATCCTCTTGCCTCAGGCTCCTGAGCTTCTGGGATTACAGGCATGTGCCACTATGTCTGGTACCCCTATGTTTTCTTCTAGTACTTCCATGGTTTTCAGTTCCACTCCTTAAATTGATTTTTATAACTAGCAGGTGATGTGGATCTTGTTAGATTCTTCTGCCTGTGATATGTAGTTTTCCCAGCACAATTTACTGAAGTGTTCTTTCTCAAATGCATGTTCTTAGCACCTTTGTTGAATTCAGTTAATTGTAGATTTACTTCTGGACTCTGTTCTGTTTCATTGATCTATGTGTCTATTTTTATGCCAATGTTGTGCTGTTTTGATTAGTACAGTTTTGAAGTATATTTTGAATCAAGTAGTATAAAGCCTCTTGGGAGGGCTCTTGGGATATTTGTGCATGTGCAATTGCTGAGAAGAATGTCATTTAGTTTTTCCATAGAGATTGTGTTGAATTTGTAATTGTTTTGTGTAGTATGGACATACCAATATTGATTGTTCCACTCTATGAATTCAAGAAATCTTCCCATTTTTTCCTATGTCCACTTCAATTTCTTTCATCAGTATTTTAGAGTTTTGATTTTAGATGTCTTTTATCTCTTTGGTGAAATTTATTCCTAGGTATAATAGCTATGATAGTGGGATTACTTTCTTCATTTCTTTTTAAGATATAAGTATCTTTCAACTTTGCTGATTTTGTTTTTGTTTTATTAATTGGAATAATTTGTGGTGGAGTCTTTAGGGTTTTGCAAACAGTGACTATTTGACTTCTTCCTTTCAATTTGGATGTCCTTTATCTCTTTCTTGTATCTGATTGCTCTGGCTAGGACATTCGGCACTGTGGTGAATAAAAGTGGTAAAAGCCAAGATCCTTCTCTTGCTGCAGATCTTAGAGATAAACTTTGAAATTTTTTCAATTAGGTGTGATGTTAGAGGCTGACTTGTTATATGTGGTATTAGTTACGTCGATGTATGTTCTTCTATAATTAATTTGTTCAACCTTTTTATCATGAAGAGATGCTGAATTTGATGTCTCTTCCACATCTGTTGATATGGTTGTATGGGTTTTGTCCTTTATTCTGTTGATGTGGTTTATCACATTTATTATTTTGCAAATGTTAAAATGGGCTTGTATACCAGGGATGAATCCCTCTTAATTATGGTGAATGATCTTTTTAAAGTGATATTAGATTCAGTTTGCTAGCATTTTGACGATTTTTCATCTATATTCATCAAGGATATTGGACTTAATTTTATTTTTCCTTTTTAAATTTATCTTTTTCTGGTATTAGAATGAGGTCTGTGCTGGCCTTGTGCAGTGTATTTAGACTTATGTTGATTTGTATTACTTGTCTTGGATATTCAAGTGTCTAGAAGGTAAAGAATATCCTAAAGAATTAGTTTCCCCTCCAAAAACACTTTTCTCTTACACTTTCCTCATGCTTATTACTGTTTCTTAGCATATAGTTAGTAATAAATGAGTGAATACGAGATAAGACAAAAGAGAATGGAAGAGTAATTTTACTATTTAAAGTTAATAGTTAATATATGATACTATTTAACCTGTCAAAGGTAATAATGAAATGTCTGCTTGCTACCATGGTAGATAGCAAATAGAGTGAAACACTTATAAAAACTAATCTAACAAAAGAATCATTATGTTTATAGAATAAAATTCTGAACATAATGATGCTATTTGTAAACTTCTTTAACAAAAAGAACAAGTATCATTATAGAATAATCTGTTTAAGAATGTTAATATAAGTGCAAAAATTAAAATAAAGCAAAACTTATTGAGACAAATTATGATGCATCTGCATATTTAGAAAAGTGTGTATTATTGGAGTCACATACGCAGAGTATTTCTATTTACTTTGGAAAGTGCTTAACCATTGTGTATAATGCTCAGGTTGTGACTGTGCCCTTAGCCTCATTTGTAGTCCTCATGTGAGAAAACTGGTCAGGAAGAGGTTTTGAGGATTCCCTGTTATTGGTGTTCAAGTTATATTCCCCAGACTACTAGTCCCCGTGCAACAATATTCTCCCCACGAGTAAATCTGATTGAACACAGCAAAGTATCTGCTGCTGATCTGTGTGCCAGACACCTACTGGTGTGGAAGACTAACACCTTTTTGATTATGAATGAATGAATTTTTTTGCTGGTTTCTAGAAAGATACACAAAAAACCAGGCCTGAGGTCAAAACTGTTTGCTCAGTGAAGAATAAAAATGGTTTATTTCTGTAATAATCATGTTACTTATTCGTGGACATATATTCAACTGAAATATATGCCAGATGGAGTTTTCTTTTTTATATGTAAGGTAACAATGCAAGCTGCCAGAGGGGGATAAAAAGGAAGAAAAAAAGTCATTTCCTTGCTTGTGAAATCAAAACTGCAACATCTGCTTGGTTCACCTGCTGAAGAGAATACTCCAGCTTGTACTTTATTGTTAACAAGGCTGAACACTTTGAAACACACTTCTCTAGTCACCCATCCTGTAAATTAAATACATCAGCAATGCAATTATTGCATTGTGCTTTTGTCACAGATATGAATCACATACAAAGGAGTTGTAATGCTAAGCAACAAAAAATTACAATTAGTGTTTTACTGTTAGTGCCTGAAACTTCACAATGTGAACTCATGTTGCTGAAGTTGCAAATAGGTTCCATGGCTGCTATGATGTGCTAAATTTAGAACTAAGAAAGAAAATAATGCTAGAAAGCAGTAACAACTTAGGAAAACTCTTTTTTTATAACCTGTTTTTTTTGTTGTTGTTTTTGTTTTTTGTGTTTTATGTGCCTTTAGTAGAATGACTGTATTCCTTTCTGTAGTTTAAAATCTTGTATTATATAGTAAATTATCTTTAAATTTGTAAAATGAAGAAATAAAACCACAAGAATGTCAATCATAATTCTGGAGTCATCATTAACATTGTTAACACATACACATATATATGTGTATACATATACATTTCTACATGTAAGATACAATTACGCTTTAACCACATTTTGCACAAAAAATATGAAAACAATAAATATCCAATAACAAGAAGCTTTCACATAATTACTATAAGTCAAAATCTTTTATTTTGATATCTATTTCAAATAACCCAAAGCATATCTCAAATTACCTTTAAAAATTATGGTAGGAAATATTTATACATGACTTCATGAGAACCACTTAACCAATCTGTGAATGAATGAGTTATGAATGAATTTTTATCACATATTCATATATATGTATGTCCATAAGTACATATATAGAGAGACAAAATAAAAGAAAATAGAGCTGGAATGAATTCACCTTCAGAATATACTACAGTACATTATCCTGAGATATGGGACAGCATTTGTGACTGATTGGGAGTCTTCAATTCTAGTTTGTCATGGCTCATCTGCAGGAACCAAGTGATCATTAATATAGGAAAATCAGTTTTGCTTGATACCATTTGATATGACTCAAACTGATGGTTTAGAATTAATAACTCATACTCTCTCAAACAAAACAACAAATCAGCTAGACTCATATCTTTTGGACAAAATTATTCTTATCCCACCTCCACTAGGTAGCTTGGTAGGGTAAAAAAGTGATACTTTTTTATAGCAAAAACAAAACCAACAACAACAAAATAAAAACAAAACCATCCAAATAGCAGGTAGGACAAAAAAATATATAAGGATAAATTATTTTCTCAAATACTGAGAGTGAAAGGTAAGTCATAATCCTTTTCTTTCAATTTATTCAAGAATTGTGAGGGGGAGCCTGGCACACTGCACACACCTTTAATCCCATTGGCTTGGGAGGCTGAGGCAGGAGGATTACAAATTCAAGGCCAGCTTCAGCAACTTACTAAGGCTCTTAAGCAACTTAGTGAGACCCTGTCTCAGAACAAAAAATAAAAATTACTGGGGATGTGGCTCAGTGGTTAACCATCCCTGTGTTCAATCTCTGGTACCAAAGGAAAAAAAAAAAAAAAAAAAACGTAATTGTGAGATTGTGAGGTCGTGAGAAGTCTAATATTTCCTATCACTTGCTAGTTACAAGAAACATTTTTTAGGGTGCAAACAGAAGACAGAGACTCCTTGATGGTCAGGAACAAAGAACTTTATGAATCATGGCAATAGCGTAACCAGAAGAGCAGAGGTAAGGTATCAGACAGATGAAACTGGGGTGAGTCACAAAATGAGCACCAGATAAAATTTCACAGTTGTGGGTAATTGTGACTTGATATTTCTCAAATATTCATATAAAACTATAACAACAGAATTGTCTAAGAATTAAGAGGGAAGCATTTATTTACTAGTTTCCATACCCCATTGTTTGGGAGATTCCTGGGTGGATGTTAATGCCCCTGAACTTTCCGATTCTTGGTGGTCTGATATAGCACCATTAGAAAAGTCCAAGGGACTTAAAGTACATTCATTGTGCTTTAGGGGAAGATACTGTCAGCATAAAATGGGTCAAAGTCCATCCAAAAGTATTAGCTGCATACCTGGTGCTGGTTGCTGGTGTTGTAGGAGGTGGCCCAAGATTCAAGGTGGTACACATGTGGCATCCAGTATGTGTAATTGTGGGAATATGTACATACACAAGTGCATATCTGTAAGTTGCAAACAATTACAAACAAATATGGAATCTTGAAAAAGAATCACTAAATTTTTACCAACAATTATTTCTGTTATATACAGAATCATTGAGTAAGTGGGTACATTACTTTTCTTGGGCTGCAGTACCAAGTGCCACAATCTGTTTGGTTAAAATAACAGAAATTTATTGTCTCATAGTTCTGAATGCTGGAAATAAAAAAAATTAAGATGTGCTAAGAGCCGTCCTTTCTGCAAAGTTTCCAGGGAAGGATGTGACTTTTCCGTCCACAGCCTCTTGTACCTTCAGACATGCCTTGGTTTGTGGTAGTGCAATTCCAATCTTTGTCTCCATCTTCCCATCTGTCTCGGTGACTTTCTGTCTTGCATGGCCATCTTCTCTCTTTGCTTGTATGGATACTGATATTGGATTTAGTACCCACTCTCCTCCAGTGGGTCTTATTCTAGCTCAACTGATTATGAACTGCAGAGACCCACTATCAAAGGTATTCATAGTCAATGTTCTGGGAGTTAGGACTCTTGCATATTTTTTTGGAGTGGACCCAATTCAATCTTATAAGGATGACCAAAGAAGCATTTTCTGTTATTAATCTATGTTTTTCTAAAATTTTTGGAAATTTTTGGAGAACATATTATTGAGGTCCTTACAGTTTTATCACATTTTTATGCTGACTGCTTTCTTTACATGCCTTGGATGCTATCAAAGCCAAATATGTTAGTTTTCCCTTGTCCACAGTCTGGCTTTCTGCAGTTTCCCATAGTCAACAAGAAGGTTAAAAGGAAAATTTCAGAAATAAATAATTTTTAACTTATGCACATTCTATGCAGTGTGATGGAATCTCCCACTGTCCCCTGTCCTACTGTCCTTCCCATTTGAATCATTACTTTGTCCTGTTCATCATGCTGTCTGTGATACTCACCCATCAGTGACTGAGTAGTTGTCTTTTATTTATTATATCAACAGTTGTGGCATCTCAATGCTTGAGTTCAAGTAATCCTTATTTTACTTAATAGTGATCCTAAAGGACAATGCTTATGTTGGCAATTGGATATGCCAAAGGTGCTTATTGTCTAGGTATGCATATACAGAAAAAAATAGCACATATTAGATTTGTTATTATCTGTAGTTTCAAGCATTAATGGGGAAAGGGTGTTGAAATGCATCTCCTATAATTATGAGGGACACTATTGCATTTATTTACCTAGTTCCCCTTGCTACTAGCAGATCCCTGTGACATAGCTATGGTTAAAAGACTTTCCCATACTGACTCTTCTTCTTTCCTTCTTTTTCCTTTGAAAGAAAACAGGATAAGTCATATTGCAACAACAATTTTGTGATCTTAGAAAAAGCAAGTTTACTTAAACAGACAAACAAAAAAATCAAACAACAAATAGATTGATTCCAGCATAGTAAGATATTCTTTTCACCACTAATTCCAAGATTTCTTTGTACATGTGAAAGAAAAGAAGGACTATTAAAATAATTTTCATGTGTGTTTTGTGTTACTTGGAGATAGACTTGTGCCTATGTGTGCGCGTTTCTGGTGAATCTTAAGATTTTCAGAGACATATATTCCAACAAAAATTGGTCTTCATAGTACAAATATTGATATAAGGTTTGATAAGCCCAAATATCAATATACTCTGACTACCTGCTATTAGGTATTTAGATAGTTCTGTATTTAAAACTAAATAAGCTAGATGCCAAAGTTTGAGGTAAGAAAGAAATACAAACTGCATAGTAATTTTCTGTCAAAGAATGACACATTTACTTTTTATTTCACCTGATAGACTACAGGTCTTGAAACCTTACTTTTAATCCACACACTTTACTTTAACTTGGAGTTATTTTGCTGCTTTTTTTTTAAAGCTGTTTATCCTTGGATGCTTAAATCTAACTTTTTGAAATACTGTTTTAGAAAAAATAGTATTGTAGAGACATTTGGATCCACTCATAATGTTGTTACCCACAAAATTTTGGGCACTGAGAGTTTTAAAGACAATGTTAACAACTTGATAGGAGTATAGATAGGGTAAAAATATTTTTTAGAAAGTTGATTTTAAGGCACACTTGTGGCATCAAGAGATTATCCTGAAGGCATAAAAAGTATCCAATCACTTTTTTCCACTTTATATACTTAATATATTTCCAATCAGATTTAAGTATTAGACTATATTCAGCAATGTGATTCATGAAATATCTGATTAACCTGCTTTGTGTCAGATATTGATATTTTTCCCTCTTTGAAATTAGATGTCCATGTTTAGAAATGTAAAATTTTTGTTTTTAATATTTAGAATGCACATTAAGTAAAAATCAAATTTAACTGAAATCAGTGATGGGAAACACTTTCTACATTTATAAAAGAATGAAGTATCCCTCAAGAAATAATGGTTATTTATGTGTATAGAAGCATTCATTCAAAAAACCTCCAATACTTTCTTTTAGAATTACCCTAGAGCTCAATAAACTAATTTAGAAAAATATTTGCTTTCAAATTTAACTAGAGTTCCATAAATTAATTTGCCTATGGTGCAGTAAATTTGTTTTGACACATTATTGTTCTTGTTAATTTCAAGTTTTTATTTTCAAACTCTGTTGTTTAAATATTTTAGCACTATAGTGTTTGGTGTTGGTTGATTACCTAACTACAAAAATGTTTATTATGAACTAAGTGTATTTTAAATTTTCCTTCCAGGTGGGTATCTACAATATCATAAATGGAATACTGGTGAAAATATCTCTTTACAGAAATTTTGAACTTAATAAAATAATTTACTATATTTCTTTAAGCATCTAATTAAACTTGGAAGTGTGCCTCAACTTTTGCTTACTATGTAATGGGAAGATCATTTCTGATAGTGAATGGATTTGCATTCATAAGTGCAATTTCCCACATTTCCTTTGGTTGGTCTAAGACTAATTGATGCTATAAAATGTCAACAATATGATTATTGTGTATATGTAATGTAATAAGTTATGTGAACCCAATCTTCCTTAAATACAGGTATTTCTAAAAAGAGGACGGAAAATATCTCTAAAAATTTGGTCTTTGAAATCTAGGATCTCCTGTTCCTTGATTTGCCTTATGAATATGAATGAATCCAAGTCATGGTGCTCAGGTGCTATCATCTGTATGTGACCTCCAAGATTATGTACTGATATTTGATGACCAACGTGAGAGTATCAAGCTGTGAGGTCTTTATGAGGTGATTAAGTCATGAGGGCAGAACACTCATGGATGCTCATCTGCTTCATTCCATCCCTTCTGCTAAATGAGGAGAGTTCATTCCCTCCAGGGGAGGCAGGAACATGGCACCATCTTGGAAAGAGTAGCCCTCCCCAGATACAGAACATACCAATGCCTTGATTTAGGGTTTTCCAGACTCCAGAGTTGTGAGAAATAATTTCCAATGTTTATGAATCATTCAGTTTATGGTATTTTTCTAGCAGCAAAAATGAACCAAAATAATACACAATAACACAATTATAGTCAAATAATTACACTTAATAGAGAAAAGAATAAATTACTATAACTTGCTAATGGTATTGACCTCTATCTTTATTATTTTATGCATGAAAAATATTTGGTTATTTAAAGCAATTGAAAATTGAAATAAGACACAGTATGCAGGGATTGCATTCCTGTTCATGAATGGTCCAAAAGATTATCAGTGATGAACAGAGATTTAATTTCTTATAATTGCCAGGAATTAGAGTACCAGAATGATTTTCTTTCAATTATTGCATATAACTTTTAAACTTGATTAAATACATTTATCTTCTGTATATTAATTTCTCCTTCAGCAGCCAGTAGTCCAAATTTTAAAAAGGCAATATATTATTTTACCAAGTCACTTTTGACAATATTAATTCTGCCTATCCAAGAACATGGGAGATCTTTCCATCTTCTAATATTTTCTTTCGTTTCTTTCTGTAGTGTTCTGTAGTTCTCATTGTAGAGGTCTTTCACCTCTTTTGTTAGATTGAGTCCCAAGTATTCTATTTTTTTGAGGCTATTGTAAATGGAGTAGTTTTCCTAATTTCTCTTTCAGAGGATTCACTTCTTATGAATAGAAATGCATTAGATTTATGTGTGTTTATTTTATATCCTGCTATATTGCTGAATTCATTTATTAGTTCTAGAAGTTTTATGGTGGAGTTTTTTGGATCCTCTAAATACAAAATTGTGTCATTGGCAAATAGTGACAGCTTAAGTTCTTCTTTTTGTATTCATATCCCTTTAATTTCTTTCATCTATAATTGCTCTGGCTAGTATTTCAAACATAATGCTGAATAGAAGTGGTGAAAGAGGGCATCCCTGCCTTGTTCCAGTTTTTAGAGGGAATGCTTTCAGTTTTTCTCCATTTAAAATGATGTTGGCCATGGGCTTAGCATAGATAACTTTTACAATGTTGAGGTATGTTTCTACTCTTTGTATTTTTTCTAGTGTTTTTGAACATAAAGGGGTATTTTATCAAATGCTTTTTCTGTATCTATTGAAATAATCACAATTCTTAACCTTAAGTCTATTGATGTGACAAATTACATTTATTGATTTCCAAATATTGAATCAAACTTGCTTCTCTAGGATGAACCCCACTTGCTCATGGTGCACTATCTTCTTAATATGTTTTCATATGGGATTTTCCAGAATTTTGTTGAGGATTTTTGCATCTATGTTCATTAGAGATATTGGTCTAAAGTTTTCTTTTCTTGAAACATCTTTGTCTGGTTTTGGTATCAGAGTGATACTAATTCATATTATGAGCTTGGAAGGATTCCCTTCTTTTCCATTTCATAGGATACTTTGAGGAGTATTAGTATATGTTCTTTTATGAAGGTCTTGTAGAACTCAGGTGAGAATCAGTCTGGTCCAGGACTTTTCTTGATTAATAGGCTTTTGATGGCTTCTTCTATTTCATTGATCTGTTTAAATTGTGTGTGTCCTGCTGATGGGTGGATCATATGTTTCTAGAAATTTGTTGATGTCTTTGAGGTTTTCTATTTATTGGAGTATAGATTTCCAAAATAGCTTCTAATTATGTTATATATTTCAATGGTATCTGTTGTAATATTTCCTTTTTCATCACAAATTTTAGTGATTTGTTTTCTCTCACCTTCTCTTTGTTAGTGTGGTTAAGGGTTTCTCAATTTTGTTTACTTTTTCAAAGAACCAACTTTTTGTTTTGTCAATTTTTTGAATTGTTTCTTTTGTTTCAATTTCATTGATTTCAGTTCTGATTTTAATTATTTCCTGTCTTCTACTACTTTTGGTATTGTTTTGTTCTTCTTTTTCTAGGGCTTTGAGATATATAATGTTAGGTCATTTAGTTGTTGACTTTTAATTCTTTTCCTGAATGCACTCCATGCAATGAATTTTCTTCTCAGTACTAATCTTCATAGTGTCCCAGAGATTTTTGTATGTTTTATCATCATTCTCATTTATCTCTAAGAATTTTTTAATTTCCTTCCTGATATCTTCTGTTATCCATTCATCATACAATAATGTATTATTTAATCTCCAGGTGTTGAAGTAGTTTGTTTTTTACTCTGTCATTTATTTCTAATTTCAATCCATTATGATCTGATAGAATACAGGTATTATCTCTATCTTCTTGTATTTGCTAACTGTAGTTTTGTGGCATAATATATGGTCTATTTTAGAGAAGGATCCATGTGCTGCTGAGAAGTGTACTCGCTCATTGATGGATGGACTATTCTATATGTGTCTGTTAAGTCTAAGTTATTGATTGCATTTTTGAGTTCTATGGTTTCTTTGTTCAGTTTTTGTTTGGAAGATCTATCCAGTGGTGACAGCAGTGTGTTAAAGCCACCCCGAATTATTGTGTTGTGGTCTATTCAGTTCCTGGAATTGAGAAGGTTTGTTTGATTTACATTGATGTGCCATTGTTTGGGGCATAAATATTTATGATCATTATGTCTTCCTGATTTATGGTTCCCTTGCAGTATGAAATGTCCTTCTTTATCCCTTCTGACTAACTTTGGCTTGACATATACTTTATCTGCTTTTTAACTAAGTCCATGTGCATGGTATGTTTTTTTCCCATCCTTTCACCTTTAGTCTATGGATGTCTTTTTCTATGAGATGAATCTCTTGAAGACAGGATATTGTTTGATCTTTCTTTTTAATCCAATCTACTGGTCTATGTGTTTTGATTGATGAGTTTAGGCCATTACAATTCAGGGTTATTATTGAGATATGTCTTGTATTCCCAGCCATTTTGGCTTATTTTTGGCTTGACTTGGTTTTCTCCATTAATTGACTTTTCCTTTATGGTAGTTCCTCCCTTTGCTGACTTACCTTGTTGTTTTATATTTCTCCTTCATGGAATATTTTGCTGAGAATGTTCTGTTGCATGGGTTTCCTATTTGTAAATTCTTTTAACTTTTGTTTATCATAGAAGGATTTTATTTCATCTTCAAATCTAAGGTTAGTTTTGCTGGTTACAAGATTCTTGGTACGCAATCATTTTCTTTCAAAGTTTGAAATATGTTGTTCCAGGCCTTTCTAGCTTTTAGGCTCTGGGCTGAGAAATCTCTTGATATCCATATTGGTTTCCCCCTATATGTAATCTGATGTTTTTCTCTCACAGTCTTTAAAATTCTAGGTTTTTTTTAATGTTAGGAATTTTCATTACAATGTGCCTTGGTGTGGATCTGTTGTAATTTTGTACATTTGATGTTCCGTAAGCCTCTTATATTTGATTTTCCATTTCATTCTTCAGGTTTGGGAAATTTTCTGATATTTTTTCATTGAATAGGTTTTTCATTCCTCTGGTTTGTATCTGTGTCTTTGGCAATTCCTGTATTTCTTAAATTTGGTCTTTTCATGATATCCCATAGTTCTTGGAGTTTCCGCTAATGATTTCGTATCATCTTCTTTGTCTGGCCAACTTTGTTTTCAAGATTAAATATTTTGTCTTCATTGTCTGAGGTTCTGTCTTCCAAGTAATATAGTCTGTTGCTGATGCTTTCCATTGAGTGCTTGATTTATTTTTTCCTTTATTTCAAGAATTTCTGTTTTTTTTTTTTTTTTTCAGAATCTTTATCATTTTGTTTAAATGATTTTTTGCTTCCTGCAGATGCTCTTTTAACTGTTATTGGAGTGATTCTTCATTGCCCGTGTTTGCTCTCTTATCTCATCCTTTGTTTGCAGATCATTTTAATTATGTATATTCTGAACTCCTTTTCTGACATTTCTTCTACCATGCTGTCAATGGGTTCTATTTATATAGCATCTTGGTTTGTTTGGGGCGCTTTCTTCCCTTGTTTTTCATGTTGTTCATGTATCTTCCCTTCTAGCAGTGCAGATCTGGGGTATTGCACTTTGCCCCCTATAGTCTTATAGTGACCCTGCAGGTTTCCAAAACCTCTTCTTTAAGGGGGATATGAATATTAGCAGCAGCAAGTACAGTCAATATGCAGCTCTCAACCAAAAAGCACCTGTGAAGACATTAACAGTATTGTCATAATAAACTGAAAGGATGAGTTCAATTATTATCTACAGTATAACCAATAGATTTGTAATGAGGTCTACAGTTTCTAATGATGATAACAAAAGAATGGGGAGGGGTATAGAATGTAACTGTTAATGGGTTAAGAAAAGCATATATAGAAGTACTAGATTTTAGGAAGTAGAAAGCAGAGTCAAAAGAAGTTGGTTGTGAGCATGAGAAAAGGGAGAAAGAGACTCTGAGGAAACAGGTAAAGAAAAGTAAAATAGAGCAGGAAAAATAAACAAATACAAACTTAAAAATTTTCAGAAAGGAGGAAAAAAATCTACACTATAACAGTCATATACTATTCAAACCTCCCAGTCTTCAGTAGCCTGATGCATGAAAGGTACTTGACAATGAGCTTCCAGTCTCTAGCTGGTGTCTCAGGATGGGATTTGCCCCACCTAAAGATTACAACTTCCACTTCCAGTATAATCCAAGATGGCTGAACTGGCTTCCAAATGTGTTGGCAAGTGGGCAGCCACAGTATGGGGTGCTGGTGGGGTCAGGGAACATGGAGGTGGGGCGTGGTTGGGTGGGCTGGGAGTCTTGCAATTCCTGGCTCTTGTCCCCAAATTGCAGCAGCCACGTGTGACCAAACCTGCAGGTAATGTGATAATGGGCTTCCAGGTGACAGTGGGCAGCAGGCCATCTGCTGGAAGTCTGCAGACAATTGGCAGCTGGACCTCAAGCAGTGGGTGATGGGAAGGTGTAAAAGTAGGGAATGGTCAGGCAAGCAGCAGGCAAATGGGCAAATGGTGGAGAGTAGGCAGCAGTCAGTGAGTGATCTGCACTCAAAAAGTAGGCAATATGCTGGCAGGTGGTGGTGATTGAGGAGGACAAATGGCATAAACAGTAGGGGAATCAATGAGCTGCAAAGACTGCCTCTCAGAGAAACAGATTTTCCTCTGCTTGAAATCCTACTTATGGAATGACAAGGAATGCAGCCTCCCTCTAATCCGCCATCTTGGGTCTCTGGCATTTTTTTTAATTGGAATAATTTATGCTTATTACACTTAGTTGTCTGCAAATTTCCATGATTATTATCTTCCTGGTAAGAATTCCTTCTAGACAGTCTGGCTTCTTGGTAAAGTCCAGTTTTTTGTTGGCATATTTGATTTCTAGCTACACAGGAAGGTGACTCTCATTAGATACAGTGTAGTTTCTTTTTTATTCAAAAGTGAGCATTGAATATAGGGGAAGTAAGATAATATAAGATCTGGGTAATAAATATATGATCTTGCTAAACAGGGAAGTCTCAACTTTAATGAAGACCAAGAAATTTAGTTTAAAAAATCAGGCACCAAATATAAAGACTCAAAAATCAGTAGATAATAATAGAATTTTAATTATGTAAACTTTTTTGTTTAGAACAGCATATAGAAGTTTATAAAATTAAGTACATATATCAATATATTTTCTATGATTTAAAGTTAATGTTTTCCTATTGAAAACCTATAGATTTCAAATAGTACCTGAGTTTCCATGCAATTTTTATATTTGTGACATTTTCATCATTTTTCAATGAATGCTAAATGTACTCTGAAGAATAGAAATTCAATCAATTAAAACCTAAGGAAAAATTGAAGACAGTGTTTCCTTTCACTTTTTATATTTTTAATTTTTGGTACCAATAATTGAATACAGGGATGCTTAAACAGTGAACCACATCTCCAGCCCTTTTTATTTTTTATTTTGAGACAGGCCTAAGTTCCTGGCTTTGAACTTGTGTTCCTCCTGCTTCAACCATTTAAGTTACTGAAACTATAGACATGTGCCTCAATGCCCAGCATAACAACAGTATTTCTTATATTAAAATGGGTTTATTAGTTTTCTATTGCTTGTTGGACAAAGTACCTCAAACTTAAGTGACTTAAAACAATACTATTTTTAAAACGTGTTTGTTTACTCCTGTGGTTCTGTAGGCTGAAATCAAGGTTTGGTTAAAGAAGGGTGTATTTTCGTCTGCATGCTTTAAGGGAAAACCTGTTTTCTTACAGTTTCCATCCCCCAGAGGTCATTACATTCTCTAGTTTCTCTCCATCATCAACCCCAGCAAGGGTGGGTCAAGTCTTCACATTGCATCGCCCTATCCTGATATGTACCCTCCTTTTCCATTTTTTAGAACGCTCCTGATTTCACTGGGCCCGTTTAGATAATCTATACTAATCGCCCTCTTTTAATGCCAGGTTATTAGCAATCTTAATTCCATCTGGCTCTCTAAATGCACTTTATTATGCAAGATACTATATTCACAGGTAACAGGGTTAAGATATGGACATTTTTAGGGTACTGTTATTTTGCCTACCACAATGATATTTAAAATCAAGACTTGAATTGGGTACATAGTATAGATTCAGCAATTTTTTAAAATTAGTAATTTCACTTCTGGCACTTTAGGGAACTAAAAAAATTGCCTTTTTAGACATTTCTAATATTTATTCAACAAAATCATTTGAATATTGTCTTTGCTAGCAAAATTTCATGTCTGTGTTAGCTTCAGAGAAATTCTTCTTATTCTTCTGGTTTGATAGTAAGGTCTGCATGTGATCAATTTCAGAAATAAACCATTTTATGAAATTTTGCTGAAAAATTTTAATAAGTATGCAACAGTATGATTGCATATAATGCAAATAGTAACAAAGAGTATTTTATTCCAGTTCTTGCTTAGTGATATGTGTAATGAAGTCAGTCACCAGTATATATTAGGGATATCAAGTAGGCAAATGTGGAAGTTCTGAATATTAAAATACACTTCTTTCCTTTTTTCTTTATTGTATTGCCATATTAAAAATAGATACCATCCACTCCAAAACAAACAAAAATTACAAGAGACACAAAAATGAATATTAAAAATTTCCTTTCCTTGAGATTTCCATATTGTACTGAAAAAGACAGACAAAAAAATTGGAATCATTTGTGTTTACACAATTTCTCATTGATGGAGGGTGGGAATGGAGTCAAAAGAAGAGAGAAAATGAGCATTTTTTTATTAGGAAAAGCATAAATTACTGTGTTACTGTGTTTCTTTTTGTTTGTTTTAGATAGGGTTTTGCTAAATTGCCCAGGCTGGCCTCAAACTCCAGATCTTCTTTCCTCAGCTTCCTGAGTATCTGGGATTACAGGCATGTGCCATTGTGCCCAACTTAATACACAAAAGTTTCCATTCCATGTGTTCTCCCTTTTCATGCTTTGGTGTCTTAAGTAAAAATTATAATCATACATAATCATTACTTATTCTTTGCATGTTTATGAACAGTTTCCATACAAGGGAGTAGAACCATTTGGACCATAGTTTAATTTTCATATTAACCATAATTAACTTCACTAACAAGAAAATGTCTAATTGTAGGAAAATAATTTATTTTGTAAACATTTTGGAAGGAAATTTCAGATAAAGAGTTGCATTTCCTAATGGAGAATTGACTTTGTAATAAACAAAGCAGTTGTCAATATCTACAAATAACACAACATAAAACAAATTTCCACCCTTACTACCATGTTTCAAATTCAAATTTTAGTTATTTTTTCTTGAGTACTAGCCACAAGAAAGCATTAATTGTTAAGATTTAAGGAGAAACATCTAGTATATTTTGAGTTCTGAAATGTAGGAATATTTTTAATTGAAAGGAAACTTTGTTAATATGAAAGTACAGTTGAATGGTCTTATTGAATATTATACTTTTCTGACAAAGTAGAGATTAGAATTTGGCATGGCATACAGAATTAGTGTTTCTAAAAAGGATTCTGTGCATATTTCATCTTAAATATTTATTTTCTGTTAATTATGTCTTAGTGCTTCATTTTAATAGTTTGAGTTTAATAGTTTATTTTAATGCTTTAATAGCTCAATAGTTTAATTAATAATCTATCAATTTTAAGTTTCATTTGATTCATATGAATGCTTTATCACAGATAAAATGTGATTAGCATTAAGTGCTTTTATAAGACTGAAATTTTAGATCAAAATTTTTTCTTAAAACAAGCGTTCTATTCTGTAAACTCTGACTACAAAATACACATAGCAGTCTCTTTCTGGTGAACTTACAAACCTTGACCACATCCCTGAAATATATCATAAGTTAATATGTTGATAGATATATACATGAACCAAACAGGAAGTGTTAAAACTTGCCATCTGACTGATAGAAATATTTTTTCTTTCTTCCTATAATCACATGCATATTTTCTACAGAGTTACTTAATAAAACAGAAAAGGTATTTTATCTGTCCTAATAAAAATAAAATATTTTAGAATATGTTTTTAAACTACTTATACCACCAATTCTCATTTGTATTCTTGAACTATTAATAGTTTACTCATCTTAGAAAAACTACTTATGTGTGGTGTTGTAATCCTTTCATATTTTCTTTTTTAGTATGCATACTGGTCCATCTGGACGTGTCTCACTTTGGTGAAGTATAAAATGTATGGTCCCATTTGCCAAATACTAAAGGGTATCACAATATGAACATGATGTGGCATATGCCAATTGTCTGGGCCATCTTGGAGCATTTTGAGAAAAGCAAGATAGCCTAATCTTTAAGTGCAGCTGCCAAGTACAGAATCACCTGAGGCAGAGTAACATTGAAAGTTTCAGCACACATGCACACTCATAGATTGTTTCTTCTCATCATTATAAGTAATCAGTCTAGGGCTGGGGTTGTGCCTCAGTGATAAAGCTCTTGCCTAGTATGTGTGAGACACTGGGTTCAATTCTCAGAACCACATACACATAAATAAAAAAAAATGGTCCACGGACAACTAAAAAATTTTAAATAATTAATCTAACCAAATTATTTACATAGCATTTTATACATTAAAATGTATAAAATTTTCAACTGTTCACATGTTTATCAACACTTGAATAAATAGAGGCTATCTTGATGAAATCAATAAAATTGTTTCTACTTTTATCTAAAGAAATGACTGATGGAACTGGAATAAATAAGCCAATACTCTATAACGATTTAGGATCCAAATAATGAATATTCATTTTATCTCTTCCAAATTTACAAATCTTATTATATCATGTCTTAGTATTGTCCAAATTGTATTTTTTCCCAATGATAAATTAGGAATACACATATTAAGGTGACTATAACTTTTTATTTTTTTTATGAAATGGGCATTTCCTCTTATTGAAATCCAAAAATAGGGCTTAAACCAAATGAAAGCATAGCTATCAATGATCATTTTTTTTTTATCTCTTCTTCATTTTACCACTTCCTTTTATGAAGGAAAATGAACCATTAAATAAAACACACAATTTCTTTGAGCAATCTAATGGCACTAGAGTAGATTCTAAATGGAACTACAAAATTTTGGCGGGAGTGCAGTTTGACGGCATATGGACACAATTACCTCACTGAAGATTAGTCCAGGGTATGACCAGAGCTGAGCTGCCAGAAAAATGTGGTAGTAAGCAAGCTGAGGAAGTAAAAAGGCTGACTTGGAGCTTTTATGTGAATACACAAAGGAAAATGAAGCAAAACTATCTTTTGTTTAAAAATGATTATGGACAAATTTTAAAACGTTCCATAATTTTATGAGATAGATTATCTTAGAGCATAGTAAGATTTCTAAATTTATTTTGTTTAGATAATAATTTATGACTAAATAAGTTTGGTATATAAATGATTCATGCTTTATTTATGTAAATCTTATTTATTTTTACATGAAAGAAAAAAAGCATTTAAATTAAGTGTGGCGATTTTTCTGCCTCATATAAACAAGCCAGGAATAATATATACACATAAAACACCCTCATATAAACAATCCTTTATTAGTATGCTACATCTAGTGAGATAAACCTATATTTTTCTGCCAATGTTTAAAGAGAATTTTATGTAACAAATATGAGAGCAAAAAAGACTGAGAAACAAAACCTCAGACATAGATCTTTTTTAAGTTATGTTAATCATTTGATTATCTTTACCATCTACATAATATTAATTATTTTTAGAAAGATTTATTCCATAATTTATAAAACTGAGAAAATTTTTTAATGAGAAAATACATTTATGGAAGAATGACTAAAATTGACAATACAGTAATTAAATTCCTGTTATAATTTATATTATATTGTTCTCACTGGCAGCTGTCACAGAGAGAAATATTTTATGGTTATTGAAGTAAGTGATAATTATATTAAATCACATTAAATAATTAAAGTACTTTCAGCTATATTTACTTAAATGAAATTCATAATAATTTTTTTCAAGTGACTCACTGAGAGTCATTTCTAGTCATTTTTTCATCTGTGAGAGTTGTATATATTGCATTTTATTTTACATAGAGATGGCTGTGGATGTAGAACTAAACTAGATTGTTTAATTTGGAAGTATTTGAAAGAATTTTATTAAAATCTTGACTTGAGAATCATATTGAATAGAATTGGTGAAAGTGAAATTGTTGTCTTGTTACAGATTTTAGAGAGAAAGATTTCAGCTTTTCCACATTTGTTATAATGTTAGCAGCTGGCATACATTTACAGCCAAATGATTTTCAACAAAGATGCTAAGAAAATGCATTGAACAAAAGACACTATTTTCAATAAATGGTGTTAGGTAAATTGGAAATCCACATATGGAAGAAGGAAATATAAGCCCTAACTCTCACTTGTTGCACAAAAAATCAACAATAATTGGATTAAAGACTTAAACGCAAGACCCCGAATTAACAAGCAACCAGACTAAAGCATAGAGGACACAGTTCAGGACGTTGGAATTACAAGACCCCCAAAACACAAATAATTACAACAAAAATGGACACTTATGATTACATCAAATGAAAAGGCTTCTGTACAGGAAAGAAAACAATAAGAGTGAAGAGATAACTTTCTGAATGAGAGAAAATACTTGCAAACTAGATATCTAATAACCTGTCCCATATTCAGAATATATAAGGAATTCAACATCTCAAAGGCAATACTATAAACCAACCTATTTTTTAAAATGAGCCAAAGACATAAACAGACATTTCTCAGAAGACGACAAATAACCAATGTGTATATGAAAAAAAATACTCAATATCTGCATTCATTAGGAAAATGCAAAACAAGACCACGAGTTACCCCCTCAGTCCAGTAAAAATGGCTATTCTCAAAAAGACAACCGATAACAAAGACTGGCAAGGATCGCAGAAAAGGGAACACTTGCACAGGATTGGTGGAAATGCAAATGAGTAAAACCATTGCAGAGAACATACGTGATCTCACTCGTGTCTGAAATCTGAAGAACTTTTTCTTATAGAAATTTAGTTTAGAATGGTGGTTACCAGAAACTGGGGAGAGTAGGGAGGAGGCTTAGATGGCAAAATATCGATTAGTGGGCATCAAAGTAGACTTCTGGATATGCTACTGCCTGGTAGGGTGACCTTAGATAACAATAGCATACTGTGTATTAAAAGCTAAAAGCAAAGATTCTGAATGTTTTCACATAAAGAAACTCTACACCAAGAATGCAAATAATCCAATTGACAAATGGGCTAAGGAAATGAATAGACACTTCACAGAAGAAGATCTAAAAGCAATCAACAAACATATGGAAAAATGTTCAACATCTCTAGTAATAAGAGAAATGCAAATCAAAACTACCCTAAGATTCCATCTCACCCCAATTAGAATGGCGATTATCAAGAATACAGGCAACAACAGGTGTTGGCGAGGATGTGGGGAAAAAGGTACACTCATACATTTCTGGTGGGGCTGCAAATTAGTGCAGCCACTCTGGAAAGCAGTGTGGAGATTCCTCAGAAAACTTGGAATGGAACCACCATTTGACCCAGCTCTCCCACTCCTTGGCCTATACCCAAAGGATTTAAAATCAGCATACTACAGAGATACAGCCACATCAATGTTCATAGCTGCTCAATTCACAATAGCCAGGTTGTGGAACCAACCTAGATGTCCTTCAATTGATGAATGGATAAAGAAACTGTGGTATATATATATATATATATACACACACAATGGAATATTACTCAGCCATAAAGAATGATAAAATTATGGCATTTGCAGGCAAATGGATGAAATTGGAGAATATCATGCTAAGTGAGATAAGCCAATCTCAAAAAACCAAAGGATGAATGATATCGCTAATAAGTGGATGATGACACATAATGGGGGGTGGGAGAGGTTAGTGTTAGGGTTAGAGTTAGGGTTAGGGAGGGGGGCAAGAATGGAGGAAGGAAGGACTGTATAGAGGGAAAAGAGGGGTGGGCGGGGTGGGGGGAAGGGAAAAATAACAGAATGAATCAAATAACATTACCCTATATAAATTTATGATTACACAAATGGTATGCCTTTACGCCATGTACAAACAGAGAAACAACATGTATCCCATTTGTTTACAATAATAAAAAAAGAAGCAATAAATATTCAAAGAAACATGTTTACCCTGATATAAACATTACATAGTGTATACAAATGTCACATGTAATTCCACTAATATGTAAAATTTTGCTTTATGTATCAGCTAAATATATATGCAGACATGAAAAAATATTAATTTAATCATGTAATTTCATGCAATAAACCACAAATAAAGATATAAACTAAATAAATAATACTGTAAACTTTCTTAATCTTTTTATACTATCTGCTATCAATTTCGTCGAGAAGACACAAATTTTTCTTTCATGTGATAGGGTTGGTTAGTTAGATTTTCTCCCTTGATACGTAATGTCTCTGACCTATTGCTGTCATACATTTGACTTTGGAATCTTTTTATTCCTCATTACATCTTCCTGTTTACTATTAAAGTAATTTTTATCACAATCCGGAAACTGTGTCTGTATGAATGTGTGTGTATGTCTGTGTGTACACCTATCTGCATATTTCTGTATGCATGCATGTAAATACACATTTGCATATACACATAAAGATGGTGAATGTATAGATTGCTATTAAAATACATTGAGGTACTCTTGCGTGGGTGGTTTATTAATTTGGATAAAAATAAGCATAATTATAATAGATGAGTACTAAAGAAAGACCTACATTGTTTTCCTAATTACACCATAAGCTATTTGCAAGCCTTTTGTTTGCTGGTTGATTTCTAAACCTGTGATTATCCAAATATATATGCATATAAGGTAATTTGTCAGAAGCATTATAAAACAGTCACTGACTCCTTGGAAGACAGTAAGCATCAGTAGGGTTTCCATACCCTTCACACATGCACCGAGCAGTCCTGAACTGCAGATACGGTTTTGCATCTGTGGGTGAATGCAGAGTAATTGGAGCCAAGGGATACAATCAGCACGGTGTCTCCATGCTTGACATAATGAGCACCAGATTAGTCACACAGTACGAACCACTAGTTCTTCATCTGTGTGGTTGTCAATAATAGAGTGAGGCAGTAGAAATGTTCACAGCCTAGAAGTTAGTATGGTGGCTGGGGTCTAATTAGACTGTATATCTGTACAAATCCTGGGTGATGATGATGTGTGGCTGGGCCTTTCTGCAACGCATAGAATAATGTTTTCTCTTCATGGACCTGATCATTTGAAAACAGGGATAATAATGCATTCTTAAGATATTTTTAATATATGTTTACCAGAAGGTATTTGAGAAGATCAACAAATGTGAACTTGCAGACAGAAGTTCCACTATGCTGTGGGGAGTCCATGAATGAATCTCCATCTTTATATGTATCTGATTATTAACACAAGATTAAAAAGGAAATTATACAGAGAAAATTTATTTGAAATAAACAGTATCTTGGCACTACTTAAAACACTACTCTGATGTTTCAACAATGATTGAGTGCTACGAAATTGAAGCTCCTCGTAAATTCCTTCAGTTCTTCTGAGATATGATTCAGTTTTCATAATCTAACAAACTTCTAGATTTTCCCCTTCTGTTTCTTAGTTCATTCTACAATATATCCAAGTTTATTTGCAATGTTCCTCACAACCTTTGATTTGGGAATTATCCCTTAGAATAAGTTGTAGAAATTATACATAAAGTATCTTAGGATTGTTATCTCAAATGGAGCAGAAAATGACATGTTTGGCAAATGCAGCTTAGATCTCTAAAATTTTCAAACCAAATATCAAAAAAACTAAGTTCAATTCTATCAGATATATTTTAAATTTCACATCTTATGTATAAATTCTTTTTTCACATAGTTGTGCATGAACAAAGTTAAAAATCAACCTTCTACAGTTAATTTGTGAAACAGACACAGTTTTAAAATGAGGTTCCATGAATCATTTGTCAGACTTTAAATGACTTTCTTAACTTCTCTGCAGTATACTTTTCTCATCCATAACATGAGAAAATAGTAGTAACTCACTACTAATTAGAGTCCTACCTACTTATTAAAGCACATAAGTTATCTAAAGTACTAATTGGCACAGAGTACGTATTTAATGGATCCTATTTTATCAGGGTTACTTGTTCATTATGTGCATTTTTACCAATGAAATATTGAAAATGTAAGACCATAACTCACCAAAGTATTCAATTTGAATAAGCTACTTTGGTATATTTTCTTCTAAGTATTATACTTGGTGAATAAAAGAATTTAATTTGAACTGGTCACAATTGATTTGTTTGTGGTTTACAAGCCAGAGCTTGTACTTGTACATTTTGTTTCCTGTAACATTTATTAGGTTCACATTCACAGAATATCCACCCATGACCCACAGAGGGAATTAATTACAAATGACAGCAAGAGAATAATCCTAAAAGCATTAAGGATTCACCTACAAAGACTATAAAGTGTATGTAGGCACAACAGTTACACTGTGTTTTTCAGAGTGACATTTAAAGCTTATTAAGCGTGATTGGGGAAGATTTAATCTGCACTTAAAATATCTCTGTAAAAGTACTGGAAACTTGATGTAGGCACATGTGTATACAATTTTACTTTCTAATTAAAAAATAAATCATGTGCATATATATCAAATAAACTTTCCTGGAATTTGGTGCAGTGGAGCTAAGTCAATCAGCAGCTGAATTCTCTACTAAAAAACGGTTTGGGGATGTAGTTCAGGGAAAGCATCCTGAGTTATATTCCCAGTACCATAACAAATGAAAAAAAAATGATTAAATAAAATAAAATAAAATAAGCCTAAATTATTATACCAGAAAAGAGTGTAAGGTGGAATATGGATGGATAAACCAGGAGAATTCTGAAAATACGTTCCAAGGATCTTTAAAGAAATCTAATGTATTTGGATAAGGAAATTGAGTTAGGTACAAAGCAATTGGAACCTGGGCATGAAGGAAGGGTCTACCAGAAGAAGCAGAGGATTTAGAAGGAAAACTATGAAAACCTGCTTCCACTACTGAGAATTTTAGTTTCTCTGTCTTGCCTAAGCCAAAGTACAACTGTGTTTTAAAGGTAAATAGGCAAAAAGAAGGCTGTTTTCTCATGGAAGGCAAGGTGAAGATCACTGGTACTTGACTTCTTCCCTCATGGCATGAATAAATTTTATGATACCAGAATGAAGAGGAACAGATATAAGCCCTTCAACACAGACTATCCTTGGGAAGAATATGGCCCAGAGTCTTTGGACATTCCTGACAGCATAGGTTACAACTCACATTTTTCTCTCCCATTCCAATATGACCAATAAGAAAACATATGTGCAGCTTCACATAAGAGGCTGTCCCTGGTATTAGGAAAGTTTGAGGTCACAAAGTACTAGTAAGCACTTGCTCATTGCGTGGCCTTGCAAGTCTTATTTATAACTGCACCCATTGTAAGAAGTAGTCTTTCACTTCCAATCTAAAGGATTGCCACTACCCAAGGTCAAGCAAGAACCAATCCTGAGTGCCAGTGGGTCACATATAACAGGTAACATATATCTAAGAATAGGTAACATATATCTAAGCAGATCAATTAATTAAGAGAAGATCAGTCACAGATTTTGCATATTAGGGCAGGTGAGTAAGAATGAACAAAAACAAAACTTAAAAAAAGGCACTAAATTAAAAAAAAAAACAGCACTAAAGGAAATATTGAAGGTCAAACAAAAACCTGTATTATTCGTCAAGCATGACATTCATTTAATAAAATAAAGCATGGTCAATTTTGTCACCTAAATTAGTTTCTTGGGTATATTAAAAAATATTGCCAACAGCAGAATAAAATTATAAATTTTATAAACCACACAAAAGAAAAAGGAAATATAAGAAAGGATAACTCCAAATGAGTAGTAAACATAAAGTAACATGGAAGAAGAGAAAAAACAAGTATTTCCAACTGTTGTCCTCTGTGTGGATAGAATTATTATTCCTATTAAATACAGAGTTCACAAGAATATGTTTAAATCTAGGCCATGAGAAACACATTTAAAAACCAATTTATTTAAAGAAATGTTGGAAATAAAGTTGTCATATAGGCACCTGAAAATTTAAATAAAAGAGACTGCACTACACATAGACATGTTGCAGTTTAAGATTAAAGACATAAGGCTATTAAGTATTGTATGATGACAAAGAAGATAGATAAAGAGAAAGTAAAGCAGCAATAAACATGTTTGAACCCAACAGCAACATTCACAAAACAATCATTCGACACACAAAGAGAAATTCATGGGGGAAAAAGTTTTAAAAGACAATTTCATCTGAACACAGGGAAGTAGAAAAAGTGGAGATTCCCTGAGAATTCAGCCAGAGGCTGTGATAAACAGGGAGGAAGCAGTCAAAATTATCTGCCAGTTCAGATAATCAGTATGAAATCCTGTGCATAAAATCACTTTAGTGATGACAGAAATAGAAAGCCAAAACATCAAGTATCCAGTTGCATAATGTATCAAGAGCAGGGCTGCAGAGCACACAGGGACTGCCCTAGTAAGGATAAAGTAAGCTGCACTGTCTCAAAACAGACATGCTCTATCCCTTTATCATAAGAAAAACTTTTTTATTCTTTCAAAAGAAAAAGTGCACAGAGTGAAGGAGTATAGTATATCCTTATTATAGTAAAACTTGAAAATATTCGGAATTATTTCTTTGCTTATTAGAAAGCAGAACTTAAAATCACATTAGAGTTCTTATGTCCCTTCATCTAATGTACTCTGACAATTTTACTAAATAATCTGAAAGGTAAAAAATCAATGTATATGACATTATGTTTTGGATGATGTTTCTAAGTTCTAAAGAAGTGGGAAAGGGAAATGATGTATTTTAATAATCACTGTTTTAGTCAGCTTCTTCTCTGCTGTAACTAAATGATCCGACTAGCACACGGTAGAGGAGGAAGAGTTCATCTGAGGTCTCACGGTTTCAGAGGTCTCAATCCATAGCAACTCTGTTCCCGAGGGCTCCAGGTGAGACAGAAACAACGTGACAGAAGAGTGTGGCAGAGGGAAGCAGCTTACATGGTGATCCAGAAGCAGAGTCCACTGCCAGATACAAATATATACCCAACGTCATGCCCCAATCCCCACCTCCTCCAGCAGGTCAGGGGAAAATAGGCAATAATCAGAGTATTTGTAGCTTTCCAAATCTATTTCCCAATGTCTCTTCCACAGGAAAAAAGTGAAGACTTCCTATTCAGGGATAATATATATTTACAGAATAGTTACAAGCAAAGAAAAGGAGCACTAAAATTATTAACACACCTACTTTTTGTCTCAGGAACTATGTCAGATCAACATATTTACCTTTTATAGATATAAGATCCTATGAGGCATTTCTTATTTTAAAAAGAAAAAGAAAAACTAGACTGGTGGAATTTTTATAAATTTCCTCAATACAAATGAGACATTGTGTTAAAATTCAGTGACAAATTATCTGTTTACATTAAACATGCACCTGATAATAATATCTGTAGTAATAATATGATAAATATGATTTTAGGTTTTTAACTCCCTTGGTATCAAAACATAACCTCTAACTAACATAAATAGCAGAAATTAACAGAAATAAAGACTCTGTTGAAAAATTTAGAATATAGGCAATAATATCACTAAGACAAAAAAAATAATGATGAAGCCTCTGGAAATCTTAGTCCTAATGATAAAGTGGTAGGCTGATGCTAGTTAAGCTAATTGTAGTAAACTCTAAAAAGTTGTCAAAAAATATAAAATAGGATTTTCTTTAGATTTAATGTACTTAACAAATGGCCCATGTAGCATAATTTGAGATATTCAGATTACATTTGCATAATAATTTATTACAGTATTTCGTCGATTTAAGTAAGTATTCAATATTTGTTATGATTTAGATGTGAGATATCCCCAAAAGCTCATGTTGTAATGAAGAAATGTTCAGAGGTAAAATGATTATGTTATGAGAGATATAACCTAATCATTAGATTAATCCATTTGTGAGATTAATTATTTGAATGGACTAACTGAATAATCCAGGTGAACATGGCTGGAGGAAGTAGGTCTCTGGGATTTATATTTTGTCCCTGGTACCCCCCACCCCCCTTTCTTCTCTCTCTCTCTCCTTCCTGGCTGTCACAAACTGAGTATTTTTCTTCTGCCACACCCTTCTGCCATGATTCTCTGCCTCCCCTTCAGATCCATAGCAGCTGAGTTGATTGAGCATAGGCTGAAACTCTGAAACTCTGGACCCAAAATAAAATTTTCCTCTTCTAAGTTATTCTTGTCAGATATTTTAGTCACAGAGGTGAAAAACTGACTGGCACTATGTTACAAGAAGAACAAGTAATAAAAGAACAAATAATTCTATATTAAAGTGTTAAAAGTATATGTAACTATTAAAATCATATTTGTATGCTAGTTTTTTAAACCTAATGCTGCTTTGTGTATGAGGCCCTTCAATTAAATGATACTATAAATTAGGTGGTGTTTTCCATGTTAGTGTTGATAAAAATAAGATGCACCTTAATTAATCATCTTGTTTTAAGTAACAAAAATAGTTAATTGTTCATCTTAGATTCAGACCCCTTTTTTCCCCTTGATTCCAAGGCAAGAGTTATTTACTAGTTGTTACTCATTTCTGAAATCAGACTTGTTTCTGTGCTCATAAGATAGATTGGCCTTGTTAAATAGGCAGAATTTTCCATTTCTTAACTAAGTTCCTAGAGCTTAGGACACTTACTAGCTATGCTCATGATAGATATTACTTTAATAAATAAAAAGTTAGTATTATAACATTATAGTATAATGAGATCTTGAATATTAAATATGATATAGCTTAGCATTTTAACTTCCCCAGACATAGGTTTTATAAATGTAAATATAAATCTGTAGAACCTATGTCAGATTCAATACCACCTTTAAAATTTCATTTTTCAGTAATTTCTAAATCCATCTTTAAAGTACACATTTTATCACACAGTATGGAGAAAAATGAGAAAGTGTATGTATATAACGTTTATGATAACTGGCAATAATTATAATTCCAAACCAATATATTCCAATAAGTTGTTTTTAATATGAAAATATTTTAAGTACAATTTTACTACATGCTCTTTTTTTATTCATGCTCATTAGGAATCCTGAAGTCTGTACCTTCAGAGGCACCCTACTGATGACAAAGAAAAAAATGGTTTAAAAGGCTTTAAAATATTTGTAGATGTAGTCCATTTCAGAAATAAATGCAAAACATTATGCAAAAATCACTTTCCAAGAAAGAATATAAACATATATTTCTCTTCATATTTTTTTACATTAAAGAAAACAAATGTCATTTTTCCCATCATACTCACAAAGGGCAATCAAATGCACTTCAAAGAATTCTTATATCTTTATGACTTTGTTCTCAGTGACACTGATAGTAGCTGCTGTGTAAACTGGATAAACACCTTGGGCTTCAGACAGGAGACTGGAGGAACATATCCCTGGAGTTGCTTTATTTCTTGGCTGCCTTACTGATTATCTGCTATGCTGAAGACACTTCTTTAATAATTGATATTCCTGTGAGGGGTTTGTTCTGGAGCAGCATCATAAATGCAAATAGAACTGAAACTCAGAGACTTGCATATACACTTATGGGGATCTCAGAGCCCAGTAGAATATTAGATACTTAATGAAATTTGTATTTTATGTATCCTCACATAGTGTATTCCCTAAAGTTTGGGTATATATGCCTAGAAACAGTAACACCTAACTTTTGAGAACTGAGGCAACAGACTTGAATTACTACATAAACAGAATTTTCACAAGATATTTATATGCCAAAATATTTAAAATTTTATTTCAATTGTACAAGTTGAAAAATGTTTATGCTATATAAGATTTCCTGAAATTATACAAAGAGAATAGTATCATATTACATACTTTATTTTATAGAGATATTACTGTAAATCACAATGGAGTAATGCAACTCTTATGAAACATATTGGTCTCAATATGCAAGTTATTTTCTCACTCTCTTCAAACTTATTAGTCTGATTCTGTGAGTTTCTGGTGATTTTTCAGGGATTTCCAAACCTCAAAACAGGTACATTTAATGAGGTGAAACCCTAAGCTAGTGAGCTTACAGAACTCTGCACTTCAAGTAAATAAATCTTCCCTTCTGTGCTCACTAAATGCTGCATCAAGATTGGAGGTCTGTCCTTCTTGAGAAGAAAATGTCAGTTTCTCTTCCTTTGGATTTTCAACTCCTCCCTTATTCCCAAGCTTCATCTCAGCTCCAGAATCTCCCCACAGGGTTCACTTAGAGGAGAGCTGATTTGGGACAAGGGTTGCAGCCCAATTCCCTATTGATCAGCTGCTGACCCTTCTTTAACTTGGCAGATACACAACACTGACTTCTTTATGGAAATGATTTTTCTCTGTGTTTTTCACAAAATCCCTCCTCACTCTGCCTGGAAGCTCTAACTGCATCTTCCTTGTTAGTGCTGTCTCCCCCAGATGACCATTTATGACTACCTTCGGCATAACTCACTGGAGTTCTTCAAGGACACTCATGGAGTCTTCTCCGTCCTCATTCAGCTGGGTGAGATTCTTTCAAGATATTTTCTTGTAATGCATACCTTGTCCAAGAGAAACATACCTCGGTCCTATCCTCAGTTCTGCCATTTCATCCAAATAATGATTTTCTTCCTATTTCAAATGTGTTTTAGGTTCAAAACTGTGGGCTCTCGATGTCTAGAGATATGTATGTAGGAAGTTTTGATGGTAGTTCTCATGAAACTCTTTCCATTTGGAAATGTTAGATAAGGATGAGCAATGCCACAGCATTCCAACAACTTTTACCAATGTAATTCTGTTTGCTTCTTTATTGGCACTCTCCATTTAGCAACCACCACACATATCCTCAAAATAGATAATGAGCTAATATTTCAAAAACTGTTTTGCTTCTCCTTTACAAATTTCTTATCTTCTAGTGCATTCTATTAGCATATGAATTCTGGGTCTTGAACCCACAACTGGTTGGTCAGTGGTTGACCCTCTCACAAGATGGGCACAAGTGGTAGCAGCAGTGCCAATGCAACATTCGCTTCCACTATCACCAAATGTTCTAGGTTCCGATCTTCACAAATCCAAGCAAGATCTGTTATATGCCATTTTAAGGGAGAACACTATTGTACACTGAATATTTGCATTCTCAAAAATTCATTTTTTGAAGCTCTGATTTTCAATGTTATGCTATTTGAAGATGGGAATCTTTGGAAGGTAATTTGTGTCATGAGGGTGAGCCCTCATGATGGGATTGTTACCCTTATGAAGAAGAGAAGAGAGAAAAATCTCTCCCTGTGCATCCATACACTAAGGGATGACCATTTGAGAATGTAGCTGGAAGATGGCTATCTACAAGTAACAAAGAGAACTCACACCTGGAAGTGAATTGGCTTGTGTTTCTTTTTTAAATTATTATTATTATTTTTATTTTTACAGACTACATTTTGATTCATTGGACACAAATGGGGGTACATCATTTTGTTTCTGTGGTTGTGCACGATGTAGATTCATACCATTCATGTGATCATACATGTAATGACATGTAATGATGTCTGTCTCGTTGCACCATTTTTCATACCCCCAACCCTCTCATTTCCCTGTACGTAATCTAAATTCCCTCTATTCTTCTCTCACTCCCACTACCCCCATTCCCTTTACACATCATCATCCACTTATCAGGGAAAACATTAGGCCTTTGGATTTTGGGGATTGGCTTATTTTACTTAGCATGGCATTCTTCAATTCTATCCACTTATCTTGAGAATGGCATAATATTATAAACAGAGGAGTGGGATAACTGGGTCAAAAGGTGGGTCCATTCCAAGTATTCTGAGGATTCTCCACACTGCTTTCCAGAGTGGCTGCACCAATTTGCAACTCCACTTGAACTTCAAGCCTGAGAACTGTGAGAAGTAAACCTCTGTTATTTCAGCCTCCCAGTACATGGTATATTGTTTGAGCAGCACAAATTGTGTAAGACAGATACCAAGTTTCAAAACTGGAAAATTTGCTACAAATGTTCAAGGTTAGTGGTTGAGTCTGGATTCAAACCTAGGGCTACTTGAATGTAATCCACCTCCTGTTGGTAAAGCCCACTGTTATCTCCTGTGATTTTAAATTCCTTGGATGTGTTTTTTTTTTTTTTTTTTTTTTTTTGTTAATGTTTAATGACTTTTTCTGTTTGCTTCATAATTGCATTCATCCCTTTGTAAATACTGCCCAGCACCTCTAGATTGGCTTGAAACTTGTTCCCACTGCTTGTGCCAACAGTACCCCATTTACCAATTATTTGCTCATATGTCCAGTTTTAGTCAGTAAACATACACACACTGTGTATATAACATGCACATATGCAAATATATTTTTATTTGTAGCATGTTAAAATAATGATTTTTATCCTTTATTAATTAATAATACCTGAGACTTGAGGTTGGCATCTATCTATTGTTTTGCAGAAAAAGTACACATTTGTAATCTTTCTATTAGCAACATGAACAGAGATGAATATATGATCTTACTGTTATTTAATTTGGCTTTTCAGAGGCCTTCAAGGATTCAAGATGTGCATGCTGAACCAAGACTGTTACACATATGTGAAGGTTTATATTTTGGATAATATAGCAAAAGCTAGAAATATGCAGTGATTCTGTATAAATCTCAACAAGTTATCTCCATTGGTTCCCATATTTGAGAGAAGTCCTCTTTCTCTAAGAGTTAATGAAATGGACTAACACAAACCCATTATTAGTATTAAAGCTTATTAAACTGCATAGAAAATTCAAATTGATTCTAACTCAGTTGTTCATATACTTACTTATCTGATCATAAACAGTTTAAATTGCTGCTGAAGAATTTAAATAATCCACATATCTGAAATCAGTCAAGTATTTCCATATTTATAACTTTTAAAGATGATATTTACTTGGCCTTTATTCAAGTGTATGAGGAAGAGCAACAGAAATGTTGAAAGATCTTGTACATACTGATCACAAAGCTTATTATAATTAAAATATTCCTGTGAAGATCCTAGTGGGATGTTAAACTTCAGAATATGTAATATATTTCCACTTTCTTTTGATCATGCTCATGTTTAACTAACTAAAAAGTAAGAAAATACTTTTTTTTCTAGTTATCTACTTCAGCTCATTTGAAAAAAAAATTGGTATAGGTTTCTTTTCTATAAAAAGAGAGTTGAAATAAATCATTAAAACTTGTTTCTAGCTGGAAAACTATTCCTAGTTTTAATTCTCTTTAAAAATAAGTCTTTCTATGAACCTGATCCATGGTTTTTGGAAAGGACACAAAACTGACAAAAGGCTATATAAATACAAGCTATCTATGACACAATAAGGTGAGCAAAGTTTCATTTTCCTGAGCAAGTGCTATTCAAGAGAAATAGGAGACTTCAGATAAGGAGTCACAGTTGCTTTTAACATTTTTAAAGAACTGTATGAATTGTGTACTCTAGTGTAGGCTGCACACATTTAATTGCTAAAATGTCAGTGATTTATATTATAGTATTACATTGACTGGATAAAAAAACAGTTTGAAAAGCAAGCAGTCATTAGCAATAATAGAAACAATGATCAAACCCCTGACCCAATGCATGCATGATATCCTCCTGTGTTTAAAATTTTAAAACGGTGTTTATTGTTCCAAAAAGAGTGGTAAATAGAGGAACCTGCTGCTGTTGTTCCATATTAATATTCCATTAGCAAGTGGCATTATTCAAGCCTCATTATTGCTCCTAATGAGTCAACACACCAAAGTTAAAATTTTAGTGAGTATAAAATATTTGAATGTGTTCCTGCAGTGCATTGAACTTGGTTAGAAAGCTTTTGAGAAAGGGCAAACCAAAGAACGATCTTTTAAGTATCTTAATTTTAATGATAAATGGTCATCCTCCTATTTTAATATTTATTCCCAAACTGATATGGATATAAATAACACAAGAGCTATTTGCAGGGGGAAGACATCTCTGGCTGTTTCTGCAAACAACAATTCTTAGGTATAGTTTGTGGGCAAGGTAACACACACAATTAAACTATTTTCTTGAAACTTATAGATCACCAGGCAGGTACACTTGTCTAGGAAAACAATGGCAAAGACATTGCTGATAAATATAGATGCTCCTTAACTTATGATAGTTCTAATTGGAACTTTTGGACATTTTGATGGTATAAATGAATACCCATGGAATACTTCTATTTTTCAGTATTAGCACAATAAATTACATGAGCTATTCAATATCTTAAATATAGAATATGCTATGTGTTAGATAATTCTGACCAAATGTAGGCTAATGTGTTATGATCTCTTTTAAAATATGTTAAGCTAAGCTAGGATGATTGGTAGGTTAGTTGTATTAAGTGCATTTTGAACTTACATTTACAAGATAAAATGGATCTATTGGGATATAACTCTATCCTAGGTCAAAAAGCATATTGCATACGAGTTTCCCTGATTAGAATTTGTCGCGGCCAGCATGACCAAACTTTTGCAAGGGGCAAAAAGGGATTGGAAAATAAAGATTCACAGACACTGATCTTGAAGATTAAACTGAGATCAGGTGAAACTCTGCTCTCTGATGGAGATGCAGATCTAAAGAATTACACCAGCAATCTTTATTTATACAACCTTATCAGGTTAAAGACTATGCAAGCATTATTCTTTATATTCAGGAAAGTTATAGAAACTAGGACATTATGTAGCTTTTCCACAGTAGCAATCCACAGTTGCAAAGTGCAAGGTTAGGGGCTTCCTGCAGCTCTCAAGAAAGTCCATTGTTAAAAGTTGCTACCGCTGGCAGGAACCAGAGAAACGGTTCTGGTGAAACATTGTGGTTGTCTAGCATAAGAGTTCCTTCCTTTCTGGGAGCTGTGTGCCTGAGATCAAGGTCAGAGCTGATGGAACTCTTGCACAGAGCCTCCTCAGGCAGGGAGTTGCCACAGCAGCTAGGCATCCTGAACATTCCCAGGAACCCAGCATGCCACAACCATGAGGACATCAGAGATCCCTGATCTTAGTAACTGCTCTCCCATCCTCTGTGACAGCTCTCAACAAGAATTTTTAAAACTGTTTAAAACTTCCATTATGGACACAAATATGAAAAGCTTTATTTTCATGGATCCCCCTGACTACATGTGAAGAAGAAACAATGTCCTAAATTGTAACCTTAAAAAGGGCTTCTGATGTCAAATTTCAAAGTACTGTTAAACTAAGTTAAACAGTGCTTCCTAAATCCAGAAATTAGGAAGGACTTTTCATTTGAATACATATTGCTGTTTCATCAATCTGATTGCATGGAGACATATGTATATTTCATATGTATATAATTTTTCATTGCAAATATATCACAATTATTAGTCCATTCTATCAATGTATATTTTGGTTCATTCAGATATTTTGCTAATACAGACCTTTTTTATTATGTTTTCTTTAATATCTATACTAGAGTTTTCCTTGAATATATATCTCAGGGGTAAAATTCCTGGGTTTTACAACATTTAAATGCTTGATAACTCCAAATGCTTTCCCTAAGACTCTTCAATTTACACTCCTATATGTAACGTATAAGAAATCAACTTCCTCTCCAACTTGGTGTAGAGTGTTTCCATTTGAGAGGTCACCTGGGGATGGGTGATTGAACAATTTGAGCCCTGGGAAATATTTAATGCAGTAATAAATATTAATGTGATCTCAGTATTCAGAGCCTGATGTAGAGGCTGATCTTGTTATAGATATGTTTTTAATGCAAACTAACTACCACAGTTCTTGACAGGTATTGCTGATATGAACCACATGAAATCACTATATTAATAATTTAAAAAATGTACAAATATTAATTATTTCATATGATTTAACCTAGGTGTTTTTTAAAACATTTATAAATGTTCCTCTTCCAACATTCATAATTGATTGTATTAGTCATATATATACTTACATATGTGTGTATATTATACATCTATGTATATATATGTTATATACATACATATACATATCCTTTGACACATATATTCATCTCGTATACATTTGACATATGTACACCTATGATATGCATTTATATATTTAGAGTTTCAGTCACTTTCACCATGAGCCCTTCACTATTTTTCATGTTTATATGAAACAGTAATATAAAACTTTAATTTAAAGATCTTTAACTTTCAGTAAATGTGCCTGATTTTATTTTTAGCACTTTATTTTTATTGTTTAATCTTTTTAATCCTGAATTCTTTAGTTTGTGATTTGTATATATTTTAATATAAGAATTAACATATTTTTCCTTACTAAAAATTCTAAATCTGGGGTGTACATCAGGTGGTAAAGCACCTGCTTATTTACCAAGCAAAGACTCTGGATTCAGTCCACAGCATTGAGGAAAAAAAAATCAAATAAGGAATATCATTTAAAAATATATGATTCTATTTTTAATTTTCAATTTAAAGTTGTATATATATATATGTCTAAAATATAATATTTTGAAAAATGTATACATTGCTGTATGGTCCAATTAAGCTAATTAACATATGCCTTGCCTCAAATAATTAGCATGATTTGTTCCACATGTTGTAACATAGCTTTCTTGAGTTTATTTCTCTTGCCTGACTGAAATATTGTATCCTTTGACCAACATCTCCCCAAATCTCTCCCTGCTCTTCTAGTCCTTGGTAACCAAAATTCTACTCTCTGCTTCTATAAGCTCAAGTTTTTGGATTCTACATAAAAGCATTCTACATTCATCCCTAAGGAATGATATTTCAAATAGATCCTAGACATGCTATTAAGGGGTACATTAGTCAGTCATTAATGAGAGAAGGCAAAATACATGAAAATTTAGGGACTGACTAATTTTTAAACTAAAACAACAGACAAATGTAACTAAATTCTGACTCCCCAGATGTCCTCCTGTGTTGTATGTAAGTGTTGGAGGTAGGAGAAAACATGAAACAGGGAATACTATTTTGGAAACAGATTCAATATTTTATTCTGGGTAAATTAGAAAAATAATAAACAGGAGATGACAGACTAAAAACATAAAAATCAATGATAGCCTTTTTTCAAAGATTACGTTACTTTCATATTAAATTTTGCTTCTGCTTTTTAAAAATTGTCCAGAGATTATAAATGAATATACAAATGTCAGTACTAGTGCCTTGAACAAAATCAGGTATCCGGGGTTTTATTTTTTGATAGCTCCTTCAGATTTGGAACACTACTTACTTTTTTATACAGCAGTGCTATTTTCCATTAAAGCTTTGGTACAACAGAATCTCACTGACGAAAAATAAAATAAAATCAGTGTACCATTCCATAGATGTTGTTAGGCACCGTTTTCAGCTTAACTATTGACTTGTGAAAGAAATGTATCCAATTTCAGCAACAAGTTGTGACTTGTAGGTATAAATCAATTTTGCTTAAGCATTCACACTGCAGTCTTAAAAGTGCTTTTCTCTGTGACCTATTGTTTGATAAAGTATGTCAGTGCCTTAGGCACTTGATGGAATGATGGCATTAATAGAAAAGAAAGGTACTGTCTCTAAATGTAAGCAGTGCCTTTATCAAATAGAAAATAATGTTTTCTGACATACACACTATAAAGTTGCATTTTTAGAATGAAATGAGGTTCTAAAACAATACAGCAAAACTGACAAATACTAAATTGCTAGTTTATAAGTATAATACAATTTAGAAGTTCTTGAATATTTTTGCTCAGGGCATCAACAATGTCTGTAGATTTTTAAACCATCCATTCATTAAACATGCATTTTTAGAACATCCACTACTTATCAGGAATTGTCTAGCTTTAATCTCCAAAGAGCTCAGAATCTAGTAAGTAGGCATGCACAAAACTGCAATGAAATGTGATAGATAGAAAAAACAGGACAAAGCTAAGGAAGAGTGGCTTGTGATGCCTCTTCAGACAAAGTTTTCTTCAGAAATGGAAAATATTTCTTACTATTTTAAAAAATAAATACAATTTCTCTATTCATAAAATCTTTTTTTTTTTTACGATAGGGAGGTTACTCATCTATGCATTCATTTCATCTATAACCTATTTCTCATTCATTAAATATATGAATAAGATACAGTTATAGAAAAGGTTCTTATGCTCATGAAGCACATCTGACAAAGGCTTTATTTGGGTTAACAGGAAATGCCTTTCTTTAAAATATTATAATTTGAAAATAGGTTCCCAATTACTGCTCACATTGCAACTTTATTTATTTATTTATTTATGTGGTTAATATCTATGCTCATTTCTTGCCCTTACACATTTACCCTCATGAAAATAAGAGCCTCATATCTCTACATCTATCTCAAATATTAAAGGCATCAGGGCTTTATTGAGTCAATAGATGAACAGATATTTTCTTTCATTAATAACACAAGTTTATCTTTAGTATATATCTAATACCAACCCATATTGAAAATATTTTTCTAAGTCTGACAACACATCAAGAATATCAGCTCTCACAACCTTCATTTATTTAACATCAGTGTTGTGATAAAGATCTGAAATATTCCCTAAAAGAATCATGTGTCAGGCAGAGCAGTATGGTTTAGAGATGAAGAGATAAGTTCATGAACTATGTAACCTCATTAATGAATTGATCAACCCAATGTATGACTGGTTTGAATGGACTACTGGGTAGTAATCATAGGCAGGTGCAGTGTTGCTGGAGAAAGTAGGTCTCTGGGAACATGGCTTTGGTACTGTTTTCCCTGGACACTTCCTCTCTCTCTCTACTGGCCCAGCTGCCATGAGCTAAGCTGCCTTCCTCTGCCATGCTCTCCCACCATGATGTTTCTGTGTTGCAGCCAACCACCCATGGCCTGAATTCTTCCTCCTTTAAACTGCTCTTGTCAGGGATTTAGGTAACTGCAGTGGAAAGCTGACTAACAGAATTTGACAGAAGACCCTGACTTCAGCAAGAAAGCAAGAAAAGAAAAGCAGGTGCAAATGTTGGACACAAGTAAGAAAACCCTCTTTATTCACTAGTGACTCAATAGTTACCATATAATATTTTATGGGATCTGAGAAAGACAAAAATCAAACTATCCAGTGAATTGGTAAGTGGTAGAATTCAAAGTTGACATCATCAACTACATATATTGTTAAAACTGTATAAAATCAGAAGTTAAAAATTTAAAAATATCATTTAAGTACAAACACATCAAAATGATAGTGAGAAGTAGACCTCTACAAAACATGGGTGAAAAAAACTAAAGAGGATATAAATTATATATATTGTAATGTATACATTATATATTATTATATATGTATAAAATATACATAATTTATATGATATGTAATATTTTATATATTAGTAAACATGTTATGTATGTGTATATGTATATGTATTTACATATGTACACATATATATACCATGTTTATAATTTAGTCAACAAAAATCTTGAATTTGAGATACATTATAAACCTCAATATAAAATTTGAAATAAATTTTAAAACTTAAGAAAGAAATTGTAGAGCATTTTATGACCTTTGAGAAAAATAAAAATTATTTAGGACAAAAAGATATTTAACATAAAAAATAAAAAAAATGTTGCAATTCCTTATTAATTAAAAGACATCATTACATAGAAAAGATAAGCCACATCCTGGAAGAATAAAACATTTTCATTGCTTACATCTGACAAAGGACTTTTATCTAGATTATATAACTAATCCTTATAATTTTATTATATGAAGGCAAACAACCCACATTTTAAAAATATTGGCAAGCTGGGCATGGTGGCGCATGCCTGTAATCCCAGCAGCTCACTTGGGAGGCTGAGGTAGGAGGATCACAAGTTCAAAGTCAGTCTCAGTAATTTAATGAGAACCTAAGGAACTTAGAATGACCCTGTATCAAAATTAAAAATAAAAAGGGCCAGTGATGTGGCCTAGTGGTTAAGCACCCCTGGGTTCAATCCCCAGTATCCAAAAAAATAATATATATGCAAAATATTTCAATAAACCCCTCAGAAAAGAGGATATATGAAAGTTAACAAAAGCATGAAGAATTGCTTATGATCATTACTGATCAGAAATATATGGAAAATGATGCATCGTTAGTGACAGGAAGTGAATTATAATAACAACTTTTGTAAACGATGAGGAGAAAATAGGTTTTCCTTATTCTTTAGGAGGTGTTTAATGTGTTATAAACAACTTGGGAAAAGGATTCAGCTGTTTTCATAATGGTAAATATATGTTTAACTCATAAACCGGTAATTTCACAATGCATACTTTACTCAAGAGAAATGAAGTTCTATAGTTACATGATTTGGACAAAAACTTTAGGAATAAGTTTCTGAAATGAATAAAAACTTGTTCCAAATTATCCTTAAAGAATAATGGGTAGGTTAGTTAAGAGATATGTTTACATAAGAATACTACTTAGCATTAAAAAGTATGAACTAATGATGATGTAAGAGAAAGGATGAATCACACATACTATAGTGAGCAAAAGAAGGAAAAGATAACAGTGCTTTCTCTATGATTCATTTTATGTAGCATCCAAAACAAGTAAAATAAATGTTTGATGATAGAAATAACAACTGAATGACTATGGGAGTGGAGGTTGACTGTAAGGGAACATGTGAAAACTATCTGGAGTGAGGAAAAGGGTGTGGATTTTCACTGTAAGTGTCTATAATTGGACAAATGCTATCAATCTATACATCGAAGGTGTGTGTATGTAAATCTAATACATACAATCACTGGACACATATTATAGCAAACATAGATGTGACATGTTGAAAGAATCAATGAGCATGAAGTATACTAGAGAAATATTTACAGAATGAAATGAGAATATACCTGAAAATAAAGACTATTCTTTATTTTCAAATCAGTATACTACATCCACGTCAATGTTCATAGCTGCTCAATTCACAATAGCTAAATTGTGGACCCAACCTAGATGCCCTTCAATTAATGAATGAATAAAGAAACTGTGCTATATATACACTATGGAATATTACTTAGCCATAAAGAAGAATAAAATTATAGCATTTGCTGGTAAATGGATGGAGTTAGAGAATATCATGTTTAGTGAAATAAGCCAAGCCCCAAAAAACAAAGACTGAATATTTTCTCTGATAAGTGGATGATGATAAATAAGGAGGGACTGGTGGCAAGAGAAGAATGGAGAAACTTCGGATTGTGTAGAGGGAAACAGGGCCAGAAGGGATGGGGGAAGGAGAGAGAGTGGACTGAGACAGACATCTTTACCCTATGTATATGTATGATTACACGAATGGTGTGAATCTACATTGTGTACTACCATAGAAATGAAAAGTTGTACCCCATTTGTGTACAATGAATCAAAATGCAGTCTGTAAAAATAAAAAAAAAATTTAAAAATAAAGAAAAAGAATAATGGTTAAGCTATGTAAAAGTGCACTGAGGAGACTTTAAATATATTTCAATGGACACAGAGAATAAGAAGAATGGGAAAGATAACAGTACAGTACTTGTATTTCAAGAGATAATGACTGGATTTGTGTTGTTTTGTTTTGCTTTGTTTTGTGTTTGTTGTTAAATCTGGCATTGGGCTACCTATGAAGGTAGGTGTGACCTGTGATAAAATTCTGCCAAAGAAAAAGCATTCTAAAAGAAAAAAATGAGAGAGAGATATAATGACTGGAAATTCACTCAAACTGATAAGTCAATTGATAGGTTATAAGAACTAAAGAAACATGAGTGAATAAAAAAAAAAAATCCATGTGGAACATTTGTATTTCCTCCTCTGTGAAGTGACTTTCAGCTTCTTTTGCCCATTTATTGATTGGGTTATTTGTTTTCTGGCGTTAAATCTTTTGAGTTCTTCATTTATCCTGAAGATTACTGCTCTATTTGAGGTGCAGAAGGTAAAGATTTTCTCCCATTCTGTAGGCTCTCTCTTCCCATTCTTGATTGTTTTCTTTGCTGTGACAAAGGGGAATGAAGGAAGGCAAGGGATGGGAGATGGGAATGGGAAAGACAGGAGAATCAATCGGACATGACTTTCTTATGTTCACGTATGAATACATGACCAATATGGCTCTATATCATGTTCAACCACAAGAATGAGGTCCTAATCAGAATAAGTCATACTCCATGTATGAATAATATACTCTACTGTCATGTATATCTTAAAAGAGCAAATTAAAAAATGCATGTGGAAAAATCAGAACAAAATAATAGAAAGCATTGGACAAAAGAAAATATTCAAAGATGTGATCCAAAGGACAGATTGTCTTTAAGAACATAACAAGCAATCTGACGGCTGACTTCTTAACAGACATCATGATAGCCAGATGACAATGTTCTGATTTCTTCAAGGGATTAAACATCTGACAGTATAAAACTAAAAAAACTTCAGTAAAGGAAAAAAAAAAAGTGCTTCACGGGGAAAAGTGGACATAATTCACATGGATTGTAGTAAAGAAAATGCTACCTGTGTTTTTTTTTTTAGAAGAGAACCACATAAAAGAAAATACAAAAAGAAGTTCTTGGGATAGAAGCTAGGACATCTGAGGTAAGACTAGAGAGATTTATTAAGCAATAAAGCCCAAGAGTAAACAGATATTTTTAGGAAAATCTAAATGACTCGTGACTACATAAAATAGAAATTTTAGCATTTTATATGACTTGAAAGATGTATAAAAATGAAATTTATATATAAACTTTATTTTATATGTTTTTAAGAGGAGAAAAAGGAAATTAATGTCCTAAAGACTTATATAACTAGTAAAGATGCTAAAAGACCTACTACTATACAGTTGTAAAAGTTAAAGACAGATAATGCTAGAGCAATCATAAAGAAGAATAGGAATGATGATTTTAAAAATCTACCTTAACAGAGAAGCAAATTGAATAATAATAAAATAATTTCTTAAATAATGTAAAAAAATGATTGCTACATGATATAAACCAGTTGAAACAAACAGGAAACATTCTGTAAAATGTTAGTATTGAATTTGAACATGTAAATAAATGCACTAAAAATAAGGGGACTAAATTGTCTATTTTTTAAAAAGCATGTTTTGTCAGATTAGACTTAGAAATATTGTCTAAAAATCAAACATAAGTTTACAGGCATAGAAAATAGCCTTGAAAATTATATTCCATGAAATCATTAAATAAAAGAAAGCCAGTGTAACTATGTTTTCACCTGAAAAAGTAGATTCTTTTCTTTTCCAGTTAGTTGCTCACTGATGTTTTTACTTTATAATGGTGGCTTTCTTTATAAATTTTAAAACATATTATATAATTATTTTAATTTTTATTTATTGCTTCTCAAATTTTAATCGTAGTTTAATGCTTTGGTCAGATGACAGAATTATTTATTCATACATTTTAGTAGTACTATATTTTTTTGGCTTCTTTTCTCTTTCCTTTTTTACTTGTTCTTCTTAATTATACATGATGGTACAGTGTATTTTGACATATTTATACAAACATGGAGTATGTCTTATTCTAATTAGGATCCCAGTCTTGTGGTTATAGAAGATGTAGAGATTCACTGTGGTATATTCATATTATGTACATAGGAAAGTTATGTTGGAATCATTCCATTGTCCTTCCAATTCCTGTTTTCCCTCCCTTACCTTCAATTCTCTGTCTACTCTATTGAATGTCTATTCTTCCCCTCTTCCCTTGTTGTGTGTTAGCATTCACATATCAAAGAGAACATTTGACCTTTGATTTTGGAGGATTGGCTTATTAATTTTTAAAATTATTTATTTTTTAATTTTTTACAGACTGCAATTTGATTCATTGTACACAAATGGGGTACATCATTTCGTTTCTATGGTTGTACATGATGTAGATTCATACCATTCGTGTAATCATACCTGTACATAGGGTAATGATGTCTATCTCATTCCACCATTTTTCATACCCCTCTCATTTCCTTCTACATAATCTAAAGTTCCCCCATTCTTCTCTTTCTCACCAATCCACCCACACCTATTATATATCACTCTCCACTTATCAGGGAAAACATTCGGCCTTTGGTTTAAGGGGATTGGCTTATTTCACTTAGCACGATATTCTCCAATTCCATCCATTTATTTGCAAATGCCATAATATTATTCTTCTTTGTGGCTGAATAATATTCCATTGTGTATATATACCACAGTTTCTTTATCCATTCATCTGTTGAAGGGCAACTAGGTTGGTTCCACAATCTAGCTATTGTGAACTGAGCTGCTATCAACATTGATGTGGCTGTGTTACTATAGTATGCTGATTTTAAGTCCTCTGGGTATAAACAGAGGAGTGGGATAACTGGGTCAAAAGTGGGTCCATTCCAAGTTTTCTGAGGATTCTCCACACTGCTTTTCAGAGTGGCTGCACCAATTTGCAACTCCACCAGCAGTGTCAAAGTATTCTTTTTTCCCCACATCCACACCAACATCTATTGTTTGTGTTCTTGATAATAGCCATTCTAATTGGAGTAAAATGAAATTCTAGAGTTGTTTTAGTTTGCATTTCTCTAATTATTAGAGATGTTGAACACTTTTTTATATATTTATTAATCACCTGTATGTCTTCTGTAAAGTGTCTGTCCAGTTCCTTTGTCCATTTATTGATTGGATTGGCTTAATTCTCTTAGCATAAGTCTCCAGATCCATCCATTGATTGGCAAAAGTTATAAAGTCATTCTTTTTTAATGACTAAGATTCCATTGTGTATATATACCACATTTTCTTTATCCATTTATTGTTGAAGGAGACCTAAGTTGGTTCCATAGCTTAGCTGTTGTGAATTGAGCTGCTATAAACATTGACGTGACTTCATTATTGTGGTATGCTGATTTTAAGTCCTTTAGGTATAAACAAAGAAGTGAGAAGTGGGATAACTGAGTCAAATGATGCTTCCATTCCAGGTTTTCTGAGGGAACTCCACACTGCTTTCCAGAGTGTTTGCACCAATTTGCAATCCCACCAGCAGTGTATGAGTCATACCCTTTTGCCCATATCCTCTGAAACATTTACTGTTACTTGTATTCTTGATTGTTGCCATTCTGACTAGAGTGAGATGAAGTCTCTGTAGTTTTAATTTGCACTTCTCCAATTGCTAGAAATGTAAAAAGGTTGATGATAGAGACAATGTACTGTATCATAAATCATCTCAAAAACTATCAAAGGTTTGAAAATGTTCAGTTTCTCTAGACAAAGAAGAACACACCTAACACTCAACTAAAGAAGATAATTAGGATACATATAATACACATATATACACTTATATACAAATAAAATATGTGTGTACTTGTATTTATGTGTGTATTTGCATAAATGGATTATAGATAGTTAAAAGACGCAATATCAATGGAGATGTCAATAGAAATTAAAATATTTTAAATTTTGTAATAACTCCATATGTAAATATTTATGTGACTGAAGTTAAACAGTTAAAACAGTGCTAAGCTGAAATTTTGATACTTTAATTCATCTATTATAAAATGAGCAAAAGTGCAAATTAAATATTTAAGTATAAATAGATACATGACAAAAGGATGAAGAAACTAATGAAACAGAACATAAACATGTTAGAGAAGATCAAAAATTCAAAATTCAGTTCTTTCAGGAGACTAACAATTTTCATAAACTTCTAGGAAGATTGAATAACAAAACAGGGATAGTGGTACATGCCTGTAATTCCAGTAGCTCAGGAGGCTGAGGCAGAAGGATGGCAAATACATAGCCAGCCTCAGCAATTTAGTGAGGCTGAAAGCAACTTAGGGAGACCTGTCTCAAAATATGAATAAATAAACAAATAAATAGCCCTGATAATGTGGCTTGACCAGAGAATAATATCATCTATTATATACATTTAAGAAAATATAAAATAATAAAACACTCCAAACTGTTTTAATAAAACCACTAGTACCCAATACCAGAACCCAAGAAACAAATTATGAGGTGGAAAAATTATACAATACAACCTGTAACTATAGCTGCAAAATCCTTAACCAAATGTTAGCAGTTTGATTTAGCAATATAAAGAAAAGATAATGTGACATCATAACTCATTTTTTCTTTTTCTAGGAATAAAAAAAAACCCAATTGAAAATCCAGCAATGAAACCAGTTACATTAACAAAATAAAGGAAAAATTGACCATCTGAAGAGGTTCAGAAAGTGTATGTATTAAACTTCTGTGATTTCATGACCTAATAAGCGATTAACACATATGGAAGTAGGAACAGGAAGAGACTTAATGTGACAAAGTTTCCTACAAAGATGTTAAAGCGAGTTTCCTACCAGATGGTAAAATTTCCCTGTGAAATCATAAATAAAATATAGCAGTCTATTTTCATCACTTCCATTAGTCATTGTACTTAAGGGTTGAGTGTATTCATAAGGAGTATAATAGAAACTGTACAAGTGTGATAATTGATATTTGCAGCAGAGATCATACCACCACGATCCTGTGTGCCCAGACTGTGAGCTGAGAGGGGCAAGTTACAGGTTTCAAAGGAATGGCAGAATTTATTCAAGGTCAGGGACTGGCAGGCCCTGGAGGAAGGACAGTTTTCAGAATAGATTTTCATTTCTGATGGAGGCGATCTGAGCATTAACATGGAGCCCAACCAAAGCCTCTTTGAGTGACTTACTAAAAGCAAACTTTAGACAAACATAGAGAAAGTCACATTGCACAACGTTGGTCCTAGAAAGCAGCAGCAAACTCTGCAGAGTGTAACAGGGAATATTGTAGCTGGGCTCAATAGTAACATATTGGACAATAGTCATTCTCATGTTTCATCCTGATGCTGGAATAAGGAAAAAGCTTCCCTAGTTACCATTCGGGAAAGGGGAAGGAGGAGAGAAAATCCAGGAGATTTAAACAGCTGTAAGAGGAGCTATAAACTTCTAAAAGTTTATCCTAAAATATATTTCATTCATATGGTATAATTAGGGTTCTTTAATAAGTAACATTATATGCATTTCTCCCCCTTACTATCCATAATTAGCACAATAGAGGTTCTAAAATAAGCTGTATCTGTAACTTGAAATAGGGAAAAATAACACTCTAAAAATGTTTGTTTAAAGTTTTAAAATTTTGACCTCAAATCAGTAAAAGCAGGTGAATGATGATTACTAGTGGAAAACTGGTGAGGTAAATGGCCTGAGGCTAATGAATGAAGGATCTAGAATAAGTAAGCTGAAAGGACTAGATGAAAGTGTCAGATTGGGAATGATGCCAGCTTGATTGAATTGATGGTGATAGCTTTCTGGAATATTTATTGAGTATTTGCTAACTGCTAGAGCAGTAAAAGTGAAAGTAGTACCCAATCGGATTCTGGGAAGCTTATATATTATCTCATCCCCTAACAATGTTATGAAATATAGCAAAAAGATACCATCTTTGAAAACTATAGTAAATATTAAAAATTGGAGGGCTGGACAAGTAGCTCAGTGGTAGAGCATTCGTCAAACATGCCCAAGGACTTGGGTTTAATCTCCAAAACTGCAAAATAAACAAAATTAACCACATAACCACAAAATCGCCAAATATAGTTCAATATGCAAGGCACTGCATTCTATCCACATTTCCAGAAATAAAAGGTATTTCTTTAGGAAATCTAGATGAACAGACAAGTACTGCAGGCTGTTGTGATTATATTGTTGGCGTCTAAGAAAGTATCACATTAAAACTAACAGTGTTTGTATAATCATTTGTGAACTTCATCTCAAGTAGTATTTGTTTGTTTGTTATTTCCACAATTTCAGAGTGCTGGGGACTCGAACCCTGGCCTCCCGAATGAGAGGCAGGCACACTACGAGTGCTAAGCCCATGGCTCATATCATTCTAAATGGTGAAAAACTGAAACCATTCCCCCTAAAAACTGGAACAAGACAGGGATGTCCTCTTTCACCACTTCTATTCAATATCGTCCTTGAAACTCTAGCCAGAGCAATTAGACAGACCAAAGAAATTAAAGGGATACGAATAGGAAAAAAGAACTCAAACTATCCCTGTTCACTGATGATATGATTATATACTTAGAGGAACCTGGAAATTCCACCAGAAAACTCTTAGAACTCATAAGTGAATTCAGTAAAGTAGCAGGTTACAAGATCAATGCTCATAAATCCAACGCATTTTTATACATAAGTGATGAATCTTTGGAAAGAAGAATTAGGAAAACTACTCCATTCACAATAGCCTTGAAAAAAATAAAATACTTGGGAATCAATCTCACAAAAGAGGTGAAAGACCTCTACAATGAAAACTACAGAACACTAAAGAAAGAAATTGAAGAAAACCTTAGAAGATGGAAAGATCTCCCATGTTCTTGGATAGGCAGAATTAATATTGTCAAAATGGCCATACTACCTAAAGTGCTATACAGATTCAGTGCAATTCCAATTAAAATCCCAATGATGTACCTTACAGAAATAGAGCAAGCAATTATGAAATTCATCTGGAAGAATAAGAAACCCAGAATAGCTAAAGCAATCCTTAGCAGGAAGAGTGAAACAGGGGGTATCGCAATACCAGAACTTCAACTCTACTACAAAGCAATAGTAACAAAAACGGCATGGTATTGGTACCAAAATAGACAGGTAGATCAATGTTATAGAGTAGAGGACACGGACACAAACCCAAATAAATACAGTTTTCTCATACTAGACAAAGGGGCCAAAAAATATTCAATGGAGAAAAGATAGCCTCTTCAACAAATGGTGCTGGGAAAATTGGAAATTCATATGCAACAGAATGAAACTAAACCCATATCTCTCACCATGCATGAAACTAAACTCAAAATGGATTAAGGACCTCGAAATCAGACCAGAGACCCTGCATACTATAGAAGAAAAAGTAACTTCAGATCTTCAATATGTCGGCTTAGGATCAGACTTCCTCAACAGGACTCCCGTAGCACAAGAAATAAAAGCAAGAATCAATAACTGGGATAGATTCAAACTAAAAAGCTTTCTCTCAGCAAAGGAAACTATCAGCAATGCGAAGAAAGAGCCTACAGAGTGGGAGAAAATCTATGCCAATCATACTTCAGATAGAGCACTAATTTCCAGAATATATAAAGAACTCAAAAAACTTTACACCAAGAATACAAATAATCCAATCAACAAATGGGCTAAGGAAATGAATATACACTTCACAGAAGAAGATCTACAAACAATCAACAAACATATGGAAAAATGTTCAACATCTCTAGTAATTAGAGAAATGCAAATTGAAACCACCCTAAGATTCCATCTCACCCCAATTAGAATGGCGATTATCAAGAATACAAGCAACAATAGGTGTTGGCCAGGATGTGGGGAGAAAGGTACACTCATACATTGCTGGTGGGGCTGCAAATTAGTGCAGCCACTCTGGAAAGCAGTGTGGAGATTCCTTAGAAAACTTGGAATGGACCCACCATTTGACCCAGTTATCCCACTCCTTGGCCTATACCCAAAGGACTTAAAATCAGCATACTACAGAGATACAGCCACATCAATGTTCATAGCTGCTCAATTCACAATAGCCAGGTTGTGGAACCAACCTAGATGCCCTTCAGTTGATGAATGGCTAAAGAAACTGTGGTATATATATACAATGGAATATCAGTCAGTTATAAAGAAGAATAAAATTATGGTATTTGCAGGCAAATGGATGAAATTGGAGAATATCATGCTAGGTGAGATAAGCCAATCTCAAAAAACCAAAGGACGAATGATATCGCTAATAAGTAGATGATGACACACAATGGGGGGAGGGAGGTGTTAGGGTTAGAGTTAGGGTTAGGGAGGGGAATGGAGGAAGGAAGGACTGTATAGAGGGAAAAGAAGGGTGGGAGGGGTGGGGGGAAAGGGAAAATATAACAGAATGAATCAAACAACATTACCCTATGTAAATTTATGATTACACAAATGGTATGCCTTTACTCCATGTACAAACAGAAAAACAACATGTATCCCATTTGTTTACCATAAAAAAAAGAAAAGAACACAGAAAAAAAGTAGTATTTGTTATTTATTGTTAGAAAAAAACAGAGGTGAATATATTATTTAAGTTCTTGAATGACAGTAGTGTGGCATTACTATGGAGGCAGAATGAAGAAAGAAGATATACATCAGTATTCCACTTTACTGGAGGTCAACAGTTGAGCTTGAAAATATGCAATTTTATTTATCTTACATTAAGGAAATGAATTCTCTGTTTTATCAAATATGTGTTTAAAATTTTCTTTAGGTAGTTTTTTGGTTTTTTTTTTTTTTTGGTAACTAAGAACAGGTACACTTTTATCTTTATAACACTATTTTGTATGATTTATTCTTTCAAAAATATTGTAGGCACCATTCTATAGACTGGGAAACAAGTGACCCAAACCACCAAAATCCCTGTCCCTGTAAAATTATGCCCAAGTGATATGTGCTTGGTTTTCTTCATCTTCTTAAATTAAACTTTATCAGTCTTATAAACCTAGGAAGATTTTTCACCATAGTGGTAAATGTATAACTATTAAATGTTAATAATAATAATCAATAATAAGAGTGAAAAAATGCTAAAGTAGGTGATAATTTTAAATTGTTTTTCTTTTTTAAATTTCATTTGTTCTTTTTAGTTATATATGACAGTAGAATCTATTTTGATATATTCATACCAACATTGAATATATCTTATTCTAATTAGGATCCCAGTCTTGAGGGTGTTCACGATGGATGGTGATATTCACTGTGTAAATATGTGCATAGAAAAGTTAGATCAGATTCATTCCACTGTCTTTCCTTCTCCTGTTCCCCTCCTTTCCCTTCTTTCCCCTTTGTCTAATCCACAGACTTTCGATTCTTCTCCTCTCCCTTTTGTTTATATATTTTCCCTTCAATTATTTCAACAATTCATGAGTTAAATGCTATTAACTTTTTTTTTTCTTTAACAATGCGACTATGATGCTATTTCTAATTGTTCTATAATTTGGCAAAGTGACAAAAGCAGGAGTTAAAAAAACAGAATATGTATTTTGACTACTCTGAAATGCATATATATCTCAATTTTCAATCTGTAAATCTAGGAATGACCTAGTGCTAAGTCTTATTATGCACCAGTTTGTTATGCTACAGGAAAACTAAAACACTCATAAGAAATTGATTAAGGCTTGAATAATCCACATATGAATTCCTTAAATACCTATGTGTTCAAGTTGTTCTGTTTACTTTTACCCCACTTTTAAAAAAATAACATTTATCAAAGCATCTTAAAACTTAATTATACAAAATAATGAAGTTTCATTGTCACAATTCCACACATGCATGTGACATACTTTGATCATATCCACTATTCCTATTTCCCTTTCCCCACCCCATTTACCCTCCTGCTGGTCCTCTTTTCCTTCCATGATAGACCCCCTTCTTCTTTCATGTTTTATTTATTTGTTTATTTGTTTGTTTATTTATTTTGGACTACATACCACATATGAAAAAGAAAAAGACATGTAATGCTTGTCTTTCTGAGTCTGAATTATTTTGCTTAACATTATGTCCTCTGGCTCCATTTACTTCCCATGCAAATGACACAACTTTTTTTCTTTTTTGTGGCTGAATAATACTCCATTGTGTTTATATGTATGTCTATGGCCCTTTATCCACTGATGGACATATAGACTGATTCCATCATTTGGGTACTGTGGATAGTGTTATAATAAATATGGGTATCCAGGCCTATTTGTTTATTTATTTTTGGGTACCAGGGATTGAACTCCGGGGCACTGAACCATTGAGACACATCCCCGACCCTATTTTATATTTTATTTAGAGACAGGGTTGCTTAGCACCTTGCTTTTGCCAAGACTGGCTTTGAACTTGCAATCCTCCTGCCTCATCCTCCTGAGTGGCTGGGATTTTAGGCATGCACCACAGCACCCTGAATGCCCAGGTATTTTTCTAGTACGCTGACCTTGATTCCTTCAGCTCTCTATCCAGGAGTGATATATAGTCCATCATAAGTTAGTTCTATTTTTGGCTTTTAAGCAACCTTCATATTGCTTTCCATAGCAGCTGTACTAATTATATTTCTACCAACATTGTATAAAAGTTCCTTTTTCTCATAACCTTGCTAGTATTTGCTATTTATGTTTATTTCTAATAGATTTTCTGTTTGGGATGAGATGGAAACTCAAAGTAGTAGATTTTGTGTGTGGGCGTGTGTCTATACAGAATGGCAGGTTTATTACATCATATTCATATGTAAATAAAAACATAATTATTTCATTTTCCAGTGCCTCCCCTGCCTTCTCCTTCCTTCCTCCATCTCCTCCCTCTACCACAGTGGTAACCTTCTACTTTCATGACACCTCTTTTCTCCCTGTTCCCCCCCCTTCCATATATGACAGAAACTATGACACTTTTCTGAGTCTGATTTGTTTTTCTCAAAATTACTGTTTCCAGTTTTAGTAATTTTCCTGTAAATAATATAGTCTCATTCTTTATGATTGAATTAATTTCTGACTAAAAATAGAACTATCATATGATCCATGAATAGTATTCCTTGATATGTATCCAAAAGAAAGTTTGTATACTAGCCAGTTTATCACAACACAATTCACATTGGCCAAGTGATTAAATCAGCCTAAATGTCCATCAACAGATGAATGAATAAGGAAAATGTGGTATATATATTCAATATGGTTTTAATTTGTATTTCCCTTTTGGCTAGAGATGTTGAGTATTTTTTCATATATTTGTTTACACTTTGTCCTTTTCCTTTTGAGAAGTGTCTGTTCAGCTTTATTGCTGATCTATTAATTGAATTGCTTTTTATTTGCCTAATTTTTTGTTTTATTAACATGTTCTGGATATTAATCATCTTTTCAGATGATGAGCTAGCAAAGATTTTCTTTTGTTTTTAGGCTGACTCTTCACTCTGTTGATTAGTTCCTTTGCCTGTGCAGAACTTTTAATTTGGTGTAATTTCAGTTGTCAATTTGTGCTATTATTTCCTGAGTTATCATAGTAGTCCTATGTCTTGAATTGTTTCCCTTATGTTTTCCTCTAGTAATTACAAAGTTTCATGTCTTATATCAGTGTTTTCTCCATTTTGAGTTGATTTTTACATTGTGTGAGAAAAATATATGATTCTATACCTAAAAAACCCTAAAGAGTCCAACAAAATTCTCTTCAGAACTAATGAAAAAATTCAGCAACCCATTCCCTGACTCCCGATAAGAACACAGCCTGATGATCTTTTGTTTTTTCTCAGTCCTCTGAGATCCTAAACTACTTTTTGCTATGCTATAGACTTTTAATTGGTAAAAGTTGTGATAACCAATTGACACTGTTTTGCATTCTCTGAATGTGTTGTAATTTGAGTTACCATAGAACAAAATCACGTTTTTTTTTTTACCATTTAGAGGAAAAAAACCCAACAACCCTTTTATACCATTAATTAAAGAAGTAAAGACTGGTTGTATAAACAATAGCTGCTTCATAACTTATGAAGTGATAGAAAAACATCTCTATTGCCATTGTAAGAAAATTGAATTATAAACAGAAGAAAATCTTTTGTATATCTTGTTTATTATTTAACATAATCTTCTTTTGTATTAGGCTTATCTTTAGATGCGACCTATAGAGTTTTCAGAGTTTTCTGAACTATTTACAGATATGTTTGCTCTACATATATACTGTGGTAATTACTTTAAAGTACACACTGTGTATTAAACAGAAGGTTTTGGGGTGTTTCTATGAATCTATGAAGTCAGAAGAAGAGTTAAAATAACTCTTCAAATAAAGCAATAATTATTCCCTCAAAAACTCCACTTCTTTTCAAATATTTTTTAAATTCACCACCTGCAATTAGTTATATGCATCTCATTCAGGCTGTTACATTAATTTTTTCACTCATAAATATGTCAAAAATGATGTTTTCATGTGATTCCTAAGAATGCCACATATTTTCAGTTCTAGGTAGTCAAGTGAAAGTAACATGAAATTGAACTCATAGTTCTTTTATTTCCTGGTGTACATAAAGAAAACAAGTTTTGCAATTCTATTTCTAAGAGAGTCATCTTAAACCAACAAGTACTGGGAATGTCCATACATTTTCTTAAGTGTCAAATATAAGTTTTACCTAAAATCAAACAATACTTTCAATTAAAGTGAAATTTACAGGAAAAAATTAAGGTATTCTGCTGATGTATAAATAAGAGAAGAAATCTTCTCTGTTATACAACTTCTCTGTCATACATCTCTGCATTGTTTCATGACCTGCAATCTAAACTGGACTGGGAATTTCTCTTTGAAAGTACTGTATTATAGCAACAAGGCAAAGAGTGATTTAAATTATCATCATATGGTGGTCTATATAAAAATTCTTTTCTTTTTAATTTGAAATTAAACCTATTTTAATTTGAGAGTTTCAAAGGAAGTAGAATAGAATTGATATTAATTAATAAAACACATTGTATCGTCTACTAAAGTTCTTGGTATAATTGTTCACACTTAAGTCTGATCTCATTTAAGTCTGTATTTATTATTAACTTTAAATTGTATGGTAATTAGGTTAATAGCACTAGGGCTGGACAAATTAAGATACTTTCACTGCGGGTTTTCAACCTGTGACCCACTGTGTGTGACTCAATTCGTTATTCTCTTTGATTAAAAGGAATATATCAAGCTACTGACCCATAGGTTTTTAACTAAAGTCTTAGCTGAAATCATGCCTCCTGATGCTTAAAATAAATATTTTATTAGATATGATATTAACCAGCATAATTTATTAACCAATGACAAATATTTGGAAAAGCTTTGCATATTTATAAATTTTGCAGAATGTCAACCTGCTGGGAGGAGAGCAGCTCTGAAGATTTGTAATGAGCTCCATATTCACAGATTTCCTTTCAGAGAGAAAAGCCATTAGCACATTGTGATTGTTAGGCAAATTTTTATATTTGGGGCACTGAAGAATTAAAAATTTGTTTAAAAAAAATAATTCTGAAATAATCTATAACTTTCGCTCTTGTTTTTAAATAGTACTAAAAACCTAGCTTCACCTAAGGCTACAAGACAGAAATGTTGAGTCAGAACAGGATTGTTCTGTTTTTCAACAAACACATATTGTCACCAAATGGTCCATTCCAAGTTTGCTAGTGTGCAAGCCCTTGAAGAATAGGAGTCTCACTTTAAAAAGTCTAATGAAATTAAAGAAACAGAGAGAGAGAGAGAGAAAGAGGAAGAGAGAGAGAGCACAAATAGCAAAAAATCAGTGCTCAACAATATTTCTGGTTAAGGATATTTTTAATGGATTACAAGTTTCTATTTGAAAATCCCTTTTATTTAAAATGGTGAATTAAAATTGTTCATTATTTTCATTAACAAAAAATCGAAATATGTTATTCGGTACATTGGAATAGTGAAGGATTCTGTTTCAATAGAATTGACTAAAATCCTGCTCTTTCATTTACTAATTTAATGGCAAGGAGCAGATGAATGATATATACCACTGAATGAAAGGAAGTACAGGACTCAGCAATGCCCTCCCTATTAGGCGTTAAGGCGCAGTTATGGGTCATTGCTAGCTTCCAGAAACGCTCCACAGATACAGGTCTCACACAAGGAACTTTTATTTTATGCAGACGATTCACGTCTGCACCGGGAAAGGGAAGAAAGAAAGAGAGAGCATGGCTGCAATGTTTCTCTTAGACATAGGAATTTCGCTGGCTGAGAGGAACCAATCACGTAGGAGAATTCTTACAGACTGACTGAAGGACCAATGACATATTAGAACATAACTTGGGAGGCAGGAAGATTATGGCAGAAGATTAACCGGAGAGGCAGGCTAATGCAGATTGACAGGTGGTGGAGGAAGCCAGATTCCTTACACTCCCAGTGATGCTGAGAGTCAAGAGTGGAAGGAATCACACTGTCTTAGGAGCAGAACTAAAGGAGATTCTCTCTAAAATGAAAAAGCTTTGACTGTGATACATTAACAGAACCTCTGAGGGTTTTCAGTTCATTGCATGGAAAGCAACAAACTGAACTGTATTTACAGTGACATATTTATTTTCTTTACATCACTTGGAAATTAACACCAGAACCATGTAGTATGTATAGGCAACATTTTATTTGCTTTATTTCATTATTATGTAATTATTTAACAGTATATGGTAAAGATGTTTGAAGTTCTAATTTCATAAATGAATTCCTTTATTTACGATTAGTCACTTTGTTTTCTATAGAGAAAATTCATCACCCTGGAGTGGAAACAAAAATTCTACAAAATGATTGTGGCTATAATGCAGTAGCTACATTTTAAACAATTGTGCATCTGCTTTTTTTTTTTTTTTTTTCCTAGTGATATTAATCTAAAAATTTCACAAATTAATCAGTTTGCTTGCTGGTGGTCCCATGATTCATGAATGGCTGAATTCTGGCCATGGTCTTGCAATACCAACCTGTACTCTTGAATCCATATTTTCATAATTATATACCATGCTTTTCTACTTCTTCTGTCGATTTTTAATTAATACAGACCTTACTCATTTAGATCTCAATATTCAATGAGTAGGAAAGAAAAGTAAAACGACAGAAAAAGAAAAAGGGCAGAAATAGTTTATTCGAGTCTCTTAAAAGAATCAATCTTCTGTCCTAGATAAAATTTAGAGGAAAGTTTAGTTTTTCTTGCACATCAACTGCAGGAAGCCAGCTGAGTTGAGTTGCGTTTTGCAGTTTGATATACATATTTATTATGCTATGCTTTAATAATAGTAGGAACAGTTCCAAGAAGTAAAGTGAATCAAGGAATCTAACCATTTTAACCCAAGACAGTAGATATATAGAGTATCTGGACTGGTACAGACAGATAATATAGAGGACTACAAAAATTTAATCCCAATATTTTGGTCTCTCAAGGACTTTTCAATGTATCAATACCATTTTAATCTCTTCTTTTCCTTTATTCAGCCCTCACCAAAATTCTACTATTCATTTCTGGCCTTCTGCCTCAATCAATTCTAGATGATATTTTCCATATTATTCTCACTGTTTAGAAATGTCTCTAATCTCATGCTAACAACCTTTGGACTCCTTAATTTTCCTCTAAACAACCTTTGTTTTTCTATTCAAGTACATTCCTGCTCTAAAGTAGTTTACATGCCTTCAATTCTGGGGATCCTCCAAGACATTTTAAGGTGATTATTTGGAAAATCTGTATTAGAAACGCAGAAAGAGAAATTTCTGACGTTCTGATATAGCACACATTAATTATTTATGGTAAATATTATGTGAGAAACAGAGATTCTCTTTTCTCCTATAGCAAAGTTTCTTCCAGATTCTTTGTTTATTCATGCTTAATAAAATGTGCCTTATTTCAACTCAACTGTGAACCAACGATGTAGCAGTGATTTTTTAATTAAGGAAAAAAAGGTAACCTAAATTATCTTTAAAATATATTCTAAAATTAGTGTTTAAGTATCACAAGTTAGATTAATACAATTTTTTGTGTAAACTCTGTAAAGCTTCCTAATAAACTCAGAAAAATTTAAAATCCCTGGCTGACAAGCATTACACTCCCCTCCCTGTTCCTTGAGTCTCATATTCTGGCATATGGGTATCACTTTACGAAAGCTATACAGAACTTACTTTGATTCCACAAAGTTGTGAGTTCATTTTTGCCTTTGAGCCTATTTCTTCTACCTGAAGCACTTTTCTTTCTTCTTTGCATGGATGACCCTTGTCATTTAAGCTGCCAATTTAAGTGCATTCTACTCTAAAGAATGTCTCCATTCTCTTGTTAGGCAAGTGGTTCTTAATCCTATCTTCATATATGGAGGCTTTCAAATACTCAAACATCTAAATGTCACACTAGAAATTGTAGGGGTGGAATATAAATTTGGGGAATTTTGAATCTCTCCTCTTGGTTACACCAAATTTGAGAACCCTTGGATTATAATTTTTTTTTTTTTTTTTTTTTGTGGATAGTCAGTTTCTGCTCTGCATATCTTCTCTCACAAGAATAAAAGAAATTTAGAATAGGCATTCAGGCTTTCTTTATTTTCCCCAGTAATTTGGTGCCCAGAGGAATTCTTGGCAAGAGCACACAGCATAGAAATATTTAAATGAAGAAAATGAGTCTATTTCCATTTTAACAATTATCTACACTTTTGTGATTTTAGCATGTTCAGAAAACTCTACCTCAGATATTTAGTTTTAAGAAACTAATTTTATCAAGAATCTTTGAGATACCTATACTAACATGTTAACTAGTTTACAGTGGTCATTAAACCTAAATGACATTTAATTAAATTAGAGTGATAGATCCTCTTAGTCCTTTGAACTACTTTCAGGACCACAATAATTCACAAAGCACTTGATAAGCATGAAAGCATATCATGAATATTTGGATGGCATCACACTTTTGATTTTATGATGATGTTGTATTTGTACACTTTTAATTTCCAAATGTTTTATGAAATTAGATCATTCTACAACCTTTAATTGAACATTTTTTTTGAAATCTCTTCATCCCCTCTATACTTTATTTTTACATAGTTTGTCATTATGAGTGTTTATGGGAGGGGTATAAATAGTAATGAGTCTTGTTAAAGTAGACTGGAAACCCATAGGCAGTTCAAATCTTAATGTATGTGAGTGTGTGATATTGAGGACTGGGGACTGGACCCAGGTCCTCAAGAAAGCAAGGCAAGCACTGCACCACTGAACCACACTCCCAGCCTTTAAATTTATTTTTAATCACTAATGTAAACAGTATATATTGCCAGATGCACAGTGGAAATTGACAATTCAAAATTTCTTCAATTGACAATTTTGAATAATTTGGAGAGTTTCTTATCCGGTATCATGCTTTGTGTGATTCACATGCCAAGGGGCTTTTATTCAATTTGGGATAAAAATTACAGGCACTGTACAGTAGGAAGAAATGCTCCTCTCTTCCCTAATAAAATCTTTTATCATTTTCCTTCCCTCAGGAGTAAGATATATAATGATGAACTTTTGGGAATATTTATGGCACCCTTCTCGCTGTTACCTTGAGTTACTGCTTAAAGCAGGATCTGCAAAGTCAAATGCCTGTAGGGGTTAGGCAAGTAAAGTGAATGTTTGAAATATGCCAAGTTGAAAAATATTCTTCACTTACAGGGGGAAAAAAAGAACTCCTTATCTTTTCTTGAAACATGTAGCCCTCTGGGTCAATTTTTACTTTTCCCATTTGTGCAATTGATAAAAGTACAGGTAGCAGTTGGTTTTCCTCTTCACTTTACTGTGAGAAGAATAAAAGTGGAAGGGTGATGCCCACATCCCCTGCCACTTGACTTAAGCTCTGCTGTGACAACAGAGAGTGGTGGGAAAGGTAGCAAATTGGTCTCTCAGTTCCTTATCCAGAAGCACAATAGCTGTTCATTTCTGGGAAACTGGGCATGCTGACAGGGCCATATTTTCTAAAGTGTCAAGACCATAGCAAAGTGTCTTGCTTTACACTGAAGAGCCTATTTTTATGGAAATTGCTACATCAACTTTGCCTTTAAATGCTTGCAATGTGAATAAAGCAGAAGTAAAGCACAATGTCTGTCAAGCAGAACTAGCTCTTGAACCATTATTTTGGAACTTTTATTTCCAATGTTTAAGTTTTATAAATAAACACTACTTTTAAAGAAAAATCATTATCATATTTTTGAGCTACTCTGAGTGCTTGCTGAATTTGGAGAACAATTTTAGATTTAATTTAATATCTCCTTTTCCTTTTTGACATTTATTAAATGCAAAATATGCATGTAAATATCTGTTTAAACTAGGAAGAGAGAGAGAGATGTGGTCAGACACAAGGAACTTACCACAAGGTGTTTTAACACTACCTCATGACTGAACCAATTCCAGTATTAAAAGGATTTAATTAAAGTTACATTGTGTTTTATAAACTTAAGTAGGTACTTCTAAAGGAAAATTCACAATTTTCTGGCACAAATTTACCAGCAGAATCACAGAAAATAAGAAGTATGATTTCAACAATAGAATAATAGTTAAAACTTAATACTAACTTACAAAGTCCTTCTCCGGTTTTGACACTCTAAGTGTGCCTACAAATTCAGATGTTGAGAACTACTGGTTGTCTGAAAGGCAATGTATATAAAAATTTTTTCTTTTTCAAGTGTAAAGTTAGGAAATATAAGATTAAATGGTTTGGGACAATTTTATTAATGCTTCTTGAATAAAGAGGCTCACACACACACACACACACACACACACAAACATAGACACACAATACAGCATCTACCTTTCTATGACTCTACTTTTGTTATCTGATTATAGTATTACTTATGAAGAAATTACAAGCCCTTTCCTTTTAGAAATGTTACCGATTTCTGTTACTTAATACTCTGTTATTTAGAAATATTTTTAGAAGGAGGAACCTTTTCGTGAAATCTACTAATATGTTTAAAAATACCTAAACTCAAAGGGGAAAATCTAAAAATTTCTTCACTCCCAGATCTCCTCTTACTCCATTTAAGTTTATATCTAGAGAGAAAGAATTGTTTCCCTAATCTTAGTATTTTCTCCATTACCGTAAATAAATTTTAAGAAAGAATATTTTTTCTTTAATCTGGGATCACTTTCTATGCATTCCACCTTTGACTTGGGTATCATATTAAATAGAATGAATTTTAAAAGGACAGACTAAGTAGCACTCTTTTCTTATTAATTCTGTAATTTATAAGTTCATGCTTCGGACCTTCCTCAAAATATGAGAAAAAAAAAGTTTATTTTCTGTAAAGATCAATGAGTTTAACTATTCTAAAATGCAAGCATAAATTTAGATATTGATTTTGGATATGGAAGACTGAAGACTTTAGGAAATTAGTTTTTCAAGCAATTCCTATGAGTATTTAGCAAAAAAAGATAATTGATGGAAAACCTGTTAGAAACCCCAGGTTTGCAAAAAATATAATGAAGTTATTTTCCATTGCTTACTTTTTGCTGGAAAAGAAGCCATATATTGAAAACTAAAGATCTCAGGAATAATTACACGTCACTATCCACACCTGAAAAGCATTTTTTCACCTCTAAAATATGAATTATAATAAATTTTAAAATACTTGTAAAGTACATGGATGTACTTTTTAAAATGTGTAACAGGATAAATTGTGTCAAATCTCTATGTTGTTCTATCTTCCTGAAAAATTATTCTCATTTGCCTAAAGTTTAGCTATATTACTTTAGCACCACTCTTACATACAAATAAATAGTAGTTAAAATTTAGTACTAACTTACAAAGTTCTTCTCTGGTTTTGACACTGAGTACTTGCTCAATTTGGATAGATTTAAGTTAACAAGTAATTAATAAAGGAACACTAAATAATAATCAAATTTTTTTAAATAATTTTTTTTCTAATTTGATTTTGATATTTTGATTATTTATTCTACTTATGGTATATTTCTTTAAAATGTATATCCCGAAGGTCACAAAAAAACACTTTAATGGTTCCTTTTTATTTTTGGTTCCAGGACAAATATATCATGCTATTCTTACCATATTGCACTTTGTACCTTTAATAGAAATAATATTAATAATTGTAAATATATATTGAACACTTACATGGTGCTAAATTATATGTTATAGTGCTATATTCTTACCATTAAAAGAGGGCTAGATGAGGACCCTCAGGCTTAAAGGTCATTTAAATTTTGCTTACATAGCTAGTGAGAACCAAACTAAATAACATTAAGTCCAATATAAAGGTGAAGAAAACTACACACTACTAATGAATATCTCTCAAACCTTTTAACATAAAAGTCAGATCACAAGTTCTAATCTTAAAAGTCAAAGTTTCCAAAAATATTTTTAAGGATAGTTTAAGGATCTAAAATTAAGAAGAAAGCAAATAGCCTTAAATCAGTTTTCAAAAATCAGAGGCAAGTATTGGATTTATCAGACACAGCATATTCAACTGAACTATAATGGTATAAATGTGTTAGGTCACACTTTTTATGTCCTTGACCATAATTTGATGAGTATATTCATGTTAAAAATGAGAAATATGCACTGAAAGTCAGACAAAGGAAGAATTATCCAAAGAAAATGATTAGATGGATCTGTGTAAAAAGTAAACCAAATTCTAGAACAGAAAATTTAATAGTTAAATATAGAAATTAAATTAATAATTTAAACAAGATTAGTTCTGAAGCTCAATTAATCAAACAAAGATTAAGAGTAAGGTTACTAAAAAGTGAATGCATCAAAGTAAAACAAAGAAAGAACATATGAAATAAAAGTGAAAATCATGAATAATGGAAAAGATGAAAAAAATCTACTATAACATCAGACAAATCACCTGAACAAAAGAAAATAAGGTGAAAAGGAGAATATTTGAAGAGATCATAGTTATCAAATTTTCCAAATTAATAAATAACAATACTTTTCATATTCTGAAATCATGAAGCACCTGGAGGAAAATAAATATAAATATAAAGAAATCCACATTACGGAGTCATAGAAACTTTAGATCGCTAAAGGAACAATAAGGAGAGCTCAAATATTGCAGATAAAAAAATGGCAACTTGACAACTCCCATCTTGACAGAAATAGGAAAGCCATAGAAAATGGAATAATACCTTCAATTGCTTAAAATTCTTTCCTCTGGTGTTGTTTTTCAGATAAACAAAAACTGAGGGTACACCACTGAGATTATTACCAAGACAGTGAAATTACTTTTGAAACACACGTTTCAGGAAGATAATAAAGCAATCTAAAAAAGTTTTGCTTGCAGGAAGGAATAACATACAAAATAAAAGATAAACTTAAGAAAAACTTTGCTATATTTATAAAACAGTAAAAGTAATTTTATATATGATAGGTTTAAAAGAAATTTAAAGTAATGGAAAAGAAAGGTCTGATGGTAGAGAGGAGAGGTGTCATTGAAAAACCAAATCAGAAAACAATATTTTAAGGAAAACATTGTAAGAAAAATGAAAGGCACTAAATAATGGTGTAATTTTCCCTAATCAAGATGATTAGCCCAACTTTTATTATGAGGAATTCTTCATAGCCTACCATCATATTGGGAGGGTTTAAGACTGTTCTCTTAGTAAAAGATCAGACAAAAATTCAATATAGTGTAGACTTAAATCAATTCCCAAGTGACCTAATATGCATGTGCAGAAAGGATTTGAGACTCAGAGAATGTATTTTTCTTAAAGCAAAAGTCACATTTTTGAAAAATTTCAGTTTCCAACCCAAATGGAAAATCTTTAGCAAATATCAAGGCATGAAGTCATCTAGACTACTGGGACAACCACCAAATAACTAGTAGAGTTTAGGATCAGTAAGAGAAAATATCATGTCCTTGAAATTTAAACAACAAATATCTAAATAACACTGGATTTATATCTACTAAAGTATGTACTAATACCTGTTTGAATGCTGTACCTACAAATATTTCTAAATGATACTTGCATTATTTATGATCATATCACTTGATGATAATGAGAAATAGATTTTAAAGTGTATTCATGACAAATTATTAATTTCATCCAATTATATTTTTCTGATTTGATAATGTGAAATAGTTGTTCATTTTAATTTATGAGTACTTTAATGTTTAAAATAGTCTATAAAACAGTTACATATTGTTATATATTCAGAAATCTAGCAGAAATTTCTGATATTTTTTCTCTTGTATCAGATTTATTTAAGGAGCAGTACTTAATTAAAGACCAAATTAGCCACACAGAGCCAACCCCAAGTCCTGGACCCAGTGGTGGGCCCCAGCCCACAGGCAGCTTCTGGGACCAGGGCAGGGCAGCAAGAGGCTTTCCCTGAATAGCCTGGCATCCTCAGGCTGGGGCAGGCACTGTCTATAGCCAGCTTCTAGGAGCAGGCCCGCCCAGTGAGAGGATTTCCACACAAAATTAGCCCCCAGCCCTGGACCCAGTAGCAGGCTACGGGCAGCTTTCTTCGGAAGCACTGCATTATCAAGTGCCTCTAAGACTTCAGGCTACTGAAGGCTGGGAGGTGATATACTGGAAATGGACAGGGACTATAAGCCAATAGAGGAAATCTGCGATATCTCAGAGTCCCACTGACATCTGATCAATATGAGAAAACAAGGGAAGAAAATGTCCCAAACAAACCTACATACTATATCAAAAAAGCCCAATGACAGCACAGCAGAAGAAATGTCAGAAAGGGAGTTCAGAATGTACATAATTAAAACAATTAGGGAAACAAACAAGGAGATGAAAGAGCAAATGCAGGCGTTAAATGATCACACCAATCAATAGTTAAAAGAGCAAATATGGAAAGCAAGAGATCATTTCAATAAAGAGTTAGAGATACTGAAAAAAAAAAAAACAAACAAACAGAAATCCTTGAAATGAAGGAAACAATAAAACAAGTTAAAAACTCCATAGAAAGCATAACCAATAGGATAGAACACCTGGAAGACAGAACCTCAGACACTGAAGACAAAATATTTAATCTTGAAAACAAAATTGACCAGAGACGATGGTAAGAAATCATGAACAGAATCTACAAGAATTATGGGATATCATGAAGAGGCCAAATATAAGAATTATTGGGATTGAGTAAGGCTTAGAGAAACAAACCAAATAAATGAACAGTCTATTCAATGAAATAATATCAGAAAATTTCTCATATCTGAAGAATGAAATGGAAAACCAAGTACAGGAGGCTCATAGGACTCCAAATATACAAAATTACAACAGACCCACACCAAGGCACATTATTATGAAAACACCTAACATACAAAATAAAGACAGAATTTTAAAGGCTGTGAGAGAAAAGAATCAGATTACATTCAGGGGGAAACCAATAAGAATATCAGCAGATTTTTCAATCCAGACCCTAAAAGCTAGAAGGGCCTGGAACAACATTTACCAAGCCCTGAAAGAAAGTGGAAGCCAACCAAGAATCTTTACCCAGCAAAACTTACTTTCAGATTTGGCGATGAAATTAAATCCTTCCATGATAAACAAAAGCTAAAAGAACTTACAAAAAGAAAGCCAGCATTACAGAACATTCTCAGCAAAATATTCCATGAGGAAGAGATGAAAAACAACAAAGCAAGTCAGCAACAGGAGGAACTAGCCTAAAGGAATACCCAAATAAAGGAGAAATCAAATCATGTCAAAAAACAAAAATGAGTCAAATGACTGGGAATACAAATCGTATCACAATAATAACCCTGAATGTTAATGGCCTGAACTCATCAATCAAAAGACATAGACTGGCAGATTGGATTAAAAAGAAAAATCCAACAATATGCTGCCTGCAAGAGACTCATCTCATAGAAAGAGATACCCACAGACTAAAAGTGAAAGGATGGGTAAAAACATACCATGCACACGGACACAGCAAAAAAGCTGGAGTATCCATCCTCATTTCAGATAATGTGGACTTCAAGCCAAAACTAGTCAGAAGGGATAAAGAAGGACATTACATACTGCTTAAGGGAAGCATAAATCATCAAGACATAACAATCATAAATATCTATGCCCCAAACAGTGGCTCATCCATGTTTGTCAAACGAATCCTTCTCAATTCCAGAAATCAAATAGAACACAACACAATAATACTAGGCAATTTTAACACACCTCTCTCACCGCTGGACAGATCTTCGAAACAAAAATTGAACAAAGATACCCTAGATCTCCATAACACAATCAATAATTCAGACTTAAGGAACATTTATAGAATATACCATCCAACAAAGAACAAATACCCTTTCTTCTCAGCAGCACATGGATCCTTCTCTAAAATTGACCATATTTTATGCCACAAAGCTATAGTTAGCAAATACAAGAAGACAGAGATACTACCTTGTACTCTATCAGATCATAATGGATTGAAATTAGAAATAAATAACAGAATAAAGAACAGAAACTTCTCCAATACCTGGAGATTAAATAATATGCTATTATATGATGAATAGATAACAGAAGACATCAGGAGAGAAATAAAAAATTCTTAGAAGTAAATGAGAACAAAGACACATCATATCAAAATCTCTGGGACACTATGAAAGCAGTACTTAGAGGAAGATTAATTTCATGGAGCACATTCAACAAAAGAAGAAAAAGTCAACAAATAAACTACCTAATGCTACAGCTCAAAGCCCTAGAAAAAGAAGAGCAGACCAACACCAAAAGTAGTAGAAGACAGGAAGTAGTTAAAATCAGAGGTGAAATCAACAAAATTGTAATAAAAGAAACAATCAAAAAAATTAAAAAAATAAATAGTTGGTTCATTGAAAAAATAAATTTATAAACCCTTAGCCACACTAACAAAGAGAAACAGGGAGAAAACTCAAATTACTAAAATTCGGACTGAACAAGGAAATATCACAACAGACACGAGTGAAATACAAAACATAATTAGAAGCTATTTTGAAAATCTATACTCCAACAAAACAGAAAACCTCGAAATCATCAACAAGTTTCTAGAGACATATGAATTACCTAAACTGAACGAGGAGGACATACACAACTTAAATAAATCAATTTCAAGCAATGAAATAGAAGAAGTCATCAAAAGCCCACCAACAAAGAATAGTCCGGGACCAGATGGGTTCTCAGCCGAGTTCTACAAAACCTTTAAAGAAGAGCTCATTCCAATACTCCTCAAAGTATTCCAAGAAATTGAAGAGGAGGGAACCCTCCCAAACTCATTCTATGAAGCCAATATCACCCTGATACCTAAACCAGACAGAGACACATTGAGGAAAGAAAATTTCAGACCAATATCCTTAATGAACATCAACACAAAAATTATCAACAAAATTTTAGCAAATTACATACAAAATATATTACAAAGATAGTGCACCACGATCAAGTGGGTTTTATCCGAGGGACGCAAGGTTGGTTCAACATTAGGAAATCAATAAATGTCATTCACCATATCAACAGACTTAAAGTTAAGAATCATATGATTATTTTGATAGATGCAGAAAATACATTCAATGAAATACAGCACCCCTTCATGCTCAAAACACTAGAAAAAATAGGGATAGTGGGAACATTCCTTAACATTGTAAACACCATCTAGGCTAATCCCATGGCCAATATCATTCTAAATGGTGAAAAACTGAAAGCATTCCCCCTAAAAACTGGAACAAGGCAGGGATGCCCTCTTTCACCACTTCTGTTCAACATTGTCCTTGAAACTCTAGCCAGAGCAATTAGACAAACCAAAGAAATTAAAGGGACACCAATAGGAAAACAATAAATCAAACTATCCCTGTTCACTGATGACATGATTATATATTTAGAGGAACCTGGAAGTTCCACCAGAGAACTTTTAGAACTAATAAGTGAATTCAGTAAAGTAGAAGGTTACAAGATCAATGCTCATAAATCCAATCCATTTTTATACATAAGTGATGAATCTTCAGAAAGAGAAGTTAGGAAAACTACTCCATTCACAATATCCTCGAAAGAAATAAAATACTTGGGAATCAATCTCACAAAAGAGGTGAAAGACCTTTACAATGAGAACTACAGTACACTAAGGAAATTAATTAAAGAAAACCTTAGAAGATGGAAAGATCTCCCATGTTCTTGGCTAGGCAGAACTAATATTGTCAAAATGGCCATACTACCAAAAGTGCTATACAGATTCAATGCAATTCCAATTAAAATTCCAATGATGTACCTCACAGAAATAGAGGAAGCAATCATGAAATTCATGTGGAAGAATAAGAAACCCAGAATAGCTAAAGCAATCCTTAGCAGGAAGAGTGAAACAGGGGGTATCACAATACCAGATCTTCAACTCTACTACAAAGCAATAGTAACAAAATGGCATAGTATTTATTGGTACCAAAATAGACAGGTAGATCAATGGTATAGAATAGAGGACATAGACACAAACCCAAATAAATACAATTTTCTCATACTAGACAAAGGGGCCAAAAATATTCAATGGAGAAAAGATAGCCTCTTCAACAAATGGTGCTGGGAAGACTGGAAATTCATATGCAGTAGAATGAAACTAAACCCCTATCTCTCACCCTGCACAAAACTCAACTCAAAATAGATCAAGGACTTCAGAATCAGACCCCAGATACCCTCCATCTTATAGAAGAAATGTAGGTCCAAATCTTCAACATGTCGGCTTAGGATCAGAGTTCCTCAACAGTACTCCCATAGCACAAGAAACAAAAGCAAGAGTCAAAAACTGGAATATATTCAAACTGAAAAGCTTTCTCTCAGCAAAGGAAACTATCAGCAATGTGAAGAGAAAGCCTACAGAGTGGGAGAAAATCTTTGCCACTCATACTTCAGATAGAGCACTAATTTCCAGAATATATAAAGAACTCAAAAAACTCTACACCAAGAATACAAATAATCCAATCAACAAATGGGCTAAGGAAATGAACAGACATTTCCCAGAAGATCTACAAGCAATCAAGAGATATATGAAAAAATGTTCAACATCTCTAGTAATAATAGAAATGCAAATCAAAACTACCCTAAGATTCCATCTCACCCCAATTAGAATGGCGATTATCAAGAACACAAGCAACAATAGGTGTTGGCAGGGATGTGGGGAGAAAGGTACACTCATACATTGCTGGTGGGGTTGCAAATTAGTGCAGCACTCTGGAAAGCAGTATGGAGATGCCTCAGGAAGTTTGGAATGGACCCACCATTTGACCCAGCTATCCCACTCCTTGGCCTAATACCCAAAGGACTTAAAATGGACATACTACAGAGATACAGCCACATGTATAAGAAAATGATTATAATGATTATAAGATTATAAGAAAATGATTATAATGAACATCCATTTAAAATTTGTCCAGGTTTTGTTAAATATTAGCATTATGTCCTATTTACTTTAGTTTTTGAAATGAAAATCACATATTAAATATAAGAGATATCAGTGATGACCCACTTCCTCTTTCCTTGGAAATTTTGCTTTTCTTGGATAAAAACAATTGAATAATTTTCATATTTTTGATACTTCAAACAATAAATGACAGGATGAATTCCTTGTGAAAATTTCTGGATTCACACTTTGTCTCTTTAAGTCACATACTTGGAAAAGGAATTAGTGAGACAGGGAGTAGTTGCATGTTCAACGTTAGTAGATGTTTTAAGTACTGCTCTGCCAAGTGATATACTCTTGTACACTAATTGAGAGGTGTAAAAGATTTATATATTTTTACACTACCAACATTTGCTGTTTTCAGCCTCAAATATTTGACGATATTAATTTTAATTTACTTTCAGTTAAGATTATTTTCATAGTCTGTGGCAAATATAAAATGGTCACAAATTCTTTGACTCTCCTATCTATGGTGAAAAATATAGTGGTGCTAGTGTGCAGGGAGCTGTCAATGACGAGCAAAATCAAAATCAGGTTTGGTTGAGCCAAGAGACAGGGAAATCTGGCTTTCAGGAACTGGCAGTCATGAGAGATTGTTTTAGATGGCCTGAAGTACGTGGCTTCCCGGGAGAGTGGCTCATGGAGGGAATCTGCGTGTCCTGGATGTGTGACATGATCTACTAGAGCGAAATAACTTCCTTAACTCTTCCCCATCCTGTTTCTCAAGGCAGAAGCTCCAGATAATTGTCTCTTGTGGATTTTCTTTTCCTATTAAATAAGTTTCTTAGTGATTTATTTATTGCCAGCCCATCCCTCCAACAGAAACCCTTTCCCTCCTCCACTCTGAATGTGGACCTCCTGATCTTCTCCCTTATATTATGGATAATTTCTAGGAAACTTCCTGTTTTGGTTTAGATCTCAACATGTCCCTCAAAGAGCTCATGTATCAGGTAGTGTAGCAATGTCCAGAGGTTTAGCAGCTTTCTCCTGCTACATACCCTTCCATCATGACTTTCTGCCTCAACTCAGGCCTAGAGCAATGGATTGGTTTACTATGGATTGAACATCTGAAATTTTGAGCCAAAAATAAACCATTGTTTTTCTTAGTTGCTCTTGTCAGATATTTTGGTCACAGCAATGAGAAACTGACTAACACACTTAGAGTTAGAATAATGTTTTTCTGACTTTTATGGGGTGTTTACATATTAATAGGGAAGTCGTTTATTTGCCTATTTTGCTAAGGAATTTGTGTAACAAAAAAATGACTTTTCCCGAGTGTATTTTCTACCTTTATTAATATGCTTTCCAGATCTTTTCTCTTTGATCCATTAAAATATTGCATTACATTCTTTTTCTACTTTGAAATATCCTTATATTCTTAGAATAAGTATGACTGGTTTTGCTTTATTATATTTCATCTAATCTCACATAGCATTGATCATGACCTTATTACTTAACAAATAATTGATCAGGGACTTTATTATTTAACAAACCTCCAAGGAAAAACAAAAATAAATTATATCATTTATGTTATTACACACAATTTTATATCACTTAGAATTATTATTTCACTTATCAAAAGACTGTTAGGTTTACAGAAATAATAACTTATTTATTACATGTGTATATATAAATAAATATCTTGATGTTATTTATTTATTTATTTTGTATTCAGAGTACAAATGTATGGCACAGATTTACCTATGTATGGAAATTTTTCTTGCTTAGATCTCCCAAAACATTTAGTTATTGTTTTGAAAGTAATATAGAACAGTGGTCATTCCTTCAAGAACAAAACTTAGCTTCACACTTATTTAATTTAGCATCCTTTTGTTGGTAAGCTTCTGATGAACACAATATTTTTGTTCAAAGCCTGACTCATTCTGTTTTTCTTGTTGAACCTATTTTTTGTATTCATTCAGATATTTATTGAGCAGTTGAGGAGATAAAAAGGTGATTGAAACATGGTCCAAGAGATGATGAAGCATATGCACAAGTAAGAGCAATATAAGGTTCACTGAATTCACAGCAGTCAAAAGTGCTTTAGGAGATCAAGAGAGAATGCTTCCAGACTGCAAGTGGCAAATCAGGAAAGGGGATTGAGATTAAAATAGAAGACTTTGGGTTGGAATGTTGATGATACTCAGTATGGACTATATTTGTCTCTCCTTTTCCTTTCTCCCCATCTTTGGGCTTAATTTACAAGTAGTGCCAGGGCTGTTCAATGTGCTTTCTCTATACTTGTTTGCATTTTTGCTTTAATGGTCTTTTGCAGAACTAGGTCCTTTTGGTGTTTTGTGAGTTTTTCCTGTTGATCTTTTGATCTTGGTGTTGATGGTTTTGAGTCTTTTTCATTCTGGTTCGATTTTTGTGCATTTTTGACTGGACTATCTCATATAGATTTCTTTTTTCTTTTTTTTTTTATTGTAAACAAATGGGATACATGTTGTTTCTCTGTTTGTACATGGCGTAAAGGCATACCATTTGTGTAATCATAAATTTACATAGAGCAATGTTGTTTGATTCATTCTGTTATTTTTTTTCCCTTCCCCCCACCCCTCCCACCCCTCTTTACCCTCTATACAGTAGTTCCTTCCTCCATACTTGCCCCCCTCCCTAACCCTAACTCTAACCCTTCCCTCCCCCCCATTATGTGTCAACCTCCACTTATTAGCGATATCATTCGTCCTTTGGCTTTTTGAGATTGGCTTATCTCACTTAGCATGATATTCTCCAATTTCATCCATTTGCCTGCAAATGTCATAATTTTATCATTCTTTATGGCTGAGTAATATTCCATAGTATATATATACCACAGTTTCTTTATCCACTCATCAATTGAAGGGCATCTAGGTTGGTTCCACAGTCTGGCTATTGTGAATTGAGCAGCTATGAACATTGATGTGGCTGTATTTCTGTAGTATGCAGATTTTAAGTCCTTTGGGTATAGGCCAAGGAGTGGGATAGCTGGGTCAAATGGTGGTTCCATTCCAAGTTTTCTAAGGAATCTCCACACTGCTTTCCACAGTGGCTGCACTAATTTGCAGCCCCACCAACAGTGTATGAGTGTACCTTTCTCCCCACATCCTCGCCAACACCTGTTGTTGCTCGTATTCTTGATAATCGCCATTCTAATTGGGGTGAGATGGAATCTTAGGGTGGTTTTGATTTGCATTTCTCTTATTACTAGAGATGTTGAACATTTTTCCATATGTTTGTTGATTGCTTGTAGATCTTCTTCTGTGAAGTGTCTATTCATTTCCTTAGCCCATTTGTTGACTGGACTGTTTGAATTCTTGGAATAGAGTTTTTTGAGTTCTTTATAGATTCTGGAGATTAGTGCTCTATCTGAAGTATGATTGGCAAAGATATTCTCCCACTCTGTAGGCTCTTTCTTCGCATTGCTGATAGTTTCTTTTGCTGAGAGAAAGCTTTATAGTTTGAATCTATCCCAGTGGTTGATTCTAGCTTTTATTTCTTGTGCTATGGGAGTCCTGTTAAGGAAGTCTGGTCCTAGACCAACAAGGTGAAGATTTGGACCTACTTTTTCTTCTATAATCTGCAGGGTCTCTGGTCTGATTCCGAGGTCCTTAATCCATTTTGAGTTTAGTTTCGTGCATGGTGAGAGATATGGGTTTAGTTTCATTCTGTTGCATATGGATTTCCAATTCTCCCAGCACCATTTGTTGAAGAGGCTATCTTTTCTCCATTGCATATTTTTGGCCCCTTTGTCTAGTATGAGAAAATTGTATTTATTTGGGTTTGTGTCCGTGTCCTCTATTCTGTACCATTGATCTACCTTTCTATTTTGGTACCAATACCATGCCGTTTTTGTTACTATTGCTTTGTAGTAGAGTTGAAGATCTGGTATTGCAATACCCCCTGTTTCACTCTTCCTGCTAAGGATTGCTTTAGCTATTCTGGGTTTCTTATTCTTCCAGATGAATTTCATAATTGCCTGCTCTATTTCTGTAAGGTACGTCATTGGGATTTTAATTGGAATTGCATTGAATTTGTATAGCACTTTAGGTAGTATGGCCATTTTGACAATATTAATTCTTCCTATCCAAGAACATGGGAGATCTTTCCATCTTCTAAGGTGTTCTTTAATTTCTTTCTTTAGTGTTGTATAGTTCTCATTGTAGAGGTCTTTCACCTCTTTTGTGAGATTGATTCCCAAGTATTTTATTTTTTTCGAGGCTATTGTGAATGGGATAGTTTTCCTAATTTCTCTTTCTGAAGATTCATCACTTATGTATAAAAATGCGTTGGATTTATGGGCATTGATCTTGTAACCTGCTACTTTACTGAAATCACTTATGAGTTCTAAGAGTTTTCTGGTGGAATTTCCAGGTTCCTCTAAATATATAATCATGTCATCAGCGAACAGGGATAGTTTGAGTTCTTCTTTTCCAATTCGTATCCCTTTAATTTCTTTGGTTTGTCTAATTGCTCTGGCCAGAGTCTCAAGAACGATGTTGAATAGAAGTGGTGAAAGAGGGCATCCCTGTCTTGTTCCAGTTTTTAGGGGGAATGCTTTCAGTTTTTCACCATTTAGAATGATATTAGCCATGGGCTTAGCATAAATGGCCTTTACAATGTTAAGGAATGTTCCCACTATCCCTATTTTTTCTAGTGTTTTGAGCATGAAGGGGTGCTGTATTTTATCAAATGCTTTTTCTGCATCTATTGAAATAATCATGTGATTCTTGACTTTAAGTCTATTAATATGGTGAATTACGTTTATTGATTTCCTGATGTTGAACCAACCTTGCATCCCTGGGATGAAACCCACTTGATCATGGTGCACTATCTTTTTAATATGTTTTTGTATGCGATTTGCTAAAATTTTGTTGAGAATTTTTGCGTCGATGTTCATTAAGGATATTGGTCTGAAATTTTCTTTCCTTGATGAGTCTCTGTCTGGTTTAGGTATCAGTGTGATATTGGCTTCATAGAATGAGTTTGGGAGGGTTCCCTCCTCTTCTATTTTATGGAATACTTTGAGAAGTATTGGAATGAGCTCTTCCTTAAAGGTTTTGTAGAACTCGGCTGAGAACCCATCTGGTCCCGGACTTTTCTTTGTTGGTAGGCTTTTGATGACTTCTTCTATTTCAGTACTTGAAATTGGTCTATTTAAATTGTTTATGTCCTCCTCATTCAGTTTAGGCAATTCATATGTCTCTAGAAACCTGTTGATGTCTTCGAAATTTTCTATTTTGTTGGAGTATAGATTTTCAAAATAGCTTCTAATTATGTTTTGTATTTCCATCCTGTCTGTTGTGATATTTCCTTGTTCATTCCGAATTTTAGTGATTTGGGTTTTCTCTCGTCTTCTCTTTGTTAGTGTGGCTAAAGGTTTATCAATTTTGTTTATTTTTTCGAAGAACCAACTATTTATTTTGTCAATTTTTTGTATTGTTTCTTTTGTTTCAATTTCATTGATTTCAGCTCTGAGTTTAACTATTTCCTGTCTTCTACTACTTTTGGTGCTGTTCTGTTCTTCTTTTTCTAAGACTTTGAGCTGTAGTGTTAGGTTGTTTATTTGTTGAGTTTTACTTCTTTTATTAAATGCGCTCCATGAAATAAATTTCCCTCTAAGTACTGCTTTCATAGTGTCCCAGAGATTTTGATATGATGTTTCTTTGTTCTCATTTACCTCTAAGAATTTTTTAATTTCCTTCTTAATATCTTCTGTTATCCATTCATCATATAATAGCATATTGTTTAATCTCCAGATGTTGGAATAGTTTCTGTGTTTTACTCTTTCATTTATTTCTAACTTCAATCCATTATGATCTGATAGAATACATGCTAGTGTCTCTATCTTCTTGTATTTGCTAACATTAGCTTTGTGGCATAATATATGGTCTATTTTAGAGAAGGATCCATGTGCTGCTGAGAAGAAAGTGTATTCACTCTTGGTTGGATGGAATATTCTATAAATGTCCGTTAAGTCTAAATTATTGATTGTGTTGTTGAGATCTATGGTTTCTTTGCTCAATTTTTGTCTGGAAGATCTGTCCAGTGGTGAGAGCGGCGTGTTAAAATCACCTAGTATTATTGTGTTGTGGTCTATTTGGTTTCTGAAATTGAGAAGGATTTGTTTGACATACATAGATGAGCCACTGTTTGGGGCATAGATGTTTATGATTGTTATATCTTGCTGATTTATGCTTCCCTTAAGCAGTATGACATGACCTTCTTTATCCCTTCTGACTAACTTTGGCTTGAAGTCCACATTATCGGAAATGAGGATGGATACTCCAGCTTTTTTGCTGAGTCCATGTGCATGGTATGTTTTTCCCCATCCTTTCACCTTTAGTCTGTGGGTATCTTTTTCTATGAGGTGAGTCTCTTGCAGGCAACATATTGTTGGATCTTTCTTTTTAATCCAGTCTGCCAGTCTATGTCTTTTGATTGATGAATTCAGGCCATTAACATTCAGGGTTATTATAGAGAAATGATTTGGTTTCCCGGTCATTTGGTTCATTTTTAAAATTTTGTTTATTTATTTGTTTGACACAACTTGTTTCCTCCTTTATTTGACATTTCCTTTAGGATAATTCCTCCCTTTGCTGATTTGCTTCTTTGTTTTTCATCTCTTCCTCATGGAATATTTTGTTGAGAATGTTCTGTAATGCTGGCTTTCTTTTTGTAAATTCTTTTAGCTTTTGTTTATCATGGAAGGATTTTATTTCATCGTCAAATTTGAAGGTAAGTTTTGCTGGGTATAAGATTCTTGGTTGGCATCCATTTTCTTTCAGGGCTTGAAAAATGTTGTTCCAGGACCTTCTAGCTTTTAGGGTCTGGATTGAAAAATCTGCTGATATGCGTATTGGTTTCCCCCTGAATGTAATTTGGTTCTTTTCTCTCACAGCCTTTAAAATTCTGTCTTTATTTTGTATGTTAGGTATTTTCATTATAATGTGCCTTGGTGTGGGTCTGTTGTAATTTTGTGTATTTGGAGTCCTGTAAGCCTCTTGAACTTGATTTTCCATTTCATTCTTCAGATTTGGGAAATTTTCTGATATTATTTCATTGAATAGGTTGTTCATTCCTTTGGCTTGTTTCTCTAGGCCTTCCTCAATCCCAATAATTCTTAAATTTGGCCTTTTCATGATATCCCATAGTTCTTGTAGATTCTGTTCATGATTTCTTACCATCTTCTCTGTTTGTTCAGCTTTGTTTTCAAGGTTAAATATTTTGTCTTCAATGTCTGAGGTTCTGTCTTCCAGGTGTTCTATCCTATTGGATATGCTTTCTATGGAGTTCTTAATTTGGTTTATTGTTTCCTTCATGTCAAGGATTTCTGTTTGGTTTTTTTTCAATATCTCTAACTCTTTATTGAAATGATCTTTTGCTTCCTGTATTTGCTCTTTTAACTGTTGATTGGTGCGATCAATCAATGCTTGCATTTGCTCTTTCATCTCATCATTCAATGCTTGCATTTGCTCTTTCATCTCCTCGTTTGCTTCTCTGATCATTTTAATTATGTACATTCTGAACTCCTTTTCTGTCATTTCTTCTGCCATGCTGTCATTGGGTTTTATTGATGTAACATCTAGATTTGTTTGCAGCATTTTCTTTCCTTGTTTTCTCATGTTGTTCAGATATCAGTGGACCGCTGAGATATTGCAGATTTCCTCTGTTGATTTACAATGACCCTGAAGATTTCTATATATATCCCCTCTTAGCCTTCAGTAGGCTGAAGACTTGGAGGAGGTTGATAATGCGGTGCTCCACAAGGAAGCTGCCTCTCTAGGAGTGGTGGCCTTCAGGTGGGGTATATTCCCTGCTAGTGGGCAGAGGTGCCTCCACTTGTTGACCAATGGTCATCCAAAGGGGACCTAGGCTGTGGGCTGAGGCAAGGCCTGTTTGGGCCTGAGTCTCTGGTTTTACCGTCCTTGTGGGAAACCTCACCCAGCAGGGAAGACTCACCCGGTGGGGAGGTCTCGCTGGTCAGTTTCCTCCTAGAGGTTCCCCTCAATTTACAGCTACTGCCTGGGCTGGGCTGCCTTCCTCTGCAAAGTTTCCAGGGTCCCGGCCCTACCTCCTGGGCCTGGGAGCCTCACCCTTCGCAGATGAATCTCCTTAGGCTGCCCCTCCTCAGAGAATTTGCCCATAGGCCTGGAACCTTCGCTCCGCCCTAAGCCTGTCTCTGTGCGGCTCTTCCACCCAGAAGCCTCCTAGATCCTGGGACCCTGTTCTGCACCTAATCGCCTGGCTGCATGGCCCCTCCTCTGAGCAGCCACCTGTGGCCCCGAACAATTGCTCTGAGTCCCAGAGACCCGCCACAGGCCTCTTCCTCCAGACAGCCGCCCAGTATGCCGATGCGGTCACTAGGAGTCCAAGAAACTCACTTTGTGCCTCCTCCTCCCACCAACCACCCGTAGCCCGGGGCAATCAATCACTCCGAGTCGAAGTGACCCTGCCCGTTCCTCCTCCTTCTCCAGATAACTCCCCGGGTGTTCAGGAGCAGTCCCTCTGAGTGGCTCTGAATCCACGTGACCCACTGCACGGGTCCTCTGGGCAACCGCCCGGAGCTCTGGTGTGGTCCCTCAAGACCAAGCGTCCCACCACGCTTCTCCTCCAGGCAGCCCCCCTGTGTTCAGGAGCTGTCACTTTAAGACCAAACAACTCACCACTCGCCTTCTCCTCTGAGCAGCAGCCTGGAGCGCTAATGCAGTCACTGCGAGTCCAAAGGACCCGCCGCGCTCCTTCTCCTCCTTCTCCTACTCCTCCGGGCAGGCCCCGGGGTTCAGAAGTGGTCAGAGTCCAAACAGCTCGCCACGCAGCCCCTTCTCTGGCAACCGCCTGTAGTTCCCGTATAGTCACCCGAATCCAAGCGGCCGCTCCTCTTCCTCCTTGTCCTCAGGGCAGGCCCCGGTGTTCAGAAGCGTCGTTCTGATTCCAAACAGCTCGCCGCGCGGCTTCTCCTCTGGCAACCGCCTGCAGCTCTGGCGCAGTCTCTCCGAATCCAAGTGGCCACGCTCCTCTCCTCCTCCTCAGGGCAGGCCCCGGTGTCCTGAGTCCACACAGTTCTCCCCGCCACTCCTCCCCCGGGCAGCCGCCGGAGCCCCAGTGGCTGCTCCGAGTCCCAGCGCTGTGCCGAGCGGCCTCCTCTATGGCGCTCCAGCGGGGGGAGGGGCGTCTCGCCCTCATATAGATTTCTTCACTGGAGCTTTTTCTTCAGTGTCCTCATCATCAAAATTCTCATCATCATCATCTTCATCATGATCATCATCTTCATCAGCAGCAAGTTTTACTTTTTTCTGGGGAAACTTGCTACCACCTCCAGGGGCAGATTGCTTTCCAGACACACTTAGGAGTTTTATATCCTCCTCCTCTTCATCTGCTGACTCTGCATCTTCCTCCACAGCTACTAAGTGCTGCCCACTAATATGCACAGGCCCTGAACCACAGTTCAACCTTAAGACCACAAGTGGTGTGATTTCAAAGCCCCCAAAGGAAACCATTGGCTGTACAGACATTTTCAATGTTGTAAATGTTACTGTAATTGGACTGCCTCAGAATCCATTGTCTCTGCTTCAACAATGTGCAATTCATCCTTTGCACCAGCCCCTAAACTGACTGTTCCTAAGGATAACTAGTGTTCATTTTCATCATTATCCACCTAAAGTGATATTCTTTGTCAGCCTTTAGTTCACAACTGAAAAGATAGTTCTGGGGCCTCAGGGGGTTCATGTCCATGTCCATCGAATCTTCCATGGGGTGGTAGCACGTACCTAGGTGGGAGAGAAGGCGAATGGAAAATAGGCTACTGCCCTAGAGAAGAGACGCGCAGAATGGAATCACGCCAGAGCTTGTTGAACCTATTTTAAGTGGCAAATAATCTTGACAGAAAAAGTACCAAGCTTGGAAAGCAAATGAGACCTAAAGTGACACCAATATGAGTAACTGTGGTCAGGGTCAAGTGGGTATAGTTCACCAAGTTCCACTTCCAGGTGGTGGAAGCAATGCAAATTGAGCAGACAGACCCCTCTAATATTTGCAAGAACTAGGCAAGACATAAGAGAAGCACCACAATATATGCCAACATTTAGAAATTATCACTTGACCTAAACATAGCACACTCTTTACCCTATTTTATACTTAAACTTGTATAAAGGTAAAAAACTGGAAAACACATGGAAAGCTGATTTTATTAATTAAAACTTGGCAAAATATGAAAGAATAATGAAGGTTTTTTGCATACCTTCAATTGTTCTTAATGATTCAACAATTTATAGATTATAGAATTTAAAAATACATAACTAATAGCTCATTTAATAAAACAAGAAATACATAATAGTTTATTTAATTTGATACATGTGCTTGTCTAGCTCAATTGTTAAGAAAATTTATAGTGTTGTTTCTAATGTTGATCTTATTTTAGCTTATGTTTTAGATAGTTCAGTATTTCACATGTACAAACTTATTCCAAATCCTTAAGAGAAACCTAGAAGCGTGTTCACATTCTCTTATGGGTGTCCCAATATTTACAAAGTTAAAATAATGTAACTCCAGATACTCCTACCTTATCCTAATAATAATATTGAAATTTTCTCTCCAGTATTCTTCCCATGCCGGGTGCATTGGAGGAACTGTGGACATTTTCAAAACCAGATTAAGGGAAAATTGAATTGGAAGTAAACTTAGTTTAGAATTGAGAGATATGGGTGTAGTTTTTTGTTGTTGTTGTTTGTTTGTTTGTTTGTTTTATTTTTTTGCAGGGAGGTACTGGAGATTGAACTTTGGAACACTCAACCACTGAGTCACATCCCCAGCCCTATTTTGTATTTTATTTAGAGACAGGATCTCACTGAGTTGCTTAGTGCCTTGGTTGATTGAGGCTGGCTTTGAATTCTTAATTCTCCTGCCTTAGCCTCCCAAGTCGCTGGGAATACAGGTATGCGCCACCATGCCTGGCTGGGTATTTTATATCATTTCTGTGCATAGTTAATATTAGTTTTCAATTGCTATGTAAAATAACTATAGACTGTCTTAGTGGCTTAAGACAAAATTGATTTATGTTTATAATTAAAAATTGGTATAAACTCTAGGGATTAAGCTCAGTGGTATGGTGCTCGCCTTGTACCCTTGTACGTACAAGGCCCTGGGTTCCGTCTCAAGCACTATAAATAAATAAATAAATTAATTAATTAATTAATAAATAAATAAATAAATGTCAAAAGTTTGCACCTGGTTGAACTGGGCTTAATGACTAAGAGTTTACAAAGCAGAAATCAAGTTATTGGCTAAGCTGCATTCTTTCTTGTTACTTAAAATCTTTTTTCAAGCCTTGTGTGTATGTTTGGCAAAATTCAGATCCTTGAGCTTATAGAACTGAAGCCTTTCTCTGTCTTCCTGTCATCCATGGCTCACTCTCAGTTTCTAGAGGCTTCTTGTAGTTCCTAGCCAGGCAGCTTGTTCATATCTCAGGTTCTGAGTCTTCAGCTCTTCAGGAAAAGCTCAGTTTCTTTCGGGAATACTTGAATAGATCAGCCCAAACCAGCATGATAAGTTAACTTAAAGGCCACTTACCAGGACCTTAATTACATTTATAGCATCCCTCATCTTTTTAATGTAAGTGAACCTAATCTTTGGAGTGATTTCCATCATATTCACAGTTCTGACCACTTTCGAGGGGAAAAGATGATTCTGGGACATGTCAGGGGACTGGAGTCTCAGAATTCATTTCAAAATTTTTCTTACCATACTTAATTACAGCTAGCCATACCAGAGGAGCTTTCAGGAACATACCTGCTAGTCCCTCAATGACTCAGTAGGCACCCTGAAACTGAAGAGCACATCTAGGATGTTAATTATATTACATGTGGACTAGATGCTAGTGATAAAATTATGGTGGTAAATAAACACAAGATTACACGAGAAATTCTGAAAAGCCCCGAAGTTTGACAGCATTGAAAACTGGCAGAATTTTCTCCATTAAAAAAAAAAAAAAAAAAAAAAGCTAAAAAAATTACTTAACACTAGTAACTATCACTGAGGAAGGAATAAACTTCTCAAAATTCTAAATTCTAAAAACAGATTAAAAATCAACAATGATAACAAATAGAATAAATTATTTTTCTCTCTGGAAAATTTGGTCATGCAAAGAGGCAAAAATATACACCTAGAACATCAAAGAAAAGGTATTGTTTTCTTTGACTTTTAGACATGTGTCTGACATTTAAATTTGTGATATTCTTTTTTTAACTTATTCTAGAACTATTCATTTGAATGCTAATTTTGTTATTTTCCTTGAAGAATTTCCATATTTTGTATACTTTATTTTCTACAAAATCTGTTAGTCTATTGTTATTTCTATTACTATTATTATCATTACTATTATTAAAGATTGAACACATACAGTTTGGGGTTATATATCCTAGATTTCTGTATCTGGGTACAGAATAGAAAAGTAATTCATAGATGTTATTTAAAATATTTAAAACATAGAAAATATAAAAAAGTAAACAACTAAAGCATACCACAAACCCCATCACATAAAGATGAATACTGTTATCATTTCATGGTAAAATTCAAACTGTCTAATCCTATATCTGGGAATGTATTTACTGGTTTCCACTGGAGTTTCTTTTCAAAGCTGTACCTATAATACATCATGATGAGAGACCACAATTTGTATTTTTAAACAATAGAATAATAATTATTAAATTGGGCCTAAAACTACTTCCATATGTAGCAAACTACAATTTAAGTTTGTAAACACACTACAAAATATTTAAAGAGCATATTCTCCTAACAAGTAGCTGAATCTCCCCCAAGCACCACAGTTAAACTGTAGCCAACTATAGGTTGCCATCAGAACAGAACATGTCCATATTAGGCAAATACAGAGCTGTAACCCGTCAAGCTATTTCTGTAGAACATTTCCTTTTTCTGTGTATAAATACTGCCTGTCCACCTTTCTGGACTGAGCTCTCTGAACCTCTGCTTGTTCAGTGTGTACCCCAATTCATGAATTATCCCTTGCTTAGAGAAATTGTTAGATTTGATTTGTCTAATGGCTTTCTTTTATTTGTTCTATTTATACATGCCAGTAGAATGCATTTTGACACATCATACATAAATGGAGTGTAACTTCTCATTCTTCTGTTTGTTCATGATGTAAAATTACACCAGTCATGTCATCATATGCACATACAATAAGAATGTCTGATTCTTTCTACTATCCTTCCTATACCCACATCCCCTTCCCTCCCTTCACTCCCCTCTGTCTAATCCAAAACACCTCTATTCTTCCCTAGTCCCTCTCCTTTATTGTGAATTAGCATCCACATATCAGAGAAAACATTCAGCTTTTGGTTCTTTGGGATTGGGTTATTTTGCTTAGCATGATATTTCCCAGTTCCATCCATTTACCAGCAAATGCTATGATTTCATTCTTCTTTAAAGCTGAGTAATATTCCATAGTGTATATCACATTTTCTTTATCCATTCATCTGTTGAAGGGTACCTAGGTTGGTTCCATATTTTAGCTATTGGGAACTGAGCTGCCATAAACATTGTTGTGGCTGTATCACTGTTGTATGCTGTTTTTAACTCCTTTGGTCATAAACTGAGGAAAGGGATAACTGGATCAAATGGTGGTTCCATCCCAAATTTTCTGAGGAATCTCCATCTGCTTTCCATAGTGATTGCAAAATTTGCAGTCCCACCAGCAATGTATGAGTGTACTTTTTCCTCAATCCTTGCCAACACTTATTGTTGCTTATAATTTTGATAATTACCATTCTGACTGGAGTAAGATGAAATCTTAGAGTAGTTTTGATTTGCATTTCTCTGCTAAGGATGTTGAATATTTTTTCATGCATTTGTTGATTGTATTTTTCCTTTGGTGAAGTGTCTGTTCAGTTCTTGGCTCACTTACTGTTTGGGTTCTTGGATTTTTTTGGTGCTAAGTTTTATAAATTCTTTACATATCCTGGAGATTAATGCTCTATCTGAGGTGCATGTGGTAAAGATTTTCTTCCATTCTGTAGGCTCTCTATGTTATTGATTATTTCCTTTGCTGTGAAGCAGCTGTTTAGTTTGAATCCATCCCATTTATTGATTGTTGATTTTAATTCTTGCCCTTTAGGAATTTTGTTAAGGAAGTCAGCTCCTAAAAGAACATGATCCACTTTGAATTGATTTTTGTGCAGGGTGAGAGATAGGGGTTTAATTTCATTTTGCTACATATGGATTTCCGGTTTTCCCAGCACCATTTGTTGAAGAGGCTATCTTTTCTTCTTTATGTTTTTGGTGCCTTTGTCTAGTATGAGATAACCATGTTTATGTGGTTTTGTCTCTGTGTCTTCTATTCTGTATCATTGGTCTATGTGTCTGTTTTGGTGCCAACACCATGTCGTTTTTGTTACTATGGCTCTGTAGTATAACTTAAGTTCTGGTATTGAGATTAATGGCTTTCTTTTGACAGAACTTAAAAACACTTATAATTCAAACAGAAGGCACACTGATTCTTTATAATATTTCATATAAACTTTTTTTAACCAATTCAGTTGGTTGAGTCTTCTAAAATATTCAACTTATGTGTAATAGAAACTTTATATTTTCACAGCAATAATTTTGCATCCGTAAATCAATCACCGTAATCCATCATGTCAATAGACTTAAGGATAAGAATCATATGGTTATTTCAATTGACACAGAAAAAGCATTTGACAATATACAACACCCCTTCATGCTGAAAACACTAGAAAAAATAGGGATAGTAGGAACATACCTGAACATTGTAAAGGCTATTTATGCTAAGCCCATGGCCAACATCATTCTTAATGGAGAAAAACTGAAACCATTCCCTTTAAAAACGGGAACAAGACAGGGATGTCCTCTTTCACCACTTCTATTCAACATTGTCCTCGAAACTCTAGCCAGAGCAATTAGGCAGACTAAAGAAATTAAAGGGATACAAATAGGAAAAGAGGAACTTAAGCTGTCACTGTTTGCGGATGACATGATTCTATATTTAGAGGATCCAAAAACCTCCTCCAGGAAACTTCTAGACCTCATCAATGAATTCAGCAAAATAGCAGGCTATAAAATCAACACGCATAAATCTACAGCACTTTTATATGCAAGCGATGAAACAGCTGAAAGGGAAATGAGGAAAACAACTCCATTTGCAATAGCCTCAAAAAAAATAAAATACTTGGGTATCAATCTAACCAAAGAGGTAAAAGTTCTCTACAATGAAAACTACAAAACACTGAAGAAAGAAATTAAGGAAGACATTAGAAGATGGAAAGATCTCCCATGTTCTTGGATAGGCAGAATTAATATTGTCAAAATGGCCGTACTACCAAAAGTGCTATACAGATTCAATGCAATTCCAATTAAAATCCCAATGATGTACCTCACAGAAATAGAGGAAGCAATCATGAAATTCATGTGGAAGAATAAGAAACCCAGAATAGCTAAAGCAATCCTTAGCAGGAAGAATGAAACAGGGGGTATCGCAATACCAGAACTTCAACTATACTACAAAGCAATAGTAACAAAAAGAGCATGGTATTGGCACCAAAATAGACAGGTAGATCAATGGTACAGAATAATTTTGCAGTCTAAATTCAAATAAATCAGATGCTTGCTTACTAAAATAACTTACTATTTTAGGTTTTTGGAATAAGTTTGCTTCTGTATATTTTACAGTGAATTTAAGAGCAATGACTAAATTACTTGATGGAACTAAGAGTAGAGTTACAAAATATTATTTTTAAAATATACTTTCCATATATTCAAGTACTTATTGACCAAATTTGGACTTACAAATATTTTTGTGTAATAAATTTTATCTCCTGGTGATATAGCAGAGATGTTTTTCTCAGGCATTAAGTATACTTCTATAATAACAATTTATTCTTAAGTTTGAATTCTTCATAAGAGATATAAACATTTTGGGCATCTTTTCTAATAAGCAACACTGCAGTATTTTGCAAATATTGCAGAGTAATATTCCTTTATTATTTGTCTGTGAGTTATTTCTACTTTTTTACAAAACAGAAATTGAGGCTTGTCTTGGGTTGAGGGTTTCTCATGCTAAGAGTGGAAGTTGAATGGATGTTTGACCTCTCCTTGGCCTACAAAAGCCAAGGAAACTGAGAATGGAGATTTTCCCTTGCCCTGGCCTGTCTAGCACCATTAATTTAATCTTCATATGTTTACCAGCTGGTTTTTATTTTTATAAATCATAACTGTTTCTGTGAAACTGGGGGGATAAGCAGTCTCATTACTTCTCCCCAGTTTGATTAAGCTGCATAAAAGTCATGTTTCCTTTTTCCATTGTTTGCCTATTTCTTGTGCAGGTGGCTACTATTCCAGTCTGTTAGGATCCAGACAGGGTCCTTGGGCTAGGTTGCTGGTGACACTTATGCATTTTTGTATTGTCCTTTCTATTAAAATAAATTGAGTCTTCGAGATCTTATTTTAATTATTCATGGATTGAATTTGCATTTATGTAATTTAAAATCCCTTTCCTTCTCTTTTTTAAAGCCAATTTAAATATTATTGCTGTCAAATAAACATGTAGAATACCTAATTCAAGTTGAATCTCAGTCAAAAAATAGATAACAATATTTCAAAATATTGATACTAAAGAAAATATACCTATAATTCAAATTGAATTGAGTATCTCCTGTTTGATCTGGCTACTATATTCTTTGCTTTCAAATTAAATGTGCATCTTTTGAAATTTGTATGTTTCTATCAACTATCATCTAACAATGAGCTCATAAAACTCTGAACTTTCTGCTTGAAAAACTGTCAATGATTTGATAAGATGTTAGCACTGTATTTAAATATTCCATTTACCTTTTTGATTGAATTTTTTACTGTTCCTACATAGAATTTTAAATGTGTTTGTGTATATACTGGAACAATCGAAAGTTCTACAAAATTATTTAATCATTTTTATTTATTTAAATTTATTTTTTATTTGTTCTAATTAGTAAATAAGCCAAACCCCCCAAACCAAAGGTCAGATGTTTTCTCTGATATTTAATCATTTTATGGCATTTTATCTGGTAATATATTATGTACAGTTTAGATGAACTATAGAAAGTCAGTGATGATTCCCTTGTACTTAGTATCAGTAATGTTCTTAGCAATAAAACCCTGGTCAAATGTAAAACTCTGTCCTAAGTAACATATAAACAAACCTTGTATTAAACATAATAGCTCTGGAAAGAAAGTATTAATTTCATTTTATAGATCAGGAAATTAAGTTTCAGAGAGTTTATGTAATTTTCAAATAACCGTTCAAAGTGACATATTGCATACTTACCAGTATTGTATATAAAATTAGAACTTTTCGAATACAAAAACTGAGTTCAACTACAGATCCAAGAGATCCAGACACAGAGTACCAGTCACTGTCAGTAGCTCCAGCTCACTCAGAAACCACAATAGTTCTTCGGCATACAAGACAGCATCGCTCTTCTCTGAGTTTTGATTAGGCAGTGGTGTTCCATGCCAAAATTGACAACATGATGCTCTCAAATTCACCCACTTTGTGATTTTACTGATATGAAAGCTGCCATTAGCATGTTTGGGATAGAATAATTCTGTTTCCTGCACCTAAATGATTTCAGTCTCAGAAAAAGATCTTCTATTCCAAGTGTATATGGTGTAAAAGCTTTTCCATTATTTTTGTCTTTCACTTATACTAATGTTTTTGATGCCTTGTTTCCTCCCGTTGGGTCTTTGACATAGTCATTGCTTGTATCTTTTATTCTTGGAGGATCTAGCAACCCACAACACTGGTTTCTTACATAAATTATTCCATTCTTTCTCTTGTTGTGATACCTTTACAATAGCATCTTGGAAATGAATATTGAAGTTGAATCTCAGAAGATAAACAATGCTGCAATAATAAGATTATATGTTTATTTTTTAGTTTATAGGATTTAGTAGTTTGTATGCTTATGATTCCAGCATATATTTTTATAAAATTTAATTTATTATTTTGTGTAAAACCATATTCTGTTTAAAAATAAAGTGGTTATGCCACATTAAATGGTGTTGTCTTTAAATTTTAGTTTTCATAGTTTTGATATTATGAGAGCTCATTTTTTATATTTATACTTGTTTCTTCTATTTTAAATTTTTTATATTTCAGTAAATTGCATTTGGAATCCTATATATGTACATATGTATGTGTATGTATTTATATGTATATATAAATACGATGTGAAACTCATCTTTTTAAAAAGTTGAACTAATTTTTTTTAAAACTGATGTTAAGTATAAAGCAACACAGCAAAAATGTGTGAATGTTTTATTTCGTATGTACATATAGAGAAACTATCTTTCTATAGCATATTCTAGAATAAATCTATTTTATTTTTATATAACTATTTTATAAATTTATAACTTTTCATGAATTTGAATAATCCTGAAAAAGTTAAGAGAGACCATTTCTCAAAATTAGTAAAAAAAAAAAGATAGCCAGGCATGGTGGTTTATGCCTGTAATCCCACGGCTTAGGAGGCTGAGACAGAAGGATTATGAGTTCAAAACCAGCCTCAGCAAAAGCGAGGCCCTAAGCAACTCAGTGAGACCATGACTTTAAATAAAATACAAAAGGCCTGGGATTGTGACTCAGTGGTCAAGTACCCCTGAGTTCAATTCCTGGTAACCTCTTGATAAAATAAAATATAAAGGACTGGGGATAAAGCCCTGGGAAAGATACTCCCTGCATTCAATTCCCAGTATCAAGAAAACAAAAAAACCCAAACAACAACAAAAAAACCAAAGCAAGCTAAGTTAAGTTATACATACACTGACTCAAATATATGACTCAACATTTAGTTCTAAAAAATAATATCGGCTTCCAGTCTTTCAGTTACAACACAAAAATAGAAGAGCAATTAATGATCCATAAATTTGTATTATACAAAATAGTGACCTCACACAGGTTTAGCAAAACAATTTAAAAAGCCAAGGACAACGAAGGGGAAAAGTTGATTCAGTCCAACTATTTGTCAAAGGGTTAAAAAAAAAAAAAAGGAAAGAAACAATGGGATATATATGTACATATATGTAACTGTCTAGATATGGATGTATGAGAACAGACACATTAAGAGAGTTGAATCACACAGATATGATGGTTGAGGAGGCTCATAACAGGACTTGTGCAACCTGGAAACTCTGGGATTCTGTTTAGCATGGTTTAGTCAAAGTCTGAAGGTCTTAAAAACTGGAAAACCAATAATGGAGTTCAGACTGAGGCATACCCCTGAGAATTTAGGGGTATGCTGGTGTAAATCCAAAACAATTTCTGAGTTCTGATGATTGAGGCAGTAAAGAAAGAGTCTATAACTGCTCTTTAAGAAGAGACCAATTCACTTTCTGTATTTGTTCTCTCCAAGGCCCCAGTTCACTGAATCTGTCTGCCCAGATTGACTAGATCCTACCCACTTAGTACAAAATGACACTAATGTCCTCTGAAGCACACTCAAAAGCATATCCAAAAGCGTGCTTTAACTAGTTTCTAGGTATTACCTAATCCAGTCAAATTGATACCTAATATTAATTATCACAAAAACTAAGGAAAGATAAGAATAATTATTAGAATCCATAAAGTATCCTGAATCTTAGAAAAAAGGCAGCATATTGCAGAGCTGGAGTCAAAATGAAATACAGTTTGGAAGCAACATTTACTTAAGTAGCAAGAGAATTTGGGAGCTTGGAGAATACCATGGTTTCACTCAAACAAATGTTCAGGACACATGGAGTGGGATTATCTCTGAATCTTGGAGCCAGGGGAGAGTCTATCTATGTATTTATTTTTAGTTTTGCAATTTAGCATTGCTCATTATTTAAAATCACTTTATACTGTTTGCTAGTCTGAGCACTATTTATAATACTTAGAAAAGAACTACTTTAATTATCATACCAACAATATTTTAACTGACTAATTCATATAGTACAGAGAATCCTGCGTATTAATCTTGTCAATTCTATGTTCTAATGGTCCAATCCTATACTTTAAATAGCACTCAAATTTCTTTCCATCTTTTAATCCTTACTTTCAGTGCTTTGGCCCAGGTTATTATTACTAAATGAGTAAAATAACATCACACAATTACTTATCTTGCTTTTACTGCCCATCCTGTTCACCAAGGAAAGCAAAACATAACTTTCTGCAACTCTAAAGTAAAACTTCCAACATCTTCTTGCTGTGCTAAAATGCCATTTAGAAAATGAGGTGTGACTATGTTAAAAATAACTTCTAAAAACCTTAGATTTACCATAATAAAATGTTTGCAATCTATTCTAAATTATTATGGTATGTTCCTTATTTATAACTGTAGAGTGAGATTTAAAAGGTTCAGTGATCTAGATATTATTTTTTGTTTTTCTATGAACAATTTAGACAGATAGAAGGCACTCAAAGCTATTATGCTATCAAAAAACCCATAATATATTCTCCCATATTTACCTAACTTGTTACTACATACGGATAAACTTAAGTTAAATGTACTTGCAACAGTACTTTGCATTTTCATTATAAATTCCAAACATTTTAAACATAAGTTTGTAAGATTCAATCTGGCTTCACTCTGTTACTTATGATAATTCCTTGAATATGTCAAATAAAATATTATTAACTGCTATGAGTAGGTTAATTTCACTGGATTATTGGAATACTTTTCTTATGTAACTAAGCATTAAAACAACTCAGGGGCATAATTCTATCAAATAATTATTCCTCTGAAAATAATAGAATGTGAAATGTGTTCAAGTTCCAGATGGTTGTAACAAATAATAGGACACTAAGCCAAAAGAGGAATATTTTATTGACTTTGAAAATGAATAACATCTATCATCTACCTTGAAAATAATTTTACTTTAGAGCACTTATTATGCTAGTATCATTCCTCTTGGATTCTTGAAAACTTTGCTTATCTCTTGTGTGTTATAATCCAAGGCTGTGTGTGTCTAATAGCTTATAATAATCATACCATAGACACTGTCCAGATGACATTGTTTATTAATCTCTTGGTACCTGAATTATATTATTAAAAATGAAAATAAAACCCTAAAATATTTTTTAAATGAAAGTTATATTTTAGATGGCTATGTTAATTTTCCCAAATAAAAGGCATATTAATAATCTTTTATAGTTAAGGGATTTGAAATTACTGATAGTTTTTGACCATTTTAAAAAGAACTAAAATTCCCATTGTTGCTATGAAGTAATGCATCACTATGATACATTAACTTAACAATTAGTGATTTCTATCTCTTTTTTCTTAGAGAAGTTTGGATATGACCATTGAGTTTTTGAAAGTCTATGTGTCAAATTTTTTATTTATTTATTATTTTTTGTTATGATTACACAAATGGTATGCCTTCACTTCATGTAGAGAAACCAGTTGTACCCCATTTGTTTACAATAAAAAAAAATGAAAAAAAAAAGGGAAAATTAGACAAAGATAAATTGGAATCATGTGCTCAAAGTCACACAGAGAGTCCAGAGTAAAACAAGGGTGTGTGTCTACAAACTTCAACATCTCAAAAGAGCTCTTCCTGTCTCCACAAAGTTGGGAGTACACTGGCCAACTATCTTGTACAGCTCACCACAGAAGCATCCCAGGGAGTGAGTGTACATGAGAGACCAGATTCCAGGTAGCACCTTGGTGATCACTGAGCCATGCCATGCCAGGGAGTAGGGCAGAGCTCAGGTCAGCAAAGGCAGAGGTGTGTCTGGGCCAGAATGGGGGCACATGTGGGGATAAACTTTCTCAGAGCACATGAAGCCCTGGGCTTCCTCCTCCTCAGACGAGTCTTGCCTAATTGCACATATGCTAGAATGCTTGATCAACTACTTGTGCTCTTATATTTCCTTCTCATTGACTTTGGAGGTCTCATGCTTTAGCTTGGCTGTGACTTTCTTCTCTATTTTTCCAGCTTCCCCAGTCCCATCCATGTTGAATTTTAGCCTAGAGATGTAAGAGTTTTTATTTTGTATATATTTTCATTTAGTATAAGTTTCTGAAACTCTCTAGAAATAACTAATTTTTTATTTGTTATCATACCTTTACTAACCCTTTACATATTGATAATGGTGGTGATAAAGAACTATCTTCTGATTCCAGCACCTGAGATGTCAGTGGGTCTGTTTAAAATGATTGTACATTCTTTTGACTCCAGGTAACAGGGTTAAATGCTTTATATAATTTCAGAAAAAGTACCCAGGAGACTGACCCCAATTTTACATGGTTTCTCTCAGAGAATGTGCAGCCCTCCCTCCTACCTCCATTAGCGAGAAGGGGGACGAATGATGCATGTTCCTTAGAATGAACTCCCAGCTCAGGCTGTGCTTCATTCAGCTCTGACTATATAAAATCTGCCTGTGATTTCTCAACATGTGTATATGTCAAAATTTTAATACAGCCTCTCTCATAAAAATATATCCACTTTCCTAAATCAATATTTAAATTGGAAATTAAATGTAAGATTCTAATGCAATGGAGAGAGGAAAAAATCATTGAAATAATGATTTTTGGGAGTTCTTTTTTCTGGCTTTTCCTTGTAAGTTTTTGGAATTTTTAGTGGCTATCTCTGTTTAATAGCATGATATCCTACCACTAACAACATTGAGCGAGTTAATATTTTCAAATAATATTTTGTAATACATTTAAAAATTACAAAATCCTTTTGTGGCATTTTAAACCAGAAAGATAATGTGCTTAAAACAAGAGAATGTCCAAATCACTGCAGGAATAACATGATATTATCAGGAAACTCAGAACATTTTTTTTTTTTTTAAATAAAAGGTAGGCTTTTCTAGCAAAAGTTTATTTTCAGTATATTAAATCATAAAAATGTTACACTGAGAAGGATTGAGGAAGATATTTTTCACAAGAAAAATCATCAAAGGTGTACTATAGCAATTTTCAAAAGAGCGATATTCTATTCACTCTTTCTTCCTTTGAACATATACAGAAGTTTCTCAAAGGGCATTAAGAAAAGGAGGCATTCAGAGTTTTGAATAAATTAGCACGCAATCTCACAGCTAATATCCTGTAGAATAGAACACAGAATATAACACTTAGTACTCCAAAGCACATAGACAGTTCCAGAGACCTTCTGAGACTATTGTAAAAACACATTTAGTGAAAGCCTTATAAATTGTCAAGCTGTTTACTATTATTTTTTTATTCCTCCCTGCAAATGGTCCATGTTTAGTAGCTTAAAATGAAATAAAACAAAAAACATATTTTTAAAAAGCTCCATCTTCTCTCATGTTTCAATACATTTCCCAAGCTCCTGTGGGTCATTTCTACTTGAGGTCCAGTCATAGGAGGTGGTCTATTAACATAGGTGGCATTTGTGTTATGCCTGATGGCTGGAAATTAAACTGGGTTTATAAACTAGAGTCCCTATTGTGTGTTCTTATAATATGATAGTGAGCTATTAAATTGTACTGTAAGCTATTGTATACCAGTAAATCAGAATGGACAAATTGCCACAAGCATAAAATCTACAAAGACTGTATCACAAAGTGATAGAAAATCTGAATGGAACTATAACTGATAAGAAAATTGGATCTGTAATAAAAATCTCCTGACAAAGAAAAGCCCTGGATCTGATGGCTTCAGTAAATACTACCAAACATATTAAAAAGAACTAATGTCAATCCTTCTAAAATTTTTCAAAAAAACTAAAGATGAGAGAACATTCCCTTACTCATCTATGAGGCCATTACTAGTCTAGTACCAAAATCAGTCACACATACTACAGGAAGACCCATATCTCTTAGGAATATTGATGAAAAACATACCCAAGAAAATAGTAGCAAAGGAAATTCAGAAGCATTTTGAAAGAATTATACATTATTACCAAATACAATTTATTCCTGAAATATAAATGTTATAACATGAAATCCAATCATTGCAATATACCACACTAAAAAAAAAAATAAGAAGAAGTAATATAGTTTTTGGTTGATTCTGAAAAAGTATTTGACAAAACATCATCTCATAGTAAAAACATTCAACCATTCACTAACTAAAAGGAAACTACCTTATAAAACTGTGTATTAAACACAAGTAAATGCCATATTCAATGGTATATGCAACTGTGACTCTCCAGTCTATTCTTACTCATCTTCCTAAAAAGAGAGTCATTATGTTTTCTCTAAAGGAAGGTCATACATTAATGAAAGTATGACAACATTGACGCTATCATTTCAGGTATCTTTTGTGTTGGAACTAGACATCTGCCAGGCACAGATGGTCTAATGTGACCACTATCTAATGGGAACAGCAAGGTAACACATATACTTCTCTTTTGTTGACATTATTCGTTGGGAACAATCAGATTTGCATGCAACTTTGCTTTCCCAGTCTCACTTTACTCTTGAGATAATTTTTGTCTTATTTTTCATCTTTCATTAATTCCTGGGTATATACAAATCCAGTTTATATGCTATGTGACTTACATAACAATGATTTTCTTTCTTCTTTTTCCTTTTTTGAAAATACAATGCTTTGTGGTTTTTGTTTTTAGATGTTTTTATTGTCTGTTCATGAACTGTTCTGTGCTCTTGATCATCTCATAGTGTTTACCTCATTTTGTCATTGAGCATCACTTTTTCCTCAGAAGGGCTCATAAATCTAGCTGAAAATGTGTCAAGCCAATTTGGTTCAACAAAACAATCTCTTCATATTTTCTTGTGAGTTAATAATTTCTATTTACTTCAAGCAATGCTGTGAAGTCAGTTAACTATATGTGTGAAAATTCTTTGCAAAATTCAGGGAAGTATAAATATGTAAGGTATAATTATTATTAATACTCTTTTGTACAGGCACATGTGAAGCTCAGATCACTCTAAGTTTCTTAGAAATTGTTTAGTTTTCCATTTATTTTAGTTTTTAGCTTACTAGTCCCTTGTAGATTCAGTATTTCCTTCAAACACTTAAAATAATTTCAGTCAGTTTATTTCCTCATTTGCAGTCATCCAATGAATGGCTATTTTTAGAATAAGGATCAATTTAATTAACAGCCTACAAGACCCTGAGGATTCTGCTCCACCAGGATTTGTCTCCTGTAGCTTCAAGCTCTTTGCTTTTTCTTCCTTTTCACTATTCAAACTGTGACCTCACCAGTCTTTGTTAGCTTTGGAAAATGAATCACATATTTTGCCATATGAAAATTTAAGAAATTTTATTGTTTCATCAGAAATTGCCCTTACTTCTCCAAGGCCTTAGCATAATTACCTCCTAATAAACCTTTAGACACTTATATTAAAAGGTAATGTAATTACCTAGGTTAGTGTTTCTCAATAGTAGTTTTCAAAATATGGTCCATGATCCAGAAGCTCTAGAATCACGTGGAACTTATAAGAAATTAAGAATTCTCAGACCCAATCCCTGAGTTACTAAATTGACCTCTAGGGGGTAAGACCTAGTGAAAATTAATTACCCAAAGAAGGATTCTGATGCTTGCTAAAGTTTGAAAGGTACGTTTCCACAATATCTTTCCATTTATTAAAGAGTAAAATCAAAATTATTGATCATATGAGATTCCATAATCACTTTGAAAACTTTTTCAAGATACAGACCCTGGTGCTTTCCATTCTTAAATGAATTCAATAAGGTTTACAGAAAATGCACTTTCATTCAATGGCCTAGGTTATTCTTTTCCAGTACTTGGTATTTTGACCAGGCCTGAAAGATTATGGTCTTGCCTATATTTCAAACATTAACTCACACTATCACTTCTTTCCCACTGAACTCCAGATTTAGAACTTTTGTACCTCCCTTTGTCCAGAATGTTTTTAACTCAGATATGGCTTTCTCCTTAATTCAAAACTGTTAATAAAAAAATCCCTTCCTTGGATTTAAAATTCCTTCCTTGGATTTAACAAGATGGCGCAGGGGAAGGAAGCATGCCCCAATTACTCTGGTGTTTAGAAATTGAATGACAGGTAGACAGCTTCATAGTGAGGTGGGAGTTCCAAGAAAACCACTATGTATCACAATTTGTCTATCAGAGAATAGAAGTCCAGAGATAGTGGGGTAGCGAATGGATGAAAAAGGAAATACACCCAGCAGAGTAAGTGGTGCTGTGTCACCACAAAGCAAGCGGCAAAAGAAAGGGACAAAGAAACATAAGAGACAAATTTGGAACACAAAATGTGCTCCATGTTTCTCAACCGTTACGTGAAGAACAGAGGGGGAAATTCAGCTCAAAATCTTTATGTTGAATCTCTTTCCTATGAGAACCCAAGAGTCCTTAAAAAAAGTTTCCTTTCTCTCATCCAGTGCTTACTGTGTGATCCAAAACACACTGGCAAAACTGTTACAGAGCATAGTGAATCCAGGGGGATTTAAGGCAAATATACAGAGGAGAGTACAATCTGCTTTTCTTTTGAACTTCAAAGTGAAAAAATGGATTGGAAAAATTGTTCGCACAGGCAGGTGTGATTGCACTGGGGACAGGATAATGAAAACCAATTTCCTTTTGAACTTGGTGGTGCAAATGACTGAGAAAGATGGAGGATATTGATATGGTGGGAATGCTTACATTCTGAGTAAAGAAATGGAAATTTATATTTGGGTGACTGGTGGGTACAGATCTGCCCTATACCATACACACAGGTGGATCTCTCACTGCCCCATGAGTAGAACTTCTGGGAGGTGGTAGAAACCCAGGTGCCCAGCTAGATTGACATCTTCCTAGCCCTGCGAATGCAAAGATCGAAGCACTCTGTAGTATATGTCCCAAACCAAGATTCAAAGCTCCAATGAGAACTTATCTGCAGCAATTAAAAATTGCCAAACAGATCTCTATACATCTTCCATCTAGGAAGAGAGTAATCAGAAATCTCTGTACAAAAATTCCAATGGAAGATATTTCCCATTCCTTTCCTCAGCACTGATGAACTGAAAAGTTGAGAACCACTTGAACTGGACACCCTTCCAATCTGCTCCATCAGGCAGAGTGGAGAAAATCACAACAGGAAGTTGGGTTTAATATTACTTAGTTCTGGATCCTCTTAAGAGACCCAAAGACTAAAAAGGGATAGAAGGATAAGAATAGCTACCTCTGGGGAAAGATTTAGACATTTTTAATTTAAAAATTTTTTTTTATTATTAACATTTTTAAAAATGTTATCCTTTTCTATATAAAACATTAGGATACATTTTTATATAATCACAAAAACATAGAATATAATTTGCTCTAATTTAGTCTCCAGCACTTTCTCCTTCCTCCTACTGCTCCCCTCCCTCTACTGATTTTTCTATAACTTATGTGTAATTTTTTTTTAGCTTTTTATTTGTTCTTTTTAATTATATATGACAGTACAATGTATCTTGACACATCATATATTCATGGAGTATGAAGTTCCATTTATGTGGTTTTACCTGATGTGAAGTTACACTGTATTCATATTATTTATAGGTTTTTTTTTTTTTTTTTAGCAAGTGTCTTGTGGATATACATGATGTTGGGATTCACTGTGCTGTATTCATGTAAGTACATACACAAGTTCTGTTAGGTTCATTTCACTTTTCATGTCCCTGCTTACCCCCTCAATTCTCCTCATTTACTCTGATATTTCCTCTGTTTTTGAGATTTCCAGTCCTGTGTTTTGCTTTCTCCCCTACCTCTCTCTCTCTCTAAACTACCCCCACCCCCTTATTTTGGATTACCTTCCAATATCAAAGAAAACATTTAACCTTGACTTTTTCATGCTGGCTTATTTCACATGGCATGATAGTCTCCAGATCCATCCATTTTCTGGCAAATAGCATAATTTCATTCTTCTTGATGACTAACACTCCATTGTGTATATATGTCACTTTTTTATCCACTCATTTGTTGAGGGATACCTAAGTTAGTTTCATAGCTTAGCTATTGTGAATTGTGCTGCTATGAACATTAATGTAGCTGTTTCACTGTAGTATGCGAATTTAAAATCTTTAGATATATACTAAGGAGTGGGATAACTAGGTTGTATGATAGTTTAATTCCTAGTTTTCTTTTGAGGAATCTCCATACTGCTTTGCAGAGTGTTTGCACTAATTTGTGGTATTACTCATAATGTATAAGTGTACTTTTTCACCCACAACTTCATCAACATTTATTATTTTTTGTATTCTTGACAATTGTACTTCGACTGGAGTGAGATGAAATCTTAACACAGTTCCAATTTGCATTTCTCTGCTAGAGAATTTGAAATTTTATTTCAAAAATTGACAGGGGCTGGGGTTGTGACTCATCAGTAGAGCACTTGCCTAGCACATGTGAGGCACTAGGTCTGATCCTTAGCACCACATAAAAATAAATAAATAAAATAAAAGTATTGTTCCATATACAAATAAAAATATTTTTTAAAATGGGTTGAAAAATTTTATTTCAACCTCTAATAAACGTTGGTTCAAATCTTTTGCCCTTTTATTTATTTGGTCATAAGAATTTTTGGTATTAATTTTTTTGAATTATACTGGGTATTAATACCCAATCTGAGAAGTAATTGGCAAAGATCTTCTTCCATTTAATAGGCTCTCTCTTTATAATCTTGTTTCCTTTTTTGTGTAGAAGGTTTTTAATTTGATGACATCTCAGTATTGATTTTTTATTTTATTTCTTGTGCTTTAGGAGTCTTGTTCATGAAGTCAGTTCCTGAGCCAACATGCTTCTTTGTTGGGCCTGCATTTTCTTCTAGCAACTGCAGAGTTTCTGGTCTAATTCCTAGACTGTTGATTCTCTTTGAATCAAGTTTTTTCAGGGCGAGAGAAAGGGGTTAAATTTTATTCTACTATATATGGAATTCCAGTTTTCCAAGCACTATTTTTTGAAGAGTCTATCTTTTCTCCAGTGCATGTTTTCAGCACTTTTGTCTAGTATCAGATAACTGTATTTCTGTGGGTTTGTCTCTGTATTCTCTATTCTATTACATTGGTCTTTATGTCTCTTTTGATGACAGTACCATGCTGTTTCTGTTACTATAACTCTGTAGTATAATTCTGGGTACAATAATGAACATCACTCATTTTGCTCAGTTTTGCTTTGTGTATTCTGGGTCTCTTATTTTCCAAACCAATTTTTGCACTACTTTTTTCAGTTCTATGAAGAATATCATTGGAATTTTGATTGATATTTCATTAAGTCAGTATAGCACTTTTGGTAGTATGGCCTTTTTAAAAAAAATTATTTGGGTAGTTGTAGATGGACAGCATGCCTTTATTGTATTTGTTTGTCTTTATGTGGTGCTGAAGATGAAATCCAGTGCATCCCACATGCTAGGCAAGCACTCTGCCACTGAGTGACAGCCCCAGCCCCATTATGGCCTTTCTAACAATAGTAATTCTGGTTATCCAAGAACATGGGAGGTCTTTCCATCTTCTAAGGTCTTCTTCAATTTTTTTCTTTAGTATTCTGTAGTTTTCATTGTAGAAGATCTTTACCTCTTTTGTTATATTAATTTTTATTTTTTGAGGTTATTGTGAATTGGGGTAATTTCCCTAATTTTTTTTTCAACAGATACATTATTACACTATAGGAGAATCATTGGTTAAGCATTTTAATTATATTTTTTCTTGTTTCTATTCTTATCAGTAGTTTTTATTTGTTGTCCCAGTTATATTTGCCCAGTTATATTTGCTAATTGATTCATGCATGTAGAAATACACAAATGCTTAGTGTTTTCCCCCTATTTTGTCATTTCTTTTCCCTTTTTTTTTTTTTTTTTTTTAGCCTTTTACTACATCTTTCCATTTTTCGACCATGTAGTGATGTTTTTTGTTTTTTTTTTTTGTTTTGGAGGTAGGTTATTTATGGTTATTATGTTTTATTATTTTAAATTTTTAGTTTTGTGTTTGACAGTAAAGAACTTAGATGTGCTGTTTTTTTCTTGTTTTATTATTCTTAATTTTTTTCATCTTTCCTGATAGCAAAAAAAAATCTCATTCTCCATTCTCTACTTCTTCACTCCCTCCATCTTTAGGGCCTTCTTGTACACATGCACAATTTTGTTTTTACTTTATCTCCTCTCAGCTTTTGAAAAATATAACCTTCTTATTGCCTGCATAACTCAACTTCCTTACTCTTAACAGACTATATCTTTAACAGTGTTATAATCTATCTAGTCTTTCTCTTCGAGGGAATAGAATACAGTGTTCACAGGACCCAACACAACCATAATAGTTCTATTGGAGTGAATCAGAATGATTCAGGACCATCAAAATTGAGAGGAGTGAACAACTTTTGTACTTGAAATAGGTGATATGTGTTATAAGGTTAGAAACCTGACTGACATTGAGGGGCGAGGCACAGGAAACTGAGACAAATTAAAATCAGACCAAATCTAATGAAACTTGAGTTATCACTTCCCAGCCTAGAATGGGCTGGAGGATAGGCTGACGCATCCACTCTCCCAGCACATGATCTGACACTCCCAGAAAGAGAAAATCCAAGCCATCCTACCAAGAAGAGAGTGAAACTCTTTGGTGAAACTCTGCTTTCAGATGTCATTAATAGGTTTGACTACTCTGGGCCAGAACTGAGAATAAATCAGTGACACAATAATTGAAATCCCAAAGAAAAAATACTCACTTTAGAAAACATAGTGGGCTGCTGATGAACACTATTATTAAGTATTTTTTAAAACCTTTTTATAAGATGGTGTTCTAAAGTGAGTACAATTACAGGGGACCTTTATATCCTCTCAATGTGATTTTTAGACAGTGGACCAGGTAGCAAGAAATAGTTGAGTGAAAATTCTGACATCAAGAAACCAACTCACTAAAAAGTCCTTTATATTAAAGTACAAAATAAAATCATCCCAGAAAATGGATAGAAATACTAACAATATGAAAAATCAGGGAAAAACAGACTTCAAATAGCTGACAAAACTAATCCTTCTGTCAACACACTGGAGAAAATGACAGATAAAGAATTTAGAAAGTATTTTTTACTAAACTGTTCAGTGAACTAACAGAAGATCTAAGGAAGGAACTAAGACAACACACACAGAAAATGAAAGAATATTTCAACAAAGAAATTCTCAAAAAGAACCAAACAAAACCAGAAACTAATGATTTAGTAAATTAAAAACTCAGTTGAAATAATTTAATCACTTTGAAAATAGACTCTCAGGCATTGGTGACAAAGTATATGAATTTGAAAATGAAATTGATTATGAAGAAAAGATGTTTAGAGACCCGTGACCAGAATATTGGAGAAATGTGGGATAACATTAAGAGAGCAAATATAAGAATAATTGACATATATGAATGAACTAAAACAAACAAAATGAATGTGAAATCTTTTTTTGTAAAATGATAGCTGAAAATTTTCCAATCCTTAGGAATGAGGTGGAAATCCAAACACAAAAGACAATTAGAAACCCAAATAAAGAAAATAAAATAACTCTTCAAGAAACATTATAATTAAAATATCTAATATATAGAACTGAAATATAATTCTAAAAGCCACAATAGAAAAATTGTTATTCAAATTTAGAGGTAAGCCAATTAAAATTTGTAGTGATTTCTCAGTCCAGACCCTAAAAGCCAAAAGGGCTTGGAATAATATGTACCAAGACCCAAACGATAATGGGTTACAACCAAGAGGACTATATGAATCAAAAGTATACTTTAGAATTCAAGATGAAATAAAAACTTTCCATGATAAGTGGAAAATAATTCATAACCCCTAATATAAGTTGCCACAATGGCAGAATAGAGATGGTTGCTTCCTGGTTGCTCTGTTGGCAGTTTCTCACCAAGGTGAGAAAAGGGTACTGTACTGGGAATTAATTCTAGACATTCAAAACAGACTGGGGACTCAGGATTTTGGATATAAAAAAAATTAAGAAATCCCCAGCGCTGCTGCCACCCCTGGCGGTGTCTGCTTGTGCAATCCCCCTTCCACCCGGCTTGCAGAAAAGTAGAGGAGGGATAAGTCAATGAAAGGAACCCACATTCACAAATCAGAAAGAATATTCAGCCTTTGAATTTTGGGGACTGACTTAGTTCACTTAGCATGATATTCTCTAGTTCTATCCATTTACCAGCAAATGTCATAATTTCATTTTTCTTTATGGCTCAGTAATATTTTATTGTGTATATGTACCATTTTTTTAATCCATTCATCCATTTAAGGACACATAGGTTGTTCCCATAGTTTGACTACTGTGAGTTGAATGCTATAAACATAGATGTGACTGTGTCACTGTAGTATGCTGATATTAAACCTTTCGGATATAGACAGAGGGGTGAAATAACTGGATCAAATGGTGGTTCTATTTCAAGTTTTCTAAGGAATCCATACAGTTTTCCATAGTGGTTGCACCAATTTGCAGTCCCACCAACAATGTATGACAGTACCTTTCTCCCTGCATCCTCTCCAACATTTATAGTTACTTGTCTTCTTGGTGATTGCCATTCTGACTAGAGTAAGATGGAATCTCAGAGTAGTTTTAATTTTCATTTCTCTAATTGCTAGAGATGTTGAACTTTTTTCCCATATTTTTTGACCATTTATATTACTTCTGTGAAGTAACTGTTCAGTTCCTTTTCCCATTTATTGATAGAGTTATTTATTTTTCTGTGGTTAATCTTTTTGAGTTATTTGTATATCCATATCCTGGAAATTAATGACTTATCTGAGGTACTGGTGGTGAAGATTTTCTCCCAATCTGTAGGATCTCTGTACATGTTCTTGATTATTTCCTTTGCTGGGAATGCACCATCTTTACAATGAAACAATATCTGCAAATTTCCCAAACCTTATGAATGAAATTGCACAATAGAAACAGGAGGCACAGAAATCCAAATATACAAAATTACAACCGACCCAACCACAGGTACTTTATTAGAAAATGCCTAACATACAGAATAGAGAAAAACATTTAAAGGTTGCCAGAAGAAAATGACAGGTCACATTTACAGGGAAACTAATACATATCTCAGCTGATTTCTCAACACAGACCCTCAAAGGTAGGAAGTCATGGAATAATATATAACAAATTCTGAGACAAAATGGATGCTAACCAAGAATATTATACCGTGCAAAATTAAATTTCAGAATAGATGTTGAAATAAACAAAAATTAAAAGAATTCACAACTAGAAAGCTTGCACTACAAAACACACTCAATAAAATATTTCATGAAAAAAATAAAATATAAAGTGAAAACCAGCAAAGGGAACAACTATGCTAAAAATAGTCAATAAAAGGAAACAAAACTAAAAATCAGAAATAACTCAAAATTACAGGGACGAAAAAAATTATACCTCAATAATTACATTGAATGTAAATGGCATAAACACATCCATCAAAAGACATACACTGGCAGATTGAATTAAAAAATAAGACCCCACAATATGCTGTCTGCAAGAGACTAACCTCATAGTAAAAGCTCTGTAGACTGAAGACGAAACAATGGGTAAAACATATCATACACATGGATCTTATAAACAAGCAGGGGTTTCTTTCCTTATGTGAATTAAAGTGGACTTCAAGTTAAAGTTAATCAAATAAGGCCATTTTATACTGCTTAAGTGAATTATATATCAATAAGACATAACAATCATAAATATTTATGCTTCAAACAATCAAGTATCTTCATACATCAAGAAAAAAAAAAAAAAAACCCTCCTCAATATCAAGAATCAAATAGACCACAATAGACCTCACCACAATAATACTGGGTGACTTTAAAATGCCAATCTCATAACTGGATAGATGTTCTAAACAAAAACTAAATAACAAAGCTATAGAACTAAAAAGTACAATTAATAATTTAACCTTAACAGACATATATAAAATATTTTATCCATCAATGACTGAAATACTTTTTTTCTCAGTACTACATAGATCCTTCTCTAAAATAGGCCACAAGGCAACTCTTAGCAAATATGCAAAAATAGAGATAATACCATGCATCCTATCAGATTATAATGAAATTAAATTAAAAATCAATGAAAAAAATAAGAAATAGAAGTTACTCTAACACCTGAAGACAAAATAATATGGTATTGAATCACTAATGGATAGCTGAAGAAATCTGGGGTGAAATGATAATAATTTCTTAGAGGTTAAAAAAAATTACAGCACAAAATATCAAAATGTCTGGGATACTATGAAGGCAGTTCTAATAGAAAAGTTTATAGCATTCAGCACATTTATTAAAAAATAGAAAGTCATCAAGTAAATAATGTGTCATTATATCTCAAAGCCCTAGAATAAAGAAGAAATCAATACCAAAAGCAGTAGAGGACCGGAAATTTTTTAAATCAGAGCCCAAATCGTGAAATTGAAATGACTATTACCTCCAATTTTTTTTGAAGTCAATGAAATGAAAAGATGGTTTTCTTGAAAAGATAAAATTGATAAACCCTTAGTCAAGTTTATGAAGAAAAAGTAAAAACTCAAATTATAAAAATTGATGATGAAAAAGTAAATATCACCACATGTACAGCTGACACAGACAATAATCAGAAACTATTTTGAAAAAATATATTCTAATAAAATAGAAAGTCTTGAAGACATCAACAAATTTCTAGACATGTACAATCTACCAAAATTGAAGCAAGAGGCATAAAAATTTCAAATATATTAATTTGAAACAATGAAACTGAAGATGCCACCAAAAGCCTACTAACAAAGAAAAGCCTAGGATCAGACACATTCTCAGTGAATCTCTATCAGACCTTAAAGAAAAATTAACACCAATTCTCAAATTTTCATGAAATAGAAAAGGAAGGAACTCTTCCAAACTCATTCTATGAAGCTTTTATCACCCTGGTTCTAGACAAAGATACATTCAGGAAAGAAAACTTCAGAACAATATCCCTGATGAACTTAGATGAAATCCTTAATAAAATACTGACAAATCACATAGAAAAACATTAAAAAGATAGTGTACCATGATCAAGCAGGGTTCATCTCAGGGATGCAAGGCTGGTTCAACATATAAAAGTCAATAAATGTAATTTATCAATATCAATAGACAAAGCAAGAGTCACATAATTATCTTAATAGGTGTATACAAAGCATTTGACAAAATGCAGTACACACTCATGCTCAAAACACTAGGAAAAATAGGAATAGTAGGAACATACTTCAACATTGTAAAAGCTATATATGCGAAACCAAAGCCAACATCATTCTAAATAGAGAAAAATTGAAAACATTTCCTCTAAAATCTGAAACAATGCAGGGACTTAACCACTTCTATTCAATCTAATTATTGAAATCCTAGCCAGAGCAATTAGTCAAAAGAATGAAATTACAAATCACAAATTACAAATAGGAAAAGAAGAGCTCGAAATATCCCTATTTGCTTCTTTATTTAAAAGACCTAAAAATCTTTACTACAAATCTTCTAGAACGCTGAAACAAATTCAGCAAAGTAGCAGGATAAAAAGTTCGCAGCCATAAATCAATTGTGTTACTATACATCAGTGATAAATCAACTGAAAGAGAAATTAGGAAACTATACCACTTACAATAGCCTCAAAGAAATACTAAATTAAAAAAAAAAAAAAAAAAAAAAACCAACTGTGGATAAATCTAACAAAAAGGTGAAAGTCCTCTATAATGAAAACTACAGAACTCTAAAGAAAGAAATTGAAGGTGACCGAAGAACATGGAAAAATGTCCCCTGTTCTTGAACAGGCAGAATTTATATTGTCAAAATTGCCATAATGCCAAAAGCGCTTTATGAATATAATGCAATACCTAAATATTCCAATGGTATTCTTCACAGAAAAATAAAAAGTTGTCATGAAATTCATTTAGAAGAATAAGAGACCCAGAATAGTCAAAGCAATCATTAGTGAGAAAAGTGAAGCAGGAGACATCATAATACCAGACGTTAAATTAAATAGCACGGTATTGGCACCAAAACAGACATGAAGACCAAAGTAACAGAATAGAAGACACAGAGAAAAACCCACATAAATATAATTATTTCATACAAAACAAAGGTGCCATAAATATACATTAGACAAAAGATAGTCTCTTCAACAAATGTGATGGAAAACCATGGAATCCATATGCAGCAGGATGAAATGGAATCTCTATCTCTCACCTGGCACAAAACCAACTCAAAGTGAATGAAGGATCTGAGCATTATATCAGAGTCCATGAGCCTAATAGTAAAAAAGATAGGCCCAGCTCTTTATCATGTTGGCATAGAAACCAAATTCCTCAACGAGAATCCTAAAGCACAAGAAGTAAAATTAAGAATCAATAAATGGGATGGTATCAATCTAAAAAGCTTCTTCCCAGAAAAGGAAGCAAACAAGAACATGAAGAGACAGCCTACAGAATGGGAGAAAATCTGTGCCACCGGCACATCATTTAACTCCAGGATATACAAAGAACTGAAAAAAACACATAAGCCAGTCAACAAATGGGCAAAGAACTCAACAGGCACTTCACAGAAGAATAAATACGAATGCTTAAAAAATACATTAAAAAATGTTCAACATCTCTATCAATTAGAGAACTGCAAATTAAAACTACACTTGTTGCACTGAATGAGTCTGCAACAATGCCAGATGTGTTGCACTCTGCAATACGGGCAAACAGTGGTGCATGGAGGGTCTGAGGAGAAGAGCTTTATTTGAGAGAGATGGAGCATATGTCACTAAGAAGCTGCTTCTGCCTTTACAGCATATAACACTGTCTTTTATATGCTTGCAGTTAAGCTAGCCATACATCTTGAAGGTTAAGCCTTGCATAATCAGTTACTAGCCTATTTCGCAGATTATCAGTTGGTAACAGAAAGCATAAACAATTCTGTGAATACAGGAGGTAACAAGCTTACAGACCACAGAAGAACTGTTTTACTGACCACAGGAGAACATCCTGTTCACAGAACACAGGACAGGGGCATGGGGCCCTAGTCTCCAAGTGGCCTGTTCAGAGTGTCTGTCTCCTGACAGAATGCCACATAGGCCTCTTTCCAGGGGACAGGTCCCACATACACTGAGATTCCATCTCACTGCAGTCATAATAGCAATTATCAAGAATACAATACATATAAACATTAATGAGGACGTGGGGAAAAGGTACATTCATACATTGCTGGTGGGAATGAAAATGGGTGCAATCATTATGGAGAGCAATATTGAGATTCCTCAGAAAACTTGGAATGGAACCATCATTTGACCCAGTTATCCCACATATTAGTATATACCTGAAAGGACTTAAAATCAGCATACTACAGTGATGCAGCCATATCAATGTTTATAGCAGCTCAATTCACAATAGCTAAGCTGTGGACCATCACAGGTCCCTTCCACAGATGAATGGATAAAGAAAATATGGTATATACACACAATGGAATATTGCTCAATTATAAAAAAGAATGACATTTTGGCATTTTCCAGGAAATGTATGGAACTAGAAAGTATCATGCTAAGTGAAATAAGCTAATCCCCACAATAAACAAAGGCTGAAAACATTAAACATTCACATCTCTTATTTGTGAATGCTAAAACACAGTAAGGGGTGGCCAGGGAAGAAAAGAAGTTTGTTGGGTTAGACTAAGGGGAATGAAGGGAAGGGAGAAGGATGGGAATAGGAAAGATAGTAAAATGTACCAAGGATGGGAATAGGAAAGATAGTAAAATGTACCAGACATACTTTCCTATGTTCATATGTGAAAATCAGTGAAACTCCATATACAACCACAAGAATGGGATCTTAATTAGAATATGTTATACTCCATGTATGTATAATATGTCAAAATACTCCCTACAATCATGCATATCTAAAAAGAATCAAATAAATAAAAGATAAAAAAGAATTCATAGCCACAAAGATAGCACTATAAACATTCGGTGAGCTATATTATGAAGATAAAATGAAAGATAAATATCAAAGTCAGGGTATGGATGAATCTTACTTGAAGAATTGCTAATTAAGGTACATTTGAGTCTGTTTAAAGTATCAGAAATAAACTAGCAAAAATAAAAATCATCTCTCTATTATAATACTGCATATAAATGGTTTAAAAAATGACATAGATTGGCATAATGAACAAAAAACAAAACTGAATCAGATGTAATTTATAGGTGATACACGTCAGAGACAAAGTCATCCACATGGTGAAAGTAAATGGATGAGAAAAGATATACCATGCAAACAGAGACCAAATCAAGCAGGATTTCATATATGAAAAAGTACTCTTAAAGCCATAATAGAGATAAAGTCCACTTCAAACTGATTACAGGAAGCATCAAGCCACAAGATATAATGATTCTAAATAGTTATGGCCCTAAAATTGCTGCTGTGCTGGGCCTGGTGTCACATGCCTATAATACTAGTTACTTGGGAGACTGAAGTAGGAGGATCGAGAGTTCAAAGCCAGCATCAGCAACTTAGAGAGGCACTTAGCAACTCAGTGAGACCCTGTCTCTAATAAAATATATATATTACAAAAAGGGCCAGGGATGTGGCTCATTGGTTGAGTGCTCCTGGGTTCAATCCCCAGTACCAAAAAAATAAAAAATAAAATTGCTGCTCCATGTACATTAAACAAAATTACTCAATATCAAGGATAAAATAAACCATAATGCAATAATAATGGGTAATTCCAACAGACCTCTCTCATTAATAGATAGATCATTCAGACATAAACTAAGTAAAGACCTAAAAGAAAAAAAAAAAAAACAAACAAACAAAGAAAAACCTGTTTTTTAATCAAAGGAACCTAGCAGGAATCTATAAAATAATTCCATTGATAAACAACTGGATTCACTTCCTTTTCCATTGCACATGAAAGACTCTCTAAAATAGACCATATTTTAGGACATAAAACAAGTCTTAATAAATACCAAAAATAGAGATAATTCCTTATATCCTATCAGTCCATATGGAAGAGAATTAGAAATCAGTAACAAGATAAAAATTTTAAAAAATTTAACATCTCAATATTAAGTAATACTTTTGAATGAGAAATTAGCCATAGAAGAAATAACAGGAAAAATAAAGAATTCTGACAAACAAATAAGTGAGAAACAACATATCAAAACCTTTGGAATAGTATGAAGACAGTTCTAAGAGAAATGTTTTCAGCATTTGTTGACTACATTAAAAAAATGGAAAAATCCCAAATAAATAATTTAATGTTACATCTCAAGTTTCTACAAATTAGTTCAAAAATAAAAGACAGGAAATAATTAAGATCACAGTAAAAAGGAATGAACTTGAGAACAACATCACCAACAACACAAAACAAAGGATCAATTCAACAAAGAGTTGGTTCTGTGAAAAGATAAATAGGATTAAAAAACTCTTAGCCAAACTAAAGAAAGAGAAGACCCAGTTTAACAAAAATAGAGAAGATAAAGAAGATATCAGCACAGATACTTCAAAGGGTCATTAGGAACTATTTTGAAAATTTATACTCCAATAAACAGGAAAGCTGGAAGATTTTGACAAATTTTAAGACACATCTGACCTACCCAAATTGAATCATGAGGCTATGGAAAACCTACACAATCCAGTGTCAAGCAATGAAATTGAAGCAGCAATTAAAAGCCTTTCAACACAGAAAAACTCAGGAGGAAATGCATTCCCAGTTAAATTCTACCAAAGTTTTAAGAAAGCACAAATATTAGTATATAAATTATTCCATGAAACAGAAAGGATAGGAACATGCTGATAGTCATTCTATGAAGTCAGTATCTCTCTGATACCAAAACCAGACAAAGACACATCAAGGAAAGAAAACTACAGACCAATATACCTGACACAAAAATCCTTAATAAAATATTAGCAAACCACATTCAGAAACATTTCAAGATGATAGTACACTACAGTTAAGTGGTGCAACCATTATGGAAAGTAGTATGGAGATTCCCCAGAAAACTTGGAATGGGGCCACTATTTGGCCCAGATATCCCACTCTTGATTTATACCCAAAGGACTTGAAATCAGCATTCTAGAATATCACAGTCACATTGATTTTTATAGCAGCTCAACTCACAGTAGTTAAACTATAAAACCAACCTAGATGTTCTTCAACAGATGAATGGATAAAGAAAATGTGATATATTATATATATAAACACAATGAAATATTACTCAGATTTAAAGAAGAATGAAATTATGACATTTGCTGGTAAATGTATGGAGTTGGAGAGTATCATGCTAAGCAAAATAATCCAAACCCAGAAAACCAAAGGATGAATATTTTCCACTGAATTCTTAATTTGTTTTATTTTTATTCCTTCATTTCAAGGATTTTTATTTGTTTTTTTTTTTTTTGTCAGAATCTCTATCTCTTTATTGATGTGATATTTCATTTCCTGTATTTTCTCTCTGTATTCATTACATTGCCATTTAGCTTATAGAAGAGTTCAAGTATAAACCTTCTAAATTCCTTCTCTGACATTTCCTCCACTATGGGGTCAGTGAAGTCTGTTACTGAAGCATTTGGCATTATTTGGGATGGTTTGTTCCCTTGCTTTTTCATATTTTTATACTGTTTGTGTTTCATATTATTGTATCAGTATAGTTCTGATTTCTTCTTTTAAGTGAAGGACTACTTTGTGGACTTCTTTTCCTTAAAAGCCCTGTGTTGGGTTAATATCCACATTTTTTTTTTTTTTTTAATTTACTGTGTGATCTCTGCTGATACTAATAGCCCTGGTTTAAGTGATACCACTCAACCCTATTTACTATACTTACTTTGGGGCAGGTCTCATTCTATTCAACCTTAAAAGAACAAAAACTTGTTACAGTTGATCTCTGTTATTCTTCAAGTTTAGATATATATCTATAATAAAGTTATGGGACATAACTTTAAATTAATTGTTTAAATTAATTCCTTTTAGTAAATTTATTAATCCTTGAGTGAGAACTAAAAGGAGAGAGGAATAAGACTGTACAAATAGGAGAGGGAAAAAGGGAGAAAGAAAAAGTATGAGAGAGGGAAAAAAGGAGAGGTAAAAGCTGTAAAATGGTAATTTATATCAAGTTCAAAGGAGGTGGAGAGGTGGATGGGTGTCATTTGAGGTTTTATCAGATAGTGCCAGAGCATGAGTAGGGGATATGTGAAGCAGGTATAAACTAGAACTAGGAATATGAAAATAGGAAGATTGGCTCCAATTAATACTTTAAATCATTAGATAAAATTCATTCAAATGGTTTGAAGGTATAAAATTGACTGCCAGGATAACAATTATCATTCAAGTTAAGAATATCTTTATATGATCAAGGCTGATGTTGGAGTTGTTTGCAGTATACCCTATCTGGTTGAAGAAAATTCTTGTTGAATCTTGGTTTGGATTTCATCAGAATTCGGACATTTAGCAGACACCCATCAGTTTTAAATAAAGGATCTTTCCTGAGATACTGGGTATGAGGGCCATTTTCCTGATTGATTATGAAGACTCTATCAATAACTTCTGGTTTGTCAGCTCAAGGGCCTGCAGTTGAGTGCTTGGTTGTTGTAGAGTTTCTATTGTATGTACAAACTTCAGGATGTGGGCTCTGGAGTGTCCTGTGATTGCTATATTACACTCTGTACCTGTTCCCCTCTATTGGTTCCTTTTCACAATTGTGGCGATCCTGGTGGTTGTCTGTGAGCACATGAACTCTTGTTGTGGACTTTCCACTGGTGTTCTTCCATGAAGCATTCCCCTGGCTGACACAGTTCTCTGATATGGTTGTGAAGTGTTTCCAGTGATTCACCTGGACTCTAGATTCTACTGTCCCAGCTTGTGTGTGTCATATATAGATTCCCTATACCAGGACCCACAAGCATCCCAGACAATGCCCTGTTGCTTGCCAGTTATAGTTCCTTTGGTATCCGCCCTATCTCCTATCTGCTATGTAATCTTAGGCAATTCTCTACTGGTTCTCTATGCCACTGGATATTCAGTCTGATTCTCTCTGGTCGACCCTGAGATCTGCTCTGCAATCCAGATTATGTGGATTGTCCCTCATCTTCCTATAGTACTCCCCACACCCAGGGTCAGTGGTTGGGAGTCTAGTAAATTGGCCTTCCTTTGTTCAATGCCAACATTGCTTCTTTGTTGCCTTTGTCTGTGTCCAGTGAGTGAGCAGACAACTGCAGAGCTTTTGTCCCTGCCCAGGTCACAGACACTGAGTGGGTCTTGCTGTACTTTCCTAGCACCAATCTCCTCCAGCTCACTCCATTCCCTTGGTTTGCAGGAGTGGGGAAGGGGAGAGCAGTTTCAGAGATTTAGGACTAGTAGTGGGCCTTCTAAAAATTCTTTCTGGCTGGGTTTTTAATAGGTCCCACTGCAGGGAACTTCGATCTATTTTAATTTGTAGCTGTCTAGGAGTGGGAAGACACTGTATTAATGTAAGAAGGTGACTGGTTGGCTGATGGCTCCATGAGATGGCTACTGGATCAGGTTTCTTTCACAATTAGGTTTTAGGGTGTTTGCGCTGTCTTAAGTAGCTTCCTGTTACATATGCACTTTCAATTTTGTCTGTCTTTCCAACAGTTTTTAAGTGAATAAGCTTGTGAGATTGCCCACTCCCCACTTTCTCTGATGCCCCTTCCCCAATGACCACTGTTTGGGGTTGGGGGCATTAGAGCACTCTGCATTTATTTTCTACTATGGTACCCTTTCTTCTCAGTTCTTCAGGGCTCACACTATGTAATATCAAGTCTTAATGCATTTATTTCACCACTCACCTCCCAATTCTGTTTTTCCTTTTCTGCTTCCTGTGTTGTGAAGGAACTCAGGACTGCTGCCTAGCTTGCTTCTGCCATCTTCCAAAGCAAATCCTTTTGCTGCCCACGCTCCAACTCACTCTTCCATGGTGAATTCAAAGAATGAAATCCACAGACGGGGATGAATTAGTGTAAGAGTAGAATTTATTGAAGAATAGAAACAGGAAAAGGACTCTTACAGTGCAAGAGGGAATCCCATAGTAGGTTTTCTTCATCTAAGTGTGCTAGTCCAGGGATTTACACAGCACTTGTTTCACTGTTATTGGTCCAAATTTATTTAACTAGGGTTTGAAAAAATTACCAATGCTATTGGTCCAAACTTATATTAATTAGGATTTGAAAGCATATCAATGCTGTTGGTCATTTCTTGAATCCCAACTGTCATTCAGGTCTGCCCCACTTCTATTTATTTGTGGCAGATCAGGAAGCAGGAGGTTGAGCATCCATGGAGCAGATTTCTGCAGCAGGCCTCTGTTTGGTGCTCATGTCTGGAAGCTGAAGGATGACCGGCTGTTGTGCCTTGGCTCCGCTCAGCACTGGTTCACTGTGCCTCTGTCTGCCCTGCCTGTGTGGCAGGGTCCACAGGACCTCAGCTGTGCTCGTGGCCCATGCTCCCACTCACTCGAGCTGTCATTCCACTGCTCCACCACTCTGTTTCCACTTCTCGTTACAGACCAGTAGGCTGCATGTGCAGCTGGGAAACTAGGGAGCTACATCAAATGGAGATAAACTAAAAATATTTTCTCTAAAATGAGGAATAAGAAAAAGATGTTTAATCTCATCATTCTTATTCCAGCTAGTTCTTGGGGAACTCTAGCCAAAGCAATCAGGCAAGAGAAGGAAATTAAAGAGATACAACTAGGAAAAGAAGAAATCAAATTATCTCTGTTCACATATGCATCATCCTACATCTGGAAAACCCAAAAAGCTCAAGCAGAAGAATTTTAGGTCTGATAAACAAATACAATAAAGTAGCAAGAAACATCAATAAACAAAGCCAATATTTTTTCCATACTTCAATAATGAACCTGCTGGAAAAGAAATCAGGTAACCTATCCTATTCACAGTAATCTCAAAAACAAAATAAAATACTTGGGAATAATCTAACTAAGGAGGTTAAAGACATCTATAATAAAAACTATCAAACAGTGAAAACATAAATTGAGGAAGATCTTAGAAGATGGAAAGACCTCTATGTTCTTGGATAACCATAATTAATAGTGACAAAATGGCCATACTACCAGAAGAGTTATGAATATTCAATGTAATCCCCATTAAAATACCAGTTACATTCTACACAGAACTATGGAAAAGAGTCGTAAAATTCTTTTGGAAATATGAAAGACACAGAATGGCCAAAGCAATCCTGAGCAAGAAGAATGATGAATGAGGCACCCAGTACCTGATCTCAAAATATATTACAGAGCTGTACTAACAAAAACAGCATGATATTGGAATCAAAACAGACATGAAGATCAAGGAATTTGAACAGAAGACAGAGACGAACCCACACAAATAGAGTTATATAATACTTGACACAATTGCCAAAAATATATATTGGTGAAAAGGAAGTCTTTTTAACAAACAATGTTGGGAAAACTGGATCTTCATATGCAGGAAAATGAAGCTAGACTCCTATTTTTCACCCTGCTGGAAAGTTAATCCAAAGTGAATGAAATACCTAGGAATTAGACCAGAAACTTTGCAGTCCTAGAGGAAAACATATGATCAACACTACAACATATTGGTGCAGGCACCGACTTCCTTATCAAGATTGTTAAAGCTCAAGAAATTTTACCAAGAATCAATAAGTGGCAAAGTATCAAATTAAAAAAAAAAAAAAAAAAACTTCTGCACAATAAAGTAAATATGTGCATAAAGAGAGAGCCTAAATAATGACAGAAAAAAAATTTTCCACTACCCCTCCAACAGGAAATTAATAATCCAGAATATAAAAAGAAGTAAAAAAACTTAATACAAAAGAAAAAAAAATGCAGTAAATGGGCCAGAGAACTATATAGACATTTTCAAAAGAAATACCAACAGTGAATAAATACACAAAAAAGTGTTCAACATCCCTAACAATCAGAGGAGAGAAAATCAAAACTGCTTTGAGATATCAGCTTATTCCAGTTGGAATGACAATCACCAAGAATACAAATAATAATAAATGCTGGTGAGGATGTAGGATAAAAGGTATACTCATACATCATTGGTGTGACTGCAAATTAGTACAACCACTTTGGATAACAGTACAAAGATTCCTCAAAGATGAGTAATCATACCACCATATGACCCAGCTATCCCACTCCTTGGTATTTATCCAAAAAAAAACTTAAATAAGCATAGTACAATAATACAGGCATATCAGTTCACAATACACAATTTATGGGACCAGCCAGATGCTTGTAAACAGATGAATGAATAAAAAATTGAATTAAAAAATGAATAAAAAATACAGTGGGGTTTTGCTCTGCCATAAGAAATATAAAATTATGGCATTTACTGGTAAACTGAGGGAACTAGAGAACATAAGCCAAAGTGAAACAAGCAAACCTCAGAAAGTAAAGGTCAAATGTGTTCTCTCCTATAGAGAAGCCAGAGCAAAATAAGAGGAAAAAATGGCCTGGGGGACTCCATGAGAACAGAAGGGAGAGCAGAAAACTAGAGAAGGAAGGTTAAGCAGGAGGTTGGAGGTACGGGGAAGGAAAGAAACAACAAACTGAGGTTGACTGACTTACGCTGTATGCATATGTGAATGTATCATGAATTCCGCTTTTATGCATTCCTAGGCAGTATCAATTAATAAAGCCGGTAAATACATGGTGGGGAAGCCAGAGGAGTAGAGAAGAGAGACTGAGGAGAGAGGAAGAAGGGGGAGGAAAGAAGAGGCATTGGGACTGAAATGAAACAAATCATATTCCATGCTCTGTGATTATGTCAAAATGAACCCTGCTATTACATACAGGTATAATACACTAGTGAAAAAGAAAATAGAAATGACAAAAACTACATTGTTCCAATATTAGCACACCAAATTTATTTTTTCAAAAAACTTTCAATATCTTACTGAACAAAGTAAAGAATCAACTGTGTAAATTGTGCTACATTTTGGATCTTAAGTGCCCTTGTCAAGTACACATGCCAAAGTCTTAATCCCTAGCTTGGTACTCTAAGGAGATGGTACAACATTTAAGAGATGGGGCCTAGTACGAGGTCTTTGGTGACTGGGGGCAGGCCCTGGCAAGGTGTAGCAGGACTCATGTTCTTTCCTATTTGTTTGTTTCCTGTCTATCCATGAGGTGAGCAGCTTGCTCTGCCACATGCTCCATCTAAGTTCTTCTGCCTCACCAGCACAATGGGTAGATGGAACCTGGACCAAAAACTCTAAGACTATGAACCAAAATCTTTCCACTTTTAATTATTTCAGGCATATTGTTCCAGTAATGAAAAGCTGAGTTACACAAAGTGTGAAGTACGATATTTTATATGTGCATAAGAAGATATTTCTGTATATCAATCTAAGTAGTTAACTTCACCTTCTTTTCAAAAAATAAAAAAGTTCAAGTTGGGTATTAGATCTGAGGTGTTGACTGTCCCTGAAAACTGTAATCCTGGCTCATATTCTTATCTAGTTGTTTGATTTATAATGTTTTACAATTAACTGACAGGATAAGAACTTAATGAAAAACAGATTATGATAATTGCCTTAATTCAATGACTATTATATTGGAGGATGGCATGGTTAAATGCGATACAATATTTTGTTTACTGACCAGTTTAACAGTATATACATGAATAACACACTTTTCCTCTTTTCCTTTCACAACCTATTTTGAGTGAGAACATTCTTTTTCAATTTATTTTCTATGTATAAATCCAAATTTGTATGAAATGCATTCATTGGTGAAAATATTTCCACATTGTGGAATTCACATTTATTAGAAATAATATTAAAGTAATATACATGAACAAATACTAGTTATGCCAAAACTTTTGTAGAAGATTTTGGTAAGAATTGGTATTCTTGGTATTACCTTAGTTGATCTTTGAACATTTAACTCCTGGTAAAATAGAAGGCATTGTAGTTTATAGTCTTTCACTATCAAATTCCCCTTGCTGTCTAGATTTAATAGCATTCCCATTTCAGTAATGAGTTATTGCTTAATTATTGCTGTAATAGCCTATTGTTGATCATATGTAAGATATAGAAATTGACAGGATGTCATTTTAGTTTGCTGGGTGGTTTAGACATTATATTCAGTCAAACTGAGTGACTCCATTGTCATTGATAGTGCTATTACCACCATCTGTGGTGGGCATATGATGCTCATCAATTCTGTGGGGAAATTGCACATAGATTTTGACCATTAATATGAAGACAATATGTAAAGGTTAATTCAGCTAGTTGGGAGAAAACTTTTATTATGAATAAATGGTTTACAAAATGAGAATGACTTTTTAAAACTGGCTATATTTAAATCATGAAATAATGATATCATTAATATAAGCATCAAGATTTTGAAGGAGCATTTTTTACATACATATACACACATTTATTCAAATATGAAATATATGTACATACATTTATCTTTCATTAACCAATTTAACTAAATTTGTTTAAAATGTGTTAAACTGACCAATTATGTTAAATTAAAACTTTACCTTTTTCTCATACATTCATATTTAAAAATAATGTTCTATTATTTCTATTGAAAAATTTATTTAATATTGATACTCATTTATTGGTTTAAAAGCTTTTATACTTCCATAGTACTTACACTTAAAGAAAATTTAACATCATATTATTCTTAATAGGAAAGGAAAACAGTCAACAAGTTAAGAATATTTTGTTTTAAATATAGAATTGCAATATTTAACTCAAATATATACTCTGATATAAACATTACTCAAAGTATACATATATCAGAACATCACAAAGTTTCTCACAAATATGTGCAATTTTGTTTTTGTGTATCAGTTAAAATGAGTTTATATAAAATATAGATAATTTTATAAGCTCCAAACTGTGTTTAACTCACATAACAACTTCAGTGCATTTGAATTTATTATACAGAGTCTGCATCAATTACTAGTAGAGGCATGCATTCTTGTTCTTTACAACTTGTCCTATTAACTAATCAGTGTGACATATAACCTGTCAAGAAAGTTATGCTATTTTTATACTATTTTGTGAATTTTATTATTTTGCTACTTAACTGAATATTCTAATTTACTAATTTTTACTTTACTAAATCTGCAAGCAGTGCTATGTCTTATAAAGATAGAGATGAAGGGTTTTTCAAGATGGAGGACTAGAGGGTGGCATTTCTTGTCACTCCAGGACTCAGAATTCAAGAAGAGGAGGTACTGAGAGACTCAGGACCAACTCAGAGATGCTGGGCAAGTCTCTCCCATTGGGCAAGTCTCCTGGGATGGGGTGGTAGTCCCGGAATGCAGGGAACCGTGTGGAGTAGAGTTGCCCAGCAAGACTCTCCCACTGGAGCAGTGAACCTGGACAACTGGAAGCATTATAGAGGAGGGCCACCCAGTGTGAGACTTCAGCGCAGAGTGTGGCTCCCAGGCCTGGGCAGAAGGTCCAGACCCCAGGGAACGTTACAGAGGAGGGCTGCACAGCCCAGTGGTAGTTCTGGACTGAAGGAAACTTCTCGGAGGAGAGCTGCCCAATGAGACTTCTCCTCCAGGTGAGTCTTCCCCAAAGGTGAGGCTTTCCCACCAGGGCAGTAGAACCAGAAACCCAGGCCTGCCAGCCATGTCTCAGCCCATAGTCTAGTTCCCCTTTGGCTGACCATCAGACAACAAGTAGAGATGCCTCTGCCCACTAGCAAGGAATATACCCCACCTGAAGGCCACCACCCCTAGGAGGGGAAGCTTCCATGTGGAGCACTGCATTATCAAGTTCCTCCAAGACTTCAGGCTATTGAAGGTTAGGAGGTGAGTTACTGGAAATCTACAGGGACACTATAAAACAATAGAGGTAATTTGCAATATCTCAGAGTTTCACTACTAGAGGGAAAGACACCTGAGCAATATGAGAAAACAAGGGAAGAAAATGTCCCAAACAAACCTATACGCTACAGCAATAAAACCCAATGACAGCATGGCAGAAGAAATGTCAGAAAGGGAGTTCAGAATGTACATAATTAAAATGATCAGAGAAGCAAACGATCAGATGAAAGAGCAAATGCAGGCTTTGAATGATCATACAAATCAACAGTTAAAAGAGCAAATGGGGAAAGCAAAAGAACATTTCAATAAAGAGTTAGAGATATTGAAAAAAAAAAACAAACAGAAATCCTTGAAATGAAAGAAAAAATTAACCAAATTGAAAACTCCATAGAAAGCATAACCAATAGGACAGAACACCTGGAAGACAGAACCTCAGACATTGAAGACAAACTATTTAATCTTGAAAACAAAGTTGACCAAAGAGAGAAGATGATAAGAAATCATGAACAGAATCTATAAGAATTATGGGATATCATGAAAAGGCCAAATTTAAGAATTATTTGGATTGAGGAAGGCACAGAGAAACAAACAAAAGGAATGAACAATCTATTCAATGAAATAATACCAGAAAATTTCTCAAATCAGAAGAATGAAGTGGAAAATCAAGTACAAGAGGCTTATAGGATACACAAAATTACAACAAAATTACACAAAATTACAAATACACAAAATTACAACAGACTCACACCAAGGCACATTATTATGAAAATACCTAACATACAAAATAAAGACAGGATTTTCAAGGATGCGAGAAAAAAGAATCAAATTACATTCAGAGGGAAACCAATACAGATATCAGCAGATTTTTCAATCCAGACCCTAAAAGCTAGAAGGGCCTGGAACAACATTTACCAGCCCTGAAAGAAAACGGATGCCAACAAAGAATCTTATACCCAGCAAAACTTAACTTCAGATTTGATGACGAAATAAAATCCTTCCATGATAAATAAAAGCTAAAAGAATTTACAAAAAGCCAGCATTACAGAACATTCTCAGCAAAATATCCCATGAGGAAGAGATGAAAAACAATGATGTAAATCAGCAAAGAGAGGAACTACCCTAAAGGAACAGCCAAATAAAGGAGAAACCAAAATGTATCAAAAAACAAAAATGAGCCAAACGACCGGGAATACAAATCATATCTCAATAATAACCCTGAATGTTAATGGTCTGAACTCATCAATCAAAAGACATAGACTGGCATTCGGATTAAAAAGAAAGATTCAACAATATGATTCCTGCAAGGGACTAATCTCATAGAAAGAGATATCCACAGACTAAAGGTGAAAGGATGGGAAAACCATACCATGCACATGGACTCAACAAAAAAGCCGGAGTATCCATCCTCATTTCAGATAATGTGGACTTCGAGCCAAAGTTAGTCAGGAGGGATAAAGAAGGACATTTCACACTGCTTCAGGGAAGCATAAATCAGCATGACATAACAATCATAAATATCTATGCCCCAAACAGTGGATTGCCCATGTACGTCAAACAAATCCTTCTCAATTTCAGAAATCAAATAGACCACAACACAATAATACTAGATGATTTTAACACATCTCTCTCACTACTGGACAGATCTTCCAAACAAAAATTGAACAAAGAAATCATAGATCTCAATAATACAATCAATAATTTAGAGTTAATGAACATTTATAGAATATACCATCCAACAAAGAACGAATACACTTTCTTCTCAGCAGTACGTTGATCCTTCTCTGAAATAGACCATATTTTATGCCATAAAGCTACTGTTAGCAAATACAAGAAGATAGAGATACTACCTTGTATTCTATCAGATCATAATGCATTGAAATTAGAAATAAATGACAGAATAAAAAACAGAAACTACTCCAACACCTGGAGATTAAATAACATGCTATTGAATGATGAATGGATAACAGAAGACATCAGGGGGAAAATAAAAAATTCTTAGAGGTAAATGATAACAACAAAACAACATATGAAAATCTCTGGGACACTATAAAAGCAGTTCTTAAAAGAACATTTATTTCGTGGAGAGCATTCAATAAAAGAAGAAACAGTCAACAAACAAAACCACCTAACACTATAGCTCAAAGCCCTAGAAAAAGAAGAAGAGAGCAACAACGAAAGTACTATAAGACAGCAAGTAGTTAAAATCAGAGCTGAAATCAATGAAATTGAAACAAAAGAAATAATCAATATTTTGAAAAAATGAATATTTGGTTCTTTGAAAAAATAAACATAATTGATAAACCCTTAGCAACACTAACAAAGAGAAGGAGAGAGAAAATTCAAATTACTAAAACTTGGAATGAACAAGGAAGTATCACGACAGACACGAGTGAAATACAAAACATAATTAGAAGCAATTTTGAAAATCTATACTCCAACAAAATAGGAAATCTCGAACACATGAACAGCTTTCTAGAGACATGAATTACCTAAACTGAACCAGGAGGGCATACACAATTTAAATAGATCAATTTCAAGCAATTAAATAGAAGAAGTCATCAAAAGCCTTCCAACGAGAAAAGTCCGGGACTAGATGGGTTCTCAGCCGAGTTCTGCAAAACCTTTAAAGAAGAGCTCATTCCAATACTCCTCAAAGTATTCCATGAAATAGAAGAGGAGGGAACTCTCCCGAACTCATTCTATGAAGCCAATATCACACTGAGACCTAAACCAGACAGACACATTGAGGAAAGAAAATTTCAGACCAATATCCTTAATGAACAACGACACAAAAATTCTTAACAAAATTTTAGCAAATCACATACAAAAATATATTAAAAAGATAGTGCACCACGATCAAGTGGGTTTTATCCCAGGGATGCAAGGTTGGTTCAACATCTGGAAATCAATAAATGTTAAACACCATACCACCAGACTTAAAGTTAAGAATCACATGATCATTTCGATAGATGCAGAAAAAGCATTCAATAAAATACAGCATCACTTCATGCTCAAAACACTAGAAAAAATAGGGATAGTGGGAACATTCCTTAACATTGTAAAGGCCATCTATGCTAAGGCCATGGCCAATATCATTCTAAGTGGTGAAAAACTGAAAGCATTCCTCCTAAACACTGGAACAAAGCAGGGATGCCCTCTTTCATCCCTTCTATTCAATAATGTCCTTAAACTCTAGCCAGAACTATTAGACAGACCAAAGATATTAAAGGGAAACAAATAGGAAAAGAAGAACTCAATCGCTATTTGCTGATGACATGATTATATATTTGAGGAACTGGGAAATTCTACCAGAAAACTTTTAGAAATCATAAGTGAATTCAGTAAAGTAGAAGGATATAAGATCAATGCTCATAAATCTAATGCATTTTTATACATAAGTGATGAATCCTCAGAAAGAGAATTTAGGAAGACAACCCCATTCATAATAACCTCAAAAAAAAAAAAATACTTGAGAATCGATCTAAGAAAAGAGGTGAAAGACCTCTATAATGAGAACTACTGAAAACTAAAGAAAGAAATTAAAGAAAACCTTAGAAGATGGAAAGATCTCCCACGTTCTTGGATAGGCAGAACTAATATTGTCAAAATGGCCATACTACCAAAAGTGCTATACAGATTCAATGCAATTCCAATCAAAATCCCAATGACGTACCTCACAGAAATAGAGCAAGCAATCATGAAATTCATGTGGAAGAATAAGAAACCCAGAATAGCTAAAGCAATCCTTAGCAGGAAGAGTGAAGCAGGGGATATCACAATACCAGAACTTCAACTATACTACAAAGCAATAGTAACAAGAATGGCATGGTATTGGTACCAAAATAGACATGTCAATCAATGGTACAGAATAGAGGACACAGACACAAAGCCAAATAAATACAGTTTTCTCATACTAGAGAATGGTGCCAAAAATATGCAATGGAGAAAAGATAGCCTCTTCAACATATGATGCTGGGAAAACTGGAAATCCATATGCAGCAGAATGAAATTAAAACCCTATGTCTCACCCTGCACAATTTCAACTCAAAATGGATCGAGGACTTTAGAATCAGACCACAGACCCTGCATCTTATAGAAGAAAAAGTAGGTCCAAATCTTCAACATGTCAGCTTAGGATCAGACTTCCTTAACAGGACTCCCATAGCACAAGAAATTAAAGCAAAAATCAATAACTGGGATGGATTCAAACTAAAAAACTTTCTCTCATCAAAGGAAACTATCAGCAATGTGAACAGAGAGCTTACAGAGTGGGAGAAAATCTTTGCCAATCATACTTCAGATAGAGCACCAATCCCCAGGATATATAAAGAACTCAAAAAACTCTGCACCAAGAATACAAATAATCCAATCAACAAATGGGCTAAGGAAATGAACAGACACTTCACAGAAGAAGATCTACAAACAACAGATATATGAAGAAATGTTCAACATCTTTAGTAATAAGAGAAATGCAAATCAAAACTACCCTAAGATTCAGTCTCACCCCAATTAGAATGGCGATTATCAAGAATATGAGCAACAACAGGTGTTGGCGAGGATGTGGGGAGAAAGGTACACTCATACATTGCTGGTGGGGCTGCAAATTAGTGCAGCCACTCTGGAAAGCAGTGTGGAGATTCCTTAGAAAACTTGGAATGGACCCTCCATTTGACCCAGCTATCCCACTCCTTGGCCTATACCCAAAGGACTTAAAATCAGCATACTACAGAGATACAGCCACATCAATGTTCATAGCTGCTCAATTCACAATAGCCAGACTGTGGAACCAACCTAAATGCCCTTCAATTGATGAGTGGATAAAGAAACTGTGGTATATATATACAATGGAATATTACTCAGCCATAAAGAATGATAAAATTATGGCATTTGCAGGCAAATGGATGAAATTGGAGAATATCATGCTAAGTGAGATAAGCCAATCTCAAAAAGCCAAAGGAAGAATGATATCGCTAATAAGCGGATGATGACACATAATGGGGGGAGGGAAGGGTTAGTGTTAGGGTTAGAGTTAGGGTTGGGGAGGGGGGCAAGTATGGAGGAAGGAAGCACTGTATAGAGGGAAAAGAGGGGTGGGAGGGGTGGGGGGAAGGAAAAAATAACAGAATGAATTAAACAACATTACTCTATATAAATTTATGATTACACAAATGGTATGCCTTACTCCATGTACAAACAGAGAAACAACATGTATCCCCCATTTGTTTACAATAAAATAAAAAAAAAAGAATAATAGAATTATGGCATTTGCAGGCAAATGGATGAAATTGGAGAATATCATGTTAAGCAAGATAAATCAATCTCAAAAAACCAAAGGACGAATGACCTCGCTGATAAGCGGATTATGACAAATAATAGGGTTTGGGAGGGGGGCAAGAATAGAGGAAGAAGGGACTCCATAGAGGGGAAAGAGGGGTGAGAGGGGTGGGGAGGAAGGAAAAAAGTAACAGAATGTATCATATGGTATTACCCTAGGTAAATGTATTATTACACAAATGGTATGCCTCTACTTCATGTACAAACAGAGAAAGAAGTTATACCCCACTTGTTTACAATAAAAAAAATTTTAAAAATAAAAATAGAGATGAAGGGGAAATATGTAAAACTTCTAAGTTCTGTCTAATTTTGCATTTCCCTAATATTCTTTGAAATATATTGAGCTTTGATTATATATTGATAATGTGCCAGTTATAGTTTTTAGTTTTTCTATTAGATTTCTAATTATTTAAATATGTCATAACTAGTATTATATGGTGACATCAGTTACCTGAATTGCTCTTGGAACTTTTTTCATATTCCTGGCTATTTTTATTAAATTTGGTAAGCTACTCTTTTTATGTATTAAAAGATGACTTATGATATGTAACATTCATTAGTTTATTACCCCAAGAGGATTTATTTTCCTATTATGCTAATTGTATTCCATATAACTAAATATTCCTTGTGATTTAATACCAATAACAAAATGGTAAAATTTGGCATATGCCATTAATGTAGGCATAGTAGATATATATTCTAGATCTCAAATATTTTATATGCAGGGCTTGGGGCATTACCTGTGAAAGAGCATGTGCTTAACTTGCACAAGGCCCTGGGTTCAGTTATCAGCACACGCACAGAGAAAATTATATTCAGCATTACAGGCAATGTCTAGTTTCATAATCCAGCCTTTGGACACATGACATCTCAAGAGCAGACCATGTAGACAGCAATTACTATTTAAATAGAAAATAACTGCCAAGGAAAATATATCTATTAACGCTGAAAGTTCTTCTGAAGACAGATACTGTATATTTTGTAAACAGATCCTTATTCAACTTGAGTAAAGATTATCTTAAATTAATTTTCTTGAATTAGCCATACTCTGATAATGCCTATGTTATTCTCAGGGACAGATCATAGGTGACTTGTTCTCAGGAAATCTAAAATCATGAATTATAATTTAATGAAATGTTTAATTAGGAGGAAAAGACTCAGAAAAATTAGCATTTGGGGATTTAAAATCGAGTTCTATTTACATTATATATCTTGTGCCTGTACAAAGTCCTTTTTAACAAATAAAATTCTTTACATTTATTTATTAATAACCAAGCTTGCTTTGTTTTCAGGTTAAATGTGAAATACACATATGTATATGTATGTGTGCATACATACACATGTACCTAAATGTATGCATGTGTATATGGGTGTATGTTGTTATGCATTTTGTCATAAACAATTGCTATCTTCCTAAAAATATTTAGGGACATGATTTTTATTTTATAAGGACTTATGTTTCCTTAAATATTTAAAATATAATTTATATTTTTAAAATGTCAAATATGAGCCTTTTAAGAAATTGAGCCTAAAAAGAAAAAAAGAGTTCAGCATATAAACTTTCCTCTTAGTACAGATTTCAGTCTTCAAAAGTTTATGCAATATTGTTCTTTTCATTACATTCTAGAAGAATTTTTAATTTCTTTGTTGATTTTGATTTTGTCTTAGGACAATGATTTTTAAAATTCGGTTTATATCACAGTCATCCAAAGAGCTTATTAAAGCACAGCTACTGGGGACCCACTCCCAGTCATAACACTAAAGACTTTGCTTGAAATTCAATAATTTGCATTTCTAATAAGTTCCCAGTTAATGCTATTAAGGGTACTATAAAGGACCTCACTTTGAGAACCACCACCAATGATTTTTCTGGTAATGTTTTCCTTAACTTTCACATTAAAAAAAAAAAATTAGTTTGTTTTTGGTCAATATTTTATTATTTATTTCTCAGTGAACAGAACTTTGATCAGTAAATGGACCTCACTCTAAGCAATGTGGAGGAGACAGGTAAAACAAGGAGCACAGGGAGGGCTGGTTCCTCCTGGTGCTGATTCTTCCCTATGAATAGTAGCTCTATCTCTGTCTTGTTCTTGACAGAATAGTACAGTACACTTCTCAATGACTTTAGTTAATTGAAGAATCATTGACTATCTTTTGTCACTTATGGGCCTGGGATATGCATCTAATCGACCTCTGATTCAAATCCAAAATCAAAGACCAATTATATGTGAAGTACTGGGAACTATACAAACTTCCAGAACTTTTGGATATCTTCATGATATTAATGCAATTCTCATAGTAAATCATCCACATAACTTGTTCTATTTTTATAAAGATCCATTGTTATGTTATTTTTTTGTTAAAATTATGTTCAGTATTCATATATTTTAGCCTTGTATTCTTAAAAAGTGTTTTTTAATGTTTTTATGCATTCACGTGGCCAGGCAATGCATGCAGCTTGGCAAACATGCAATTTATTTTATTTATATTGAACCATCTGTTTGCTGGACCATTTGAGGCTTTTTTTCCCCACTGCTAACACATCTATCTGAAGGATTTTTTTTCACAAGCTGCTCTTGAAAGCACTGCCAATTAGTATTAACTTCACAAAATGAATGACAACCTGATGACTGCCATCACAGAACACATCATTACTTGAGAATTTGGCAGTTATAAAGGAGCTCACAAAGGCAGTAATTAAAATTAGCAGAAAAAGGCAAACTGTTCCAACTTGGTGTCTTCACAAAAATATATCCTTATATGATAATGATGGCTTTTAGTGATATTTTCTACAACTTTTCAACATATAATGTAAATCTTGCTCTTTTCATTTCACATTTCTAATCTTCAGCAATGAATGAAAATGGAGTACAGTGTTGGCATTTCTGGAAGGAAGTAAAGTGACGCTGTCTTGATACTGTAGGTTTTCTTATTTCTCTTTTATTCCAAAATAATAGAATCATCGTAGGACATTATTGTTAATTTATATGTTTCAAACAAATAGAAGAACAATGTAGAAACCTGTGTCTAATGTGAACCAAATAGAATCTATGACAATAGATTAAGCCCATATTCAAACTCAATGGACATTAATATTTCTTTTAGTATAAGCTGTACAGGAGAAGAACATGAGAAATAAACCCTAGTAAGGAAAGATGAGTGTCAAGGGTACTATCAGTTTTCCAAATGTATTGCTTTATATTTATTTGAAACTGACAGCTTTTCCATATTTAAATTATACTGCATCTCCAAAATAGTGCAAAATTTCAATGAGATTTTTTAAAATACTAGTTCTCATATAACTAGTAAGATATCCCTAAACACAATTTTCACTGTTGAATGCTGATTAAATTTATGGTATTTTCTATTTGGATATTATTAACTGCTTTTGTCTGGTTTATAACATATTAGTTAACTTTGTGAAATTTATTTTAAAAATGGATCAAAATTTTAAACAAAGCGTAACATTATTTAGGAACAAAAGTGAAGTTGAATACTATCCATAATGACCAATGAAAAACTTAAGGAAAATACATTATTAAAGAAGGAAGCATGTGACAAGGTCAGTGAATTAATTGAAATAGAAAATGAAAAAGGTAGTGAACATAATAGGCATTTATCCATTTTTCTCCAAGTACTTATCGAGATGTCTGAAAAAATAATCTGTGCATTTCTCTTTGCAAAGGTAACATAATAATATTAAATTATAATTAAGTAATGGAACTGTATTAATCATGTATAAATATGTGTTTAGTTATTGTAGCATTATCCATGATATATTGCATGCCTACATATGAGTCAGTCTATTTCTGGATTTACTGCACTATTTATGTGCCAATGTCACATTATTTTAATTAGAATCTTTATGGATGATGTAATATCTGGAAAAGTTATTGACTTCTCCATATCTTTATCCTTTCAATACATGTCTAACTGTGCTTGCACATTTTTTTCTCCATAATGAGCTTTAGTTTCAACTTGACTAGCTTTGATTTAAAAAGACCATTGGTAAATGATCACTTTTTTTGTGAAAAGAAATGCATGTTGTTACTATATTAAATCTAACAAGTCTCTTGTTTCAAGTTTTCTAACTGCAAGTTCCATGGACTTTCTTACAAATTATAATGCTTATTGAGATAGATAAGTTTAAAACTTTATATAAATGTTCTAAGGAATGATTGTTTTTCACAGCTAATATCATTTCATGTGTTGAATAGCCAAAGAAAGATAGGACATTCAAGGATAATTGGAAATAGAACAACAAAAGTTATTATTCTGATCATTAAAGACATCATTTACAAAACTAAAGTATCTCAAATTATTTTAATTATTTTAATTAATGTTCTAGTAAGTCAATAATTGTTAAGTCAATAATAAATCACAACCTATATTTTTGCAAAAGATTACTCATTATATCATCTCAAAAATCTTGAGGAAATTTTAAAAATAATATTAAATAATGTTTTTTAATTATTCATTTTTTTGATTTTTACAGACTGCATTTTGATTCATAAGTAGATGACAATAAGTAATGGGGGTGGGAAGGTGGGGAATGAGATAAGAATGGAGGAACTTTAGATTGTGTAGGAGGAAATGAGAAGGAGGGAGATATGAAAAATTAAATAATAGTTAATAAGCAGATTCTTAAAATATGTTCCTGTTTGCCACATTGAAATATGCTTTTAAATGATCATTTTCAAATGTTAGTATATTTTTACCTGTATATATTTTTGACATAATATGATTGAAATAAATTCTAATATTTCCAATTTTTGGTAATTTTTTCAATTTCTGAAAATGCTTAGACATTTAGTATTTTTTGCTGTAAATCAGGAAACAAAGGTAAACTGACACTGCAAAAGGTATTGTAAAAGCTCTTGAAACTGACAAGCAAAACTGGTTTAAAAATTAATGGACAATGCATGCCTGCAATCCCAGGTACAAGACTGGAAGGCTTAGGCAGGAGGACGGCAAGTTCAAAGTCAGTGTCAGCAAACTTCGGGAAGCCCTAAGCAACTTAGTAAAAATAAAAATAAAAATAAGAGTGGTGATATTAACTCAGTGGTTAAGTGCCCCTAGGTTCAATCCCCAGTACCAATAAATAAATAAATTAATAATAATAATATCAACAATAATAATAATTAACAAATCATTAAGGAAGTAACTCTAGTCATGAAAGTTTATATTAAGTGTAATAACAATCGCATATAACATAAACAATTTTACTCAGTAAAGCAATCACAGAATGGAGAATTGATCTTTTGACCTTTACTATAAGAAAACGTTCCTATTACATTTCATGCTCAAACATACAGTGTCTGTTGAATTGCCTTATTCACACACAATTTAGACAAAGATGCTCAGATTACTAATTTAAAACTTAATTTAATTTGTATATTAGAATGTTTTCCAGTGGGGTTTGAACCTAGGAGCGCTCTGTCACTACACTAAACTCCCACATCTTCATCCCATTTTAAAATTTTATTTGAAGATAGGTCCTTGCTATTGCCCAAGCTGGCCTTGATCTTGTCATCCTCCTGCCTCAGCCTTCCAAGTAGCTAGGATTACATGCATGTGCCATCACCCCGGCTGTGAATTAGAATTCCTTAATTCAATTTGAGAAATCACATGCTTTATGGAAAACATAGTGCTAAATATAATTAAATTATACATTTTCCACAGTGGTTGATATCACCTGATGTTGAAATAAAGCAAAATATTCTGATTAAACTATTATAAATAACATTTATAATTATCTGATAGATTTATTTTTGTGAAATTTCTCTTCTTATGAAATTAATTTCTCTCTGTTCATTTGGCTCAAAACCCTATTTCTAATTTATTGGACGAATTGAGGCAACTATAGCAGTTTGTTTTAGTACAAAGTGTTCATTCTCCAAAAATGAGATTCATGAACTTTAAATTTTTCTAGCAAGAGACACAATCTAAGATCAATGAAACAAAAGCTATAATTGTCTAACAGGCCAAGGAAAAGACTATTGCAAAAACTGAGTTTATAACTTACATTTAAAGTAACTGCAAATTCTCTTATTTATGTCTGCCTTCCAGATAACTATTTTCTACTGGCTCAGTATATTGAAATATAATTTCACTGATCAGTTGTCTGGCTACTTCAATATGAGTTAAATAAAATAGTTTGTATTTTTTGAAGTCTTGGCTCAAATATCATCAATTCTAATAGGCACAGTCTGATAGTTTTCATAATTTTAATGCACAGCAACATACATAAATTCTCATAAACCTTCAATTGGATTAATTTTTATTTTTCATAGCTCTTATCATATTCTCAGATGGTATACAATTTAGCTATTTATCATATTTGTAGTTTGTATTCTACTTTGTTTCTCACACATATACATGCCATGAAGGCAGGCTATTTCTTTCTGTCTCATTGAAAGTTACATTCCAAAAAGTTACAACAGACTCTGGCATCAATAAATATTAGTGTATAAATGAGCAACCCTATTATAAGGAATCCTAAAAGGAGTCAGATAGTCTATATAGCCTATTATATATGAATGTAAGTAACTTTGTTCAACTTCAAGAATTTTAGATTTTTTCCTTGATGACAGATGTTGGGAAAACAAAGAAGCTAAATAGATCATGTAAACTTCAAACCTAGGAGTGAGTTCAATATTTTCAATTTTTGACAATTAGGGATTGTTATACCAAGCACATCAGAACTGTCATTAATATCCAAAGAGGTAGTAACCAAGACAGGGTATAAAATAGATCTTAGGAAAGAACTAAAAATGGGAAGAGAATTTAAATAGAGGAAGAAGATAGATATATCAGATTCACAAAATATCAGAGCAAATTTCTAGAGAGTGAGCACTTCAATTGGTTCCATCACATTTCAGCAACTTGAAATAAATGAGTTCAGAAGGATATGATATGGTTTGGTAATTTCTTTGAAACTCAGAGTGCAGATTGAAAGTATACCTATGCTATCAAAAAGGGAAATGTTTAATAAATTTAAAGGATGTTATTTAAAATGTGATACATGAACTATTTAAGATTATTATTTTAAGGAAATTATGAGAAAAATCTGTCCTGACATTTCTGCCTTAAGATTTAACCTCACGAGTGGGCTTTCCATCACCAAACTCCGTCACATTCTGAGAACCTCTGGGACTTTGCTATTGCCACCTCTGGGTGAAATGTTTATCCTTCATTGTTCTGCCTATTGCTCATCATTTACCTCTTGGCTCAAGTGTCACCAGTACTGAAAGGCTTTTCTGAGCACTCTAGCTAAGGTCCTGAAGACACGCCTTAGGTCAGTTATATGTTTCATTTACTTCATAAATTATGAAGTTATCTTGTTAGACAAACATATTTAAGTGCATTTATTTACTTACTTATTTTCTGTCTCCTCAAATTTCCTTCCATAAAAATATAAGTTCCACTACATTTAAAAGGTTATTTTCTCCCTGGTACCACAGCAAAATCTGGGACATAGTTGGCATTCAATGCATTATTCTTGAATCAATGAATTATTCTGAGCAGTCCATTAATTCTGGTTTCAGAACGAGCAACTTGACAAAATTCTTTAGGAATGTTTTGTTGCTGTGGTCCATGCTAATATCTTCATGTCGGAATAACAAACTTGTATTTTGATTTTTAAAATTCTAAATTCAAAGACTTAAGTAATACAGAAGGTTTCTCAATTATTTGTATATATTTATCTTTTAATGTATTGCTGAAAAAAACAAAAATAAAAAAAATTAATGTCACTAATACGTACATATGAATACTGTATAAAAGTTAATTGTGTTTATTGTTTTTAGCAGCATATTATAACTAGAGTTTTGGTATAGTATTCTATATTAGAAAAGATAAATAAAGCCAAATCTTTCAAGTAAGAGCTATTTGTGAATTTCAAATAAAGACTGTTATGCTTTTACCTGGATGCCAATAACTGTTTCTTTCCCCTAAATATAAGAAACAGATTTTAAGCAAATTTACACACATGCACGCACACACACGCACACACACACACACACACACACACACACACAAACACTTTTTCTGTTAAAAACTTCTAAAAACTATTCATCTGGAACAGTAGTTCTTTACCAGGGTTGTTTTGAGTCCCAAGAGGACATTTGGCAATGATTGTGACATTTTTATTATTAAAACCGATTGTTGTCTCTGTCCTGTCTTGATAGAGGACAGGAATGCTGGTAAACATTTTACAATGCACAGAATAACCTCTCATAACAAAGAGTTATCTGATCCAATTAGTTAGTAGAAGTAAGGTTAAAAAATCCATACCTAGAGATAGTCTTTATTTTCATATTTTGCTCCTTTATAACTCAGAATTCTGAAAATAAAATTGTACTAGTTGGAAAATGGAGGAAAAAGATAATTGAATTTTGGTTATTTAGCAGTTTAATTTGATTTCATTGTTTAGTAAGACTGTAATTTTCTTATAAGTATGATATTTATGTGTTAAAAAATGATTTTCTAACTTGACATGACTGTTTATTCCATAGCCTATTTTAGATTACTTTGCAGTGCTCTATTTTAATCAAGTTTCATTTTATTCATTTTCTGAGTTTCACATACATGGTACTTGGACTTGGGTTTCAGAATTCTCAGGATGAGTTTGCTCATCTGGTATGAATAGTCACATATATTTAAAGCAAATATACTAGGTGTTCTGGAAATACCTTTTGATGATTATTTGCATATATTTTGTCCTGGTATTCTTAATACTAAAAGTTTGTTTCTTAAACAAGGAAACTTGTTTGACTTCTTTGATGTGTACTCTTATTGTTTGTTGTCACCAAAGAGATAACCAATGGGTCTCGACATGATATTAGTGAATATAAATGAGCAAATGTTTCCTTGGATTGCTCTGCTCACTGTGTCCCTGAGATGTAGTCTGTGTGATGAAAATGAATATAACATCACATGGAGCCAGTCAAAATTAGAGTGGGATATTCCTTGAGACCAAACACAAATCAAAAAACCCCAAAGAAATTATTACCCACTAAATCCTTAGTGCAATAAAAATTGTAAATGTAAATTATATAAGAAAAGAAATTAAAAAATAGCAATTACAAACCTTCTTGACTAAAAGTGTCTAAAGCAGCAGATGAAGTCATATGGTGAAGGATTGAGAATCAGCAGCAAAAGTAAAGTACTTAAATTCTGTCTGATAAATTACCTCCTAGTAGATTATTTGGAACTGGGAATTTTTTTGCCTTTTATTTGCTTGTTTTTATTGTTGAAAGTGATATAAGTTCATCCTTTTGCTATTTTACATTATTGAATATCTGGAAATTATACATTAAAATAAAACCAATGTAATAGTTCCCCAAAGTGTTTTATTTCAATATTTATAATCTCACTCTGTAGGCTCTCTCTGCACATTACTAATAGTTTCCTTTGCTGAGAGAAAGCTTTTTAGTTTGAATCTAGCCAGTTATTGATTCTTACTTTTATTTCTTGTGCTATGGGAGTCCTGTTAAGGAAGTCTGATCCTAAGCTGACATGTTGAAGATTTGGACCTACTTTTTCTTCTATAATCTGCAGGGTCTGTGGTCTGATTCCAAGGTCCTTGATCCATTTTGAGTTGAGTTTTGTGCAGGGTGAGAAATAGGGGTTTAGTTTCATTCTGTTGCATATGGATTTCCAGTTTTCCCAGCACCATTTGTTGAAGAGGCTATCTTTTCTCCATTGCATATTTTTGGCACCTTTATCTAGTATGAGAAACCTGTATTTATTTGGGTTTGTCTCTGTGTCCTCTATTCTGTACCATTGATCTACCTGTCTATATTGGTACCAATACCATGCCGTTTTTGTTACTATTGCTTTGTAGTATAGTTGAAATTCTGGTATTGCGATACCTCCTGCTTCACTCTTCCTGCTAAGGATTGCTTTAGCTGTTCTGGGTTCCTAAGATTCCATCTCATCCCAATTAGAATGGCAATTATCAAGAATACAAGCAACAACAGGTGTTGGCCAGGATGTGGGGAAAAAGATACACTCATACATTGCTGGTGGGGTTGCAAATTAGTGCAACCACTCTGGAAAGCAGTGTGGAGATTCCTCAGAAAGCTTGGAATGGAACCACCATTTGACCCAGCTATCCCACTCCTTGGCCTATACCCAAAGGACTTAAAATCAGCATACTACAGAGATACAGCCACATCAGTGTTCATAGCTACTCAATTCACAATGGCCAGATAGTGGAACCAACTTAGATATCCTTCAATTGATGAATGGATAAAGAAACTGTGGTATGTATATACAATGGAATATTACTCAGCTATAAAGAAGAATAAAATTATGGCATTTGCAGGCAAATGGATGAAATTGGAGAATATCATGCTAAGTGAGATAAGCCAATCTCAAAAAACCAAAGAACAAATGATCTCACTGATAAGTGGATGATGGCACATAATAGGGGTGGAAGGGGGCAAGAATGGAAGAAGGAGGGACTGTATAGAGGGAAAAGAGGGGTGGGAGGGGTGGGAGGAAGGGAAAAATGACAGAATGAATCAAACAACATTACCCTATGTAAATGTATGATTATACAAATGGTATGCCTTTTCTCCATGTACAAACAGAGAAACAACATGTATCCCATTTGTTGACAATAAAAATAAATTTAAAAAAATAAAATCTCACTTAAGGAGAACAAAAGAATGGGTAGAATAAGGAAGACATAAATAAAATATGAAAAGGGAAAGTTATATTGATTATATATTTTACATGTATCTTATTTTTATCAACAAATTTTGGAATTCCTTGTTTAGAGAGATTTATCCTTTTCAATTAATTGTATTTTGTACCATCTTTGGTCATCTAAGGGAAGAGTTTTATCAGAAATCACCATTTCTTTATAAAAACTATAAATAATTGTGATTCTGAAACATACAAAGTTGCAGGTATATTTGAAAAATGGGTAGCTTTGATAAACAAAATTGAATTTCTAATTAAGTTTGAAATCCTTAATATTCACATAGTTAACTATGAAAAACCCAAGACAAAAATTCTTATAAGTTCTTAGTGCATGCAAAATAGACAGCTTGAACATTCAATTTTGTAAGAGTCTTTTTTTTTTCAAGTAAAATTTAAAATTTATTCTTCTATTCAAAGAAAGTATAACCAACTGAAGAATTTATTTGGATATCATCACTTTTAAGGAAAAATTTTATTGTTGCTGAAACGTAATGTTCAAACATCATATTTTTTAAACATTGAAAATGTCTAGTATTTGATATCAGTTTCAATTTGAACAAAAGTGTGTGTACGTGTGTATCCTCAAGAATTATATTAATATCATAATAGGAAGCTCTTTAATATTATGAGACAGAAATGTAAGCAAGGACAGTGATTCACACTTCTCTACACAATTATTATTCACATCATCAAGTTCAATAGAAGTAAACACATCTTTTAGCTAAGAAATTCTAATCAGCTACTTTAAAAATGGATTTGAAACATTAAGTTGGATTCTGTATTTTACTTATACACTCTTATTTATGTGTGTTTGGGCATTTTTACTGGATTTTTTTTCATAATCTCATTGGAAAAAGAACTAAAAATATTTTTTCAATGAGTAAATAATGATTCAATAGTACAATCGTCACTGCATTGGTTTTTGGGTTTTGTTTTTACTTTTGATCCTCGAGATTGAATCTAGAGCTAAGTGCACAGCCTAGCACTGATTTGCACCCCAGTCTCAGTGTATATTTTTATCTTGCCAACTGCACAAAACTAAACAAGTTCAAATCCATAGACCCAAGAAAGGGGTTGCATTTGTAGCTTTGTTTTATTCATTTGTTCATTTGTCTAGTCTTATGATCAACTTCTTGATCTTAAACCACACTTTCTCCTTCACTTCACATACTGTGTTTCGTGCAAATGCTTGTTGTTTATACGGCCATAGAATTTTTGAAATTTGTGATTGCCTTTTCTTTTCCTTTATCCTGCTTTTGTTTTAGGCATAATCAGTGATATCTTGAGACAACCAGTTATAAGCTTTGCTTTGCCAACTTTTGTAAAGGGAGTGACTCTATCAAATGAATGAAGTTGTTTGTAGGAAGATAGAATAGATTTATTGCTGTTGCTGTTTTATTAATACCTTTTGGAGATGAACTTAAAATTTGCAAATACCACTATGCCCTTCATGGAATCCATTGTGATGAAGCTTTGGTAACTCTTAATAAAATCAGGAAATTTCAGTAACTAACTAGAATGGTTATAAAAGTGATTCTACCTGGGCCAAAAATGAAGCTTCATAGCTACGCGTGCTTAGTGCTTATCTGAGAATCATCATTAAGACTGCAGAGTAGGCCACAACCTAGACAGGAACAAAATTCTTTATACTATGTATAATTCATTGAACTGAAGTACTCAATCTCTTTCCCTGGAAACACCCTGCATCTCTTTATGTTCATTGTGGGAAGCCATCCTTATTTAGCAGAATCAGACTAGGTTGAGCCATGGAACACAGAGGCCAGACTTCCAGGAAATAACAGCCACAGAAGTCTGTCCCAGATTGCCAGGAAGCATGTGGCGCTGAGTGGGAATGGTTCCCTTCTCTTTCTGGAATATTACCCCTAAGAGAATGGTGCCCCTAACTCCACCCTATCCTGTCCATCATAGAAGACGTTCCTCCCGGTCCTTGCCCTTCTTTACCCATGTATTATAAATAAAAGAGAATTGGGTGAGTTGGGGTTGTTGTTGTTAGAGGTCAGAACTGGAATGGCCAGACCTGTCATACCCCCTTTCATTTAAAAAGGGTATTGGTTCCTGTGTGTTTATTGAGTAGATAAGTTTTTGGGTAATTGAATGATATACAGCCAACATCCTCCTCCTGGAGTTAAACCTTTCCTCATCCATGCGGGACATGGCAGAGAGGCCCCCCACAGTTCATGATTTAAAATTTTCCCTAATTATACTGTCACTTGAATTTGACCTCCAACCAACCTTCCCTAACGTAAGTTTGCTTGTCTCCTGTGAATTTTGTCATAAGCAATATACTTAGTGATAATTACTTGTACATAACACAAGTTCCATTTTAAGAATGAATTACTTGATATTGGAGATCATGCACTTCACAGTTTTCACATAGTTGGTGTTAACAAGATATGTTGAATCCAAAAAAATATATTTTCACAGTGTATATTTAATAATGTTTGAAGTATATACTAGAGTATATAATTTGTAGATTGTGACAGTTGTGAAAGTAACTTGCTAGTGTTTCCTTCCAAAACAAATTTTCCCCAGGAGTGTTGCTACTTGATGGTGTGTAGTTGTGAGTGCCACAGGATCTGCTTCCACTTTCAAAGTGAGGTCATGGGTACCTTGGGGAACAACAGTGAAGGATGGTATTCAAAGGTGGAAAAGAAACACTGTCCAGTGTGATTGATGAATTAAGACTTTGAAAAGCTCAGGAGAAACAATACATACAAGGATAATGGAATTGGCTAGTATTTTGAAAGTTACACTGACATCCAACAAGAGATGATGATAAACTGGGAGTGGCAATTTATGAAGCCTCCAGTGTACCTTGAAAAGAGTACTCTTTTTTTTTTTTTTTTTAATCTGTTACAGTGTGAAGTAGGATCAACTAAGGAGCAGAGAGATTCAGACTATTCCTGTTAGGATCATTGAGTACAGAGACTATTGAAATGCTTTGAATTCTCAGTCTATTGACTCAGTCTTCAGAGTCTTCAAAGGAACCTTCTCCTTCCCAATAAAGAACTAGCACTGCTCCTATAAAAGGCCCTACAGAAGCCTCTTCCTTGAAGGCAGCAGATATCCTTCAAGATCTGCCCCCATCTTCTCTTCTGACTTACAAGTTGAAAATAAAGTTAAATCCCTGAATAAGCAGATAGGCAGATGCCCAATTTGATCAGTTATCAGTTAAATCTATGAAGAAATCAAATTGGGTATATTCAGCAACAATTCACTGAAGGACAGAAATGGTGCATGGAGAATTTGGTCTGAGCAGAACCAAAAGGAATAAACTCCACGAGCATATATCTGAGATTCTCATTTCATCCACCTTATTTGCATCCTTCTCTCATCTTGAAATTATGGATATATGGAGAAAATATAAAAAACTCAAGTTTGCTTTATGGGTATATTGGCTCAATATTTAAGGGTAATTCCAAAATAACTGTAGCCACATTACAGTCTCATTCAGTAATAACTTTGAATGACAGTAACTGAAAATCTTCATAATAGATAGTTTCTGATTCTACCATTAATACATACGTGCAATTATGGGTAGCAGTAAATTCCCTGAAAGTTCAAAGACTGGAATATCAGATAAAAAGAGGTCTAGGAGAAAAGTATGTGGAAGCACATCTGCATATGGGCACCAAGTATGAAAATTTTCATTTTTAGATGTTAGTGCTGACCTTACAGAATTCACAATGAAGAGGAATTGAACCATCAAGTAGACACATTACTCAGCTCATTGACATTAAACTGTTGTTGTCATTGCCATGCTTAAATTGGCATGGTGGGAAAAGGAATATAATAACCATGGTGGAAGAGATGGAAGCTAAATATGGGTCTACCAGCATAGATGCTCACAATCTAGCTTCTGCCTTCTCAGAATATTCAATCTGTCAGAGAAAAAGACCACTTTTGAGGCACCAGAGAATCAAACTGTATATTTGGTAGTAAGTTGCTCTGTTGGGCTCCCCCATCCTGAGAGGGATAACTAGTCATCTTAAAGGAACTGACTCCTATTCTGGGTATGTTTTGTTCAATTGATCTTTTGTGGGCTGGTTTTATACCCATGGTCCTGGATGAGGCAGTAAAAATGTGCATGAAATTTCACACAATATTGCCCCTTGTCAGGGGACACATTCACAGTGAAGGAGATGCAGGACAATCCAACAGGCACATACCCTCAATAGAAAATAATTACTATCTTTATTTCTTGAGGAAGGAAGCCCAATAAAATTCATATTACCAATACACACATCTTAAACCTTCCCTATGGACCCATGAATGTTCAGAATCACAGTGAAATTGGCCACCATGTAATAATTGAAGTGGAACTTTATGTTCTAGACAGAAGGCTAAAAGTAGAATCTAGTGATGCAATTACATACTTTCTAAACACAGATCATGATTTTTAATCTATTAAATGTTACAAAAAATTGTACAATTTAACAGGTTTAGCTTTACATCTATACTACAGAAATAAATTTGGCTTGACACTTTGATGGCTAAAAACATTTTAAATTTAGAGAAATAAATGGAGTAAAAAAAATAGGATGTCATCAGAATAACAAACACCTTTCCACTTTAACTTCTCACAGCTAATACTGGTGCACATAATGGTTGGAACAGGAAATAGACAAACCTGGACATATAATTACTTGAGGAAAAATGCCATCCTCTCAGTTATAAACATGCTTTAGATAATTTTGAGAATTTATGCCTACCTGAAATATCTCTTGCAATGTCCTGAAGCACTTGAATTCAGCCTTTTTGCTTTGTTTTAGAGTACTGCTCTACATATGCGTACCCCATTTAAAACACACATATTATTGTAAACAGATTCAAATTGAAGACTCTGCTTCCCAAAATAGTAGCCTAGGTGGCTAGAACCCCATCACACATACATAGTTAGTGGATATAAATAATCCTGCCAACAAAATTCTTTTCCCTACCAATGTAGAAGAGAGAAAGAACGATTTTAAAATCGGTTACGTATGAAAAAATTATGTTCATGTAAGTTAACACAGAGTAATTACAGAGGCAGGAAAGAATTTCACACAATTTAGTCAGAAAGTTGAAGAGAGAATATTAAAACTTCCCTCATTTTCTTGAGAGACAAGAGGGCACACCTTGTGATTACTTCTAATAACCCTCCTGAGGGCCTTCTAATTAGTCTTGAATGTATGTGTTTACAGCTCACAAATTACAAGGCCTGCACTTTTTATTGTAAAATCCAAAGGTCTCATGTTTTTAAGAAGATATCCTGAGAGAGTTGAAAAGCAGCTCTTGCTTCTTTATTAAATAAGTGAACATAATAATTACACATTTCCACACCTACGCACACATGCACCCACAGTTTACTATGGCAGTTAGGAATGTACATTTAAAATACTGGGATATTCAAAGTTTTTTTCATCCTCATGATTCTCCCTTTCATTTGGGTCCATGGATTTCAAATTCCCCTTGTTCTATATTTTGTATTAATGAATAAACTTTTATTAATATAGACAGATGGCAGAGACATTTTACCAGTTATATGGGTCTGTTTCCTTAAGAGACTTCTTTCACTAATGAAAGAGAATTCTGTTTAATGAAGGTGGCTATCTTAATAGATCGGTTACATTTTTACACATTCACATAATTGGAAGGAATCACTACTCACTAAATGCCACAACAAATGAGACTTTTCTCTGAGGACTTTGTATCACAGTCAGAATAAAAGCTATTTCCAGACAGATTATGCACTTTGTCCTCTTAATACTGGTGCTCCCAGTGTTTCATTTTCCTGAAAGTAAACAAAGAATGAAGTATCTAGCTCTGCTGTGCCATATACAGTCCTTTGTTTAATCACTTGCCTTTTATGTCACACAAGTCATTCTCATTTTCCATGCCAAACACAATCAGCAGGATTTCTCTATTTTCGTTGATCTGTCCATGAGATTTCTGACTTTCCAAAAATGGGTTTGTACTGCTTTATATGTTGAAGCTCTAGATTTATTAAGAAAAAAATTTATCATCTATTAATCATATCTATACTCCATAAAGGAAACAGTAATGGGATAAAGCAGTTAAAATATTATCAAAATATCTTTAAATTCCATAACTGAATCTTTTTCTTTACCTCTCAGTTTGGAGTCACTGATATATTGATTTTCCCAAGATATTCCCAGTGTGCCAGAATATCTTTTTAAAGTCTTAATTATACCTTCTGGGATATTTTTCCAAGTTTCTCATATTCCTTTTCAACTTTTGATGCTAGTCCTTTCCAACTTTACTGAACTTCAAGTCATTTGCTCAATTGACTCTCATGGAAGTTAAATACTTCTATTCAAAGATACAAACTATCAGATAAATTAATTTTCAACAATAAAAAAATAATACTGCCTGTCACATGAATCTACCATTTTAACTAACTAGTTTTTTTAAACTTTATTTTCATTTCCTAAGATATTTGGTAATTTCTCTTGCCTTCAATCAAATTCTATGATGCTTGATAGCAACTTTGTAGTTACCATTTCAGAGACAAAAGTTAACACAACTTCTATGTGGGTTGCTTTATTTTGAATAAATGAAAGCATTTATTCTCAAAATGTACATATGAATAATAAGGATCTTGTTAAAATACAGATTCTGATTTATTATGGCTAGAATAGAGGAGTGAGGAGCTAAGATTCAGCATTTTGTACATATTTCTGATGATGCCAATAACTTGAGTAGCAAGTAGCAGAAACATAAAGCACTTGACTTTTGCTTTGTGACAAAATATGGAACAGTAGTAATGCTCCCATAGTATAACACATGCACTTACTGTAAACACAGTAAACTATATTTTAAAAGCAAACTAGAAATCAGACAATTTATATCCTTTTTTTTTTTTTTTTTGGTTTCCTGAAAACTGAGACTCTAAAGCCATCAATGACTTCCCACTTTGTTTCAAGAATTATTGGAACACATGAATGAGAAAAAACTCCAACTCACTTTGCCCAATTTCCTTCAGTTTCATGATTTAAAAGACCCATGTTACATCTTTTGATTTCATTTTCCCCAAAACTTTGATTGTGTACCACTTCTGACTCCCCTACTGAGACAGTTCAAAGACTATCATGCTAGTGTTTTCTCTTACTACAGTGAGAACAAATAAACTAAGTTTTCTTTGAATCAAACACAGTGATAATTCATCAATTTTAGAAACATTGGAACTTAGTCCTTTGGAAGACATTTTGAGTGACAATTAAATATGACATGTGTTGTTAAAACAATGTAAACAAACATATTTAATGATAACATAATGAGAGGCAATAGTTGTTTTTGTACAGGATAGGTAACAGAAACTCAATCAGGATTGGCACCTGGCACTGAATTTAAGATGTCATTTATGAAAGGTTTATGGGATAATCAGTGATGTTAAAATACCTGAGATAGCACTCACTATCATCTGTTACTAGACACCATTATGAGCATAAACTCTTTAGTAAGGAATGGACACTTGATAAAGGAATTAAGACAATTCTGAAGATGGGCATGGTGGCACATGCTTGTAATCCTTGCGACTCAGGAGACTGAGACAGGAGGATTTCAAGTCAAGGCCAGTCTCAGAAATTTAGTGAGGCCCTAGCAACTTAGTAAGACCCTGTCTCAAAATTAAAATAAAAGGTACTAGGAATGTGGCTCAGTGATAAAGCACCAGTATCAAAAATAAAAAAAAAAAATCTGAAGATTCAGAGTACACTTGGTTATATATTGTATTTAGTCCAATGCACAATAAAAAATGTGAGACTCTTTGTTCAAAGATTAATGATTTCAAGATGCCTTAGAACAAACCTAGCATTAAACCAACGTGGAGCCCTTCTAGGAATGGAGCCCAGGGAAAGTACACAGGCTGCATGGTGGGGGCAGTGGTCCTTGCTCACCATACCCCACACATTGAAACCTCAGAGTCCTCCTTGTTATGGTGAAGTGTTGTCATCAACAGCATCAACAGGGAGAAGTCTACCAGTTTCAACACTCAGCTTTGTTAATGATATTTCCATGAAATTGAGAGAGTTAGATAGCTTTACCGAACCTCATTTGACAATCTATAAATGGGGATAATACTTATATGAATGGGTTATTGAGAATTAAATGTATGAAGTGCTAAAATTACATAGACTCTGAAGGTCCAGGGAGGCTGATTCCTTCCTTCTTTTGGTCAAGAAGTCAGTTCAGGAGGTCCTCTGACTAGTAGCAGCAACACTGTATGCAAACTCTAGTTGACCTTCTGAGATCACTGAAGATTATCCCTTGTCTGGGAAGTGACTACTGCAACATAGTTAAATGTAACTTAAATGTGTTCCTGTCACTATTTTTCCATGCTTACACTCCACCAGGAACCCTTGACATCTTTGGTTTGTATCCATATCACTCCAATCTCTACCTCCATTGCCACATCCCCTCTTCTCTGTGTTTGTCTATAAACTCTCTATTTCTCTACAATAAGGACATCAGTGATTGCATTTAGGTACCTTTAACTTAATCGCATCTTCTGTCATATAAGGCAAGATTCACTTTTTAAGTCACATAATTTATTAGTTACTGACTCTCGGTATTAGAACTTGGACATATCTTCTGGGAGGCCACCATTTAGTCTAACATACTACCCATCTACATGATATTTAATTTATAAAACAGCATTTTTCCAGTTTTTCTGTGTATTGGAATCACCTAGAGATCTGTAAAGGGTACTGATGCAAAGTTTTCTCCCCAGGGATACCAAATTAATTAGTTTGGATATTGGCTGGTCATCAGGAATCTTCAAATCTCCCAAGCCAAACCTGAATCTGAATCAAGGTTGAGAAACACTGAATTAGGGTAATAGCTTAAACATTTCTGGAGATTGTCCTTTTAAGACAACATTAAAAAAAGGGTGTTATACAAAAAGATTTGTAGTACTTTATATATCAATTTACATAATTTATTTATAGTTGCAGAAGTCTGGGGAAATATATGGGAAAGTGGATTTAGTTCTGAGAATTCAGTGAAAAACTTGGCTGAGTTAATCAATATTGGCCTGTCTGCTGGAGTCTCTGGGCTCTCTGTGGTAGCTTAAATAGCTGTGAGTGGTCCACATTATTGGTCTGGCTGCACTATAGCCTGTGGCAAATTGAACAAAAATACCAGTAATTCCAAGGCACTATGTTGATAAATAAACTCAAACAATGTTGAAAGAGAAAAAAATGCTGAAGTGAATTTGATGTGGCCACACACTCTAAAATTATGCCTTCATCAAGAGCCAGAGGACTAGACTTTTGGGAGGGAGGTGGGATATCATCATCTTTGAAAATTCTTTTATAGCAATTTTGATAGACATTAGATATTGGTAGAAAGTTATGTAAGTCAAAAGGATTTGAAGCACAGAATTCAAGGGAATGAGAGGGGCCGGAATAGCAAATGTCAATTGGTGGCAGGCTACTGCAACCCAGAGGTGAGGTGGGCATATTTGCTGCAATAGGCTGAGAACTGGTTAGTAATTGAAATGGTCTGCCTTAAGTCTTTCAGTAGATTCTAATTAATTCTTCATAACCCTCAGGACTGAAATAATGGGTAGCCTCCTAAATGTTTATCCTTATCTTAACTAATGATTATTTTTTACTATGTAACTGAGAAAAAATGTGTTTATATATGAACAGATTTTTGAGTCATACATACATATACCTTATATGAATAACTAATTCTACATGCAAAATTTTATATCTATATTAAGGTAAATGTCAGTTTATACTGATGTCTTCAATTATAATCTAAGGGATCACATAGGTCCTTCTAGTCTCCTCCCATTCTTTAGAGAATTTCCACTCTAGCTCTCTAACTGTAAGAAACTAAAAATTCTACTTCCCAACATCTGTTTACTAAATTGTTCAAGTTCAATATACATGTACTGTAATTCAGAATTCTTTGCCACTATCCCATGGGGGAGAAAACATTATCAACAAGAATATTGTGTTCATGTGCAGTCTTATTTACATTTACTTCAGTCAGCACATTTATCTGCCATCTTTTTTACTGAGATTGGTTCCATACATTTATGACAGTTACATTATCTTGGTATAGTCACCACTCCTCCCTGAAATCCCCCACCTTCTAAGTCTTTTTCTTTTTTAATATGCAGGAATTAAGATTCAGTCGTTCTTTTTATTTAATTTTTTATTGATGCATTATAACTTTACATAATAGGTTTGTTGTTACATATTTGTACATTCACACAATATAATAATTTGGTCAATTTTGGCTTTTTAAATTTAATTTCCATGAGTTTTTACAAACGCGTGTCATATATTCACCATAAAAATATAATGCAGAATAGTCTCACTAGCCTAACAATTATCTGTGTTTCACTTAGTCATTCACGCTGACTCCTGAACTATGGCAACCACTGACCTTTGACTGTCTACAGATTTGCCTTTTCCAGAAAGTTTTATTAGAATTCTGTAGTAGATCTATTTCATAATGGCTACTTGAAGTTGAGTGTTCTAAATTCTTTTACAGGAGAATGTTGACAGTTTGGGGATGTATGCCTCCCCACAAAAATGTTGTATTTATCCCTCACCCTCAAGATTGCATTTCCCCAGAAATATCTCATTCTCAAAATAAGCCAAACTAGGCAACCAGCAATTCATCAGAATGACCATTTAAATGTTCCCTTAGTTTATTTTGCCTGGAATTTCCACCTTATGTTAGTTGTGATTCTCCATAGTCACCTGTCTCTTGTATTTTGAGGTGGCATTTTCCTACAGAATCTCTATTGACTGATGAGTACAAGAAAACCATTGATTTTCAACTTGTTCATCTTTTATCTTGTTGTTTCAATAGGAATGGTGACTTTCAAGCTTTTCAACATGGAAAATGAAAATAGAAGTCCAATCTTTACATTACAAAAGAAGTAAAAGATAGGAAAAATAGATGTAGATTACAACAATAGTGGCCCTTAGCCAGAAAATGTTGGAGTTAGTAGAGAGAGTGAAGTATGAAAGTGATACTGCAGCCAGTAAAAGAAAATAATGATAACTAGTAGAAAATAGTGTATTAGAGAACAAAAGCAACAACCAGAACAGGTGTTCATACCGTAACTTCTATAAGTAATTGTACCAAGATTCACAAAGACATGCATAATATGGTAATGCATTTTTGTAAGCAGATGGGCATTTCTGAAAACACAATGTGTTTTCAGATCTTGAAATTTGGACATTGAAACCGGCATTGAAAGATTAAATTATTCAATGTGGTGCAATATTCCCAATGATTTCACATTATACTGTGGAAGAATAGGTTTGTTTTTGGAATATATTCATTAAATTAATGACATTATTTCCATATGAATCACTTTAACTTAATTAACATTATCCTATACAAGGGAGATAAGAAGGTATTGAGAAAATATCAAATAATTATTTAAAATAAATATAAAGTCTTGAAAAATTTCTCCTCTTTATTTTTTTCTTCATGAGTATTTGTCATGTAACTACTTATATTGTACCAAAATGCTCACAGGTAAGTTGTACCTATACACATCACTAATAATTGTCTAAAGAGGCAAAAGCAAATTTACATAGTAAGAATTATGCTTAGGCAATATAGAAATATAACAATATGTGTATAAGCCTTTCAAACATGAATGAGGAGAAATATTATGTTACTCTGATTTTGACTAGAAAATATATGATATATATGAAGACTTTTTGTTCCATGATCATCAACTTATTCCATGTTTCCCCAAAGAAAAGTCTGTATATATTTAAAAGATTAATTCAAATAGAAACATACTAAATTATTATAAATAAAAAAACAAGAAAAATACTATTTTGTAAATTATGCCATGAATTCATCATATTTTTATAAACACAAGCTAGAACTCCATTAATGGCTCATTTAAACTATATAAAACACAGTAATATATCCTGTTTAATTCTGGTGATTAACATTTACTTTTTTATTGTTAATTAGATTTCTATTAAGATGAAGGGGAATTTTCAAACACTTAAATGCTAAATGAACTGAAAACATTTGAGAATCACAAGTTACAGGAGGAAAATGATGCACTAAAGTTTAATAGACTAAGCAGGACAGTAACTGAAATCAAGAAAGAAAGACTAATAAGTTTGGCTACACTGAAATTAATATATATTAATTATGAAATTAATATACATATAAATTATGAAATTAATATATATAGTAAGAGAGCAATAAACACATTTATGCCTACAATGTGGAATAGTTTCAAGCTGATATTAACAAGTGTTAAAATAAAAAATATGTATTGAAAATTTATGGATCAACAAAATATAGAATACTCCAAAAAATAAGTGCATAAAAGACATAGCATTTTATAAAAGAGTAAGAATGGTAAACAAATATAAAAAATGCATTCAGTTAAAAAATGGGAAAAACAGTGAAAAGAATTATATAATGATCTTGTTTAGATCAGAATCCTTAGTAATGTATTCAATAGAAGACTAAATGAACATGTAGAAAAATAAATATTTTCATGCACATAAGGATATATTAAAAACTGAAGGTCTTATATGCTACAAATTCAAATACTCGACATGTGTATATTGGTTAACCCATATCTACTTTTAACAATCATCTCATAGATTCTATAAAACAACTGCATGTGAAGATGTTGGAACTGGAATATTTATTATATTAGCAAACTAGAACACTCAATAGTACAAGTAAAATAACATATATCCATACTATGCATTACTAAAGTTTCATGGAAGCTGAAACTATATGCCCTTTATGCCCTTAGTCATAAGAACTTAGAAAACCTAGTGGTATATCACAAAAATGTCATGTTATGTACATTTCTTGGAACTAAGAAATGTACATTTGTTAAATCTCAAAAGGAGAAGGCTCTTAAGACTGAGATTTAAAACTCTCTGCTTATAGCCAAGGTATATGTAAAAAAAATACCTAAATGAAAATTATTTAACACCAAAAAAAGTCACCCTTGGTGAATGCAGAATACTCATCTTTGAGAGAAAATAAGTGTGAAGGAGACTCACAGCATCACAAAGAACAAGTGACATTCATTTAAATCATCAAAAAAGCAAATTTTATCATTAAGATAACAGGACTCAGTGTTTAAGCCAGTGTTCTGAGGGGACACAATAAAGTTTCATGAAAAATATCTAGAAAACAGCAAGAACTAGATACTCTAACAGAAAGCTAGGGCAAGATTAATTTAATATGAGAAACAAAATAATAGTACTATGTATCAGGCACTCTTATAAGTGTTTTAGATGTATTCATTTAATTTTCACAAAAATTTAAAAGAGACATAATTATTTCTTGTAATTTCTGGATGTAGAAATTGAGTCATAAAGATGTGAAGTAACTTGCTAGAATAAGGCAGACAGATCTTGGATTTAAGCCAGTCCTCTAATTCTAGAATGTAACTTAAACCATTGTGCTATGAGACTGTATGGTAAGATATGCAAACTCTGTAGAAAATTAGGGCACAGGATGAGAATGAGGATAGAAAAAGCTTTTCCTAATATAATGAAGCATGAGTTGATGAAAACAGACAACTTTGGAGTCTCCTGCTGAGTATTTTTTGCACTTATTTTAAATCTATCACCATCACAGTACACCAATCATAAGGACACAAGTGCACACGCATGTGCACGCACGCACACACACACACACACACACACACACACACACAGAAATTCAAGAAATGCTAAATGTTGCAATTAGGCTTAAAAGGACATTGCATAAAGTCATGCTATCAGAATATTTGTTCATGTATTCAATAAATATTGTTAAAGCAAAAAGGAAGTCCCGGCACTTACAGGCATTTGGGATATTTCAGTGAACTAAATAAAAACAAAATTTCAATGCTTTTTGGTTTTTGGTAATGAGCAATAGCACTAACAGTACAAATAGTAGTTGTTGCAAGGTAATTTTCAAAACGATGGGGAAAAGGTAGATAATGAATGATAAGGTACATTCAGCATGCCAGTGTTGAGATAAGGGTTGAACTAAAAACAAAAAACAAGTAAGCAAAAAAAAAAAAAAATGTCACCCCATAAGAAACATTTTGATAACTTTCAAGTAAAACGATGGAGTTCAAATTAGCTACAAAAAAAAAAAAAAAAAAAAAAAAATCCAGTCAACTTTTGTACCATGTATAGCAATGCAAAGACTTACAGGGAAGTGTTTTCTGTATTCAAGGAACAGCAATAAAGCCAAAGCAGCAACAGGATTGAGGGGAAGAGTAGTGAAGATGGTCTCAAAGGAAGAGTAAAGGCATGGATCCTCCCTGGAGGATCTCATAGGCCATTTTGTGAAATTAAGCTTTTATTGCCCAGTGTCTGGGTACTATGGTGGGGACTTGTCTAGAAGAGACCTTGAAATATTTGTAAAGAGTCATCCTAGCAACTGTGTTGGCTGAAGAAGCCAGGATTGGTGGTGGGGTAGGCAATAATAGAACCAGACGTTGTAGTGTAGGAAACTACTATGCTACTTTAGCACACCGATGATGATCATGGCTGTGACTACAGTGATTGCAGAGAAACATACTTAAAGGGGTTTAGGAAAGAGTGGTAAATAAAGTGAAGCTGGGTCACTGAGCAGTGACCATCAACTTGTCTGAGTCTAGCAAGAGAGAACATCCCATGAGTTATTTCAAGCACACTTATCACTTACAGATGGCAGCGAAGTACAACAGAAACAGAGGGTTTATTGTGAACTGTTCCTCCAAGGTTCAGGAAAGGTTCCCAAGGGGGATGGACTCCTGAATGCATGTGACCCATTGGCACCATAGAGGAGGGACCTCAGAAACCAGCCCACAATGAATTTGATGTCTGTAGCACAAAGAATTATTGGGCTAGAACACTGAAGGGCAGTTTCATTCCTAGAGAAAACTGCAACAGAACACAAGCTATTCTGTCCAGCTCCCTGGACAGAATGTTAGAATGTTTGAATGTAACAGAATGTTACATTCCCAGCATATCCTAGTAATTCTTGAAAACTGCAAGAGGGAAAAGGAGAATTGGGTCTGTTCACTGCAATTTAGAGTACTGTCCTACAGTAATGTAAGAAATGTGGTGTCCTAGAAACCAAGTGAACATGAAGAAAGAAGGAATAACCAACTTTAGCAAATGTTGGCTGAAAGCTCGAGTAAAGAGGTCCAGAAACTGACTATTAGAATCAGCCACATGGGGAATATTGACTTTTGTAATGAAAATAATTGATTGGTGTGCTGGAAGTGGAACAGAGGATAATGTATCTAAGAACAAGGGAAAAGAAGAATTAAAGACAGCAAATGTAGAAATTTTTGAAGAAGATTTTTTTATAATTTTTATTTTTGAAGAATTAAGTGGTAACTTACAATCAAGTGATAACTTACAATCAATGGGAAACTTACATGTGTTCAAGAGGTTTTTTGTTTTCTCTTTTTAGTGGAAGAAATTAAGAAGTGTTTGATTAGTAATGAGAATGATCCAGTTAAAAGGGAAAGTAGAGAGAAAAGGGAGAAAAAAATGAAGACAAAGTCCTTAGGTGAGGTTGGGTGGCATTGAATGTCACATGGGATTATGTAGAGTTGATCCTTGGTAGTAGTCAGAATGGAAGAACATGTAATTCTGACGCTGATAAGTGATGATAGAATACCTTTGAAAATTCTCTTTCTTATTGCTTCAGATTGTTAATAAAAAAGAAGGAATGGCATCAAATGAAATTTTATGTATTCTTCTACATATGTGGGCTTTAATATGTTTACTTATCTGTATGTGGGGGCATGGAAAAGAGGAAATGTGTCATTTTTATGTTATACTTTCTTAATTTATTTAAATGAATAATCTCATAGTATCAACATTCCTGAACACAATAGTGTCAGCTTTCCTTCCTAGCAATATAAGAATGTATGAAACTTTATTTGATGAATTCAAATCAAAGAATAAGAAAATCTGGATAGAACGTGAAAGATTATCTTTAAATCCTTGAGCTGCAGCAATGTTTGACTAAACCCTCTGAAATAAGATGAATGCTATTTTGCTTATAATAACTAGATTTAGTCATATTTCAAACTGCATCTAAAGTGTTTACCCTTAAGGTATACTTACGTATCATTTATGCCTATCCATTTTTATCAGCAGGTTTTCATAATGTAAAAAAAAAAATAGACATGACAATTCTGTTAGCAGTTGAATTTAAGTTGATATATTCCTGGGTAGATAAAGAACTCAGAAATCCGTAGCATCTGAGTAATTTATCATAGAAAGTATTATTACTTAGGACTAGCAAACACTCTGAAATTGAAAATGATGAACTTCCTGATAGCTCAGATTTACCAGGATAAAATCAGATATTCTTCGAAATGGGATAGCCATCAGCAAAGGTTGACAAAATGTGAAAGAAAATATTTGACCTACTATGATTGAGTTTTTGCTCTTTCAATATAAAATATGTAAGCAAAAAAATCTATGTTTTCACATATTTACAGCTTGCATTCTTAGAAAAGACATTTCAATTTTCTTATTACCTAAATCTATTTTATAAAAAAAGTTCAATATTTTATAAGCTTGAGATACATAATCATACTAATATTTCATATTTCTTGATTTCTATTCAGCAACTTTTGTGTGTGCATCTACTTTACACTGGTGGTCTGGCACACTGAAACATTGAAGCCACATTAATGTTAAATGAAGATGAATGTTTGATCAGGGAAATTTTAGTTAAAAATAATAAATCATAGATTTGAGACAATCATTCCCTACTTTCAATCATTCGATTGATCAAGAAATATTCATTGAGTATGATTGCAGATATGCTCTAGCAATAGGAACTAGAAATAGTAAAAGTAATTAACAAAGACAATGCCTAGTTCTGAAGAAATGGTTCTTAGCAGAGTGGTTTCCACTAGCAGCCCTGGGCTATCTCAACTTTTCAAATTCTTTGGCTGATGTACTGTCAAAAATAGTGAATATAAATAGTCTCTGTAGGTAAGGCACTTAACAATACTTTATTGGTACCACCACACTTTATATTTTTATTCTCAACCTGATCTAGATAACTATGCAACTACCTGGACCTTCTACAGGTGTGATTGAAAACCCTGGCTTTTCACATGAGTACATGAGTATGGTCATGAATTCCATTTAGATGTCCCTTCATAGTTTACAGGTGCTATTTGTTTCTAAATATTTGGATTTATGCATATACACAGTAGCAATGTGCTCTCTCTAATTTGTAAGGCAACTGAAAATGGATTTAGTAAGAGATCAGAGCACAACTAGATGGGAAAACCTCGTTTAGTATTAAAAGTAGCCTTAAGTAGTTTTCTTCTCCTGAATTCAAATTATCTTGTAGGTCAAATGAACTGAGATAACCTGCTGTCCTTTTCCTAACGAAAATTTGCATGGCCTGTTGTGGGTAGGTTCTAAAAGAGGGCTACAGAATTAATTGTTCTATTTAAACTCTTCATTTAACAAATTGTCCCCACATCTATTGTCCATGATGGTAATTCAAGGACAAAGAGGAGTGCTAAAGTTCTCCCCATTGCTGGACCTTTTAGATCCTTTAGATCTTGGGAAGTGTAGCTATTGACTCAGGCTTTAGTCCTCCAGTAGCCCAGTGTTTTGATATGCTTCCCTAGATATGGCTACGTTCTCTCCAGTGTGTCTGGGACCTGAGACTGACCAGAACATAGCTATGGCCTTGCAAAATGAATGGCAGCTCTACTGCAGTACTGTACATGTCTGGTTGTTCTGAATCAAAGAAAAAATATGAGGAGAGTAACTGGTAGAAAATTACATTTTTCTCATTTACTTCTCACATGATGAGGTAGGTAATATTAAACTAATATTTCAAAGAGACAAAAATTTAGAAGTTAAATGAGCTACTCAAAGTCACATAGCTCTTTGTCAAAGCTGCATGTATGTCTTGGAGTTACCTTTATATTACAAATACGTTTTTACTAAGAAATAATTCTATATTATGGTGCTGTGATGAAACAGAGACCAAAGCTTTATGGAACGAAGGTGCAGGATATATACTATATTCTGGGACACTATAACTGATTTACAGGAGACCTTTTGTCTCTGTTCATATGACTGCAGAAGAACTATTACAATGCCTGGTACTCAATACGGTTAAGGGAAGTAAAAGAAAGATTCGAGGTTTTGTTAACTAGGTAAATATTTCAGTGTTTACTATAACTTAATGGTGCTTAGTTGTAGTTTCAGTCCACCTGAAAATAAGCACTTGCTCAGTATTAACAGATTATAAACTTAGGCAGCACTATCTACTTGTATAACATTCTTGTCTTATCCTTAGGTTTTTCTCAAAATCTGCCTTCCATGCATCAGCAGCCAAATATTTTAAATGGAGCAAGTGCTTTTTATTTATTTATTTTTTTTTGTGGACGTATTCAGGGATGGCTTTTATAAGATCTAACATAGATTTCTCCCTAACCATGTTGTGTATGGCAAAAGCTTTCTATCCTCCTTTCTCTGTCTACACATAACTGCACATAGGTAGTTTTCCATGGGACATACTTCTGCTCCATCTTCCAAGCTAACTTCAATACTAACAAACACATTTAGGCATCTTTTATACACAGAGGTGTCTTTTCTGTGATCTATGACAGACCATGATGTTGTATTTCTCACCACTTTTAAACCCAACTGCCTTTTTATAAACCTTAAAATTGTGTATTATGCATCAATATGGTTGACATTTCACAACACATTATAACTGTAACTGAAAAGCCAACCAAAGCGATTTAGGTATGAAAGTATTTTTTACAGCCACAGATCACTATAAAATGCTTTTAATGTTCTTAGTGCCAGGGAATCCCTCATATGCCATCCCACACCATAGTCAATCACCTTAATAGTTCTCCCTTTATGCAATTGAGAATAACTAGTGCATAACAATAGAAAGCATATCATTTACTATACCTTGTAAAATAAATGGATAAAAATCCATATGGACCACCATATTAGTCCCAAATCAAGCCATATTCTTTATCTTGCCCTCCTTTACTGATATTGATCATGGCCATCAACCCTTTCACTCCTATACTTAGCCATTACAGTCTCATTTGTATCAAGTCACATGTCAAGACTATTCTTGCCTTCTTCATTTCTACATATTCTACCTCAAAATATCTCCAAGTTTTATTAAATCCTCCTTTATGTCATTCTAATTTTATGTTACATATAAACTTCTAAGAGGCTTTCTCTGATCATGCCCTTCAATGTTTAATTCATCTTAACACTCACCACTACCTTGAATTTTTTTTGTTTATTGTCTGTTGTCCAAGTTTTACTCACTTGAAGGTAAAAATACCATGACATACATTTTTAACAGTATTACCTATGTAAGTCCACCCTAGAAGGGTGTCAACCAGTCAATAGATACTCCATGCATGTCTACTTAAAAAATGTTGAGAATATAATATGCTGGATATTTATGTCTTTCCAAGTTTATGTTGAAATCCTAAACTTCATTGTTACTATTAGGATGTGGGGTTTCAGGAGGTGATTAAATCTTTAGGCTAGAGCCTTCATGACTGAGATAAGAGTTTTTTTTTTTTTTTTTTTTTTTTTTTTTATAAAAGAGACTCCAGAGAGCTCTCTTGACCCTTCAGCCTGGTGAGAGCCAAGGGAAAATGGTATCTACTCTTCAAGATTTTGGCCCTTACTAGATATTAGTGTTGAACTTTCAAGCTTTCATAACTGCAAGGAATAAGTGTTCAATGACTAAGTTACACAGTCTATGGTATATTAGTTAAGCTACTCTGAACAGACAAGACAGGAATGAATCAAGAAAAATGATATGGGGGGTCCCTAATCCAGTGGAATTTGGGCTTTATAAGAAGAGGATTGTCATCATGCCTCATGCCACCTCTGGATTCTCCATCTCCAGCAAGAAGGACTTCACCAGATGCTGTTGTCCAATTCTTAAACTGCCCAGATATCAAATTTCTTTCTCTCAGTCTGTGCCTTTGTTCTTTGTCTTTCCATTCTTTTATTTTTTGCAAAGAAGCTATCTTAATTTTAATAAGTATATAGATTTTTCTTTCAAGTATCATACTTTTGGTTTGCATCTAAAATTTCAACATCAAACTTAAGGTCCCATAGATTGCTCTCCTGTTTTGTTTTTGAAGTTTCATTGTCTTGCTTTTGACAGCTGTAGTATTCATTTATGTATGCATGTAAACGTTGCAATTTCTATATCTAGTTTTACTTCTTTGCATACCTATGCCCAATTTTTCCAGTTTAATTTGTTGAAAAATTTTTTTCAGTTGACTTGCCTTTGCTCCTTTGTTGACGGTGAGTTTAGTATTTATTTGTGTGAGCATGTTTGGGGGTTCTCAATTATATTTAGTGTGGCGGGCAAGACCCGGGGCCCAGGGTTATGCCACGTGCATCTAAAGAAGTCGACTGGCAGAGAGCAAACGGCGTCCTGATTATGCCTGGAGAGAGGCAGGAAGCATTCACAATTGGCTGTATGATAATCAGTTCTGCCACCTAGCACGTGGACAGATTTACTTTACATGTATGCTTGAGCGAGTGATCCCTTGACCTTTAACAGGATTGGATGGACATATCTGGTTACAATTGCTCATGCATGAGACTGCTTATATATTGAGGATGATATCTGAATAAAGAAAAAGCTGCTTCATGAACTTCAGAAGAGTACATGTCATTTGTCCCGCTGGTCGGGCCGTAAGAGCAAGCAGCGGAGCCAAGCCGCTTGGAGCAACCCGGGCTTGGAAGCAGCGGTTTTCTGTATTTAGTCGATCTCTGCCTATTTTTCCACCAATACCACATTGTTTTTATTATTACAGCTTTATATTAAATCTTGAAATTAGGGAATCTCAATCTTTCAACTTTGTTTTTATTTATCATTTCATTAGTTATGCCAGGTCTTTTGGCATTAGAAATACTTTACTGATATTTACAAAATCCCTTTCTGAAATTTTGATGGGGATTGTATTGAATGTATGGGTCAAGTTGGAAATAAATGAAAACCTTGGAAGTATGTCTTCCCACCTATGAACATAGGATATATCCTTTCTCTTTAGATCTTCTTTGATTTGTTTCATAACTATTTTGCACACAAATCCTATACATATTCATCATGTTTATAACATTGTTTTGGTGTTATAGAAAATATATTTTCTTATAATCTTAAATTTCAATTGTACATCACTAGTATATAGGAAAACAACTGAGTTTTCTATGTTTACCTTATATCCTGTGGCATATCTTGTTTAATTTCTTATTTTCCTATTTGTGTACCTTTCTTTGTACCAGGTGTGCTTATCCCTAAGCCACATCTCCAGTCCCCCTATTTTTTAATTTATTTTTTACTATGGGACTGAGTCTCACTAATTTGCTTATGACCTCACTAAGTCACTGAGACTGAACTCAAACTTACAATACTTCTTCCTCGGCCTCCTGAGTTTCTGGAATTACAGTTGTGTACCACTGTGTACAGCTACCTTTTCATTTCTTTTTCTTGTTTTGTTAAAGTAGTTAGAACATCCCACAGGAGTTAGATAGTTTTAGAAGGAAATCCCTTACCTTATCCTCATGTGTTCAATTCTCAGTGAGAAATATTTTGCATATTTTAATGTATGAAAATATACATATAAACTGCATATATGAGTTTTGTTATTTTTAGAAGTAAATGATGAATTTCTAGATAAGGATTATTAGGTTAATTGGTATTTAGCATTATTAGGTATTGAAAACCCGTGACCAGATATTTCACAAGAAAATTTATATAAATGGCTTGAAAATGTAAAAAGAGGTCAAAACTAACTTGTTATGTAAGCAATGCAAATAAAAATTAAATGGATATAATTTTCTAACCAATTATAATATAAGAACAAACAACAATATTACATTTCAAAACACATTCTTGCAAATTTCAAGGAAACATATTATTGGAAACATTAGAAAATACAAATTGGAATCACAGAGGTAAATTTGACAATATTTACTAAGTATATTAGTTTTAAATACTTTCAATGTTGTTTTTTGTTATTCTAGAATAATTTATGCTTCAACTTATTTCTGGTTATTTTAGCTCCTTAGGAAAAACATGAACACTGTGAAATTCTTTGGGAATTCATTTTAATACATAAATGATAGCCTTTGAATTGTATTCAGCAACTCTGCTGTGGTTTCCATATGGTTTGAGTGTGCCCCAAAAGGTTAATATGTTGGGAGGCTGACAATATTGATGTGGTGGAGCCTTTCAGACAAGATCGGGCGCGTTCAGGGTGGTATGGCCGTAGACGTGGTGGAGCCTTTCAGAAGTGAGACCTAGTAGAAAACAGTGGTCACCATCCTGGGAACAGATGAACAAAGTTCTCATTGGATCCAGATTAATTCCTATGAGAACAAATCTAGACCCTATATTTCTCTGGCTTCCTATGTTCAATGTGATCTGTCCCCTTTGCCTGTACTCCAACCATGTTTCCATCTGTCATGTGACATAGCCAGAGACCACTGGCAGATTCTAACAGGTGCTGGTACCATGCTCTTGAATTCCAGAACTGGGAGCTAAGCAAAGTTCTTTCTGCTCCTATTTCTCCTCCTCCTCCTCCTCCTCCTCCTTCTCCTACTCTTTTCTCCTCTTCTTCAAGCTTCTTTCCCTGTCTTCTTCTTGTTCTTTTCTTCCCCTTCTGCTGCTTCTTCTCCTCCTTCTCCTCTTCTTCTTTCTTCTTCTCCATCTTCTTTTCCTTCTCCTCTTCCTCTCCATCACCTCCTCTTCCTCCTTCACTCCTCTCTTTGTGTGTGTGTGTGTTCATGTATATGCATGTGTGCACTCTTATGTGTTCACTCCATCACAAAACTAAATCCCCAGTCTGAGTTCTTTTGTTTATAATGTTCCCAGACTCAGGTTTTTTGTTACAGCAACAAAAAATGGAATAAAATCATACCAAACCTAATTTATGACATTAATTGGATATGGGCCTATTGCAATAAAAATGTTTCTATTTGTGAATAATATTTCTATCCTAAAAGAGATGGAAGTTTGTTGATATTGGCGTGGAGATTTTTATTTAATTGCTCATAACTCATGACTCAGTCACAAAGAACCTGACTTTGGCCAATTTTCATTTACTGGGTAAATATAATTAGTTTTATATAGTTTCTGAAAGTTGAAAAAAATTGTTCTGAAAAATCAGTATTTATAGTTCTGTAATAAAGACAATTTTGTGTTTAGTGTAAAAAACAAATGGGATAATTAATATATGCAGACACAAGGATCAATGGACTAGTGTTCAGTTGAATCAACTCGTCTTTATTTGAGCATGATTAGAGGGTTTCTTCCTCTCTCTAGGAAACCTATATTCAACCTTAAATTTGGTTACTTAGTTATTAGGTCAGTTAGGTTTTCTCTGAGTTTCTGATAGGCCTTATTTTGTAGGTATTCGGGTTTTAATTACAATCCTTGTCAGACTAAGAGTGATAATGGTAAAGATTTCTCATGGTTCAAAGATAATTTAATTCTATTGTAATGAAATTCAACATGATGTGACAGTATAAATGTGATTGAACACTTTTTTGTCATCTTATAGCTGTATATCTTAGAAAATGTGTTGATCATTCTGTTTCATTTCCCTCACCTATAAAAAGTGAATCGAACTTCATTTCTTTAATTCATCAGATATTTATTTATAGAAAAAGTGAGTATAAAAATACCTGTTAGTATATTGTGCAGAATTAAATAATGTGAAAAGATATATCACATTTATAATATATTAGACATTCATTGATGTTCATGGCCTTCTGTTTATTTATTTGTTCCACATCATATTTAAAATTGTATTCAGGTCACTTATCTTTGCTTCTCTGCCATGTCATAGCTTTAATAATATTGTTACATAAAACCATTACTCAATCCAAAGTTATAAGACTTATGGTAATTCTAAAGAATTTATAATAAGATACTTGAGACACACTGATAAATATATAATTTATATGTATATGCAAATTCAGACTCATTGTTCTTCAGCATGGAGTGTTAAATGAGTACTGTCCTGCATTTTAAATTCTATTTTGATTTTCTCATTATTAAAGTAAAGATTTTGCCAGACATGGTGGTCCACATCTATAACCCAGTGGCTTGGGAGGCTGAGGCAGGAAGATCCAGAGTTCAAAACCAGCCTCAAGGCTGGGGATATAGCTCAGTTGGTAGAGTGCTTGCCCTGCAAGCACAAAGACCTGGGTTCGATCCCCAGCACCGCAAAAAAAAAAAAAAAAAAAAAAAAAAACCAGCCTCAGCAAAAGCCAGGTGCTAAGCAACTCAGTGAGACCTTGTCTCTAAATAAAATTAAAAGCAGGGTTAGGGATGTGGCTTAGTGGTCAAGTGCCCCTGAGTTCAATCCTCAGCACCCAAATAAATAAATAAAGATTTTTTTGAATTTTTGATATTTTTATACTTATTGTGAATAAAGTTCTAATTTTTTAATTTTTGATTTCTGCAGCATATTTGATTGTATTACCTGCTTACCAGGCAAATATTTCCAGAGGAAATGGACATTTTTTAGATACTGGAAAACTAAAAGTGTCATAGTAATGTACTGAAAGCCCCATTTAAGCGTATGCTATGAATTAGTCTTTGTGTCATTCCATTTGGAGCATTAAAAACACTAAAATTATAACTGCACTCATATGAATGTATTAACCTTCAGGAACATATACAGGTGTTTAATCTGCACTAAGCAAGATATAAATATAAAATTAGATGTCAATTAATTGATTAAAATATCTTCTATTTGAGTAGCTATTTTAAATCTGACATTCAATAAATACTTTTCAGAAGTAGATGAAGTGTTTATCTTCATTTCCTAAACTATTTTCAGTCTAAAATTTTATTTAAAACTTACTAAATTTCTAACATGTTCCATGTGGTGCTTTCAATTTTTCCCCCAAGTTTTTTTCTAATTTTAAGTCTATTGCTTAATGCCAATTATTTCCCTCAGCCAGCTTGAATAGGTTTACCTAAAGAATTTGTTTATATAAGTAAGATGAAAATTTTTTCTAAAATTTTTGAACCTTAATTTTTCTTAGGTACTCAATAGTATCTACTTAATTGGAACTTATCCAGACTTTATTCAAAGGTCTCTCTATAACTCAGTGTTAAATTGAATTAGCTCATTCAGAAGCCATTTATAAATATATTGTTTGTAATCATTAATGAGTAATCACCTATAGACATGCTTTCCTAGCAATACTTCTCAGCCATTCATTCTTGATTCTCTTGATAATTTTTCAATTATCATTCTATGTTTAGATAAGCCATGGAAAATCTTCATTTTGTTTCAAGTTTAGTCATGGTTCTGTTAATGCAGTCAATATATTTTAAATAAGATCTACTGAGTAAATTAAAACTAATAAAATTGTTTTGGATTTTAAATTAAGATTAATCATTTACTTTGTTCAGATTAATACAAAAGCAACTTCTATTATTTATTTAAACATTTTTTTATTACACAAATGCAAACAGGATGGTAATTGCTCATCACATACCCTTTTTCTTCTAAAGACACTCATACCCTGTGTGATATCTTATTTACTTATCCAACTTTATGGCTTATAAAAATACAATTCATTAGAGACAAGGGTCAAGTTGTATAAAGCAATTTAAGTTGGATTTCATAATATATCATGTAGAAGTCACATAGATTATCCACAAACATCCATTTCGATGATACATTCTTTTATTTTAGGTGATTTAGAAATATGTTTGAATAAAATATGCAAGAGGAATCCATTTAAAAACTCTGCTTGATGCTATGGTCATACTTTAACATCACATTTCATCAGATTATTTTGTTTTCACTCTCCCAGTTGCCCAAGTACCCTCCTGCAATGCCACAATCATTAAGAGGACAGCTCTGCAATGGAACTGCATTCTTTAACAAACACAACTGTACACTCATGACTTTGGAACAAGTTAAATGTGGGTTAAGTGCTAAAATCATTTTCTTTTTTCTCTTTTCTTCTAGAAAGTAAATATCATTTTAAATTGCTTTCTAAAACATTGATGAAGTTACATATCTATTTTTATCACAATTCAATGTAATACCAAATTATACAGTAGAAATATCAACTAGGACTAGAATAAAGATCTATTTCAGATACAAAGCATTTACAAAACTCCACGCTGTACATTCAATTATATTTAAAATAAGTGAGATATAGATTATTTAATTAATCTTCATACTGTGTTTATATTTGGCGGTTGCTCCCCACTTCTACAAACTCTGAATCATGTTATGTTGCCTGAATTCTTTAGTTTGCTGCATTTTTATGAAGCTAATTATTTCATCCATCGATTTTAGAAAAATTTAAAGGACATCCGTTTTAAGATTGACACAGGAAGTAAAATCTCATTTTGCAAAATGACACATATAAACATTTATAGCCTCTTTTGTATTCCTTGTATTTTTTTTTCAGATTTCTCTAGTAAATTATCCTAATGAGTCTCAGAAATATTGATGAATAAAATGTCCTTTGTAGTATTTTTCATAATAGTAAAAAATTGGGAATACCACACATATCCAACAATAGAATTTTTTTAAATAAATTATGTCATGATTGTATAATGCAATATTCCATTGAAATGAAAAGTATCCAAATATTGTTTAATGATATAGAAAATCATATTAAATGACGATAAGGCAGATCATATAACTATAGTCTCAGTGTTATCCTAATTTTTCAATTGATTACATGTATAATATGAATTGATGAGAAAGAAATTCACCAAAATATCAAAACTCACTATTTCTTTGGTGGGCCTAAATGTTTTAACTTATGCATATGTGTGTCAGTATTTTCCAATACTACTTAGAAATTAAAATACATAACTATTACCAGAAGAGAGAACTTTTCATACTATTTTATATAGTATTTTGCCATTGTTATAATTTTTTCATAATTTCAACAATGAATTTTTCAATTTTCATTTATATGAGTCAATATTCTAATTTTACACTTTAAAGCATATATCTACACAGTTTACATGTAAAAACATTAATTATTTTTTATATACTTAAACTTTAGAACTTGAGTGTTTTAAGTCTCCTTTTCTTTTAATACATAGATATACTACGTTAATATATGTTGCTTCTCTAAAACAGTGTGTGTTTGTATATATTTCAATTACATGCTTCAAATAACTTCATGTTGTTGTAGCCATGTGCATTTTACATGTGAGTTGTACAGCTATAAAGCCTTGAATTTTTCAGATTAACTTATGAAAACCAAATATACAAATTGTAGGTTCTTATGCAGCAGTTAAAAATAAATTAAACATTAAAACAAGCACTAAAAATACTCAGGACATATGACATAAGTTTCTTGTTATTTCATGATACCATTGTCAGATGGTCTTTATTTTTCACCACAGATTCAAGCTGATGAACTATATTATTAAGTTATCTGCATGAAATCTGTTGAACTTTGAGTTTAAAATCTGTATTGACCAAAATATCATAACATATGCCATTAACTAGACTGAATTTTTCAGGATCAATTTTATGAATCTGTGATATTTGAAGGCTTCTAATTTTTAAAATACTAAAATTGAATATGTGCATTTCTTGAAGCAGAACAATTTATTCTTATATGTGTTTAAAGTACTTAACAATGTTAACCAAATAAAGGATAATAAATTGAAAGTTTAATTTAAAAATAAAACAAAGTAGGGAGAGATTCTTTGTTTCCTTATGGCATTAATAAAATTAGAGGTTACAATAAAATGTTGAAATATTCACGGAACATTTCTATGTACATTAGAGCTATTAAATTTCTATGTACAGTTTGAGCTATTAAATTTATAGGACATGGTTCATTATACTCATTTTCTAAGTAGGGTGAATTGGTAGTATTATCTTAGGTCTACAGTGAATATAGATAGTCCATTGCTTTGATATTGATATGTGAAATTATTTGAAGAGTTTGCAATGTTTCTTTTCTTTGACGTAAGCAAAGGAAATGCTTTTACAGGTAAATATACAGAACTTGTGAGAGAATTTAAACTTGAAACTAACCTGCTAGCCTTTGCTCTAGTTAGCCCCTTTTCTTTTTCCAACCCTCATTGCATGAATTCCTCACTGATAGACACATACATATGCATCCCATGGTGTAGAAGTATAAGAAATCCTAAAGCCATTTATCTTCCCTGAATGCCTGGATGATTATGTTCACAGACGTTCTGTGTTCAACTGAGAATTACACTGCAAAGATTGGTTGAGTACACATTTGTTTCAATGTCAGACCTGTACATTGAGTCTTCCATATAGGTTATATTATGCTGTCTTCAGTCACAGGATTAAATCAAATCTATAGCATTAGTGCCTAGTCTGCATTTTATTGCTCCACTGCACCTCCCTGCAGAATTGCTTTTGTGAAATTCCTTATCCATCCATAGTGGAGAAGATGCCAGGACAAGAGGCCAGGAAGCAAAGCGCTGTTGCAGTTCTTCGAAGATAATGTCATCAAGGACTTTATTATAATAAACAATGTCCATGAATAATCACTATTGTTCCTCTGAGAACATATTTAATCTGTGATCATTGTGAAATATGTAAATGAGCAGACTATCTTTTTCACAGGAATATATAACAAACTTCAACTCAAATTTGTGGTCCATGAAGGAGAGAAGGTAATTATTATAAATAGCTTCTGTTTTATAACTAATTTCTGTTCCTACGATACCTTTCCATTCCATTTTCTTCCCTTATCTTATATAAATAGGGCAACAGTTAAATTCATATTTTCTCTTAAGCTAGCTAGTATTCTCTTTAGAAAAGTGTGATCATAAATAAGTTAACAAATGGAGAATGCAAATTTTACCAAAATAATATAAGGTTGTGTGCATGCACACATTTAATAGTAATATTAAAAGCAAAAATTCAGTGTGACTTATTTATAATTCTCAATAACTTCATTATGCAGTTTTCCAAATCAGACCTAATGATAGCTTCAATTTTTTCTGTATATTTTCCTTATATGAATTATCCATTTTTGCAAGTTTTATTAATTTGATAATTTGATAATTTCAAATATTTCATGTAGCTTTCATGTAACTGAAGAATCAAGTCTGCCACATATTAGGGAAACCAGAACATTTAAAATATACAATATGTGGAATATCATTTCTACCTTTATGATTTTCACTTATTTTCTAAGAAATTATTTAGACTTTCTGTTAAAATTTTATTAGAGACAGGGTCTGAGTTGCTAAGTGCCTCACTAAGCCGAGACTGACCTTGAACTGTCAATCCTGCCTCTGCTTTCTAAACTGCTGGGATTACAGGTGTGTGCCACAGCACCTGGCTTACTTTTTACTCTTAACATTATCTCCTAAACCTTGAAAATGTTAAATATTCCCTTAACTTCAGACCCAAATATAATATTCTAGGTGATCCTGTGAATTCCAACTTGATAGTGATAGATACCACATAAGCAATTTGTTGTGGACTAAATTCATCACTCATCACTATTCCCAAAACAAGAAAGCTTGACCTACCAATATCCTATTATATCTCAGAATGACTTGCTGTTTGCAATTACTCAGGTCAGAAACTATGATTCTTCTCTTAATCCATCTTCTTTGTCAATCCATGTTCTGTTAGTTTTTGACTACTAACAAGTCAAACTCTGAAATATTTATTTAATCTATAATTTTTCCAACCTGATTATTTCTTCTTTTTATCAACAACATTCTCTCAATTCATCCCTCTCTCTCCATATTATTCATCCATATATTATTCACCATGCAAAGTGAAATTTCTAAGGTGCAAATTTCACTTTTTATTTTATTCTGGGTAAAATCCAATACCATGACATGACCAATAAATTCCCTTGTCTCCTCATGTATTAACTTTTTTTCAAATATTGAAGATATCTTTTAAATGCTATTATTTTTTCCATGAAGTCATTTGGCATTCATGAGAATAAATGTCATAAAACCTTACATTTTAATAACTTATATTATGATTGCCTGACTTTTAAGCTTCTGTAACTTGCTACAAGTGTAATTTTTTTCAAATCCTGATTTTTCTTGCTACTGCATTATAAATGATCTTCCATAAAAGTACTATGCATCTACTCAGTAGACTCTGAATTCTTCAAAATAGAGTTCTTCTCTCCTTCATTCTCTATGATTTCTATCTTTCTTAGTAGTTATTTCATCTACTTCTTTTCATAGATTCATAGATACCAAAAATTATTCTGTCACACTACTATTCTGTTAGTTTCTACCCATCCTGATTCTGTATATTTTATTTTGGGTTTGTCAAGAGTAAGGAAACAAACAAAAGGCATCTTGATTGTTGGGTCTTCTTTGGATATAAGACCAGTTTTATTCAGAATAGCTGATGGCAAGCTTTGCTGAATGTGCATTTGTCTGCAAGCTATTGCCGTAAGGCATTGAAACAGACCTTTGAAGAAAAGTGAATTTTTTACATAGTTTTATTAAGGTAAAATTGAGGTACAATAAAATGCACATATTTGAAGTATACAATTTGATCCGTTTTGACACATATGTAACCAATGCAATCAATATAAAATGCATTTCCATCACATTTTTTAAATTTTGAAATCATGCATACTATCTCCTGTGTGATTTATTCCATTAGAAATCAATCACCTTAAGATATGTGGAACACTCCATATATCAACTATTTCAAAATTAAATGTCATACTTATAAATATCTCAGAGGTTAAGGAAGAAAAGTAAATAAAAAGTGATTTGAACTAAGTGATAATAAAACCTTAAAATATCAGAATATCTGGGAAGAAACAGTACTCAGATGAACATTTGTAACAAAGTACTTGTATCATAAAGAAACTAGAATAACAATCAAATTATTTTCAAATTATGTCATTGGAAGAAAAAAGTAAGAGTAGGAGCAGAAATATGAAATAGAGAATAAATAATATGGCTAAAATTTGATGAAAAATCAAACAAGTCTAATCAAGAAAAAAGTAAGAACACAAAAATTAATATCAATGGAAAGGTAGCTATCAAAATAACCATACAGATGCTAAAAATATACTAAGATAATATTACAATTATATGCCCTTCTATGTGATAGCTTCCATAGCATAGTCTGTATTAAAGAAAGATCCATGTACTGCTGGGAAGAAAGTGTATTTAGTCATGAAAAATTCTATATATGTGTGTTAAGTCTAAATTATCAATTGTAGTTTTTACTTCTATAGCTTCTTTATTTAGTTTTTGTACGTAGATTCTCCACTGTTTGGGGCATAAATATTTGTGATTGCCATATCTCCTTGATGTACAATGACCTTCTTTGTCCCATTTGATTAACTTTGGTTTAAAGTCCACTTTATCAGATATGAGAATAGAAATCCCTGCTTGTTTATGTTGTCCATGTGAGTGATATGTTTTTTCCCATCCTTTTACCTTCAGTCTGTGAATGTCATTGCCTATGAGGTGAGTCTCTTGGAGATAGCATATTTTGGGGTCTTGTTTTTTAATCCAATCTGGCAGTTTGTATATTTTAATTGATGGCTTTAGGCCATCAATGTTCAAGGTTATTACTGAGATATGATTAGTATTCTCGTCATTTGGGTTTATTTTTAGTTTTTAATTTGTGTTAGCTTCGTCTTTGATTGACGATTTCTTTAATGTAGTTCCTCCCTTTGCTGGTTTTCATTTAATTTTCTTCATTTTATCTTCATGAAATATTTTAAGAATGTTGTGTGGCACACAGTTTCTAGTTGAAAATTCTTTTAACTTTCATTTATCATGGAAGGTCTTTATTTCTCTTCGAATATAAAGTTTAATTTTACCAGATATAGGATTCTTGGTTGGCATCCATTTTCTTTATGAGCTTGGTATTTGTTATTGCTGGACTTCCTAACTTTGAGTGTCTGGGTTGAGAAATCAACTGAGATCAAAATTGTTTTCCCCATATATGTAATCTGATATTTTTCTATCACAACCTTTAAAATTCTATCCTTCTTCCATATGTTAGGATTTTTCATTATAATGTGCCTTGCTTAGAGCAGGTCTGTTGTAATTTTGTACACTTGGGGTTCTATCAGCCTCTTGTATTTGATTTTTCATTTCATTTTTTAGGTTTGGGAAATTTTTGTATATTATTTCATTGAAAAAACTGCACATTCCTTTGGTTTGTATCTCTGCACCTTTATCTATCTTGATAAATCTTAAATTTGATCTTTTCATGTTATCTCATAATTCTTGGAAGTTCTGTTCATGGCTTCTTAATATCTGTTCTCCATGGTCAACTACATTTTCAAGATTATGTATTTTGTCTTCATTGCCTGAAACTCTGTCTCCCAAGTAGTCTAGCTGTTGGTGATGCTTTCTATTGAATTTTTAATTTGGTTTATTGTTTCCTTCGTTTCAAGGATATCTGCTTTTTGTTTTTTCAGAATCTCTGCTTCTTTATTCATCTTTCATTTCCTGTGTTTTCTGTCTGATTTCATTCTTATACCATGCTTTATATCACAGATCAGTTTAACTATACACATTCTAAACTCTTTCTCTGACATTTCTGCCACTGTGGTGTCAATGGATTCTGTTAATGGATTCCGTTTTGTTTCGGGTGATTTGTTCTCTAGCTTTTTCATGTTGTTTGGGTGTCTACCCATTTAATAGTATGGATCTGAGGTAGTAGAGTTTCTTCCCTGTTGACTTATAATGTCCCTGAAGGTTTCAGTACTTCACTGTTTGGGAGAGACAAATAATAACAACCAATGCAAACCATATACAACATTAAACCAAGTAGTTTCCACTATGATTCCTACAATGTTAATTTTCACAGTAAACAGAAATGATACCATCAATTATTGCCTACAGTAAAACAGCAAGTTTGCAAAAGAGTTTGTAATTTCAAATGGTGAACAGAGAGAGAGTAGAAGTGATATAGGATGTGATGATTATGAAGGAGAAGGAAGAAGAAGTGAGAAATTAAAGAGTGAAAGAGAATTATGGAGATTGTTAGCAGAAGAAAAGAGAGAATCAAGGGAAATAGGTAGGAGAAAAATATATATTATAAAGTAAAAATTTAAAAATAATTAAAAATAAAAAGAATACAAAACAAAACAGAATGTACTAAAAAATCCTAGTTCACAAAAACCTAATTCATAAAAAATACCTGGTTTCAAACATGCTAGAAATGAGGGGGGGGGAGGGGAAGGAATACGTATAAATGTTCATGCACCATTAAGGTCATAATTAAACTGAGAAAATTAATCTAAAATAAAAAAAGAAAAAGATCTTGACAAAAAGTTAAAGAATTCTTTCCATTGGAGTTTAAAAGATTCTCAGTTTCTCTTCTCAGAAGTTTTAGATGGGTCATCTGGAGCATATTGCTCCACCCTCTGAATTGCTGGAGTGTACCAGGTAATCCTGTAGGAGGAATTCCTGGAAGCAGGGTTTAGGCTTAGGGAGGCTTGAGGCTCTCCACTGTATGCCAATTGGTCTGGAGACTTTAAATTAGTGTACCTGAAGTGCCTATTACTTGCTAGTTCACACTGGAAGCCTGTACCCTGGGGATCTCCCCAGGGTTCCACTCATGTGATGCAGGACCCATTACTAATCTATATCACCTTCAGACCTCACATTTCCTGGTCTCAGGTTTAGTCTCTAAACAATTCTTCCTACTCCTGCCTTTCTGAGTTCCAGGCCAGATGTGTCTCTCCTAGACTGTCCTTCAAGCAGTTGGATTGGAGGGGGAGGGAGTAGAGCTGGGTGGTTTTCCACAACCAGTTGTCCCCTGGTAAACCTCTTTCCACATTTAATTTTCTCCTGGTCACTTAAGCACATACTATGTCATGCTATTTGTTTACTGGGCCTGTATATTGGGCCAACCTTGGGTTTGCCAGGCATCAGACCCCTCAACTGCTGGCACCTATGCAAAGGCTGCAAAATGGCTCCTTCCTTTGTCCTCTGTATGCCACCTACAGACATGGTAGCTTCTTTCCCCACACAGGCAATATCTTTGATCTCTAAATGTTCCATAGCCAGACAAACCTCTGACCTCCCAACAATACAGGTTCATTTAATTCTGGTACCCCTCTTCTGTGCTCACTTAGGGCCCTTCCTGGCTGGTACTTCCAGCCTGGCTGTGACAGTGGCTGTGCCATGGGGGATTTCAACCTTATTTTATTACACGCAAACTCCTGAGTCCTAGATCTGCTTTGAATGTCCAGTTTTAAATTCCAGTAAAGTCCTCCTGCTTTTTTTGTTCACCCACCTTGCTGAGAAGATGTCTGTCTGCTTTCTTGGTTTCACTCCAAGGAGCAGCCCCAAAAGCTACCACCTCTATTCTACCCTCTTGAAAACCTATGATCAGAAAAATGAATTTATTTCCTTTTTAAAGTGTTCCATGTCTTCTCTAGTCACAATCACCTTCCCTTATTTTTTTGATCTTAAAAAATATGTGCTTTTACTACTTATTGCCAGTATGTCCACTTCTTAATTATACTAGTTTTGAAAATGACTTTTATATTTCACTTGATCTCTCCTTTTCTTTTTCATTGTTTTTTCTCTGTCTCTCACAATTAATAACACTTTGAGAATAAGTACATATTCCTTGAGAGTCTGGCAGATCATAGCCCATAATATCTTTGGAAAGAATTTTTTTTCTGAAATCTCATAGTTTAAAATTTTATATATGTTCTGCTTCTTATTCCAAGTCAAGGTTGTATTGTTATGTAACAAAGGTGTACATCATTTACTAGTAACAAAAACAAGCAGTGGTTTCTTTCATTATTTTCTACAGCCTGTGAGAAGCGTGAGGCCAGTGTATGGAAGCAGAAAGATGGACATAGCTGTCTTTTTTTTTTTTTTTTAATCTTAACTTCTTGTTTGGAATAACCAATTCAAGTTTTCAATTAAAACTTAATTCAAAAGTTATTGTATTAATAATTCATACTAAATTTAGCAAACCAATCACATAAGCAAAATTTCAAAAATGCCCCTAAATTTCTTAGTAAATTTTAATTTTTCTCCCTACAGGTTATGGGGAGTGTAACTTTAACCATTGAGTTATAATTATTGTAAAAACTACACATTACACATCTTAATATAAAATTAATATATTTACAGTCTCTACAAATAAGTATGTGTGTATTTGCATGTGTGTGTGTGTGTGTGATCCCATGATTTTCTTTTTTCTAACTTTTTGGAGATTTTTAAATAAGGTAATATACTTAATGTATGGAACTATGTTATATTTCTTTTTCTATTGCCTTAATGATATGATCCTTCTGTATAAGTTGAAATTTTCTGTGCTACATTTTTTTTCCTGTAGGCTATTTTATACTTATGGAAATTATACTATTTTTCAAAGTTTGTCTCTTGATGATTATATGAAATAATCACTTGTATATCCTTGGCTAATTGGTGTTGTAAAATTTATTTCATTCAAATAAAGTTTCAACTAACTCAGAATTTTGAATAATGCTTGCAAATCTTATTATGACTTTATATGACCACATGAACCAGTCACATGTCCATTTCAGCAGGTAACAGCTGTTTGAACCCAATCTACTTTAATATCATTTAACTAATGCAGCTTTTGATTTATTGGTGAGAATGCTTGTTTTTTGCCACTAAAAAATAAAAATAAAAAAATAAACAAACAAAAAAAACCCCAAGTATTCTAGTTTGACTTTGGAAGGGATGGTACTCTTAATTATTTCTTTATATTGCATTTATACTGAAAGAGATATCTGTGAAATACTGCCCTTCCTATATTCTTCCTATGAAAGAAAGGTGTTTTGTCCAATCTTGATATTTTGTCTTCCTTGATCTGTGCCATATTTTGTGGTACATGCTCTGCCAGAATTACCCAACACTGTCAATATTATTTTACTAAAACTAATGCTGACAGTTCAATTTTTCAACCAAATGAGATGAAAATATTTTTTAAAAAGTTTCTCCTTTTTACTTTCATCTAGCACAAAATGGCTAATTGATAGACCATCTTTCCAAATGCTAGGAAAATAAAATTCTCAATAACAACACTACACATTGATATATGGTATACAAATTTGGTTCAAAGTATATATTTGTTGAATGAAAAATAATACATTAATGAATTTCCTAATTTATTGTGATGTATTTAGTATCACAAATGTCACTTGTGGTAAGTTGCCACTATAGGTCGTGACATTTGATAGGTTGATGATATTTCACATGCTTTTACATACTTAAAAATAAAGTTTAATACATTTGCTTACATTTGCATTTTAGAGACCAGATGGAGAGATAGATCAAAAAGTTTTCTGAAATGGAGAGTTACTTATGCCAAAAGGTTAACAAGAATTGGTGTTGTGACATATACAGAAAGATTTATAATGAATTATCCCTGTAGATATTTCATTCATTAGCAGGACACATGATCTCTGCCTCAGTTCACTGTGTATAAGACTTTCTTAGACTATTAAATTACTAAAAAAGCATTTACTCATTTTTCTTAAACAATGTTCAAATTGTAAAAACTCATTGTTTTATGGGATTTTTGTGTTAAGAGAATAATTTGTTTAAATGGCAATAATTTTAAAGAATTATTTAAATAAGAACTTTATATTGAAAAAAAATAAGGTATGGTTTCAACTCTGGATATACATTTTTATTTAGAAAGGTAGACACTTCTATCTACCAACAAAACATCAGTTCTTCCTCCTTCTTTTACTTAGAAAGCTTACCACGTGAGCTAGAGGTTGTTATGGTCAACAAACAAAGGCATTAATCACTAGGATTGGTTAATCTCTTAAAAGGAGATTAGCGTGAATGTATTCCTTTGCCCTTCTTTCCCTCTATCCTTCCTTGAACACTCTCATTATCTTGGGGTAGAGTAGCCATTGGCGTATCTCCCCAGAGTTCATGTGTTGAAAACTCCTATGTTAAGAGTATTTGGAGTGAAGCCTCTGGAAGGTAATTAGGGTTAGATGAGTTCATAAGGATGGGATTCATGATGGGATGGGATTATTGGTTTTATAAGAAGTGGAAAAGAGACTCTAATCCTCTCACTCCCTTGCTTTCACTGTAAGATGCCTTCTGCAAAGTCATCATGCAACAGAAAAGCCCTTACCTGGTTCTATTACCTTGATATTGGGCTTTCCAGGCTCTGAAAATGAGGAATAAAATTATTTTCCTTTTATATTACCCAGTATGTGATATTCTGTCCCAGCAGCAGAAACAAACTAAGAAACGACTCAATGTCATACACTCCCTCTAGCAATTATTAATATAGATTTTTGTTTTCCAAAAAATAAAAATAAACTTGAGGTTATTTGCAATATATGGTTGCTTGCCTGGTCTGTACTAATGCTGTTATCTACCTATCAGAAGCAAAATAGAAGCTTTTCTGCGGAAATTTCTTCATTATTCCAAAGTATGTGTCTGCAACAATCCTCAAAATCATAGGTGTCCATTTTGTCTAGCATGTGATTTAAATTCAATGCTTCTTCATTGATTTTTTTTGTCTTGATTTTTCCATTAATAAAGAGGAGTATTGAAATCACCTATAATTATTGTATTGCAGTTTATCTCTTCTTGAGATCTAGTTATGTGTGTTTGGCACTGGTGCTCACACATAGTGCCTCACACGTGCTCCTACTGAACCGCAATATGGTCCTCCTTCAAGTTCTATTAATGTTCATGTTTTAGATGCTCTGATATTGGGTGCATATGTATTTACAATTGTTATATTGTGTTGCTGTATTGAGCCCTTTGTCATTATATAATGGCCTAACTTTTCTCTTTTTATAGTTTTTGACTCAACTTCTGTTTTATCTCAAAGAATTATAGCTACTCCTGCTCTCTTTTGGTTTTCTTTGCGTGAAAACTGAAAATCTTCCTTAAAACAAAGTAAACGTTTTAAAGAACAAAAAAGAGTGGGAGAAAACAGTTGTTTATTTTATGTATAAAAAATAACTTGCAGGCAAGGATGTGGAGAAAGTAGAGCCCTTCCACACTGTGGGAATGTAAATTATTACAGTCACTATAGAAAACAACATGGAGAGTTTACAAAATAAATAAAAATAGATCTACCATATCTAGCAATCCTACTGCTGGGTATATACACAAAGAAAGTGAAATGAGCATGTCAAAAAGATGCTTGTGTTTCCATGCACATGATGTATTCAAAATAGCTAGGATATGAAATCAACCTAAATGTCCACTAGTAGATAGAGAAAATGTGGTATATATACACAGAGGAATACTCCACCACGAAAAAGCATATAATCCTGTCATTTGGGATAACATGGTTGAACCTGGTAGATATACACTAAGTGAAATGTCAAGCACAGGGGAAAAAAAAAAAAAAAGAAGAACCTCATGATCTCACTCAAATGTGGAATCTTAAAATGATGATTTTTTTAGAAATTGAGAGTAGAATGGGGGTCACTAGAACCTGGGAAGAGTGGAGAAAAGGAAGTAGGGAACAGTTTAAATCAACACTTACAATATTGTCATTTGATAGGACAAGTAAAGCCTGATCTATAACACATCAGGGTGAATATAATTAAAAGAATATATTATGTATCCCAAAAAACTTAGGAAAAGGAATTTTAATGTATTCAGTATAAAGAAATGATAAAAGTTTAAGGTGATGGGTATATGCTAATTACCCTGAATTTATCATTTCCAATGTACATGTGAATCAAAGCATCATGTTGTACCTCATAAATATGTACAAATATTATGTATCAATCAAAAAATACATAATAAAATTCAAGAAAAAAATGTCAAAAGCAGAAAGAATCACTACCAACAGTCATATATCAACAAAGTTAGTATGGTTTTATTGAGCATTCCTGTGGAGCCAAGACCTAGAGCAAGAGACCACTCCTTTCAGTATGACCACTCCTTTCCTATGACCACAGGAAGAAATACACAGTGTATAGTCACAGTTTACAATGTAGAATTAAATGATTCACCACAGTATAAATACTAAATCAGGAAAATTGAAATTAACATACTAGTATTAATTTAATATAATCTATTCTTAATTTAATAATTTGTCCTAATAATAATCTTCATAGCACTTTTCTTTTATTCTAAGATTTGCATATACAACTGATGTTGTTAGCATTCCTCTGAAATGGCTATTATTACAGATACCTACTTTGAAATTTTTGAAGTTTGGAATCACTTACTGTCAAGAAATATCTGCTAGTCAAGTCTTATCTCCACCCTTTAACTAGACATGTAGAATATTTAGAATCTTTATGGAAATATTTTATAATCTAGCTATACTCTTAAAATTGTTTCGTCATTGTTTTTTTCCTTTCCTTTGACCATCTTTAACAATTTTTGGTAGTCCTGATATTCTGAATCATTTACTGTTTAAACTTTCAAGTTGTAAATGAGACAGGATGAAAAAGGAGTAATTTAAGGTTTTATGAATATTTTTGTTGAGATAACTAACAGAAGTTTTAAACTTTATTGAGAATTTATACTGATAAAATTCATTACTTTAAGCATTGCAGGGATCATAAATTGGTCGCACTTATATTTGTTATTTTACAGGTTATGAAATTGAAGCATTCAGAGGCCAATTCATGTAGTAAGTGATAAAGTCAGGATCTGACCTCAACCTCTCTGGTTCAAAGTCTGCATACCTGAGTGGTTTGTTTCCTCATATTTCCAAAAGTCAGTACCAGAAACACTATGCTGGTCATCTTTCTATTAGTGAAACAAAAACTTTAGATAATCAACTTACAAAGAGAACATATTCATTTTTGCTCCTTTTTGAAGATTTCAGTCCATGATTGCTTGGAGCCATTGTTGTGGATCTATGGTGGCATCTCAGAGTAAGAGCATGTGGTAGAACAAAGCCACTCACCAAATGGTCAGAAGTGAAAGAGAAGGAGACAGAGTCCCATTATCTACTTTGAGGACATTACCCTCTGGTGATCTAAAGAACTTCCACTAGGCCCCACTTCTTAAAGCTTCATCATCTCCCAATACTGCCAAGCTCAGAGGACACTCTAGATCCAAACTTAGGAAACACTCAGGAAATATTTCACATTTACTTGTTGGTCAATTTGACTATAAGGGCATTTTCTTGAAAAATCGTGCTTCAGAGTTCTCAGCACAGTCATAGATCCATTAACAAAAGTTTTGAGGACTAAGGCAGACATTGATCCACTGTATTATGAGGATACATGTATGATAAAGCAACACCTTCAGTGTTTTCATCTAAATGATCCTATCTTCCAAATTTGTTTCCTTAATTGAAGTTCACACATGAGAAATCAAAACTATATTTTTCTGTGTCATGTGGAGAAAAACAGCAGTTTGACTTTTTACCCATTATCCCACCCACTCCCCTAAAGTTTCTCACGATGCTAGATGGCAGGTTAAAAAAATAGGCCCTTTTTACAAGGTGAGAGAATTAAAATTCCTGACTTTTTTCTTTTTTCTTTTTTTTTTTTTTTTTTTTTGCAGGAGGTGGTGGAGATTGAACTCAGGGCCTTATGCTTGACAGGCAAGTACTCTACTAAATGAGCTATCTCCCCAACCCCTACTTTTTTCTTCCATTGAACACTGTAATGTTGAATATTGTTTCCATTCACCTGTACTACCCAAGTCAAATCTTTGCTTCTGTTTACTATTCAAACTGCTCACTTACTAAAATGTTTTATAGATTTCTCATTCTTGATTACTAGCATGATTTCTACACTGTGTACACAAACTTGGACACAGAACAATATGTTTTCATTTACTTTTTATTTCTATTGTCCCCACATTGTGATAGGAGAATGACAACTAACAAGATTTCTGATTGTAGTTGAGTTACCATAAACTATTCTTCCCACACTTCAAATGGTTGTCATGTTCACAGTCAGAGGTCTTTCAGGTATGAAGTGATTATTACAGTCTGACATACAACTTACCCATGTTTGTCTATTATTCATGAGTCTCCCTATCATGAAACATAAAACTTTGTAAAGACAGATATTTGTTTTTGTTTTTGTTTTTCCATTTCACTGTCCAAATGATATCTGCAACACAGTATGAGATTGAAAATTATTTTGCTGAATGAATGTTGAAGAATTTCTTGCCCTCTATATTGTCTGTAGTACATTTATATATACCCATAACACCTAAGGCATATTATGATCATTTCACCTTTTTAATTGGATGTCATAACTTGTTTATTAATATATCTTACTCTCTAGACAGTAGGTCTTTGAGGATAAGCATGTGCTTTATTTACCTTTGTTGCCAGAGTGGGAATACCTAGTCCACAGGGAATTCTGTGCATTTCTTGAAGTGAAGCCAAGGATAAATAGCTTCTAATATCACAATATGAAAATTTAAAATATCATAATTTCAGTTAATGTAAAGATACAAACCAAGTTTCATGATATGTGTAGATAACTGGGAAGTGTGAGAAACCACTTTTGTCTCTTGATTATTTTGTGGCTTTATATCTACTTTGCAATGATAAAAAAGCATAAAATAGTAAATACCTACCAACCCTGAAGCTCTTTTAAATTATTACATTAGTTTTAAAATAAAAAGAAAAGCAGAGACAAAATATATTGATGTAATTTATATTTTAAAAATAGACATGGATTTTTATGGATTCCTTCTTCTTACAAAAACATATTTCTTGTTCCCATGAAATTATATTAAGCCAGTGGATTTTAAATTGAATTGTAGGTGTAGCTGTCTAAGAGAGTACATTTATGAAAAGAAAGCTCTTATTCCTTTACACTGAATAGTAGGTAAAATTAACATAGAAAATCTTCAATTATGATCAGGCATTAGGCATATAGATGTGTATGTATATATATTTGCAAATATGTACACAAAACACATAAAGTCATATACGCATAATGTCAAGTCTTTGCCTATGTGTTTGTATGTGTGTATGCATATATCTGAATAAAGGCAAATTCTTTATTTAGCTCCCTATTTAGCAAATGTATTCTTAGCTTGCCTTATCATCAAAGGAAAGGGATTTTTAACATGGTGCTTGAATATTTTTAGCCCCAAGTAATTTGCTTTACAGTTTCTTTCTCTCCCTCCCTCTCTCTCTCTCTCTCTCTCTCTCTCTTTCTTTTATGAATTTAGCTTTTTCAGTGCTGAGTATCAAACTCAGGGTCTCATATGTACTAGGCAAGATCTCTACCACTGATTTTTACCCCAGCCTAATTTTTTTTTAAATAGAATCATACACACTTTAAACTGAGGCTTACATTATTTAACCCGTATTTTCCTAATGAAAGAAAAGATGTATTATTTTGATTCACACTATCTGAAGAAAAACAGAGACTTCTCATAAATTCTGTTAAAAAAAACATTTGAAATTTTAAATTGAAACCTCAGTGTTCATTGATCTTAATTTTATTCCATATGATAATAAAGTAAAAGTTACTGTATAATGATATTAAGAAAGTTGCTCATCACATTTTATTCATAGAATGCTATATTACTGCAAATGTTATATTATTCCAAAGAATGCTATAGACAAATGCTTTCTCTGGATATGTGAGAGTTTTCGTTAAGGGAGTGAGAGAAGGAGAGAAAGAAACCATGAGAGAATGTGAAATTTGCCATACGTAAATAATAGAATATTTGGTACAGGGATACTGTTCTGAAAAATTTTGCATGAAAAATACTGAAATAAACTGATGAACTAATGACTTTTTCAATACCCTCATGTGTTGCTAATGCCTTATTAGTTTTTCACTGATTATTATAATTTGAATGAGTTCCCCAAAGCCCATAAGGTTAAGGCTTTGGCTGACAGCCTGTAGCACTGTTGGGAAGTGGTGGAATCTTTAAGAGGTGAGGCCTCATGGAAGTAAGTTAGGTTTTGGGGTGCATAGAAGAGTGTATTGGGACTCTAGTGTCTTTTACACTTTTTGCTTCCCTGCTATCGTGAGGTGACAGGATCTCCACTGCCACAGTTCCTGCCACAACAGGGTCAAGAAATCATGGACCGAAATCTCCAAAGCTGTGAGACGAAATAAATATTTTCTTCAAATAAGTTGATTATCTCAGATGTTTTAGCACAGTAATGAAACTCTGACGAACACAGAAATGAACCTATGGAAAAACTGCTGCTCACTGTTAAATTATAATAATTATGTCTCTCCGCAGATTGAACACCTCAAGTGTTACATTGAAATCTAACAAATATCATTATTTCTATTATTTAAGCTATTTACTATTTGCTTTATGCTATGTTATGTACTAAATAATAGAGATTGAATGGTATAAACAGGTTGCTTATTTTCACTAAGCCATCTGGTAGAGATAGGAAGGTGGAAAACCAAAATAGTGAGGGACAAATAATAAGCATTATATAGAATTATAAGGAGACTGGTTAGGGCAGTTGCCTATATAATCTTTTAGATCAGGGAAATCTTTGTAGGGATGTAATTTGTAACCAGGAAACTGAAGGGTATACAGATACTATTAGGACGAATGTGTGGTAGTACATTAGAGGGTATGCTCATGTCTGATGAGTTCTGGAAACTGAAGAAAGTTTATGATAACTATGGTTAAGGCAACAGACCTGAGAGGGAGTGATGGGGAAAAGTGGGAAAGAAAGAGGGTAGACAGATAATTGAAGCAAGAATTAAGGGCAGTCAGTCAGTCAGTCAGTCAGTCAGTGTAGATAGGTAATCAGGTCAGATGGTGAAAATGGAGGCAGGTTTGGGTTCTGGAAGTTGGAGACCACCCCTGGGAGATTGGAATGTTAATGCTTCCAGTGCAGTTTGATTACCAAGATCACCTGCCTATCCTACCCCTCCCAGAAAATTGTTGATGAGGCACCCTCTGAACAGACAGGGAGCTGCTAATTAATGCCCCTTGGACTGCTGCTCCTTTTCTGCCAGTATTGCTCCACCTTAGTCCTTTCAGCCCATGTACACAGGAAGAACAAAGATAAGGGGGAAGAGGGCAGGAGAACAAAGAAAGTCTAAAATGTATAAAAGGAGCAGGATGTTCTCACTTCTTGGGATACCAGGACACCAGCTATGGTCCCCTTCTCCCTCCCGGGAGAAGTCTGTGTTACTATTATTGAAATAAAACTCACTTTCTATGCTTGCCTCAGCATGCTTCTCTAATGTTCAAACTTCAACATTTGTGGGAGCAGAACTTGTCACTCATAACCGGCATTATCATATTCAGAAGAAACCTGATCATTTAGATCTGATAGTTATGTAAGACTTTGAATATTTTTGTTAAAAGAAAACACGGCATAAGTTTAAGCATGGTAACTAAATACTCAGATGTGCATGCTATCTTTTTATTGAGGTTTAGCATAGATACGGAAACGGGTATATGAACTTAGTGCCTAGAGTCAACAATATGGTATCATGCACTTCAAAATTTCAATACTAAGTGTTCTTACACCAAAAATAAACAAGCAAATGAAAACCAAAGGGACACAAGCAAACTGTGGGAAGTGTTGATTAAGTCCCTTTGGTTGTGTTAAGTGATGGTCTCACTGTATTGCATCCACACTTATTAAATTGTGCACAGTAAATTTGTGCATTTTGTTGTATATTAATTATTCCTCAATAAAACTTTAATTTACAAGAGTTTTTAATGTAGAGAAAAAAAAAGAGTAGCTCAACAAAATTTGACCACTTTCAGGTTAAAATGTGGAATATTCCCAATACTCAAAAAAGATTACTTTGATCTGGCTGCCATTAACTATCAAACACCCAAATAACAGTAACCGTGTTCTGTTACTCACCTAACTTAACTTTGCTTTCTTCAAATTAATTATTAACTGAGTCATATAGCAAGGACTTTTCATTGAGGTTTCTGTTGCTCAACTATTTCTGTGATATTTTTCCATGTTTTTCTGTAGCAATATTTCATTTTCTTTATACAGGGTTTTCCATTATTTAAATTTATCCATTCTAATATTGGTAGGCATTTGAGTTGTTTAGATTATTTGAATAGTTTGATTAACATTATTATGGATAATCTAGAGCATGTCTTTTGGTGAAAATCTGCATTCTTTTCATGTATATGTATATTCATTTATTTTTTATTTGTATTTGTATTTTTTATTTGTATTTATTTGTTTTTTGCATTTGTGAATTTTTAAAACATATTTTTTGTAAAACTGTTTTATGCATGGATTTACCTAGCAAACAGTTTTGTGAAGTGATTTCTCCTTTTACATTCACACTAGAAATGAGAATTCTTTCTCCACTTGCTTTTGAAAATTTGACATTGTTAGTTACTTTATTTTTACCCATTTAGGTTGGGGTATTTCATTTTAGTATATAATTTTCTTGTTCCTCATAATTGATTATACTAAACAACTTTTCAGATGCTTATAAAGTCCACTTTTGTGATGTTCTTTTGTTCATTTTTAAATTGAGTTTCCATTTCTTGTTTTATTGTTTATATACGTGTATATATATATGCAATATTTTTTTCTGTGCCGTATTTTATAATATATCTCTCAGATATGTGTAAACTGTGGTCTGTTTTCTATTTTCTTATTATTATAATTTAATTAATAGAAGTTCCTAATTTTAACGACATTAGTATATGATTTTTATGATGAACAGTTTTTGGGGTATTGTTTAAATACATTATGCCTATTGGAAACTTTTAAATAATACTCTTTATGGTTTCTATTAGAACCTTCATTGTTATAAGGTTGATATTTAGGTCTAGAGTTTTAGTATATTGTTTGATTTATAGTTTTAATAGTTAACAAATGCATATTATTAAAAATTTGAGGAAGAATAATTTTGAATGCCAAATAAATCCCCCTTTTCTGATTTTTCAGGCATTAAATTTCAATTCATACTGAAATTTCTGTTAAGTTTGCTCTGCCATTTAGAAATACTTTAGGCATATAGAAATGTTAACAGTCTATCTGTATGTGTATTTGTAATTATATGTAATTTTTCATACCAATTGTATACAAAAATTATTATTTTTTAAGTTTCTTAGTGATTAGTCAATAGCTGGCACTGTCCTCCAACAGAAACTCTTTCCCTCATCCATGTGGAACGTGGCAGGAGAATCCCCCACAAGACAGCATATGAAAATCTCTGGACATTATGAAGGCAGTGCTAAGAGGAAAGTTCATTGCATTGAGCTCATTCATGAAAGAAGAAAGTCAACAAATCACCTAACGTTATATCTCAAAGTCCTAGAAAAAGAACAAATCAACACCAAAAGAAAACATAATAAAATCAACTGAAATCAATGAAACTGAAACAAAAGAAACAATCAAAAAATTGCCAAAACAAAAAGTTGCTTCTTTGAAAAAAAAAAATAAAACTGATAATCCCTTAAGCATGCTAATGGAAGAGAAAAAACTCAAATTACTAAAATTGGTGATGAAAAAGGAAATATCACAACATAAAATAGAAAATATTTTGATACTGACAAATTTCTAGAAACATTTGACCTACCCAAACTGAGTCAGGAAGGCATACACAATTTAAACAGATCAATTTCAAGAAATGAAATTAAAGACAACATCAAAAGCCTACAAATTAAGAAAAGCCCAGGAGCAGATGGATTCTCAGCTGAGTTCTAGAGGACCGTCAAAGAAGAATTAACATTAATGCTCTCCAAATTATTCCATGAAACAGAAAAGGAGATAACCCTTCCAAACTCATTCTATGAAGCTAATATCACCCTGATACCAAAACCAGGCAAAGATACATGAAAGAAAAATAAAAAAAAATTCAGACCAATATCCCTGAATAACATAGATGCAAAAATTCTCAATAAAATTCTGGCAAATCAAAAGAATCATATTAAAAATATAGTGCACCACGGTCAAGTGGGGTTTATATCAAGGATGCAAGGTTGGTTAAATGTACAGAAATCAATAAATGTATTCATCACATCAGTGGACTAAAAATCATGAATCATATGATTATCTCAATGGATACAGAAAAAGCATTTGATAAAATACAACACCCTTTCATGTTCTAAACTCTAGAAAATCTAGGGATAATAGGAACATAACTCAACATTTTTAAAGCTATCTATGCCAAACGAAAGGCCAATATCATTTAAAATGGAGAAGAATTGAAAGCAGAAGAAAAAAATTGAAGGGTTATAAATAGGAAAAGAAGAACACAAACTATCACTTTTTGCTGATGACATGATTTTATATTTAGAGGATCCAAAAAATTTCACCAGAAAACTCATAGAACTAATAAATGAATTCAGCAAAGTAGCAGTATATAAAATTAATAACCATAATCTAATGTGGTTTCTACACATCCACTGAAAGGGAAATTAGGAAAACTATCCCATTTATGATAGCCTCAAAAAAAAAAAAAGAATAAAATATTTGGGAATCAATCTAATGAAAGAGGTGAAAGACCTTTAGAATGAAAATTACAGAACACCAAATTAATAATTGAAGAAGACCTTAGAAGATGAAAAGACCTTCCATACTCTTGTATAGGTAGAATTAACATTGTCAAAATTGCCAGACTACCAAAAGCATTATGCAGATTTAATGCAATTCCTATTAAAATCCCAATGTTCTTCATAGAACTAGAGAAAGCAATCATGAAATTCATTTGGAAAAATAAGAGAGCCACAAAAGTCAAAGCAATCCTTAGGAAGAAAAGTGAAGCAGGAGGCATCACAATACTACATTTTACATTATACTACAGAGCTATATTAACAAAAATGGCATAGTATTGGCACCAAAGCAGACACATAGACCAGGAAGTACAGAATAGAAGACACAGAGCCAAACCCACATATATACAGTTATCTCATGCAACAAAAATATACATTGGAGAAAATATAATCTCTTCATCAAATGATGCTGGGAAAACTGGGAATCCATATGTAGCAAAATGAAATGAAACTCACATCCCTCACCTTGCATAATCCTCAAGTCATCATGGATCAAGGACTTAGATGCTAGAACAGAGACCCTGCACCAACTAGTAGAAACAGTAGGTCCAAATCTCCATCATGTCAGCTTAGGAACTGACTTCCTTAATGAGATTCCTAACGTACAAGAAGTAAAATCAAAATCATTAAATGGGATGGAATTAAACTAAAAAGCTTCCTCACAGCAAAGGAAACAATCAATAATGTGAAGAAAGAGCCTATAGAATGGGAGAAAATCTTTACCACCTGCACCTGAAATAGAGCATTAAGCTCCAAGATATATAAAAACTCAAATGAATTTCATGATTGCTTCTCTATTTCTATGAGGTACATCACTGGGATTTTAATTGGAATTGCATTGAATCTGTATAGCATTTTTGATTGTGTGGCCATTTTGACAATATTAATTCTGCCTATCCAAGAACATGGGAGATCTTTCCATCTTCCAAAGTTTTCTTTAATTTCTTTCTTTAGTGTTCTGTTGTTCTCATTGTAGAGGTCTTTCACCTCTTTTGTTAGGTTGATTCCCAAGTATTTTATTTTTTTGAGGCTATTGTGAATGGGGTAGTTTTCCTAATTTCTCTTTCAGAGGATTCATCACTTATGAATAAAAATGCATTAGATTTATGAGTGTTGATTTTATATTCTGCTACTTTACTGAATTCATTTATGAGTTCTAAAAGTTTTCTGGTGGAATTTTTTTGGCTCCTCTAAATATAGAATCATGTCATTGGCAAAGAATAATAGTTTAGTTCTTCTTTTCTTATTCATATCCCTTTAATTTCTTTGGTCTAATTGCTCTGGCTAGAGATTCAAGGAACATATTCAATAGAAGTGAATATTCAACATATTCAATAGAACATATTCAATGAAAACGGGCATCCCTGCCCTATTCTAGTTTTTAGGGGAAATGCTTTCAGTTTTTCTCCATTTAGAATGATGTTGACCAGGGGCTTAACGTAGATAGCCTTTACGATGTTGAGGTATGTTCTTACTACCTCTATTTTTTCTAGTGTTTTGAGCATGAAGGGGTGCTATATTTTATCAAATGCTTTTTCTGCATTTATCAAAATAATCATATGATTATTCACCTTAAGTCTGTTGATGGGGTGAATTACATTTATTGATTTCTGGATGTTAAACCAACCTTGCATCCCTGGGATGAAACCCACTTGATCATGGTGTACTATCTTTTAATATGTTTATGTATGCGATTTTCTAAAATTTTGTTAAGAATTTTTTGTATCTATATTCATTAAGGATATTGGTCTGAAGATTTCTTTCCTCTATGTGTTTTTGGTTTTGATATCAGGGTGATATTAGCAGCCACTCTGGAAAGCAGTATGGAGATTCCTTAGAAAACTTGGAATGGAACCACCATTTTACCCAGCTATCCCACTCCTGGGCCTATACCTAAATGACTTAAAATCAGCATACAACAGTGACGCAGCTACATCAATGTTTAGAGCAGCTCAATTCACAGTAGCTAGATGCCCTTCAATTGATGACTGGATAAAGAAACTGTGGTATATATATACAATGGAATATTATTCATCCATAAAGAAAAATGAAAATTATGGCATTTGCAGATAAATGGATGGAGTTGGAGAATATTATGCTAAGTGAAATAAGCCAATCCCAAAAAAACCAAAGGCCTAATGATTTTTCTGATAAGTGGATGATGATACGTACCTGGGGGTGGGCTCAAGGCAAGAATGCAAGGAGGATGGATTGTATAGAGGAAAATGAGGGATGAGGGGGTGGGAGGAAGGAAAGATAATAGAATGAGACAAACATCATTATCCTATGTACATATATAATTATGTTAATGTGTAACACTACTCCGTGTGAAACCAGAGAAACAAAAGTTGTACCCCAATTTGTATATAATAAGTCAATTTAATAAAATAGCAAAAAATTGAACACCAAAAAACCCAATCAATAAATGGGCTAAGGAATTGAAGAGATATTTCACAGAACAAGAAATACATTCAATCTACTAATACATCAAAGAAAAAATTCAAGCAATTAGATGGTCTAGCAATTAGAGAAATGAAAATTAAAACTACACTGAGATTTTATTTCACTTCAGTCAGAATGGCTATTCTCAAGAATAGAAGCAACAATAAAAGTTGGTGAGGATGTGGGGGAAAGGTACACTCATACGCTGCTTTTGTGACTGCAAATCGGTGCAACCACTGTGGAAAGCAGTATGGAGATTCTTCAAAAACTTGAAATGGAACCACCATTTGACCCAGTTATTCCACTCCTCAGTTTATACCCAAAAGACTTAAAATCAACATACTCCAAGTGATGCAGTCACATCAACGTTTATAGCAGCTCAATTCACAATAGCTAAACTATGGAACCAATCTAGGTACCTTTTAAGAGATGAATGCATAAAGAAAATGTGGCATATATACACAAAGGACTATTACCCAGCTATAGATAAGAATGAAATTGTGGCATTTGCTCGTAAATGGATGGAACTAGATAATAACATACTAAGCAAAATAAGTCAATCCCAAAGAACCTAAAGTCAAATATTATCGCTGATATGCAGATGATAATTCACAATAATGTGGGGAGACCTTAGGAGTAATAGAGGGGAGTGAAGGAATGGGAGCGGGTAGGGGGGTAGGAAGAATAGTAGAATGAATCACATATCACTACTCTATGTTCATATATGATTATGTAATTCTACACCACTTACAATCAGAAGAATGAGAAGTTTATATTCCATTCATATATGATGTGTCAAAATGCATTCTCTTGTCATGTATAACTAATCAGAACAAATAAAATAAATAAAATTTTAAAAAGTTCCTGAAAATGAGATTATATGATCCAAAATGGAAGTTACCCGTGATTACTTTATGAACAAAAAATAAAATCTGAAAATAATTTAAAAGTCTATAAAAGCAATATCCCTTAAAATCTAAATTCCGAAAGAGTGCACTGTGGTGAAAGGCATATATAACTAGTCCCAGTAATTAAAAAAAAAAAAAAAAAAAAAGTAAGGAGGAAGAATTTCTGGAAAAAAAAATGACTAATAATTTCTAAATCTATGAAAAAAAGTTATAAAACTAGATTTTCAACTGGGACTGTGGGTTTTCTGTTGGGTAAATAAAAATAACACCAAACCCAAGCCTGTCAGAGTAAATTGGCTTGAAATAAAAAACGAACAAAAATGGTTAATAGTCATCAAGTGAGCAAAAGTGAAATGATAGAAAAAATGTACACATACATAGGTACAAAAAGAAAGTTATATTAAAGTGCAGTAAACTAAATAGAGTTTTACATAAAACAATTAGTGGGGATAGAATAATTCATAATAAAGCCAGGATTAACCCCTCAGGAACATAAGTAAAAAATTCTAAAATTGTATACTCCTAATGTCATGGCTGCAAAAATTTCAAAATAAAAACTGAGCTAATTCAAAGAAGGAACAAACAAAACCACCATCAAAATAAGAGATTTTAGTACATATCTCACAGTATCTGATAGACTAAACAAAAAACAAATATTAATAAGAATGAAGAGTTCAACGAAAAAGTCTAAAAATTGACATAAAGAGCATCTATGGTACATAGGACCCAATTATACATTGTACAGTACCTTCGCATATGGAACATTTAATAAAAGTCAGCATACATTACATTATAAATTTAATAGCAAGAGATATCAAAGGATTAAAATTGTGCATACTGTTCTGTGTGATCAAAGTTGAATTAGGTTATAAATTAATAACAAATATTAATATATTTGCATATATTTTATATGAGTCCAAATACTTCCATTTTAATGCTGAATAAATTAAGAAAACACAATGAAATTTACATAAAGGACTATTGTTCTCTATCTGAATATGCAAATGTACATCACTTGACTTTGGGTTTTATATACATTGTAAGTGGAAAGGTGTCATTGTAGCTGCTTTCTATCCAGTTTGATCGAATTGCATAGAATTCATTTTTTGTATGTGAACAAGAATTGAATCTGCTTAGAGGGATCAAGGCAGTTTCTCTGGCTTGGCTGCTGGTAACAATTACAGTCATATTTGGAGAAAAAAAATTACAAATTTTTAGTATATGAGCTATATTCCTGGACTTTTGATTTTTTTATACAGTGACTAATGTAACATAATTAGAAAGAATTTAATAATTTGCAAGATTTTTTCTAATGTACAAATTTAGTCCTTATGTTTAAAGGTATAAATTAATAACAAAAAAGTCAATTCATTCCTGTTATTCAAAATTTATTTCTCTCTTACTAAATTATTGCCTTTGTTATTATGTGACCATTTATTAGCATTTTTTTCTGTTGTCAGAGTAATTTCTTGCTTTGCCATCCCTTGATTGTAGAATTTTATTTAAATTTTGATTAAATTTTACTTAATTTTCTTGATGTAATTTTGAATAAATGTAAATATACCAAATAAGTTACCTTTTATATACATCAAAATCAGAACACTGTAAAAACATAAGAGAGATAATATTTAAGCACCATGATTCATGTGTCAAAATGTTTAAATAACCAAGGAAGGTCAACAGTAGGAGGGGTACATAATCCTGAGTACATTCTACAATAGACTATTATATGTAACCACGGGAAATAATGAAGTATAATTGCCTATCCTAAATAAATATCAAAAGTATTGTTGAAAAAAAATCAGGTACCAAAATGTAGATATTATATAATTTCATTTATATTAAGTTTAAAAGAAAGACAAAACTATTCAGTAGGATAGAAGTCAGTCTAGAGGTTAATATGAAGGAACAGGGAAAAGCTCATATTTGGTAGTGGGACATATACCTAATACAATAAGTGCTCCAAAGAAAGGCTAGGATCTCAGTTTATTCCTATACTTCTTAAAATACCTTTGCTTTTTAAAATTGCAATGCACAGAATGCTTTTAAAATTAAATGCTTCCTCAGTACATTATCCTACATCTCACTGACAGCCTTGACGTCATCTATAACTTGCTGCCCTATACTATTTCATCTTTTGTCATGAATTATAGGACATCCCATTCTCTCTCCCAATTTAGAATATAAATTCTCTAACAGCAGGAAGTTTGTCCCCTTGAATTCTGCCTCCTTGCTGCCCAGAATAATGTCTGGCATATAATGGGGTCTTTATAAAAATTTTTTAATAAAACAAATGAATTATCAAATTAGTTCTCTGTCTTCCTCCCCACTTAAATTAACTTACTTAATCTTCCATGAGAACACTGTAAATATTTATTATTATTCGTAAATAAAAGAGACAATAAGAAGCAGTAGAAATAATACTTGGCAGATGACTCCTTATAACTCTCATGGGTTCTAAAATAGGAGAAAACAGAGTGTGATAATATATTTAAAAAGGTTATTTTAATAGTTATAAGATGGACTACACTACTCACAACTGGTTACAAATATTTACTGAAGTCCTTATTTGAGAATGGATTGACATGGGAAAGTTTTAATGACACTCTCACTACTTGTTAACTGATCTGTAAAATGAGAATAGCTTAGCAGACATATTAGAATTGTGATTCATGGTCAGTACTAATAATTATACTATCCACTAGAGATCAATTTGTTGAAAGTTGGAAAATAATCTTCCTTTTATCCATAGGTTGACATTGACTTGAAAGAAATAGAGGCTTGTTGTATACCATAAATATTGTTTTTCTTAAGAACAGTAAGTACTATATTGCTCAACAAAAGTTTATTTATTGACTCCCTCATCTACTTGTGGCCATGGGATGATATTCTGGCTAAAATAATAAGAACTTAACCACATACAGGATGTCAAGATCATATCCTCAGTGGGACTGAAGGGTCATCCCATATGAATTTTCTCTGACAAAGGGAGAAAGGGAAGTATAAAGAGAAGGATCCTTGTGAGACTAATAAAGCAAATAATGTTTTAATGACAAATTAAATCATATGATCAGAAATACAGCCAAAAAGAATAAAATATCAATTCTGTACTGTTTTAATTCTTATATGTATTATGTTTCTGAATCATTTTAATATTGAAGTAACTACATATTGTATAACTTGATTTAAACTCAATTTCAATGAACAAATATGATTTCTAAAAATTGTTCATTTGAAATATTTAAATTTAATATTACTACAAAAATAAATCAAGATGTATATTATCCTTTATGTTAACGGTTATGTCTTTTTGTTTTAAGCATAATAAATACTTGTAGATTTAGGTGTTTCTCATAAAATAATTCATAATTGAATTAAAATATATGGACAACAAACACACACATATACATATATACACTCAGAAAGAAAGAATGAAAATACAAGAAAGCAAGACATTGTATTCATACGTTATTAGAAATTAAGTATAAAACCAGATATGATGTTATATACAACCAAACAGTAATCATGAAATTATATATTAAGGAAATTTTGAAATTTTGATACAATAGTTTTTTTTTTTTTTAATTTTATTGATTTATCTGTGGTGCTGAGTATAGAACCCAGGGCCTCCCACATGCCAGGCAAGCGCTCAATCACTGAGCCACAACTCCAGCCCAATAGTTTATTTTAAAAAATACTTTAATAATCTGTCCCCGGTGGATATATCCAGATATATACATCTTCTTTTTTATTTTATTATTTATTTATTTATTTTACCTTTTATTTGTTCTTTTCAGTTATACACGACAGCAATAGTTCTTTTCTGGTAATGAGGTCAGAAATTAAAACCAACAATGAGGATGGATGCCTTGCTTTCTCTTGCATAAAAGGATATTAATTAAAAAAAGCAAGACTTAGATGTTACTACCATATTAAAATAAAGTGGACTGGATGCAATGGCACATGCCTGTGATCATAGCTCATTGGCAGACTCCAACAGAGGATTGCAAGTTTGAGTTCCACCCAAGCAACTTTGGGACTCTGTCCCAAAATAAAATTTTAAATAAGATCTGTATACTGTACACTCCTGGTTTCACCCTGGTGCCTTAAAAATAAATAAAAGGAAAATGGGTCATAATCAGGGTTACGTGAACATGTTGATGAAAATATGTGGTGAAAACACCATTGAAGTACAAGCCACTGTGTTAAAGTTGTAGTTTGGATAGTTTGGGAAGATGTAAAGATTTAAATAGTTATATTTTGCCTTGGTTAGAAAAGATTTTGGCAAATTCGCTCTGGAATTCCAATCCCCTTGGAAATTTCATATATACAAAGTTTAGACCATTAGATGTTAGGAATTTCATTTTCACAGTCTCCTTGTGTTTTATAGAGACTTCTTAAGTGAGCATTTCACTCAGATAGAAAGTTTTCCAAGAGGGTCATTTAGTTCCCAACTATCCTTAGTACACTTTTCCATTTTTAAATATTAGCACAAAAATAAAATAGTTTGATTAGACACAGGAATACTCTAATACAGAATGTACCTAATCTGTGCTCCCTACAAATCGTCCACTGACTGTTGTTTGTGGACCTTATGACTCAGGTCCCTAACCCAAATGCTGCAGTAGAGAGCAGGCTGGTCTCTTCTCTGAATTACTACATGTTGAATATAATAGCTGTGCTTAGCCCTGAGTTACTCCATTTTTTAAGGCAGCAATTTCACTTAGCTACTCCTTTCTGAGTACAAGTGCTAAGACAGAAAGACTTGGTAACTTGGAGTAAATAGAGAGATATTGGGTATACAATATCTTTTTGAATGTATGAAAAGAATAATCATCAGCTACACAGCACAGTCATAGGGCACAAACTGAAAAATAATCATGCTTATAAAAATGACTACCTGTGAATTTATTGAATTCACTCAGAAACACAGGGATGCATGGATGTGTCAGACCCACATCAGAAAATCTAGGCCTATGAGCTTATCAAACACAATAGACCACCAAATGATGCAACCCCCTCACCTGACCCCTGTAAAAGGAATGTATCTAAGGCAGTGGTGTGGTGGTACACACAAACCTGTCATCTTATGAGACCACCTGGTGAATGTCATGAGGTCAACACAACAAATTTCCAACTCTGCCTCAGGGCCTTTAGTCCAGCTGAATTTATGTTATGGTTTTCATATGATATATTCCTTAAAAGTTCGCTTGTGAGAAAATGAAAGAATGTTCAGAGATAAAATGAGTAGGTTATGAGAACTGCAATGTAATTGGATTATTCTACTGATGTGGATTAACTGGGTGTTAACTGTAGGCAGGTAGAGTATGTCTGGAGGAAGTAGTCCTTGCTGGTATTCCCTTGGGGTTTATATTGTATCCCTGGTGAGCAAAGTTCTCTCTTGCTTCCTAATTACCATATCCTGCACAACTTTCCTCTGACATGTCCTCTGCTGTGATGTTCTGCCTTACTTCAGGCTCACAGCAGTGGAATCAGCTGTCTGTGAACTGAGATCTCTAAAACCCTTAGCCAAAAATAAACTTTTCCTACTATATGTTGTTTTTGTCAGACATTTCAGTCACCACAGCAAAAAAGCTGAGTAAAACACTATGTTAAGGGCATAGATCACTCAGAAAAACTGTAGACCTGGCAGTTCTTCAATTCCCAGCCAATGGAAATTTAAGATAGAAGATTGCTTCTAGAGCAGATTCTCAGGGAAATAAATAAATTAAGTTAAATTAAACTAAGGTTATTTCTTACAGGGTTTTTATAGTTTAGTCAAGGAAAACTTGTTTAGCAAAGAATAATGTTCTCTAGAAATCTAAACTCATTGGTCTTTAAATCCAGCTTGAGAAATGGCCTTATTGGTCTTATGTTCATCTTCTTCCTGATGAAAAAGTGTGTCAAACAGACAGTAACATTGTCACTTAATAAGGCTGGTTCTGTCCAGCTTACAAGATTTTACATCTGATAAGACCAGGGAAGGGTTACTTAAGTTGTACTTATTCCAAGGAAAATATTTGGAAGGTTGACAAAAAGAATTCAGTGTTAAGATGCAATGAATACCTATTTTACTATGACTATTATGGGGATTTCTGAGTGGAAGTTTAAAAAGACATTATGAGAAGTGGTTTCCAGTTTGGATTTTGAACAGTTACGGTGAAGATGTTGACTTCTAAGTCTTCTAAGTTGACTTCTTATGACTGCTGATTGTTATTTCTTTGACACCCCCAGAAATCCACAGTAAATAACCTATTACTCAAGTAATGTTGTTTATTAAACTCACTTTAATAAGACCATCTTGAAAAAGCTTTAATAATCCTGAGAAAAAGTTGGTTGGTCTTGGGAAAATAATTATACTTTTTGAGTCTATGCTCAAATGTTTTGAGAAGATTCACAGCAAGAAACATTAGAATAAGGCAAGAATTGACAATGTAATAATTTAGGATTGATGGACCCTATGAGGTGAAGATTACAAAGAAAGTATTAAGTAAATTGAATGTGAGTTGTTTAATCAACTTAGCTTTCTATTCTTTCAATTGGAGGGATTTTTGTCCAGATATTAGAGAGTGATTTGCTGGCAATGAAAATAAGTATTGTTTTTTAAGTATTAAATGCTGTGTTCCTTTAAATTTAACTAAGAAAAGCTTAACAAGGTGCCCAAATTATTCGATATTATTCTTTTTAGGTAAATTTTTAAAATACACAGTTTTCACCAAATACTTGTTAAAAACTGTTACTTGTGTAGCCCTAACATGAGGACATATCTATGTGGCTTTAAGCTTTTTAGAAGGAATAAGATGAACTATTAAATGGATTTATTTCTCTAAAGTAGGTAGGATTGGGAAGTATGAGAGATCTTTATGCACCATTCTTATAATAAGAATGAAAAAAGTTGAAAATAACAAATCTCAAAACCACACACAAAAAGAAATAAATATAGGAAAGGTAAATTATATGTTTAGAAGCAAGACACAAATAAAGGTTTTTGTCCTTTTATCCAAACCTTCATTTACAAGGACACTTTCAAAACTGGGAAGGTTTTCAGTAGCTCTACCCATTAATTAATAATCCATTAGTAAAAGAATCGATTTTGAATTTGCATAGACAAATGACACAGAAGCATAAGTGAGGGATTTTATAGGACATATTGTCATGTCAAAATGCTGTGCATTCACTTTAAAATACATATAGTCCAGATAAGGTTGTTAAATAATTGTTGGAAACACAAAAGGCCATATATTGAATTATCACATCTTAAAAAAGAGGAACACCTACCATTTTGTTGTTTCTCTTTTTAACTTGTACTTGAAGCAATAAAACTTGAATCTGGAAATTCTATTTTTTAAACAAGAACCTTCACAGAAAAGTGTTCAGCAATTAGCTCATGGTAGTTTCAGATGCTGGATTGATTCCCAAGTCTTCTGTCCTTTGGGAAATTTAGATTATAAAATTCAAAGACTGACCTTGGTTCTGATTTTATAAAGAATATTATATTCAGTTCGGCCTTCACAATCTAGATTGGAAGAAGATGAAAGGATTTGCTGAAATTGAACACTATGCCTACAGTCCAAGGAAGAAAAAAATGCTAAACTTACAGCATCATAAATTAAACATGAGATACATGCTAATAGTGTAATCCGAAGGCACCAGATTTACTGCATTATGTGAAAGTGTAGTTTAGGTTAGTTTAATGGTAAGACAGTGAACAGCTTGGATAGAAAAAATATACACATTTTTTTCTATACACATATTTTAAAAATTTCATAATTCTACATTGTATGAAACTATTGCAAATAAATTAAATTTCTACATAAAATGTAGCAAAAAAATCAGAATTTTAGATCTGATTAAAGATATTGTACGTGTTTGCAAGCACTATAAACTCAATTTTGTCTTCATAACAGATTTTATAAAAGGTCATTTCAAAAATATGCTTATGTGCCTAATTATTTAAAAATAATTCTAGGAAAAGTTACCAATTACTTACATTAAGGAGGGCATCTTCAATTGACAGTCCTTTGACTAACTTAAGAAAAATCACATGGTTTAGGTTAAAAGATTGGCAGGACTGGGGATGCAGCTCAGTGGTAGAGATAATATCTACCAGGATCCAGGTTCAATCTGCTGCACTTCAGGGGCAGGGAAAGGGGTGGCAGATCTAACCAAACTGATTCTTATTTACAGTTAAAAATACTTAAAATTCAGAATTATAAAATATGCCATTAAGATTGAAGTTTCTTAAGAAATAAAAGTCAGAAAAACAAAAACATGGTATGGTAGACAAGGCAAACCTCTTTTCAGTTTAGTAAGAAAAGCATCATTTGTCCCATGCTGAGGAAACAGGCTTTTTGTCATCTTTAGGTGTCAAGCAAAAAGCTGTTTCTGTCATCTTTGTCCAATTTACCATTGATTAATGTTTTTACTTATTAAATTCATTGTCAAAATTTCTTCTTTTGAAGAGAGGTGAAAGGGCACCATCTGGGTCCCACATCCTACCTTTCTTTTAAGGACAGCTCTGTCCACATTCAGGCTTTGTGATGCCAATAGTTGATACTGAAAGTTGGAAATCTGCTTTACTTCATTAATTATCATGAACTTCAATGTTTTTCGGATTAAAACACATTCTTCACTTTAAAAATGTTTTGTTGAAGTTTCTGAGTAAACACAGCTTGGTTGTAGCAAGACAGTAGTGTGTGATCAGAGGATGATAGTGTTCTAAGAATTACATATTCATTCCCTCGATGTTTGGATGTAAATGAATCCAGAATCATAAAAGCCAAATGCTGAGAATCCAAACAAACAATGTCAAAGTCAATTTTCTAGGAATGACAAATTGGACTTTGATTTATTTGATGCTGTGTCGTTCCATTTTTTTTTAAGTGTTCAGCACTGTGACAGGATAATTTAGAAAAATAAGTTGTTTTCTACTTATCAGCTCTAGGTGTTTTCCTTATCCATTCCAAGGCAGACGATAGACAGGCACACATGAGCTCCTGCCTCAGGGTCTATCATAACTCAGACCGGAAGGTAGAAACTGAAGAAAATTTCCTCAACCCTCAATCTTCATTCAGGTTTCTTTTATTTTTTCTTTCTTTTTTCTTTTTTGAAAACCTATGATTATTAATTAAAGCAATACATATTTAATGAGTGTTTAGTAAATTCTTAATGATTGTAGGGACAGAGGTATAGCAATGAAAAGAACACCAGACAAATAGGTTATCAGAGAAATAAATAATAAAAATGTAGGGAGTAAATTACTAATAAAAAAATAAGAGAAACTCTTCATATATAATCCACATCTTTCTTATTTAATTTGGCAAATTAGTGGCAATGATTTTAGTAACCATTTATGTACTAAGTTTTAACTGTATGTCATGTATTGGGTTATACTGTTTTACATACCATTTTTATGCAATTTTCATGATACCAGGATCATTTCAGTTTTACTACTGAGATAAATATGAAACTTTGAGAGTTATTGAACTAAAATTTCAGTTCAAGATCTGCCTGGTCTCAGAAAGAATAAAAAGTATTATTGAACTATTATATATGTATGTAAACATAATCAAAAGAGCAAGAGAAAACATTAATGTTATTAGAACAGTAAAGTAATGCCTCTAATTTTAATGGCCTTTTTGATGTCTAAAGAAAAAGAAAAGAAAACAAATTTAAAGAAATGAGAGCATCAAGTGCAGATGCAGAAATGACCTTAGGTAATGTCCATTTTTTAAATTTTTCTCAAAACTTGGAAGTCCAAGTGAGAAGAGTTCCATAATCCTGTCATCTGTAGTGACACTAGGTAGGACATTGAAATCATCAGGTTTTGTAAACTTATGGAGTATGCAACATAAATACTTGATAACACTTTGATCCAAAATCAGAGGTGCCACTGTTAAAGAGGCCTGAACATTAAGAAGGGGGTACAACAGAAGCCTCTGGTGTAGACTGATGACAGGGTGGCTCCTCAGTGTGTCCTAGACGGTGTGAGATCCCTGAAGTCGTCACTTCTTCCTATTAGTGGAGGAGTGTCTCTTCAAAGACTGACGTTGAATTTCTAGCTAGCACAATAGATGAGTTAATTTCTGCATTTGAAAGTAAGTAAAATAAATATGGTGTTTTGCTTTTATAATGGTAAAAAATTCAACTTTTCTGATTATGGAGGCTTCAACATCCAATGATGGGTTATACTTTTAGTGTAGTAAATCATTTTATAGGTAACTAAATTATATCCCCAGTAATTGGAGGCCATTAATTTTGAAGAACTGGCCATGACCCTGATAGATGACTTACTTCGTAGGTGTTATGAGCAGAGGAATAAGAGTGAATTATGACTAGGTTCTGAAACATCACTGTATAAAGCACTGTAAGCCTGGTGGGCACAGAGTACTCCACATACTTCTAAGCAAGAATGAGGCCATGGTAAATTTGGTGTCATAGCTATCTGATAAGGTCTGCTTGGTGATTCCCAGTAGACTATCAAGGAAAGGAGGGGCAAGGATGAAGCAATTTAAATTTTCTCTTATATACTATATTGAAAGTAAACAAATAAGCAAACAAAAACCTCAACTCTTCCAGGAAATGGATAGAAGTCTCAAGCTTAGTATTGCCAATGTTCTGGAAGAAAAGTCCACCTTTTCCTTTGTGGGATATAGTCATCCATGACAGAGGCTCATAACCAAGTCCATAAAGAAAACTGCAAGACCATGCAAATGCCAGAATTGGTGGTGACTTATAGAAATAAACTTTAGATTACATAGAGAGAAATGAGAGGGAAGGGGGAGAATGAAAAATGGTGGAACGAAACAGACATCATTACCCTATGTACATGTATGATTACACGAATGGTATGAATCTACATCATACACAACCATAGAAATGAAATGATGTACTGTTAGGATCCCATTCCAACTAATCCCCGGAGAGTCAAAGTGAACACACGGTAATGCAAATCACACAACGAGGTTTTATTAAAGCAAGCTCCAGCCTGGACTGCAACCAGCCCCTCAGACTGATACAATGGCTGGGGGAAGGGAGCTGCCCCGAGGGGCGAGAAAGCCCTCTATTTAAGAGATTTCCAAGCATTCACACACAAAGACCTGTACGTTATTGGTTAACATTTGAACAGCTAAACATTAGTCCTCCTCTGGTTGGGTCCTGCCAATCTATTTGATTCTCATTGGGTCCCACCAGAACTGAACTGTCCTAGAAGAAGAAGGGTAGAGGGAAGGGGTGAACTATGCAGGAGATGAGTCGGGGTTAGGCCCCCCTGTCCTTGATAGATAAGGTTTCTAGGCAACTGCACATTCCTCAGACAAATATCTCTTAACAACCTCGGTAAGCAGGGGGGCCCAGCAGTCCTGTTTGTGCTGTATTGGCTCTTGAGGGTGCAGTCGCAACTGCCTGCATCCTGGTGATTAAGACAGCTGCACAGATATCACCCTGTTCTCAATAGTACCCCCAAAACAAAAATGTTCAAGAAGAGTGGCTAACTACCTGAAAACTTTAAAATATACTTTTTTGATATTCAATAAACTTGAGAGAAGTTTTGGTTCATTTCTTGAAGATTTATCAGAAACTGGAATAAATTGAATTATATTTAATTTTGACATTGGAGAATTATGGAGGACACTGGATCTGGGTGTTTTAGACTAATGAATATGAATCCCACGTAAAACATATGTGTCTTCAGATAATACTGAGTACAACAGTCCACTTCATGCTCCATTTTATTAAAATGTTGTCTTTTGCTCCTTCCAAATATTGAAGCTGGTAAAAGAAACAAATATACCTTTTCTGAGTAACTATGCCATGACCCTCTTCAGGAACATTAGAAATTGCCCCTACCCATAAAGACTGGTCATGAAATTTCAAGATTGGAAGTTATTTATAACTCCTCTAAAGCCCAACGCTTAAGTGACTGAATTCTTAATGTAAAAATGTTATTTATTTTTCTAGCTATTTGAAAGCATACCAAATCCAAGGAAAAAAGCTTCGAACTGCAAGATGCTTGCTCTGGGTTATTTTAATAAAGATTATTTTCATCACCTTGTTTTTCTTCTTCAATATTTCTTTTAAAATATACACTCTTCTTATATTTTAAAATATATCTACTTAAACATCTGACCATAAGCTGAGCACAGTGCTACACACCTATAGTCCCAACTAATGGGGAAGCTCAGACAAGAGGATCACTTCACCTAAGAGTTCAAAACCAACCTTTTCAATATGGCAAAACCCTATCTGTGTGTATGTGTGTAATTTTTGAGGTCCCAGGAAAGGATAGGGAAATGTTGACCAATAGGCACTGAGTGGCAGTTAGAAGCAAGGTATTCTCTTGTACTATTGCACAGTAGGCTTAATATAGATAATAATGACATGTACTTGTGCATTTCAAAAAAAAAAAAAAAAAAACCTAAAAGAAAGATTTTGAAAATTTTCACCCAAAAGAAAAGATAAATATTTGAGGAGACAAAGTGTTTTACCTGATTTAAACACACCAAATATACACATGTATCAAAACATGACATGGAACTCAATTAATATGTATTATTTTATGTTTCTGTGTATCAGTTACAACTTCTAAAAAAATTTAAAGTATGACTATTCATTATAGGACACAACAGAAACAATTCGATTGAACTGGGATTTTAAGACTTTGTCAAGATAGGAAGACATCCTAAAGGCCCCCAGATCTAATGCTACTGAAGCCAGAATTGGGAACAGGTAGTTAGTGTAGAAATAGGGGATCCAGTCAAATCGAGGAAATGGAGGCCATAAAGTCATCTGCCTCTGGAAGTTGGAGACTGCCCCTGGAACAATGGACTGTCAAGGATCTCCCGAGGCCATTGATTACCAAATTTACCTGCCTTTATCAAGGACTGTAAACAAGGGGCTGCTAATTGGTGCCCCCTGGGCCTTTATCTGCCTGAATCACCCTGGCCCTCCCCCTGCTCATGACTTCTCACTTAATGCAAAACCAGGCCTAGTCACATAGGCAGGAAGAAGAGATAAGGGGGGAGAGAACTGGAGAACAGAAGAGTATTTAACCTATAAAAGATGTAGGGTGTGCTCACTTCTTGGGACTTTTAGAACATCAGCCATGGCCCCCTTCTTCCTGCCGGGAGAAGTCTGTATTATTACCTTTAAATAAAACCCACTTAATATGCTTGCCTTGGCGTGCTTCTCTAGTGTTCAATGTTCAACATTAGAAGGAGCAGAACTCGTCACCGGTAAACGGCGGTATCACTACTACAAAATTAGTAATTTTTATCAGAGATTCACCATATATGTTTGGATATAGGGTGATTTTTTTTTGTCATGAGAATGAATTAGACTGCAAATTTTTCATTTTCAAGACACAAATTCAGTTTGCTTGCACAGACAACATTTCAATTGTAAGGCCCCCCAAAAAGGAAACCCCAACTCTGTCCCATGGATGGACGGCAACCCCAATCAACCGCAGGAGGCGTCACTTGATGCAAACCGCAAGAGGTGTTTATTCCAGCGCGCTGGGACCCAACTCGAGGAGTCGAGTCCCTAGCAGAAAATCTTGTAGGTTTATAAAGGCAGAAACCACACATCGAGAGGGGTCACACATGAAAGGGAAAAGGGGGACAAAGCTGCCAGGAAGTTTCAAAGGGGGTCTGGGTTTGCTGACAACATGTTTCACAATGTTTTACAACAGGCTGTAGATTCTGGTCAATAGTTTCTGGTAATCCTACTGTTTGAGCACTATCTGGCTATCAGGCTCAATTTACTCTTTTACTCTCTGTTTGGGAACAGAGAACAGCTTTAAGGGCTTTGTTCCCATTACTGGGAGGGAAACCTTAGGGAGTTGAGATAAAACAGACAGCTTAAAAAAATGTCCATTCTTTCACAATATAACATATGAAAAACATTCCAATATAACATATGAAAAATGAAGATATTTTACTATTAAAAATAGGACTTCACAAAACTAGTTTCTTCCTTGAGCAACTGAGTCCATGCTAGTGCCCTGCTTGAAAATGAGAAATAACAGGAAACAGATTTGGAAGAATCAAAAGCTTCAGATTCGACAGGGCATTTGAAAATACTTTCAAAATAATCCAGTGGAAGTGTCTAAAGACAGTTGGATAAAGAATACTACAGCCATTAATAACAAAGAGAAAATACAACATTGCAAAACATTAGCTCAAAAAACATTACTAAGCAGGAATATGAGAGAGAGAGAGAGAGAGAGAGAGATGCTGAAATCTAAAACAGAATCTTTAGAACATTTAGAGGTAGAAGTTTCTGAAAGCAAATGAAAAGGAATCTTAGAATGTAATTAGGAAATATCAAAGAATGTCAGAACCCCATAGAAGAAAGTACTTAACAATGGATTATAGAATACTTTAAATTAGATTGTGCATAAAGACTACAATTGAATGAGAAAGACATGCAGCAAATCTTGAATAACCTCAATGGTAGATAACATAGAGGAAAAATCAGGCACAGTGGCTCATGCCTGTAATCCTAGGAACTCAGGAGGCTGAGGTGGGAGGATCACAAGTTCCAGACAAACCTCAGCAATATAGCAAGACCCTAAGCAATTTAGTGAGATTCAGTCTCAAAATAGAAATGGGCTGGGAATTCAGTTCAGTGGGTAAAGGTCCCTGAGTTCAATCCCCAGTAGAAAAACAAAAAAACAAAAACAAAAACCTGAAATCATAGCCTATTTTAGCTTGAGCAGAGTGGGGGAAAAGTGATAAGAAAGATGAATACACTGAATTCATTAGAATTAAAAACAGAGATGATTAGGGAGTTTTACATTGAAAGCAGTGGCTGGATGCATAGCTGGCTGTAGTGGCTTAAAAATAAACTGTCAGTTAAAGAAAAAAAAAAAAGAAGAAGAAGAAGAAAAGAAAAAATGGAGAGCAGAGACAGAAAACATAATGAATTCTTTAAATGAGGTTGCTGTGTATATAAGCAGCATCCTCAGTGTTTTGAAATAGATATCTGCTCATTCAATTATGGGTCTAAATTTCAATCCACTTGTTGATATTGATGGTCTTCATCTAGGGCTGTGAAATTCTTCCATCTTACTTCCTTTTTAGGACCTTTCCTTTCCTCCTTCTTTTCCTGTTCCTTTCCTTCCTTCCTGTCATTTTCCTTCATTTTTTAAAAAGGTTCATTTTAGTTATACCTAACATTAGGATTCATTTTAACATAATTATAAAACTTAACATAGAATTTGTTCTAATTGAGTCCCTAGTTCCTCCCTTTCCCTATCCCTATCTTTCTTCCCTCCCCTGTTCCCTTCCCTCTATTCTACTGATCTTTCTGCTACTTACAGCTTTTTTTTCCTTTAAAATTAGTGTCTTGTGCATATACACAATGGTGAGATTCACTGTGACATACTCAAATCTGTACATAGGAAGAGTCATCCACTGTCTTTCTCCCTTCCCTTAATTCCCCTTCATCTACACCACTAATTTTTCTTCTGTGTTTTTTTTTTTTTTTTTTAATTTCACTCTTTATTTCGTATTATCTTCTGCATATCAGAGTAAATATTCTACCTTTGACTTTTGGGGATTGACTTATTTTACTTGACACAATAGCCTTCAGTGTCATTCATTTACCAGCAAGTGCTATAAAGTAATTATTTATGACTGAGTAACACTCCATTGTGTATATTACCACATTTTCTTTATCCATTCATCTGTTGAAGGGCATCTAGGTTGTTTCTTAACTTGCTTATTGTGAATTGTGCTGCTATAAACATTGATGTGGCTGTGTCGCTATAGTATGCTGATTTTAAATCCTTTGGGTAGGATTTAAGAGGATAGCTGGGTCATATGTTCAATTCCTAGTTTTATCAGGAATCTCCATACTGCTTTCCAGAGTGGTTGCACTAATTTTCACTCCCACTAACAATGTATGAGGTGTACTTTTTCTTCCATATCCTTGTCAACATTTATTGTTAATTATATTCTTGATAATTGTCATTCTGACAGGAGTGAGATGAAATTTCAGTGTAGTTTTTTTTTTTATGTGATTTTTTTTTTTTTTTTATTGTAAACAAATGGGATACATGTTGTTTCTCTGTACATGGCGTAGAGGCATTCCATTTGTGTAATCATAAATTTATATAGAGTAATGTTGTTTGATTCATTCTGTTATTTTTTTCCTTCCCCCAGCCCTCCCACCCCTCTTTACCCTCTATACAGTAGTTCCTTCCTCCATATTTGCCCCCCTCCCTAACCCTAACTCTAACCCAAACACTAACCCTTCCCTCCCCCCCATTATGTGTCATCCTCCACTTATTAGCAATATCATTCTTCCTTTGGCTTTTTGAGATTGGCTTATCTCACTTAGCATGATATTCTCCAATTTCATCCATTTGCCTGCAAATGCCATAATTTTATCATTCTTTATGGCTGAGTAATATTCCATTGTATATATATATACCACAGTTTCTTTATCCACTCATCAATTGAAGGGCATCTAGGTTGGTTCCACAGTCTGGCTATTGTGAATTGAGCAGCTATGAACATTGATGTGGCTGTATCTCTGTAGTATGCTGATTTTAAGTCCTTTGGGTATAGGCCAAAGAGTGGGATAGCTGGGTCAAATGGAGGGTCCATTCCAAGTTTTCTAAGGAATCTCCACACTGCTTTCCAGAGTGGCTGCACTAATTTGCAGCCCCACCAGCAATGTATGAGTGTACCTTTCTCCCCACATCCTCGCCAACACCTGTTGTTGCTCATATTCTTGATAATTGCCATTCTAATTGGGGTGAGATGGAATCTTAGGGTGGTTTTGATTTGCATTTCTCTTATTACTAGAGATGTTGAGCATTTTTCCATATGTTTGTTGATTGCTTGTAGATCTTCTTCTGTGAAGTGTCTATTCATTTCCTTAGCCCATTTGTCGACTGGATTATTTGAATTCTTGGAGTAGAGTTTTTTGAGTTCTTTATAGATTCTGGAGATTAGTGCTCTATCTGAAGTATGATTGGCAAAGATATTCTCCCACTCTGTAGGCTCTTTCTTCGCATTGCTGATAGTTTCCTTTGCTGAGAGAAAGCTTTTTAGTTTGAATCTATCCCAGTGGTTGATTCTAGCTTTTATTTCTTGTGCTATGGGAGTCCTGTTAAGGAAGTCTGATCCTAGACCAACAAGGTGAAAATTTGGACCTACTTTTTCTTCTATTATCTGCAGGGTCTCTGGTCTGATTCTGAGGTTCTTAATCCATTTTGAGTTTAGTTTCGTGCATGGTGAGAGATATGGGTTTAGTTTCATTCTGTTGCATATGGATTTCCAATTCTCCCAGCACCATTTGTTGAAGAGGCTATCTTTTCTCCATTGAATATTTTTGGCCCCTTTGTCTAGTATGAGAAAACTGTATTTATTTGGGTTTGTGTCCATGTCCTCTATTCTGTACCATTGATCTACCTTTCTATTTTGGTACCAATACCATGCCGTTTTTGTTACTATTGCTTTGTAGTAGAGTTGAAGATCTGGTATTGCAATACCCCCTGTTTCACTCTTCCTGCTAAGGATTGCTTTAGCTATTCTGGGTTTCTTATTCTTCCAGATGAATTTCATAATTGCTTGCTCTATTTCTGTAAGGTACGTCATTGGGATTTTAATTGGAATTGCATTGAATTTGTATAGCACTTTAGGTAGTATGGCCATTTTGACAATATTAATTCTTCCTATCCAAGAACATGGAAGATCTTTCCATCTTCTAAGGTGTTCTTTAATTTCTTTCTTTAGTGTTGTATAGTTCTCATTGTAGAGGTCTTTCACCTCTTTTGTGAGATTGATTCCCAAGTATTTTATTTTTTTCGAGGCTATTGTGAATGGGGTAGTTTTCCTAATTTCTCTTTCTGAAGATTCATCACTTATGTACAAAAATGCGTTGGATTTATGGGCTTTGTCTTGTAACCTGCTACTTTACTGAATTCACTTATGAGTTCTAAGAGTTTTCTGGTGAATTTCCAGGTTCCTCTAAATATATAATCATGTCATCAGCGAACAGGGATAGTTTGAATTCTTCTTTTCCAATTCGTATCCCTTTAATTTCTTTGGTTTGTCTAATTGCTCTGGCCAAAGTCTCAAGAATGATGTTGAATAGAAGTGGTGAAAGAGGGCATCCCTGCCTTGTTCCAGTTTTTAGGGGGAATGCTTTCAGTTTTTCACCATTTAGAATGATATTAGCCATGGCATTTCCCTGATTACTAGAGATGTTGACTGGATTTCTTCTTTTTGAGAAGTATCCGTTTAGTTCTTTTGCCCATTAATTGATTATTTTTTTTTCTGTTAAGTTTTTTGGTTCTTTTGTATATCCTGGATATTAATGCAGGTAGGAAGATCTTCTCCCATTCTATAGGCTCTCTCTTCATGCTCTTGATTGTTTCCTTTGCTGTAAAAATTCCTTTTAATTTGCAACATTCCACTTATTGATTTTTTTATATTTTATTTTTCTGTGTTAGGAGTCTTGCCTTAACAAGACAATTTCCTGTCATCTTAAGAAGTCATTTCCTGAGCCAACATGATAGAGAGTCTGGTGTACGTTTTCTACTAGCAGGTGTAGGGTTTCCGGTTTAATTCCTATGTCTTTGACCCACTTTGAGATGATTTTTATACAGAGTGAGAGGGATAAAATTTTAATCTACTACATATGGATTACTAGTTTTCCTAGCGTTGTTTGTATAAAAACAGTATCTTGTCTCCAACGTGTTTTTAGCACTTTCGTCTTGAAAGAATGGACATTTTTTAAAGCTGTTTTATCTCAACTCCCTACGGTCTCCCTCCCAGTAATGGGAACAAAGCCCTTAAAGCTGTTCCAGGAAACAGCCCCAAACAGAGAGTAAAAGAGTAAATTGAGCCAGATAGCCAGATAGTGCTCAAACAGTAGGATTACCAGAAACTATTGACCAGAATCTACGCCCTGTTGTAAAACATTGTGAAACATGTTGTATGTTATCAGCCAACTCAGACCCCCTTTGGAATTTCCCGGCGGCTTTGTTCCCCTTTTTTTCCTTTTTTTCCCCTTTTTTCCCTTTCATGTGTGACTCCTCCCGATGTGTGGTTTCTGCCTTTATAAACTTGTAAGATTTTCTGCTAGGGACTCCACTCCTCGACTCCTGCATGAGTCACAAGTTGGGTCCCAGCGCACTGGAATAAAAGCCTCTTGTGGTTTGCATCAAGTGACGCCTCCTGCGGTTGATTGGGGTGGCGGTCGATCCGTGGGACAGAGTTGGGGTCTCCTTTTTGGAGGTCCTACAGTCTACTATCAGATAATTCTATTTATTTGAGTTGTCTATGTATCTTCTGTTCTATTTCATTGATCACCTTTCCTGTATTGATGCCAATACCGCACTATTTTTGTGACTGTAGTATAATTGAAGTCCAGTATTGTGATGCCTCCTGCTTTACTTTACTTGTTAAGGATTGCTTTGGCTATTTTGGAACTCTAATTTTTCCAAATGAAGTTCATAACTAGTTTTTCTAGTTCTGTGATGAAAGTCATTGGAAACTGGAAGGAAACTGCATTGAATTTGTATAGTGCTTTTAGTAGCATGGCCATTTTGATAATATTAATTCTGCCTGTTCCAAAACATGGGATGTCTAAAATCTCTTTTAATTTATTTCTTTTGCACTCTATAATTTTCATTGTAGAGGACCTTCACACTTTCGTCTGATTGGTTCCCAAGCATTTATTTATTTATTTTTTATTTATTTTTTGATGTTATTATGAATGAACTAGTTATCCTAATTACTTTTTTTTTTTTTTTTTACCCTATCTCTAAATAAAATACAAAAAAGCGCTGCGGATGTGGCTCGGTGCCCCAGGGTTCCATCCCTGGTACAAAAAAAAAAAAAAAAAAAAAAAAAAAGCAGAATCAACACTCATAAATCAATCCCATTCCTATATACCAATGATAAATATGTACATATGTCATATGTAGCCTTTGCAATGTTGATGTAAATTCTTTCTATCCCTAGTTTTTTCTAGTGTTTTAAACATATGTGGGTGTCAAATACTTTTTCTGCATCTATTAAGATAATCATCTTATTCTTGTCCTTTATGTATATTTATATAATGAATTACATTTTGATTTTTGTATATTGAACCAATCATGCATCCCTGGGATGAAATCCACTTGATCATGGTTCACTAACTTTTTAATGAGTTTTTGTATGCTGTTTTCTAGTATTTTATTAAGAATCTTTGCATCTTGCTAAGTGAAATAAGTCACTCCCAAAAAATCAAAGGCCAAATGTTTCCTCTGATATGTTAATGCTGATCCATAATGGTGGCAAGGGAAGAATGGAGAAACTTTGGATTGGGCAAAGGGAATAAGGGGAGGGGAGGGGGCATGGCAGTGGGAAAGATGGTGGAGACATCATTGCCCTATGTACATGTATGATTGCACAAATGGTATAACTCTACATCATGTACAACCAGAGTAATAAAATGTTGTGCTCTATTTGTGTACAAGGAATTGAAACACATTCTGCTGTCATGTATAACTAACTAGAACAAATTTTAAAAAAGAATTTTTGCATCTATGTTCATCAAGGAAATTCCACTGAAGTTTTCTTTCCATGATTTGTCTTTCTCTGATTTGATGATACTGGCTATGTATGAATTTGATAGTATTCCCTTCTTTTCTACTTTATGCATTAATTTGAGGAAGATTGTTATTAGTTCTTTTTTTAAAGATCTAATAGAACTCAGATGAGCATCAATCTGGCCTTGGTTTTTTTTTTTGTTGGAAGATTTTTCATAGCTGCTTCAATTTTATTACTTTAAATTGATATGTTTAAATTCTCTATATCTTCATGTTTAAATTTGGGTAGGACATATGTCTCTAGGAATTTGACAATACCTTCAAAATTTTATAGTTTATTGGAATATAAATTTTCAAAATTATTTCTGATGCTCTGAATTTCAGTAATGTCTGTGGTGATATTTCCTTTTTCATGTCAAATTTTGTTAGAGTTTTTCACTCTTTCTTTAGTTTGGCTAAGATTTTATCAATTTTGTTTATTTTTTAAAAAAAGCCAGCTCTGTTTCATTGATCTTTTGTATTGTTCTTTTAGTCTCAGCTCTGATTTTAATTATTTTCTGTCTTTTACTAACTTTGATGTTGGTTTGTTGTTTTCCTAGGGCCCTGAGATGTTAAATTATTTTTTGGTATCTTTCTATGCTTTTAATGTATGAGCTCAATTTTATGAACTTCCCTCTTAGAACTGCCTTCATAATGTCCCAGAGATTTAAATATGTTGTTTATTGCTCTCAGCTACTTCAAAGAATTTATTTTTCTCTCTTGATTTCTTCTACTATCCTTTCATCATTCAAAAGTGATAATGTCCAGGTGTTAATGTGGCTTCTGTTTTTTTTTTTATTTTATTGTTGATTTCCAATTTTACTTCATTATATTCTGATAGAATAAAAGGTAGCATCTCTTATTTTTTGTATTTGCTAAGATTTGCTTTGTGATCTAAAATGTGGTCTATTTCGAAAATATTCCATGTGCTTCTGAGGAGAAAATGAATTCAGACATTGATGGGTGATACATTCTGGAGATATCTGTTAGGTCCATATTATTTATTGCAGTTTTTTTAGTTCTGTGGACTCTTTATTTAGCTTATGTTTGGATGACCTATCCAATGGGGATAGAGGTGTGTCACCTGGTATTATTATATTGTGGTCTATTTGATTCTTAATATTGAGAAGGATTTTTTTATATCTATGTAGATGCTCCATTGTTTGGGACATAACTATTTTTGTTCATATATCTTTTGGATGTGTGATTCCCTTAAAGAGCATAAAGTCACCTTCTTGTTTTTCCTGATTAAATTTGGCTTGAAGTCTGCTTTATCTGATACTCCTACTTGTTTACAAGTCCCATGTGAAAGGTATGTATTTTTTTCCCCATCATTTAATGTTTTCAGAATGTGGATGTCCTTGCCTGTGAGGTAAGTCTCTTGCAGACAGCATACATTTGGTCTCTTTTTTAATTCAATCTGCCAACCTATGTCTTTTAATTGAATAATTTAGACCATTTACATTCAATGTTATTACTGAAAGATGATTATTATTTTCTACCATTTGTTATTTATTTCTAATATATAAATTGGACTTGAGTAGCCTTTAATTGATTATTCTTCTAATGTAAATCTTCCCTATGCTGGCTTTTTTTTATATTTCATTTCTTCTTCATAAAATATTTTATGAAGTTTGTTATATAGTGCAGGCATTATGGTTATGAATCTTTTAGGTTCTGTTTATATTGGAAGATTTTTATTTCATCTTCAATTCTGAAACTTAATTTTGCTGTGTATAGTATTCTTGGTTGGCATTCATTTTATTTCAGAGCTTGGTATATATTATTCCAAGATCTCCTACCTTTAAGGGTCTGGGTTGAAATATCAGTTGAGATCTACATTTGTTTATTTCTAAATGTGACCACTCATTTTTCTCTAGCAGTTTCTAAAATCCTACCCTTATATTCTATGTTAGACATTTTTATAATAATGTGCCTTGAAGTGTATCTCTTGTGATTTTATATATTGGAGTCCTATATGCTTGCTGTATTTGAATTTTTATGTCATTCATAGGGTTTGAAAATTTTTCTGGTATTGTTTCACTGAAAAAATTGTTCATCCCTTTCATTTGTATTTCAGAACTTTCATCTATCCCAATGAATCTTAAATTTGGCCTCTTAATGTTATTCAAGATTCATTAAATATTCTGTTCATGATCTCTTACCATGTTTTATTTATGGTTAACTTTAAAGATCATGTACTTTGTCTTCATAGCCTGAAAGTCTATCTTCAAAGTGGTCTTACTTATTGGTGATGCTTTCCATTAAATTTTTAATTTGGCTTATTGAGTCTTTCATTTCCAACATTTCCATTTCTTTTCAGAATCCTTATCTGTTTATTAAAGAGATATTTTACTTCCTACAGCTTCTCTGATTTTACTCCTTACATCTTCTTTTAAGTCAAGGAACATTTTAACTATCAACTTTCTAAATTCCTTCTCTGACATTTCCTTCACTGTGTTGTCAAGGAAGTCAGTCATTGGAGCATATGGACTGTTTGGGGTGGTTCATTTCCTTGTTTTTTTTTTTTTTTTAATATTGTTTGTCTGTCTACCCAATCTATTTATATAGTTCTCACTTATTTCTTTTAAGCAAAGCTCTGCTTTGTGAACTTCTTTCTCTTAAGAGCCCTGGGTTGGGTGAATATCCCTATAATGATATTTTAAGTTAATGTGTGACCTCTGTAGATCCTACAACCAGCACCATTTTAACAGATGTCACTGAACCCTATTTACTATAATCACTTCAGAGTCATTTATCATTCTAGTCAAACTTATAACAAACAAAAAAACCTATTGCTATTGTTCTCCATGCTTCCACAAATCCAGGTATAAACTTGTAATAAAGTTCTGAAGTAGGTCAAAAAATTAGTTATCAAACAATATATTTACTATAACTTTAAATGAGGGCTAAAAGGGGGAGGCAGAAATATTGGGCAAGAAGGAGAGAAAAAGAGAGACAACAATAATGAGAGAAAAATAAAAGATACAAAAGAATAATTCACACAAAGATAGAAAGGAGAAATTGATGAATGTTGAGTATTTGAGGTAGTAGCAAACAGTGAAAGAGAAGCCGAGCAAGTATAAACTAGAACTTGGAAAAGAAAAATTGGAAAATTGGTTCCAATTAATGCTTTAAACCATTAGATGAAATACATTCAAATGAATTAAAGACACAATATTGGCTGCCAGGGTAACAATTATCATTCTATTTAAACTGTTATTTTTGTGAGCAAACTTGATGTTAGAATGATCTACAGAAAACAATGTAAAGGTGAAGAAAATTCTTGTTAAATCTTGGTTTGGATTTCATTGGGGTTTGGACATTTAGCAGATGTCCACGAGTCTTTAACTGTGGACTGTGCTGGGGCTCAGGAGTCAATTCCCTAGTTCCTATGAACCTCCCACCAGCAGCTTCTGGTTTATCAGCTCAGGGGCCTGCAGCTGGCTGCTGGAAGATACAGTGTGTCGAGGCTTGGCTATTTCTATTGTGTGCAGAAGTTTAGAATGCAGGCTCTGAAATGTCCCTGTGATTGCTTTGGGTCACTGTATACTGGTTCCCCTCTACATGATCCTTTATTCAGTGGTGAAGATCCTGGTGGCTGGCTGTGAGTGCGGGAACTCTGGTTTGCAGTTTTCAACAAGTGTTCTGTAGCGCAGACCCATTCCTCTGGCTTCTAGAGTACTGTAGTGAAGAAACTCGAGTGGTTCAGGTAGACTCTAGTTTCTGCTACCCCAGGCTATGAAAGGTGAATGCTGATTCCCTCTGTTTGCTATGGCTGATGCAAGATCCCTCCAGTATCCAAACAATGCTCTTTCCCTCACCATTTGTGATCACAGGTCAGGTTGGGTTCTAATTAAGGTTGGGAGCAACGACTTCCCGTTTTCTTGACTCAGGCAAGCCTTCTGCCTTAACTTATCTGCCTCTGGTTCTCTCTGTGGGTGCCTTCAGCTTAAATTTCCTGGATTATTCAGAGCATTTATCCTAGCATCCCCTCTGTTCATTGATGCCACCATCTGGGAACCAGGTCTCTATGTCATCAGATAGTCACTCAGCTTCCCTCTGCTATGGTCTCACCCTCCTGGGGACTGTCCCTAGGCTTTGAATGGTGCCTCCCCCCAGTGTCAGTGGTCTGGGCCTGCTGAATACACTTTCCTCTGTTGAGGTCTAAAGCTGCTCCCTGAGTTGAGAGGATGCTGCACAACGCTTTCCACCCTCACCTCAGTGGCAGAGACTGAGCAGAGTCGGGGGCCCTTCCCCACTCAGGTCCCCACCACCCCATTCACCTTATTCTAGGGAGAGGGCGTTTCAGCAATTAGTAGTGGTCCTCCTAGAAGTTCTTCCTATCTGAATTCTTAAGAGGCTCCACTGCAGAGGACTTCCCTCTGATTTAATTTGTAGCTATCTGGCCATGAGAAGACTGCTTATTTAAGGGAATGACTAGTCCCTTGAGGGCTGTGGATGTTCTGCTCAGTTTTATTTTCATGGTCCGGTTTTTAAGCTATTTGCTGTGTTTTAAGGACCCTGTTGTTACCTTTGAGGGAGATGGAAATGGCACAGCCAGCCAGGGCAAGATGGCAAATGAGGAGTTCAGGGGTAGGGCCAGCCCAAAGGAGTGTGGAGAAGGTCTTCCCAGTCGAAAAAAGTGCTCGTGGACATAAGCAGAGACCCAATCAGACCAACACTGCCTCTAAGTGGGGATCCAACAGAAACTAAAACAGACACATGGACACAGGGGGCACCAATGAATAATAGTGAAGAACACATGGACAAGGGAAAAGACAAGGAAAGGAGAAAATTCCAGAGATACGGAACTTGCCAAAATTTCCCCACCACACTCCTGGTCCCCGGACCTTTTCTCTTTGGAGAACTCTGCTGCTTCTTGCTGTCTCTGTGCCCTGTTCTTCAATTCTTTGCTGAATGGAGACAACAAACCCAAACCTGCTGACAGTAACATCTTCACACTTTAAGGTTTGCCTGTCTTTCTGAATGCTTTTAGGTATAAGAGGTTAAGAATACCCACTTTTTACCCCTCTTCTCTTCCCCTACCCTGGTTCGAGTTTGGAATTACAGGACTGTGCACTTACTTCCCACTCTGATAACATATCATCAAGTCTCTCCAGGTCTCAGACTTTGTAATATTGAATCTTAAACCATTATTTTGTCACCCACCTCTCCATTCTGCTTTTCCTTCACTGCCTCCTTTCTGTGTTGTGAAGAAAGTGAGACTTGCTGCCTAGCTCGCTTCTGCCATCTTCCCACAATCCCTTCCTGTCTTTTAAAGGAAGAAAGGAATTTAAGGCAGTTTGATCAAAACTTGGAAGAAACACCTAGTCTTGTCACCCCTTTTAAGGACTTTATCGATGCTCTGGTGACTTTTTTTTGTAAGTCTTGTTGGTGAGTGATAGCTTGTTTGGTTTTTTTCCCCCACAGATGGTAGACTTCCAAAGATAATATGAACAGAAATCCTACATCCTAGAATGTCAGCTAATTGGGCCCCACTTGATGTTTTATATATAATTGATTGCATTTGTAAGCAATTTGAACTAAAGGAAAATGTAAATGATCAGAATATGTAACCTGCTCTTGTGTATTGATTATCATTGTCATTTTAATTAGAAAGGGGTGCTTTGCAAATCAACAACTATTTAGGGTTTGACGCTTAACATTATTGTGGTGCAAATGGAGAGTTCAATGAGTCTAATAAGTTTTCTCCTAAAAAACATATTAGAGCATGTTGCTAATGGGCCATTTGGACCACTATCACCATTTCAAGGGATAGTGACCATAAGGAACTCAATCAGTATCTCTTAAGATTATAACAGGATCAAACCAGCACAACAAAACAAGGATCATTTTCTATTTGCTTCTTCTCCACCTTTGTTCCTTAAAAATTGAGTCCTGAGTTTAGTGAAGCTCATGAAGTCCACAAATGTGCCCCTCAGAGATGTTACTGCACAATTCTTCATCTGTGTGAATTGGGGGATTTGAAGACAAAGAGTCCAACTGTTTTTAGGTAATTTCTCTTGTTGAATGCAAGGCTCTTGCATTCTGCATGCTAGGCAGAATGCTCTAGAACTGGTAAACTTGCTTATTAAAATGTAACACTGGCCTGCTTCACGTATATTTGGGAAAGGTCAATGATAAATCAAGAAAATCAACGTTTAATTTATATTAATAAATAACAAAGTTCAAAGTATAGCATCATTACCATGCTAATTTTATGATGAAATTAAAATCCACAGATATTTCTCAAGTCTTTTGGTCTTTAAATTTTTAGCCCTACGTGTGGATTTATCATTTTCTTGACTTACTCTCACATGAAGAATATTTTGCAGTCTCTTTAGCTGTAGCAAAAAGCCTATCCTAGAATCCAGGGTATCTATTTCAGCAGGATTCACAATAAAAGAAGAATGAGGTCCACATGGACCCAGAGCTCAGCCTGTTCCATCAGACTGATAATACCTTCCCAGCCCCACAGTCTGAAATATGTCCTCCTGCTGGTCCTCATTATTATCACCTTCAGTGATGCCTTTTCAAGCCCGTTGTCATACAGTGTGCAGAATCTCAGTGCTGTCAGGAGCATCATTATCGTCTCTGTCAATGAGTACACAAGCATCTGACCCCAGAACCTCTGAAACTCACTACTCCCTGCTAAGGATTTTGAGAGAAAAAAAATGTGTGTGTCTCTATCTATACAAATATTTCCTTTTCACTTAAGTTCTCTCTCTCTCTCTCTCTCTCTCTCAAAACAAATATACAGATATGTATATATAAATAGATATATTTTAATTCATGTGTCTATTTTATAGAATGATGCAATTTAAACGGAAAATAAAATCTTTGCATTTTCATTTCTTAAAATAAATTTAGAATAACAGTCTGAATATTTTCTCTGACATTATTCTTTTTCACCTTTTTATGTTATACAATATACCACAAAATAAAATAAGACCCAGTTTTAATGGCAGAAGCAATCTCAATTTTCTTTAAAAGATTTCAAGTAAAATATAAAAAAAGGAGACATCTCAGTGCTATTTCCAGAACTAGTAAACTATTACCACTTTAAAAGGCATAAAATTGTAATGTCTTTGTAGCAGCATCTGCATAAAGGAGATGAATTGTGATTTTGTATAATTAAATTTATAGGTATAGGAATAACAGAGAATTAAAAACTTAGACAACTTGTTCACATTTTCAATGTTGATTAAAAAACAAATGCTTTACTAGTCTGCTGAGCACTGAATTTGAAGAAACACTGTTTTGGACTTCAGAATATAAACTGAAGATGAAAGATATAGCTTTTGAAGGGAAATAAAAAGGTGGTGAAATTTTAGCCTAATATTTAATTAAATAAGAGTTTTATTTGCATATTGGAGTAGAAAGCATATTTACCTCTATGTACAATAGACATCTAGTAAGGTAATATTTAAATAAATTCATTCCAAATTAAAGAAATATTATATAAGTATTATTGCTGTCCATGAAAATATCTTGGTAAGAATAAGAGGCTTTTAAAGAAGCCATGAACTGAAACCTCTAGTAAAAAAGACATATTTGTCAAAGATATTGTAATTTTTATGATGTCAGATAGAACCAGATAGATAGAAATATATGTTTTAAACGTATTACAAATCTTCTGAAGTCATGACTATCTGGCACAATATTTATGATCTTTAAAAAAGGTATTTCTTTATATTTAGAAAGTAGTAGTTCTTTATATTCTTCATGAAATATAATTTAATTGTTTTAGTAAACAACATGGCAAATGGCTTTACTAAAAACAATTATCTTACTATAACATAAAAATCTATTATTGGCAAATAATGCCGATTGTGCTCATTACATGAAGACAATCTGATAACACATCAGATGTTCAATTCTGTAGTGTCATTTTAGCAGAACACCAATGTCTGGAAGGAAAGTGACTCAACATGAGGGGAAATTTTGTTTGATTAAATATTCTCTACACTATTACTATACTTAATACATTTATTAAATGCTTCTGAGAAACTAGGAGACATGGACATGTTAAATTTTCTACTATTATACTTTATAAAGATTTTATAACAAAAGTAAATCACAACTTTATAGTTTTCTTTAAAACATTTTCAAGAAATGATCTTGCTCTAGATTAATTCACCCAACATCACATTTTAACTAGCTGACAAATTGTCAGTATATTAAAAAATTATATACAACACACAAGTTGAGGTTTAAAATATCTCCATGTTTTTAGCTGAATTCTAAATCAAACAATTGCCTATCAATTAACTATTATAAAACTTGAAGTGATGTTTTAAGGAAAATGTATAAATTAAATTTTGCAATTATGAGCAAGTATTTCTACATGTATAATGTTTATATATATATGCACTAAATGTAAGTGATTTAACTTAATTGCTTTTTGCCAAAGCTAATGATCCAAATGCTGATACAAGTAATGTGTCTTAGTCCAGTAGTGCACCCTGGAGCTGTCTTTCCCTAAGGCAATGATCCTCCCTCATTTGTATTTTGCTGTCCATGTTTGGGTATGATGGGGAGAATAAAGGAGAAGTGCCAGGCAGAGGAAAGAGGTATTTTTGCTTTCTAAAAATAACTTCTCTTGAAGCATTTCTCCCATATGGCCAAAAAAAAAAAAAAAAAAAATTACTAAGAATGTAAAATAAAAGTAAAAACAAATTAAAAGATACACATGTTTCATAAGTTTATGCTGAATTTTATAAACTAGGTGAATTAAATTAAACACTATGAAACTATGAGAAAAGATTCAAAGCAGCCTAACATTTATTGGAGCTAAATGTGTGCAATAAAATAGATCTGCAATGACAAAAGTCAAAGAGGTTTTTAACCAGAAAATGGAAAGTTCTAGCCATAGAAAAATGCAATATAAAGGGAATTAACAAAGGTTTAGAATCACTCTGTATACAGACCTAGATAAATTTCCTACACTACACAAGCAGAATTCATAAATACTTTTAGAGATCCTATAGGAGAACATAAAATAAAATAAAAATTGTAATGCATATAAACAAGCAATGATGGTATTTATGTAATTTATTCTCCGTAACGGCAATTATATAGCCAAATACATTGTGTTCAAGATCATACACGAAAATAAACTAACTGACTCATATCAGAGTTCTAACTTACATTTATCTTCCTGTTGGGAAAAAAATAAAGCAATTATAAAAATGGATAGGCAATTACAATATAAAGTAGATTTTATAGACAGTTTTCATTTTGTCTATCCAGCATCCATTCCTGCTTCCTATAGAAGTAATACATCACTTTTGATTTGGGAATTTGCCTTTTCCCCATAGGATAACATGCATTGTACAGGTTCAATGAATTAAAGCCTAGTATAATCACTTTGGAAGTAAATAAAAAAGCAAACGTATAGATTTATTCTTCGGAGTTGCTGAGTTAACAAATGAATTCTTCAATTCCTAAAAACTCATGCAAAGTCAATTTACAACCTGATAGTATGGGATAGAAAAGTAGGAACAAAGTATTAATAAAATCCTCCCTATTCTAAACTGTCTTTCAAAAAGAAAGACTTTATCCTTTGCCTGGGATTGGTAATAAATTTGATTTCAAGACAAGAGATCAAAGTTTAATTCTGATAATCTTGTTTTTTTCCTTTCCTCTCTCCATTTTTTCTCCCACCATTGATCTGGGTTAGGAATGAAATCCTTTTTGCTATCTTTCCAGTCTTTCAGGGTTTTCTACAATACCATGTCTACTCCACCTTTATGAATAAGCATAGTTGAAAGGGTGCACAATGAAGTACCATATATTCTAATACTTGACTATTAAAAAGTGGAATACTGAGTTATTCTGTTTAACAGTGCCACATCAAAGTTGAATACATTTTTCCACCATTAGTTTCTGAATTTTCTCATATGTTTACCTGTCTCCTATTTTATGTCATCCTGCCTTATTTCTCCTCATTATTTTCCCCACAATGGTGTTCACTATTTAGGAAACATCATGTCTATTGCAAAGGCAATGCATTTTCTAAAATTGTTTTTTCTTATCATCCTCAATTTTATAGATGAAGATTTATGCTGTTGTTTAAAATACATTGCATTTCGTTTGTTTTTACCCAAGATCAAAGAGCATAATTTTCACTCGTTGATATTAATGAACATCTGTAGAGGATACTCTTTTTTTTTTTCATTTACTCTACATATATTTGCTGAGCAACCTTTTCAAATACATAATAGAGAATAAGTTAATGTATGGAATTCCCATTGCATTTCCTGTCTCCTAAAATATCATGTGTGCAATGCAACTTTCTTGTGATGAAGTATAATACTTCTCTACATTTGTGAAGGAATTACTGAGTAATTTTGTCTGCTTTAATTAATGCCTGGATTTGTAATCTAAACTCAATTATTACCCAACACCTAAAATCTTTGATATAAAGAATGCACAACTAGCACCAGTTTTTATTCTTCTGAAACTATATTGGTTACACATGAGGGCTACTTGATCTAGCTGGCAACATATCACTTTCAACCTTCTCTATTGCCCTGAGTTCCTGGAATTTTTTTTTTTTTTTTTTTTTTTTTTTTAAAAATGTTTTTCCTACTGCTTTATAAATATAAATAATAGTGGGATTCGTTGTGACATATTTATATAAATACACACAATACAACTTAATCCCATTTGTTCCCTTGTGTTTCCTCTTTCCCTCATTCCCTCTGTTGCACTTCCTCTACATTTCTGGTCCTCCTTTTATTTATTTACATGTATATTTTTTCAGTTATGCATTATAATTATACATAAAAGCAGGCTTCATTGTGCTATATTCATACATTCATGTAGCTTAATTTGGTCAATTTTATTCCCCAGTTGTTTCCCTCACTGCCTCCTTCCACCCTGACCCTATACCTCTCCTCTACTGAGCTGCCCTCCATTTCTGTGAAATCCCTTCCCCATTTTAAAATTTCTTTTTTCTCTCTAACTTCTGCATGTGGGGGTAAACATTCCATCTTTGATTTTCTGAACCTGATTTCTTTCACTCCTCAGAGAGAAGTATCTGTGTAATGGAGAAGAGTCTTCCATGCTTGGAATCACTGAGAAAGAGAGCTACAATGAAGGTGTCATAAAACAGTTTTCCCCAGTTATATACAAAATTCACATGTATTTTTATTAAAATCTCTTCTCTCTCCCCGATCACTAGCTCTCTCCCTTCACAACTGCTTAATTATATTTACGTCCATAATTTTGAGAAGATAAATGTCTATTGCTTAAGCTGCCCCTTCTACAGTATTAGATGCCCAAACTAATGCAGTTTTATACTGAGGTCTTAATGTAGGTTCAATTTGATTTCCCTAATGGGTAATGAAGTTTAATGTCTATTAATGTGCTTATTTGTCTTCCAAGCATCCACTCGAATGACTGTTCAAATCATCCATGATAAAGCACGAGAGGCAGGCAATGGTATTCCAGTCTCTCTTAACCTGCTGTAGGGATACATAAACCAATTTGTTGATATGGAGCTACCACAAGACTGATGATTTCCCAGATGCTAAACCTCCAAAGATCTCTTTGAAATTAAAAAAAAAAAAAAAAAAAAAAGTGTTCTTTTTCTGAGCATGAAATAAAGGTTAGTTATATTAAATTACAAATATAGTGCCAATATATTTTTGCTTTGTTATTTAACCACAACATAGCCTAAATAATCCTGGTTGATACTGTTATTTATGCTATCAAGAAAAACAAAAACAAAACAAAACTAATAAACAATTTTCATCGCATCTTATGTTAGACAGTTCTGCCTATTTTGTGCTCCTTGAAAGTAAAATTTCTCCAAATATTTCTTCCTAGGTATTTACTTGAAGAAACCAAAAGCAAACATACATACAAAATCTTATATACAAATGTTTATAGCATTTTTATTCATAAGTACCAAAACTTGGAAACAATCAAGATATCCTTCAGTGGGTTAATAAACTGTGGTATATCCAGACAATGGATATTATATTGTGCTAAAATAAATGTGCTATCGAGCTATAACAAGACATGAATGAAATTTAAATATGTATTACTAAATGAAAGAAGGCAATCTTAAAAGCTATATACTGTCTGCTTTCAACTATCTGACATTCTAGGTAAGATAAAACTATGGAGACCATCAAAAAATCAGTTGCTGCCATGATTAAGGGTTGAGCAAGGATAAATAGGTAGAGCACAGAGGATTTTTGGGGCACTAAAACTACTGTATAAGATGCTATAATGGTGAATAAATTTTATATGCAATATTCAAGTCCACAGAATGTTCAAAACCAAAGTGAAGCCTAATATAAACTATGAATTTTAGGTGATAATTAAGTTTTGATATGGATTCACCAATTATAACAAATGTACCATTGTGATTAAGGGAAGTTGATGATAGGGAAGGCTGTGCAAGTGTAGGAAATTTCTGTACCTTCCTATCAGTTTTGCTGGAAGCTTAAAATGTCTGAAACAAACAACAAACAACAAGAAAAGTCATCTCTAAAAAATTTGGATGAAAATGATTCCCCAAATTATTGGCCCTTATTTTCCAGTTAAATAATAATTTAAGTATGTAACAGGATATTTCAAATGCACTTACAAATCATTTTCTTTCCAGATGAATTACTCAGGTGGGCCTGACCTAAGCACAAGACTATTTAAAGGCAAATCGTAAGACAAATGATAATGAGAAAGAAGGAGAATTAAGAACACCAAGCCCAGTCATTTTCACTGCTACAGTCTACAGAAATTGTGTTCATACCAGAACTTACACAACATTTATACCAACCTTCGTTCATAATTGAAAGCAATCAAGATGTCCTTAAACAGGTAATTGAATGAATAAACATCTATACAACTGAATATAACTTGTTAATTTGGGTTTTCTTTTAAAGTTACCAAAACAAAGGTGTGGAGGAGATTTATTTGCATATTGCTAAAGACACCATGCTGAATGGCTGTATTCTCTATAATCTCAGTTATGTGATGTTCAGAATAGGCAAGTTTTAGAAACAAGGAAAATGCCAGTGTTTTCCAGAAATTTGGAGATATGAGAGAAAAATAAAAGATGAAGAACTGGCGCTATTTTGGGATGGGGAAACTATAATTTTGATAACATAATAATAATACTTGAAATTTCATATTTGTCCAAACATATAGAACCTCACAAAAGTTAACCTTCATTTATGCAGAATTTAAAGAACATTTAGGAGGTCAAGAATTCCAGGAAAGGATGCAGGATATGAAAAAAAAAAAAAATCTAACTATTGGAAAGTATGAAACCATAGATATAAGGGGTGGTGGTAGGGGAAAAGGACAGACCCAAGTGACTTTAAAAATGATCGAAGTCTGTAAGACTGAAAGAATTGGAAGTACACTTCTCTGTTTGATAACATAAGAATATAGATTAATAATTCTGATACTGTAATACATGAGAGTTGTGATCATTTAAGTAACTTGGTGATAGATTATGGGAGCCAGTTTTATCACTACAACAATGAAATTCATGATAAGGCAGGAGAGGATAGAGTAACTTATTCTGTAACTGAAGTTGCAGAAATCTGTGTTAACTCATATTTAGCATAAGATGGAGGGATTTATTTGAAGATGAATGAACAGGTATGTAGGTATAGGCAGAAAAAATAAATAAAATCTTGGATCATAACCCAAAATATAAATATCCAAGATTCCATAATGATATAAATAAATGATTGAATATATAAAATAAATGGGGAAGAAAAGATAATCTCCCATGCAAAATTCCACATAAATTTATGTATACGTTCTGTCCTTCACAGGCTGCACAAAGTCTTTCCTTCCAAAGAATGGAGCATGGAAGAGAGAATAATAGAGGAATTTGACAGTGGTTGAGTCTGATAAATACTACTTTCATTTATCTAGATTATCAAATCAACATCAAAATGATAATAGAGTTAATAGTATTTATTGTGATGTAAATGTCATCCTACTTTTGTGGTCATCCTCCCTAAAACACCAGGAGGAAAAAAAAATCCGAAGCCAAGAGAGGGCAAGTCTAAAAATTTCTTGACTAGTACTCTTCTGAATTGTCAGATCATCAAAAATAAGAAAGAAGCCTCATGTGGTGGTACATGCCTGTAATCCCAGAGGCTTGGGAGGCTGAGGCCGGAGACTCTTGAGTTCAAAGCCAGCCTCAGCAAAAGTGAGGTACTAAGCAACTTAGTGAGACCCTGTCTCAAAACGGAAAAAAAAAAAAAAAAAAAAATAGGGCTGGGGATATGGCTCAATGGTCGAGTGCCCCTAAGTTCAATTCCCAGTACCCACTCCACCACCCAAAAAGAAATTAAGTCTTTTATAGCTTAATTGAGCCTGAAGAGTCATAACCACTACAGGTAGTGTTACATGTTGATCGGGGGTACTGAAGTAGGAAAAGGGCATTAGAGAAAAGTTATGCCGATCTCAAATATATGTATCAATGACATTTAATATAGTTGCTGTCTCATTCTTCCCTTTGATTTGCAGGGTATTAAAAATTTGATTGTCTTTCTACTAGTGTGTTGCTCCTTCACATTTTCCAATTTGGTCCTCCCCCTCAGCCAACACTAGTGCCCCAGAACTAAACACTGATCCTATTTACTTTAATTATACTCACTCTGTGCTAGCCATAATTCTAAGTAATGTGGTCTTCCAAGATTGTTGGCCCTCATTGTTCAATTGTATTAAGGAAGTTTTGTAACAGGATTTTTAAAAATGTGTTTGAATTTCTCAATAATTTTTTTTCTCAGACACACAGATGATCAAAGTAAGACTGACCCAAGCCTAAGACCCCTTTAGAGCAGATTGTTTCCTCTATCTTGTGTCAATAAAGAAAGTCAAAGGCAGCAGATGTATTCAGTCCAACATGCTGGCTTAAAGATGGAAGAGCTCAGATGTCATGTAAAACAAGTAGCACCTACAGCCAAATAGCGTGCTCCAGCTGACCACAAGTATGGAAATGGTAGCTTCAGTCCTTTAAGCAAATGAATTCTGCCAATAAGAATAATGTTGGATGCAGAATTTCTTCAGAGCATTCAGACAAGAAAACAACTTAACAGACAGCAAACTTCAAGCTGTCTGAAAGCAGCGAGAGCTAGTTGAGGTCCCAGCTACACTATGCCAGGATTCTTATTCTCAGAATCTGTGAGGTAATATGTTTGTATTGCTTTAAATATTGTATAGTCATTTGTTATCTAGCAATTAAAAAATAAATGAGGGCTGGGGAGATAGCTCAGTTGGTAAAGTGCTTGCCTCGCAAACACAGGCCCTGAGTTCAATCTCCAACACCATACAAAAAATAAATTAATTTAAAAAATAATTAAATAAATAAATGAAACACATTCAACTAACACAACAAGATGGATGTTTATATCCATAATTTCCCTCAACTTCAGTCTCACCTCTACTAACATGTATCCTAAATTCAGTATGTACAAAACCTCTGTCAAAAATCAATTATTTCTGCACTCATTTCTGTTTTGTTAATTTATATGCCTATCCTTATGCCAAATACACATTTTTATTACTGTAGTTTTATATTAAATTTTGAAATCAGCATAAATCAGATATCATTATACATCATTTTAAAGTTGGTTTGTCTATTCTAGATTCTGTGCTTCCAAATAAATAAAATGCATTTATAACTTACTTTAATAATTTGTTAAAATTATTGATAGAAATTGCTTATAAATTAAGTTGGAACTTGCTTATAAGTTAAGTTGGGAAATTAACACCTTTGGGTCATCCAATAGAATGTTGTTTAGATCTTCTTTGATATATCCCAGTAGTATTTAGAGTTCTCCGCGGATAGGTTTTACCCATATTAAATTTATATCTAAGCATTTTAAGTTTTTAGCTATTGAAATTAAATCCTTTTATCAATTTAATATTTAGAATGATTATCTTTAGTATGAAGAAATACAATATTTTATATTGATCTTTTTTCCTATGACCTAGTTATTTCTTCCATGTTTTTTTTTTTTCTTATAAATTCCTTAGGATCTGCTACTTGCAAAACTTTTTTATCTGTAAAACAAACAGACAAAAAAGATAATTGTAGTTTTTCAAGCCAATATGGATGCATTCTATTTCTTGTTATTGCTTTATTGCCTTGGCTAAATGCTCAACTATCATGTCCTTTTCACAACCTTAGATAACACTGAGCATTTTAGCATGTGTTATGATCTTATCTATCGAAAGATACAAAATTCCTGCTTGCTCCTAATTTTCAATATATTTTTAAAGTCATGCATGAGAATTAGATTTTGTCAGTTTTTTTGCAACTATTGAGATGTTTTTATACTCACATATCATATGAATAGAGGATAGAAACTAACAGTGGCCAGCAGCCTCTAAGATATCCTCAGACTCCTGATTTCTGCCTTTCTTTACCTCCTCCTTTGGAGTATGAGTTGGACCTAGTGCTTTACTACAAAGTAATAAAATGTGCCATAAAGAATGGAAGAAAAATAACAAATGAATAAAGGTGTATGGATGAAAGACAGAAAGAGAATAATGTGGTAGAATTGAGTGGAGATTGTTGAAAGACATTTGGGGAAACTTTTGCTGTAATGAGTTGCTAAAGTTGAACATGAAACAAGTACAGCAAAACATAAAATGTAGATGAGGACATCATATCTAGGTTGCACATGTTTTATGGAGACTATTTTATTCTATAGTCATATGAATGCTTGTAAGCATGTATTTATACTTTCACATAAAATTTATTTCTAAAGTTACTTTCACTGAAGTTCAATAGGAACCTTGAGAAGTATAAGATAAAATCTGAAAATTTTTCCTTTAGGAATTTATAATATAATAGCAACAAAACATACATTTAATACACTGTGAAAAGAGTAACCATGATAGACACAAATTCTATAAAAAAAAATTGAAGGAACAATTTTTTTAAAATGTGTTTCTTATGGTACATTTAATTATCAAGGACACTTGAGTTTACTTTTAAAAGTGATAAAATGTGAGCTCTTAAGTTTGAAGATTTTAAGTTATGAGCAGAAGTGCCAGAATGGAAAACCACAAATGTTTACGAAAAAGAGATGGAACCACTTGAGTAAACTACTAAATAAGTGGAAGAGATAAAATCAGAAAAATAATAGTACCTAAAAACTTTAGTATCAATATAACAAGTCACAGAATAGAGAGAAGTTTGTGTGTTTGCATGTGTGATGGCACATAATTGCTGAATTATTGAAGAGTAATGAATCGATATTAATAATCAACATTACCTCAGCACTTTCTTAATAGATGTTTCAAACATGAGTTTAATCAATATAACAAATTAAACTAAAATCACAAATATACCCATAGTAGAGTACTTTTTTTTGCCTCTAACGGCTGTATTGCCATCCACTTTGGCCCATAGAATCTCTATCGTAGCTCTATCTTAGCCCTCATTGTCTTTGATCTGGAATGACCGTTCATTCGGTTCATAGCAAAGTTTATGTATTGGTAGAGGCTACCTAAAATACTGTAATGAAAATAATTTTGACCGAAATCCAAAATACAGTAGGGAAAAGGCCTGTAATAGATTGAAATTGCTTCCACTGGTTCAGGAATTAACAATAAAAGAGGTGCAAGCCTCCTCTTTAGTTTGAACGAAAACCATCAGAATCTGCCTCATTCTTTGAAGGTAATGAAATAGTGAAGGCTCCCTTTATGGATGTTCAGATATCGCATCTAAACATTTTCAAAGTGATGAATCCACTTTTGACCAGTAGGGGTGAAAAGATATTGTTTTAAATTTCCATGGATTTCCCACAGTTTGTGAAGCTCAATAAATGGCAAGCACACATTAAATCCTGAGGATGTTGCCCATGACATGATTTGATTTTCAGTCAACTTTACCAGCAATACTATTTGCCTTAGTGACAAACAAACAGGTCAAAACATTGGATAGATTATTATTCTGTTATTTTCTCATCATAGAAAAATATTGCATTTATGTTACCAATTAGTCTATTGATGTAATTGCAGTTTATATCTGCTTAAGATTCAGTGTACACCTAAAGTTGAGAAGTTTTAGATCAATTAACTGTTTTACTCTTGTTTAAAATTTTCTTTCTTATTACTGTTGAAGTAAAGCTTGGAGACAATCTAGCTTATCATATATGTTAATTTGCACTTACTGTATCAAAATTTTAATGCAAAAGTTAAACCGTAGAGTGAAAGCATTCATTTTATAAATAAATATTAATGTACAAACAGGTTTCTATATGCTCTTGTCTCCCTCATCCTGGTCCAACTATTATTTTTATTTGATAAAAATCAGTTATTTTTAGTGCAACATGCTTCAGTTTTCCATCTTAAAAAAATTAGAGTCCGAGTAAATCATTTTAAAACATTTTGGCTTTTTGTTTAATTTCTAGAAAAACATAGGATGTCATACAGGAAAACTCATGAGAAGCTCAACATAATAACTTTTCAAACCAAGTAATTTTGTAATACAAAAGTTCAAAAGTAATTTTATATTATGAATGATACAAGATGGCGTGGAATTTAAGTCTATTTTGGAAGATTATCGATGAAATTCTCTTCGAAAAGTGTTTTGTTTTAATGTTATGTATGTGTGATTAAATGTATTCAGTTAAAATGAAATAAATATTTAACATACATTTGGAGATCAGCTGAAATTGCTTTCAAAATATTTTTGAATATCTTTGACCAAAAGAAATTTTGTTATAACTTTCTCCAATAGCATAAAACGTAAGCATGAATTTTTTAATCAATTCTTCCTCAATTTTTTCCCACTGAAGATTCTATTATATACTTTATGAGACAGAATTCATAAATGATAACTACGCAAAGGTAAATAAATATAAAAACTAAAGATTATAGTAGCGATTTTAAAATGCAGACGTCTTCCTTCAAAGTTTTCTTAGGAGAATGTACCAAGTTATATATTTTACCAAGGTAACATATTATATAAAATATTTTTTTCAGATTTTTGCCTTTTTAATGTTTGCATTAGTGCCTGATAAAGATATATAATACTGGGATTCATTGTGACATATTTATACATGCATATAACATAATTTGCTCTATTTAATTCCCCAGCACTTCCCCTTTCCCTCTTCTCCTTCTCCTTGATCTACAAGATATATTACTTATTCAGAACAAATACTTAAGAGCCTTAGAAACAAGAAATAATTAAATGACTTTAAAAGTTCTAAAAGATAATGCTTTCCTATCATAGAGATATTTATACTCTCTTAAAATTGATTTCAAAAGAATAGCTAAAACTTCTGGATGAATTTTATAAGCATCATTGAATGAGTTGCTACTCCCCTAAAGTAACTACTTATTAGTGCATATATGATTTAAAAATCTATTCAATTATACTGTTATTTGTGCTTTGAGCTTTCTTTATTGTTTTCACAATGACTTTTGTTTCTCTCCAAAAGAATTCATCAATGATAATAACAGGTTGTCAATAAAAGGAAAGGAACGTGTGATGCTTTCTCTGTAATATATAAGCCAAACTTGCTGTTTTTGTAACAATTGACAATAGATACTCTGCTGAATGTCATTGCATATAGGAGAACTGCTCAAAATATTCAGTCTTGCCCTGGGCTATAAAAGCAATGATTTGTTGGTGATGTAGGAATAGCCAACAGAAATATTGTTTGGTACTAAGAAAAGTTTTCTTGTACCTCCTTGAGATGTTTCAGTAAGTTAAGAAAAACATTTCCCCTCAATTATTGATCTTTCTTGATTGCAGATTTTTTTAACCAGCATAATTGTCCCTTCCTAAGGAATTTTTAAGTGATTAGATGTTCCAAACCTTATAAACTATTTTTCCTTTAAAAACATCAAAAAGTAAACAAAATATTGAACATCATTAGATAAAGTAGGATATTTAAGCTACACATCCTTTATGAAGTACTTGTTTTTATTTCAAATGAAGTTATTTGCATAAATAGAAATTGTCTTTCAATGCACTTTTCAAACAGATGTGACACTGAGGCAGAGGTGAAGGACAGGTAGTCAGTGTGGACAGTAAATGCTCAGGTGGGAAAGATGAGAACAGGTTGTGAAAGAAAAGGAAAGGGGTTGCTAACAACTAACCTCTGGGATCACACTTTTCCTCTCCACACCTTGGGGAGATACACTTCCCAACACAAGTCATCACTCTGTGTTCCTGCTCCTTGCTGCCCTTATGCATGTACACAGAGAAGAAAGGGAGGCAGGGATAAAAATGGGGATTCTGAGATCTATAAAAGAGACAAGACCACCCCCTCCTGCGAATACTCAGCTCTGGGCCCCCTTCTCTCTGGAGAATTCTGTCTCTGTCCCTTTCTTAAATAACTTGCTTTTCTATGCTTGCCTCTGGATTTCTCAGGTGTTCAGTCTTAAACACCAGAGGACCTAGGACCCGATCCTGATCTCCAAGACTGTTATCAACACGGTACCCATCACATTTGATTTTCACACTGATTCACTACCTCCTAAACTGCTTGTGTACTCACAGATAGGGTTGGGATCCTGGTCCTCTCCTTCTCCCTCTTTCCTTCCTCCTACCCTCCCCCTTCTCCTTCCCCTCTTCCCTTCTCCTCCTCCACCTCCTTCTCCTTTTCCATCTTCTTTCTCCTCCTTCTCCTCCTTTTCTCACTGTATTCCTCCTTTTTCCTCTTCTTCCTCTTCCTCCTCCTCCTCTCCCTCCCTCTTTTTCTCCTTTTTCACCTGGATTTTAACCCAGTAACACTTTACCACTGAGTCACATCCCTAGTCCTTTTTATTTTTTATTGAGACAGAGTCTCACTAAGTTGCTCAGGGCCTCCCTAAGTTGCTGAGGCTAGCCTCAAACTTGCATTTCCCCTGCCTCAGTTTCCTGAGTCTGTGGAATTACAGGCACACCCACCTGGTTGGATCCCAGTTTTTTTGTTTTATTTTGTTTTGTTTTGTTTTGTTTTTTTCCCCTACTGTTTGTATTTCTAATAGTTTCTAAAATACTTTGAAACGTGCCTGATGTCCAAGGCTGTTTGGAGACCAAAAGTTAAACTGTATGTGTTGTTAGCACAACCCTTGGCAGGTTATAGCTTCTCAATGAATGTCTGTTGCTGTTGAATTATCAGGACCTCTGAGTGACCCAAAGGTGCTGTGAAACTCCTTTTCAACTGAGGCAGCACACCAGCAGCGGAAGCACATAGGCAGAAATAAACACTTGAAAACAAAAACAAAATAAAGATGCAAATTACAAGTGCAACTTTTATTATTAAACATTAATCAAATTTTAAAAAGAAACAAATTGCGGCAAGCTGTATTAAAACCAACATTATTATCATTACTAATATCATGATCTTAAGTTTAAAAATATTGTCTAAACTTGGTAAAAATAAACCTATGACCTCAGTGTGCTAAAGGTATAATGATTTGTGATTTTAATTCTAAAAAAAATTTTGCTTGCAATGTAGCAACTTTGTTTTCTTTGAAAATGAACTGTATACTTCGCTTAGAGAATGCTCAAATGGCATAACCAAAGATCAAAAAGGAAAATCACTCAAACAGTATCTGACTGCTCTCTTTCTAGCACTTATTCTTACTGCACAAAGAAAAAGAGATCATAGACCACTGCTTAAAATCCCTTCTCCTCAGTGGTTAAAATGTAAGATTTTTAAAAAATTTTAATATAAGATGATATTCATTAATATGTATGACAAATGTCTGTCAGAGTGTAGAAATAAGTGTATAATCCTTCTGTCAGAGTGTAGAAATAGGTGTATAATCCTTGAACAAAATAGAATAGTTTCTCCTATAAGTTAAAAATTATTAAACAGTTCCCACATCAGAAAATGTAGCATTCGACTACGAAAAAGCATATAATTCTGTCATTCATGACAATATGGATGAACCTGGCGAACATTACATTAAGAAAATTAAGTTAAGAACAGAAAGAGAAGTACCACGTGAGGTCATTTGTGTGGAATCTAAAAATCTCATAGAGACTGATAATAGAACAGTGTTTATCAGAGACTGGGGAGAATAAGGAGGGAGAGGGATAGGGAGATGGCAAGAAGTACAGTGCTACACATGGTTTGAAAGGAGGAATAGATTTTGACTGGTGAATATAGTTAACAATAATGCATTGTATATGCAAAATAGTTGGAAGGGGGAATTTTGAATGTACTCACCACGAGGAAATGATAAACAAAAACATCACATTGTTCACCATAATATGTGCAATATTGACAATAAAGGGATGAAATTAAAAAATAAAGGAATAGTACACGTACATACAAACCATTCATATTTCAATATGTTATTTGCCATATCTGCTTGACATAGTAAAGTGATTTTAAATATGAAGATGCAGGTAACTATCCTCAAACTTCAACATTATGTGACCCTTTTCATTTATCCAGTAAATATATACATTTTATATATAGTTTTCTGTTCTTTAAAAGCCTATAATATTATTTTTGTCATTTAAAGTTATATTTTGTGATTTAGCTGTGTTAATATGTATATGTATTTTTTAATAATTGAAACTTATTTCATTGTTTGACATGAATGCATGGTTGATAATTTATCCAATCATTTATTGATTAACAACTAGGAGAGCTATGATTTTAAATAATTTTGAATAACATTTTAATTGACAATTTTGTTAATGTCTTCTAGCACTTATAAACAATTTTAATATCCAATTTACTTCTTCAAAGGTAGATTTTGAGTGCTGGGTAACAAAATATAGAATTAAATTTTGTTAAATTTTACAATTTCATTTTCCAAACCAGTTACAATTTAATTATACCTTTCAAGAGTTTAGCATTTTTATTCTCATTTCTTTCAAACTTGACAAAAATTGTAACCATACTTCTAAAACTTGATCATTTGGCATTTAACTTCATTTTCTCATTAGTATTTTTTCTTTCACTTATTAGTAATGAAATTATGTTTCAATATGTGAAACTCCTGTTGATATAATTTTCCAACACTTTTGCCTACTCATAATCCATTTATATGTGTATTAAGATTTCTAATCCTCTTTTATATGTACAGCAAATCCTACCTTTTAGATTATGGTTTACTCCCTTTCTAAAATATATTTTGTGACTTTTTAAAAGTTAACTATCTCATTATTCTCCTTTATTATTTGTGAGATTATTTAATTTGTAGAAATTATTCTGCATAATATTCTACTATTTAAAATATATTCTTGACCATTTGCTATATTACTTTACAGTTTTATTTTTTTATTGTGAATTTTAAATTCCATTTTCCAAGTGATTTCTGGTGTATAGAAACTCTATAGATATATGTAAATAGATAATGCACTTAGGTATCATGTTATTTTATTTTGAAACTCTTCTTAGGTGCCTGTTAATTTTTCATGATTCTGGTGCAGATTGTCATTTATCTGAAAATAACAATGATATAATTCCTTTCATTCTATTATTTTTTACTTCATTTTTTAATTTGTCTTTTAACACTACTAAGGAAATCACTTATAATGCTTTCCAAGGCAAAGACAGAAGGTAACATTTTTATATATATTCCTTCAAAAGAATATTTTTTTAATTACTATTGAGATAGATATTTTATCTGGGCATGGTGGTGCATGCCTGTAATACCACCAGCTGGGGAAGCTGAAGCTGGATGATTGCTAGTCTGAGGGTAGGCTGGGCAATTTAGGAAGACCTTGTCTCAAAATAAAATGAAAAGGGTTGAGGAGATAGCTGTTATGAAGCACCCCTGGGTTATATGCCATTATTTCAAAAAAGATAGTTTCTCTGAACTTTTTTCTCCGTAGTAGATGGCATCCCTTTCTGTTTCTTCACAGAGAAGTCATTGGTATGAAATAGTTGATAGTTTTATTATTACTCTTTTAAGCTCTCATTTTTATTATTCCATTGATTTTTTATCTTGAAATAAGTTGAAATTTGTTTTCATTTGTCAGGGCAGTGAATCACTTTCATTGGTTCCTTGAGGTTGTCAGTTTTGCATTCATAAGGTATTGTTTTTAATTAAAGGATTTAGTTTGTTAATACTTATTTAGAATTATTGAGCCTACATTTACAAATGAGATTTATTTAAAATATTCTTTCTTTACTATCTTTAATATTGAAACTATATCAGCCTCATAAAATGATGTGAGGATCAAAATATTCTCTACTTTTTCCAGTCTCAAGAGTAGTTTGTCAAGAACAGATTATCTGTGTATTCTTCCCTGAATGTTTTGTAAGATTTTCCTAAGTGCTATCTGAGTTGGTGTTCACATTTTTCATACCTAGATTTTGAATATCTATTTTTTTAAATTTCAGTATAGTTTTAGATCTTCCATCACTCCTATATACCTGTGTGTATATAATTGATTCTCTCCATTCTGTCTAGCTAGAGTCAATATTGAAAAGTTTATTATATTAAAGCTTGGGCTCCAAACTCTTAAAAATTTGCCTGGAGTCAAATATATTTCTACCACTTACTTACTTAAACTCTGACTTTGGATAACGTGCTGAGGATGACTCTGTATGCTTTCTTATTTCTCATCTACATAATATGGACAATTATGTCATCTTTATAAGGCTGAGTGGTGGGAATTGAATGAAATAGTTTAGTAAAGCACTTGTTGCCTTTTTTTGAATCCTGTCTAGATTACTTTAAGGTCCTCTGTTTTGAAAATCTGTGATTCTAAACATAATAATTATTTCTAAATTATTAAGCATGTTCAGAAAGAAGAAATAATGGAAATGCAATGTAATTGTATCTTCCTGTTCCTTTATCTATGGAACCAAGCTCTAGATTCTTACTGAGAAATTCCTATGTTAATTATAATTAATTATCCATAAAACTGTAGTGCTGACTGACTGGTGATAAACAATGTTACTGCTGATTTTCTATGCTGTGCTTCCAGCACTACTTGGAGCACTCTTTCCATCTCTACTGTAAGTATAGAATGTCTTAGTTCACCTTTTATTTGACCAACAATGATGGGAGAAAAAAGTTTTTGTAAAAGTATTTACAGGGCATTTGCCTGTCTCTTGCCTGTCCATCGCCCCTTTCACCTATCCATCATTCACCACCCCAAGGTTCACCTCCCCATCGTCTAACAGCAGTCAGCAAACTAACCGCAGACCACCAGTGGAGCACCAGCGGCCTGCTGTTGCCTGGAAGTTCACTGTCACAATACCTGCAGTTTTGGTTACATGTGGCTGCTGCCATTTTGAGACAATAGCCAGGCCCCATAGGACCCCTGGCTGGACTGACTGAGCCCCGTCTCCAGGATCCCTCAGCCCGACAGATCACTCCCTGCCTCGGGGGCCCTCACATTGACTGACTGCTCCCTGCCACCAGGACCCTCAAACCAAGTGATTGCACTCTGCCTCCAGGATCCCACAATCAGACCAACCACACCCTGCCTCCAGGACCTCCAACTAACCACACCCACACTTCAAGCTGCAGCTCCCCATTTGCCAACACATTTGGAAGCCAGAGCAGCCATCTTGGATAATCCTGGAAGCTGTAGCTCTGATCTTTAGGTGGGACAAATCCCATCTTGAGACTCCTGCGGGAGACTTGAAGCTCATTGTCAGGCTACTGAAGACTGGGAGGTTTGAATACTATATGACAGTTGTAGTTTAGATTTTCTTTTTTCTCCTTATTGAACAGTTTTAAGTTGTTATTTCTTTACTTTTCTTGCTCTCTTTTCCTTTTGTTTACTTGTTTCCTCAGAGTCTCTTTCTCCCTTTTCGCATGCCAACAACCAACTTCTTTTGATTACACTCTCATTCTTTCTATTTTCTAGAACTTCTATATATTCTTTTCTTATCCCATTAACAGCTATGTCCTACATTCCTCTGCATCCTCTATGTCCTCCATTAGAAACTGCAGACCTTATTGCAAATCTGTTTGTTATACTGTAGATAATAATTGAACTCATTCTGTTGATTATGACAATATTGTTAACATCCTCATAGGGGCTATTTGGTCTAGGGTTGCATACTGTCTGAACTGGGCACTGCTAATATTGATCTACCCCTTAAAGAAAAGGTTTTGGAAACCTATAGGGTCACTTTAAGCCTATATGGGGGAAACTGAAATACCCCAGATCTGCACTGCTAGAGGGGAAGAAACATGAAAAAAAAAAAAAAAAGGGAAAGAAAATGATTCAAACAAATCTAGATTCTATATTAATAGAATCCAGTGAGAGTATGGCAGCAGAAATGTCAGAAAAGGTTCAGATTATACATGATTAAGATGATTCGTGAGGCAAAGGATGAGATAAGAGAGCAAATGCAGGCAATGAATGATCATACCAATAAGCAATTGAAAGAGCAACTGCAGGAAGCAAAAAGTTTACATAAAAATATATAGCTTCATAACTATGGTCCGAAGCATTGTGTATGTGGGTACTATGTTAGTTCTGCAATGACAATTATTCAATTTGGAAGTCAGGATTTTATCACACTTTAGATTTATAATTTCATTCCAAAACCTCTTTTCTGTAAAACTGGGTACCATGAACTAACTCATGCTATCCTGATTTTCTCAGTCAAACTGAAATCTACTCTTCTGGATTATCTCCAGTATAACAACAAAATTGCACTTTTGTATTCAGTTAAATTTTCTTTTAATTGTTCTTCTACAGCATCTTTCACTAATAAAAGTTCCCATGTTATTCCAGATATGAAAAAGGAATCTGTTAGTGTCAACTACTAATTTAGTAATTGGTAGCTTGAAAAATGATTGACAGATGTATCAGTTGACTGCATCCATGCCGTACTTAGGCCAGGTTACTATGACACTGAAATAGTTTGATTAGTACTCCACTGTTCCCATAGGATTATCCTAAACAGCATCAGATATTATCAGGAAGATCATTTCTGAAGTATTGGAAACCAAGTTCAATAAATTCAGGGGTGTGGATGTGTGTAAATATTGAAAGCACAAATTTCAGAGTTGACTTATCTGTGTTCTATGTACAACTCCACACCTTGTATCAACTATTTCATAAAGTCTCACCCCACCTTTAAACAGACATAATAATGGGACTTGACTTAATATGTGAGAATTATACTAGATTATAATCAGGGTCTACTTCATGGTTTAAATCTAACCCTTGTTGCTTCATCACTGCGGGTTTTCTTTCTTTCTCCTATAGTACTGGGGATTGAACCCAGGACCTCACGCATGCTGGGTAATCACTACCACTGAGTCACACCTCATCCCCTGCAGTTTATCTTAAAACTAACACATTTTCCCTTCTTCTCCCTCTCCCCATTTCTAACCATGGTGGAAGCAAGACTGACTTTCTTTTCCTCCTAAACTGAGTTATCTGTACTGTGACTCATAGACCACAGGAAAGAAAGAATCCACATTTCCAGTCTTACATCACAGAATATAAGAAATAGCTATAACTCAAGGCTATAAATGAATTATGACTCTGGACAAGGCACAGTCTTTTTACCCTCTCTTTAAAAGTCCTGTGTCCCCCTTGGGAAGTTAGAATCACAGCCTCTGGGACAGAAGTCTATTGTGCATTCTTTGCTAGCAAAGCAATAAAACTTCTTTTCCCTTTTTCTTAAAACCTTGTCTTCATTATTGGATTGTCATGGAGTGGGGCAGAGGACAAGGACAAAGGTTTTAATATTAAGATGATTCTTAAAATGTGCTTTTCAAAGTGATTGACACATGTTAAGCACACAATAAATAGTGATTATCCATAAGGTTTTATTATTCAGCTGTTTGGAAACTGACAGAAGTATATGCAAATGTTTACTTAGCATGTTGAGGTATTCCAGATTTCCTAGTGTTTCTACATTAAATAATTTGATTTCTGTGGGCCCAGTGGCATACACCTATAATCCCAGCAGGTTAGAAGGTTGAAGCAGAAGGATCACAAGTTCAAAGGCAGTCTCAGAAACTTAGAGAGACCCTATCTCAAAATAAAAAATAAAATAAAAAAGGGTTGGGGATATGGTTCGATGGTTTAGCACCCCAGTGTTAAATCCCTGGCATATAATAATGATGATGATGATGATGTTGATAATAATAATAATAATTGGCTTCATTGAAAAATGGCTCAAATATATATTACTGAACAAGAAAGAAAAATCTTTGTATCTAGAACAGAAAATTTACATCAATAATAAGAAAAGTAGACTAACTACAAAAATATACAGTTCATAGAGATCTAAATCTTCTCACATTAAATAACCAAATATTTATTATATTGCTGTTTGGGACTCCACCCTGTTCAAAGTTTAAATATAATTCGAAGAAATTTCAGTAGAATATTAAAGTTTATAAATAAAGTAATGCCATGAAAAAAACTGAAACTCAAAGATTTTAAAAATACAGCTAAATCATACAAAAAAGATTGCTAATATGTAAAAGGTTATTATTCTATAGATAATGATACAACTATTTGTTTTCACTAGTCAGAATGGAAAAAAGAAAGAGAAAGATGATTAAACTTTAGCACGGTGGGTATAAGCTAGATATAATGAAGAATTTCCTAACAGTGCAGGATGTTAAACATGAAAATAGGTTCTCCAAGGAAGTCCTTTACTAGAAAGGAGATTTTTATTATCTAAGTTAGTTTCAATGCCGTCTTGCCAGAGGGCTAGAAAATGGACTTGACAGCCTCTCAGGGTTTCATGCAGCCCTGTGATTCTTTGAATAAATATTTGAGTAAATGTTATTATATTTTTTACAGTGGAAAGGTTTTGTGCTTCCAGGATGGATTACCAGTCATATTTTAGCATCATCTTCACAAATTCACTTTTATGGTACTCCCCTGAAGAGATATTTACATCCTCTTACAAGTGAATTTCCTATAGAGACTTTAAACGCAAACTCTGTTCCATATTGCCTTTATCAGGATTTGATGCTGAGCTCAGTGGGCATTAGAGTTTTTAAATGAATATATTACAGAAGCACTGAGAACTGAACTTTAAATGGTTTATGTTGCTCATAAAGCCTCTAGCCTTTAGAGAAAAATAAAATACCAGACCATTCCAAGGAAATATTTTTAGTTATTCTGTAAACATGAGAAAATGAAGTTAAATGTTAGGAAGTATAGTTTTTGTTGTGAGAGGAGGGAAATACAAAAATGTAATGCAAAAAGAAAAGAATAATCCTGGGCATTTGACTAGAATTGAAGATATCAACATGATATTTAGCCAGATAAATTGCTAGATGTAAATAGATACTTAATAAAATTTTATGTTTATAATTCCTAGTTCTTTCCTCTGAAGTTACCTAAAAGAAACAAAACAATAGTACATCATGAAAAGAAATGACCTTATAGAGATTAATAATTCCGTAACTGGCATGTGGAAAATAAGAGATGTTCCTGAAACATCTTATGACAGAATATCACAAAGTATAGAAGCCTAGAAATTAAATTATCATTACTGAATACTGATTCTAAATACTACTCCAGGAAGTCTTCTGAAAGGAATATTTTTAATTAGTCCATCCTCTGAAACCCTATAGACAACATTCTGAATAGAGTTACATTGACTAACTTTTCCTAATAGTAGATTAATGAACATATGTTTGCCTTTCTAATTCAAACAATCATACATAGAAAAGGACTATTCTTATTTATCTTTATCACATTCTCAATACTTATAGTAATTTGCTTTGAATTATGTTATTTATTGAAATAAATACATTTAAAATAAGAAAGAGTTGCTTGAGACCTTTAGCATTCCAAATAAATGAGTTTATAGAGAATTGACAAAAACCTCAAAATTACTGCTCAATTTTTGAATAAAAAATAAATACAGAAGTTATAAACTGTGCTTGTTACTATTTTCCCTTTTAAATCTTTGAGGGTGTGTGTCTATAGGATTATGGATGTATTTACACACAGATAATAAAAAACATTCAAGTACATAATTTATCAATCGTAGCATTCCTAGGTTGGTTTTAGAAATGATCACTTTTCAAATGCATTGTATCCATTTGCAAGAGCTGCCGTAATAAATTGCCACAGTCTGGTCAGCTTATACTACAGGTGTAGGCTGGTTAGTTATTCTCAAGCTACTCTCCTTAGTTTATAGACAGCTGTTTTCTTCTACCATCTCCATATGGTTTTACTTATGTATGTCTCTGTGTCCTAATCTCTCCTTTTAAAGACAGCTGTTATATTTGATTAGGGCACACCAAAATTACCTCATTTAATTCTAATTATCTCTTAAATATTGTATCTCAAAAAAAGTAACATTCTAAAGTATTGCTTAGGGCATAAACATATAAATTTTAGGAAGAAAACGGATTAGTCCCTAACATACATTTATAATTTTTTTTTTTTCTTTTTCCTGACAGGGTCTTATCTCTTTCACATGCTGGCATGAGTCAGGAAACTCCTACCTCAATCTTCTGAGCAGGTAGGATTATAGGCACATGCCACTACATTAGGCTCATGTCATGCATTCTTACATCTCTAATATTGCCCACAGAAATGTCTAATAGACTGTGACTTTTGAGTCAAAAAAAATAATAAAGAGTTATAAATATTCATGTCATTTCCCCAGGGAAGAGAGAAATCACATGGATTCTGAAAAGAATTCTTACTAGTTAACTATATCTTTTGATATTTTCCCACATCTTAGGTGAGATTTTAAAGTATAGATAAACTTCACTATCAACAGTAGACAGATCATCCAGACAGAAAAATAATGTGGAAACATTGAACTTGAACTATTTTTCAGAACAAATGAATCTATCAGTTGTGCATGAAACATTCTACCAAAGAGCAACAGAATATACATCCTTCTCAAGTACACATGGAACATTCTCCATGGTAGATCATATTAGGCAACATAACAAGTCTCAAAAAATTTAAGACCATAAAAATTATATCAGGTATCTTTTCTGACCATAATGGAACAAAATACAACTAGAAAGCAACATCAGAAGGAAATTTAGAAAAGTCACCCATACCTGGAAATTGAGTAATATAATTTGTACAAAAATTGACTCAGTGAAGAAGTTAAAAGACATATTTTAAAATATCTTAAGATAAATTGTTTAAAAAAGAAGAAAAAAAGATAAGTGAAAATGGAAACATAATGTAATGAAATTCACTGAGTGCACCAAAAGAATTTTAAGAGATAAATTTATAGCAATAAATGCCTAAACCAGAAAAAAGAGATCTCAGACTAGGAATTTATAAAATTAAGAAGAAAAAAAACTAAACTAAAAATCAGAAGGAAAGAAATAATAAAGATTCAATCAGAAATAAGTTAGAGAAAAGGTACAATAGAAAATATCAGTTAAAATGAGTTGATTCTCTGTGTAGATATACAAAATTGACAAGTTTTAGACAAAGAACAAAAATACAAAAGATTATGAGACTATTTTGTATAATTATATGCAATATAATTGCATTATATGCAATATAATTATATGCAATATAATATATGCATACCATACGTATGGTAGAAAACCTAGAAGAAATGGATAAATTTCTAGAAACAACCTACCAATGCCATACCAAGAAAAATTTATAAACCTAAACATCATTAATGAGTATGGAACTAAACAGTGAATTTCACCAAACACTTAAATAACTAATAGCAATTTGTACGCTCTTCCAAAAAAAAAAAGGGGGAAAAGGGAAATACTTCCAAACTCACGTTAGGAGGTCAACATTATCTTTGTATAAAACCCAAACAAGTTAGAATAAAGAAAAATTATAGGGCATTATAATTGATGGGCATGGTGGAAAAATAAAATATTTAAAAACTCTAATCAATGCTACATTAAAAAAGACCTTTTTATCATTATTGGGTAGAATTCATCCCTGGAATGCAAGGTTGATATAACATTAATAAGTCAGTGAATGTGATTGACCACATTAACAGAATGAAAGACAAATCAATATGAGTGTCTCGATTTATGAAGAAAAAGCATCAGAAAAAATGCAACATCCTTTCATTTAAAGATTCTCAATATGTTGGATATATAAGGAATATTCTTCAACACAATAAAGCCTATGTATGACAAGTTCACAGTTAACAAAATATTACAAAAATGGATAGAACTGATGAACACATTCAAGTAAATGTCAAGACATGAAAAAATCACAAAAATAAACATTTTATACAGTAATAATAAATTATCTGAAAAAGAAATCAAGACAAAAAAGCCATTTAATATATCATCCAAAAATCTGCTTTCTAGTAAATTTAACTAAATAAATAATAATAATAAAAAATCTGTATGCTGGAAGCTATAAAACATTCAACGAAGAAATAGAAGATGACATACATAAATGGAAAGATGACCAATGCTCATGGGTTGGAAGAATTAATAATGTTGAAGAGTCTACCATACATAAAGCAATCTACAGATTTAGTGAAATTCTTAACAAAATTGTATTTCCTTATTCACAAAAATTTTTTAAATTCTGAAACCATAAAAAATTTAAAAATTTTCAAAAATACAACTGGATAAACAAAGACAAAGTGAAGGCCTCGTATTACTGGTTTTCAAAATACTCTACAATAGCGCACCAGCACCAAAGGGAACTGGAAATCCAGATCTGTGATTTTGGGGCTAGGTCCACCTAAACATATCTGAGCCCAGCAAACACTTGACTGAACCTAACAAACCAGGGGAAAATCAGAAAATGTGAGAATTTTTCTGGGAAAGCACAAGTTTGAGAGACTGGGGAGGACCTGGCTCTCCCCAACCCCGTCTGTCCTATGGCTCACAAGTGTTCACAAAGCCACAGTAGGTCAGGAAGTCGAAAGGCAGGGTACGAAGGCATTTGGATCTCAGCTTGCCCAGTGCACCTGGTCACCAACACCCACCAAGTCCCCTGTGCCTGCCTAGTCCTGGTCTGCCTGGTCCTCTGGCCTCCAGTCCCCCCAACCCCCAGACTCCCATCTGGATCCAGCTTAGCCTGCCAGGCACATTGCTTCACTGCACAGCCTAGCTAGCCACTTCACCACCCAGCCTGAAGCCCAGCCTACCCAGCCCCCTGCATTGCCACTGGACAACCCAGCCCATTGCCTGTCACCCATCACTGGCCCTCCTGGCCCCATCTGGCTAGCCCTGCCCAACATACCACATCATTACTGGGCTCAGCCAGTTGCTTCACTGCCACTTGGATGATTAACCCTGGGAAGTCAGAAAGGGTAGTATCTAGAGCAACAGAAGCAGTGAATGATAAGCTTCCCTGACCAGGAGTGGAACCCTGAGGAGACTCCTGGGGTACAGTCTCCCAGCATACATGGGTATATACCAAGCTTAAGAGATGTTGATTCAGTACTTCCAACAACTTGCCACACAAAAAACAACTGGAACCCTTATGAAACCTAAGTTCCTGCACCCAACAGGAACTCCTCTCACAAAACCCAGTGGTGAACACACCTTAGGAGTGGAATGGACAGCTCCTTCCAAGTTACTTCTCACCAGGTTCCCAAGAAGGGAAGTTGGAAAATCTTAAACCCCAACTGGTGGCTCAGTGAGCAACAAAATAATAACAAAGGACATGACAATTCACTGTCCATACTCCAATGCTCAGTTCATAACTGAAGAAGAAATGAAAAGAAAATCAGTTGAGCACAGACCCTGAATACAAATGCTCACTAACTATTTTGGCCAAAGCAGTGGAAATGACTCCTTAACTTCTTAACCTTTCACCAAGAATTTTGGTTGTGTTTTTCTTTTTTTTAATTCTTTTTGGTTTTATTTGATTATATATTGATTGATTCAAGGACATCTCCATATATATATATATATATGTATATTTCTCTATCTTCATTTCTATCCTCTTTTGGAGGGTTGTCATTTTTCTGTGCTGTTTTATGACGGTGAGGACTTTTGATTAGCATAGTTTGATTTTGTTTTGTATTGTCTTTTCCACTGCTCTATTTCCTTTGTCTTACTCTCTTTTTTCCTATTTCTAACAGTCAAATCCTGTTTTCTCTTTTACTCTTTCTTTAAATTCTTATTTCTATTTTTATCCCCATTCTCATTAACAACACATCCTACATTACTACGGCATCGGCCCTATTCATCCTTTGAAATTGCAAACACTTTTTTACCCTCCCATCTTTTCTTTCCTCTTACACAATTCTATCCTTAAAACCTCTAATGCTAATTGATTTATAAAACGTCTGCCTCCACCACCAATGCTGTAGCAATAATTAATATAGCAGAATTAATAGTATCTATTGTTTGATTTTATGCCAGACATAATTTATTACTATTTACTGTTCTTACTGATGGAAATTGCTTGTTTACATAGGTTGTTGCTATCATTGGGCTCCCCACTCCAATCTGTGAGGTATAGTAACATAGAGAGAGATCCTGAAGAAGACTCAGTCAGAAATCCTTAAAAAGAAGGAATCAACAAACCAAATAGAAAATTCATTGGAAAGTATCACCAGCAGCATAGACCATTTGGAAGACAGAGCTTCAGGCAATGAAGACAAAATATATAATCTTGAAAATAAAGTTGACCATGAAGAAAAGAGACCATAAACAGAACTTCCAAGAAATACAAGATAACATGAAAAGGCCAAACCTAAGATTTATTGGGATAGATGAAGGTTTAGAGATACAAACCAAAGGAATGCACATAAAATAATATCTGAAAATTCCCAAATCTTAAGAATTAAATGGAAAAATCAAATATAGGAGACATTCAGGTTCCCAAATATACAAAATTACAACAGACCTGCACCAAGGCACATTACTGTGAAAATGCCTAACATATAGAATATGGTTAGAAGTCTAAAGCATGCAAAAATATGACTGGTCACATTTAGAGGAAAAACAATTCAGTTCTAAACTTATTTCTTAACTTTGACCCTTAAAACTAGGAAGGCTTAGAATATAATATATTCCAAGATCTGAAGAAAATGGGTGGTAACCAAGAATACTATACCCTGCAAATTAAGCTTCTGCTTTGAAGATGAAATAAAGACCTTGCACAATAAGCAAAAGTTAAAAGAATTCACAACTAGAAAGCCAGGAGAGTGGGAAAAAACACTGAAAGAATAATCAAAAGAGAATCTGATTCAACATAAAAACTAGAAATAAGTCAAAATTAAAGGAAATAAAAAGCATCTTTCAAAAATAACATTGATTGCCTCGCAAGCATAAGGACCTGGGTTCAATCTCCAGCACCACCAAAAAAAAAAAAAAAAAAAAAAAAAAAAAAAATATATTGACTGTAAATGGTCTACATTAATTAATCAAAAGACATAGGTGGCAATTTGAATGGAAAAATAAGACCCAACACTTTGCTGTCTGACTCATCTCAGAGGCAAGACAGCCACAAACTGAAGGTAAAAGGATGGGAAAAATATACACCATTCACAAGGTCATTGGAAACAAGCAGGGGTTTCTATTCTCTTATCACATAAAGTGGACTTTGAACCAAAGTTAATCTGAAGACACAAAGGAGGTATTTTCATACTGCTTGAGGGAATTATACAAGAAGAAAAAATAGTCATAAATACTTATGCCCCAAATAATGGAGCAGATACGTACATAAATAAAACCTTCCTCAATATCAAGAATCAAATGGACCACAACACAATAATACTGGACCACAACACAATAACTCTCTTAGCAATAGATAGATCATCCAAATAAAGCTAAATTACAAAAAAAAAAAAAACTACAGAAGAAAAAAATATATTCAATGATCTAGACATAATACACATATATAGGCTATTTCATCCATCAATGACTGAATACATCTTCTTATCATACCATAGTTACCATAGTTTAGGCCAAAAAAGAAACTCCTGGCAAACAAAAATAAATAGAGATAAAACCCTGCACATTAGTAGATCATAGGAATGAAATTAGAAATCAAGGATAAGACAAAAAGTAGAAACTACTCTAATACCTGGAGATTAAATAATACAAATTTGAATGATGAATGGATAACAAAAGAAATTAGGGGTGAAAGGAAAAAAACTTAGAAGTAAATGATAAGAGTGACATAACACATCAAAATCTCTGGGACACTCTGAAGGCAGTTCTAAGAGGAAAGTTCAAGCATTGAGCTCATTCATTAAAAGGAGGAAAATATACCAAATAAATAATCTAGCATTACATGTCAAAGCACTAGAAAAAGAAGAACAATCCAAGACCAAATTAAATCAAGAAAAAGTCAAAATCAGAGCCAAACTCAAAGAAATTGAGACTCAAAAGAAAAAATAAAAACCACAATTCAAAAAAATCAGCTGAACAAAAAGTTGGTTCTTTGAAAGAATAAACAAAATTGATAAACCCTTAGACAAACTAACTAAAAGAAAGAGAGAAATTCAAATTTTTAAAAATCTGTGATGAAAATGGAAATATCACCAGAGGAACTACTGAAATAGAGAAGATAATCAGAAACTACTTTGAAAATTTATACTCCAGTAAACTAATAAATCTCAAAGATATTAACAAATTCCTAGAGACCTATGACCTACCCAAACTGAACCAGGAGGATATAGAAAACTTAAAGAGAGCAATTATAAGTAATAAAATTGAAAAAGCCATCAAAAGCCTCCCAACAAAGAAAACTCCAGGACTGGTTGGATTCTCAGTCAAATTATACTAGGCTTTTAAAGAAGAATCTAAAAGAACCTCCTCAAGTTATTTCATGAAATATAAAAGGAGGGAACTTTTCCAAACTCATTTTATGAAATTAGTATTATCCTGACACCAAAATCAGACAAAGACAAAAGAAAACTTTACAACAATATCCCTCATGAACATAGATGCAAAAATTATTAATAAAGTACTTGCTAATTGCATACAAAACATTAAAAAGATAGTGCCCCATGATCAAGGGTCATTCATCCCAGAGATGCAAGTTTGTTCATATAAGGAAATCACTAAGTGCACTAAGTGTAAAATGTCACATAAGTAGACTTAAAGACAAGAACCACATAATTACCTCAGTAGATGAAGAAAAAGCATTTGATAAAATATAGTACCCACTGATGTTCATAGAACACCAGAAAAACTAGGGTTAGAAGGAGTGTATCTCAACGTTGTATAAGCTATATATGACAATCCCAAGTTCAATATAATTCTAAATTAAAAAGCAAAAACAAAGTATTTCCTCTAAAAGCAGAAAAAAGACAAGGATGCCAAATTTCACCCTTTCTATTCAATAGTCCTTGAAACCCTAGCCAGAGCAGTTAGGCAAAATAAAGAAATTAAAGGAATACAAATAAGAAAGAATAGGAAAGGAAGAACTCAAACTACTCCTATTTGCCAATGACATAATTCCATATTTAGAAGAACCAAAAAGTCCACCAGAAAACTCCTAAAACTGATAAAGGAATTCAGCAAAGTAGCAGGATAGAAATTTAACACCCATAAATCAATTACATTCCTATACTCCAATGATGAACCAGCTGAAAGAGAAATTAGGAAAACCATTCCATACACAGTAGTCTCAAAACAAACAAACAAACAAACAAACAAACAAATACCAGGAAAGAGTCAAAGGATCTCTACAATGAAAACTATAGAACAGTAAACAAAGACATTGAAGAAAATGAAAAGACCTCTCATCTTTTTGGATAGACATAGTCAATATTGTCAAAATGGCCATACTACTATAAGTGTTATAGATTTGATGCAATTCCCATCAAAATTCCAATGACATTCTTCATAGAAATAGAAAAAGCTGTCCCAAAATCCATTTGGAAAAACAAGAGGCCAAGAATAGCTAAAGGAACCTGTAGAGAGAAATAGAAAGTAGTAGGCATCAAAATACCAGTTCTTAAATTATAATATAGGGATACAGTAACAAAAACAGCATGGTATTGGCACCAAAATAGGCAAGGAGATGAATGGTACAGAATAAAAGACACAGAGAAAAACTCAAAACAATGCAGTTACTTCATTCTAGACAAAGTTGCCAAAATAATAATAATAAAATAAAAAGAAACAACTGGAGAAAAGATAGCTTCTTCAACAAATGGTGCTAGGAAAACTGGAGAACCATATGTAATAAATGCACAACAATTAACTGTAAGTGGATCAGTGACCTAGGAATTAGACCAGAAACTCTGCACATATAAGAAGAAAATAGAGGCCAAACACTTCAACATATTGACACATGACTGACTTTCTGAATAAGACTTCTATAGCATAATAAATAGAATTCAATACTCAATAAATGAAATGGCATCAAACTAGAAAGCTTCTTCATAGCAAAAGAAACAAAGAGTGTGAAGAGAGAGCCTAAAGAATGGGAGAAAATCTTTGCTACCTGCACCTCAGATAGGGCATTAAGTTTCAGGATATATAAAGAACTCAAAGAGCTTAACACCAAAAATAACAACAACAACAACAACTCAAACAATAAATAGGCAAAGCAACTGAGCAGATCCTTCTCAAATAAAGAAGTATGAGCGATCGACAAGTGTACGAAGAAATGTTCAACGTCTCTAGTCATTACTGAAAGACACAATAAAAATGCACTGAAATTTCATCTCATTCTAGTCAAAATGGCAATTATCAAGAATACAAGTAACAACACATGCTGTCAAGAATGTAGGGAAAAGGGAATGCTCTTACATGATTTGCGAGATTGAAAATTGGTTCAACCTCTCTGGAAAACAGTATGTAGATTCCTCAAAAAACTAGAAAAGGAACTACCATTTGACTCAGTTATCCCCCTCCTCAGCATATAGCTAAAGGATTTAAAATCAGCATACTACAGTGATAGAGCCACATGTTTACAGCAGCATAATTCACAATTGCTAAACTATGGAACCAACCTAGATGCTCATGAACAGATAATGGATAAAAAAAAAAAATTGTGGTATATGTATACACAATACAGCCATAAAGAAGAATGATTTTAAGACATTTGCCAGTAAATGGATGAATCTGGAGAATATCATGCTAAGTGAAATAAGCCTATTCAAAAACAAAAAACAAAAAAAAAAACAAAAAACAAAGGTTGAATGTTTTCACTGATATATGGAAGCTAAATAACAAAAAAGTGGGGAGGGGAAGAAGGGAAGTTCAGTAGATTAGAAAAAAGGGGAATGAAAGGAAGAGAGGAAGAATAAGAATAGGAAAAAAGTAGAATAAATCTAACATAATTTTTCTATGTATATATATGAAATTCCACCATTGGGCCACCCACAAGAATGTGATCCTAATTAGAATACAATATACTCCATGCTTGTATAATTTTATCAAAATGTATTATACTGTCATACTGTCATGTATAACTGAGAAGAACCAATTTTAAAAAAGAGCTCTAAAAATATGGTACTAATCAAACAGTATTGTGCTGGCATCAAAATAGACACAGACCAATGGGATAGAATAAAAGTATTTCAATAAAACTACACATTTACGGTCAACAGACTTTCAAAAAACTTGAGGGAAACACGCACCGTGGACAGTCTCTTCAACTGATGGTGTAAAAACCCGAATATCTACATGTTAAAGAAATACAATGATCCTCATCCCATTCTTTATATAAGAATCAACTCAAAATAGGTTATACACTTACACATAAGACTAGAACCCATTAAAAAAACTGGAAGCCAAAATAGAGGAAAAGACCCCTGACTTTGTTCTGGGCAGTTACATGACCCCCAAAATAAAAGCAAAAAGACTTGAGATTCCACAGAACTAAAAGCAAAGGAAACAACAGAGTGCAGATGTTGCCAAAAGTTCAGTCCTTGTCCCTGATGCCAATCCAAAAACGAGGACACAGTTTTGAGAAAAAAGAAAAAGAAGGTTTATTGTTTTGCTAGCAAAGGAGAAACAAAAGGACTCCGAGAGGCTGTGATTCTGTCCATCAGCAGGAACAGGGAATTTTTAAAGTGGTGATTGAAAGGCTATGTTTCCATGTGCTCTCTTTGAAGTTGTAACTCAGTTGTTAATTTGGGAGACAGTAATTTCTGAGATCTCCTGGTACCATTCCCAAAGTCTGAATTACTTCATTCCTGTGGTGGGTGTGGGCTTAAGGACAGATAAATCTGCCTAAAATGGAGAAGAAAGGTAATCTTGCTTTTCCTGAGATTAGAGATGGGGAGAGATTACAGAGGAGCAGGGAGAGAGGAAGAGAAAGAAAAATGTCCATTTTAAAAATAGTTGCAGTGGCGGAGCAGCAAGGGATATATTCAAAGCATAAAGTAGCCACTATTACACAGATATGAGAGAATATTTTTAAAATCATGTACCAGAAAAGTAGTTAATGTGTAAAATACAACAGGAAATCAAACTGCTTAACATCAACAACATCAAAAGATCATCATATTAAAAATGGACAAAGGATCTCAATATACATTCCTCAAAAGAATACATACAATGACCAAAAGATACTTGAGAAGACACTTAACATCTATAATCATTACAGAAATGGAAATTAAAATCACAATGAGATATCACTTCATGCCTGATAGATTGGCTTTAATTAAAAGGATGAAAGATAAGTTTTGGTGAGGATTTGGAGAAAAGGGAATCCTTGTATGCTAGTGCTGGTATTGTAAATTGGTACAACCATTGTGTAAAATAATATAGAGGTTTTCAAAAATCTAAAAATGAATTTTTCCATATGATTCAGTACTTCTTGGTAAATACCCAAATAAGTTGATTTCAATATATCGAAAAGATATCTGCACTACCTTCTTTACTGCAGCATTATTCATATTAGCTAAGATATGGGAACAACTTAGGTTCCATCAAAGGATGAATGGATTAAACATATGATAGAGATGCAGGATGGAATGCTATTTAGTCATAACAAAGAAAAATACAGGAAATCCTTCATTGTTAATATGAATGGAATTGGAGGTCATTATGTTAAGTGAAATCAGACAGATAGATATAGAGATGAAGGCTTTAACATTTCATTTGAATGTGGAATCTTAAAGAAAATAAAGACTCATTTGAGTAGAACATAGCATAAGTGGTTGGTGGGAAGGTGAACAAGGAAAAGGGAAGATAGTCAATGAGTAGAAAATGTCAAAGAGAGAAAAAGAATAGTTTGGGTGTTCTTTGCACAGTATAATGACTATCTCTGGTAACAGTTTATTGTACATTTTAAAATAACCAAAATAGAATGTTTAATGTTCCAAATATGGAGAAATAATAAATATTTTAAATTGTAAATATGCTAATTACCCTGATTTTATCATTCTACATTGTAGCTGTATTTGGAAATATAATATACCTCATAATATTTACCATCATTATTTTTTAAATTAAAACTTAAAAAAATAGGTAAAGTATAGGCTGGGTTAGATGACTAATTAGTGATTTATGGTCTTAAGGGAATGTCAAAAGGTGAAAATTTTGTATAGACCTTACGTGTGGATTCAGTTCAATCAAGCCCTGCTTGTATATCCCTGAATGTGTTTTGGACTCTGTCCATTTAATGAAGGCTTCTCAGAGGTTAAGGCAATCTGACCTCATCAGTTTTAATTCCTCAGGGTATCAATGAAAAATTGAATACCAAACAGATTCACACAATTATTTACTTGTAAATGCATGATGTAGTTTAATTAATTTGTCATAGTGCCTTTCAAAATGTCTTCTGAGGACTTCTGAGTGCTCCTGAAAATCTTAGGAGGTTAAGGAAATTAAAAAAATAAAATTATAATAGTTTTCCAATCTTTAACTTGGATAAAACTTAAATTAGTGTTTCAAAAATAATGTTGGATAAAAACCATGGCATTGTAGCATAAATTGATATAGTTACACTATACCATTTCATTCATTATATTTTGATCACCAGGAATTAGCAATAAAGGAATGCAAGTATAGCTTGAGAATGTACCGTATAAAGCAGGGCAAATTATTAATGTGACTAAATTTGACATTTAAATGCATGTTTTTCACTATTTTGTGTGAAGAAATGGTAATTACTCATAAAATGTTTCTGCTCTCTACCCAGATATGTGGTTAATGCCAGGAAACTCACTGTGTGATTGCTTTGGTTGTAAACTGAATTAGTTTTTGTTTTGTTTTGTTTTTTTCTCTAACACCATTTTCCCTAGAAAGAACTCTGGCAGGCAAATTATGGTTATTCAGATTTGCATGTTTCACAGACATTATCTCAAAGAAAAGTGAAAGGAACTTGACTGTTCAAGGGAAAAAAATAATAGTTCTTGTTGTCAATAATAAAATTTGAGCTTTTGACCAAATATAATATTAGAAAACTTGTAACTGTCACAAAGTCTTGACAGAATCATAAAGTATTTGTTAAATTGATAAAATTGGTCAGTAATATTAACAAAAGCATTTGCTGTTACATAACATAGTTGCCACTATTTATCTTATTTGCATATCACGGAAAGTAGTATTTCCCAAAGAACTCTAATGTTACAGTATCAAAATTTAATAAGGGAGCCTTTCAATGGTAAAGATAGTATAATTAAATACAAACATTTAATTTGTATTGATTATGATTCTATATGCAAGTAAACACAAACTACCTCCTGTCGATATGTGGTGTAGCATGCAAATTGTATATCCATAAAATTCTGTGTGAAGCTGAATTTTCTTCTTGTACTTCAATCCAAACAACATACAGTTAACTGAATGCAGAAGTAGGAATGAGAATCTAGCTGTCTTTTAGGTAGGTCATTTTTATATTAGCAGATATGAAAACAATGTCACTTTAAATGTTTTTGCTTTGGAAAAATTAATTAATATTTATATAAATATATTTATGATATGTTGTTTACCTTCGCTAATTTCAAATAAATTATTGAATTAATATTTTTAAATTTCCAATACTAACTTCTAATATAGCAAATACAAATAGATATAATGTGCATTAAAAAATCAAAACATATGTTTTGACATAGGGTCACAAATTATTTTCAAAGCATATATGACAATTTCTGAAAACTAAAAGTTTGAGTATCTCTATCTTTCAAAAGAAAATTACAGTATATAAAATGTTAGTATTTGTTAATATAGTTGATTCATGTTAGGCTATAGGGATCATTCATAAAACAATTTTTTAAAAGAGTACAATGATAATCTTTCAATCATATTAAGATATTTGAGTATAATCTGATTTAAAAAAATTTATAGGAATCTAATATAGAAATAGAAAAGTGATTACTGGTGTTGCACATTTCAAAGGTCTCCTTGCCTGGCATTCAGTGAACTGTAATTGCTTCCTACATGTCTCGAATTCAAGCATCACTAGCTGTCTAGACTATGCATTTCACCCTAAACTTCTCCAACAGCTCCCTGTTTCCCTCTTGCCTCTCAAAGCTCTCCAGAAGCCATAAGAAAATCTTTGTAAGACTTTGACATTTATTATTTTCCTCCTGAATACTCCTTGAAAGTTGTTCTTCCTATGGAATCAAACTCACCCTTCAACATGGTCTACTTGATCCTACTTTCTCTGACCTTCCCTATTCCTTGATTCTCTTCTCTTCTACTGCTGCCCACCCTCAGCCTTGCTGATGCTGTTCTAGCCTAATAAATGCCAAGGTAATTCCTGACTCAGAAGTTTGGCTTGAAACTAGAATTGCTAATATGTTTATCAGTGTCCCATAATTACTCTTTCATCTGTTTCTGTATTTATTATCCATCTCACCCACTGAAATATAAGTTCCGTGAGAAAAGGAAACTTGACTCTTTTACTTTGTAATGTGTTGTCATGGCCTAGTTCATGGAAGACAGCTGAGAAATATTTGTTGAATAATTCGTTGTATAGATGCAGACACCATATTTGAAAATGCCACCTCTTAATAGTATTAGTGTTAACTGTGAACATTCTTTTGTTTTTATGTGGGATTATTTGAAACAAAAAAATTCCAGGTTTTCTTTCTTAGGTTTTATCATCCCTGTTCTAGTCATCTCATTAAATTAATGGAGCAAGATAGGATCATATGAGTTTTAGTTTTTGTAGTTGATAGATTCATTTTAAAATCTTAAATTTGAAAAAGTGCCTGAATTTGTAGGGCAATTACTCACATGATTTCCTGATATAAGGAATACATTTTCCAATGACCATAAATGGTGTTTGAATTTAAAGTGAAATTAATTTGAATAAATAAAATTTCCTTTTATTTACTCTGGCCCAAAATTAAATGTCTTGTGGGTCAAAAGTCATATATATCTAGTGATTAATAGCAGGACAGATATAGAATATTGTCATCGTGAGAGAAATTTCTACTAGAGGCACTACTCTGCTCTAGGATCTGTAAAGCAAAAATGCTTTGAGCAATATATTGAAATTATTATATAGAGCACGAACAGGAAGAATGGAAATTGGTTCTTTGACCTTCCATTTAAGCATTGCTTTATTTCTTGATTTTTATGTAATAAGCTGCCACAAACTAGACTTATCAGTTCTATCTATACTGCAAAGGTCTACTTACATGGTTGATTTTTCTTTCCTACACTGCATAACTGAAATCTCCATGTGATTACAATCAGATTAGAGCCAACCTGTTCTGTTAATGTCCAAAAATCTTCCATCTATCAGGACAGGTCTACCTGAAGCCACTAACATTCAACAGTTTTGTCTAATGTTCTTTGTAGTATGGTGTTAGGCTTCCAAAATGGAGTGTTCCAAGAGACAAACCCTAATGTGTATGCTTTGCATGAATCACTTTCTTATTGCCAACTGAGGAGTATACCCAGTATGACCAAACTCAGAATCAGTGTGGAAGACAATCACACAAAACTTAAATATTAAGAAGAATCAAACCTAGATGCCCTTCAACAGATGAATAGATTTTTAAGAATGTGATATATATATTATATGTATAATACATGTATATTATATATATTCCATTATATATATTCAATAGAATATTACTCAACCTTAAAGAAGAAGGAAATTATGGCATTTATTGATAAATGGGTGGAGCTGGAGAATATACATGCTAAGCAAAATAAGTCAATCCCCAAAAACCAAAAGCCAAATGTTTTCTCTGATATGCACATGCTACTTCACAATGGGGGTGGACTAGGCTAGAGTTACTTTAGATTAGGTAGATGGGATTAAAGGGAGGGGAGGGAGTTTACAAGTAGGAAGGATAGTAGTATGAATCAGACATTATTATCCCACGTACATATATAACTATATAGGATTGGTAGGATTCTACATCATGTATAACCAGAAGAATGAGAACTTATACTCCATTATATATGATGTATCAAAGTGCATTCTATCATCATGTATAACTAATTAAAACAAATACAAAGTATTGCTTTAAAAAATGAAGAATTGTCCTTTGGGACCTATATAGTAGTCTATTAAAAAAAAACTGCTGAATCAATAATCTAAGGGATTATTTAATTTAAATTCAAAATATAATTCAAAATAAGGATAGAAAGGAACTGTAAAAGGTCTCTGTATTGTCCACCTTGGGCTGCCATAACAGAATACTGTAGACTGAAAGTTAAGAAACGGATTTTTATTTTTCAGAGTTCTGGTGTTATGAAGTCCAAGATCAAGGTTGTAGTTGATTCAGTTTCTCTTTTATTGTGCTCTCACATGATGGAGAGAGTCATTTCTGGTTTCTGTTCCTCTTCTATAAGGGCAACAACTTTATAGGCTGAAGGCAATACCCTGATAAACTCATTTGACCTTTATTACCCCTTTACATGCCCTACTTCCTAAATCAGTAGCACTGGGGGTTACAGTTTCAACATATGAATTATGGGAGAAAAGTAAGTATTGAATTACAGCAGACTACGTGTTCAAGAAATAAAATATCAAAGCAAATCAAGGACTAGAACTCCATCTTAAGTTTTAGGGTCGTTACTGAAGTTAAACTGAACTTCCACAATGTGTGTCTGTATGTGTGTGTGTGTGTGTGTGTGTGTGTGTGTGTGTGTGGTGGGGAGCGGGGATGTGGTTAGGAAGGTTATATGCTGACACGAAAGAATTTTATTCTTTTTATGACTCAATACTACACCACAGTATGTATATACCCTATCTACTTCATTTGTTGATCCATTAATGGACACTTAAGTTGTTTTCATTTCTTCACTATTGTGAATAGTGTAGCAACAAACACGGGAGTGAAAATGCCTCTTTGACTTGATGATCTCAATTTCTTGGGATATATATACACAGTGGGAGGAGTGCCGGATGATATGGTAAGTCTATATCAAATTTTATGATAAACTTATATACCGTTTTCCATAATACCTCTGCTAATTCTCATTCCCAACAATCATATGCAAGGGTACCCTTTACTTTATAACGTTGCCAACAAAGTTTGTTTTGTCTTTCTCACAATGTACATTCTTACTACAGTGAGGTAGTATGTCGTTGTGGTTTCATTTTGCATTTCTCTGATGATCAAGGGTGTTGAATTTTTTTCTTGTATCTTTTGGCTATTTGTATGTCTTCTTTTGAAATATATGTATTTAGACTTATTGCTCACTGTTTAAGAAGATTTGTTTTTGGTATTAAATTGCTGGAGTTTTTTACATATTCTGAACATTGACCCCTTTTAAGATGCATAGTTACAAGTATTTTCTTGTGTTCTTTAACTTGTTTCATCACTTTTTTGATTGCTTCTTTTGCTGTGCATGCTTGATGTCTATGTTTGTCTATGTTTACTTTATTTTCCTGTGCTTTAAAAATATTGTCCTAAAAGTGCTAAATGGTACATATGAAAAAATTATTCATCAGAATCAAGTGGGGTCTACCCCAAGGATGCAAGGATGATTCAACATACATAAATCAATAAATATGATATACCACTTCCAAAGAATGAAAGAAAAAAAATCATCATCTCAATAAATACAGAAAAAGCATTTGATAAAATTCTATGTGGCTTCATGATAAAAACACTGAAAAAATTAGAAAGATATGAAACATATCTCAACACAAGAAAAGTTCATTTATTATAATAGGCCAATAGCTAACATTTTATGAATAGGAAAAGCTGAAAGCTTTCTCTCTAATGTCTGAATCAAGACAATAATGATCACTTTCATCACTAGTATTCAGCAGAATATTGAGTGTTATTCAGAACAATCAGGAAAGAAAAAAGGAAAAGCAACTGAATTAGAGAAGAGGAAGTCAAATTTTCTTTGCATGCAGATGACTATTAATCTTAAATGCAAAAAATAAAAGACTTCACCAAAAAAATTCTTAGAATACATGGATTCAGTATACAAAAAATTTAAAAATCAAGGAAAAGCAATGCCATTTATAATAACTATAAAGAATTAAGTACCTGAGAATAGATTTCACTAAAAATTCAAAGAGCTTTGGGATGAAAACTGTAAAACACAGATGGAAGGAACTGAAGACGGCATACAGATACACACACAAATGAAAGGACATCCTATGTTCAGGAACTGGAAGCATCAGGATTTCTAAAATGTGTATACTTTCTGCGTTCGCTTTCTATGAGATTGAAATACCCAAGAAGAATAAATTAAAGGAGTGAAAGGTTGTTTCATTTTATGGCAGAAGGTCATGACAGAGAAAAGCTGCCCAGCTCATGATAGCCAGGAGCTGGAGAGTCAGGAAGGAAGGACAAAATATAAATCCCAAAGGCACACTTCCAGTGACCTACTTTCTGTAGCCATGTCCTATCTACCTATAGTTACCACTCAGTAATGAAATGAAATTAAATTATTAATCTCTCAAATGGATTAATCTATTGATTAGTTTACAGTTTAATAATCCAATCATTTTACCTCTGAACATTTATTTGTACATTGACATTGAGCTTTTTGCGGGGGATATTCATATCTAAACTATAAGATTCTACCCCTGGCTTCAAAAAGCGCACATACATCTCACAATGCAAAATGCACTCAGTCCATCTAAGAGAATCCCCATAGTCTTAACAGTTCCAGCATTGTTAAGAATTCCAAATCCACAGTCTCCTCTGAGACTCAAGGTGATCTTTTTGCTGTGAGTCCCTGAAATATCAAAAGCAGTTACACATATCCAATATACAGTGACGCATATTAAACATTTCCATTCCAAAAGGGAGGAATAGGGGCATAGAAGGAAGGGATGGAACCAAATCAAGATTGATTGGGTAAGCAAAACCTATAACTTCATCCACAAGGCACATGGCATTGAGATGTGAGCGCCAGCCATCTTGGGCAGCCCTGTCTCTGTAGCCGGGTTGTAATATACAAGCTCTCTCCTTCTCTCTGTCTCTCTCTGTCTCTCTGTCTCTCTCTGGCTGGCCCTATCTGAGGATGGCAGTTTTTCCCCACAGATATTCTATATTACTGGCATCTCTTAATCCCAGAGGTCTGCATTCCATCTTCAGCTTTATTCTCACAGCTGCATTTACTCACTGCCCTATCAAAAGTTATCTGCAGAGATTCTTATCCTGCTACACTTTGCCTGGCCTCCCAGGGAAATCTTGTTGGAAGTACCTGTGATCTCTTAATTCCTGCAGAACTAGCAACATGTGGACAACAACAAGGTCTGATTCCAGCTCAATACCAGGCCTCCTTGGACCGCAGCTTCGGCAGTCTTGGAATGCCTGGGAAGCTGATTACACTGAAATGAATTCTGGGGAAACAACTTTCTAGGCACTGTCTGAGCAAGGCACACACATGGTCTCATCTCAAATGAGTTTTCACTTTTATACCCTTGAGCTTGCAATGGGTGTGATCTTCCCAATTCCTGAAATGCCCTCAAGGCATGTTCCCTATTGTCTCTGTACAAAGCACTTAGCTTCTCCACAGTGGGGCTAATTTCTTCATCAAACACATCTTCCTTGGCTCCAATTTGTACTCACTTTTCTGGCCAAATCACAAGTTTTTAAAATCTTTTTTCTTTGTTTTCTGCTAGCAAAACCTAGCTAAAATCTGTGAGCAATACCCATGCCACTTCCTGAATACTAGTATGCCTTGAAGTTTCCTATACCAGATTAATTAACCCATCACCTTTAAATTCAACCTCACACAAAATCTCTGGACATGATCAAAATATCAACAAGTTCTTTCCTAGAATGTAACATGAATGGCCTATAGTCCAATTCCCAACACTGTCTTCATTTCTGTGTGGAACCTTATGAGCACAGTCTACTTCCACATTCCTATCAGCATTCTGGTCTTCTGAGCCTCCAACAGAATTGCCCATTTGTCAGGAGCAGTGAATGCATCTCCCTTGTTAATTTCTCCCTGCAAAGGCACTGAGAAGTCTGCCCAGTTGTCTGGTGACACCCTATTCAAAAGGAAATTCCATTGTTGCCATGGAGTTTACAAGTTCATGACCTAAGGTTCAGGCATCAGCCTCCTGGGGATGAATTGTGGGTGCAAGCTAATGACTGTAATTGGCCTCTTCAAACTTTTGATCTCTGTTCTGTTTTATAGTAACTTTCTTGGATAAGGACACAGTATGGGCCAAGAAAATAAGAAGCAGAAGTCATCGAGACAGTGAGGATATTTAGCAAAGAAATTTAAGAGGGAAAAAATATAGTAAAGTTAGTTTAGTGATAAAATTTTAGTATAATTTTTGATACTAGTATAAAAGTGAATTCTATAAATAATGATATGGGTGTATTTATGGGAAGAAAGTTCAGCATTTTCAGGCTTTGGTTGAACTTTAGAACCCTGCATGGGTATCACAAGGGCTTTGCTGGCCAGTACTTGAGTCATAGAAATTTATGTCTGGGATAGATGGGCAAAGCATGTTTTCTCCATTTTGCAGAATAAAGCCCTGCTTACTGGGAAAAAGAAAAAGAAAAAGAAAAAGAAAAATGAAACAAAAAGTAACTTTCTCACAATGACTCTTTTTGATGTAAAAACCCTATATTATTATTATATATTATATAACTTCCAGAGTCTGCTTGGGGGGTAGTCTTCTCCCATCAGGAGTTTTGCTGAACCATTGTGTCCCCTATTTCTAGTTTTGTGTTTTCTTTCCAATCTCATCATTGCCTGGTTCTGGGTCTCACCACTTCCTGAGAGCAAAGGAAAAAGTAACCCTTGCAGGTGTGGAAGGGCTGGAAATAAAAGGCTGACATAGTAGTACTTAAGAAATATACGCACAAGGAATATATTTAAAGTTGAGGCTTTATGGGTGCAAAAGACCTGATGGGTCTGATTCTAACGAAGGGAAAAAGCCCGAGAATGATTTATTTTTACTGAAACACATCAAAGGGATTTATTTTGAGGATGGGTTCTTCAAGGTAAACAAGAATCCAGAGGCTGTAGGGAAGTTGGCTTGACTGGAGACTTATCACTTGCATGGTGATTCTTCCTCTTCCAAGCAACTGGTGCCTCAAGGCTAGTTGATTGCACTGATTGTCTTTTTCCATCTCTGTGAGTTGCATTTGAACCCAGGGCTGTCTGAACCAATAAATTCTGCTGCATCATAGTATTCTCTTTGAACAGGGGGTTGCCAAAGCAACAAAGCATCTCAGAGATCGGTGAGATTACGCCACGATTTTTCCGAGGGGCATGCTTCCACTTAGAGATCACTTAGACAAATACACAATTTATTTGTGGCCCCAACATAAGGGAAACTGAGTAAATGGTAGGGCAGGTAGAGATACCCATTAAACTCTGCTTACAACATTCTAAGTCTTCTCCAGCCTGCATCTCCAAACTTTTCCAAATTCCTCCTGAAAACCAGTTCCCAAAGCTCTGAATCACATGGTCAGGTTAGTCACAACAATGACATGAGTACTTGGTACTAATTTCTGAATTAGTGTTTCTTTACTATGAACAAATCCATGTCAAGAGCAATTTTAAGGAAGAATTGTTTGTTTGGGGCTTAGTGTCAGAAGCCTCAATACATAGTTGACTGACTTGATTGGCCCAGGCCCAAGATGAGGCTGATCATCATGGAGGAAGGGCAAACTCTTCATCTTATAACAGCCAGAAAGTAGAAAGAGATAGAGAAATCAAGGAGTCAGCTACAAAATGTAAAGCCCAGGGCATTACGCTGTGAAATATATCCTCTTTTCATGCTCCACCGGTCTATAGTTACTGCCCAAAAATCTATTTAAATTATTAATCCAACAAATGTACTAATCCAGTGACCAGGCTACAACTCACATGACTTAATTGTTTTACCTGTCTGTCCTTAGACTACACATGAGTTTTTCGGGGAACATCACATATACAACCCATATTACTTCCTACAATGACCTACAGATTCAATTCAAATCTTATTAAAATACCAACCACATTCCAAAGTTTTATATTGATCTACAGAAAAAAGCAGGACACATTATGCTGACTTCAAAATATACTACGAAAGTATAGTAATCTGAACAATTTTGTATTAGCATAAAAATAGACATACAGATCCATGGAAGAGAGTTGAATTTAGAAGTATACTCACACATCTAGAGCCAACGCACATTTGGAGAAGAGTAGTATCTTCAATGGGTGGTTCTGGGAAAATCGGATATTCACATGTAAAAAAATAAAACTTGGTCACAATCTTTCACAGGTACAAAAATCAAGTCAGAATGAATTAAGGACTTAACTGGAAGATCTGAAACACTGAAACTACTAGAGGATAACAGGTGAAAGGCTGTTGAAATAAGGAAATGTAGAAAAAATTTCTATACAAATATTTTCAAAGTAAAAAATTAAAAAATAACATTATACTCTAAAATGGAAATAGTAATCAGAGTAAACTGAATTGTGTTTGGTTTTCTAAAATAAGGTATTTCAATTGTTACTTCAATTTTTAATGAGACTATCAGGAGCTACTGAACTTGCTCATTTGGTTTCAATGATTATAAGAGGTTTGATGAAAAAAATATATATATATGAATGAAACTCTTTAATACTTAATAATTTTTCCAAGGAAGCAAACTCTGTTCTATAGTTTAGAAAATATCCCAATTCTGCCCTACTTCATATAACTTAAGCAACTATTTTATATACCTTAAGCGAGTAATGGGAATTTTATTTCTGGTCCCACAATGCTCCCTTATCTATAAATTTGATTCAGCATCTGTTGGTCTTCATGAATCTCTTAAATAATCAGAAATATAAGTTTTCAAGACAAGAATAACATTGGAGAAAATATAAAATTATAAACAATGGAATTGTTCACTTAGAGTACTAATTTGATTCAAGAAAACTATTTTATAAAACCATTTACTAATTTACAATTTTAAAAGAGTACTATGTAAAATTTTTCTATTTAGAAAGACCATATAAAATTGCAGTAGGAATGACTGTATTTTAAAAAATCAGCTGCTCCCTTAAAATATATTATTGTTTTACTGAATACTATATGCATTATGTATCATTTTAAATTTAGTTTGATTATATTGGTCATATAAGATGAAAAGTGTTCTGCTAACAAATGAAGGCTACAGTAAAATGTTTAATATACTGAATATACCATTCCACTGACAATAAAATGGGACCTAACTTTATTTTTAGAAAACAGAATGACTAACATTTTAATTAAAAGATGATGAGCTGGTTATTATTGCTGCCTAGGAAGTCTGCAAATATGCTGGGGGTTATCACTATAATAACCTTAATTATCATCTTTGGAATCTGTACAAATTATCTGTGCTTTAGCTAAGCTGATGACCAAATGGAAGCATTCTCATAGTGCTAAGTTGCAAATTCAGTGCCAAAAAAAGCTGCAAATAAGACATTTTGTAGCAATTTAATAGACTTCCTAAATATTTTAAGATTGCTGATTATCATCCATGTAATGTTTCTACATCCATAATTTTAAAGTTTTATTACAGATATACAGTATGAGCAAATATAAAGGCTCTGGACCACAGCAGTTAAGAACTGCTATTGATCCACTGTGCAACTTTGTTAGAAGGAAAAAGGAGTGTATAAATGTAATACTCCATAGGGGAATGTTTTGCATTGGAAGATCAGGTTTAAGCTGGAGTTACATGTAGTTTTCATTGATTTAAAGTAAATGAAAACCATTTTGTGAAAGGTGTGAAAGAGGATTTTAATTGGGTTTTCTGTGTAATAAGAAAAGTTGAAAGTCAAGTTGTCAGCTTGGTCCTTTGGTAAAAGCCCTATATTATTGTTCTTACTTTCTTAATGGACTCTCTAGGATTTTTTCCTGCTTTTTCCCAGAATTCTCATAATTTCCAAACTATATTTTTTGAAAAATTTATTATTTATCAATATTTTGATAAATCTTATTTTTAAGAAAATGCATGAACAAATACTAGCAATAACCTCAAATTAATTATATTAATATAACTCTAAAACTAGTACAAGCTGGTGATAATTATCTTTGTATAATATCTCCTATATTTTATGAGTCAGTAAGATTTTTTCATAGACTTTAAAATGTATATAGAATAATTAATAATAATCAATACAGATAATTTTATTTGTAATATTTATTCCCTTAACTCCACAAAATGGAATTTCAAGACCATCTGTAGCATTCCATCTTATTTTGAGTCTTAAATTAGAGAACATTTATTCCAGACTAAAGAAAACACTTATGTATTGGATATAGGTTAGTAAGTAACATCCTTCAATCTTGTCATTTATAATTATTAACTATTTATAAATCCAGTTCTATAAATTGCATTCTGCCAAGTTGGAACTATAATTTATCCCAACTTTTTCAATAATTTAGTTATATTCCCTGTGAGACTTTGATATGATTATTTCAACAGGTTTTCCATTAAATTGCACATGTTTATTTAAATAAGCTAGGGCAATTTTAGTTCATAGATATGGGAATATCAAACTGAGACATGGGATCTAATAGCTGTCCTTATATAGTACAAGATAAAAGAAGAAAGAAATGTTTATTCTAAGAGAGACATTATTTCAGTGAAGAAATAGGGAAATATTTCATGGCAGATATCTTAGTCATAATAGTGATATAACATTTAGGATTAGGGGATTACTTCTCCTGAAGTCCTAAAAGGAGAACTATTACTTACAAACAAAGGTATAATGTCATAGAATAAGATATTTAGAGTTATGGAAGTTAAAAATGGAGGAAATTTCAGAAGAAATAATACAAAATACAGGACCTCAATAGGCCACCATCCTAATAAGACATTTTTAGGAAATGAATGATTTTTATACATCAGAAAGTCAGAGAGAATTGCTAAATTCTATTCTTAGAGTGATAGCTGTAACATATTTTTGGTTTTGTTTTCACAAGTTCAAATTAGCTTACTGTAGTTATGTTTGATTTGTTGTTCTTAATAGTGAGGGTTTATTTCTGTAGAGGGGTTAGATAGTGAATATTCTGAAACCAGATTGCCTGGTTTTATTGCATGTTCAATAGTTGAAAGAATGTCTCATACTCTTTGTACCTTGTTTTAGGATAGTGAAAAATGAAGGGTGTCCACCTGACAGAATTGCTTGAAAGTAAAGGGATGTTCAAAATTTCCCTCTGAAGTTTCAATAATTGGATCTGTTGAAACAAGTTGATAACCAAGATTGATTAAAAAAATACAAATTTATTAATGGATATTTTTTTAAATATGTGTATGGGAGCCATGTAAAATATGAAACTCAGAGAGGTCAGATGATTAAAGTTAAATAATGTTTTTACAGTGGAGGGCAAAACTTAGGATTTAAGCAATTTTATAGTGATAGCAAATTATTTTTAGGGGAACTGAATGAGACTGACAATATTTTATAATGATTGCTTTTGGAATTTTAATGGGCCCAGGAGACAGATATTAGCTTGTGATAAAGTCTTTCAGGGTGTGCTGACATTCCTGTTTTCCTTCCTCTGCTGTATTCAGTTAATAAAACCTCAGGGAGGGAACAAAGACAATTGTTTTCTTATTTGCCAAGTCTGGTGGACTTTAAGCAGATAAGGGAATATCAGAGTAAATTTTCTCCCAGCATCTATTGCTCTCTTTGGGCTTTTAAATTAAAATAATCAGCATACCAACATGCCATATTTTAAAGTTACACTCCTTGAACCACCTCAGGACATCCAATGCATTGTACATGAAAAGACCTTAGAACAGACTCTCTACCTTATAAACACCATGTGTTTACTATAAATATCACTATCATCAGTCAGTCAGATCTTATAGTGTATGCTAATATACAAGTATCAGTAACTCATGTGATGAATTCCCTCATAGCAGAAATTAAGTTTCTATAGATGATTTGGGTAAATGAAAAAGAAAAATCATTTTAACCACCACTTCAGAAGAAACACCTTTAAATACAAATACACACACAAAATAGTTACAAATATCTGTTATATGTTTTATATTTCAACTAATTTTTATGGGAAATTATAGTCTTTAAATAGCCAACTAAATATTATTTAAAATATTATTATTTTAATATATTTTAATATTATTATATATTATTTAAAATATTTTGTTAGCATTTTTTAATATTTGATATAAAATTAGAAAAACAAAAATGAAATAAATCAATAAACATGAATTTAGTGTGTTTTTAAAATTAAGCCTGGCACAGTGGAGCATGCCTATAATCCCAGCAGTTTAGGAGGGTAAGGAAAGAAGATCACAAGTTCAAAGCCAGCCTAACAACTTAGTGAAGCCAAGTGAAAACTTGTTTCTAAATAAAATATATCTAAAAAAAAAAAAGGACTGGCAATGTGGATCAGTGGTGAAGTGCCACTGGGTTCAATATCCAGTACCAAAAATAAAGTTAAAAAAAAAAAAATTAAATTAAATGGTGAGATTAAGTTGAATTTCAGTGACTGCCCTTCAAGTTAATGGACTGGAACATGTTTTCAAAAAGTATAAGCACATTATTATAAATACTTATTCATAAAAATATTAATTTGTAGCAATACAAATAATATATCAAATTTATCTTAGCAAAAAGAAAAGAGAACATAAAATGAAATGTCCTGTCTTCAAAACCTTTGAAATTTTAAAGTACTCTGTATTATGGTATAGGTAATATGTTCACATGATTTCAAAAGGTTTCATGTTGTACAATCTTAGAATATCACTATTTGAAACTCAGAAACTTCTAACTCCCTATGTAATTAGAGACCATGACATAGAGAAAATACTATTTTCATCAATCAATTATTGTTCTATATCTGACGAGTGAGATTTTAACCAAGAGAGTATTCATGAGGTTGTTAAAATATATATGTTAGGAAAATATCCAGAAAGTTACGAGTGAGCATAAGAGAAAAGTATTGTAAAATAATTATTTATATTTTACCTAATATAATAAACATCTAAGTAATTGAATAAGCATCATACTATCATACTTGATTATTTTCTAAAAACTAAAAGCTAGCATGTAAAAATCTACTCATATTTAGAAAAAATATTATTTGGAAACTTCAATTTGTTTTCAAAATAACTGAACTAATACATATTGTTTTGAAAATTGTTCCTTTATTAAAGTATAAGAATCAGAAATGGAAATTCTGAAGGCTAACAATGACTGAATAAAATACTTAAATATTTTGTATAATAAGTCCACTACATTAATATTTCTCATCATTTATACATTGATTAAGCTACAAAATAGGAATGGGGTCAGAAAAAATATCTTATTTCTCTTTATATTTTTTGTATTTCATTAAAACTGAACCCATATTTTAAAATAAATAAAATAATTATAACAAATTATTCTTAAATTGTACCTTGAAGGGGTTTCCTAGAACATTATTTATTTGAACTAAACTCTATTTTAAACAGTCACAGGATGGAGTTGGGACATGACTGTTGGTGAAGTGGGAGAGACATAAACTCAGAATGTAATTCATTTCTGTTGAGAGAATGATGGCATCAGAATATTAACTATGACATGTGATCTTCCAGGGAATGGATTTCTGAGTGAAGAGTTGGGAAAAAAATTCTCTCTCATTTTTCATTTCTTTAATCTCATGGAAGAAAAATAGAATTGATGTGAAACTGATTTGTTGGTTTGATTTTTGGCATAGCTTTGCTTATACAATCTTCTACCAGGAAAATCCTTTCACAGAAACCAAGGAAGTATCTGTCCATTAATGGACAGAGGTAAAATGTAATTGAATTAACCCCCATTCGTCTAATAATCTTAAAATATGAACAATTAATATAAAATTGTATTATAAGTGTATAGACTGTAGCAAACACTAATTTGGACACTTCTGAAGTTTTTTCTGATTTCTTGACTGTGACTTCTATTTTATTATTTTCATTTTAAATCTTACTTGCCATGTTAATTATGTTCAGAGGAAGGCATGTGACTATACCCAATGTCATTATATTTATATTACCAAAAATTAAAACAGCTTTAAATTTTAAGAAAGTTTAACAGTTTATAGCCCTCAGTACAAGAATGAACAAGAAACTGTTTCATGATGCTTTGGCTTTGGTACAAAACCCTGAATATACTCTAATTTTATTTTAGGAGCTTTAGAGAAAGAAAAAAATATTTTAACCAAAAAAATGTGATATCTCCAGTAGATAAACTAAGCTATGATGTATCCTTGTAAATAATTTCCTACAAATGGATTGTTGCATTCTTCACCCCACTTACCTCAAACACTGGGACATGCCCATCTGTAGCATCAGTCACACAAGCCACATGTAAAATACACATAGGGCATAGACATAAACAATGTTTCTTTCTTGGATGAAGATATTTCTGAAATCCACAAAACCAAAATATTAATTTCATAATTTTAAAATTTAAATAATAATAGCAAAAATTTTAAAAGCCAGTAAAGAACAAAAATTAAGTGGAAAATAGAACATGACTGAGAAATATCAATATATGTTGTAGAAGCTAACTGCTTCAAATAGAACAGAAGAGTTTGTGCTATGAGATAGCAAAGTGCTATCCCTTGAGTGATCAGAGCAGATAGCATGAATCCTAACAAGTAGTTTATTTCAGCCCAGAAGATTCAGAAATTAGGTCTTAATTTGACACATAGTCTTTCAACAAATAAAATAGTTTTTAAATGCTTGCATATGCCAAAAGCTATTATCTATTCTAGGCATGAAACAAAGGTCAAATAGATAAATTCTCTAATTTTATGGATTCTATATTTTAACAGGCAGGTCATACATAAAAAAAGATAAAAAAATAAACCTTTGTTTACAATAAAATACCATCTAAGAAAGTACTATAAACACACTTTTGAAGAAGATAGTGCATGATAGGGAATCTAGAAAAGCCTTTTTAAAAAAATGTTTTTGATTAGGGATTCACAGGGAGGTGAGTTCCAGACAATGAGAATGGTAGGTAGAAAGGTGGGAGGGAGTATATGGAATAGATACTGGTGTGGGGGGCAGAGCACCTAGAGTTCCAGTCATAGACAATGATGTCCAAGAGAAATTGTGCCTAGCAGATGACGTAGGACCTTTTATTCTGTGGCAGGCATTAGTAATATTATTCTAAATGTTAGGGAAAGTGATAGAGAGTTAAGTGTCTGTGGAGGGCAGAAGATGAATGAATTCACATTTTAAAATGAGTACTAGTTACAACTTTATGGACAAGAATAGATTTATTAGAAATCTACAAAACTAGTTCATATGAATTTTATGGAGGATTGACCTAAGATAGAGATAGTAAAAAGTGGTCTAATTGTAGTGTTAATGTGGAAGTGGATATAACAGAATGTGATGAAGTGTTATATGTAGAATGTGTGGAAAAGAAGGGCCCTAGAAGGCTTCAGGTTATTTGACCAAAGAAATTTGATCATGGAAATTTATAATTTGGTAAACACCAGAAAAATCAGATATGAAGGAAGATACATGAAATTTGATTTTGGGCAAATTGAATATGAGATGCCTATGAAATTCTGAAGAGGAGACAAAAACTACAGAGTTTGAAATGTCTGTCAGGGTATAGGGGAGGTGTCATAGCTAAATATATGAAATAGCCATGAAATTTAAAGTCATGGATTTACAACTAGGCTAAAGAGTGAGTTAAATAAGGGAGGCAAGAAATCAGAGAGCACTGCCTCCGGGGGCATCATCCAATGTTGTGGGCGTGATCTCAGGAAAGTAAGAACATTCCAGCAAAGGTGACTTAGGAGAAACAGTCAGTTAAGTAGGAGGAAAACCAGAAGAGAATGGGCTCCTTAGAAGTAGAAGAAGAGAAAGTATTACAGAAAGGAAGGGTGATTGATTGTGTTAAATGTTTCTGACACCTGGAGAAAATAAGGAAAATAATTTGACAACAAAAAAGTCCTTGAGTACACTCATATGAATGGGTTTGAGAAGATGGTGGGCACAGAAGCTTGGAGGCAGAAGAAATGGATAGGAAGGGAGCTATACTCTCCCAGGAGGCTTCATCCTCATATCACCTCATCGTAGCTATCACATCATGGAAGTGTCCATTGCTATATAAATTCTTTTTGACTGTATCCTAAGCTAAATTTTCTGGTATATCAGATTCAGGAATTCATTCACTGAATATTCAGACTGCAAAGTTCTTCGAAGTGCTAAACAATTTTCCAGACAATGTATCAAGCCATGTGGGGATATGATGGCTAGAGAGAAATAAAATTATCTGGGAAGCTTTAAATTGACAAATTTCTGGATTCCATCAAGTGAAATTCAGTTTAAACTGGCCTTCAAATAGGGGCAGACATAGCTAAATTTTAAAGATCTCTAGAGAATTTATTTAGAATCTTTCTTCAATAGCAAAAAGGTGGGGAATGACAATAATATATATTAAACACTGTGTGTCCAGCATCTGCACTAGGAATTTTATATTTTTGTATTCAACTTTACATGTCCAAGACATAGTAGAGTGCTTAGGTAATTTTCCCCCAACCTGAGTACCTTTGAAATGCATAAATCTTAAAAATCTCAAGTACTAAATTCTCTATCTTGCATTTTAATCTTGATTCACATCTTAACTTTCATCATTTCTGTTTGTACTAAACTTCACAGCAGTCTTCTTCCTCCTTTTTTGTTGGCCTGAAGCACAGATAAATCCTCTAGTCCATATGCCAGAGACACATGTGGTGAAGGCTTTATGAGGAATATACTAAATTAAAATAAACAAACAAAAACACATTGTATTTGTACCAAGTTGTTCTTGTGCTGCTGGCAGATTTTTTAAAATATCCAAGTTGTAATAGAAGAATAGCCTTTTCAAGCCAATTATTCAATTAAACTCTTCCTTCTTGAGCAAACCAAAAGAAAAACAATTTGTTGTCTTTGAAACTCAGCTCATTATAAATAAAAGATTGTTAAACTTAGACTAGTCTTCTGCATGTTTGCTTTCAAACATTGTTCTTACAGCATATCTCACTTAATTTGCAATACAATGTTTAAAATTACTTGCAAAAATGATTTTTTTATAAAATTGTATTAGTCAATCTTCCATTACTATAATGTAATATGTAGGGCAAATAACTTACAAAGAGGAAGGATTTAGGTGGCTCCTTGTTCTGGAGGTGCCAGTCTAATATCAGGTGACCCATTGCTTTGGGCCTCTGAGAGAGCAGGACAGGGCCTCATATTCCCTATCAGGAGCAGAACCCCCAGCAATCTAAGACCACCCACCAGACTCCACTCAATATTTCTATCATCTCCCACTAGCAATGCCCTGGGGACGAAACCTATAACAAAAGTAACACAGGGACCTTCAGGGGACACTTATCTAACCATAACAAGTATGAGCAAATAGTTTTTAAACAAAGTCTAGGGAAGTAAAAGACAAGCGGATAGAGTTATGAAAGAGATTGTGGCATTAAATGTTGCTATTAATTCCCATACACTGTTGGAAGAACATAACAAATTTAGAGCTAAGCTTTTCAGCAGCTAATGGAAAAAGAACATCATTATTTTGTTTATGACACAGTTAAGAAAAAAAACAAACCTGACATTCCATATAAGAATGAATCTACCTGCTTCTAAGATGAGAGAAATTTCTTCCAAGATTTCTTCCAGTGAAAACTGTGTAATATGTTGTTCCAGGACCTTCTAGCTTTTAGGGTCTGGATTGAAAAATCTGCTGATATGCGTATTGGTTTCCCCCTGAATGTAATTTGGTTCTTTTCTCTCACAGCCTTTAAAATTCTGTCTTTATTTTGTATGTTAGGTATTTTCATTATAATGTGCCTTGGTTTGGGTCTGTTGTAATTTTGTGTATTTGGAGTCCTGTAAGCCTCTTGAACTTGATTTTCCATTTCATTCTTCAGATTTGGGAAATTTTCTGATATTATTTCATTGAATAGGTTGTTCATTCCTTTGGCTTGTTTCTCTAGGCCTTCCTCAATCCCAATAATTCTTAAATTTGGCCTTTTCATGATATCCCATAGTTCTTGTAGATTCTGTTCATGATTTCTTACCATCTTCTCTGTTTGTTCAACTTTGTTTTCAAGGTTAAATATTTTGTCTTCAATGTCTGAGGTTCTGTCTTCCAGGTGTTCTATCCTATTGGATATGCTTTCTATGGAGTTCTTAATTTGGTTTATTGTTTCCTTCATGTCAAGGATTTCTGTTTGGTTTTTTTTCAATATCTCTAACTCTTTATTGAAATGATCTTTTGCTTCCTGTATTTGCTCTTTTAACTGTCGATTGGTGCGATCATTCAATGCTTGCATTTGCTCTTTCATCTCATCGTTTGCTTCTCTGATCATTTTAATTATGTACATTCTGAACTCCTTTTCTGTCATTTCTTCTGCCATGCTGTCATTGGGTTTTATTGATGTAACATCTAGATTTGTTTGCAGCATTTTCTTTCCTTGTTTTCTCATATTGTTCAGATATCAGTGGACCGCTGAGATATTGCAGATTTCCTCTGTTGATTTACAATGTCCCTGAAGATTTCTATATATATCCCCTCTTAGCCTTCAGTAGGCTGAAGTCTTGGAGGAAATTGATAATGCGGTGCTCCACAAGGAAGCTGCCTCTCTAGGAGTGGTGGCCTTCAGGTGGGGTATATCCCCTGCTAGTGGGCAGAGGTGCCTCCACTTGTTGACCAATGGTCATCCAAAGGGGACCAAGGCTGTGGGCTGAGGCAAGGCCTGTTTGGGCCTGTGTCTCTGGTTTTACCGTCCTTGTGGGGAAACCTCACCAGGCAGGGAAGACTCACCCAGTGGGGAGGTCTCGCTGGTCAGTTTCCTCCTAGAGGTTCCCCTCAATTTACAGCTACTGCCTGGGCTGGGCTGCCTTCCTCTGCAAAGTTTCCAGGGGCCCGGCCCTACCTCCTGGGCCTGGGAGCCTCACCCTTCGCAGATGAATCTCCTTAGGCTGCCCCTCCTCAGAGAATTTGCCCATAGGCCTGGAACCTTCGCTCCGCCCTAAGCCTGTCTCTGTGCGGCTCTTCCACCCAGAAGCCTCCTAGATCCTGGGACCCTGTTCTGCACCTAATCGCCTGGCTGCGTGGCCCCTCCTCTGAGCAGCCACCTGTGGCCCCGAACAATTGCTCTGAGTCCCAGAGACCCGCCACAGGCCTCTTCCTCCAGACAGCCGCCCAGTATGCCGGTGCGGTCACTAGGAGTCCAAGAAACTCACTTCGTGCCTCCTCCTCCCACCAACCACCCGTAGCCCGGGGCAATCAATCACTCCGAGTCGAAGTCACCCTCCCCGTTCCTCCTCCTTCTCCAGATAACCCCCCGGGTGTTCAGGAGCAGTCCCTCTGAGTGGCTCTGAATCTACGTGACCCGCTGCACGGGTCCTCTGGGCACATGCCAACCAAGAATCTTATACCCAGCAAAACTTACCTTCAAATTTGACGATGAAATAAAATCCTTCCATGATAAACAAAAGCTAAAAGAATTTACAAAAAGAAAGCCAGCATTACAGAACATTCTCAACAAAATATTCCATGAGGAAGAGATGAAAAACAAAGAAGCAAATCAGCAAAGGGAAGAATTATCCTAAAGGAATTGTCAAATAAAGGAGGAAACAAGTTGTGTCAAACAAATAAATAAACAAAATTTTAAAAATGAACCAAATGACCGGGAAAACAAATCATTTCTCTATAATAACCCTGAATGTTAATGGCCTGAATTCATCAATCAAAAGACATAGACTGGCAGACTGGATTAAAAAGAAAGATCCAACAATATGTTGCCTGCAAGAGACTCACCTCATAGAAAAAGATACCCATAGATTAAAGGTGAAAGGATGGGGAAAAACATACCATGCACATGGACTCAGCAAAAAAGCTGGAGTATCCATCCTCATTTCCGATAATGTGGACTTCAAGCCAAAGATAGTCAGAAGGGATAAAGAAGGTCATTTCATACTGCTTAAGGGAAGCATAAATCAGCAAGATATAACAATCATAAACATCTATGCCCCAAACAGTGGCTCATCTATGTATGTCAAACAAATCCTTCTCAATTTCAGAAACCAAATAGACCACAACACAATAATACTAGGTGATTTTAACACGCCGCTCTCACCACTGGACAGATCTTCCAGACAAAAATTGAACAAAGAAACCATAGATCTCAACAACACAATCAATAATTTAGACTTAACGGACATTTATAGAATATTCCATCCAACCAAGAGTGAATACACTTTCTTCTCAGCAGCACATGGATCCTTCTCTAAAATAGACCATATATTATGCCACAAAGCTAATGTTAGCAAATACAAGAAGATAGAGACACTAGCATGTATTCTATCAGATCATAATGGATTGAAGTTAGAAATAAATGAAAGAGTAAAACACAGAAACTATTCCAACATCTGGAGATTAAACAATATGCTATTATATGATGAATGGATAACAGAAGATATTAGGAAGGAAATTAAAAAATTCTTAGAGGTAAATGAGAACAAAGAAACATCATATCAAAATCTCTGGGACACTATGAAAGCAGTACTTAGAGGGAAATTTATTTCATGGAGCGCATTTAATAAAAGAAGTAAAACTCAACAAATAAACAACCTAACACTATAGCTCAAAGCCTTAAAAAAAGAAGAACAGAACAGCACCAAAAGTAGTAGAAGACAGGAAATAGTTAAACTCAGAGCTGAAATCAATGAAATTGAAACAAAAGAAATAATACAAAAAATTGACAAAATAAATAGTTGGTTCTTCGAAAAAATAAACAAAATTGATAAACCTTTAGCCACACTAACAAAGAGAAGACGAGAGAAAACCCAAATCACTAAAATTCGGAATGAACAAGGAAATATCACAACAGACAGGATGGAAATACAAAACATAATTAGAAGCTATTTTGAAAATCTATACTCCAACAAAATAGAAAATTTCGAAGACATCAACAGGTTTCTAGAGACATATGAATTGCCTAAACTGAATGAGGAGGACATAAACAATTTAAATAGACCAATTTCAAGTACTGAAATAGAAGAAGTCATCAAAAGCCTACCAACAAAGAAAAGTCCGGGACCAGATGGGTTCTCAGCCGAGTTCTACAAAACTTTTAAGGAAGAGCTCATTCCAATACTTCTCAAAGTATTCCATAAAATAGAAGAGGAGGGAACCCTCCCAAACTCATTCTATGAAGCCAATATCACACTGATACCTAAACCAGACAGAGACTCATCAAGGAAAGAAAATTTCAGACCAATATCCTTAATGAACATCGACGCAAAAATTCTCAACAAAATTTTAGCAAATCGCATACAAAAACATATTAAAAAGATAGTGCACCATGATCAAGTGGGTTTCATCCCAGGGATGCAAGGTTGGTTCAACATCAGGAAATCAATAAACGTAATTCACCATATTAATAGACTTAAAGTCAAGAATCACATGATTATTTCAATAGATGCAGAAAAAGCATTTGATAAAATACAGCACCCTTCATGCTCAAAACACTAGAAAAAATAGGGATAGTGGGAACATTCCTTAACATTGTAAAGGCCATTTATGCTAAGCCCATGGCTAATATCATTCTAAATGGTGAAAAACTGAAAGCATTCCCCCTAAAAACTGGAACAAGACAGGGATGCCCTCTTTCACCACTTCTATTCAACATCGTTCTTGAGACTCTGGCCAGAGCAATTAGACAAACCAAAGAAATTAAAGGGATACGAATTGGAAAAGAAGAACTCAAACTATCCCTGTTCGCTGATGACATGATTATATATTTAGAGGAACCTGGAAATTCCACCAGAAAACTCTTAGAACTCATAAGTGATTTCAGTAAAGTAGCAGGTTACAAGATCAATGCCCATAAATCCAACGCATTTTTATACATAAGTGATGAATCTTCAGAAAGAGAAATTAGGAAAACTACCCCATTCACAATAGCCTCGAAAAAAATAAAATACTTGGGAATCAATCTCACAAAAGAGGTGAAAGACCTCTACAATGAGAACTATACAACACTAAAGAAAGAAATTAAAGAACACCTTAGAAGATGGAAAGATCTCCCATGTTCTTGGATAGGAAGAATTAATATTGTCAAAATGGCCATACTACCTAAAGTGCTATACAAATTCAATGCAATTCCAATTAAAATCCCAATGACGTACCTTACAGAAATAGAGCAAGCAATTATGAAATTCATCTGGAAGAATAAGAAACCCAGAATAGCTAAAGCAATCCTTAGCAGGAAGAGTGAAACAGGGGGTATTGCAATACCAGATCTTCAACTCTACTACAAAGCAATAGTAACAAAAACGGCATGGTATTGGTACCAAAATAGAAAGGTAGATCAATGGTACAGAATAGAGGACACGGACACAAACCCAAATAAATACAATTTTCTCATACTAGACAAAGGGGCCAAAAATATGCAATGGAGAAAAGATAGCCTCTTCAACAAATGGTGCTGGGAGAATTGGAAATCCATATGCAACAGAATGAAACTAAACCCATATCTCTCACCATGCACGAAACTAAACTCAAAATGGATTAAGGACCTCGGAATCAGACCAGAGACCCTGCAGATTATAGAAGAAAAAGTAGGTCCAAATCTTCACCTTGTTGGTCTAGGACCAGACTTCCTTAACAGGACTCCCATAGCACAAGAAATAAAAGCTAGAATCAACCACTGGGATAGATTCAAACTAAAAAGCTTTCTCTCAGCAAAGGAAACTATCAGCAATGCGATGAAAGAGCCTACAGAGTGGGAGAATATCTTTGCCAATCATACTTCAGATAGAGCACTAATCTCCAGAATCTATAAAGAACTCAAAAAACTCTACTCCAAGAATTCAAATAGTCCAGTCAACAAATGGGCTAAGGAAATGAATAGACACTTCACAGAAGAAGATCTACAAGCAATCAACAAACATATGGAAAAATGTTCAACATCTCTAGTAATAAGAGAAATGCAAATCAAAACCACCCTAAGATTCCATCTCACCCCAATTAGAATGGCGATTATCAAGAATACGAGCAACAACAGGTGTTGGCGAGGATGTGGGGAGAAAGGTACACTCATACACTGCTGGTGGGGCTGCAAATTAGTGCAGCCACTATGGAAAGCAGTGTGGAGATTCCTTAGAAAACTTGGAATGGAACCACCATTTGACCCAGCTATCCCACTCCTTGGCCTATACCCAAAGGACTTAAAATCTGCATACTACAGAAATACAGCCACATCAATGTTCATAGCTGCTCAATTCACAATAGCCAGACTGTGGAACCAACCTAGATGCCCTTCAATTGATGAGTGGATAAAGAAACTGTGGTATATATATACTATGGAATATTACTCAGCCATAAAGAATGATAAAATTATGACATTTGCAGGCAAATGGATGAAATTGGAGAATATCATGCTAAGTGAGATAAGCCAATCTCAAAAAGCCAAAGGACGAATGATATCGCTAATAAGTGGAGGATGACACATAATGGGGGGGAGGGAAGGGTTAGAGTTAGGGTTAGGGAGGGGGGCAAGTATGGAGGAAGGAACTACTGTATAGAGGGTAAAGAGGGGTGGGAGGGGTGGGGGGAAGGGAAAAAGTAACAGAATGAATCAAACAACATTGCTCTATGTAAATTTATGATTACACATATGGTATGCCTTTACGCCATGTACAAACAGAGAAACAACATGTATCCCATTTGTTTACAATAAAAAAAAAAAAAGAGGGTAATTAAAAAAAAAAAAAAAAAAAAAAAAAGCAGGCTTCCCAGCAAAAAAAAAAAAAAAAAAAAAAAAAAAAAACTGTGTAATATAGCAAAAATTTGAACCAAATTATATAGGAAGTTCAGCAATGCATTTTATAGGTCTTTTCTTCTTCTTTTTATTGTTTGTTCTATTTAGTTATACATGAGAGAAGAGTGCATTTTGATTTATTGTACACAAATGGAGTACAACTTTTCATTTCTCTGGTTGTACATGATGTAGAGTCACATCATTCATGTAATCATACATGTACATAGGGTAATGATATTTGGTCCCATTCCACCATCTTTCCTTCTCCTACCACTCACTCCCTTCATTTTCCACTATACAATCCAACATTCCTCCATTCTTCCCTTACCCCATCCCACCTCTGTTATGTATCAGCATCCACCTATCAGAGAAAACTTTCAACTTTTGGTTTTTTGGGAGTGACTTATATCACTTAGCATGATTTTCTCTGACTCTATCCATCTACCTACAAATGCCAGAATTTTATTCTTCCTTATGGCTGAGTAATATCCAATTGTGTATATATAACACAGTTTCTTTATTCATCTATTGAAGGGCATCTAGGTTGACTCCATAATCTAGCTATCGTGAATTGAGCTGCTATAAACATTGATGTTGGTATGTCACTGTAGGATGCTGATTTTAAGTCCTTTGGCTACAGGCCAAGGAATGGGATAGCTGAGTCAAATGGTGGGTCCATTCCAAGTTTTCTAAGGAATCTCCATACTGCTTTCCAGAATGGCTGCACCAATTTGCAGTCCCAATAGCAATGTATGAATGTACCTTTTTTATCCACATCCTTGCCAACCCCTATTGTTGCTTGTATTCTTGATAATCGCCATTCTAATTGGGGTGAGGAGAAATGTTAGGGTAGTTTTGTTTTGCATTTCTCTTATTACTAGAGATGTTGAACATTTTTTCATGTATCTATTGATTGCTTGTAAATCTTCCTCTGGCCAGATGATAGAAGGCTTATAAAATGCATCTTCTTCTTTGTATTCTTGGTGTTAATTTTTTTTTTTTTTTTTTAGTTCTTAATAAATTTTGCAGATTAGTGCTCTATCTGAAGTGGATGTGGTAAAGATTTTCTCCCATTCTGTAGACTCTCTTTTCACATTAACGATTGTATCCTTTGCTGAGAAAAAGTTTTTGAGTTTGGATCCATCCTATTTATTGAGTCTTGTTTTAATTGGCAGTCTTGTTAAGGAAGTCTGGTCCTAAGCCGACATGATGAAGATTTGGGCCTACTTTGTTTTCTATTTGGTGCATGATCTCTGGTCTAATTCCTAGGTCCTTGATCCATTTTGAGTTGAGTTTTGTGCAGGGTGAGAGATAGTGGTTTAATTTCATTTTGCTGCATATGGATTTCCAGTTTTCCCAGCACCATTTGTTGAAGAGACTATCTCTTCTCCATTGTATGTTTTTGACACTTTTGTGTAGTGTGAGATAACTGTATTTATGTGGGTTTGTCTCTGTGTCCTCTTCTGTACCATTGGTCTACCTGCCTATTTTGGTGCCAATACCATGCCACTTAATGGCATCAAGCCAAAGAAATTCATTTAAGGGTGATTATTAGGGAGACCAAATCAGATTAGGCAGTGTGGACTAGTGGAATAGCCATGATTAAATGCCATCTGTGCCTCAGGTAAGACATAGAATTATAGAGGCCAGACTTATTAATACGTACCCTCCTAACCCATGAGAATGAAAGGATCACTATGAAAGGTAGCTCAGATATTTGTAATTGTGTGTTTTAGTCAGCTATTTTGCTGCTATGATTAAAGGACCTGACCAGCACAACTGTACAGGAGCAAAGGATTATTTGATGGTTCATGGTTTTAGAGGTCTCAGTCCATGGGAGGCCAACTCCATTCCTTGGGGCTGAGATGAGGCAGGATATCATGACAAAAAAGTGTGGCAGAGGGAAGCAGCTCACATGTGTATCAGAAAGCAGAGAGAGACTCCACTCTCCAGATACAAAATATATACCCCATAGCCACGCCTCCAATGAAGCACTTCCTCCAGCCATACCCCACCTGCCTCCAGTTATCACTCAGTTAATCCCAGCAGGGATTAATTCACTGAGTAATTTAAGACTCTCAAAACCCAATCATTTCTCCTCTGAACCTTCTTGCATTGTCTCACACATGAGTTGTTGGAGACCTCCTTATATCCAAACCATAACATTGTGCTATGTTTTAAAAATTATGTTATTTTTTCACAATTAACAAGAGAAAAAATGTCTTTTACTGTTTGGGGCAGTACATATTTACTATCATACAAACATGTTGTATGATTTATTTCTTTTTAAATTAGAATTAGAGAAAAATTGTGCTTGAGAAGAAATTATTGTTTTGATGCATTAAATATTTCTGCTTACATTATAGAAATTGGTTTATCATGAATAATATATAGCCATGTTCTGAAGTTAATCATTAGTCATTAGTGTATTTTTTCAAGTTGTTTTATTGTTAAAAATGTAGTTGAGTAATTAATAAAAATATTTAAATATTTTCAAATAAATAAAATTCATCAACACCTAAAATTTATATTTAAATTTTATTTCTTTATGCTTCCTGTTGTTAACTCCATGATAGAAAATTAATAAACATTAGAAGAAAAATTACAAATGCAGAATTTTAAGATAATTAAAATTTATGATGCAAATTATACATTTAAGACACACTGAGAATTTCATAAATATGTAAAGATTCAGAAACTACAGTAATATACTGTTTTAATATGTAGTCAGTGCAAATGGGTCATAAAATCTTCATTATAAGAAAGAAGTAATTGCAAATCGTTTCAGTACTAGATCTGTAACCTGAAAATCAACTTAGAAAGTTTTTACCAAGCACATTTGTATAATTGTTTGCTATTTTTCTCCTTCATTTTATCTTTGAAGGTGACAAAGTCTCAACTCCAGTGACAATAATAAAAAGAGTTACTTGGAAGAGGAGAAACCAAAAATAATAGTTTGCTAATATTTCTGTATTATCTTATTTTCCTAAACATTTAAATACATATTTGTGTTGGGTTATGTTATCAATATATTTCAGTTTTTAAGTTGATTATGTAAATAGTGTATTAGTTGTTTAGACCTTTTTATTTTTCATGGGGGGAAAAACAAAACACATCAAAAGCAAACAATAAAAATACCTCCTTTGTGGTAATAATAAACATGTTGATAACTGACCCCCATTCGGGTAATGGCCAACATGAACAGTTACCAACACAAATGATAAGTGAAAACACCCTCTTAGACTATGTTCTTCTCCTAGTGGTCTTACAGACATAAATATGCCAACTAAGATGTAGTGTGTTCTTCTCCAATGCCTGTACTCTACCTTATCTCTCAGAGTGTGCATTTCTTTCTTTCTCTCAATAAATTCAATCTGTGCTTCACTTTGGCACTTCTGTTCTGACATCAAGGACTCTCAAGGCCTCTGTCGAGGTCCTCCTTTCTTTTGGGGGACCTCCTCAGAACTGTCCTCTTAGAGAAAATGCCAGGTTTTTCATTGAAAATCTTTGATGTAAAATGGTAGATTCGTTCTTACTGTGATAGGACTGGGGTCTTCTGGGAAAAGGAGGCCCCCTTCAAACTCTGATTTTTGTAATCAAGTCAGAAAGATTTCAGACATGTCACTTAGAGACATGTGTTTATGAGAAGGGGTAGAAAAGAAGAAAAGGGGATACTCTCAAGGGAGAGAGTGAGTCCTCTCAGAGAGGAGAGGGACAGTGAGACTTTCCGTCACTCTAGTTTTATTAGGGTCCCAAGGAAGTTTCCAAAGAGTTCTGTACAGATTCACCTCTTATCTTTTGACTGGCAGTAGGATGACCTCAGATTTTCTTGGCAACTGTTCTAATCGGAACATTTTCTTACAGATTTTATGGTTAGGGATAATTATCCTTATCGCCCCAAGTTCTGGGATCTTGTCTGTGAATGGGTCACAAAAGTCCTCCTTCAGGGTAACTTGTGTTTCTCTTATCAGAATTATTTCAGGTCTGCATATCTCGTGCAGATAACAGGTAGTTTGCTGAAGAATGTATTATATCCTCTCCACTTAAGCCAGGCAGGGCTGTAGATAAATTTTTTTTGAAAGCTGAAGGTAGGTGAGAATTAGTACAGTGGACCCAGTTCATTGAACTATTTCCTGAACCTCATGTTCCCACCACTCACATCTATCTGTCTCCTATCATTACCAGGATGCAACGCAGTCCCTTTACATAAGAGTTTTTGACTGAATTAAGATGATTAGTCATCAGTTCATTGCTCAATTGCTTAATGGAGAATGGGTGCAATATTTTGGGAGGAAAATAATGGCGTAAGTATGTAACTTTTTATATGCACTGCACACATTTTCAACACATCAAAGACAAGACCTTAAGAGCAATAATCAAAGAATAAACATAAAAGAATACACATATTAATAATTTAAATGTTTGCATTAGATAACCAGGATTTTAAAACAACTTAAATTATGTATCCAAAAGAGAAGCAACAGAAATGGAAAATAGATTAATCTTTAATAGCACTTGAAATGTTTAAATAAATACCACATGGAAATGTTAGGAGTTGAAAATATAATTACGCAATTAAGAGTATCTGATATTTAACAGATATCTTATTTACCAGAACATTACACAGAGTGGAAGCCAGGATAGAAGACCTGAAAAAGAGAAAAATAATCACACCCAAAATAACAATGATATTTATCAGGAGGCATTTAGAAGGGTATCCAAGACATGAAGTTTGAGAATATGTCCTAACATATTATGGAAGATAAAAAAATATTTCCTTTCTACCTTTTGTAGCTTTTAGTTGAAATTGATTCCTATAAAAACAGATTAATGTGAGACATAATCTGCTGTCCAAGTCCAGAGAATGGACTAAGACACAAGTTACAGCAAAAAGTGAGACTTTAATGACTATCTTGCAAAATCAGGTGCCTGGTGGTTAGGGACATACAGATTGGGTACAACCAAATATTTATTTCCTAGCACACAAGGTCCCTCCCCTAGATCCTCATTGGGTTAGTACTATGGGGTGTACAGTCTTCCTGAATGTCACCTAGGTTTTATTGTCTCCTACTGGGTTATTTAAAATAATATATCTTTAGTGGTACCCACATCCCTTTGTTCTCTTGTGGTGGGAAAGTCCCTCGAATTGAGGACATTTGGCATATGCACAGTTCTTCAGGTGTGTGTGGAGGGACTTCCTTCCCACCTCCTTTTTATCAAGGGGCTGTATATTTTTACTCCAGTATTAACTGCTTGTAACTTTCCATTCTGCTCTCCCCTCTTGCTGCCTTTCTTAGATCTCTGGTCATTTTACATTTGAAGCTAAATATTCTAAAAATGTACCACTGACTTTCTATTTCTCATAGTAAACAAGAGAAAAATATTTTTTTAAACATATATGTGTTATGTATACATGAGAAACACCATGGGAAAATAAGTAATTCTCAAAGAGCTTAGAATTAAATGTCATCATTTGCTGGAAAAAAAAAAAATGAGGAGGCTGTTATTTAGGAGGGAACCAAGAAAATTTGATAAGAAAGGGGAAGGATTTTATGCATATTTAAGTAAGTGCCTTACTCATTGATAAGAGACTCTACTGATTTCATCATCTTTTTATTTTTTTGGCACAGAAAGAAAACACCCTTACAAGTGGAGATTTTCTTTATAGATATAAATTCCTCTTAAAAGTTGCAACTTATACTTCTTGTTAGGTCGGAATTTGGGCGACTATATGAGGAAGAGTGGAGCAACTGAGGCAAAGGGCAGCGCGCCACACAACAACCAATCAAACGGGCAGGAAAACGCCACTGACACTGACCTCCACCTGTCACTCAGCAGGACTTCCGCCCATTCTGGCCTACAAAGACCCTGGGCAACCAGGGCCACGTATGATTTTCTCTGGCTCCCTTCCCTGACCTGTACCCCAGGGACTGGGAATTTCGCCCAAGAGCCAACTTCCAGTAAAGCTTGCTTCGGCTGCTTGCTGTTCGATTTTATCTGGCCACTGGCCGTGATCCCCGAGCTTACACTTCTATTTTTACAAGTTCTGTGTCTGCAAGTGTCTCAAAATAATCAAAGACTTATGCAAAGAGGCATATTTTGGGTGACACATATTTGGCTTATTTATGCTGTTATAGTATTTGATTTAAAAAAGGAAAGGATGGAGTAAATAAAGAAGAAGCATTTTTCAAATTAGAAATTATCAAGTGTATTCCCAGGAGTTTAAGTGCCACTAACCTATAGGTAAAAAAGTACTGCATGCCATAGAGGAAACAGAAACAAAGCTACTTCTAGGTGTACTATAGTATACAATTCATAATAAAGAAAAAGTAAAAACAAAATGATAGGTATAAAAACACACATACAAATTAAGATCTGGAGCCAATAGTTAGATGGAAATTAAAATAAATTTTTTGTGTGTGTGTGTGTGTGTGTGTGTGTGTGTGTTTCACCTTCACAAATTTGGGATATTGTTACCATCAACTTAATCCAAGGACCTTATATGAATACCTGCTGTCTGGATTCTGCCACCCAAACTTTACTTTCCTTCCTTCTATCAGTAGAAGAAAGTTCCCTTTAATTCAGAGAGGTCCCCCAAATTCACTCTGTTTTAATACTGCCATGTTTTCAAAATTCATAATCTGTAATATTGGTGAAAGTCATGCTACCTGCTTTTAACAAACATCAATTGATATATTTTTATGTGGGAATTTAGTGCTACCAGCAACCTATCCCAGGGATTTTGTCCAAAACCCAACTGGTGGGATTCTGCTACCTGCCCAAAATGGAGAAGGAAAAACAAATTTTCTGCAGTTTTATCAAACTGGGGAGATTCAGCTACATTATTTCTCCCCAAAGTTTCCACAGAAGTAGTTAGAATTCACAGAAAACAAACAAACAAAAAAAAAGTCAGGCGATAGACATGTAGATTTATATATGTATCAGAAGAACAGGATTCTCAACTTTTTGGTGTCCGTGGGTGGGGGCACCCTCAATCTTTACTCTCAGCATGAGAAAGTTGTCATCAAATTCAAAGGGGTATTTAATTTTGTCCATTTCATTAGAAAATGTATACCTGACATTTAAAAATATGTAAGCTATATATAGCCAATTTTGTAACTTAGGAAAAAAATCCTAATTTATGATGCATTGGCATTCTCAGTGTTTTGAACTAAAGGAAAACCAAGGTCTCTCTGACCTACCCTCCCCCTCTTGTCTCTCACTTCTCTTTGTCTTTTGAAGCATATGAAGGGACTTTTTGTGAAGTTCCCTTATTAACATAAAGGCCAGATCTTGCAGAAGCAAATCAATTATTGTGAATCCCTTCCCCAAGTGATCTCACTAACCTGGTAAAAATTATTCACATTGCAGGAAAGATGGCTAGAGTTGAAACCACACCCAGAGCAAAGATATCCCAGGCTTATTTCTGTTCTTTTAGTCCACTCATACTGAAAGGTAACAAACATACATGAGTGGTAAGAACATGAGGCTAAGGGGATAACTCCATAACTGGTCCTATTCTGCTGAGCCCCACAGGTTTTCTTTTATAAAAACAATTTACCTGCAGCCTTTCGTGGTTTAAGTCAATAAGATATGTTACATGCCTAAACAAATAGCCTGTTATCTGCGGGAGAAATGTTGGCCTGAAAGACTCCTTCCTGTATTCTTCCTGCCAATAAGGCAATAATAAGGGGAACATTTTCTCTGAAGGGGGAAAATTTAATGACTCTTAAGCAAACCAGTTTACAAAAACTCAAGAAAACAGATGATAATGAAAATCAGTCAACATGGGCCAAAGCGTCCTGGAATTTATTTTGGACTTTTACCACCCTGGGGACTTGGAAATCTGATGCAACCTGCTATCAATCAGTACTCAAGAGGTGAACCTGGGTAAAATTCTCTGGAAACTTCTCTGGAACTTCCAATAAAATGGGAAGACAGGAGGACCACACCATTCTCCTCTCTGAGGGGGATCTAATATCTCCCTTAGCGTGTCAACTTTTTTCTTTCCTATCCCTTCAAATAAACTCAGGCCTGCTATTCTGAATCATATATCTGAAAAATTTCTAGCATGATTGCAGGAACTGGTGAGAGAGGACTTCTGTCACACTATTTTGGCTCCTTAGGAGGCCCCCTGCTCCATTACAATATCTGCTAAAAATCAACACTTTGCTTCTAAAACTTATGCAGTCCACCACTTTCCTCTTCTCTTTGAGGCAGGAACACCACCCCATAGCAAAACCCTAGACGAAAACTTGTTTTTTGTTTGTGGCTGTCTGCCTAGAATACCCCACTCACACTTGGATGACCATACCTTCTATTGTAGCCTCAGGATTCTTGACTACCCTAACATTAGTCAACCCCAAAGAGTTGCTTTGAATCTAAGAAATTTGTTTGTTTTAAGGAACAAGGACAGGACAAATGCAGTTTAACAAATACATTAAACCATTCCATTCTGGGAATAAGAAATTAAAACTGTATACTTTCAACAGAGTCAGAGAGAAAGAACAATCAAAGGGGACTCTCCAAAAAAGGTTAGTTCTTCATCAAAACAGTATACAAATCTCTAGACAGAGAGCCTCCTCTTTGGGACCCTATTTGGGCTCATTCTCATGCATAGGAGGCTTCCTTGCTTCTAATAATTCTACTTCTAATGAATTTGTTACTGAATTCTCAACCTCCACCATCAGTGTACTTCATCCTTTGAGTCCCTGAGACAAGAACCCTCCTCAAATGCACTGAGTTGTTGGGTATTCACTTTCTCATGATTTTCCTATGCATATAGTAAACTTGTGTGCCTTCAACCTATTCAACAGTTACCAGTTTATTTCAACCAATGCAATTATCGAAACTTCAGAGGTTTGTGGGGAAATTCTCTTCATTTCAAAACCACCTTTTATATTTTTAAAAATCTTTCTGAATAATCATAGGTGACTACAAAATCATTATTCATAACAAAAGAACAGAAACAACATAATATTAAAATATATTTTAAATAAATCATAACAGCAAAATAACAAAATACAGCATGGCCACTAGGAATCATGATTTAATCCACTATAAAATATTGAGTTAGGCAGGACCTATAAGTTTTACCCATTACATTTTAGAGTTACTCATATTTGTGGCAACTTATGTATATTTTATAAATTTAAAAAAATTTTTTTTAGAAAATTGTATTTATTGAAATATATTTCAAGGAATGCAATTGTATTTTCTTATCCTCCATATTTAATGTGTTTTCATTGAGAAAAAAGATAAATATATGAATCTGATACTCTTGCAGAAAAATATGATGCCTATTTTCATGTATTTGATTGCTGACTTCCTTTAATAACTATTGCTTAAAATCTGGCAGATTTTAAATCATGTATGAAGGTTATGTATCCAAAATTACTAAGAATTTATAAAACAGTGTCCATGGTAGATGATATAGCAAATTATTTCAGATTAAAATTAGTGAAATTACTGGAAATCTATTCCCTATTAATTTTAATTAAACTATGACTGTAGAATTGTGTTTAAGATTAAACTATGATGGCAAACACAAACTCTGATGTAAATGAATCTGAGATATAGAAAAATAAATTATATTGGTTATTTGTCCATGATTTCTAAACTTTTTTTTTTCTTTTTCTCTTTTCTTTCTTTTTCTTTTTTTTTTTTTTTCCCAGACAAAATCCTGCTAAGTTGCCCAGGCTGGACTCAAACTTGTTATGGAAATAGGACTACTCCTCTATCCTGCCCCTCTTGCACCCTAACTGTGGGGCCAAAAAGCAGCTCTGAAAGTAGCTGCAAGAGTCCATCAAGGAGCCAAGGCAAAAAAGGGTAGTAAAGACTGGTTCTTCCCAATCTCAATTTATTGGAAAAATGAAGTATGCAGACATGCACAACAGACTGAATGGGTCAACTCTGGGAGGATGACATATTCTATACAAAACTGAAGTATTTAAGAACTTTGAGCCTTTGAATTGGACTGAATTTGGAAGCTCCTCCGCTCAGAAATTTAGGAAGATTCTGACTGCTTCCAGAAAATTTTTCTATATTTAGATATGATAAGGATGGCTCCTAGGAATCAGGAATCAAATCTCCTTTGTGCTTATTTGAAACCTATGAAATTCCACCTTCTGTCACAAAGCTATCTTCCTCCCAGAACTTTTTGGAGATGAAACTTTTGAAATAATGGTGTTTACCCATCCTCCTTAATGTTAATATCTCTGAGGCAGAGATCCTTAGTTTCCTTCCACACTGGACCAGTATTAGACCACCTGACAACAGTTTGTTTTTGCTGGTTTTTGATAAGCTTCCATGTGGTTTTAGTTTTTTGACTTATGATTTTTTTTTCCTCCTTTGTTACAGGTGATTGATAGAGGTGTTTTACCACTAAGCTATGTCTATCTTCACTCCTCTTTATTCTTGATTTTGAGACAGGGCCCCACTAAGTTGCCCAGGCTAATCTTAAACTTGTAATCCGCCTGCCTCAGCCTCCTGAGTTGCTGGGTTGACAAACATGCACTGTAGCACCTGGTTAATTATGGATTTTCTTAATGCATAAGTCTAATGTCCTCCCTATGTGTTTTTGCCCACTATTGTCCTTCTCTCTACCACCTATTAATGGATGACTAACTGTTATGGTTTGGATATGAGGTGGTTTCCAAAAGCTCCTGTGCTCTGTGGGAAACGTTCTCAGGTAAAATGACTGAATTATGAGAACTGTTACCTAATCAGTCAATTCCAGTTTGAATGGACCGAGTGGGGTGTGAATGGAGAAGGGGGGTCCTTGGGGGTGTGTGTTGGAAGGGTTCATAGTTCCTGCATCCCCTTTCCCTTTCTCTCTTGCCTTCCTGGCCATCATAAGTGGAGCAGCTTCTCTTCACCACACCCTTCTGCTATGATATTCTGCCTCACCTTGGTCCAGAGCAATGGAGTCAGTTGACCATTAATTAAATGTCTGAAATTGTGAATTCAAATAAACTTATTTGCTAAGTTGCTCTTGTCAGGTATTTGGTCACGATAACAAAAAACTGACTAACACATTAATCTACCTTACTTTGTGATCCTCTCACTTCAGTCTCCCAAGTAGCTGGGATTTCAAGAATGTATGAACATGCTCAGTTAGGATTTTGTAAACTTTTTAAAGTCAAATTGTAAAATTTTAGAGTCTGAATTATTATTTAACAGTCTGATATTTGATATTCATCCTCACTTGTATGCTGTTAGCTAACTTATGTGTATATGACAAATAATTTTTAAATATAAAAACTGACAGGTTTTTAAAAATTTTTCTCTCTCTCCTCTCTGATGAATTTATTGGGGAAAAAAAAAACCCTACCATTTTAAAGGACATGAATATTTTTTTCATGTGAACTACGCTTCTCAGTTTTATGACTGTGCATTGCCAATGCATATTACAGACATTTTCATTTGAAAGAGTAAGAAAACAGAGTAAAAGCATGAAATACCTACAACCCTAAATATTGAAAGAAATAGTACATTTTTAACAATGCCAAGAGTCTCTACACATAAGTTATTGTAGAGAACTTTATTGGATCAACAGTTTCAGAGTCTTTCTGGATGAACACATGCGGTGTCATATAGCACAGTCCCCAAAGTTCTTGACTTCTTAGTTTTTGAAACACTGTATCAGAGAGTCAAATGACTAAATGCCAAGCTGTCAGTAACTACATAGCATATATCTTGTCATAGAAATAGTTTGATCTCTATTCTCAAGAAAATTGTTCCTGATATTAAATAAACCACTCCATAGCATGAAAAATAATCTGTTGGTAGATAATGTCCCCATTTCACCCCTCTACTATTTCTTCCTTCATTTCCTTAATAAGAATTGTTGATTAAGCAGTCATGGGGAATGAATATAGTTTGTAGTTTAAATTATCTTGGGTCTAGCAATAAAGACTCGTCACTAGTTTTTCTAAAAATGAGATTTAAGAATCTTTTTTCATTTTTACATAATTATGTACACTGTCCAAGAGTGTAACAGTTTCTAACTCAGAAAGTTACAGAAAATTGAACATTATAATTGTAAATTTCTTTTATTCTATATGTTTGCTGGTTTATCTAACTAAAAAAAAAACATTGCTATGACTTACACATCCTGAGAAATTTTGCCTTGTACAAGATCTCTGCAAAGAAAATATCATTATAAAGAATTCATATTTGGAGAACGTATTTAACAAGGCATTATCTATAAATTCATGTTAATAGTTTCATAATTTCACTAAGATGTTAAAATTTCCATATCTTCATGGCAGAAAGTAATGGGAGATATTAAGGTGATAAAAAGCAAAGAGTGTAGAGTATCCTTTATTATATGATGCCATCAGCATTATTTAAATAAAAATAAATACATATTAGAGCTGTAAGTTATCAAATGTATACTGTTTTACAAAGACAATATTGTGTTGTATTTTATAGTATGTTTATGAATTACTAATAAAGCTGAACTATTTTTTCAAAAAAGTATATAGAAAACTTAATGGAACCATCACATAGAAAAGTAAATCAAGGTGGGCATATTCTGTTGAAAAAACAGAAGTAAATATTCTTCATTCATTCTCATTGTTTAAAAAAATTCTGGCAGATTATTTTCTGTTTTCTTACTTCCTTAAGTATCCTACCTTTGTGATTCCTTTTTTCTTTAGTTCTCATAGACTAGCCCACTTAATATATACCTAAAATTGCCATCAAAACACATGGTTTAAGGTCATTTATTTTAATACTTTTAGGTTTTTATAACAAAAGATTATAGAATTGTGTTCTTAAAAAATAGTAGAAATTTATTCTGACAGTTCTGGAAACTGGGAATTTTGGGGTTAAAGTGTTAGTAGATTCAGTCTATAACATCACTAATGCAAAAACTTGTTTTTTACCATGAAAATATTAGGAAACATATGTCAATGTATTACCTACCAAAAGCAGATAACCAAAGTTATCATTTTCATATGGTTTTCAATTATTTTCTCCCATTCCTGGGTTTGATGTTTCATTTCATTGATTCTTTTTCCCTTTGCTGTGTAGAAACTTTTTTAAAATTATATTTTATTAGCACATATTGACTGTACAAGTTAATGGGATTCACTGGGATATTTCCATATACACATTCATAATATATTGATCATGTCTATTTACCCCTTTTCTACCTAGCTTTATTCTTCATTTCCTCCATCCTCTTTTCTAACAGCATTCTTCCCAGTCTCTAGTAATCGCTACTAATCCCTTTTTCCTTATCTACCAAGTTTAGATTTTTGTGTGTGTGTATGTGTGTGTATGCATGGAGAGTTTTTGATTTGGCGTCCAACTCCAGATTCTTAATCGAAATTATGGAAAATTCATGTTAATAAGTGCCACACCTAGGAAATAGTACCAGTTCTTTAAGATCATAATGGTGGAAAGTTGCTTTTATTTGAAACTATTTCATTGAATTTCATCCTAAGGGGGGAAGTTTGTCATCCACCGCTGATATTTTATTTCAATTGCGCATACAAATGTTGAATAGTTAATGACTCCATAGTGTCTCTCTGATGTGCAATATTTGCTGTGATATCTATTGGGACTGCACTCCTTTGGACCCTATACCTGCCTTTTATTTCAGTCTAAACTTATATTTCTAGACTTTCTCTAACACATAATGCCAAACCCATTACCATAAATTTCCCCAAATGTAGAGAGTTTATTATTCTTGTGCCCCAATAAGTTCCTTTTCTACCTTTGAAATAATACTGATCTTAATGTGAGAATTACCTATTCTCACATTTGATCTAAATCTTAAAATAATTTCATTTTTATTAAAACATCATTTATCAAAGTAATTTCTTGAAACAGTATGTTTCAAGGATCAACAGGATGTATGTTGTTTGTTATAAGAAGCATATAATATATACATTTATTATAATATAATATATAAAATATAAGCTATTTGTCTTAGAAACACATAAGACAAGAAGATGAGGCTCACATTAGCAAGGAAGTTTTACATTAGTGGGATTTCTGTAGGTTCAGAAGATTGCTTAAAGTTGGTTGAAACTAGTCTTTTAGCACAATTTCAAGGAGTATTTAACAGTAATAGAAAAAGGGAAATACTTGAGTTCGTATACATAGGTATAAAAGGAACACTTTAAATATAAGGAAATAGGTACAAAACTCTTGCACCATTAATTTTATCATTTGCCACATGGTTGTAACTGGCATATACAACTTCCCTCTTATATTACCTATTTCATATTCCCTTTGTGTTTAGGAAGTACCTCGACTAATTTTGGTTCCTTGCTTGGTGGAGTGACCACAAAGTGCATTCTTAGAACTTCTGTATCATTGGTAGTCCTTTTTATGTTGATTGAGTCCACTTATACTTGAATTTTTTTGATTTCATGTCCTGGTGTATTAGGTGATATCTAAAGGGATTTCCTGTTTCCCTTACATATTTCTCCTTGGTCCTTGGCAATCAAAATCAGTCAGCCCAACTCATAATTAGCCTGATGATTGAAGAGCCCCAAGTAGCTTGTCCTCTGTGAAAACATAATTTCTTTGAGAATTAAAATGTGTGCAAAATAAAACCTGAATTTGTAGTTATAAAAAGAAAAAATGTATTTCTTTCAAAGATCCCTATAGGTAATAGTAAACATATTCATTCCAATTCCTACCCTTAGATTCCCAGATCTAAGAGTTTTGGCAATAAAAGAAACAACACTCTATATTGCTGTCATTTATTTAGCAACCACAATATGGAAGATATTACAGTAGATCATGAAGTTGTTATCAATAATGCTGGCACTGAAATTAAATCTTACAAAGGCTATCATGCTTTTACATGAGACCATATAATTCAGTATGATGGTGTAATGGTGAACTTTATGTGTCTGTTTGCACCACACAATGTCAGGATGCCTGAATACTTATGTAAACATTATTCTAGGTATGTGTCTTAGTCAGCTTTTCATCACTGTGACAAGTACTGGAGAGAAAAAGCTCAGATGAGAAAAGACTTATTTTGGTTCTTGGTTTCAGAGGTTTTAAGTTCATTGCTTTGAACTTGAGGTGAATGAAGCAGAACATCATAGTAGAAGAGTGTGGTATAAGAAAACTTCTCACTTCATGGTGGACAGGATGGTGAAGAGAAAAAGAATTAAAGAAGGAGGAGGAGGGTAGAGAATAGGAGGAGAAAGAGGGAAGAAGGGGAAAGAGAGGAGGAGTTTGAGGAGGTGTTCGTTGTTGCTGAGGAAAAAATATAGTCTCCAAAGGTATGTCCTCAAGGACCCACTTCTTCAGTTAGGCTCCATCTCCCTATAATTCCATCAAAGTAATCATCTGTTGATGAGGTTACAGCCTTCGTGATTCATTCACTTTCCAAAAGTTCCACCTCTGAACACAGCTGCAGTGAGGACTAAGCCTTCAACACGTGAGCCTTTGGGGGACTTTCCAGATCCAAACATAACAGTGTGTCTGCAAGAACATTTCTGAGTAACATTTGAGTTGATGGGTGATCTTCATTCAAACTATTACCCATTGCTAAGCAAGGGAGAACTTGCTTTCTGACATCTTTTATGACATCAGTGCTCTCCTGCCATTGAACTTGGACTTAGACTTGAACTGGAATATACACCACTGGCTTTCATAAGTCTTAAGTTTGTGAAATGCAGATCTTGGGATTTTTTTCAGTCTTCACATCACATAAACCAATTTCTTATCATAAATCTCAATCTTCTCAATATATATGTGTGTATGTGTGTATGTATATATAAATAGAACATGTATGTGTGTGTGTGTGTGTGTGTCTGTGTGTCTCTGTGTGTTTATGAAGTACTGCCACTTCAATAATGGAAGTAATCCAATGAATTAAGTCCACTGAACAATGTCTGACTCTTGCAGCTTATATGTGTATCTGGTACTCAGTGTTAAATCTCTGCTATCTCAGTAGCCATATATGTTTTGAGAAGGGGGCTTGGTTAACAACTGGAAAATTTCTAGCCTTGCCACCAGAAATAGTTCATTTACAAACCCACCTGACAAAGACAGGGTGGCGAGGTATAAAGGCTTACTAATAGACAAAATATAAACATCTTTTCTCCTCTTTTCCACCCAGTTATAAAGATGTAATCTAAAAGATCCTTGAATCTGTGTGAAATCTGTAGTAATTCATTTCTTAGCCTAATGAAGTTTAGCATCTGCAGTCTTAACTGAACATTCTCCGGGTAACTCAAGGTAACCCCTGGGCAGATTTCTGGGGTCCTTTATCTACAGTGCTTCCCATTCTTGGGTATTCTTATTCACAAATTTTGCTACCTCAGCTCTCTTTATCTCTGGTCACCAATTCTATAATGTTTTAATATATTCTCAAAAAAACTCAAAAATACTACAATGTAGAAGTGGTACTGCTCACTTAATTTCCTTTCTGTAAAGAACCAAAGCCCAAAGTAGGTATACACATATATGTGTGTATGTGTGTGTATCTCATATGTATGTGATATATATGAAATCCCATATCATATTATATTTAAAATTCTATGTCTGACATAGATATAAACATAGATGCATGCCCTATACATCATACCTGAAAAAGAAAGTCCCAAACATCACACATCTCACACAATTTTTATTCACAATGGCACATTCATCAATCATGTGTACAGTGATAAAGGTAATTAATTACATGATTTGTTAAATATAAAACTGCACATATTTACATTATTTGCATTGATAAAGGAATACAGATAATGCTAAGAGCTGTAAACCATGTTTAATGTTTTCTTTTATTCCCAATTAAATTCATGAAAAATTAAAACATTTTAAAACATCCCCTGGAATACACTGCAGAAAGATGATTAATAGCAATTTCATGTGACAATTTAGTGATGCCTAATTGTGAAGTAGAGGAGAAGTTTGATCTTCAGTGAACACTTACATGGAACACAAATATACTGCCTCATCCACCAATTTTCTAAAGATTTTCTTTCCAAGTCTCTGACCATCCAGCAGAGCCCTATCCCCTATCTATGAAACAATGCAATCTGAACATTTTGCCATGTCAGTTCTGGGGAAAAATTGATGACCAGGTGAACTTTTTGTAGTTCTTCCCATTGGGAGATTTTCTTTCATCACTATCTTTAAATGTGACCCAGGGAAAGGTCTGTAATGGAACTGTGTGAACAATACCCAATTACTTTCTTCCTGAGCCCTGGTCAGGAAGGGAAATCTATATGAGGCCATAAGCATGGGTTGAAAGGGAAAAAAAGGCAATCTAACTTCAGTTGGGGCCATGACACTGGAAACCACTTGCATCTTACTCAAATACTCATTTCCTCTTGAGGTCAACTTTGTATTAACACTTCCCTTTATTGATGGAGTACTGCTGTGCTTGGTGGGTCAGGAAACACCCAGTTCATCAGCAGCAGTTTGGTTCCAAAATAGCTTTTCAGCTCATAGTCAAGAATTCAGCCCAAGTCAAAAACTGATTCACAGAAGGAGACTAGTTCTTCAAAGATAATGGCCTGGCTTTTCCCCAGATCTCAAGGAACTTCATTATGATTCACCCATAGGGACTTTACAGAGGAAATGTTAACGTAATGTGACTGTTCATCATATTAAAGAGGTCAAGATATCTGGCATTGTTAATTGCAACCTGGGTATATTTTAGTAAAAATCAATTTATAAAAATCAATTTATAAAAATGGATATATTTGTAAAAAACAGAATTTCCTTGGACATAAATGAAGGTTTGAGGTTATATAAATAAGCATTTTGATGCTCTCTGTTGCAAGGTTACATTATTCAAACGTTAAAAGTAATCTGTTTAGCAAATTTTTAGTAAAAATAAAAAATAATATTTGCAGGTGAAATCAGAAGATATTTTTGATATGTAAATTCAATTTTGGTACAAGAGATAAGGTCAAAGTTATTTGAAGGGCCTGCAATTTTCAAATGTTAGTATATATTTTTATTTTTAATAATGTGGTGTATATTAACAAAATAACCCACATGTTGCTATTAACCACAGGGCATTGTGTCACATTTCTTCTCAGGACACTAATTTTTTTTCAGAGATTATGAATCAAGAGTAATAGAGAATATAGATAATTTATTCTTTCTTCTGTTGCACAATAGAGAAACAGTGTGTTTTTGTTTTTGTTTTTGTTTTTGGCTTGATTCTGGTCTTCAGGGACAAAACCTGTTTCAAGCTTAGTTTTATGCCTAACTATAACTATAACACTTTCTCTTTGGTCATAGTCCTGTTTGTATCAGGTCTGATAAGTCTTCACTTCTTTTAATTTTTGAAGATTTTATCCTATTATTTCTTCAAAATATTAAACATTTTCTTTTCATAGTTTTGTAATACATTCTGGAATTTATTTTTGATATATTATGAAGAGTCAAAATATATATTTGTATATATATTAGATTGTTCTCTGAACAATCTTTTGAAAAGAATATTCTTAGCCCTGCACTTTAGAATCTGTTTTGACATTAATTAATTTACCATATTATTGTCTTTTAGTGAAGGAAAGAAAATGTGTGGCTATTCCATTGGTCTCTTATATCTTGTTTTTTTTTTACCTAGAGAAGATAAAAACCTTCATAATTGTAACCCAAGAGCCTAACTGAGCCAAACTGAGTCACGATGTAAAACGATTTTTCGAAAAACCTTTTTAAACATTCCATACATTGTGTCTATATTAGGATTTTGATCTGGAATGTCCCCAAAGTTCATGTTGGAAGCATGTTCCCCAATACAGCAAGGTTCAGAGGTAGGGGTTTAGGTAATGAGTAGGATTCTGACCTCATCAGTGGATTAATCTACTTAACAGCTGAGTGGACTACAAGGAGGTAGGACCTAATTGGAGGAAGTAGCTCACTGGAGGCATGCCATGGAGGGGTTTATCTAGTCCCTGGACCTATCTCCTCTCTCTGCTTCTTGGCTACCGTGAGCTGAGCAGTTTTCATTCACTGTTTTGGGCCAGTGATGTTCTACCTCATCTCTAGCCCAGAGTACTAGAGTCCTGGGCAAAGACCTCTGAAACTATGAGATCAAAATAAATATTTACTCTTCTAATTTGTTCTATTAGGTGTTTGGGTTACAGTGACAAAAAAAGCTAGCACAATTTGCTTTTGTGAATATAGTACTTTTTTTTCCTCCTAAAATTATTATATTCAGGAACTAATTACATCATCTTAAAATGGTTCACTTAGTGTTGGGGAAGTTGCTTTCAAATTCCTCCAAATGCAGCCATTATTAACTTCTAAATGTGCATGATCTTTTTGAAACAATTCTAGGCTGCTTTTTTTGACACTGTGACTAAAAGAACTGAAAAGAAAATCTGGGAGAAGAAAAAGTTTATTCCAGGGTTTTAGAAGTCTGAACAGGCTCCACTCCTTGGGACCCTAGGTGAGGCAGAACAACATGGTGGAAGAGTATGGCAGAGGGAAGTGGCCCACATGATGATAAGGAAGCATAGAGAAGTTCCACTTGCCAGATACAAAATGTATACACCAAAGACACTCCCCCAATGACCCACCTCCTCCAACTCCACTCTGACTGCTGTCAGTTACCACTCAGTTAACCCTATCAGGGAATTAATTCACAGATTGGGTATGGGTCTCACAGTCTAATCATTTGTCCTCTAACCTTCTTGTATTATCTCACAAATGAGCTTTTGGGGGACAAATCACATCCAAACCATGACAGACACATATATAACATTGTTGGCTCATAACAAACCTGCAGCCAAATCAGGTCCCTAAATTGTCACAAACATTTTTTATTGCAGGGATTTGTCCGAACTTCAATTGTGTTTCATTTAATTATTTTTATCTAATATGTCAAGATGTTTTAGAATGTTGGTCTCACATTCAGACACCTTGCTCTCACTTAAAACAATGAAAATAAGTATTATTGCTGTACTTTTGCCTTATGATTTATTTAAATATTGAAGAAAATGGAACAATGAATAGAGTATTGTGTTATTTCTCAATAATTTTCAAGTTAGTTTTATTTTAGTGAGAAATGGTGTCAATAGACTCATTGGAAACTTTTATTTCTCTAAGTCCCAAGTGTTTCTGTGTAATAGTTGTGAGGGTTTTTATTATTATTATTATTATTCTCAATAATATACCAACTTCTGGGGTATCTTTCTCCTTTTCATACTACTAGAAGTATCATCACAACTTCTTTCTTCCTAATTCCTGAGACTAGGGAAAGCATATTTTCAAGTGTTTAGAGAACGTTAGATTAACATTAATATGATTATGATGTCATCACTACTTTTAAATTTCCTTTTTCCTTATTCCATATGTGGGTCTTCAAATAAGTTTTGTCTATTATTTGTCTATTTGTAATTTCTGTGCTTCAATAATTACTTTTGATTAAATGTATGAAATTTAAATGATATAAGGAGTTCAATTTTCTAAATATGTATAGAATAAATACAATTCAAATCCAAAACATGTATATAACTGTATTCTAAAATTTAGAGAGACATCGGCATTTCTGGATATTGAAAGATTATAAAGCAATACTTTCAACCTTCTGAAATAAAATTATTTTCACTTGAGATTTCTATTTGAAGACAAACTGTCAGTTTGACTTCAGAATTAAAGTATTTTGACACATTCAAAAATAAGCTTTATTAGTTAGCTATGGACATTCTTAAGATAAAAGCCACCTCAGAACTCAGAATTCTCCATTAACAAGTAAATGTTAAGCTCCTGGGTTCTATCTTAGCTAAGTGAGCTGTGCTCCAATTGTGACTTGCTTGAGATAAATTGACTTCACACATGTAATTCAGGGATCATGTTAAAGGGTCAGTAGTTGTTCTGGGAATCTTCTTTCCATGGCAAAGATTGAAAGCCCTTATGGTCTAAGCAAATATATGCAATGTTTCTTAGAACTTATGTTCAAAAATCATGCTTTCGGGCTGGGGTTGTGGCTCAATGGAAGAGCACTTGCCTGTATGTGTAAGGCACTAGGTTAGATCCTCAGCACCACATAAAAATAAATAAAAAATAAAGGTATTGTGCCCACCTACAACTAAAAATATTTTTTAAAAAAAATATACTTTCACTTCTATTCATATTCAATTGACCCAAGCGAGTCACATAGGCCAAACATTGGGAATTAGGAAGCAAAATTTTCTTATCAAGTTAATTAAAAAGAAAAAATATATGAGCAAAATACTTTGCCACAAAATAATCTCTTTGGTATGCTCTTTCTGCTTAAAACATGATAGAACAAATCATAATTGTGAATCAAAATGATAAATGTCATCACCAGATACCAAGCAGGAGAAAAATGGAAAGGATCGTCAATCATCTGGGTTTGAGCAGAATGGAATACTTAAAAAAAAAAAAAAAAAAAAAAGGAGGAATATTGTTCTTGGAGATTTCAGAAAATAAGATGAACAATTAGCACAATATCACAAAATAATGAAATTAAAATGCCCTAAACCCCAAAAACATCATGCATATGTAAAAATCCTTAGTTCAAACATAAAGCAAAGTAAATAAATATATATGTATATTTATGTATGTACATACATAAATATATTTAATTCATTAGATTTGACATTGAGGCATACTGTAAACAAGTCAAAAGATTTTATCTTCAACCTATGGAGACTAGATGTAATATTACATCAATATTTATATTATAATAAATGATATCAGAGTGTAGCTAACCCTAACTACACTGCTGCCTTATTAAGTTTTCTCCGTTGGGCCTGGGAATTAAAGAGGCATGACTGACCAACAGGAGAAAAACCTAAAATTTATCTAATATGTTTAATGTGGCACAGGAGACTAAATAAATGAAGACATCAAAACACATGTTTTTATATTGAATTGGACAAAGAGCAACAAATTATGAAAATTTGACAAGGCAAAGGGGTTTAAGCTATGGTGCTTAGCTGGTTGTGGAGGTGGTCTAAAGATAAGTAACACAACAAAGACTGTTTAAACAGATTTACTTGAGCCCTAGGTTCCCATCCTTGAAAATAAGAATATTACATTTTTTAAGTCATAAGGAAAATATTTTTTATATCTTAATTCTAATTCCTGCTTTTAAGAAAAGCCAGTGACTTTTTTCCACAATGCTGTGTGTGTGTGTGTGTGTGTGTGTGTGTGTGTGTGTGTGCATGTGTGGCTTTTACTCAAAATAGTCAATATGCCAGAATGGCATATTTGGTGATTGCACGTTCTGAAGTCCTTAAATGTTAATATATTAAAATGCTTAAAATTTATTTAATGTTTCACAATTATAGGGCCAATTTATGGACAAAGTAGAGAACATTTTCTTTTTGTTTCAATAAATAATATGAATATTTTTTTATTTATATTAATTAAAAATCATAAATTTACATAGAACAATGTTGTTTGATTCATTCTGTTATTTTTTCCTCTCCCCCCACCCCTCCCACCCCTCTTTTCCCTCTATACAGTCCTTCCTTCCTCCATTCCTATCACCCTCCTTATCCCTAACCCTAAACCTAACCCTAACCCTAACACTAACCCCTCCTACGCTCCCCTTATATGTCCTCATCCACATATCAGCGAGATCATTCATCCTTTAGTTTTCTGAGATTGGCTTATCTCACTTAGCATGATATCCTCCAATTTCATCCATTTGCCTGCAAATGCCATAATTTTATCATTCTTCATGGCGGAGTAATATTCCATTGTATATATGCCACAGTTTCTTTATCCATTCATCAGCTGAAGGGCATCTAGGTTGGTTCCACAATCTGGCTATACTGAATTGAGCAGCTATGAACATTGATGTGGCTGTATCTCTGTAGTGTGCTGATTTTAAGTCCTTTGGGTATAGGCCAAGGAGTGGGATAGCTGGATCAAATGGTGGTTCCATTCCAAGCTTTCTGAGGAATCTCCATACTGCTTTCCAGAGTGGCTGCACTAATTTGCAACCCAACCAGCAATGTATGAGTGTACCCTTTTCCCCACATCCTCGCCAACACCTATTGTTGCTTGTGTTCTTGATAATCATCATTCTAATTGGGGTGAGATGGAATCTTAGGGTAGTTTTGATTTGCATTTCTCTTATTACTAAAGATGTTGAACATTTTTTCATATATCTGTTGATTGCTTGTACATCTTCTTGTGTGAAGTGTCTGTTCATTTCCTTAGCCCATATGTTGATTGGGTTATTTGTGTTCTTGGTGTAGAGTTTTGTGAGTTCTTTATAGATTCTGGAAATTAGTGCTCTATCTGAAGTATGAGTGGCAAAGATATTCTCCCACTCTGTAGGCTCTCTCTTCACATTACTGATAGTTTCCTTTGCTGAGAGAAAGCTTTTAAGTTTGAATATATCCCAATTTTTGATTCTAGCTTTTATTTCTTGTGCTATGGGAGTCCTGTTAAGGAAGTCTGATCCTAAGCCAACAAGTTGAAGGTTTGGACCTACTTTTTCTTCTATAAGATGCAGGGTCTCTGGTCTGATTCCGAGGTCCTTGATCCATTGTGAGTTGAATTTTGTGCAGGGTGAGAGATAGGAGTTTAATTTCATTCTGTTGCATATGGTTTTCCAGTTTTCCCAGCACCATTTGTTGAAGAGGCTATCTTTCTCCATTGCATATTTTTGGCACCTTTGTCTAGTATGAGAAAATTGTATTTATTTGGGTTTGTGTCCATGTCCTTTATTCTGTACCATTGATCTACCTGTCTATTTTGGTACCAATACCATGCTGTTTTTGTTACTATTGCTTTGTAATTGAGTTGAAGATCTGGTATTGCGATATCCCCTGCTTCGCTCTTTCTACTGAGGATTGCTTTAGCTATTCTGGGTTTCATATTCTTCCAGATGAATTTCATGATTGCTTGCTCTATTTCTGTAAGGTAACCATTGGGATTTTAATTGGAATTGCATTGAATCTGTATAGCACTTTGGTAATATGGCCATTTTGACAATATTAATTCTACCTATCCAAGAACATGGGAGATCTTTCCATCCTCTAAGGTTTTCTTTAATTTCTTTCTTTAGTGTTCTGTAGTTCTCATTTTAGAGGTCGTTCACCTCTTTTGTGAGATTGATTCCCAAGTATTTGATTTTTTTCGATGATATTTTGAATGAGGTAGTTTTCCTAATTTCTCTTTCTGAAGATTCATCACTTATGTATAAAAATGCATTGGATTTATGAGCATTGATCTTGTAACCTGCTACTTTACTGAATTCACTTATGAGTTCTAAGAGTTTTCTGGTGGAATTTCCAGGTTCCTCTAAATATATAATCATGTCATCAGTGAACAGGGATAGTTCGAGTTCCTCTTTTCCAATTTGTATGCCTTTAATTTCTTTGGTTTGTCTAATTGCTCTGGCTAGAGTCTCAAGAACGATGTTGAATAGAAGTGGTGAAAGAGGGCATCCCTGTCTTGTTCCAGTTTATAGGGGGAATGCTTTCAGTTATTCACCATTTAGAATGATATTGGCCATGGGCTTAGCGTAGACGGCCTTTACAATGTTAAGGAATGTTCCCACTACCCCAATTTTTTCCAGTGTTTTGAGCATGAAGGAATGCTGTATTTTTATCAAATGCTTTTTCTGCATCTATTGAAATAATCATGTGATTCTTAACTTTTAGTCTGTTGATATGGTGAATGACATTTAGTGATTTCCAGATGTTGAACCAACCTTTCATCCCTGGGATAAAACCCACTTGATCGTGGTGCACTATCTTTTTAATATATTTTTGTATGTGATTTGCTAAAATTTTGTTGAGAATTTTTGCGTCGATGTTCATTAAGGATATTGGTCTGAAATTTTCTTTCCTTGATGGGTCTCTGTCTGGTTTAGGTATCAGGGTGATATTGGCTTCATAGAATGAGTTTGGGAGGGTTCCCTCCTCTTCTATTTTATGGAATACTTTGAGAAGTATTGGAATGAGCTCTTCTTTAAAGGTATTGTAGAACTCGGCTAAGAACCCATCTGGTCCTGGACTTTTCTTTGTTGTTAGGCTTTTGATTACCTCTTCTATTTCATTGCTTGAAATTGATTTATTAAATTGTGTATGTCCTCCTCGTTCAGTTTAGGTAATTCATATGTCTCTAGAAACTTGTTGATGTCTTTGAGGTTTTCTGTTTTGTTGGAGTACAGGTTTTCAAAATAGCTTCTAATTATGTTTTGCATTTCACTCGTGTATGTAGTGATATTTCCTTGTTCATTCTGAATTCTAGTAATTTGAGTTTTCTCCCTCTTTCTCTTTGCTAGTATGGCTAAGGGTCTATCAATTTTGTTTATTTTTTCGAAGAACCAACTATTTATTTTGTTAATTTTTCCAATTGTTTCTTTTGTTTCAATTTTGTTGATTTCAGCTCTGATTTTAACTATTTCCTGACTTCTACTACTTTTGGTGTTGATCTGCTCATCTTTTTCTAGGACTTTGAGCTGTAGTGTTAAGTCATTTATTTGTTGATTTCTACTTCTTTTGTTGAATGTACCCCATGAAATTAATCTTCCTCTAAGTACTGCTTTCATAGTGTCCCAGAGATTTTGATATGATGTGTCTTTGTTCTCATTTACTTCTAAAGATTTTTAAATTTCCCTCCTGATGTCTTCTGTTATCCATTCATCATATAATAGTGTATTATTTAATCTCCAGGTTTTGGAGAAGTTTCTGTTTTTTATTCTGTCATTTATTTCTAATTTCAATCCATTATGATCTGATAGAGTACAAGGTAGTATCTCTATCTTCTTGTATTTGCTAACAGTAGCTTTGTGGCATAAGACATGGTCTATTTTAGAGAAGGATCCATGTGCTGCTGAGAAGAAAGTGTATTCGTTCTTTGTTGGATGGTATGTTCTATATAAGTCTGTTACGTCTAAATTGTTGTATGTGTTATTGAGATCTATGGTTTCTTTATTCAATTTTTGTTTGGACGATCTATCCAGTGGTGAAAGAGGTGTGTTAAAATTGCCTAGTATTATTGTGTTGTGGTCTATTTGATTTCTCGAATTGAGAAAGATTTGTTTGACGTACTTGGATGAGCCAATGTTCGGGGCATAGATGTTTATGATTGTTATGTCTTGCTGATTTATGCTTCCCTTAAGCAGTATGAAATGTTCTTCTTTATCCATTCTGACTAGTTTTGGCTTGAAGTCTACATTATCTGAAATGAGGATGGATACTCCAGCTTTTTTGCTGTGTCGTGTGCATGGTATGTTTTTTCTCATCCTTTCAACTTTAGTCTATGGGTAACTCTTTCTATGAGATGAGTCTCTTGCAGGCAGCAAATTGTTGGATTTTTCTTTTTAATCCATTCTGCCAGTCTATGTCTTTTCATTGATGAGTTCAGGCCATTAACATTCAGGGTTATTATTGTGATACGATTTGTATTCCCAGTCATTTGACTCATTTTTGTTTTTTGACATGATTTTGTTTCCCCTTTTTTGGCTATTCCTTTAGGCTAGTTCCTCCCGTTGCTGATTTGTATCGTTGTTTTTCATCTCTTCCTCATGGAATATTTTGCTGAGAATGTTCTGCAATGCTGGGTTTCTTTTTGTAAATTCCTTTAGGTTTTGTTTATCATGGAATGATCTTATTTCATCATCAAATATGAAAGTAAGTTTTGCTGGGTATAAGATTCTTGGTTGGCATCCATTTTCTTTCAGGGCTTGGTAAATGTTGTTCCAGGCCCTTCTAGCTTTTAGGGTCTGGATTGAAAAATCTGCTGATATTCTTATTGGTTTCCCCCGAATGTAATTTGATTCTTTTCTCTCGCAGCCTTTAAAATTCTGTCTTTATTTTGTATGTTAGGTATTTTCATTATAATGTGCCTTGGTGTGGGTCTGTTGTAATTTTGTATATTTGGAGTCCTATAAGCCTCTTGTACTTGGTTTTCCATTTCATTCTTCAGATTTGGGAAATTTTCTGATATTATTTCATTGAATAGATTGTTCATTCCTTTGGTTTGTTTCTCTAGGCCTTCCTCAATCCCAATAATTCTTAAATTTGGCCTTTTCATGATATCCCATATTTCTTGTAGATTCTGTTCATGATTTCTTACCATATTTTCTGTTTGGTCAACTTTGTTTTCAAGATTAAATATTTTGTCTTCAATATCTCAGGTTCTGTCTTCCAGGTGTTCTATCCTATTGGTTTTGCTTTCTATGGAGTTTTTAACTTGGTTTATTGTTTCCTTCATTTCAAGGATTTCTCTTTGGTTTTTTTGCAATATCTCTAACTCTTTATTAAAATGATCTCTTTCTTCCCGTATTTGCTCCTTTAACTGTTGATTGGTGTGATCATTTAATGCCTGCATTTGCTCTTTCATCTCCTTGTTTGCTTCCCTGATTGTTTTAATTATGTACATTCTGAACTCCCTTTCTGAAATTTCTTCTGCTGTGCTGTCATTGGGTTTTATTGATATAGTATCTAGGTTTGTTTGGGACATTTTCTTCCCTTGTTTTCTCATATTGGTCAGATGTCAGTGGGACTTCGTGATATTACAGAATTCTTCTATTGGCTTATATTGTCCCTGTAGATTTCCAGTGTATCACCTTCCTGCCTTCAGTAGCTTGAAGACTTGGAGTAACTTGATTATGCAGTGTGTCCAAGGAAAGCTGCCCCTAGTCCTCTACTGGTTCCAGGACTTGGAGCTGGCTCTGTGTGGAATGGCTCTCACTGGGGGGTCTGCTCTGAGAAGCTAGCCTGGAAAGGCGCTTCCCGCCTGAGGGGTCTGGGCTGCAGGCTGCTTGGGAAAGTCCCTGGCTGCCCTGTCCTGGTCCCTGAAGCAACCTGCGGACAGGAACTTGCTTCCCTGGTTCAGGGACTTGAAGCTTGGTTCTGTGCAGGCAGGCTCTCACTGGGGGGCCTGCTCCGAGATGCTGGAGAATCTGGCCCTGTGGGAGGAGCCCACCGCTGGAGTGCACAGGGCCACCTGGGGGGGACTCTAGCTGCTCTGCCCTACTCTAGTAAGCCACCCGAATCCAGGCCTGCCACCTGGGCAGCGCTTCACCGGGTGGGAGAGACTCAACCCGAGGCTCTATTTTAGTCCGAGTCTCTCAATGCCTCCCCTTCTTGAAACCTGGGTTCTGGAGTGACTGGAGATGCAGTCACCCTCTAGTCTGCCATCTTGGATTGCTTAATATGAATATTAATGATAGGGAGTTATGATTATAGAACTTGGAATATTAGAAAAGGCAAAATGCAGAAAATTTGAGCAATAATGTTTTTCATATATTATTTTTATCAAATAATGGAGAATAGTATACCTATATCACATTGACACTGAAGAAGTAAAATTTAAAAACTACTTACACAAGAAATAAAGTAAAAATCAAATATGAAAATGTGTTTTGTGCAATGATTTTACTATTTTCAAATAAATGACTGTTTTTTGCAAAAATAATACAGATTTTATTATGCACAATAAACAATTTCAGGTTAATAAGTCCAAAGATTATAACTGAATAAAGCATTTTAAACATTTTTTGTACAAATTTAGTCCTTATAGAAGAAATCTCATTGACAAGTGTGTCATTAAACTTACATAAAACAGAGGTCCATTATTACAGTTTCTCACTCTTATAGGCACATAGGGAAAATTCCTTTTAAAAGAAAAATTGTGGACTGGGGTTATAGGTCAATGGTAAAATACTTGGCTAGCTTGAGCAAGACCCTGGATTCAATCTCCAGCACCAAAGAGAAAAAAAAAATGGATTGACTATTCCTAATGTGCATATTTAGATAAATGATTCTAGTTTTGATTGTTTCCTACATCTTTAGTACAAAGAAGGTCTTGTTTACAAATCTGTGAATAATAATATTAACAAAATAAAGAATTATTTACTAAGCTTGTACTGATGGGCTATGTAAGCAGTTCTACAATAATTTATCAATTAATGGAGCTTTCACATTTATTGTATAAACCAGCCATTATTTATCTGTTTAATAATGAACAGGGATAGGTTTATAACTGAGGGCAAAGAAATGCAATGTTTTAAGTTACAGACACAACATTCTAATCTATGTCTGTGTTCTTAATCATAGCAGTTTGCTTTGCCTAATGAATGTTATTGTTTACTTTGTTGTTTAGTTATTATTATTTTTTCAATTGTTTATTTAATACTCATATATTAAGAATGCCCTAAATGGCAGATAATGTGCTAGGCAATGTATGAATAAGGAATTTTAAAAAATCCTATAACTGAGCTTTCATCAGTCTGTCTATTGGAAGAAAAAAAATCTCAAAAACAATTGTAACACTGACAAAAGTAGTTAATGCAGAATATTCATCACCTTTCTTCCTCAACTCTACTTCTCTCACAAACACAACACATAAATACACATGCACAAATACATATGTGCATAAGCATGTGCTGTCTAAAAGATTGAATTCTTGCTGGATCATCTCTTGTTTTGCAGAAACAAAGAATAAGGGACATATCTCATTATTGAGAGAAAAAAAGTAACTGAAAGATCAGTCTATAGTTTTAGGATCATCATAGCAGACCCAAACCAATGTGCGTGTGTGTTCATATGAATATTTTTATATGAATATTTATTCTTATGTGTTTGTGCGTGTGTGTATTATGTCTGAGACAGAAATGTAGATAAAACAAATTTAATTATAGATATAATTGAAAACTGGACACAAGATATACATAAAGACATAGAGGTTGAATTTTATCAAAAAATTTGAAAGGAGACTACAGGCAGGATTTCAGGGAGAAGGTGCTAGAAGATAATACCTTTTAAATTACCACTATACATAGATGAAAGATGTTTAAATTATTTAAAATACATTTTCCTGTTCATTTACTCTATGTATTTTCTCAATTCTTAGGTCAAATGATTGTACTTTTATATTTTAATTACTTTTATTTCTTATGTTCATGCTGCTTGCTAGGTGACATTGCATAAATACTGAATCACAAGAAAACTTGCATGAAATTATAGTTAAATTATTATAATAAAACTTTTTAATCCTGAGAGGTATGGTCAAATTAAGAAGATGCGGAGAGGAGAAAACTGTTAAGGGAAAAAGGCCGAGGTGTCTGGCACTCAGTTTTGTCACAGGTATGTTAGACTGTTCACTTCTCTCATAAGAAATTGCAAGAGCCTTTGCTCTGTTAGAACATTTCCCTTTGACTTAAAGATTGTACGTTTTCTTAACATTTTATTTTCTCTTTGTTTATATTGGTTTTATCTCTTAATATTTTTTTTCATTTTAACCTTGTCAAATTGATCACTTTTCTTATTGTTATTTTAAGTTTTGCACTGAGTTTTTTCTTCAGTTGGTCAAAAGTCTCTCCTAAGTATTATCTATACATTTATTGGTGCTTTACTGAATTCACAAGTTAGATTGGAAGAAATGCTATTTCATGACATTGAACATTTATCTCTATAACTATTATATTCTTTCTAATTAGCCAAGCACACTTCATGTCACTTGAGACTGTAATATAGCTCTTTTCATAAAAATGGACCTTCCATTTTATAAGAAAAACTATTTCTAAAACAACATAATTTTATTGATATTCATAAAGATATTTTTAAATATATTTCTGTTAAAATTGCAAAGATGTTTACGAGAATACAAAGACGGGAAGTCATAAAACTAGTTAGGCCGTTAGCAAAATAATCCAGAGAAAAGCAGCCAGAAATAGAAAGACATTATCAAGGGCACAGAATTTAAAATTACATAGCAGTACTTGCTATGAAATCAAAATTTTGGTGAAGAATTTGATGCCATGCAAACTGTAGACAGTATACCTGAAAATGGTTTAGAAGATATTCTATGCATGGTTTTGGACATTTAGGTAATTCTTCATCATCTCTAGTTATTCTGTGACCAATCCAAAATAATTTTATGTAAATATATTTTCCAATTCTGTTGTCATCTTCCACTGCTTACGATTAAGAAGTTGGACTAGATTCCACAAAAATAGGAAAAACGGAATTTGGCTGGGATCCAGTTCTAACTATGTGGTAAAAATACACAATATTCAGGATAGAATAGTCTCATGTAATCCCTGCTTTTTGCACATATATGATTCTGCCTTCAGATACGTTAAGCTCAACAGGTCCACATCTAACTCATAACCTCATCTCTCAGACTTGCCACTAATTAGTGTTCCCTATATTTATCATTTTCCTGAGACTATCCAACAAGTAAATTACTTCCAAAACCAAATTAGATCATCTATTTTCAAATTTCTTTAACAGTTTGCTGTCTCCTCAGCAAGATGAGATTCAATCTCTTTAGCAGAGCACTAAAGGTCTGTCTTAGGCACAATGTCTCAAATGACCCCACACTTTTCCTTTAGATATTACATCTCAGATCCCTGTAGTTTTGTATAGATCTTCTACTATGCTATACGTCTGAACATACATGCACTGTCTTCCTTCTTTGCCTGTTCCTTTGGCTATCTTTGGTAAGTGACAGCAGGATAGATAGACTCTTAGGTAGACTACCCTGATTATCTATCTGGAATAAGTGCTATGTTAACATTCCCAAAGCACCTTACCCATGAATTAGGCTTCTATTATGTACTTTATTTGTGTAAAACAGTGATTTCTTTGATTCTTTCAGAATTCAAATGTTTCTTAAGTAAGCACTCTATCATAATCATCCTTGGTCCCAACTGTTTATTAATAGGTTCAATATGTGGAAAAAAAATAATCCTTAAAATAGTTCCTTGATTTTAGGTAATGTAGGAAACCAATCAGACTTTGAAGATGGAATTTAACAATTTATTTGAAATAATTTTACAAACTCTTCTAAGGTATCGTCTGTGCTTAGATTATCATTGTGACCATTTGAGAGTACTTGTTACTAGAGAAGGGAGTTAATATTAAGATAAAATTTACACCTTTATGTTATTTATAACTATGATGTAGACATACATATCCAGTGATTAAAATAATGTACAACACACTTTGTTGAAATTTTTTCATTTAAAATGTATTCAAAAAACATAATATTGCATTTAAAATGTGAACTTTTTGCTTTTAATTACTTTTTCATTTAGAAAAATAGCATTGTAGGATAAGTGTTTACTTACTTTTGAAAATGTTCTGACATTTCCAATCAAATATTATAATGTGGGATAGTTTCATTAGATTTTTACATGAATTAATCATGAAGCTTAAAATATTTAATTTATTACAAACATAATCTTTTTCAAATTCATAATTTTTGTATGTGCAAAATAAAATATCAAAATACAACCCTACCTTTGAGTATGTATTTTCCCCCTATTCTAGGCATTATGTATTGTGAAATCACCTTTTGAACCATTTTATTAGCTGAGGGAAATTAGTTTTAACACTGCTTGTGGTACTTTGATACACATAATTATAAGTTCATATTTAAATCTCCCCGAAATAAACACCAATAAATTATCTTCCAATACAGGAAATTAAAAGTTACAAATTGTTTCTCAGATAACTTTAATAAAACACTGCATATATATATATATATATGTATACCCTCATTTCATAGGAAATAAAAGTATCCCTATTATAAAGTATATGCTGTATTTTCTATATTTTATCATATAAAATTTGATTTTGAAAAACTAAATGTGAATATTACCCATTATTGAGGAAAATTAATCATTTCACTTATATCTTTACAAAACCAACAAATAATTGTCAAGTGTTAACATTCATTTAAAAATGTCTGTGATATGTGTATGCTTTATCACATATTCAAATTTAGAAATGGAAATGTTTACATGTACATGTTCATAATTATTCAGCAATATGCGATAAAATATTTTCTTTAAGTATCCTTTTGTTTGTTATGCTTTGTATAAAAACAAACAACATCTAAAACAGACATAAAGCAAATTAGGCCTAACTCCTCTATAAAATTGCTTATGTTCTGATTTTTTCCTGACCTTGAATAGTACAAGTCTTCCCATTGCTTTAGTTTCCATCCTTTTTCTTCTTTCAATTTTCTTTGAAACCAAGGTCAGACCTTCTATATCAGTTCCCTACAGAGTAAGAAATGGCTTATGAGAAAGTACAGAAGCTATTTGGGGTTGGAGTTATAACTTAAAGGGAAACATCTAAAGACAAAAAAGTTGGAAAGGCCCAAAGGTTTCATGTGCAACCCTTAAAGGAAAAAAAATAAAGAAAGGTCATACAGATACTAAAACTATATATGATTTGATTTCAACTTTGATGAAAAGTTCCTTCAGAGCTTGGGTAGGAGAATTATAAGTAATTTCAGTTTTAAGAGAGTTCTTGCTTATCATTATATTTTAACTGCATTATGTATTTTTATAGACCATAATATTTTCACCTATAATATCCCTCATTGCTTTAGTTATTCATGGAGGCAAAAACAGTTTATTTCACAAGTTAATGGAGAGTCAATGATAACAATTCAATTTATAAACTTTTATGGTTGTATGAATAGACATGGAAATGAGGAACGAATCAGTGCTCTTTGCCTCTAATGCCTAAATCGAAGGAAAGTCAAGGGTTGAATGTTTTCTCTCATACATGAAGCTACAGAGAAATAAAGAATTTATAAAAAAAAAAAAAGGTGGAAGATCTCATGAAAATAGAAGGAAGAGCAGTAAAGTATAAGAAGGGAACAAAGGGGGACAAAGTAGGGTAGGGAAAGGGAAGGAACAGTAGAATAAGATTGACCAAATGTGCATGCATGAATATATCACAATGAAATTCACTTTCATGTGTCAGTACAAGGCACAAATTAAAGAATAAATAAATAGAAGACCAGAGAGTAAAGTTATTGAGGGAAGGGAGGAAGGCAGGAAAAGGGAAGTACTGGGGAAGAAGTGGAGCAAATTACATTATGTGCATACATTCATATGTCACAATGAATTCCACTATTATATATAATTAAAATGCACTAATAAAACCTAATACATATTTCAAATAAAAAGGACTGACAAAAAATAAAATTGAACATGTTTGAAACACAGAGGTTTGTATGTGATATGGTTCATAGCTGGAGAGTTTTGCAAATATGTGTGTATATGGAAAAGTAAGACTTAAACATGGTATAGAATATAAGTGAATGTATCAGATTTTCATGTTACCACACAAAGTACCATAAAATGTGTCACTTAAAACAATTAGAAATTTCTTTTTTCATTCTTAAGCCTGGAAATTTTAAATCAAGGTGTAACAGGCACATGCTCTTTCTGCAAACCCTAGGAAAGTGTCTTGCTTCATCTTAGCTTCATATTACTGACCATTCTCTACATCCTTTGGTATTATCCACCCACTCCAACTGGTGTCTTTTCCTTTCTTACTTTGTAGAACCTGCATGTGTCCTTGTGTAAAAATCTCCCTCTTCCTATATGATCATTAGTCATTGCATTTATTTTATATGTATTTATTAAATTTTTAAAATTTTATTTGTTCTAATTAGTTTTCATGTAGTTCTACTGTCTACATGACAGTAGAATGCATTTATACATTTTGATAGATCATACATAAATAGAGTGTAATCTGTCGTTTTTCTAATTGTGCATATTGCAGGATCACATTGGTCAAGCAGTCATACATGTACATGAGTTAATAATGTCTATGGGGGAAGAATGATAGTAGTCATTGCATTTAGAGCCTACATTAATCCATATGAGCTTTTGTCAACATCATTACTTTTGTAGACCCATTGGTCATCCCTTGATCCCTTGGTATCTAGAGGGGATTCATTCTAGGACCCCTGTATAGACCCAAATCTGCAGATATCCAAGTCCCTTATAAAAAATGTTGTAGTGTTCCCATTAACCTGTGACCTTCCTCCTATGTATTTTAAATTATTTCTAAATTATTCCTAAATCTACATAATGCAAATACTATGTAAATAGTTGTGATGCTGGATTTTTCAAGAAAAATGCTAAGGATATGTTTGTACATTTTCACAGCCAAAATAATCCTAATTAAATTCTGCTGTATGCAAATGAGAAGCCAAGAGAGCAATGTTCAAGCCAGTACTAGAGAAAGATTGTGCATCTATGAAATCATGGGAGGCTACAGCATGATATGCACACATTTAACTTTATTTGCAGGAGTTCAACATAGTTTTCAGTCTGTGGAAAATTCAAGTTTGGCTTTTTGGAACAATCTGAAATTTTTGTTTTGAGATATTCAAACTGCAGTTGGGATACAGAACCTGTGGATATTCAAGGCTAATTGTATTTCCAAATAAGGTAACATTCACAGGTACAACTGATTAGGAATTGGCTATTTCTTTTAAAAGGACACGATTCAACACAGTAGACTAAATATAACACTCAAGTTATTGTTTAGGTTTTGCCTATTTGATAAATGGGTTTTGTTTATCTTTGTATTTGGTGATTATTTTTTCTTTTTTTTTTTTTTCTTTTTTTTTTTTTTTTTTTGTGGTGGGCACTTCTCTTGGGGAGAGCCCCATACTTGCTAGGTTTTGCCATTGAAATACCCCTAGCCCTATGTTTGGTGAATTCTGAATAAAAGTGATATCAGAAATCTGACCTAGAAAATGTATTTTGATAGAGAGAGATGCAAATGTTAAAGCATGTAAGCTTTGTGTTAGAAAATAAATTTTCACTGCAGGTAAGGAGACTACAGGAAGTGTACTTTAAATGGTGAGATGGAAGACTTTCCCAGATGAGGTGATAACTGAGCTGATTTTATGACAATATGAGAAGACATGAACTAATGAAACCAGATTGAATACTTTGTTTTTGTTTGTTTGTTTTTTGGTACTGGGGATTGAACCTGGGGCACTTAACCACTGAGCTACATCCTCAGTCTTTTTTACTTTTTTTAAAATTTGAGATGGTTTCACTAAGTTGCTTAGGGCCTCACGAAGTTGCAGAGACTGACTGAACTTGAGATCCTTTTACCTCAGCATCCTAAGCTACTGGGTACTGTGCCACCACTCCTAACCACACTGGACACTTTGAAAACCATTTTTCAGGATGTGGAAAGTGAGTATATTTAAGGAGATGAAAATGAGGTAGGTATCAGATTTGGAAGCATAGTTAAGGATCAATACTATGAATGTATATTTTACTTTTATTAATTCAACACACTTATTATACCCAAATAAAAATAATTAAAACACTATGTAAAAGTTTTTGTTATAAAAGTTTAATACATTTTCATTAGTACCAACATATAGTGCAACTGATCTCATATGCTGCTATACAAGTCCACTAAAATCAACTGCTTTGCAATTCATTTCCAAATCTCAGCTTGCATTTTCAATAAATTGTATGTTAAAAGTTTTAGATTTATAGAAAAGAATTGAGAAAATAGTAGACAGTTCTCATATAACCAGTTTTCCTGTTATTAACTTACATTCATATGAGACATTTATTATATTAAGAAACTAATCATAGTACATTATTCTTTAGTAAACATAACATTCAGATTTCTTTATTTTTTATCTAATACTTTTTTTTCTATTCCATCATCCAAATTGGGATACCACATCATATTTAGTGTTCATGTCTCTGTAGACTCCTCTTGGCTATGGCAGCTTCTAAGATTTTCCTCATTTTTGACCTTGTAGGCAGTTATGAAGTACTGATCGTATATTTCCAAAATTTCCATCAATTATTGAAGTTCATTTACATTTTTAATCATGTTTCTCAGGTATATATTGATAATTTGGAGTTACTTGTTTGGAGGTAGTCTATCACTGAAGTGCTGAGGAAGTGGTTTAACCTTTGTAAAGATGCTGTTTTCTTTCCCTTATATACCATATTCGTTGGAATTTAGTTAGCATTATTCAGCTCACGCTTAAAGAATGTCTACGTCTACCTCTTTGAAGACAAAATATTTTCAAAAATGATGTGGAATTCTTAAAGGAAGATCAATCTTTTCTCTCCTATTTATTTATTTTGTAACAGGATTGACTCTTGGATATTTACTTTACATATTGGTTTTTAATCCACAATTACTTGATCCAGTCACTCAAATTGTTTTCCCTTTGATTACTAAGAATTTTTCAGTTAGCTCTGGGGTTTCTCTGACATGCCCTTAGTAGTTTATCTTTTAGTTCTTTGTTTCTGAGTAGCTCATAATGTATATTTATCTTGCCACGTCTTTAAGCTTCCATTTCTCCGAGGGACCCTATTTACTTTTTTGGAAAATGATACTAGAACCCAATCTTATGTAGCTACCTATGCTTGTTGCTGTTGGGGTGTGATTGTTGGCTATCTCAACTGAGAAAGGCAGAGCATATATATGTGCATGTTCACCTGGGCATTTGTATCTGTCTGCAAATATTCTGTATCTAACCATTTGGATCTATGTTAAGTTAAACATGAGTTTTAACTGGTATCTCTAAGACTAATTCACTAACATATGGGTCAGTTTAGTTTTCTGTGCTTTCTTTTTTACAAATTCTCACTCCAATACTGAGAAGCTTACCATTTGACATCCATTTACTTAATAATTTAAATCTTGTATAAGTTTATGGTAGCACATGTTAAACATATCCCTTGGAAAGTAGCTATCAAATGAGTTTTCTTAAAAATATACAAGTCTTTTACCTGTTTAGTTAAGTTTATTTCTAAGTTTTTATTACTTTTGTACAATTATGATTGCTATCTTCATTTCCTTTTTGGATTCTTCATAGTTGGTGTTTAGAAATACAACACATTTTTGTTTGTTAATTTTTTCATAACTTCGCTGAATTAATTTATTAGTTCTAACATGATTTGAGGGTTTATGTGAAATCATTAGAGGTGTGTGTGTGTGTGTGTGTGTACACTCATATATACAATGTTGTCAGACAACAGAACTAATTTTTCTTTTTTCCTTTCTAATTTCAGTTATGATTTTTCTTCTTTCCTTTTCCCTAATAGCTCTGAGTACAGCCATTAGTATGTTGAATAGAAATGGCAAAAGCAATATATTTGTCTTGGTGGTCCATAATTAAGTAATCAGCCTCAGCTAAGGATAAGATGCAAGCCAAACTTCTTCTCAAGAGAGTATTACTTGGGTGCAGAAGATGGCAACATTTTGCCCCTAAATTATCAATGTAATGTCTTTGATTTATCTGTAGAGGCTTAACAGGTTCTCCAAATAGCCTAATAGGTATTGTTTCTCTTTTAGTTGTAAGTGTACCACATATTCTTCATCTTAAAAGGAATATTTTGATATTTTCTACACCACTGGAACTCTGAAAATTAAATGAGGTGGAGCTTCGTGAATTTTTCTCAAATCTGTTTATGACCCTCTGACATGCAAATGTTCCAACAATTTGTCAGGAGTAGTTGCTGTTTGCTAAGTAATTTAATCTCTATAATCTTATGGGTGTAATAGACCAATGTTATGCCCAGAGGAAGACAAAGTTTTGACATATAGCTGGAGAGTTGGTACAAACTTGAGATAGGAAGAAATATGAAGACTGTCTTTAAAAAAAATACCTAATCTCTTCTTTCAATAAGTTGTGATCTGTAAACTGACTCATGTTTGCAAATTGATTAATTGATCAGTATTCCCTTTTTTGGTGATTTACATTAGTTAGATTTCTGTACACTTAGATTGGTTAGATTTGTTTATACTTAACCCCAAATTTTTCACTTGTACAAACCAAGGATTTAGTAGACTGTCCATTTATTTCTTTTCTAGAGATCCCATGAACAACCAGCCAGCATCATATATCTCTGTGAATCAGAATACTCTGACTACTGTTGTGTGTTTGTATAACAGTAAGCATACTTATGAGTTATGTTTGGGATATGAGATGTCCCCAAAACTCCTATGTTAATGCAGGAATATCCAGAGGTGAAATGATTAGATTACTAGGATTGTAGTACCATAAGCAATGGATTCATCCATTTGTTGGATTAACAATTTGAATGGACCAACTGGGTGCTAACTGTATGCAGATGGGTCATGGCTGGGGAAGATGGGTTAATGAAAGTGTTCCCTGGAAGAATTCATCTTCTTTGTATTCCCTTCTCTTCTCTCTCCCTCTCTCTCTCTCTGCTTTTTGTCCACCATGAGCAGAGCAGCATGCCTCCGCCATGATGTGCTGCCTCCTCTTTGGCCTAGAGTAATGGAGTCAGCCAACCATAACCAAAATACCAGAACAAAAGAGCTCAGATCAAAGGTGTACTGGAGTATGAAAATATTCAGGGGATAATTCAAATCCATAGAAACAAATGAGAATCAGAGACGGTAGCATAAAGTTGAGTGCAACAAACTATGAGTGTATATTTGCTATATTTTCTTGTCTCTGCTTATTTAAAAAACACAAAATTTATATTAAGTAATACCTACAACAATATATTATTGGGCTACTAATGTATGCACCCATTCTAATTGCCCATGAATTTGAGTGTTCAGGAAGGAATTTAAGGGGATGGTAAGTCCTTGTGGATTCCTTCACAGAGACCAAGGTATCTACAGTTGAAGTAAAGGGCAGATTCTTGGTCAAGCACATGGTATAGTACAGCAGTATGCTTTTTGGAATTGTATGTAGAACCAAGACTATTTACCTGAGTTAAGTGCTCTTTGTTCTGAAGTGGGAAACAATTCAATCTCTGCATTTTGTGTGCAAGTATGGCTTGCTCATTGGTTGTACTGGTCTTCAAAATGTCCAAGACATGTAATTCCTCCCTCAACTTCCCACCTTGGCATAGAGCCTCGGCTTCTCCCCTCAGACAGAGAAACCATGGCATAACACCTAGTCCCACGTATTTTGGAAAATGCAGACTCTCATACTTACTGAGATGGGAGTAAGAGACTAACACTCGTATATTCATAGGGACTATCATTGGGTACCATCTTTGACTTAGTATCTGGCCACAGGTTTTTAAGGGAGAGAAAGAAAGAAGATAAATGAAGCAACAGGCCCAGAGTTTGCAGCAGTTATTTCCTAGCCCAGTTCTATGGGAGCAGAATTTTAAATTTCATCTTACATATGGTAAAGAAATACTTCAAACATGAAGATAAACAAAGATTATAAAGATTTAACATTTTTAAACTTTAAAGAAAGAATAGTAAGCTTACAGCTATATATACTTTTTTCTTCTTTCAGCTCCATTTCCTTCCCTTTAACAAATCAGTGTATACCTCCCGTCACTTGAATTGAGTTCCCTGGGCACCTGTGGTGATTCCTTCTCAATCTGCCCAATGCAGAGATTCCTAAAATAGTCATATATGTCAACTATGAAGAAAATTTTGTTCAGAGTGTTAGAAGTAAGGAAGCTATATAAAAATCATGTAAAAGTGTCCAACAGCCATTATTCTTACTTGATTATTGAAGTTTCTTAGTAAGATTGATTATATTTTTATCCTATGTAAAAAATATACAGGGAGTACTATAATCTTAATAATATATAGTTTTAGCATTAATATACCTTATATATAATAAATTATACATTTGATAAAATTTAGTTATCTTACTAAATATTCTTAAAAGGAATATCCAGACTCATAAGTAACTTTCAACTAAGTGGACCGTTTAATAAAAAGATATTTTATGAGTTTTTGAATAGTAGGGAAATTTAAATGAAAAGATTTTCTTTTCTAAACAGTTGAAATGATGTTTGTGGTTGTTGATACATTTATGAAAGATAACCTGTATGAGTTTTAAATAAGCAATGCAGTGTATTTTTCTCTATGATATCTTTATCTCAGCTTAAAAAAAAAAGATACAGTAAACAGACTTAGGCAATTTTCAAAAATATCATTCTATAAATACAAGTATCTTTATAGGTTCTGTTTAATTAGATTTTAAGTATAGTTTAGAAAAGAAAAAATTATAGGCCCAATTGTTCACATTTGGAAAGTAAAACAGAAAAATGATTGTAAAGGTAAATAACTGGGTAAAGTGATAGTGGAAGTTTGTATTAGTTTTCTAGCTAAAAAGCAAAAATCAGAAACTTGATTACTTAAACAGCAGAAATTTATTCTTTGAGTCAGAAAACTAGAAGTCCAAGAGCATATTTTTATCAAGTCTGGTTTTCCTGAGGACTCATGCCTTGTCTTACAGATGGCTACATTTCTCTGCATCTATGATTACCCCTCCTTATGTGGTAACGTTTAACTGGTGCCTTGTTATAATGGATCTAATCCAGTTAAAATGGATTAGATCCCATCCATGTAACCTATTTCACACTAATTACCCTGTGAAACCTGTGGGAGTAGGAGGTACAATTTAGCCCATAGCATTGTCTTAAAATTTGAAGCAATAATTTGTTGGTAAATTTAGAAAGAGGGCACCAACCATTTAACATAAAATGATTGCTAATTATGATTGCTAACAAAAGAGGTGAAAGACCTCTACAATGAGAACTATAGAACACTAAGAAAGAAATTAAAGAAAACCTTAGAAGATGGAAAAATCTCCCATTTGGATAGGAAGAATTAATATTGTCAAAATGGCCATACTACCAAAAGTGCTATATAGATTCAATGCAATTCCAATTAAAATCCCAATGATGTACCTTACAGAAATAGAGCAAGCAATTATGAAATTCATCTGGAAGAATAAGAAACCCAGAATAGCTAAAGCAATCCTTAGAAGGAAGAGTGAAGCAGGGGGTACTGCAATACCAGAACTTCAACTCTATTACAAAGCAATAGTAACAAAAACGGCATGGTATTGGTACCAACATAGACAGGTAGATCAATGATACAGAATAAAGGACACAGAAACAAACCCTAATAAATACAGTTTTCTCATCTAGAGAAAGGTGCCAAAAACATGCAATGGAGAAAAGATAGCTTCTTTAACAAATGATGCTGGGAAGACTGGAAATCCATATGCAGCAGACTAAAACTATACCCCTATCCCTCACCCTGCACAAAACTCAACTCAAAATGGATCAAGGGCCTTGGAATCAGACCAGAAAAACTGAATCTTATAGAAGAAAAAGTAGGTCCGAATCTTCAACATGTTAGCTTAGGAACAAACTTCCTTAACAGGACTCCCATAGCACAAGAAATAAAAGCAAGAATCAACAACTGGGATAGATTCAAACTAAAAAGCTTTCTCTCAGCAAAGGAAACTATCAGCAATGTGAACAGAGAGCCTACAGAGTGGGAGAAAATCTTTGCCACTCATACTTCAGATAGAGCACTAACTTCCAGAATATATAAAGAACTCAAAAAACTCTACACCAAGAGTACAAATAACACAATCAACAAATGGGCTAAGGAAATGAACAGACACTTCACAGAAGAAGATCTATAAGCAATCAACAGATATATGAAAGTATGTTCCATCTCTAGTAATAAGAGAAATTCAAATCAAAACTACCCTAGGATTCCATCTCACCCCAATTAGAATGGCGATTATCAAGAATACAAGCAACAATAGGTGTTGGCGAAAATGTGGGGAAAAGGGTACACTCATACATTGCTGATGGGGTTGCAAATTAGTGCAGCCACTCTGGAAAGCACTGTGGAGATTCCTTAGAAAACTTGGAATGGAACCACCATTTGACCCAGCTATCGCACTCCTTGGCCTATACCCAAAGGACTTAAAATCAGCATACTACAGAGATACAGCCACATCAATGTTCATTGCTGCTCAATTCACAATAGCCAAATTGTGGAACCAATCTAGATGTCTTTCAATTGATGAATGGATAAAGAAACTATACACACACACACACACACACACACACACACACACACACACACCATGGAATATTACTCAGCCTTAAAGAATAATAAAATAATAATAAAATTATGGCATTTGCAGACAAATGGATAAAATTGGAGAATATCATGCTAAGTGAGATAAGCCAATCTCAAAAAAACCAAAGGACAAATGATCTTGCTGATAAGCAGATGATGATACATAATGGGGGGGTGGGAGGGAGGTAAAAATGGAGGAAGGAGGGACTGTATAGAGGGAAAAGAAGGGTGGAGGGAAGGAAAAAGTAACAGAATGAATCAAACACCATTACCCTATATAAATGTATGATTATCCAAATGGTATGCCTCTACTTCATGTACAAACACAGAAACAAGTTGTACCCCATTTGTTTAAATAAAAAAATATAGAATTTCATAAAAATAAAAATAAAACAGGTTGTTACTTTAATATTAAATATGCATTAGAGTAATTTTAATTCAAGATATACTTATGAACTGCATAATTAACCATACAGATGAAAAATATCAATGAAAGTGAATTTTTAAGAAATATAAAATCATCTATAAGGACATAGAAATTCAATACCTAATTTCATTTCCCTTTTTTGACTTTTATCCTGGAAAGAATTATCTCTGCAAATTTCAAAATCACTAATGTGCTTTTAATGGCTACTTTAAATTTGTAATTTGTACACCAAGTTTTGAGCAACTAAAGCAATAGGACTATCATCATCCATTTTTGCTGCTATAACAAAAGTGACTCAGATGGGTCATTTTAAAAAGGGAAATGTATTACCACACGTTCTGGTGGTGGAGCAATGCAAGATTAAAGATCATCAGATTTGATGTCAGAGAAGTCTTATTTCTCATGAACGTTGCAGTCTGTGTTTTCTCATAGGAGAAGGCAGTAGGGCCCCCTGAGCCTCTCCTATACTGGCAGCCATTCTTTTCATGGGTGTCCTGCCCTACACCAACATTTGGGCCACAGTGAAGTCTAAACAATTGACTCCATTTATTATTTTTTAGAGAATTTCGCATTAATAATAGATTTTATCGACAAGATACATTAAAAATAGAATAGAAAATGTAAACATTTTGTATCGTGTTACATGCTTTGGGTGTGTTTGCCCTTTTTATTAATGTTTTATAAAATAAATGAATATTGTTTATATTATTTTTGCTGTGATAACAGAGTTACTGAAACTGGGACATTTCTAACGATAGAACTGTATTGTGTCACAGTTCTGAAGGCTGGGAAGTTTCAGATCAAGGGTTCACTACCTGGCAAGGGCCTTCTTGCCATGTCACAGAAGGACAAGAGAGAGAACCAACACTCAAAAGTCCTTTTCAAATAAAGAATTAAATGTACCTCTAAGGACGAAATGTTCATCACCTAATTATCTTGTAAAGAGTTCATATTAATTATGCTATAATTGTAATTAAATTTAATGTTTTATAATATTTTTGATATTGTGTCATAGATATCATTTCATACCTGTACATACAGCTATTTTATTCCTTTTGTTAAACATTTCATTGTACAGTTAAATTTATAACTTACTAAATTAATTTCCTGTATATGAATATTTGGTGTTTCCAGAATCTTACTATTATGAAAAAGGCTGCAATGAATATCAATTAATGAAATTTTTTTTCCTTTGTGTGTGCAAATGTATAGGATGTATGCCTAAAAGCAAATTCCTGGACCAGAGAGCATATTCTTTTGTAATTTTGGTATAAATTACCAATTGTACTCCAAAAAAGCTATACCAACTTACATTTCTTCCATCAATGATGAGAGTACTATGTCCCCATGGTCTTACCAGAATATTAATAACTTTTTAAAAATGGTCAATTCGGTAGGTGAGCGTCACCCATAGCTGTTTTCATTTGCATTCCTCTGATTATGACCATCCTTTCATATAGAAGAGGACCTTTCTTGTTTATCTTTCTATATTGCGTTCATTTTTCTATTAGTTGCTTTTCTTATCAGTATCTAGGCTTTAATATGTTTGATTCCTTTCATTCAATTTCCTTTTTCAATTAGACTTCAATATGAATTTTAGAGAAGACAATATTAAATCAGACAGGTTAAAAATTTTAGACAAAAAGAAATGTCATGAGTCAGAATTGTTAAAAAAAAAAAAAAAAAAAGGGTTTTGGACCTTGGGTGAAATTTTGACAAAACAAAAGTGGTACTCCTGAAAACTAGCAGTAACAGAATTTTCTGATTTCCTAAAGGATAAACTTCAGTTTGTAACATTCAGTTTGGATTCCTTATTTGTGATTCATTCACTCCTCATAAAATCAAACTTGTTTCTGACTGCTAGATCCCATTGCTCCATCTGCTGAATTTTAAACAATAAAGAATATTCCCTTTCTTCATAGAATTAGACAAATGATATTAGGATTCAGTTTTAAATTCTTGTACTTACACTTCTGTCTTTAGTCCAGTCTGGGACAATATGTGTTTCGGTATCCACATAGTTCATTCATTAATGAAGAGAAAATTAATACAAGTTTCAATTTAAAAGTCTCATTTCCACTGCAACATATTGAAAATAGTCACTCATCTCCAAATAGCAGCTGCTGACATCTCAGGAAGAATTTGAAAAATTCTATTTAGAAACCAATCTGCTTACACATGACTTATGTAAGTTGTTTACCTCACTCTTTATTGCAGAAGATATCTGCATAAAAAAATTCTTATTTCTTCAGAATTCATCTGGGATAGCTGTTTTGCCACCTGAAATGATAATTTTCTCTCTGTGGCATCAAAACTGTTAGCTTTGGAAAGACTAGGACTGGTAAGATGTTTTTATTTGTACGTAAATAATACATACTTTCTCTGTATAGTTTCTTCTAAAATCTTCCTGATAGCAATATTTCCATGACAATGTTAAAAGATTTCTCAATAATATTTACTTAAGACAATGTATCTCTTTTTTATTATTGGCATTTACTTGTAATCATCTATGCCCATTGTAACTGTTTATGATTTACTATTTTGTTTTTAAAAATATTTGCACTACATCACTCCTTCATTACTTTTATTGCTGATGAAGAGATTGAGATGTTGACATAAATTTTCCACTCAGAAGCCTTGACCTTCTGAGAATAAAATTCAAAAACTGCTGGACATTACTCTTTAGGCATTATAAATAGAGACAAAGAATAAAAAATCCAATCCATTTTCTTTCTACATTGCTTGCAAGTTCCTTGAAGGAAGACTATTTTCTGTTTATCATAGTATCCCCGGCATCAAGAACACAGTACTTCATTAAATAGAGAAACCTCCTACAACACAGAAGGAGACCTAATAGCAGGAAAACTCCTTTTGGTTTGCTACTCTAGGGGCCTATATGATTTTTGAGGGTATGAACATTGACCAAAATCTATGTTAAATGAGTGCAATCTCAAAGACTTAGGAATTAGACCAGAAACCCTGCACCTGCTAGAATAAAATATAGGCCCAACACTTCAACATGTCACCTCAGGAACTGACTTCCTTAACAAGACTCCTAAAGCACAAGAAGTAAAATCAAAACTCAATAAATGGGATGGCATCAATCTAAAAGTTTCTTCACAGTAAAGAAAATAATCAAGAGCGTGAAAAAAGCACAGAATGGGAGAAAATATTTGCCACATGTACCTCAGGCGTTATTAGGATATACAAAGAACTCAAGAAACTTAACACCAAAAACAAAAACAAAAAAAAAACATGCAAATAACCCAATAAATAAATGAACAAAGGACCTAAAAAGACACTTCTTGAAATAAGAAATAGGAACAGTCAACAAATATATGAAAAGTTGTTCAATACCTCTAGCAATTAGAGAAATAAAAACTACACTGAGATTTCATCTCACTTCAGTCAGAAAGGTAATTATCAAGAATACAAGTAACAAATGTTGGGGAGGATTTGGGCAAAAAAAGGGTACACACATACCTTGTTGGTGGAACTGGGAATTGTTGCAACCACTCTGAAGAGCAGTATGGAGATTCCTCAAAAAAACTAGGAATGGAACCCCATTTGACTGGGTTATCCCACTCCATGGTGTATTTCCAAAGGAGTTAAAAGCAGCATACTACAGTGACACAGTCACATCAACATTTACTGCAGCTCAATTCACAATAGCTAAGCTATGGAGTTGACTTAGGTGCCCTTCAATAGATGACTGTATAAAGAAAATGTGATATGTATACACAATGGAATATTATTCAGCTATAAAGAAGAATGACTTTATGATATTTGCCAGTAAATGGATGAATCTGGAGACTATCATGCAAGTAAAACCAGCCAATCCCCCCAAACCAAAGGTTGAATATTTTCTCTGATATGTGGAAGGTAACCCACAATAAGAGGAAGGGGGAAGAATAGAAGTTCAGTGGATTAGACAAAGGGGAATGAAGGGAAGAGGAGGGATAGGAAAAGAAAAGACAGTGGAATGAATCTGACATGACTTTCCCACGTACATATATGAATATACCACAGTGAATCTTGCTATTGTTTACGTCTAAAAGACTGGGGTCATAATTAAAATAATATATATTCTATGATTGTATAATCATATAAAAATTTATTCTACTGTCATGTGTAACTAAAAAGAACCAATTAAAAATTTATCAAGGCTGTTGGTTCTGTCCTTTAGCCTGAGTTTTTAATCCTTCCTTAATTTCCATCTCGTTTACATGCATTTCCATTTTCATGTTGCTCTGGGACTAAGGAATTGGAGTTGGTAGAAATGTTCCTACTGGAAAACTCATGGTCTCTACTTTTGAAAAAGGTCTTGATGGGTCCCATTAATTTTTAGGGTTAGTTTTACCTAGCCTCACGTGTGGTCTTTATATCTGAACAAAACCTATTACCCTGATTGCCAGGCCATTATCTATCCTTTTTCACTGTTAGGTAATTTCCAAAAACTGATAATTGTGAATCAAAACACTCTTATTTTAAGAGTGTCTCGCAGAAACAGTCTTAAAAGCTACAGAATTTATGTATTACTTTTAACACTGATCTCTTTCCACTGATATTTGAAAGCAGGTATTTAATTATGGCCCGAATTACGTAAAGCAAAAGGAGTGACGCTGAGAACTGGGGCTAGATACAGTGGAGCAGATGCTGAGCAGCTGTGTGGTGTGAGTGACCAAAAGTAGCTGTGCTTTGTCATTCTGCTAATGATCTATTCTTGATCTTGGCGCAAATTTTATTGAGGCATTTATTTTGTAAATAATCTGCCTAACATTTGGGATTTGTGAACATATATGTTACCTATTTGTAGACACATAATATATAAGATTTTAGTAGAATCTAAAACTTTTTTTAAACACACACGTGTGTACTCATTTTTAAAAGTTTGAATAAATAACATGAAAAGTATAAAAATGTTATCAGCTGGAGTCATGATGGGGTTTGGGTTCCACCCTGGAGTCAAAAGAATGAGCACAAATAAACAAGCAAGGAAGGTGGAAGATAAAGTCTCAGAACTCCTAGTGCCTAGGAGGGTCAAGAGTGCTGTTTAAGTGTTGCAGCCTTCTTTTCTTTAAAGATACATAACGAGAAGTTGATAAGCTGCTCCTGATTGGTTCTTCACTGTTACTAGGGGTGTGCAGTTTTTTGATTGATTCTTTTTTGTGTGTGTGAGTGGGGTGGGTACTGGGGATTGAACTCAGGGACACTTGACCACTGAGCCACATCCCCAGCCCTATTTTGTATTTTATTTAGAGACAGGGTCTCACCGAGTTACTTAGCGCCTACCCTGTTGCTGAGGCTGGCTTTGAATTCACGATCCTCTTGCCTCAGCCAGTCTTGTTGATTCGGTCTTGATATGTTAATTGTCCCCGTGAGCAGGTGCAATAATGATTACACAGTAACAACAAGATGGAAACAGAAACTGTCCTATAACAGGTCTGGGCATGTTAAAATGTCTGTCCTCGGGCTTGCAATCTTGTGGACCTTTACTGTTCCTTCCTTACCCCAGGCTACCTAGCCCTTTCTATCTCAAAAGCATTTCCCAGGTCTTTCCCTTAAATCTTACATGTATAAGCTATCTATACCTAATTTCTCCTAGTGTAATCAATAATAGTATACAAATAATAATAAAAGTAAAATAAATCATTTCACTTTAAAATGTACTGCCTACAAAATTAGATCCAAATCCTTAATTAAAATTTATCAATTAATATTTTCTTTTGATTAGTTGTTCATCCTTTTGTGGCTTTAACATATTATGAAAAGTTGGGTATAAAATATATGCACAAAAAAGAAAAATCTATTTTTTGTTTTTCTTCACGGTCTTAGGTTGTGATGAAAAATATAAATGATGTTGAAACTTAAGCTCAAAATTTTTATCTTACCTTTTCTTGAAAATGAATTATTTTAACAGTCCTCATTATTGTTACTTTTAAGGCCTAGTCTAATTGAATATATTTGAACACACTGAACTTGATGTGCATCATTATAATGATGCCAGAAACTGACAGTGTGTGTGCTGAATCTTCCCACATTAAGCCATTTTTCAATTTTTGGTTTTTAATAAAAACAAAATCTGAATTAGTTACCCAAACTTAAATGTCAAAGGATTTCCCACAAGTGTCTGGATTTTTTGTTTCTTTTATTTTTCCCCAAAGAATTCTGAATCTACATTGACACAATTCTAAAATTTGTTTAACCTGAATTGTGTACATTTTCCTCCTTACTCTCTGCTGATGGTTCTAGTTCACCATATCCCTTACCAGATACCAATAACTGTGTTGATTAACCTACTACATCCCTTTGCTCATTTGTGTCAACTTCCTCTGTATAGGCATCTGACACTGACAGACCACATAGGTAGTTAGATTCTTTGACTCAAGCTGCCATCATAAAATATCACAGACTGGGTGGCTCAAGAAACAGAAATTTATTATTTTTGCAATTCTGGAGGTTAGGGGTCTATAATCAAGGAGTCATAAAATTAAATTGCTAGTAAGGGCTCTCTTCCTGGATTGTAGGTTCCTGTGTTGTTGCTTTGAATTTGCATGGTCTTTCCTTTGTGCATGCAGAGCGAGCATTCCTGTTATCTCTTCTTTTTATATAAGGACATCAGATCTGTTGTATCTGATCCCAATCCTTATGGCTTCACTTAACTGAATAGTCACATCAGAACAGGTTTCAACACATGAATTTGAAGGTAGACACAATACAGTCCATAAAATTATGTAATTTATATTTTGCTATGTAATCATAACAGATCCTCACCAATGGTCCCTTTAACATAGTTCTTTCTAGGAATCTCTCAGTTAAAGGTATTAAATGCTCACTGGTATTTTATGCTACATTTTCTACCCATCACTTGGTTTGACTAATATTTATTATACTATTCAAAGTTCAAATTCTGGTTTTTACTTAGAAAATCTCATAAATAAAAAGAAGGGGGGCTAGTTTTAGAAGTCTTACATTATAGTGAAGAGGTGAGAACAAAATAGGAAAATGAGTAACATGTTAAAAGGTAATATGTACTATGGAAAAATAAAGAAGGGAAAAGACATACAGTATAATGAAGGTGGAGTTACAAATTACAATTTAAAATAGAGTGACCAGCAAAATTTTCTGTGAAAAGGAAATATTAAACATCATTGAAGGAGATAACAGGTTGAGTCAAGCAGATAATTGGAGGAAGACTATTTCAAACAGAGGGAACTACAGTTACTAAGGCTATAATTCAAGAACACTCCTGGATCCTTAAAAAATAGGAATGCTTATTAGGTACAGAGCTGAATGAATGACTGGAGAGAGGGAAAAAATGATCTAGAAGTACCAGTGGGTCTCTTAGATGATTTAGGTGAATTTTTTCTTCAAGATATTTTCATATTTTTTTCCACTGAAGTCTATGGTAGAATTTTACTGCAGAAAAACTTGATGATAGTCTCACTTTTCCCAACTTTTGAATGAAAATTAAATTTTCTTATTTTTCCAGAAAATTATTTAATTATTTGTGGAATTCACTGATTTTTAAAAATGGAGTTTAGGATACAATGCACCATTTTTTAAAAAAGTAAATTAAGATTTTTATTTAAATTTGGATATTTTAAAAATATTTATCTCTAAACTTTGTTTTTATTTATTTAATTTGGTTTAATTTAGTTTTCCTCTTTGGCATATGTTCGAGCTCCATACGGTGGACTTCTTTGGCAATTTTAGATACACAGTGTTGTCTTCTTAGCATTTTTAACTCTCCATTTACACATGATTTTGTTTAATTTACTACTTATTTTCTATATTGACTCTGGAGAAGTATTCATTCTGTCACATGTAACTTATATTTACTTCTATTTTATGATTATATTGTTCAGCTGTTCTGAGAGCTCTTTTTGTTCATAATTGACTTTTCCCTCTTTGACTTCTGTAACTCTGCTTTGTATTATTGCCTCATAGGGACAACTACTTCATTGTGAGGGTGTGGGAGGAATTATATTTGTGGAGATTTACCGTTTCCATAATTTTCTTAGTTTTGGAAAATATATTTAGTGATTGCTTTTGCTTACAGAAGTTTGTATGTACTTTCTAATTTTTTACGTGGTGTATCTATGATGCTCCTACTTTTCAGAATAGTCATTTATGGATTGTGTATGTTTAGATGCCTATGGTAGAAGTTCATAGTTGTGGAAGATACGAGAGCTTCAACCTAATCAGTGGATTCATAATTTCAGTGGATGCCTAGGTAGTAACTATAGGCAGGTTGGGGCTGGAGCAAGGTCACTGGGGGCATGGCTATGAAGTATATATTTCCCTCCCACATCCTCTCTTTCTCTTTACTACCTGCCTGCCATGAACTTAGCAACTTTACCACAGAGTTCTTCCCTGATAGTCTGCCTCCCCCTGGGCTCAGATCCATAGAATAGACTGACCATGGACAGGCCTCTGAAACCACAATCATAAAATAGACTTTTTCTACTCTTAAGTTGTCCTTGTCAAGTATTTGGGACATGGTGACAAAGAGCTAACACATAGTTTCTTCTGAAAAGGCTGATTATACTTTGTAATTGTTGTCATATGAAAATATATTAATCTGTTGCCTTAATATGTAAATAAAAATTTGATAGGATTTAAAAATTTTACACATTGATACCTTCTCCTGAAGACATGACTGACCTTGCTCTAGTACTTCCATTTAGTGCTCATCACTGTAGAGTTGCTTCCCTTAGATCACTGCAATATCTTCTTCAATGTGCATGATACCTGGTTTGTGTGTACAGTTGTTTGTGGGATGTGTGTTTTGCTGTTACAAAACTGCAAAAATTGATACCAGAAGCTACCATGTATTTATACTGTACTAGTAATACTAATGGTGCTAAACAATTCATGTACATTTTTCAGAAATTTTGCAAGCTAATAATTCATTATAACCTTATTACGATTTAAATTTAAAAACAAATTGTGTTAATATAAACAAATGTACAAAGTCCATCAATTCAGAGTAACCACTTTTATCTCTACCTGTGCTCTCAATGTATTTGTGTCTATTGTTTCTACGATGGAAATACTATAACTACCATGCATCTGTCTCCAACTGTGCATCCAGTAATATACTGGCAGTTTGAAATCATTGTCAATGGGAATTTTGTCACTTTGAAGTAGGCAAAACTTTAGTCATGGCTTGGTTTAGTTTGTTGTTTTTCATGTGCTTTTTAAAGTGATAAAATGTTAATATTGAAGATTAAACTAATTCAAAAATGTGTTGTATCTGCAACCATTGCACTGTGAATAGTATAGACATTGATGAAATGATCTACCAGTATTCCAAAATTATTATCTGGTTCAGGAACAGTCACAAGCATCACTGACAAGTGAGTGAACTAAGACTGAAGCTGAAAGCATTTCGACTTTAATGAATGTAATATAATATGTATGATGGTATGAAATAGTTCTGTAGTAGATCTCATTTTAGTTTTAATGGGAATGACCTTTTTGGGAAAGAAAATTTTGGATTGAATAGCAATTCTATGTGTCATGGTTACATTTCAGCTATAGATTTTTAAGACTACAAGAATTTATTATTTTTCATAATAATACAATTTATTATTTTTATTTTTCATAATTATTTTATCCATAAAATTTATAGCACATGTTAATCTAGGTGTATGTATACACATTTTTCTCAGAATTAGTTATAAAACATTCTCTGACACACTAGTGTCTATATCATAACAAACTTCTTAAGCAATTGTCATTTATATCAAACTACAAAGCACTGAATAAAATTATTTGGTATAAGTTGTCTGTAAGATCCTTCATTTTCATTTGCTTCACTGAGGCTACATGATTAATATGGGAACTTGAACCTGAGAGTTTTCTTCTTTGAACTTTGAAGAACTCAAAAAAATATTCAAAATAAAAAGAGAATATCATTTTCTATTGCCTCAATAAATCACACTAATAAAGAGAGTGGTATTTAGTTTTTCTTCATTTCCTAACTCACCATCCAAATTAAACTTCTTAAGGTATTTCAGGAAATGAAAATGGTCCACATTCCACTTATGTTTGCCTCCATTGTTAAAAATGAGAAGGGTTTCACATGAACTTGATGGAAGTATTTAACAAGAACACCAGTACCAGTCATGGACTCTTCTCCGTTTGAATCAGGAGAGAGAGAGAAGTATGTTTTCTAATTATTGTATTTTATTAGTAAGTATCTTCCGATTCTTAAATGAAGGAAAACTGTTAGTCCTTAGGAATGAAAATATAGAAAGAATTAGATATTGACCTCTTGATTTACATGTTAAAGCATTTCATTTATAACAGGAATAGTAAATAGATCAAATAAAGAGAAAAATTGATTTTTTATTAGTATTAACTTTTATTTTAAATTGAATCCACAGAATCAAATATTAGCAGGGGAACAAATTTGAAACCAAAATTTAAAACATCGTCTGCTTTCTTGGTACCATCTCAATCAGAGTATTTTACTGTTTCCCTCCCCGTCCCTCAAATGACTTTGAGAAATCAATCTGTACAGATACATTAGAAGACACAATAGCTATATTGCACTGTGAAAAGTTCTGCCAAATAAACATTGACTTCAATGCTAACAAACAGGAACTTACTTTGTTTGTTCAGTGCTTGCAATAAGATGCTAAACATTGCTAAGGGCTTTATATGTATTTTGTGCTTTAATATTTACAATTATATTATAATTCTGATTATCTTTTTATGGCTTTTCTTTCAAAAAGTTTCTTCTATAATGATGAACTGTAAATTGTCTTGTTTTGAATTATATATACATATATATATTTTTTTTCTTTTTTTTTTTTTTTTTTTTTTGCAGTGCTGGGGATTGAACCCAGGGCCTTGTGCTTGCAAGGCAAGCACTCTTCCAACTGAACTATCTTCCCAGCCCTAAATTCTTACATATAATTAACAATGCATATTAGTAACCTTGCAACTTTGTGCACCTAAAAGATATTGAGCTTTAGTGTACAAAAATACATAAGGCGATATTGCTGCTACTGAGTAAAATTTTCACGGGTGAAAAATTGCTTCTAATTGAACACAGGGTCTGATAGTAGGAGGAGTTAGATTTTTTTCCTTCTTTTCTTTTTGTGGTTCTTGGGATTAAATTTAGGGGTCTTATGCTTGCCAAGAATGCACAGTACCATGAGATTTAACTCTAACCCAAGAAATTAGAGAGGGGATTCTAATCCAAAGCACATTATAACTACAAGGGAATCATTGCAAATCTTTTACACATTGTTTGATAGAGTGTGAGAATCAAATAACATACTTCCTTCAATTTCTTAAGTAATTGCCTATTTTCCTGTCTGTAACAAACCTTATAATATTCCATAATAAATGTGAAAGAAAAACAGTTTTTCATATAGTTCTAAAACCTGCAAGTTTTCCTACCTTCTACCCCCCACCTTTTAACAGCAAATAGACCTCTGATAATTAATTGGAATTTAATCAAAAGTGTAGTATGCTATCAATCATGGCAAATTGCATGTATAAGTTACTTTTCAAAGGGCATGAAGTTTTAAACAAAGAAAAACTAAGATAAAAGACTTAAGATCATGTAGCAAGAAATAATAATTAATGGGATTATCATTAGAGATGTCTATATATATATCCATTATTTAATTTACTTTAAGCTCATATCTCAGTAAGAAAAATTCTTCTTAGAGAATATGACATATAATATTTACTATTGTTGAAACAATGTAGAGCAGAAGCCCCTCAACTGTCCACTTGGAAGACAGATCAGCTTTCAAAATTCACAATATAAAATAATTATTATCTACAGAGAAATATTTAATGCCTAAGAGTAGGCAATTTTATAAGGCACTCTGAAAAGAAAACGAAAAAGCTTAACTAAATATTTGTAGTGATCCTTTTATTTAAAATCTGGAATCACAGAAACATGTACATAAATTTATTTGCAATTTTCATAATAAGAAAATTAGATTGTGGGAGACACAGAATGAATTAAAAATTTAATCAAATATAGTGTGAACAGTTAACAAAATATGGGCAATGGGGGGTAGTTTTCCTAATTTCTCTTGCAGTGAATTCATCACTTATGATTAGGAAAGCATTTAATATATGGGTATGGATTTTATATCCTCCTCGTTGCTGAATTCATTTATGAGTTCTATAAGTATTTAGGAAAACTATCCCATTCACATAGCCTCAAAAAAACAAAAAACAAAAAAACAAAAAAACAAAAAAACAAACTTGGGAATCGACCTAACAAAAAACTACAGAACACTATAGGAAGAAATTGGAAAAGACCTTAGAAGATGGAAAGACTCCCATGTGCTCAGATAGGCAGAATTAATATTGTCAAAATGGCCATATTACCAAAAATGTTATACAAATTTAATTCAATTCCTATTAAAATCCCAATGATATTCTTCATAGGACTAGAAAGAGTGAAGCAAGAGGCATCAAATACCAGACCTTAAACTATACTACAGAGCAATAGTGATAAAAATGGCATGATATTGGCACCAAAATAGACAAGTAAACCGATGGTACAAAATAGAAGACACAGAGACAAACCCACATAGATACATTTATCTCATACTAGACAAAGGTGCCAAAAATGTACAATGGAGAAAAAATAGCCTATTCGACAAATGGTGCTGGGAAAAATGAAAATCTATATGTAATAAAATGAAATTAAACTTCTATCTCTTACCCTGCACAAAAATCAGCTCAGAGTGGATCAAAGACTTAGGCACTAGAACAGAGACCCTGTACCAAACAGAAGAAAAAGAGGCCCAAATCTTCATCAAGTCAACTTAGGATCTGCCTTCCTTAACAAGATTCCTAAAGCTCAAAAAGCAAAATAAAGAATCAATAAATGGGATGGATTAGAACTAAAAACTTCTCAGCCAAGCAAATAATCAATAATGTGAAGAAAGAGCCTACAAAATGGGAGAAATCTTTACCACATGCACTTCAGATACAGCACTAATCTCCAGAATTTATAAAGAACTCAAAAAACTTAACACCAAAAAAGCGAATAACCCAATCAATAAATGGGCTAAGGAACTGAACGGATAACTCACAGAAGAAGAAATACAATCAGTCAACAGAAAATGTTCATCATGTCTAGCAATTAGAGGAATGCAAATCAAAACTTCTGTAAGATTTTATCTCAGTCCAGTCAGAATGGCAATTATCAAGAATAAAGCAATAATAAGTATCAGCGAGGATATGGGAAGAAAGGTACACTCATACATCACTGGTGGGACTGTAGATTGGTACAACCACTCCTCAGAAAACTTGGAACGAAACCATTTGACCCATTTATCCTACTCCTAAGTAGGATACTCAAAGGACTTAAAATCAGCATACTCCAGTGATGTAGTTACATCAATGTTTATAGCAGCTGGATTCCCAATAGCTAAACTATGGAACCGACAGAGATGGCCTTCAACAGATGAACAGATAAAGAAAATGAGGTACATATATATAATAGAATATTACTCAGCCTTAAAGAAGAATAAAATTAAGGCATTTGAAGGTAAATGGATGGAACTAGAGAATATCATGCTAAGTGAAATAAGCCAATCACAGAAAAACAAAGGCTGAATATTTTCTCTGAAAAGTGGATGCTGATTCATAGTGGGGGTTGGTGTGGGTAGGGAAGACTCAAGGTGTGACTATACCATGTACAACAAAAGAATGTGAAGTTATGCTCCAATTGTGTACAATGTGTCAAAATGCATTCTATTTTCATGTATAAACAATTAGATAAAATAAAATAGGCAATGCAATGACAGGAGTCTTTCCAACCTAACTAAAGCCCAATATTGTTGTAGCTAAGTGATTTTTACCATTTCCTTGGTAAGAAGATAGCCAATTGTACAAAACAAAATATGTTTCTGAAACCTTTCAGTCAGTTTTAGTCAAAGTTGCCTCTACAAAAATTCTAATGTTTTAGAGCGCAGTAGGGTAACCAGAGTTCATGTAATTTATATCTTTATTATACAACTGTAAGAGAAGAGTTTGAAGGTTCCCAGAAGAAAGAAATGACATATGTTTAAAGGAATGGAGATACTAATTACCTTGATTTGATTCATACACGTGTTCATATATGTAATCATCACTCTATGTATAATCATACTATATGTGTACAATTGTGTCAATATAAACAAGTTACATAAAGGCATCTGTATTTAGCAATTTTCCTTCCTCAGTCCCACAAACACCTAGTTTCCCTTCATGAAGGGCAACTTCATGGTACATTGCCTCTCCTTATTCTGATCATTTTTCCTTATGAGGTCTGATATTTATTTTATATGATAATCTCGTTTTCTTCAATTTATTAAATTTTCTTTTTGATCATTAATTATCCTTGTTTTGTTGACTGCCTGATATGCCATTTTACAGAGTCCTGAATTATTACTTCAAACTAGAATCATGAATATCTCTGTTTCTCTTTCTTATTCTATTTGTAATAAAGTTTTTAAGAATATTAGAAGTTTAGAGTTAACATATATTTAGAATGTGTGTGTATGTGTGTTCCTGTTTAACTGGATATTATGTAGTTATTTAACAACACATCTTATCTCCAGTATATATTTTGTCTGATATCATTATGATTACATTGGTATTACATAACACTATTTCCAAAGTGTATCTTTACTAAATTCCTTGATTTTAATCATTCTGGTTCCTTATATTTTCGTTATATGTCTTATTTAATAGAAATTTTGTAACACATTCTAACAATTTTTGTCCCATAGACATTTTAGTTTTTAAATGTATTGATATTATCAAATAGGTTAACTTATTTCTGTCTTCTTTTCCAAGTTTAAACATGGGTCCATTTCTTTCATAAATGGTTTCCAACATTCTAGTAAATACATACAAACCTGGAAATTTCTTCTTAGAGATTTCTTTTTATATCAATGCTTCATATTTAAGCATTTTAAGGCATCTCAGTTATTTAATTTTTTCTTAATCCCATTTTGGCCTACTATGTTATTTTCTAGAAATATGACACTGTTCATAAACATTTAATATTTATTTGCCTTATTTTTGTTCAATACTTTCTAATTTGTCAATATCTATAATAGCCTTTGTGTTATTTTCTTTCCCCATTTCTGATATTTTTATTTTTCTGTCATTTCTTATTCAGTCTTCTAAATTTTTTAGCTTTAAAATGTCTAATTTTAGCAATTTTAAAATTCCATATTATAGTTATGTTTGTTTTGAATATTTTTCTTTTAATGATTTTTAATTTCTTTATTTTCCAATTCTCATTGATTTTATTGGTTTTTTAAAAATTATATTCAAGTAATAAGTTTCCACATTACTTTTCCTTTTTGCTCATGTTTACTTACACTTACTACGTTTTAATTTACTTAACATAATCACTGAGTGACATTCCCAGGCTTTTTTTGTATTTTTATTTAGAGACAGGATCTCACTAAGTTGCTTAGGGCCTTGCTGAGTTGCTGAGGCTGGCTTTGAACTCTTGATCCTTCTGCCTCATCCTCTTGAGATGCTGAGATTATAGGCCTGCGCCATTGCACCTGGCAAGCACTGTATACTTAATATGAGGTCTTATTATTGCCTAAAATATATTCTAATTTCCATTATTATCCTGATACATGAATTTGCAAATATTTCTTAATTTATAAAAATGTGAGGTATTTCTAGACTTAAAAAAATGATATTTTGCTGGATATTTAACTGGAAATTAGAGTGTACTTAAGGAGTTATTTTAAAAGTCATTTCAAGGGCTTTGATATCTTCATAGCAAAATGGTGAATATCATGTTGTTTGCTTTTTTATGATGGTGCTATTATATTGTTAAATTATTGTACACATGTCCATTAGATCTGTTTGAAAAAATCCATTATTAAAACCTTTTCTTCCCTATTCAGATCTTTTATCTTTATCTCTGTAGCTCTCTCCAGCTTGCTTTTTTAACTAATGATTGAGAAGGATTAAATTTTCAACTATATTTACAATTTTACTATATTTACATAGATTTTATCCTTTTTGATTCATATTTTATAAAGGTATGTAAATTCTAAATTATATACAAATTTTCTATTTTTATTGAACATTATCAGTTTTTGCACTAATCAACAATTTCCAATATGCTTTTTGTCTTAAAATCAATTTTACTAGATATCGATATAGTTTTCTTGGCAATTTTTGTTTGCATTTCAATCTGTATCATTTTATTTTTAGGCTTACAACAGATTTATTATTTTCTAGGAAATATACTGATTGTATTTTATCCAAATAAATTTGACAATCTATCACTTTTAACTAGTTATTAAATGTAATTGCTATCATAGTTGGGGTTATATTCATCATCTTATTGTGTCCCTTGTGGTTTACTCTCTATTCTATATAGTTTCTTTTCCTTATTGGCTTCTTCTTCTTTTATTTTCTTAATTGATTCTGTGTTTTTCTATTGCTAGTTGAAGGTTTTAGGCACTTTCCTTTTTTTATGTTTCTCATGAAGTCATTACATTATCAATTGTAACATCCCTAAATAAAGAACTAAATTTCCTGCTCAGTCTAATGATCTTAGTGCACTTTAAGTCTATCCCATCCCCTTTCCTAAAGCATGTGCATTATTATTAGTGTTCTATAAGTCAGTGTTAATTTACATTTAAAAATCCACATTTCAAATTCATATTTAATATGAATAGCATGTCATTGTTTATATGCCATATTTTCTTTATTCATTCACTGATAGATGCATTTTTTTCTATATCTTGGTTATTATGAATAATGATGCAGAGAAGAGAGGAATGCACATACATTTTTAACATGCTGATTCTATTTCCTTTGGATCTACCATAGTTCTCCCATGCCTTATTCAGTTTTACTTTCTGTGGTTGCAATTTTCTGTTGTCAACTGAAATTTGAAATTATTATAAAAAATTCCAGAAATAAACAATTTATAAATTTTAATTTGTGCCATTTTGAGTAGCATTATTACATTTAATTCCACTCTGCTCTGTGCTGCTCAGGATATGAAACTTCTCATTGTTCAGTATGTTCTGTTTCTCACCTAGCAGCTGTCTTAGTTATCATAGCCTCAAAGCACAAGAGTAGTGATACTGCCAATTTGGATATACCAAAGAGAATTTGTAAAGTGTTTCCTGTAAGCAAAAAATAAAAGCAAACAAACACTTTTGAGTGTGTGTATGTGTGTGTGTATGTGCATATATAGAATATGATGCTCTCCATGGTTTTAAGCATCCTCTGGAAATCTTGGAAGGAGTAACATCTGTATATTCAGTAGTGTAATTGCTGGATCTGATCTTTATTTTATTTAAATATGATGTGTCTGTAATACTAGTATTTTACAGTCTATGTTGATTAATACCAAGCTACTGATATTGCAAGCCTATTGCTACTGATTGCTTTTTTGATAATTCTTTTTCATTTAGCTTTCCTCCTTGAATGGTTATCTTTAATAATGTGTAAGTTATTGTACCTGTTTTTTGAAAAAAAAATTGAAACCTAACATGTAGATGTTTTCATTTTCATTTGCCTTTTTTCTTACAAATAAGATGACTATGATCTAAGTTGAAAATTTGCCATTACTTGGACTATCCTGCTGATGTAATATCAGGTGAAAAATCTTCAAAATATCTGACTTACACCTGGCTCATCCATTCCTGATTTTGTAGACCTTTAGATTCTCAAGTTAAATATGAAAGAGAGTATTTATTAGTTTCTTAAATTTTAAGGGCTTTAGATTTTCTTTTCTTACTCTACTGCACTGATGAGGTCAACAAAATAAATTAAATGTTGCCAACAACTGAGAATTTTCTCAAAAAAAAAAATAGCTAGTGCTTTGCTTAACAATCTGGGTTACCAAATTTTTTTCATTGTTGATTAAATATTCCCTTAATATTTTTTCATTCTTTCTAACATGTACCAGATGAATATTTCTTTCTACCTCATTGTGCAGTTTTTATACTTTCTCTAGAAAGTGGTATTTCTGAAAAACTTGGCTCACTTTTACTAGATGCCAGAAATTTCATAAAATATTTTTTTTTGTCATCTTTGCTCTACTTTTTTTGTTACTTGGTGTTCTCTGGATCGTATCATTAATAAATATTAGATTGTAAACATCAAACATTCTTGAAGGAATGGTTAGGTGTTTACAGAAAAGAACATTTTTGAAATCTCAAATTGAGCACCTTTTAAATTATTTTCCCATGTATTTTTGTTACCAGAAATTTTGCAGCTTAACACTATTTGGATTTATTATCTAACTGATCTATTTATCAGAAATCCATGTGGTTTCAGGTGGGTTTCTTATGAAATCCTATAGTCTCTGCTTGAGTTCTAACTGCTGAAATCAAAATCTTAGCAGGACTATTGTTTCTTATGGGAGGCCACTGGGGGAGAATTTGCTTCCAGTCTCATTCAGGAAATTGGCAATATTCAGTTCCATAAGACTATGGGATTGCAGTCCTTGTTTCTCAGCTGAATGCCAAGCACAGTTTCCTTTTTTTTTTGAAAGCCCCTTGCTTTCCTCCCCTTAGTTTCCTTCCTCGATCTTTAAAGCCTGAAATAGGTTGGGGTCTCACTATTTCATTTCCCCAGACCTCAGTTTTGCCTTCGTCTTTTACTGCATTTCTCTTACAATAGTTGTTAAGAATTTCTTTGCTTTTAATATTCAAGATATTAAATCGAGCCCATCCAGAGAGCTAAGGTAACCTCCTATTTTAAGATCTTACTTTAATTTTCAAGCCACCTTTTCTACAAATCTAGATGAATGGTTTGCACATTAAGAGAAGTGAATTGTAGGGGTACATGTTTAGAAATCTATGTATCTGAATCATTAGGATTCATTTGGATTTCTTCAAGCTAAAAACCCTAAATTTTAATAGCATAAATCAAATAAGATTTAAATTCTCTTAAATAAAAAAAAAATATATATTTTAACAGTCCAAAATGTATGATGTCCAAATACAAACAAATATAGACTTTTTTTTCTATTTGATGCTCCATATAATTTCATAAAACATTTATTCACAGAGTCATGTCAGGACATAAGAAGTAGTTTTCAAGTCTCTGCTATCATGTCAGATTACTAGAAAGTAAGTATGGCAAACGTGGGAAGAGACAGATGGCAGTAATAGTCCCCATTTCTATTTCCTTTTTGGAGAGTCCACCCCTGAAATACTGACTTGAACCTAGTAACCTGCTCACATACCTTTTGATTACCATAATGAATATTAGAAAACATAACCTGTAATTTAAATCAGTGTTAACCCAAATAAGATAGGACTCCCTATAGAAAAAAGTATGAAATTTGCATTGGCAACTATTCACATTTGCTACTAACAATCTAATGAGAAATCCTGCCTTTAATTAAATTGTATCAGGGTTGGTGAAAATACTTCACTGCTTTGAAATACATATATTTTATTAACATTTTTAATGAGAATACTTTGAAATACTATCGACATTTTCTTCAATAATTAGAAATATGGACCAATTAGTGTTGTCAATGGTTTAATGACTTCTCTAATACTGTGCATACTCATGCACTAATGACTACATATTTAAAATTGTGAAGTGAGAAAATGATAAAGAAGTTCACCTTCTTCTAACCAATTCAAATTTTTCACCAAAAAACCAATCTGAAATTACCTGCCTTGATAGATGATGAATAAAATCACATTAGAAACACATCAAATACTTCATCTCTGCATTATTCTGATCTGAACTCTCTCTTTTCCATTAATGTATTTCCAAAATGTGTCATAGAGTCCTGACAATTTAAAAGGTGTTATGTGAGAAAGCATCATTCTGCAAAGGAAAAAATATAATTGTTGTCTTGACTGTGGTGACATTCTCATCAATGAGGTAATGGTCTGAGTCACCAAAACAGTTGTTCTTCCTGTTTGCTGCATTTATACTCACTTTCTTTAAAAAAATCAGCAAGATCCAGAAACGTCTTTAAAGCAAGATATCTCTTTTTAAACTTCTATATTTGTCTTTAATCAAGCAATTCTTTTTAAGCAAGCATTGAGAGGGGTGAAAGTTAAATTCACTCAGTAACTGCAACTCACAACAAATATGGGGTTGTGCAGAAATTACCAAACTTTTGGAGAAAACCTCTTTTTCATATGGGGTAAACTAAGACATGATATAACTTCTTTTTAATAAAAACTAGAATCCATATGTGGTGTTTATGATTTACAAAACCTCATAAACTGGAAATATGCCATCAACTATTAGATCATTAATAGTTACATGATGACATAGTTAATTAAGAGGAGTCATTGAGTAGAGGGAAGAACAGACCAAGGCCAGAGGATGTTGAAAGCCTTTGGGGAGAAATTTATAATAAGAAGAAGCATGGGTACACATTCAAAAAGCCCTAAGGGAAGAGAAAACAGATATTGCAATAAAATGGACTTTAAAAGCCATATCTTTCATTAGACAATCATTGCATTCATACCTTGCTCTGTATCTGTGATCTTCAAGAAAATTGTGGGAAGTATTGTAAATACGATTCAAACCATCTCAACTTGGATAGCTCAGGATTATCTTAAAAAAAAAAGTCTATTTCTTTGATTTTAACAGGTGGTGTTTTGTTATTATAATAATTATTTTCCCTCATCTCCTCTTGATTTCAATTAATGTCAGTGATTTTAAGGCATTTATTTAATAAAAGGACCTTTTATTTCATAAAAGAGAAATAAAAGGAAATCCCTCTGCAACCTTTAGCATATTTCTTTAGTGAAGAGTTGATATCCAGTGAAAATTAGTGGGAAACAATGGATCCTTCCCAGAGAGTACATAGTCTTTATTTCAGATATCAGCAGGGCTAAATCAATCTATTTGACTATTATATTGTATATGATCATGCACAAATTATAAACCATCTGTATTTTTTATTCTTTTTATATTTATTTTTTTTTCACTTTTTTAAATTTTATTGTAAACAAATAGGATACATGTTGTTTCTCTGTTTGTACATGGCATAAAGGCATACCATTTGTGTAATCAGAAATTTACATAGAGTAATGTTGTTTGATTCATTCTGTTATTTTTTCCCTTCCCCCCACCCCTCCCACCCCTCTATACAGAGCTTCCTTCCTTCATACTTGAACCCCTCCCTAACCCTAACTCTAACCCTAACACTAACCCTTCCCTCCCCCCATTATGTGTCATCATCCACTTATTAGCAGTATCATTCTTCCTTTGGCTTTTTGAGATTGGCTTATCTCACTTAGCATGATATTCTCCAATTCATCCACTTGCCTGCAAATGCCATAATTTAATCATTCTTTATGGCTGAGTAATGTTCCATTGTATATATATACCACAGTTTCTTTATCCACTCATCAATTGAAGGGCATCTAGGTTGGTTCCGCAGTCTGGCTATTGTGAATTGAGCAGCTATGAACATTGATGTGGCTGTATCTCTGTAGTATGCTGATTTTAAGTCCTTTGGGTATAGACCAAGGAGTGGGATAGCTGGGCCAAATGGAGGGTCCATTCCAAGTTTTCTAAGGAATCTCCACACTGCTTTCCAGAGTGGCTGCACTAATTTGCAGTCCCACCAGCAACGTATGAGTGTACCTTTCTCCCCACATCCTCGCCAACACCTGTTGTTGCTCGTATTCTTGATATTCGCCATTCTAATTGGGGTGAGATGGAATCTTAGGGTGGTTTTTTGATTTGCATTTCTCTTATTACTAGAGATGTTGAGCATTTTTCCATATGTTTGTTGATTGCTTGTAGATCTTCTTCTGTGAAGTGTCTATTCATTTCCTTAGCCCATTTGTCGACTGGATTATTTGGATTCTTGGTGTAGAGTTTTTTGAGTTCTTTATATATCCTGGGGATTGGTGCTCTATCTGAAGTATGATTGGCAAAGATATTCTCCCACTCTGTAGGCTCTTTCTTCCCATTGCTGATAGTTTCCTTTGCTGAGAGAAAGCTTTTTCATTTGAATTTATCCCAGTTATTGATTCTTGCTTTTATTTCTTGTGCTATGGGAGTCCTGTTAAGGAAGTCTGGTCCTAAGCCGACATGTTGAAGATCTGGACCTACTTTTTCTTCTAAAATCTGCAGGGTCTCTGGTCTGATTCCAAGGTCCTTGATCCATTTTGAGAGAGATATGGGTTTAGTTTCATTCTGTTGCATATGGATTTCCAATTCTCCCAGCACCATTTGTTGAAGAGGCTATATTTTCTCCATTGCATATTTTTGGCACCTTTGTCTAGTATGAGAAAATTGTATTGTATTTATTTGGGTTTGTGTCTGTGTCCTCTTTTCTGTACCATTGATCTACCTTTCTATTTTGGTACCAATACCATGCTGTTTTTGTTACTATTGCTTTGTAGTAGAGTTGAAGATCTGGTATTGCAATACCCCCTGTTTCACTCTTCCTGCTAAGGATTGCTTTAGCTATTCTGGGTTTCTTATTCTTCCAGATGAATTTCATAATTGCTTGTTCTATTTCTGTAAGGTACGTCATTGGGATTTTAATTGGAATTGCATTGAATTTGTATAGCACTTTAGGTAGTATGGCCATTTTGACAATATTAATTCTTCCTATCCAAGAACATGGAAGATCTTTCCATCTTCTAAGGTGTTCTTTAATTTCTTTCTTTAGTGTTGTATAGTTCTCATTGTAGAGGTCTTACACCTCTTTTGTGAGATTGATTCCCAATTATTTTTCGAGGCTATTGTGAATGGGATAGTTTTCCTAATTTCTCTTTCTGAAGATTCATCACTTATGTATAAAAATGCATTGGATTTATGAGCATTGATCTTGTAACCTGCTACTTTACTGAATTCACTTATGAGTTCTAAGAGTTTTCTGGTGGAATTTCCAGGTTCCTCTAAATATATAATCATGTCATCAGCAAACAGGGATAGTTTGAGTTCTTCTTTTCCTATTCGTATCCCTTTAATTTCTTTGGATTGTCTAATTGCTCTGGCTAGAGTCTCAAGAACGATGTTGAATAGAAGTAGTGAAAGAGGGCATCCCTGCCTTGTCCCAGGTTTTAGGGGGAATGCTTTCAGTTTTTCACCATTTAGAATGATATTAGCCATGGGCTTAGCATAAATGGCCTTTACAATGTTAAGGAATGGTCCCACTATCCCCATTTTTTCTAGTGTTTTGAGCATGCAGGGGTGCTGTATTTTATCAAATGCTTTTTCTGCATCTATTGAAATAATCATGTGATTCTTGACTTTAAGTCTATTGATATGGTGAATGATATTTATTGATTTCCGGATGTTGAACCAACCTTGCATCCCTGGGATAAAACCCACTTGATCATGGTGCACTATCTTTTTAATATGTTTTTGTATGCGATTTGCTAAAATTTTGTTGAGAATTTTTGCGTCGATGTTCATTAAGGATATGGGTCTGAAATTTTCTTTCCTTGATGAGTCTCTGTCTGGTTTAGGTATCAGGGTGATATTGGCTTCATAGAATGAGTTTGGGAGGGTTCCCTCCTCTTCTATTTTATGGAATACTTTGAGAAGTATTGGAATGAGCTCTTCTTTAAAGGTTTTGTAGAACTCGGCTGAGAACCCATCTGGTCCTGGACTTTTCTTTGTTGGTAGGCTTTTGATGACTTCTTCTATTTCAGTACTTGAAATTGGTCTATTTAAATTGTGTATGTCCTCCTTGTTCAGTTTAGGCAATTCATATGTCTCTAGAAACCTGTTGATGTCTTCAAGGTTTTCTGTGTTGTTGGAGTATAGATTTTCAAAATAGCTTCTAATTATGTTTTGTATTTCAATCCTGTCTGTTGTGATATTTCCTTGTTCATTCCGAATTTTTGTGATTTGGGTTTTCTCTCGTCTTCTCGTGGTTAGTGTGGCTAAAGGTTTATCAATTTGTTTATTTTTTCAGAGAACCAGCTATTTATTTTGTCGATTTTTTGTATTGTTTCTTTTGTTTCAATTTCATTGATTTCAGCTCTGAGTTTAACTATTTCCTGTCTTCTACTACTTTTGGTGCTGGTCTGTTCTTCTTTTTCTAGGGCTTTGAGCTATAGTGTTAGGTCGTTTATTTGTTGAGTTTTACTTCTTTTATTAAATGTGCTCCATGAAATAAATTTCCCTCTAAGTACTGCTTTCATGTGTCCCAGAGATTTTGATATGATGTTTCTTTGTTCTCATTTACCTCTAAGAATTTTTAAATTTCCTTCTTAATATCTTCTGTTATCCATTCATCATATAATAGCATATTGTTTAATCTCCAGATGTTGGAATAGTTTCTGTGTTTTACTCTTTCATTTATTTCTAACTTCAATCCATTATGATCTGATAGAATACAAGGTAGTGTCTCTATCTTCTTGTATTTGCTAACATTAGCTTTGTGGCATAATATATGGTCTATTTTAGAGAAGGATCCATGTGCTGCTGAGAAGAAAGTGTATTCACTCTTGCTTGGATGGTATATTCTATAAATGTCCATTAAGTCTAAATTATTGATTGTGTTATTGAGATCTATGGTTTCTTTGTTCAATTTTTGTCTGGAAGATCTGTCCAGTGGTGAGAGAGGCGTGTTAAAATCACCTAGTATTATTGTGTTATGGTCTATTTGGTTTCTGAAATTGAGAAGGATTTGTTTGACATACATGGATGAGCCACTGTTTGGGGCATAGATGTTTATGATTGTTATATCTTGCTGATTTATGCTTCCCTTAAGCAGTACGAAATGACCTTCTTTATCCCTTCTGACTAACTTTGGCTTGAAGTCCCCATAATCTGAAATGAGGATGGATACTCCAGCTTTTTGCTGAGTCCAAGTGCATGGTATGTTTTTCCCCATCCTTTCACCTTTAGTCTATGGGTATCTTTTTCTATGAGGTGAGTCTCTTGCAGGCAACATATTGTTGGATCTTTCTTTTTAATCCAGTCTGCTAGTCTATGCCTTTTGATTGATGAGTTCAGGCCATTAACATTCAGGGTTATTATTGAGATATGATTTGGTTTCCCGGTCATTTGGTTCATTTTTTAAATTTGATTTATTTATTTGTTTGACACACCTTGGCTGCTCCTTTATTTGACAATTCCTTTAGGATAATTCCTCCCTTTGCTGATTTGCTTCTTTGTTTTTCATCTCTTCCTCATGGAATATTTTGCTGAGAATGTTCTGTAATGCTGGGTTCCTTTTTGTAAATTCTTTTAGCTTTTGTTTATCATGGAAGGATTTTATTTCATCGTCAAATTTGAAGGTAAGTTTTGCTGGGTATAAGATTCTTGGTTGGCATCCATTTTCTTTCAGGGCTTGAAAAATGTTGTTCCAGGCCCTTCTAGCTTTTAGTGTCTGGATTGAAAAATCTGCTGATATCCGTATTGGTTTCCCCCTGAATGTAATTTGGTTCTTTTCTCTCACAGCCTTTAAAATTCTGTCTTTATTTTGTATGTTAGGCATTTTCATTATAATGTGCCTTGGTGTGGGTCTGTTGTAATTTTCTGTATTTGGAGTCCTATAAGCCTATAAGCCTCTTGAACTTGATTTTCCATTTCATTCTTCAGATTTGGGAAATTTTCTGATATTATTTCATTGAATAGATTGTTCATTCCTTTGGTTTGTTTCTCTAAGCCTTCCTCAATCCCAATAATTCTTAAATTTGGCCTTTTCATGATATCCCATAGTTCTTGTAGATTCTGTTCATGATTTCTTACCATCTTCTCTGTTTGTTCAACTTTGTTTTCAAGGTTAAATATTTTGTCTTCATTGTGTGAGATTCTGTCTTCCAGAGGTTCTATCCTACTGGATATGCTTTCTATGGAGTTCTTAATTTGGTTTATTGTTTCCTTCATGTCAAGGATTTCTGTTTGGTTTTTTTTCAATATCTCTAACTCTTTATTGAAATGATCTTTTGCTTCCTGTATTTGCTCTTTTAACTGTCAATTGGTGCGATCATTCAGTGCCTGCATTTGCTCTTTCATCTCATCGTTTGCTTCCCTGACCATTTTAATTATGTACAATCTGAACTCCTTTTCTGTCATTTCTTCTGCCATGCTGTCATTGGGTTTTATTGATGTAACATCTAGATTTGTTTGCAGCATTTTCTTTCCTTGTTTTCTCATATTGTTCAGGTATCAGTGGACCGTTGAGATATTGCAGATTTCCTTTATTGACTTACAATGTCCCTGAAGATTTCTATATATATCCCCCCTTAGCCTTCAGTAGGCTGAAGTCTTGGAGGAAGTTGATAATGCGGTGTTCCACAAGGAATCTGCCTCTCTAGGAGTGGTGGCCTTCACGTGGGGTATATTCCCTGCTAGTGGGCAGAGGTGTCTCCACTTGTTGACCAATGGTCATCCAAAGGGGATCTAGGCTGCGAGCTGAGGCAAGGCCTGATTGGGCCTGTGTGTCTGGTTTTACCGTCCTTGTGGGGAAACCTCACCCGGCAGGGAAGACTCACCCAGTGGGGAGGTCTCGCTGGTCAGTTCCCTCCTAGAGGTTCCCCTCAATCTACAGCTACCGCCTGGGCCGGGCTGCTTTCCTCTGCAAAGTTCCCATGGGCCCGGCCCTACCTCCTGGGCCTGGGAGCCTCACCCTTCGCAGATGAATCTCCTTAGGCTGCCCCTCCTCAGAGAATCTGCCCACAGGCCTGGAACCTTCGCTCCGCCCTAAGCCTGTCTCTGTGCGGCTCTTCCACCAAGAAGCCTCCTAGATCCTGGGACCCTACTCTGCACCTAATCGCCTGGCTATGCAGCCCCTCCTCTGAGCAGCCACCTGGGGCCCCGTACAATCGCTCTGAGCCCCAGAGACCCGCCACACACCTCTTCCTCCAGACAGCCACCCAGTTTTCTGGTGCGGTCACTAGGAGTCCAAGCAACTCACCACTGCGTGCCTCCTCCTCCCACCGACCACCCGTATCCCGGGGCAATCAATCACTCCGAGTCAAAATGACCCTCCCTGTTCCTCCTCTTCCTCCAGGTAACCCCCCGGGTGTTCAGGAGCGGTCACTCTGAGTGGCTCTGAATCCACGTGACCCGCTGCACGCGTCGTCTGGGCAGCCGCCTGGAGCTCTGGTGCGGCCACTTGGAGACCAAGCGACCTACCACGCTTCTCCTCCAGGCAGACCCCTGTGTTCAGGAGTGGTCACTTTAAGTCCAAACAACTCACCACTCGCCTTCTCCTCTGAGCAGCCGCCTGGAGCTCCAATGCAGTCCCTGCGAGTCCAAACGCCCTGCCGCGCTCCTCCTCCTCCTCCTCCTCCTCCAGGCTGGCCCCGGTGTTCAGAAGTGGTCTGAGTCCAAACAGCTCGCCACACAGCCCCTCCTCTGGCAACCGCCTGTAGCTCTGATGCAGTCACTCCGAATCCAAGCGGCTGCGCTCCTCCTCGTCCTCGTCCTCAGGGCAGGCCCCGGTGTTCAGAAGCGGTTGCTCTAAGTCCAAAGAGGTCGCTGCGCAGCTTCTCCTCTGGCAACTGCCTGTAGCTCTGGTGTAATCACTCCGAATCCAAGCGGCCATGCTCCTCCTCCTCCTCCTCCTCAGGGCAGGCCCCGGTGTCCTGAGTCCACACAGCTCTCCTCGCCACTCCTCCCCTGGGCAGCCTCCGAAGCCCCAGTGGTTGCTCCGAGTCCCAGCGCTGAGCTGAGCGGCCTCCTTTAGGACGCTCCCAGTTGTCCGAATTCACTGCTCCAGCGGGGGGGGGGGGGGCGCGGGGGGGCTGTCTCGCCTGCAGCTCTACTTCACAAAGTTCCCTGCGTTCCGGGACCACCCCATCCGGGACACCTCCCCAATGGGAGAGACTCACCCGGCTGCTTTGAGTTGGTCCCAAGTCTCTCAATTTCTTCTATTTTGAATCCTGAGTCCTGGAGCAACATGAAATGCAGCCACCCTCTTGGCCGCCATCTTGAAAACCCTCCTTCTTTTTATATTTAAAATGAGCTCTTCAATAGTATTTAATCACATAAACTTATTAGGAGGAAAAATATGACCAAGTATATATAAAATGCATAAGGCAATGTAGTATATAATATCTACTTATATAGCAGATGTTATGTTAATGATTATAATTATATTATTAGGTATATATTAGCTTCAATTTAATAATGATAATATGGATAATGGACTGCAATGGTTAAATATGAACTCAAGGAACAGAATGAGGAATCATCACAGTAATCCAGACAATATATGGTATCCCAAAATAAGTATGGAACTTCTGGGAAGGAGAAGTGGATGCCAGATTTGATACCAAGAGGAAATATAGTGATAGATCCCAAATAAGTGGAATAGAGGAAAACATGTACAGTTTGAGAAATATTTGGGGTAGAAGATTATTGGAACATGAACTAGGAGAGGGAATTTTTGTTGTAATCTTGTATAGTCTGGTTAATAGGATATAATTAATTTGATCAACTGGGCATCCCTAGCACCCAAATTAATGCTTTGCTATATAATATTTAAGATTCAAAGTAACTCTATGCTGGTGAGGAGGAAATTTTACCATGTATTCTGCTGGTTCTATGATTATTTGAAAATATTTAGTTAATTTTAAGGATACAATACTAAATTTCATTTGGTCTTGATATAAAGATCAAATGAAATTTCAATCATTGTATTCATCAAAACATTCATATGCTTCATCTTTTATTTTTCAAACTACTTTTTATCAGATTGCTATTTAATACTACTCTACATCACACTGCTGCTCTCTCTTTATGCACTTAGTTTTACAGTGTTGTCAGTTAGTTGATTGCCTATGCTTATTTCTGCTTGCTTCTTTCAATAATTATGCAATTCCATGTCTATTACAATGAAAGGAACTATTTATTATCTTTAGCATCTTGAGGATATTGGATCCATCTTCTTTTTCTACTAAACAAAGTCCCTAAGTTGAGAAATGTTAGTTAATCTTCTTCATTAGAGATATTTTCTAGTAATATGCCAACATTTTACATCTTGATCTGCTCAGTATTTGAGATATGACATTATTTCCATTTTAAGAGTCCAGTTTTTTCTTTATTTACATGGTGTAGCCACTGAAAAGGGAGCTCATAGTTAATATCATATCCATATCTCTCACATTACTTGGATGTATTTTTTATTATATTTTTCCTTTAACTTAGAACTTTATAGCACCAACAGTAGTGCTAATTTAAAATAATGGATTCAACTTAGGACAATGGAGAATAATTGTACATTGTCATTCATTGAAAGTAGTCTCAAATTATTCTTGTCTCAAGTAGATTATTTTTCTAAAATGTCATTTCTTATATTGGAAGCATTGTTTTATTTTTTGTTTAATTTTAAAAATTATTGTCAATTTAATATACACTCAGATCAAATTATATCAAATAGTTTTTTTAAATTATAATAGTAAAAAAAGAAAGAAAAAGAAAGGAATAACAATAATATCAAACATCCATGTGTTCTGCCAGCTTGCATGATCACTCCCAATACTGGCTATTAGCAATTTTAAGCTAGATAATTCTTCCATTAGTTAAAGTTACACAATATAATGTACCCATATAGCTGTCTGTATAGCTATAATTCTGTTGCATTTGAAAATTTCTGTCTCCCTCTCATTCTTTATATTTTGCTCCTCCTCCTTTTCTTCCATACTTGTCTTCCTAACAGCAATGGAACACATTATTTTGTTAAACTAGTGGACATTGTATTTAATTATGAACACAAAATGATAAAGAAAACACATCATTGGACATGATATTCCTATTTTTATTTGTATTTTATAAATAGAATTCATCACCCTAATTTTACATTGTATTATTTTTTTTTCACATGCTCTGTAGCTCATGTTTTATCAAATAACTATTGACAACCAAAGCATGTATTTCATTAGCTAGAAAAAGTGATGTGGTACTTCTCACATAGATTGACAATCAACTCCAAAGCTGAGACTAAATTATATATTCTCAGAAATGTGAAGGTATTATTCTACAGTTTCCTTAAGACTAATTGCTGCTGCTAATAAGTCTAGTGCCAATCTTATTCAAAGTCCACTCAATTTCTGAACACTCTTAACATTTATGCATTTTTTATAGTTAGAACTTTTCCAGTTTTGGGATTCAAATGATATATTTAGTCTTGGAAATTTAAATTTTTCAAATAAAAATCAGTAACTTCTTATTGTCTTTCTTCTTTATTCATCTCAACATAACTTTTCATGTATTTTGACTCCAATAATCATCTAAATTAATTTTGTCATTCTTTTAAAAAAATTTATACTGCTTACTCTCTTTGTTCTCTGTGGTATTTTCTATTTCACTTTCCAATCTTCCTATTGCATTTTTAAAAATTTTGTTATGCTTGTGTTTTAGAAGATATTTTTTAACCACTTCTCTTATTTTTGTTATTTCCATTTTATAACCATATACCTTTTTCTTATTTTATGTACAAATCTTATAGCTTCAATGAGAAGTGTTCATGGCATGATTCATTTGTTTTGATTAGGTGGAAATTACTTATTTTTAAAAGTAAGATTATTGATCACCATCTCTTCATTCAACTTTCAGATCTGGGATTTCAAGTTTTTGTGTTGAATTTCTAACAAGAATTCACTTACTCTGATATTCTCTGTAAAACTGTCTGCTATTATGCAACTACAGTAAGAATTATCTCCTGCTAAGTGTGAACAACATTATAATGCTTGTTAATTATTGTAAGATACACATTTTAATTCCAAGAAAGGGTAGATTACAACATTTTTATTTTTATATTTTTAGGTATTTCTTTCTCTTTTCTCTGTCTCTTTCCTTCCATTGATTAGCTGAAAAAGTCACTTTAAATTTGTTATGTGCAATTATGAACATATTAAAATAAAACCTATTATTATGTATTATTATAACTCATCAATAAAAATATAAGAAAAGGTAGGCTCTTTCATTTAAGAGGAGATAACTTTTTAAAAAGAATAATTAGTGTGAGAAATATATTGACTGATCATCTCTCTTGCATCCAGGGAAGAAAAAGATTCTGCAGTCCAAAAAACACATATTTTTACAAAAATAATAATAATGATAAACTTATTTTTTTGTAAGCTATGTGTTTGCCTTATAAAAACATATTAATTTTACTTTTATTAATATAACTTATGGTGTGCAATATTTTATCCTATAATTCAATTTTGATCTATGAGACAATGTATATAACTTAACTTTTCAAAGAATTGCAAGAGTATGACTTACCACAACATAATATGTTTAATATGGACATCAATGTCATGAATAAACAAAAAATAGTTCCATTTGTTTCTAACCACAAAGGTACATTTGTTTTATTGTGTTTGTTTCATTTTATCTGAGATAATATTTAAAGATAGAATTACATAAGAATTAGAATTGGAAAAGAATTGGTAATAATCTATTTTTATGCTTTTTAGATTTATGCAGTATTAAAAATTTTAAACATTTACAGGAAGGTTAGGTATACTTTAATTTATTTTTACTTTTAAAAATGCCTGCAAATCTAGGTTTATATGTTCCTTATTACATTTTTTTGCGGGGGGGAGGGTACCAGGAATTTAATTCAGAGGCACTCAACCACTGAGCCACATCCCCAGTGCTATTTTGTATTTTATTTAGAGAGAGGGTCTTACTGAGTTGCTTAACACTTTGCTTTTGCTGAGGCTGGCTTTAAACTCATTATCTTCCTGTCTTAGCCTCCCAAATCACTGGGATTACAGGCATGCTCCACCACACCTGGCTTACATCTTGATTTTTGAACTTTAATTTCTTTAAACATTTCCAGGTCAATATAAAAGAACTTAAGATCATCTGAGATGCTTAATTGTATCTATATTTCTTTTTACAGTAGAGAATTCTGGCTCCTTGAATTGTCTTTAATGATTTGTTTTATAGACAATGTCTAATTTCAGGTTAAAAGTCCCTGGGCGTAGTCTTCTAACCTATATTCTGCCTAGACCAAATTCCCAGAGAGGATAGCCCAGGTATGAATATAATGACTTCATTATCATTTTATCTCAAGAGCATGCTGAAATGAATCCTGAATTGGTGAAAGAACAAATACGGGGGACAGCCCAGACCAAATGGAAATTTGACCTCGTGGTAGAAATATCTTTAATTTGACGATCCCTGGCTGTTCAATGAGTCTTGATTTAAGAAATGTCTACATAGAGTACCTAGTCATTCCATTGAAATGGAAAAAAAAAAAAAATCTTAACAGTGGATTGGCTCAGGCAGCTTAACAAAATACCAGAGTGAGAGCATTAAACAAGAATTTCTAATAGTTAGGAAGTTTGGGAAGTCCAAGATTAAGATGCCAGCACATTTGGTTCCTGAAGAGGCCCTTCTTCTTTGCTTACAGTTGCTTTTTCCTTACACCCTCACAATGGTTGAGGGAGAATTCTGATCTTTCTCCTTTTTTATAAAAGGATATTCATCTCATCATGGAGGTATCATCTTCATGACCTCATCTAAACTGATTAATACTAAAGGTCCCACCTTGAAATACCATTGCATTGAGGGGTATGGCTTCACAGACACACACACACACACACACACACACACACACACACACACACATACATATATATAAAACAAAGAGATCCATGATGACTCCAGCAAAGATAAGACAGAAGTTTAAGGAAAACATCAACATCAAAGGAGAAAGTGTATCTGTGGCTCCCTTCATAACAAGGAGGAAGGTTTCTATGTTAATACTCAGGTAGGGACCCAAGTGTAACCTGGAAATAAAGTAAGGATCTCAAAACTACTTTGCCTGCCAACAGGGACAGAAGAACCAGGGGAAAAGGAGTTGAATGATTCTACAGTGTCAGTACTGTTCAATTTTGATTTAAATTAAGATTGCTCACATATTCATTTTAAAATTTGATAGTCAACTGAGAAATCTAAATACCTAATTCCTCCATATTTGTTTAAAGTTCAGCTTATTCTGTGATGATAAAATTTCAATAATTACATTTAAAAGTATTTTACTAAATATTAGTCACACTTTCCAACTTAGGTAAATAAATACCTTTATGCATTTTAAAGCTATAATTGTAATTTTAATATGATTGATCTTATTTTTAAGTACTTCAGTGATATGAAAAAAAATTTCTGGCCCTTAGAAATTTTATTTATTAAATAATTTATTTATAAGTACAGGAATGCAAATTCCAATCCTGTATATAAGCTTAGTACAATGATTTAAATACACTTGTGTTTTTTAAGTCAGTTTTAAATTGGAATAACAAGACTGAAAATAGCAGCATATGTTTGCAAAATCTTCACAAAAATATAATCAACTTGGTAAATTTCTTTAGAAAGGCATTTCTAAGTATTTAGAATGAAACACTGAGTTTTGATTTTTTTTTTTTTTTTTTTTTTTTTTTTTTTAATTTCCCTCTGGTGGGACAGAAGTTCATGTTTTCCTTGGTCCATTGGCACCTTGCTATAGAAGTGCAACACTAACTTCCACTGCCTCCTAATGTTTGAGTGTGGCTAAGATCAGCCTCCTCTAAGTTCCAATGACAGCTGAGAAGGGGAACCCCACCAGGTCCCTCTGACACCAGCAAAGAGAAGAGGACAAAGGTGATCACATCTAGGCCAAAAGTACCACCCACTGAACCTTATTGATACCCAGTGGAGGCGCAGTCTCAGCCTTCTACTGAGCCTCACCAGAAGAGAGAGCTGACAAGCACCAAACTCTAGTATTCAACTGCCTTGTTCAGTCTTGTTGATTCTGATTGTGGATGGTTCAATGCTCCACTGAGGCCCACTGACTGAGAAAGAATGGGAGCCTGGGGTCCAAGCACCCTGCCTCATATTTCCTGGTTCAGTCTGGGTGGGAAGGTGCACCTCTCCACTCTGCCGATACAAGGAGTAGGGAGACTGTAGAGCTCATTAACAGCAACCAGTGCTGCCTTCTTGGATTTCCTTGCTGCCTAGTGAAAGTGGAAGCTCTGCTGGCTGCCAAACCCACTGACACTGTCCAGGTTTAGAGAATCTCATTCCTTTCTCCCTTCCTGTGGAGAAAATTAGAGCTACAAAATTAAGTTTATATAAATGAAAGAAAAAGCATTTTTCTGAGCTATTAAAATATATGGTATGACCAAAATCTGATTTGATAAAATATAAAATGTAGAACAATGAAATATTTATAAGATTATATGAACATAAAATATTAAACATTTCAATCTGGCTTTGACTTTTTGTTTTTAGATTTGATTTTCTCACTAAATTCTTAGTTTTCCATTTTTCTTTAGTAAATATTTTCTTTTTTCTCTTGCTCTATCTATAATGTATATGGGTGAATTTTTCAGTAGAAATATACAACTTACCAGTTTATTTTCAACATAATTGGCTCAGAATTTTTGCATTTTATTTATTATTTTTAAATATCTGGTAATTTTTTGTTTGAAACAATTTTCACCAAATCTCTCATTAATCTTTCTTATTAACATTTATAGTCTTTTTTTTTTTATAATTTTTCATGTCTTTAAACAACTAAAACAGGTGATTTTAGAAGATTATTTGATCAAATCATCATTATGAGGAAGTGGCTTTTAAAATTTCTTCAATTATACTTCTTAGTTTTTAATTTCTTAGTATGTTTAAGATTTTATAGTCCCGATTTATATGAAAGGCTCTCTCTCTTTCTTTCTCTCTCTTTTCCTTTCTCCACACTTTCTTCATCCCATTCCATCCTCAAACCTCCAACTTTCTTTCTATAGTCAGAGTTGGAAGTTGGGGCTTTGTGCCAATGCCATGGTGCATGGGCTATTATAGTAACAGGCACAGGGACAACTTGCAGGAGGACTCAACTCTACCTCCTTAATTTTCTATAGAGACTGCAGATATTTCATTATTTGGCAAGAGTTGTTTAAGGCTAGCCTTCCTTCCTTCCTTCCTTCCTTCCTTCCTTCCTTCCTTCCTTCCTTCCTTCCTTCCTTCCTTCCTTCTTTCCTTCCTTCCTTCCTTCCTTCCTTCCTTCCTTCCTTCCTTCCTTCCTTCCTTCCTTCCTTCCTTCCTTCCTTCCTTCCTTCCTTCCGCCATGAGAAGGAGAAGGCAGGGAGGAGGGTACTGGGACTCTAGTTTTTCAGTCATTGTGGTACACATCTGTACTCCCAGTGACTTAGGAAGCTAAGGCAGGAAGATCCTAGGTTGTAGACTAGCTTATGCACCTTAGTGAGACCCTGTCTCAAAATGAAAAATAGGAAGTTCAAGACATGTAGCTCAGTGGTACAGCAGCCCAGGGTTCAAGGTTCAATCCTGAGAATTGCAAAATAAAAAAAAAAAAAAAAAATTAAAAAAAAAGAGAACAAAGAAAAACAGAACAAAATAAAAATAATTATTAAGGGGAAAAAAACCATAGTCCCTACATTGAAGTGTCAGTTTATTTTGTATAAGAGCTCACACAAGCCTGGTGGGAATGGTAGCTCTGCAGGTCCATTCCTATAGTCTAGGTCCCATTTCTGATTAAGAAAAAAAAAGAAATAAGATAGAATCACCTAATATTTGGGAACATTTATATAATTCAGGCTTTCTTTTAGAAATTTCCCTATGTATGATAGAGAATAGTCATTTATCAAATCATAAATTCATTCATTCACCAAAATCTAGAAATGCATTTTAATTTTTTGTAAAAAGAAACAAGTTTAAAGAAAGGAATTCTAAGATCTTTTTAAAACTTATCTGCCATCATATTCTCTTGTATTACCTTAGTTTTGTGAAGTAAAGAATCCACTTCTTACTTGCTTTATTTTGATGGTACAGGAAGTAATTATGTAAATGGATAACAAATCTGATAATAATTACTGTCAACACATATTTGAGAACTGTCACTTTGATGACTTTATATCAAATTATATGCTAAATCAAAAGATTGCAAAATATTATTACTGCAAAGAATATATTTTGGTAATGTCATGTGTAACCTAAAATTCATAAAGACTGTCTGTAGAATGTTATTTAATCAAAATACGTACCAGGTAATATGAAATTAATTTCATTACACAATATTTTTGATGAACATTAAATTTATTTACATCAGTAATTGTTTCAGTTGCAAATATCAGAGAAACAAATCAACATTGATTTAGATGCACTTATGGTTCTTAAGAAGGTCAAATTTACAGAGTACAGAACCCTGAAAAAGCAGCAGAACACACAGTTCTGTTATTAGTTTAGTAATATTTCTTCTCCTCTATTGAATATGCAATTGTTTCACATCTACCCACGTGTATACTGTTTCATCTTCCAGTGTCAAAGTGAAGGTCATAAATGGCAGAGATGAGAGGAAAAAAATCATCAGTTTTCTTTGTTCTTTTTGCCTCATTAATTAAGAAGCAAAAAAATTAATTTTGTTTTTCAAGTCACTCTGCAAGTCTTATTCATTAGCACTCAGTCAAATATCTGCACTTAGCTGCAAGAAATGCAGAGGATATAAATCACTAAAACTATACTTCTAGACTTGTAAAATGTGAACTCACTGAAAGAATCAAACTTTTATCCAGTTAAAATGATACCTCCAAATAATTATTGCCATAATTTTATGGGTCTTTGACAGGCTAGTATCTTTTCTGTGTAGGAATCACAAGCCCTTTTCCTTTTAAAATTTAAACTTTAGTTTTGATATTTGTAAAAAATATTTTGAGGCTTTGCAGAGAAGATAATTCAAAGAAGGAAGAAGACTAAAAATTATTCAAATAGATTGTCGATGAATACTTTATTATACCTGAAAAATAAAAATCAATAATTTAGTTTTTTCCACCACTATTGATAAGAACTTATCAATGCTAATTAAATGCTATATTAAAATTTAATTAGCCAAATAAAGCAAAAATTTCTTCATAAATGTGGATTAATAAAACTTCTGAGATAAAGCTAATAAAAAAAAAAAACTTACATACTGATACAATCCTGTATAATGCATTGAAGATTCAGTGAAAAAATTTTAACTGATTATAAACAGTTTAATGTAAGATTTTATGGGTAATTTGTTAATGCTATTTTAAATATTATAATGGAATTATGGTTTTATGACTGAAGTATTATTTGAATGGCAAGTTGAAGATATAAACTAAATAAAAGGGAAGCAAATTGTAAATAACAATAATAATATTTTATAAATAGTACCCAGTGATGTGCTGTAAATGGAAGGAAGACTCCAAAATAAGTAACTAAAAAAAAAAAAAATTAAAAACACTTAGACAGAAAGCATGGTAATTCTCTGTACTCCAGAGGCTGAGATTGGAGGATTACAAATTCTAGGCCAGCCTGGGCAAGTTAGAGACACCCTGTCAAAAAAAAAAAAATTTAAAAAGATAAAAAAAAAAAGAAAAAAAGGATGTAGCACCAGGAAAGAGCTCTAGCCTAACATGTGAGGCTCTGGGTTTAATTTCAAAGGAGCACTTTAGCTTACTCTAGGGATTCACTCTACATAATTCATATTATAAGTCAAATACATGTTTATCAAAGTTAAATAAGGATAAGGAAAACAAGAAAAAAGCTTAAAAAAGCAAAATATCTTCAGCAAAAATGTAGAAAAAGAACTACTTACAAGATTGTTCAAAATGTTGGAGGAACAGAAGTCAAGAGAGAATATTACCCTCAACTCAGAAACTTAGGAAACTGTTGAAAGACCCAGTATTATCTACCTATGTGAAGCCAGAAAATGGATCGTGAAGTGTGAGGAGGACTAAAAAATCCTTCCTGGGTTAGTTTACAACCAATATTTTCCAAAACTCACCTAAGTATTTCTTAATAAATTTGTTATGGTTTAGATGTGGTGTCCCCCAAAAGTCAGATGTGAGACAATGCAAGATGATTTGGAGTAGAAATGACAGGGTTATAGTCTTAACCTTATCAGTGAATTAATCCCTGATGGAATTAAGTGAGTGCTGACCATAGGTAGGTGGGGTGTGGCTCATTGGGAGTGTGATTATGGGGTATATATTTTGCACCCAACCAGTGGATTCTCTCTCTTCTTCCGGATCATCAGATGACTGCTTCCTTTTACCATGAGGTTCTTCCTTACCTTGAGCCCCCAAAAATGGAGCAGGCCTTGAATGGACTAAGACCTCAGAAATCGTGAGCCCTCAAACTTTTCTTCCCTAAACTTGTTTTGGTCAGGTCTTCTAGTCACAACAGCTAAATAGCTGACAAAAACAAAATTTATCCAAAGCAGTGCACTACAGGGAGTGATTGCAGAAAATGTATTCAACCTTTCCATTATGTCAATACACTGGGTGTGGGGAGGATACTTTGCAAGGTAGCTGGCCATAACTAATATAAAATAACATATAAATTTACAAGATACTGCATGACTTAAAGATCTGTTACAGTGTATTAGGGTACAATTTCTAGAGATAATTTTCTTTTATTCTAAATTCCCTTAGAACTTTTAAATGATAGAAATTAAAACATGATATGTAGTTGCAAATTGAGTGAAAGTGTCATCAAAAAAAATGCACATTTTTAAAACTTCAAATAGCATCTTACTCTATAAATTCTTACATCATGAACAACAGGCACTTGAAATGGGATCCATGAGTAAGGTACATGTATTATGTTAAACTGGGTTCTACAAACATGACTTTATCTTTCAGTAAATTATAGTATGAATTGAAATGACATGGTTAAAAGTATTTTTATTTATTTGAAAACTTGAGGTTCCTTAAGATTTTCATTCTTATATTAGGGAATATGACAGCATTGTGATATGAGGGTAAAAATGTCTGTGATTTCCAGGATCCACAGACTGTGCTATCATAGATTTCAAAAGGAAGATTAAAGTCAACAGTAACTCTGAAAGGGATTTATTAGTGCAACATAGAGAATTGTGAAACTCTTTAAGTTAGCTGTGCTGAATTTAACAATGAAAGGAGATACATGTTTATTCTCCCTATCAGTGCCAAGGGAGTACTGTGTTCTAAAATAAAATGCAATTTCATATAAGTAAATTCTACATGAAGAAGTTCTACATGTCTATTAAATGGTGTTTACATAATTCTTTCTCCAGGGGAAGTATATCTATTCTGAGCTCTTTTTGAAACAAGCTGTAAAAAATATCAAATCCAGACAAATCTTTAATAATCCATTATTATATTTCTATATTATATGTATAATAATTATATAAACTGATAATTATACAGTATATTATATATTATACACAATGATATAAACACATACACATGTGTGCATGATTGGAAAAACATGCTTTTCCCTTTAAGCTTGTCAAAATAAAATGGAAAGTATTAATGAATAATATTACTCTCATAAACTTTAGTTTTCACAGATTATTTCAAAGCTATAAAATGAAATATTTGTGTATTTATTTGAATTTAGTATTATCTGTGACTTCTTTATCACCTTCAGCTAATTTCAATACTGATTCACATCCTTCTTCACCTAAAATCCTGGGTACCACAGTTTTAGTAATTTAGTTTTTCTCAGAAAAATATACATGTGAAGATCTATAGAGAACAACTGATTAGGTAGATAAAGCATAAACAGTTGAAGAAATGATATCTTTGCAATATTTTGTTACATTGAGAGACTCTGAATTAAATTCAGTGTATAAGAAACTAAAAGCCCCAGAAATAAACTTCATGCTTCTATTTAATCAGACTATTGATACCCTTAAAAAGAAAAAGGAAAGCAACCATCGATTGTGCTGATAAACTGAGAGAACAAATTTTCTCTAACATGTAGCGTCAGGATGGAAAACACTTTGGATTCCAGACTAGTTTAGTTGTCAACATATTCCTTTCACCTACAAGTTTGATTTTTATTGTTTACTCTGTGAAAAAGCAAATGTAGTCCTGCAGTTTGTGCAGCTTCTGTGGAACCCCATTCCAGGCAAGGCAGCAGCTTCTTTAGCATCTGGTTACTATAATTCATCAGTCAGCAGCCTTACAGTTCAGGGCTTTTAGTGAGGTTCTGCCCATCAATACTAACCCTTACTCCATCTAGTTTCTTTTTTCTGTGAGGTTACAAAATGTGAAAAAATATTTCTAAATGGTGTCCACATGCACCTCAGAGTATGAATTTCCAGAAAGTTTCATCACCATCCCACTTCAGTGAATTTTCTGTGATCCAGTGAGTTAAATATACATGCACATATTTTAATGAGAATGCAAATGGTATTTGCTGTTTCTTTTACCACTACTCATTCTGTATATTCCTTGCTCTCATTCTTGAGAATTCCTGACTTGGTGAAGTGAACCAAATCTTCAGTCTTAAAGGCCTAGAGTTCTCAATTTTCTTGATTTTATTTTTAAATAGGTGTTAGTCTTATTTTTTTCCCCATTTTTCACTCTACTGAGATGAAAGTAAAACAGTAACTGCAAATCCAAGTTTTTGGTGACTTATCATTTTATACATAGTAGGTACCCAAATCTCAAAGTTCTGCTCTCCGGAAGTATTTTCCTTCACAATTGTCATTTATGGTAACCCCTGAGATAGCTATCCAGTTTCAGATGATTATCAGTATGTAATGCATACTTACTTATATACCAGGATCAAGATTTTTCTCCTTCAGTCAATTAGCCAAGAAAATGCTCCAGCAGTATGTGAACGTGGATTTGGGGAGAAGACAATAGTTCCTACTGGTTTTGAGGAGTGTGAGATACAGCCCTTACAACTTATTCATACTCAGATCTACCCATGTTCAATTTCTTAGGTATCATTTTCATTAACTGATAGATTACTATGGTACCTGCACAAATTTATTGCCAGATGGTCGCAAAAACATTAAATTCATGATAAGCCTTTAGACTATGAGGTTACCTGATGCCCTGCCTCCTCAGCAAGGTATACAGAGAGAAAGATGGTGGGTGTAGATTTGAAGGTTCACCAACCAAAAGTATTTGGCATATTTTATCAAAGTAATTGGAGCATTACTCAGTTAATTTTTGTTGATGGTTTATAATCTATTATGTACATATGATGGCTTTTGAGCAATCATTTTTACTGCATAATTTTAGTATGTATGCATGATTTTTGTTTTTCTTGAAAAAGTAAAAACATTGCAATATGACTGTCAGAAATGCTTTATGAAAGTTTGAATATTTAATAAAAGTTTTATAAATTCTCTAAATTTATGTGATCACAAAGTGAAGATTATTATTACTATCAGTCTAGGAATCATGAATTCTCTTAAGTTGCATATACTTACAAAACTAAGTCAAGAATAACATTGATGCTATCAATTTTTGATAAAATGTAAATATATTTTGCTTTAATTTAAAAACAGTTGTTGTGTAATTACTATTATAACGTGGATTTTTCCCTGGATTAAATCTATATTTGTCTCTACTATGCAATGATTTTTGCATACACTGTAAATTATTTTAATACAGGAATTTATGGACTTGTTCTGTCATTAATTATGATGCAGTGAACAACAATCTATTATGTAAATAACTTCATTTTTATCTTCATAGAAATTGTAGATTTGAATATTTGGAAGAATAAAATACATTTAACCTAACACTCTTTTTTCCCAAATTTCATTTAAGAATTCCAAGAAGAAATCAATCATTTCCACAGAACAGTCAAATGATAAGACTGGAACCTATACCATAATAAAGGAATCAGCACAAAGATTCACTTCATGACATGAAAACATTTCAAATATAATATGATTAAGAGAAAGCCTTCAGCAACTCAATATAAAGTGGTCGTGTTTTGAATTCCTAAACTCTGTGCAGTTTGTCATAGAATGGACTAGAAGGGTCAGCTTACTTAGGTAGCTTTGTATTATTCAGCAAAACGGATACCCATTCTACTCTGTGCACCAGTGACAAAAAATTAAATGTTTCGCAATATATACATATGTGTGTGTGTGTGTGTGTGTGTGTGTGTGTGTGTGTGTGTGTGTGTGTGTATCTGCTTGGCACTAATTGGGTCTTTCTCAGTTTTGATCCAAGACTTCTGTCCATTGTTAGAAATGTAAGAATTATATTTTATACTTAGTAGGGGACATTTTTCCAGGTGCTGTTCACTGAAGTAAACAAAAACTCATATATGTGAAAGTAAAATTTGTGCCAACAATTAGGCATTCCAGTCCTATGCTATAATCTGATAAGGCATCAGCAATCCAATCTCAAATTTTCAAGACAGATGAAAAACACCACAAATGAAAGTACAGAAGATACCTGCTAAAGAGAACATCATGTTTGCTCTTGTAGATCTTGCATATCATTCATAGAAATTCATAATTTATCCTTTCTTCTCAGAAATATATGCCCCACCAAATAGTTATGTAAGTTATAAGATCACATGGGCCTGACACTAGAGTTGTATACCTGAAATTTGTAGAAAAACATTCGACCAACACCATTATCTACTCTTTAGAAGAATACCATGTGTCCTGTAACTGCCGAAGACCCAATGGCTGTGCTTTCAACAAAGAATTAGCCAAGAGAATCTCATCTCTGATGTCCACTACTGTTCTAGCTCATGTAGGTAGTTATACAACTGTCACACAAGAACCTGTAATCCTGATTAGGACACAACTAAATGACTTGACTCCTCCCTGTGTTACATGACCTGGCCACCTCTTCTATTTTTTTTTTTTCTTTTTTGAGCTCTTTTATTTTTATTTATTTAATTTGTTCTAATTAGTTATACATATCAGAAAAATGCATTTTGACACATCATCCACAAATGGAGCATAACTACTCATTCCTCTGGCTGTACATGGTGCAGTCACACCAGTAGTGTACTCATACATGTACATAAGGTAATACATCTCTTTCCACAGTCCTTCCCATCCCCACACCTCTCCCATCCCCTCACTCTCCTCTGTACAATCCAAAGTTCCTTCATTCTTCCCTACTCACCCTTCATTATGGATCAGCATCTGCTTATCAGAGATAACATTCAACCTGCGATTTTTGGGGGTTTGGCTTATTTTGCTTAGCATGATATTCTCCAGCTCCATCCATTTACCTGCAAATGGCATATTTTATTTTTCTTTAAGGCTGAGTAATTCACCCCTTCTTATTCAAGGATTCCAATTCCATTTTTCACTGAACCTGGAGAGAAGATAAATCTGTGCTTAATTCTCTAACATCCTTAAAATATGTCCTAGTTTTATTCATGTCATAATTATGTTTTAATATACAGAGGAAGAACCATACTCCAAAAATAATTTGAGTGAATAAAATAATATGAGCATAAAGAATGAAAGAAAATATTTAGTAAGACATTATGTATGTATGTATAAAGGGGTAAGGAGGCTCCCAGAATATCCAATGGTGAGTGAGCAAATGTTGGAATCCTAAGGAGAGGAAGTTCCCAGGATCCTATGGCTGGAGAGGACAAATCATGAGACTACATTACCCACAATTCCAACAGTAAGGCATTATCTATAATATCAGCAAATTACATTCTAAATATCTCATATGGATGAATGCATTTATTGCCATAGTATATCAGCTCAGTGGAAAAAGTTCAGCAATTAAATATTATGAAGTCTAAATTTTTTTAAATCGCTTTTACTATATTCAGTAAGCTATAATATAAATATTAACCTCATTTTTCCTTTAAAATTGGGGGTGGGGAGTGAGAGAAGACTGGAGGAACTTTAGATTATGTAGAAGGAAATGAGAAGGAGGGGAGTATGAAGAATCGTGGAATGAGACAGACATCGTTACCCTGTGTACTTGTATGATTACAGGAATGGTATGAATCTACATCATGTACAAACATAGAAATGAAATGATGTACCCCATTTGTGCACAATGAATAAAACTGCTGTCTGTAAAAAATTAAAAACAAATAAATCATTAAAAAATGTATCATCTTGCATGTGCATATAGGCAAAGATTTTTTGAATTACACACAGTGAATTTGTACTCATTTTGAAAGATTCTTCATAAATTTTGTTTTTTTATAAGTTCTCTTTTTAATCAGATGTATTATTGTTAGGATAAGAAAATGTTTTCTCAAAGTTTGCTTGCTAAAGAAATCAGGCAGCCACATGAGTATTTTTTTCATTAATTATTACCCAGTTAATAATGGTGGATTAATTATATTAAGGACCCAAATTGGTTAAAAAAAACTATATGTGAAATAGCTCCTTAAAGATAAGAAGCCCAACACTGACCAAAAATTGCTTGTCCTATGGACTTAGGAACATTCTTTTATTACTTTGTTCTTCAGTTTCCCTGTAGAATAAACCAAATTCTCATTCTCTTGTAATGTCTTAGATCACATGCATTTGCAACTATATATATATTTTTAAATAAAAGTGTGGGTGTTATTATAAATGTATATAATAACTTACTATCAATGTTTCTTACTATCAATGATTGCTAAATACTTAGGAAAGTATATTGACATACAAAACTTATAAAGAATAATAAAAATATTTTCTAGGATACCTTTAAAGTGATCTAACTTGAGTTCCTCTTAATGTGCTATAGGTAATCACACAAAAAAAATGTCTCTGTAATTTGGAATATTCTGCCTAAAATTAATATTTCCATTTATTCCCTCAAAGTCCAATTGTCTACCAACTATATCCCAAATACTTATCTTAAGTACAGAGGATATAAATATTAATGAAACATGATCTCTGTCCTTGAGAGACTTACTGTACAAGGAAGAAAGACAAATAAGAGAAATCCTGGAGTTTTGAATTACTGATTTGTGATAAAGACATGAAGAGAGTGCTATGGAAAACCTTTGGAAATTAAATGTCCTGAGGGAAATGAAGATTTTACAATAGAGCATAAGAAGAAAAAATATCTAGAGAATTATAAAGCTTTCAAAATAATTTTATTTCATCCTCCAGAATTTATCAGGAATATATACATTCTTCTAATCAATAAGAATGCATGCCATAAAAACTATGTCAAAGTACAAACTTACTCCAAAGGACTTTTTGAGTAAAGAAACTCAACTGAATGGGTAGCCATTTTGAATGAATGGGAAATAAGGACAGTTATACAAGGGCCTCAATGTTTAAAACATGATTTTGAATACAGGAAAGAATAACACCAGGGTTTCCTTATTTATCTCAGTAAAACAATGAACCTTGGTGGGGCCAGGTAAACAGTTGTAAAGTATTCAGTCTCCTCTCCCTAGTTCCAGTATTCTAAGTGTTTGGGATGTATCTGAAGTATGATCAGCTGATTGTACATCCTCAGGTCAACATTTGTATTGAGTCAATTCAACCTTTCATGACAAAATACCACACACAGAGTGGCTTAAAGATAGCAACATAACATATTGCCTCACAGTTCTCGAAGGTGGAAGGCCAAGATTGAGGCACTAGCAAGCAGACAAGCATGTTGCCTCCTGATGCCTCTCACTTTGCCGTGCCAATGGACACCTTTCCATGCCAATGGATACCTTTCCCTGCGTCCTTAGTCTTTCCTCTGGGTGCATACATCCCTGGTGTCTGTTTTTATGTTCAAATTTTCTCTTAATGTGAACACCAGTCATATTTACACAAGGCCTACCCTAATGGCGACATTTTAACTTCACCTCTTCAAAGATTCCATGTACATATACAATCACATTCTGAGGTACATGGGAAGGAATTGGGGTTTCAACTGAAAACACTGGAGAGATCCAACCTGGCTCACAACAAGAGTGGAATATAATAACCTTCTCAGAAGCAAGGTTATGGGTTGTTTGAAATTCAAAACCCTGTCAAAGAGTTAAGGAAGGGACTCTAGGTGTTAGAGAGAGAGAGAGAGAGAGAGAGAGAGAGAGAGAGAGGGCCCTCACTATGAGTTCTCCAGCCCCTATTCTCTTAACATAGCCCCATTATAAATCCTTACTCATTTCCCACTCCTTTCTTTTTGTCTCTAAATTGTTTGCCTTTCTATCTCCCTTTCTAATTAATATGTTTTCTCTTTTAGATTCGTGCTTCCTTATTCCTAGGTTTTACAAACTGTGGAGCATACAAATATGCTTGTCCTGAGTACACAGACAGCACCACTAAATGCCAGATTATTTGTCATTTCACTTTAAATGAAAACAGCAAGGACAAAATGTGGTAGGCAAGCACCACTATTCAATTTGCCAGATACATAAAACATGTTAGGATATCTTCAATAGAGGAAATCTCTGATTATGCTCTAGATTGCAAAGTCACAAGTAAAATAGGTCTCATTCAAAGTCCTTCTGCCACAGGAAATCAGAGGGGAATTCCTTGGTCTTGTAGGTCTGGACGATGCTGATTTACATTTATTTATTTTGTAGAATTTTGTCAAGTTTTAACAGATGGGAAACAAGTTAGTGGGAAGACCAGGAAAGCACATCTTACTAGAATCTATAAAATAAGTAGTGAATTCCTAAAAATGTAATTCCCATGACCATAAAACATTTAATCCTTATGGGTTGTATAAATCAAAATATAGAATGTGCCCTCTTGTCATTCATGTGCTTCAAGAACATGCAATAAACTTTTGCTAAGTTACCACTCTATAAAGAATTATGCTTATCAAGTTTGTCCCCATGCTCCACCATATCTGAATTAAAATTAGCAATTAGGTGGGTATTCCTACTTGATATGTCAGTCTTTAAAATTACTGTTAGGAGATATTTACCTTGCAAATGCATCTGATATGATTATTATGAAGATCCATAGAACACTATTGTAGAATATTAACCACATATAGTTTACTGTGTAATATATTCAGTATAGCATATACTAAGGGTAAAGGCTTTCTTCAGAAAAAATTCTTTCTTCCCAGTCTACATAGTAGAGATTATGACTAAGAAAAAAAAAATCAACCTGTAGAAATATGGTTGAATATTAAAAATGTTTAATATTTTGTTTTCCTAGTTCAAAGTCCTAAAAGAGGACTCCTTTGCCTCTCTGGGTCTAAAGAGTGGGTCTTCTATTTTTGTTATTGTGATTTTTGCTTGACTTTATTTATGTAGTCTTTTATGTGGAGAAGGTCTTACGACTCCTGGGCTTTTGCAAGGGAAACCACAAGACTAATTCTAAACTCAAACATCTTTTGTATTGCATAAAATTTGTAAAAGTCGTCCTAATTACTGTTCACATTTTAAACAGCTTTGTGACAGTGGTGTCCCAGAAATCCATGATTTATTAAGTACATACTGTCTATGCAGAGTCTCAAGAGGCAGTGGATTCCATAGATAATCTTGTCATTTTGTAGTTTGGTAATATCTCTACGAATCAGAGGGATATGTTTGTTGATTCCACTTAATTACTGTCTATTATTATTATCAGTTCTTCTCAAAAGGAGAGAAAATAAATTTTTCTACATTCTATTCAAATTAAAAAACTTCTAGGCCAATGGACACCTTGAAGATACCTTGAAGAATGCTAGGCATACCGTGAGATTCCCTGACAAGTGAAAAATGATTACAATATTGCTTTTCGTAAAAGGAAAACAATCAATCTATGGAAAAGTAAATGAGTCTTAAGAATTACAATTTCTAATACTATTAAGCTAATATAGTCATGTGTTTACTTTCCACTTTTTCCTCTGAAATACAACTGGTTTGGGGTTTGTTATTCATGAACTTTTAATTGTTCAGGTTCATAGTATATTATATTAATAACCAAATATATGATACAAAAATAAATGGACCCTAATTTAAATTTGTACAAAAAATATTTCTGGTGCTATTTGCAAGATAGACAAGAGCATATATTAGGCTGGGATTTTTTTTTTTTACTTTTATACTCATTTTACTTACATTTATATTTTCATTTTGATTACATATGGAAATTGAAAATTTCTCAAGTAGAGATAAGATTGAAGGCGAGGTGCAATGGAGCAAGGATGCTACTATTCAGTCCAAAACTTTATATGGTTTAGTATTTTGCTGTATGTATTTTGATAAGAAAGACTAGGAATTTAAAAAATTAAAACACAAGTACTTAATAATGAAATATAAACCGCATATAGAGCAAAATGCCCAAGATATATAATTTTCAGGCTTGTGAACAGGTTGTGCAACTGAAATTCATTTCATTAGTATTTAGAATGTCTGAATCCTCTCCCTGTGGCTTCCTCCCTGAGGGAGGATACACTTCCTACTCTGATGATGCCAGGTTTGCCCATGAACTGTGCTTTATTTGGTGATATATAACAGAAATAATACAAGTGGATAGAAAACTTGGGGAAAGACTTGAAAAGGGCTTTTATAAAAGAAATGTAAAAATTTCCAATAAGCATAAGAGTGTTCTATCTCTGCAGGCAAGAGGAAAATGAAAAATATCAACCCACAGGGAGATACTATAAAACCCCCAATGAAAAAGTATATTGTTAACAAGACTCAGAGTTGACCAGAATATGCAGAAGCAGGAGCTCTCTTGCTGGTAGAACTGTAAATTTGAATGGTAAGAATGTTTACATTAGCACATTTTATAATACCCAAACACTGGAAGAGATTCAAATTATCTGTCTACTCTAGAATGGATTAATACCTTATGATATACTCATACCTTTGTACAACATGAAAAATGAGTAGAATACAACTACACACACAATAATATGAAAGAATTTTATGACTATAAAAAGAAGACAGATGCAAGAGTTCATTGTTTTTGAATCATTTTCATACATTATGAAATTAACATAATTAAAAAAATTTGGACAAAGTTGACAAACTTATTACTGCTGGGACTGTGGGTAGTTTAAGGGGATTCACACATTTTGGTGTTGGGGATGTTACTAAGATTTTGTTTCTTGATCTGAGTGAGCACACAGATGTAGCCTGTGTGTTAAAATTCATCAAGCTGGATCTTCTGAACCTACACATGCCTTCTTCATTTGCATTTAAATAAAAATCTTACCTAAAACATTCTCAAGTTTAAATAATTGATTTAACTAAAGGTGATTTCCCAACCTTACAGTAGATAATTGGCAAATTTCACATCCAAGTGTACTTTTATAGCCATATATGCATGTATTAATACATCACCTGCAGAAAAAACTTTATATTAAGAATCAATTTATTGTGAATTCTGGATTCACAATAGAATTGGGGGTCAATAAATTCTGAGAGATCCATTTCTTCATCTTGAAAGAAAGTAACACCAATTGTACATTCATTTAAGATTTGATGAAAACAATGTAAATAGATACATTGTAGCCACACTATTAATTCTCTTTCCATTAGACTCTGTTGTTTAAAAAGATGTGAGATTATTCATATTGTAGTTCTACTCCATTCATAAATTTTCATTTAGATAAAATTGTACAGAAACATTGCCAAATGTTTTCCAAACCATTAAAATCTCTCATTATATAATAAGAAAAAGGAAAGTCCTCTCTAATTGCGTTGGCCAATAAGACATGGTTAATCAGCAGGTTTGTCTAGCTTTCCTCTGCCAGAGGAAGCACTTGTGGTGTAACAACTGGGTCACCTCCTTAACAACTTTATTATATAGTAGTTCATCTATTTCCTGTTGACAGATTTAGTGCACTTTGTGAAAGCAATAATTGTACTGGGACTACAGCTGGCAGGCTTCCTTAGTGAAAAAAGTGGAATAAAGTTGCTATAACGCTTTTAACTGTTAAAAGGCAAGTAAAGCAGTCTGTGTAGTTTCTTAATGTCTCTAACATTGGAGATAATTAAAATTGTTTAGAATAAACATAGTGAAATACTGTGAAACATCATTCCAAATGTAAGTTAATGGGTTCCTCATGCAAATGTATTTTTGGGTTATGTGTACCAGAGGGATGCTTTCAATACAAGAAATAAAGGAGTCATCCAATGAACTTAACTAGGGTGTACTTTAATTCATTGAAATTCACCTTCCAAATAAAATAGAGCTAATCTTTCAAACCCTTATGTAACTAACATAAAGGGTAAAATTTACTTGGTGTTTTGCTTTTTTTCCCTCTTTCTTTTCTTCTCTTTCTTATTATAGCATATTGTAAATTGGTCATTTTTCTTAAATAAACATTAGGTATACAGATGTATAATCACATTTTTTATATAAAGTTAGTTGGGTATATTTTGTGAAGGAAAAAAAATTATTATTCATAAAATTATTTATCATCTTACTGAAAATTGTTCATCATTATCTTATTTGAGGAAAATGTACATAATTTAACATTAAATCAAGTAGTTAATTAAGTTGAAATGAAGTCTTGCTATAGTGCCCAGACTGGTCTGGAAATTATGGGCTTAAGTAATTCTCACAGCTCAGCCTTTGGAGACTATAGGCATGCATCACCACATTTGGCATAACATTTAACTTTAAATGTGTACTTCTTTAGGAGGTGAGAGATGTGGTCAAATGTGATGAAATTGTTAATATTTGAAATCATTCTTTACTGAGAAGGGGTTGATAAAGAGAAAATTTCTGTGGTGTGAGGAAGTACGTGCCAATATTATAGATTTGAAACAGCAAAACTGACTATTTTCAGGAGTGGACCAACAAATATTATCACTCTTCTAAAATCTGTGTCATAATCTTTATAAATTTTCTAATGCAATACATTTCATTTGACATTTATTTGTTGATAATATACTAATGGCTTTGAAGTGAAATTATTTTAAGCAATATGTCACCGCATATAATCTTCAAAGTGGAATTACATTTTCAAAGGAATGTAACAGAAACATAGTATTTAATAATATTTATTATAAATGTGCATAAATGAAAAATGAATATTAAAAATTCAATACACAAATTTATTATTTACTATGAAGACTTGCATAATACTGAAGCATTCAGGCAGTTTAGTTTGTGTGTGGGGAATGCACTTCCATACTTTTGCATAGTTTGCATTTTTAATGGTCTTTAGAGATTCTTTGAAAACACCAAAAAATGTCAGATTTTATCCAACATTAACTTATAAAAAATGTTAGAATAACTTATAATCATGTTGCATTAATATAATGCCTAAGAATTTTACAGCAATTTTCTATATGCTCAGAAATCTACTGCCATTGAAATGATACAATTTCCATTCAATTTTTTCAGTTTCATATTTTCTAATGTGACGACATAGTAATAAAAGAATCTTGGGTAAACTTAACTTGCTAAAGAAAGACAATTTTAACTTCAAGAAAATTAAGGAAGGAATTTGGAGCAAGTATTATTTTTAAAAAATATACTTAAGGTTATATTTTTACAGACGCTCTGTAAACTTGATAGATTGAAAAGTCGTTATCTAATTTTACTATAAAATGCATTTTTTTTGCCTTGGTTAATATGTTGCATTGACTTGCATTACTCAGTTCTTTTTTGTCTTCACAAGAGAAGATTTCAAGCAAGACACAAATCAAAGTAAAAGAGTAGCAAAGTTTATCAAAAAAGAAAGGAAAACATCTGCAAGGGGTCATCTCAGGAGGAAAGCAAATCTCACTTCTTTGTAAGCTCAGTTCTATTGGGGTAGGAGAAGAAGTTGTTAGAAGATCCCCCACAAATACTATTTCTCTCCTCTGAACTGACAGACTACATTAGATTTCTAAACCTCTACTGTGCATGCCTTTACACATAGGTACATAAGCAAAATCCATAGGAGTGGGGAAAGCTGATCTACGATGATATTATAAAGACCTACTGCTACACTAAAAAACTAAGGGCAATACTTGGCCAGGCTTGACTGAGAGTTCCTAATTGGAACCAACTTTACACAATTTATGATTATTGGGCTATAGGTATAATCGTCATGTTTTCCCAGGGAGTCAGGGTCTTGTGACAATTGTGGATTTTATGGTTGCATTGTGTTTATCTTAGACCCCCGTCTGGTCAGTGTTGTTTGTTTAGGGTCTTGCTTAAGATGTTTTAGCAATTAGGTTCTTTTGAGTAAGGATACCCTCACTCTTTGGTTCTTAACCCCTGAATTTTTCTATCTTCTTACTGTGTTATAAAATAAATAGTTCATAAAACTAAAAGTAGGCAAATATTTTAAAGAAGTCATCATGTCAGATATCTTGGGAACACTGAGGCAGGGTTGTTGATTTCTTAAGCCCCAGACTCACTGCTTGGGTCTAACTGGTACATAACAAGTATATCTACATAATAGTTATAATTCTTTCTTATGGACTACACAGAAATGTTGCTGGAAACATGTTGAGATGATCTGAAGAAAGTAAAGTGGACTGTTTCTCTTGCATCTCTAATTCATCTGACAACTAAGAGTTATAAAGATATAAAACAAAAAGATACAAAGATAAAAAAGAGTTATAAAGATATAAAACAATCAAAGTTAGATGTTGGACAGTTAGAGAATAAAACAAATATTAGTGAAAATTTGTTCATATGTTTGTGATAATGGATATCAAAATTTGCATACTTTACTAAAACTCCAGAACTTATTGCTAAAATATAACTAATGGTAAAAATAAATTGACCATATATATATATATATATATATATATATATAATGTGATACAGTCATTCAACATCCAAATGTTTGCCCAAGAGCAAAGATCTATGTGTGAATGTTCCAGAAGTTTTATTTATAAAAAATCAAAAAGAAAGCCATTCGAATACCCATTAACAGATAAATGAAAAAAAAAATCTTGTTATATCAGAGAATGGAATACTATTTGGCAACAAGGGGAAATACAATAGTTATATGCACAACAAAAGGTATATCTAAAAAATAATCAAGCTCACTGGGCTTAATGGCTCTGAGCTAGAATCTCAGGGAGGCTGAGACAGGTGGATCAGCAACTTAGTGAGACCCTCAGTAATTTGAGGAGACACTGTCTCAAAAAACGAAAAGGACTGGAGATGGAGTAAAGCTCCCTAGTGTAAATAGATACATAAATATATAAATTAATTAATTAATTATTTAATCTGAGAAAAGTTAGACTAAAAGGTATATATAGTACATTACCCATTTATTGAAAATTTTGTCCATGTAAAATGCAGTGAAAAACAAAAGTCAAATCAATAGTTGCTTGAGGTAACAGAGGGGAGAGTTAGGAAGGAACAATAATAAATGGCATAGGAATATTTAGGATTAATTGATAGACTCACTATTATGATTTTGTGCTCATTGCCATGGTGTATACATGTGTCAAAACTTGTCAAATTGCACATTTGGAACATAGACAGTTGATTACATATTAATCATGCCTTTTTTTGTAGTTTTTATTTTTAAATTTCTTTTATTTGTTCTAATTAGTTGTATATAACCTTAGAATGTATTTATACATTTTGATAGATTATACATATATGGAGTGGAATTTCTCATTTTTCTGATTGCAAACATATTGTAGGATCTCATCTGTCATTCAGTTATATATGCATATGAGGTAATAATGTCTGAGTTTCACTCTTCTATCCTTCCTACCCCCATACTTCCCCCTCCCTTCACTCCCCTCTACCTAATATAAACTAATGCTATTCTTCCCTATCCCCACCCCCTTAATTATGCCTTCTTAATACTGTTTAATACATTAAGGAAAGAAAGAGTGAATGGAGTATAGGAGTTGTAATTCAGTGGTAAACCCCTTGTCTGCACATGGAAGGCCATGAGTTTAATTCTCACCATGGGAGTCAGAGGAAGAAGAAGGAGAAGGAGAAGGAGAAAGAGAGATATAAATAGAAAGGAAATATTTACTTGTACAAAATGGCTGATTAGCTATCTTTGATTATTTTAGAAGTGTTTATTCACATTGAATGTGTTCTATTACAGTGTTGAGAGACATTATTATATCCTTGGTTTAGTTTCACAAATGGATTTCTCTTAATTTTTATAATTATTTTTGTTTTCCAAATCTATAATCTAAAATACACTGATATGCACTGAACTGAGTGCTGTGCCTAACATTGTACTAAATGCTTTCTACCCATTATTGAACATGTGCAAAGTGAAATATTGTCTAGATAGGCTAGTAGAAAATTAACCATACATTTATTGATTAACCCACTATTTATTTAGTTCTCACAGATTTGCTTAGTAAACATTCATAATTGACATTTAAATATATAAATATAATGAGATGCAGGGAATCTACAGAGACACCACCAGTACACAGGGCAGAGACTCTGCTACTGAACTAAATGCCATCAAAAGTTAGTACACCTTGATCCAAACAGAAATTATTGACACTCAAACTTCAACCATAATTTACTATAAAGAATACAGAAAAAAATCCAAACAAATGACGAGGTCCTAAGTAGGAATAGGGGTGACCTCTCACGTACCACTAATGGATATCTATTCCTAGAATAAAAACAGAAAGAATAAACACAAAGACTGTGGATACCATACCTATGAGAGTGTCTCAGTGTAGATCATTCTAGAGCACTTTGACATTGGAAGGCTGTACCCTAAAAAGATGCACACCTAAGAATGGAAAACAAATTCATCCCAGCAATGCAAAGAAAACCCATCAGAGGAATACAAGAAATATCAAAAACAAGGTAACACTGTGGTTCCCAAAATGCATAAGTAACCAGCAACTAACTCTAAAAATATTAAAGATGAAATAGCACATAAAGATATCAAAAAATTATTATAAAATTGATTGATGAATCCCAAGCAAACACAGAAAAATTGAATGAATTAAAGAAGTTAGTATAGGACATAAGTGATAAATTTAATAAGAAGATAGAAATATTGAAAATGAACCAAGCAGAAAACTTGGAAATGAAAAACACAAAAATTAAATGAAATGTTCAGTTGAAAGTTTCTCTAATAGAGTAAACCATGCTGAAGACAAAATATTAGAGCTGGAAGACGGAGGCCAGGCTTGAACATTCAGATAGTATTAAAGAAAATAAAATAAGCAAAAATGACTATGGGACAAGAACTATGGGGCTATAATAAGAGACCAATTTCAAAAATCACTGGAATTGAAGAGAGTCATGAAATGTAGGCTAATTGAATGGGTTACCTCTTAAGTAATTACAAAAAGTTTTCCAAACATGGAGAATGAGATAGACATCCATATACAGAAGATATTTAAAACCACAAATAAATAATATCACAAAAGAATCTCTCCATTACACATTACACTTAAAATGTCTAATATACAGAGAACAAGGATAGAATTTTAAAAACTTGGTCATATTTAGAGGGAAAAAAATCAGAATTACCTTGACTTCTTAGCACAAACTCTAAAAGACAGGCAGGCTTGGAATGACGTAATCCAAATTCCTGAAAGAAAATAACTGTCAACCAAAAGTGTTGTATCCAGCAAAACTATTCTTCACAAATGAAAAATAAATAAAAACCCTCCAAGAAAAATCAGAAACTGAAAGAATTCATTACTACTAAGCTAGCAATACAGACTGTACTTAAAGAAATACTCCACATAGAAGAATAAAAAAAACCAGAGTTCATGAATGAAAAAAAAATCCCATTTGAAGCATAATTACTTAAATGAGAAATCACACCAAATAAAACATTAGAAATAAATCAAAATGTCAGATATTAATAAATATATCTCACTGGGTGAGGTGGTGCACACTTGTAATCCCTGAAGCTCAGGAGGCTGAGACAGAAGCATCATGAATTCAAAGTCAGCCTCAGCAAAAGTGAGGCACTAAGCGACTCAGTGAGATCTTGTCTCTAAATAAAATACAAAATAGGGCGAGGAATGTGTCTCAGTGGTCAGGTGCACCAACTTCAATTGCTGGTACTCCTTTCCCCTCCAAAATACATATTTATATCTTTTTTATTTGTTCTTTTTAATTATACATGACAGTAGACTCTATTTTGACATATTCATACAAACATGGAGTGTATCTTATTCTAATTTGAATTCCAGTCTTGTGGATGTACATGACAGTGGAATTCACTTTGGTGTATTCAAATATGTACATGGGAAAGTTGTATCAGATTCCTTATACTTCTTTCATTTTCCTATCCCCCTGCCTTCCCATCATTCCCCTTTGTCTAATCGACTGAAATTTTATTCTTCCCCTCCCTCCCTTTGTTGTGTGTTAGCATCTTCATATCAGAGAGACTTTTAGACCTTTGTTTTTTTGGGATTGGCTTATTTCACATAGCATGATAGGTCCCAGATTATTTTATTTACAGACAAATGTCATAACATCGTTCTTCTTTGTTGCTGAGTAATATTCCACTGTGTAAATATATCACATTATTTTTATTCATTAATTGAAGGGCACCTAGGTTGGTTCCATAGCTTAGTTATCTCTTTATAACATCAAATGTAAATGTCTCAGCTCTCTAATTAAAAGACATACATTGTCAGAATGACAAAAAAAAAAAAAAAAAAAAAACAAGACCCAGCTCAATGTTGTTTGCAAGAGACTCCCTTAGAGTCACAGGCTGAAAGTGAAAAAATAGAAATTGATATACCATGAGAATGGATCTCCAAAACAAGCAGGAGTAGCTACTCTCATATCTGACAAAGCAGGGTTCAAGACAAAATTATTCAGAAGAGATAAAAAAAAGTCACTTCGTATTGTAAAGAAAACAATTCAACCAGAAAATATAATACTAGTAAATATTTATGTCCTAAACATTGGTGCACCTAATTATGTAAGAGACACACTACTCAAATTAAAACCTCACATAGACCCCAATACAATAATGCTGAGTAATTTCAACTCATCTCTCTCACTAATGGATTGATCACCTAGATGTAAACATAATACAGACACTTTGGACATGAAAAATATTATAAATGAAATGAACTTAACTGACATCTATAGAATATTTCATCCAAAAACAGACAGATATACTTTCTTCTCAGCAACTCATGGAACCTTCTACAAAACTAACCATATTTTAGGTCATAAGGCAACTATTAGCAAATACAAAAGAAAATTTATATAATCCCTTGCATTTTATCAGATCAAAATAGAATAAAATTAGAAAACACAAAAAAACTAGAGAAAATATAAAAACATGGAAATTAAATAATATACTTTTTAATAAATGGGTGATAGAAAAAATGAGGGAAGAAATTTTAAAATCTCAGAATCAAAAAAGAATAGTGATATTACACACAAGTACCTCTGGGACACTCTTAATGCTGTTCTAACAGGAAAGTTTAAAAACTATTAGTGCCTCCATAAGATATTAGAAAGATCTCAAATAATCTAATGATGAATCTCCAGGCACTTGAAAGAGACAAGCCAATTTCAAAAGCAGTAGGACAAAGGCAATAATTTAGAACATAGCTGCAATCAATAACATTGAGAATAAAAAAATATATAGGTCAGGTGTGGAAGTTCATGTCTGTAATCCCAGTGGCTCAGGAGGTTCAAGCAGGAGGATCGGGAATTCCAAGCCAGACTCAGAAAAAGCAAGGTGCTAAGTGATTCAGTGAGACTCTGTCTTTAAATAAAATATGAAATAGGGGTTGGGATGTAGGTCAGTGATCAAGTGGCCCTGAATTCAATCCACGGTACCAAAAAGAAAATGAAAAAAAAAAAAAAAAAAAAAAGGATCAATGAAACATAGTTGGTTCTTCAAATAAACCAAAAGGATTGATAAATCCTTAGATAATCTAATCAAAAGGAAAAAAGGTAAAAACCCAAATCAATAAAACTAAAGATGAAGAAGATATCACCAAAGCCATCACAGAAATCTAGGCAATCATTAGGGACTATTTTGAAAACTTATATTTCAATGAATTGGAAAACCTAAAAGAAATGGGTATATTTGCAGACCTATATGAAAAGCAAAAGTGAATCAAGAGGACATGGAAAAACCTAAACAAAGATAAGCAATGAGATAGGAGCAGTAATGAAAATCCTTCTAGAAAAAGCCCAGGACCAGATAAATTATCTGATGAATTCTTCCAGACCCTTAAAGAAGAACTAATTACAATGCTGATCGAATGATTCCATGAAATAGAAGGGGATGAAACACTTCCAAATTCATGGTAAGAAGCCAATATCATACTTACAACAAAACCAGATAAGAACACAGTGAATAAAGAAAATTAAAGATCATTTTCTTGATGAATTTGATGCAAAAATTCTTAATAAAATATTGGCAAATTGTATTCAGCAACATATTAAGAACAGAATACATCATGACCAAGTTGGTTTTATCCCATGGATGCACAGATGATTTAACATACACAAATCAAAAATTGCAACATCACATTAGTAAAATTAAGAAAGAAAATTACTTAGTCATCTCAATAGATGCAAATTTTTGACAAAATTCAGCACCCATTCATGATAGAAACTGAAGAAACTAGTGATAGAAGGAACCTATCTTAACATTATAAAGGCTATATATGAAAAAACCAAAGACATTATCACAGTGAATGGGGCAAAACTGAACACTTTTCCTTTAAAATCTTTGACAAGACACTCTAACAACTCTTATTTAATACGGTGCCAGAAATTCTAGCCAGAGCGAATAGGCAAGAAAATGAAATAAAAGGGCTAAAAGTAGGAAAGGAAGAAATAAATCATCACTATTTGCAGATAACGTAATTCTATACTTAAAAGTTCTGAAAAACTCTACCAGAAGATGGCTAGAGCTAAATAAGGAAATTAAGGAAATTAGCAGATTACAAAATCAACATACAAATATCAATAACAGAACTTGGCACGAAGGTGCAAACCTATAATCCCAGCCCCTCAGGAGGCTAAATCAGGAGGACCAGAAGTTAAAAACCAGCCTCAGCAACTTAGTAAGGCTCTAAGCAATTTAGCTAGATCCTGTCTCAAAATAAAAAATAAAAAAAGGCTGGAGATGTGGCTCAGTGGTTAAGTCCTTCTGGGTTCAATGCCTAGTACCAAAACAAACAAACAAACAAAACAAAAAAGCAAAAAACAACAACCAAAAAACCCCTCAATTACTGTCCTATATAACAGATAATGAAAGACTTCTATAATAAAAACTGTGGAACACTGAAGGAAGAAGTTGAAGAAACAAGATGGAAAGACCTCCTATTTTTATGGATAGGTGGAATTTATATTCTTAAAAAGGTCATATTATCAAAGGCAATATACAGAATGAGTGTGACCCTGATTAAAATACCACTGAGACTCTACACAGAACTAGAAAAAAGAGTACTAAAATTCATTTGGAAAAATAAAAGACCCAGAATGCTCGTCTAAGACAAAAAGCAGTACTGAAAGTATCATAATACCTGATTTCAAACTACACTACAGAGCTTTAGTGACAAAAACTCGATGGTATTAACATGAATAAAGACACAGAGAGCACTTTTACAGATTAAAAACACAGAAAAAAACACCCCAGGCAGATATAGTTATCTGATTCTTGAAAAAGGTGCCAAAAGCATACAGTTGAAAAAACAAACCTTTTAACAAATGGTGCTGAGCAATCTGGTGATCTATATGTGGAAGAGCGAGATTAGAACCTTATCTCTCAGCCTGCACAAAAATCAATTCAAGGTGAATCAAAGACAACATACTATGCAACTCCTAGAAGAAAACATATGGTCAGCTCTTGTTACAGTTTGGATGTGAGGTGTTGTCCCAAAAGCTCACATGTGAGACAATGCAGGAAGGTTCAGAGGAGAAATGATTGGGTTGCAAGAGCCTTAATACAAGCAGTGAATTAATCCCTGATGGAATTAATCGAAGCGGTAGGGTGTAGTTGGAGGAGACTGGAGTTGGGACATGGCCTTGTATATATTTTGTATCTAGAGAGTGAAGACTCTCCCTCTCTGCTTCCTGATCTCATGTGAGCTGCTTCCCTGTGCCAAACACTCCATCATGATGTTCAACCTCGCCTCAAACTCCAAGGAATGGAGCTGGCCTTCTATGAACTAAGATTTCTGAAACCATGATCCCTCAAATAAACCTTTCCTCCTCTATAATTGTGCTGGTCAGATCATTTAATCACAGCAGCAAAAAAGCTGACTAAAACAGATCTCGAACATACAGGCACAGGAAGTGACAAAGCAGGACTGCTAAAACTCTGGAAATAGTGCCAAGAGTTAACAAATGAAACAGCATCAAGTTAAAAAGCTTCTGTACAACAAAGAAAACAATTATGAATGTGTAAAGAGAACCTACAGAATGAGGGAAAATTTTTTTGAGCTACTCTTTTACAGAGGACCTAATAGCCACAATATATAAAGAACTCAAAAACTTTAAACAACCTCCAAACCAAATCACCCAATAAGTAAATGAACAAATGGGCTAAAACAGACTTTTCTCAAAGGAATAAATATAAATGGCCAACAAATATATTTTAAAATGTTGAACATTATTAGCATTAGGGCAATGAAAATCAAAACTCCAAGACTTCCTCTCACTCCAAATAATAATAAATGCTTGGAATGGTATCTATCAATAATACAAATAATAGCAAATTCTGGAGAGGATGTAGAGAAAAAGAAGCCCTTTTACCCCCTGTTTTGGGAATTGTAAATTAATATAACCACTATGTAAATAAATATGGAGGTTCTTCAAAAGACTAGGCATAGAACAACCATATGACCCAGCTATAGCACGTATTGGTATTTATACCAAAGAATTAAAATCATCATAGTATAGCAATACATGCATACCCATGTTTTTAGCAGCACAATTCACAATAGTCAAACAATGGCAATAGTCTAGGTATCCTTAAAGTGGATGAATGGATAAAGAAAATGTGGTATATATACACGATGGATTTTCATTCAGCCATAAAGCAGAATGAAATTATGTCATTTGCAGGAAAATGGAAAGAACTTGAGAACATTATGTTAAGTGAAATAGTCAAATTCAGAAAGTCAAGGATCTTTGTTTTTTTAATCATATGTTGAAGCTAGAGAGAAAAAAGGTAAAGAAAGCTGGGGGAGGTGATCTCATGAATATCAAAAGAAGATCAGTAGAGTAGGAAAAAGGAAACATGGGGAGTTAATTGGGTAGGAGAAGAAGAAATACTATGAAATGATATTGAAAAATTATACTGTGCATGTACAAATATGCAACAACAAATCCCACCATTATGTTCAAATATGAAGCACCAATTGAAAAAATGGAAAAATAAATCACTGAAAAGTATATAAACATATAAGCATCATATATATAAACATATATATATATAAAATATATATATGGTTTTCTGAAAAGACACATGAAATTGTAGCCCATATTATTTTTAGTCTTATCTGTATACCAGAGCATGCCAAAATGCTTATTTGAATGTACTAACAGTTTATTTAAAAATATTCCTTGGAATTTCCTTATGCCACCAAAAGAATATAATATGAAAAGAGGAATTTATTAATTAATTTTATTTTATTTAATTTATTTTGAATACTGGGCATTGAACTCCATGGTGTTTAACCACTGAATCATTTCCCCAGAAACTTATTTTTTATTTTGAACCAGGGTCTCACTATGTTGTTTAGGGTCTCACTAATTTGCTGAGGCTGGCCTTAAATTTGCAATCCTCCATTCACAGCCTCCCAGCTGGGACTACAGGCATGTGTCACCACACCCAGCTTTATTTATTTTATTAGGAACATATATATTTTTAAACTTATTAGATGATAGTCTAGTAATATTTATTTAAATTTGTGATAAGCATACTTCATGATTATGTTATCAATTTATGCCTGTATATAGGTGCTTAAGGATATAAATGATTATATTTTATTGATACATGGTTTGTAATGGCAATTCATATATTTTTCATAACTAATTAAATAACAAAATCATAACGTAAATGCTATAATCTTGTTGAAAATAAGTGGGCAGATTTTTATTTCTGTCTAGGAGTCTACTTCCTTCATTCCTTATGTGTTTATTTGGTTTCTCCTTTATCAATAAGGGTAGGATAAGAGAGATGTAAAAGAGTAACAAAATATCTAAAATTTGTGTTGGAAAAAATAAAAAAGTGCACACACAGATGATATATAACTATGTAGAAATATATGAATTAATTTAGGAATTATGGTTTCTTTTGAACAGATACCTACAACATTAGGACAATTAGGAGGGGAGAGATTTTTAAATCCACATTCCATTTTACTCATTGAATTTCTTATACCATGTATATGGATTAACTATTAAATATCTTCTGACTTAAAATTAAGTACAATTGTTAAAGATGCATAAAGATATAAAAATGTAAGTTAGTGTCAAAACTCAAAGGCAAAAAATAAAACATCATCAGGAATCACCATTCTAAAAATACTTCTTAGCAATTTGGTCAGCAAGTTCAACCTACCAAAGATGAGTCAATTTTTAGAAGATGTAGATAACTATTGAAGTTGAACATCTGAATCACTCCCATGGGAAATTTAGTAAATGTAATATGCTGGTGTCATGTTGGGATTTATGTCTGTCTAAGTGAAGGAAACACATATAGCATCGTGTTGAAGATCTCAAGGGCTAATATTTTTTCCTCATGCTGGGATCAAAATGTTCTTAAATAACCAGTTGAAAATTGATAACTCATTTTGGAAGTACTCAACTTACTCAAGAGTAATCATAATGCAATATTTTAACCACTAAGGAAAACTTTTCAACTGAATTTGGTGTTACTTCATTTCATATTTTTAGGATAAGTTTGTAAATACATTAAAATAATGTGGTCAAGCTGGACTAACCAGGATGTTTTCATGCAGTGTAGCTAATTTAGGGACTCCATCATAATTTTCTGTTCATATCAGTAAATGTTCTTATTTTCCCCTATGTGATATTAAGTTTACAGGTAGCCTAAAAATATAAGGATAAAGATCAATTTACCAGCAACCTAATTCAACCTGGGTGGTTTGTTCCATTCTATGAAATCTGTTACCATCTTCTCATCCAGTGACACATCATGCATACCTAAATCTTGGTAAAAGAGAAAACATGATTTTAAGTATTGACTAACTCTCTTTTGGAGCCAGGTTTTACTAGATTCAGGAGAAATTAAATGTTCCCTTCTTGGGGAAGTTCATACTTCGATATTTAATGATATCTACATGATATATCAATATTATCAGCTCTGCTGCTGCCTTCTGTTGATGATGAAATATGTGATGATCTGAATATCCCTGGCCTCGCTGTCAGTGACGATTATAGGACAAAATAAGCATTAACAGAAGTAATTGTGCACTACCTGCCAATCAGAGCTAATTCCAAAGATTCTTTAATCATTTGTTTTGCTCTCTGATCAGGCTTATCTTATTTCAGACATAGAAATTTCTCTTATTCTTAATATTATTTTATATATGTGAAAATCAGTTTTAAAATTCTAAGTAATTATAAATATAAAATTTCTAAACATTCCATTTTTCTTCCTTTTTACTAATATCCTAAAAATCAGTGCTTATAATTTGCTGTATTCTTCTTAAAAAAGATAATAATCAGTTTCTTAATTACATCTTATTGAAGAATAAGCTATTTTTATATTGTGCTGTGCCAGAGGCTTTGCTTCCTTATTTATAGAAAATAATTCCATGTGTTGGTTAATACATAACTCTTAAGAATTTATTATATTATTATAAGAGATTGAGTCTGTGCACATTTGGGGGGCAAATGGCAATCATACCACACATGGAAATACTGAGAAAATGGAATGAATATTTAGTAACTGTGACATCTAAGATTAAGTGGCTCTCCTTTCTCTAACAGTGAATTATACACACAGATGTACTTTTAAAAATTGCAGTAATAATATCATATTTATTATTTATAACTAGCATATTTGTTTGGATTTTTGTTCATTATCAAACTATGGTCTTTTCATAGAGATACACCACCAAATATTTTAAGAACCATGATATACAACCACTTCACTCAAAAGATCATTACTCTCCCACCTACATCTCTTTTAGTAACAAAGAAAGGAACACCATTCTTGAGCTGAATGTTGTGTGGGGAAAATAAATTATATGATTATAATATCAAACTAAATTTTTTTTTAAAAACCCTGAAATTTCAAATCTAGAAAATTGCTGACAAGGATGCAGGACAACAGCAACTTTCTTTCACTGTTGGTAGAAATTGAAAATGCTATAACCACTTTGGAAGAAAGTTTGAAAGCTTCCTATGAAGTCCTAATGTATAATTTAGGAATCATGCTGATAAGTATTTATCCAATGGATTTAAAAACCTACATCCACACAAGTATCTCTGCATGAACATTTCTAACATCTTTATTCATAATCACCAAAAACTGGAAGAACTGAAAATGTCTTACCAAACATCCTTATAATAGAAAACTATTCATCAATAGAATGGAATAAGCTATTAACTCATGCAACAACATACGGAATCCTAAGTGTGTGTTGGTAAATTAAAAGAGCAGAACTGCAAAGGGTACACATTGTGATTTCATTTATTTGATGCTTTGAAAATGCAAAACTAGAGAGATGATAAGTAGATGAATCATTTCTACACATTTGAGATAGGGAAAAAAAGATTGATTATGTAAAGCACAGGAGAACATTTTAAGCAGTGAACTTATTATGTATGTCACTGTAATGGCGGACACATGACACTAATGCATTTCTCAAAACCCATAAATATATAACATAAAGGGCAAACCGTAATTTATAAAAAGCTATAAAATGTCATTTAGAAGGTTAAGGGGTCTAAAGATGAAATTTGAAATATAAAAAAAGAGAATTTGAATGTACAAAATGTAAGAAATTAATAATATCATTGTTAGGAGTATGGGGAAAGAGTATGAACCTAAGTAAAAATAGAATCTGAAAGGCTCAAGGCATAAGGAATTGCATGATTGCTCTATTCCAGTTAATAGAGTTGTTTTCTGTTTTTACATGTTAGCAATTATGAAAATATGTTACATGTTTACTATAACTGAAGAATTAAATACATGAATGGCATATATTGAGGGCTACATTTCCCACTAATAGAATAGGAGGTTGCAGATAAGTAAGATAAAATTATCAGAATACCTTTATAGTAATTGATTAGAGTATTCATATTTAGCTTAATATAGATATATGCAATTACATACAGAAATATTTGCAGATATGTGTACATGCAGATTAGTATATATACATGTATTACCTTCTGCTTTATTGGGAAAACCTAGATGTAATGGTACCTCAGCAGCAATGAGCATACCTAGTTCACAGATGTTGGTTTATCTGACCATGTCCAATGAAAGTAACCAGCGTTTCTATGAGAAAAGGTTATTTCTAGGAAGGACTGCAGAATATGAAAAATGAGTCTAGAAAATCTTTCAGTGTAGGAAAGTAAGGAGACTTTCAAAAACCCATACATAAAAAAGTATGGGAATATATTAATGGTACACAGGAGTTTAAGACAACTGCCAAAGTTGGAACAATTTGAGCAAAAATAAAATAACTAAAGTAGTACAGTCTGATAATATACAAAATAAGTGTATAGGATTCCATTCTTAAATAAATAAATGGTTGAGTAAGTAAGTAATTTAGGAAACATACATGAATCTCTAAAAGTATTCTGAATAATGAATGCAGATACCCATCTTCAAAAAAGAGGAGCATAACTTCTACCCTGAAAGTTTGAACTTCACATAGTGACTTCCTTTAAAAAAGTAAAGTATGGAAGGAATGGGAGGAACCAGTCAATAAATATGTGTAAAAACTACCTTAAACTCTCAAGATTAATGTCAACAGTGACATGTTAATAATACCCTTCATATGATGTGGTGACATGATGACACCTTATTCTGTGGTCTTTCTCCCAGACACCCATAACATCCTGATATAATCATGAGAAAAGCATCAGATAAATAATATTTTAGGGACATTTTATGAAACGATTGAACAGCCTTTCTTAAAACTCAAGTTCACCTTAAACAAACAACATCTGCAAAACTGTCATGTCCAAGAGGAGTCTAAGAGGTAGGTGACTAAAAATAAGTGGTAGTCTTAGTAAGAGCTTGAAATAAGAAAAGAGCATTTGATAAAAACTAAAGAAATATAAAGAACATATGGACTATATAAATAATATGAATATCATTTTATTACTTGTGACAAATATATTATTAAAAAATAACATGTACTTAGCATTGTAAATTGGGTATAAAGTGCATGAGAACTTTACTGAATTGTTATTTTCTGTACGTTTGAGAGCATTTAAAAATAAAATGTATATTATAAAAATAAACTATGCTTGCTGAGGTATATTTACAGTTGTGATGAAGAAATTCTTTCTCAAAAGGCAAAAGAGCCAAGAATCACTCCGCCTAGAACTAGAGAAAGAAGAGCAAGCCTCATCTTGTTCTCAACCTTGAGAGGAAGCTATAATTACAGAACTGTATTTGGTTGAGTTGTTGTAAAACTAGGCAAGTTTGCATTTATGTGATAAATTCTGTAGCCTGTATTATAAGTAAGTAGTTTTGTGATAAAATTTGTTTTCAGAAGAATATTTTCTTGGTACTAATGATAAGTGGACTGTGCCTAGGATATGGGAAACATGGGAAATGTTCAACAGGTGTTTTAGGGACAACCATAGTTAATAATTTGTGAGGAGACTTCTAAAGGTGGCAACTTTAGACAGGAGGTAGAATGAAATTTATTCCTTTTTTGGCCTAACCTGGACTATTCAGAATGGATATTCTTAGAGTACTTCCATGGTGAAATGATAACCTGCTTCAAAGGTAGATGAGCAGGACCCTAGGAGAAGCAGCTCTGCAATGGGACACCCAGAGATAGATCCGCGGCAACGAGCTCTATGAAGTTTGCAGTTATGCAACAAGCGTGAGTTGGTCTCTAATTGGTGCTTGCTCCCTTGTTCATCTCCCAAATCATGGGCAAGTGGTTAAATGCTGCATCTCAGTACACTGGAGCTGGGCCCATACATGGTTTAAATAACAAACGCAGCACCACAATGTCCTGCATGAGAATTTCAGGCAATAACAAGAAAGAAGGCTAGAGGTAGCTAGCTTAAGAGCTACAGAGCATTTAGAGGGACAGAAACAGTCATATTAAGGAAATGAAAAACAAAATGACCATACAATTGTCTCAGTTTTGAGTTTTGAGGAGGTGTGCTTGTTAAAAGGTTGTACGTATTAGAAATGTATGAGATTTGATCCTAGGGTAATTAAAATTCTAATATTAAAGAGAACATGTTCTCGAAGATGCATGGAGTCAGTCTAAGATATTTATAATGCATGCAAATTATCCATTTTAATTTGAATCATACAACACTTAACTTTCACTTGTATTATGATGTATTATTCCTCATTTTTAATTATGTAATACTGTGTATATCTCCTTGATTATTTACATATTATTTATATTTTACTGTTGAATACATATATTATATTTTTTATATACATTCCTCTATGTTACCCCCTCTCTCTCACTATATATATATATGTGTATATGTATACATATATTTTTCTCTCACTATATATATATAAATATCACTTTATAGAGAGAGTGAGAGAAAAAATAGACCATACAAATATATATAAAGTATACATGCCTTACATGTGCATAAGTCTAATGTACAAGTGTTTATGAAGATGAAGAGTCAACTCTATTTAGTATAATAACTTTTATAAGATGCTCAAAGGTCCTTTACTGCAGCATAACTTACTTTCAAATCTTTTAAATACAAGGCTCACCTTGCCTAAGATGGCTAACACTGGAAGGTCTAGGAATCAAAATTCACATTTCTACAAGATAGTTCTGCATATCTGTGTTCTTGTCCCTCCGAATATATTAGGTCTTAACCAAATAGCTTAGTTATCTTATTTATGATTTAAAACATGCTGAAAACTTTTGACATCTTCTCAGCTGTATTTCACATTCCTTTTCCAGCTGATATAGGTCACAAGAATTGTTTTTCTACTTTTTTTCTCAAGGGAAAAGGGAGACAATGTTTTTTTTTTTTTTTTTTTCCCAATAGTGTTATATTTTTCTGTGCATCATATTGGAATATTATCAGATACTTGTCAATGTTTCCACAAAGAGAACTCATTCCATTTCCTCGTATGTTTCTTCAGTCATTAGATTTACAATTTCTTTATGTTTGGTTCTCAGTAGGAAGATAAAATAGTAGTCTTATTAGAGTCTTTCCTAAGAATTCAAAAAAGATTGCATGGAAAGTATTTCTGGATCCTTTTGGCTTTATACAATGCTAAATGAATGTCATTGAATTTCCTGAAAGTTAAAAAGCATTGATCAATTTCATACAAGCATATGTGTACATGTTTATACATGTATATGTTTTTCTTTGTCTTACAGACTCTTTGAAAGAAAAATTATTTGATAAATTATCAATATTCATATTTATGTTTTTAATATGCATGTGGCCTTGTAGATATTGGAGAGTTAAGAATATAATTCTGAATTGACAGTTTGAAAATCAGATCTAACCATGACATCCCTCACATTCCTTAAACCCATCCAGGGACCACCTTTCTCAACAATTTGCAAGCCCATTGTTTTCCTCCTCCAGGGGTGACAACCAATCAAATCTCATGGGTATACCCAATGTCCATGTGTTGCAATTTCCCTATATTCCGGGTGAGGCACCAGGGTCAGGGGAGGATGGCAGTCTTAGGGTAGACTGATATTGTTATAATTTTGGAGGATGTGTCTAAGAGGAAATCTCTCATCTAATTCTATCCAGATCAAGAGAGATTCTGTTGGAGATATTAAAAACATTTTGCATTTAACCATCCACCATGAGGTGAGATGTGGCAAGGCCAAAGAAAGTGCAGATAGATTTGTTTGTCCTCTTTCACAGTGTACTGTTATTTCCTCTGCTAACAAGGAAGGAAACTGGTATTCACCCTGTAAGTACCCTTTAGTTTTTATACAGTTTTGCACAGTACTTCATCTTTTTAATTAAATTGTTTGAGATACTGACATAAATTTTCTCATTTTATTTATTGGTGTAGGGAATTACAAGTATCTTTTTAATAAACACAAACATACACACACACACACACACACACACACACACACACACACATATATATATATATATATAAACAGATATTTTTTAAAGAGCATCAAAATTATGAAAGTGCTCCACACTGGCTTTCATAAAAAATCTAAAATCTTACTTGCATAAGCAAAACAAACAAAAATGCAAATAAATAAACAGAACCACCTTGGTTCTGAAATATGTAGCTATATATGACAATAAATTCTAGTGAAAAGAAAATTATCTCAAAAAGTGGAATAGAAGAAAGAAAATGCCTTTCAATAAGTAGAAATAGTTTGAATTAGAAAATTTAATACCAACATATATTATTTAAATAGTACCATAGAAAAGGGTGAAATATCAAATAATTAAATGCAAATATAGTTAGCTGATAATAAAAATTGATTAAGAGTAAATTCACAAGCATGACTAAAACTCTCATTAAAATAGAAAAATAATTCTTAAATATGCCCTAAGATAGTAATCTGCAACCATTCAGGAACTTAATTGTTAAATATTAAAGTGATTATAATGAAAACTCTGAGGGAGATAATAATATACACTGACATTTTGTTGTGTTCAAACCAATGCAATTAAAACAAAATATAGGACTATGACAAGTATCTACTGCAACATGATGACAATGGTTTAGTCATGTACATGTTGCTTTATTTAATAATAATGAAAATATTAGCAAGTCACAAGAAAAAACAATTATTAATAACAATACGATAGCATATTCACAAACCACTAACTTTATCTGAAAATAATAAAATAAATTATTTTGAACAACTATAGGGCAACACAAAATTTGAATAAATGAGAGAAATATATCTAGTTTCTGATTAGATAAAATAGTATTTTAATCAATTGAAACTAATTAGATGAAAACCATGCTTATTATCTCAGAAAAGACATTCTATTCAATTAACAAGATAGTGTTAAAATATCAACATAAAAAAATTACTACACTTACAGAGGTAGATAAATTTTTCATGTGTAGATATATTGATGGGGAACAATATACTACTTTAATTGTATTATTGCATAATAGTGGTAGATTGTTTATTTGACTGCTTACATAATTCACTGCACTTTTGAAAACAAAAAAAGGACCAATGCTTCACACTTTATGCCAGAATCAATTCTGAATTCATCAAAATTTTCTATTGGACAATATATAATAAAATGTAAAGTTTGATTTTCAAAATTAATGTAGACATCCAGATAATTTGTATTTTTAAAAATGAAATCCATATTTGAAACCATATATGCTAGAAATTCCATGCTTGGATGCAAAAAAATACTTAAAATCTCTCTCTCTCTCTGTCTCTCTCTCTCTCTCTCTCCATTATATATATATAAAATGTAGATACAAAGAACAAAGACAGAAATCATATTCCAATGTACATATCATTCTCTCTAATACATAATGATATAAGAAATTCAGAGTGGTATCCTCTGAATTAGGGATACTCAAGGAATATGAATAGATAAATTTTATAAAAATTAACATAAAAGTAAGCAAAGTCCAATATTTTACATTGATAAGAACATCAAAAACTAACAATTCTACTACGATGCACTGTGAAGAAACACTTTTACTTACCATCATAGTGAGTGTAAGCAGGCACATAGTTTCTGTTTAACCATCAGTCAATGTGTTGACTAAAATAATGAAACAAAAACTTAAAAATATTCCTATCTGTTGACCCAATGATGCCACTCTAAAAATTTATACCAGTTATATTGTTCAGGGTATTAGTAATGATTAAGCTACAAGAATTTTATTGCTAACAAAGTTGATATCTACACAGGACACAACAAGAGCATATATCATGATGCATCATTTTGATGGAAAAAAAAAACATTTAAACCTAATTAAAATGAAATTGGCAAGAATATGATATTGCTGATTAAAAATGATATTGTTGATAAAAAATACACTTGGAAGATATTTTTGATAGTTTGACCTGAATATTTATGGTTATTTTTTATCTATTTTCATGAGAAATAGAATCTGGTAGTCCATTTTCAAAAGACAACATTTAGCTTTACATGTAAAATTACTGGGAATATAAGAAAAAAATAGCTGGAAGGGAAAAAGAACAGAGAGGTTACCAGCAATTGACTCACACAATAACATAACAGCCTATAAATGTAGTAGATTCAAAGTGCACACACCTGAGCAACACCTTGACAAACAGGAAGTGGTGGGAAGGGGTCAACCTGAAACTTGGGTAAAGAAAGCAGAACTGTCTAAGTGCCAACATCACTCACCCCAAGAAGACCTTCCAGCCACAAGAGAACAAAGAGAGATGGAGATAACTAAAAATGCATTTGTTTAAATTATCCAGTAGGAGAGAGTAAAACCTGAGAGAGTCAGGGAAGATTGTGCACCCCATAGTACTCAGTCAATGAGGATCTGGGGAAGGACCTTGTGCACTAGCAGATAAAATACTGATTGTAACCATTATGGGTGTGTCTGAACACCAGCCACCTATTCTCATAAAGCTGACATAAAAATCTCACTTCAGAACTGCACTCTGTGTCTGAGTCCATTCTTTGGGTTTAAGCAAGAGAGTAACTGTTTCTCACAATTGGAAAGGCCATTTACAAGTAATGGAAAAAAAAAAAAAAACATAAAGGAGTTTGTTTTACTTATTGTCAGGGTCGTAAGCTCCCTTGCTCTTCTCGACCAGCGACAAGGGAAGGGGACACTTCCCAACAAAGTCAGACCAGGATAGGGAGGGCTGACTGACCACCTGCTCCCAGCCCTTCGGGTGGAGGACAATCAGACGCGTCAGGGAGACCAGTCATAGCAGGAACTCATTTATTGAGGAAGTCACACAGCTTTTATGTAGGGTGGAGGCTAGGTGAGAACCAATCAACTTAAAGGTCAGCAAGGCACAGGGTGTTCACGCAGGCGAGAGTCCCATAGGACTCTATGGCAAGCACGAGCTGATCACCTTGGAACTCTTGTTAACCAATCCCTGACGGTGGTCCAATTTATCGTCATTAACTATTGAAACCGCCTTTGAGGCCTTGATCTTGCTCACTCGCTAGGGAGTAAGGAGTCAGCCTGAGTTAGTTAATGTGTCATTAGTCCCAACAACTTACTCATCCAGGAATGGGTCATTGAATTGCTTGACCTCATCAATGATGCGTTTTATAGATATTGGCTCTTTCAGACCTACTCCAATTTTCAGACTTCCTGTTTTAGTGTGTGGGATTTTTTTTTATCACACATTTCATTATTATTTCATGCTTATTTTATTAATGCACACTTTTAAAAGGTAAAAAAAAAAGGCACAGGGGGAGATAAATGTACCTATTTCACCTTGTACAAGACAGACAAAATCTTTCCTAGAATCTTTAAGTAGAATTCTACCCACAGGTCAGAGACTAAAGCTGCAACATTGACACATCCAACTGTAAATGCTTAGTTTTTATAATTTTTAAAATCTGCACTGAGGATTAGACACAGGGATACATTACCACAAAATACATTGCCAGTCTTATGTTTGGGGAGATCTAGCTCAAATGCCTATGCTATCTTCAAACTTGAAATCCTCCTGCCTCTGCCTCTGAGGGATCAGAGGTGTATGCCATCACAACCTGCCAGTTTTTAGAGCTTTTGATTGAGGCAAATAAGAGAAGGAGATGGACTGGGAAATGCTGTTTGGCAATAAATGTCATCTACAGAATATGCCAAATATACTGCCAGAGAGAAAATTCTGAGGTCAGCAACCTCCATGATGACTGCCAACTTTTCTACCTACTGGCATTCACACAGGAACTAGTGACCCACTCCTAATGACGAGAATAAGACAAAACTATGGACGTCACTTCCAAAATAAGTTATAAGAAGGAAATTGCTCTAACTAAGACTCTTTCTTTCTCTCTGACATTCTTTTGCTTGAATTTCCTTGCTATGAGTTCTTCTAAGAACTGACCCATGTGTCTGGGAACTTATATGACTAGGCAATAAACATGGGAGAGAAAATGATAGCAGATCCTCCTTTAAGTGAGCCTTGAGATGAAGGAGGCTTTGGTCAAAGCCTGGAATGCAGCCTTCTGAGACACCCTATAGGAGAAGGATCCAGCTAAATTGCAACAGAATTGCTGAACCCCTTAAACAAGGAGGTAATAAATGTATTATTTCAAGTTTCTACATTTGTGGCTAACTTGTTACTTAAAAGTATTCCCCCACTGGGGAGATAGCTCAGTTGGTAGAGTGCTTGCCTTGCAAGCACAAGGCCCTGGGTTCAATCCCCAGCACTGCAAAAAAATAAAATAAAATAAAAAAAATAAATAAAAGTATTCCCATGTTCCACAATCTAGCTATTGTGAATTGAGCTGCTAGAAACACTGATGTAGTTGTGTCACTGTACTATGCTGATTTTAAGTACTTTGGGTATAGGCCACGGAATGGGATAGCTGGGTCATTCCAAGTTTTCTAGGGAATCTCCACACTACTTTCCAGAGTGGCTGAACCAATTTGCAACACCACCAGCAATGTATGAGTATACCTTTTTCCCCACATTCTCGCCAACACCTATTCTTGCTTGTATTCTTCATAATAGACATTCTAATTGGGGTGAGATGAAAGTTTTCTAAAGTGTATGTGGTATATATACACAATGGAATATTATTCAACCATAAAGAAGAATAAAATTATGGCATTTGTAGGTAAATAGATGGAGTTGGAGAATATCATGCTAAGTGAGATAAGTCAATCCCCAAAACCAAAGGCTGAATGATTTCTCTGATAAGTGAATGATGATACATAATGGGTTGGGGAGGAGGTAAGGGAAGAATGGAAGAAAGATGAATTGTGTCGAGGGAAATGAGTGGTGGGGAGAAGGAATGATAATAGAGTGAGAAAAATATCATTACCCTATGTACATGTATAATTACACAAATGGTATGAATCTACTTCATGTACTACCAGATAAACAATAGTTGTACCCCATTTATGTATAATGAATCAAAAAAAAGTACTCCCATGTAATATGCTGATTTGTATTCATTGATATTCAGATAAAAGATGTAGAAAAGTCCTTTATCTCTAGGTAATACATTAAAGAAAAAAGTACTTTAACACTAGGTAATTTAATATTTGATACTTTATATTTTGACATATTTTTGATGATTGTTTTAATGAACATATATTACTGGTTTAATCAATACATACACAGCATAAAGCTATTATCAACTCAAGCAAAGTTTTTAATTTCATATTCAGAAGATCATAGATTCTTCAGTACAAACTATTAAAGCAAAGAGCTATTACTTTTCTTTAAGTTCAACTATAATTTAAGAATTTTCCATGGAATGGCAATAACCACGAGGAAAGAAAATTAGCAATGAAAAACAATTCATTTTGCAAAGCTAGTAGCATAACATTGAATCAGACAAAACAAAACAAAGCAAATACAAACACACATAAAAAAGAGTGAACTTAAATATAACTAAGGATTATCTCGATGTACATGGTTACCACTATCATTTACCAAGAATTAGTTGCAACCTACAACACGAGAGATACAGATAAATTTGTTTCATACGTTTAATACCTAGGTGGAACAACAATTCAGATTTCTCTCTGAGAGAGAGAGAGAGAGAGAGAGAGAGATTACATAGATACATAGGTTTATAGATATAAAAATAGAGACATATACATATATATGCATTTATTATTGTCTCAGGTAAGCTTCATGAATTGCTCCAAATCGTTATTATTATAAGTTGTCTTCTTCATGACTAAATTTTGAAGCTTGAAAACTGTGGGACTCAGTTTATGTCCTAGCTAGCTTATTGGTCTAACAGATGGACCTCTCCATATTAGCTGGAAAAGCTAAATATAAAAGGTAAACAATTCTGTTCCATATCAATGTTTCACACCTACCCCACTTCTAAATATTGTAGTATTCTCCATTCTATCTCCTTTCCTAATATATATTTTTTTTCACTATGGTTATCCATTTTCTGTAATGGGTATTAGAGAAAAGTAATTTATTTTAGGTGTTCCATTAATGCTTTCTGTTGTGGTCACTGGTCACTGTTGGGCTGTCTTCAACCAGTTTCTTGGGAATCTTTCAAAAGATCGTGTCATTTCCTCCCCACATCCCATTTTGTCCCAGTTGTGAGTAAGACTGCTTTGCTAATTATGCTTTCCTAACCAAATCTAAAATTCCCCTACTAATTGTAGACAATTATAACTTTGTAAATTTTTATTGATCCCACATTTGTCAATATAAATGAAATCCAGACCAGGGTAAAACTAGTCCAGGAAATGAATTCATTTCATATACTTATCAAATTCAAAGGTATAGATCACACTAGAACCATAGCAGAACTCTATTCTAAGGCATTGATTTTTGTCCTCTTTGAGCCATATAAAAATTAATGGCCCAGAGTAACATCCGTAGGCTGTCATTAGACCACTCTGGAAAAATCAACATTTTTGCTACTCATATGGAATATTATCTACTATAAAGATATTATAATGTTGTCATTCATTAAATTTCATAGGGTTCTATCTATAGAATAGTGGAGAGGATTTTATGCCTTATATCGATCAGTACAATATTATTTGTCTTGTAAAGCTGCTTCTGTTTATTTTATAAGTTTTAAAAATTATGTCATTGACAAGGTTACTTTGTCCTCCCAGCGTGCTATAACTGGCCACATTAGAAACTCACTGTAAAATTATTTGCTCCATGTCCCTTTCCCTGCCTTGCCTCTTGGTCCAGGTATCCTAGGGGAACGCTGTTTTATTCACCATAGTATCTTTTTTGGGGGGAGAAGTACCGGGGATTAAATCATGGGCCCGGACCACTGAGCTACATCCCCAGGCCTATTTTGTATTTTATTTAGAGACAGGGTCTCCCTGAGTTGCTTAGTGCCTTACCATTGCTGAGACTGGCTTTGACTTGCTATCTTCCTGCCTCAGCCTCCCGAATAGCTGGGATTACAGTCATGCACCACCGTGACCCTCCTGACTTTTTAATTTGTTTCAAAATAAAAATGAATCTAATGATATTTCACTATAACACTAATATTACTTGCTTTCTTAATGAATATAGATAAGCAGTTTAATGTTTTGAAAGAAATGAATTTTTTAATGAAATGTTTCTTCTTGCATCTCACATCAAATTATGTGGTTTCTTATTTTTCTGAAGCACTGCTGATATATGAATTGCTTCTTGGTCATATGCTTTGAAAATTAATTTTCTATTGTTATTTTTATTCTGTTTTGTTTGGAATGTTTGCCAAATAGACATTGATAGAATTAGTTTTATTAATAATGTATAATTCTTATTCATATTTTTTCTTTTATATAAAATATCTTTATTCTTTTTAATTTAATTTTTATGGCACTTTTCATTAATTTTTTTCTTTTTTGGACAATAGAATTTATTTTCTATTCAATCCAATATGTTTTTATTTTTATAGGAATACTTAGCACACTTTAAATTTACTGTAAAAATACTATAATTGCATTTGGGTGTGGTTTTTTTCATTGTTTTATATTTCTCTCATCTGATTATTTCTGTGGATGTGATGAGGTTTTTTTTACCTCTTAATTTCCACATTCTTATCATTTTTGTTTTAATCAGATTGATATTCCATGTTAATGCCTTAGTTTGTGGTCTTGTTATAATTATTTACATTACATTCAAATTGTTGGCATTATTGATTAAAGAATAAATTTTACTTCATTTTTATAATTAGCTAGAGTTAACACTATTAAAACAGGAATTTTATGTACTATATATTTTTCTTCACTTTTTTCAAGATTTTCTTTTCATTTTGAATTTCAGAAGATTGACTTTTATGAGCTTATGTATGGTTTTCTTTATATTCATTATTTTTGAAGTCCTACAATTTAAAGTTCCTGTTCTAAACAAAGAGTTTTATTTTTTTATATTCACCATATTGACACAAAAGCAGATTGGGGATGATGAAAGAGTCATTTGAGCTTGAAAAATGATTTGCAACATGCCTAATATGTAAGAAATTGAACAGTTCTTCCTTTAAACCTGCTCATGTATTAATCTTTCCTGGGATAACAAATGGATTTTGTGGGGGATTTTAGTTGTTGTTTATTGAGTCAACATCTTATGGAGATATTTTTTCACATCTGATATAAGCAATCAGCATTCAAGCTATATGGAGGATCTAAAGTATATGTAGAGTTCAACTACTGCTCATGCTCTACTGACTTTAAACATCTGCATGATATGATTTCTTCTACCTTTAAAAAAAATCTCAATTTTTAATTTGTCTTGTACAATTATTCTGCTACATCTTTACTAGAATAAGAAAGAATATCCCTTTTTACATCATTACCCTATGTACATGTACGATTACACGAATGGTATGAATCTACATCGTGCACAACCATAGAAACAAAATGATGTACCCCATTTGTGTACAATGAATCAAAATGCGATCTGCAAAAAATTTAAAAATGAATAAAAAATTTTTAAAAAGTTATTAAAAGGACATTTATTTCAATTTTATAATGTACAAAGGAACAAAAATCTGGTTAAGAGAAATGCACAAAGTATTCTATGGCAGGAAAATTATATCTACTGGTAATGTCAATATGACACATTTGATAGTCTAGTGTCAGTACAGAAGAGTACTATGGTTTAATTTCAGCAAAGAAAATAAGAGCAGGAAGACAAGAGGATCAGTTAATAGAAAGCAAAGAAAAAACAAAAACATTATTATAGATTTGTGGAACTAACAGTAATTAGTTTTGTGTCACAAACTTCTCTCCCATTTCAGAGAAGTGTTTGGTATTCAGTGATTAAAGTTGATTCAAAAATGGATCATGTTGTGGGAATGAAAATGCTAGTCTGTCAAATCCTAGAGTTCATGCTATTTTCTCAAAATCATATTGCCTCTTACTAGATAACTTACATGACATGATTTTCAATATAAAAGGAATCTTATTTATTTGAAACCAATTTTATAGTCAAGGAGCTTTCCTGTTTTGAAATATATATTAGGAAAAAATAAACTTAAGCCACTGGCAAAGGTTAAGATAAACTATAAAAATCAGTCAAATGAAAACCTAACCAAGAAAAATCATTGCCGGTAGTATCTCTTATCTGATCACAGTTTGAAATGCAGGATACCTTCATAACAGTCATTATCAAAAGTCAGTATGAATTTTATCTTCCACTTAATTTGGAGGCCATCTATAAACTTACTGAGCAATTAATCTGATGTTGAGAAATAGGTTGCCTGTTTGATGCATGCATATAAAATAAATGTACAAATTATTATTTTGAAAACTTGGTAATTTTTTTATCATATTAAGACTATCAGTTAAATCTGAAGGGAAGACTAATTATTGAAAATATTTGGAGAGTAATCAAGAGTAAACTTTAAACTTTTCATTTTTCACTAAAGGAATTTAATTTCTAGTGGAAATGTGTAGCACTGATAGCAAATCAGAGTTAATGAGATAAGGATAAAAATAAGTGAGTAGGCTGGTACTCTGAAATGAAGTGTTAGGCAGAGTTTCACTGGGAAGTATATTTCCCACACAGTGCTCAAATAGGTAAGTATAAATATAGATGGGCCTTAAAGCTTAACTGAAATTTTAAAATACAGCAATAATCTGTGTTGTGTTCTTTCCTATTGATGCTATGCAGATGTGAACAGCATCAGCAGGTCATCTAAGGAAATGGCCTGAGTTGGTTCACTATTTACTTAGTGAAGAAGTGTTCCTGAAAAGTAATCTTTTTATGTGTCAGGAATTAATAAGCATTGGATTTAATTCAATAATTTTATCTATAGATATCCTGATTTTTCAAAATATACTTTGAACGAGTCATATTTTTATTTTTTATTTTTGGTTTATTATAATCGTATAAAATAGTGAGATGAATTGTGGCATATTTACTAATGTGCACAACATAATTTGCTCAGTTTTCTTCCCCAGTACTTCCTCTTTCCTTCCCCCACTCCCTCTCCATGTTCCCTTTCCTCTACTAGTGTGCTTTCTATTTCACTAATTGGCGCATTATAAGCATACATAAAGGTGGAATTCATTTTGATGTTTCACGTAGGCACATAGCATAATTTGGTCAGTTTCATTCCCCTGTCCCTTTCTTTCTCTCCCCTCACCATCATTTTCCTCTACTCTACTGTCCTCCCTTCTAACATTAAAGTTAAATCAAATATTTGTAACATAGTCATTTTAAATTTACATGAAAATAATGATCTTATTTGTTATGAAAACTATTTTGACATCTCATTAACAGATTAAATAAAACGTTTGACTCATGCTGTTATAGACTGAATGTTTATACTCATATGTTTAAATTCTATTCCCCAATGTGGTGGTATTAGGAGGTATGTTTTTGGAGGTACTTAAGTCATGAGAATGGTGTCCTCATGAATCAGATTATCGCCTTTATTAAAGGGACCACAGAGAGAACTGCTCTTACCCTCTTTCTACCTTGAGAGGAGGAGGAGGAGGAAGAGGAGGAAGAGGGAAAGAGAAAGGGGGAAGGAGGAAGGGAAAAGGAGGAAGAAGGAAGAAGAAGTAATGAGCAGTCTGCAAATCAGAAGCCGGCCTTCATCAGAACTAGATATGCTAGAGTCCTGGCTTCCAGCCTCCAGAATAATGAAACATAAATTGCTATTGTTTAGAAACTGCCAGTCTGTGGCATTTTGTTACAGCAACCAATTACTAAAACATATTTATTATGTAGCATTATAATTTTACCTAATTTTATTAGGATTTGGGGGTATTTTTTCAAAAGATAAAAAATATCACCAGGAAAATTTGTAAGTGTCAGATTATTCAAAATCTGATAATGGGAGGAATTTGCTAAGAGGAATGAAAACAGGAAGGAATAAAATGGGGAGGAAATAGCCAAAGCAGGTGTTTCCTAGGAAAAGATGTTCAGAATGAGAACAGGATGAAAATCAACTTGTATATGATTGTTGTGTGGCATTGGAGTAGGATATAGTGTTTAATTAACCTGGCTTTGTAGAAGAGATATGTACTTGTCAGTTATCATAAGTATAGACAGATTCATCAAGATGCTTGTTGTTTGAAGTTCAGGGGCATTGTTAACTTAGTGTATATGATTCCAAAGGAGAGAAAGCCAGACAATCTAATTGACTGATTTACATGTTCTTGTTTACATATCTTCACAAAATCTCCACTGTCTGCTTCATGATAGCAGGCACTTAATAATGAATGTGCATACAGAATCCATCAAAGGAACTTGAAAATAATAGTAGCTCAGTAATTGCTACATGAATGAATATAGGTCAATACCAATTTCTTTGTCATACTGAACTCACCAATTTGGTTATTTTCCAAAGTCTTATTTCCTAGCTTCTACCTTCTACATCGTACCAGGTTTTCTCTTGTTCTACTAAAATGTATTTTTCTCACAAAGCCATCAAGTCCTCCATCTTCTATATAAAACCTGGAGAATAGATAATTTTATTTAATTATTATATCTACTGCCCAGAAACTGATACAAATAGTATTAATAAATGTTAGATGAATGTTAGTGTTAATGTTAATTTTAGTGAATGTGGTTTTCTCTAATTACAGATATTCAAAAGAAACTCATATTCTTTATAAATTTGTACATATATGTATATATACCAATATTTGCATGCATATACATGTATGTGGGCATATACACATATGTATATATGTGTGTGTATATATAGGTTATATACATGCATATACTTGAATTTAAAAAAGCATATATATTTTCTCACACAAAACTTAAACATATGAATACAAAGAATCTATACATTATATATATATATATATATATGCTCACACGCTCCACTGAGTAGCTGAATTTGTATATCTGCAATTTTTAGCCAAAGATTGGCAATCTTATATTAACTTATACCTATAAACTTTTCATTTGTCTGTTTTTTCCCATATCTTTATCACATTTCCATTCTAATCATCTTGGTTGGTACTGTATTTCTTATTGTGAGTTCATAATTTTTCACAAAAATTTCAGAGTTTCTCTCAGTTCATGTGGAATATAAAACACAACAAGTCATAATAAAACAAGAGTATAATTAATTTAATTTTATGATAAATTATAAAAGTAATAATGAGTGAAAATCGTGTCAATTTTTAAAGAAAATAAATGACATTATTATTAATTACAATTTATGAAATGCCATACAAAGCACTTAAAAATAATTTGTTATGCCTTTATGTGTATTACTTCTTTCACACCTGCAAAAGACAAATGGGGTTTTCATTTTTATGTCTCCTATATGTATTTATAAAAATAATTCCATTAAGAAAAAGTTTTAATATCTTAATATTACTATGCAATGATATACATTTTCTAATCAATTCATACCAATTTTTAGTGATTTATACTTCGTTCTATAGAATTAACAGCACTATCCTAAAGAGTTAAATTCTAAAGAGCAACATGAATATTAAGATGTAGTTTAAATGTAGGATCATCCTCAGAAAAATAAATTTCACTAACATTTCTGCTATATTTGACTATACAAAGTAGGGCATCGTATAATGTCTAAATTTATGTAGGATTTTTTGGGGGGAGGATACATTTTGCACAGAATTGTAACACTGAAGCAACATATGGAAAATACTTTTGGAAAGGAATTAAGATTTTCTATTTAGTATACTAATGAGGTGTATGGCAACCAAAATATGTGTATTTGTTAAATACTTGTGCTGTGCAAGTATTCTTTGTGCTTTGTATGAGACTCTGTGAACTGAATTTCTTTAAGTGATCACACCTGTTAGATTTGCATTTTATTGTGGACTTGGTTTAACACAAACCCTACAATCAACAACTTAAGGTGCTTCCAGTTTAGAATCAGAATAATCTCTTACAATCTTTCAACATATACTATTTAGCAATTGTGAATTAATGCACAATACCTCTTAATAAAATGGTTTCTTCATCCTAATTTGATTTCTTGAAAAACTTTACTATCTTCCTTGATAAATTGAGCAATTAAAAATGTTAACCATGAGGGACATGAAAGCTTGCCTTGAAAACATTCATCACCCTTTCTCACAGTGAATAAAAGGCATGTGTACTGTGACCTTAGCATCTGTTTAAAAGAGAAAATGACATTTTCTAGAGGTAGTATGAAGTAGTAATAAATTGTGAAAAGGAATATTATGTGATTTCTCTAGAGTTCTCATGTGAAAGCCCATTCTTGCTTTATCAAAGAACTTGGTGGAAAGATTCAAAGTAAATGAGCATCATCAATAACATTAATTACCAGCTGCCTCCACAGATGTGTATATTAGAGACACCAGGCAAGATGGGTTTTACTAAAGCAAGACAAACCCCTGAATCACACAGCCATGAAGGGCAAGCTGTGCCATGCATCCAGTTAAAGCTGACTTTATCACTAAAATAGACATGCTACAAGATTAAAAATACAAAGCATTCCACCAAGGCCACAGAGCTACACAAAACAATCCACAGCACAGCAGAGATGTCTATTTAAAAAGAAACTAATTTCTAGCCCCAAGGAATGCTATATGCATTTTGGAAAGAAATGGAAAATAATGACACTAATGATAGCCACATGCTTAAATAACTACTCATTTTAGAATTTGTCACATTCTAGGATCCTCTATAATAGATCTAAATGCTTTATAATACTCTTCCTAGCTTATTTGCTATGCACATTTACCATTTTTGTTATTATGTTTAGTGGGAATACAAGGAGGTGATATATTGTCTTAGAGACATATAACAAGTTTAGTTAGTAAGTACCTCTGGGAAAAATTTGATTGAAAAAAGCATATAGATTTTCTCAAGCAAAACTTAAACAGATGAATACAAAGAACATAAAAAAAAAAAACCATGATAGTATCACATTTTGGAGATCTACAAAGAAGAGGAATGATTGATTACTGCGTGAGGAAACCAGAAATCCACAAGAGGGACAAAATGCAGTAAGTAGTCTAAGAATCTGTTCTATTGTAGCTCAGGCTTCCATGTCACACATGTCTCTAAAACAGGCATGTAGGTTGTGCTGAGCTAGATTTACTATTAAGAGTCATAAGCAACGATTTCATATAATGACCTAGGAAAGAATCTTGGGCTAATCCTCTTGGCACTTTCATATAACATGTTACCTCAGACAAATTACTTAATCTCTTGCTGCCTCAATTCTCTCATATGTAAAATGGGACTAATCATACTACCTAATACAATGAGTTTTGGGGAGAACTAAAAGCATAGTGCCTTTGAAGTAAGAGCATACAGTTTTTAGTATATGTGTTTACTGATAATAATAACTCATAATAAAGATTGTGTTGGGGCTGCAGATGTAACTCAGTGGTAAAATGTTTCTGAAGAATGTTCAAAGTCCTCAATTTGATTTCCAGCACTACAAAATAAAATTTGTACTAAAAACATTCACATCAATACTACCTATCATTCTTTATTCCTATACCAACAAAGAAATGAGGCCACATGAAATAAGGACATGTTCTTTCCAGAAAAGTGAGCTAGGAAGACCCTCCTGAAAACATTACATGTAATGGAGAATTAGGAAAGAAACCATAAAGAAAATAAATAAGGGAAATCTAAACACTGGAAGTACATATTGAAGTTTCACCATCTTAAAACTCTCTTGTGTGCCATGTTTCCCCTTCGCTCTCCCCAAACTTATGAAAAACACTGACCTTTGCAATTTCTCCATAGTTTTGCCTTTCCACAATGTTCTACCTTAACATTACTCCTTTAAACTTTCATGAAATAACATTTGAGGAACTATGAATACTATGAAAGAAGAAGACTATGGAAACCTGATGATTGAATTTAATGTGGTAGTCTGGATGGGATCTTGGAACAGTAAAAGAACATTAGGGGAAAACTAGTGAAAACTCAATAGCATTGGATTTAGTTAATAATAATGTACTGGAGTCAATTCCTATATTGTGACAAATGTATTATACTAATGTAAGATGATAACAAGGGAATCTGATGTGCCATCATTATAATTTTCCTATGACTCCAAATCTATTATGAAATATTGAATTTATTGAAAAGTAATAATCCCCTTCATTTTATGTCTTCTAAGTAATCATTTTATAGAATATTTTCGATCTGTTAATACTACTAAATATTTATTTACTATATCAAATAGGACAGAGGACATGTTTCATGTATGTGGAAGCCTTTACTCTGATGTATTAGTTTTCCATTGCTGCACAGCAATTTTGTACAAGCGTAGTGGTTTGGAACAACACCCATATGTTAGCACAGTTCTGTAGGTTGGAAATCTGGCAAAGCGTAAAAAAATTCTCTGCTCAAGTCTCACTGGACTGAAATCAAGATATGGCTAGGGGTTTGGTTCTTTCAAGTTCACTAGTTGTCAGAATTCATTTTCTTGTAGTTGCAAGGCTGAAGTCAGCTTTTCCTTGATGACCATCATGTGAGCCAATCTCTCCTTATAGAACTGCCTTACATCCTTGTGACAGTGGTATCTCTATTTTATCTCATCCATAAGCTCCTTAATATACACAACATTAGTCTCAAACTAAAAATAATAATTATGATTTTTCACAGTCTTCAGTTAATATTATAAAATCCAGATAGAAGCTGATTTGGGACAGCATAAAAATGTAATAGAAATTGCTGCTCTCTCTTAGTCTTTTATAAAGACTAAGTCTGGTTTGGATATTGGAGATGTGTGAGGCTTGGGAATGGTTAAGTCTATCACTTAATCTCCAAAAAGAAACTCACAATCAAGAATGCATCAGTGTTTGTACTGTATAAACCCAGTTAAAAAATAGCACTAGATTTTAATATTCTTCTTAACAATTTTAAAAGCAGATATCTGCCTGACAATTTTAAGGCTTTAGGAGATGTATTTGTCTTAGAGCTGGGTGGTTTATAGCCCATGACAAACATAAATGATAATCACCACCAGCAGTGTCTCACAGGTCTATGTGATGAGAGGAGTGGTAGATTGACAGTTTGCCTTGTGTCTGAGAACATAAGAAGAAGCAATTCTTGTGATGACAAATGCTACCAAAATAGATCGACTAAAAATATGATATTCAGTCCTTTTTATTTGTCCTTAACTTTATTAATGATATGGCTATCTACCTACTTTTTTTGTGTGGATGTCCTTTGGAATTTTTATAGGTAGTAAGAACAATTAAATAATGTGAATTGAATGTTTGCATTATGATTTTTATACAACTTTTCATACATTTTCTAAATTCCCAAATATTCCTTTGTGAATACTTTATCCAAATTTTCTTTATGAGGAACTGCACTATGGGAATGATTACAACATTTTCCCACTTTCCTATGAGTGACAAGTAGATACTGTACCTTCTCTCAAAAGGCGGCCTTGGAAAACTAATGTGCAGTGAAAATAAAAGTTCATTTTCCATTCAGTAACATAAAAGCTACATAATCCAAATTCTATGAGGTATGCAAACAATAATTTTTATAATCAGAAAATGAATTTACTTTTTTAACATTTTTTATACATTTTAATAGATAAAATACATATCAAAATGCCATCAAATCCTATTGCCAAGCACTGTGAATATTCACAAACTGAAAACATTCATTTAATAGTACCTAGAGCGACAACGATAACAAAATAGGGCTAACCAGTAACTTAGAATCTCTCCCCTATCTTTTTACAGTCACAATCCATTTCATAAGCCAACCACTTTTTTGATATTAGCACCATGTACTAATTTTTTTGACTTCGTATAAATAAAAATCATACCATATTCATTCTTTTAAATGTAACATCACTCAAAATAATGTCCTTGAGATTCATCCACATTGATACTAGAGTTGAGATTATTTAATTCTCATTCCCATAATGCATTAATATGATTGCTTTAATATACTGCATTCATATACCCATTCCTCAATTAGTGAATACTGTATGGTTTGAAATATTTGACTATTAAAAATAGAATCACTCTGTTGACTTTCCTATTGTTCTTTTGGCGAATAGGTAAGCATGTCCAATAAGTACACAGGAGAGGATGTGCTGGCTCACAGAAAGTTGTGTTTAACTTTGGTAGCTACCATCAGACAATTCTATTGCACAATTGCAGATAGCAACAATTTATACTTCTCTCAGCAGTGGATAAGAGCTTTGCTTGCTCACATTCTTGCCAATTGTGAGTTTTAGGTTATTGTTTGTTTTTTGACCACTTAAACAATTCTAGAATGTATATAGGGCTGAGACATTTGGTTTAATTATGCATTTATTAGAATACTAATAAAATTGAGTATATACAACTAATATTTTGGCTACTTTTATAACTTACTTTTGGTTTCTCCATTTGAGATATTTTTGCCCATTGTATTACTTTTTAAATTGACTGGTAAGAAGCCTCAAGGTATTCTAGAAGTAAGATTAGATAAACTAGGTTATTTGTTCCAATCTAAAGATTATCTGTTCATGCTACCATAGTCTCTTATTAAAATAACCCTTTTCACTTTATTTATTTTTTTTCATAATGGGATTGAACCCAATGACTCTCCACCAGTGAGCTATATCCCCAACCATTTATTTATTTATTCATTTATTTATTTATTTATACTTTTTGAGACAGGATTTTGCTAAAATGCTGAAGCCGACCTGGAATTTGTAATCCTCCTTCCTCTACCTCCTGAATCATTGGGATTATATGTGTATCCACCATGACCAATTTCTTAATTTTTATATAATCCATTTAAATTTTTTTTGTTCTGCATCTTGGTATGCTTTCTTCTGTTTCTTTTTAAAACTGTCTTTTACTATATGATTTTGAAAGTGTTCTGTGTTCTTAAAATCCTTATTGTTTACCCTGTCATATTTGTATTTCCATTCCATCTTGAAATTAACTTCCACGTACACTATGAAGAATAGATTATTGGTAAGATTTTTTGGATATATCACTGATGCAGCACTATAATTAAAGTGACTATTCTTTTTCCACTGAACTTTTAAGGTTGTCATTGCTACATGATTATACAGATTAGAATCCATATTAAAAATTATTCTCACTCCTAATTAACAATTATAATATTTCGACAAATTTTCTTCTAGTCAGTGAAACACAAATGTGTACATGTACACATACGCCCCAACACATATCTTTTATTCCTAAACCACCTCAGAAACCTTTATTAAACCAAAATTGATTTGACAGAATTTAACATATTAATATATTTTTATTTTCTAATTTTTATCTTTAACTTTTGTTCAAAAAGAAAAATTATCTGTTTTTAGTAAATTTTTTTTAGTGTTTTTATTTTATCAGTAATGGAATCTTGATTGTACACTAATTCAATAAAATTTTATGTGACAGTCCTTAAGCAATTGTAAAAACTTAACATCAGGAAAGTGAAGGTGAATGGAATTTAGAAGTGAGAACAATGAGCTGTATTTATGTAGAAAATGTTATATTTATGAAACCCAATTTCTCATCCCTGGAACTATTGGTGTTTGGGGCTGGATAATTGTTTTTACTGTGTGAGATTTTCTATGCATTGTAGGGGATTAAGCAGAATCCTTGTCCTTTGCTTTCCTTATTGGTTGTCCTCCAGTTGGGACAACCAAAAAGAGCTCTAAGGTATTAGCAAAGTACTTTGAAGGAAGAAAGGAATTTCTCTAATTTAAAAAAATCTTCTGGTAAAAGGCTGAAAATTTTTTGACTCTCCAGTGATGCACTCTGTCTTGCTCCAGTATCCATTTCCAAGGGTCAATTGAAGTCTTCAGGTGAACAATTTGGATAATTTGGAAAGATATAAGATTTTCCAGGAGGGAAGAGAGTAGGGCCATATTCCATTTTTCTGATATTTAAATGATGTCTCTGATAAACTCAGCATGGTATAACAACATCCTACAACAAGATATAGGAGAACCTAAAAGTGTGTTGATAATATTTTATGGTAATATATTTTGTGGGACTGAGTTAGTGCCTAAAGCTAAATAACAGCACATATCCTACCACTTTGGAAAATTGTAAACTTACATTAAAAGTCTGCATCCTAGAGAGCTAATACAAGAAAATCTAGTTCACAAAGGGATGAAAAGGACACAGAGTGTCCCTATGCACATATTGCTGAAGATATTTGGAAAAAAACTGGCTTTTACTAGCCTGCCTCAATCCCTTCAGCATACATGCACAATATCAGGAAATAGTGACAAATCTGAATATATGTTAGCTGTCATTGATTTCCCCAAAATCTCTAATGGTAGTTACAGTCTGCAGATAGATAATAATAGATAAGGCTTTTCTCATTGGCTACAATATGCTGCAGAGACCAAGGCCATATAGTCAGGTGGTAAGTCACAGGCTATAACATGTGGTACAAGGGGAAAGCCTTACTTTAGTCAGCTAAATACTATAAATTTGGCAACATCATCAGTTGGTGGAAACAGTCAATGAAATAGGAAACAGGACCTTTCAGGGAACTGAAGCCATCAACTGAATTATATGAAGTAGCAGAACTTAGCTATCAAGATTATATATGGTGTATGAGTTTAGCCCCCACATCCTGTAACACTGCTTTCTACTAAGAGAAGATGCCAAATAAATAAATAGGAAAAGAGAAAAAAAATTAAAAAGCTTCCCATGATGGAAGTAACTGAGCTCAATAATCACACTTTCCAGGCTTTTTCCTAATGAAACAAAGTACACAGGTCTGACCACTCATTTGGATTATACACTGGGATTACTTTGTTTTTCAGTGAGTGATGGGGCTGTTCAAAGAGTGTTGCTGGGGATAGAATGTGAGATTCCTCTAATTTATACACTAGGATCCCAGGACCATTTAATTAGGACATTAAGTGAATTGAAAACACATTTGATTACCAAGCTAATTAATACAGTTGGAAAAAACTGTTACACTAATCTACACCAGAGAGGTATGATAAGCTGTTTAAATATTTGTAGTCCTCTATCTACTTAGATCTGGAAATTTAAATGAAGAGGTTTGTCAATTTATTTATGTTGAAGAAAGGAAATGCTTTAAAAATAATGAAAGCACCCCTAGTTTGCAGTCTTTACCTTTTCTCTTTTCTAAGGTTAAATCATCTCTCATTAGAGCTTTATAAATGTCAAATCAAAGTCATATCTGTCATGTAACTCTTGCCATGACTTAATCAACTTCTGTTATTTGGTATTCTCTGGCATTTAAGTGAAAGTCTTATTATGGATTTACCCACACATAAATTTGGCTACAACTTTGTTTTATCTATCTTTTACCAAATTGAATTTTAAACTCTGGGTAATAGTATGGTGTTTATTTATATTGGTATGTATGTGGTTGTGTGTTTTTACATTTGTATATGTGTGTGTTAATAGGGATGCAGTGCTTGTATATGTGTTCATGTTTTTATGTTTAAGTGCATGAAAGATTTAATAATCATAAACCAATCTGAAATTGGTCAATGAAAGGAAGGAACTACAAACTACAATAATGCATCCTGTAAGACCAAGTACTGGGGATTGAACCCAGGAGAACACTACAACTTCTTCAGATCCTGAACCCTTCTATGTTCTAGACAGGATGTCACTAAGTTGTACAGGCTGGCCTTGAACTTAGCATCCTCCTGCATCAGCCTCCAGATGTTTGGGGGACCAGGTGTGTGCCACAGTTCTTGGCTTAGGGCCAATTTTAAAATAGGATTTAGTTCATTCATTTTGTTTCAGATGCACTTTCCCCTTTATTTCTATTTTGCAAAAGAATTTCAAAAACATTTATTTGGTTTCAGTAGTAGAAGTTTTTATTTGAAATTCCAGTACCATTCTGCTTTTCTTTTTATGGATCAATTTGATTTTAAATATATATGTCAAGTTCATAGATAAGTATATCAATCTATATGACATGGAGAATTGTTAGCTATTTTTTCATATCAATTTATTGTTTGTTGTATTAGGATTCTCCAGAGAAACAGATGCTATAAGATAGATAAAACATTATAAAAATATATGAGGAGATTTATTATGAGAATTGGCTCCTAAGATTATGGAATCAAAATGGTTTTTACAATATATAAGCCGTAATCTGCAAAACCAAGAAAGCCAATGATAAGATACAGTTTGTGTCCAAAACAAGCTTCAGGGGAATTGGTGATATAATCCTAGAGGCTAACATTCCAAGAACCATGAGCTCCAATATCCCAGGGCAGGAGAAAATTGATACCCTAGTTCATAAAGACAAAATAAATATTTCTTCCACTTTTAAATTCTCATTTAAGTTCTTTGTTTTTGTTTGTTTGTTTTAGGTTGGGGGCTTGGCAGTAGGGGGTTAGTAATCAATTTATGAGGAATCATTATTTTCAATTCAGAGGAATTTCTGAAATTTTTTTTTTGGTTAATGTTTTTGTCTTATTTTCTAAACACATTTCCTCAATCTCATTGCTTACCTGGCTTCTGCAATGCTCATGTTCCAAATTATTTAATACAGAAATGATTCAGAAACTTGTGGAATATTCATTATTACTCTGCCAAATTGAACTTCATCATCTCTCAGGGTAAGAACTGCAAAGCTTTAGGAAGATAGCATGATAATTTTTTACTAAAGACTCTAGTTTCTTTCTAAAGTCAATGACTCTCTCAAATGAAATGTCATGGGTACAAACAGCTACAAAAACCTAAGGGACAATTGCCACTAATGAGCTCACAGCTTAGCATAGATTTTCTATTACACATATGCTGCTAAGAGAGGTAAGACTCTGATTCCCTTTACTGCTTTCTTTGTGTGTGTGTGTGTGTGTGTGTGTGTGTGTGTGCATATGCACCCAAGAATGTTAAAAGAGGTGATTGCTCTCCCTTTTATCTGAATTTGGAATCAGATAGAAAAATGGAAACAATATTATACTTCAAATAACATGTTTTAAATTTGTTTTATCCCCTTTTTATTATAAAATAAACATGGAAAATATTTCGTAATAATTTCCTCATCAACACAACTGAGGTATATAAGATACCTCAGTTAATAAAAATCACTTGTTTGATAATAACTAGACAGAAGATATTTTTAAATACTTTCATTATAATATCTTTTTCAGTTAATGTAGATCAAAATGCACATGAATTAGATATGTAACTGAACCTTTATAAAAATCCCTAGTTTTCTTCCAAACAATAACCTCCTATAGTTTGCATTATTAGCATAAATCATTTAAAAACAAGATATTTAAGTAAACCTGGCTTTTTCAATTTTAACCCTTGAAAGACACCCCATACATGGCTGGGAATTAAAGCAAACTGTCATATTTCCCCTTAGCTAAAAATTGCAGTGTTTTATTAATGTTTCCATTGATGGTCTTATTTTCAAATTTGGACATTCCGGTCATGAATGATAAGCATCCAACTTCAAAACATTTAAGGTTTGTAAGGAACTACAGAAACATATATTTAAGGCAATTATGTAATACATATGCCAAACTATCATTTAACCTTAAGAAAATTTGATTATATTCTAATGCATTGGGTTTATTTGCATAAGGAAAAATTATCCCACATTTGGATTTCACAAAAATTTAAATGTATGTTCTTTATGGTACACTTACAAAATAAGTAGAAGAGATAGAATATAATTGTTTTACATAAAAAAGACAAACTATTGAACTAGAATTAGAAGATTAAAGTGTACCTCTCCTGACTCCTTTTTTTCTTTTTATCTCATCAATTTCAATGAATTTATGTTATTTAATTATGAATAGACATCCTTACCAAATTTTGGGTCATATTGTTAAAAATACTTTATGTATTTCATATCTGTTTATAATTCAACTATATCTTTATTACACTGAAATAACTGACTGGAAAATAAGTGATATACAGAGGTTGAAAAGTGTGAATAACATAAGAATTTGTTTTTTGAATGACAATAGTATTTTTCCCTCAAATTTAACTGCAGATCATGCAAAACCTTGTTTCTTCCTCTCCTACTTCCTTCCTTCTAACCTCCATCTCTCCTCCTCCACCTTCCATTTTATTACAAACTTAATATTTAAGTTGAGGACGCTGAACACAAAATGATGGTGCTTTGGCTCAGGACACCAAGTAGGGTTGGGGAGCAACTTGGCAAGTAGGGCCATTCACATCTTCAAATGAGCTTTTCTGGACTGAACCGAACCACAGAAACAACAATATCCAGGAACCTGGCTTGCTCCTGCTTCACTTGCAACCTCTGAACAAGAACTAAGAGGCTTTGAACCCAAAAACTAACCATTTGTCTCTGTGAATCACCCTTGGTTTTGACTTTTTTAATCTCTGACTTTCTCCTCCATCAGAGCGTGGTCCAAATACCACTGAGCTCTCTCTCAGTATTGTGATTTTTCATTTGAGCTTGTTATTGACTTTACATTTGATTTATTGAGAGACTATACAATTAAGAATAGAAATAGGATCCTTTGTTATGTTATAAGCACTGATAATTCAATTATTTTTAGAAATAAAATCCAAAGGACCTAAAATCAGCAAACTACAGTAACACGGCCACATCAATGTTTATAGCAGCTCAGTTCACAATAGCTAGATTGTGGAACCAACCTAGATGCCTTTCAACAGATGAATGGATAAAGAAACTATACACAATGGAATACTATTCAGCCATAAAGAATACTACTACTATGGCATTTGCAAATAAATGGATGGAATTGGAGAATATCGTGCTAAGTGAAATAAGCCAACCCCAAAAAACCAAAGGTTGAATGTTTTCTCTGATAAGTGGAGAATGATATATAATGGGAATGGGGTAGTGGGGAATGAGAGAATAATGGGGAAACTTTAGAATATGTAGAAGGAAATGAGAGGGAGGGGGTATGAAAAATGGTGGAATGAGACAGACATCATTATCCTATGTACATATATGATTACACGAATGGTATGAATCAACATTGTGCACAACCATAGAAACGAAATGATGTACCCCATTTGTGTACAATGAATCAAAATGCAGTCTGCAAAAAATTAAAAGCTAAATAAAAAAAAAGAAATAAAATTAAGATTTTGGTAATTTTATCTCTTCCATTTTTATCTTTAACTCAAATTAAGGAGGTTATTTATTTTTAAATTATTTCTAGTACTTGAAATTTAAAAAAAGGAAGTGTTTCCTTTGAATTTGAAGGAATATGTTTACAGAGAAAAGGTAGTCCAGAGAATCCAGTTCAGATGATGAGAAAAAAATATATATATTTCATTTTGAAAAAAATTCAGTGTACTCACAATTTTCTAATGTCAGTGGCCTACTATATTTATTACCTACCATATGACTTCTAGTTAACAAATGCTGATCAATTATAACTTTCTGAGTAATGTAATTAGCCATTCTTTGAATGGAAAAATACTTTTCATACTAAATCAGAATCCTTCATTGAAATATTGGCACAACTTCATTATGAGTTGAATGCCTTTCCTGCAAAAGTGTTGACCTCCCATGAACATTTAAAAATATTATTTTTTGGTTTGGTGGAAAAGAAATGTTCAGATACTGACATAGTGCTTGGTAGATAACATTCAGTGCATTTTTATTGGTTTTATCAATTGATACGTTCTTATTTGATTTACAGATGACTTTTTGGAACACACCCAAAGGATAGTTTTAGATATTATGAGTGCAGTTTGTGCTGTGGACCAAACTTGACTAGACCAAGACCATTTTGTGGGGAAGTCAGAATAATTGCATGAAAAATACAACTTCAACAGTTTTGTCACTGAAGGAGAAATTTGTAGGATGAAAGCAGAAATCGGACCCTAAGTAGATCTTTGTAGTAAATGGATTTCATTTTGCTATGTGGTTCTCACGTAAATTTTGATATCCTGAATTACCCTAAATTTGAAAATGAATAGAATAAAGTAAGAATTGTACACTGATAAATAATCAGAGGAAAAAAGAAATATGAATCTATTTTTTTTTCTTTTTAATGTTTACTTGGGAACATTCATCTTTAACCAAAAAGTAAGTTAATATACTATTTCTCAAATACAATGACATTATCTTCATATTTTCAGTTAATTGATTTACCAACATTTCAGGATCATTATTTGATAGATGGACACAATGTTTTACGTCTTATGCTCTTTTGTTCCATCTGCACATCCAGTCTGTCACTACACAGACATTCATTAACACATAACTTATGCTATAGAAAGGACATAATGAAGGTGTCTCAGTCCTGCCTTATGGTTGAATTGACCCCATTGTCATTCCATGCCCAGAAGTGCCCAATAAATTGCCATATTTAAAAATATGTAGCGATGAAGTACTCAATTGTTTTGGCATCTTCACAGCTGTTCTGCTTCTTTTTGGCAGATTCACTGTCTCTTGACCAAATCATCATGAGACAGATTCAAGAGCTTTTAGTGATACTACGCTTTGGTAGCTCAGGAGATAGAAATGTGAACAGGGTTAGTATCAAAGAACATAATTATATCTTCGTATTTTTATATCTAAGTCAAAAAGAAATGATATTTTTCTTCAGTGGAATATATCCAAGTCTCAATTTACTAAATATCTATTCCATCTCCTACCCCTTAGAACCAATATACTGTCTCATCAATGCTTTAATTAATAACCTATAGTCCCACATTGCTGGAGATCTAATTTTTAAAGTGGGATAAGTAGTGGAGAGAATAGCATTTAGTACTAGAGCTACCGGTGTTTTCAGAGGATATACAGAGTGGTTTTATGAATTATTTTTGTTTTTTTAATTGTCATCCCACATAAATATATTTCTTCAATCTTATAAGTGTGATGCAAAATGAATTTCTATTATGATCATCTCTTGGTGAATGTTATTTTCTTGCATGATGTGAACACATATTAATTCTGAATCTCTGTTCTGCATGCTCTCTACATCAGCCCTATTATTTCATTCTCTGGGGAGGACAGAAGAGCTACTTGACTTCTCCTGAAGTTCTTTTCAATACACTCACAGACTACAACTCACTAGTCTATATCCAGGTACTCAAAGAAACACAATCAGCTTCATTAGTAAAGTTCATAGTAAAAAATTCAAACTTAAGGTTTTCTTCAGTTAGTAAGTTTAAATTGAGCTCTGTTCTTGGCCCAAGTAGAATGAATGGATATTTATATTCTACAGATAATTTTCTTTTTCTAAAATTTTACATACTGGTTACATGAAGATCTGTTTAAAAATTCAGATTTTGATTGAGGACCTTTGGAGTAAAGCCAGGAATTGTGTATTTCATATAAACTCTTAGGCTGGACCATATACATCGCTTAGTATACCAGGGTAGTAAAAGGCAAGGCAAACCCACAAAAGACAAAAGCTTCAACACATCAATGTGTGAACAAGGTGGTAAGCTTTATTTCAAGATTAAGAACTAACATATCCTAGACCGGTGCAATGGCTCATATTTGTAATCTCAGAGGCTTGGGAGACTGAGGTGGGAGGATCACAAGTTCAAAGTCAGACTGAGTAACTCAGTGAGGACTTAAGTGACTTACGTGACTTACGTGTCTCAAGACATAAAGTAAAAAGGTTGCCAATGTGGCTCAGGGTTCAATCCCTGATACTAAACCAAACCAATTTAAAAAAAAAAAAAAAAAAAAAAAAGAAAAAAAGAAAAAAGTTTCATTGTGAAGGGAGACAAAATTTGAACTGAGTCCCATAGGATATGCACAATTTTGCTAAACAAATTATTAGAGAAATGATGCTGCCATTTCTGATAGAATGAATAATACAATATAGAAAGATTAACTCAAGAAACAGTGTGGGATATCGTGAAATTCAGTGTGGTAAGATAATAAGCAAACCTGTGGGAACTGACAAACTAATAGGATATTGGGAAAATAGGCTGGTCCAGACTGAGGAAGAAATTAACACAATGATTTTTATACACTAAAATTTGTATAATCAGAAGAGGTTTATAGATCATGGAATAAAATTATTGCTATCATTTGAAGATAATAATTTTGAAGTTATTTTCAGAATTCATCGAAAAGGAACTTCTGGTGACAATGGAACATGACAGAAGATTCTTAAAATAGTTCAAGTGAGAAGAATAACAGTCTGCACTAAGTCAGACTATGGGAGATGAAGAAGAATGGCTAAACTTAAGAGATATTAACACATTTTATCACTATTGATTAATAGTAACAGGTGACTGATTTGTCATGGGAAACAGAGAAAGGGGGCAATATATTATGATATCAAATTTTCTATCTTAGGAATCAGGATTAAATAATGACAGCATTAAAAATTGTCACGTCACAGTTTTTCTCATTAAAACACATCTACGACAACCTACAAACTCAGTGACTTTTCTATTTCTTTCTTGTAAAAGTTAATAGATAATCAATCATCATCAATCCACATATTACAGATCTGACTTTCTTTTAGTTTTCTTAGCATCATGCTAATCAAAATAATTTTAAGTTTAAAACAGAAATGATTTCCCCAGACTTCAGAAACTTAAACTAACATTTTCTTTGGTGTGATAACTATAATTTTGATATCTGTTGTTTTATAGTTATTGTTATATATCAATTACTTTTTTACCTTCCTGTAGTAGTTTTATTTTCAATAGGAAAAATAACTTTCTTATATAATTGGACCATTTCCACTTTTACTGGACTCTATAACTACATGTTCAGCAAAAAGAGTGAAAGCATTTTCACAAAGTTAGCATACATATTGTAGACATATGGAGCATAAGCAAGTTTACAGTTTTTGTAGATAATAACTAAGATTAACAATATGAAATAAATTTTCAGTCAGAACACTGTTATATACTGCCATTGTCTTTTTTAGAGAGGAAAACATAAATCTTCATTATGTATTTTCTGAACTCAGCTGTAGTTTATGGCAATGTAAAAGGAAAATATTTTGCACTAAAAATGAGGTTAAATATAAAACATGCTTTTCAGAAGTATCCTGCAATATTTACAATAGATAACAGCATGACTTTTAGAAACTTGAGCACATAATAGTAATTTGTCATTTTTCTCTGAGTTCATTGACATTGTCAAGGCGTATTTAACTCAGCAGGAGAATTTAAATTTCATACTTGGTGATTTCATGAGGCATTCTTCTCACCCTGAGGTATCAGCTAAAAATTCCCTTTTTCTTTCTTTCAATAAATTACCATCTATTCATTTCTCATGGCTTCATTAGAATGTTCAGATGCAAATAATCAAAACACCACCTGTTTTCAAACCATGTTTATACGAAAGTTAACTTCTGATTTGTAATTTGGATAATGGCTGAAGAAATGCTCATGAATACATTCTTCGTGGGAAAGCAGAACGTAGAGTTTGATTAGAGTCCCAAATGGTGTAATACAATCTGTTTTATCAGTGAGTTTAAATTGGTTGTGTTGTATCCAACTATTACTACCATAGGGGAAATATAAAACAAGGCAAAATAAAATTCAATAATGATATTTGAAAGCTAATAAATATAAAAAAACCTAAACTATTTTTTGTAGCATAAACTATGAAATTCCACTGGTTTCATTCTAACTCTGCTTGAGTGAAGAACATTTATTCAAACCGTGTACATACTGTATTATACTACTCCAGCCACAAACAAGATCTCCTTGAAACTCCTGTAAATTATAACTCAGTCTTCCTTCCAATTATTGCAGAAAATGGGTCTTAATCTTTTTTTTAATTTTTTTATTTTGATAATGAGAATCAAAGTCTGAATCTCACACCTGCAAAGGATACATTTCTCCACTCAGAAGAGACATCCCCAACTTCCATTAAGTCTTATTTTAGTGTTTACAGTGCTAATGTGGTTTATTAAATGTGTACAATAGCCAGCTGTTGTGCTAAGTACTATACATTTTATTCGTTCTAATTATGTCAGCAGGCATTATCATATCTACATTATGTCATCTACATTGTATAGAGGAGGAAACTGCACTTCAGTTTTTTTTCTTGCCCTATCAAAGCACATAGCAGAGAAATGCCAGAGCCAAAACCATGTCTTTTCATTATATTACCTTGTTTCATTTTCTTATATTTAAATTTTGAGAATGTTTTCAAATGATCTTTACTTTAGTCCAGTGTGACTCTTGGACACTATTTCTTTTTAAGAAAATTTTGCATTTCATAGACTTGAATTCCAAGTACCAACAGTTAGCACTTAATTTTCTTTTCCTTACCACATTTATTAAAATTTTATTAATAAGCAAGCACCACAGATTTTATCATACTAAAATATTAGTTTTTTTTTTTTTTTTTAAACTCAACATATGCCATTTTGAATCCTGATAATCTACTCATCTACTTTAAGGAGTTTCTCATTGATGATTTTTTCAGTTGTTTCAAATGATCTTTATGAAAGACTAGGCCAAAAATATTGAGTTAAAAAGGGTACAAAATGCTAGATACAATGTGAATTCTTATTACTGTCTACTTCCCTTCTCCTACCCTGCCCCACATATACACACCCATGCAGTAAATCTGTTTTAGTAGATCTTCACTGAACTGACCTGTTGCCGAACTAGCTAATTAGGTTAACTGACACAACAGACACTTACCCTTTTTTACTTATTTATTTATTTTTTTTTGTGGTCCTGGGGTTGAACTCAGGGCCTTGTGCTTGACAGGCAAGCACTCCATGAACTGAGCTATACCCCAAGCCTCTTTCTTCTATAAACAAAGCAACACATGCCCAGGACATTGGGAAATATATGATACACCGTCTTCACAATTCTGCTTCTTCCAGCTCAGCTATCTGCTGAGTCTGTTTATTGTTTTCTTAATCCTCTGCCAGATTCAATTTGAAGAGTATATTATAGAGGATTTCTGCTTCTATATTAAAAAGTGTGGTTTTATGTGCATGTGTGGACCGATTTGGCATAAAAGTTAAATCTACTTTGAGAAAGATGCTGAGAAACTTCCTTTACTGTGCTTTGAGTGAATAGCCTAAAGATAATTTATTCGTTGAAGGCTTGGCCCAATTTGCCTATACTTATTATCCTAGCCTGTCCTCTACTTCTTTTTAATATTTTAGGGAGAGGAGTAGATCATTCATTTTTTCTTTAGCTTCTACAGGTATTTGTCTATAAATATTTTAATTGGTTCTTTTTAGTTATACGTGAGAGTTGAATCCATTGATATAATCATACAAGCATGAAATATATCATTTCTAATTAGGACCCCAATCTTGTGGATGTATATGATGGTGGGACTCACTGTAGTGTGCCACATATAAATACATAGAAGAAAAAATGTCAGATTCATTCCACTATCTTTTCCTATCTACCCTTCCCTTTATTACCCCTTTTTCTAATTTACTGAATTTCTATTCTTCCCTCCTCCCTTTATTGTGGTTTAGTTTCCATATGTCAGTGCAAACATTCAACCTTTGGCTTTTTAGGACTGCCTTATTTCACTTAGCATGATACTCTCCAGATCCATCCACTTACTGGCAAATTTCAGAAAGTCATTCTTCTTAATGGCTGAATAATACTCCATTGTGTGTGTGTGTGTGTGTGTGTGTGTGTGTGTGTGTGTCTATATCTATATATATATATCACATTTTCTTTATTCATTCACCTATCAAAGGGCACCTAGGTTGGCTTTGTAGCTTAGCTATTGTTTTTAAACTTGATGTAAGAGATATCATACTTCCTTCCTCCTTTATCTATACTTCTATTTTTCTTTCTTTTACCACATACCATTCCTCTGCTTCATAAGTTACATTTATTTAGTGGAATAAAGTATGCAACCTGACCTCTTGTTTATAAGACCTTCTTTAATGTTGCCCTAACTCTTATTAAAATACATTTCTCATTCCTACAAATTTGATGTCAAATACCTCATACTACTCATGCTAAATAGGCCACCATAACTAGTCAATTAAGTTTATATTTCACTCCAACTTTGAATTTGTTATTGTCATTTTTATTCCCATTTATACAACTCTTATCTATTCTACAAATTTAATCTGTAATTCCGCAAACTAAGTCATATCACTTACATGGACACCATTTTTCCCTGTTGCTGCTCATATTCAACTTCATAAGTCAGAAGGGATTTGTTCTTATGATCTGATTATCTGATTATTAGAGCACAAAATTTTTTTGAAAATAGCTATAATAATATTTTTTCTCAAAATAAACTATTCCTTTTAGAAAACTGTTTTAAAATTCCCCTAAATTACAAAATGTGACTGGCTTCCATTTCCATTACAAATAACCGTCTTTTTTGTTACCACATGGAATGACTAAAATCACTGGTTGAAAAAAAGCTACAAAGACTATGAATCCCAAGTTATTTAGAAACATTTTCATTCTATACAGAGAAAGAAAGCCAAAAACAGTGATTTTTCTATGAACTAGAAGACAAAATATCAAATATTAAATCTAAAAATAAATTTACTATTTAGTAACCATGCAACATTGAAGAAACCACTTCCTTCTTGAGTAAGCTAAAGATAATACATAACTCATTCACTTATTTTGAGGATTACAAAAACAGAATGTAGTTACCAAAGATTCTTAGTACCTGTTAAACACTTAGTAGTCAATTTTAGAGAAACTTCTACACTCTATACATGAGCCAGACCAAGGATTTCATCAGACTATACATAAGAAATTTACTGCTTCAAATACTTATTAATACAGTCTTCCCTGTAATGAAAGAAATACAGATAAGGACAGTTTAAAATTCACTTTATACTCTCAGTATAAAGCCAGAAAACGAATGAACTTGTATAGAAAGTACATTAAACTCACTAACATCACTTATGTCTTAAAATGATTGCAGAAACTGTTTCAGATTCCCAGCTCAATAGAAATAGATTCCCAATGTCTGTTCTGTATGATAGGGGTTGGCAAATTATGGCCCTGGAGGCTGAAAATAAAATGGAGCATCTTCATGAAACAAAGCACAGAGACAATTTGTCATTGTTATATTACCTCTTCGACAATATAGAAAAAAATCTTAAAATTTACAAGGTGCTTTTACAATCAGACTTTTGTGACCTTTAGGCTTTCGATGTCACAAATAGCTTCAAAACATAATGTGGCATAAAGCACAGATTTATATACTCTTTTGAGAGTACATTTACAGCTGAAAATATAACCAAGGAGCATGAGGCTGAGATTTAGTTAAAAAATATTGCATGTATTCCATGGGGCAGATCTGGAAAAGTCACTTAATGTTCAACAATAATTCATTAATTTATTTTAAAATGCATCCTCTGAGGCTTTTAGTGTTAATGAAAAACCGTCTGACACTAAAGACAACAACGTAGCTGCAAAAAAAGAGGAAGAAGAAGAAATTTCAGAGTAACAATGCTTTAAATTAATTAAGGGGAAGATTGAACTGTCCAAAGAACGGGGTGACACTAGTCTAACATCTGACCTTTTTTAGGTGTTTGATTGATTTTATGTAAGTAGCTTTTTAAAAATTACCATGTCAAAGAAAATTGGCTTTATTTTCCCTTAAGCACAATCATGTACTTAGATCAGATGTATTTTTAAATATATAACATTGAATTTGTAGTTTTCACATATAGCCTAAGTAATCTGTGTCTCTGCAAATTTAGTAAATTTATTCTGTATAACACATTTATATTTATACAAGGAAATTATTTTAGAAATTATAAAGCATTTTATGTCACATTTTAAATAAAAATACATAATTTGATTTTGGCACTATGTCAAAAAGGAAACAAGAAAAATATTATTGTTATTTCCTGCATAAATCTATCACAAATTCTACTATGCTCTTGCCTTCTTAAATTATTTTTTGACTCCCCAAATTTTACTATATAATACTAGATATTTAACACCTACATATACTGTCTTTATATTCATTTTTTAAAAAGTAATCATACTTAGCTTTGGGAAGACTGATGATTTGAAACCCCATGCATGATACTAATTTTATCATGTGTAAATAGCTTTACTTTTGGCATCTCATGCCTAAAACAGGCAAAAAGTCATTAGAACAAGTTTACAGTGTTTCTCTCAGTCTGGTCAAAATAACAATACATGCATTTTCTAATACTTCCATCACTTTAAAACATTAAGCATTATAAATATTTTCAATATTTTACATATTGCCTCTCAAAAATTTAATATAATTGAGGACAAAACATAACTGAAGACAAAACAGACACAACAAACTAATCAGAAATTGAGAACAAGATACATTTAACTGCCAATTTTTATGCTATAGCAATAAAATATTAAGAACAAATGAGTGAAAGGTGAAAGCTAATGGTTGAAACTTCAATGTACAAATCAACTTGAAATGAATTATTTGTTTTCAAATAATAATTGATAAGCATCAAAAAAATTTTAGTTTTAAATTATATATATGGGTTTATTTACCTTATGTATATCAGGAAGATCACAATGAGAGAAATATGCCCAGCTATTCATATAACATGCTTTATACAGAGTTATGCATTGTTTCTTGATTTGAGGGAATTTACATTTGCAGGTTAATATAAAACCATTTTTAAAATAATTTCCTCTCTAACAGTAATTTATGCCTCATATATAAAATATCTAGAATATACAATAATAACATAGCCCATCAGAAGCTGAACCTTGTTAGACTAGTCTATTTTGCTCACACTTTAATATCTGAAGTAGTGGTTTTATTCCCCTTGTTTTTATTTTTCTCTAGGATTATTGCCAAGTTCTAACTACTATATGCTTATTGTATTGTACTACCTAGGGAGATAAGTATTGACATTAAGTAGAAATAAAACTCTCTGTCTAGTCCTTATTGACTGCAAAATTCTTTGATTTTTATTTATTTTAAACCAAATTAGTTTTACTATCCAAAAGCTCAATATATAACTAATTTTTAGAAATTCCCTTTGTCATAAAAAAGTTAAAAAAAAGTACTCTGTAGGAAGTCTCTTAATTCATACACTGATGTTTTTTATACCTTTGCTCATTACCATCAATGTTAAAGCACTAAAAAAAGATTAAGATGTTCCCTGCCAGTTAAAATATGAAATTAAAGCTCACATATATGCACTTTTCCATTGCAAAATTTCATTAGAATTATAGAAAGAATATGCCCTGTATAAAATATTAAATCTATGGTATTACTGAAGTTAAGAAGAAAACAGAGTTGAAGTTTTAAGAGAAACAGGATTTGCCTAGTTTCAGAGTTTCTCCTTCAAGATATTAATTACAAATGAGATCATGGACTGCTTGATAAGCACTAAGACATTGTTGTTCTATTTGTGCCCCAAATTCCTAACTTTATTCCAATCATATGGAAAGATCAGACAGATATCAATGGAGGGAATTTTTTAAAATGTGGAATCGCTACATCCTAAGAGAGATTCAAAGGAAGTAACAAAGGATCAAAATGTGGGGTGCTAGTTAGAATCTTGAAGGAGAAAAAATGATATTAGAAGGAAAAAATGGGAAACCTTTATGAAACATTTACTGTGTAATTGATAATATTATACTAATTTGTTTTTTCCTATTAGCACTATGGTTGAATCATTTTAGGGAAGTAAGGTGAAGAACATCACAGGATTTACAACTTTCCTATCAGTTCAAAATTAGTTTTAAATGAAATGTCTAAAAAAAAAATTTGAACAAAACCTCACACATAAAATCTCTAAGAATCTTCAGTAAGAAAGAGAGTAGGAGGAATACAAGGAAGTAAAAACAACTTAAGTAAATCTAGAAAGATAGAAATCCATACCAGGAAGAAGCTGCAGACTTGTTTGGGGCCAAAAGGATGAAGCCATGGAGAAGTAACACCCCTTGTTTTTCACTATGCTTAAGTTCAATCAAATACAAGTAAGAATACTGAAAAATACAGGCTTAATTTATTTAGTTAATGTCCTTCCCAATATTCACAAGGGAATGAAGTGTCACAGCATTGTAGGCAATGTAGATGGCATCTATCTAGCAGATCCTAAGTATTGGTTTTAGACAAGAATTTTCCTCTGTCTGTGATTCTAGTTCAAGTTGCAATGAAGTGGGATCCATTTTTGGAATTTAAAAAGGAAGGGTGAGGGGGCAGAAGAGTTTTAATTCTCACCTTGGGTTTGCGATCTTCTTCTCACTTTTCTATGAATAGTTGATTTTTCCTTGTGAGGCTATACTTTCCAAAACATAGAACATTGAATTTTACACCTTTCAACTCTCCAGTTTGATGTTTCTGTCCTTAGTGATATCTGAAAAAAAATAATGAAAGAGAGGCATTGCTTTGAAGCCTAAAATTTAAAGAATTAATTTGTATAATTTTGAAAACTTTTTTTAAACTATACAACTTTTATCAATGACATCCATCGTCATGCTAATGTGAATATATTAAATAGAAATATGTCAACATAACACATCCCCTAAAAAACATGTCTTTTTTACACTTGAATTCAATATGATTCTAAAATACTAATGTCATGTTACCTGTAACTTGGTAGATACAAAATTAATAAAGATGTGACAGTGTTCTAAGTATTGTTGAGATGGGTCAATTTATGCAAATTCTTACTGGTTTAATTTGCATGTAACAATAAAACAGACAATTTTCTACTTGAACAGTTCTGTTATAAACAAAAATGAGTGTGTAATGTATACATATGATTTGACTCATGTTTTCTATAACTGAATAGGGGCTTGTAATTCTAAAAAATATAATTTAATTTTCATTTCTATTTTCATGAAAGGATGAACATTTATTGTCCTCATTTCTCAGATGAAACAACAGATTCAGCTAAGGAATATGCCAATGCCACACTACCAGTAGATTTTGAAAATGAAACATAGAGTTTTTTTACCACAAATGATTTGTTCTTTCCATGGCAGAGTACATAGCTAAAGGATCAGTAGGAACCTAAAGCACTGGACAGGACCTTTCCATAAGTTCATTAAGAATGAAGTAGCTCATTGGTGTTTAATACTCATTAGTATACCTCTTTGAGATGTTGTTTGTTCTAGGGTTTTGGAAAACATCCTCATGCCTATAAAAAGTAAAAGAATAGCCATCGTAATCTTAACGTTTGCTACCTATGTTTATCACAAATAACGACACTGGTTTTGAGTGTTATCTAAGGGAATTATGATTAGCACCACATAATCTGAATGTTCAGTGCTTTACTTGATTTATTAAAGGTTGTGTTCAATATATATTTATAACACAAATTATACTTAGCACATGCAGTGCACACACACATGCACATTCAGAAATGTACATAAAATCAGCAGCAGCATTTTTTCCTCAAAGAAAGAAACTATTTCCAAAATCCCCATCTGTTCTGCATGTTAATGCTTAACTATGCTCTGATTGACAAGGCTTTAAACTATATTCTTGAGAGACAATAAGTTTAATGATGTACTATACTAAAAAAAAAAATATATATATGAGTATTTTGTAATTTTCTCCTGAAATTATGACTTGAATTTATGTAGACACAAATTCATTAAAGTAAAATGCTATTTAAGTTCTTACATATTGTCCATTTACACACACAGGCACATGTATCTTGCATATATATACATATATTTGTATATGTACATTTATGTGTACTTAGCATGATATAAAGATTATAATCATTGGAAAAGAACTTTTTTTTATTATCTATGAATTCTGCAGCAACACATGTCTGAAAAATGATGATCCAGATTAAATATCAAACTTGTCAAACCTTTATCTGATTTATCAGTTTCTAAATTCCATGGGAAATGATTATTTAGTCCCCAAATCCAGTAAAATCAGGAAAAGAAATACAGGCTACTGGTCTTATGTTATTCTAACACTATTTAAAAGTTTCAGTCTAGCATGTCTAGATTTAAGTCTCTTCCCTAATTTTTATCAGTCTTCCTTAAATCTTTATTCCACTTCTAAAGAACATAGAAGGAAAATAAAGGTTTGTAAAAAGCCTTTCTTTGCAGGTTAAATGTACATAAGTAGAAAAGAAAGTAAAACATATACCATAAACTACACGGCTGTATCTACTTATTGAAGAAAGATGTGAAAACACATGAAAAGATATGCTTATAGTGTGTGTGTTTGTGTGTGTGTGTGTGTGTGTGTGTGTGTGTACGTGTGTGTATGTATATGTGTGTACACAGATCTGGGCTTTATGTTGTATCTTATTTTCTCCCAATGATTTCACATGTTTAGCAATGATTCATACTATGTTCCTCCTCCCCAAAATTTAGAATTGCTGTCCTCATCTCTTTTTTTTTCTTCATACAGGTATAATTTATTTTTCTAATAAGGAGAATTGGAATTATTGACATATTAGTGTGATTTTCTTCCCCAAGAAATTTATTGGAGCATAATTTGTATGTAAAAATATAATCATATATATTGCTTGATGAACTTTAACACATGTATTCATTCTTGTAATCACAGCCCCAATCCAGAAACAGAATACATTTTTTCATTACCTGTGTGAGTTCCTCTTGCTCCTCATTCCTGGCATTCTTGTTGCTCCTTTCCCAGTCCACCACACATCACATTTCCATAATTATAGATTATTTGCTCCTTTTTAGGGACATTTTGTCAATAAAGTTATACAATATTCTAACCAGTTTTATTCAGGATGATGCCTTTAGATGATCTCATGTGACTGCACATGTCAGTTATCTGCTTCATCTTCATTCTCTTTGTGTGTGTCTGTGCATGCACATGAGAACAAATGTTTGGGGAGTAGTATTTCACTGGATGAATGTATTACTATGTTGGATGCAGTCACATGTTGATGGTCTTCTGGATTGTTTCGTTTTGTTCCTATTAATAAAGCTCATTTGTTTAGGTCTTGTTTTGAACATGGACTTTTTTTTCCTTAAGTAAATTCCTAGCAGTGAAATTTTTAATTCATTATAATTTCATGTTCAGTTTACAGGAATTTTAAAGCTTGTGAGAGAAAAGCATCAGATTACATATAGGGGGGAATCAATATGGATAGCAACAGATTTCTCAGTCTCAGCCCTAAAATCTAGAAGGGCCTGCAACAACATATTTCAAGCCTGAAAGAACATGGTTGCCAACCAAGAATCTTATACCCAGCAAAACTAACCTTCAGATTTGAAGACAAAATAAAATCCTTCCATGATAAACATAAGATAAAAGAATTTACAAATAGAAAACCTGAACTACAGAACATTCTCAGCAAAATATTCCATGAGGAGGAAATGAAAAACAACAATGTAGGTCAGCAAAGGGAGGAACTACCCTGAAGGAAAAGCCAATCAAAGGAGAAACCAAGTCAAGTTAAAAACCAAAAATAAGCCAAAATGACTGGGAATACAAATCGTATCTCAATAATAATCCTGAATGTTAATAGTCTAAACTCATCAATCAAAAGGCATAGACTGGCAGATTAGATTAAAAAGAAAGACCCAACAATATGCTGTCTTCAAGAGACTCATCTCACAGAAAAAGACATCCTAGACTAAAGGTGAAAGGATGTGAAAAAACATACCATGCACATGAACTCAGTAAAAAAGCGGGGTTTTCCATCCTTATATCAGATAAAGTGGACTTCAAGACAAAGTTAGTCAGAAGGGATAAAGAAGGACATTTCATACTGCTTAAGGTAATAAATCAGGAAGACATAACAATCATAAATATTTATGACCCAAACAACAGCACATCCATGTATGTCAAACAAATTCTCAATTCCAGAAATCAAATAGACCACAGTGCAATAATTCTGGGTGACTTTAACACTCTGCTGTCAGAATGTATGAGAAAATGCTTTTCCTCTACAGTCCTACTGAAACCAGAATTAATGACAGGTAGTTAGTGTGGAAATAGGGGATCGGGTCAAATTGAGGAAATGAAGCCATAACGCCATCTGCCTCTGGAAGTTGGAGATTGTTCCTGGAAGAATGGAATGTCAAGGATCTCCAGAGCCCATTGACTACCAAATTTACCTGCCTTTATCAAGGACTGCAAGCATGGAGCTGCTAATTAATGCCCCCTGGGCCCTTACCTGCCTGAATCACTTGGCCCTCCCCCTGCCCATGGCTTTTCACTTAATGCAAAACCAGGCTAGTCACTAGGCAGGAAGGAGAGATAAGGGGGGAGAGAACTGGAGAACAAAAGAGACTTTAACCTATAAAGGATGTAGGATGCGCTCACTTCTTGGGACTTTAGATCATCAGCCATGGCCTCCTTCTTCCTGCTGAGAGAAGTCTGTATTATTACCTTTAAATAAAACCTGCTTAATATGCTTGCCTTGGCGTGCTTCTCCAGTGTTCAATCTTCAACATTAGAAGGAGCAGAACTCGTCACTGGTAAATGGCGGTGTCACTACCAATAGTGTTATGTTACCTAACTTTGGATTATTGCCAATGGAGACAGGGAAAATGGTCTTTCATCTGAAATTTTAATTTACATTTCTCTTTTTGAATGAGTTAATTTAACTATCTTGTTGTTTATTAATAGCAAATTTTATTTACTTTTTCTGTTTCTATGTTTGTCAATTTACATGATAGGAAGGATAGCTCTTTGTGATATGAGCTGTAAATATCTTTCTTAGATATCTTTTTTAAAAAAGTTTGTTTATGATGTTTCTTTTTATAAAAAATTGATTTTTATATAACAAAAAGAACCAGTGAAATAATTTATGACTTGGGGATTTTGAGTCATGAAAGGTTAGATAGTTCTTGCTAACTCCAGATTTATAAAGAAAAAATTTTCAAGTTTTCTTCGTATTATTTAATGTTTATGTTATTTAAAAAAATATCTTTACTACATATAGAACTTATCATGGTACATGATGTAAGGCAGGGATATTACCTTACTTATCCCTATAACATTTATTGACTACTTCTTTTTCCCAGTGATTAGAGATATCCTCTTTATACCTTCAATTTCTATATGTATCTGACCATACTTACATCTGAACACTCTGTTTTGCTAACAGATCCATATGATACTCTTAAATTATTTAGGCTTTTAAAAATACCTTAATGTGTTTTAGTGCTGGTCCCAATTCTGTTTATTTTTTTTTTTCACTAAATTTAGCATCAGGAGATAGAGCTTAACACTGCTAAGTTTTCATTGAGATTTTGTTAAATTTACAAATTAATTTACACAATAATATGGTTCTTCTACTTCTAGAAAGGCAAAATTTTGGCTTCAGTGGTATTTTAATTTTAATTTTTAATAGGTCTCAAATTTTTATTGAAAAACATTAATATGCTTTTTGTTACTGTTACATATGAAATTTTTCTTCCATTATATCTTCCAAAAGATTGTTTGAATATGTGTAAACTATTGATTTTGTATGTTGATTTTGTACTTGGTAAACTAATTGATCTATCTTACCGTTTGTAGTAGCTGTTAATAAAATATCTTGAATCTAAAAACAAACAAAAAAGTACATACCTCCAAAAATTTTTTTAAAAAGAGTTAAAATTTTTTGTATATTTTGGGTATAAATCCTTTGTTTAAAATATTTACTATGAATATTTTCTCCCATGTTTTGGCTTAACTTCATTTTTTGGAAGTTTGGGAAAGAGATCTGATTGAATTTGATCAATGAAAATTTATTATTTTTTATTTTATTATTGTTGTGTTTGTACATGTGTACAAACATGTATGTTCTTCACTTAAGGAAGCTTTGCCCAATATTTGCAAATATTTTTTCTGGAATTTTAATAATTTTACATTTGGTTCTCCAATTCATTTTAAATTAGTTTGGGGTGTGATGTAATATAATTGTCTAGACTGATTTTATTTTAAGTAGATTTTCTGTTGCTTCTGCATTATTTACATGAAAGAATATCTCTTCTGTCACTTAAATGCTAAGGAAATCAATGGAAAAATACATATGTGGGCTAATTTTTGTTTTCTTCATTGTATCTCTTAATCTTTACAACACTCCATAGTCCTATACTTGACTATTATACTAAGTCATGAAATCAGGTAAATGAGGTTCTCAAGAGTTTTAGGGGTTTTTCACCCAAATTACTTTGTCTACCCTGGAGCTTTGAACTCCTATATGAATTTAGTTTGAGTTTGTCTATATCTATACTATAGCTTGCTGGGATTTTGATGGGGTTGTATTAAAACTACATATCAAGTTGAAAAGAAATATATTAAAATATTTCTCAACAAATCTACAAACATAGTATATCCTTTCTTTAATTTATGTCTTCCTAATGAATTTCAACATGAACATATTTTGTTATATTTAAGCCTAAGTATTATATTTTAAGTTCTTCAGACATATTGTATTTTAAAACTACAGTTTCTAATTGTTTATTGGTCTGTAGAAGTATACTTCATTTTTCATAGGTTCTACTCGTTAACTGAAGCTAATTTTACAACAGATTCTAGCAGTATTTGATAGGGCCTTTATGATTTGTATTACTTAGTCATGCTCTGGGAATACGGCCCATTAAAAAAAAAATTTGCAATCTTTGTGTCATATTCTTTCTGCCTGAATGGATTGAAATTCCAGTATTTTGCTGAACAACAGTGAGAATACAAATCCTTAAAATTTTCTTTATTCAAAAAGAAAGATTTAGTCTTTCAACATTTTCTATGAGTTTACTTCCATGTTTTTGTAGATGTTCCTTATCACCTTAAGAAAGTCTTTCTATTCCTAATTTTCAGAGCATTTTTATCTGAAATAGTGCTGAGTTTTTTTAATGTTTTCTGCATCAGAAGATGATTATAGATTTTAAGATGATTATATGTGTTTCTCATTTTTTCCATTTATGTACTGAATTGCATATTCTCACTGAATTTAGGAAGAAATTTGGTGATAAAGCATTTATTTTTATATGTTGCTAGATTTGGGTTATATTTATTTTAAATACTGTTACATTTTACTAATATATTGTTCAACATTTTTATGACTGTTCATGAGAATTTTTTTCTGCACCTCTGTGATTTGTGGTAATGCCTTTGGCAGTCCTTGATGTCAAGATAAGGCATTACTTAACTTAATCTTCTGTTCAAGTGTGTTAAGTGTTTCTAATGCTGGAGAAAAGAAAGGGGTTTTTATTAAGCACATTTACAGTATACCAGTTCATTATGGTACTATTTAAATCCACAGACTCTTAACATAATGGATGAGGCTCTCAGACGAAGTGGGCCTTGAGTATGATAACCTGGCAACATATTTCCAAAAGGTAGAGAAGCAATAAAACATCAGAAATGTATTCTTCTGGGTAGAGGGATTGAAACTTTGCATTGGATCCTTGTAATATTTTCTGAGAAAACGTCTTTCCCAGTATGTAATATGCAATAGGTAATTTTATCTATCAATCCATCAGCATCCACCATCATTTTCTGAAAACACTTTCCACAGATATAATTTTTTAGTAGAGTGACATTTTGCAATTCAAATATTTCACAGTATGCTGACTTTCAGCCAATGGTTACGCAAAAATTACAATAATTTTGTCAAACATGTAAGGTGTTAAGCAAATAATAACGGATAAGAAAATTTGAGGTATATGTCAAATAGAACTTTAAGAACACCATGTTCATAGGTAGATGTCTTGAAAATACATCAAATGTCAACAACGTGGGTTTATGTCTGATGTTTCTTTGAAACTGAGAAATGCATCAGGGATTCTTTCACAGTATGAACCACTCCTTGCCATGCTGTTTGTCTTCAATGTGTCTTTAGAGAAATTTCATCTTTAATTAGTGATTTTGTTCAGTATTTTATGAGTGAACCTCTAAAATTTTAGAAAGTATTGAGAAAAATCTGCAGAATAAAGCATAGAATAAGAAACAATTTCAATGTAAAGAAATATGTAATTGTAAATAATTTTATAACCAGAAGTAATGTTCAAAGCACTTGACATAGGTGTTTTACTGTGTCTTCATATATTTAGGAATAGGATGAGAAATTTCCATGTATATATAACAGATTTATAACCCCACTTAGCAAAAAAGAAAAATAGACTTCTGATTAATCAGAAGCACATGGTTTGTAAAACTCAATATTGCCATTTATATTAAAATATTTGATATTTTTAATTTCACTCCACTTAAGCTTTAGAAGATTAATAAATGTTTTTCCATGTAATTTTATAAAATTAGTTTGTTCCCAAGAAAACCTTAACTACTGTATTATAAGAAGGGAAAATCTCACTTGTCAGTGCATGTGGAAAAATCCAAACTTAAATATCAAGTTTAACAACATAAATGTGACCAAGGTACTATGAGTAAATCAACTTTATATCAGATAATAATTCTCTGATACAAAATACTGATTACATATTAAAATCCTATCACCAGGTAAAATGAAAAATAACAAAACATGATCGGTAGAGATACTAAACTGTACCCAAAATACTTCCCCACTTCCACCATACCTGGAACTGAACGTAGGAGTGTTCTACCACTGTGCTATATCTCCAGTCATTTTTATTTTTCAAATTTTGAGACAAGCTTTCACTAAGTTACCCTGGCCTCAAACTTTCTGTCTTCCTGTCTCAATCTCCCAAGTAGTTAAGTTTCCAGACTTGTGCCACCACACTGCTTAAAACTCATTTGATAAAACTCAGCATCAATTTGAAAATGTTATGATATATAAAAAAGTATGTGTAGTTATACAATATTGAAAAATTGACATAGCAATATATCTATGTCAAGCCAATAACTCAATATCATTATCATAATAGTTAAAATTTTATTGATGCTTCATCGTGAGTCAAGAACTACTAGTAAGCTTATGTGCATTAGTGATTGAATTTTCACAAAGTCCCCCAAATTAAATGTTATTAAAATCTCCATTGTGTAGTAGAAAGAATCAAATAAACATTATTTTGTGAAAAGCAATTTGACTGTGTAGTCACCAATTAATGAATGTACCTTGACCATCCTATATCACTCTTTCCCTATATCACATTTTATGAAAAACAAGATCTTATTTTAATTATGCAAGGTATTTTGTTATCTATCAGTCATTATATTTTGATTTTGCAAGTTAAATTCTAATGTATCAATGATTTAATTTTCTGGTTTTAAATTCCATTAAAAGGCCATTTGCAGAATTTTCTCCACTGTAATTCATTTCTATTTGCCTGGACAAAAATTACTTTTATTTGCCTTACAAACAAATTACAATAATTTTGTCAAACATGTAAGATGTTAAGCAAATAATAACAGATAAGAAAATTTGAGCTATTTAAATTTTGAGAAACATCACTGATGTCTTCTAATCAAAGACTTCTAGGCAAAGTTAGAGCTTCATTTCAGTAAGGTGGATTTCTATCCCAAACCCCACTCCTTTTTAACTCATCCCAAAGCATGATGGATTGCAAAAATACACAGTACCCAGGAGTTCAAGTGAAAAACAGCTGATGTTCTCAGGTAACTTCTACTAATACTTACCATCCCAACTCTAGACTACACAAATCAAAGAGACTTATTTTTTCATTAAATAGCTTTCTCAAACTTATCCTGCAAAAAGAAACAATAATAGAAACTGGAACTTCTTCACAACAGAAACGTACACTGAATTTTCTGACCCTGATGTCTTTCTGAGCACAAATGGAATTAAAAATGCATCATTTATGATTCCTAATAAATAATATTTCTTAATATATTTCTGTATGTTATTGTGGCATTCATCCCAAACCCTGTTGTACAAGAGATGAAAAATGAGGAGATAATTGCCATGCATGACATAAACCTTTCTAATTAAATATGGTGTCTTCTTGGATTGATAATTTACATCATTTGTCTTAATTTCCTCATATGTTAAAATAATATAATCTAATTAACAGATTATACCTAAATTGTAGAAACAAGGTACAGTGCTTAGTAAATGACTGTATTTAATTAAATAGCATTTTCTCTTCTTAATTGATACTGATACATCTATTGCCACTGTTAAAATACATACCATGCAAAATATTACAAACTACAGTCCCATTAGCATCAGCAGAGAGAGACCTGACTTTATCAAACTTAATATCATTGTAGAAGAAATGAAAAAAATGGGGATGTATACTAGAAAAAAACATATCACTGATAACATCAGCACAGATGTAAGAAATCAATAGAATCCAATGAATCACATGTCTATAATATGCATGCAAATATTACAAAAATACTGCTTTGGTTTATAAGTTGCATTTTGTGATATTATAGTCAAGATATATTTTGATTTACCTTCTAAATTCTTCTTTCACAAAGGAACTGTTTTGATGCATTTCTAAATATGTTGTAAATAATGGTTCCTTACTATTGATTTATAACTAATTGTATTTTGGGACAAGAATGTCACTTTGTGTGACTCTAATCCTAGTACATTTATTGAAAATTGCTTTATAACTTGTATATGTGCTAGCATAGTAAATGTATCAAGTACTCTTCAAAGCATAGCATATACTGCAGTTCCTTGCTAACATTAATTAGAAGAAATTGGTTGATAATACTCTTTAAAACTTATATAAGTTTACTGAATTATCTACTTACTCTATGGATTTCTAAAACAGAGTTGTTGAAATCTCTTTCAGTTTGGATTTTAATGTTCCTAATTTCTAAATACTATGTCTATAAAGTTTATAAATTATAAGCAAAAAAAAAAAACCAGGAATGAATTGGTAGCATTCTGTTATATCTTCTATAATCTAAAGTGAGGGAATAAATCGTATTTTGAAAGAGAAAGAAATTTTTAAAATATGGGGAATTCAATGAGATACAGTTATAGAACTGTGATTTTTTTTTTTTTTTTTTTTTTTTTTTTTTTTTTGCCATTGATTTGAAATTATTCAATTTTACTTCCCTGGATCCCTGGATCATAATCGAATTGTCAGGAAAAAGTGAAGTTGCCTTTTTTAGATCAGATGTCCATTTCTAATCCAGACATTTTATGTTTTGGGATGGAAAGAGAAAGTTTAGATGGAGGAACTATATAACAAGTCAAGAACATTTTGCCTGGTGCAGGGGTTGATGCACTATTCAAATAGGGTCTAGAAGTAAAGATTGTATTGATAACCATATATGCTTTCCTTTTGCAGGCTACATTTTAATCAATCATTTAGAAATAATATATCATAACACATGTACACCTAGTTTTCTAAGATACTATGTCACCCACAGCTTCTCTATGTCTCTATTGAATTCTACTAAATTTTTTTTTTAAGTTTATAGGCATTATGCCGTTCCATTTCACCTCCAGAGACTACTCAGCTGGCAATTCTGTCCATCTGCTTCGATTAGCTCTGTGGGTCATAATGACTACCATACAGAAACTTCCTTGATTTGCATCCTCAGATTTTTCTTGTCACCTGTGTAGAAAACAATAGAATCCTGTGTAGAATGATATTCTCATTTTTTGAATTCTGTGCTTTACCCTTTGATAGCTGAATTTTATTTTCTGCAGCATAATGCAAGGTGAAGTCGATATTTAGGCAGGTGTTTTGGTAGGGAAATATATGCTTAAGCTTAAATTATTCTTTAATTCCAGACCAGATAAAGAATTCTGAGTTGAAAACATTTTCAGATGTAATATCAAGGGTATTACTTTTGAATTTTAATTTTTCTTTGATAATGCTTTTAAACTAGTAATCATTTTTTGTGTATGTGTTGTTTAACACATTTTTGTGGGTATTCTTCATGACAAATATCCATGGAAAATAACAGACGAAGCAATAAAATTCCCATAACCAGTGTACCAGTGTAGGAAGATCTATCAAGCAAAAAAATAAATAAATAAAATTCTTTATTGTTTGAACAATGCCTTTTAACAAGACATATTTCTGCTTGGATGTGATAGCTTTATGTGCCTGGATTCATGTAATTCTTTTTCCGGAAACAGCATCAAATGACAATTATTTTATGATATTCTTCAGAAGGTCTTAAAAAATAATGAAAAGTTGTCAAGATGCTAAATTTAAAAACTCAGTCAATGAAGATAACATCCAAAATAATGAGAGTTCCAAGAAGAGAAAACAGAAAACAGAGAATGGAGAAAAAGTTAAAAGAATCCTTAGTTGTGAAATTGATAATATCACAGATGAGAAATATGACTTTCTAATATTGGTCCCCAAATCTGATTTCCTTCCTTCCTTCTTTCCCTCCTTCCTTCCCTCTTCCTTTTCTCCTGTGACTGATTGACATATAATGACATATGGCTATCATTTTCTATAGCTTATGTTAGAAAATACAGATTTTACACAATATAGACTTTACACTCTATTGTAAGACATATATAAATTATTGGTTTCTTATTTCTCTGTAAATTATTCAACTTCTTGAATCTTGCTAGTAACCAAGTGAACTGAAGGCTTCATCATCCTGCACCCAGATAAGGGTATATTGTGCTAAATTTCACTTTTACATTTATTTTCTTTAGTAAAAGCTGTGTGATTACTCTTGCTATAAATGGCAAATATTAATATGGTACATTTTAGTAGGTCTGCTTGTCCTTAATATAAACTAAAGTTTCATAGAGTACCTAACATTTTTTTTAATGCTTGAATCTCTGATTAAGTGCAAAGAACTCCTGTGTAGTATTCCTTGCCCTCTTCCGTGACTTTTATATTCCAGCTCTACAAAGTAACTTAGAAATCTCTGAATATTTCATTATCTATCTCATCTTTTTTCTCTCTTTTGTTTCTATGTGTGACTTGATATATTGTCTCTCATCACTCTTATTTAGGCTAATTCCTACTCTTAATAAGCCCTCAGTTAAATCATTAGCCTTCAATACCGTCACACTCTGGGCTTTGGGTACATATTTGATTGCCTGTAGATGTTCAGAGACAGGGTTTTCTGAGGGTGGGGACAAATGACACCTACCCTACCTAGCCTTACTCAGCGCGCTTACTCAGGCATCGGAGACCAGGCTCTGGAAGCACAGATCTAATTTTATTAGGGTTGTATAGGACATATAGGCACATTATCCAATCAGGTTAACACACTTGTTAAAGCATAAAGAAGTCAGCCTATAGGGGAACTATACGTCAAGGTAGTGTAAACAAACCAAGCATGCCTAAGCAATTCTGCCCAGCAACAGGTCTGAGACAATGGACTGGGGGAATGGCAAGCTCCTGCACACAGTATAAGGTGCATTCACAGTATAAGGTGATGTGGCCAGCTCACATCATAGCTTTCTGTGATGCATGACAGATCGAGGCCTCCCCTCAGTTCAAACTCAGCCTCAATAGGTACAAAGACCTTCATTCCATGGCAAGTCTTTACCATTACCTCAGTTTCTCTGTTCAGACTGTTTGGCTAACTTAGACCATGGGGTCAGTGACTGCTGTCAGATAAGCTTGAGGAATGTGCCCTACAATTGCCCAAAGAGAAGATTTTGCTATGTGCTCTATTATGATAACTGTTTCACATGGTGTCATTTCCACTTAATTTTGAGTTATTTGAATATAGAAACTGCAATTACTTTATCTTAGATTAATAGCAATAGCGAGTAAAGATACTTGGCAGAACAAAAGACATGCTGGCCTTTTTTTAAAGCATAAATTAGCAATCTAGCAAATACATAAAGAATGAATATACTATGTAAATAATGAATGCACTATGCTTAAAATAAAACTAAATTAATATCAACGTCACAAGTAGAGAAGGTTGCTTGCTTTGGAAAGAATTCTTTGGATGTCTATTAGCTGTTTTCAGTCATCTAATGGTAAAGTAGAACAATTAGTAAATGCACCCTTCACGAAGAATACAATGCATGTTTTTATAAAATATATTCAACAAATTGAAAAATATTGGACATGTTTTTACACACTTAAATGATTTAGGGAAATGATTACATATGTTGGAATTTATTAATTCAACATATGGCTGCTCAGATCAGTACTGCCAGCAAAATGAAAAAACACAAATTCTGAACATGGCATTTGGAAGGATATTTTATTTTGTTATTTTCCCCCTGTGATAGCTATTGTAATATCAGCTGATAATGATAAAGTCATTATGTAAATGAACTTGAAATTTTATTTTGGTTTTATATGACACAAATCATGTTTTCCAGGTATGATAACCAGGCAATATCTACTTGCAGTACTAAGTCTCCATGAAAATACTGTTTTATTATTTCACTAAAGACACAAAGTGTAACCATTGTCAGTTCGTAAAAGTGTATATAAAACAGATGTATTTCCATAGCTTGAAATTCTCGCCTAGTGAAAGGACTTTTATATTGGAGATTATAATTGTTCCAAAAATCATTTCTAATTTTGCTTATTTAATTGGGTAAATAAAATATATTGAGAATTAAATCATTGGAAAAAACAGGATCTTAATTTTTTTTCAAACATTGAGAGTCTTTGAATACCTTTGTAAATACAATTTGTATAATGAATTTCAGTTAAGATCCTCAAAAACCTCATTAGCTTTTTAATTTGAGCAGTAAAATAAGTCAATTTGAAAGAATTTCTGTCTGTTTCTTTTTGGGCTTTCCGGAAACCTCATATGTTAGAGTTAATGAATGTTTGCACTACTCTGTGCCTAGGAGTACACGGAAGGTATCTTATCATCCCTTCTCTACTTTAAGCTCAGAATTTTCTAATGAAATCCTAGTAATTATTATTAACAGATTCTAATATCTTGTTATAAAAGTTTTCTCCCCCTTTCTACTTTCTATGTAAATTTTGTGTTTGTAAATTTATAATACATCAAAAAGAAAAAATATTAGCACAATTTTAATCATTACTAAAGAATATAACTAAAAAGATATCTAGAATTCAACTTTTTTTTCTTTTGGGGGTTATTTTTCTATTATATAAATATTATTTGTGGTATAAGCTAATGTTGGCATATTTCGGAAAAATCATTGCACAACATAGGGATTATATGCATGCTACTAACTAAAAATTCTCTAAGTTTTTGCAGTATCTTAAAATTTCTTTTAGGTTTTCATTTTGTATCTATTTTATGCAGGTTTTTAATGCAACTAACATATTTAATCGTTCCCTGGGCTCCATACAATGTGCAACTACAATTAGACATGTATATGTCAAATGGTTTTCAGAATCCCAGAAATTAGAGATGTAAATTCTTCCTAAATTAGTCAAGCAACTTTGTAGGTGACATTTAATAAAAATGTTGACATGAAAATAACCAAATGCTTACCATTTATAAGAAACAACAGAATTCAGAAAACAAAGTCAAGTATGACACATCCTATTTACTTGTGTCAATAAAAATTTATGTGATGGAGAGGATTACTGTAACTCTAAACTTGTGTCTGCTTAAATATCTCAGAGTTAAAGTTATAATCCTATTTCAAATTATCTTCAGAATTTTCCTTTATGCATTAAGGGTCTTTCTAGTATTTAAATCATCACATCAAGCCTCAAGTGATAAATATGCCCTGTAAAATGTTAGTAACATTAATTTATTTACAATAAATTTATAAAGTCATTGACTCGTAAACTTAAGAGATCATGTTGCTGATCTCCATAGTTTTCCTCCATAGTTTTCTGCCTTAAATTTCAGAACTTTTTCCCAGTGTTTTATAACATCACAATACAGGTTGTTTGTGTGTAGCTTTTGTTATTTACATAAGTTGAAAATTCCAAATTGTTTTCTTTTTCATCATAAGTCATAGCTTCTTTGAGCATCATAACAATCTAATCTGGTCAAACAATCTAGCCTGGTCACTAAGAGCCAGCATTGCTTTCTGCTTTTTCCTCCAGAACCCATGTTTCTTTTCAACTCCATGAAGCTGTAATGCTGCTTATGTTCTGATACAATTTGACACCACACTCAACTATAAGAATGGGCCTTGATTGACTCAGAAACTGATCCTATAACATCATCATCCTTACAGAAAATTCATCAAAACTGAATCAAATTAATACCTTGATTACATAATCAGAATAGAAAAAGAAAAGATCTTTTTTTTGAAAATAAGGATCTATTTATAGCAAATTAATTATGAGTTTTCTGGAAGTCAACCTCAAACCAGATCTATAGGTAGAGAATGGCAGATGTAGAGAACTGAAACTTCATAATGTATAATATTTGGGTCAAATCATGTTGAAATTTGGGTACATGTCAGGATTTTATTGTCAAACAAGCTTAATTCTGTTTGAGTTCAATTGTCTGTTATTAGCAACTAAGTATATATTTTTTTCTCTTTAAATCTGATATGTGATTTGAAAATAGTATGGTGCTAATCATCAGAAAGTGAGGTCTTTATATGGGAAGGTGATTAATCCACGTAATAAGAATTATAGAAGAAAAAACCTCAAAGGTCATCTTCTGTAGAAAAATAAATATCTCCTTTTGACCAAAACAAAACTACATATGGAAAGAATATAGGGTAGCAAAATAACTGGGGACAATATGTTTATATTGTCTTACCTTCTCACCTTCTATTGTTTGTTTCTTAATTACAATTTCTGTCTCTCCAACTCTCAAATTAATTTGACTTCTTTTGAATTAGCAATTAGTCAGTACAAGTACACTGATATCACTTGATCATATAGTTTTATAAATTCATTGGCAACTGGAATAAGAAAAATTTAGAATTTATAGACATTATCTGGTTTCTTTTGAGAATATTTATAAATAAATGGTTTATCTATAAGCTATTTGCTACAAAAGAAAAGCTACATGTTCATGAGATGACCATATTGGAAACAGATACTAAGAAAGTTAAAATAGGAAGTCTGAATAGAAAGACTTCCTATGTGTGTGTGTGTGTATACACATATATATTTATGTGTATTTTCTATGTATATATGAACATATATAATGTTTTACATATATTATCTCTTTATAGACATATATATTATAGACATATAGACATTTATACAGAGACAATATAATTGTATATTGATATATAGATGTATCTAAAATTATATTATGGAGTTAATCTTTTATATAGATATGTGGATATATATGTATATATATATACATATATATGTATATATAGAGAGAGAGAGCTAAAGCTTAGATCTTTATCCTTTGCCTCAAAGAAATCAACATCCTTATAATTCAATTCAGTAAAGATTATTGTAGTATACAAAATTTATTAAAAATTAAAGCTGAATTGAAGGAATTTTGAGAAAAAACTAGTATTATATGAATATAAAGTGAATTAATATGATAAATTATAACACTGATTTTTAGCAACAATTTCAGTGTGTTCAGGGTTATTTTTTTTTTCTCTGTTAATGTGTTGTAATGTTATTGCAATATGCAATGCAGTATTTTTTCTTTGAATTTATGGAGCAGTAGCTTTTGTTTCCTATTATGATCTTTCTTGTCATGAAAAGAAAAGAAACCCACAATATTAAAAAAGTCAAGTTTCTATAAAATAATGATAAGAGAACAAAATATATATTCATTTTGCTTCTCTAAAATATTAATGTAATTTTATACTGGTTAGAAAATAGTTGCTGCTCAATTACTTCTCTGTTGTAGTCTCCTCAGTCTCTTTAATTGTTTTCCTCCCCCCAGTACAGTCCCTTCTAAACCTTTCCAAGAACTATCAACAAAAAAGTAAGTTTCTGGGACACTGTAGTGTCTCAAAACCCTGCACATTAATTAGGCCTCAGTCAAATATTTTGTGCATTAATGCAGATTGAATATTTTGAGTCCCTCTCAATAAATGCATATGTTGAAGCCCTACTCCACAATGTGATGATTTTGCAGATGGGGCCTTTTGCGAATACTCAGGTTTAGATGAAATTATGGGACTGAGATCTTTGTAATAAGATTAGTGCCTTTTTAAAAGGAGAAAGAAGGAGCAATATATCTCCCTCTCTCTCTCTCTCTCTCCATGCAGGTTAAAAAAAAAAGGAAAAAAAAGGGAGTGATCTTCAAGTCAGGAAGAAAAGCTTCACCAACTAACTCTCCTGTCATCTTGATCTCGGAATTCTTTCTCCTTTGAAAAGACTTATATATGTGTAAACATTTTTAAACTTAGATATATTTTTCTGTAACACATCTATTTTCCTTTTATTAAGTTGGTATTTCAGGACATATTTGAAGAGATAAAAATTTGTTGAGGGTTATCTATTGACTGTTTACAATATTATGTGATACTTTATACAGTACAAAGTAAAAGTGCTATTTCAAATATTTTTATTCTATTTATTTATTGAGTGTTAATGATTTTACACACTAGTTAGACAACAAAATGTATAGGAATATAGAAACTGTATTATTCTTACAGTTGCTTTGTTAGAAATTACATGTTGACCATGTTGAAGCAAATCCTTAATTCTTGAAAAATGGTTCAAATACATTCTTAGATAAGGAATTTTATTTTAAAAAGAAAAATCACAAAACTAAGTGTTTATAAAAATAATTTTAACAGTTAATCAGATTTTAGAGGCAAGGATTTTTTAAGACACATTTTTTTTCATGAAAGTATGACATGCATATTTGTAAACAACCAATATTTTGAGTTTAGACTGATGCTGGCATTAACCATTGCAACACAGGGAGGTAATCTGATTGAATTTACATATGCCCAGGAGGAGCAGGACAAGTACTGAAATGGAGGACTCTAAGTAGAGGTCCTAAGAGAGGGTTTTCTGGTAGACAAAGCAGAAAATCCCAATGTTAAGAAAATTTTAGATTTTAATAATTCATAGCAGAAATTCACAGAGTACTGTCTTATAATATGATCCAGGAATAGGTAGCATTTCCAATTATCATTGTTAATGGTAAAGGGAAAAAAATCCAGCAGCAAAGCTAACAGAACTTGATTTGCTTAATTATCTGTGGTTTATGTTACTATGAGAACTTATTTAAAATCTTCTCATAACATTCTGCAATATTTTCTCTTTCCATGGTACTAGGGCAAGGGGACAAGATTTCAGTTCATTCTTGCTGCAGGGACTGGAAGGCTAAGCAATTTGAGTTAAAGGTAAGGAATAGCTGCCTACAAACAGGCAAATAGAGTGACACCAGGATTGTGGCAGATTACATATCACATATGGATGCACATATATTTGAAATATAAACATATACTTTGCTAGTTCATTAAGTGAAAAATTGCAATTAGTTCAACAAAATATTCTTAGAAAATTTATTAAAAATACATTTTAATAAATGTTTCTATTAAAATGGCATATGACATCAAATCATAAAATGTAAAATAACACTTATTAAGAGGCTTATATTTCAGAACAAGTGTTTAATGATTTTGAGAGCTGCCTTTCTTGCATAGATTAGAAAAACTTTCAGGCCAAAAAGTCACATTATTTTCTAAGTTATGAAGCAGGAATGATAGGATTCATTATGAAATGTCAAAGTATGAGACATGATTACATTTGCACTTAAAAGATAAAGTATGTCTACAGCCAGCTGTGCATTACTTGTTTCATTATGTAAAATTTAAATTGGAAACCACTGAGCATTTTAAATAAAGGCAATGCATTGCCAAGACTTATGACGTTTTATTATATCTCATGATTTAGATGTGCATAAAAAAGAAAAAGCAACAAATATAGTATAAAAAATTTTGTTTATACACACAGTATTCTCAGATGTAGTTATGATTTCTGTTGAAGTCTAGTTTTTATACCTTATTAAAATATTCATTTTATTCTTGAAGTTCTGTTCATAACAAGTGAAAAAAATAATTTTTATATTTATTTGATATGTTTCAGCTTATTCCATTCTAGTATAAATAACATGATCTCCAATGATCCTCATTTTCCTTATACACTGGGTTAAATCATATAATAAATCTATGTTTAATGTGTTATTTGAGCTCAGTCTTCTTAAAATCTTAAGGATGAAAAGCTAGATTGTTGCAGCATGGAACCAGGAATCGTTAATAGCATATGAAATCTTATGATATTTACTTAAGGTACTTTCATTAGTATATATTTCAGAAGAAAAGAAGGGTGCTTAAGAATCATCCTAAACCCCAAATTTCAGGTAAATCATTGACATAATCGTTTTTGGAAAAATATTTCAGAAACTTCCAGGCAATTACAGCTCTAGTATACTTTGAGACCTGTTATTTTGATGTCTCCTGCATTGCTGCTTTTGCTCAGTATTACTTTAGCTATCCTGTGTCCCTTATTTTTCCAAATGAATTTTAGATCTTTTTTTCTAGTACTGTGAAGAATGTAACTGGTATTTAAATGGAAACTGCATTGAATTTGTATAATGCTTTTGGTAATATGGCCATTTTGATAATATTAATTCTGACTATCCAAGAATATGGGAGGTTATTCTGTATTCTAAGGTCTTCTTCAATTTCTTAAGTGTTTTACAGTTTTCATTATAGAGGTCCTTTACATCACTTGTTAGATTAATTCTAAGGGTTTTAATTCTTTATTTATTTTGGTTATTGTGAGTGTAATAGTTTTCCTAATTTGTTTTTCAGCAGATTCATTATTGGAGTATAGAAAAGTGATTGATTTCTGTTTGTTGATTTTGTATACTACTTCACTAAAATTGATTATCTGCTCTGGAAATCTTCTGGTGGATATTTTTGATCTTCTAAACACAGGATCATCTCCTCAGAAAACAGAAAATTTGAGGTCTTCTTTTCATAGTTGTATTCCTTTAAGTTCTTTCTTTTGCCTGACTGCTCTGGCTAGAGTTTTAGAAGTGGTGAGAGTGGGTATCCTTGTTACGGGGTTTGCTGTAAATTTGGTTTACTTGTATTCTCAGCTATAGAGAAAATGTTAGAAAGCAAATGAAATTGCTTAATGGGAAGATGAGCCAATTTTCAATCACATTAGGAAACTGAATTCACTTGTACATAAAGGGACACATGATAATTTTAACTGAAGTCACTTCTTTACGTATAAGTCTAGTTAGAGTTCCTTGATTGATCTTAATTATAAATAATACTATGGATAATTGAAAACTACTTAAACCTAGTTTATTTTAAACTTTTATACAGGATAAGCTGTATAAATGGTTTGATGAGGTAAACACTGTGTAAATGTTATATATTTTTCAAGATTTTGCTGTTTTAATTAAATTCATTGTCCATTTTCTCCTTCATGATATCTACATAAAGATAGCCAGATAGACCTTAATATTATGTATTTTTTGTTCTATATATTTCCATTTTCCATTCTAATGTAAATCATTTTATTTTTTAAGGTATATCAATCTGTGATAATTCTCATTCCTCACTTTCTCAGGCAAGGTAGGAGGAATATTAGGGATTTTGCCATTGGAACTATGATTAATCAACTGTAGTACAAATGCAGTCAGACCATGATCTACCAATAATTAGAAAAAAATGTATATATAAGGCAGGAGACTTTAGACTTTGGAAAAAGAGTAAAATTAGCATCTATGAGTTAGGATGAATACAAACTGTAGCTCATATTAGCTTATGCGTTCTTCCTCTGGTCAATATAATTTATTATGTATGGTGGGGGGAAGTGTATGTGTGTATGTGTGAAGAGAGAGAGATGATTTTATATATATGCATACATATATATAAATAGAAAGTGAAAGGGAAAGTCATCTCTGTCTCTTTACACTTAAATATTTAAAGAAAAATAACCATAAACTTTCAGCCTATTATGATTATCAACACAGAGGAGAAAACTAAAAAATAAAAAGGTAAAAAGTAAAGAATTCAAAATCACAATATCTGAATTTTTTTAAAAAGTTACTAAATTGCTTACTGCCTGATTTTGGAGACGTCAGGAGGAATTAATTCAAAGATCCATGATCAGTAATTATCTAGTCTGAAAAAGACAAAGAAGTTCAAAAAAAACATAACTCAGCTGAGTTTTGGTGACCTGGAAAAATATCAATTGTTCTGACACAGTGTTAAGACTTAGTAGAGGAGAAGATGCTCTCCATATTTCTGTGATTTTGAGGAAAACCTCAACTGTTAGAATTTATGTAAACCTCTTGAAAGATATACACAATCAGATCTATTAAGAAAACAAAGTGCTGAAAAAAATGTTGCATTGCAATCTTTTTGTTATATTGATTTTATTTTCCTGCTTACAGTCCACTTTCGTTTTTACCCATCCTAAAAACTGTCGATTTTCACAAATCCACATTAACAAGCGTCTGACAATTTTAGCACACTGGAAGTAAGTAAAATGTTGGAAGATATTGTTATGGTTTGGCTGTGGAATGTCCCACAAAGATCGTGTGGTGAAGGCTGGGTCCCAAATGCTGCCTTGTAAACCCGTAGGGCTTTTGGGAAGTGATTGGCTCTTGAGAGCTGTAACCTTAACAGTTAATTAATCCACTTGACAGATTAATAATTTAAATAATTTAAATGGACTACTGGTAGTAGGTGGAAAGTGTGGGCAGCTGGAGTATGGATAGAGGAAGTAGGTCACTTGCGGGTGGAGGGTTGAGGACTATATCTTCCTCTCAGTTTGCTAGAAGCCATGAGCTGGGCAGCTTTTTGCTGCCATGCCCTCTGCCGTGTTGTTCTTCCTCATCTCAGGACCAAAGCAACTTAGTCTGTCAACCATGGACTTACCCTTTAAAATTATGATTGAAAGGGCATCTTTGTTCCTTTAAGTAGCTGTTGTCCAATATTTTGGTCACAGCAATGAAAAGCAGGCTAACACAGAAGTATACATGTGAAATAAGTAAAACTGAGAATTAAAAATATACAATAGTCATATGGGATGTTTGTTAGCCACTATTACTTTTATTGCTTTAATGTAATCAAGATAATAATACAATTTAATGTTATAAAAATTTCAGAAAATATTTTATTTTAGAAAGAACTTTGCCTTCAGGGATTAAAAACTGATTAAAAGGAATGACTAGAAAGAGAAATATTCAAAGTAAAAAAAAATACTATACGATAACTTTTCCTGAGCATATGAAATAAATAGCACTGTGAGGAGATCAGGGTTAATGATTTAGCTTTGGATGGGAACAAACAAAAAGAGAATAATTCTTCATATGATAAGGTCAGCGAACAGGCAATAATAGGTATCATTTCAGTAACAATTTTAGATATAGGTTTGGGGAATTGGTCAGTTCATGCCAGATTGTCCCTGTTTGATCTGGGATATACAAGATATGGTCATTACTTAAATGACAGAAGATGATGATAGAGATTCATACTGGAAATGATTGTCAGAATAACTTTTATAGCAATGAAACATTTAGCTCATTCTGAGTGAGTAAAAGTATTCTTAGTTGTCTTCCATGCCTTGGCATAAGATAAAAAAAGTGTTAAGGATTGGAGCCAAAAATATGCAAAAATATGTTGTGTGTGTATGTGTGTGTGTGTGTGTGTGTGTGTGTGAGTATTTTTCTGGCACCATTCAGCAGACTGAGGAAGCAGAATCACAAATTACTCTCTATGTGTAAGAAATGCTCATGATAGGTGAGAATATTGCATTGATTTTCTAGGGGGTGATCTTGTAGCAGAAGTCAACACTTTTTACTAAAGAGTAAAAATGTTGTACATAATCATCTGGAGCTAATTGAACCCAAGAAGTCCCTCGATGGTGGTGGAATTCACATGAGGGATGCTATGTCACAGTTTCCATGCCTGGCAGACAGTTACAGAAACACACTGCGAGTAAATTCATGTTGACAGTAGCACTTGAGAATTAGGTGCTGAAATTCTTCCTCTACATAATTTGCTTTTGGCACCTCTTGTTAATCTTCTCTAGATAAAGTGCAGCACTACTAGGAAGCAGCATATTTTAGTCAGCTTTTTCGCTGCTTTGACTAAAGGACCCAACCAGCACAACTGTAGAGAAGAAAGAGTTTATTTGAGGGTTCACATTTTCAGAAGTCTTAAACCAAAGAAGGCCGACTCTATTCCTTGGGCCTCCAAGTGAGGTAGAACATCATGGCAGAAGAGTGTGATGGAGGGAAGCAGCTCACATCATGATCAGAAAGCAGAGAGAGAGACTCCCCTGGCTAGATGCAAATAAATGCCCCAAACTCACGTCCTAATTACCACCTCCTCCAGCCACACCTTACCACTTCAGTTACACTCAATTAATCCCTATCAGGGGAGTAATTCACTGATTGGGTTAAGACTTTTACAACCAATCATCTTCCTTCTGAACTTCCTTGCACTGTCTCACAGCTGAGGTTTTGGGGGACATCTCACATCCAAACCATAAGATTATAATGGGACTTGGAGCTTTGTTAGGTGGCAAATTGATGCTGACATTACTAGCATTTTTAGTACTTACAGAAAGTCACAAGAAAATTGACAATAAGACAAATAGGGACAAATTGAAATATTCCTAAAAGAGATGTTACCCACATTAGAAACAAATTAGATAATGTAAGCAAGTAAACTATTTACTTTGAGAACTATATGAAAATGAATTGTATGGTGACTTTTTGTTGTTGACGCTGGTGGTGTTTCAAATAAAAAGTGGGAAAGAAATTTAATTCTTCAAAATATTTCTTTAAAAGCTAAACTATACATTAGTTATATAACTGGCAAATATTTTGCAAAATGTCATATATTAAATAAAAGACCAGATTGTTCTTTGCTGTCACAAATAGATTTAAGGCTATACATGTTGATTCATGAAGGCTAAATAATAGTTGTTAAGCATAAGAGGCTGTAAATTCTTGTTCTAGCTAGCTATTAGAGTGGTTAACTAAGGATTATGAGCACAAAGATCAAATGTTCTGTAAGAATGTTTATATGGTAATAATTTAGTAAAACTCAATATTATTACTAAAAATTAATTGTCGAATATTCAAATAATTGTGCCTCATGATTTATGTGCCTCTAATGTGCTTCATGTCATAAAATTCTTAATGAAACTATTAATATATTCTTTTCTAGATTCATTACATATTTACTTTTCTTGTATCTACAAAAAGAGGAAATAGGGGAAGTGTCCTAGAAAGGCATATTGACCGTGCCATTGAATTTACCAAATGTTTGAATGGGAAAAAAATAATACATGCTAATGTGTGTTCACTATAGCTATAACTGAATTTGTGAATAGATAAAATGGGAAATCTTCTTTGAATATCCCAAAATGAAAATTAGGTCAGAATTCACCATATTTTTGTTCCTTGGGTTAAAACTTCTTTCTATCTTCAATTTCACTCCCTGAATCTCTATAATTTTAAAAATACTTTTTATTTGTTTTGATTAGTTATACATGACAGTAGAATGCAGTTTTATACATCATATATAATGGAGTATAATTTCTTATTCATCTGGTTATACACATTGTAGATTTCCCCCAGTCATATAGTAATATATGTATTCTGGGGAATCTCTGTATTTATAATCTCTCCTTAAACAGAAAGAGTACATACTTGGTTGCATCTTTAAGTTTTCTTTAGCATTTTCAGTAAAAGGTTTTGTCAGACATTATCATTTGTAATTATCAGACATTTGGATAGATATAGATAGATGGAAAGATAGGTAGGTAGATAGAGACAGATTTGAAGTATAAATTTCCTCCCAAGGTAAATCATGTTGTACTTTGTAATATCCATACAATGTTCTATACTCTTAAAAATATACAATTTCCAATGGGGGAGTTCAATCCAGAAGATCTGGGTCACAGAAACAGTTTTGATGACTAAGGGTTTTACCTAGATATATCTTTACTCCATAGATTTTCAAAGAAAACTTGAGAGTTCATTTGAATTGCTTTGGAAAATATCAGAATTAATACTTTTTAAGACTACAAACCCTCTGTCGTCACACATATTGCACAATAAAAGACAAAACATTTAAATGTTAATTTGGAATCTTTCAGAGATTCATTGTACATTCAGAGAGAGGGAAGTCAAGGTCAGTTATAGTCAATTACATTTTAATTTGTTTTTCAGATGGGCATCTCGATCAAATATGCATTTCTTATTTAAATACATGATGCAAAACAAAACACGGGAATACAATATTTTAAGTCCATCTGTCGATTTGTTGTATCTACAACAAGACAAAAAAATTATAGTCCAAGAAAATGAATGCTTCAGGACTTTAGCTTGTGTTTTAGTACGTCATCTCCAAGTTCCTGCAAACATGACACCAATTATGTTAATGGCCTTCTTCATAACAACTGTAACTGTCAAATGGATCAATTTTCCGGTGTCCAGACATGAACTAAACTTTCCTTTTTGGGGCTCCACAATCCAACAAATTCTATTTTCCCCATGTCTGTATTGTTGTTATCTTACTCTTTATAGGCATTTAGATGACTGTTATCTGTAAGGCATTTTGTAAATTATTCTTACTAGGGTCTTTTAATCATGTTTCAATATCCAGATGAAATATCACCTCTGTGAGAATATTTTTCTACAATTGTGTTTCCAAAAGTATCTCAGTTATTCCTTCTGTAAATGCATGGGTTCAAGGGAAGCCCATTTGTTATGTTTATGTTCATCTTCCTGCGGATTATTTTGCTTACTGATTCATTTTTCAGACTTTTTGTCATTTTCATATTTCCTAATTGCTCTGAAAGTTGTTTTTGACATTTATATGTTTTTATTTGTTCTTTTTAGTTACACATGACAGCAGAGTATATTTTGACATATTTATACAAACATGGAGTGTATATGTTCAGAGGTGGGTTTGCTGAGGGTGAGGACGAACGATGCCTACCCTACCTAGCCTTAGCCAGCGTGCTTACTCAGGCATCGGAGATCGAGCTCTGAAGGCACGGATCTAATTTTATTTAGGGTTGCACAGGACATATATAGGCACATTATCCAATCAGGTTAACACACTTGTTAAAGCATAAAGGAGTCAGCCTATAGGGGAACTATACGTCAAGGTAGTGTAAACAAACCAAGCATGCCTAAGCAATTCAGCCCAGCAGCAGGTCTGAGACAAAGGATTGGGGGAATGGCAACCTCCTACACACAGTATGCCGCAAGGCGGAGCGGCGAGCTCACATCACAGCTTTCTGTGATGCATGTCAGAAGGAGGCCTCCCCTCAGTTCAAACTCAGCCTCAATAGCTACAAACACCTTCATTCCATGGCGAGTCTTTACCACTACCTCAGTTTCTCTGTACAGACTGTTTGGCTTACTTAGACCATGGGGTCAGTGACTGCTGTCAGATAAGCTTGAGGAATGTTCCCTAGAATGGAGCGCATTCCCACATGATATGGGGATTCACTGTGGTATATTCATATTTGTGCATAGGAAAGTTAAGTTGGATTCATTCCACTGTCTTTCTTATTCCTGTCCTCCCTCCCTTCCTTTCATTCCCCTTTGTCTAATCTACTGAACTTTCATTCTTTCCCTTGTAACCCCTCTTTTTGTGTATTAGCATCCACATATCACAAAGAACATTCAAGCTTTGCATTTTGGGAAGTAGTTTATTTCACTTAACATAATAGTCTTCAGATCCATCTATTTAATGGCAAAAGTCCTAAAACCTTTCATTTTTATGGCTGAATAATACTCCATTGTGTATATATAACACATTTCTTTGTCCATTCATTTGTTGAAGGGAACTTAGGTTGGTATCATAGCTTAGCTATCATGAATTGAGCTTTATAAACATTGATGTGTCTGTGTCACTGTAGTATGCTGATTTTAAGTCCTTTTGGGGATATAGCGAGGTGTGGGATAACTGGCTCAAATGGTGGTACCATATCAACTTTTTTGAGGAATCTTCATACTGCTTTCCAGAGTGGTTGCACCAAGTTGCAGTCCCACTGGCAATATACGAGTGTACCCTTTTCCCAACAGTCTCATCAACATTTAAATGTTATGTTTTAATACTATAATTATCCATTCTTGCCAGTAATTTTATGTTTTGAAATCGATTTTCTCCCAAGAATCTTTGATTAGCCTTCTAATTCAATCTTTCTTTCTCTTGTCCTACTAAAATATATTTTCTATACAACATCCAGAATTTCCTTTAAAAAATTAGCAAATATGTTTGTAAAGAATATCATAAAACAAAACTGCTTAATCTCAACTAGTACTTTTTCATTCATTTTAAATAAACCCAACTGTTTACCATGAAGTATAAAGTTGTGTGTCAGTGGATCATAATTTACCAGAACTTCTCAATAGTATCATCCACATTATATGGACACATTTCTCTCCCTCTAGATTTATGTGAAGCTCTAATTCAAACAATCAATTCTGAAATGTGCCTATATGGAGATGCTTTTAATACAAATTTTAAAATTATATGTTCTCAATGATTCTAGTTAATTTAGTCACTCCACAAACATCTGTCATTGAAATATGGCAACCACAGTGTTAAGGACTATGAATTCTAACAGGATTGTTTTGGTTTGCCTCTTTCAGCCCTCTCAGTGGAAGGGGAGACAAAGTACTGTAATTTTCAATGTACTATGGTAGAATATTTACACCTCATGCTAAATAAATTGAAGAGGATAGTCAAATCTAAACATTGACTGGAAATTCAATTAATTTTATATTTTCTGACAATTTCCAAATTACAAAAAATTTAGTAAGTCAATTAATTTATTATTTCAATATATTTGAAATGTCCTGGAAGGACTGGTTATTAAGGCAAACCTCATTAAGCATTTTATATAAAAATAAACTTGTAATGCAGATATTGCTAATTCACTGATGTAATAAATATGAATGTTGATTTACAATCATGACTGGAGATTAGTGATATCTGCATCTGCTCTTAGTACTTCACCCCTCTCATATAATAAACTGCAAACTTGAAGATTTCAAATTGACAGGCTCTCTACCAATGAGCTACACCCCTAACCCAACCTTAGATATTTTTTTTTCACGTGTTAGAAATAAAGATTATATATGACATTTCCCTAACTTTTGTGTAGGCAAAATGGTACTATATAAATTATTTATGAGTAATCTATAAACTCTCATTTTCTTGTAGCTCCTTGGTTTGATAGTGTACTTTAAGATCTGATTATAGACATTATCTCATTTTTAAAAGGTTGATTTCATTCTCAGAGGGTTAGAATCAACCTGTGCACATTGGGAACAATAGAATGATTCAGTGTTCCTCTAGCTCTGTCTGGGAGAAGAAAGGAATAACTATTTGGGTTTGCCTGTATATGGATATAGTGACCATATATTAATTGAAATGGGAAACGGGCAGGAATGGAAGGACAGCATTGAGCCAATGATAAAAGTTATGATCAAGGTCCTCCGTAAATGCCAGTTACTCTGAGATTCTCAACTCTCCACACTTGGATGCTGCACATGATGATGACAGCAGCCATATGGGACAGGGTGACAGAAGAGAATGACCTAGGTTGGGTTGGGAAGAAGGAGCTAAGGAGGACTGTTTTAGAAATAAACTTTCTATTTGTTCTACAGTGTTACCACACACACACACAAATGTAGATTAGATTTAGAAGCACATTTCTGTACAGATTAAAATTTCTGTAGATATTAAAGAAAAGATCGTAAGCTTCAAGAACTCCAAGCATCAAGTAATGTCAGTAGGAGGCCTAATATTCTATTGTACTCCTTTCAGTGAAGAAACATTCATTTTTGACAAACTACATTCTTCAGTAATGAAGGTGTAGAAAGTATAGTATTTAACAGAGATGTAGGTCTGTGTCAGTTATTCATCGCTGGAACCAAAACACCTAATAAGATCAACTCAGGGGAGGAAAGGTTAATTTCGATTTAGTCCATGGTAAACTCTCTCTTGTTGCTTTGGGTCCAAAGTGAGGCAGAACGTCATGGCAGAAGAGTACAGCAAAAGAAACCTGATTTCTTCATGGCATCTGGGAAGCAGAGAGAGAGGGAGGATCCAGGGAGCCAAGATACAATCCCCAGGGGAACACCCCAAAAACTTGCCTCCTCCAGTCACAGTCGGCTTGCCTACAATCACCACACAGTTAGTCCATTTAAACTAGGATGCACTGATTAGATGACAGCTATTATGATCTAATTATTTCATGTCTGCATATTCCTGCATTAACACAGGAACTTTGGGCAGACACTTCCAAACCATGACCATTCATTCGAAGTTTTTAAAAATGCTCAATTTTATTAGCTATCTATTTAGTTTCTTTAATAGATAGGAATTAACAAATAATAGTATCATAGAAAGGATAAAAGTTTCATTTTAGCCAGTTCACTAAAAACTAAGCTAATAGGTAGGTGGCCTGTAAGCACTTTGGTTACCAGAGGTCACACAGGTGATGCAGCTCCTTTCACCTTCTTGGGTCATCAGCCTCTCCTTCATGATCAATGCCACTACACTTAACACCCTTTCTCCATACCAGTGCTTATGACATAGGAAACAAAAACAGCTTCTCCTCAAGATTGTAATTGAGAGATTGGACATATCATTTTTCCCCTCACATCCTGAACAGGAATGAATTACACATTAAGTTTTGACTGCAAAGTGGTAGTAAAATATTTTTCCATCTAAATAGTTCTAAATACAGCAAAATCTTTGTTTCCTTTACTAAATGAGAAAAGGGAATATTGAGAGAAAACTACCAGTCCCTATTATTACATTCCTAAAGTTAAAAGAGGCCTGTGAAATTAGTTGGCATATTTAATTTCATTTAAAAAGGGAAGAAACATATAAAAGCATACCACTATCCTTGAGAATACGGTTAAAAATTGTGCCAATGGGGATAATTTGACTTCCTCCTTTTCTATTTGTATGCTGTTTACTTCCTTCTTTTGTCTAATTGCTTTGACTAAAATGTTTAGTTCTATATTGAGCAATGACAATGAAAGTGGATACACTTGCTCTGTTTCTGATCTTAGAGGAAAAGCTTTTAGCTCTTCTCCATTCAGTATGAGATGGCTATGAGTTTGTCATATGAAACTTTTATCTCTTTCTCTGACTTATTCAGATGATGTGATTATGATCAAAGGCTTTTTTCTCTATTGATATGATCATGATTTTTATTTCTATTTATGTGATGTTATATCATGTACGTTGATTGTTGAAACATCTTTGTATTCATGGAATGAAAACAACTTGATCATGGTATGTAATGTTTTTTATATGGTTCTGAATCTCTTTGCAGGTATTTGAGAATTTTCGAACTTATCTCACCAGGGATATTGGTCTAAAATTTTGTCTTTTGCTCTCTGTGTGTGTGTGTGTGTGTTTGTGTGTGTGTGTGTGTGTGTGTGTCCTCCTTGTCAGTCTTTGGTAGCATGTAATACCAACCACATAGAATAGAATGAACTTAGAAGGATTTTTTTCCTTTTCGATCATATGAGAAAGTTTCAGAAGCACTGTTATTAGCTCTTTTCTAAAGTTTAGAAAGGTCATCAGTGAAGTCATCCAGTCCTAGAATTTTCTTCAATGGGCGATATTGTTTTTCCCTGATCCAATCTCAAGAACACCAAACATCAACTTATGTCAATAGGAGACCTAATATTCTATTATACACTTTTCATTTTTGACAAACTATATTCTTCAGTAATGGAGGTGTAGTAATTATAATATTTAACAGAGAGGTAGGTTTGTGTCAGTTAATTACTTGTTATTGGCTTATTAAAGATTTTTTTAATATCCTCTCAATTTTGGTAGGTTACATGCATCCAGAAGTCAGTTCATTTGCTCTAGGTTTTTCAATTTCTTAGCATACAATTTTTCAAAAGAGTTTCTAATGAGCCTTCAAATTTCAGTGGTCTCAGTTGTAATGTCTACTTTTCATCTCTGATTTTATTTATTGGAGCCTTTGGGGAGAGGTTAGTCTAGTTAAAGTCATGTCCATTTTGTTTATTATCTCTTTGTTTCATTGATGCTTTGTATTTTTTTAAATTTATTTTTATTGTAAACAAATGGGATACATGTTGATTCTGTTTCTACATGGCCTAAAGGCATACCATTTGTGTAATCATACATTTACATAGGGTAATGTTGCTTGATTCATTCTGTTATTTTTTTCCCTTCCACCTGACAACTCCCACTCCTCTTTTCCCTCTATACACTCCCTCCTTCCTCCATTCTTACCCCCTCACCCGCCCCATTATGTTTCATCATCTGCTTATCAGCGAGATCATTCTTCCTTTGTTTTTTTTGAGATTGGCTTAACTCACTTAGCATGATATTCTCCAATTTCATCCATTTGCCTGCAAATGCCATAATTTTATTATTCTTTATAGCTGAGTAATATTACATTGTATAAATATACCACAGTTTCTTTATCTATTCATCAATCGAGGGACATCTAGGTTGGTTCCACAATCTGGCTATTGTGAACTGAGCAGCTATGAACATTGATGTAGCTACATCTTTGTAGGATTCTGCTTTTAAGTCCTTTGGGTATAGGCCAAGGAGTGGGATAGCTGGGTCAAATGGTGGTTCCATTCCAAGCTTTCTGAGGAATCTCCACACTCCTTTTCAGATTGGCTGCACTACTTTGCAAACCCATCAGCAATGTATGAGTGTACCTTTTTCCCCACATCCTCAGCAACACCTATTGATGCTTGTATTCTTGATAATCACCATTCTAATTGGGGCGAGATGGAATCTTAGGGTAGTATTGATTTGCATTTCTCTTATTACTAGAGATGTTGAACATTTTTTCATATGGCTGATGATTGCTTGTAGATCTTCTTCTGTGAAGCATCTGTTCATTTCCTTATCCCATTTGTTGATTGGATTATTTGTATTCTTAGTGTAGAGTTTTTTGAGTTCTTTATAGATTCTGGAGATTAGTGCTCTATCTGAAGTATGAATGGCAAAGATTTTCTCCCACTCTGTAGGCTCTCTGTTCACATTGCTGATAGTTTCCTTTACTGAGAGAAAGGTTTTTAGTTTGAATCTATCCCAGTTGTTGATTCTTGCTTTTATTTCTTGTGCTATGGGAGTCCTGTTAAGGAAGTCTGATCCTAAACTGACATGTTGAAGATTTGGACCTACTTTTTCTTCTATAAGATGAAGGGTCTCTGGTCTGATAATGAGGTCCTTGATCCATTGTGAGTTGATTTTTGTGCAGGGTGAGAGATAGGGGTTTAATTTCATTCTGTTGCATATGGATTTCCAGTTTTCTCAGCACCATTTGTTGAAGAGGCTATCTTTTCTCCATTGCATATTTTTGGCCCCTTTGTCTAGTATGAGAAAATTGTATTTATTTGGGTTTGTGTCCATGTGCTCTATTCTGTACCATTGATCTACCTGTCTATTTTGGTACCAATACCATGCCGTTTTTGTTACTATTGCTTTGTAGTTAGGTTGAAGATCTGGTATTGCGATATCCTCTGATTCACTCTTCTTGCTAAGGATTACTTTAGCTATTCTGGGTTTCTTATTCTTCCAGATGAATTTCATGGTTGCTTGCTCTATTTCTGTAATGTACTTCATTGGGATTTTAATTGGAATTGCATTGAATCTGTATAGTACTTTTGGTAGTATGGCCATTTTGACAATATTAATTCTGCCTATCCAAGAACATGGGAGATATTTCATCTTCTAAGATTTTCTTTAATTTCTTTCTTTAGTGTTCTGTAGTTCTCATTGTACAGTTATTTCAGCTCTTTCATTAGATTGATTCCCAGGCTATTGATTGATTTCAAGGCTATTGTGAATGGGGTAGTTTTCCTAATTTCTCTTTTTGAAGATTCATCACTTATGTATAAAAATGCATTGGATTTATGAGCATTGATCTTATATCCTGCTACTTTATGGCTTTATGGAATTCACTTATGAGTTCTAAAAGTTTTCTGGTGGAATTTCCAAGTTCCTCTAAATATATAATCATGTCATCATCGAACAGGGATAGTTTGAGTTCTTCTTTTCCTATTCGAATCCCTTTAATTTCTTTGGTCTGTCTAATTGTTCTGACTGGAGTTTCAAGGACAATGTTGAATAGAAGTAGTGAAAGAGAGCATCCCTGTCTTGTTCCAGTTTTTAGAGGGAATGCTTTCAGTTTTTCACCATTTAGAATGATATTGGCCATGGGCTTATAGATAGCCTTTACAATGTTAAGGAATGTTCCCACTATCCCTATTTTTTCTAGTGTTTTGAGCTTAAAGGGATGCTGTATTTTATCAAATGCTTTTTCTGCATCTATCAAAATAATCATGTGATTCTTGACTTTAAGTCTGTTGATATGATGAATTACGTTTATTGATTTCCAAATGTTGAACCAACCTTGCATCCATAGGATAAAAGCCACTTGATCATGGTATATCTTTTTAATATATTTTTGTATGCGATTTGCTAAAATTTTGTTGAGAATTTTTGCATTGATGTTCATTAAGGATATTGGTCTGAAATTTTCTTTCCTCAATGTGTCTGTGTCTGGTTTAGGTATCAGGGTGATATTGGCTTCATAGAATGAGTTTGGAAGGGTTCCCTCCTCTTCTATTTCGTGGAATACTTTAGGAGTATTGGAATGAGCTCTTCTTTAAAGGTTTTGTAGAACTTGGCTGTGAATCCATCTGGTCCCGGACTTTTCTTTGTTGGTAGGCTTTTAATGACTTCTTCTATTTCATTACCTGAAATTGATCTATTTAAATTATGTATTTCCTCCTGGTTCAGTTTAGGTAATTCATATGTCTCTAGAAACCTGTTGATATCTTTAGATTTGCTGATTTGCATTGTTGTTTTTCATCTCTTCCTCATGGAATATTTTGCTGAGAATGTTCTGTAATGCCAGCTTTCTTTTTATAAATTCTTTTAGTTTTTGTTTATCATGGGAGGATTTTATTTCATCATCAAATCTGAAGGTAAGTTTTGCTGTGTATAAGTTTCTTGGTTGGCATCCAGTTTCTTTCAGGGCTTGATATATATTGTTCCAGGACCTTCTAGCTTTTAGGGTCTGGATTGAAAAATCTGCTGATATCCTTATTGGTTTCCCCTGAATGTAATTTGATTCTTTTCTCTTTCAGCCTTTAAAATTCTGTCTTTATTTTGTATGTTAGGTATTTTCATAATAATGTGCCTTGTTGTGGGTCTGTTGTAATTTTGTGTATTTGGTGTTCTATTAGCCTCTTGTACTTGATTTCCATTTCATTCTTCAGATTTGGGAAATTTTCTGATATTATTTCGTTGAATAGATTGTTCATTCTTTTGGTTTGTTTCTCTGTGCCTTCCTCTATCCCAATAATTCTCAAATTTGGCCTTTTCATGATATCCCATAATTCTTCTAGATTCTGTTCATGTTTTCTCACCATCTTCTCTGTTTGGTCAACATTGTTTTCAAGATTAAATATTTTGTCTTCAATGTCAGAGGTTCTGTCTTCCAGGTGTTCTATCCTATTAGTTATGTTTTCTAAGGAGTTTTTAATTTGGTTTATTGTTTCCTTCATTTCAAGGATTTCTGTTTTTTTTTTTTTTTTTTTCAATATCTGTAACTCTTTATTGAAATGATCTTTTGCTTCCCGTATTTGCTCTTTTAACTGTTGATTTGTGTGATCATTTAATGCCTGCATTTGCTCTTTCATCTCTTCCTTCAATGCCTGCCTTTGATCTTTCATCTTTTCATTTGCTTCTCTGATTGTTTTAATTATGTACATTCTGAACTCTCTTTCTGACATTTCTTCTGCCATGCTGTCATTGGGTTTTATTGATATAGCATCTAGGTTTGTTTGGGACATATTCTTGTTTTCTCATATTGGTCAGATATCATTGGGACTCTGAGATATTGCAGATTTCCTCTACTGGCTTATAGTGTCCCTGTAGACTTCCAGTATATCACCTTCTAAATTTCAGTAGCCTGAAGTTTTGGAGGAACTTGATAATGCAGTGCTTCCCAAGAAAGCTGTCCCTGGCTCGCCACTGAGTGAGGTATTGAGGTATGAATGGGTGTGCTCGGATAGACTCTCACTAGGCGGACCTGCTCCGAGAAGCTGGCTGTGGAACGGGCCTGCAGCCGGATGGAGGTGGGCTGCTCAGGAAAGCCTCTTGTCACCCTGCCCTGCTCCAAGAAGCTGCCCACTGTCCCAGCCTGCTACTGGGTGAGCTTCACCCAGTGGGAGTGACTCACCCAGCGTCTCTGAGATGGTCCGAGTCTCTCAATACCTCCCCTTCTTGAATCCTGAGTTCTGGAGTGACAGGAGATGCAATCACCCTCTATTCTGCCATCTTGAAGTCCCTCTTTTGTATTGTTTTTTTTAGACTTTGTTTCATTTATTTCTGTTCTGATCTTTATAATTTCTTTTCTTCTGTTAATTTTGGATTTGTTCTTGTTTTTCTAAGACCTTGAGATTTATCATTGGATTTCTTATTTGAAATTTCTTTCTCATTACTACAAGCATATATAGGCACTCGTTAATATATACATATATGTAGATATATGTATATATGTATCTATATCTGTATCTATATGCATCTATATCTGTATATCTATATCTGTATATATGTATATATATAGATAGATATAGATATATAGGTATATATATCTATATAATTATATATAGATATATATATATATATAATTTACCACTGAGCCAAAATCCCAGACTTTTTATTGTAAATTTTGAGACAAGGTATCACCAAATTACTTAGGTTGTAAGGCTAAGTTGTGAGGCTGGCCTCAAATTTGCAATCCTCTTGCCTCAGTTTTCTGATTTGATGGGATTATAGATGTGATCCACATTACTGGGCAATTCAATGATTTTTTTAATGTCATGGTGAGAATTTTTTCTCATTTTATGGATTTAGAGTTCTGTTAGTTTTCTGTACCTGGATGTCCAAGTCTTGCCCAAGGTTAAGTATGTTTTCCACTATTTCAATATGGATTTTTTATGTCCTTAACCTGAATTTCTTTCTTTTCAGTTATGCCAATGATATGGATGTTTGATTTTTCATATTTTCCAAAGATCTTAAATGCCGTCTTCTTTCTTATTCATTTTTAAAAATTTCTGTCTGAACGTGAGATTTCAAAGGACCTCTCTTCAAGCACTTTTATTCTTCCTTCTACTTAATTAAGTCTGTCATAATTTTCAAATGAATTTTTTACAGACTTATCAGCATTTTAATTTATGAGAGATTTCTTTTTGATTCTTTTTCCAAATCGCTATCTCTTTGGCTAATTTCTCATGCATATTCAGCGTTGTCTCCCTAATTTCATTTAACTGTTTATCTGCATTCTCTTGGCTCACATTAAGCTTTTTAAAATCCATTTTATTGTATTCTTTATTAAGCATTTCATCCACTTTGATACTTTTGAAGTCTGTTTCTAGAGAGTTGTAAGCTTAGGAAAAGTCATATTACCATATTTTTTTATACTTTTAAAATCTCTTGTATCCCTATGATGAGCTTGTATATCTGGTGGAATTTCACACCCCCCCCTTTAATGGGGTGGTTTTCTTAGTAAGTTACTTTCTCTTCAAGATCTTTCTTGGGTATCAGTGTTTTGTTTTGTATTTTATTTTTTTCCTGAAATGATTAGTTTATTTATAGCTGGGCAGCATAGTGTAATCTACTTGTGCTTCTTTGGCCGTGTTTTGTAAGGGCATAATGCATACTGTATCAGAGTGGAAGATACCCACTGCCTCTGCAGGCTGTGCAGGAGTGCAGATACTCTAGCCAAGTTGCTGTACACATCAGAGTATGTGGAGTGTACCCTTGATCATTCCTTTAATGGTAATTTTGGCTTCTCTCAGGTGATGGGAGTATCCCATCTGTTGATATTAGCTTTTTTAAATAAGAAGGACTGTGTTACTAGCTGTTTCAGTATTGGTGAGAATTCTGAAGCATTGTCTTCTAATTAATCACTGGTGCAGGTTCTGGATTCAAGGGGAGAAGAATGGTGAAGAATGGCAGCACCTCTCTGTGGTACCACATCCAGTAGTGTCAGCAGTGCATGATCAGACAAGGTGTCTACCAACGCAGAGGACCCACATGGGTGTAGCAGCATTAAATGTTTTGTTGGTCCTCTCTGCTAATCCTGTGAGTATTCTCCTGGGTAGGACCTCATACACCTCCCCTACCAGCTGTGCATGCCTAGGGTCAGGGTGATGGTTGTAGGATTTACTCCACCCAGTTTTTCATTGTAGTGCCCACCAGAAATCAACTGGGAGTTGGTTGCATCTGGATCTGAGCAAAATTTCCCCAGCTAAGGTACTCACAGGCATGAGCAAGAGTAAAAGTCAGTAATGTTAGGCAAAGTTTCTCTACAGTGCAATGGAATAACTGGGGGTCCCAGAGATGAGAATATGTAGTAGTTTCTAAGCCCAGTCCAAATAAAGACAATAGGTCCTTTCTCAAGATGATTCCTGGCAACATCACCCTGGGTGTTCTCTGAGTGAAGCAAATTTCTTTCACAAAGCCTGGCTATAGTGCAGATTTCAGGTTTCCAATCTACTTATACTATTAATGCGTAAAGGCTGTGAAATTTTCCAGGAACTGGTATCACCAGTTTTCTAGAAACTCTTCTTTATCTTTACCTCTGCACAGGAATGACTCCCTCTACACATGGTTGTGGAGCCAGGGCAGCAAGTGCTGAAGTATTTTGTTTCTCTTGCTGTCCTAGATTGTATAAAGTTCCCATTTTTCTACTGTGGAATTGCAATGTTCCCTCACAGTCACTCATCTCAAAAAGCAACTATACACCTCTTTCTTCCATCTTTTCTTGTGGGGGCATCTGATGAGTGATGGGTGAATCTGTTCAGTCATCTTTCTGAAAATCTATAAACTCTATATTCTTAGGTTGTTTTAGATCACCAAATTCCCAACTCTCTTTGCAATAATCTGTCTTTGGCTCTATAGGGATTCTGAATTGAAGGAGATAACATTTTCATAAAATTTACTTAGAACAAAATAGTGTTAACATTTATTAAAAATAAGAGGCAGTATGTATTTATTACTGCTTTTGTCTTTTACATAGAAAGATGTACAAATTTCACTCCTTTCTCATATTTAATAGGAAAGTGGATAAAGGTAATAAAAATATAGCACTCAGGGGAATGTAAAACAATATTACAAAAGCCTGTATTGTTAAAAAGAAAATATAAGATATCAATTATGTATTTAAAAATATCTGGAATGCTGCTTGAAATTGATCAATTATTATGCTCCCAATTACTACTTGGTAGCAGAAATACAATTGTCTTATGTTAGACACATTTTCAGCTTCTCTATAAAGATGCTTCAAATCAAAACTATTCACTATGTAAATTGTATTTAAAAGAAATTGGTGTGTGTGGATGCTGATCCATGATGGTGGGAAGGGAGGTAGAAGGGATGAATGGAGGAACTTTGGATAGGGCAGAGGGAAGTGAGGGGAGGGAAGGGGACAGGGGAGTGATGGTAGAATGAGATTGAGATCATTAACCTAGGTACTTTTATGATCACACAAATGGTATGGACTCTATATCATGTACAACTAGATAAGTGAATATTTGTGCTCCATTCATGTACAATGTATTGAAATACATTCTGCTGTCATATATATGTAATTAGAACAAAAATAAAATTAAGGTTAAAAAATAAAAAGAAACTGGTGTGAAGTGGATTCCTAATAGTTACAGCTTTATACATGTAGTCCATATGTTTTGTATTGCATAAATCATGTAATAAAGTTAAAAATATTCTAATTACCAAAAATTTCAATAGCATACCTCTAAATTCTTTCATTCTTGTTTTCTCGATGGAAGAAATGGGCATTTTTTTATGTGGAAAAATTAGAGAAAGATGAGTAAGAAGTTGCTGATTGATTTTACTCTAAATTAAGTTTCTCCAATAAAAACATCATTTTTTTCATGATTTTAAGATATTCCTACTTAGCTTTCTTCTGCGTTCTTTAGGGTTCTAATTTCTTCATATACTTTATCTTCATAATCTCTTTCCCTAGTTCCATCAAAAAACTATTGCTTTAATGTCATAGCCAGAAAAAAAGCACAAATAGAGAAATTTATGTGCATTTTTGTCTACATTTTACTTTTTTAACTTCTATTGTAAGATATTATTTTTCCCTCTGTTCAAAAGTTAATCCTGGTGATTAATCACGTTCATTATTGCTCTTACATATTCAAAGCACTATCAAATATCTACCTCTTCTTAACATTTACCAAGATTAGACATCTTTAAAGATTAAACCAATGCAAAATAATTTAAAGATGTATAAAATCTTAGCAATCATTTGACAGCCAATTCTTTCACATACATTCTCTCTCAAGGCAATCTCTTTAAAAATTTATTTCCTTTACTTCTTCAATTCCCCTCTGCACTTTGTTACACCCTAAATTAAATATTGTCACTCTTCCAGATCTCTACTCCATGGCATTATATTTAATACATTATTATTCCCATATTTCTTTGTTTTCTCTCTCTCCAGCCACAATTCAATGAGATTACCAATAAAGAAAGAACTTTATATTTCCTTTTCTTCAACACCTGAAAAAGTTTATTTTTTATATCACTTCTCAATGTCCATTTGCTGAGTAAATGAATGAATGATTGAGTGAATGGTCAAGTTAATGAGTAGTTTATTATTAACTTCAGTATCATTTACTTCAGTAAATGGTAAAGTAAAGGAATATTAAAATGAAAAAAGTTCTCAACAAACCTTTACTAACTGTCAATTTTGTGTAGGTAAATGTGATCAGAAGTTAAGGCAATTGCTATTATTTAGACTTACAGGGTTTTAAAGGGCAATAGATCAAGAATTTCAGTATATTTTCACAAGGACATTGAAGTTGAACTCTGTTCTTTCTTATTCATTCAATATTGCTCATTCATAAGGAAGCTTTTCAAATTCTTATGTGAAAATGAATTTTAAAATAATTTACTTTTGATTACACATAATTATTCTTGTTACTTTTATGAACACCACTGAATTTGGTTAAGTAACCAATTATTTCCCAGTTTATATTTACTTAAACTATTTGTATTTTATTTCTATTTTTGAAAAACATTTAACAAAATTCTATGACATAAACAAATCTTTGAACAGGAAAGTGTGAAATGGTTGTATTCTTTATCTCAGTAGAAGTTTGCAATACATAAATCACATTTTTTATTTCACCAAATATCTGAATTTCAATCAGCTTTGATGTAACAACTGTTGGTTGACCCGATTAAAGTGAACCTCTCATCAAGTTGATTTAAGTCTACTCTGATGCTACCCACGAATCTAAAATATGTGCTATTTTAGACAACCATCTGGCCTCCTAAATTCAAAACTTTATTTGAGTGCAGTGCTAGGAAGCAGACTTTTTGTTTCTAATTAAATCATGTTTTACTCTGTTTTATATAAAACTTTCTGCAATCTGGCAAGTAATTTCCTTTTTAACTTACATGAATAGTTATCTCCCCACCATTAATTCTACCTTAAGAAAGCAACCATAACATTTAGTAGAAAGTCAGTCATAATGAATACCACATCTTAAAATTTTCAGAAAACTCTAACCAGAAAAAAATGTGAGATGACAGGGACAGAGAGAGAGAGAGAGAGAAAAGGAGAGAGAGAGAGAGAGAGAGAGAGAGAGAGAGAGAGAGAGAGAGAGAGAGAGAGAGAGAGAGAGAGGGAGGAAGGGAAGGAAGGAGTAGGGAAATTTAATTTTTGAGGAAAATAATATAATATAGCATGTGGTAATCATCTTTTGTAGGCAGAGTAAAATTCTCTACTGAAAATCTGAGAGATGACTTATAATTCAAGACTTCTATACATTATTCAAGTTATCGTTCTACCTTTCTGGACCTGTAATTGGTGCCATTTTCATCAACTAAATTTATTGAAAACTGACAATTTTTGCGTTTCCCTCAATGACATGGACAATTGAAATTTACATAACATTGAAATGATAGTTTTAGGCTGCTGGATGATTATGTTCCCAATAATACTAAATATTGTTATTGAAGCATCTCATATATTCCACAGTAATTTATCAAGCATATATTGTGGTACACCTTGTGTCAGGAGGTGAAAATGCAGAGTTAAATCATGGAACAGTCTGTTTAGCAATAAGGAAGTTTCTTGTTCATGCTTTAAATTCAGTATAGGTAAAACTTTACTTATTTTAATATTTAAATATTAGTGTAAGGATAGAGAACTATTTTTAAAAAATTAAACAATATAGACGCATACACAATTAAAATCGACAGCACCTACCCAGAACTCATCGTGCTTTGAGCAACTACTATTGATGGTATACCATTTATTCTTCCAGATGTGCACACGTACATACATACATACTGGCATACATATAGAGAAGAAACATAGTTTCCATTATGATAAAAATGGTTTCTACACTATTTGTTTCTGGAGCCCATTTCTTTTCACAGGACAATATATTCTTAACTTCTATGTCAGTGCCAAGAAATCTACTAATCTGTCCCTTATTACATATTTAAGTGTATGGTTCCTACAATTTTTAATGTCCTAAATTATGTATCAATAACATCTGTAATATTTCTATGTAGGCATATAAACACATTGTAAATGTAAAATATTCTTGCATATTTTGTATCTCTTTCTTCCTTCTCTTGTTATAACAAATGTTATTAATAATTTACTCTGTGGGATGTCCCTCTTGAGTTCTCTAAAACTACTGCATATAAGGAGCAAACATCTTAGAGGGAAAGATGGAAAATAAATAAATCGACCTATAAAAATGATTATTACACTTTTTGATAATGTTATACTGTATGATGGAGATTTCACCAAGGCAATTCTATTTAAATAATTGAAGATCTAAGCTAAACAAACTGCACATTCTAATCTTGCATGTACAGAATTTGGTAGGTGCCTCTTCTATACACAGAAGAAAAAAACCTGAACAAATGGAAAATCAACAACTCTTCTTAAAGAAGAGAGAATTGATGTCTTAGGGTAAGCTACTTCTCCCAGATGGAATTTTTTTTTAAGTGCTGGGGTTTAAAAAATCAGACCTCACTTGTGCTAAACAAATGCTCTACCTCTCAACTTCATCCCCCAAGCTCCCTTTTTTAATGTTATTTTGAGACAGTCTTACTAAATTTCTGAAGCTGGCCTTGAATTTACAATCCTCCTGTCTCAGCTTCCTGATTAGCTAAGATCACAGGTTTGCACCACCATGCCCAGCTTCTGCTCCAAGAATTGAAAAAGTAACAGGCAGATGCAGAGAATAATAATTTATTAGAGTGGGAACCCATGAAAAGAAAACTCTGTAGGAACAAGCACTAGATTAGGAAAAATTTAGCTGTAATTGATAATTGATGTAGGCTAAAACACCAAGAGGGGTCAGTCTCAGTGTGATTCACTCACCTTTGAGAGTTTACCTGTAGGAGTCAGGTTTTACACAGTGACAAGAAGAAAAAAATAATCTCATTCTTCCATGAAAGTTCGGAGGACAGTAGATAATTATACATGTATTCATAGCATTTTTCTTACTCATATGATCTTCCCTCAAGAGATGCAATTTTTCTAGAGCCTAAACCACTAGAATTCTATCAGTACTTAAAAAACTGAAGAGAACCATAATACCCAATCCCTCTTGCTCTAAACTTTCCCGTGGCAAAAGGAAGTACCAATTTCCATTATCCCTTAACCATCACCTACGAGGAGAAAAATACCACACATAAGAGAGAAGCACATATAAAGGTGACAGTTCAGGAATGTCAGCTTGCTAAAAGACTGAGACCTAATCATAGGTCTATCAAAAGTGTCCCTTATACCATTCCATACTACCACGTCAATAGAAGGGAGGAAAAGCAAGAACACCAGAGGAAAGGTTAGCTCTAACACCTACAGGTAAATATAGCCTTATTTTTAGATAAAAATAAAGCCTCAAATTAAAGACTGATTTATCTTATATACTTTTACCTGGTTTGTATGTCTGGCTTGAAATTTTAAAAAATCCAAGACATAGTAAAATATAATAAATCTAGTTTGTTGAGCCAGATTGAGCATCTAAATGATATCATACATGACAGCAATTTAGGGATAATTGGACCAGGAATTTAAAACAAAATGATTAATATGCTAAATCATTAATGGAAAGAGTGAATAACATTCAATAATGGTTGGGTGACATAAACAGAGAGGTGAAAACTCTAAGAAAGAATAAAAAGGAATGGTTAAAAATGAAAGACACCTTAGGATAAATGAATAATGATTTTGATGCCCTTGTAGACTGAACACAGGCAAGGAAATAATTTGTGAACTTGAAGCAATGCTAATAGAAACTTTCAAAATAAACATGGAAAAAAGAATGGATATAGAATAGGATATACAAAAATTATAGGCTAATTACAAAAAATGGACTTACATGTAATGGGAATAACAGAATAATTTTTAAAAGATATAGAAGAAAGGGCAGATAATTTATTTAAACTAATAATAGACACTTAACTACAGACACGGAAAACTCAGAGAATACTAAGCATGATTAATACCAAAATATCTATACCTGTGCATGTCATATCAAACTTCAAAAAAATCAATGGCCAAAAAAATTTTTTAAAGTAAATATGTGGATGAAATGCCCTACTTATACATGAGCAAGGATAAGTAAGACATTGATCTTCCCTTTCAGAATAATGCAAGAAAGAAAATAAAAGAGAGTTCAGCAAAATCGTCCTTTGAAAGTAAAGGAAAATAAAGATTCTCTCAGTAAAACAAAATTTAAAGGAATTTATTGCCAATAGATCTGCTTTGCATATGGGGAAAAAGGTAGACTCATACATTGCTGGTGGGAATGCAAAATGGTACGACGATTATGAAAAGCAGTGTGGAGATTCCTCAGAAAAATTGGAATGGAACCACCATTTGACCCAGTTATCCCACTCCTTAGTTTAAACCTGAAGAACTTAAAATCAGCATACCATAGTGTCGCATTCACATAAATGTTGATAATAGCTCAATTCACCATAGCTAAAATATGGAACCAACCTAGATGCCCTTCAACAGATGAATGGATAAAGAAAATGTGGTGCATTTACATACAATGGAATATTATAAAGAAGAATGAATTGTGGCATTTGTTGGTAAATGGATGGAGTAAAAGACTATCATGCTAAACGAAATAAGCTAAACAAAAAAAAAAAAAAATCAAGCTTTTTCTCAGCAAAGAATAATGTGAAAAGAGAGCCTACAGAGTGGGAGAAAATCTTTTTCACACACACTTCAGATAGAGCATTTATCTCCAAAATTTATAAAGAACTTATAAAACTTTACACCAAAAATACAAAGAACCCAATCAATAAATGGGCCAAGGAAATGAACAGAGACGTTACAGAAGAAGATATAAAGGTGACTATAAATATATGAAAAAGTGCTCAACATCTCTAGTAATTAGAGAAATGCAAATTAAAACAACTCTAAGATTTTATCTTACTCCAATAGAATGGCTATTATCAAGGACACAAGCAATAATAGATGCTGACATGGATGTGGGGAAAAAGGCATTCTTTCACATTGCTGGTGGAGTTACAAATTGGTGCAACCACTCTGGAAAGCGAAGTGGAGAATTCTCAGAAAACTTGGAATGGACCCACCTTTTGACCCAGTTATCCCACTCCTTGTTTTATAACCAAAGGACTTAAAATTAGCATACTGCAGTAACGCCGCCACATCAATGTTCATAGCAGCTCAATTCACAATAGCTAGATTATGGAATCAACCTAGATGCTCTTCATCAGATGAATGGATAAAGAAACTGTAGTATATATACAGAATGCAATATTATTCAGCCATAAAGAAGATACCATATTGTGGTATCCGCAGATAAATGGATGGAATTGGAGAATATCATGCTAAGTGAAATAAGCCAATCCCCAAAAACCAAAGACTGAATGTATTCCCTGATAAGTGAATGATGACATATATATAATGGGAGTGGGGGGGGTTAGGGGTGAGAGAAGGATGGAGGAACTCTAGATTACATAGAGGGAAATGAGAAAGAAGGGATATGAACAATGATGGAATGAGACAGACATCATTACCCTATGTACATGTATGATTACATGAATGGTATGAATCTACATTGTGCACAACCATAGAAATGAAATAATGTACTCCATTTGTGTACAATGAATCAAAATGCAGTCTGTAAAAAATTTAAAAATTAAATTCAATTTAGAAAATAATATAAAGTGCTTTATAAAGTTGAAAAATAAAAGGCCAAATGTTTTTTCTGATATATGGGTGCTAATTCACAATAAGGGTGTGGATAGCGGGGTGCCAGGAGTGAATGAATAGGGAAGAATAGTTACTTTATATTAGGTAGAGGGGAATGAAGGAAGGGGAAGGAGTAATGGGGGTAGGAATGATAGTAGATTAAAACAGACATTTTTACCTCATGTACATATATGACTGCATGACCAATGTGATCCTACAATATACATAATCAGAAAAATGAGAGATTGCAGAGTAATCTGTAAATGTAGTCTACTATCATATACAACAAATTAGAACAAATTAAAAATTTAAATAATAAAAGAAAAGAAAAGAATAAATGCTTTAAAAATGTTAAAAAAATATTTGAACTAAAGGAATATGGTATGTGTCAGAAACAGATCTCCATAAACAAAGGCAGAATGGTAAAGAAGAGGAATAAAGCAATATGGCAGTGCAATAAGACTGTCTAATGATAGTCTTAAAATATATATATATATATTTTTTTTTTTAAATAAATTTTCATGTATGACACTACATTCACATTTCCTAAGGGAACCACAGAAAGATCACAGTACCTGTTTAGAATAATAATAAGAAAAGATACATTAGGGAAGGAAGGAAAAGGTTGTCTATACCATCCCTTCCCAACTGTAGGTACAGTGGTGTGCAGAGAGATGTCTCTTCTTCAAGGTAGAAGGTGGAAATTAAGTTTAAATCTCAAATGTAGAACCCAGTACCAGATCTGTCATCATGAGACCTGGTTCTAAGTCCCTGCCTGCAGGTCAATACTTATAAACTGTACTTCTGGACCTGTCCCAGTGCCTGGCGGAGGCCCAAGACCCGTTGGTGAGAATTTCATTTCAACTAGCATTACCTGAGGCTAACTGTAGTGGTTTTGGGTCATGACTGTACCCAAAGGGTTGGCAGCTCACAGGAGTGTAAGCCTTGATCCTGACCTGGTCCTGCACTGGCCGTGGTAGACTGTGGGCTGTACATGTGACACAGCATTGCAAGATCGGTAGTCATAATAATGCTCGACCATGGCAAATCCAGACAGAAGAGATTCATTGTCCATTGAGGGAAATAAAAAAGAAATAGGCACTAAGTCATTTTTTTAAAAGCCCAGGGGTAGTCATTCAATGGTGAAGCTCAGTGCAAGGCCAAATCCTATAGTCCCTCACACAGGAATGACTATGAATAAGACATGTGGGTCCACCCAGTCCAGGCGGAGGTTTTCTGTAATGGACTACCCTTTTATTAGGCACTCCCCCAGTTCATTCTAAATAATACACCAACTTCAGATGTGGGCCAAACTTGGATCTGGGACACCGTCTAATGCTAGCACATCTACCATAGACAGGATTCCATTTCATGATTTAACAGTGGCAATGACCACAGGTTCAGAAAAATTAATCTGACTCATAATTTCTGAAAGGACAGACACAAGACCAAATTATGAAAACTAGAATAAGTATCCAATTCTTCAATGTGCTGACATTGCTGTATACTAAAACACACCAAAAACATAAACCAAGATCTCATCTAACCAACAAAATAAGATCAAATACCAATATGTGAATTTTTTTTGGCAGAGAATTAGAAATATCTGTTTTTATAAAACTTAATACACTTCAAGAATACACAGAGGCACAATTGAATACTTTATCAAAGAAAATTTACAGAAAGATTTAAGTAACAATAAAACTAAAAGAAAAATCCTTACGCTAAGAAGTACATTAAACAAATTGAAACCGTGATAGAAACTACCAATAGCAGACTAGATTAAACAGATTAAACAGAAGAAAGAAACACTGAGCTAAAAAAATAGGTTTAAAATGCACAGTCACAGGATAAAAAAATAATAAAGAAAATGAAGAAAATTTATGGGAAATTTGGAATTGCATGAAAAGAGCGAATATTCAGGCTATCAGCATTCAAGACAGAGTTAAAAATGTCAATGAGCAAAAAGATTATTCAAAGATATCATAACAGAATAGTGTGCAAACCCAGAGAAGTATATAAAATCCAAGCATTATAAGGTTAAAGGTAACCACTCAGATTCAATTTAACAAAGTCTACCCTTAGACATAGTATGATAAAGCTCTCAGAAGTTAAACTCAAAGAGAAAATTTTCAGAGTGAGGGAAGAAACAAATAACAAAAAAAATTATTCCAATTTTCCTGACAACAGATTTCTGGCCAGAAATTCTGTAGGCCAGAAAGAAGATATATTACATATTAGTTGCTATATAGTAGGTATTTGATCTTATTTTGTTGTTAGATGAGATCTTGGTTTATGTTTTTGATGTATTTTAGCATATAGCAATGTCTGTACATTAAAGAATTGGACACTTATTCCAGGTTTTATAATTTGGTCTCGTGTCTGTCCTTTCAGAAATTATGAGTCAGATTAATTTTTCTGAACCTGTGGTCACTGATTTACACACACACACACACACACACACACACATATGCACATATAAAGACTACACCCCAAAACTCTAAGAAACAGTGAACACATTTAGCAAAGTTGCAGAATACAAAATCAACATATGATATCAGTAGTATTTGTTCATGTCAATAGTGAATTATCTGAAATGGACATGAAGAAAATAATAGCTTTACAGTAGCTACCCAAAAACTGAATACCTAGCTGAAAAATTTAACCCAAAATATACAGATTTCTGTGATGAAAACTATAAACATTGATGAACAGAATTGAATAGGACATTAAAAAATGGAATGACATAGTATGTGTGTAGATTGGAAGCAAAAATGTTGTAAAAATGTTCATATACCCAATGTTATCTATACCTTCAAAGTATTTCCTATCAAAATACCAATAACAATTCTTCTACACCTTGAAAAGAATCCTGAAATTACTACATAATGACAAAAACGTCCATATAATCAAAACAATTTTCATCAAAAGGAACAAAGTAGGAGATATCACACCATCTAAGTTCAGAATGACTACAAAGCAAGTGCTTTAATTTGGACGTTCAATGTCCCCAAACATCACATACTGTATTAAGACTTGCTCTCCAGACTGGTTCTGTTAAAAGTTTCTGTGGACCTTTAGTGGGTGGCACCCAATGGGAATTCCTTGGGTCGTTGAGGGTGTGCATCAAGGGAATGGAAAAACTACAGGCTCTCCAGTGTCTCTGGTCCCTGGATCATGAAGAGAATGGTTCTCTGAGCCACATACTCCTCATCATTGCCATCTGGCATCCCTACTGGAAAAATGAAATACATGACCACACAGTCTTTGACTACTTCAGAACTGTGAACCAAAATAAACATTTTCTGTTTGGAAGTTATTTCCCTCAGGTTTTATTCGTACAGTAATGAGAAGTTTACTAACACATCTATGGTAATCGAAACAGTATGGCAAATAAAATCAGACGCATAAACAAATGCAACACAATAGAGAACTTAGAATTCAAGATATACACATCTACAACCAACTGAGTTGCTAAGAACACATGTTGGAAAAAGTATAGGATTTTTAAATACATGATTTTGGAAAATCTGGATAGCCACATGCAGAAGAATTAAACTAGATGATTATTTCTCACAAGTTACAAAAATAAATGCTAAATGATTAAAGACATAAAAAAATCAGAAATTATGAAACTAATAGAAAAGAAAAAAATCAGGATAAACATTTCAGGACATTTCAATGGGCAAAGATTTTTTGGAAAAGACCCTAAAAGCATAGGCAAAATTTTTTGTACCCACAGCAAAAATTAAAAAAAAAAAAAAAAAAAAAAAAAAAATAGGATTGTGACCAGCTAAATACTTTCTGCACAGGAAAGAATCGATAGAGTGAAGAAGTAGTTTTTGAAATAAAAGAAAATACTTTTAAACCATATGTTTCACAAGAGTGTAATACTTAGAATATATAAGGAACTCCTAAAAACTCAAGAGCAAAATATCAGGTAACCCAATTAAAATGTGGGCAGTAGACAAGATGACATTTCTTTGGAGAAAACATACAAATGGCCAGCAGATATATGGTAAAAAGTGTTTAATGTCTGTAATAATCAGGGAAATGTAATTCAAAAACCACAAGAGATGTCTCCTCATGCCAATTAAAATGATGATTATAAAAGATCATACATAACAAGTTGTAATGATGATATGGAGAAAAGAGGAATTTTACCAACTCTTGGTGAAAATGTAAACTAGTTCACTCATTATGAAACAAAAAGTATGAAGGTTCCTCCAAAAACTGACAGTAGAATTACCATAAGATACAGCAATCCCACTCTTGGGTATATTTGCAAAGGAAATGAAATCAGTATGTCAAAGAGACACCTGCACTCACATAATTATTGCAGCACTATTCACAGTAGCCAAGACATGGAATCAATCTTAGTGTTCGTGCACTGATGAATGGTAAAGAAAATGTGGTACATATAAACAATGGGATTATTATTTTGTCATACAAAGAATGAAATACTCATTTGAAATCAGCCTAGCAAGATCCTAAGAAATTTAGTAAGACTTTTGCTCAGAAAAAAATAACTAAAAGGGCTAGGGATATAATCCAGAGCTCAGTAATAGACACCCCTTGGTTCAATTCTCAGTACCAAAACAAAACAAAACAAAAATAAACAGGAAATCCTGTATATGTAATAATATAGATAAACTAAAGATTATTATGTTAAATTAAATCAGGTACTAAAAGAAAAGTACTGCAAGATCTCGCTCAGATGTAGAATCTAAAAAAATTGATGATATAGATGCTGCAAATAGAATGGTGTTTACCGGAGGCAGGGAACAATGGTGGTGGAGGGATGGAATGGGGAAAGTCTGATCAATGAGTACTAAGTCAGAGTTCAACAGAAGCAAGATGCTCTGGGGTACCATTGCATGATATGGTGACCACAGATAATAATTATTACCGTACATTTCAAGATAATAGAAGAAAGGATTTTGAAAGTTTTCATTACAAAAGATTGAAAATTAAAGTGATAAATATGCTTTACCAATTTTAAACATCATACCATTACAAGCTACCCCATTAATAAGTTTAACTGTCATTTTATGTATCAGTTAAAATAAAATAGAAGGGACATTATAAACCTAAAATACAGAAGGAGTAAAGGAATAGATAATACTAAAATAAAAGATTTTTCTTATCCTTGATTTCATATATAGCAGGTATTTAAAATAATAATGTCAGAAAGTATTATATTCAATGTTTATAACATTGATAAATGCAATGAATGACATCATTATTATAAGCAATGGGAGGGAAAAGTTTGGAATATTTTTCTATATGATATTTGCATTTCTTGGATAGTGGTATAATGTCATTTGAAAGAATACTGGGAAGTATATATTACAAATAAAAATCAACCACCAAAACAAGTGAAATAGAAGTATAAACTTAACAAACTAAGAGAGAAGACAAAATAAAATAATACAAAATAATTAAAACCAGTGCATACTAAAACATAATGAAAGAGGAATAAAAGAAATAAAACTCAGAACAAGGCAATAGATACAAACAAATATTAATACAGGAATGTTGATAATCACTGGAAAGCATAAGTATCATAAATATACCAATTAAAAGACATATGTTGTGAACATGGGTTAAAAAATGTTTCAAACTGAGGCCATCAAATGAAATATAAAGACACATATATATTAAAAGAAAGTAGGTAGAGAAAGATATGCCACTGGAACCCTGATTCAAAACATGCTAGAGTAGCTATATTAATTTCAAAGTTGGCTTCAGATCAAGGAAAATTATCAGTGCTAAAGTAGAGCCCATATAATGATAAAGGGTTCATTTCATAAAAAGCCCTAAGTATGTATGTGCCTAACACCAGGATGTCAGCATGTATAGGTTAAACACTAAGAACTACAAGGAGAAATTGAAGAATTCCCTATTCAAGCTGGAGACTTCAACATCCCTCTCTCCGTAATGGATAGATACAGCTGGTAGGAAATCAGCAAGAATACGTTTAGAACTGAATAGCCCCCAAATCAAATGTAATTGACATCAGTCACATGTTTATACAACAAAAGCAAAATATACAAGCTGAGGCTCAGATGGAACACTAACCAAAACAGAGAACATTCAGAGTTATAAAACATAACAAACTTGTAAAAATAGATGTCAAACCAAATATCCTCTCAGACCACAATTAAATGAGCTAGAAATTTAACAAACCTAACAGAAAAGTATCAATATACTTAGAGATTTAAAAACACACCTCTAAACAATGTATGGGTCAAAGAAACTTCAAGACAAATTTTTTAAAAATATTGTTGCTTAGATTAAATCAAATAGAGCAACAACTTAAAATTTGTGAGATGCTGCTAAAGCAAAAGTCAGATGGAAATTAGAAGCACTGAATATATATATATATATATATATATATATATATAATATACACATATATATAATAAAAGAGGAAAAATATTAAAGCAAAAATTCAAGGTTTTACCTTTGGAAACTAAAAAATGAACAAATTAATCACAGAAAACAGAAGAGTAGAAATCAATGAAATTGAAGAGTAAATGAATTAAAAATAAATAAAACCAAAAATTGTTTATTTGAAAATAGAAGTAAAATACAAAAATGAATCAGTAGTGTAAAAAACTGCAGGATAAATATTTTTAACACAGGGAACTAGAACTAAGCTAATATACAGAAAAAAGGGTTAGTGATTTTAAATAAAAATAGATTCAAGTATATTACATGCATCTACAAATATGCCACAATTAAATCCACTATTCTGATGAATAACATGAAATAAAATGTGGAACAGTTTCTTAGTGATCTCGTAAAAACCTCACTATTTTTTATATTTATCTGCATTAAGAAATTACATGGTAAAAAAATCAGAAGAAAATGAGGATGTTAGAATGGTTAGAGCTATGATTCCTGAGGAACCAGATCAGGAGCCAGGCCACACAGTCTCTTTTAGGAAATGGTAGGAAGTTTACATTATTTAAGGGAAATGGAAAGACCTTTGAAAAATTGAACTAGGAGATGACATGATTTTTTCCTTACAAATTTTGAAAATAATTCTGACAGTACGGTAAAAGATATTTAAAAAGAAAATGTCAAGAAAAATCAGCAATTTGGTTTGCAGCAGTTTTGTTGAAAATGATGGTGTTGTGAATGTTAGGGTGGCAGTCAAGGTAAAATGACCTTAATATAGTCAATATATGATATTATGGAACGTATAATCCTAGAATTACTCCACTCAAGAAAAAGGGAAGTGAAGGGAGGGGAAGGGCTATGGGGGTAGGAAAGATACTAGAGTGAAACAGACATTATTACCTCATGTACATACATGACTGCAGGACTGATCTGATCCTACAATAGGTATAATCAGAAAAGTGAGAAATTGCAAACCATTAATGTATTATCTATCAAAATGTGTGAATGCATTCTATCATGTACAACAAATTAGAACAAATAAAATAATTAATAAAAGAAAGAAAAATGCAAGCTTAATTTGGAGATTATTCATCAAGTTATACTCCCCAAAATTCCTGTTACAAATTTTATTCCAGCAAACATAAGTAATGGCCATCAATATTAATTATCATACTTTTAAAAATTTATTTATTATTTATTTTTGCTTTCACTTTACTCTGAAAAGTTGGCTTTACTTTCCCTAACCAAAGGTGGATGTCTGTAATTTGAAGTAATTCCTGATAACCATGGTGCAGTTTTTCTTTGAAAAATTTACTCAGAGACTTATAAGTGAGTAAACTTGTATAAACTTGGTAAGCCTGTGTAATAATGCACAGTGTCATAATTTTATATTCATTCTAAACCAGGGATATAATTTTTTCTGCTTTCATTTAAATCCTAGCATTTTATCTCTACAAAATTTCTTTGTATAAGCAGTATCAAATTCAGGGATCCAGGAAAATGAGAGACTTATCACCATGAGGGCTTGTCTGACCATATATAATAATTTCCATTCCTCATATGACACAGTTTCTTTGGGGTTGGAATGACTTAGGAGATAATAAGTGTCAACATATAAATCTAATCTTTTACTCCTTCTACCTGCTACTGTCTTCAGAACTGATTCTTTTCAAGAATGACTGTCAATTTGAATTTCATTTAGGTTAAAAAATGAAGAGCAGAATGATTCTCATTATTTGGTGATTCAGGATTCAGAACACAACATACCCAAATCTGGCATATTGAATACTTGGAGCTTAGGGAAATCAGAAAGACATCAGAAGCAAGACCTTTTTGATTTTTACCTGTCCTATCTTTGGGCTCTATTTCTTCAATGAGGGACTCACAGCAATTAGAATTCCTCCTTCCCAAAGTCATAGAGATTAGAAATGTGCTCCTCCAAAGCAAGCTATAAAATCTAGAATATTCACTTTCTCCTTTCTTCCTTCCGCCTTCAGGACCCTCATTTCAGAGGGGCCCTGCTCCATTCCTAGAATGAAGGAATGTTTTTAATAGAGGACTAGAAAAACCTGAAGACACAGACCTTTTAAGATTTTCCCCTTCATCTATTACCATGAAGTCATAAATTTTTCTCCAATCATATTTTTACATGTCCACAATTTATCAAAACTGAGCATAAAAATAATTTTCCCTTAGTCCTCAGGTCTTCATTTATAAAGACTTCAGTGTTAAATAAAACTATGATTAAGAACATTTTTATGATTTTCTCTTCTTAACTCATCTATTTCTATAGCAATAACAGACTATGAGAATCAGTTTTCTGAAACTGCAAAAAATTATGAAAACAATTATGAAAATCTATTGTGGATCTATACTTAATAAAGTTTACTACAAAAGCTCAATGTTTTCATTTGGCCATGATAGATCTAAGTTGTAATTACTAAAGGAACTAATGATCCTGAAAATTGGATAGTCTACTTTCTTTTCTCTGTAGGACAGAACTAAGCTGAATTGGACAATAAAACATATTTCCTCCAGTTTATTGACTCAGTAACTATGTTAAGCTTGGGTAGGAGAAAGAGTTTGGCAGATATTTATTTTTATAAAATGGATGAATGAATGAACAAAAATAGCAATGTTTTATTAAACAAGATTATGTAATTGTTTAAAACTGCCCTCTTAAAAAAATTTCAGTAGAGTCAGGTTACTGTACTAAGCAAGAGTAGTAAGTGGAAATAGTCTTAAATTCATATCCTGGGTATGATTTGAAAGTTTCATTCCTTAGGCTTAAATCTCCAACCACAATACAATCATAAGAAAATCTATCTTGCATGATTATGATGTGGATTTAAGATATTGAATGCATTTATTAGCATACAGTAGGAGTAGAGAGTTGGTAGAAGGTATGATTCTGAGGAATCTCCACACTCCTTTTCAGATTGGCTGCACTACTTTGCAAACCCATCAGCAATGTATGAGTGTACCTTTTTCCCCACATCCTCAGCAACACCTATTGATGCTTGTATTCTTGATAATCACCATTCTAATTGGGGGGAGATGGAATCTTAGGGTAGTATTGATTTGCATTTCTCTTATTACTAGAGATGATGAGCATTTTTTCATATAGCTGATGGTTGCTTGTAGGTCTTCTTCTGTGAAGCACCTGTTCATTTCCTTATCCCATTTGTTGATAGGATTATTTGTATTCTTAGTGTAGAGTTTTTTGAGATCTTTATAGATTCTGGAGATTAGTGCTCTAACTGAAGTATGAGTGGCAAAGATTTTCTCCCACTCTGTAGGCTCTCTGTTCACATTGCTGATAGTTTCCTTTGCTGAGAGAAAGCTTTGAAGTTTGAATCTATCCCAGTTGTTGATTCTTGCTTTTATTTCTTGTGCTATGGGAGTCCTGTTAAGGAAGTCTGATCCTAAACTGACATGTTGAAGATTTGGACCTACTTTTTCTTCTATAAGATGCAGGGTCTCTGGTCTGATTCCAAGGTCCTTGATCCATTGTGAGTTGATTTTTGTGCAGGGTGAGAGATAGGGGTTTAATTTCATTCTGTTGCATATGGATTTCTAGTTTTCCAGCATCATTTGTTGAAGAGACTATCTTTTCTCCATTGCATATTTTTGGCCCCTTTGTCTAGTATGAGAAAATTGTATTTATTTGGGTTTGTGTCTGTGTCCTCTATTCTGTACCATTCATCTACCTGTCTATTTTGGTACCAATACCATGCCATTTATGTTACTACAGCTTTGTAGTATAGTTGATGTTCTGGTATTGCAATACCCCCTGCTTCACTCTCTCTGCTAAGGATTGCTTTAGCTATTCTGGGTTTCTTATTCTTCCAGATGAATTTCATGGTTGCTTGCTCTATTTCTGTAAGGTACATCACTGGGATTTTAATTGGAATTGCATTGAATGTGTATAGCACTTTTGGTAGTATGGCCATTTTGACAATATTTATTCTGCCTATCCAAGAACATGGGAGATCTTTCCATGTTCTAAGGTTTTCTTTAATTTCTATTTTTAGTGTTCTATAGTTCTCATTGTAGAGGTCTTTCACCTCTTTTGTTAGATTGATTCTCAAGCATTTTATTTTTTCGAGGCTATTGTGAATCGGGCAGTTTTCCTAACTTCTCTTTTTGAAGATTCATCACTTATGTATAAAACTACATTAGATTTATGAGCATTGATCTTGTAACCTGCTACTTTACTGAATTCACTTATGAGTTCTAAAAGTTTTCTGGTGGAATTTCCAAGTTTCTCTAAATATATAATCATGTCATCAACAAATAGGGATAGGTTGATTTCTTCTTTTCCTATTTGTATTCCTTTAATTTCTTTGGTCTGTCTAATTGCTCTGTCTAGAGTTTCAAGGACAATGTTGAAGAGAAGTGGTGAAAGAGAGCATCCCTGTCTTTTTCCAGTTTTTAGGGGGAATGCTTTCAGTTTTTCACCATTTAGAATGATATTGGCTGTGAGCTTAGAATAGATAGAATTTACAATGTTGAGGAATGTTCCTACTGTCCCTATTTTTTCTAGTGTTTTGAGCATGAAGGGGTGCTGTATTTTATCAAATGCTTTTTCTGTATCTATTGAAATAATGACGTGATTCTTGACTTTAAATCTTTTGATATGGTGAATTGCATTTATTGATTTCCAGATGTTGAACCAAACTTGCATCCCTGGGATAAAACCCACTTGATCATGGTGCACTATCTTTTTAATATATTTTTGTATGCGATTTGCTAAAATTTTGTTGAGAATTTTTGCATCGATGTTCGTTAAGGATATTGGTTTGAAATTTTCTTTCCTCAATGTGTCTCTGTCTGGTTTAGCTATCACAGTAATATTAATATTGGCTTCATAGAATGAGTTTAAGAAACTCTCCTCATAGAAAGGAATACCCACAGACTAAAGATGAAAGAATGGGAAAAAACATACCTTGCACATGGACTCAGCAAAAAAGCTACAGTATCCATCCTCATATCAGATAATGTGAACTTCAAGCCAAAGTTAGTCAGAAGGGATAAAGGAGGACATTTCATACTGCTTAAGGGAAGCATAAATAAGCAAGACATAACAATCATAAAAATCTATGCTCCAAATAGTGGCTCATCCATGTACGTCAAAAAAATCCTTCTCAAGTCCAGAAATCAAATAGATCACAACACAATAATACTAGGTGATTTTAACATACCTCTCTCAGTACTGGACAGATTTTCCAAACAAAAATTGAACAAAGAAACCATAGCTATCAATAACGCAATCAATAATTTAGACTTAATGACATTTATAGAATATACCATCCCACAAAGAGCAAATACACTTTCTTCTCAGCAGCACATGGATTCTTTTCTAAAATAGACAATATTTTATGCCTTAAAGCTAATGTTAGCAAATACAAGAAGATAGAGACACTACCTTGTATTCTATCAGATCATAATGGATTGAAATTAGAAATAAATGAAAGAGTAAAAGACAGAAACTACTCCAACACCTGGAGAGTAAATAATATGCTATTGTATGATGAATGGATAACAGAAGACATGAGGAGTGAAATAAAAAAATTCTTAAAGGTAAATGAGAACAAAGATACATCATATCAAAATCTTGGACACTATGAAAGTAGTACTTAGAGGAAAATTTATTTCATGGAGCACATTCAATAAAAGAAGAAAAAAAATCAACAAATAAATGACCTAACACTACAGCTCAAAGCCTTAGAGAAAGAAGAACAGAGCAACACCAAAGGTAGTAGAAGACAGGAACTAGTTCAAATCAGAGCTGCAATCAACAAAATTGAAACAAAAGAATTTGAAAAAATTGACAAAATAAATAGTTGGTTCTTTGAAAAAATAAATAAAATTGATAAATCCTTAGCCACACTAACAAAGAGAAGGAGAGAGAAAACTCAGATTACTAAAATTTGGAATGAACAAGGAAATATCATGACAGACATGAGTAAAATACAAACATAATTAGAAGCTATTTTGAAAATCTCTACTCCAACAAAATAGAAAGTTTCGAAGACATCAACAGGTTTCTAGAGACATATGAATTAACTAAACTGAATTAGTAGGACATACACAATTTAAATAGAACAATTTCAAGTAATGAAATAGAAGAAGTCCTCAAAAGCCTACTAACAAGGAAAAGTCCAGGACCAGATGGGTTCTCAGAGTTCTACAAAACCTTTAAAGAAGATCTCATTCCAATACTTCTCAAAGCATTTCATGAAATAGAAGAGGAGGGAACCCTCCCAAACTCACCAATTTCGATTACCAATTTCAGTAAGGAGCAGATGCAAAATAACATCCAGGCAGCTACCAGTCTTACAGACTTGGATTGCTTTTTTATAAAAAAGTTAATTATCAACTGGTGTAGAAATATCTAAAGCAGCTATATCTATGTCAGATGCATCTGTTAACTCTAAATGAGTTTTTATTTTAGTTTTTTAATCTGACTAAAATATGAGACAAATATGCAAAAGTGAATAAATATTTTACAACTGAAAAATTTATGAACTGGAGAATTGAGTAATCACTATCAAGAATAAAATAGAAAGTAGAATAAGGCATTTGTCAAATATATACATATATAATGTACATTATATAAATATACTAATATATCATATAAACATATTATATATAAATGTGTGTGTGTAAATATACTAAAGACCTGAATTTTTGCTGATAAAATTAAGACAGTAAGAGAGCACATAAAAAGTTTTCATTGCCTTACTATATTATCTGGTTTACATACACTTTTAAAATAATAGAAACAATTGTTTAAAATCAAACTATTTATTTTAATGTTCAGTAGCTGGGACTATAAGCATGTAGTATTTTTAATTACTTGTCTGATACATTCAAAGTCAGTGTCATATGTAATTCCTGTTCTGATGCTTCCTATGTCTCTTTCAGCTGGGCTTTTTCTTGGCTTTTAGAATGATCTATAATTTATTTGTTCAAAAAGAAAGGACTTTAGTGTGAAGATTTATTTTACTCTGGGAAGGAGTTGAACTGCTTCCTGTAGCTGTAGATGCCAGAGGTTTCAACAATCTTACTCTTTTTTGCTCTATCATGTTGTATTTGGGCTTTACAAAGTACTTCTCTTAAGGGAGACTTTTTTTGAGCTCTTTTCATGGTTATCCACTATTATTAACCTGGAGCCCTCCTGGCTGCTGGAAAGGTATGGGTGAAGAGAAGCATTCTGTAAAGTTATGATTAAATCCATCATTCAGTGGCCTGTTTGCTGAGCTATGATCTGAAAGGTGTTTCTTGTTTCCTCCCACTCCTTTATGTAAGACAGGAGGGCTGAGGAGCCTTGAGTCAGTAATGCTTTTCCTCTAAAACATTAGAAGAAGCAGAGCAGACTCTGTTAAAGACTTTTTTCCCCAGGTAAGTAGACTTTTCTTGAGGAGAATGTGTTGAGTATACTTCACAATGTTTAATATTTCTTTTTCCCCTGCAGAACCATGAGGGGATGTTTTCTGGAATCTCATTTAGTGGCATTAATCATAACAACATCTATGAAATTGTTGTCTGCATTCTCAGATGGCTAGTGTCTCACTCTCCTCTTACTTCACACTCTGCCTCTAATAATCCTTCAAAATTAACATTTAAATTTTACTCATAGTACTTGGCATAGCAGGGTCCATTTCAGACAAGACTGAAATCTTGTCTGGGACTCTCAGTACTTATGTGATCACACATTACAGTGGCTGTTTCCTCTGCAACTTTAGGTATAGCAAATATAATTGATTTTCAGATTGTTTCAATTTCTTTTTTTTTTTTTTAATTTAGGGCAACAAATTCCACATGTTAGAATTGGAAGTGAAATTCTTAGTGATAACTTTAAGCATGGTAGTCCAAGCATTCAAATAAAAAAGATAAGGATTATCAGAGTACATAAAGAAATATAATTTTTTGCCTTTTAAAAACTGATTTTAAATCTAATTTCTTAGAGTGAAAGTGGAGGCATGAGAAAAATGTACTATGCTAATAATAAAGGAAAGCTGGAATAGTTATGTTAATTTCAGACAAAGTAAAAGTCAAATAAATTTGATCAAAGATAACTAGGAGCCTGACATAATAATAAAGAGGTTAAGTCTTTAAGAAGGCACAATTTAAGGAACTATCCATAGTCAAAGATTGCTTTAAAATATATGAAACAGAAACTGATAAAACTTAATGGAAAATCTAGTAATTTCTATGATGTTTGTAGACTTTGTTTGACACACTTAAGTCCCAAATTGATATAACAAAAGCCATAAAATCTGTAACTTTATGGAAGACATGTATAGCATTTTGAAATATCACGGTACAGTTGACATTTACAGAACACTCCATTAAAGAGCAGAACATATATTCTTTTCAAAGGCAGACAGAATGTTTACAAAGTTAAAACACCTAAACTATTAAAAACTTCTTAGGAAATTTAAAATAATAAAAATCATATAGGGCATCTTCTAAAATAATAAAGTTATTAAAGAAGAAATCAATAATAGACAGCCAGAAAAAATCCCCAAATAGTTGGAAGTGACAAATATACTTCTAAATAATTTATGGTTTAAACACTCATAAAAGAAAAAACATATGCAGACACATAACCCCACACAGGAAGAAGATATAATTTATTCAAATCATTTGAATGCTATGAAAAAGATGCTGAGAGGAATATTGTAGCAATGAGTACATGGTATAAAAGAAGAAACATTTAAATCAATAACCTAAGCTTCTGCTTCAAAACAACAGAGGAAAAACAAAAATAAATCTAAAGCGAGGAGCAAAAAGAAAATAGCAACAATTAGAGTAGAAATCTAAATTCAAAAAGAAAAAGAATAATGTTGCAAAAATAAGTTAAACCAAGAGCTAGTTTTTTCAAATAATAAAAGATAAATTTCAAGTTAAATAAGAAAAAATAGATTCCAGTTCCAAGATGGTGGACTAGAGAGAGACTGAGTTCCTTGTCACTTCGTAACTCCGGTTTCAAGCAGAGGATATGTTTCTTGATGAGGCAGTTTTTGCTGCTGATCGATCCCCTGCTGTTTACCCCATTTGTCTGCTGTGACCTCCTGCAGTCTGCCAGCATATGGATGCCTTTCTTGAGTGCAGATTGCTCACTGTCAGGCGTCTATCATCCGCCATTTGCCTTCCTCTCGCCTGTCCATCACCTGCCTTACAACTATCTATCACCCAATGCACGAGGTTCACCTCCCGATCATCTGACAACAGTCAGCAAACTGATCGCTGACCGCCGGTGGAGCACCAGCAGCCTGCTGTTGCCTGGAAGTTCTCTGTCACAGTACCTGCAGGTTTGAGTACACGTGGCTGCTGCCATTTTGAGACAACAGCCAGGCCCCATAGGACCCCTGGCCAGACTGACTAAGCCCTATATCCAGGAGCCCTGGAGACCACTCCCTGCCTCTGGGACCCTCATATCGACTGACTGCTCCCGGCCGCCAGGACCCCCAGACCAAATGACTGAGCCCTATCACTTGGACCCCAGACCGACTACACCCGACCTCCAGGATCCTGCAACCACACCAAACACACCCGAACTCCAAGACCCCTGCCTGACCAATCGCGCCTCCAGGACCTCCAGCTGACCACGTCCACACCCTGAGCTGCAGCTCCCCATTTGACAACACATTTCGAAGCCAGAGCGGCCATCTTGGATAATCTTGGAAGCCAGAGCTCTAAACTTTAGGTGGGGCAAATGCCATCCTGAGATGCCTGCTATTGACTTGAAGCTCATTGTGAGGTACTTCTCATGCATCAGGCTACTGAACACTGGGAGGTTTCATTACTATATGACTGTTATACTGTAATTTTCTTTTTTCTCCTGATTGAAAAATTTTGTTTTTATTTCTTTACTTTTCTTGCTCTCTTTTCCTTTTGTTTACCTGTTCCCTCAGAGTCTCTTTATCACTTTTGTGCATGCTAACATCCAATTTCTTTTGATTACACTCTCACCCTTTCTATTATCTGGAACTTCTGTATATTCTTTTCTTATCCCATTAACAGCCACATTCTACATCCCTCTGCATCTTTGTTGTCCTCCATTTGAAACTGCAGACCTTATTGCAAATCTGTTTGTTTTACTGAAGATAATATTTGAACTCATTCTGCTTATTATGACAAATTTGTTTTGTCCTCATAGGGGCTATTTGGTCTAGGATTGCATAGTGTCTGAATTTTGCACTGCTAATATTGATCTCCCCTTAAAGAAAAGATTTTGGAAACCTATAGGGCCACTATAAGCCTATAGGGGGAAATCTGCAATACCCCAGATCCACACTGCTAGAGGGGAAGATACGTGAACAACATGAAAAAAAAAAAAAAAAGGGAAGAAAATGATCCAAACAAATCTAGATTCTATATTAATAGAATCTAATGACAGTATGTTAGAAGAAATATCAGAAAAGGACTTCAGATTATACATGATTAAGATGATTTGGGAAGCAAAGGATGAGATAAGAGAGAAAATGCAGGCAATGAATGATAATACTAATAAGCTGACAGAGCAACTCCAGGAAGCAAAAGATTATTTCAACAAAGAGATAGAGATTCTAAAAACAAAACAAAACAACAACAACAACAACAACAACAAAAAAAAAAACAACGAAAATCCTTGAAATGAAGGAAACAATAAGCAAAATTAAAAACTCAATGGAAAGCATCATCAAATGACTAGACCACTTGGAAGACAGAACCTCAAACAATGAAGACAAAATATTTAATCTTGAAAATAAAGTTGTCCAAACAGAGAAGATGGTTAGAAATCATGAACAGAATCTCCAAGAACTATGGGACATCATGAAAAGACCAAGTTTAAGAATTATTGGGATTGAGGAAGGCACAGAGATACAAACCAAAGGAATGAACAACCTATTCAATAAAATAATATCAGAAAATTTCCCAAACCTGAAGAATGAAATGGAAAATCAAATACGAGAGGCTTACAGAACACCAAAGCACAAAATCACAAGAGATCCACACCAAGGCACATTATAATGAAAATGCCTAACATTCAAAATAAAGATAGAATTTTGAAGGCCACAAGAGAAAAGCATCAGATTACATATGGGGGGAGACCAATACAGATAGCACCTGACTTCTCAACCCAGACTCTAAAAGCTAGAAGGGCCTGGAACAACATACTTCAAGCTCTGAAAGAACATGGTTGCCAACCAAGAATCCTATACCCAGCAAAACTAACCTTCAGATTTGAAGACAAAATAAAATCCTTCCATGATAAACAAAAGTTAAAAGAATTTACAAATTGAAAACCTGCACTATAGAATGTTCTCAACAAAACATTCCATGAGGAGGAAATGAAAAACAACAATGGAAGTCAGCAAAGGGAGGAACTACCTTAGAGAAACACCACTCACAGGAGAAACCAAGCCAACTTAAAAACCAAAAATAAGCTCAAAAGACTGGGAATACGAATCATATCTCAATACTTACCCTGAACGTTAATGGTCTAAACTCATCAATCAAAAGACATAGACTGGCAAAATGGATTAAAAAGAAAGACCCAACAATATGCTGCCTGCCAGAGACTCATCTCATAGAAAAAGACATCCACAGACTAAAGGTGAAAGGATGGGAAAAAACCTACAATGCACATGGACTGAGTAAAAAAGTGGGGGTTTCCATCCTTATATCAGATAAAGTGGACTTCAAGCCAAAGTTAGTCCAAAGGGATAAAGAAGGACATTTCATACTGCTTAAGGGAACCATAAATCAGGAAGACATAACAATACTAAATATTTATGCCCCAAACAATGGTGTATCACTGTATATCAAACAAATCCTTCTCAATTTCAGGAATCACATAGTCCACAACACAATAATTCTGGGGGACTTTAATGCACCGCTATCACCATTAGATAGATCTTCCAAACAAAAACCAACCAAAGAAACCATAGAATTCAATAACACAATCAATAACCTAGACTTAATAGACATATATAGAATATTCCATCCATCAACAAGCAGATTCACTTTCTTCTCAGCAGCACATAGAACCTTCTCGAAAATAGACCATGAGTTATGCCGCAAAGCAGCCCTTAGGAAATGCAAAAAAATAGAGATACTGCCTTGTGTTCTATCAGATCAAAATGGACTGAGAGTAGAAATCAATCACAAAATAAAAAACAGAAATTACTCCAACACCTGGAGACTAAATAATATCCTATTGAATGAAACATTGATAACAGAAAACATCAGGGAGGAGATTAAAAAATTCTTAGAGGTCAATGAGAACAACGATACAACATATCAAAATCTCTGGAACACTATGAAAGTGGTACTAAGAGGAAAATTCATTGCATGGAGCGCATTCCAAAAAAGAATGAATAGTCAACAACTAAATGTCCTAACATTACAGCTCAAAGCCCTAGAAAAAGAAGAACAGAATAACAGCAAAAGTAGTAGAACACAGGAAATAATTAAAATCAGAGCTGAAATCAGTGATATTTGAAACAAAAGAAGCAATTCAAAAAATTGACAAAACAAAAAGTTAGTTATTTGAAAAAGTAAACAAAATAGACAAACCTTTAGCCACACTCATAAAGAGGAGAGAAAAAACTCAAATTACTAAAATTCGTGATGAAAAAGAAAATATCATGACAGACACCACTGAGATACAGAACATAATGAGAAGCTACTTTGAAAATCTGTATTCCAACAAAATAGAAACTACTGAAGACATTGACAAATTGCTAGAGACATATGCTCTTCCCAAACTGAACCAGGAGGACATACATGATTTAAACAGATCAATAGCAAGCAATGAAATAGAAGAAGCCATTAAAAACCTACCATCCAAGAAAAGCCCCGGACCAGACAGATTCTCAGTCAAGTTCTACAAGACCTTCAAAGAAGAACTCATTCCAATACTCCTCAAAGTATTCCAGGAAATAGAAAAGGAGGGTACACTACCGAACTCATTCTATGAAGCTAATATCACCCTTATACCCAAACCAGGAAAAGACACATCAAGGAAAGAAAGTTTTAGACCAATATCCTTGATGAATACAGATGCAAAGATCCTTAACAAAATATTGACAAATGTATCCAAAAACATATTAAGTAAATCCTGCACCACGATCAAGTGGGATTCATCCCTGGAATGCAAGGATGGTTTAACATCCGTAAATCAATAAATGTAATCCATCATGTAAAAAGACTTAAGGATTAGAATCATATGGTTATATCAATTGACACAGAGAAAGCGTTTCACAAAATACAACACCCCTTCATGCTCAAAACACTAGAAAAAATAGGGATAGTAAGTAGGAACATACCTGAACATTGTAAAGGCTACTTACGCTAAGCCTATGGCCAAAATCATTCTTAATGGAGAAAAACTGAAACCATTGATTTAAAAACAGGAACAAGACAGGGATGTCCTCTTTCACCACTTCTATTCAACATTGTCCTCAAAACTCTAGCCAGAGCAATTAGGCAGACTAAAAAAATTAAATGAATACAAATAGGAAAAGAGGAACTTAAGCTGTCACTATTTGCTGATGACATGATTCTATATTTAGAGAATCCAAAAAATTCCTCCAGAAAAATTCTAGACCTTATCCATGAATTCAGCAAAATAGCAGGCTATAAAATCAACACTCATAAATCTAAAGAATTTTTATATGCAAGCAACGAAATATCTGAAAGGGAATTGAGGAAAACAACTCCATCTGCAATAGCCTCGAAAAAAATAAAATACTTGGGAATCAATCTAACCAAAGAGATAAAAGATTTCTACAATGAAAACTACAAAACATTGAGGAAAGAAATTGAGGAAGACCTTAGAAGATGGAAACATCTCCCATGTTCTTGGATGGACACAATTGATATTGTCAAAATGGCCATACTACCAAAAGTGCTATACAGATTCAATGCAATTCCAATTAAAATCCCAATGATGTACCTTACAGAAATAGAGAAAGCAATCATGAAATTCATCTGGAAGAATAAGAAACCCAGAATAGCTAAAGGAATCCTTAGAAGGAAGAATGAAACAGGGGGTATTGCAATACCAGAACTTCAACTATACTACAAAGCAATAGTAACAAAAATGGCATAGTATTTATTGGTACCAAAATAGACAGGTAGATCAATGGTATAGAATAGAGGACATGGTCACAAACCCAAATAAATACAATTTTCTCATACTAGACAAAGGGGCCAAAGATATGCAATGGAGAAAAGATAGTCTCTTCAACAAGTGGTGCTGGAAAAACTGGAAAACCATATGCAACAGAATGAAATTAGACCCCTTTCTCTCACCCTGCACAAAAATCAACTCAAAATGGATCAAGCACATTGAAATCAGACCAGAGACCCTGCATCTTATAGAAGAAAAAGTAGGTCCAAGTCTTCAACATGTTGACTTAGGATCAGACTTCCTTAACAGGACTCCCAAAGCACAAGAAATAAAAGCAAGAATCAATAAATGGGATGGATTCAAACTAAAAAGCTTTCTCTCAGCAAAGGAAACTATCAGTAATGTGAAGAGAGAGCCTACAGAGTGGGAGAAAATCTTTGCCACTCATACTTCACATAGAGCACTAATTTCCAGAATGTATAAAGAACTCAAAAAACTCTGCACTAAGAATACAAATAACCCAATCAACAAATGCGCTAAGGAAATGAACAGACACTTCACAGAAGAAGATCTACAAGCAATCAACAAACATATGAAAAAATGCTCACCATCTTTAGTAATAAGAGAAATGCAAATCAAAACTACCCTAAGATTCCATCTCACCCCAATTAGAATGGCGGTTATCAAGAACACAAGCAACAATAGGTGTTGGAGAGGTAGCCAGATTGTGGAACCAACCTAGATGTCCCTCAATTGATGAATGGATAAAGAAACTGTGGTATATATATACAATGGAATATTACTCAGCTATAAAGAATAATAAAATTATGGCATTTGCAGGCAAATGGATGAAATTGGAGAATATCATGCTAAGTGAGTTAAGCCAATCTCATAAAACCAAAGGACGAATGATCGCGCTGATAAGTGGATGATGACACATGATGGGGGGTAGGAGGGGGGCAAGAATGGAGGAAGGAGGGACTACATAGAGGGAAAAGAGGGGTGGGAGGGATGGGGTGAAAGGAAAAAATAACAGAATGCATCAAACATTATTACCCTATGTAAATGTATGATTACACAAATGGTATGCCTTTAGGCCATGTACAAAAAGAAACAACATGTATCCCATTTGTTTACAATAAAAATGAATTTAAAAAAATAAGAAAAAATAATATACAAATCATTAATATCAGCAACAATAGAGGGGTCATCACTACTGATCTCATGGACATTAAGGAAAACTAAAGGAATGTTAAAAACAATTCTGTTCAGAAATTTTGTAATTTAGTGGAAGAAGATCCTTCCTTGAAAATTACAAATTATAAAACTCTCACAAAAAGGAATAATCAGAATACACCTAAAACTTTTAAAGATATTGAATCAATGACTAATACCCTTCCCTACCATAAAGCACTGACTCATTGTTTTCTGGTGTTTCTACCAAACACTTAAAAATGATATATCAGTTCCCCATAATCTCTTCCCAAAAAATTGGAGCAGAAGTAACAGTTCCTCTGGCCTTCTATGAGGCTAGCATTATTTTTTATAGCAAATAAAATACTCTTCCAAGAGGAGAACTATTGATCAATATTTCTCATGAACACATTATGCAAACTTTCTTCACGTGCAAGTAAGCAAAATTAGGCAGCATAAAAAAATACAGTACATCAAAGTTTCTGACTCGTTTCAGGAATAAAAGGCTGCTTTAAAAGTCATGTTTACATCATAAAATTTATAATTATTATTTATAATTATTAAACTTATAATTTATTAAAATATATATTTATATCAATAGATCCAGAAAAAATTATCCAACACAATTAGACATGTTATGATAAAAGGTTAGAAAACTAGAAGTAGAAAATTCCTTAATTTAATTAAACCAGAAAAGAAGATCCAGCTAATACTCTTCTTAAGCATGAGAAACTCCAAATATTGAAAATATAATATTTGTCTTTTCCCATATTTCCATTTTACATGGAACTAGAAGTCCTAACTCATTTCATTAGATAAGAAAAAATATGCATAAATTGAGAAAGATGGACAAACTGTCTTTGTTCATAGAAGACGACTACTGATATAGAAAATTTCAAACAATTCATAAAATCCTTTAAAAATAAGCTATTTAATAGTAAGGTCAGGATGCAGCACTGGATCTCATTTATACATACTCACAATGAGAAACTAGAAATTGAAATCAAAACTCAATACTATTTAAAACAGCACATAAAAGTTACTTGGGTATAAGTAATAAAATAGCCATAAAAATCTACATGTGAAAAACTATAAAATACTAATGAAAGAAATCAACTGAACTAATTAAGTGGAGAAATATTTCACATTTGTAGATTAGAGGACTAAATATTAACCAAGATGGTAATTTCCCAACTTGTCTTGAAAACCCAATCAAAATTTCTGAGAAGTATGTTGTAGATACTAAAACTTATTTGAAATGTAAAGGACCTAAAATGTTTAGAAAGAACAAATCCATAGGATTTAAACTCTCTGAATTTAAGACTTACTCTAAATGTTACAGTAATCAAGTGGTCGATATTGATAAAAAAAAAAACAAAACACATAGATCAATACAATAGAATAAAAACCAAAGTAAATCCACACAATTAAATTCAACTCTTGGAAAAGCATGAAAACTATTCAATGGAGAAAGGATAGTCTCAGAGTTCTTAGTCTCAGAGTTCTGTAGTCCCTGGATGTTCATATGCAAAAAGATGAACACAGAACACAGACCCAAATATTTCCTTTAATGATTTTTTTTTTTTTTTTTCAGTGCTAGGGATTTGAACCAGGGCAAGCACTCTACCAACTGAGCTATATCCCCAGCCCCTAAAAATTGTTTTGAAATGAATTAATGCCTGTCATGGTTTGAATATTTCATTCCCAAAACATATGTTGCAAACTTAATTACTAATTCAATGATGTTGGGAGGGGTCCTAACAAGAAATGACTAGCCCGTGATGGCAGAGTGAAAAAATCAGTGTCATTATTCTGATATTAAACGAAATCATGAGTTTGGGTCTCTCTCTCTCTCTCTCTCTCTCTCTCTCTCTCTCTCTCTCTCTCTCTCTCTCTCTCTCTCTCTCCCTCTCTCCCTCTTTCTCTCTCTCTCTCTTTCTCTGTGTGTGTGTGTGTGTGTGTGTGAATCTCACTCTCTCTCTTACCCTTTTGCCTTTTCTTGTCCTTCTGCTTTCTACTTTCCATCATTGGATGACATAGCAAGAAGGTGCTTACCAGCTGTAAAAATTACAAAGGTCTGGGTATGTAACTCAGAAGTAAATTGCCCCTGGGTTCAATCTTCAGTACCCTACCACCCACAGAAAGAAGGTCCTTGCCAGATACTAGTTATATTTTGGATCTTGGAATTCCCAACCTCTAGTATAGTAAATGATTAAATTTCTTTTTTTTTTCTTTTTTTTAATTTTATTTTAATTAAAATAATAAATTTACATAGGGCAATGTTGTTTATTCATTATATATTACCTGATATATTTTATAGCCACACAAGATTGAATAAGACATAGCCCTACCTACATACAATTTTCAAAAGTATGATATTTACACAAGAAAAGTGTAAGAAAATAAATATATATAACCTCAGATTTGTTGAGAACTTTTTAATACAATACCAACAGAATGTCCTTGAAAGATAAGAAATTAGGCAGAAGTTTCTTTTTAAAAAAATTCTAAATTTCTGTGAAATAAAAAGGATAAGGCACTAGCAATTTGAATATATTTCCAAAATCTAACATAGACAAAAGCTGTTAAAATCAAAGAAAAAATTCTTTTTTTAAATTAATAATTATGAAAAGATCTCAAAAGATACCTCAATAAGAAGATATAAACATATTAGATAAGCATAAAAAGACACTCATCATCATGTGTTATTGGAAAAATGCAAAGGAGAAATCACTATATATACATAAGACTGTCTAAACAGAAAAAAAAAAATGAAAAACCTAACAATAGTGGTGGATATCAGACGGAGCAGAACCACAGTGCTCACATTGCTGATGAGAACATACAATGATACAATCACTGTGGTAAACAATTTGGTGTTTTTTTTGCCAAGTTAAACATAAGTCTTAACCAATCTGATAATCATATTCCACTCAAAAACTGCAGATGAGTGTTTATAGAAACTTTATTCACAGACACTAAAAATGGGCAGTAAACAAAAGTCTCTTCAACAGGCAAAGGGATAAAAAAAATTGGGCACATCCATAATACTCAACAGCAATAAAAAATGAGATAAATAATTAAAAAATAAGACAGCATTTCAAGACACACTGAAACATGAATGAAACCTAACTGCATGTTGTTAAAAGAGTCAACCTGAAAGCCTACATACCATGTGCTTCCATTTATGTGATGTTATTTGGAAAGAAACTATGAAGAGAGTACACACAAATTAGTGGTTGTCAGGGGCTTGAAGAAGGGGAACATGAATGGATGAAGTGTTATTTTTATGAAGAGATATTTTTTAGCACTGTGAAACTATTCTGGCACTATTTGTGGCTCCCTGAATAACTACATTTGTCGAAAGTCACAGAATTTTACAAAGCAAAGCCTGATCCTTAATGTATACAAATTAAAAACAAAACAAAGACACCAGAAAAAAAAAAAAAAAAAAAAACAAATTAAGAGCACAGAGATCCCAGGATGGAATACAAACTGTGACAAAGTAAATTAAGTAACTTTGATAAGGAACAGAGCCCATATGAATAAATGTAAAGGGCTATACAGACGCACTGAAGTTTAGTTGATAAAGTTGTTCTCATGGTGGTATTGGTTAGATCTGAAAACACTGTATGTGTATCTTGGAAATGGACAAATAAAGGAATGGTGGACAGTAAGAGTTAGCTTTTTTTTATTAATTGGTGTATTATAGTTTTACACAGTAGTGAGATTCACTGTACATATTTGGTTGGGCATGGAGGTGCATGCCCATGATCCTAGCAACGGGGGAGACTGAGGAAGGAATATCAAAAGTTCAAAACCCAAGACAAGTTTCTTGGCAGGGTGAGATGTGACAGGGAATTGAAGCAAAAGGCTAAAAGAAACTCTATAGGACTATGCTACATTGGAGACATCCATAACAACTCATGTTTAAAGTACATACTGAAGAAAAGACAGAATTAAAATGTGTATGTACAACACTTAGTGTAAACACAAGTATTCCCTAGTTTTATCAAATAAAAGGGCCTAAAAGCAACAACCAATACTTAAGTAGTAATGAGAGCATCTAGTTCCTGCAACTTGGTATCTAAGACCAAATTCTAGCTTTTGGAATCAGTGTCCCTCTTATATATTCCGCCCACTGTGAATGTGTGCGTATGTGTGTTGGGCACATCTTTAACTTCTGGCACTAAAAGATGCACCAAGTTGGTATGTGTGTGTCTGTGTGTATGCAGTGAGAGAGAAAGAGAGAGAGAACATTATAGTATTTTATATAATAAATATATATAAATTAAATTAATATTTTAAAAAATTGGAGAATCTAAATAAAAGAAATTTAATAAATTAGCAAAATTGAAAATTTCAAATATCAAAGAATAAAAAGGACTCAATAATATGCTAAGTTCAATAGGGACAGAATATATTTACATATACTTATATAAATATGAATTATAAGCAAAATTTATAAATATAATTTCATAAACAAAATATTATAGTATGAATCAGCAATAATCTCTGAAAATATCTAATACATAATACATGTTCAAATATACCCAACAGCCCCCAAATTGTCTTTTACTGTTATTTTTTAAAGTTAATTACCAGTAACACCTCCTGAATTGCTTCAATTGTTATGATCCTTTTGTCTAATTTTTATATAACTATATCTTTTACTTGTTTTACTAATATATTACTGTACATTTCACATTATTGATACATAGGTTATTTTCTTTTGACCCAACTCCATTACACATTGTTTGGTTTTTATTAAGAATGTTGCGTAAATGTAGTCATACTTTTTATTTGTTTTGATATTTACATCTTAGCATGCGGGTAAAACTCCCACATTGGTTCCCTAACCTGTGGAGTGAGGGTTATTATGGTGGAAAAGGCCAAATGGAAGCCTCTGGAGCTGCCTGTAACTGGGAAAATACCACACTCCTGTAGGGATTGCTGAGATCAGTACCACCACCAAGGACTTAAACGATGCAGGGGTGGCAATTCCCACAACATCCCAATTTAACTCTCCTATTTGGCCTATGCAGAGAAGACAGATAGGTCTGGGAGAATGACAGTTGATTATCTTAAGCTTAATGCAGCTGCTGTATCAGATGTAGGTTCTTTGCTTGAACAGATCAATACATCTCCTGGTACCTAGTATGCAACTATTGATTTAGCAAATGCTTTTTTCTCCATCCGAGTGCATAAGGACCACCAGAAACAATTTGCTTTCAATTGGCAAGGACAGCAATATACCTTCACTCTTCTTCTTCAGGGGTATCTCAATTCTCCAGCACTGTGTCACAGCCAAGTTCACAGAGATCTTGATCATCTTTTCTCCCACAAGGAATTACATGGGTCCATTATATTGATGACATTATGTTGATTGGACCAATGAGCAGGAGGTAGCAACCACTTTGAACTTGCTAGTTGAGCATTTGCATGTTCGAGGATGGGAAATAAATTCCACTAAAATTCAGGGGCCTTCGACTTCAGTAAAGTTTTTAGGAGTCCAGTGGTGTGGTGCCTGCTGAGATATTCCTTCTAAGGTAAAGGATAAGTTGTTGCATCTGGCCCCTCCTACAAATATGAAAGAAGCACAATGCCTGGTGGGCCTATTTGGATTTTGGAGGTAGCACATTCCTCACTTGGGGGTGTTACTTCAGCCCATCTAACAAGTGACTAAAAACCTTTTTGTTTTGAGTGGGGTCCAGAACAGGAAAAGACTCTGCAATAGGCCCAGGCTGCTGTGCAGCCTGCTCTGCCACTTGGGCCATATGACATGGCAGACCCAATGATACTCGAAGTATCAGTGGCAGATAAGGACACTGTCTGGAGCCTTTGACAGGCCCCTATAGGTGAATCACAGAGGAGGCCATTGGGATTTTGGAGCATGACTCCACCATCATCTTCAGACAACTACTCTCCCTTTAACAAACAGCTTTTGGCCTGCTACTGGGCCTTAGTGGACACTGAACGCTTGACCATTGGCTGCCAGGTTACTATGCAACCTGAGCTGCCCATCATAAACTGGGTGATATCTGACCCACCAAGTCATAAAGTTGGACGTGCACAACAGCACACCAATCATCAAGTGGAAGTGGTACATATGTGATGGGGCATGGTCAGGACCCGAAGGCACAAGTAGGTTGCATGAAGATGTGGCCCACATGCCATAGTTCCTACTCCAGCTGCAGTACCTTCTGTATCTCAGCATGAACTTATGGCCTCATGGGGTGTACCTTACGATCAATTAACAATGGGAGAGAAGACTAGGGCCTGGTTCACGGATGGTTCTGCACGATACACAGGTACCACCCAGAAGTGGACAGCTGTAGCTCTGCTGCCCCTGTATGGAACAACCCTGAAGGAAAATGGTAAAGGGAAATCTTCATAATGGGCAGAACTTCGAGAAGTGCATTTTGCCTGAAAGGAAAAGTAATCAAATGTACAACTGTACACTGACTCATGGGCCATAGCCAATGATTTGGCTAGCCAGTCAGGGAACTGGAAAGACCATCATTGGAAAATTGGTTACAAGGACATTTGGGGAAGAGGTATATGGATAGACTGCTCTGAATTGGCAAAGAATATGAAGATATTTGTGTCTGATATAAATTCCCACCAAAAGGTGATCTCAGCAGAGGAGGATTTTATTAATCAGGTACATAGGATGACCTGATCTGTAGCAGTCAGCCTCTTTCCCCAGTCACCCCTGTCATTGCCCAATGGGCTCATGAACAAAGTGGTCATGGTAGCAGAGATGGCTGTTATGCATGGGCTCAGCAGCATGAACTTCCACTCTCCAAAGCTGATTTAGCTACAGTCACTGCTGAGCGCCCATTTTGTCAGCAGCAGAGACCTACACTAAGCCCCCAGTGTGATAATATTCCCCAGGGAGAACAGGCAGTAACCTGGTGGATGGTTGATTATATTGGACGACTTTCATCATGGAAGGGGCAGCAGTTTGTCTTTACTGGAATAGACACTTATTCTGGGTATGGATTTGCCTTCGCTGCACGTAGTGCTTCAGCCAAAACCACCATCCGTGGACTTACAGAATGCCTTATCCATCATCATGGTATTCCTCATAGCATTGCTTCAGACCAAGAAACTCACTTCACAGTCAAAGAAGTGAAGCAATGGGCTCATGATCATGGGATTCACTGATCTTATCATGTTCCCCACCATCCTGAAGCAGTTGGTTTGATAGAATGATGGAATGGACTTTGAAGATGCAGTTAAAGTGCCAGCTAGGTGGCAATACCTTGCAGGGCTGGGGAAAGGTTCTTCAGAAGGCTGTCTATACTATGAATCAGTATCCATTATATGGTACTCTCTCTCCTGTTGCTAGAATTCATGGGTCCAGGAATCAAGGGGTGCAAATAGGAATGGTACCACTCACCATTACCCCTAGTAACCCACTAGGAAAGTATTTACTTCCTGTCTCTGCAACTTTATGCTCTGCAGGCCTAGAAGTCTTAGTTCCAAAAGGAGGAATGTTTCAGCAGGGAGATATAGCATGATTTCATTAAACTGGAATTTAAGTCTTCCTCCTGGCCACTTTGGGCTCCTCATGCCTCTGAGTCAACCGGATATGAGGGGAGTTATGGTGGTGCTGGTGGGGGTTACAAAGGGGACAGATTACAGATTACAAAGGGGACATTGGACTGTTACTGCACAATGGAGGTAAGGAAGCATACTCCTGGAGTGCAGGAGATTCCTTGGGGCATCTTTTAATATGACCCTATCCTATTATTAAGGTCAATGGGAAACTACAATAGTACAATCCATGCAAGACAACAAATGTCTCAGACCCTCCAGGAATGAAGGTGTGGGTCACACTTCCAGGTAAACAGCCAAGACCTCCTAGGGTGCTGCTGAATGTAGAGGCAATACAGAATGGGTAGTAGTAGAAGGTAGTCATAGAATATTTCTTCTCTATTCTGTTAAGAATATGTTTATGCATACTTACACATGCATTAAGAGGAAGTGTTTGTTACTCTCCTGTTATTCATCATGTAATGTTGTATTGATTGACTTAACATCAGTAATGTTTCTGTATTTTCTTCTATTCTGGGGAGAGAACTAGTATGATTTCAGTTGTACGAAGGATAGTTATGTTAGATGGAATTATGAACTGTTAATGTGTTGATTGGGAGATGAAATATGATATAAAGAGTCATGTTTGGATATCAAGTTGACAAGGAGTGGACTTGTAATGGTTAATTTGAATTATCAACTTGAAGGATTAAGAAATGCCAATGATTAAGAGGCCTCTGGGTGTGTCAATGAGGGCGTGTCTATGAATGACTGGAATGTGGGATAATGAATTAAGTGGAGCCCCTCACTAAGCATGGGCAGCACCATCCAATAGGATGGAATAAAAGCTGGAAGAACAAGGAAGGAGATGCAGATGAAAGCTCTGCTCTTCTTCAGCTGGTTCTTGATAGCTGCTTCTATAGTCTGAGGATATCGGATTCTCTTTCTTCACTCTTCCAAAGCTGACTCTGCCAGTGATTCTCCAGGTAGTTTCAGACTAGGGTAGCACTGTTGATCTTTCTTGTTCTGGGGCTTCAGTGTCTTGGACTGCATAGCTATTGGTTCTTCCAGCTCTCCAACTGCAGACGGCCATTGTGGACTATCTAGCTTCTGGTTGTGTAAGCCAATCTAATAAATAACCTTTTCATAATCTTACTTCCTGTTGATTCTGTTCCTGTAGAGAACCCTAATACAGGTAACATCAAACATGTTAAAATTCTTAATGTGTGTCAGGCACTGTTCTTTGTATTTTACATCTAATGACTTTTTAAAATTCTCAGCCAGACTTGATATGAAAATTACTTTTATTATGCCCACTTAACAGATGAGAAAAACTAAGCACAGCATATTCAGGTAATTTCCCAGTGCAATCCAAATCATACTACAGTACCCACTGAAAAGTTCATTACAGATTTTAAACCCAAGAATTCTGACCCAAGACTGCATACTCTCATGCATTTCTGTCTTTATTTTGTATGTTAGGTATTTTCATTATAATGTGCCTTGGTGTGGGTCTGTTGTAATTTTGTGTATTTGGAGTCCTATAAGCCTCTTGAACTTAATTTTCCATTTCATTCTTCAGATTTGGGAAATTTTCTGATATTATTTCATTGAATAGATTGTTCATTCCTTTGGTTTGTTTCTCTAGGCCTTCCTCAATCCCAATAATTCTTAAATTTGGCCTTTTCATGATATCCCATAGTTCTTGTAGATTCTGTTCATGATTTCTTACCATCTTCTCTGTTTGTTCAACTTTGTTTTCAAGGTTAAATATTTTGTCTTCAATGTCTGAGGTTCTGTCTTCCAGGTGTTCTATCCTACTGGATATGCTTTCTATGGAGTTCTTAATTTGGTTTATTGTTTCCTTCCTTTCAAGGATTTCTATTTGTTTTTTTTTTTCAATATCTCTAACTCTTTATTGAAATGATCTTTTGCTTCCTGTATTTGCTCTTTTAACTGTCGATTGGTGCAATCATTCAATGCCTGCATTTGCTCTTTCATCTCATCATTCAGTGTGTGCATTTGCTCTTTCATCTCATCGTTTGCTTCCCTGATCATTTTAATTATGTACATTCTGATCTCCTTTTCTGTCATTTCTTCTGCCATGCTGTCATTAGGTTTTATTGATGTAACATCTAGATTTGTTTGCAGCATTTTCTTTCCATGTTTTCTCATATTGTTCAGGTATCAGTGGACCACTGAGATATTGCAGACTTCCTCTATTGACTTACAATGTCCTTGAAGATTTCTATATATATCCCCTCTTAGCCTTCAGTAGGCTGAAGTCTTGGAGGAAGTTGATAGTGCGGTGCTCCACAAGGAAGCTGCCTCTCTAGGGGTGGTGGCCTTCAGGTGGGGTATATTCCCTGCTAGTGGGCAGAGGTGCCTCCACTTGTTGACCAATGGTCATCCACAGGGGAACTAGGCTGCGGGCTGAGGCAAGGCCTGTTTGGGCCTGTGTCTCTGGTTTTACTGTCCTTTTGGGGAAACCTCACCCAGCAGGGAAGACTCACCCAGTGGGGAGGTCTCGCTGGTCAGTTCCCCTCCTAGAGGTTCCCCTCAATCTACAGCTACCACCTGGGCTGGCCTGCCTTCCTCTGCAAAGTTCCCAGGGGCCCGGCCCTACCTCCTGGGCCTGGGAGCCTCACCCTTCGCAGATGAATCTCCTTAGGCTGCCCCTCCTCAGAGAATCTGCCCGCAGGCCTGGAACCTTCGGTCCGCCCTAAGCCTGTCTCTGTGCGGCTTTTCCACCCAGAAGCCTCCTAGATCCTGGGACCCTGCTCTATACCTAATCGCCTGGCTATGCGGCCCCTCCTCTGAGCTGCCACCTCGGGCCCCGTACAATCGCTCTGAGTCCCAGAGACCCACCACACACCTCTTCCTCCAGAGAGCCGCCCCGTATTCCGGTGTGGTCACTAGGAGTCACTCACTGTGCACCTCCTCCTCCCACCAACCGCCCGTAGCCCTGGGCAATCACTCCGAGTCGAAGTCACCCGCCCCATTCCTCCTCCTCCTCCAGGTAACCCCCCGGATGTTCAGGAGCAGTCGCTCTGAGTGGCTCTGAATCCACGTGACCCGCTGCACCCCTCCTCTAGGCAGCTGCCCGGAGCTCTGGTGCGGCCACTCAAGACCAAGCAACCCACCACGCTCCTCCTCCAGGCAGCTCCCCTGTGTTCAAGAGCGGTCGCTTTAAGTCCAAACAACTCACCAATTGCCTCCTCCTCTGAGCAGCCGCCTGAGCTCTAATGCAGTCACTGCGAGTCCAAACGACCCGCTGCACACCTTCTCCTTCTCCTCCTACTCCTTAGGGCAGGCCCCAGTGTTCAGAAGTGGTCTGAGTCCAAACAGCTCGCCGCACAGCTCCTCCTCTGGCAACCACTTGTAGCTTTGGTGTAGTCACTCCAAATCCAAGCGGCCACACTCCTCCTCCTCCTCCTCAGGGCAGGCCCCGGTATTCTGAGTCCACACAGCTCTCCTAGCCACTCCTCCCCTGGGCAGCCACTGGAGCCCCAGTGGTTGCTCTGAGTCCCAGCGCTGTGCTGAGCAGCCTCCTCTATGACGCTCCCAGTTGTCTGAGTTCACTGCTGCAGCGGGAGGAGGGGTATCTCACTGGGCAGCTCTACTTCACAAAGTTCCCTGCGTTCCGGGACTACTGTCCCATCCGGGACGCCTCCCCAATGGGAGAGACTCACCGGCTGCTTTGAGTTGGTCCCAAGTCTCTCAATATCTCCTCTTTTGAACCCTGAGTCCGGAGCAACATGAAATGCAGCCACCCTCTAGTCCGCCATCTTGAAAACTCCTCTCATGCATTTCTGTATACTATGTCTCTATGGCATTCTTGTTTTTGTTGCAAATATCTTGTAAAGAGTAGACCTCAAGAGAATAGTAGTTATTATTATTGTTCTCTTGCTAGAGATATGAGAGTCTTTAGGCATTTTAATTCTAAACTATGTCATACATTTTATGTAGAATATCTATTTAAACTATTGACCTCACTGTTTAACAGGTATGTCCATATAATCCCTTCCTTTCAAAAATTATGCAATTTGTGTAAAGAAAACTTTTTTACATATAGAATAACATCAGCATAATATGTATTTTTGAGGAATAAAAATTCATACCCCCAAATTTTAAAATACTTCTCCACAAAGTAACAATTGGTATTAAAAATAATTCATATCATGTGACAAAGAATGTCAATCAATATATTTGGTATGTCACTTGATATACAAGATTATAAATCAGGAATTCTTAGGGTTGTCCAGGTCACATAGTGAAGATCATCAGAGTGTAGATAACACAGACTCCTATACAGGAGTACATAATATTAAACTCAGATTCAAGAAATATTAATATTAAATATTTAATATTAATATTAATATTAAATATTTAATATTAATATTAAATATAATATCTTAAAATTATTATGATTAAACTATTCATATTTCTATTTCCTATCTGAATTTGTAGCATATTTCATTAAATTCTTCATAAGCTTGCTTTTGGCCCTACAGTGATCATAATATTTCTAGATGGTGAACTTTGCATTTTTTGACATAACTTTCAATTGAAAGAAAGGCCACTTTGAAGATGAAAGAAAGAAACTACCTTGTAACTTTATGTACTGCTTTTATACTTGGGATGCAGGAATGGAGGCATGCAGGCTCCGACTGCAAGGATGACCCAACGTGGTGATAGGTTAGGAAACTCCTCCTTTCATACTAAAATTAGCCCTTGGCATATTCCTTGTTTTATAAGTTCTCATATTAAGAATGTGTCTTACATTTTTAAAACCAGATAAGCCACAAATCCCTTTACATAAATTTGTTCAAAATGAGTATTATATTAAATAATCATTTATTTATTACTCATAAGTTGCTTTGCAATGGTCAAAAATGAAGCTGGTTGCCTGTGCTCTGACATGGGGACAAGTACACTGAAAAATATAAGTGGGATTCATTTACTGGAAAAGCAGCAATGCCCACTGACAAGGGCCATCAGCTTTATGAAAAGAACAGCTACTGTTATTAGAGATCACTTTTTTCTACAAAACTTTGTGAAAATATGATGATTCATTTTTCTTAATAAATATGATCTCACTTAAATACTTTGGGTTATGGCAGAAGCAATATGGGTCAGGTGTCAATGGCTAGTAATATACATAGGGACTCATTACACTATTGTTTTCATTTTTGTATATATTAATTTTCCAAAATGAAAGTTTCGAAAGAAAACAAAGATTATTAGAAAGGGTTAAGTTCTATTCCTTAACATGGGTTATATAAAAGGATTAATTTGCAAACATGGGTTATGATTCCATTTATTTATTTTTTTACTGAGGATATTAAAACTTTTAAACTCAAAAATTTCAAGTACCATAGAGCAATAAAAATAATGTACATCTGATTGAATTTGTATATGCCAAACTGAGAAGTGTTTGTTAATCCTTTAAAAAGTCCCATGATAAGTAAACTATCTTAGAAAATTTATGAATTAATAAATAATTCATTTTAAGACTAGCTTATCAAATACAACATAAAAAAATTTCTTATGAAAATGATAAATGCACTACAAAAATACCAAATTGAAGCCAATTTTAATGGCAATATTAAGAATTTGAAACATTGAGGGTGAAAATTCAGGAGCAGTAAGTCAGTATACCTTATACTTGTTAAGGTTTAGACAATATCTTATGTTACATATATGTTAACTAATATGGTAAACCAGATGATTCATAATTGGGGCACATTACTGAAAGCTATAGGTGGATGCATTGACACATTTTCAATGATGATGACACTTTAATATTTTGTTATGTATATATTCCTGAGTTTGATTTGTAAATTTTCATGTTCACATTCTGTTTTCAGACAGGAAGTAAATCTAACTCTCTTCCCATTAAAATTTCGCAAGAGATATATGCCATTCCCTAACAGTTTATAAAAGACAAATTTAATCATTTAAAGGTTTAAAAATATATTAGCAGATATACTCCAAATAAATATGTATTGATAATTATTCCCTTACAAATACAATTTTTTCTTCTGTTATCTTTCTGCTAATCTGCTAAATCCTGATAATTCAACTATGAAAAGTATATTGTCTTATTGTCCTCAAAAGATTCAAGACAGACATGTAAAGAGATAATGACTCTTTGTGACTCAATAGTATTCTATTGTGTATATATATATATATTCTATTGTATATATATATATATATATATATATATATATATATATATATATATATATATCTCACAGTTTCTTTATCCATTCATCTGTGGAAGGGCATCTAATTTGGTTCCACAATCTAGCTATTGTAAATTGAGCTGCTATAAACATTGATATGACTGCTTTACTGTAGTTTGCTAATTTTAAGTCCTTTGAGTATAAACCAAGGAGTGGGATAACTGGGTCAAAAGGTAGGTCCATTCCAAGTTTTCTGAGAATTTTCCACACTACTTTCCAGACTGTTTGCACCAATTTGCAACTCCACCAGCAATGTAAAAGAATGCCTTTTTCCCCACATCCATGTCAACATCAATTATTGCTTATGTCCTTGATAATAGCCATTCTAATTGGAGTAAGATGAAATCTTAGAGTTGTTTTAATTTGCATTTCTCTAATTACTAAAGATGTTGAACATTTTTTCATATATTTATTAGTCAACTTTATATCTTCTTTTGTAACGTCTCTGTTCAGTTCCTTGGCCATTTATTGATTGGGTTCTTTGTATTTTTGGTGTAAAGTTTTATAAGTTCTTTATAAATTTTGGACATTAAGTGCTCTCTCTGAAGCATGTGTTGAGAAGATTTTCTCTCACTCTGTGGGGTCTCTGTTCACATTATTGGTTGTATTATTTGCTGAGAAAAAACTTTTTAGTCTGAGTCCATCCCATTTATTGATTCTTGCTTTGATTTCTTGTGCTTTGGAGGTCTTGTTAAGGAAGTCAGGTCCTAAGACAACATGATGAATATTCAGGTCTATTGTTTCTTCTATTTGCTGCAGGTCCTCTGGTCTAATTCCTAGGTTCTTGATCCATTTTGAGTTGAGTTTTCTGCAGGGTGAGAGATAGAGGTTTCATTTCATTTTACTGCAAATGGATTTCCAGTTTTCCCAGCACCATTTGTTGAACAGGCCCTATTTTCTCCATTGTATGTTTTTGGCTCCTTTGTCTAGTATGAGGTAACTGTATTTAAGTGGGTTGGTCTTTGTGTCTTCTCTTTTGTACCATTGTTCTGCCTGTCCATTTTAGTGCCAATACCATGAAGTTTTTGTTGCTACTGCTCTGTAGTATAGTTTAACTTCTGGTTTTGTGATACCTCCTGCTTCACTCTTTCTGCAGAAGATTGTTTTGGCTATTCAAGTTCTCTTATTCTTCCAGATGAATTTCATGGTTGCTTTTTCTATTTCTATGAGGAACATCATTGGGATTTTAATCGGAATTATGGCATTTGCAGATAAATGGATGGAATTAGGGAATATCATGCTATCAAAAATCAAGCTCAAAAACCCTGATAAGTGGATACATAATGGGGGTTGTGTGGTGGGGGGTAAGAGAAGAATGGAGTAACTTTAGATTACATGGAGGGAAATAAGAGGGGGGAGGGGACAGGTTATGAAAAATAATGGAATGAGACAGACATCATTACCCTATGTACATGTATGATTACATGAATGGTATGAATTTGCATCATGCATAACTATAGAAACAAAAAGTTGTACCCCATTTGTGTACAATGAATCAAAATGCAATCTTTATAAATAAAAAACAAAACTGTATAAATAAAAAAGAGATAATCACTCTTATTTTCCTCAAAAGTTGAAGACAGACATGTAAAGAGATCATTACAGTAAAATGTTAAGTGTCTATATGTTCCAAAAATCTGATGATTATGTGTCTCCAGTTTGAAACACTAAATGATACTCTTTGTCCTTAAATACACCAATAAAATGACACTGAAACCTTATCCTTTATACTTAGGGTGATTTCTAGAAATACTACATTTCTGCACATTCCTGAGACTTGGTCTTTGAAACATCTACTTGTTTTGTTTTAGGATCTGGAGTTCTAACTATGTATTCTTTTAAGCTCCAAAAACTGTCTTGCATTAAATATTTTTGTGCGATGAATTTAGGGATATGTGGTTTATCTTTTATATAAATCATATAAGAACTGGTGCCAGAAGTGAATTGTGGGTAAGAAGTGAACTGTGATTGCCAACAGATTACCTGGTCCTTAAGGAGCAGAGTGTGATGAAAGCCCTCATGGAAATCAGAAAATAATCATTATGACTTGGCAACCCATGTCATTCAATGTCAAAATAGCTCACTAAATAATTAACTGTTGTCAATTTTAATGAAATTCAATACAAAGCACGTCTTTGGGGGGCACATCTGGTATTGTCAGTACTGTTATAAATACTAAAAAGGAAGTTTTGGATTTAAGGACTTAAATTGATACATCAAATTTTGATAGCAATTTTAAGAAAGAGAACCACAAGTTTGAATCTATAAATTCTTAAGATTAAAGAAAGAATGGAGGGGGTTTTCAAGATGGCGGACTAGAGGGTGGCTGCATTTCATGTTGCTCCAGGACTCAGGATTCAAAAGAGGAGATATTGAGAGACTTGGGATCAACTCAAAGCAGCCGGTGAGTCTCTCCCGTTGGGGAGGAGTTCTGGATGGGGCAGTAGTCCCGGAATGCAGGGAACTTTGTGAAGTAGAGTTGCCAAACGAGACACGCCTCCCCCCACTGGAGCAGTGAACTCGGACAACTGGGAGCATCATAGAGGATGATGCACAGCATCATCCAGCACAGCGCTTGGACTCGGAGCAACCACTGGGGCTCTGGGCAGCGGCCCAGAGGAGGAGCTGTGTGGTGAGCTGTTTGGACTCAGAGCAACTGCTTCTGAACACCGGGGGGCAGGGAGGAGGAGGAGGAGGAGGAGTACAGCTGATCGCTTGGACTTGGAGGGACTGCACCAGAGCTACAGGCGGTTGCCAGAGGAGGAGCTGCGCAGAGAGCTGTTTGGACTCAGAGCGACTGCATCTGAACACTGGGGGGTGTCTGGAGGAGGAGGAGGAGCATGGCGGGTCGCTTGGTCTCCCAGTGACTGCATCACAGCTCCAGGCGGCTGCTCATAGGAGGAAGCGAGTGGTGAGTTGTTTGGAATCAAAGTGACTGCTCCTGAACACCTGGGGGGCTGCCCAGAGGAGGAACAGGGCAGGTCACTTGGACTAGGAGTGACTGCCCAGGGCTACGGGGGGTTGGTGGGAGGAGGTGACGCGCAGTGAGTTGCATGGACTCCCAGTGACCGCTCCGGAACACTGGGCGGCTGTCGGGAGGAAGAGGCGTGCAGCAGGTCACTAGGACTCAGAGAACTATATGGGGCTCCAGGTGGCTGCTCAGAGGAGGGGCCACATAGCCAGGTGATTAGGTGTAGAGCAGGGTCCCAGGACCTAGGAGGCTTCTTGGTGGAAGGGCCCCACAGAGACATGCTTAGGGGTGGAGCAAATGTTCCAGGACTGCGGGCAGATACTCTGAGGAGAGGCAGCCAAAGGAGACTCGTCTGCGAAGGGTGAGGCTCCCAGGCCCAGGAGGTAGGGCCGGGCCCCTGGGAACTTTGCAGAGGAAGGCAGGCCAGCCCAGGCAGTAGCTGTAGATTGAGGGGAACCTCTAGGAGGGGAACTGACCAGAGAGACCTCCCCACCGGGTGAGTCTTCCCTGCCGGGTGAGGTTTTCCCACAAGGACTGAAAAACCAGGGACACAGGCCCAAATAGGCCTTGCCTCAGTCCGCAGCCTAGTTCCCCTATGGATGACCATTGGTCAACAAGTGGAGGCACCTCTGCCCACTAGCAGGGAATATACCCCACCTGAAGGGCACCACCCCTAGAGAGGCAGCTTCCTTGTGGAGCACCACATTATCAACTTCCTCCAAGACTTCAGCCTACTGAAGGCTAAGAGGGGATACACTAGAAATCTTCAGGGACATTATAAGTCAATAGAGGAAACTACAATATCTCAACGGTCCACTGATACCTGAACAATATGAGAAAACAAGGGAAGAAAATGCCCCAAACAAATCTAGATATTACATCAATAAAACCCAATGACAGCATGGCAGAAGAAATGACAGAAAAGGAGTTCAGAATGTACATAATTAAAATGATCAGAGAATCAAACGATGAGATGAAAGAGCAAATGCACGCACTGAATGATGAGATGAAAGAGCAAATGCAAGCTTTGATTGATCGCACCAATCGACAGTTAAAAGAGCAAATACAGGAAGCAAAAGATCATTTCAATAAAGAGTTAGAGATACTGAAAAAAAACCAAACAGAAATCCTTGACATGAAGGAAGCAATAAACCAAATTAAGAACTCCATAGAAAGCATATCCAATAGGATACAACACCTGAAAGACAGAACCTCAGACATTGAAGACAAAATATTTAACCTTGAAAACAAAGTTGAACAAACAGAGAAGATGGTAAGAAATCATACAAGAACTATGGGATATCATGAAAAGGCCAAATTTAAGAATGATTGGGATTGAGGAAGGCCTAGAGAAACAAACCAAAGGAATGAACAATCTATTCAATGAAATAATATCAGAAAATTTTCCAAATCTGAAGAGTGAAATGGAAAATCAAGTTCAAGAGGCTTATAGGACAACAAATACAGAAAATTACAACAGACCCACACCAAGGCACATTATAATGAAAATGCCTAACATACAAAATAAAGACAGAATTTTAAAGGCTGTGAGAGAAAAGAACCAAATTACATACAGGGGGAAACCAATATGGATATCAGCAGATTTTTCAGTCCAGACCCTAAAAGCTAGAAGGGCCTGGAACAACATTTTTCAAGCCCTGAAAGTAAATGAATGCCAACCAAAAATCTTATACCCAGCAAAACTTAACTTCAAATTTGCCGATGAAATAAAATCCTTCCATGATAAACAAAAGCTAAAACAATTTACAAAAAGAAAGCCAGCATTACAGAACACTCAGCAAAATATTCCATGAGGAAGAGATGAAAAATAAAGAAGCAAATCAGCAAAGGAAGGAATTATCCTAAAGGAATTGTCAAATAAAGGAGGAACCAAGTTGTGTCAAATAAATAAATAAATGAATAAATTAAATTAAATAAATGAACCAAATGACCAGGAATACAAATCATATCTCAATAATGACCCTGAATGTTAATGGTCTGAATTCATCAATCAAAAGACATAGACTGGCAGAATGGATTAAAAAGAAAGATCCAACAATATGCTGCCTGCAAGAGACTCACCTCATAGAAAAAGATACCCATCGACTAAAGGTGAAAGGATGGGGAAAAACATACCATGCACATGGACTCAGCAAAAAAGCTGGAGTATCCATCCTCATTTCAGATAATGTGAACTTCAAGCCAAAGTTAGGCAGAAGGGATAAAGAAGGACATTTCATATTGCTTAAGGGAAGCATAAATCAGCAAGATATAACCTTCATAAACATCTATGCCCCAAACAGTGGCTCATCCATGTATGTCAAACAAATTCTTCTCAATTTAAGAAACCAAATAGACAATAACACAATAATACTAGGTGATTTTAACACACCTCTCTCACCACTGGACAGATCTTCCAAACAAAAATTAAGAAACCATAAATCTCAATAACACAATCAATAATTTAGATTTAACAGACATTTACAGAATATACCATCCAACCAAGAGCGAATACACTTTCTTCTCAGCAGTACATGGATCCTTGTCTAAAATAGACCATATATTATGCCACAAAGCTAATGTTAGCAAATACAAGAAGATAGAGACACTACCTTCTATTCTATCAGATCATAATGGAATGAAGTTAGAAATAAATGAAAGAGTAAAAAACAGAAGCTACTCCAACACCTGGAGATTAAACATTATGCTATTATATGATGAATGGATAACAAAGATATTAGGAAGGAAATTAAAAAAATTCTTAGAGGTAAATGAGAACAAAGACACATCATATCAAAATCTCTGGGACACTATGAAAGCAGTACTTAGAGGAAAATTTATTTCATGGAGCGCATTTAATAAAAGAAGTAAAACTCAACAAATAAACAACCTAACACTACAGCTCAAAGCCCTAGAAATAGAAGAGCAGACCAGCACCAAAAGTAGAAGAAGACAGGAAATAGTTAAACTCAGAGCTGAAATCAACTAAATTGAAACAAAAGACACAATACAAAAAATTGACAAAATAAATAGTTGGTTCTTCGAAAAAATAAACAAAATTGATAAACCTTTGGCCACACTAACAACGAGAAGACAAGAGAAAACCCAAATCATTAAGATTCGGAATGAACAAGGAAATATCACAACAGACACGAGTGAAATACAAAACATAATTAGAAGCTATTTTGAAAATCTATACTCCAACAAGTCAGAAAATCTCGAAGATATCAACAGGTTTCTAGAGACATATGAATTGACTGAACTGAACGACGAGGACATACACAATTTCAATAGACCAATTTCAAGTAATGAAATAGAAGAAGTCATCAAAAGCCTACCAACAAAGAAAAGTCCGGGACCAGATGGATTCACAGCCAAGTTCTACAAAACCTTTAAAGAAGAGCTCATTCCAATACTTCTCAAAGTATTCCATAAAATAGAAGAGGAGGGAACCCTCCCAAACTCATTCTATGAAGCCAATATCACACTGATACCTAAACCAGTCACAGACACATCGAGGAAAGAAAATTTCAGACCAATATCCTTAATGAACATCGACGCAAAAACTCTCAACAAAATTTTAGCAAATCGCATACAAAAACATATTAAAAAGATAGTGCACCATGATCAAGTGGGTTTCATCCCAGGGATGCAAGGTTGGTTCAACATCAGGAAATCAATAAATGTAATTCACCATATCAACAGACTTAAAGTCAAGAATCACATGATTATTTCAATAGATGCAGAAAAAGCATTTGATAAAATACAGCATCCCTTCATGCTCAAAACACTAGAAAAAATAGGGACAGTAGGAACATTCCTCAACATTGTAAAGGCCATCTACGCTAAGCCCATGGCTAGTATCATTCTAAATGGTGGAAAACTGAAAGCATTCCCCCTAAAAACTGGAACAAGGCAGGGATGCCCTCTTTCACCACTTCTATTCAATATCGTCCTTGAAACTCTAGCCAGAGCAATTAGCCAGACCAAAGAAATTAAAGGGAAAGGAATAGGAAAAGAAGAACTCAAACTATCCCTATTTTGCTGATGATATGATTATATACTTAGAGGAACCACGAAATTCCACCAGAAAACTTTTAGAACTCATAAGTGAATTCAGGAAAGTAGCGGGATATAAGATCAATGAACATAAATCTAATGCATTTTTATACATAAGTGATGAATCTTTGGAAAGAATAATTAGGAAAACTACCCCATTCACAATAGCCTTGAAAAAAAAAATATCTGGGAATCAATCTGACAAAAGAAGTGAAAGACCTCTACAATGAGAACTACAGAACACTAAAGAAAGAAATCAAAGAAAACCTTAGAAGATGGAAAGATCTCCCATGTTCTTGGATAGGAAGAATTAATATTGTCAAATTGGCCATACTACCTAAAGCACTATGCAGATTCAATGCAATTCCAATTAAAATCCCAATGATGTACCTCACAGAAATAGAGCAAGCAATTATGAAATTCATCTGGAAGAATAAGAAACCCAGAATAGCTAAAGCAATCCTTAGCAGGAAGAGCGAAACAGGGGGTATCGCAATACCAGTTCTTCAATTCTCCTACAAAGTAATAGTAACAAAAACAGCATGGTATTGGTACCAAAATAGAAAGACAGATCAATGGTACAGAATAGAGGACATGGATACAAACTCAAATAAACACGATTTTCTCATACTAGGGGCCAAAAATATGCAATGGAAAAAGATAGCCTCTTCAACAAATGGTGCTGGGAGAATTAGAAATCCATATGCAACAGAATAAAACTAAACCTATATCTCTCATCATGCACGAAACTAAACTCAAAATGGATTAAGGATCTTGGAATCAGACCAGAGACCCTTCATCTTATAGAAGAAAAAGTAGGTCCAGATTTTCAACATGTCGGCTTAGGATCAGACTTCCTCAACAGGACTCCCATAGCACAAAAAATAAAAGCAAGAATCAATAACTGGGATAGATTCAAACTAAAATCTTTCTCTCAGCAAAGGAAACTATCAGCAATGCGAAGAAAGAGCCTACAGAGTGGGAGAAAATCTTTGCCAATCTTACTTCAGATAGAGCACTAATCTCCAGAATCTATAAAGAACTCAAAAACCTTTACACCAAGAATACAAATAATCCAATCGACAAATGGGTTAAAGAAATGAATAGACAATTCACAGAAGAAGATCTACAAGCAATCAACAAACATATGGAAAATTGTTCAACATCTCTAGTAACAAGAGAAATGCAAATCAAAAACACCCTAAGATTCCATCTCACCCCAATTAGAATGGTTATTATCAAGAATACAAGCAACAACATGTGTTGGTGAGGATATGGGGAGAAAGGTACACTCATACATTGCTGGTGGGGCTGCAAATTAGTGCAGCCACTCTGGAAAGTAGTGTGGAGATTCCTTAGAAAACTTGGAATGGACCCAACATTTGACCCAGCTATCCCACTCCTTGGCCTATACCCAAAGGACTTAAAATCAGCATACTACAGAGATAAAGCCACATCAATGTTCATAGCTGCTCAATTCACTATAGCCAGACTGTGGAACCAACCTAGATGCCCTCCAATTGATGAATGGATAAAGAAACTGTGGAATATTACTCTGCCATAAAGAATGATAAAATTATGGCATTTTCAGGCAAATGGATGAAATTGGATAATATCATGCTAAGTGATATAAGCCAATCTCAAAAAAACAAAGGACGAATGATATCGCTAATAAGTGGATGATGACACATAATGGGGGGAGGAAGGGGTTAGTGTTAGGGTTAGAGTTAGTGTTAGGGAAGGGGGCAAGAATGGAGGAAGGAAGGACTGTATAGAGGGAAAAGAGGGGTGGGAGGGGTGGGGGGAAGGGAAAAAATAACAGAATGAATCAAACAACATTACCCTATGTAAATTTGATTACACAAATGGTATGCCTTTACGCCATGTACAAATAGAGAAACAGCATGTATCCCATTTGTTTACAATAAAAAAAAAAAGAATGGAAAGAACTGAAAAGCTGGATGTACTGTGAAAATGTTTTTCTTTTTCTTTTTTTTTTTAATTTTAACCTTTAAATTGCAGAACTGTTCCAGCCAAAAGCAATAATCATAGTAGAATGCAGGTTTCCATTAACTACAGGATAAGGAATTTCTTGACAAAGTCTGAGACTCAGAATTTGAAATTGTTTATATAAAAAATTTCTAATAATGCTGAATATTTCAAACTTCGATCTCCTCTGAGTCTCATTTGTCTGTTAAAGCTGATTAGTTTTCTTGTTAGAAGATGTTTTAATTATCTAATATGAGAATAATATTGCCCAAAAAGAAAGAAGCAAATTATCCTCATTTTTCTCATTATACATATTCACTATCCTTTGATTTTGTATTTTTCTCCCTAGACATATGATCAGATTCATATCTGAGCATGCACTACATGTCAATTTACAAAGTCAAACTGAATATACATGAAAAATAGTTAAATAATTTTGTAATTTACAGCAGGCCAAAATTGGACAATTTGTGGTAGAAGTGAATCCTTAGTAGATAAATCTAAATACATAAAAATATAATTTAGTTTAACTATTATTATTTTGAACATATTTGTTGAGTTAAATGTGATAGTTCATGTAATGAATAACTATTCTTATAATTCTCCTAGCTGGACAATACGAAATTGAATGATTATACAAAATCCTGGAAGTCTGCCATTGTACCAGAGTTCTTTCACACCAAGGTATTTTTGGAGAATTGAGTAATTGATTATATGATCATCAATATCAAATAAATGACAGCTCACAAAAGTTCATTATGATTTATATGAGAAAAAAATTTCAGTTCCTTTGAATATGGCCACTCTCATAAATCACTCACATTTAAGAGTTCTGTTTTAAGAACATTCATCCTGAAGGGGAATTATTGAGGAAGAATCATAAAATAAAAACATAATTACATTTTTAAACACTGGCTCTAAATTTCTAAGATAGGTACCAATAAAAGGAGTTATTTAGTATTTTGAGTTATTAAAGATTGAAAACTAAAAAAACAATTACTAATAATCCCTAATAAACTTGAGGTCTTTCGAAAGTCAGAATGGAAGTATATAGCTAGATAAGCAATTTTAAGTAATACTTTCCTTGCAGTAAGTCTAATGAGATCTAAATCTTAACAAGTTCCCACAGTAACTTCTAGATTCATAAGATTAGAAATGTTATGGTAAATTTGGCAAGTTGAGGTCCTTGGAATTTCCTTTCTACCAAAATAATGAAACAAAATGAATCTATGATCCTGAGGAATGAATAGATTAGTATCACCATAGCCATTTTAGAAAACTGCTTAAGTTTTATAATCATTACTTAAGTTGTGTAATCATTGGATAAATTCTACAATTTAAATATTAGTAGGACTTGGAGAAGATAAACGATTACAAAAAGTAAATAAATAAGCATAATAGATAGCTTTCGATTGCAGCTACTGTTCAGACGAGGTATTTCTAATGAAGTTTTTTTCAATAAAATACAAACTTTTGTACTTTGTGTGCTGATGTGATCAGTCGTATGTTTAAAATTTGTATGACAATTTCAAAATGTGGCCTGTGGGACAATGATGCTCCCTCAGAATCTCTCTGGGATCAGTGAGGACAAAACCATAGACACATACCACTAATAGATTATCCACTTTTTCTTTTTTTCCTTTTGGGTGGCACTTGTAATAAGAGTACCTGAAAATATTGAGAAAAATATGTGTTACATTAGCAAAAGTTGATCTAGTGGCCCTTAAGAGGGGTATGTGAGTATGGTATTTGAATCCAGAAGTTAACAAGTCAATGCTCGGTAGAGTCTGGAAACAATAATGGTTAGCCCTTGTTTGGTTTAGAGATGTTCATGATCTATTCAGCAGTTTGTTTAAACATTGCAGAATTATGCCAATATACTCACTGCTTTCAGGATCCTCAAGAAACAGACAGGCCAGGTATCACATACCTGTAATCCCAGCAGTTCAGGAGGCTGAGATAGGAGGATCTCAAGTTCAAAGCCAGCCTTAGCAGCTTAGGGAGGCCCTAAGCAACTTAGTGAGAACTTATCTCAAAGTCCACTGAAAAAAAATATAATAAATAAAATAAAATGAAAATACATTTTTTAAAAAACGGACTGGGGATGTGGCTCAATGGTTAAGTGCCCCTGGGTTTAATCCGCAGTACCAAAACTTTAAAAATTAAATCAAATTAAACTTGTGAGGACTATATTCTCTCTCTAGGTTTTTGTCATATGCATCTGGAGACATTGCAAATGGCATGACATGACTTTCTCATGGATTGACGTTGGGCAGAAGGTGACCTGTTTCATAGCCATATTAGTGCCAGAGAATTTTGTCTGTTTGCCCAGAGGTCTGACAAATAGCAAAGTCTCCAAGGGCAGGAGTAAACAATTATACTACTGAGTTCTGTGCTGGAGGGAGGTAGCAGGGCCTAAGTGATCTGCTGTCCTCAATCCTGGCAACTTCACACCTGGCCACTGCATGAAACTACACCTCACTGGTGTTTCTCCCAGTCACTGAAGGCAGGTTCATGGAGGCTCTTGATTCTAGGACTCATTGCCCTCCACTGCCCTGCCTATTGCAGTCCACACTCCCTGCAGTATGAAGCTCTAAGGGGTTTGTGTGAGAGAGACTCCCCAAAGCTAAGTGTTTTGTGTTGTTCCCAGCTGCCTAGTCAATGCATTGGAGTTTCCACAGGGACACTTGGATGTGATTTTCCTGGATATTCTGAGTCCCGTAGCAGAAGAGCATCAGACAGTAGCTTCTCAAGATCACTTTTGACTGTAGCGCTTTGAGTGTTTGCTGAAAGATGCAGTGAAGTTTCTTCTCTAAAGCTTGCTTATTGTGCAGACTCCAGGTCACTAAAGTTATCTATAGGTTTTAGCCTTCTGTCCCACACTATGACTTTCTTTCACATTTGCCTTTTCAGAGGAGAGAGTTCCATCCACCCACCAACTTTTTTTTGGTTCTGCATTTGTCTCTTAGGATAAGACTCTGTGTTTCATTTGATGCAGTTCCAACATGGCATAGCCACAGTTAGCTTGGATTTCTGATGGATATTGTGAAGTAGATCCCTCTGACTTATCATGGTGAACATATTCATATAGTTTTTCTTTATCTTTCTTTACTTATTTGTTGTTTTATTTTCCCTTGAGTTCTCTAACAGAATTATGCTCCATAAGCTCATAAACTCTTTCTCTATTGCTTATTATTTTATCTCATTAACAAATAATAATGAAGATTTTTGTCTTATAAAATATTTTATTTGAATTTAACCATACTTAAACCATTTCAAATTTAATCATTTTAAAATTAAAAAAAAATAAAAATTCATATTATATGTGCACATTTTTACCATATTTGGAACATATTTAGAGTAAACCACTTTGATGCTCTTGAAATAAATCTATTTGATTAGTATTCAGAAACCATAATCTTAATTTACTATATCCCTGGGAAATAAATAAGGACTTATAAGAAGATGATAATAGAAGGAGGTTTAGAATGAGTTTATTTTATTGGTACTTTTGTGTTATTGAAAATTTCCACATGATGTGTGACATCAGAATAAACTCTAGCTACAAAGGTGGTTCCTGAATTTCTTCTAGATGATAGCGACTCGCTCAAGAAATAAGCACCTAATCTAAACTAGACCAACTATTCATTACCTTAATATTACTATAATATGAAACAGGATTATGTTCTCCCTTCTCCCACTTTTAATTTTTGGTCAGAAAGGTATAAACTCAGATCAGTCTGTGGCTCTACCCAGACCCAATACCTAGCCTACAAAGGAAAGCCACTCAGAGAAGTTATAAAACTGAGTGATATAGTAAGAGTCAGATTTCCTTTCTTTACCCTTTGGTTGTGACTGAAAAGTGTTTATTGCTTAATTTTTATCTAGTTTTGAATTGAGATTCTGTCTATTGCAATTAGATTTCCTGAGAAAAGTAGTTTTATTTTACAGCAGGGATTATAAAAGGAAAAATGTGAAAAACATCTTGAATATTGGAAAGTAATGTTAAATATTTTTTATAATGTTAGTAAGTTTTGTGTTTATAGAAATGCATGATATTTAATCTTGTTAATAAATATGTATTTAGCAAAGTTTTACTATTTTGTGCACACATATTTATTCATTTTATATCTAAATTTAAGTTCATTTTACTTCAATAATCAGTTGCATGATTATATGATTGGCTCTTAATTGGACTGCAGTAATATTGCATTGTCATCTAAACTTGGTCACCTTTTATCTCAGTATGCTTTCCAAAGCAAAGATTTCCAAACCCAGTTTAACTCTGGGGCTTTTGCAAGGTATAGTAACATCAAAATCAAGAGAAGCTGTATATAACGTCCTGGGTCTTGGCCTTTTCCTGTTCCTTCTCACAACAGAGACTGGGAGCATAAAAAAAAAAAAAAAAATGGTAAGATTAATTTCAGTTGTGGTGGGACTCTTAAGCCTTTATTAAGTTACTTAATAATTCATTCAGATAAATATATTTTGAGCACTGCCTAAGCATCAGATGGTGTTCTAAGTTACGTCAGTACATCCTTTGGGAGGTAGATACAAAATAAAACACACACGTACACATACACAAATGAGACAGATTTATGTTATTTTTTGAAGAATAAAAACATAATAGTTATGGATCACTATTTCACTTAATGTAATTAGCAAAATACTTTCAGAGAAGTTGTCATTTGGTGACCTCCATAGAGTGAGGGAGACTTCTAGGCAAGTATCCGGAAGTTTGAAAGAGGACTTAGGGCAGGGACAAGGGCAAATGAAAAAGCCCTAAGGCAATAAAAAACTTGGAGAGTTCAAAGAAAAAAGAGGATAAAGAATGGGGCTGGATCTCAACGAAAATCTGAGTGATAAAGAAATCAGTTTTTAGGAAACCAGCTCCATTAGGGTCTTGCAAGTCATGTTAACTAATTAAGTAAGTTTGTATTCATTTCTGATTTTAGTTAAACACAATTGCATATCTTAAAATGAAAATACAGAAGAGGGAATAATTTCAGAACAACCTTTTATTTATTTGGTGCTGATGATCCAACTCAGGGCCTTGCATGTGCTAGTCAAGCACTCTCCCACTGAATTACATTCCATGCTTAGAATAAATATACTTACCTGGAAATCAAATATAATTTGAAACCAATTAAATTATTATGTGTAAAAGGAATTTGTAAACCATAATGGCTCTATTTTCATAAGCAATAGGTATAATGTGATTAGTATAATTTAATTACTTAAAGTGCCTCCAAACTTTTTGTACTTTAATTTTTCATAAGAGCTATTTGTTATTAAGTATTGACCTCTAATTTCTTTTGAAATAGCTACTAAAATTTATTTTCCTCAACTAATAGCTTAAACAGAATTATAATATCAATAAATACATATGAGAAATAAAATTAAAATATTATTTTAAAATTTAAATTAGTTTAAAAATTTTAATATTCCCCTCAAATTCTGGCTTCTAGCAATATAGCTACTTGGACTTTATTAGTTGTAATTGTAAATTTAAGTTTTCATTTTTTTCACTTAACATTATAGAAGTTTTTCTGATTTTTGTTGTCAAACAGATTATAACCATTCAACACTGAAATCCACAACTATATTAAAAACAACAAAATCAATACAGCGTATCTAATGTTAATTTGTAATTTATCTTTATGATGTGGGAAAATATAATTCAAAATCAAAAAAATTCTTTTGGGACATAATCCTTTTGGTAGCTTTGCTTCAAAGTACTTCATTATAGACCAGTTAATATTTTCTAATATTTTGATATGATTGCTAATTTTGGTATAAAATCAAGGTTATATATTTTCTTTTAGCACCAATTTAACATTTCAAAATTTAAGTGTGCCATTATATAGAACTTGATTGGTTAGAACAATTTAATCTTGTCTATATGAAATAGAATACATATTCAAAATGTTTCAAATGCTAGACTATATTTGTACTTTTCCTAGTTGTGTTATGATTGCAGAATAAATATACTTTCATTTCAGTCTGTTACTTTAGAGCTGAGTCTTGTGGGTAGGAAAGAAAGTAATAATTTCTTGTCACAGCAAGCTATAATTATGTGTATTTATATTTAACCTTTGTAGATACTACTCATTAAGTCTAACTGCACTTGCATAGTTTACATTTTGATACTCAACTTTTGTATAATGCCTGTAATGACTGTCGTAATCTCTGACTTAGAACTGTTTTTTTCTTTAAAAGTATTGCATGGATGTTAGAGTGCAATCATCTCAGAACAAAGTTTTGGGTGTAACTACACCTTTTTTTCTATTACAACAAATTCAATTATGTGAGCAATTCTTTTAGAAAATGTCTTCTTTTTGATTATATAATTGAAAGATAAGACTGAAAAAACTTATCCTCAAGAGCAAATTTTTGAGCATGAAGAACAGAAGCTCACTGATTCAAGGAAAATCAAATTTACAAGATAATCAGGTTGAGGGGCAAGGATTAGAACAGTAGCTATCCTGTTCCTCACATCATCTATGGATAGAATTAAAAGTCTCTCATCAATTAGTTTTACTGTCTTGGCCTCAGAAGCAAGTAAAGCACATCATCAAGAAGAAATCTCCATTACTCTCTAAGAAGCTGATCTTTTCCTCTCACCATCTGTCATCACCCTTGTGTAGATTACGTACTATTAACAATAACATTTTATAGGTTTTGGAAACCTGAAAGAAATTTTGGTGTCCTGATGTATTTCTCAGTAGCTCATAAGCGAAAGTAGGTTTTATATATAAGCAATTATAAATGCTTTCACTCCTTTATAAATTATTTTAGACTTTGGATTCACTTTTCAGGTATATTTAATGAAATAAAAATATTAATTGAAAATTCTAGAATCAATGGGAAATGATCAGGATTCATTTGGGGGCCAATTTTGAATTATCATGTCATTTTTTAGTCATCTTTCTCTTACTATAACAAATACATGAGATAAATCAACTTAAAAAGAGGAAAGATTTATCTCAGATCACAGATCACAGTTTTGGAGGTTTCAGTTGATGGTTGATTGGCTTCATTGCTTTGGGCCTGTGGCACCAGGACTTCACGGCAGGAGCAGGTGATTGGAGAGGCTGATTGACTTCATAGAAGAGCATGAAAAAGAATGAAGAAGAGACTGATATTCCACAATTCCCTTTGAGAACATTTCCCATAATAGCCTGAAATCTCTCATTAAGCTCTAGCTCTTAAAGATTCTGCTAGTGCTGAACTGAAGACCAAGATTTTAGCACATAGACTTTTGGGGAACATTTCAAATTTGAATTTTATTAATATGTTGATGGCTATGGAGAAAACATTTTACCTTTTAGAAAGAAAAAAATAGGTGATCTGTTATATTACAGTAAACTTGAAAGTATTTCATCTGATTTTATCTCTGGTTATCATCCTATTCATAGAAAAAAAGAAAAAACAAAGATTTTACATTTTAGTATATCATACTACTTCTGAATATCATACTGAACTATTACTATTACTCTTCATTATAACTTTCATATATATATTAAATATAAATACTTTATGTATGTACATGTGTGCATGATTGATATTCATATCATAATCAATGGTTGCCTTGATTCTTTATAGTAACATTTCCTTTCTGGTAAATATTAACTGATTTTTTTTTGCATCTATCTAGTTAATTATTCTCTTATTTTTTGTGATATAAAGTGAATTTATTTTGTGACTATTATTAACATTTCTACAAGGTGTGATCCAAAGATTGACAAAAGCAGTCAACCTCAATTAGTAACATATTTTATGAAGAAAAAAGGTTCATAGATTTTTCATCTTGTTTGCTGCTAATCAGTCTTTTGCTAAGAGCATATCTTACTTTCATTATCTTGTAGTAGCTAGAAACTACTAGCCAAATATATATTGCACACAGTTTTTAAGTGTCTCCTGTGTGTATGTACCTAAATGGATTATGTACAATTTTCATTAAGTCTGCCTTCTCTAGTTTCTTCTTACATCTCTCTTTCTCCAGCAGTATTCATAACACATTTGTGGGAAAATATTCACTGTGAATGCACCACTAACATTATCTATTAAGGTTAGCTATCTTATAATTAAATTCTCAGTTTATTTCTCAAGGAAGATTTAGGTTAAAAAAAAAAGCCAAATTAGATATCATTTAAAATATTTAAAGGATTTCAATAACCATTAAACACTGGAAACTGAACCAAACCATAAAGAACAATAAAAACTTCCCCTAGGGGAAAAACATTTCCACTTTCCTCCTCTCAAAAGGAATAAGTAAATAAGTAAATAAATAATAAGGTTGACTTGATAAAACAACCCTGACATCTAAGGTCTAAAAATTATTCTTGGCTCTATTCTTTTATGGTAGAGAATGGGCCACAAAACTCTCTAGACTTTAGGGTAGACACATGTATCCCAGTGCCCAATTTAGATATCAACACATAGGATAATGAGAGTGAAAATCCCTGGAAATGGAGAAAAGTTCAAAAGAAATTTCCTCCATAACATGACACCTGACCATAATAAGAAACTTTCTACACTCTTAAATATTTAAGAGAATTCACATTAGATCTTCAGAACCACTTTCAGAAAATAAAGAAGAAACATTAAGTTGTCATATGAAGTGAACATGAATGTAATGTGAAAACCTTATTAAAACATTATAAGAAAATACAATTAGTTCATCATGAATTCTGGTGTACATCTTTGTCTAAATTGCTAGTAGATAAAATTCATTATTATGTTTTATAAAAAATAAAGCTTCATAGGTCTGGTTTATCTGATTAATATTTAAGAAAGTAAATTAATATTTAAGAAACAATATAATTCTTCATATTAACAACAACAAAAAACAAAGAAGTGTAAGATCATTTTAACTAATAGAAATTTTGATTATATTCTATGTTTATTTGTGGTAAAAAAATTTCTCTGGAACAAAAGAGTGTAAGATTTTTCTCAATGTTTTATCAGGCATCTATATAATCAAGTGGTCAGTAATATAAAAATTTAAAAGCAAAATCCGGAAGAGACTATAAATTATCCTTTTCTTTTATTGAGCAAAAGTTTATAATTTTGGAAAAGAATTTATATCATTTTATGATTCTTTTTTTTTTTTTTCTTTTTTCTTTTTCTCTCTTTTTTTTCTTGGCACAAAGGATTGAACTCTCAGGGGTGCTTACTCACTAGCCACATCCCCAGACATTTATTATTATTGTTGTTGTTGTTGTTTTGAAACAAAGCCTCACTACGTTGCAAATAGAACTTAACAAGTTAAGTTGTAATGAGTTAAGTTGCTTAAGCCTCTGACTCAGAGTCCCTAGTACCAGAAAGAAAAAAAAAAAAAAGAAAATAGTAAAAATCAAGAAAAACCTCAACCAGCAATGCTCTGCTAATTCTAAACAAAGAACTTCCTATACCCTTTTTCAAGTCCTGCTCTCATCCCATCCCATCTCATGAAGGAGAAGTGACAAAGCATAGACATGGTAGGGGAATCTTGTTTTCTCCTGAGACTACTCATTCCAGAACCTTCAACATATTGACCATGGAATCAGAGAGGACCAGAGAAGCAGCACAGCACCAGTTCAGAGTGCCAGGAAGGAACTACATGGTCCATTTATCAGCTCAGAACACACCTCGTCTCTCAGGAGCTCAATTACATGTCAAGAAGATGGAATGGTTTAGAAGCATGTATCTATTATGTTAAAGAAATGTACAAACCCTGTGAAGTAATAAATTCCTTGTTCTGGAATCCACCTTTGAGAAATGCTACACATATGCCTGATGGCCAAAGTTTAAATAGCCTAGTTGTCTGGCAGTGTGACGTTGCTACAGCACACTACGTAAACCCATTTCACAGTTAAAACATGATGAATTGATTTGTACTGACTACTATGAAATATCCTTGCAGATTTGTTGTTGAGAGGAAAAAGCACATTGGAAATAATACTTATAGGTTTTATATATAAAACTTCCTCCAATGCTTTGTGTTTTCTTTTTAAAATTTCCCTAAAATGATACTATTTTAAGGATATGGGAGGTGTTTGATATCTTTTGCTACATGAAGTGCCTGAAATAAAATGATTTATGAATCTAAAACATAAAATAAATGAAAAATGATTTTGAAACTAAATTATTAAAATATGAATAATTTCCTTTACCAAAGGAAAGATCTGTTGATATAAAAGACAAAGTGTAGCATAATGAGGGTTTGGAATGTCTATTATTTGTTCAACTATGTAACATAAAATATTAATTCTGTATGGAAAATTAGGAACTTGCATTAATTGGGATGAATCGTGTGTTCACCATCTCAAGGAGAACATCTTATATATGAGTATGTCTTACATAATTTGATTTTTATGTAGATAAAGTTATTAAGTTTAAAACAAATTTGCTTTTATATATGAGCTGGGAAATCTTAGGTAAAAAGTAAAAAATAATGTGTTGAATAAGTCTTTGGACGTAGGCATTGATAAATTTACAGAAAAATTGAGAAATAATTCATTTTTCACTCTTAAATATCATCCTAATTATCAAGAATTTGATAAAAAATAATATATTTTGTAAAGAATTAGAACTACAAAATTTAGGATGGGAGATCATGAATTACATGTTTCTAGTTTATTCAAAGCATAATTTAAAGAATCAGTGTCATTGCATGGACAATTTGTCCTTTTACAATATTTAACAATATTTATTAACAAGTTTCAGATAAGAGGAAACACAGGAGTCATAAGGACATGATGAAATGGTAGAATTTCTTTGTTTAAATCTATTCCTGTTTGTTGAAAATGAGCATAAATATGGTTTTGCTACCTACAGTTTTTTTGTTTTTTTTTTTAATTAACCTCTTCTCCATTATCAGAAGTAACTATCAGCCAGTTTTGAACCTGGTTTTGTTTTTGACTTTGATCAGATAAACGTTTTTCTCTACTAGGGATTGAACCCAGGCACACTCTACTATTGAGCTGTAAACCCAGTCCATTTAATTAATTAATTAATTAGTTTGTTTATTTATTTATTATTTTGAGACAGGTTCTCCTAAGTTGCGGAGATAGACTTCAAACTTATAATCCTCCTGCCTTACCCTTCCAGTCACTGGAATAAGGGCCTTGCACTACTATGCCCAGTCCAAATAAACATTTTATAATGATCTTTAGAGATATTAGATATTACCCTGAACACATATTTAATTGCATATGTGTGTTAGCATTTTCCATTATGAAAATACTGTTTGCATATCATTAGTTATCCAACCTTTTTTTGTGGTGAAAAATCTTGAAAAATTTAATTTGCTGTAGGAACAATGATTAATTAAATACAGTTAGCCCTCTGTGAAAAATACAGTATCCCTGAGTTCTACATTGATGGATTCAGCCAAATGCTGATAGACAATATTTGGAAAAAATAATCTGTATTGCATAGAATAAAGACTTTGTTTTTCTTGTCATTATCCAGAAACAATATAGTATAATTCTATATGTAACATTTATGTTGTATTTATTAGATATTATATTATAAGTAATATGGAGATGATATAAAGTATATGGTAGGATACTAGTAGTCACGTGCAAATATTATGCCATTTTATATAAAGTATTTGAGCATCTGTTGATTTAGGTGAGTACTGTAAAACCTATCTCCCTCAGATACCAAGGGGGCTATGTAAATAAGACAGAAATGAAAGCAGATATCAAGATTTCTGGATTTCAGGATTCTCTTTGTTGTGACTCATAGTGTGAGTGTAGCCAGTGATACTCTCTGATAACTCAGTTATGACTTAGCTAATAACACACTATAAGTTCAGTAAGCAAAATAACCTAAAACTTTAAAATGTCCTTTCTGACTTATAAACGAGACTAATGTTCAACATAGTAGCAATTTTTTAGTTCTACAAATTTTCTAGGGTGATATACTTTGTTATTTTACAAATGTGCTATTTTGTGTGTTTTTGAGTCTATAATTTGTTCAATATTTAATAATTAATTTCACTAATTAATACATGTAGCCAAAATTGTATATTGACTAAAATTTTAGTTTATAATGTTAATGACTTACTTGAGAGAGGTTATAAGCATTATAAAAATATATAAACTATAAAAGCTGTATAAAACCTAGTTATCATTTTAATATTTAAAAATGAAATGGCAAATATAAGCCATTTTATCATTTATTCCTATAAACAATTATAAATAATATACAACATTAACATTTGGTTCTGAAAGCCAAGTAGTTATTTACTGTGTGCTTGATCAGAAATAGTCTATCATTTTTATTTCTTTTGATATTTTAACCAAGGTGTTTTTCCTCTCTACTGCTACTTCAGAACAGTGAAATAAATGCCACCTGGGAATCAAGCACAGTTTTGAGTGCCTCATATGAATAACAACATAATTCTAGTTGTCAAAGGTGCTTTGATTAATGTACTAGAGAAAATCAGTTAGGCTTCACACTCTGGAGCTTCAGACATCTTTAAGCTTGCGCACAGGATATCATAACTCTTATTTTCATGATTCTAGGTCCTGAGTGGAAATTTTATGTATCTCTTGGTGATTTTGTGCAGAGTCAATGAAACAGTTGCAACTCATCTTCTTGCTGAACTCTCCATCTTATAGGTAAGAAAAAAATAAGAAACAAAATATTTTAGCATTAAGTATGTCACAAGATGGTAATTCACAAAAGAAAAGGTTTAAGGGTAGAGAATATATATAACCAAGATTATTAAATGAAGATAAATTACCCATAAAAAAGAATGTTAACAGAAAACTCTTAAAGGTTTCAAATTATGGAAATATTATTTTGTTAACAAATCTGATTATTTAAAACAATAGTATTAATTAATCTTTAGTATTCAGTGCTGATAATCTCAATCAAATTACTATCTTTTGCTTATGGCATGACTGCTTTTTAAACACATAGGCAATGCAACATGGTCTTGAAATCACTTGGGAAATTATCTTTTTATCCTATTATTCAAGTATTAACAACAAGAGAGAAAAGCAAGACTATATATGCAGTGATCATTGTTGAAATACTTCCCCTCTGAAGAAAGTTAAACTTTTTGAGGTTTTCTGTAAATACATAAAGCAAATATAAAAGGGTTTGCTTTACTTGTTTTCTGACTCTATACACCACCGTTCTACATAAAAGCCAATGAGAATGTTTATGGCTTTAAAATAGTCTTTAGTATTTATCCTCAAATGTTAGAGTTATAAGACTTTTACTTATTTTTTCTTGGTCTGTAATTGTGGGCACATTAAGAGAATTTTAAACATAAGGAAAGTATAGCAGAAGTTTTTTTAAAGGACTTCTTTATGTGATATTAATAATGATAATATTAAACCTAGAAATAATTTGACAATTTTAATACTTTTTCTGATACTGGTATCATCATATCAGCTATATACTTCTGAGAGTTATTTTTAAAATAAAATATAATGATTCTTTTTAATCTTAAATTCAGAAAATAGATAATCAGATATAAACTAGTAAATAATCAGAAATAAAAAAGCAAACTAGATAAAATGTAACAGGAAAAAAAAATTGCAGCATGAAGTAAAGCCAAGTTAGACATCATTAGGGGATAAAATTCTTTCTTTAGGAGACCACATAGGCAAGATGAGAATACTTAGAATCAGGATCAGATCCTTGTACCTCCCCACCATGGTGCTGAAGATTCAATGCCCAAGTAAATTTTGTTTAAGAAACAGAACAGAGGGGGGAGGAGAGAGAGAGAGAGAGAGAGAGAGAGAGAGAGAGAGAGAGAGAGAGAGAGAGAGAGAGAGAGAGAGAGCGCTCCAGAGAGTAGAGAGCCCAGAGCTGGTGCCTGAGGGAGTGGGTGTCCTGCCCCTTTGTAGATTTCAAGTGTCCTTTCTTCTCAAGCCTACATGATCAAAAGGCAGGAAGAGAGCCTCAGGGGTGATTGCTTGTGTTGGAAATTGCAGTCCTTCCCCTCACCCAGTGACTGTTAACAACCAGTTGACAGGAAGCGCTGTCTACCCATTTCCTTTTCTTTGATAATCAGCTACGTCCCTCACCCTGGTCTCAATAGGATGGAATAGAGTGACAAAGAGCAAGTCCATGGAGCATAACAGCCAACCAAAACCATGAATCTTATTCTTCAGAAAACCTTGGTGGAAGCTAAAGGAACAGAGGAAGTTCTTTCATAAAAAATAAAATAAAATAAATAAAAATTAAAGGTGCTGGATAACATGAGGAAAGTACCTAAAAACACAACTTGTTCTAAAATTAGGAAAAGGAAGTCACTAGATGGACAAAATAAAGTTAGGGCACAAAACTGTGAGATGAGCAGACACTGCATTCAAACTGACTGATCTCTAAAGCAGGGATTAGGGAACAGATTCAGTCTCTGCGGTGATGGGAATGGAAACTTCAGGCCTCTTTGTAATGGTGAGTCTGAAAAGAATTCCCCACAAACTCAAAATGCACAACCATTAACTATGGGTAATTTCCCACCAGGTCCAATTACCAATGTGGACAGCAGTGAAAGAACTTGCTAAAGACAAACAAAAAGAGTCTTCCCTAAAAAAGGAGACCTTAATGTATACTGCAGTCAGTGACAGACTCCTGATTTTCATTAATCATATTATCCAAGAACGTCAAGCTAAATTTAAATAAAACATTCTTAGTAACTAAATTCAGAAAAATAAATGAAACAATCAACTTTCAAATATAATTGTAAATGATTCAGGTTATACATAAGCTACACATGTGTGCATGTGCGTACACCTACACTTAATCACAGTTTTTGTGGATGAGACAAATAGTCAATAAGGTAATAAAAATATTAAATACATGGTCAAATTCTTATGTTCAAAACAGCTTATAATAGAATGATCAAAATTTGACTCTACTTGTTATGGTTTGGATGTGAGGTGTCCCCCAAAAGTTCACTTGTGAGACAATGCTGGAAGATTTAGAGGAGAAGTGATTGGGTTATAGAATCTTAACCCAATTGGTGAACTAATCGCCTGATGGGGATTACCTGAGTGGTAACTGAAGGTGGCTAGGCCATGGCTGGAGGAGGTGGGTCATTGGGGGTGTGGCTATCACGTATCTGGTAAGTGGAGTCTCTCTGCTGACTGATCATCACGTGAGCTGCTTCCCTCCACCATACTCTTTACCATGATGTTTGGCCTCACCTCCAGCCCAAAGGAATGGAACCTGCTGTCTATGGACTGAGGCCTCTGAAACCACCAGCCTCCAAATAAACTTTTCTTGCCCTCAAATTGTCTGATCAGATCTTTTAGTCACAGCAGTGAAAAAGCTGACTACAACACTATGTGAGCATATGTAAGGCATTCAGTATGAATAGATTAGGACTCATTATGGAGTAAAAAGTGCTCAACATATTATAAACAAGCAAATACAGAAACTAGAAATGAAAAATGTAGATGTTGATTTTATTGAATTTATACATCAGAATAGACATAAATAAAAAGAAAATTAATCTATTATAAGATGGTGGTAAATTAGAACCAAACATGTAAGATGAAAATAAAGAAACATGAAAGAGCTGGCAAAAGAAAGACTATAAAATGAAAAAGGTTAAAATGGCCCATTCTGAGTTCTTCAAGTAGAAATAGTAGAAAAACCACCTTAGAAGAAGCAATAGTCGATAAACAAGAAATAAGAATGCTGTGTCACCCAGAGCAGCAGTACTGTGTCAGACACTGTATGGAGAGAGGTGTTGGGGTCTTAAGCCCCCTTGCTCTTCTCATCCAGCGACAAGGGAAGGGAACACTCCCCAATAAGGTCAGACCAGAATAGGTAGGGCCGACTGACCGCCTGCTCCCAGCCCTTCGGGAGGAGGACAATCAGACACGTCAGGGAGACCAGTCACAGCAGGAACTCATTTATTGAGGAAATCACACAGCTTTTATGTAGGGTGGGGGCTAGGCAGGAACCAATTAGCTTAAAGATCAGCAAGGTGGGGGGGTGTGGAATTCAGGCAGGTGAGAGTCCCATAGGACTATATGGCAAGCATGAGCTGACCATGTTCCTGAAACTTTGTTAACCAATCCCTAACAGTGGCCGGATTTATCGTCATTAACCTTTGAAACCGCCTTTGAGCCTTGATCTTGCTCACTCACCAGGGAGTAAGGAGTCAGCCTGAGTTAGTTAACCTGTCATTAATCCCAACAGAGAGGAATGATATATTGCTTGATTTTTCTCCAGTACTGAATTTCTTGACTATCTAATTACCCGCTCAATGTATAGAATTATCCAGATGTGGGAAATCTCAAACCTGAGTATAGTGTGAAAGAATGTATTATTAATGAAAATCCATCTTTGAATCTTACATTTTTGGGTTTTTAATTTTCTCTAAGTTTCAATTTTTAAATGTTATTCTTCCTATTTGGAATCTATTTCACAGAACCAGGTATATAGACATAGCCATAGCCAGTGGTTCTTTAGGAACAACTTGCTCTGTTTTATAAAAACACAACTCCCTCAATGGTATTGTCTTAAGAGTGAAAAATAGCAACAGAGAACAAGAGGGCACAGCAAATTAATTGCAAAATAAAGAAATAGTAAAGTGCAAAAGTTAAAGTTCCATAAATTCTGGGACATGAATACCCACACTATCTCCTTTAATGTCAGTTTATCTTAGTATTCACATACTTCATTTAACAGAATCTTTGAAGTGCAGATATGTAAAGAAGTTATAACATAAATATATTAAAAATAAATTCCTTGAAGCATAATTTTCAATACTATTCTATTAAAAGTTCTCCAGAATTTTAAGATAAGAAGTTAAATAAACTCAATAATCAACTCAAAAAACCAAACTCAGATATTGGTTTTATGAAAAAAAAGTTCATGCATAGATAAATTTGACTTTGAAGGTTGTAAACAAAAAGGATCAAATAAAAATTGAAACAACAAATAAAGGTTAGAAAATTGAGATTTACTATAAATATAATACTAAAACAAATGAATGCAGAGGAAAGCATTAATAAAATAAAGTAAGACAATTTTTATGATTTAGGGTGCAATGTACAATAAAGTTTTAATACCATTATTACCTTTGTACAGAATGTGACATTCAGAACAATATCTATAAAAATTGAGAGAAATTCACAAAAAAATAAATTAACATTTCTCTAACCATTACATTTCAAGTGAACAACATATATAGAAATCAAATTGGTAGTTTGTATATTCATAGAAATTTAAATATGTTTACCATAAAAATTTAAATACATTTATCACTTTTACTAAAATTTTTAAAAATCTAAAAATGGATGTGCCACACTCACTTTATTATAATTGCAGCCTGAGGTGAAACGCATGGGAACAACTGGTACTAGGTAGTCTTGCTTGGGAACCTGGTTTTATTGGACTTGACTTTCTCTACATTGATTCAGTGAATGTATACAGACTTTTTTTTTTTTTTTCTGTTCAAGTATATACACACATGCATAAGCAAACATACATGCATGTGAAGACAAATAATCAAAAGTAAAAAAAATAAAATTAATTTTGTTTAGTAATAAAGAACATGAATACAATAGAACAGAGTAAGAGTGAACAGTGGGAGAGGATTTTGAATACATTAAGTTCAGTGTTTAGGAAAGCTTTTTCTGTAAAAGTGATAACTGTGAAGAGAATGTTAAGTAAAGGAAAGGATCCATAATGTGGCACATGGTGGAATTCACTTGCCAGTATACCTTGTGGTAAGATAAATCATATGACTAAATATTAGCCAATGGGGTGTGGGCAGGAGTGACGAACATCTTTTTCAGCTCAAACCTTTGAAAACTTCTGGGAAAACAGTTGTTCATATTGATTTTGAATGGTTCATAACTAATGCAAGAAATAAACCCCAAATTTTTAAAGTTTTCTTTTGTAGACCAATTTGTCAAGTAAGATAAATGCAGATATTAATGTGAACACTTGATCAACTTTCTGAAGTACACTGTGCCTCATTTTTCTCATTTGGAAAATGGATTATGGTTTTATATCCCCATGAGATTGTTGCATGGATTAAATGAGTTAATGGATTTTAAATATTTAGAGTAGTGCCCAGTATTTAGTAAGTATTAAGTAGTTTGATCATTTTTTTGTTACCTTAGAAAAGAGTTCCTGGATGAAAGTGCACCAAAGACAGAGTCTAAGACTCTTATGACTCTGTTTTGGGATGAAGAGTGTAAAGACAGTGAGAAGACATGAGTCCATTGATGTCTGGGATTATTTTAGAAATGCAAAAAGTAATTCATAAATACTGGGAGAAATTGAGTATAGGAATTTATAGTTTAAAAATACCACTTTTGTGGAGAATGGACTTTTTATGGGTACTATGTAGCACAGTAAATATGATTAACAGGTTCTTGCAATAGGGCAGTAAAAAGACAGTGGCGCTCGTACCATAATAGAAACAGTGCAGATGACGTGACAGTCAAGGAAATGCCGTAACTATGAACACAACGTCTGCCTCACTGTTAACGCATTTCCTATGATGACCTTTATTTACATAATGTCCTTAATTCTATATGTATTTTGAACATGGGAATGAAACTACAAAAAAATTGTGATACCTTGAAATTTTGAAACCTTAGATATTTTAAAGAATATTTTGATATTGTTTTGATATTATGATATTGATATTGATGTTTGGTATTTTGATATTGATCAAATTCCATTTTAATAAATTAAAAGAATATTGCAAATAATTTCTTCTATTACATTTAGTTTTTTAAATGTGATTTCTGGAAAATTTAAAATCATGCATAGGCTAAAGTTGTATTTCTTTTTTTATATTTGTTAGGCCTGGTTTTATGTCACTTAATCTTATAAAATAAAAATATAATTTCTATGTGTTTTAAAATGTATTTTAAAACTCATGACAATATATTAAATTGTTCATAATAGGTTTTGATATTTTTGTAAATGCTGAATTTGTTATTCTTATTGTCATGTGGAAATGATTGATTTTGTTTGGAGGTTTACTAAGATATGTAAGAAAAAGAAAGAAATTAGACCCTGTTTCTCATTGTTTTCCCCTGCACAACACTTAAACTTCCAATTTCTACAGAATTTAAGGGGAAAAACATGGGTAAATGATGTTCCATTTAAATATGAAGACAATACACTCTCCATTGCATGGATATTTTGTTTAATTTTAGTAATATAAATTACTAATTATAGATAATGATTATACTATATAGATTATGTAGTACCAAAAAAGTTCAGATGTTAAAAAGTATATAAAAATAAAGATATCGAGCACTCAAAATATGGAATGATTGACAGAGTAAAAACTACGAAAAGGGATCTGATTGGAAGTTTTTAAAAATTCTCTGGATCACATTTCTTTCTGTCCTATAAATTGACAACATTTGTGGCAAAAGAAAGTTTGAAAATCTATCCTGCTAGATTCTTTTTCCTAGACTTTTGATTCTAGATAGTTTATTCTGAAATTCTTTAGCAATAGGAGACATTTGGAATTACTAAATTCTACTAGAACTGAAGCACAATATAAAAGTGACAAATATTCAAACTTATTTGATTGATTTTATTCATTCCATCATTGAAGATCATAATACGCAGTTCAAATGGATGTTATTTGTAAGAAGAAAATCAGAGCTTCAAAAGTAAACTACTAGAGGGAGAGAACCAAGCTTTTAAATAGAGGAGGCTGGAAGAAACAATGTGTAGGCATCACTGTGTATTGCTTACAAGTGCTGGAACTTATAATAGGTGAAGGAAATTATTTGGAGAAGGAGATAAACAAATGGACAAGAAAAAAGTATAGTGAAACATTTCTAATCAGTCCAAAACTTTAGATGTGAATCTGAAGATAATGATTTTCATTACATGGATATTTTAAGTTTGATTTTAGTAATATGTACCACTAACAGTAGATAATGATTATAATAGATATATATATAGATTATATACTACCAATAAAACATTGAAAATGTTAAGAAATATCTAAAAATAAAATAAAATTTCTCTAAACCTAAAGATCACATTTTTAACATTCAATGTTCCTTTTTTCCCAGTTAATACTATATCAGAATCATCACTCTAGTTCATTAATTGTATTCCAATAATATGAAATTTTATTTTTTAATTATTAAACAGTTACCTACTCTGTTCCTGTTATAGGGCAGGCATTACTTTTTGACATTGAAGTTACTATGTTATATAAAATAGACCACTCACCTCCCAGTGTGTTACTTACAATCCAATGAGAAAAAGCAATATTGAAAAGGTTGACACTTTGTGACACTATGTGGCACATACGTTGGCACAAAATATTGTCTCCTAAACTAAATAATGGGACTGGATGTAGAACTTTCTTTTCCCTGAGGGTTCTAAAAAGAATAAGTGGTTTTAACTTTCTGCTGAAGAGAAAGGAATTTTCTCTTTTTATATCATCAATGTCAATATTCACTTTTTTATAGAAGTTAATATAATGCCAAGTACAGGTTTATTGCCTCACCAACATTTAAGCTCCCCTCCTAGTTTATAAACCAAGTGGGATTGATGTATTTTTTTCATTTTTTAAAAATTTGTCCAAATTATATGATTCAATGTATTTAAAAATATGTAGCAATACAATATTACAAAAATAATTGCATATTCTTCCACATAGCTTACAGTCTTTATCATCCAACACATAGCAATTAAATAAGTGCTATGTGCCAGGTGCTATATTCCATGAAGCTATGACAATGCATTTAACTACTAAAAGGAGCACAATGAAGTATCTCTGTATGCCAGGCACTTTGTAGTCTATAAAAAAAGAAATTTTGGAATTCCCCAGGTATTTTATCTATAAATATTTGCAAAAAAGGACCAGGAAAATTTTAAAAAATGCAGTTAATTATATGCTAGCAGGTGAAATGTAGGACAAAGGAATATACAGGAGGGAACCAACATAGCCTGGAAAAATACAGTTTCCTAAAGATGAATATACATCTGATTGCAAGCACAGACTGCACTAAAATTTAAAATAAATAATCAAGATTCAACAGTGGTATGCAGAATGTTTGCTTTATTAAATGAGTTGGTTTACTTTTCTTTGTATGCAGTCCATATTCTTGTGCATAGCATATTGCTGTTTTACTCTTCTAAGAAAAACCTTAGCAAATTAATTCTGCCATGTCTTTACTATATAGTGGATAGTGGATATTGGCAGTTAAAGACAACAATTTTTGTCCCAAGATCAGTGTAAGTTCTTAGGAGAAGAATATCCCACATGGGAATGAATAGCAAAATTTGCCCATTTCCTCCAGGAAAATATGTGCTTTTTTTCATATCTACAGAGAATTCAGTTTGAATAGCTGCAAAGAAACTTCACTGTCATGTAATAGATTCATTTTCTTAGTTAAATAAATATGAAGACTTTTAAACAAACAAGAAAATATAATACAGGGAAAGACTGGAAAGCAGTCATTAATTTTCAGCATCTTTTTTATTTTGTATTGCTGGAACTGTCACAGAACAAAGGCTTCCTGGGTCATGCAGAGGTGTTCCACAGAGCTTAGCATATGAGTAATTAGGGAGACTTAGGTATGTTATACAAGTTTGGTAAGTAATTAATCCTCAAATATTGCTACAGTTTTACATTAATTATATGATAAAATCAGCAGGAAATATTTGAAAGAAGATGAAATGTTTCAACAAACTAAAAATGTTCAAAAGCTTAATCTTTCATTGCAGTTGCATTGCATTTATTAAGGTATATCCCTGAATAAGCAAGAAGATTCTTTGCAATAAATACCAAAGATGATTCCATTTACAAGAGTGACCCATAGATTTTGCCTTCTGGTGTTGAAGAATGTTTATGGGTTCTTACACTGAGTCCACTACCACCTTTGTGGTCTTGGGAAAAATCCAGAAATTTCTCCATGAAATAGGAGTAAAAATCATGCAAATCTCATCAGGTACTTATGAGAATTTAAAAAATCATGCAGATTAAAATGTTTACTAGTCTGCCTGACTCATAGTTTTAATTTTAAAAAATCTATCAATAATAAAAACATTCTACTTTTAGATAAAACAGTGAGTATTTAAGATATATTAGACAAGTATTTTCCAATTAAGGATTTGAAGAAGATTCACCTGGAGAATTTTACTTTAATGCAGACAGTCTGGAGGCCTTCTGATCTATCACTTCAGAGATCCTTGTCCAAAGTTAACCACTGATATCCTACATAAGGTTTAACTCCTGGGCCTAATTAAGCACTATTATCATGGTAACAGAAACAGGAAGACATATCTCTTGTCTAAAATATACTTTTATATATATTCTTTATTCTTGCTCTTTGGCAATTACTTCTTGAAATAACATTTTATGTGGAGGCTGAGAAGTTATATATACAAATATATTTTTGAGATATTTACCATTAGTTTTGTATACTGAAAAAAAAGTTGGATTTTAAATAGTCCTAATTCCGATAGGTAGCATATAAACAGTATAACCATGTCTGCTTGGACTTTATTTTGTTTAAGAGTAAGATTTTTAGAAGCAGATTTTTGAGAGAACTGGATTAGATTATATGTAAAATGTGCTCAGAGTCATTTTTGTTCACAGAAGTTAAATGGTGTTAGTACCCTTTCTCTCTCTTTTCCTTTGAATCTAAGCCTCATCACTTCCCAGCTGTACATTATTGGCAAATCTTTTACTTGCATCTACAGTGAAGAAGGTATTTCAATGTGATTTTCCAAGTAGTAACCATTAAAAAATAATAGTCACTATTTCAATCTTTCTATTATTCAGTCACATACACACACACACACACACACACACACACACACACACACATTCGAAAAAATATTTCAGAAAATTTACTAAGCGAGGATCTTATTTAAAACTAAAATATATTTTCCCTAACATAAAAACTTTGTAAGTATTCCTACTTTCTGACATGTTCTTGTTTGATATTTTTAGAGACCCAAATGCTACAAATTTTCTGAGTCTTTCAGCAAACATTTTAAAGTTAATATTTTGTCATTTGAAAACATGATAGATAAGCATGTGTTACTTTCTTGAGTATGTATTACATACCTCTTAATTTTGAAATTAGTGTTCTGGAAATTGGATTGTACAACATAATAAGCATATTTCTCCAAGGGTATAAAATTAGAGTTATAACTTGTAATAGCCTATCTTAGAAAATTGCTCAGAGTGGTGTCTAATAGGAAATGTACTATAGTTAATGAAGGGTCCATGCTAATTAATTTTCATCTTTGGCTAATTCTATACACAAGATAAAGATACAGAGTAGTCCATATTCTTCTACCCCTATTTTAGAAGCCAAAAAAGCATCAGTCTAACAGATAAAAATGACTACAATTTAGAGCAATGAATGGGGAGTTTTTGAAATTTGTATTTAAAGCTGAATATAATCAGAGTGAAATTGTTCTTTTTTTTTGGATAATGAATAGGTAACTATTTTTCAGAAATACTTTTACTTTTTGGTATATTTTAGCCTTTGAAAATGAGGATAATGAAAGAGAGAAAGGCAAAGCATTAGGCTTATTCCATCACATGCTTTGATTAGTTAGCAAAAGGTAGTAGATGAACATAAGTGATAAAAAATAGATCCAGACAGAGCTAATTTTCTATTTGTTAAAGAATGATTATTGATTATATTTTATGTAAACTTTATAACAATTTCAAGATTAAACCAAGCATAGTACTCTTAGCACTGGATTTTTCTAAAAGAGAAAAGAAGACTTAAAGGCAGTTGCCAAGAACAAAGAAGGAATCCTCTAGTTTGGACCCTTCACCATATGACTTCTTCTTGAGTGTAAGCTGCCAGTCAATGAATGAGACAAGGAACATTCTTGGATATGATTTATGATTGGTTGAAATTCAGCTGAATGTTATACTACTAAGATAGGTTATGGTTTTGTTTATAAATGAAATTAGGTTGCATTTTGTTAAATAAAGGACTCAAATATGGAGGAAGCCTCAGACTGAATGTAAGTTGACTTAACATAGGTTATAAAGTATGAATTTTAAGTTATTATAATATTTTCATTAAGTCTTTAAAATTTGTTTCACATGTAGGACTTTTTTTTCTGTTAGGATATTGGTGAATTAGAAGATGTAAAACAACTAAACATAAATGGCTTACAATAAACTTTTAACAGAAGAAAGGTTATCGAAAAATACCTTTCAGGAGAATATTAATACTAAACTAAAATAATAATTAAAACCTGTTTAAAATAATGAATCAGTAACTATCTTCAAAATTGCTTTTTTCCAAGATATCATAACAAATATATATTCACAGTGGTAGTAAAAATCCTGAAATGCAAAACACATTTTATTTGAAAGTGCAAACATTTTCCTTAAGAAATAAAAAGGATTATGTTTGCAAATGAAAAACATTTATCAAAAACCATAAGTAACAAATGTCAAAAATATCTGGTGAAATTTTAGATATATCTTTAGAGGGATTAAATCATGATGGTACAGCCAGACCTGGTGATGCATGCCTGTAATTCCAATGACTTTTAAAACAGCCAGGAGGACCCTAAGATCAAGGTGGCCTCAGCAACTTAGGGAGGCCCTAAGCAACTTTGCTAGATCCTGTCTCAAAATAACAAATAAAAAGGGTGACTTAAGTGCCCCTGGGTTCAATCCACAGTTTCAAAAAAAGAATTAATAAATAAATCATGGCAATACATATGCAGAAGAATAGTAATCATACCAAAACAAAAAAGTATGAGAAATATAAACATGATTACCAAAATTCATGCAGAAACTTGAAAATAAATGCTGAACAGATCATTTAATTATTTAACCTTGAATTTTCATTCCTTCATTTTTAAAGTTATAAATTCCCATATGATATTCCAATATACTGTATCATAAGTGTCACAAAAGAAGTCCATATTTTGCCATTGTTTCATATAACAAAGAATTGAAAGTAATAGTCATTGAGAGAATTAAGAGTTGTCCAAAGTTGACTAATAAATTTAGAAAGAATTAATTTCAACCTAGAAAAATGTAGAATACAATGTTACAGTTTAGAGTGACTCTTTTAAAATACAGTTCAATGTTTAAGGAAATGTATCAGTAATCAGCTAAATAATGATTATTAGGGTGGGCTTTAATATCTGGCCTTTCTATTATGAGATGCCAACATGAAAATGATGCTCATCTATTTTTATTAACCCATCACCCATGTTGATTACCCAGGCTTTACAAATGTTCCTTGTTTATAAGTTGGTTCATTAGATTTATTTAAAGGTAATTAGAAGATAAGATAATGAAAATGTGAAATCAAATATAGTTTCTACTTCAAGAAATTACCTGCATAAAGAACCTGTTTCTTCCAACAGGTTTACCTCAGAATCGTATTAACTCTGTCTGTAAAGTTTGCATCTTATATATACCTTTTAAAATCCGAAAGGGAAAGGAAAATAGATTAAGCTGTTAACACTGATATTAAATACTCATTGAAAGTATTTTTGGTTTTTTGGATTAATATATTACTAATATTGTTTAAAAATATTAGAATTAATTTTTAATTTCAACTTGCTAATGATCAGAAACTATTTAATATTGAAATTAACCAATGAAAGATTTATATCATATACTGAGTGATTAATGAATCTTTTGTCTTTGCTTTAAAGAGAATATTTTCTTTTTTTTTTCTTTTTTATTGTAAACAAATGGGATACATATTGTTTCTCTGTTTGTACATGGTGTAAAGGCATACCATTTGTGTAATCATAAATTTACATAGGGTATTGTTGTTTGATTCATTCTGTTATTTTTTCCCTTCCCCCCACCCCTCCCACCCCTCTTTTCCCTCTATACAGTCCTTCCTTCCTCCATTCTTGCCCCCTTCCCTAACACTAACTCTAACCCTAACACTAAACCCTCCCTCCCCCCATTATGTGTCATCATCCACTTATTAGCAATATCATTCGACCTTTGGTTTTTTGAGATTGGCTTATCTCACTTAGCATGATATTTCCAATTTCATCCATTTGCCTACAAATGCCATAATTTTATCATTCTTTATGGCAGAGTAATATTCCATTGTATATATATACCACAGTTTCTTTATCCATTCATCAATTGAAGGACATCTAGGTTGGTTCCACAATCTGGCTATGGTGAATTGAGCAGCTATGAACATTGATGTGGCTTTATCTCTGTAGTATGCTGATTTTAAGTCTTTTGGGTATAGGCCAAGGAGTGGGATAGCTGGTTCAAATGGTGGTTCCATTCCAAGTTTTCTAAGGAATCTCCACAGTGCTTTCCAGAGTGGCTGCACTAATTTGCAGCCCCACCAGCAATGTATGAGTGTACCTTTCTCCCCACATCCTCGCCAACACCTGTTGTTGCTTGTATTCTTGATAATCGCCATTCTAATTGGAGTGAGATGGAATCTTAGGGTGGTTTTGATTTGCATTTCTCTTATTACTAGAGATGTTGAACATTTTTCCATATGTTTGTTGATTGCTTGTAGATCTTCTTCTGTGAATTGTCTATTCATTTCCTTAGCCCATTTGTCGATTGGATTATTTACATTCTTGGTGTAGAGTTTTTTGAGTTCTTTATAGATTCTGGATATTAGTGCTCTATCTGAAGTATGATTGGCAAAGATTTTCTCCCACTCTGTAGGCTGAGAATATTTTCTAAACATAGCTCTTCTCAGAAATGTATTTTATAAAGAAAAATTATCAAACACAACAAAAACAAAACTTGAGTCTCAATTAGTGTATTGTTATACATTGAAAACTGTGTGGTTTATTACTCTGTACATATGCGTAAATATGTAAGCATTCACAATATATTGGAAGTTGTTTTAAAAAATAATTATCAAAAGCAGATGTTCAGAGAATACAGAAAGTACAAACAAAAGACAGGATAGAAAACACCCTACATAAATATTGTTATTGTTTTCAAATTTTTACTGGCTGTTTGTTTCATTCATTTTTGAAGAGATAAATGTCTATTTAAAAGAAATCACAGTGATAAGGTAGTAATATTTCCTTTGTGGCATCACTTTTGAGGTGAGTGTCCTCTCTATGACATATATCTATGATTTTTTTCATTCTTACCTATTTTGTATATTTTTTTAGCTGAGTTTCCTTCTCTTCACCTTCCTTCCTTCCTTCCTTCCTTCCTTCCTTCCTTCCTTCCTTCCTTCCTTCCTTCCTTCCTTCTTTCTTTTATACTTTTCTTCAGTACTGGGGATTGAACCCAAGGGTCTCTACCACTGAACTATACTGTTTGCCCCTTCTATCTTCTATTTTGAGACGTGATCTCACTAAATTTCCAAAGCTGGCTTTGAGCTTGTTATCCTCCTTCCTCAGCTTCTGGGGTAGCATGGAGTGCAAGTGTTAGCCTACTTTATTTTTTCTTGTTATTCATGCTCATGGGAATTTCTCAGTAGCTGAAATACTAAGAAGGTTCTTTTATAGAGTAGCAAATATAAATTATCTTTATAAACAAGATAATATTCATTTGACAGAGTCTGTTTAGCATATTTCTTCTGAAACAAACAAAGATATCACTGAGGGGTGTTTAATACACTTTCCTATCTATACCTTTTGAAAATACCTTCCATGCCTTTTGTTTATTTATTTAAACATCCTGCATTTTAAAAACCCTAAATGTGATCATGTCTTTTATTGTAGTGGTTATCTTTCCTAGAGTTTTCATTTTTTCCCAAATAGTTTGCAGTAAACTATTTGCATCCAACATTTTTTAAATGATAAACCAATGTGAATTGATTTTATAGTTTGGATAAAAGATGTCTTCTGCAATCTCCTCTGCTAATTGTCAGAGGTGAAATAATTGTGAGAGCTATAACCTAATCAAATGATGAATCCATGTGATGGATTAATAATTAGAAAAAGACTGCTGTATTGGGTGGTAATTGTGACAGGTGGGGCAAGACTGGAGGAAGTAGGTCACTGGTTGGGTGCCCTTGGGGATTATACGTTTTGCACCAGACTCTTCCCTCTCTTTCTCTGCTTCTTAGCTACCTTAAAGTGAGCATATTTCCTTCATGATACTTTACTATGATGATGCTATACCTTACCTGAGGCACAGAGGTTAGATTTCACTGAGCATAGACCGATACCTATGAAACCATGAGCTATAATTTCCTCCTCTGAGTTGTTCTTGTCAGTTATTTTGGTCAGAGTAGTGAGAAAATAACACTGAAATTGGTACAGAAAAGTGGGGTCATTGATGTAACTAGCTAGATCTTGTGGTTGAGATGCCTTCAAATGGGAAGAGTTTGGAAAAGTTTGAAGACACTGGCAGGAGATGCCTTGGAATGTTGTAACTATAGTTTAATGACAAGGTTGGTGGTAGCCCAAAAGACCAAAATATTAAGATGAATGTGGACAGTAATGATTGTGTACATGAGGTTTTAGAGAGAAGTAGGAACTCTACTAAAAATTGGACTAAAGGCAACAAAGGTTACATTCTTGTGAGGAAGTTGTCTAACTTTTACCCTTGTCCTGCCTTTTGGTGAGGATGAATTTAAAGGTGCTGGAGTTAATATTGTACAGAAAATTTCAAGAAAACACAAAATTCAGGTGGCAGCATGGGTGATATAGGCAGTTTAAGATCAGATATACTGTGAAAATTGGGAAAAAAAAAAAGAACAGAGGAAAGCTTTGAAAAGCACAGAGTTTAGCCAGAGAAGAAACACACATAGTATTGGGACCAAGTAAGCTGTGTTTGCTTAGGAGATTACCACCACTAAAGAAAAAATAAGTACTTCATACAGAGAATCTCAGGAAACAAGAAGATCACACCAATTTCAGGCTCAAGGAGTAGATAAGAAAACACATGTACGAGATGTTAGAGACATCTGTTCATACAGTGGTGCCTAGATAGTTCTACTGGGTCTCTCTATGCCACTATTTCTCTCTGTTGGAATAGGCATTTTACTCTGTGCCCCAGAATTCCTTTCACTATGTTCAACCACTGCAGCCATGGTCCAAGAAGTCCCAGCTAATGCTTGAGCTGATGGATGAACTTGGCTTTGTCCATTTGTTACTACTCTGCAGGAATGCAGGATAATGGAGTTAGGGAGTTATAGAAGGTTTCACCATAATTTCAAAGGAAGGTCAGAGGTGGCAGCTAAATGTAGTAGGGTTGTAATTACTGCAGGCACCCCACGAGAGGTCAAGATATGAAACTGTGAAAAGTCAAAACCTCAGTAGACAACCATTTAATTAAGAGATGCCAGTATCATGGAGATTGCTGGCTACAGACAGAACCAACCTAAGAGAAGGAAGCCACATAGATTACAACCAGCAATGCTATAGGGTTACGGGTGCCTCCCTTGGGAGACCACATTTTGCAACCATTTGCCCCATATGCTGGATGTGGAACCACATGATATGTTTGCCTTTCTGAGTCTCTCTATGCCACTATTTCTCTCTGTTGGAATAGGCACTTTACTCTGTGCCATTAAATATTGGATATATATAATGTATATATATCTTTACAGGAGCTCACAAACAAGAGTTTGCTTTCAGTATCAAAGCAGACTTTGAACTTAAACTTTTGCCTAATTCTGAAACTGTTAAGACTATAGGGACTCTTACAGATGGACTAAATGCACTTTTAATGTGATTGGACATGAGCTCTTGGGGAGCTAGATCAAATATTATGGTTTGACTATAAAAGGTCTCCCAAAACCTCCTGTATTAATACAGCAGGTGAATCAAATTGTGAGAGTTATACCCTAGTCAGTAGATTGATTCATTGAATGAATAATTTAAATGGATTACTGGGTGGTAAATACAGGTGGGGAATGGTTGGAAGAAGTAAATCACTGGGGCAAAGCCCCTGGGATTATACTTTATTCCCAGCTCTTGACTCTGTCTGTGTTTTCTGACTTTAATAAGCTGAAAAGCTTTCTTCTGCCATGTCCTTCAGTTATGATGTTCCACCATCACCTCAGGCCCAGAGCAATGCAGTTCATCAATCATGAAATGAACCTCCAAGTCCATTAATCAAAATAAACTTTTCTTTCTCTAAGTTGCTTTTGTGAGGCATTTTGATCACAGCAACAAAAGACTGAATAATACAAAAAGTGATACTGAGAAGTGGCATCATTGCTGTAACCAGTCTGATGATGTAGTTCAGAAATATTCAGAACTTATTTGTTGAAGGAATTTGGAAAAGTTTAAGAATACATGCTAGAGAAGTCTTAGAATGTTGCAAGTAGAACTTAATGGGAATTTCTGATGATAATTCAGTCAGGAACGCAGATAGAAATGTGGACACTAATGAAGAGTGTTCATGAATTTCCGGAAGGTTATGAGAACTTTTTTGGGAACTGGAGTGGTGAAGACCTTGTCTATATTTTGTTCAGGTCCTAAGAATTCCAGTGAGGCTGCATTTAAAGTGATGGACTAATTAATTTGGTGGAGAAAAATTCAAGGAAGCACAGCCTTTATGCAGAAGCATGGCTATTGCTGGTAGCTTTTAGCCATGGTTGCTGTGAGAATTGGGAGCAGAAAGCAGAAAGGAAAGATTTGAAAGATTTTGCACTTTGGCCAGAGAAAACGTCCATGTAAAATTGGAGCCAAGGAAGTTGTGGTTGTCAAAGAAATTACTGTCACTAAAGAGAAGCTAAGTATTTTACACCAAAAAAAAATTACTTTGAGGAATAAGCAAGTCCTCACCCATAAAAGGTTCAAGGGAATAAAAGGGGAATTTTCTTCAAGAAGAAATAATGGGGCATCCTGCTCTTGCAGGGTTTCTTAGGATTTTTTTTTTTTTTTAAACAGGATTCTTTTTACTGTACTCAGCTACCTAGGAGCTTAGAGTCCACTCCAACCATGGTAAGAGGAAGTAGCATAACTTGGTGTCATCCGCTTGATGCTAATTCTGCAGGAATGCATGACCTGGAGTTCATTGGTCATGAAGTCTTCCACCAAGATTTCAAATGAAAGCCTGACAGGTCAGGCAAAGTGTAGCATAATAAGAATTCTTGTAAGCAGTCCCTGGAGGATGTTGCATAAAGCTGTGGGAATAAAGCCAAGTTTGAGTGGAGACCCCGGATCAACAGAGGTAAATAACATGGAATGTCTACCAAGAAAAGTTGCTGGCTGTGAACAGAGCCATCCTAACTTAGAGGCCTTGTGGTTTTCAACCAAAAAAGTCACAGGGGTGGAGCTGTACCAGCCCTTTGAAGATATCACCTTGCCTCCAAATGCCACAGATGCTGAACATGGAATTACAGGACTTGCTTACTTAGATGGATTTGAATCCTATTTTATCCCATTGCTTCTTTCTATGCCCTCATTTCTCTCTTTTGAATGGAAATGCTAATGGTGTGCCATTGCGTTTTGGGTATAATATTACCTGATTTAAATTTTTATAAGGGTTTACAAGCAAGAGTTTGTCTTAAATCTTAAATGAGAATTTTCACATGACCCTTAGAGCGATGCTGGAACTGGTAAGACTATGGAAACTGCGAGGTGGATGAAATGCATTTTGCACTAAGTAGTGAACATGAGCATTTGAGGGTCAGGTATAGAATTTTATTTTAGATATAAAATGTACCCTGAAAAGTTTATGTATTGAAAACATGATAATACAATGTTCAATGATGAAATGCTTAGATTATGAGAGCTGTTTCTTAATCAATGAATTAATCCTTTTGATTAATTGATAACAGATTATTGGGCTGTAACTTTCGGCAGGTATGGCAAGGGTGGAGAAAGTGAGTCACTTGGTATATGATTTTTGGAATTATATCTAGTGCTCCTGGATCCTCTCTCTTTCTCTGTTTCCTGGCTGTCATGAGTGAAGAAACTTTTTCTCCACCATACACGTTTGCCATGATTATTTCTGCTCATCTTGGCCAAGATCAATGGAATCAGTCAGCCATGGACTGAACCTCTCAAAACACAAGCTGAAAGTAATATTCTACTTCTCTAAGTTATTCTTGTCAGGTATTTCATGGTCTATGATAAAGAGTTAACTAATGCAATTGATAATAGGTTAATATATTTTCACATAATACGGTGACACAAATTCAAATATTTCTGTTCACATTTATATATTCATACATATATTTGTGTGTATGGTGTACCTAATATATATATATATATACCTAATATATATATATATATGTGTGTGTGTGTGTGTGTGTGTGTGTGTATATACATATTTGGTATTATACAGATGTGTGAGTATGCATGTGTTTGTGTATACCCTCAATACTCTTGCATACATAATTCATATTAGTGGATTTATTTTATAGTGAGATAAATAAACACTAGTATGTGAGTTTATGCCATTATTTGCTTAACCATGTAAAAATGTTCATTTGTCTTACTGTTCAAATTAGAATATTGTTCATTGAATATTTTTATATTCATAGAATATATTTATATTTATAGAATATTGTTCATTGGTAATAGTTTTGTGTTAGTCTAGTTTGATCATGTTTACTTAAGTATTTAGTAAGGCAGTTGTAGTGTTACTATATCATCAGGTGGATCATAATGACTTATACTGTAGATTGCCTATAATTTTAGGAGGTAATTATAATATACATTTGTGTAATATCAGTTATTTGATTACAAAGTATTAATATGCCTATGAATAAACATTTGCCATTTATTCAATAAAATGTAGGACTATTGTATTTAATAACAGGAACTTGAAATGTTTTAGTTTAATAAAATTTTTACCTTGAATCACATTGCTGTCTTTTGACCTTGGACTCAGTCAGCAAAAATTACTGTCCAAGATTATTGCATAGTTGCAATTTTGCAAACTTCACAGGTTATTTGAGTATTCATCGTCTTGTTGGTAACCATATGTACTCTTTATGTGAAAAATGAATAGGAAAATCTATCACATCTGGTTTTCAATTTCTGAATAAAAATCCTACAGACATATATAGAAATATGTTATATGTTTTGTATAAATGTTTTATATGTATATATATATATATGCTTTTATGAATCGAAAGATTAACCAGACCTACAAGCATTTGCTGAAGATGCCCTCACTATACCCTCAAAGAAGAAACAGATGAGGAAAACACACCACTATTAAAGTAATCTAGAAATAATTTAATACTGAGTGATAAGTTCAGAATAAAATGTGATTTTTAAGTCGAGAGAAGTAAGCAACTAGAAAACATGCACACAGGAATAAGGGAGGTTGTGTGTTAGGGACTGTTTTAGGGTAGAGTTCATGATGAAAACAAACTGTTATAAATTTCATATGAAAAAGGTTTTCAACAGATTGATAGATGGAAGTATATATATATATGTGTGTATACATAAAAAGTATAGAATTGCATTTGAACAAAGATCTGTGAATTTCTACAATTTGCCATTTTTTGTATGTGAAATACTTTCATAATTTCAAAACAAATTGATTACTCGAATACAGTAAAAATTCACTTCAGTTTCCTTATTCAAGCTACATATAACACTGAATATTCGTATCTAGTACTTCCAACATTCCTTCATTGAAACACATTTCAAAATTGCAATGGAGATGCTATCATTTTTTCCTTAGGGGAATATTGATATCTATTTTATCTGATTCTAACCCAAACCCAAGTGGTCTTATTCAGGCCTTTCCAGTATCGCTATGGAAACATCCCCTCATCAAGAAGTTTATGAACTGATAGTGAAGATTGCAGTTGAATAATGGGCCTAACATGGAGAGCACCTAAGAGATAATTTCAGAGAAACACACACACACACACACACACACACACACACACATACACGGACACACACACAATTCATGTGCAAAGGTGGAACAAATTATATGAAATTCTAATATTGTTATTATGTTTGAATATCACTGATCTTGTTGCTGATTTGTGATATTTCCATTGAATAACATAAAATAAATTGAATTTTTATTGCCTCTTTGTGCTTCTAACTTGAAAGTTCAGGTTTTAGCAGTCAAGGAAAGCAAAGGAATTATGTAATATGATACAACAATACTGGTGGATTGCAAGTTACTTCTCTTTCCACTCTGCACACTGTAGAGTGTGCAACTTTTAAATGATTGAACCATATTCAGGAAAAAAGGAACTACTTCTTGAGATCAATACTATTCCATGGTAATTGTTCAGTGTGTGTCAGAATAGGTTTATTTGATCATAGTAACATGATAATCAAATGAACCTAGCAAAACACTAACAGTACTTATTTTCATTCAGTGAAAACTGTGAGTATGGAAGACTTGGGGGCTGTTTTACTTCAGCAGCTAGAATATGTCATCATTGTCTTGTTTCTCTTTTCTTTCTCTTTTACTATCTGCCTCTTCATCTCAAGACTGGTGCCCCACAGTGATCACAATGTGGCTGTCCAGAACTCCAAGATCTAGATTATTTTGTCTTTAGCTAAGGGTAAGATTACTAGGTGAAGTGGGACATTTAGCGAAATTTGAATTTGTAAAACACAGCAAGTGACCTTTGAGCATAAGTATGCAAATGTTTTTACTGTTTATCCACAATTCAAATTAATTTGTAAGTTGCCAATTCTGGCAGTCCTTTTAAAGGGAACAATATATTTGAAAACTTTGTAAAATTGGGGAAAAATGTCTTCTCATGTCTCATTTTCTCAATTTTTTTCTGTATCTCAACCAATATTTTTCACCAAGGAGGATTTTGCAGTTCTATTAATCCTGAACTGCATATTTTTCTAAGTTGTATTCTACTAAATTTCTGGAGATGCTTACCCAAAATACGTTAAAATTTTAAATCATTAAGTAAAGAGGGGAACTAAATATTGGGGAAGGAGAAGAGCAGAGCCAATATAATGTAATTTTAAATAATACAGATTTTGAAACCAGATTGTACAGATCTTCTAATATTAATTAGCATGTAACCTTGGGAAAGCTACATAGCAACTCTATTTATAAATTTCCTAATGTCTCAAATTATATTAATAGTATAGCATTATTCTTTAATGATATTAAATAGTAATATCATCTACTTAGTAAGTTTTATGATATTTTGCATTAGAAAATCCTTAATGAGTAATAAATCATTAAAAATTACATATTAGAAAATCTACAAATAACTATCATTATTCGTAAGATATTCTCAATTAGTACTTGTTGAAAAGTACCCTTAAATTATTTTATAAGGTTATTTATTCAGTGTAAAATTGAAAGAACTTTCATTGGAAATATGGACATTTATTAAGATATTTTAACAATTTATAGTAACAACAATACTCAGTTGTATAATTTGTTTTATAACAATATCTGTAAATAGACTGAATTACAGCTACATATCTCAATTTCATTATAATAATAAGTAGTTTCTTACAATGATTATTTGGTAACCACATCTCTTTGTATAATATCACAGAATAAAAGCTGAAAATCAGTGATGAGTCTAAAGAACATAATGAAAAGCATGCTAATTAAACACAATCTGTGATTATATTCCAGCCACCTATCATAATTATTTATGACAAAGAGAGTTTCATCTATACTCTTATCTTGATTTTCCTTAAATACATAATATTTTAGGTATATAGTTTTGGAGTGAACAAACTTATTTTACACTGAAATATTAAATGAAATTTAATTAATTCATTTCTTTCTAACAGATCTCTTATTCCTTATGAGTTTTCAATCCTCAAGTAGTTTTCAATGGCAAGTACCAGATGGGAGTTTTTGCAGGACATAGAAGAAAAACACACACACACACACACACACACACATATATATAACAGATTTATTTTTATACACATAATTACCATATGATAAATACAAGTAAATTTCCATGTTTTCAGTATTCTGGTACCTCAACCTAGTCTTGTTTGCATGGCATAGAAAAGCAACTATTGTGAAAAAAGAAGATGTGACAATAAAGAAAATATAGAATTCTTTAATTCATAACTGCACTGTAGATTTTCTTGGATTGGTATGCTTGAGATAGGTTCAGTTGAATTCTATCATGGTCATTCATCTAGCAAATTCCTCTGTTGTTTGTGGTTTGATTATCTGAACTCTCCTCTATGTTCTGCATTGATTTGGACCAGTGGTAATTAGTTATGCTACTTTAAGATCCTTTGGCCCTTAACTCTGAATGTAACCACATTTGGATTCTTGCCTAGGCAGTCTTCAGCATCTGTTTCAAAGTGGCCTATTTCTTTATAGCTATACTGCATGTACTGAGGTCACCTTAGCCTTTAGTTTGGCTACTTCTAATTGACTTTAAAAGACAGGTGGGTATTTCTGAGTAGCCTCATGATAAATGTAAATAGAACATTCAAGAGTGCCAACTAACTCCTCCTGACAAATAACAAAGTCAATCTGCCCTATCTCCTTTGCTGGAGTCCACTGATAACAGGGAAGAACATCGTGCAGTGTACATCCTTCAAAAATCTCAGACATAAAGTGTCTATAGATGTGTAAAATACCTTTACCCTTATGTTTGAGATTTTTGGAATTGGATCAAGACATCTGCCTTACTCTTCCTTTTTTATCTGTGTCTCTTTGCCTACAAACTCCTGGGACCATAACAATTGTTTTTAATTCCTTCCTTTTACTATCTGATTCAAAATTTCCTTAGGTTAAATTCTGTGATCAAATCCCCTGGGCCTAGGGTCTTAAAATGATAAAGGCAAAAATAAGGAATAGAGAAAATATTTTACATTTTAGAAATGTTATATTCAAAAGCCAGGTAAAAATATTCTATTGTTTGCTATTGTGAAAATATCCAATCATGCACATAATTAATTCATTAAAATATTTCCATATACAAATTATGATTTAAATACTATCATGTATATACATGCATATATATGTGTATGTATACATTTCAATATGTGTACTCTCATTAATAAATAAATATAGCAGAATTCTCAACTGGCACACATTTTCTAGTTATGGTTACCACATTTAAAGGTAGATTATTAAAAATGTTTAAGAAAAGGTAGATTCTAGTACTGATTCAATCGTAAAGCAGCTTGCTTCTGGCAAGCTTCTGACAGGGAAGTTAGGAAATCATCAAGGTCAGATTTCCTTAACATGAAATCCCTAATGAGCTCTGATAAGCTTTAGAAAAATTATTATTTTAGAAAGCTATTTCACATTTTTGTTTTGGATTCTCAAAATAGTTGAATACAAAGAAAACGTTTTACAAATTTTGCTCTGAGTTACTTAATTTTGTAAAGTTCTTTTTCAAGAAATGTTATGGGAAATACATATGGAATGCACATATTTTGTATCTGTTATTTGAAAAATGGTCAAGCATTTGCTATAAAAATGTATGAGTTGCTTAGAATTATAAGAAAAAAAATAACATTATCTGAATGTCAAATATTATACATATTATATATTTGAAATTTAATGAACATGCTAGTTTTAATTTTGATTTTTGAGAAGACCTCTTTTGAAGTACTAATTCATCCATATAATATCAGTGACCAGCCACATGCTCTAAATCTTAAAGTAGACATCTATAAAATGATCAAGAAGGACAGAAAAATGAAATATTCAGATAACATTTTATTATATGGAATACATTATGCATTGCATATATTAATATTGAGGATCTAGTCTTCAGAAAGAAAAAATCTGTCATTATAGAAACAAGAGGTATTAAATATTTTAATTAATTGCAAAACAAACTGATGAACTATATTTTATACAATAAGCAGGACATCAAATCTAAATGATAGGACTTTAAACTTTACTCAGATATATGATTATTTGATAGTATTAAATGTCAGGGTATTCACATTATGGTGGGATTGGATTTGAACACAGATGGAGCACAGACTATGACATGGGGTAACTTAAATGTGATGATATTCAAATTGTTTGCTATTGAAAATAATTTTATGAAACAAAAATATATATAAAGACATAATTTACTTCCTGTACCAAGTGTATATTATCCACATTTTTTTCAAAATGACTTATGTGTACTTGCTACATTTTTTTGTCACTAGATGGCATACTATATGTAAAAATAAAGAATTTACTAAACTGATAAAATTAAAAATAAGTCTCATAAACACAAGTGTGTAAACTATCAACTTATACTATCAAGTTCAAGTAACAATAATGATGATAGAAACTGAATTTCATTATATAAGGATTTATTTCAAGGATATTTTTGTCACCACAATTTAATAACTGAGAGGGAAACAGTTACCATTTTCAATTTTAAGTATTAATATTGATATAGTTTATAGATATCCTTAGATTCAAAAATAAATTTGAAGCTTCTCACAATTGAAATCAATATCAAATAAATGAAAGTAATTTGGCTAAAGGAAAAGAAAGAAATCTAAGAAAGAGGCAAAAAGTATATTTATGATATTTTAGTAAATAGTCCAGTTATTTCAGTCATTCACATGTGTTATTATTTGTTAAAGCTACTAGGAAGATACTTTTTAATCCTAACATACTCCAAACTACGTTAAATTTGCCATAACTATTATACAAGAGAAGACATGAGAGCAACTAATTTTATTTACTGCTGCATGGAAAGTATCCCAATTATTAAGTTTAAAAATAACAAATATTTGGTTGCCCTTGATTTTTTTTTTAAAATGCATGGTACCCTGTGGGTTAGCATATCTCTATTCTATGTAGGACAACTTGACTGGGGCTAGAAGGTGGAATTGTGAAATCATTCACTTACCAAGCTAGTTTAGGTTTGGAAACTCATCTGGTACTTTCAGTTTAGACTCCAAATTCTTCTTCATGTTCACCTGGACCGTGGTTGTTTTTGTTGTTGATTTTCAGCATGGCAGGCTATATTTCCAGAGAGAAGACACAGGACTTGACATTCTTCTTAAAAGTTATGTCTGAAACTGGCAAAGACCTATTTCTACTGTGTTTTATCCAAGAATGACAGAACTAGAGGGTAGACAAATATACCAAATATTTCTGTGAAATAAGTAGCAAAAGAATTTTAGTTTTCTTTAATCTACATTGATCTATTCTCAAGCCACAATTATTACATATCTCTAAATTGCAAAATGCCTTTAAGGCCCCCTGAAAGATTATCACTAGTTATCAGACTCAAATCCCAGAATATTTCATCCTTACCAAGATGTCAAGATATGGAGGTTGGTTTTTTAGGTATGGTTACTAATAAAAGATAAAAAGAAAAATATATTTCTCCCATGCACTTGAATAAAATTAGAGATAGGGAGAATACGATGAGCACTCATTCATAAAGAAAGAAAATGGGAGGCACATAAGAAATCATTAGCTCATAGCAATTCTGAAATCCATCTGGGTCCATTTTGCCAATTGTTTGATTAGCACTCAGTTCTGTTCTGCTGTAATTTTCTATAGCGGTTGAAGTCATACTGAGTTCTTGGCTCTGAATAACTTTCTCAGTTTGAGTCATGTTCACAGAAGTTAAAGGATAGAGGTCATTCTTCATTTTGAACTTTCTCTGTACTTTTTGGTCCAAGAAGAATAATCTTTTGAAAACTGTGAGTTCCTTGTATGCAATTTATATTCAACTCAATGAGACAAAAGTCAAGCCCACATTTCTTTCCAAGTCAGGCCCTTCTGTATTTTAGGTAATATTTGAGGCAGCTATTGGTAAACACTTTTAAGATGTTTAGGAGCCCTTTTGTTTAGGTGCATGGGTTTATGGGGTATGTTCTTAAATCTTTCTGATAATTAAGCAAAGGATTTAACAAGCTCTGCCATTGATATATTTGATTCAGAAGAAATTTTTATTAGATTTAAAGTCAAACTGAATTTGACCTTTTTCTGAAGCCAATTTTTATTTTAATAACCTATTGTTTAGAAGTCCAGAAAGAGAAACAGTTTTACTTTCAAACATTCCTACTTCTTTATGTTTAAATTCTACCTCCAATCTGAAAAGTTGGTCTTAGCTCTCCTTGCAGCTTTACATTTTATCACAACCTCAGAGATGTCAGCTAGTGCCTATCGCATTCTTCCTGGAAATGTCCCAAGTCCTGTCCATGGGTTAATCAGATACCATTTCTATTTCCCAGAATATCTCAAGGGACAGTATTGCACAATGTTATTCCACTTTTTTCCTATATCATATAACAATATCATTAACTTTACAGCCTTCACCAACAGTGTTCTCAAATATTTCACTACCACTCAGTTCCTAAACATTTTTCATTTTTAATTGATTCATTATAATTGTGCATAATAATGAGATTCACTGTGATGATGCACAATGCATAATTTGGCCTATTTCATTCCTCCTTCCTCCTGAACTTTTTCTCTCCTTCTCCCTCGCCACATTGCCCATTGCCTTCTTCTATTCTAAATGGTCTCTCTTCTATTTCATGAGGTCCCTCTTTTTTTGTTTCCTCTCTAGTTTTCACATGTGAGAGAAAACATTAACAACACTTGACTTTCTGAGTCGTAGCATAATGTTTTCCAGTTCCATTGATTTTCTTGCAAATGACCTCATTTTGTTTCTCTTTATGGCTGAATAAAACCCCATCATATATGCATATCACATTTTCTTAATCCGGTCATCTGTCAATGAACTCCTAGGCTGGTTCCATAATTTGACTATTGTGAATTGCACTGCTGTCTACATGGGTATACTGTATTGTTATGGTATGCTGACTAAACTTATTTCACATTTTAGGTTTTTGCCTCAGGAGCACACCCTTTCTGAAATTGTTTCATTTTAACTACATGCTGCTGTTACCCACCCCAAGATAAGATGCATTAAAAAAATCCACAATCACTTGTTTGATCATTATTTGTGATTAAAACAAGACTTAGTATGAATAACTTACATCTTCTTTATGTGGTATTAGCTGAAGTGACTTGACTGAGACTGGGAGTCCACATTAACATGGCTGACAAGTTTATTTTGGTTGTCATTAGAGAGCTCAGTTTTCAAATTTCTTTCACTCAACTGCATGGACTTTCTCAAAACATGACATTTGAGTTCAAAGACAGAGGAAGCAGAAGCTGACTGTCACTTTTTATACTAGGTCCTGAGTTGGCATATTGTCATTTCCATCATGTCTTTATTCTACAATGCAGTCACAAACTCAGCACAATTAGAAGTAATTTGAAAAACAGACTTCATTTCTTGGTGGGGAAATAAAAAAGTAGGTTTACCCATCATTAGTTCAGCAAAACTAGTGGTATTATTCAGACTATTTATAAAAAATTAGTTATATATTTATTTTAAAATTTTAAAATTAAATTATTTAAATTATTTTTGGGGGGAACACTACTGTCATAGAAAAGTTTCAAACATACAACAGAGATTTTCTGTATAACCTACACCCAGTTCCCTAAATTGTTAGCATCTTACAGTGCCATTGAGAAAAGTGCACCAACTAAGAAACTGATACTGACACAGTCACATTAACTGACTCCAGATTTTATTTGGGTTTTGTTACTTTTTCAATAATGTAACTTCAGATTTTATTTGGGTTTTGCTACTTTTTCAATCATGTTCTTTCTCTGAATCAGATTCAAATTCATGGTACAACTTTAGAATTATTTGTCGTTTCTCCCTAGTATCCTCAAATCTGATGATTTAATAATCTTTCCTAGTTTTCTATGACCTTGACAGTCTTTAGAAGCATTAGCTAAGTATTTTGTGGAATGACCCAACCAATGATTATCTGACAATTTATTTGCTTGAGTAGCCTGAAATTAGGGGATTTTAAAGCAAGAATATCACACAGTGTTAGTCTTGTCACATCAGGTGATAAATATATCAACCAGGGATGGTTAATGTAGCATTTGCCATTTTTATCCACTGTCGAAATTACTTTTCCCTTTCTATAATCTGTCCTTTGGAAGCAAGAAAGCACAAATATCCCCACTTTACGTAGGGTCTGGAGGGTCTGATATATGCATACGTATGTGTGTATATATAACCATGTATATACCCACTTACACAGATAATATATACCAGGAAGTATATATATTCAAGAGAATGATTGCTTCTGAAATATTTACCTCACCTGCCATATATATATATATTCATTTATTTAATTATTTAATTTCATTATATCTTACACCAGCATGAATTCATACATACATACTTTCTATTTTAGTTTATAATCTAATTCTATATTACATATTTATTGCCTAATGGATCTTTTTTTTTTTTTACTCAGAGTTTTTTAGGTTGTCTAACGACATATTCTTTTAATATATCACTTTCTTTTGATATTCCTTAAATAAACTTTTAAAAAATTTTAGGATAGACAGATTTATAGAAAAGCTTTGAGCATAATACAGAGTTCTCAAATACCTCACACCTGATTTCCTCTATTATTAATGTCTAAGATTAGCACAGTTCATTTGTCACAATTAATGAACCGATAGTGACACATAATTAACTAAAGTCCATACTTTCTTTCCTAATGTCTTTTTCTCTGTTCCAAGACTCCTTCTTAGATACTATTTAGTTGCCAAGTCACTGTAGGTACATTATATTTATTAGCACACTGTGATGGCTAATAAGAATATCCTTATTCTTATGATCTCAACAATTTTCAGGGATGGCACTCATAATTTAAAAAGATCTCTTTTATTAGAGATTTTTCTCATATGAGTTTTGTGATTAGACTGGAATTTCAAGTTATTGGTAGGAGTACTGTAGAGGTAAACTGCCAATTTCATGCATGATATCAAAATTATTTCTTATTATTGTTATTAGTGTTGATCATCTGAATGGGTTAGGGATATTCAGGTTTCTATAATATATTCTCTTTCACTTTTCCATACAGTGGTCTTTGAAGCAAGTGGGGTCCATGAACATTGAAGAAATGAGGAATTGAACTCTACTTTCTAGAGCAGAAATTATCTTCATAAATTTTTAAATTCCTTTCTATTTGGAATCTTTATATTCCCTTCCATTTATTTATTTATTCAATCACTTATTTATATCACTATGTACTAATGCATGAACTTTAGGTGATGATTCAATCAAGATTATTGGATCATTTTGATTATTCTCTGACATAGTAATCTAGTCAAGAAGCCCAGGTTGTTTAATTAGAGAATGGAAGTGGAAGCTAATACCTGAGAGGTAGGTGTGCTATTACTATTGCACTGTCCTTGTGTGTGGCCCCAGTTAACAGAGTAAGAGAATATACTTCTGAATATCAATTTGTATATATACCTGTCTATAAGCATTGCTGTCTATTTTTACATTAAACTAAACATGAGCTCATACTGCTTTTTCTAAATTGTAATCTATTACCAACTTGGATCATTATTGTCTTTTCTTGCTTGTTTTTAACCCCAAACTCCTATGAGAAACCTTGCTCTTGCCACCTATCATGAATTTACATAATTGTTCAATTCCACCATATATGTAAAGTGGTTTCAGAATTAAGCAGCAGCCCAATGGCAAACACATTACCAAATAGAGTCTAGTGCTTACATAGAGGTCTTTTGGTATTTAAACAAAATTTCCACTCATTTACAGAAATAATTAGATTGACGATAATTAGGTTGACAATTTTTACCCACTCCATTCTGTGAGATTACTTGTTGTTGTTATTATGATCTGCATTCAATCCCGGGATGTCTAGACCCTCCTAAGTGGTATTTTAAAATTTACATTCACTACCTTTTACTCCATATGATATAAAGTTTGAGATTTGACAAAGCATCGAACCATGTATCAATCCTTACTGATTACAGAAGATAATTCATCTGCTACATGTAGTCATTCCTTCCCACTTTCAAAACTCCTAGCAACTTCTGATTTGTTTAAATTTTCTGTAATTTTGTTTTTCAGGATTTCCTATAAATGAAATTGCTCAGTATGTAGCATTTCCAGACTGACATTTTTCACTTACCAACAAAAATATTTCATTTGTTTTTTCACATCTTTATAGACCATTTCTTTTTCCCTCATTGAATAATATTTCTTTGTAAAAAATGTTCCATATTTAGCTTATCCATTTACTGATTTAAGAACATCTTGGTTGTTTTTTGTATTTGGCAATTATAATTAAAATTTTGGAAACATGCAAATTTTTTCATGTACAAAAGATTTCAGATCCTTTTACTCAATGATTATTTTAGATTTTTCAACAAATCTATATATTTTATTATACCATTTTGAAAAAATAATTAGGAGCATGATTGCTTGTTCACATAACCTTATGTTAGCTTTGTAAGAAACTGCCAAACTGTGTAACACAATGACTGGGCCCCTCCGCAGTCTTAGCAGAATGTGAAAGTTCTTTTTGCACCACATCACTTCCAATAACTACAGTTGTCAATTTTCAAATTCTGTTTTTAATTTCAGCCACTAAAATAAATATCCCATTGCTGTTTTAATTTGCAGAACTCTAATGAGAAATCATATTGGACATCTTTTCATATGCTTATTTGTCATGTGTGCATCTTTTTTGATATGTCTGTAGAGAATTTTCACTATTTAAATTTGTTTATTTTTGATATCTAAGAGCATATTTTTATACTCTTGAAAGAAGTCCATTTTCCAATATGTGTTTTGCAAATCCTGTTTTCACATAGGCAATGGAAAACATATTTATCTAATAGTGTTTCTATTAGAAAAAAAATCAATTTTAATAAAATACAATTTATCATTTTCCCTTGCTAATGGACCATTGGATGTTGTATCAAAAAATCATCAAACACTTGGTCACATATGTTTCTTCTCTGGAAACTTTGCCATTTTTGTACTTTACATTTAGGCCTATGATACTATTTGTGTAGTACTATTTGCAGTAAGGTCTATACCTCAGTTAAAATTCTTATGTATGGATGTCAAGAATTTTCCAGCACCTGTTGGTGAAAATACAATCATTTATTCATTCCTTTGCCTTTAGGCATTTGCAAAATATCACTTGAATATATTTTCATGAGTTTTTTATTCTATTCATTGATCTGTGTCTATTATGTAATAGATACCACACAGTCTTTTATTCTCCCATCCCCATCCCCAGGGATAAAACACAAGGCCTTGCATATGCCAGACAAGTTCTCTACCAATGACTACATCCAACCTTACATGGTATCTCAATGACTATAGATTTATAGCATTTTTTGAAATTAGGTCCTCTAAGATCTTCAAATTTATGCTTTTTTTTCAGTATTGATATATATTTCTAGGACTTCTGATTTTATATTTTAGGTCATTTTAGGTTAAAATCTTCATTATCTACAAAATAGGTTGTTGGCATTTTTATTAGAATTTTATCAAATTGATTAAGTTGATAAGAATTAACATCTAAATACTGAGTTTCCCAATACCTGAACAGGGATATCTCTTAATATATTTAGATTTTCTTGATTTTTTTCATCAATGTTTTGTTGTTTTCTATTAACAGGTCTAGGACTTCATTAAATATTTTCCTAAGTATTTTATAATATTTGAATCCATGGTGTTCTATAATCTTTAAATCTCAAAGTCATTGCTAGTATAAAGAAAAACATGTAAGATCAGACTGGAGTAACCTGATCAGATAATGATAAATGGAGAACAGACAGGGCAGATGTGAACCAAGAAGAAACTTTATTGTGGAACAGCTCTAGGGAGAGGTTTGCAGATCCACCAGGGTGCTGGAATGGAGAAGTCCCACGTGGCCCCTATGGGGCTGTGTTTTTCTAACCCCGGGATGGGGAAGAGGAAACTTGAGGACTCCAGTGTCCTCTTGGATTGACTGGGTCCTTTGTCAGCACCTACTGGTTGCTCCTTCAGACATGGGCAGGCTACATTGTTTCTCTGCACTTGTGCAGGCTGCTTGATGCCCTGACCCCATCCAGTAGCCCTGAATTGCCCTAACAAAACATTTGACCCTTTTTTAAAGTTTTAAAATTTGTTCTAATTAGTTGTAATGACAATAGAAGGCATTTATATATTTTGATAATCATACATAAAAAGAGTATAATTTCTCATTTTTCTGATTGTACATATTCTAGGATTACATGGGTCATGCAGTTAAATATGTACATGAGGTAATAATGTCTGTTTCACTCTACTATCCTTCCTATCCCCGTACCCCCTCCCTTCCCTTCACTCCCCTCTATCTAATATAAAGTAACTCTATTCTCTAGATTCCTTCCCCTTATTGTGAATTAGATTCCACATACCAGAGAAAACATGTGGTGCTTGGTTGTTTGGGTTTGGCTTATTTCACTTAACATGATATTCTCCAACTCCATCCATTTACCAGCAAAACCATGATTTCATTCTTCTTTAAAATTGAGTAATATTCCATCATATATATATATATATATCTTATATATATACATCATATGTATATATGTATATATGTATCACATTTTCTTTATCCATTCATCTGTTGAAGGGCACCTAGGTTGGGTTACATAGTTCAGCTATTGTGAATTGAGCTGCTATATGTTTGTCTAATTCTATAATCTTTTCTTCCCTTTCCCTTTCCCCACCCTTCATTTCTATCTACACAATCTATCCTTCCTCCATCCTTCCCTTACCCACCCCCTGGTTATGTATCATCATGCACTCATAAGAGAAATCATTTGGCCTTTGCTTTTTTGGGATTGGCTTATGTCACTTTAGCATGATATTCTCCAACTTCATCCATTTACCTGCAAATTCCATAATTTTATTTTTCTTTATGGCTGAATAATATTCCATTGTGTACACATACCACAATTTCTTTATCCATTCATCTATTGAAGGGCATCTAGGTTGGTTCCACAATCTAGCTATTGTGAATTGAACTCCTATAAACATTCATGTGGAGGCATCATTGTAGTATGCTGATTTTACGTCCTTTGGGTATAGGCCAAGGAGTGGAATAGCTGGGTCAAATGGTGGTTCCATTCCAAGTTTTCTGAGGAATCTTTGTACAACTTTCCAGAGTAGCTACACCAATTTTCAACCCCACCAGCCATGTATGATGTACCTTTTTTCCCACATCCTCACCAACACCTATTTTTGCTTGTATTCTTGATAATAGCCATTCTAGAGTGTTGCTTGTATTCTTGATAATTGCCGTTCTGATTAGAGTGAAATGAAATCTTAGTGTAGTTTTGATTTGTATTTCTCTAACTTCTAGAGATGTTGAACACATTTTAGTATGTTTGTTGATTAATATTATATCTTCTTCTGTGAAGTGTCTGTTCATTTCCTTAGCCCATTTATTGATTGGGTTATTTTTTTATTGTTAAGTTTTTTAAAGTTCTTTATACATCCTAGAGATTAATGCTTTATCTGAGGTGCATGTGGTAAAGATTTTCTCCCAATCTGTAGACTCTCTCTTCACATGGTTGATTGTTTCCTTTGCTGAGAAGAAGCTTTTTAGTTTGAATCCATCCCATTTATTGATTCTTGATTTAACTTCTTGCACTTTAGGAGTATTGTTAAGGATGTCAGATCTAGGTTGACATTGTGAAGATGTGAGCCTACTTTTTCTTCTAGTAATTGCAGGAACTCTGTTCCAGAGCCTAAGTGATCCACTTTGTAGGGTGAGATATTTAATTTCATTTCGTTACATGTGACTTAACACTTTTCCCAGCACCATTTGTTGAATAGGCTGTCTTTTCCCCAGTGAATGTTTTTGGCATCTTTGTCTAGTATGAGATAACTGTATTTATGTGGGTTTTTCTTTGTGTCTTCTATTCTGTTCCACTTGCCTATGTGTCTGTTTTGGTGCCAATACCATGCCATTTTTATTCTATAGCTCTGTAGTATAATTTGAGGCCTGGTATTTTGATGTCTCCTTGCTTCACTTTTCTTGCTAAGGATAGCTTGGGCTATTCTGGGTCTCTTGTTTCTACAAATGAATTTCATGATGCCTTCTTTCACCACTTTTATTCAACATCATCCTTGAAATTCTAGCCAGAGCAATTAGGAGAAAGAAATTAAAGTTACACAAATAGGTAAAGAAGAACTCAAACTATCACTATTTGCTGATGACATGATTCCATGCTTAGAGGATCCAAAAAATTCCACCAAAAAAACTTCTAGAACTAATACATGAATTCAGTAAAGTAGCAGGATATAAAATCAATACCCATTAATCAAATGCATTCCTATATACTAGTAATGAATCCACTGAAAGAGCCTCAAAAAAAATTGGGGAATCAATCTAACAAAAGAGGTGAAAGACCTCTATGATGAAAACCACAGAACACTAGTGAAAAAAATTGAAGACCTTAGAAGATGGAAGACCTCCCATGCTCCTGAATAGGCAGAATTAATATTGTCAAAATGGCCATACTACCAAAAGCATTATACTAATTTACTACAATTCTTATTAAAATCTCAATGATATTCTTCATAGAATCAGAAAAAGCAATCATGAAATTCATTTGGAAAACCAAGCATTTTGTATACTGCAATTTTAGCCTGTGGCTTCACTGTATTCGCCTATCACCATCCTGCAGGAAAATCTCCCCACCTAGCTTAGTACCCAATCAGCTAGACTAACTGCACTTCCACCTCACCTGGTGCTCAATCTAAAAGGTTTCACCTTTATTCCAATTTGTACAACATCTTATTCAGACAAGATAATCACATCCTCCTGTGGTAGCGCTATCTCTATCCTCCTGTTAATGCAGAGGCTGCCTCCTCCAACCCTGTCTCTTACACTCTGCTCCCCAGGGCAACTTCCATGTGCCTCTGCATTGTGCGTTGTGACATCCCCTCCCTTTGGCTGTAAGTGCATGTGTTGTGACCTAATCCTGCATTTCCTAGGTGTTTCCACACTAACACTAGTTCATACATAGCCTCCAGGAAGTCAACAAAATTATGATTCATATATTCCTACCAGGCCAGAGAACCAATGGCTTTTGTTACAGGTCAGCATATCTCAGTTTCTTTACATAGAGTGTTTAATTTGTCTCTAAAGATTTCAGGGTTTCAATCTGTGCTCTAGTCTTAGTTCTTCATGGGGTCTAAGAAAAGGCATGTTTGGTTTTCCATCATTTTTCTTACTATAAGCATGCTTAATAGCTATATTCAAGTTCTTCACTACTTCATATTATTCATATTTCTTCATATTTTTTCAGTGAACATTGACTTCATAACTTAAAATTCTATGTTAAAAAATTCTGAATTAATTTCCTATGCCTAATTTTCGAAGAAAAGATTTTGATAAAGAAATAAATGATAAAGAAATAAAGAAAAAAAGATATGATAAATAAAGAAAATATATTTTTGAAGTAGATATATTTAACAAGATTTAGACATTCTACAATATACACATAAATCAAAATATTTCATGGTATCCTTTTAATATGTACAGCTTTTATAGTTAATGTATCAGTTTACGTTTATAAAAATTCTAATTTCCTAAACCAAATTTTTCATTTTTCAAAAGTTGTCTATTAAGCAGAATTATTGTCATTCGATGAGAAAGAAATACTGAAACACAGTATTTTGTTGTTGCTTTTTCATTTGTTTGTTTATTGCGAAATGCTGGAGATTGAAACCTGGTGTTTTGAAAAGGGAACAATTAAAATTTATGAGCTATTCTTTAATGAACTGATTTATATTAAGCCTACTTATATTGAAACAGAGATTAATGATATTTGCATAGTCTTATATATAATTAACCACATCTTTTCCATTTTCAAATGAAAATTTTGTGCTATTTCATTAAAATATTAATTATACTAGTTATAATGGTGATATAATAATAGGAGTTCTAGCATTCCTTGTAGTTGAGTAGCTAACATAAAGTATTTTTCCATTTTATCTGTTCTTAAGCAAAAATGTAGTTACTATTTATATTTACAACATTATGAATTGAGATTAGAAAATTTAGATAACTTTCTGTACTTCAGTAAAATCAAAGGTATCACATTCTAATATGCAATCTTATTGATTCAACTTTTAAAAATTATGTTGTCTTTCTCTAAAATCATATTGCATTTTCAACTGTTTTTACATTTTTACTCATTCTTTTTTTTTGACACTTGTACAATGGCAATTTATTTATTTCCATAATTAGTAAAATGGTCCAAGAGTTACTCTGATTATTTATGCCTGTTTTACAGATGAAGAAAGGGATAAAGATCAAATTGTTTCAAATTGTTGAGTACCCCTCAGATGTGTGTGTGAGTGTGTGTGTGTGTGTGTGAGTGTGTGTGTGTGTGTGTGATACAGCTTCAAATTACATTCAGACTCTCCAATTCCAGAACTGTACTCCTTGCCTCATGGACATACTCACTCCTCTGTTTTGTTGTTGATGTTATTTCTACTCTTACTTAGAAAAATATAATTTGTTAGTTTTAGTGTTTACATAGCACTTTATAGTTTTCCAAATGTTCTGTGCACATAAGTCATGCATCACAGAACAATATGATGTTTGAGTTAATTGCACATAAATAGTGTGTAACAGAGATCCAAAGATAATTACTCGAAATCACACTAACGCTTGAAATATTTTGGATTATACTTTTGGCGGGAAATGCTTTATAAATATTTTGCTATTAAAACTGATTTTAAAAGAGTTTCAAGTTGCTGAACTAGAGGGTGATTGCATTCCATGTTGCTCCAAGACTCAGGATTCAAGAAGAGGAGGTATTGAGAGACTCGGGACCAACTCGGAACTGCCGGATGATCTTCCCCAACCAGGGCGGTAATCCTGGAACGCAGGAAACTTCATGGAGGAGAATTGCCCAGCAAGATTCTCCCACTGGAGTGGTGAACCCAGACAGCTGGGCATGTAGCAGAGGAGAGCTGTCTAGGGAGAAACTTTGCTGCAGAGCGCGGCTCTCCGGCCCAGGTGGTAGTTCAAGATTGCAGGGAAAGTCATGGAGGAGAGCTTTCCCACTGAGGTGGTAGAGCCAGAAACCCAGGGCCAGACCAGCCATGCCCCAGCCTGAAGTCTAGTGTCCCTTTGGCTGACCATGGTCAACACGTGGAGGTGCCTATGCCCACTAGTAGGAAATATACCCCACCTGGAGGCCACCACCCCTAGCAAGACAGCTTCCTTTGTAGATCACTGCATTATCAAGTTCCTCCAAACTTCAGCCTATTGAAGGCTAGGAGATGAGTTATTGGAAATCTACAGGGACATTATAAGTCAATAGGGGGAAAGCTGCAATATCTCAGAGTTTCACTACTAGAGGGGAAGATACCTGAACAATATGAGAAAACAAGGGAAGAAAATGTCCCAAACAAACCTAGAAGCTACATCAATAAAATCCAATGAAAGCATGGTGTAAGAAATGTCAGAAAGGGAGTTCAGAATGTACATAATTAAAATGATCAGAGAAGCAAACAAGGAGATGAAAGAGCAAATGCAGGCATTGAATGATCACGTCAATCAACAGTTAAAAGACCAAATGCAGGAAGCAAAAGATCATTTCAATAAAGAGAGATTCTGAAAAAAAACCCAGAAATTCTTGAAATGAAGGAAACGATAAACCAAATTAAAAACTCCATAGAAAGCATAACCAATAGGATAGAACACCTGGAAGACAGAACCTCAGATATTGAACAATATATTTAATCTTGAAACAAAGTTGATCAAACAGAGAAGACAGTAAGAAATCCTGTACAGAATCTAGGAGAACTATGGAATATAATGAAAAGGCCACGTTTAAGAATTATTGGGATTGAGGAAGGCACAGAGAAACAGACCAAAGGAATGAACACTCTATTCAATGAAATAATATCAGAAAATTTCCCAAGTCTGAAGAATGAAATGGAAAATCAAGTACAAGAGGCTTATAGGACTCCAAATATACAAAATTACAGCAAACCCACACCAAGGCACATTATAATGAAAATAACTAACATACAAAAAAAAAAAAAAAAAAAAGACAGAATTTTAAAGGCTGCGAGAGAAAAGAATCAAATTACGTTCAGGGGGAAATCAAAAGAGGTATCAGCAGATTTTTCAATCCAGACCATAAAAGCTAGAAGGGCCTGAAACAACATTTTTCAAGCTCTGAAAGAAACTGGATGCCAACCAAGAATCATATACCCAGCAAAAATTACCTTCAGATTTGATGATGAAATAAAATACTTCCATGATAAAGAAAAGAAAAAGAATTTACAAAAAGAAAGCTGGCACTACAGGACATACTCAGCAAAATATTCCATGAGGAAGAGATGAAAAACAATGATGTAAGTCAGCAAAGGGAGGAACTACCTTAAAGGAACAACCAAATAAAGGAGAAATCAAGTCGTGTAAAAAAAAAAAAAAAAAAATGAGCCAAATGACAGGGAATACAAATCATATCTCAATAATAACCCTGAATGTTAATGGTCTGAACATATCAATCAAAAGACATAGACTGACAGATTAGAATAAAAAGAAAATTCCAACAATATTCTGTCTTCAAGAGATTCATATCATAGAAAGAGATACCGACAGACTGAAGGGGAAAGGATAGGAAAAAACATACCATGCACTTGGGCACAGCAAAAAAGCTGGAGTATCCATCCTCATTTCAGATAATGTGGACTTCAAGACAAAGTTAGTTAGAAGGAATAAAGAAGGACATTTCATACTGCTTAAGGGAAGTGTAAATCGGCAACACATAACAATCATACATATCTACGCCCCAAATAGTGGCTCATCCATGTACATCAAACAAATCCTTCTCAATTCCAGAAATCAAATAGAACACAACACAATAATACTAGGTGACTTTAACACACCTCTCTCACCACTGGACAGACTTTCCAAACAAAAATTGAACAAAGAAACCATAGATCTCAAAAACACAATCAATAATTTAGACTTAATGAAATTTATAGAATATTCTATCCAACAAAGGGCGAATACACTTTCTTCTCAGCAGCACAAGGATCCTTCTCTAAAATAGACCATATATTATGCCACAAAGTTCTCATTAGCAAACACAAGAAGATAGAGATACTACCTTGTATTCTATCAGATCATAATGGATTGAAATTAGAAATATATGACAGAATAAAAAACAGAAACTATCCAACATGTGGAAGTTAAATAATATGCTATTGAATGATGAATGGATAACAGAAGACATCAGGGGGGAAATAAAAAAATTCTTAGGGGTAAACGAGAACAAAGATACATCATATCAAAATCTCTGGGACACTATGAAAGCAGTACTTAGAGGAAAATTTATTTCATGGAGCACTTTCAATGAAAAAAGAAAAAAAAAACAACAAATAAACGAACTAACATTATGGCTCAAAGCCCTAGAAAAAGAAGAAAAGATCAACAACAAAAGTAGTAGACACAGGAAATAGTTAAAATCAGAGCTGAAATCAATAAAATTTACACAAAAGAAACAATAGAAAATATTGACAAAATAAATAGTTGGTTCTTTGAAAAAAATAAACAAAATTGATAAACCTTTAGCCACACTAACAAAGAGAAAACTCAAATTAATAAAATTAGGGATGAACAAGGAAATATCACTACAGACATGAGTGAAATACAAAACATAATTAGAAGCTATTGTGAAAATCTATACTGCAACAAAATAGAAAATCTCAAAGACATCAACAGGTTTCTGGAGACATATGATTCACCAAATCTGAATCAGGAGGATGTACACAGTTTAAACAGATCAATTTAATGTAATGAAATAGAAGAAGTCATAAAAAGCCTACCAACAAAGAAAAGTCCAGGACCAGATGGATTCTTAGCCCAGTTCTACAAAACCTTTAAAGAAAAGCTCATTCCAATACTCCTCAAAGTATTCCATTAAATAGAAGAGGAGGGAACCCTTCCATACTTATTCTATGAAGCCAATATCACCCTGATCACTAAACCAGACAGAGACACATTGAGGAAAGATAATTTGAAACCAATATCCTAAATGAACATTGATGCAAAATTCTCAACAAAATTTAGCAAATCGCATACAAAAATGTATTAAAAAGATAGTGAACCATGATCAAGTGGGTTTTATCCCAGGGATGCAAGGTTGGTTCAACATCAGGAAATCAATAAATGTAATTCACCATATCAATAAACTTAAAGTCAAGAATCACATGATTATTTCAATAGATGCAGAAAAAGCATTTGACAAAATACAGCACCCCTTCATGCTCAAAACAGTAGAAAAAATAGGGACAGTAGGAACATTCTTCAACATTTTAAAGGATATCTATACTAAGAACATGGCCAATATCATTCTAAATGGTGAAAAATTGAAAGCATTCCCCCTAAAAACTAGAACAAGGCAGGGATGCCTCTTTTACCACTTCTATTCAACATTGTCCTTAAAACTCTAGCCAGAGCAATTAGACAGACTAAAGAAATTAAAGGGATATGAATGGGAAAAAAAGAACTTGAACTATCCCTATTTGCTAATGACATAATCCTATATTAAGTGGAGCCAGGAAATTCCACCAGAAATCTTCTAGAAGTCATAAATAAACTCAGTAAAGTAACAGGATATAAGATCAATGCTCATAAATCTAATGCATTTTTATTCATAAGTGATGAATCCTCAGAAAGAGAATTTAGGAAAACTACCCCATTCACAATAGCCTTGAAAAAAAATAAAATACTTGGGAATCAATCTAACAAAAGAGGTAAAAGACCTCTACAATGAAAACTACAGAACACTAAAGAAAGAAATTAAAGAAAACCTTAGAAGATGGAAAGATCTACCATGTTCTTGGATAGGCAGAATTAATATTGTCATAACAGCCATACTACCAAAAGTGCTATACAGATTCAGTGCAATTCCAATTAAAATCCCAATGATGTACCTAAAATAATAGAATGAATCAAACACCATTACCCTATATAAATGTATGATTATACAAATGGTATGCCTCTACTTCAGGTACAACCAGAGAAACAAGTTGTATCCCATTTGTTTACAATAAAAAAATTTTGAAAAAAGGAGTCAGTTGAGAAGAGGACTCAGAAATGTTTCTCAGAAATGATAATGTCTAAGAAGATGAAAATGTTAATTTTTCTGATTTGATCATTACACATTGTATAAATATATCAAATTATCACACTATATTCACAGTTATTATGTATGTTAAAATAAAAAATAAAGAAGCCATTTGTTTAGTTGTTAAAAAAAAAAAGAGAGAGAGAAAAGTAATGTTTCTTTTGTTATTTTAGCATGGGGAAGGAAATAATTAGTATCCAGAACTGATAAGATCCAATAAACTCACAAAAGTGGCTTTCCTACATGAAGCCCATTTCTGTTTATAAGCATTTGTTAAGTTAAAATTAGTGTAGATTTTTTCAGTATTTATATGATCTTTTATATGGCTCCAAGAAGATGACATTTGCTTACTTATTTTTGTATGTCAAATTAATCTCTAGTTTCCATCATATGAAAGTTACTGTTTTTAATAGGTCAAAACGACTGAGTATCTTCAGTTTATATTAACCTATTATTTTTACTATAACCAATACATTAAAACACTGTATTTTGTACTTTGCAATCTAAAAAAATAAATAAATAAAACTGATGGTAGCTGGGCACAGTGGCACACACCTGTAATCCTAGTGGTTTAAGAGGCTGAAGCAGGAAGATCTAGAGTTAAAAGCCAGTCTCAACAACTTAGTGAGGCCCCAAGCAACTCAGGAAAACCCTGTGTCTAAATAAAATATATAAAAGGACTGATGATGTGTTTCAGTGGTTAAGCACCTCTGGGTTCAGTCCCCATACCCCTTTCCCCTTATATATAGATTTTTTTTTTCTTTTACTCACTATCAACCTTCTCTCAAATCAAAGCAAGTTCACTTTTATCTCTGTATAAACATCGTTTCAGGATTGTTTGTGAAAAATAGTGGTATTATTGGAATAATTATGCACAGTTGGTTACAGTGGATTATCTGGTTACTAAGATTTTAGGCATTTTGAGATAAAAGGAGTCTGCTTCGGGGACTATGGGTGGCAATATTTGACTTATCATAAAGCAGAATCTGAGATGAGTTTTCAAAAACAAGTAGTTTATTTCATTTTTAATATGATGGAACATTGGTTGTTGATTAGGAATGTAATAGAAGGGAAGAAAGGAAGTCAAAATAGTTTATCTTTGTAAACTACACCACAGGCCATAGAAGATTAATCCAGATGAGGAGCTCTAGTGTACAATGTAGAAATCTTGTTAGGATTTATTACTCTCAAGTAAAATTCATTATTGGTTTAAGGCTACTCCTGGGGATTATTAATTTTGTTGCACGTTTTTGTTAGCCTAGTGTCCTCTAGCAGTGTTGCTTCTGGAGGTCAGAGACGTTCCTCGAACAAATAATTGCAAAGCTAGAGGCTGAAAGCTTGGTCAGGGAGCAGAGAAATGCTAAATCCAGAAGTAACGTGGATAGGATAGAACACTGACAACCTGCCACAGCACCAGGCATCATGGAACCAGTGTTTGTGATCCTAACAGATAATACATATTTTATAAATCTGGTGTGTTGTCTTGAAAGCAGAATCTAATGATGAGCAAATGATTACCTGAGGCTTAAACACATAAACAGTTTATTTTTTATAATCAAAAAATTCACTTATTTTAAAATATATTGGTTCTTTTAAGTTTATAAGTGTTTTGATTATGATATATTTTATAACTGCTATAGAAGAAAAATCATTCACAAAACTAATATTCTTATATAAATACATAAAAAATTAATGTTCTTATATCCAAACCCATAAGCAAACTTATGAACACCTACTCCAAGTTGTCACTGAAATTCCACTATAACTTTTTTGAACATTGCACTCAAATGTAAGAAAAATGTTTTACATTAAATAAAATTCTCAAGGTACAGATGTGAATGAACAGACAATAAATAGTAACAAATAGGAAACTGAAAAGGAAGGGGAAAAAAGAAAGTATTTTTTCAGAGCAGTCAACAGGTATTGCATGCCAATTCTTGCACAGACCTCGAATTCCTTTGGCACACTCTACTATATATTAGGCAAATTTGACTATCCTATCATTTGCAAAACTAATATAGAGCTTCTAGACAAAAAGAAAAAATGTTATTCTTTCCATAACTCTGAGATCCTCCTCCATGACTACTATACCATATTCTGGAACATGTTTATCTTGAACACTGTGTGGCAGGGAAAGAGAAAGACGGAGGAAACACTGTTAGGTGCCACTTTTCGGTAGTGATGTGTATCACTCTATATTACATTTGTCTAGACTGAACTAGTCTCAAGGCCCAAAAGTACTAGAGAGGGCCAGTAACTTTAAACTATCACTAAGATGTGCTCCATAATCTGCCTTTTTTTGAATAACCCTTGGTTTACTTTTCTTCCCTGTATATGGAAACTTGTTCTCAAGATACTCAAACCCAAAACCCATTTAGTCCTCTCAGTAGAGTTCCAGATTCTTCAGTTAAGGTGTTGTCACATATGTATGAGAGCTGAAAGTTGCTTCTCTTTGTGAACTTTAAATTTAAAAACAAAACAAAAATAAAAAGCAAACAAATCTAGTATTTTATGCATTGTCAATATACTTTACGTTTTTATATATACTTTATATATATTATACTACATCAATATGAGGTTTTTGGAACATGAATTGGATGATTTCAGTGAACATACCATTATGAAAGGGGTATAATGGGACAGTTCCTCCTGTTCTTTAGCAGCTCTGAATATCAACTGTCTAGATATATTGAAGGCTTCCTGCAGGCATTGTGAAAGTCAGTCGTGAGATTATGAGGTCAACACCTTGATTTGTTTGGCCCTGATTCTGTTCTCCAAGCAGTTTTCTTGATCAATGGATAATAGTTTCCTTGTTCTCCCAATCCATTTCTTGTTTGTATAATGGCAGTATGTTTATTTTAATGAAGACTTTCAAAACCTGAGCTCATGATTTGTTTATGAATGAATTACCCTCAAATATTTAGTAGGTTTCATACATATTTCTATCCTGTCATTTCAAGGAGCCAAATTAAATAAATAATTAAATAAATAATCCACAGTTAACTTTTGAAGCATCAACAATTTCATGTGTGCATTATTTCTTTGTTAAACTACTTCCATCTACATATGTCATAATTAATAGAAAATATCTGTGAACCATTTGGAAAAAATAGAACAAGCCCCACATTGGTTTTATTCTTTCTATAAATCACTTTGGATAATATGAAATATTACTGGTCATTTATTAACAAACATGTCTTTATAGTCCAATTTTTGCTGTTATTTTTATCTACTGAAGGAGAAACTTACTTTTCTAAACATAAGCATCTATGAGATACGAAATTTTTCTTTTTCCATTCATTACCACTGGCATGGCAATTGATTATTCCCTAATATTATTATGGCTTGGATACAAGTTCTTGTGTTAATAATGCAGGAGGTGAAATGATTAGAACATGAAAGTCACAACTTTATGAGTAGATTAGTCCATTTGAAGGATTAGTAAAGTAACTTAAATGGATTATTACTGTGTGGTAGCAATAGGCAGGGGGATGTGGCTAGAGAAAGTGGGTCACTGGGACATTCCTCAAGATTATATATTTTTGTCCTTGGCTCCATGTGTTCTCTCTCTCCCTCTCCTCTCTCTCCTTTCCAGATTTCATGAACTGAGTAGCTTTCCACCATTCTGTTCCTCACTTGAGACTCAGAGCAATGGAGTCAGCGAACCATGGACTGAAACTCTGAAATCATAAACCAACATAAACTTTCTTCCTTTAAGTTGTTCTTGTCAAGAATCTTGGTCACAGTGACAAAAAGCTGACTAGCACAGGAATTGGTGCAAGATACAGGACTGTTGCTGTGACTAAACTATCCTAATGGTTCAGAAGCCTTTTGAATGGGTTTGTAGGGGGAGTTTAGAAAAATGTGGAGGTGAAGGCCAGAAAAGCCTTAGAATTTGTAAGTGGAGCTTCATGGACAATTCTAGGGGTAGCTCATCTAAGCTAGGATAATCTTGGATACTTATAGGGATGCCAACATATAAAGACTGTGCTTGTGGGGTTTTAGAGGGAAAGGAGGGCTCTACTGGAAGTGGAATAGAAGTCTTTCCTGTTACATTCTGCCCAAGTCCTGAGACTTAGCATGAGGCTAAATTTAAAACTGATGGACTAATTAACCTGATGGAGAAAATTTCTTAATTAATTATTTATTTATTTATTTGTACTGAGGATTGAACATAGGGACACTTTACCTCTCAACTACACCCAGTCCTTTTTCTTTATTTATTTTTAAATTTTGATACAGAACCTTGCTAAGTTTCTGCTAATCTTGCTAATCTGCTAAATCTAACCTTGAATTTGTTATCTTTCTGCCTCAGTCTCACAAGACCTTGGGATTACAGACTTGCACCACTGTACCTTACAGTACAGAAAATTTCAAGGCAGCACAGCATTCAGGTGGTGGCTCAGGATTGCTGGCAGCTTTTAGCTGGGTATACTGTGAGAATCAGGAGGAGAGAGCAGGAAGGAAATATTTTAAAAACTTGTAGTTCAGTCAAAGAAGCATATATGATATTAGGTTCAAGGAAGCTGGGGTTGTTGAAGAGATTCCTGCCATTAAAGAGAAGACAAGACTTTGCACAGAGGTGATAGGAAAGATGCCTTGAGGGCATCTTAGGAATCTCCCAGACCACACCCATTATAGGCTCAGGGTATAAAAGTGAAAATTTATTTAAAGAACATAGGGGCAGGGTGTGCACCCAGAGGTGATAGAAAGGTGTTGCACCAGGATTTGTTTCACCATGCGCAACTGCCCAAGGCACTGAGACTGCAGAGTCCACCGTAGTCATGGCCCAAGGAATCCTTGCTGCTGATTGAGCTGGTGTCAGACTTGGCATGGTTCACATGGTGCTGGTTCTGTAGGAATGCCAAATTCTGGAGGTAAGGGGTTCTGTAGGAATGCCAAATTCTGGAGGCTTCCACTGATATTTCCAAGGAAGGCCAATAATATTTATTCACGGTTTTTATAGGTAAAAAAAGGCCTAAAGGGAATATACTTGCAAGTTGTGGGGTAGCACACACCTATTATCCCAGCAGCTCAGGAGGCTGAGGCTGGAGAATTTTAAGTTCAAAGGAATCTCAGGAACTTAGGGAGGCCCTAAGCAACTTAGTGACATCCTGTCTCAAAATTAAAAAATAAAAAAGTAAAATGACAGAAGATGTGAATCACTGATTAAACACCCCTGGGATCAATCCCTGATCAATAAAATAAGAATACACTCACATAATCACACCACACACACACACACACACACACACACACACACACACACGTATAATTTATTCATTTGGAGTTTCACTAACATGGATAATATACCATTAAGAGATTCAGTTCCAGGTTAAGATAAGGTAAGCTCATTTCACTCTGACTCTTTGCTGAAATGGTTATAAAATACGGACAATATCCATGAACCAGTAAGTTTATAATTATTATTATTAATTTTTTGCATGGGGAATTGAACTCAGGGGTGCTTAACCTCTGATCCAGATCCCCAACTCACCCTTCTTTTTATTTCTATTTCGAGATGGTCTTGCTCAGTTGCTTAGGGACTTGCTATTGTAACTCTAAAAATATAAATAGGAGAAGGTAAACTTGGAGTGAAATAAAATAACAGAATTTAAACTAAGCCAGCAATCTACAATCACCAATAACAAGCACATGACAGTTTAAAACCAGGATAAGGATGTCAGGATAAGGATGGAGAGTGCTCCAGGAGAAACTCTCTACTATGAAATAAGAAACAAAAAATGGATCCTCTTCTCTGTCTGTCTGCCCCCCCCGGCTCTCCTTCTGTCTTCTTTGCATTTTTTATACAGTCAAATGCCCTGGCACAGGTAAGCCACAGACATCCAAATCTATGCAGTAATGAAATTTTCATCTTTGATCAAAAAAACTGTAATACCAAGAGCATACAACACACTTTGTCTTTTTTTTTCTCTCTCTCTCTTTTTTTTTTTTTTCCCTTCCATTGCTTGGCCCTGAATATGTTGAGAAAAATGACCTCACAGTATAGTATAAGTGAAGCAGAGCACTGTGCTTGGGAGGCAGAAAAGGGAATTCTAAGGAAATGTAATATACCAAGGAGATCACGGAAGGGGAGGATTTTAGGAAATGAAAGCATAAACTTGTTTCTAAACTCCTGGGCTAACCATGGAGCGGTGTATGTTTGTAAATGACCCTAAGTATCATGAATATTTTATCCACGACCCGTCTTCATTCTGCATATAATAAATGCACTTCAATTAAAAAATTGTAAGTGAAAATTTAAATGCTAGAAAATATTAAAATACAAAACAAGTCAAAGTTATACTAATATCAGATGAAGTAGACTTAATTTTCTTTAGAAAATTACTAAACTCATACAGGGACATTATATAACAATAAAAGTAACAATTTACCTAGAAAACATAAAAATAAAGTGATTACACAAATGGTATGAATCTACATTGTGCACAACCATAGAAACGAAAAGTTGTACCCCATTTGTGTACAATTAGTCAAAAGTCAGTCTATACAAATAAAAAAAAAAATTTAAAAAGTGAGTGTGCACGTAGAAGTAGAAGTTCAAAATAAAATTAAAATGGATAGAGCAGACAGTAGGAAGAGAAGAATCCACAAGTTTGAATGAAGCTCCATAGTCTAAACTATCAATAGGACTACTAACTACAAAGTCAGGCAGAGTGTAAAGCTAAATATCAACATCAGGCAACAGAACTAATAATATTTCATAGATGCTAAAAATCTATTTTTTTCAAGGGTCTACAGATCACACATCAAGATAAACCATAGCAAACTTTCAAGAAAGAAATTCAACAAATTTTAAAGAATTGATATCACACAGTCAAACTTGGGGTTCGTAATAGAATTGATATAAAGCCAGTAACAGAAAGATAACAGGAAAATCTTTAAGAAAAAAAAAAAAAAGGCAAAACACTAAAAGAACAATACGAATATCATCTTCTAAATGACTCACAGGTAGGCAGGGAGGTCTCAATAAAAAGTAGACAATATTTTGAACTAAACGAAAATTAACAAGGAATACATCTATATCTGTGAGAGGTGGATAAAGTAATGACTCAGGGGACATTTATGGAATTAAATGCTTAGATTAGGAAAAACATTGATAAATTATTTTGAGCATTTACCTCAAGAAACTAGACAGAACAGAACAAAAAGTTCCCAATGCATAAATGTTGGGACTAATGACACGTTAACTAACTCAGGCTGACTCCTTACTCCCTGGCGAGTGAGCAAGATCAAGGCCTCAAAGGCAGTTTCAATAGTTAATGACGATAAATCGGACCACCATCAGGGATTGGTTAACAACAGTTCTGTGAACGTGATCAGCTCGTGCTTGCCATATAGTCCTATGGGACTCTCGCCTGGGTGAAACCACCCCCCCAACAATGCCTTGCTGACTTTTAAGCTAATTGGTTCCCGCCTAGACCCCACCCTACAAAACAGCTGTGTGACTTCCTCAATGAAGGAGATTCCTGCTGTGCCTCGTGTGCTGACAGACCTCCCGGCTCTGGTGTGTTTCCTTTGCCAAGGACACTCATCATCCTGCTCGGCCCGTATTCTCCTCAGGCGGGCCCTGAGGAGGTACATGGGACCTTGTTGCCAGACAGGGAGCAACACATAAAATATGAAATGATACAGAAGTAATTAGAAATAATTGAAAGAAAAAGAGAATTGTAAACAAATGGTTATTTGAAAAGATAAAGAAATGCATGAACCTCTAAATATACAAAGTACAGAAGAAATAAATTACACATATCAAGAATTAGATATCACTACATGCCTATTAAAATAGCTAAACTTATTAAATTACAAATTGTTAAAGATCCAGTTCAAATGGAATCCTTCTGTACAGATACTGGCGATGAAAAAATTGAGTCAGTTCAGAAAATCCATGGCATTTTCTAATAAAGTCCAACATTCACTTACCATCTAATCAGGTGATTCTAGTTTTGAATATTTAAAGTTCATGAAAACTTGGTCCAGATACAAACCTCTCTCAAGAATGTTAATAGCAGATCTATTCTTAGACACACAAACATGGAAATAATCCAGGTGTTCTTCAATGGAAGAATGGATAAATGAACTGTGATATACCCAAACAACAGAAAACTCCAAAATTAAAAAGAAATAAACAGTTGATACACATAACAATGTAGATGAGTCTTAAAGACTCTGTGTTTAGTCTTAAAATTTTACACATTGTATAATTTAATCACTGAGAACATTCTTTTTTCTGTTTTTGCCAAGTCTGAGGATTAAACTCAGGGCCTCTTCCATGTTAAGTAAGTACACTATTACCGAGTTATATCCCCAGCTTTCTAAGACATTCTTGAAAACAACAATACAGTGATGAAGAAATGCTCAGTATTTTCCAGAGATTATGGGAAACTGATGGAACTGTTCAACATGCTGATTGTGCTGATCTTTCTACACTGTGTTCATGTGTTACAAATCATAAACTACACCCAAAGTCAGTCAACTTTGCTATGTAAATTCAAAAATCTACAGTAAGATAAATATACCATAAAAAATTAGAAGGCAACCACAATGTACTATATCTACAAATAAGGAGAAAGACTACTGACTGAGATATGCTTTTTGTAAAATTAAAGGCAGTAGATATTTCTATGTTTATAGTAGTCCTTTTTTATCCTCCTAAGAGGTATAAAAGTTCCAGGACAGTAGTGTCCCTGCCTCTTTTTCTCTCTACCCTTGACCTCAGTGTCAAAGTGACAGAGACTGGCAAAATTTGTCAAGCATTTAAACTTTCAGAAAAACAAAATAATACATTTAGCTAAGTATGTGCAGCTCTACTGTGCTCCTGTAAGTTCTAAGTCTTTAGAGTTTCTTAAGCAAAAAATATTTGAGCCCTGTGCAGTGAGGCAATGCAGTGGAAATTGCACTTTCATGGAAAATCATGCTCCCTAAAATTGTGTATCCCACAGTTCTGACCTTACCTACTAAACCATAGGAAAGCCCAGAATCATTAAACAGTCAAACAAATATCAACAACAAAAACCCTTACAAAAAGTTTCCAACATTAGACTCTATTGTCCAAGACTCTATTACAAAAAGTTTCCAACATTAGACTCTATTGTCTATTGTTGTCTAAGGCCCAGGTACAATATTCTTAGTTGCAAAGGCCTTGTGACGCATGGTATTCTGTTATCCTTAAGTGTTCCATTCTTCACGTGAACTACCCTCACAGTAAAATCTTCTGGAGTTAAGAATTGCATGATATGGTAAGGTTTATAAGAAGCTGTATAGGGTTCATTTTTATAACCAAAATAGCACTTATTATCTACATGCAATGTTGCTCCCTGTTGGGCAACAAGGTCTGATGTACCTCCTCAGGGCCCACTTGAGGAGAATACCGGGCGAGCAGGATGATGAGTGTCCTTGGCAAAGGAAACACACCAGAGCTGGGAGGTCTGTCAGCACACGAGACACAGCAGGAATCTCTTTTATTGAGGAAGTCACACAGCTTTTATGTAGGGTGGGGGCTAGGCGGGAACCAATTAGCTTAAAGATCAGCAAGGCATGGGGTTCACCCAGGTGAGAGTCGCATGGGACTATATGGCAAGCACGAGCTGATCACGTTTGTGGAACTGTTGTTAACCAATCCCTGACGGTGGTCCAATTCATTGTCATTAACCTTTGAAACTGCCTTTGAGGCCTTGATCTAGCTCACTCGCCAGGGAGTAAGGAGTCAGCCTGAGTTAAAGTGTCATTAGTCCCAACAATGCAGATTTTCCTCATAAACATTAAATAAATTATGTCTGATATTTGAAAGAGCCTACTGGAAATGTGTAATTTATTCATGTGCTCCTTTATTTTTGATTTTTTTTTTTTTTTGGTTTCTATGAAATTACATTTTGAAGATTTTCTATTTGTATGGGACACAAGAAAGTTAATTCCAAATACAACTCAGAACTATCTTTAGCATATATTTGAAATAATAATATAATGAGCGATATAAAGATTATGTTTAAACAATTAACATAAACGTTTGAAAAAGTGAACAGAATATTTTTGTGAAGCTAAAGATTAATATTTTCTCTAATAAACTGCAACTACTTCCATTTACATACTTATTACATCATTCTAATAGCTTTGCAGTTTACTTTAGTGACCCATCTAGCATATAATACCCTCACTGAAATAAGTAACATGATTATCATTTACATTTAAATGTTTGTTAAGTAGCCAAATGAAGGGTAAAAGAAGCAAGTGAGCTATAGTGAGTTGCTTAAAATGTTTTTTTTTTTTTCCCCAAAGAATTCATTTTAAATAAGCCTTTGGCATTTTCAAGTTTCATGTTACTGACATATGCTTTACTGCTTTCAAAATGTATATTAAAATTAAATTTTGGTTAATGTAAACTTTGGTTAATATTAACTGGCCCTGATGATTTTAGAAATTATTTTTCTCTTGGACTATGCAGATAATGTTATACTCAAATTAGAATGGTTAGTCATGTTTTCTTGTGTTATAAATAGAAAATAAGACAAAGTTTAAAATGAGTTTGACTTATTGTTTACCCCAAAGAGTTGCTGCATAAATATGAATTAAAGTGAATAGGTTTAGTATTTTATGGTAAATTTTACATTAATCTAATATTTCAACAAGTCATCATTTTTATTCTATAATTCTTTAAAGTTAATATTTTTGATGACTGACATAATAAAATGATGAATCCAAACCAATATTGAAATATAAAATTTGCATAGTTGGTAACATCTTCTTTTTAGATGAAAACATTAATTGACTTCATGTAAAATTAAAATTTAGAGTTGAATATGCTGTGGTGCGATATTTAAAAATGAGAATAATGTAAAAGAATAATTTGTTATTTTTAGGACAAAATTTTTAAAGCCATATGTTTAGGTAAACTCTGAAGACAATTAGCTGAAGTTCATGAAGCCAAATCAAAGGCAATCATCTATTTATTTTGTTAATATATAAGAATAGAATAATCATAATGTGTTTTGAACACTGAGTGACAATTAACATTAAAGACTTCTGAGAGTATACTGTCAGAGATAAAATAATATCATTGACTTGGTGACTGACATTTGAACAATTTATTTGAGAGAACATAAAATAAAATAGAAACATACAATTTAGACATAGAATGAAGAAAATTTTATTCAGAGGAAAATATTTTAAAAGATTCATTAAAGTTCTAAATACTCTCTTCAATTTTCTCCCATATAATAGGAGTTGGTCCCTCATCTCTGATGTTGCTTCTTAATCCTCATTCCAACATTTTTTTTTTTTTTTTTTTTTTTTTGAGACAGGATCTCATTAAGGTGCTTAGGCCTTGCTAAATTGCTTATGCTGACTTTGAACTTGCAATCTTCCTGCCTCAGCCTCCCGAGCATCTGGGATTACAGGTGTGCACCACTGTTACCAGCTCTCTCCAACTTTTAATATTGAAGGACCCCATTTCTAATTAGTGATTATTTCATCCAGCCTTGTGGTTAAATATCACCTATAAACTGACAACTCTCAAATTTATGTGTTTAATGCAGTCTTCTTTATAAATTCTATCATATACAAAAACCTATATTCATTACCATTTGATTTTCTCAATACCTTAAAATTTATCATATACAAATATGATATGCTAAATATCAAATGAAATTTGATAATTTGATTAGATGAAATTTCACGAAATTCTCATCTACAATACAGCCTTCACTGTTTCTATGGATGGTAAATTTTTCTTTCTAGATATTAGGATAAGAAAAGCATATTTCTGGCTATAATCCATTGTTTAAAACAAAAAAAAAATTACAAAGCAAAATTGAAACATCACCATCACAAACCAAACTATCATTTTAACTCTAAAATATATAAAATTCCCAGGACTTCTTTCCATCTCTACTGCTGTCATTAGGTTTGATCCACCATAATCTCTAATCTGTATATCTGTAATTAACTTCTAATAGTTTTCCTTGTGAATATTCGAGAATTTTGAGCCCCAAATGCAGCTGCTAGAGTGAAACTTCTGATCAGAAATCAGAAATATTTCCCTTCTGATTTAAACCCTGCATGGTTACTGCTTGTATACAGTATTAAAAAAAAAAAAAAAAACTATTTGCAATGCTTAGAAGAAGGGTACTTATGGAATTTATTTCCTAAGCAGATTAGAATGTAAAAAGAATTCTAATGGTTATGATAGAATAATACTCATAGATAGGAATTGGCTGGACAACTTGGAGGATCCATCACTGCACTGCCAAGTTGTCTTATCACTTGTGCTAGTTGCCTTTCTGACCAGTTCTGCCTTTGCTCTCCTCCTTTTTACTGGTTTTGTTCATTACAGTGATTTGTTGGTTCTTCTTTGCACCCTGCTACACAGCACACCTCTATTATGGTTCATGTGCTTCCAACTCTAATCTTTGTACTTAGACTAGTCTTATCTTAGGAATCCTTTGAGATAATTCCCTCAGATCCCTACAGTTTTTACCTAGATTTATATCTTATGAGTCCTATACTAATATTTAATAGTGAAAACTGTCCCTTGCCAGCATTTCTTTCTGGTTGTGAAACTTAAGCCCAATAATTATGCACCTAACAAAATCCTGAGAATATGTATATAAACCAATGGTGGCTATTAGCAGCAGCAACATTTTCTTTAGCTACTCCTTTAGTAAATTAATAGAGTTTGGAACAAAAAGTTTGGCAGATGTAGTTTCAGATTAATTGACACACAAAATTATTAGAAGACTATTAGCTTTAAATATCAAGAAAAGTTTTAGAGAAATTTTCTAACCTCTTGGATTTAGAAATACAAGTCATTTCTTTATTTTGAGCAGTAAGATATAGAAATGCCATGTTAGAATCAGAACTGTCCTATTTCTGATTTGTATCTATATATGTGATTTTTTAAACAAATATTCTTTAAATATTAAACAAAAGTTTTACAAAGTATATTCTATGCAATCATAAATTTTGCACTATACTCTTACAACTTTTATATAACATTTTCATGTTATGAAAAAAACTGTTTTGCCATGTCTTATTTTTTGAAATGAATTAAAATCAAACCATTCTATCTAAGAGATAAAATAACACCTAAAAGACTTCCCATTTAATTTGTCATTTCAAATAAATTGAAGGCCACAAAAATAGTAATATATAAATGAAAAATTGTAAAACATTTTCCTCAAGAGAAATATGCTAAAACTTGAATAAATATTTTATATAATCTGTTCCAAAAATAACCATAACATGGCTGTATTTTTAAAGTGTACAATGTTTGTTAATATTAAATGAATATTTGAGATTTCTATGATCAAAAGAGAATAACAACAGCAAACTCTTTCCAATGAGTGGCTAATGTATTCAGCAGATATTTGCACAAAATCTGTAATATCCAAACAATGTATTAGGAATTTATATTTCAAGTGAATATCAATTTATATCCTTAATTTACAAGATTAGCAATAAAGTTTAGCAAACTGGTTATTTTAAAATTTTCACCAAGTCTAATAATGCCACATAATGCTTTTCCTATGTAAGGAGAAGCTCCTATTCAGATGTTCTTCTTCATATATAAGCCTCGTTAGTCTACTTGCTTTCCAACATTTATATCATTTTTCGTATTATTCTCAGAAACTTTTCTATAAACTTTATAGTTATTCTAAGAAAATAAGCCCAAGTTTGATAAGAAAATACTTTTGAAGACATCATAATATAACCTTCTCTTTATTCTTTATGCTTCTCAAAATACTAGTCATTATCATATATGCATTTTTATTCAAATTCATTTTTAACTAATATATTAAAATGTACATATTTATAAAGTATTCAAGTGATATTTCAATACATACATATAAGTATGCAATATGCAATGTTTAAAATGTATCTCCCCCCAAATTTATCATTTCTTTAGGATGGAAACACTGAAAATCCTTTTTTTCTAGGTTTTTGAAATATATATTACATTACAAGGCTCTTTAATGATCACCTATAGTGTGAAAGTAATATAAAATTTTCAATTTTATCTTATATAATTCCATATCTCTGCTCTATTTCTACAGGGTCCTGGGAAATATCGGTAGACATAGATAGCCTCTTTTTTAAAATGAGGAAATATGATATAAAGTAAGGAAATTATATAATTTGCAATTAAGAATTGTGTGTTTAATTTTGGCTTCAATAGTATCTTACGATACAATATTAAAAATTCATCATGACTTCAAAATGGAAATACATGCATCAAGATTGTTCATAGGATTTTTAAAACTAATCAGACGTGATCTTTAAACACTGGATTACTGAGAATAATAGTCATTGCTATTTGCCATCTAAGCTCCCTGGAATATTTTAAACTTATTGAATTGTATGTTCATCTTAAGTCATAATTTGCATATTTTAGTATACAGGAACAATGAATACATCTTTACTTAGTATTATTAAATTCTAAACATCATCAACTGTCTTAATTAGTGAATTCTGCACACACAAAAAAATCATAGTTATGCATCCCATTTTGTTAATTGGATCTAGATTCATATTCCAAAATGATTGAGTGAAGTACTTTTCTTTGACCAACTGGAGAAGACTGTATGTCCATTTAGTCCTTGATTATATATTGCTCATTGATTTTAAGTTTGACAAAATTCATTTAAAATACCATCATCTGAGTTTTAATCAATATGATAAACTTCATCATATCATTAGAGCCTAAGTATTACATCATTTTCTTTGCTTTTATCTTCTGACTGAACTCAACTACAAATCATCACATTTCTTTGACACCATGGGTAGAAAATGAAAACTTCCAATCCTCAATCCTTGGTACTACAAATATAAAAGAAACCCACAAAGATTCTGTTGTCTTTTATTTTATTTTATTTTTACTTATTGTGAACAAATGGGATATGTGTTGTTTCTCTGTACATGGAGTACAGGCATACCATTTGTGTAATCATAAATATACATAGGGTAATCTTGTTTGATTTATTCTGCCATTTTTTCCCTTCGCCCCACCCCTCCCACCTCTTTTTTCCCTCTATACAGTCCTTCCTTCCTCCATTCTTGCCCCCCTCCCTAAATCTAACTCTAACCCTAACCCTAACCCTATCACTAACACTTCCCACCCCCCATTATGTGTCATCATCCACTTATCAGAGAGATCATTTGTCCTTTGGTTTATCTGAGATTGGCATAACTCACTTAGTATGATATTCTCCAGTTTCATCCATTTGCCTGCAAATGCCATAATTTTATCATTCTTCATGGCTGAGTAATATACCATTGTGTATATATACCACAGTTTCTTTATCCATTCATCAATTGGAGGGCATCTAGGTTGGTTCCACAATCTGGCTATTGTGAATTGAGCAGCTATGAACATTGATGTGGCTGCATCTCTGTAGTATTCTGATTTTAAGTCCTTTGGGTACAGGCCAAGGAATGGGATAGCTGGGTCAAATGGTGGTTCCATTCCAAGTTTTCTAAGGAATCTCCATACTGCTTTCCATAGTGGCTGCACTAATTTGCAGCCCCACCAGCAATGTATGAGTGTACCTTTTTGCCCACATCCTCGCCAACACCTGTTGTTGCTTGTATTCTTCATAATTGGGGTTCTAATTGGGGTGAGATGGAATCTTAGGATGGTTTTGATTTGCATTTCTCTTATTACTAAAAGTGTGGAACATTTTTTCATATGTTTGTTGATTGCTTGTAGATCTTCTGTGAAGTGTCTTGATTTTCTTAGCCCATTTGTTGATTGGATTATTTGTATTCTTGGTGTAGAGTTATTTGAGTTCTTTGTAGATTCTGGAGATTAGTGCTCTATCTTAAGTATGAGTGGCAAAGATTTTCTCCCACTCTGTAGGCTCTTTCTTCCCATTGCTGATAGTTTCATTTGCTGAGAGAAAGCTTTTTAGTTTGAATTTATCCCAGTTATTCATTGTTGTTTTTATTTCTTGTGCTATGGGAGACCTGTTAAGGAAGTCTGATCCTAAGCCGACATGTTGAAGATATGGACCTACTTTTTCTTCTATAAGATGAAGGGTCTCTGGTCTGATTCTGAGGTCATCGATCCATTGTGAGTTGAGTTTTGTGTAGGGTGAGAGATAGGGGTTTAATTTCATTCTGTTGCATATGGATTTCCAGTTTTCCCAGCAACATTTGTTAAAAAGGCTATCTTTTCTCCATTGCATATTTTTGGCACCTTTGTCTAGCATGAGAAAATTGTATTTATTTGGATTTGTGATGGTGTCCTCTATTCTGTATCATTGATCTACCTTTCTATTTTGGTACCAATACCATGCTGTTTTTGTTACTATTGCTTTGTAGTAGAGTTGAAGATCTGGTATTGTGATACCCCCTGCTTCACTCTTCCTGCTAAGGATTTCTTTAGCTATTCTGGGTTTCTTATTCTTCCAGATGAATTTCATAATTGCTTGCTCTATTTCTGTAAGGTACGTCATTGGGATTTTAATTAGAACTGCATTGAATCCGTATAGCAATTTTGGTAGTATGGCCATTTTGACAATAATAATTCTTCCTATCCAAGAACATGGGAGATCTTTCCATCTTCTAAGGTTTTCTTTAATTTCTTTCTTTAGTGTTCTGTAGTTCTCATTGTAGAGGTCTTTCACCTCTTTCGTTAGATTGATTCACAAATATTTTATTTTTTTGAAGCTATTGTGAATGGGTAGTTTTCCTAATTTTTCTTTCCAATGATTCATCAGTCATGTATAAAAATGCAATAGATTTATGAGCATTGGTCTTATATCCTGCTACATTACTGAATTCACTTATGTGTTCTAAAAGTTTTCTGGTGGAATTTCCTGGTTCCTCTCTAAGTATATAATCATATCATCAGCAAATAGGGATAGTTTGAGTTCTTCTTTTCCTATTCATATCCCTTTAATTTCTTTGGTCTGTCTAATTGCTCTGGCTAGAGTTTCAAGGACAATGTTGAATAGAAGTGCTGAAAGGGGGCATCCCTGCCTTGTTCCAATTTTTAGGGGGAATGCTTTCAGTTTTTCACCATTTAGAATGATATTAGCTATGGGCTTAGCATAGATATCCTTTACAATGTTAAGGAATGTTCCCACTGTGCCTATTTTTTCTAGTGTTTTGAGCATGAAGGGGTGCCATATTTTGTCAAATACTTTTTCTGCATCTATTGAAATAATCATGTGATTCTTGACTTTAAGTCTGTTGATATGGTGAATGACATTTATTGGTTTCCAGATGTTGAACCAACCTTGCATCCCTGGGATGAAACCCACTTGATCGTGGTGCATTATCTTTTTAATATGTTTTTGTTTGCAATTTGCTAAAATTTTGTTGAGAATTTTTGCGTCGATGTTCATTAAGGATATTGGTCTGAAATTTTCTTTCCTCAATGTGTCTCTGTCTGGTTTAGGTCAGGGTAATACTGGCTTCATAGAATGAGTTTGGGAGGGTTCCCTCCTCTTCTCTTTCATGGAATTCTGTGAGAAGGATTGGAATGAGCTCTTCTTTAATAGTTTTGTAGAACTTGGCTGAGAATCCATCTGGTCCTGGACTTTTCTTTGTTGGTAGGCTTTTGATGACTTCTTTTATTTCATTACTTGAAATTGATCTACTTAAATTGTTTATGTCCTCCTCGTTCAGTTTAGGCAATACATATGTCTGTAGAAACCTGTTGATGACTTCAAAATTTTCTATTTTGTTGCAGTATAGATTTTCAAAATAGCTTCTAATTATATTTTGTATTTCAATTGTGTCTGGTGTGATATTTCCTTGTTCATTCCAAATTTTAGTAATTTGGGTTTTCTCTCTTTTTCTCTTTGTTAGTGTGGCTAAGGGTTTATCAATTTTGTTTATTTTTTCAAAGAATCGACTATTTATTTTGTCAATTTTTTCTATTGTTTCTTTTGTTTCAATTTCGTTGATTTCAGCTCTGATTTTAAGTATTTCCTGTCTTCTACTACTTTTGGTGTTGGTCTGTTCTTTTTTTCTAGGGCTTTGAGCTGTAGTGTTAGATAATTTATTTGTTGATTTTTTTCTTCTTTTATTGAAAGCGCTCCATGAAATAAATTTTCCTCTAAGTACTGCTTTCATAGTGTTCAGAGATTTTGATATGATGTTTCTTTGTTCTCATTTACCTCTAAGAATTGTTTACTTTCCTTCCTGATATCTTGTTATCCATTCATCATATAATAGCATATTGTTTAATCTCCAGGTGTTGGAGTAATTTCTGCTTTTTACTCTTTCATTTATTTCTAATTTCAATCCATTATGATCTGGTAGACTACAAGGTAGTGTCTCTATCTTCTTGTATTTGCTCACATTAGCTTTTTGGCATAACATATGGTTTATTTTAGAGAAGGAGCCATGTGCTGTTGAGAAGAAAGTGTATTCGCTCTTTGTTGGATGGTATATTCTATAAATGTCTGTTAAGTCTAAATTATTGATTGTGTTATTGAGATCTATGGTTTCTTTGTTAAATTTTCATTTGGAAGATCTGTCCAGTGGTGAGAGAGGCGTGTTAAAATCACCTAGTATTATTGTGTTATGGTCTATTTGGTTTCTGAAATTGAGAAGGATTTGTTTGACATACATAGATGAGCCATTGTTTGGGGCATAGATATTTACAATTGTTATGTCTTGCTAATTTATGCTTCCCTTAAGCAGTATGAAATGACCTTCTTTATCCCTTCTGACTAACTTTGGCTTGAATTCCACATTATCTGAAATGAGAATGGATACCCCAGCTTTTTGCTGAGTCCATGTGATGGTATATTTTTCCCCATCCCGTCACCTTTAGTCTATGGGTATCTCTTTCTATGAGGTAAGTCTCTTGCAGGCAACATACTGTTGGATCTTTCTGTTTAATCCAATCTGCCAGTCTATCTCTTTTGATTGATGAGTTCAGGCCATTAACATTCAGGGTTATTATTGTGATATGATTTGTATTTCCGGTCATTTGGCTCTTTTTTTTTTTTTTTTTGACACGACTTGGTTTCTCCTTTATTTGACAATTCCTTTAGGATAGTTCCTCCCTTTGCTGATTTGCATCTTTGTTTTTTGTCTCTTCCTCATGGAATATTTTGCTGAGAATGTTCTGTAAATTCGGCTTTCTTTTTGTAAATTCTTTTTCTTTTGTTTATTATGGAAGGATTTTATTTCGTCATCAAATCGAAGGTAAGTTTTTCTGGGTATAAGATTCTTGGTTGGCATCCATTTTCTTTCAGGGCTTGAAAAATGTTGTTCCAGGCCCTTCTAACTTTTAGGGTCTGGATTGAAAAATCTGCTGATATCCATATTGGTTTCCCCCCTAAATGAAATTTGGTTCTTTTCTCTCACAGCCTTTAAAATTCTGTCTTTATTTTGTATGTTAGGTATTTTCATTGTAATGTGTCTTGGTGTGGGTCTGTTGTAATTTTGTGTATTTGGAGCTCTATAATCCTCTTGTACTTGATTTTCCATTTCATTCTTCAGGTTTGGGAAATTTTCTGATATTATTTCATTGTATAGATCATTCATTCCTATGGTTTGTTTCTCTAAGCCTTCCTCAATCCCAATAATTCTTAAATGTGGCCTTTTCCTGACATCCAATAATTCTTGTAGATTCTGTTCATGATCTTACCATCTTCTCTGTTTGGTCAACTTTGTTTTCAAGATTAAATATTTTTTCTTCAATGTCTGAGGTTCTGTCTTCCAGGTGTTCTATCCTATTGGTTATGCTTTCCATGGAGTTCTTAATTTGGTTTATTGTTTCCTTCATTTCAAGGATTTCTGTTTGTTTTTTTTTTTTTCTTTTCAATATCTCTCTTTTTTGAAATGATCTTTTGCTTCATTTGCTCTTTTAACTGTCGATTGGTGTGATCATTCAATGCCTGCATTTGCTTTTTCATCTCATCGTTTGCTTTCCTAATCATTTTAATTATGTACATTCTGAACCCCCTTTCTGTCATTTCTTCTGCCATGATATCATTGGATTTTATTGATGTAAGATCTAGATTTGTTTGGGGCACTTTCTTCCCTTGTTTTTCATATTGTTCAGGTATCAGTGGACTGCTGAGATATTGCAGATTTCCTCTATTGACTTATATGTCCCTGAAGATTTCTAGTATATCCCCTCTTAGCCTTCAGTAGGCTGAAGTCTTGGAGGAAGTTGATAATGTGGTGCTCCACAAGGAAGCTGCCTCTCTAGGGGTGGTGGCCTTCAAGTGGGGTATATTCCCTGCTAGTGGGCAGAGGTGCCTCCACTTGTTGACCAATGGTCATCCAAAGGGGACCTGGTTGCGGGCTGAGGCAAGGTCTGTTTGTGCCTGTGTCTCTGGTTTTACTGTCCTTGTGGGAAAACCTCACTCGGTGGGGAAGTCTCACCCAGTGGGGAGGTCTCGCTGGTCAGTTCCCCTGCTAAAGGTTCCCCTCAATCCACAACTACCGCCTGAGCTGGGCAGCCTTCCTCTGCAATATTCCGAGGGGCCCAGACCTACCTCTTGGGCCTGGGAGCCTTGCCCTGCGCAGAAGAGTCTCCTTAGGCTGCCCCTCCTCAGAGAAGCTGCCCACATTCCTGGAACCTTTGCTCGGCCCCTCAGCTTGTCTCTGTGAGGCTTTTCCACCAAGAAGCCGCCTAGGTCCTGGGACCATGCTCTGCACCTAATCACCTGGCTGTGCAGCTCCTCCTCTGAGCAGCCATGTGGAGTTCTGATGTGGTCCCTCAGAGTCCAAGCAACTTGGTCTGCACCTCCTCCTCTGGGCAGCCGCCCAGAGCTCCTGTGGGTTGCTCCGAGTCCAAGCGTTGTGCTGAGCCACTCTCCTCTATAATGCTCCTAGTTGTCCAGTTCACTGCTCCAGCGGGGGGAGGGGTGTCTCGTTGGGCAACTCTGCTTCACAAAGTTCCCTGTTTTCCAGGACTACTTCCCCATCCAGGATGCCTCCCCAATGGGAGAGACTCACCCAGCAACTTTGAGTTGGTCCCAAGTCTCTCAATGTCTCATTTTCTTGAATCCTGAGTCCTGGAGCCACATAAAATGCAGTCACCCTCTAATCTGCCATCTTGAAACTTCGAAAGGACCCTGCTCCAGCTTCTTCCCTGAAAGAGCAAGAGCTACTGCCGAGTGTTCTGCCCTTTGCTGCTGGACAGGAGGAGCAGGGGCCTGGGTTGTCTTTTTAAATATCTTCCTGAAAAATGTAATATTTTGAGCAACATAATAATAAAGTAGAAGGATAATAATTTATTCCACTAATAGATCATGGTTCTAAGAGATTCTATCATTCCTTCCTTGTTTACTACATATTCTTCTTGTTTAACATATTTGGGAATAATTGATGAGTAATCATGAAGAATGATAAAACAATTCTTATAATGATAATATGGAGACATTTTATAAACTATACAGAAAATAAAATCATTCTACAACATAATGCATTTTAGAATCATAACAACCCAATAGGTCAATGGTACTTGCAAGACAGAATTCCACTTACAGTCTTTTAAAATAGGAGATTTTCCTTTTTGTTGTTGTTTGAAAGTATCTGTGAAATACAAATATTTGAAAAAAAAACTGTTTAAATAAATTTTATTCAATAAATTCTATATTGTAACAAAGGTTAACTCATCTGATATATTATACAAGGACAATAAAATTTAGTCTTACTTTCTCTTTTTACTCAACCAGTCTTTCACTGATATATATATATAGATAGATAGATAGATATACTCATATATATCTATACACACACACACACACACACATATATATATATATATATATAGATATATACACAGAGACAGATGTTAGGTCTAGGAAAACAGTAAAAAGCAAAGAAGTTACATCATATCTATTCAAAGAATGTAAATGTAATATATGTATATACATATGTATATATGCATGTTATATGCAAAATATGTGTAATATATTAACAATATAAATACTATTTACTATTATATATAGACATATGTGAATATATAATATATTTATACAATAAATATCACATTAAAATAATTTTGGTATGTAAGCTTATTTCCATTATGCACACATCAGGAGTTTTAAAACAAGACAAAATAATTTTATTTGTGTGAGCATGTATGTGTACGTCTGTGCATAATTTGACAAACATCTTAGAAAAAATCTCATATTTCAATTTTGACCAAGTCCCCCAAATTTGCTTTAATTTGGTCATTCACAACTTTACACATATTCTATTATGGCTGAAATTTTTGTTTTAGTAGATTTATTGTTTTCATTGTTGATTTTAGAAACTTTAATTGTGTTTTGGAAACTCTTACCAATATTTTCACAATATTACAGAATCTAAGCTTTATTTTATTATTTATTAAGAAATCGGTCATTTGACTTTATTCCTTTATTTTTGGTAATGGGAATTGAACCCAGGGATGCTTAACCACTGACCTACATTCCTAGACTTTTTTTTTTTTTTTTTTTTAATTTCACTAAATTGCTGAGACTGGCCTTAAACTCGTGATCCTCCTGTGCAGTATCTCCAGTTACTGGGATTACAGTTAGGTGACACCCTACCTACTCTGTTGCTTTATTTTTTGATATCTATTTGCACCAAACACTATAGGGATAATCTTGGCAGATGCAGTCCAGACTCTTAAAGAATTTTCCATTTCAAAAAGACTGTAAAATGTCACATTAAGCATGCTTTCTTCTTTGTCACAGTCTTAAGAGGAGGTCTGTTTTACTTTTTTCTTGGTCATCACATTGCCAAAGTAGACTTTTTGATCTGATTTCTTTCATTATTTTTAGCAAAATATTTGCAAAAAGTAAATATATTTTACTATAGTTTAGTGTTTTCCAAGTTTTTAGGACCATGAACTTCATAATTTTAAATAGAATATGTAACAATAATTATTATAATTTATTTAATGATTTTTATGTGATAGACACCAATTTATTTAATTCTCAATTACAATCTTATGAACTGGATCATTTCCATTTTTCTGATGAGAAAACAGGCACAGAAAGATTATCTTATCTAAAACTATGTGATTACAGGGATCAAATTAATATATCCAGACTGTCTTGTGATCTAGAGCCCTTTATCTTAACCATTATGCCTAAGCAGCACTTATGTTATATGTGCACCCACATATAATAATATATAGGCTATTTATCAGTCATATGAATATTATATCAAGTAATACATATAATAATATAACATGTACAGGCATACATGAACCACACATATAGTCATGCATTGCTTAAAGACAGGGACATGTCTTGAGAAATGTATCATTGGGTGATTTTATTGCTGTGAAAATGTCATAGAGTTTACTTACCAGAAGCAATTGATGGCTACGTCATTAGGCAATATGACCTTAGAAAAACACTCTTAGAAATTTGGTTTATTGCTGACTGAATTGTCATTTTGAGGTATATGTCCATTTAATAAATACATACACTTATGAAAAAGAGAAACTGAATGATATGTGGAAGTTCTAATACTTTCTCCTTGTACTGAATTTGATCATCAATCCTTCCTACATGAATGAACTTCATATTTTCTGGAAGCAGAAGCTAAGTCAGAGTTTCAGCTAAAAGACATTACTAGTCACTAATACTTAGGAAGAGAAGGGGAGCAGGAATGGGTAGAGGAAGAATATTGACCGTGATGTAATTCTGGCAATGCTCTTTTGAGTGGTATTTTTTTCATTATTTTCCTGCATCAGTTCCAAAATTCCATTCTCTTAATTAATGTCTTGGGCAACTTTTAGTTCCAACTGTCACAGGGTGGATTATGAAAAAATGATTCTGAGACAGCATTCAAGATGTGTATTAATTTAGTAAGTTTTCCATAAAAAAAAACTACCATGGAACAGGGAGCTACTACAACAAAAATTTACTTTCTCACACTTCTCAGAGCTAGAAGTCCAAAATTAAGTTCTCTCTGCAAGGTTGGTTTTCTGAGAGCCTTTCTACCTGACTTACACTATGGTTTCCTTCTCACTGTATTTTCTGTCTTCCTTTTGTGCTCTCTGTGTCCTGATGACTTTTATTTACAAGGACATCAGTCACACTTATTACAGTATAGTGTAATTATTCTTAATTATTTCTTGAAAGACACTATCTTCAAACAGTCACATTTGAAGTGTGGGGATGGCAGTTTGAATTTCAAAATATGTTTTTTGAAGGAACACAAAATTAAGCCTGTAATACCATGCAAGATGTGTATTAAGAATCAACACGGGATGTGAGGGTGATCTGGCTGCGACATCTGTCACCTCATTGCCAGGCTTGATTCTGCTGATCTGGCTGGCTAGGCGGATGTCCCCTTGCTCCCTCGCCGCTCCATGTGCGTCCCTCCCAGAGCTGGGCGCTGGGTGGAAGAGGACGAGCTTCACCGATAGAGGAGGACCATTCTTCGGTCAAGGGTTTATGAGTAGCTGCGCTCCCCTGCTGGAACCTCCAAACATGCTCTCAAGAAACAACACGTCTCCAAATTAGGGGCTGTGATCTTGGACAAAGTCAAATGTTGTTGTAGGTCCAACAAAGCCACAGCCAACTCACTAGGCATCTCTGGATTAGGGAGTACTCACTCCCACCTACCTGGAAGGGTGTGCCTTCAGGAGCATCGTCTCTGTATCTAAGGATGAAGTTAACAGCTAGTGGTTTTCTGGGTGTAGACATCATATTTTCCCTTGCAATTTTATTTCAGTAGCATATGTCTATATCTGACATTCCATTTTGGAGATGAAAATTATATTTTAGTAAATAAACATGCCCTAAATTCATACATATGTTTAAAGTATAGCATTATGCATTATAGAGGAATAAAAAGATGGCTTAACATTATATGCCATTTTAATTTTTTCTACATCTCTAATGAATTCAGATATATACAAGTATACTAACAAGATGAAATGCATTAATTGGCACAAAGAAAATCTAAGTACAGTTTCAAAGATTGGAGCAAAGGGAGAGAATAATTTTATTCCAGTCCAAAAACAACTTCTTGGAAATTATGAGCTATGATGTAGTTCTTCTATGGATATAGTTGTTTTATTTTATTTTTAAATAAATTATTTTTATTTTTAAGTAAATATGTAATAGTTGAAATACAGAAAAATACTAAAATAGTTTAATGAGCACATTCGTGAGCTGATTAACCTAGATGTAATCATGCAGACACATTGCCATATTGGTTACCAATCTCTCTCTCTCTCTCGCTGTGTGTGCATGTATGTCTTAACTACATTTCTATAAATTACTCAGATTGGTATTACATTTTATTCCTCTAAAGGGAAATTATTCTGTTATGTATGCTCATAATGATAAGCCTGTAATATGATGTTGAGAATCTTAGACATTTGAAAATATATGCTAAAAAAATGAAAATGACTAAGACATTGAGAAATTTGTAGAAAAACAATCTGTAAAGGAGTAAAAGTCTAGGGAAATTAAATGAAATTAATAGTTTTCCTCCCCATTTCAGGGCTTCTTCTTTTGCCAGACACAGTAGAATTTACAGCACAATTACTGGCTATTGAAACAGAAACTATAGCTCAGGTAGCCACAAGATGAGGTGAGTGGGTTGACACCCAGTGCTTGGATGAGAATGTAAAAGCCTAAATCCCGGAACTATGGATGAGATGGAAATAGACAACATCTCACAAAAATGAAGCCCAGATTTAATTGTTCTCAGATGGACTGAGTATTATGTGGTATTATTCTAGGGTCTCCATATAGTTAGCTGCCTGCCATAGGGAGTGGAAATCCTCATTGAAGGAAGACATTATAAAATCATTCATACATTCTTTTTTATAACTACTGTCTAACATATACACATATGGAACAAACAAGAATATGAGGCAAGACCATATGTCAAAAAGAGAAAACATTTGTTTAACAGAAGATAAGCTCAGTGCTCATTTATGAATCAAATAATAGCAGTATAAAGTATGGGCTTAAGAAAATTATGACAAGCACATTCAAGGAAATAACAAATGGAAGATAAAGAACACTTGGAAAACAATCATAAATTATAAAATAAGCAGACATAAATGTAAAATCTTTTAAGTTAAGAAAAACAAAGTGTCCCATTATATGTGATATATGTTATATGTTATGTGTGTGTGTGTGTATATATATATATATATGATTAACATGTGAAAAAAGAATAAAAATGAAAAATTCAGAAAATAACAAACCACATTTGTGAATAAAGATATAGCATAAATGACATTAAAATATTACAAAGAAATGAGAGAAATAATAAGGTCCACAGAATCTTTTAGTATATAAGGCAAAATGAATGCAATACTTTCATGAATCAAAAGAATGTTGCTGGATTGAGGAGCCAAAAAGAAAAAAATATATATATATATTACATAAGGGAAGACAAGATACGTTATCTTTAAATGAGAAACAAACTCTTACTGGATGTTTTAAGTGAAATTATGAAAACCAATGAGTGATGGAAAAATGATCACAAATATTTCAAAGAAAAATACTGTCAAACTACATTAAAATAATAACTAAAATCAGTACCACAAAAATAAATATGAAAAAAAGCTTATTCAGAAGAATTCAGATGGAAAGAATCTATCACTAAAATATTCAGAAAAAAGTGGATCATTTTTATTATCATTATTTTTCTTTCTTTAGTGTTCTGTAGTTCTCATTGTACAGGCCAATGATGTACCTTACAGAAATAGAGCAAGCAATTATGAAATTCATCTGGAAGAATAAAAAACCCAGAACAGCTAATGCAATCCTCAGTAGAAAGAGCGAAGCAGGGGGTATCGCAATACCAGATCTTCAACTCTACTACAAAGCAATAGTAACAAAAAAACGGCATGGTATTGGTACCAAAATAGACAGGTAGATCAATGGTACAGAATAGATGTCATGGACACAAACCCAAATAAATACAATTTTCTCATACTAGACAAAGGTGCCAAAAATATGCAATGGAGAAAAGATAGCCTGTTCAACAAATGGTGTTGGGAAAACTGGAAAACCATATGCAACAGAATGAAATTAAACCCCTATCTCTCACCCTGCACAAAAATCAACTCTAAATGGATCAAGGACCTCGGAATCAGACCAGAGACCCTGCATCTTATAGAAGAAAAAGTAGGTCCAAACCTTCAACTTGTTGGCTTAGGATCAGACTTCCTTAACAGGACTCCCATAGCCCAAGAAATAAAAGGTAGAATCAACCACTGGGATAGATTCAAACTAAAAAGCTTTCTCTCAGCAAAGGAAACTATCAGCAATGTGAACAGAGAGCCTACAGAGTGGGAGAAAATCTTTGCCAATCATACTTCAGATAGAGCGCTAATTTCCAGAATCTATAAAGAACTCAAAAAACTCTACACCAAGAATACAAATAATCTAATCAACAAATGGGCTAAGGAAATGAACAGACACTTCACAGAAGAAGATGTACAAGCAATCAACAGATATATGAAAAAATGTTCAACATCTCTAGTAATAAGAGAAATGCAAATCAAAAATACCCTAAGATCTCATCTCACCCCAATTAGAATGGCGATTATCAAGAACACAAGCAACAATAGGTGTTGGCGAGGATGTGGGGAAAAAGGTACACTCATTCACTGCTGGTGGGGTTGCAAATTAGTGCAGCCACTATGGAAAGCAATATGGAGATTCCTCAGAAAGCTTGGAATGGAACCACCATTTGACCCAGCTATCCCACTCCTTGGCCTATACCCAAAGGACTTAAAATCAGCATACTACAGAGATACAGCCACATCAATGTTCATAGCTGCTCAATTCACCATAGCCAGATTGTGGAACCATCCTAGATGCCCTTCCGTTGATGAATGGATAAAGGAACTGTGGCATATATATATAATGGAATATTACACTGCCATGAAGAATGATAAAATTATGGCATTTGCAGGCAAATGGATGAAATTGGAGAATATCATGCTAAGTGAGATAAGCCAATCTCAAAAAATTAAAGGACGAATGATCTTGCTGATAAGTGGATGAGGACATATAATGGTGGGTAGGAGGGGTTAGCATTAGAATTAGGGTTAGGTTTAGGGTTAGGGATAAGGAGGGTGGTAAGAATGGAGGAAGGAAGGACTGTATAGAGGGAAAAGAGGGGTGGGAGGGGTGGGGGAAGGGAAAAAAATAACAGAATGAATCAAACAACATTGCCCTATGCAAATTTATGATTACACAAATGGTATTCCTTGACTCCATGTATAAATAGAGAAACAACATGTATCCTACTTATTTAAATAATTAAAAAAAGAAAAAAATATTGAATATAGGCATATGAAAATCCTAAACAAAAGCAATAAGTAAATTAATAAAAAGTAATATGTTTACTAAAATAACAGCAAGGAAAAGTAAGATGATAAACTCAGCATACAAAATACCTGATAGAAAAGTAAACAAATATGTGTGTGCAGTGTGTATACATAGAAAAAAAATTAGCTAAAAATACACAAAATATATTGTATTTTATTTTACTATTTTATTTTGTATTTGCAGTACTAAGGATTAAACCCAGGGACACTACCACTGACCTGCACCTCCAGTCTTTCTAAAGGTTATTTTAGACATGATCTCTTCCAGTGTTATGGTTTAGATGTGGTGTCCCCCAATGCTCACATGTTAGACAATGCAAGAAGGGTTGGAAGAGAATTGATTGGAATATTGCCCTAACCTAACTGGTGACTTGATCCCTGATGGAATTAACTGAGTGGTAATTGGTAGCAAGTAGGGTGTGGCTGGAAGAGGTGGGGCACTGGGGGCATGGCTATATTTATTTTGTATCTGGAAGGTGGAGTCTCTTTCTGCTTCTTGATAATCATGTGAGCTACTTCCCTTTGCCACACTCTTCCACAATGGTGTTCTGCCTCACCTTGAGCCCTGAGGAATGGAGCCTTCTCTCCGTGGATTGAGACACCGGAAGCCGTGAGCCCTTATGTAAGCCTTCAGCCTTAACAACAGCAGGGAAAAATCTGATCAAAACACCCAGGCTGGTCTTGAACTTGAGACACTTCTACCTCAATCTCCTGAGTTATGAGAATACCATTTTAAAGGAAGGAGCTATTTATGGATATTACATAAGTAGAAAGGAACTTAACAAATCTCTTTTATAGAGTGATAACTATTACAGAGTAGATGAAGCTGTGATTCTTAGGCATCAAAGTTCTACAATTGTTGAAATACAAATTTGATTTTTAAAATTTGTATTGGTTCATTATAGTTATAAATATTTCAGATATATTCTGACAATTATAAATGTATGGAGTATAATTTCCTCCAATTTATATTCCTAGTACTTACCCTTGCTTTCCTGCCTCAGTTGTTTCCTGTCCTCTATTCTACTATCTTTCTATTTATTTACATTCTTTTTTAAAAATTAGTGTCTTGCGGATAAGCATAATAGTGAGATGATGGTAGTATACTCATATATTTACACTGGAAAGTTAGGTCAGATTCATTCCACTGTTTCTCCCTTGTCCTTTCCCTACTTCCTCCCCTCCACACACCTCCTTATTTTACTCTCCTAATATTTCTCTAACTTTCATGAAATTCCTCTCATACCATTTCTTAACTCTCTCAGTCCCCTAATTTTAGACCAGTTTCTGCATATAAGAGAAATCATTTGACTTTTTACTTTCTGAATCTGTCTGATTTCATTTAGCATTATGGTCTCCAGTTCCATCCACTTACTAGCACATGACTTAATTTTATTCTTTTTTTTTTGGCTGAATAATACTTTATTGTGTATACATGCCACGTTTTTTTTTATTCATTCATCTGTTGAGGAGCATATAAATTGGTTCCGTAGACTGGCGATATTGAATTGCGCTGCTAAAAATGTTGTTGTGACTGCATCCCTACAGTATGCTTATTGTAGATCTTTTGGATACATATTGATGAGTGGGATAACTGGGTAATGAGGTTGTTCCATACCTAGTTTTTTGAGGAATCTCCATATTGCCTCCCAGAGTTGTAATTTGCAGTCCCACCAACAATGTATGAATGTACCTTTTTCCTCACATCCTTGCTTACTCTTGTGATTATTTATACTTTTGATAATTGCCGTTCTGACTAGAGTGAGATGACATTTCAATGTGGTTTTTATTTGTATTTCAGTAATTGCTAGAGATGTGAACATTTTTCATATATTTGTTGACCATCATTTGTATTTCTTCTTTAGAGAAGTATCAGTTTAGTTCTTTTGCTTGTTTATTAATTGGGTTATTGACTTTTTTGATGTTAAGTTTTTTGAGTTCTTTATATATTCTGGATATTAATGCCCTATTTGAGGATCAAGTAACAAAGATATCCCATTTATAGGCTCTCCCTTCATGTGCTTAATCATTTCCTTTGCCATACAGAATCATTTTAGTTATATGGCATTCCACCTTTTGATTTTCAGTTATATTTTCACACTTTTGGGATGCTATTAAGGAAGTTGTTTCCTGTGCTGATATTTGATTTCAATTGTTGAAATTAAAATTCAAATGCACAGTAAAAAACAAAATTGGGTAAATATCAACTAATTTTGAAGTGATAACCGTGAGTACATACCCCACAATTATTTCAGATTTAATTGCCAAAGAACAGTTATAAGAAATTTTAGGAAAAAAGTTTGGACAAATGAGGATTATCTTGGCAGTTATATGTTCATTGAATGTTAATTTTGGAAGCAGAAGCTTGGAAGAAAAAAATATTAAAGTAACAGTATGACAAATTTTCTCCTCAATGAAATGAACATAGTGATCATGGGATTGAAAGAAGCTATATGGATATGGCATATTTTGTTGTAAATATTATGAGATGCAATATTTGGAATGAAAAATGTAATGCCCATATAGACACAATGTGCTTGGAATTTATGAAATAAACTGTGAATATAAATCTAAAAGGATCCCAGATAGAGTGAAGAAAATGATATATATTCTCAAATAAAAAGAGACATACAATTTTATCTGTAGAAGAAAATAGATGTATTGATATATAAGTACTTCTCTTCTACTCAAAATACATAATTCAAAGTTCTGAGGAATTACATCTTTAAACTGTAAAACCACTTGAAAGAAGAGGTTAAAACCATTGAAGAAGGATTGGTAACAAATATGTAATATATGAATATATATGACAGTTTGAAATTATAGCAAAGGCATTGTTTTAATTTTCTAAATAAAATATTTATATGATAGAGTGAAAATTGAACTACATAAGAAGACTATTTGACAGAGGAGGAAATGACAAAAAATGATAGACCATTAAACTTTTTTATCAAGGAGATTCCAGACAATAATAAAGTGACTGATATTGACACGCCCACCTGCCAGAAACAATAAAACTGGGAAGAATTAGGGCATAAATGTTTTTGGGCATTGATATTACCCAGTCTTATGATGACACCAATATTTCTGACTACTTCCAGTTTTTGTTTTAGCTACTCTTTGTATCCTGACATAAGTTGACTTTATGTAAATGCCTAAGCTCATGCTTTGTTTGGGAGTGTGGAGACACTGAGCCTGGTGCATGCTAGGCAAGCATTCTACCATGAGACACATCCCCAGTCCTCAGCTCATGTTTTTAAGGACAAGGAGTGGGATACAGAAGTCTTGCAAAATACTGTGGATAAATTAATTTAGAAAACCTTGTACTTTTGATGTACATGACTGTCATGAATATGTTTGCTAATTTAATTCTTATTGATATGGTAGTTTTTGTCATAAAAATGTTAACTCATCAAACCACAAGAGAATCTTTCTTCTGATGAAAGTTAATGTGATATCTCCTATTCATATGTTATGACTCTGATATTTTTACTTGATTTAAGTTTTTCTGTAAGTCATTGAAATCATATTACTATATACAGGCTCTAGATTGTAGGTTCTTCTGCTGTTTTGTTGTTGTTGTTTATTTTTGTTCTTGCTTTCTTCTGTACTGTGGATCGAACACAGGGCCCTATGCATTCTACGCAAATGCTCTATCTCTGATATATATCAGTTCCCTAGATTGTGTTTTTAATAGCACAACTAGATCAAGTTTTATCAAAAGTTAACATCAAAGTGAATGTAATGCTAATAAGTTAGCTTTATGGTTTACAAAAATGAACTAGAGCATAAGACAAATAATGGTTTATATTTTTAAATAACAAAATCACTATCTTTATAGCATAGTTTAAGAAACAAAAGAATGAAACTATGAGTTCTGGCAGGATAAATTTTTTATTGGGTGTTTATGTAAAGTCAACTTGTATCAGATCAAATGAATTTAAGGAATTACTAAAAATAACAAAAGACCAGAAATTTCCATTGACTGTTTTCTAGCAGTATTGGAAATGAAAAATATTCACTTACATTAAGATAAATGGCCATTTATATTTGTTTGAATTTCAAATCAGTACATAACAGGCATTCACTCAGTTTTGCGTTCAAGCATGAGTAAACGCTCTTTTTCTTGATCCATGCATAGTTCATTTCACTCAAATTTACCTTCTAAAATAAGAATAAACTTTAGAAAATAAAACATAAGAGACCCTTAAGTTTAACTCCTTACCCATTTTAAAATAAGCAGCTCTAATAGCACCTGAAAAGTGACTGAAAGAAGTTCTTGTACTCTTCAGCCTAATTTTGTAAGTTTAGTTTTTTTAATTGTTTTACATGGTTATAAATAAACACCCCACTAAACACACACCTAAAGGAATTAATAGATTCCAAAGCCTTAGTTAGAAAAAAAGCAACACTTAAAAAATAAATTAACATATTATCTTGTCATAGGAGACATGACTATAATAAAGAGCAATTTAGGTAACCCTATAGACAAAAGCCACACCTTGGTCAAAGATATGGCTTACAATAGTATTACTGTTAACTTTTCAAAGGATATTGAAAAGCATTGATAAATGACAACTGATCATCTGAATAAATCAGCTGAATTCCATCTGAGACTTACACAGTAGCAAGTAGTAGTCCTCCCATAAAACATTTTATAGTATAAAGATTAAGTATTATAGTCTATAGGCTCATTGTCATGCATATCTCAGTATGAAGGAAAATCTCAAAGGAGAACTTTTGTACAGAGTAAATAAGATGGCTTCACCTAGAAGCTTTAGATTACATGATAGCAGAAACAAACATAATGGTACTGACAGGAGAACTCACTGAAATGATGGTCCCTGCTCAAGTCTCTCAGGTCTGTAAAGAGATAGATGATCTTCCACTCTCAGTGTAAAAATACTCTGTTATTCTCACAGATGTGTCATAAAAACAAGGCAATCAATATTTTAAAAAAATAAAAACACCTGTTGCTTATACAAATTAAAATCACTAAATATGTTTAAGGATTACAGAGAATGCACATGAACTTTATATGCATTTAACCTTTCCTTAATTATTTCATTGAATGCAATGGCATTTATATGTGACGAAAAAAAATTTTAAGCACACTTGCTTGTTAATATTGATCACCAAAATATTAAAAAGTGGATTCTTTCAACTTATAGTATTTTTTATATGAAATTACACATCTTATTCATTTTTAAATAGTCTAAGTTTAGGGAATTACACTAAACAATATTTTTATATCTTCCCAGAATGAAAAAAATTTAAACTATTTAATTAGCAAGAGAAGAAGCAATATGGGTAAGCTATTGACTCATTTGAAATCTAATGAGTTTGGGGATATATTTCATATATTTTATCCTTTTCATCATAATATTTACATCATGTATTACTCTTCTTCTGCCAAATAATCAGAAAAGTACCTCACTGGTTGCTATTTTTCTATCTGTAAAGTACTCTTAAGTAATATAGTTTAATAAGAAAATTGTCAGAAAGACAATTCAGTTGTTTCATTTTTATAAGACAATATTTTATGTTATAACAAATAGAAGAGAATACATAAACTTTCAACAGTCAAGGAAAGTTAAGGAAATTACTGTACTATCTAGTCCAAATATTACTCTTTCTAATTATTGTTTTTCAAACACTCAAAGAGCACAGTCTTATTGGGTGGCTGTTACATTTAAAGCACTCTGCTAAAAGTGGTAGATATCCTGCTAATGGGCTTGCCTTCTTCAGATTTGTAAATGAAAGTCAATTTTGAGTAAATGAAGTGTACATACTTGTGTAGTTTAATCTCTGGTGTAAAATTCAAGACTAACATATTTGCATATACTTTTGCATAAATGTTTTTGAGTCAGAAACTAAAGTAGTATAGTGAACTCTTAAGTGATATAGTAGTTTGACCAAGATAAACACAGAAATGTGTGCATTTTATTCTTTGATATTCCCAGAGTCTTAATCAAATTTGGAATTCATAATTAGATTATTGAAACTACTGGAAATTTAGTGTTTTATAAGTAATGAAAAACAATAACAATGAAATTAAACAACAGTATGCTGTTGAACATCAATGGGTAAAAGAAGAAATCACAAGGAAACAGAAAATATCTTGAGAAAATTAAAATACAACATACAAATGTATGGGAAGTAGTAAAAGCACTACTAACAGGAAACTATATACCAATAAATTTCTACGTATAAAGGAAAAAGCATACATATCAACAAACTAACATAATTACCTTAGGGAAATAGTAAAAGAGGAAAAAAATTAAACCAAAAACTTGAGGAAGAGATAAACTACAAAGATTAGAGTTGAAATTTAAAAAAAAAAGAAGAAAACAATAAAAAAAAATAGGACTGGGTTGTTTTAATGAAGAGTAACAAAAATGACAAAACTGTGCTAGACTTAAGGAATGAAAAAGACATTTCAACTGATGCTGCAGACATAAAAAAGAATCATAAGAGATTATCATGAGCAGCAATTTAACCTAGACAAAAAGCACAAATTCTAACTTTGACAGCATTTAAAGAGTCAAAAAAGAACAGGCACTCTGAACAGATATTTACCTAACAAGGAGATTGAGTCAGTGATCAAAACCACTCCACAAAGAAAAACCAAAGATGAAATGGCTTCAAAAATAAATTCTAACAGATATTTAAGGAAGAATTTTTACTACTCTTTCTCAAACTTTTCAAAATTAGGTTGGAAAGAATACCTCCCAATTCATGTGATGAATCAACATCATCTTGATACTAAAGCTGGATCCTCCCAAAAAACTACAAATAAAGAAACCTACTGACCAATATCCCAGATGAATATAGATTCAAAAATTCTCATGAAAATCCTAACAAAACAAATTAAATATACATTAAGTGATGTGGGGTGCCAACCATGACCAGCAAATAAATGCAGGCTTGGTCGAGTCATCAGACACAGAAATCTGGCTCTCAGGAACTGATAATCACTGAGAGATTTGCCTGGAGTACGTGGTTTCCATGCAGTGGCTCACTGCTGGAATTTGTGGGCCCTGCTGGGATGACCCACTACAGCAAAATGGCTTGCTTAACTCCACCCCATCCTGTTTCTCATGGAAGAAGCTCTTCCCGGTCTCCCTTCTACATTTATCACTAGAAATAAACCAAGTGTGAGCTCCTCCATTTTTGTTAGAGTCAGATCCTCAGCATGGCTCAATCCCTCAGTTCCTCTGATTCAAAAGATAACTATCTCCTGTGGCTCTTTCTATTAAATAGAATTTTTTAGCGATTAATTTACAGCCGGCCCTGCCCTCCAACAGAAATTCATTTAAAAATCATGACCAAGTAGGATTGATTCCTGAGATTCAAAGACAATTCAATATATAAAATTCAGTTAATGTGACACAAACATCAATAGATGGAAAGAAAATTTACATGATCATCTCATGTATTTCATGTATACAGAACTACATTTGAAAATATTCAACATTTTCATAAAAGAAACACTGAAGTAACTAGGAATAGAAAGAATGTATATAAAACCATTTATAACCAGTCCACAGCTAACACCATTCAGAAAACAGGAAAGTTTTTCCTTTAAAGTCAGGAACAAGACCAGGACAGCCCTTCTAGACTGGTCTATTCAGCATACTATAAGTCCTAGACAGGGCTGTTGGTCAAGAAAGAGAAATATAGGCATCAAAATCACAATGAAAGAAGTAAAATTATCTGTGTTCACAAAGGACAGGACTTTCTGTATAAACTCAACTAAAAAGAGTTAAAACTAATTACAATTCAAATAAACTCATGCAAAAGTAGCATTCAAATACTTTAATGGATGCATTTCTACACACTAAAAATGAATACTTCAAGAAGAAAGTTAAAAATTTCCCACTTGCAATATCATCATAAAGAAAAAAAATAAAGTGAAAGATATGATATACCATGAAAACTTTAAAAAACTCATTAAAAACAGAAACAAATGGAAAGATATCCTGGATTTATTGATTAGTGAAATCAATATTGAATCTATAGTTTCAATGCAATCCCTATAAATAACCCACTTGTATTTCTTTCATTAACGAGGAAGGACAATGCTAAAATTCATATAGAACTATGAAGACTCTGAATAGCCAAAGCAATCTTAAGAAAGTAAAACAAAACTGGAGAAGTTAAGTTTTCTTATTTCCAATATATTAACATCTACATTACTTAAAAGAAAAAATAGACCAATGTCACAAAATAGAGATCCCAGAAATAAACCCACATACATAAGGTCAACTGAAATTCATCAGGTGCCCAAAAACATACAACTGGGAAAGAATAGTCTCTTTAGTGAATAGTACTGAGAATATCAATGCTGTGTGAAAAGACTGCAGTTGGACTCTTATCTCACACTATATACAAAATCAACTCAAAATGGACTAAAGAAGTAAATATAAGACCTGATACTGTAGAACTCCTAGAAGAAAGTGGAATGAGAAACAAACAAAAAATGACGACACTGGACTTGACAAACCAAAAGCATAGGTAGTAAAAAGAAAGAATAAAAAAGTAAGACAACATCAAACAATGAGGATTCTATGCAAAAAAGGAAACAATCATAAGAGTGGAAGGGCAACCTACAGAATTGGAGAAAATGTTTGCATATTATATATCTATTAAGAACATAGTAACAAATACCAGGAGCTCTTACAATTCAACAAAAATAAATAAACAAATAAATCAACAAATAATTAAAAAATGGGTAAAGGACTAAAATAGGTATTTCCTCGAAGATATCAGTGGACAACAGATGAATGAAAAGGTGCTCAACATCATTAATTATCCATGAAATGCAAATGAAAACTACAATGAAATATCCCTTCATGTTTGTTAAGATGAGAATTAGAGAAATGATTTTAAATAATCAATGCTGCTAAGAACACGAAGAAATTGAAAAGTTGTGAATTTTTAGTGAGAATGTAAAAACAGTACTGAGAAAACAGAATGGATCTTTCTGAAAAAAGAAAAAAAAAAAAAAAGAGAGAGATTTCCCAGATGATATAGCAATCCTGTATCCAAAAGAAGTAAAATAAAGATATAAAGATTTCTGTTCTTCCTCATTCCTGCACCATTATTTATAATATCCAAGTTGAGGAAGGAATCAAAATGTCCATTGACAAATGAGTGGAAAAATAAAATGTATTTTATAATTAAAATTGCTTATTCAAAGTTAAAAAGAAAAAGAAAATCTCACCCTAGGATGAATCCTTGAGACTTTATGAAAAATGAAATAACTTAATCATGAGTAGATAAATACTACATGAATCTACTAACATGAGGTATCTAAAATGGTCAAAATCATACAAGCAGAAATTTGAATGATAGTTGCCTGGAGCTTAGGTGATAAGGAAATGGGAAATTGTTATTCACTGGGTATGAAATTTCAGTTATGTGAGATGAGTAGGTTCTAGAGATCTGCTTGTAATATTGAACTTACAGCTAAGGATATTCTCCTATTCACTTAAAAATTTGTAAACTGTAGATCTCATGGCAAGTAATGATACTAGAATTTTAAAAATCATAATAAAAAAAAAAGACTCTAAATCCATGTGCCATTTTTGCCATGCTTGATAGCAACAATCACTGAGTTCAGTTTATAATGAGACAAAATAAGGCTTACATATGTTGTGAATTCTGATTTATTTATATTTATATTTATTTATATTATTTTGTGCAGACTTTTCTTGAAACTGTTCTGCTTTGAGAAATAATGATTTAGACATGGAAGATTTTGCATGATGAATGACTTTCTTAACATCTATGATCATAGAGTAAAAGCATGCAAGTATTTTTGAATTAGAGCATGATAGCTAAATCAAAAAGGTACAGTTATAAAAGTACCATTTGGAGAGAAAAATCTTATATATAGGTAGTTGTATACTGGTAGCTGCAGCTATGCTTAATTTGAAATTAGGTAGTAATTGAGAATTTATATATGTGATCGAAAATTTATGAAAGAAAAACAATAAAGTTCATGTATTTTCAAAAACCAATAGCATTTGTAAAAATTTTTTGGAATCATAGTTGACATATGCAAGGGTAAAGTATCATTTATATGAAAAAGTACATTTACATTATGTTGTCAAAAATAAAATATTAAAGATTATCACTGAACAGAACACTGACTCATACTAAAATTAAAGCACTTGTTGTAAAGAGTAGTTTTAAGAAAGAACAAGTATAGGAGTTTGTTTTATTAACTATTCCAGAATGCATCCTTATCTGTTGACTCATATTCAACTACCTGCTCTACCTTTATACCTAACTATTAAATTTAATGTATTCAATCTCAAACCCATATTTTCCCCAACATAGTTGATACCTTGTATGTTCACTTTTCCAGTTTCTCAGAAAAAGAAATATGGGGTCATTCTTGAATTCTCTTTTACTCACCAACAATACATCTAATAAAAATAATACATCTAATTCACCACCTAATCCAAAATGAAATTCTGTTATGTATGTTTATGTATGCATATATATTCACATGTATATACACATATGTATACATATATGTATACATATATATCATATATAGATATACATATGAAATATGTATACAGTGGATATAGACCCAAGAATATAGGAGATCTTTTGATCTTCCAAGGTCTTTTTCAATTTCTTTCTGTAGTGCTCTGTAGCTTACATTGCAGAAGTTCTTCATTTCTTTTGTTAGATTTATTTCCATGCATTTTATTGGTTTTTGTATGTGAATGGGATAGTTTTCCTAATTTATCTTTCAGCTGATTCACCATCACTTTATTGATTTAAGGGTGTTAATTTTATATCCTGCTATATTGCTTAATTCATTTATGAGATCTAGAAATTTTCTGGTGGAGTTTTTTGGGTAATATAAATATTGAATCACGTTATCATCACATAGGGATAGTTTAAGCTCTTCTTTTCCTATTTGTATCCCATTAATTTCTTACTTTTGCATAATTGCTCTGGCTAGAGTTTCAAAGACTGTGTAGGATAGAAGTGGTGAAAGAGGGCATCACTGACTTGTTCCTGTCTTTTAAAGGGAAAGCTTTTAATTTTTTTTTCCATTTAGCATGATATTGACCTTTCATTTAGCATATATAGCTTTTATAATGTTGAGGCATGTTCTTATTATTCCCAATATTTCTAGTGTTCTGAGTATGAATGGAAGCTGGGATTCTGTCCCCTAGGAAGATCTCCAGGATTTCACTAGTGCATTGGAGGGACCAGTCTTTGTTCCCCTGTCTCTTGTGAAGTCAGTATTTTCTGGACTCCCAGGTTCAGATTTCAAACTCAACCAATTCTTCTCCCCTCCCTTTTGAATTCCCTGGGTACCTCTCTCCCAGCCAGGCATGTCTCCCAGCCAGTACTTCAAGTGGCCACTCTGGAAGGGGTGGAGGGAAACCGGGTAAGAAACCCACCCAGTTTCCCTGGCCGGTATTCTTCTGTATAAACCCATCTCAACTTTTATTTTCTTCTGTTTACTTACGCACACTCTATGTCATGTGGTGTCGGTTTGCCAGGCCTATAATTTAGGCAAGGCACAGTAGTCGGGATTTGATTTCACCTGCTGCCAGCCCCTGTGCCACAGCCGCAAAATGGTTCCTCCTTTGTTTCCCGCCACCCTCTGTGGCCAGGAGAAATGCAGTACCTTTCCTCCACAAGGATATTGTACAGGATAGCTTTCAAGTTACTCGGGCAGTGTCTTGTAGCCAAGATTTCAGTCCTTGTCCCCCATACTAATCCAATAATGAGGACATTGTTTTGAGAAAAAGGAAAAAGAAGTTTTGTTTTTCTAGCAAAGGAGAAACACAGGGGACTTTTGTCCCAGTGACTGTGATCTTCCCCATCAGCAGGAACAGGGGCTTTTTAAAAAGGTGATTTAAAGGCAACATTCCATTTGTTCTCTGTTGGAATTGTAATTTACTTGTTAATTTGGGAGATAGTCATTTCCGAGATCTTCTGGCACCATCCTCAAAATCTGGATTACTTAATTTCTTGAGTGTGTACTCAAAGACAGATAAATCTGCCTAAAATGGGGAAGAAAGGTAATCTTGTTTCCACTGAGATTAGAGAGGGAGAGAGATTATGGAGAAGCAGGGAGAGCAGAAGAGGAAGAAACATGTTCATTTTAAAGTTAAGTTGTAGTTACAGAGCAGCAAGGGTTATATTCAAAGCATAAAGTGGACCGCTTCATGCCTCAGGCCTCCTAAAACTATGCGTTCTGTTAATTGATGTATCTCTCCACTGTTTTCTTCTACGTGTGAAGGTCCGTACTTGCAGGTGCTAAGTCCGGTGGCAGCATCACTGGGGATTTCTTCATTTTGTTATATCCAATCTCCTGAGACCCCAGTCTGTTTTGACCATCCATAATTAATTCCCAGTCCCCCCATCTCAACTTGCTGAGAAGTTGTGTGTCTGATTTCATGACATGGAACAATCAGGAAAGCAGCCTTCTCTAATCCACCATTTTTCTCCTCTTGATTTCTCTTCTTGAACCTATGTTTCTCTCATCTGGGAAAACCTACAGTCTTCCAACCATTTTGCAGGGGAAGTGTATCAAACATGTAATGATGCCAGGTTCTGCTTTTCAAAGGTCACTGATGTGAAATCAAAGATGATGGGTTGGAGGAATGCAAGATTAGAAGTAAAATTTAAATATGCTGGCAGTGAAAATAAAAACAAAAACACCAATAAAATAGAGGGAAAAAACTGAGGAATATTTGAAAAGTTAAATCAACGAATATTAAAAAACTGTCCAAAAACATTTAAAGAACCTCTTTTTATATAGTTATAGTATGCTAAGAATAAGGAAGATTCTGTTGCCTTAATGTGCCTTCAAAAGTATTAATAACAATAGAATTAGCATTTATTCCTTAGTACTGAGACTTATTCATGTTGTAATTATTACAGGAATCTTTGTCTTCAAATTATGTTCTATGTCATGACAAGAAAATAAAGTATGGAAAACTACATAAGATAAATTAAAAGTCTGAAACTAGAAATTATACTTATTCCCATGTGCCTTTCATTGACCAAAGAAAATGTTGGTTCTTAATATTTCAACAGTATGCACACCTGAAAGGAAAAAAAAGTAATTTGTGTTCATTGAATACTGTGACTATAGTTCCCTGGCTCTGTGTGAAAGACCAGAATATAAAAATTAGGATATTTAAATTCCTATGTACTTTTTGTTTGATTCATTTACATGGGGAATACAAGAGAGAAAATATTTGAGATCAATGATGAAGAACCCATTAGAAGGCATGTTTAGAGATATTTGTGTGATGTGAGAATAGAATTACACCAACATTCAATTAGACATAACTTGAGTCCTGTTCTGCAGGTGTTTGAGGTCACAAGTTTGAATAATTTTAACCAATTAAGGGATATAAACTGAGATAAAAGAAATAATGGACCATAGTATTCATCATGATCAGTGGTATATATTAGCATTATTAATTCTACTAAAAATTTTAAGGTAAAATTAAAATATTCTGCTCCTTTTCTTAGTTATTTTATTTTACTCATTTTTTACTTATTAGATTTTGCTAGATAAAATGTTTTACCATCAAGTGAAATTTAGGAATAATGATAAAATTCCCATTTAATGAAAATATCCCCTACAGTGAATAATAGATGTCTAAATTTATTTCACTTTGTTGACAATTACTTTCAAATTTCTAAAATGTATGTTTCATGAAAATGAAAAAACACAGTGTATGTTGTAGAATAGTTCTATTCTGAAACATGAAACAAAAAAAATACAATTTATTACTCCATAATAAATGTTTTTCATTACTCTCTGATCATTTGATTTTAGATACTGCATTATTGATCAGCATCTGCTCCATAGAGCCAGATTGTATCTTCAGTGAGATATTTGTTCATATGTTTTTTTCCTTCTGTGGGAAATAAATTGTTTCTCTGTAGGAAGTGCTAGATGTTTACTAATAAGTTGTTTTCTCAATATGTTTGGATTTCTGGATGCTAAAATTTAAGTTGTTCTTTTTATTGTATTGAGTCCATTTTGATATTATACAAGTTCCTTGAAATGCAGAGACATTTTAGCCTATATTTATTTTATATAATATCAAGGAACACTTAAAGACCTTTCTGAATTATTTTCTTAGAGGTTATCATACAAAAATATGTTTTATTCACATGGAAAAATGTCCATGTGATTTTTTCCATTAATTGGTTAAATATTTTCCAAATGTTTTTTTTTTTTTTAACTCAATTCTAGTAACAACGTTTTTCTAGCATTTGAGTGTGTTACAAAATTAACAGTGTAATTAGTTATAAAAAATTGCCAAAATAAATTCATGTATGTTCTATTTTGGAATTTAAGTAAAGGAATTATTTTTACACTAAGTAATTATTAGAATACACTGATAAAAAATAAGAATGATATAAAATATATGAAACAGTATTGTATGCAAATTTTGATCTTGCTGTTTTTTCCTAAATGTCTGAAGGTGAAAATTTGTGATAAATTCTAATAAGAGCAACTTGGAGCAGCCTGATAACTCTTCTGGTTCTTTCTAAAAATATAGAGCTCCTACTGTAACCTTTACCACAAACTCTTGAACCAATGACTCTATGTAAAAGACAAACAAATTCAAATAATATATATTCATGTAAAATTATTTGATGATCACTGAGATGGAGGTGAGAATGTCAAGATGAGGTAGTAATCCATGAGAACTGCTCACAGCAATTGAACATTCCTGTAAAAATAAGGCTGTTATCCCATGTGGAAATTTGTTAGGTACAGAAATAAGAGGGAAAGAATGGAAAAGGAAATCTGGGGAGCTTAACAAACTTCCAAAAATGAAATTTAGATAATAAATTGTTAGCTTCTTTTCCTTAGAAAATTTATAATATTGACTTGAATAGACTCTAACACCACCAATTAAAAACAAAATCAAACAATTTTAGAGAATTATGAAGCAGAGACAGACTGCACTTTTACCTTTGGTATATACCAATGATGTGTAAGGAGTGTTCTTTACATCAATCGAGATGAAGTACATTAAAGATATCCTATTTAAGAGGATTTGGGATTTTTACCAATCAGAGAGTCTGGGGTATAGTAGTCAAAAAATAGGAATCAATTGTATGTCCATGAATGGGATAGTCAAGGTCATATACTCACTCACCCTATCTTTAACAAAAGTTAGGGAAAGACAATGTTAATAATAATAATAAATATAAGAAGCACACATAAATCTGATAAATTGAGGAATGGTTAAGATTAGTTCAGGAAACACTATGAAAGACTCAAACTGAAAGAAGGAATGTTTAAAGACAATAATGAGTAATTGTGAAGTTTCCCTGACAGCAGTGGTGCTAAATACTTGCAAAGTATATTAATGCTGACTGCTTCAGAAACTTGGTCAAAGTGGTCCAAAGAACCCACAGCAATGAAATAATGGATATGGCATTCCAAGTTTCTCAGATACTCATGGATTTGACTGGAGCTATAAATCACAGTCTAATAGAGTATAGGGGAGAAAGCACACAAAACTGAAGCAAACATGGGATGCACTGAGTTTAGGAGTAAGTAATGATACTGAGATAAACAGTATCCAAGCTAAGGTATTTCTTGTTTTAGAAAAATGAAAGTAAAAATTAAAATAAAACATCTGATACAAAATTATGTATTTGTTAGTATATACATATACAATTTATGAAAATGAAAAAACTGTAGCTCTTCTAAAATACTGGAAACATTGTCTGAGCATATTTAATTATGAAGATACTCTGAACAATTAATAGCTTAGAGTCATTAAAAATAAAAGCCTTTCTGTATTGGAAACATAAGAGTGCTACTGCTGCTTTTAATAAAGAATACCATGGTAAAGCAAGGTGGTGAGTTCACTGTGGACATACAGTTAACATTTGTGAAACGAAAGAATTATATTTATTAATCAGTTTTTTGTTGCTATGACTAAAAACACCTGGCATAAACTCAAAGGAGGAAAAATTTATTTTGGCTCATGGTTTCAAAAGTTTAAGTTCATTCAGAATTTTCAGGCTGACTCCACTGCTTTAGACTGGGGATGATCAGAACATCATGGCAGAAATACATGGCAGATGAAAGCTCCTCAGATATGGCAGTCAGAAGGTGGGTAGATGTGGGAGGAGAGAGAGAGAGGAATGGGGCGGGAATAATATATAGTCCCCAAGACATGCTTCTAAAGACTTGCTTCTTCTAATCAGGCCCCACCTTCCAGTAGTCCAAGAGGTAGCAATGGATTAATCCACTATGGAGGTCAGAACCCTCATGATCCAATCTCGTCCCAAAAACCTTGCCTCTGAATACTGTATTGGGGACCATGCCTACACTACAAGAATGGGTCTTTGGAGGACTTTCCTGATCCAAGCCATAACAGCATAATTCTGAAAATTTAGCTAAAATCAACAATATATAGTACGTAAAATAGAAATCAGAAAATAATTTAATAATTTGTCTCTGTATGTCCATCTGTCTGAATGAGAGAGGCCTTTTCCACATAAAGAATCTGTTCTGTGAAACATAACTGGCAAAAATATGCAGAAATGTGCAATTGGAAAAATGTATACAGCTATGTGTAAATATTGCGATGAAGTTCCACAGTTAAAGGAGATTCTCTGTCCTTAAACTATCTGGGACTGCTTTGCCCAGGTAATGCAGACACGGCTGTGGGGATGGCCAATCTGTATGCTAGCCCTAGCTCAGACACCAATTCACACTGACCTTGTGCGAGTTACTTAACTCTTCTTAAGCTTTCTCATCTCAGGCAATAAAGACCTTATCTAGAGGTGAGTTGTGGATATTGATTAGCTAATGTTCTGAAAGTTCTGTGCAGATGGAAAAAGCAGGACATAAAAGATCAAAAGAAGTCCTTACAGACAAGGAGACTTCAGTGTAGGCGTACAATGATCATATATGCATTCTTCTGCATATATTCTTAAAAATAAACTAGAAATGTGACATTATAAAAAGTTTATAAAGAGATAATTTTTAAAGATTTTTGTTATTAAAATGGGATCAATCTACATATAATATGCATATTGATTGTCTACATTAGTTTTCATTAGTATGAATAAAACATGTACTCTAAAATTTTCATCAGGTGGGATTAATGATTTCTACATAAGAATATGTGTTAGAAAAGTAGCAATTTTTAAACTGTATTTTAAAATAATTACAGTAATGTTTACAATAAAACTTCAAGGACTAAAATAGTTTTTATTATCTCTGTGATTATAACTTTACTAAACAAACAATAAGGTAGATATAGTTTAAATTATCAATACCTATGAAATGTAAAAATTAATAGTTGGCTGCTAGAATCTGCATAGAAGATTTTTTATAAAATTAAGTGGAATAATTTGAGGACATTATTTTATCAGTCTAGTCTTATGTACAATGATTTTTCATCTTTTGCAATTGCTTTATAAATTTCAAACTATAATAATGTCATATTATACATACATAAATTATTTAAAAATCTTTATATAGTATCTTCTAAACACGGGAGAGAAAACAAAACTCAATTATTTTAGGCTTTCAACATGTCTCAATGTGCAAAGCTCTGAATTCAATCTCCAACACTACAAAAGAATTAAAAAAACAAAGCCATGAATTTGTCATTTCTCCCTTTATGCAATTTTCTCTTCAATGTTATGTTGATCCTGGAAATTATTGGAATAGGCATTTTTCAAAAGGAGGAATACAAATGTCTAGCAAATCCATGAATAATTACTCCAAATCATCAACCATCAGAGAAATGCAAATTAAAAACTAGTCAGATGCCATCTCACCCATGTTGAATGGTTGTTGTAAAACAACAACAGCAAACACTAAAATAAATGTTGAGGAGGATGTAGAGAAAATGAACTCATGTACTGTTGATAGGATGTACAGGCTTTATGGAAAACATTATGGAGAGTACCTAAAGGTTTCTCGTGTCCAGTTTTATTGCTGCACTATTTACAATAGCTAAGATATGGAATCAACCAAGGTGCCTATCAATAGATGATTAAAGTAAAAATGGTACATATATAAATGGAAAAATTATTTAGCCAATAATAAGAATGAAATCATATAATATATAATGAAATGGGTGGAACCGGAGGACATTATGTTAGGTAAAATAAACACACACAGAAAGACAAGTAGCACATATTTTCTCTTGCATGCGGAAGCTAAGACATCAACAAGAATATAAAAGGATGTTTACTGAAGGTAGGGAAGGATGGGGCAGAGGAGAGTGGATAAAGGAAGGTTGATTTAATCAATGCACTCGTATGTATGTGTTGAAAAATGATGCCAAACTACACTAATATGTAAAATAAATATATGCTATTACAAATATAAACCAATTTAATGTACCTTTGATGAAAGCCAAACTTAGAAAAATATTTCATATTGAGAATATGTTAAAACTACTTTGGTATCAAACAATTTGAATTTATCAATTACCAGTGAAGATCAATTTCATTTTTTATAGTTCAACTGGTTTAATATTTTTAATAGTCATGAAGTTATTTGTGGCAAAGCTAGTATCTTCATCATCTCAGATGAGGTACATATACACACATAGTAATATTTAACTATATAAAAGAATGAAATCACTTGTAGCAACATGGATTGGACCAAATATCATTGTGTTAAGTCAAATAAACCAGTAAGGATCTTCATGTTGAGTTTTACAGTTTAAATTTTACTATAAAAAAAAATTAAAGACATAAAAATATAAAAATCTTTTCCAGATATGTATTGAGATTATATGAATTTTGAATGTTTCTGCTTGCTATTTATTTGGAATTATCTCCACCAAATAATATATGAGACACCTGGAATATGATAACGAGTGAGGTAGTTTGAACATGCAGAATAGTTTCATTTGAAGGTTTATTGTTGCTGTTTCTGTGTTCATTACATGATTTCACCAATATTTGAAATAAGTGGAATCTAGTGAATGAAATGCTTGATAATAAGTGCTCTGAAAAATGCTACCTGTGGTTATGGTTCCTATTTCCTGGGGGTTATTTTTTCTTTATTTAACTGTACATAAAACCATACAATTGTGTACCATGAGAGTTTTTAGTACATGCATATGTTGTAAAATATTTAAACCACATTAAAAATATCTTCTCAATCACATATTGTTTACTTACAGTGAAAATGTTTCAGAATCCTTTCTTTTAGCCTTTTGATAGACAGTGGATGATTGTTATCTGTAATCACCCTTGTGTGTGAGGATAGCAACAGAGAACTTACTCCTAACTCCAATGTGGTAACCACTGATCAACATTGCCCTCCCCCAACACCCATGTTCCTCAACATTTGGTAAAAACCATTTTACTCTTAACTTCTGTGAGATCCACATTTTAAGATTTCACATGAGTGGCTTCTGTGCCTGGTTTATTTTATTTAACATAATGATCTCCAGTGTATACATGTTGTCACAAATAACAGGATTTTATTATAACAGGATGAGTAATATTCCATTATATATGTGCCACATTTTCTCGACCCATTCATCAAAAGATGAATGTTTGTGTTGTTTCCCTTTTTTGGCTATTGAGACTAAATTATCCCAAAAGTATGGGAGTGGAAACATTTTTTGACTACTGGGTTTATTTCTTTGGATATATACCCAGGCTCAGAATTAATAAATTCTATGTTAGTTCTACTTTGACTTTATTGAGGAAACATCATATTGTTTTACATAATGACCATACTAATTTAAGTTTCCTGTGTGTAACAGTTTCCTTTTCTTCATATATCATCTGAAACTTATTTGTTTTTGTATTATGCATTCTTCCTGGTTGAATCCATTTCATTATGGTTTGATTTTCCTTTTCCTAATGATTACATAAATATTTTTATATACCTCTTGACTATTTCTATGTGCTCTTTTGTGAAATGTTTATTTAGGTTTATTACCCATTTTAAAATCAGGTTATTTGTTTTTTGCTACAAATTTTTAGATTTCCATAACTATTCTGACTGTTGACCCTTTGTAAGATGTATAGTTTGCAAATATGTTATTCCATTTTGTAGGGAGTTTCTTCATGCTGTTGATTCCTTTGCTGTGCATAAGCTTTTTGGTTTTATGTAATCCCATTTACCTTATTTTGCTATGATTTCCTGTGTTTGGGGGTTTTGTCCCAAACGTTCTTGATCATTTTAGTATCCTGTAGCATCTCCCTTCTTTTATTCTAGTGGCTTCCTTTTTCAGGTCTTACATTTAAGTCTTTTTTTTTTTTTTTTTTTACTCCCTTTTTTCTCTTTTATTTTTTACAGACTGCATTTTGATTCATTGTACACAAATGGAGTACCTCATTTCATTTCTATGGTTGTGCAGAATGTAGATTCATACCATCTGTGTAATCATACATGTACACAGGATAATGATGTTTGTCTCATTCCACCATTTTTCATACCCTCCTCCCTCTCATTTAACCATTTAGGCTTGATTTTTATGACTCTTGAGACACATGGGTCTAGTTTCACTTTTCTACATGAAGATATCTGATTTCCCCAGCACCATTTATTGAAATTGTTTCTCCAGAGTATGTTATTACCATCTTGTCAAGATTCAGTTGGCTGTAGATATATATAAATTTACTTTTAGACTCAAGATCTTGTTCATTGGTCTATTTGTTTGTTTTCATGTCAAAAGCATGATGATTTTATTACAGTAGTTTTGTAGTACATTTAGAAGTAAGATAATGTAATGTCTCCTGCTTTTTCTTTTCACTCAGGAAGATTTTGGCCAGGTTGGCCATCTGGGGTTTCCTTTGGATCTATACAAATTTGAGGATAACCTTTTTTTAATAGTTCTGTGAAGAATGTCATTTGCTTTTTGGATGGGGATATCATTGAATCCATAGATCACTTTGGGTACTATGGACATTTTATCAAGTTATTCTTCTAATAGATTTATATGGTATTCCTTCCACTTTTATATGTCTTAGTCAAAATTTTTTCATCAATGTATTATAATTTTCAATGTAGAAATATTGAAAATTTTTAGATACATTTTTTTCCCTAGGCCTATTTTTTTTTACTTTTTATTTTTTGTCATAATTGTAAGTGGGATAGCTTTCTTTATTCCTATTCCACAAAATTTGCTATCAAGATGTGGCAACACTACTTATTTTGTAGGTTGATTCTGTATTGTTTAACATTGCCAAATGTATTAGTTTTGATAGTTTATGGTGGAGTTTGGATGATATGTACAATATTATCTCCAAACAGAGAAAATTTGACTTTCTCTATTCCAGTTTAGCTGCATTTTATTTCTTTTTATTGCCTGATTACTTGGGCGAAGACTTGCAATACTATGTTAAACAAAAGTGGCCAAAGTGTGATATTCCAGATCTTATAGAAAAAAAACTTTCAACTTTTTCTCACTGAGCTTTTTAATTATACAAGTTTGACCTTGTGGAATATGATCTAAAGAATGTCCTCTGTCAGTCAGTTTCCATCACTGTGACAGAAATGCCTGACCAGAACAATTTAGAGGAGAAATATTTTGTTTTGCCTCGTGACTTCAGAGGTTCAGTCCGTGGTTGGCAGGATCCATTGCTTTGGGTCCTTGGCGAGGCACAGCATCATGGTCCAAAGGGCATGATGGAGGAAAGCTGCTTAACTGATGACAGTTGAGAATGAGACCGATAGAGGAAAAAGGGCTGCAGGAAAGATGCGTCCTTCCAAGGCATCCTCACTGTGACTGACCTCCTCTAGTCATGCTGTACTTGCCTAGAGTTACCACCCAGTTAATCCCTTCAAACCTGTGGACTGATTAGGTTACAGCTCTCAGGAACTGACCATTTCACCTTTGAATATTCCTGAATCAGCACAGGTACTTTTGAAGGAAATCTTGTCTCTAAACTCTAATATCCTTCTCTTTAACTTTTTTAGAATACTAAAGTTATTCTACTAGCATTTATTTAAAATGTTTGGTATAACTCAGCAGTGAAGTCATGAAGTCCTCTCAGTTTTTCTCTTGGGGTAACTTTTTAATACTAATTTGATCCTGTTACTAACTATTGATTTTTTTCATGTTTCCTATTTCTCCATGATTTAATCATTGTAAATTGTGTATGTGCAGGAATTGGCCCTTTTCTTCTACATTATTGCAATTTGCTGGTATGTAGTTAGTTGTTCATAATAATCTCTTGTGATACTATATATTTCTGTGGTCATGTCAATGGTAAATGTTTCCACTTGAGTATTCTCTCTAGCTTTTTAGTAGTCTAGCTAAGGTTTTGTCTATTCTAGTAAAGTTGGAAGCACCAGCTCTTTGGTTGATTCTTTTTTTGTTTGTTTGTTTGTATTTTCATAGTTTTAATCTCTATTTCCTTTTTATTCTGCTCTGATTTTTACTTATTTCTTTCCTTCTATGAATTCTGGGGCCAGTTTGTTCTCATTTGTTTTAAGATAAAGCAATTGATTGTTTGAGATCTTATTGTATTTTATGTAGATTTTCATTGCTATAAAATTCAATCTCCATATTGCTTTTACTGCATTCCATAAATTTTGATTTGCTGTGTTCTAATTTTCATATATCTCATAAAACTTTTAAAATTTAAAATTGGTTGTTAAAGAGTAAGTTGTTTAATTTTCTTATATTTGCAGGGTGTCAAAATTTTTCTTTTTTGATATCTAGTTTGATTGCATTATTGTAAAAACAATACTTTAATTTTAATTTTTCAATTTCTTTTGAGATTTATTTTGCATTTTATCATATATTCTCTCTTGGAGAATGCTCTTGGACTGATGAGAATGTGTATTCTTTAAATGTTGAATGGAATGTCCTGTAGATGTCTGGAATACAATTTAATTCTGTTATTTCTTCTTTGCTGTTCTGTCTGGATGATCTGTTCATTGTTGGTTTTTAAGGTTTCCTACTCTTATTGTTTCAGAATCTGTAGAAGCATCATTTTGTGTTTTACATTTTTGAGTGCTTTAATTCTGAGTACACATACATGTAATTATTATTTCCCCTTGCACAATTGATCACTTTATGATGACACTATAATCTTCCTTTTCTCTTTTTGCACCTGTACTATTGCTGATTTATACATGTAAACCTGCTTTCAGTTTTCATTGCAGTAGTTTAGCTATTTTTTAAATCTTTGCTGATCTTAAATATAATTAAGAACAATGTCCTATTTCTCACCAGTAGCATCTATATACAATTTTGTAATGGAATAAATAAAAACATCTTAAAGATCAAGGAAACATTTTACTTAAAACTTTGCCATAACAGGTTTATTAGTCCAGGCTAGACTTTTATTTATATATCCATTCTTCCGAAAAAAAGCGAAAGCTTTCCTGGATAATTATAGTATGAATTCCATGTTTAAGGACATTTTATAAATGTCCAATATGTATAGAATTCTTTAAATCGACACAATAAAGCTAAATTATGCATTTAAATTAATTTCCATAAATTAAAATTTGTTAAGGAGGACATGCTGAATTTTCATTTGTAATAGAATCCTACTTAGAATATTAAGCTTTCATTTTTACTGTATAAATTAATTCATATCTTTTATTAGGAACCCTTTTGCATACCTATTGTTTACCATCGAAACTCTTGTTTCTGAGCCAGCAAATCCTACATAAAATTTTATCATAAAATTTCCTACACAGTTATATGATATAAATATTGAAATAATTAAAATGTATATAATACTCCTAAGATGTGTCTCATTTTTATATGCTATTTTTAGATGCACAATATAATTTCTCTCTGTATTATAATTTTTAGGACCACTAATTTTTTAAAAATATTGCTTATTTCTTTACTGTAAAAGTCATAAAAATACATACACTGAGGAAAATGAAAATAACTTTTTCATATAGAATGAAACCACATGATTTTTTAGACTTTATAGTATTTAAAAAGATCATGAGAGCTACTGCAAGAGAGAAAAGGTTAACATATATTCTAATCTTTGCCAGACACCATTATATGTGTGGAGACAATGGTTATAATCCATTGCTATTATTTCTTTATTCAAAAGAACTCCTAAGACATCTGGGGATTCTAAAAGAACAGGAACCAGGTCTAATTCTGCAATATATTTTATGTGTACAAATTAAAGGAACACTTCAATAAATGCTTACTGACCAGCGTAAGTTAAGGAATCAACAGGTATCATGTGCAGACAGTTTTACCAATTGTCTGTAATTATCAGAGAGAGAAATAACTTTTAAGAAAAAAGTAAAAATACAAACTGGAACAACTAGAAATTTTGTAATTTCTATATTTCATCATTCCTCTTTATTCTTCTCCTTCCCCTTCTCTTCCCCCGCCCCCCCTTTGGTTGCTGTTGCTTGCTTTTTCAGGATAAGAATTTCCCTGTCTTTCCAGGCTCATCATTAATCATGGGCATGAATGATCCTCTCATCTCTGTTTTCTGAATAACTGAAACAACAGGAATGTGTTATTATGCTGACTCTTTTCTTTGAAATTATGAAAAAAAAAATAACATGATAGGATGTGAAAGTAAAAATTTATTTTTAAACCTAACTTTAGGTTATATTGAATCCTGAACATACAGAGATCTTTTGCCCAGCATTTATATTTACCTGGGTAAGTGAGGATATTATTTTTAAAGGGCCAGTTTGGGAATATGAGGGGTCTTTTCACTTGACCTCTTGCTAGTTTTCTTTCTCAGCCACTCTTTTCACTGGAGTTCTATGGTGTTCTGTGAAAAGATACTCCAGCAACTTTCTGGGATATCACTGACTCCAGAGTAGTTCCTGTTCACTCTTCATCACCAGGCTCTCAAGGAAACATTGAGACTTAAATTTTCTCTACAATTGTCAATGAGACACATGTACACCTTAAACATTCTACCACCTTTCACCTTTCAAACATAGAGCCCAACCCTAATGTTGGGTCATTTTCATCAGTACCTTAGTTTCCTGCTGCAGTTTGAATGCCAATATTACATGATCTTGTTTCTATGTGCATTTGTTGATATGATTAAACTACCTTGTTTTAGGCAAGTTCTATTTTATGATGTCTATTCATTGAACACTTGAGTAACAAAGTAATTTTGTCCTTATAGACCACCTTCTCATTTCTAACTCTATTATTTTCAATCTTTTCCTATCATCAGCCTTGGTGATTATATTTCTTTTAAAATTTTATTGTTTTAGAAGAAGAAAGTAAAATGTTCAATTTTATTTTCCAAGTATATATTAGTATGCCTGAACAAGAATCTTATATTTATTGCCCTTTTGTTCTAATCTCACTCATCTCTTCCCTCAATCATCTAATCTCTTTGAATTCTATGGTGTTCTTCAAACATGTCAATTTCTCTCCCACTTGAGACTCAACAAAAGTATTTCCTGTCAGGAGGCAGAAAATCATTGCCACTGGCCTTGAAAACAGAAAAACCCAGTGATGCATTTTGCTATTGTTTTTCCCAAGTAAATCTCAACTAAAAAATAGGTCAATTAGCTTATCTAAGTGCAAGTTTCTAGTTAACCCAGCTACTAAATATGGGCAAAGTTTAGATTTCACTTTGCCTTATAAACCACAAAATAATACAATAAAGAAAAAAACGTTTCTATTGACTTAAGGGTATGCAGTAAATATACTATGAATCTTCAGTTCCTGAATTCGTTATTAGTTAGTTCACCAAAGAAATACTCAGAATACTCCTGAATTCTTTATTAGTTCAACAAAGAAATACCCAGAAACATTGAGAGATGGTTATTCCAATCTTGAGTTTTGAATGTTCTTCAAATATACATTGAACTTTATTTCTGAAAGTACATGAATTCATATGATTCCTGAGGTTAAAAATGAAAGGCAAAGAAATAGAAGTGTTTGGAAACTTATGGATAAAATATTCATTTGAAAATCTTCAAACATTAAATTTTCAATTGGGCAGAAAAACAGGAAAGAATAAAAAATTATAATACCATCAAGTGACTACCATAATAATTTGAAGCAATGCATAAGAATAATATACAGAAGAGAGACAAATCACAATCAAACAATTTGAAGTCAATAAACCACAGGAATCTGCCTATCGTGTAGCAAGATATTTTATACTGCACTTGCTTCATTACTTACTATCAGTTTAGGGTAAATATGAAAAAATATCACCGTTTTATTAAAGTTAGCAATATATGATATCAAGCTCACAGGATTACAAATAAATTTCATAATGCAGTGCTTGGGATATTATAAAATAATACTTTACCACCAAACTTGATGCAAAAGTAAAATTTTATTACAACTAATAATCATGTAAATAACCACATGCATTTCCATAACCAAATAACAGATGTTATTTAGAGTGAAAAACAAAACACATCCAATGAAATATATGGAAAACACACTAGAGGGATCACAGGTACATTGCAACCTTGAGTCAATATTTTGCTAATTTAAATCTTAGTGTTTTTTTTTTTTTAACTAGAAACCACATGGACGCATTAATATTTTTAATTATTTAATGAAGTAAAATAAAATATTATATAATATGGTCAATGATCATAAAATCTGTAGATAATGCAATCACTTATATATTAGGGTATAACTAAATATATGAAGAATTCAGTCATTATTAAATTATATATGTTGATATTGCAAACAGCACACACAAAAGTATTAACCTACTGCAAAAGCAGAAGATAAATGTGTGAAAATGACTTACGGCTATATACCAGAAAAAAGGTTACACTTTTTAATATAATATAAAGCTTCTCCCCCACCCTTTACGCTACAGTCATTTCCCCGCCTCCCAACTTACAACCTAGCTTGTCAGTTGTGAATATCCTAGCTAGCTATTGGTTCATTAGTCAACTTGCAAGTATCCTTCTCTGTTATTTGTCCCATTAGCCCGCAGAATTCGACTGCTTAAGAGTAGCTTCCCCTCCATTTTCACTCTCTCTCCTCCTGACTTTCACTCTCTCTCTGTGTGCATTCTCTCTCTCTCTCTCTCTCTTTTCCTCTCATTTTCTCTCTCTCTCACCCTGCAAGGAGACACTCTTAATAAACTGTTTGCTTAATAAACTCTCTTATTCAAGCTCCCACGTCTGGAGTGGTTTCTGGGTTCTTACATTGGTGCTGTGACTCAGATGGGCTCTTCTACCACTGCTTAGGTGGGTGGAATCCCATCCATCACCCCAGACCCCCAGACAGACGCTGGTCTCACCGTCCACTTGCTGGGATGCTCTCCACATCCACCACCAGCCTTCAGATTGGTGAGTTTTCCCCTAGGTCAGCTTAAACACTCCTCTGCTGACCTGAGACTTGACTGTTGATGGTCCGGGGCCCTAGAGGTGGCTAAGGGGTGGGGGTACCCCCAGCCACAACTTTTATAGTTATGGCTAGCCCCCTTAGTCAGTCTTATCTGCCAGGTGGGTTCCGGATTTTATGGTGGAGATTCTTTCTCAGGGTTGAGGCTCCTCTTTGTACGTGCTCTCTCTCTCTCTCTCTCTCTCTCTCTCAAATCCTAATGTCAGGTCCTCAACTCTCTTGGCTTTTGTCTGGCCCACGTTGATGCTTGTGTGATGACTCCATCAGTGTGCTGCCTTCTCGTCTCCAGCTGACTAGTCTGTAGCCTCACCCTGGACACTGACTCAGCTGTATCAGTCTCCACCATGGGATCTGGGTCCTCCATTCCAGCAGATTCACCCCTGGGATGTCTATTAGACAACTTTAGAACCCTTCGCTTGACCCCCAACTTAAAGCCATCGAAACTTACTCGTTTGTGTAATAATATTTGTCCACAGTACCCTTTAGATAATCAATCCAAAATGGCCATGCAGTGGCACACAGCTTCTGTGAGGGAGCAGGCAGATGGAAAGGGATTCCTTATCTTCAAGTTTTTTATTTCTTGCACTTCTTTGCTCTTCCTGAAAACTCAAACACCTCCTCTTGGCTTCTTCTCCCCATTTTAATCCCTCCTCCTTCTCCAACTTCAACTCAGCTAACAAACCACCTCCATACCAGTCTGCTATGGCAGAGGCCCCTCCAGTCACTGCTTCCCCATCTCCTTTGCCCTGTTCTGTTTCTGCTTCTGTTCTCCTGCCCAGCCCACCCAGTCCTCCTGCTACAAGGTCCCGCACACATATTCTAGTCCCCCTACAGGAGGTGGCCAGTATGGAGGGAGTAACCAGCCCAACAGTCAGTGGAATGTCACAGTAAGGAGCATGATATAGCAGCCCCATTCCTCAAAAGTAGTGGGAGGTAATGTTTCATAATTTTCTGCATCCAAACCTGACCTGATTCCCAGCCAGGGACTAACCTGAGATTGAAGAGAAAAAAAAAAAATGTCCATTTTAAATTTCTCCTGGGCTGCAACACAGAACACTTTATCTCTCCCTCTCACCCCTTCTCTCTGCCCTTCTCTTTCATGCTACAATTAACGGCCGTATCATTTTTCCAGGACTCTTGTTTTCTTTCCTTAAATTCTATATTTTTTGAGCTCGTGACTTTTTTTGATCAGTTCTTTTTATCCAACTCTAGAGTTATTTTTGAACATCTGTTACATTGAAATGGAGATAAATGTTACAAGACCTTTGCTTTTGTGCTATGTGTTGTCTGTGTGCAACTAAATATAAGTGTGCATAAAATTAAAATCTAAAAAAATGAATCCAAATACTTTTAATACATGTGATTTAGAAAGGTTCAATTTAAATTGGGTAAACTAATAAAAGTAAAATGTCTTTAAAATTAACTCACAAGTCTCTAGGTGGTCAAACTAATAAAATGTTGATGTTTATAAAAATGCCTAACATCAATTTTTCTAGGACGTTTCTTCAACAGGAAAGAGATGGCAAATACTATTGGTACACTTGTCTGATCTTGGTTTTTTTTACAATAAGATGACTGAAGTAGAGTTAACATGTATGGGATTACTCGAATGTGTTTGTTAGAGACGTCTGATTAATTTACAAAGTTAAAATGCTAATTATTAAATAACATTGAGTACTCTCAACTCCTTAAATTTCATGGAGTAACATACTTAAACGTTATTGGTGTTTTCATAGGTTGATAATCTATGTTTGCTAGTAACTAAACACAGGTTATACCAACAAAAGGATATTTTACAAAGATCAGATGACATTAAGTAGCTTAACTATATTTTCTGGGGACATCAATGACATTAAGAGTTAAATGTTGTGTTTACTTTCCTGATAACCTGGACGATGTTAAAGTTCCCAAATAAAGGCCTCGTCCTCTCTAGACTTTGTTAGGCCTTGTTATAGGAACAAGTTCTCAGTTCTTCCGCCTCCTGGTAAGGGATTATTGACTTCTGTCATCTCAGTGATATTCATTGGCATGTTCCAGATTCTGCAACATTTATCTTGTACTAATCTCATTTCAGTACTCCTGTCTTTTTGTTCTTCTCTCATAGGAGCACCCACCCCCAGATGCCTTTACAACCTGCTCTTCTCCAACCAGACTTCTACCATGGATCCTCAGTTGACCCAATTTCTAAAAGGGAACTCCAACTGCTTGCTCCATGCTGCCCACTTCCAACTTGAAGAAGTCAGAGCAGTCATGGCCCCTTTTCCCTACAGCAGTAAGGAGTTCCTCAAACTAGAGTGGGGAATGAAGCCAGAATTGGAGACAGGCAGTTAGTGTAGAAATAGGGGATCAGTCAGATCGAGGAAATGAATGCCATGAAAACCATCTGCCTTTGGAAGTTGGAGACTGCCCCTGGGAGAATGGGATGTCAAGGATCTCCAGAGCCCATTAATTACCAAATTTACCTGCCCTTATCAAGGACTATAGGCAAGGAGCTGTTAATTAATGCCCCCTGGACCCTTGCCTGGCTGAATCACTTTGGCTCTCCCCCTGCCTCATCCACTTCTTACTTTTTAAATCTCACCTGCAAAACCTAGTCACATAGGCAGGAAGGAGAGATAAGGGGGGAGAGAACTGCAGAACAAAAGATCTTCTTATAAAAACAAAAATGGGGGAATATAATATTATATAAAGCTGCTCTCCCACCCTTTATGCTGCAGCCATTTTCCTATCTCCCAACTTACAACCTAGCTTGTCAGTCTGTGAACAGCCTAGCTAGCTGTTGGTTCATCAGTCAGCTTGCAAGTGTCCTTCTCCATTATTGGTCCCCTGTTAGTCCACAGAATTCTACTGCTTAAGAATAGATCCCCTGCCATTTTCATTCTCTCTCCTTCTCGCTTTCATGCTCTCTCCTCCTGGCTTTCATGCTCTCTCTTGTGCACGTTCTCTCTCTCTCTCTCTCTCTTTCTCTCTCTCTCTCTCTCTCTCTCTCTCTCTCTCTCTCTCTCTCTCTCTCTCTCTCTTCCTCTCATTTTCTCTCTCTCTCACCCTGCAGGGAGACATTCTGCCTGTTTGCTTAATCAACTCTCTTATGTGAGTTCCCGCATCCAGAGTGGTTTCTGGGTTCTTACACTTTAAATACTTAACAACTTATTAAATAGTAGTTTATAATAATAACAGTAATAGTCTAATAAATGAATTATAGAAATGAATTAGAAACAAGTGGTTGCTATGTTAAAAAGGTCAAAAATGTTATGGGTCAGAGATGAGTTGTCCCCCCAAAACTCCTGTGTTGATGCAGGAACTCAGAGGTGGAACTATGGCATTATGAGAGCCATTACCTAATCAGCCCATTGCAGTCTATATAGACTAACACTGTGATAATTGTAGGCAGGTATGTTGCTAGAGAAGGTGGATCACTGGGGAATGTGGGGAAGAATTTATATTACCTGCAGTTCCTTCCCTCTATCTCTGTTCTTCAGCTGCCCCAAGTTGAGAAGCTTTCTTCTCCTATGATCTTTAGTGATGATGCTTTGTCTCACCAAGGCCCCAGAGCTATGGAGCCGGCCAATCATGAGCTCAAAATAAACTTTTTGTCTGCTAACTGGTCTTGGTTAGGTGTTTTGATCACAGTGACAAAAAACTGACTGACAATTACTAAATAGATAAAGGCAAATAATCAATAAAATATGCCAAAATTATCTAATACAACTAAAAATTATTTGCTATGTTTTAAATATTTTGTTTTACTCATATTAACCCAAAATTGTTTTAAGGATTTTAAACTAACAGCTCTAAATAATCCCCAATTTAAAAAGAAACAAAAATAAAATGATAAATCTGCAAAGACAAGTTAGTAGTTAGTATATTAGTTAGTCATAGGCTATGAACTAAACACAAACCTATAGGTAAAAAGTGATATTTAATGTAATGAATATATACAGTTTTCAACTGTATATATTTTATATTATAAGGTTTTGTAATATTTTAGTTAATAATTACAAGAAATATGTACTTTGTTATTTCAGTTTTATATGTATATGTAACTAAACACAAAATTAAATATATAGTTCATATAAGACACATATACTCTTCAAAGTACATTAGTACTGAGAGTCAACCTTTTGGAAATCTTTTAAAATTTTGGATCTCTTTTTTCATTATTTTTTGTCTCAATAAGTTAGAGAAAATAATAAACTAAAGCAAAAAAAAAAACTGAAGGGGAGAAATTATACACATAAGATCAGAAATTACTGAAGTAAAATACCAGTTTAAAATAGAGACAACAGAAGAGGAGAAATTCACTTATGGTTTCAATTTTAATGTATAAAGATCTTGGAAGTTCTTATTTCCTTTATTACCATTAAAAGAAAAAAGGAGGACCAAATTGAAAGTAATGACTTTTCTTGAAACAAACCACCATCCAGAATTTTCTTTCTCTTTCCCCATATGAATATATCAAGGAAAGATCATAAGAGGACATAGCATGAAGGTGACCCTCTAAATATGAATATTTTTTGCATTAGGTATAGTATTCTAAATCTGATAATCGTGCTGAAACATAATACTTATGTTTTAGTCTAAAATTTAATATGATAATATGCATTTTCTTGTGGTAACATATGGTAGAAAGAATTCTTACTAGAACCGAACCTTGCTGCCACAAATTGATAGAAAATTCTCATGCCTGATTGCCTTTGAACTGGAACATTAGATTTTCCTGGCTCTACAACTCCTTCTAGTCTCTGAACTTGAACTGAGATATTAGTTCTACAGATTTTGAATTTCTTAGACTCCATAACTGCATTAGTCAGTTTCTTATAATAAATCTTTTTACACACATAGAAACACAGACACACAAGCAAATCATTATGTTAACTGATTCTGTTTCTATGAAGAACCCAAACTAACTCAAACTCATACCCCTACTCTATGAAAAAAGTGTCAGACAGATCCAGTTTGATGATTTGAAGGACATTTTACAAAATGCTCAAAAATCATAGTCATACAAAAAAGGGTAGTCTGAGAAGACTGTAACACAGCAAGAGGATGCTGTAGAATATTAAATGTGATGTATCATTGTGGATAATGTCCTAAGACAGAAAAAAGCATTAATTTAAAAACAAAGGAAATTTGAATAATGATCAGAATTTATTTCATGATAATGCCTAAAGTTTGAATCATCAATATATTCCACAAATTTACCATCCTTGTGGTCAGTGTCAACAATCAGAAAAACTGAGTATGTGATATATGCAAATTCTTTGTACCATCTTATTATATCTGTAAATATAAAACTGCAAAAAACACAGTTTATTTTTTAAAGGCAAAACTTTTTCTTTTCAAACTATAAATTGATATTTATGCTGAGACCAATTAAGACATATTAAATATACAATTACACAATCAAGTGACTTTGTGTCATGTTCCTGAAGCTAAAGAATTTGGTGATATGGACTCATTACTTTATAAGACATGATTATTTTAATTCAATATTAGACAAAAAAATGGATTAAGAAATATGCATAATGATGTTACATAGAAAACAGTATTTAAAGAATTTGCAAAATATTTTCATTAACATGAAATATATTTTGATTTTCAATTAACCAATGTTCAAACCATGGGCAGTTGGGTATAACACTAAAAATAGCAAGTGTGTTTTATATCTCTTTTATGTGGTTCTTCTGAATAGTTAATTGTCTACTAAGTTATGGAAAATATAACAGTTTATTTCTAACTCTGAAATATTCCAAATAATATGGGACAATAACAAAAATATCCAGCAGTAGTTTTTTCAATAAACCATAAGGAAAGAGAAATCTCATTTTAAAAAATTTTTTATGTAAATCCTGAAATATAGTTTTGAAGTTTCTACATTTGATTATCTCCAATATTCAACCAGTTTGTTCATGTAATGTTGTACCAGAAAGAAGAGCAAGAACATGAAGAAAAAGAGAAAAAGAGGAGGAGGAGGAAAGGAAGAATAATTCTAAGATGAATGTTCACTAATGTTAGTTTAAGTACAGAGAATAAATTAAGCAATATTTTTTAATAAGATTACTAAGATAATATAATTACTATGCATTTATTTGTGTTTGTTCATGTTGGTATCCACATACACAAAATAATTTTAATATTATAATTTAATATTTTAATAAATATTAACCTAAACACTCAAAATTTTGTAGCAAATTGCATGCACATTTTCCTGCATTAGGTATAGTATTCTAAATCTAATAATCATGCTGAAGCATAATACTTATTTTTTAGTCTAAACTTTAATATAATAATATGCATTTTCTGGTAGTAAAATAGAGTAGAAAAATATGAAGTTGTTGAAAGCTAATTGGTCTTTTGCTTGGCTTTAGATTCTTTGATTTAGAATTGATAATGGATTAAGTTACATAAACACAATATAGAAGCTACATGAGCTTGCTAATGATCATTCAAATAAGGTTAGTTTGAGAAATAATTTATGTAAATCAAGTGGCAATTTATCATAGGAAAAATAACCTCAGGTTTTCTTCTTTCCCCTGATCTTTTTAATTTTTGATTTTTTTGCTATCATTTACAATTGAAGTTCCAATGATTCCTTAATAATACAAAATACAAAATTATTTTTATATGCTATTTAAAAACCTTAGAACTGTATATGGAAAAAATAAATATCACCCATAGTACTATTCATCACAAATTATTTCCTTTTCATTAAGCTATAATATTTCTTTTCACATATCAATTTTAAAAATAAAAAATATTCGTAAATTATCACATGGTCTAGATATTCCTCTGACAAATCATTGATAGATTGTTCTAGTATTAAACTGTTTCTGAGCAAGTAAAATTATAGAAAACCCTATAAATCATTCTATTGTCACAACCTACACATAATACCAAATATGGTTAATAACTTTATCCCAATGAATTATAAATCAATATCATGTCTGAATGTACATAAGCACAGATATATGTTATGAAATAGAAATGGATTATAATAAAGGAGTTATAAACAAAAATGCTTCATTTCAAATGTGGCAAGAATCTTTTAACAATTAAACAAGCTATTACTGAACTCAAAAATACCAAAAGAAATCAAATAACCCAATTTATAAATGACCATAATAACTAGACAGACATTTCTCCAAAGAAGAAATGAAAATGGACCTCAAATATATGAAGAAATGTACAATAGCCTTAGCAATCAGGAAAATGCAAATCAAAAGTACACTGAGATTTTATTTCACAACAGTGAGAAGGGCAATCATTATGAATGCAGGTAATGATAAATGTTGGTGAGGATGTGGGAAAACATGTACACTCATGCTTTGTTGGTGGGACTGCGAATTAATACAATCATTTTGAAAAGTTGTATGGAGAATCCTCAAAAGATCAGAAATGGAAACACCATAAGTGGCCATCCCATTTCTTTGAATTTACCACAAAGAAATAAAATAGACATACTTTTAATGATACACACATCACAGTATTTATTCAATTTATTTATTTTAATTAAAATTTATTATATTTTTCATTTACATTTAATTATAATTCACAATATCCAAGTTATGAAACCATAAACAGATAAATGGATAAATAAAATGTAGTATACATACACAAGGGAGTTTATTTAACTCAGCCCTAAAGAAGAATAAAATTATGACATTTTCTGGTTTATGGATGAATGGAGAACATCATTCTAGTGAAATAAGACAGACTGAAAAAGTCAAGGGTTGAATGTTTTCTCTAATATGTGCAAGCTAGAGAGAAATAAGGAATTAAACAAAAGTGATCTTATGAAAATAGTAGAACAATGGAGTAAGAGAAGGGCATCTAGGGTGGAGGGAAAAGAAGGACAACTGGAGAACAAAATTGACCAAATTATGCTATGTTCATAAAATTTATCACAATAAACTTCACTTTTATGTTTATCTATAATGTGCCAATTATAAACCAAGAAAATAGAAGATCAGAAGAATAGAAGAAGAAAATCAGATGGAGGGAGCAGTGTAGGAAAAGAGGAAGTACTGAGATTGAAATAAGAAAAATTATGCCATAAGCATTTAGGAATACATCCAATGAACCCTGCATAATGTGCAATTATAATGTCCAAGAAAAACATTATAAAATGTTCTATTATTATAATTTGTTACAAAGTGTCATTTCAATATTGCTAAACAATAAACCATCCATCAATTCTAACAACTTGAGACAAATTATAGGGAAATTATACAATGATTGATAACTTGAAGTATTTAATGCAAAAGGGTCCCTTTCATCTTCTAATTCTTAAAAGTGGAAACCTCATCCTCACTAACCACAAATAGATATTCCCAAAACACAATTAAATGGGACAGCAAATTTGTTATGGTGCTTGCTAGATTAACAATGTCCTTAATTTTCTTATTAAATCTGTAGGCTACTGCAAGAGGAAATAGGGTTGCACAAATTCTCAGAATTCCTAATAAGAGAATAAGTTCAATTGATAGAATGCAGAGGAATCACCAGCATGACATTAAAAGACTAATGATTAGAGAGGAGTTGGAATGCTTCACCCCAACCCAGTACAATAAAAATGGGAAAGAACATGTCGAGATGTGATTTGCCTGCCAATAAAAGAATGTAGAATGTACAGTGACCAGAAGGAATATGTATCTTTGTCATTAACATAACACTTTTCAATTTCTATAGTTAAGAATCATATGTGGCATTAACTTATATAAAGACACCCTCAATAGATTTAGCATAATACCATGAACGACATTAAATCTGAATGTCAAGTAAATGACAATTAAGTAGATTGTGACCTCATTTATCTTGGGGGAGAAATGCCTACTTAAACAAGATATTTAAAACATAATAATATAAAACTACCTAATAAAACTAAAAATTACAGAATGACCAAAACTTATTAAACAATGAAAGCCACATGCAGAAATCTATAAGGTTACTAATGGTAGTCATATACAGTAGTGTGCCACTTTAGAACAGGATAGGTCTGAGAAATTTGTCCTGAGCCAATTTCTTCAGTGTGCAAACATCAGTGTACACTCATGTGAACCTAGATGTTGTCAGTTAATTAGTAAACACAAGATGTGTGATGCTTCTACCAGTGGAATATGACATACTATTTTACATACTATTTTATAAGAAGAAAGATCAAAAGTATAGTGCAGCAAATACATACTCCAGTCATAGTCACTTATTATTATACTCTGTACTCTTCATAGTTGTATGTGCTGTACTTTTATATGATTTGTAATGCAGTAGGTTTGTTTATATTGGGTGACCACAAACACATGAATTACACATTACATTATGATGTTTTAATGATTACACTATCGTTAGACAAATGGAATTTTTCTAGTACTTTATAAATTCTTATGGAACCACTTCCATATATGTAGTTTATCAGTGGTGGAAATGTCATTATGTGACATATGATTGCAGGTACAATTCCAAGACAGAACATATAGAGTTTACTATATATGTACATGATTCAATAATATAACTTGCCACTATCACTTCCAAGTATTTCCCCATTTTCCCCCCAATAACTATCCCTGGTAAGCTAATGTTGTCTGTGGATGTAAAATACATCATCACTAAAATAATAAAACTGCAGTTGGTGGGTTTAAATAATACACTACACAAAGTAAAGAAAAAGATATATAAACTGGAAAATATCAAAGGAATTATACAAAAACTAAGAATATAAACTTATGAAAGAGAGGTATAATGACATGAAAGATACAACATTAGGTAGACACCAAGAACATATTTTAGAAAAAGAATATTCTCCTTGTGTTAGTCAGCTTTCCATGACTGTGACTGAAATACACAGGAATAACAAGATAGAGGATGCAAAGTTTGTTTAGGCTCACAGCATCAGAGGTTCAGTCCAAGTACAGCTGATTCCATTACTCTGGGGCAGTTGTGAGGCAGAAACTTAAGATGTAAGGGTATGATACAGGAAAACTGCCTACCACATGGAAGTTGCATCCTGGAAGTAAAAGACTGGATAAAATATATTATCCCCAAGGTATTCCCCCGGTGACACACACACCTCCTCCATCCGTGCTCCCCCTGCCTATAGTTATTACCCAGTACAGTAGTCTTTTCAAATTATTAACCCATCAAATCCATTGATTATGTTACAGCTCTCATATTCTAATAACTTCACCTCTAAACATTCCTACATTAACACAGGTTTGTGGGACACCTTATATCCAAACCACTATACTGTTCAATAAATGTTTCTAGGAAAACTGGATATATAAATGCAGGATGAAACTTGACACTCATCTTTAATATATACAATAACCAACTGAAAAAACCAAAACCTTAAAAGAATCTCCCCAAATTAGAAAACTGTCAAAGGAAAACAGGAAAAATAAATCAGGATGATGACTAGGAAATATGGAGGTATGATCACCAAAAGAAAAAAGAAAAGCAAAAATTGACAAAAGAAAGTAATCAAACTAAAGGGATTTTTAGAAGAAAAGCAACAACAGAATTAAGAATAAAACAACTGGAAGAAAATATTTGGAAACCATTCATTAGAAAAATAATTAATATCCAGAACATATGAAGAACTCAAACAATGAAAAAGCAAATAATAATGATAATAATAATTTAATTTAAAAATGAGTCATATTCTAAATAACGATTTCTCACAAGAAAATACAAATATTGCCATGACATGCATGACCAAATTCTTAAGACTGGCAAGGGGCCATGGGGGATTAAGATTTTTGTTTCACAAAAACCTTTGCAAAAAGAAAACTGGGACCAGGTGAGACTTCAACCTCTGGGAGAATCAGTGACCCAGAGCTAGCACAACTTGTTTATTACATATGTTTTATCATAAAAAAGTTTATTTGTGAGAAAGTTTCTGCAAAGCAGGCAGGCTTGAAGTTCACAGTGCTGAAAAATATTGTGATTATCTTGTTATACTCGGATTTCTCTATCCCCAGCATTTGGTGTCTGAGCTCAAGGTAAAGACTATTATTATTCCATACCTTTGCACAGAACTTACTCAGGAAGGGCATTACCATAACTCGTCCTACAGTTTTGCACAGAAAGTTCCCAGGGCAAGGCACAGACAAAGATCCAGGGCAGTCAAAGACCAAATTCCAAGTAACTGCTCTTCACCTCTCCCCCTTTTTTATTTTTATTTTTTTAATGGAACCAGTGCATGTCTACTCTGAAGTGCTGGAGCTGGGATCAGATGAGCTTGCATCTACCTGCAAGAAACAACACAGAATTAAGACCAAGGAAATAAGTCCTATGAGATACCATGCAGTATATTTCAACATATTTTAAGGATTGAAAGCATTCAGGTCATCTAACAGCTTTTCTACAAAACTGGAAAGAGATAACAAGGGAATCTAGCTTTATTGTATAACGCGATATAATGGTGCAGTTTCAAGAGAGCTAACCTAACATCACTATGATTGTAAATTCAAAATAGATGCAACTTTATCTTTTCCCAACCTCATTGGGAGCTATTGTATGGAACAGGTATTACAAAAATAAACTGATAGGTGGCATGGCATTGTAATTGTTGTCTGACCTTAAGACTTTGTATCTGATAACCCAAATCCACTAGAGTAACCTCCAAGTCATTCAACATAGCTTCAAGATTATTATCAATAGCCTCCAGATCTTAGACAGCTCTTGAAATATTTTGTACCAAAGGATTGGTGGTGGGAGTGCTATCTACCTATATCCTTTTCTTTGTTAGTCAGCTACTGGTTTTTTTATCTGAATCTCATTCCCCCATTCTAATTAAGGAAGTCCTTACTGTTCTAAGGGGAAATAGGCAAAGATCACTCCAGCTACTTCAGGCTGAGAGGGGTAGCTGTAAGGCCAGCAGTTTGATTTTTCCTTTTAGGAATGTTTTGAGTCAGTTGAGGGGTCTATGATAAAAGTCTAGTTCAGGAAAAACAGGTTGTATTGTCATCAGGGAGGTGGGTGTTTCTATGATACAAATAAAAAGACATGAATATTGGAATGAGATTAATACAAAATAAATGAAAAGACAATTCTGATAGAGACCAGCAATTTTTTCATGAGAAGATTCAAGAGCTAAGAAGTTGTTTCCAAAACAAGGCCAGTGAAAACATGGCCTCTATTTGGAAATGTAAATATTTAAAGATATAAGTAAAAATAGCTAGAGTTATCAGGAATGTAAACATGACACTTACTTTTTATAATGTCATGGGGTCCCCGTAAGATGTAGTTAAGCTATCTAATGATATCTGATTTTTGTAAAATAACTTTCCTCAGACACATCCTCTGTGTTTATTAGAGGTCCCTTTATTTTGTCACTTAGGGCTAGATAATAATACTAGCAAGCAGAGTTTAAGTCTCCTATGTAGGAGGTTATGATGATTTGTAGACCTTAGATTGACTAAAAAAATGCTTTTGACACTGGTAGACTTTTTTGATGACTATTAGGCATTCCTGTCTAAGAACACTTCTTTTATAGCATCCAGCTTTACTCTTGTTGTGACTGATACAAGTGTGCATCTTAAAAGAACTATTTTCTTTTCTTTGAAATGTTCAGGTCTGGCTCTGTTTTAATTATAACTCTCTAAGACTAAGCTGGTCAAATTGACCTTGTTACTATTTACTGTGAAGAGTCAGCTGAGTTTCCTCAGTGGGTAACTCTTGGGAACTTGGAGAAGCCTCTTAGCTCCTCTAGTGTCATCTGTCAGTACAAGTCAGGATCTTGTTGACCATGTGGTTTCCCTTGGAAACATCAGGGACTTTTTCCTTTCCAATTATCCTCCACTTTGTAACATGTACACTGGTTGGATTTTTGTTCTCCAGGGTCTCAGTGATCCCTCTGATTCAAAAGTCATGTGTCCCAGAGTTGTAAAGTTCCCACAGAAGACCCTTATTTCCTGGGTTTAAGGTGACTCAGAAAGCAAGAACCAAATATTGGCTATTTTCTTCTTGGTCCTTTTACTTCCTTAACTTTAGTTTCCAAGTTTTCATTTTAAACATCCAGCCAGTCAGTGTCACCAGTCTTAAAATAGGAATACTGGAGTTTAACATCTATAACTTTACAGTTATTCACCCCTTCCATTTAATTGGGGTTAGTATTAATACTGGGAGTTAGCCTTATAGCCTGTTTGTACTTTAGGTGATGGCCTACTATTTCAAATTAACTCAGGTTGTTATATTAGAATTTGTACATTTGTAAGACATTAACAGACAATAGTTATCAAGTTTACAAGGAAAATACAAAATGAAACTAACTACAGTAAAAACATATTGAGTTTGTGTAATAGCTATAAACCAACCAAGAAACATAATTTTTAAAATTCCCAAACTTTACTTTAAACTTTAGTTTGAAGAACACCAGCTTGGCAAAATGTTCTTCTAACCCTGATGTTTTAAAGACTTGTATACTTGGAAGATATGTGTATATCTAGTATACAAAGAAACTGGTAACAGCACCAAAATTAGACTGATATTCTTATATTAACCAAGTTCGGCTTTTAAAGAAAAACTTGGAATCTGGAATGTAGTATAATACTCTAAAATAACAGTTATTGTTCAACTAGAGATGTACATACAGTAATTTCTTTAACATTAGTTTCTCTAACTAATAAAACTTAAAAGACATAGGAAATTATCTTGATAGATAAGAGCAGATTAATGTTTTGACAAACCCTTATTACTTTAACGCATGAAAAATTAAACTTTGCTTGTTATTTGTATATTAATATTTGACCTTAGGAAAAAGCCTTAAATAATTTTAATTGATTATGGTAATTATATATAACCAATTTAGTTGCACACAAACTTTTTGAGATTTACCCTCAACAAAACTTTTGTAACTTACTTAGACATTTTTACAACTTTTCTTCACTACACATTCAGAATCATTTTTTAACTTTCTATATTAAAATATATTTCCATAACCAGGACTTTTTTATATCTCTTTAGTAGCTTTTGACCCCATTTGAAATTTACATTCTGAAACAATCCTTATAAAATTAGTGAATTTAGACAAATTACTCCATTTTAGTGATGAAATACTTTATATTTATGATACTTTAATTCAAATTCAACTAAAACATTTTGCACTCTTTGTAGAATTACTCTTGAAAGAATCTTAACTCTTAGTAACCTTGTTTTTAGTGATGATACAGAAAAAAAACAATCTCAATTTTTTTCCATTTACCAATTAATGAAAATACATTTAATGTTTAAATATATTACCTTATGAAATTTAAGAAGTTAGCAGTTGATGTTTTGGCATTTTAACTTTGCAAATTAATCAGATGTCTCCTTTAACAAACATGTTTATGATGATTGATCCTATTTATGTTAAACCTAACTTATTTATTTTTAACTGTGAAAACCAGGATTCAGACAAGTGTAGTATTAGCCATCTCTTCCCTGTTGAGGAAAAATCCTAGAATGAATGAATAGTACATTTTAGACATTTCATAGAAACCAAAACATTTTTGTCTTGTGAGTTGATAACTTTAAAAGCATCTTTACTCTCATCTGTTTACCTCATTTAAATTAAACTTCTTTTTTAAGTCATTTGAACTAAAAGGTATTTGGTTCCATTAATTTTTAAAGTTTGATTTATGAGTGCTTATTTATTTATATGCCAATTTTGATACCATGCAGATGATATATAGACACAAGCACCTATGTAGACACAACAATAAAATACACAGCTGTGCACCCATACATAAAACAGACGGGAGATCAATGTGACAAATTTTTATTAAAGCCTCTATTAGTGAGGTCACAGACAGGAGATCACAGACAGGAGTCAATATGATGAATGTTTATTAAAGCCTCTATTAGTGAGGCCCAGTGGTGCACACTGTAATCTGAGCATCTTGGGAGGCTAAAACAGGAGGATCCCAAGTTCAAAGCCAGCCTCAGCAAAAGTGAAGTGCAAAGAAATTCAGTGAGACACTGTCTCTAAATAAAATACGAAATAGGATTGGGGATGTGGCTTAGTGATTGAGTGTCCCTGAGTTCTATTCCCAATAAACCAACCCCCCAAAAAGCCTCTATTAGATATAAACAGCTAGAAATTAAAATAGAGTCTAGCAGACATTTACATTATTATTTATATTTAGGGCAGGCCTGTTCAGGTGGAAAAGCCAGGTGTAAAGTCTGGAAGCCATGATAGACACTGAAATCAAGGGTTCAGTTGGCCACTAGTTCTGAGTGGCTATCAGGTTTATTCCTAACATGACCATGTCTGTGTCCTTCTTATGGTTTTGTAAAGGAGATGTATTTGAGAGTTAACCCTTGAAAAAACTTTCAACAAAGACAGTGTTAAAACAACTATAGTGAGATAAAATAAGATTAATTAGAAAATATATTAATTTAGGCATGTAGGATCAAATGTGAATTTACCATAAAACTATGAGCTCAAAATATGTAAAAAAAAAAAAAAGAAAAAAAATAAACAAAAAAAGAACTTTTAAAAAATTTAAAGGGTCATAATTACTCTAGCAAAGAAGCATGAAGAATATCTTTATCCGATTGGAGTGTAATTTTGTCTCAGATTAGAGTCAGTCCAGATATGTAAAGAATATGAGAATCCTGAAATCCTCAGGTAAAGATTGATCATTCCATTTTTCCTTACTGTGCTGTAGTGTTTAAGGAGGAACTTGTTAAAAAAAAAAAAAAAAAAAAAAAAAAAAAACAGGGTGGTAGAGTGGAAGAACAGAAGTAAGGGAAGTTCATGTCTGAGATTAAGAGACAAAGCCTCATACATAGAGTATTTTTATCATTTCTCTTTCTTTTTAAAAAATCAGTCTTAAGGTGTGGTCCTATAGTTTATGTTTCCTCTGAAGACCAGTTTTCATTCCCTCAGTTGATAATTGGTCCAAGTTGGATGCAGAAAATTATAAGACATCTCATTTTCCAACTGCAATTAGGTCATTTCCCAGAAGAAAATGAGGCACTTTTTGAGCATCTAGCTTCCAGAGCCTCTAGTGGTCAGCTTTTTCCATCCCTCATTTTTGAGGATAAGGCTCCCCTGTGACAACATGCCAATCCCAACAATTTCAGTATGCAGGCTAGTGGTGAGCTTGTCATAAAGATTGAGAATGAAGCTCCAATCTGAATATGAGAACTCCAGCATGCATGCCTTCCTGAAAAAACTCCATTTTTTCTTTTTGGAATCACCCTGTGAGGTTCTGATGGCCAGCAAACCCATCTCTCACCACATGGTTCTGCCAAATCTGTTGGTGGCATCTTTGGCCTTTGTTTTGCCTCATGACAAAGACCTTGGAGAGTTCAGACCTAGAAGTATGACTGACCTCTCTTGCCACTATAAACTTGCAAATGTGATAGATAACATGCAGGAAATAAATGACCTATGTGTGGCATATTTCTCTACTCTGTGGGCCAAAGGAATCCCTGGAGGGTAAGCAGAACATCTAATGGTCCTTAGACCATGCTTCATGTCCTTTTGTCAGAAGGGGTGAATAGAAAATGCCTCCCTTTTGCAGCCAAAGAAACTCATGGAGAACAGAAAAAACAATGGGGAGAAGCTCTACTGGCTTAAAAAGTTTTTATATGTGAACGAAGGAAACCACAGCATTTCTTTATGAGTCACTCCATGTTAAATGTCCCTTTCTTAATGGTTAGAGTTTGATCAATGAGAAGAGGGGAGTACTCAGAAAGTGCAGAATAGTGCAGTTCAGCTTCTCTGGAGGTAGGTGTCACTGGGGATTTCACAGAGTGCCTTTTTATCCACCCACACCACAGGATACCCCACAAGGGTGGTCAAGAGAGGCGTTGAAGGAGAAAGTTCTAAGATCCATGAGGGAGTGGCACTGCATCCAAAGGCAGACCAGGATTAGAGGTGCTGTGTACTCATGACAGACATACTCTCAGCCTGGATAGGATAGTGAGAGACAGCTTTGGCATAAACCAACAAGCCTCACCTGCCGGACAGGTAATTAGGAACCACCTACACCATGAAACCTGTTACCTGAGTCTTGTAGAATGGCAGCTTGTGCTAATTGCATTTAATTAGCCCTTGGGAGCCCATTATTGTCCTCCAGAGAGAAGAAAGGCACACCTCAGACAGACGTGGGATGTGGAGGAGCTTATCCTGGTGAAGATCCCTGCAGAGCCCCCAACTGAAACTGGTCTTGAAAATCAGAATTGGGTCCCATTCCCCTTGGCATTGAAGATTAAACACCTAGGAAATGCTGAGGCAAGAGTAAAAGCTTTTATTTAAAGGATACAAAAGAGGGAAGAGAGAGAGAGAGAGAGAGAGAGAGAGAGAGAGAGAGAGAGAGAGAGCGAGTCCACTGGGGAGGAGAAGGTGCAGTGTCCAAGGGAGTGGGGGTATCCTGAACCATTGATAGATTTCAGGTTGCCTTCCTTCTCATGCTCCCCTTGTCTGTGGGTACAGAAAGGAAGAGAACCGTCCAGGTACCTCTCCCTATTTGCCATATCTACCGAGAAAGGCAGGAAGAGAGCTGCCTAGAGGGTACTCATTAACAACACCTTGCTGGGAGGAATAATTCCCTGGAGGCAGATAACCTTGGCAATAGGTTGGAGGAAGGGGAAGTGCTCTGGAGGTATTAGCATTTTGTTTCTGTTGGAATTAGTCACCATCTTCCTGACCTAAACATTCATTATCTACACTGACTATCCTTTTGACCTGGTCTCAATGCCACCAGCCTTGAAATATTTTTAATGAAATTAATTTCCTTGGTTAGGCATTGTGGCTCATGTCTGTAATCCCAGCAGTTTGGGACACTGAAGCAAGAGGATCACAAGTTCAAAGTCAGCTTCAGCAGCATAGAGAGTCCCTGCCTCAAAATAAAAGGGTTGGGGATGTAGCTCCATGCCCCTGGGTTCAATTCCAAGTTCAAGTGCCCATATGTTGGGCACTACATATGGTCTTTGGACATCTGTGCATTTGCTACATCTCAGCACAGACTTCTTAGTCAGTTGGTGGTAGCCATTCTAGAATGAAATTGATATCACCTGAATCACAGGCCTCTGTAATCACTGTGAGAGAAGTCACAATTATTTGGCCATTTTTAGCTCCAATTGGGATGGGAAAATATTTTCAGCCTCTTACCAAGATAAATGATGGGAAGAATCCATCAAACCCAGAGAGTCTCAGGGGCTCACTGGCTAATATGGATGAAACATGTAATAGAAACCCAGTTACTTTCTCATAATATGCGGTTGAGGGATAGGCAGTTCAGGGATAGGATAGGGACTCAACAATGTCAAAAGTTGTGTCTGGATAGCATGACTTGTTGCCCCAAGGATCCCAGGTGGCACCCCAGCCAGCAGGTCTAGCTTCAAGACAGGAAGAAGGGACACAGAGCTCTGCCAATTGCATCATCTTCCCTTTCATTGAAAAGGCAAAGGCTTTACCAGAAATCCTTAACTGACATTTGCACACATCTCTTTAACCAGAACTGTGTCATAAAGCCCACCCTGGAAATGAGGGATATGGGCAAGTTATTTAGTGGGTAGATTGCTACCTCCTTTCAAAACTGGAACTCTGTAAAAACAAAATCAAAACAAAACAAACCATCACTAAACAAAAGAAGTGGAGATAGGATAAGCAATGTGCACTGTCTGCTTCAATTAGCTCTGGGTCTGAGAGTGTAATGAGAATCGGTCAAATTCTCCCCACTCAAAATCCCCAGAGACACTGTATTAGCCTGCTTCCTCTTATTTTGTTCTAAAAAAATACCCAAGAAGGAGTAATTTGTAAAGAGATGATGTTTATTTAGCTCAGAGTCCAAGATTTGGCAGCCCCTATGACTGAGCTTTGGTGAGGGTTATCACAACATGGTGAATGGCATCATGGTGGGAGGACATGTGAGGGGAATAGATTGCCTGGCCACAAACCTGTGGAGGAACCAGTTGAGTCTGTCTCTTCTTAGAACAACCCACTCTCACAGGAACTTCTGGGGGCCATGAGAAGTACATTAATCCCTTCCAAGGGCATCATCCCCAGTGTTAGAAATACCTCACACTACGCCACACCTCTTACAGGTTCTACCACCTCAACACTGCCACACTGAGGACCAAGCCTCCAGCCTATGAACAATTGGGGGTCAAACCTTATCCACATCACCACATGGTCCAACAAATCCAACATGGACAAAGCATGATGTCCCAGTGTGTAACAAGTGTGTCTGTGGGGGTGGGGGAATGTTGGTTTCAGAAGTCACTGGAAGCAGTCAGAGTCCCCATGCCAGAACCTCTGTGATATCATACTTGATACTTCTTTCCTTCTCTACCATAGTCCTGACACTCTGGGTGGCAACACAACAGAATTTAACAGTTGGCTCTTCCTTCCGTGAGACCCATGTCACTCACTTGGGATGTCATGCCTCTGCCCAAACTTTGGTAGGAAATGCTTGGTTTAGACTGCGTCTTTTTGCAGCACTCAATGTTGTGCTAGTCCTGAACATCAGCGGAGTATTCTTCCTTTTTCCGTGAGTCTCCCATGGAAACTCTCAGTTTTCTTACAAAGTGGTAGAACAGGAAATAAATAATGATAGTGAAGAGGTAGGGAAGTGGGGAGAGAGTGTCAGGAGGGGAAAGAAGAATATACAGTTAGCAGCTCAGAGGTCTAGAGTGCCTGAGGCATCTAGGGAACTGCAGGTGGCTGGGAATGCTGGTGACATTAGCTGGAGTCTCTATGTCGTGTCTCTAGCCTGGATATTTACACCTGTCATTAAGGTCTGTGAGACCTACCTCAGGTGAGCCAGGCCTCGTGGGTAGCTCTGGGTTGGCCCAGACTAGAAGTGAGTCTGGCTCTGGTTTCAGATGCAGATGGATGGTGGAGGATGGGGAGTAGGACTTTGCCCTGGTCACCGACCCTCTGTTCCTCATGACCCTCTGGAGCCTGGTATTCCTGAACATCTCGGAGCCGGGCATCTTACATCAAGGTAAGTTCTCAGCAACCTGGGAGGAGGAGTGGTACCCCAAGGGCTGATGCCTACAGGGGTAATTTCTAAAGTGTTAGGTCTACCTATATGGGCTCAGGATCCCTGCCTCCACGTCATCATGATTGAGGTCCTGGAACTTCATTTCCCAAGGCACTCAGGTGTGAAAAAAATGAGTCCTGGAGGTTTCCCAGGTGCTTTAGAAGGGAGGACTGGGCAGGCTGGCAAGAGAGACCAGCGGGCTCTTCCAAAGCACAGTTCACTCTTGCTCCTTCCCATTTCACACACGACATCCCACACTGAACACTCTTCCCAAGGGTGGAGCTCTGCAGAGAGCTCTTCTGGCTGGAAAGCCCTTCTCTTAGACTGCCAGCCCATCTGAGTGGTCAGCTTGCTCAACAGGGAACAGGATTCTCCTGTCCACCTCCTCCCCACCCTTCTTCTTGCCCAGGGATGCTATGGGGCTGCTCTAAGCAGCAGTGAGGGAAGGCCTCCTGACACTGCCCCAACCTCTTCCCATGACAGGCTCCTTGGAGTAGGACCTAGAAGCAGGTTACACCACTTGGATGTTCAGCCATGCGTTCCAAATACCCTGGTGTCAACAATGCAACTTCCACCACCCACCTCACATCCTCCACTCTGCGACCTGTAATGTGTGTAGAGGTGAGTACTCCTCCTTCCTGTCCACTCACCAACCCATCCTGGGCACCTGGCCCTCACAGCATAAGTTGGTCAGGAGTGGGTGTGAGATTATCTTCTCAGACTGCTACGGGTGGCTCTGTACCACGCTTGATCACCCATATCTGTTATTGCCTCTGTGTCTGCATCTATCCTGAGAGGCAAGCCTTCTTTGCACAGGTGCTGACACGCAAAGGGCATCACATCTGTGCTGAACCTGGTAGAGTCAGGGGGTGGAAAGGCAGCACCTGTCCAATTCCCTGCTTGTTGATACAAGATACCCAGACCCTAGGCAAATTGCTGTCCTGTTCTGATGATCTTTTCCTGTCTTCCTCTGGGTGTCCTGTTGGAGAGGTTCCTGGGTTCTGAGCTCTGCTCTTGTGTGCACACTCTGCATGTTCTTCCAAGTGCAGAAAGCTGGCTGGGCAAAGTAGTTCTTTACATCCTTTTCCAGTATCTGAGAAAAGAGAAGCCAAGATTTATTCTATATCCTGCTCCAAGTGACACCAGGATGGTTTTGTGTCTAAAGACCTCACTCATGACAGGTGACCTGATGAGCCAAGGAGTCCTAACTATGCTCTATCAGTGGAAATGCAGGTTCTTGCTGGAAAAGGAAGCCAACTTGTAGGGCCAAGAGCAGGTGGCCCATTATTTGGGGGGACCTGAGCATTTGGGACTGATGGAAGCCAGGCCAGGTAGACCCTGGATGCCTGCCTCCTCTCCCCTAGGAGTCTGACCACAAATGCAGGTGGGTAAACAACTGCGTGGGTCACCTTAACATCCGGATGTTCCTGCTCCTGCTGGTGTCCCATTGCCTTTACCCGTTTGCCTGCTGATAATCTGCATCTTCCTGGTGCGCACCGGAGACCTGTCATTTGTACATGGACAAAACAATGGCGTATCCACACAGTCCCAAGAGGCCACACTGGTAACTCCACATATTGTGGAGACAGAGGGCGGACAGCCATGGGTCGGGTCAATGAGGGCAAGGTTGATATGGGAGGGCAGTGGGAAAAGCCCCTTGGGAGGACCTGTCAAGGTCATGTTGACGCAAGGTCATGTTGACGGTGAGTGGAGTCAGGGAGATCAGCGAGGTAGGATGGACTGTGGAGTTAAGAATCTAGCAGGGCCTTGCAGAGGAAGAAAAGGACAAGCAGGAAGACCGCCTATGGAATGAGGTTTCCGTTGGGTGTACTGGACTAACAGTCCAGTCCAGGAAGGAAGAGTGGTGGTGGTGGTGGTGGGGGGGCAATGTGGGCGGGGCCAGGGGGTGGAATTGAGTCAAGGGGCGGGGCCAGTAAGGAATTGTCAGTTGATTTGCTTTCTTAACCTGTGCACAGTTTCATTGTGGTTATACCGGCCTCTGCGCCTTGGTGCCACTCATCTTGTTACTGGTGATCCAGGCTGCAGCGGGAGCACCGCAGGGTGGTCTTATGAGTTCCAGGTAAGCAGGGCAGAGTACCCGTGCCAGCCGGGATACCCGGCTATGCCTAGGCGTCTTGCATGGGCATGCTACCTACCTACCTGGTCACGGAGTTTCCCGCTACGTAGACAGTGAAGCGTGGGTTAATTTGCGAAAGACACACAGAGCAGTAGCTGGTACCAGAAAGTGCCCTACTTAAAAGTCAAGCAAAGTTGCTCTATTCGGGAGGGTGTGGGGTAGAAAAGATAGTAGACTGAGACAATATTACCCTATGTATGTGTATGATTACATGAATGGCGTGAATCTACATTGTGTACAACCATAGAAATGAAAAGTTGTAAACCATTTGTGTACAGTGAATCAAAATGAAGTCTGTAAAATTAACAATTTCAAAATAAAAGAGCCAAGCAAGCTCCACCGTTAATGTCCCACAACTCCAGTTCACCTGGAACACCTTCTGTGCCTTATTCCCTGAAAATGAGTGGACCTCTCTCACTAACTTCACCCTTCACTTCCTGGCCCATGTCAAAGCAGCCCCTGACTTTGCTGTCAGGCTGATGCTCCCATCAATGGCCAAAGCCAGCAGGCATTCTTCAGGCTGCTCTTTCTGGACTGGAAAAAGCCTCTGAAACCAGAAGTAGTTGAAAGAGCCCTCTTGCGTGTCTTATTGCTTAACTCTCTGGGCTTCTCCTCTGCATCCGCCTGGGTGCTGTGGGCTGGGTTGCCTATGCTTTGTCCATGATACCCTCCCTCTAGTGACCAGGAGCTACCCTGGCCACTCCCCATGGTGCTCAGGGCCTCATGTTGCCGCTGGACTCTCCATCCTGAAGTAGGCTGGCCATGCCCTTTGCAGTGCATTTTCAGCCCCCATTTCAGTGAATGGACTTTATTTTTTGTTGTTGTTGTTATTGGGTATTGAACCCAGGGGCACTTAAGCACTGATCTTCATCCCCAGTCTCTTGTATTTTCTACCTTAAAACAAGGTCTCACTAAGTTGCTGAGTCTGGTCTCGAACTTGCCATCCTCCTGCCTCAGTAACTCCAGTCCCTGGGATTTCATGTGTGTGACACTTTGTCCGGCTTGACTGAGGCATCTTTGATGCCCTGAGATGAATCTGGCTGGGTGTGTATCTGAGAGGCAGAGCATGTGCTTAGCATGTGCAAGGCCCTGGTGCTTCAATCCCCAGCACACAAAGTATAGGAATCTGCAAAATGTGTGAACCAGCAAACAAAAGAATTACCCATTGGGGAGAGAAGAAAAGAGAGAAAGGAACAGACACAAGCCTGATGCCCTGATCCCCAGGATAAGGTGAAGAAGGAGAGGCAGCAGGAAGTTGGGAAGAAGATGGTGCAAGAAGAAGATGCCCCTTGATTTTGGTCCTGTGGAGTGTGATGTCATTTAGCACCCAGAATTGAAACCAGAGCTTCACGAGTGGAGTTGTGATAGAAACTGGTCTGGGTGCTCCAGAGCTGTTGGATTCTATTAATATCTGATAGGGTTACATGTGGGGAGAGGAAGGTATTCAAGTTTACTGCTCAGTTCTTAAAAATGTAGTAATTATCTTTCCTTAAGGATTTTTTTATATCTTATATACAACCAATATTTTCTATACTTTATACACAATCTAGTCAAAAATTATTTCTCCAAATTAAAAAATTTTGTAATTCTTTTCAATGTTCTTCTACTAATTAATCTATTTTTTTCAGACACTAGGGATCGAATCCTTGGGTGCATTATCATGGAAGCTATATCCCCAATCCTTGTTATATTTGTTTTAAGGGAGGGTCTCACAATGTTGCTGAGGGTCTTTCCAAGTTTCTGAGGCTGGCCTTGAGCTTGTGAGCCTCCTAAGTCACTGTCCTCTACTGCGGGATACTGGCTTCTTAAGTGCTCTGAACCCTTCAAGCAGTCAGCTCATAGAGCACAATGGTTCAGGTTGCTTTTGGACCTGGTGGGATATTCCAGATCTGTCCTGAAGATGTGGAATCCTTTCCTTCTAGTGATGAATAGGTTTGAAGATTGAAGTCTTCATGTATGAGCCATGGGAGAGTTGGGGGTGAGAGTGGTGCTGCTGGATCCCTTCCCATTGTGACTGAATATTTATAATTTAAATCCTTGAAGTTGGGGTGACACTCATCCTAATCTGGGAGAAGGACAGTGCCAGGCTGATGGATGGAGTGGGGGGGAGAGGAAGAAGGGAGAGGAGATGCAGGTCAGTGAGGACCTGACCTCTGAGCTTGACCTTTACTCCTTTGTGTACTGAAGGCCTTCAGCCCACACTCTCCTGGGTCATGTGATTTCTTACTAGGAAAATACACCTGGGCATCCCTGCTGCCACTGCCCTCCCAGATTGTGAAATTCACTGAAGGCACATGTTTAGGAACAGTGAGGGGTGGGAGAGGAAGTGGGAGCAGGGGTGACACTGACTGTGGAGCAGTTGAGCAGCAGAGGGAAGATCCTAGAAGGGATCTGGAAAGATGTGGGGGGAGGACGAGTGGGCCTCATGGAGACAGAGCAAAGGACACTGCCAGGGGAGGAGCAGGTGAGGAGGGAGCCCTGAGAAGGCAGGAGAGGTGGTGCAGGGTCAGCACTGTCAGGGAGAGCTGCACACAAGTGGGAGGAGGGAGGGCCCAGGCTGAGGTGGGTAGTGACCCCTTGCATTTGACCTGTCACTGCCCAGGTACATGTCAGATGCTGTGTAGCTCCAGAGGGAGGACGGAACAGAGTGGGATTCGATGGAGGTCCTGAGCTCTCTGAGATACACCCAGCACACCATTGCACAGACCTCCCTGGGCCCAATGCTCAAACTACAGTTTTCAACACAGATGGGCAGGTCCCCCCAGGGAGTGGCGAGGCTGTAGCCATCTAGCAGGTGAGGAGTAGTGGGTGTGCACTGGGAAAGGGGTGTCTGTGGTTACACATACGTTGGGGAAGCCACTGACGTGGGGCTGACCCTGAAGCTGAGGCACTTGAAGCTTAAGGAGCAGGATTATGGACCTGAAGGGTATAGGATTCAGGTCACAGGGCCACAGAGCACACCCAGGTGTCCCTGGATAGACAAAGAGAAAAGACTGCCTGGCTAACTAACTGGTTGCCCTTGGGTTAGTCCTTTACCTTTTGGGACCTCAGTTTCCTCAACTGTTAATGAGGACTGAGACTAGTCCAGTAATTTATAATGTTTTAGAAGATTTTTTTTAATGGAAATTTTTACTTGAAGTCCTACGTGAAACATATGGAGTGGAGCGTGTAACACACAGTGCCTCCCAGAGGCCCTTGCAGTGACTTGTGGCACCAGTCTTGTTCTCTGTCCTGCCTCCAGGGTCCCAGGGACTTGACTGTGAGCTGTGGGGTAGAGCTTAGGGAGATCCCCCACGTACTGACTCTGTGTTTATCTTCCCATCAGCCCAGTGCTGCAGTGGAAGGCTCCCGGTGGAGGCTTGGCCTCCCATTCACCTCCTCCCTGGATGTGCACGTGATGCCAGCATGTGACCCCCACATGGAGTCTTCTTGGGCCTTAGCCCCCACTCACTCTGCTCTTGGAAGTGCCTTGACCTCCATGACTCTCCAATCCCCATAAATGTTTTTTGCTGCTTCCTGTGGCTCCTTTGCCTATGTGTTCTAGGTTCAGAGAAGTGTTTCCTGGGGTGTGGGGCAGACACTGAGGGTCTAGGACAAAGGCCTCTTGGAAGGAAAGAGCATTGCTCCCTGGAGATCCAAGCTTGGGAACCAACTCTGTCTGGCTCTTTGACCTAGGGCAAGGCACTTAGCATTTCTCTCATCCTTAAAGTGTGATCACAGTAACAATCATGGTAACTGACCTGGCTGGCTCCCTGATAAGGACTGGAGATGAGAGAAGAGAAAACCCACCAGCCAGGATAATACCTAGTGTACCTCAAACCATTGCACAAAATGGAAAGGGAACTTATTTATTAATAGTTGTAGTTGTGTGTGCACATGGTTGTATTCTTTAGGATTGTTTGTGTGTGTGTATGAAAGAGAGAGGGAGAGACATTGTGTGTGGTACTGGGGATCAAATCAAACCCTGGGCCTTATGCATGGCAGGCAGGCACTCTACCACTGAGCTAAATCCCAAACCCTTTTTTATTTTGAGACATGGTCTCACTAAATTGACCAGGCTGGCCTCCAACTTGTAATTCTCTTTTTTCAACCTCCCATGTAGCCTGCCAAGTTGTTACAGGTGTTCATTGTCATACTGCCTTGGGGATTTCTATATGCAAGATCTTCCATCTGCAAATAGTTTTTCTTCTTCCTTTCTCAAGTGAATACTTAATGTTTTTTCTTGCCTAATTTCAGTGGCTGCTAATTATAAGAAATATGATGTTTGATTTTTTATAAATGCACTTTATCTGGTTGAGGAAGTTTCCTTTTATCTTTGCTGTGTGTTTGTGTGTGTGTGTGTGTGTGTGTTTCTTTTTTAATTATGGAAATGAATTAGATTTTGTCAAATGCTTTTTCTGTATCAAATAATCATGTTGATTTTTCCCTTCACTAACAATGTGGTGTACTACATAATTGACACTATTCCACGTTTTAATGTTTAATAATTAATAGCATGACTTACCAGGTCTGGAGACATGAAGATACTATGTTTAAGAACCTCATAAAAAGATCACTCTATAAACTAACTACACAGTACATGATAAAAATGTGCATTATAATTATAAAACCTTTCTACTCATAATACTTTACTGCAGGAAATAGGAAAATTGTGTATCAGGTTTCAGTGTAAACTACTAGCAACCGTCAACGTTTTTGTGTGGTAAGTGCCTTATTTCTGTTTTCAAACTCTTCCACCCCAGCCCAAATTATGAGGTCTAGAGTGTTTTTTTTTTTTTTTTTTTTTTTCCAATCACAGATGTGATTATCAGTATTTTCAGTTCTTGAAGTGATCTGATAAGTCACAGTCTCAAAGATGTCTTGCATTCATTCAGGACCATGTACCCAGCAAGGTGAAATTCTGTGTGATGTTTGAGTCAGTCTTGGTCATCTCCTCAGTTTCCATTTTGATGATAATGCCTCAGACTATCATGTATAGAATATTTTTTTATAGCGGGGAGGAGTACACTGGGGATTTAACCCAGGGATGATTTACCAATGAGTTTCATCTCCAGTCCTTTTTATTTTTACTTGAGTCAGAGTCTCATTAAGTGTCTGAGGACCTAAGTTGCTGAGACTGGCCTTGGTCTTGCAATCCTCCTGTTTCAGCATCTGGAGTCCCTGGAATTACAGGCATGCACCACCATGTCCAGCTACATTTCATTTTTATATGTTGAATTATTCTTGCATTCCTGCGGTAAATCCCCCTTGCAATAATGTATAATTTTTTAATATGCTACTGAATTTGTTTTGCTACTTTTTTTAAAGGATTTTGAACTCATAATGGATAATAGTCTTAGTTTTTCCCTGTGATATGTTTGTCTGTCTTTGGTATCAGAGTAATACTGGTCCTGTAAAATGAGTTGGGAATTGTTCCTTCTTCTTCTGCTTTTTAGTAGAGTTTGAGAAGGAGTGGTGTCTATTTAAAGTTTTTGTAGCATTTACTACTGAACTCATAGTCTTCTTTAGAAGATTCTTTTGTCATATTTCTTGATTTTCCCTTTTTCAATTCTTAGCTGTTTTAGACTAGATTCTTATTAGTTGTTGGCTTCTAAGTAATTTAAGAGGAATTTTCATATCAGTTCTATTGACATCATAAAATACTGCCTCTTGTAAGAATTTTAACTTCATTTTGTAATAAGTTGTCATTGCAAAAATGTTCTACATTTGCAGCTGAGATTGATGGGAAAGTAAGATGCTGGCATGCTGTTGTTTTGCTTTGTTTTTTTGTCAGAACATTTTTATTTACTTTTTTTTTAGGTACTCATGACAGTGGAGTGTATTTAGAATATGTCTGTGACATACATGCTTGTACTATCACTTCCCATTCTTGTGGTTCTCCATGATGTGGTATTTCATTGGTGTCTTCATAAAGTTATGTCTGATTCATTCCACTGTCTTTCCTATTCTTATTCCCTCTCCCTTCCCTCCTTTCCCCTTTGTCTAATCCAGGGAACTTCTATCCATCTACCTTATTGTATGTTAGCATTCATGTATCAGAGAGAACATTTGGCTTTAGGTTTTATAGGACTGGCTTATTTCACTTTTGCTCTTCTTTTTTTTTAATTTTTGACTTTTTATATATTTAATTTTTAATTTTTAGTTGTAAATGGATTCAGTGCCTTTATTTTATTTATTTATTTATTTAGCGTGGTGCTGAGGATCAAACCCAGTACCTCACATGTGCCAGGCAAGCTCTTTATCAGCGAGCTTCAACTCCAACTCTTTGCTTTGTTTCTTGAGATGGGGTTTCACTATACTGCCCAAGCTGGCCTCAAACTTGCAATCTTCCTTCCTTAGCCTCTGCTTAGGTAGGATTACAAGCCTCTGCCACCACATCTGGCTCAAGATGCCAGTTTTAAATGAAAGAAGATGTTTGAGTAGAGACTATTAGGTGAGATTATTAGTGATTATTTTTGTGTTTTTGTTTGTGTGTGTGTGTGTGTGTGTGTGTTTAATGTGGTACTAGGGATCTAACACAGGGCCTTACTTCACATGTGCTAGGCTAGTGCTTTATCAGTGACCTACACTGCCAGTCCTTACATGCCGTTTTGTTTACTACACAACATCATAGTTCTGTGGATTCAGATAGTAACAACAAAGAATGCAAAAAGCTCCTTTTATCTGAAAACTAGAAAAAAAAATGAAAATACATGGTGATAAGATCAATAGATCAATGAAACAAAACATACACAGACTCTACAGATCAACATGCAGGATGTTTACAGGAAATGATTTGGGGATAAACATCTGTGGAAGGAAGGGAAAGGAAGGGGAAGATGCAGACGTGAGCAGAGGAGAGTCAGAGTTAAAGTCCCAAGGAAAACTCAGCAAGCCTAAAGGTCACATAACTCTTCAAAATTGTTCTGCTTTGAGTCAAAGTGACTGGTCCTTTATGCCCTTGGATGCAGTCTTTCCCTGGAAGGAGGATAGGCAGGCCCCAAATTTGGGGCTACCTCCTACTTACATCCCAGTGGCTGTCAGGTAAATTCTTCATTTCTGGAGGGGATTCTGAGAGGCATCTCAGAGGTTCCACTTGGCAGATAGTAGCATATTTGAAGAACTCAGTGTCTATTGTAAGTGGTGGTCACAAATCAGGAAAATGAAATCTTACTTGACAAGTGATGCTGGAACCAATGGTTATAATTATGGGAAAAAAACATGGATTAGACTCTTATCCTACATTAATTTCAGATTAAAGAGTTGAAAAAAAAGGAAACAATGTACCTAATACAAGCTTAAAGGAGAGAAAAACACAAGTATACTTGGATGCTGCTAATAAAATGATTAATAGATATAATTTCATAATTTTACCTTAAAAACTTCATAAAATTAAAAGGCAGACAATGAAAAGTTCGCAATAAACACACTGAAAATATTTATATCTATTAATTTTTGTTTGGTTCTTTATGTTACCCTATCCCTCTCTGCCCCTGTCCTTTATTGTTCTCTGGCTTCTGCATTTTAGAGAACATTCAACTTTTGAGTCTCTGAGTTTGGCTTAGCATGATATTCTCCATTACCATCCATTTGCTGTCAAATGCCATAATTTCATTATTTTTAAAAAAGTAATCCTGCAAATAAAAAAGAGAAACCAAGACATCAAACTACAATAACCTCCCACTTCACACCCATTATTAATACAAATATTTTAATACAAAAAAACACCAGGAATCAAAATGTGTTATGGGGTATATGGATAAATTGAATCACTCTTGCACATTTGATGGGAATTTAAAATGGTGCAGCTACTGTGGAAAACACTTTAACAATTCCTCAAAGAATTAAGAAGGTAATTACCATATGATCCAGCAGTTCCACTCCTGCGGATATATCTAAAAGAATTAAAAGCATGTACTTGAATAGGTATTTATACATCAATATTCATAGCAGCATTATTTGTAGTGGCCAAAATGTAGAAGCATCTGGAATATTTATTGACAGATGAATGGATAAAAAAATATGCCACAGAATAGAATATTATATATTATATTCACATATATATATGTATGTATATATATATATAATGGATTATTATTCAGTCTTAAAAAGAAATTATAGCATATGCTTTGATATGGATAAAGCTTGAAATTATAATTATGTTAAGTGAAATAAACCAGACCCAAATAATAGCTGTGTGATCTACACATTTACTTGAGATATCTAGAATAGTCACATTGATGGACTCGGACAGTATGGGGGCAGAAGAGAAGGAGTTGCTGAATTGTTATCAAGTTTCTATACAGGGTGATGAAAAATTTCTGGTAATGGATGGTGGTAACAGTGGTATTGCAATGTGAAAATACTTTATACTGCAGAACCAGATACTTAAAAATGATTAAAGTGGTAAATTTTACGATAGATATATTTACCATGATCAAAAAAGACAGAAAACCCCAACACATCCTCACTGAAATGTGAGCAGGCAAAATATATAAACAGGCAACTCACAAAATAAAACAACAAATTGATATATAGATATATAAAATATTAAATTCCATAAGTAACAGGTAATTAAGTCATAAGATCATGCTATCATGTGTCACTTATAAATTGTAAAAAATATTTTGCACTAAGTTTCAATCACAATATTAGATTCATACATATTTTTATAACAGGGACAAAAACTTGTACAAGATTTCTGGAAATATATTGCAAATTATGCAAATGGTGTTTTTTTTTTTAGATCTTTATAGTTATACATACTTGTTGGTTTCCTCCCAACAAACTCATACATGCATGGAAATTGATTACAGTTCTTCATCCCCCTTTTCCCTCCCCCTATTTCCTGCCGCTCTCCCTCCCTCTCTCATTCTCTTTATTATATTATACTTACTTTTGCTCATCTATTAATTCATATTTTATCAGTTCTTTATGTAATCTTATCCTTCTCGCCCTGTTTTATGTTATTGTAGTTTCTGCATATGAGAGAAAACTTTCAAATTTTGAGTTACTGAGTTTGACTAATTTTACTTAGCATGATATTCTCCATTTTCATCCATTTATCACAAATGCCATAATCTCATTATTTTTTATGGCTGAGGAGATCTCTCTCTCTCTCTCTCTCTCTCTCTCTCTCTCTCTCTCTCTCTCTCTCTCTCTCTCTCTCTCTTTCCTTCCCTCCATTCATTCATCTACTGATGCACATCCTGGTTGATTCCATAACTTAGCTGTTGTTAATGGTGTTGCTGTGAAATTGATGTGACTATCACTGTAGTATGCCAATTTTACATCTTTTGGGAAAATATCAAGGAATGGGTTAGATGGGCCATATGGTGGTTCTATCCCTGGATTTTTGAGGAATTTCCATATTGTTTCCCAGAGTGGTATTACTAGTTAGCAGTTCCACCAAAAACCTGACCGGCATTTAACGTTGTGTATATTGTTGATCATTGCCATTCTTACTGGAGTCAGATGAAATCTTAGTGTAGTTTTGATTTGCATTTCCCTGATTACTAGAGATATTAATAATTTTTTCACATATTTATTGATCATTTGTGTCCACAAAATAGTTTTTGAATAAATTCATGGATCCAAAATCCAGTCACTAGAATACTATTCTGAGGAAATAGTTATAGATTCAGGTAAAAATAAATTTATAAAAATCCTTATTACAGTATTATAGCAGTAAAAATGATGAATCAATAAATGTCTATTATTAGAACTTGGTTTGTGTGCTGGCATATTCATTCATTCTCTCACTGAACAAATGTTTACTAAGGACATATTATGCACCAGGTACTCTTCTAGATAAGGGAAAATCAGTATAAGAAAACACACCAAGTACCTGTGCATGTGCAAGCACATTCTCATAGTTTTGGAAATATTGGAGGTCCTGAGCACCCCAGGGGCTGAAATAAACACTTGGAGACTAATCAGCTCTGGTGATAGGGCAAGAATTTTATGTGTACATGTGGAAGGGTACACAGCAATCAAAATCAAAAACAGGTGAACCAAATAGTCAGTCTTCTCAGTTTTTATCACTAATGCAAGGGTACTTAGCCACTGCCCATTGCTCCTAACTGACAACACAATCTTTGGCATAAATAGCTACTGAGGAAAGGGACACAAAGAAGCTTTGTAGGAACTGACTTCACTGTCTCCCATTGGGTTATTTAAAGAAATATACCTTCAATTGTTCCCACATTCCTTTGTTGTCTTGTGGTAGGAAAGTCCCAATGGCTGAATGCCTTTTTATCTTGGAATGCTGGGTTCATTATCTTTTTTCAGCAAAGAATTGAAGAACAGGACGCAGAGATAGTAAGCAAAAGTCATTTTATTAAAAAAATAAATAAATATACTTAGATAGACTTTTTCAAAAAGTAGGGACCCCAGAGGTGGGAATCTGGTGGAGGAGATTGGGCTTGTTCTTTTAATCTCCTTCTTTCTCTTATCTCCTCACCTGTCCAGGCACTCCTCACTATCATTGATTGGTGCTCGCTATGTCCACATATCTGTTTTTGTTTTTCTATTGGATTCCCCACTTAGGAACATGAGCATGGAAGTGTCTCTCTTATTGGGTCCCCTGCTTGCGTCCACAAGTGCTTTTGTAAAGGAGAAAGTTTACCTCATCAAACGACCCTCTCCATGTTCCTTTGTCCTGACCTGTCCCAACCTCCTCCCCCATCATCTAGCCCTGGCAGCCTAAGCCCTTCTATATCTCCCTCAATTCCTCTTCTCGTAGGATACCCTGACAACTTCTGGGAGTTGGTGACTGCTCTAGCTACTCAAGACTGACAAGGGGATTGTTGGAATAACTGGGATATCCTTCAGAGGAAGGTCTAGGGCAGGAGGGAAGCAGCAGGCTGGTCCAGAGGTCAACACTGATGATATGCATCAATGGGTCTACTGATGGGTCCCTGGTAGAATTCTGAAGAGATGTCTATTGGGGGTTCCATTTACAACACCATCTGAACATCTGTTGTCTCTATACAAAAGAAGACAAAGCAAATAAACAAACTGATAATATAAGAACCAAAAGAATAATAAGCACCACGGTTGCCAGAGTCCCAAGGAAAGGTAAAAACCATGAGGCAGATTTTATAGCTTTGGGTAATCTATTGAACTGTGTCCTTCAAATCTTTTCCTGAAAACAATTTTTCAATTAGGGTAAGAGTGTTACACCTTCCCAAAGAGTAGAACTGATGGAGAAACTTTAAAATCTTCCATTGGGATGCTTGGGGAAGTAATAGGATGTCCTAAGGAGAAATCCACCATCCTGTATAATCTAGTTCATATCTTTGCATTTCAGTTGTTGAGCCTCTTCTTCCATGAAGTATTGGGGGCATTTGGAGGATGGAAAAGAATTTTTCCAAAGGAGTGGGGAAACTGTGGAACTCTGTAAAGCAACTGACTTGGCTGCGACATCTGCAGCCCATTTCCTTTAGCTCTTACATTCTCTCCTTTTTGATGTCCAGGAACCTGTTAGAAATTAAAATAGAGCCTATTTGAACTTTTACATTATGACTTAAATATAGGGCTAACCTGTACAGTTGGAAATGGTACATGTAAAGTCTCATAGCTATGGTAGACGTTAAAATCAAAGTTCAAGTGGCCACCTGATGGCTATCGAACTTATTCCCCAAATCCCTGTGTCTATGTCCTTTATAGGATTTTGTAAGATTTTCCAATGCATTTGAGAGTCAACCCTAGAAAAATTGACCTCTGAACAGACGGAGTGTAAAAGCCTCTATCGTTAGATAAAATAAGACTAATCAGAAAAATATAGTAATTTAGGCACACAGGATCAAATGTGAACTCACCACAGAGCCATGAGCTCAAAATATGGAATTTTAAAAAACAGGAGTTATAATAATGACCAGCCATAATCACTCTAGTAAAAGAGCTTGTAGATCATCTTCTATCAGATCAGAGGGCACTTTTGAATCAGATTAGAGTCAATCCAGATATTTAAATATGAGAGTCCCCAAATCCTTAGGTAAAGATTTTTAAGGTAAAGAAGATTTGTATATGTGACATCATTCCATTTTCTCCCTGTGCTGTAGTGTTTAGGGAGGAACTTGTTAAGGAAGCAGGGTGAGAGAGTAGATAAATTAGCCAGCCATTTACATCCCAGGATAGCAAATAGGGATAGTTTGAGCTCTTCTTTTCCTATTTATATCCCTTTAATTTCATTCTTTTGCCTAATTGCTCTGGTTAGGGTTTCAAAGACTATGTTAAATAGAATTTGTGAGAGAGGGCATCCTTGTCTTGTTTGTGCTTTTCAAGGGAATGCTTTCATTTTTTTTTCCATTTAGAATGATCTTGGGCTTGGGTTTAGCATTTATAGGTTTTAAATGTTTGAGGTATGTTCCTACCATTCCTTATTTTTATACTGTTCTGAGCACAAATGGATGCTGTATTTTTGTCATATGCTTTTTCTAAACCTATTAGACATAGTCACATTATTCTTTTTTGTAAATTTTTATTTATTATTTAATCAAATGGGATACATGTTGTTTCTCTGTTTGTACATGGCGTAAAGGCATACCATTTGTGTAATCATAAATTTACCTAGGGCAATGTTGTTTGATTCATTCTGTTATTTTTCCCTTCCCCCCCACCCCTCCCACCCCTCCCACCCCTCTTTTCCCTCTATACAACCTTCCTTCCTCCATTCTTACCACCCTCCTTATCCCTAACCCTAAACCTAACCCTAACCCTAATGCTAACCCCTCCTAACCCCCATTGTATGCCTCGTCCGCTTATCAGCGAGATCATTGGTCCTTGGGTTTTTTGAGATTGGCTTATCTCACTTAGCATGATATTCTCCAATTTCATCCATTTGCCTGCAAATGCCATAATTTTATCATTCTCATGGCGGAGTAATATTCCATTGTATATATATGCCACAGTTTCTTTATCCATTCATCAACTGAAGGGCATCTAGGTTGGTTCCACAATCTGGCTATTGTGAATTGAGCAGCTATGAACATTGATGTGGCTGTATCTCTGTAGTATGCTGATTTTAAGTCCTTTGGGTATAGGCCAAGGAGTGGGATAGCTGGGTCAAATGGTGGTTCCATTCCAAGCTTTCTGAGGAATCTCCATATTGCTTTCCAGAGTGGCTGCACTAATTTGCAACCCCACCAGCAATGTATGAGTGTACCTTTTTCCCCACATCCTCGCCAACACCTATTGTTGCTTGTGTTCTTGATAATCGCCATTCTAATTGGGGTGAGATGAAATCTTAGGGTAGTTTTGATTTGCATTTCTCTTATTACTAGAGACGTTGAACATTTTTTCATATATCTGTTGATTGCTTGCACATCTTCTTCTGTGAAGTGTCTGTTCATTTCCTTAGCCCATTTGTTGATTGGATTATTTGTATTCTTGGTGTAGAGTTTATTGAGTTCTTTATAGATTCTGGAAATTAGTGTTCTATCTGAAGTATGAGTGGCAAAGATATTCTTCCACTCTGTAGCTCTCTCTTCACATTGCCGATAGTTTCCTTTGCTGAGAGAAAGCTTTGTAGTTTGAATCTATCCCAGTTGTTGATTCTTGCTTTTATTTCTTGTGCTATGGGAGTCCTGTTAAGGAAGTCTGATCCTAAGCCAACAAGTTGAAGGTCTGGACCTACTTTTTCTTCTATAAGATGCAGGGTCTCTGGTCTGATTCCGAGGTCCTTGATCCATTTAGAGTTGAGTTTTGTGCAGGGTGAGAGATAGGGTTTTAATTTCATTCTGTTGCATATGGATTTCCAGTTTTCCCAGCACCATTTGTTGAAGAGGCTATCTTTTCTCCATTGCATATTTTTGGCACCTTTGTCTACTATGAGAAAATTGCATTTATTTGGTTTGTGTCCATGTCCTCTATTCTGTACCATTGATCTACCTGTCTATTTTGGTACCAATACCATGCCGTTTTTGTTACTATTGCTTTGTAATAGAGTTGAAGATCTGGTATTGCGATACCCCTTGCTTTGCTCTTTCTACTGAGGATTGCTTTAGCTATCAAATCCCAATGATGTACCTTACAGAAATAGAGCAAGCAATTATGAAATTCATCTGGAAGAATAAAAAACCCAGAGTCTTTGAAAATTGAGTAGAGACTCCTTTAGAAACTTACTGCTGGTGTCCATTCTCTACACCAGCCTCTGATAAACACTGTGGCCCATCAGAGTCCATGTGTGGCATTGATAGCATTATATATTATTGGCAGACTGGTTTATTTTCTATCTTTTGAAATACTGTATTTTTTTTTCAAACTCACTAAATCAAGAAAATTAATTCTTATCACCTATTTCATTACCTTAAAACAAAAATGATAAAAACAAAGTGCCCCTAATTTGTTAAACCTTAGTGGGAACCACAATCAACAGCAGCAGCAGCAGCACTGTATACACACACAGACATGGCCAAACAAATGGCCACTTTAACTGGTGAGGTTTGAACTCCAGATTTGTAAACCTGAAATTGTACTTAGGGGGTCTAAGAGGAAAAAAACGCAACTTCTGACCCCCTCATGGTTCTTCCTCGGTTATGCCAGCTCCTCAGTCAGATTCTCAACCTGCACCTCCAGGTCAGCTCTGGCCAGGGTCTCATTCTGTGCCTTGCATAGGCCACTGACGTCATCCTCTGTGGTCTGGCATAGAGCCAGCTAATTCTCATACTTCATTCTGAAGGCCTCATCAACCAGTCTTGCATTGTCAGTCTGCAAGATGAGCTGGACATTTCCAATGCTGCTGTGAGGCCCCAGTGTCTCTTCCTCATAGTCTTTGTCCGAATTAGTTTTACTGGAGGGCGGGCGCCGCCTCAGGAAGCCCCACGTGCCATCCTAGGCGCCTCAGCCTGGGGCGCAAGTTCTCGAGGCCCCGTGAACTTGGTGCGGGTCCCTGGTCGCCACCCCGGCTCCTGAGGCAGCAGGAGCTCTGTGCGGGTCCCTCAAGCCCAGGAACGTGGCGAGCCCTGGGAAGGGCGGGAGAGAGGCGGCCCTGGCTGCAAGAGGGCTCCGCCTGGGAGCCAGAGCCGCTGTAGTCACGTTATTCTTGTCTTTAAGTCTATTGATGTGATGAATTATTTTTATTGTTTTCCACATGTTGAAAAATTCTTGTGTCTCTAGGATGAATCCCACTGGATTATGGTGCCTTATTTTTTCATTATGTTTTTGTGTGTGGTTTCCCAGTATTTTAATAGGAATTTCAGGACCTTTATTCAATAAGGATATTGGTCAAAAATTTTCTTTCCTTGATGTGCCTTTGTCTGGTTTTGGTATCAAGATGATACTAGATTCCTAGACTGAGTTTGGAAAGGTTCCCTCCTTTTCTATTTCATGCAATAATTTGAAAAAGATTGTTGTAAGTTATTTTTTGAAGGTCTGGTAGAAATCAGCTGAGAATCCATCTGGTCCTGGACTTTTCTTTGTTGGTAGGCATTTGATGTCATCTTCAAATTCATTGCTTAAAATTGATCTATTTAAATTTTCTCTGACTTTCTGATTTTATGTGGGTGGGTAAATGTCTTTAGTAATTTGTCAGTGACTTCACAATTTTCCATATTGCTGGAGTATAGATTTTCAAAATAGTTCCTAATTATTGTCTGTATTTCAGTAGTGTCCATGGTGATATTCCCTTTTTCATCACAGATGTAGAAATTTGGGATTCTTTTTTCTTTTTATATTTTCATAAACTTGCCACAGGTTTGTAAATTTTATTCATTTTTTCAAAAACCAACTTTTTATTCATTGAGGTTTTGAATTTTTTGTTTCAATTTCAGTAATTTCAGCTCTGATTTTAATTATTTTCTAACTTCTACTGCTTTGGGTGTTGAATTGTTCTTTTTCTAGGGTTTTGAGATATAATATCGTGTTATTTATTGGGCAGTTTTCTATTCTTTTGTATAATGCACTCAATACAATGAACTCTCCTCTTAGAACCACCTTCATAATGTCCCAGAGATTTTGATTTGTTTTGTCATTATTTCCATTTGCCTTTATTATTTAATTTCATCCCTGATTTCCTCAGCTATTCATTTGTCATTCATTATCTTATATTTAGTTTTAGGAGTTAGAGTAGCTTCCATTTTTTAATTTAATCATTGACTTCTAATTTCTTTCCATTATGATCCAATAAAATCTGAGGTGTTATTTCTATTTTTTATTTTTCTGTATTTGCTAAGAGATACTTTGTGGCCTATAATATGGTTTATTTTAGAGAAGGATCCATGTGCTGTGCAGAAGAAAGTGTAGTTAGTTATTGATGGACGAAATACTCTATAAATGTTTGTTAAGTCTAAACTATTAATTTTATTTTTAGTTCTACAACTTCTTTTTTTAGTTTTTGTTTGGAGGGTCTATCCAGGGGTGAGAGAGGCATGCTAATGGCACACAGTGTTATTGTGATGTGGTCTGTTTGATTCTTAAAATTGAGAAGCTTTTGCTTATCGCATGCTCCATTGTTAGGGGCATAAATGTTTACAATGGTTATGTCTTGCTGATGTTTAACTCCCTTAAGCAGTATGTAATGACCTTTCTTCATCCCTTCTGATTAACTTTGGCTTGAAGTCCAAATCACTGATAAGAAGATAGAAACCCTGCTTGTTTAGGAGACCCATGTGAATGAAATGCTTCTCCCCGTACTTTTACCTTCAGTGTGTGGATGTCTTTGTCTATGAGTTGAGTTTCTTGGAGGTTACATTTGTTAGGTCTTGTTTTTTAATGCAATCCATCAGTCTTTGTATTTTTATTGATGAATTTAGGTCATTTACATTTAATGTTATTATTGAGAAATTATTTTTATTCCCTTTAATTTTGATTCATTTCTCATTTTAAATTTAAATTAATTTCCTCTTTGAATGACTATTCTTGTAGTGTAATTTCTCCCTTTGCTGGTTTGCATTTTTATTTTTCATTTCTGCAAGAAAATTTTATTTAGTATGTTTTGTAGTTTAGGCTTTCTGGTTTTGAATTCTTTTGTTTTTCATGGAAGGTTTTTATTTCACCATCAGTTCAGAAACTTAATTTTGTTGGGTACAGTATTTTTAGTTGGCATCCATTTTCTTTCAGACCCTGGTATATATCATTCTAAGAGCTCCTACCTTTGAGGGTCTGAATTGAGAAACCAGCTGAGATCTGGATTGGATTCCCTCTAAATGTGACCTTTCATTTTTCTGTGGTAATCTTTAAAATTCTATTCTAATTCTGTATGTTATATATTTTCATAGTAATGTGACTTGCTGTGGGTCTGTTATAATATATATTTGGGGTTCTGTATGCATCTCATATTTGATTTTCCATTTCCTTCTTAAGGTTTGAGATATTTTCAGATTTTACTGAAAATATTGTTTATTCCTTTGGTTTTTATCTCCCAGTTTTCATGTATTTTAATAAATCTTAAGTTTGGTGTTTTCACATTATCCCATATTTCCTGGAACTTCTCTTCATGGTCTCTTAACACCTTTTTTCCCTGGTTAACTTTATTTTGAACACTATATTGTTCATTGCCTGAAACTTTGTCTTTGAAGTCTGCTGGTCATGATTTCCAATGAATTTTTATTTGGTTTCTTGATTCCTTCATTTCAAGTATTTCTGTTTGACTTTTTTTTTTTTTTTTTTTTTTTTTTTTTTTTCAGAATCTCTATCTCTATTGAATTGATCCTTTGCTTCCTGTGTTTTCTCCCTGAAGTCTCAAGTTTACATAAGGGCCTACAATTTCAAGTGGTGAACTGGGATAGAATTATGTGAAGTAGGATGTGATGCATATGAGGGAGGAGTAGAAAAATTAGAAGTAAATAATAAAGGTAGAGTGAAATAGAAATCAATAAACATTGGTTGTTAGCAGAGGAAAAAATGAAAGAAAAGGGAAACATAAGTGAAAGAAAAACTCATTTATAAAATAAAAATTTTTTAAATAAAAAATTAAGATAAAAGAATACAAGAATACTACCAATATGCATTAATCAATCAGATTAATCCTCAAAATACTAATTCTTTAAAAATGACTGGCTTTAATAAATGCTAGGAATGTGTAAAAAGAGACAAATATGAATATAGATATAACTGTCCATAAACCATTCAGGTCACAATTGAATAGAGAAAAGAAAATATTTTTTTAAAATGTCGAGTGGGAGGGGTAATCTAAATGAAAATTTAATGAATTATTTCCATTGGAGTTCAGAAGATTCTCAACCTTCTCAGGTATATTAGGTGGTGTTACTGAAGTATGAAGGAAATCCCATAGGCAGGGCTGCAGGGGGTCAAGTTTAGGCTTTGGTAGGGCCCAGGTTTTTCTTTGACATGTAGTTCATCTAAAGATTTTTAGATCAGCACACCTTCTGGGCCTAGCAGTTGTCCAACCATGCCGGGAGACATACCCTGGAAACAACCCCTGGCTTTCACTTATGTGGTGTGTGGGCCAACCCTTATTACCCTCAGTCACTCATGAACTCCATATTTTCTGCACTAGGGTTCAGTCTCCTAACTCAATAAATTCCTCCCCTACCCTTTTGAATTCCCAACTGGGTGGGTCTCTCCCAGTCAGGAGCACCTCTCCCAGCCCATCTTTACAATCAAGTCATATGGATGGAGGAAAGGGGAATCTGGGTGGGTTTTCCTGACCAGTATTCCCCTGTATAAACCCCTTTCCACATTTTATTTTCTCCTGGTCACTAAGGCATACTCTATGCCATGCAATGTGTGTTTGCTAGATTTGTATTTTGGGCCAGATAGTTTCCAGGATTTGGTTTCTCCATCTGCCACTCCCAGCACTGCAGCTGTAAATGGTTCCTTCATCTGTTCTCCCTGGCAACCTAGAGAGATGTGGCTTCTTTTCTGCACAAAGATATTGTGCAGGATACATTTCAGGTTATTTGGACAATGTCTTTGATCTCTTATCTCTCCATACCCCGATATACCTCAGACCTTCCAAACCTACAGATTTATTTAATTGATGTATCCCTCCACTATTTTACATAGCAGGTGTTACACAGAAGGTGCCATCACTGACGGCAGCAGCACTGAGGATTTCTTCTTTATTTTATTTTATCCAACCTTCTTAGTCCCCAATCTGCTTTGAACATCAAAAATTAATTCCAAGCAAATTCTCCCTTTCTCACCTAGCTGAGAAATTGCTTTTCTGATTTCTTGGTTTCACATCACAGAGCAACCAGTAATGCAACCTTCTCTAATTCACCATTTTGAATCTCCCTCTAATTTTTATCTTATTATTTTCTAATTACTTTCCATTGTGATCTAATATAGTACAGGATGTTACTTTATTTTTTTGTATTTGTTGAGTCTTGCATTGAGTCCTAAACTATGATCTGTTTTGGAAAATTTTCCATATGTGGTTGAGAAGAAAGTGTTTTCCATCACCGATGGATGAAATATTCTGTATATGTTTGTTAAGTCTAAATTATTGTGTTTCTTTAGTTCCGTAGCTTATTTAGTTCTCATTTAGATAATCTGTCTAGTAATGAGTGTCACTCAGTATTATTGTGTTGTAGTTTATTTTGATTCTTTATATTGAGAAGGATTTGCATGATGTATGCATATGTCCCATTTTGGTGGGCACATATATTTATGACTATTATTTCTTGCTGTTGTATGACTTCCTTAAGCAGAAGTATTAAATGACTTCTTTATCTCTTCTGATTACCATTGGCTTAAAGTTCACTTTATCAAATATGAGAATAGAAACCCCTGATTTCTTACCAGATTCATATGAATGATAGTTTGTTTTCCCCATCCTTTCACATTCAGTCTGTGGATATATTTGCTTATGAGGAGAGTCTCTTGGGGACAGCATTTTATTGGATCTTGTTTTTAATCCAATCTGCCAGTCTATGTATTTTTATTGATGAGTTGAGTCCATTAATATTCAATGTTATTATTGAGAGATGATTTTTATTTTCTATCACTTTGATTTATGTTTTAAGTTGAAGTACATTCTCCTTTGATATACTATTCTTCAAGTATAATTTTAACCTCTGCCAGTGTAATTTTAACCTCTGCTAGTTTTCATTTGTATTCTCCATTTCTTCTTCATGAAATATTTTTATTGAGTACTTTGTGTAGACTTTCTAATTGTGCATTCTTTTAACTTTTGCTTATCATGGAAGGTTTTTATTTCATCTTCAAGTCTGATACTTAATTTTGGTTAATATATTAATTTTGATGGAGATAGTATATCCATTTTTTTTCAGTGTTTGTTTTATATTATTGTGAGATCTCCTAGCTATCAGGGTATGTGTTGAAAAAAATCAACTGAGATCTGGATTGGTTTACCTCTAAATGTAACCACTTGTTTTTTCTAGCTGCTTTTAAAATTCTATCCTTATTTTCTTTGTTAGGCATTATCATAATAATGTGCCTAGAAGTGGGTCTTTTATTATTATATATATTTGGAGGTCCGTATGCCTCCTGTATTTGATTTTCCATTTCATTCTTAAGATTTGGGAAATTTTCTGTTGTTATTTCATTAAAAAGATTATGTATTTTTTGTTTTGCAACTGAGTCTTCATCTTCCTCTACGAATCTTAGGTTTGGCCTTTTAATGACATATTTCTTGAAAATGATGTTCATGCTCTCTTAACATGTTTTCTCCATGATCAACTTTATTTTTAAGACTATGTATTTTGTCTTTGTTGCCTGAAAATCTATCTTCCAAGTGGTCTAGTCTATTGGTAATGCTTCCCATTGAATTTTTAATTTGTTTTATTGATTCCTTTATTTTCGGAATTTCTGATTGAGTATTTTCAGAATTTCTAACTTCTTTTTTTAAGTGATCTTTCACTTCTATCTTGTCTGTGATTTCATTCTTCCATCATCTTTTATATCATAAATCAGTTTAACAATCAACTTTCTAAATTTCTTCTCTGACACTTCCTGTACTGTAGTGTGAATGAAGTCTGCTATTGAGTCATTCTCAGGTGTTTGAAATGGTTTCTTCCCTTGCTTTTTCGTAGTTTGGGTCTGCCCATCTATCTGAATGGATCTGAAGCAGCAGAGCTGCTATTCTATGTTCTTTTGATGATCCCATAGGTTTCCTTTGCCTCTCAAATTAGGGGTAGCCAAATAAATGCAACCAACAATGCATGCAACATATGGCACTAAATTAAGTACTTAATTCCTATTTGGACACTTACAAAGTTAAACAACACAATAAACAGCAATGGTAGGCTGAGAAGTTTCTATAAATAGTAATTAATCATAAAATATATCTGGCTTAAAATCAGAGAATAGGTTTTCTATGACTTCTGTTATATTAATTGTTGCTATAGCATTAGTAGTGGGGTTTGGCATTTTATAGACCAATTAGTGTTAGGTGAAGTTAAACATAAAGTTCACTGAGACTAGTGAACAATACAGTCATGATGGTTAAATGTGACCCCACAAAATGAAAGGGCAAGAAGTCTACTTATGCCTTTTTTGTACAGACATACAGAGAAGAAAATACAAAGAAAAATCCAGAAGTCCCTGTCAATTTTGCAGAATTTTCCAAGAAGTGCTCTGAAAGGTGGAAGATAATATCTGGGAAAGAGAAATCTAAATTTGATGAAATGGCAAAGCCAAATTAAGTATGCTGTGATTGGGAAATGAAGGATTATGGTATAGCTAAGAGAGGTAAGAAGAAAAAGAACCCTAATGCGCCCAAAAGACCACCATTCTTTCAGTTCAGATTTCTGCCCCAAGATCAGATCCAAAAATACTGGTATGTATATTGAAGATGTGGCAAAAAACCTGGGTGAGATATGAAATAACTTAAGTGACAGTGGAAGCATCTATACATCACTAAACCCTCAAATCTGAAGGATAAATATGAGAAGGATGTTGCTGACTATAAGTCTAAAGGAACATTTGATGGCACAAAGGGTCCTGCTAAAGTTGCCCAGAAAATGGTAGAAGAGGAAGATTAAGAAGAGACTGAGGAAGAAGAGAAGAAAGAGGAAGAGGGGGATGATGAATTATAAACCATTTGTCCATCTCTTTGTGAATACCTTGGAGTAGGGAGTGTCATGGTTGACATATCTCTAATTTGAGATGTGTCTCTTACTCTCATTAGTTTCAATTACAATTTGATCACAATCACATTGTAATCTCTCAAAGTGCTCTAGAAATTGTCAGTGGCTTACATTAAGTGGCCCTGGGTGTTCAGAGCACCCTGAAACTGTATCAAAGTTGTACATCTTTCCAAACATTTTTAAAATGAAAAAGCACTCTCCTGTTCTACTCATTCTCTGCATTTTGCTCTTGGTGAAACATTTAAAGATGTTTCTGGCATTTTACGAATATTTGTAAGGTGTTATTAACTATATGGTTATTGGCTATAACCTCAGTTATCAACCGTACATATCTATTGTCTTCAAAAAGAACAAAACAACTGATAAAAACTCTTGATGCTCCTTGCTTGGCATTGAGACTGTGGGGGAAGATGCCCCTTGGAAGGGCCATAGCTCAGGGCATGCACTGTGAGGCTGGACACGTTGACACTGTGGTGGGCACCCATTTAACATTCTGCTTCCTTTTGTACTTGTCGGAAAAGGGGGGTCAGCTGGTATGAAAAGTATTTGAGTTTTTTTTTTTTTTTTGGTTAAGCACAGATTTAAATTTTGTTTTCAAACGAACTGTAGAACTCTTCGTTGTCAGCAAAGAGCCACTGCATCAATGAAAGTTCAAGGATGTCCTGTACTTTAATACAGTTTGCAATGTTATGTTATTTTTTGTATGTTTAGGATGCTGAAATGTTTCTAAAGTTAAAAAAGCATTACATTAAAAAATAAAGATAGAGTTAATTAAGAGGAAAGAATAGATGGGGGATAGGAAAGAGTGTGTAGTTCCAAAAGGTGAACAGGGTAAATATGGAGGCAACATAAGATGTGTCATTTATGAGTGGGGAGAAGAAAAATATAAGTAAAAGAATTAAAGGAGGAGTGCAAGTGAAAACAATAGAGTTTGGCTGTTAGCAAGAGAAAAGAGAGAAATAGAAACAAAGGGAAAGAGAGTTGTTAACCAGATAATACAAAATCAATCCAAAATATACTAATCAAAAACCCTAACCTTCAAAAACCAGTAAGTAAAAATAACTACCTTTAAGAAATACTAGAAATAAGAAAGTAGAAACAATATATAAATGTTTGGCCTTTATCAATCAGTACACATTCCAAACAAAAGAAAACAAATGAACAAAAAATATTCCAGAATACTCAATGTGTATGCTTGCTGTCTGTGCCAAACTGTTTTCTATTTCTCAGCTACCCTTCTTAGTGGGCTGGTGCAGGGAACTGGAAAATGCTGTAGGCTTCACTCCCACAGTATAGATGCTGCTGGGTTCTATATTTTGGGAAGTGAAGCTCCCAGGGTCAGGGATAAGGTCTAGCATTTCCCCAGGTGTGGGGAGTTATCAGATGTTAATAAATCAATGTACTTCTAGGACTCTACCACACTAGTTGCCAAGGGGCTCCACTCATGGGAAGAAGGAGCCATTTCTTTGCCATTTCTGTTGTTCACAGACAATTGCTCTTCCTGGCCCCTTGAGTCGGCCTCCTAGCACTGAGCTCCACTACTCCCACCTATTTAGATTCTCTAGCTTCTGCCACTCACTGGTCCTGTGCACTGCTGAGTACAAGAGAGTGGAGGAGGGCAGGCTTTCTCTGACCTTTCTGACCTGTATTATCCCTGAGGCAAAATGCTCTTCACCCCAGAAATTTTCCATTCCAAAAATTCTCCTTATTTGCTAGGCTCAGTTCAGATCTGTGACTGGTATCTGCCAGATTCATGTATTGAACTCAGTCTCGAATTTATGGATCTAAGATCCTAGTCTGAGTTGGCACTGCTGCAGCATGGCCATATCAAAAAGTCTCCAAGCTTGGGCTTCCCTTGCTCAGCAGGCAGACCAGGGGTGACTTTTCTGGACCAGTTTGATGAGTGAATAGCCTCTGCATCAACCCAGGACAGACTGCCCCTCTGATTCTGCAATTCTTCATGCCAAGACTGGAGGACTTTTTACTCTTTTTTGACCTTGCATACTGATTTCCCCAGCTCCCATCAGGAGCTCTGCTTCAATTCTGTTTCTCATCCTTGTCTGATACACCCCAAATTTTCCAGTCTTCGAGGTTTTTCTAATATTGAGCATCAGTGGATTGCTTTTATCACTTGTCTCACAGATAAGCAATTTTTTCACTGAGTCCAGTGTGACAAGGCTGTGAGAAACACTGCTTCCAGCCAATCCACCATCTTGTCTCCTTCTCCTACAAAAGGTATTTAATGAATCAAAAGAAGTGGTAACTTCTAAAATACAAAACACTCAGGATACATTAAGCTTTTTTCCATGCATTTCTAGATAGAATATAAGAATTGTATTAGTGTTTTTCAATCACTGAACGTGGTTAGAATATTAATAAAACGTACATATGTGCTTACTTTATCTTTTTCCTCACCATCTTTAGATAAGTACAAATTTGTATTATAAGCATAAAATGCTATAGTCAGAAACTCTCAGTGATATTCAATTTAATTTAAGCCATATAGGCTGGATTGAAGAAACAACAAATTACATAATTTCAAATGAAATTAAATTTAATAAAAGAGCATCTTAACTTTTTGCTTACATCCAAATTTAAGAACTTTTGTTTTTGTACTAATTGTAATGTCTTGATTTAATTGAAATCAACTTTTTTATATATTTAACAAAGGTTTAATTGTCAGATTTCTTTTGTAGATACAAAAAATATGAAGATGCTTTTTCATATTAATAATAGATGAATAATTCAGAATTTTCTATTTCCTTTTATTTTCATGGTCCCACTGTCTCAATTAAAATTTCTCATTTTCTATGTTGTATTTTATTATTGAAAAGAAATTTAAAGTGAAAATATATTCCATACAAAATAAGAAAAAACCCTTTGGTTTGAAAAATTGAGAAATAAAAAGTAGTCAAGATTAAAAAATAATTTTCACAAAGTTTGGGAATATGAAAATTTATAAAATAAACAATACTGGGATGAAAATTAAATATACCTAACTCAGAACTCCTGGCAAGAAAGGTTTTGGTAAGATTAGACATAGCAGTGCACAAAATTGATAAAATAAAGTGCACCAACTAGAAAACATTCATAGGTGTAGACATTTTAGCAGTTTGTAATAAAGTTAAATTCATGACATGGCTAATTATACAGCCAACTTATTTTTCTTTCTAATGGATTAATTAAAGTAATTTGTTTAAAAAATAGAAAACATCCATACTCAAGTACAAAGTAAGAAAAAGAAAAAAAAAGAGGCAGAATAAAAAGAATTTGTAACACTGAGCAAAACCATTCTATTATGTTTAAATATAGTTCCAGAAAGTGACAACAAAGACAATGAGGTTAAACAACATTCCTGTAAAAACCTATTTTTCAACCTATTTAGAAGTCACTAAAGGAATAAATACCTTTTTTCCTAGACATAGTCAAATTTTCATACAGAATGTATTCATCATATTGAGATAAAACATGTATATACATATATGTATGTAAGCATATTTATATACATTATTTGATCTGCTTCATTTTTATACTTAGTTTAATTGGCAAGACCACACCCATTTCAGGATCAAGGGTGAAAAAGTAAAAACTTCTGTGGTCAGAGACCAGTGGGGAACACTGTTTACATGGGTGTTCTAGAAAATTCTTTCACCATGCTTGGCTACTCAGGCCCTCAGAAGCTGCTGCAGCCTTGTTCCCTGCTTGGCTGCTCTTTGAGATGCGGCAGATCTTGGCAACAATCACATGGTTCAGGTTTTGCAGGAATAAAGGATACTGGAGTGAGGGGTCATGGAACCTCCTAGTGAGATTTCAAAGGAAGGCCTAGTAGGCCAGGCAAAGTGCAGCAGGGACAGAGGACCTGCAGGCTACTCCTGAAAGGGTTGTTAAGGGAAATGGGAAAAGGAAGCTGAAACTGCAGTGGAGACCCCTGAGATTAAGACATACCAGAACCATGGGAAGTCTGCAGAGGGAAACTACAGGAATCAAACAGAGACAAGCCAAGAGAGAGACCATGTGGGTTGTAACCTACAAGGCCATTGGGGTAGAGCTACACAAGCTCTTTGGATAAAATATCACAATGCCATGTGCTATGGATGCTGGAAATGGAGCTACAGGACTTGTTCACCAAGCTGGATTTCAGTCTTGCTTTGGTTCTCAACCTTTATTTCTATGTCCCTATTTCTCCCTTTTGGAATGGAAATGTTTTCTCTGTGCCTTTATATGTTGGATTTGTGTACTTTCTTTTGATTTTTATGGGGGTTCCTGCTGAGAGTTTGCCTTGAGTCTCAGAATAGACTTTGGATTAACTTTTGGGCAATGCTTGAACTGTTATGATTGTGGAAACTCTTGGAAATGGACTAAATGTATTTTTCATTGTGAGATGGGAATGAGATTTTTGGGGACCTAGGAAGAATATTATGGTATATGTATATGTATATGATGTGTCCACCGAAAGATCACGTGTGAGACAAGGCAAGAAAATTTAGAGGTGAAATGATTGCACCTAATCAGTGCATCAGTTCTCCAATAGGGATTAACTGTGTGGTAACTGGAGACAGGTAGAGTGTGTCTAGAAGAGGTATGTCATTGGGGATGTGCCCTTGGGGTTTAAATTTTGTCTTTATTGAGTAGAGATCTCCCTCACCTCCACTCCTGCTTCCTGGTGCAATGTCTTGAACCACTATCCTCCACCAGTCTTCAGCCATGATGTTCTGCCTCACCTCAAGCTCTGAGCAATGGAGTTGGCCATCCATAAACTGAGATCTCTGAAATCATGAGCACCAAATACACTTTTATTCCTCAAATTGTTTTTGTCAGGTCTTTTTGATCACAGCAGAAGAAAAGCTGACTAAAACCCTGGGGATTCAGGACAGAGATGTGGACATTAGTGCAACTTTTCTTCTGGTGGTTACTTGAAGAGCTGAAGAGGGCAGTGAAAAGTGTGAAACCTGCCCTAGACCTTTCACCTACCCTGCTTTTTGAGTAACAATTTCTAAGCAGTCCCCGAGATCCAGACAGCTAGCAGAGACTGGCATTTGCCTCACCCTAAGGTTTGTTGATGTAATCTGACTCGAGTAAATGCCACACAAAGTTCTAAAGTTCCAATCAGAGTTAGATCCTAGGTGTTGAATCTTTCTATTTAGAATTCTGCATCAATCTTGTGAGGGAAATGTTATTGATTTTCTCTGTCTGGACAAAACTCTAATAGAACTTCATATTCTATACTATCTATTACAGGCAAAGCAGAGCACCTGAGAGCTAGTTCAACAGCTGCTCCAGCTGGCACTTTGGTGAGAAATACAAAAGAAGGAATAAACAAAAGAAGATAAGCATAATGAAGAGTTTATTTATTAAAGAAAGATGAGACTGATAAACCCTTAGCCAAACCTATAAAAAGAAAGAAAGAAAAGATCCAAACTAATAAAATTAGAGATGAAAAAGTGATGCCACAACAGCAGTTACACAAATGAAGTGGATCATTAAGGACCATTTTGAAATTTTATACTCCAAAAAATTAAAAAATATAAATGAGATGGATACAGTCCCAGACACATATGGACTATTCAAGCTGAACCCAAGGAATGTAGACAACTTAACCATACTAGTAAGAAGCACTTATATGGAAGCAGCGATAAAAAGCCTTCCAACACAGGAGAGCCCTGAACCAGATGGATGCTCAGCTGCACTCTATCAGTCCTTGAAAGAAGAAATAATGTCAATGTTCAGACAGTGAGGGGAATACTCCCAAATTCATTCTACAAAGCCAGTGTCACTCTGGTACCGAAATCAGATAAGGACATATAAAGGAAGGAAAACCGCAAACCAATAAAGTTGAAAACAGAAACAAGCATCCTTATTTAAATGCTAGCAAATCATATTCAACAACACATTCAAAATATTGGTTTCTTTCCAGTTATACTGGGTGGTTCAACATATTAGTTAAATTAGTAAGTGTAAATCAGAAATCTCATAATCATCTTGATGTGATCAAAGCCTTCAACAAAATGTAAAACCCATTCATAATAAAAACAAAACTGAAAAAAAAAAATAAAAGGACCTTAAATCAACATCACATGACAAACCAAAGCCAACACCATACTTAATCAGGAAAAACTGAAAGGACTTCTAAAATCAGGAACAAGACAGGAATGCTCATTCTTACCATTCCCATTGAATATATATTTGAATCTTTGACCTGAGCAATTAGGTAAATGAAGTAAATTGAAGGGATATGAATAGGAAAAGGAGAATCCACACCAGTACTTTTGCAAGTAGTAAGTTCCTATACTTAGAAAATCCAAGAAACTATCTGAAAACTTCTAGAGCTAATATAAACAGATTAAATAAAGTGACAGGACACAAACAGTAAAACAATCAATGCCTTTCCTATGCTCCAATAATGAGTCTGTCAAAACAGAAATCAGGAAATCAGTTTCATTCAAATAGCAAAAAAACAAAAAGCAAAACATACCTAAAAAAATAAATAAACAAGAAACCTAAGAATGTATCTAACCAAAGAAGTCAAAGACCCCTGCAATGGAAATCACAGAACTCTGAAAAGAATAGAAGAAGACACTAGAAGATGGAAAGAACTCCCATGTTAAAAGATAGGCAGAATTAATACTGTTAAAATGGCTGTATTAGCAATCTACAGATTAATGCAAGTCCCATGAAATACCAATGTTATTCATCACAGATATAGAAAAAGAGAACTAAAATTTACATGGAAGAATAAATGACCCAAAATATCCAAAGCAATAAAAATAAATAAGTAAATAAAAATTTTAAAGAAAGGAATGCTGATGGCCTCACGATTCTCGATTTTGAATCATGCCACAGAACTGTAGTAACAAAAATTGCATGGTACAGACATAAAGGTGGACAGAGAGACAGATGGAATAGAGTAGAAGACACAGAGAAAAACCGACGCAAGATACAATCATCTATTTCTTTTAAAAAATGCTAAAAACAAATGTTGGAAAAAAAGGATTTTAATGAACAATGTTGGGAAAATTGGCACCCATAAGTAAAAGAATGAAACTGGATCCCTCTCTCTCACCCTTTAAAAAAATGAACTAAAAATTTATCGAATGAATGGATAAAGAAATTGTGGTATATATACACAATGGAATATTACTCAGCCTTTCTAAAGAATGAAATTATGGCATTTGCCTGTAAATGGATGGAATTGAAGACTATTATATTAACTGAAATAAGTCAATCCCATCAAAAAACCAAAGGCTGAATGTTTTCTTTGCTATGCAGTTGCTAATTTACAATAAAGGTAGGGAGCTAGGAAAGAATAGAGGTACTTTGGATTAGACAGAGGCAAGTGAAGGGAGGGGAGGGTGTATGGGGATAGGAATGATAGTAGAACCAATCAGACATTATTACCCAATGTGCACATATGGTAACAGGACTGGTGTAACTCTATATTCATCATATACAACTAGGAGAATGAGGATTTATACTCATTGTATTATACTCATGTATCATACTCATGTATGATGTGTCAAAATGCATTCTATTGTCATGTATAACTAATTAGAACAAATAAAAAAGGAAACAATATGTGCAAAAGTGAAACAGCATGTTCGAAAATCTTCATGTCACTTGAACACAGGAATGAGAGTGTTATTTTGGAGGGAAGGCAGATAAGGATCACATAGGCCTTGAGATCATGTGAAGGACTCTAAATTTTATTTTTAAAGCCTTGACAAATATTTTAGGCAAAAAAAAAATGACACAATCAGACAATTTCTGAATGAATGTAGTGGGAAAAGAGGATTGGAACAATGAAGCATTGAGAAAAGGAATAAGGTGGTGAGGTAGGTAGCTCACACAATATAGTCTTTTTCATAGTAATCTAAAAATACACACATGTGCTTATTCTAAAACACTGAAGCATAGCACAAAATACAAATAAAAAGTTAAAATCTCTCAAAATTTTTAAAAATTATATCAAAGATCTAGAAATTTGACTAGAAACCTTGGTACTGCTAAAAGAAATCACAGAGTGAACACTCCAATATAAAGGTGCAAACAATGACTTCCTCAATGGAATTACTAAAACTCAGGAAAAAAAAATACAAAGAATTGATAAATGGGATAGCATCAAATTGAAAGCTTCTTTATGGAATTGGGCAGACACTTTATAGAAGGAGATATATAGGTGATTAATAAATATAAAGTATTCAACATCTCTAGTAATTAGAGAAATGCAAATTAAAACAACTCTAAGATTTCATCTTACTCCGATTAGAATGGCTACTATCAAGAACACAAACAATAATAGATAGGATGTGGGGAAAAAAGCACACTTTTACATTGCTGGTGGAGTTGCAAATTTGTGCAGTCACTCTGGAGGGCAGTGTTGAGAATCCTCAGAACACTTGGAATGGACCCACTTTTTGACCCAGTTATCCCACTCCTCAGTTTATACCCAAAGGACTTAAAATCAGCATACTACAGTAATGCAAGCACATCAATGTTTATAGCAATTCAATTCACAATAACTAGATTGTGGGACCAACCTAGATGCCCTTCAATAGATGAATGAATAAAGAAACTGTGACATATTTACACAGTGGAATAGGATTCAGTCCTAAAGAAGAATAATACTATGGCATTTGCAGATAAATGGATGGAGTTGCAGAATATCATGCTAAGTGAAATAAGTCAATCCCCAAACAACAAAGACTGAATGTTTTCCCTGATAAGTGGATGATGACATATAATGTGGGTGGAGGGTGGGGATGAGTGAAGAATGGAGGAATTTTAGATTACATAGAGGGAAATGAGAGGGAGTGGGGGTATGAAAAATAGTGGAATGAGACAGACACCATTACCCTATGTACATATATGATTACATGAATAGTATGAAACTACATCATATACAACCATAGAAACAAAATGATTTACCCCATTTGTGTACAATGAATCAAACAATGAATCTGTAAAAATAAAAAATAAAGCTTGAGTAGCAGAGCAAGCTGGCAGGTGAGCCAGGCCCCTACCTCATAGAGGTAGGCGGTAAGCAACTAACCTTCCCAGCCAGCAGGCCAAAGACAGACATCAAAACTGAGCAACCCTGCCTGACCCCTGCATCTAGGTTGGTGCCATCACTGGTTGGTCACAGTCGCAGAGCGAGATGGTGGGCAATTCAGACCACTTGCATCCTGGAGGTAGCAGGCGGGCACCCAACCCACCTGCCTTGCAGATCGAGGCGGCGGGGAGCCAACCCGCCCAACCACCAGGCCAAAGACACACGCCATCACTGAACAACCCCACCTGACCACCACACCGAGGTTTGTCACTATCACAGAATTAGCCAGAGGCTTCTTTATAGGCTGGTACAGGCATTTTTAATTACTCCCAAAGGCATGGCCATCATCATTGGAAGGGCAGCTCCCTTCCTGAGACACCTACAGGAGGCTAGAGGAACTTTGACAAGACCCAGGAGCCAAGAAGAGGAGGTACTGAGAGACTCGGGACCAACTCAGAGCCACCGGGGAATATACCCCACCTGAAGGCCACCACCCATAGAAGGCCAGCTTCCTAGTGGAGCACCACATTATCAAGTTCCTCCAAGACTTCAGGATACTGAAGGCTAAGAGGTGAGTTATTTGAAAACTACAGAGACAAAATTAGTCAAAAGAGGAAATCTGCAATATCCCAGAGTTTCACTACTAGAGGGGTAGATACCTGAACAATATGAGAAAACAAAGGAAGAAAATTTCCCAAACAAACCTAGATGATGTAGCAATAAAATCCAATGACAACATGGCAGAAGAAATGTCAGAAAGGGAGTTCAGAATGTACATAATCAAAATGATCAGGGAAGCAAATGGGGAGATGAAAGGGCAAATTCAGGCATTGAATGATCACACCAATCGACAGTTAAAAGAGCAAATACAGGAAGCAAAAGATCATTTCAACAAAGAGTTAGAGATATTGAAAAAAAAAAAACCAGAAATCCTTGAAATAAAGAAAATAACAAACCAAATTAAAAACTCCATAGAAATCATAACTAATAGGATAGATCACCTGGAAGACAGAACTTCAGATATCGAAGACAAAATATTTACTCTTGAAAACAAAGTTGAAAAACAGAGAAGACGGTAGGAAATCATGAACAGAATCTACGAAAACTATGGGATATCATGAAAAGGCCACATTTAAGAATTATCGGGATTGAGGAAAGCTTAGAGAAACAAACCAAAGGAATGAACAATCTATTCAATGAAATAATATCAGAAAATTTCCCAAACCTGAAGAATGAAATGGAAAATCAAGTACAAGAGGCTTATAGGACTCCAAATACACAAAATTACAATAGACTCACACCAGGTACATTATAATGAAAATAACGAACATAAAAAATAAAGACAGAATTTTAAAGGCTGTGAGAGAAAAGAATCAAATTACATTCAGGGGGAAACCAGTACAGATATCAGCAGATTTTTCAATCCAGACTCTAAAAGCTAGAAGGGCCTGGAACAACATTTTTCAAGCCCTGAAAGAAAATGGATGCCAACCAAGAATCTTATACCCAGAAAAACTTACCTTTAGATTTGACGACTAAATAAAATCCTCCCATAATAAACAAAAGCTAAAAGAATTTACAAAAAGAAAGCCAGCACTACAGGACATACTCAGCAAAATAGTCCATGAGGAAGAGATGAAAAACAATGATGTAAATCAGCAAAGGAAGGACCTACCCTAAAGGAACAACGAAATAAGGGAGAAATCAAGTCGTGTCAAAAAAAAAAAAAAAAATGAGCCAAATGACCGGGAATACAAATCATATCTCAATAATAACCCTGAATGTTAATGGCCTGAATTCATCAATCAAAAGACATAGACTGGCAGATTGGATTAAAAAGAAAAATCCAACAATATGCTGCCTGCAAGAGACCCATCTCATAGAAAGAGATACCCATAGACTAAAGGTGAAAGGATGGGTAAAAACATACCATGCACACGGACACAGCAAAAAAGCTGGAGTATCCATCCTCATTTCAGATAATGTGGACTTCAAGCCAAAACTACTCAGAAGGGATAAAGAATGATATTACATACTGCTTAAGGGAAGCATAAATCAGCAAGACATAACAATCATAAATATCTATGCCCCGAACACTGGCTCATCCATGTACGTCAAACAAATCCTTCTCAATGCAGAAAATGAAACAGACCACAACGCAATAATACTAGGTAATTTTAACACACCTCTTTCACCACTGTACAGATCCTCCAAACAAAAATTGAACACAGAAAACATAGATCTCAAAAACACAATCAATAATTTAGACTTACTGGACACTTATAGAATATACCATCCAACAAAGAGCGAATACACTTTCTTCTCAGCAGAACATGGATCCTTCTCTAAAATAGACCATATATTATGCCACAAAGCTACTGTTATCAAAGACAAGAAGATATAGATAATACTGTGTATTCTATCAGATCATAATGGATTGAAATTAGAAATAAATGACAGAGCAACAAACAGAAACTACTCCAACACCTGAAGATTAAATAATACACTATTGTATGATGAATGGATAACAGAAGATATCAGGAAGGAAATTAAAATATTCTTAGAGGTAAATGAGAACAAAGAAACAACATATCAAAATCTCTGGGATGCTATGAAGTGGAGTGCATTCAACAAAAGAAGAAAAAATCAACAAATAAATGAACTATCTTTATGGCTCAAAGCCCTAGAAAAAGAAGAGCAGAGCAACAACAAAAGTAGTAGAAGACAGGAAATAGTTAAAATCAGAGCTGAAATCAATGAAATTGAAACAAAAGAAACAATGGAAAAAGTTAACAAAATAAATAGTTGGTTCTTTGAAAAAATGAACAAAATTGATAAACCCTTAGCCATAATAACAAAGAAGAGAGAAAACCCAAATTACTAAAATTTGGAATGAACAAGGAAATATCACAACAGACACGATTGAAATACATAACATAATTAGAAGCTATTTTGAAAATCTATACTCCATCAAAATAGAAAATCTTGAAGACATCAAAAGGTTTCTAGAGATATATGAATTACCTAAGCTGAATGAGGAGGACATACACAACTTAAATAGATCAATTTCAAGTAATGTAATAGAAGAAGTCATCAAAAGCCTTCCAACAAAGAAAAGTCTGGGACCAGATGGGTTCTCAGCTGAGTTCTACAAAACCTTTGAAGAAGAACTCATTCCAATACTCCTCCAAGTATTTCATGAAATAGAAGAGGAGGGAACCCTCCCAAACTCATTCTACAAAGCCAATATCACCCTGATACCTAAATCAGACAGAGACACATTGAGGAAAGAAAATTTCAGACCAATATCCTTAATGAACATCAATGCAAAAATTCTCAACAAAATTTTAGCAAATTGCATACAAAAACATATTAAAAAGATAGTGCACCATGATCAAGTGTGTTTCATCCCAGGGATGCAAGGTTGGTTCAACATCTGGAAATCAATAAATGTAATTCACCATATCAATAGACTTAAAGTCAAGAATCACATGATTATTTCAATAGATGCAGAAAAAGCATTTGATAAAATATAGCATCCCTTCATGCTCAAAACACTGGAAAATATAGGGGTAGTGGGAACATTCCTCAATATTGTAAAGGTCATCTATGCTAAGCCCATGGCCAATATCATTCTAAATGGTGAAAAACTGAAAGCAATTCCCCTAAAAACTGGAACAAGGCAGGTATGCTCTCTTTAACCACTTCTATTCAACATTGTCCTTGAAACTCTAGCCAAAGCAATTAGACAAACCAAGGAAATTAAAGGGATACGAATTGGAAAAGAAGAACTCGAACTATCCCTATTTGCTGATGACATGATTATATATTTAGAGGAACCAGAAAATTCCCCAAGAAAACTTTCAGAACTCGTAAGTGAATTCAGTAAAGTAGCAGGATATAAGATAAATACTCATAAATCCAATGCATTTTTATACAAAAGTGATGAATCTTCAGAAAGAGAAGTTAGGAAAACTACCCCATTCAAAATAGCTTTGAAAAAAATAAAATATTTGGGAATCAGCCTAACAAAAGAGGTAAAAGACCTCTACAATGAGAACTACAGAACACTAAAGAAAGTAATTAAAGAAAACCTTAGAAGATGGAAAGATCTCCCATGTTCTTGGATAGGCAGAATTAATATTGTCAAAATGGCCATACTACCAAAAGTGCTATACAGATTCAATGCAATTCAAATTAAAATCCCAATGGTGTACCTTACAGAAATAGAGCAAGCAATTATAAAATTCATCTGGAAGAATAAGAAACCCAGAATGGCCAAAGCAACCCTTAGCAGAAAGAGTGAAGCAGGGGGTATCGCAATACCAGACCTTCAACTATACTACAAAGCAATAGTAATAAAAACAGCATGGTATTGGCACCAAAATAGACATGTAGATCAATGATACAGAATAGAGGACATGGACACAAACCCAAAGAAATACAATTTTCTCATACTAGACAAAGGTGCCAAAAATATGCAATGGAGAAAAGATAGCCTCTTCAACAAATGGTGCTGAGAAAACTGGAAATCCACATGCAACAGAACGAAACTAAACCCCTGTCTCTCACCCTGCACAAAAATCAACTCACAATGGATCAAGGACCTTGAAATCAGACCAGGGACCCTGCATCTTATAGAAGAAAAAGTAGGTCCATATCTTCAACATATCGGCTTAGGATCAGACTTTCTTAACAGGACTCCCACAGCACAAGAAATAAAAGCAAAAATTAATAACAGGGACAGATTCAAATTAAAAGCTTTCTCTCAGCAGAGGAAACTATCAGCAATGCAAAGAGAGAGCCTACAGAGTGGGAGAAAATCTTTGCCACTCATACTTCAGATAGAGCACTAATTTCCAGAATGTATAAAGAACTCAAAAAACTCTACACCAAGAATACAAATAACCCAATCAAAAAATGGACTAAGGAAATGAACAGACACTTCACAGAAGAAGATCTATAAGCAATCAACAAACATATGAAAAAATGCTCAACATCTCTAGTAATAAGAGAAATGCAAATCAAAACTACCCTAAGATTCCATCTCGCCCCAATTAGAATGGTGATTATCAAGAATACAAGCATCAATAGGTGTTGGAAAGGATGTGGGGAAAAAGGTGCACTCATACATTGCTGGTGGGGCTGCAAATTAGTGCAGTCACTCTGGAAAGCATTGTGGAGATTCCTTAGAAAACTTGGAATGGAACTACATTTGACCCAGCTATCCCACTCCTTGGCCTATGCCCAAAGGACTTAAAATCAGCATACTTCAGAGATGCAGCCACATCAATGTTCATAGCTGCTCAATTCACAATAGCCAGATTGTGGAACCAACCTAGATGCCCCTCAATTGACTGTTGCCAATTACATACCAATCCTGCATGTTTGATATAAACTACATTGGGAAAGTTAAAACTGACTTGTACATCTATATTCAGCTGAAGTTTCACGTAAGCAGCAATGAAATGACAGGTGATGAATGGATAAAGAAACTGTGGTATATATATATATATATATATATACCATGGAATATTACTCAGCCATAAAAAATGATATAATTATGGCATTTGCAGGCAAATGGATGAATATGGAGAATATCATGCTAAGTGAGATAAGCCATTCCCAAAAAAACCAAAGGACAAATTATCTTACTGATAAGCAGATGATTACACATATAGCGGGTGGGAAGGGAGAAAGAATGGAGGAAGGAGGGACTCTATAGAGGGATTAGAAGGTTGGGAGGGAGAGGAAGTAACAGAATGAATCAAAAACTATTACCGTAGTAGGTAAATGTATGATTACACAAATGGTATGCCTCTATTTCATGTACAGAGAAACAAGATGTATCCCATTTGTTTACAATAAAAATGAATTAAAAAAATAAATAAGACATTTATGGCAAATGTAGCCATTAAGAATGTGAAAAGTAAGTCTACAGAATAGGAGAAAAACCTTTGTTATTCACTCTGCTGACAGGGTATTAATGGAGGAATACATAACATCAAAATTCACTACCAAAACTGAACCATCATTTAATGGGAAAATGAACTAAACAGACACTTCTAAATAGGAAATACAAATGGTCTATGAATATATTTTAAAATATTCAATGTTTTAGCAATCTGGGCAAAGCAAATAAAAATCACATTGAGATTTTATCTCAACCAATTAGAATGACCATCACCAAGAATACAAATAATTATAAATCCTAGCCAGGATGTAGGTAAAAAAATACTTGTGTACCAGTGGTGGGATTATAGATTAGTACAACCACTGCGGAAATCAGTATGAAATTCTTCAAAAGACTAGGATTGGAATCACCATTTGTTCCAGTTACATCAGTACCCTGTATTTATCCAAAAGTATTAGCATACTATAGGTGTTATGATTTAGACATTAGGTGTCCCCCAAAAGGTCATTGTGAAGCAAGGCAAAATACAGAGGTTGAATGATTGGTTTATAAGGGTCTCAGCATCATCAGTGCATTAATCCTCTGATAGGGATTAGCTGGGTGATAATTGTGGGCAGGTAGGTGTGGCTGGAGAGGCTGTGTCACTCTAGGTAATCTTAGGGGCTTATATTTTGTTTGTGGTGATGGAAGCTCTCCTTCCCCAACCCTCCCAACTCCTCCCCCTCCCCTTCTTCCTCTCCTTCACCGTCTCCCACTCCCTCTGCTTCATGATGCAATGTCCTGAGCTACTTTCTTCCACCACACTCTTTTGCCATGATGATTTTGCTTTATTTCAGTCCCAGAACAATGGAGCTGAGCATCTATAGACTGAGACCTTGGAAATGGTGAGTCTCCAAATAAACTTTTCTGCCGAAAATTGTCCATCAGGTCTTTTGATCACAGTGACAAAAAGCCGACAAAAACAATAGGGATAAATGCATACTCATGTTTATAGCAGCATATCTCACAATTAAATTATGGAGCCAGCCTAGGTGTCTGCCAATAGATGAATGGATAAAGAAAATGTGATGCATGTAAAATACATATAAACAAAATATAAATATATATTTGTATATAAATATTATATATACACACATTTATGGATACATATATGCACACCATTATATATATCATATATACAAACACACATTATATATACACATATGCACATACATAAAACAACAAAGTTTCATTTAACAATACAGAAAAATGAAATTGTGTTATCTGGAGAAAAATGGATTGAAATGAGAGCATTATGTTAAATCAAATAAGCCAGACTCAGAAAATTGATGGTCGTATATTTTCTCTCATATGTGGAAGCTATGGAGAAAAAAAAAAAAAAAGAAAAAATTAAACAAAAAAAACTAGGAAGATCTTATGAAAAGAGAAGGGAGACAAGTAGAAAAGAATAACAGGACCATGAGGAGGAAGAAGAGGAGGCTAAGAAGTACAGGAGAACAAAACTGACTGGATTTTGTCATGTGTGTGCATAATATGTAATAGCGAATCCCACTGTGGAAATTAAAGGGAAATAAAATTTCTGAGTGCCAACTCTATGCCAGGTACCATAATATATTGATTTTATACATTGTCAAGGGAGATGGCATCAAATAATAAATGCAAAGGACAATATCAGTTAATTTATGGAATTTAGTTTTGTTACCTTTTCATAAGGAAGTATACACTAGAAAATAGTTGTATTTCAGCAGTTAAATATCTAGAGACCCCAAACTTATTATTTCTTTTTTTTCCAAACCTCACTTTAATAGTCATTTAAGAGGGAAAACTGTAAGCCTTTTTGCTTGGATATCAATTCAATAGCCTATAAAATGAGTCAAAATAACATGTATTTGTAATGATAATACAGGTATTTCACTTATACCATAGTTATGATTAATAAGCATTATATAATGAGTTTTTTTTGTCCTAACAAAATCATTTATAAGTTATGTTGTTTTTCTGCCTAAAAGCTACCTCTGAGATGTTTTTATAGAGAAAGGAGGGGAAAAAGTATATTTCAAACAGCCACTTTAACAGCTTAATAAACATGACAATTCTTAAGATACTATAATTTTTTAAGAAGCCATATGACTGTATGCAATGGCTGTGTTTTCACATATTAATAAAATATTCTTTAAATAGCTTTAGTTTTGAAGTGGTTTTTAAAATGTTGCCTTATTTTGATTTTATATTTTATATGACAGTACTTGACCTGGAGCAAAATTAAAGTATTTTACAATATAAAAACCATCTGGAAAGAGTAATAGCATGTGAAAAGATTATAAATCAATGTAAATTAGTAGATGCTTTTGAAGTGATAAACTCTTCTTGTGGGATAACATTCAACATAATTTAATCTGATTTTTTTGTTGAAATTTTTGGGTTGAATATATATTCCCTTTTGACAATGGAAAAACATAAAAAGAAATATGATTGTTTTATCATTGGTCAAATGAAAGTTTATAATCTTCATTTTAATTGAAGTACAACCAAATATCCTTTCTTTAATATTTAATGAAGATTTTGACAAAATTATTTTTTCTAGCTATCATTTTCTATGTAATTCATTGAAAATTAAAAATGCATTATTGTCATTAAAGTTGTTAAAGAAATTCAATGTGAACTTTTACTTATTTTTCTGTAATACTGATATATATTTGGAAGGTTGAGCACATAAAAAAATTATAACTTTGTGTATTATTTGAACATATATATATATAATGTTACTGAAATTCTGACAAATTGATTTATAAGTATATTCAATTATAAAGGAAAAATACTTTTGTTCTTGTTTTAGTATTAGGTTGTTCTTCCTCAATTTAATTTTTCAACTTCATGACACAAATAACATCACTAATTTTACTCTTATCACTTGGGGGAATGAATCACAGCTCTATGGATCTCTAAATCATTGCAATGATGGACAAAGCCAGAAAGGACTTTAAATAACTAGTAACCCATTTTATCAAAAATACGTCTATAGAAACAGAAATTACATGCTCAAATGCCAAGTGAAAATTATTCCAGTTTCTCACATTGTTTCTTTCTCTCTATCCATCATTTTCTCTTTCTCTTTGTTCTCTTCCAAACACTTCAGACTAAATATTCAGTTGTTATGTAAATTTTAATAACTTTTTCCATATACATGGAACTTATTTTTCTTTTATTCTATTCTATTGTTTATTCCATAGTGAATTTTGAACCAGTTACAAAAATATAAAAATTATAATATTCTATAAAAAATGCTGAACTGGAAAGCTGTCAGTGTTTTTATGCCTTTTTATTAGAGAATGAATAAAGAAATTGTAAAGTAAAATGAATAATTATATGAGTAATAATATAAATTGTAATATGGTTTAGAAGAGCCTCAACTGAGCTCCCACCCTGAGCTTAATGTTTTTTCCCCACTGTGAATCATTATGAATAGGATTTTCTGTGGTAGATGACTACTTTGCACTTTTAATTTTATTCAAATAAGAGTCCCTTCACTATCTTATATTGATTCAACCTTTATATGCATTAATTATAGTTTGCCTCAGTTGAGTAGGTATTTGATTTGATAAACCAAGGTGTCCAAATTCTTACCCCTTTGTTAGACATTGGTATAAAGTAGTCCAAAGACATTTGATTCATGGAAAATTTGGGAATAAAGTCATACAGACTGTGTTGTCTTTAAATGTGTGTGTGTATGTGTGTGTGTATGTGTGTGTGTGTGTGTGTGTGTGTGTGTGTGTGTGTGTGAATCTTCTTTGTTATAAGGAAGACAGAGCCTACAGATATGAAGTAACACGTCTCTGTGATATGAATTTTAGCAGAGTATTCGCATGGTAAGGCAATTACGTATAAGTAATAAATTGTGGCAGACAGTGTTTTAAACATGGATTGATGGATGCTAACTACAGAATAGTCTCCTATAGTTTTTCCTATAAATTTGATCATGCAACAAATCCTTCCTTTAATTTTATAAGCATCTATTTATGATAGGTGTATTTTTTACTGTTACTAGTTCTTGAACTTCACACAATAATCTTCACCAAAAGTGTAAATCTGTGAATGTTGATAGTAATTCTTATTATAAACAGTTGAGAGGAGACAGAAAATAAAAGTAGTCATCAGCTATGTTGTCTTGGCCATATTTCTATATTTTTAGTGACATAACAATATTTGTTCACATGAATCATGAAAAATTACACTCCTTGCATGTTGAAGTTACACTTTTTTGGGGAGTTACTGAGCTGTTAGAACTTACAAGGAATTAAATGTCACATGAAATCAACAAAAGTGTTTAATGGCATGAAACAAAGCTAACCAAGGATAAGAGGATTCTTCAAGTTAGTGAACCACTTTCAATGAATGAGTTTAGGGTAAAATTAAAATTTTTACTTTCATAAGAAAATTATTAGTTTAGTAAGATAAGGTTAAAGAATATCTTATTCTTTATTAACCCTTGTATTTTGAATTCTATATATATCTGCTTGACTTTTTAGAGCAATTCAATTTATTTAAAAATATTCTTTCTTTAATTTCAAGGAACCAAATTAAATTATGTAATTTGAATTACTTTTGTTATCTTAATCATTTTATGCTTTTTAAAAAATTTAATCATTTATTGTACTTCAATTAAAAAATAAAAGCATGTCATGTATAGTGTAACAAGGAATTTCTTTATCAAATGTTAGAAATGAAAGTAGTTCACAATCCATATAAAATTATTTAAACACAATGAATTTCTTTGCATTACATCTTCAGAAACACAATGTTTGTTCAATGAAGCATTCAAGGTATTCAGCTTGGTTATCTAACTTTGAAGATGGGCCCATCAGATGGACTGAAGATATGAACTGTTAGAAACTACCAATTCAAAAAACTATTATCCATATATTTGGAGAGCCTTAGTTCATCACTGACTGTCAACTTGAATCTGGCCTCAATTACTTGCCATGTGTACCTATGCAAATGTCAGATTATCCATGGCAATTAAGTTCATCAGAATGAACAGGTGAGAACCAGAGAGGGAATAATCATATTGAAGTTCACAGTGTTTATAACCTAATTTCAAAAGCAACATCTCATTACCTTTTGCTTTATTCTGATTTTTAGAAGAAAATGACTTGGATCCAGCACAGGAGGAGGAAGGGATTACCCAAAGGAATGGATACCATTATACCAAGACCAAGTTTATTTTAGTAGTTTTATGAAAAGTCTACTTTTTTGATAAATTTTAAATGCCCAAATTAATTGGAAGTAAGTAAAACCAGTAACAAAATTAGAAATATTTCCTATAAATTTATCTAATCTAGGTTAAAATAACCAGAATAAAACACCATTGTCATAACCAAAGAATGTTGAGAATTGTGGCAACAACAGAAGCAGAAACAAAGACTTTCAGAAATTAAACCAAAGAATAGTAATAATTTAAAACTTATAAACACATATTTTTCAATATAGGACAGATTTGGCTAGGACTCTAAATACAATTAAACAAAATTATTTGCAATATCAAAGAAAATTTAAAGGGAAATTAATTTATAAGTCTACTGTAGGGAATGTAAGAGACTGTTGGTATCAAAGTACAATCAACTCAGAAAAATATGTAAATCCATCAAGGTCACTTATTATAAATCCATTTTGAGATTAAAGCTGTCGTGAACATAATGGGTCAAATATATATTTAGCATGTAAAAAATGTTTCTTATAAATAGACATTAACTTACCATTATGATTTGTTACTTATACAGTAGATGCTTTCAAGATACCTTTATTGTCATGTGTAAGTTGGAGATATTTCAAGTAATTAGTAAGATAAGACTTCAGTGTTTATTGAGTATCTGATATAAAATTACAACTCATTCTTTCATGGTTAAAAAAATAAAATTAAATCAAATCTTTTATTATAGTAAATAGCAAGAGAAATGCTTAGAAATGAAAAAAGAAATAAATTTGTAAAAAAGACACTTTTATTGTATGACCTTTAACAGAACAGCTTAAAGAAAGGTAATGAATAATTATCAGAAAAATATGATCTTCTAAATAGATAAAGAATTTCCTCCATGTGATCAAATTATATGATGTAGTTGTACCTATAGATTGCAACAGGTTCTTCCTGGGATGGACAACGCTAGGTTGTCTCCCATGATTACCACCTCCGCATGTAAACAGCCTATCTTATCTCCTCTTCTGAGCGTGGCTTTGTGACCTGGCTAATTTTCTGACATTATTTTTGGGGTATGTTAAATGTCTTTGTTTTCCAAAAGCAAAAATGGCACATTAACTCTAAAGAATGTTATCAGAATGAGAATGCACAATAAAATAATTGAAACCATAGTGGTCCTTGTTCTAACCTTTTTCTAAATTAAGTTCTTTCTTCTCATATACTTAATCACTTTCAGTTTCTATTAACTTATGCAGACAGAAATAATGATTTGGGTTCTTTACATTACTTATTTAAAAAGCTAATATGCATAATAAGAGTTACAGCTATAAAATTTTTATATTACCTTTACTTTTTAGTGCATTGACATTTCCTAAATTTAAAATAATCTAAATGTTTTACCTATGTCATCATCCACCCAAGTGAGCACTTCTAAAAAAAAAAAAAAAAAAAAAAAAAATCATGTCCTTATCCTCCTGTTTACTCAATCCTGAATTCCTGACTTTTCAAAGTCTTTGTCCAGTGGTAATTTTTATTGTGTATATTGCTTTGTAATCTTCTAGCAGAGGTTCAATTTCTTCACTGAGGACCTTGGCTTATAATTCGTTAAATGGGATGATCCTTTTGACATCATTCTCATATGAAGTGAGGCCCAAGTTCAGATATGTTGTCAGGAGTTCAGTGTACTTTTTGGAGAAGATCCTAAATATTCTACAGTTAATCTTTTGACTGTTCCCAAGCTGCTCAACCTTACAAATTCAGTGAGTGGTCCAGGTTATTAACGTGTCTTTGCAATATTAATTCTGAAGGTTTAGTGGGATTTAAAATATCAGAGGATTTAGAATATTTTCCAAATTATTTTTTTCCTTCGATTTCTCATTAATAGTACCAACTGTTTGTTGCAGTAAATCTCTTCTCTTTGTCTCTGCTGCCCACATTGACAGATTTCAATTCCATATCCCTCAGTTCATTTTTAAACCGTCCCTGGCAACAAAGATTTTACCAGCCACCTTGTGTGGGAATAATTTGCTCAAAATTTAAATCCCTTCAGTTTCTGTCTTATTACCCAGCTTGCTTTGTTTCCAGCCCCTTCTGTTCTGAGCTTTGACTGTTTTCAGGGCTCAGTTTAGAAACCTGCTCATTTATTCCTCCAGGTTTTCCCCTTTTGCCTACTTTGAATCACAGGCTATTCTGCATGGATCAATTTTGTCCTCCATCTGTCCCCATCTGCTTCATGTCTTCCAGAAATCCCTCAAAATTCTGGTTCATTAAGGATACTTGTTCCTATGTCCCAGTGATGCTAAGATTTATAAAAATATTTTAAACATTTTTTGAGAGAAGGAAAATATTTGTGATAAATCAATAACTTTTAAATAATATAATTATCCATAACTTATCCATCATGTTCTTGTTTCTACCTCTGTTTTAGTTTATTTCTTCTATTTTTGTCTCTATTACTTCTCCATAGTGTTTTGCATGACAAAAATCGAATATTTGTGTTTGCAATCTTCTTTGATGAAAATATCTCCAACATTCCCAAATATTCAAAGCTATTTCATGAAAAAGCATGTAATTTTCCATTTAACATTGGTCTTTCTCCATATATATAGTTATATTCTATAAAGAAATAATATGATCATTTATCAATATCCATCCTTATACATTAAGCTTTATGAAGTAGATTGTCACCAAACTAACTACTCACAATAATCCAAATTTTTAAATTTTAATATAAGGAAGTGATATTTGAAACTAATAAAGACAGCTTACACCATTATTATTTTTACATACTTAGATTGTCTGAAACTTTTTATGAGCTTTCTGTAGAGACATTTTCAATGACTGTTTTCAATGCATAATAATTAGGGAAGCAGAAGTTGCAGGAGTGGATTCCATTATGAGATATTCTTTCTTCCCTATGTGAGTCTCATCTAGAGTAGTATCAACCAAAGCTCTTAGTTCCTTCAGAGAGTGTGAACTCTGCACGTGCTCACCATGTACATGATTGCAATAGACAATACAATTGATGGCAAGATGGTATTGCCATGAATCTATTAGCCCACCGTTATCAATGTCACTAACAATTTGATTGTTTTTAGTTATTTTTTATCATTGTACTTCTTTCCTAATTAGTATAGCTTTAACACCAGAGTAAACTTTTAATTTTTGCATTTGATTTTATGGAGATAACAAAATTGATATATTTGCATAGTTTAAATACTGTTTATATGCAAGAGTTCAAACTATACTTAAGCACTTGTAGTAAAATTTTCCAAAGTTTTCACTTCTCTTGTTTTAAACCTTTTGTTGAATTATATAGACATCCTATGTTGAAAAGTAAGAAGATAACCTCCTTACTAAAATTGTCTTGAGTTTCTATTTAATTCAGTAAAGTTATTCCATTATGAGTTCTTATACTCAGTAATATTTCATTAGAATTCAAGTAACAAAATTTCTATTAGATAAAGCATATTATACTTCATTGTAAATATTTTAAATATTTATATTAGAACAAATTTTGTTCTAATTTATAAATAATTAGTAATTTGAAAAACAGACAATACTATACATTATGCTTTTCACTGAAACTTGGCTTTCAGTTAAAATTGTCTTTGGTTTGCCATTTCAGGCTAATTGATTTGTCTAAGTTCTCCAAGTTTTTGAAAACTGCTGATATTTTAGTAAATATGGAGAGATCTTTGTTGGAGAACAAATTGGAAATAAAGAACATTATTCGATATGTATTATACAATTTATTTTATTGAATTGTTGCATTACTTGCAAAAAACTTCTTCTCTGAAGAAGAACATTTATAAATGTTTTCATTTATAGTAGTTTTAACGTAAAATAGTTGAAATAGAAACTTGAAAAAGGCCTCGTGATTTATTAATGATTCACTAAAAACACTTTCCTCATCCCATGTCATATTACATACAAGAACTTTCCCTCCTGTGAGTAGCATTTTCCTCCTAAAAGCAGCATTCATTTATACTTTTGATTGCAACTCATTAGTCCACATAATCATGTATCTGTATCAGACTTCAAGGCAATTACAAAGTTTTGTCCTCTGGTGCACCCAGGTGGGATGGGACCTGGAAGAATTCAAAGGAAGTATAATATAAGCACTTTTATCTCTCAATCACCTACCCTCCTACTTATAAATTGAAAGTATCATAGATACTGAATCCAATTTCTTTTCTCTGTTACATTATTTGAAATTATATATAAATTAATTATATGAAGTTATCTTTAAAGAATATTGCCTGCCTATTTATACATCAATAGATGCATAAATAAAAGGAAATGTTTTCAGAACATAGGTCTTATCATTTTGCTATATGTAAACTTATGAAAATTATTTAAATATTTTGATTCTATATGTCATCTTATAGGAATCATAAATTTACCTTTTTAAACATATGAAGGAAATAATGAGATAACTTAAAACTCTTTAACAGTGGTGCCAGGCATTATTGAAAGTGCTCGAGAAGTTATCTTCTACTGTTCTATATTTCTACATAACTATATTTCTAGCTTCTTCTCTAGTTAATTTGATGTTTTAAAATAATTTGTATATCATGTTGTGGTATCAAAAAAACCAGTTGTTTAAAATAACAAAAATTCATTTCTTGCTCACATAATCTCTGCTGTGGTTAGGACCACTCTCTACAGCAGCTGTTTCTTATGTTGTTTTAATATTTCAGGCTGCTTCAGAGTAATACCATATAAATGCTTATACTTATAAGATCATAGTAGCATGGTAAAAGTTATCTTAACTACATTCATCTAAAATTAGCACTCATATTTCTAATCACAACTTATTATCTAATAAAGTCATTTGTTTATATCAGACTTAAAGGTAGTTAGAGAAGTCCTCTCGTGTGTCCAAATGATGAAAAAGAATAAGAAACACTAAAAGCAGTACAAATATGTACCATTTTATATCAATGATGTTCCCTCCAACTTATGATTTGAAAGTAACATGAGTACAGGATCTTCAGTCCTCTTCTTGAGAGGAGGAAACTAAAATCAGACAAGAGAAAATTATTTTTCCTTAGAGTATTGTATATACAAAGAAGCAGAGCTAAGATTCATGCAGAACTTCCTTTTGTTTGGTTTTCAATACTCCTTTTATTACCAAATAGTTAAAATAATTGAATACTGTAAAAATAATAACCCAGTAGGTAGCAAATACCTATTTGGAGTCCACATAAATATTATAGCTTTAAGATGGTCCAAACTATACAAAAGTTTTAGAATAGGTATTGTGGGAAAAAGAATGGTCACTAGAAAAGTGCAAATCTTGGCCAAAATATCTAACTGAGAGATTTGAAGTTGTAGGAGTTAGTGTGAAAAACAGAATTCCTCTAACCTGTGAGAGGTGAGGGTTTACTTGTCCATGTTTGCTTCCTTTCAGATGGACCTCCTGCAAATGTCTGTGGTGGTGGTTATGGAAAATACTTATAGAATACTGGGGGACCCATGCAGGACAGGATTCCTGAGAACTAGAACAGTTCAAAACTGTAAGAATTCCAGCTTCTGTGTGACAGCAGATATGGAGTGAGACTTTCTTCAACTTGAAGCTAAGGGCCTGAATATGTCTACGTTCAAGTTTCTGTTATGCATACTGAAGAGGTCTAACCTCCTCTGTCATCTTGGAGACTTTGGTGCTTCCTTGTAAATTCCATTGCCCCTGTGACCGTTTAGCTTTCTTTATACTGCCTTAAAATTAAAAAAAAGAAGTGGGTGGTCCACACACCCATTATTTATCTTGATTATGTTAACTTTCCTCAATAATTATACTTCCAGGGGCCTGATATAGGTTCAATCAGGTTATTTCCCTGTATCATATTTGTTTAACACCTTCACAAAATTATTGGGGAAAAGTCGATGAATTCAATAAAAATTCTTGGAGTCATTTGTTTAAAAAAAAAGATAGAATTCAGTGTTATGATAGTGGGAGATTTTCATATACATAAATGTCAATTTGGAAATGTGAAATTACAATCTATTTCTAACCTGAAACTAAATGTTAGATTTGTATTCCATGACAACTATCAATTTGTTGCTTTTCAGTTCTAAATTTAGTCAATTTCACCTACTTTGTGAAATGGATATTGGCCCTTTAATATTTTTTCTTTATGAGCTGCTATAGAAGTTGTTTAAAAAGTCTTTCAGGGGAAAGGGTTTTGCTTCCTGATTTGAGTTAATTCCCATGTAGGCTCTAGTAGAAGGTGGCTTTCTCCAGCATCAAGTACTTTCAGTTTGCTAAGTGTTTGCTTCAACCAGCCATGGTGGCTAGCAATACTAAAGGGCCAGGAGATTCTACACCTTAAGAGTTTTGTAGAGCCACAGGCTCCTGTAACACTCACATCTTCTCCACTGTCCAGCTCCTGCAGTGCAGGGAGTATAGCAGCATTCAGGGATCTGTAGTTTTCTTCCATGTTCCCCTGTACAGTTTGAAGCATAATGTCTATATCAATAACACCACTCCAAGAACTTTGTTCCCAAGCACAATAGGAGGCATTTCTAGCAAATCCATACGGAGGCCATTCAGCAAATCCACAGAGAGCACTGCAGTGAACTTGCTGATATTCAGTGAGTCAAAAATCTCTTGGGTCTGGCTCTCAAGTTTCTTTCTTGAATGCTCCATAGTAATGGTAGGGGTGTGACTTTTCTTTATATCTTCTATTATATCACATTTTTTTTTGCAAGTTCTTTACTTCTTATTAGCCTGTTCTTTAACAACTCAATCTCCTATTATGAATGTCAACTATTTATATTACACTTTTTCTATTAAATTTATCGTATGATTTTTCTTTCATGATTGAACTCTGACACATCAAAAATCAAATATAAAACAATTTATTCTTACTAAAAACTAGCTAACAATGGCAATAATCTACTCTGAAAGCATTAATTACGAGATATTTGTATACTAATAAATGCATTATTTTTCTGTATAATTTTGTGTAGTAGAATTATTTTGCTCATGTTGCTTTGGAGATACTAATAGCATCCTCTCTATCCTCTCTAATTTTCCTTCTTAGTGAAATTTTCACCCTCCTTAAGTATCTCATTAACTTATTGCCTTGGCCATTAGAATTAATGTCTCAGCCATCCCGAATTAATTAGATTGTCATTCCCTAAAATGTGTATTTTGTCTGAAGAATCAAGCCCAATTCATGTAGACTTACAAGCTAATCTCTTATTATTTGTCTATCAAATGTGTTTATATCACATGCTATATCACATTGTCTTATCCATTTGTCCATCAGTGAATATTTATAAATAATATTTCAATGAACATGGTACTTCAGTATCTTTTGAAGGTAGTAATTTCATATCTTTGGGGTATATATATCCAGAAGAGTGATTGCTAGATCGTATGGTCATTCTATTTTTAGTTGACTGAGAAACCTCCATATTACTTTCCATAGTGCCTGTACCAATCTACATTCCCACAAGCAGTGAACCCCCCGCCTTTCCTCCACACCCTTATCAATATTTGTTTTGTTTTCTTTTAACTTTTGGATAATGACCATCCATACAAAGTTAAGAGATATTTCATAGTGGTTTTAATTTGCATGTCCCTTAAGATTTATGATGTTATCACCTTTTCTTATAACTGTTGGCTTTTTTTTTTTTTTTTTTTTTTTTAATACTTTCTTTGGAGAAAGGTCTGGTCAGGACCTTTACCGGTTTTTAAATTGGGTTAATGTTCTGCTATTCAATTGTAAATTATTTTTTATAAATTTTGGATATTAGCACATCATCAGATATGTGTTTTGCGATTTTTTCCCCAATCAATAGACTCCCTTCTTATTTTGTTGGATTACAGTGTTCTTCATTGTAAACTTATTAATTTATTTTAATTTTTATAAATTGAGTTTTTGGTGTGATATTCAAAAACTCATTGCAAAGCCAATGTTAAGAAACTCTTTCCTACATTCTTTCCTAGGAATTTTGTGGTTTCAGATCTTACAGTTACATCTTTTATCCATTTTGAGTTGATTCTGTATGTGGTGTCAGATAAGAATTCTCTGGATTTGCAAGTGGAAATCCAATTTTTCCATCATTATTTATTGAAGAGACTGTTTATCTGAAAATTATTTGACTACATAATTTAGATTTATTTCTAGAGTGATACTTTATTTTTACTGGGACTTATTTTTTGAAATCATTGAATAATATGAACATAAAATATATTTAACATTTTTATGATGTTTGCAAATTGACTTTTACAGATCTTAGTATATAAATTTAAAGATCTTTGTATATACATGATTTATATATTGGTGATATATGCAATCTTAAACTGACTACAAGAGTGTTCTAGAACATTTAATTTTATTTATAATCTGGTTACTTTCCACAATTGCTCTACTTTGCAGATTTTTCATAACAATTAATTTAGGACAGGATATATAAAAATAAACCCCATATAAAAATACTCCATAAAAACTGAAGTCAAGTGACAAAAATATTATCTTAATTGTATCAACCCTTTTATAAGCCTTTCTTCATAAGTGAACCACAATCTTTCCTTATTGTAGCAATGATAGCACCATCCTTTCAATTTTAGAGAACAAATGAAATAAATAAGAGCAAACTATAACTGTCTCATATCTATAAGTCCTCACTATTACATCATATCCCTTCAATCAGGTCAATAACAGTCTCTACACTCAATATGGCTACTTCTTGTCACTCCCACAATTATCATTGTGTTTTAACATTTTTGTCTCTCCCTAGACAATCATAGTAGCATCCAAACTGGTCACTTTGCTTTCTCCCATTTTCACCTTCGTCTTTTCTATGTTTGAAAAATGGATTCCATTGAAATAAGTTAGATCATATTGCTTCTCTGCTCATTACTGTCTAGTGGTTTACTATTTCTTTTTGGTTTAAAACTAAAAAAAATTTTGTTAACAGTTTACAAGTACTGACATGATTCAGAGTTGTCATTACAATGGATGTATCTGGGGCACTTGATACAACTTTTAGATGTAGCTATAATTTTTTTATATATAAAATATCTACTTCAATATCATAAATTTGTTATGTGTGGTTAGGATTTATTAGAAGATTTTATATTAACTTCTAGCAAATTCTTTATGTTTGATATACTTAATGCTTAAAACCAAATTTTAAAGGAATTTGATTGATGGAAAGATAAATTAGCAAGCCTAAATCTGAGTATTTTATTTTAAAAAAATGGAAGTAGCAATTTGTATAGGGAGAGTTTATTAAAATGCAATAAAAATTCCAAAAGTAAGAAGGCAAAAACCAAGGAAGGTATTATAAGAAAGCATTAAAATTATGTTTATCATAATTCAATTAACAAGTAATCACTGTAGATAACAATGTGAAATGAAAAGGCATTCCATCACTTTGATGGTTCATGTGAAGGAAATCATTTCTTAACACATTTACCAAATATTGTGGGTAAAGTGTGGCTAAAATTTAAGAAAGGATAATTTCTTAATGATTGATTATCCATGGAGTTTTAAAAGATAGAAAGGAAATTGTGAATCAGAGAAGTAACAATGTCTATACTGAACACAAATAAATTTAACTCCTGTGTTCTAGGTGCTCTAGTTCAAATGTGCTGAACATTGCAAATGTTGCTTTCATCGACACTCATCATTTTTATTCCTGGTTTCTGATTCACCCATACAATAATCTGTGGTTGAGTTTTCCATGCCAACTAATCTAATAGAACTACTTTCACTCAGTACAGTGATATATACCATAATACATTCTTCTTTGAACTCTATTAATCTGCATTTGAGATTAATAGAACAGAGGTTGTACTGGTATGGCTCTTTTTTGTTAGGGAAATATTTTATTACAGTGAACTACTTTGGAGAAATTTAAGTTTGTGGGCAAGATTTACTGAAAAGTTGTATAATCAGTCAGCTCTTTCTTTCAATCTTAAGTCTGCCTCCTTCAATTTGAAGATGTTTTCATAGATTGTCTATTTTCATGAAATTCCCGCTTCTCAGTGTGTAAAATAGACATTGACCTCATCAGGTTGTTCTAACTTCTAGTTCATAGACTTAAAGTGGCAAGCTTAGGCTAGGAATTCAAAAGATGGCATAAATTATTAAGTATTTCCTTTTTTTCTCCTGTTTCCTTTCCTCACCAGTACTTTTCCTTAAACATTAAAGAGATTCCATTGTATCCCAAATAATCAAAAGAAAGGCATTTTTATTACAGATAAAGATAATTAATGTAAAATAAGAAAAAAATGAAAGAATGATTTCAACATGTGCTATTATCATTACTGTTTGAGAATTATTTGAAAGTACCAAAAAACTAATCTGTCCTTTCCTTGGGCTTTATTATGATTTGACTTTGTGATGTACCTCAATGGTCCATATATTGAAGGCTTGACAATGCAGCTGTGTTTGGGGCTTGTGGCAGGGTGATTAGATCATGAGGACTTCATTAGTGTATTAATAATTCATTGGTGGATTCATAATTCAATGGCATTATTGAAAGGTAGTGGAAACTACAGCTATTGGGCTTCATTGGAAGAAGTGAATGACTAGGGGCATGCCCTAGACAGGTGTATCTTACCCTGACCTCACCTCTCTTTCTCTCCTTCTGCTTCCCACCATCATGAGGTGAGCAACGTTGCACCACCATGCCATTGCACCATGAGGGACTGCCTCATCAGGCCCTGAAACGATGGAGCAGGCTCGCAATGAAGGGAAACCTCTGAAAACGATTAGCCAAAGTAAATCTTTTCCTCCCTAAGGTGAATTATCTCAATTATTTTGTCACAGTAACAGAATGACCAATGTGGGCTATGTGAAATGTTTGGATATCTCCACAGGTATTAGCAGCTTCTTCTTTTTGATGGGGGGTGGTAACAAAAAGCACACAGAGTTTAGCAGCAAATAAATCTTGGCATAAACTTGTTTATGATTTTCAATAAGTGACTAGAAGTTTTGACTGGGTTTTGTATTGAGATTTGCTAGGTTGCCCAAATTGTCCTTATATCTTGGTCTCATGTGGCTGGGACTAGAGCCTTGTCCCACCCGGCCCAGATTATTTAGAACATTTTATATACTAATCTTCAAACACATGAATGAGAATTTGATCTGTCTTGTGAATTATAGTAAGGGTTAAAAGAGACAAATACAGTCATCCTATTTTCCCCAAATAGTTCCAGCATACATATATAGTATTTTTTGAACTTTTATTTCACTTTGAAAAGAATCAGTTTTCAATTAACCACCCTGCATCCTTAGTAACTATTTACTCTGTACTGTATTCAATTGGGAACCTTGATATACTACTCTAGCTCTCCTTTGGAAGAATCTTTGTGAATTTTAGAGTGGTTTTAATTATTTTTATTTACTTGATATTAATACTTGCCAAGGCAAATGATCTAAATTTCAAGGACTCCTCACTTAAAACTGCCCTCTCAATGCTGAACATTCATTTATATATTTTTATACTATGCTAGAAAAATTATAGAAATATTAGTTTCTAATTATAATTCTAAAACATAACATTTATTAAAATGATAACTAACATTAATTGCATAATTACTCCTTGTTAGGACATGTTTTATGTGTATTAGGATGCTTGACACACACAACAACTCTATGAAGTATGCACTTATTTCTACACATGAGGAATCTGAGACTCAAAATTTAAATAATTTATCGAATATTATAAGATTAAGAAGTGACAAAGCAGGACCATGTTTTCAGAGTCAATATTGTTCATAATCAGAAATTTTTTTCCTAGATTGAGAAACAGGTTATACTATTTTAAAAATTAATTTTTATGGTAATATTTGATATGAATTTAAATATTCATAAGAAATTTTGAATTAATATTTATCTGTGCACCCAGAATATGCTGATTGTAGCATGAATTTTTGTTTTCATATCTTCTTATTAAGAATTAGAACACTTGATTATCATGTACAATAGATAAGTCACTGGTCATGTAGTACATGTATTATCTCATTTAATATATATGATCATACACATAAGACATGTATATGTATATACATAAAGATATAAAATATGTAAGTAAATATATACATATATATCTATATATTCTTTGTGCATATACCTCTAGAACTATGCATTTTAAATAATGTATTTCACTAATTGAGACATTATAAATATTTCTTTGCACCAGTAGCTTTGATGATATGTATATATATCACAGCTTTTTGTTAACTTCACTAGTTAATAGAGCATACAAGAAATGCAAATGGTAGATAATCATCTCTGTAGTTATTACTTATAAATAAATATCAATATACAGCAAAACATGGTTCAGTCGTTCTTCTTAAATCAATAATAATCCATTGCCAAGAAACAGTATTTAGTTTTTAACATTGGATTCAAATTCCTGATTTCATACTTGACTTTTCATCTACAGATCATCCAATCAATTGCCAATTTATCCAAAATTTCTCTCCATAGCTTCTAGTTTTCTAAGATAGCTTGTGCCCACAGGGTCTCCACCCACCCTCCATCTGTCATGTTAAGATTTCTCTATCTGTTGCTTAAGAAAAACAACTTGTACAACTAAAAACAATGTGTTCTGTTCAAGTTAGAATATTTTAACACATGGTGTTTGCTTGAATTTATGAATATGAAATCATATATTACCCATATTTTAAGATTTGAATAAAATGAATTCAAAATAAATTATCTTAAAATTACATAAATTGAATGTATAAAAACAGTAAGAAGAAATGGCAAGGAGAAAACAGAAAATTCATATGAAATATGACAAAGCAAGGAGTTGAAATATCATTGAAAAATAAAGATGATGCAGTTTTTTTCAACACAGGAATACACCACATAAACATTTTTACAAAAGTAACCTGGACTTTCAAATAAGTTTTAACTTAGGTATCAGTTAATTTTATAAAATAACATTTACACACATTGAGGTGGTATTTGATATTCCACATGAAATATTTTCATTTGAAAACATGCGTCATAGTAGAAGAGGGTCCATAGATAAAATATCATTAAATAACTAGTATGTGCCTATTTTAAAGTATATAATCCAACAAGAAATTTGATTTTGGAAGGTCATAGTCTCATGATTTTTTAAAATAAAAACAAGATTCCTTCCATCATTTAGTATTAGAATCTAAGGGCATTTTACTCAAGACCAAAACCCAAGACAGCTGGCTCCTGACTACAAAAACAATCATCCTTAAATATTAATTCTTAAAACAGTATGAGGTGGATATAATTCTGTGTATAGGGTTCTATTGTGACAGCAATCTCAAGCAAGTTTTTGTTGGCAGTGTGGTTCAAATAAAGTTAAACAAGACAGAATTTCTGCCCTTTGAAATATCAAACATTGAGTGACTCTCACCATAAACAGTGAGGATCATGCTACTTGGCAGAGAATCCAATGTGACAAAGTTAGAGGGAAAGAGACATTGATTCTGGTTGAAAATACATGCTACTCCTTAATGATGATGTATTATTTTAGTTGGCATTTTATGGGCAAATGAATTTACAGTGTCCACAGTAGGGAGAAAAGAAGAGAAAACTGTGCCCTAAGGAAATGATGAGATAATTAAAGAGAATGTTTTCACGATAAATCCCAAAGACTAGCTTATGAGCCATATCTGTGGTAAGTTAGAAGAAACATATAAAGGAAATGATAGCTAAATAAAAAGATGGGAAAGATGTTTTAGCATAGGCTTATTTTAACTGCACTTGTTTGCTAAAGAGAAATCAGCTAAAGGAAAACATTAAAATTGAAATAAAGAAATGGTACAACATCACAGAAAAAGAAGTAATAGTATCTAAAGATTAAGTAATTTCACCTGTTGGTGAAAATCTCAACATGTCTAGATACTATAATGCTTCTAAAGTTTGACAATAATATGTATTTATTGACCTAAATTAATTATCTTTACAAAATAATTATTAAATGGTGCCAAGTGTGGAAATGTTGGCAAACTTTAAAAATTCTAAGTTATAATTAGGGCAATTTTGACATATACCTTTGTGCTTTATAAGAAATAAATTTCCAGACATCAAGATTCTTGTATTTGACAATATGTCTAGGAAAAACGAGTTTTTCCTCCCAAAAAAGAAGTTCAACCTCCTTTCTTAGTGATCTATCCCTATTGAGCATGGCACTCTTATTTTTAGAGCACTCTATCTTGATAGGGAAATGTATTTAATATTAGAATGCATATTATAAAAAGTACTTGATTGCTAATAAATTAATTGACAAAAGTCACACAAATCATTCTTCATTTGCATATTTTAAGTGTCAACTAACATATGAGTAAATGATCTCTAAATTGTGAAAGATAATTATCAGTAATGTGATTCCTTCTTTTTCACCATATTACCTCTCTTCTGTTATTTAGATAAATTTACCTCCCACAAAGACAACTCTAAAGGTTCTCATACAGTTTCTTTCCACATGATGTGGATGGCGTTTCTCCTCCCAGGTAAGTGGTCCACCCAGACTGTGGGAGTGGATACACCAGGCACAACTTTCCATTCAGCCATGGCTACCACTGAGAGCACGGCAGAAATCTCATCCTTTCCTCCCCGCCCCTCTACACTCCCATTTTATTAAAAAATAATATATTAATTAGATATGCATTTATTTATAAAGTAATGCCATCATAGATTTAAAAAGTTAAGTATTCCAATCTCTCAAAGACAAACAATTTTATTCTAATGGAAAACTTATCTTTTCTGACTATCTTTGAACTGGTGAAGGATCTAATTTTAACTTTTGTTGATTCCGTAAACTGGAAGTATAACCTACTTACATCTTTCTCTTATTTGACATGAAATATTATTAGCAAAATAATTACTTATTTTAATGTCTCTCAATGATGCCCAGGAATGGTGTACTTACTAACAAAGCTGTTAGATTTTGTATTGGCTGAGACTGATGAAATAAGTAGTACTTTAAAATTCATTGATATGTTTCATATAAATATATATATATGTGTATACATACATGTACCTCTGTATGTGTGTGTGTGTGTGTGTGTGTGTATTTCAAAACTTATAAAATTCCCATGCTATATTTTTCTTGTAATAGGAAGGCTAAAATTATCTTCTTCCAGATATTTGAAAGTTTTGTTTGCTTGTTTTATATTGCTGCTGTTCATACAACTAAATAAAATTAATCATGACTGTCAAAAGAGCTAATGATCTGGATATTGCCTGCCCCTGCTTTCTCATTTTGTTTCATTTTCTTGCACACATGTGAACTCAGGGCATAGTGGATTTCTTTCAGCACTGGTATATGCTCCTTTCACAAAGAGCTCTGAAATGTCGCATTCTCAATTTGTAGATCTTTTCTTCCCTTTATTCATCATCCTTTTTCAGATCAGTTTTATTTTCCTTGGAAATCTTTTCAGAAATTTCAAGCCATGTGTCCTAAAATGTTTTCACAGCACCACAGATGTTTATCCCAATTGAGATTTGTGTTGATTTGTAAGATTTTCCTTTTATAACATCTGCGTTCTCAGGTGTTCTCTCATATCTAAAAACTACCTGAATCATAATAGTTAGTGAATGGTACCATGCTTTGTTTCTATTCATTTCAAGACATATGAGGTACCAAGTATGTATAAGTAGATGTTAAAATTTGGGAAATATGCAAAATTGCAAGTTTTTGTAAATCACACTTTCTAATAAAATAAGATTAAACGAATTATTACTTTTCTTTAAGACATTCAGGACCAAGCCTAGCATTATAAAAAATACTTTCAGTTTGCTGATAGTTCTGAACACATTGAAAGGGCAGAATACTGGAACATTTTCAAAAGGGAAGACAAGTTAATAAATAACGTTTCATTATTTTTCTATGCACTGCTCATTACACATAGATGCTGTTTACAAAATTAAAAACACAAATTGTACAAAATCACTTAAAGAGAACATTTTTATGCTACAAAGAAAATTCCTCAGCCCTCAAATTCCTGTGACAAAAACCAGGGATTATACCACAGTTTATATCTGTACTTACCTATTTTTTGTTCATTTTTATGTAGTAATTCCAAACCAAATTTTTAAATTTGATTTGATTTTTATAGATAGATATTAATTGTACATATTAACAGAATTCACTGTGATATTTCTGTGCACACATTATTATGTCAAATTCCATGTTTGGTCCACTTTCCACTCAGATTATTGCAATAGTATACCTAAAGGAAAATGATAGGCCTTTTAGATCATATTTATGTATGTGGATGTTATATGCTTAATGATTTCAATAATTAAATTTAAGTTGTCCTATTCAACTTGGAATGAAAAAATGATCATTAAAAGTTTGACTGTTATAAAAAGATGACTTTTTAACCCATTATGCAAGTAGCATCTACACAATAAAGAGCCTGTCTCTTGCTACTAGACATCGTAAATCTATATCTGAGCGGAGAGTGTAATGAACATGGAAGTTGACCTATATACAATTTGAATCTTAAATATCAACAAATCAACAAATTATTTGCACTCTCGAAATATCTTTTTCATTATCTGCATGTTCCATGGGGTCAGCATAAGAACCGAGACTGAATTCCTCAGCGTGAAGATGCACACCCAGTTCTTCAACTGGAACTTTATTCCATGACCCTTACCTATTTTTCATATCATTTGCTGCATTTACTTAATTGATATGTTATTCATCTATTCTTTTCCTCAGATTCAGTGGTCAAAGAAGTCAACTCTTCCTCTTGATAAGTGAGGCACAATGTCATGGCAGAGAAAAGTGTGTGCTGAGAGATACTGGGGTACCATAGCAGGCAGACATGGGCTTAACAATGTGAAATGAAATTATTGGAGTACCCGTGTGAACCAGTGTCGAGGCTGTTAACAGACATAATGCATCAGTTTCCCAGCTGCTTAGTCCAGTTCTGATGACTTAGAGATAAAGTCAAGGTAGGGTTGCAGGTATTTCAGCATCACTAATCTCTGTAACAATGACAATATTGTAATGAAAGTCTGAAAATTATCTGGCCTTACTAAGTGTTATAACTGATATGAATATTATATGTAAGCTATAACCTTCAACAAAATCAAGAAGAAAGTAAAAATAAGCTGAAAGGCTAAAATCCTCTCCAGGAAGCATAGAATTTCAAAAGAAAAGTTTAAAAACCTGTTATTGTGGTTCCCCAAAACAAAACCACTGAACCCCCAGACAGTATTATTCCTCCTATTAAAGAAAACTCTGAACACTAGTGGGTTGGTTTTGAAAATATTTTGTAACATCTTCTATTCCCTCTGATCCCAGGGTCGGCCTCATGAGTTTGTGAGAATTTATAGGTTATATTTAATACAAAGAAATTTAACAAGGAAACTAAATTACAAATATATCCTGTGAAAAACGAAAACTATTCAAAACTACAGTTTCTGAGTATTGCTTTGGACGAAATGTTTTAAAAGTTTTATTAACAAATAAATACATACTTACCAGGGAAAACATTTGGCCTTTGGTTTTTGGGGATTGACATTTCACTTAGCATGATATTTTCCAATTCTATCCATTTTTCTGAAAATGCCATAAAATTATCCTTCTTTATGGCTGAATAATATTCCATTGTGTATATATACCACATTTATCCATTCAGTTGTTGAAGGGCATCTAGGTTGGTTCCACAATCTAGCTGTTGTGAATTGAGCTGCTATAAACACTGATGTGGCTGCATTACTGTAGTATGTTAATTTTAAGTGCTTTGGGTATAAACCGAAGAGTGGGATAACTGGGTCAAAAGTGGGTCCAAAGTTTTCTGAGGATTCCCCACACTGTTTTCCAGAGTGGCTGCACCAATTTGCAACTCCACCAGCAATGTGAAAGTGTGCCTTTTCCCCAACATCCACACCAACATCTATTATTGTTTGTGTTCTTGATAATAGCCATTCTAATTGGAGTAAGATGAAATCTTAGAGTTGTTTTAATTTACCTTTCTCTATTTATTAAAGATGTTGAACACTTTATCACGTATTTATTAATCACCTGTATATCTTCTTCTGTCAAGTGTCTGTCCAGTTTCTTCACCCATTTATTGATTGTGTCCTTTGTATTTATGATGTAAAGTTTTGTAAGTTCTTTATACATTTTGGAGATTAGTGCTCCATTACGTTGTGCACAATGTAATGTAACATAGAAATGAAAAGATGTGCCCAATTTGTGTACAATGAATCAAAAAGTAGTCTGCAAAAATTTTTAAAATATGCAATACTAGAATCTCCTTACTTTTCAAAGTCTAATGATTGAAGACGACTCTAACAATGTAAACAGTAGGTGTGAGTCTTTTCTATCAATATGTAGCTTAATCACATGAACAAATAAGAAATATATTACAAGAGAGTAGGATACTAATAAAAATTCATCTTAATAAGTTAGGTTATTGATTTATGGTTGAATCCAGTTCTTACAAAAGCATATGTGTGAGTATGAGCATATTTATAACATGGTCTTAATTTGTACATAGAGAAAACTATGCCTACATTGAAGGAATTTAACCATTATTGGATGGTAAGCCATTATGGGAGGTTTTATATGATAGGTTGTATAAGATAAAGGATATGGTAGTAGAAACTAGTTTGGCTTTTAGGAGAAAGAAAACTAAATTTATTGGAGGACATAATAGTACATGAGCTAGACCTTGAAATATAAAATAGGTTTTTATAGGTAAAGAAATCGTGGAAGTGTGTATTTTAGGAAAGAGTGAAATAGAAATCATAAAACAGAACTTGCAAGGGCTCAGAAATAATGTGTTTGGGGTTGGAATGTAGTGCAATTGAATTAGATTTTTTCTTATTTCTCCCACTTCTCTTCTTTTCTCTTTCTTTCATTTTTCATTCTTCATTACTATGATGGATATTATTGTTTCCTGCTTAGACAGAGAGGATAGATAAACCTGGGATTATTGAGATCAATAATACAAGTGGAAACAACCAGTTTTCATCCTAAAAGTACGCCAAGCCTCTTATAACTTTCAACAGGGACTGAAATGAACAAACCTGTCCATAAATGAGTTGAGTGCATTAGGCACAATATATTATAAATAATATTATACATGAGTTATGATAATTGCATTGAAATTAGAAGCAGTTAGAATTAGAATCTCCAAAATAATATTTTCAGGAATCTAAATGTAGCAAACATTGAAAGCACCATAACCAGAATAAAGGCATCAAAAATAACCTCAGTAAATAGAATTCAAGATTTTACAGAATTTAGTAATTTCTCAAATCATAATGAAATAAAGATTAATATTTTGAAAACAGCAAATTCACAGTACCAATGATGATACTCTTCTTTCAATATTTTAAAAATATACCATCCTTTTTTTACTATAAAATACAGTAATATTTTTGTAATCAATACTGAAATTCTATAAATAGGCATATTCTTGTTGATGATATTTATATACATTTAGTAAGCTATTAGTGCAGAAGTGTAAATATAACTCTTGTTTCTTAGTGAACAAATACGAGCACTACAAATGTCCTCAATGTATTAAGTATTGGAAATTTGAATTCTGAAATGCCTTAAAATATATATAGACTCAAAATAAACACAGGATTTTCCTAAAAAAATTTACTTCTCCCATCAAAGAAATTTATTATTTTGCATTGCAAATATAGAATCAAAAATGTGAAAAAAATTGTATTTGCTTTATTACTTTTATGGAAGATTTCACAGACATTTTTTATTCATCATACTAATTTTCTGAAAATGTACTATAAATAATACATTGTGTTCTGTTTGTAGGTAACTAAAAGATCAGGGAGTCTAGGAAAAAGAATCTTCATTTATGGGAAGAAAAATATGACGAGCTAGGTATTTAACTGTTTTGATGAGGATGTGACTTCAGGTCACTAGGTGAGACTGTCATGCAATGAAGCACAGGTTGTACCAGATGGGTGAGGGTTACTGGTGAAGATGGGGGTATCACATACTCACAGATTAGAACTGAAGTCGTGAGAATAAATGGGCTGACCAACGCACATGGCAGGATAATTAAAAGGAATAGGGTTAAAGGGGACACATCACAATGTGTACCAAACATCTATTTTTAGATACATATTTATGTCAGAAAAATAAAATATTTTAAAGAATATTCTATCTTAAAAGAAGTCCAAAAAAATTACTGGTATAACTTTCATGAAACATAGACAATTTATTTGTAGTTGACATTTTTGGCCTATGCTTATGAAAGTTTCTCTTTATTTTAAAAATCACCTTTAGAATGCTGTGTTACACATAATTTGCCAAAGGTATAATTGTTAGTTCATATATATAATTCTGCAATAACAAGAGGTTCTTCAGAGCTACAGAAGATAGGATAATTAATGTCAGATATTTTAGCCTTATTTTTTTTCCTTTAGTATCATGGATTTTATTCCTCCACATCATTTTTGAAAATAATATGGTTTGAGTTCATATCTTTCGTTTGTATATCCAGATGCTCATTCCTATTTCTATCTGGTTCTGCCCAGTGAGTCTGACCTACAGGTACTGAGTCAGTGGAATCTCTCACTCTCTGGTATCTAGATAAGTTTTGTGAAGGCCAATTTCTTGCAAGACTGAGTCCAGAATATTTATTCCCTCTCTCACTCTACTGAGGGACTGCAGCTAGAGTGCTTCCCTATACCCAGAATCTCAGGGGTTTGGTCCACCATCTCTTCCACATCATTTTTTTATCAGGTCTAATATTGGCTCCTTTTTAATTTTTTCTTCAGGGAAAAAGGGTGATAATGACTGCTGGATTACCTTTTGTAGTATTGTTTAAATAATTCCTACTAATAATTTTTAAAGAAGTTATTTAAGTGCCTTAAAATCACCATTTTCTTTGTTTCACTAAAACAAGTGCCAAAACTCCGCAAGTTACAATTTTCCATATTACATTTGACTCTCCTTGAAAAGAGAAACTGTGGAGGACATTGTGAGAAATGCAAGAAACAAAGCTGGCAGATTCCTACATGACTTCTACATTTTAAGAAACTTGTTTTTAACATATAGTAAAATTCACTTTTTTGATGGATAGTTCTATGAACATAAAGAATTTGTGTCACTATGCTTATTGTGAAATCACACTCAAGATTCAGAACAGCTCCATCACCTCACAAAATTACTTTGTGTGGCTCTTTCAGTTCAAATACCTTCCCTATCCCTAATCTTTGCAATCATTGATCTGTTCCTACTTGTTATTTGCATTGTTTCCCCAAAAATACAATATGTACTTTCTTTAGTCTATCTTCTTTCACTTCGATAATTGCCTGAACCATTCATCCATGTATTTGTTAGTTCATTTTTATTGCTGCATATTATCCATCATTTTTTATTATACAATCATTTAAATTTTTATTATTAATATTTAGTATTTGTATGGTTTCCATCATTTATTAATCCTCCTACCATTTGAAGAAAATCTGAGTTATTTCCAATTTTCAGCAATTGTGGGAAAGCACTGATGTAATACTTTATTACAGGCCTTTGAGTAAATAGATTTCATTTATATGATGGATGTTTAATATTTAAAACTGCTGTCAAAAACTTGACATGCAAGTCACTTTAATTTTAGTGTACATTCTATCGGATGTACAGAAGCGTCCCATTTTAGTTTTGGTGTATAAATTCCTGATGGCTAGTGATGACGAGTACCTTGTCATGTTCTTCTTGTCAGTAATATATCTTTTCTGATGAAGTATCTATTAACATAGTTTTCCTGCTTTGAATTGTGCTGTTTTTTTATTGAGTTATAATGCTTTTCATGTATTATTGACACCAATATACACGCATATTTATGTATTATCATGCATGCTTATGCATATCATGAAAATTTTAATGGTCATGGTATTTGTGCATGTTATACACTTTTATGCATATTCATATAGTTTTATATAGTACATTGCATATGCCTAAAATCATACATATATTTGATATTTGATCAACTATAGTATTTCAATTTTCTTAAATGTATCTTTCAAATAGCTTTTTTTTCTTATTTTTGGCACATTTTTCATTTATTAGTGCATTAGAGTTAGATGTAATAGTTGAATTCATTTTAACAGAATCATACACAAATTTTATTTACTCCGTTTCAGTTCCTGGGGCCCCTCCCTTTCTCTCTCCTTTCTCTCCATATTCTCCTTCCTCTACTGGCCTTCCCTTCACACATTTATTTATTTTTCTTTGTTAATATGCATTTATTTATTTATAAAAATAGAGTAAACAAGTATTACCTTTTTATTGGAACAGCACACATTTTTAATTTTGTAAGATTCATTTTGAGAACAACCATTTTAATCATTGCATTTTATTTTACTGGTCAAGATTTAGTGTCTTAAAAAAAAAGATTTGGTGTCATTTAAGAAATCTACACTTAAACAATAATCAAAAATAGTCTTGCCTACAAATTTACAATTTTATCTCTTACTTTTAGTTTTATGATAAATTTTTTGTTGATTTTTTAAAACATTGAATTGAGATTGAGATTATTAATATTGTGATTGTCATTATAAAGATTAAGGTTAATCTTTATACAATTTGATATCAGGTTTTCCAGATCATTTTTAAGACTGATTTGTTTTCTCCAGTAGAGTAAAATTAATCTTTTTAGAATTTCAATTTGCCATGTTAATTTGTGTATTTCTAACCTTGAATCCATTAATTTTTATATATTAATTAGTATGTTAGTAGCAGTCTTGTTCCATGTAATTTCATAAGTATCACACCTGGATAATGTAAGTTCTTCAATCACTGTCCTTTTATCAAATAACTTTTTATGTTCCAGAACTCATGCTTTGTAAATATTTTAGATTCAGATATTCTGCTACAAATTCAAATATTTTTATTTAATTACATATATTTTGGAGAATAACATATTTTTACATGACTAATAATCTAATTAATTAATATTAATTCTTTATTACATCTTTAATTTATCAAATACTTTTTCTTTCAACTTTTAGTATGCACATGTTATAAATCTCTAAATATTTTTAGAATTTTTATTTCATAATTTTATAAATATAAATTTTATTTTCTGATTTCCCATAAAATGCTATATGACAAAAGCACTTTTGTGTGTTTTTTTCTTATCTAATAAAAGTACTAGTTATTGCAGCATTTTTTCTGTATTTTTGAATTGTCTATTTCATGCCATCTATACAAAATAGTTTTACTTCTAATATTGTGTTTAATTTTCTTTCTCATATGTTTACACAGGCTAAGCTAAGACAACTAATAAAAAGTAGCAAAAAGATGGTAAGAGTGCACATCCTTTTCTTGTTGAAGATTTTGGCAGAAATTCTTTCAACATTGACCTTTTTTTTTCCTGTTTCTAGCTTGATGAGTTTCTCATGATTTTCCTGTGAAGAACTTTCTTTGATTCTGATAAAATGATGTTTTTGGTTCTACATTGTCTTCATTAATTTTCATATCCTAAACTAATTTATTCCTGAATAAACTGTTTTGTCAGGCTGAAAGAATTATGGGTGTTTTTTGTTCGTTTTGACCTAACTAGATGTTGTGTGAATGTCAATATAACTTTTTCATCACTGTTGGTATTTCCAGGTAGTTTTTAAAAATTTGAAGTAAGAGCAAGTAGCTCAGAAAACCCCAAATGTTCAATCTCTCCCTTTGCAGTTCTCCATTATTAACATCTCATATAAGTGGAGTACAAGTGTTAAAAGTGATGAACCAACACTGACACTTTGCAGTCAGCTAAATTCCACAGTTTATATTGAGATTCAAGTTTATTTTTTGTAGTTTCATGGCTTTTAATAAATGTAGACCATTAGTCATGCAGTGTCTAAAATACCTGTATCACGCACCCTTATCTCTCCCACCCTATCCCTACAACCTTAGCAACAACTGACTTTTTACTTTAATTTTGCCCTTTGCAAAATGTTTTAAGGTTGGAATCATACACCATATAACCTTTTCAGTTTGGTTTCTTACCCTTAGAAACATGCATGTACAGCTTCTACATGTCTTTTCATGACTTTAGAGCTTATTTATTTTGGTGATTGAATAATATTCCATTGTATGAATATAGTACATTGATGAATAATTTGTGTAACTATTAACCTATTGAAGAACATCTTGACTGCTTCCAATTTGGGACACTTATGAATAAGTAACATTCATGCACAGAAATTTTTGTAACTGTCTTTTGAAAACTCAATTGAATGAATACCCAGGTTCATGACTGCTGCATCGTACTGTAAGCCTACATTTAACTGTGAGAAGTTGCCAAAAGTCTTCTAAAATGGCTATACATGTTTGCATTCCCACCAACAATGAACAAGAATTCCCACTGTTCTGCATTATCTCCAATATTTGTTAATTTCAGACTTCCAGAATGTAAGCATTCCTTGGTGTAGAGTGGTGTCTCATTGTTATGATATAACTTTCCGATGACACATGAGAATGTTATTCTTTCATATGCTTATCCATTCTATGTATATCTTGTTTGGTGAACTGTCTCTTCTGAGTTTTTGTCCATTTTTAATGATTTGCTTTTGTCTTTTGAAATATTTGAAGGAGATTTTGTGTATTTTGAATACCATAATTTGTCAGTTAGACATTTTGCAAATATTTTGTTCCAGATTGTGACTTGCCTTTTCACTTCCTAAGCAGTGACTTCTGCACAGTAGAAACATTTAAATTTAAATAAGTCTATTTTTCCTTCATAGATTATTCTTTTGATATTTTATCTAAAATGCAGTTTTAAACCAATAGGAAAATTTTCTCTTAATTATATTTAGTGTTATTTTGTGAATTAGATGTATGATTCATTTTGAGTTATTTTTTATGAGAAAGACGTAAATAAGCAAATCTCAGATTAATTTATTTTAAAGATCATCTTTTTCCATTAATTACTTTGATCCTTTGTCAAAGTTCAATTGTCTGTGTATATGTGGTTCTATTTCTGGTCTCTGTTCTCTTCTAGTGATCTGAAGTACACTAGTTTAGTATAATGTAGACAATTTTGCACTGTCTTAATCATTAAAACTTTGCAATAAGCCTTGAAGTCAGGTAGTGTCAGTATTCTTTGTTATTCAACTTCCATATTATATTTATTGAGTTCGTGTCTTTCTGCATAAACGTTAGGATAGGTTTGTCTAAACCTATAAAATTAAATGCTAGAATTTGATAGGCATTGAACTAAATGTAGATCAAGATGGGAAGAACTGATACCTTAAGAATTTTAAATCTTCTTGTCCATGGAATATTTTCCTAATTTAGATCTTTGATTTTTCTTTATAATAATATTTTATAGTTTTTATATGTATTTTGTACCTCTATTATTAGATTTAGACTTAAATATTTTCTGATAAGAATAAAATAAAAACTAAAAATAACTTTTATTTCTTTCTACCCTTCATTTATTCATGTAGATTCAAGTTTTTAACCTACAAAATTTCCCTTTACTCAGGAGAATTTCTTATGATTTTTCTTTCAAGGAAAATTTTTTTTCTGAGTCTGTTTAAGAATTGCATTTGTCTTTCTTAAGATACATAAAGTTTCTTTGTGGAAAGCTGCAAAATTACAAAATCAATCTAAATTTTTTTCGTATATACAGGGCTGTTCAGATTTTTAATTTCTTCTTGAGTCATTTTTAATTTCAAATAGTTTATATAATTCATCTAAATTATAACATTTTATAAATAAAATTCTAATAGCAGTGATTTATTATTTTTTCTGTCTGTATATGCTGCAGATGTTCCTCCCTTTAATTTTTATATCATTAATTATGATCATCAGCCCTATTTTCTTTATTACTCTAGATAAAATTTTATCATTGCATTTTTTTAAAATATTCAGCTTTTTTTGTTGTTGTTTTTGGTTTCCTTTTCTCTTTTTTTAAAATTTTATTTATTTATTTACTTATTTATTTATTTATTCTTTTTAGCTATATATGACACTTGAGTATATTTGGATAGATACATACATGAAATATAAGTTATTCTAATTAGAATTCCATTCTTATGGTTGTACATGATGTGTAGTTTCATTGGTGGAATATTAACATATGAACATAGGGAAGTTCTACTCTTTCATTTCCTCTTGCTTGTTTAGTATAAAATTTACTCCTCTCTTTAAATCATTTCAACCAGAAAATTCCTACTGTTGATTTTACCACTTTTGTCCTCCATAACATTATCATGTACAGCTATAAATATTCTTCTAAGCAATGTTCTTTCTTCATTCTGCCAAGTTTGAATGTTGTATTTTCACCTCATTTCAGTTTAATATTATTTCCTTTGTAATTTATTATTTGATCGATGGTTTTATATAAATGTATTGATAAAGTTCAACATATTTTGGGTTTCTATTTATGTTTTTGGAGTTAATTTCCATTTAATTTCATTTTGGTCATAAAATTGTCTTCTATTTTAAGGAAGGTTTAGCTGCACTTGATCCATTAGAAAGCTCACAGGCCACTCTTGGGATTTTCACCCAGGAAGGCAATGAACTGAATTGTCTGGGATGGCACATGAGGGCTCCAGTAGAAGGAACAGTTTATATAATATAGTTTGTATATCCAAAATGAAGATATACAGGTCACGGAAAGAAAAGAAGATATAAAGATGCAAGCTTTTAGAAGTGAGTCAGAAGTTCACACAATGGTCAACACAAATGGAAAAAAAAAATCTTTTGGTTAGAGGACATATAATGTTAGAGACTGAATATAATATAGTTGACACTGGAAGATATAACAAATAACTGCATGTTTAAGATATGAACCTGGCACAGAGAATGGATATCCCTAGGGAGTAAAGTCTGAGGCCTTTTAAAAAAATATATTTTAGATTTTATAAGCAGCAAGATCTCAATTACCATGCAGGAGAGAAAGAAAAAAGGAACATTATAGTGATTGTGATTTATTTCCTGCCTTTTTGAGTTGGGCTGGTTTGAGTAAGATTACTGCCATTTAGTAAGTATGCAGTGTTGTCTGCTTCTGAATCTTCAGAAACTTTCTTACAAGTAAAGTTTTGCAAACAAAACCAAGAATCTTAAATAGAACCAAACTGAAAATTTCTGAACAAAGGATTAATTTCCGTCTCTGCAGGTAGACTTGATTGATTTATGACAAATCGGTACTAACCTTTTGAGCAAACTGACATAGAGAGATGTACAATCCTTAAAAGTCAGTATTGATTTGAGGCATGTTGCTGGTTTAAAAAGAATTAAAAATGATCCTGCAGAATGCTTTACATTGCTAGGGCAGATAAAGTACAGTCAGCTTTTGACTCAGAAAAAAAAAATTTAAAAATTTTACCAAATAAAACTTCATTAGTGTCTCCTGATAAGACCCATATTTTTCTCTCTTCCAAGGATAAAGCTGAGAAAGGAAGTCCTAGGACAATGATAGTCCCTTATTTCAAATTATAAATTCATTTTTTCTAAAGTATACAATTAGGGTGGGTAATGAATATAAGAAGCACAAAAAATAAAATTTTGGCCAAATACTTTATGATTTTCATATAAAATATGTGATACGGCATTATCCTGAGACCCTGTCTATGTCTATATGTTTTTATACTAGACCAGATTTAATTTGAACAAAACAATATGACTTTTCTGATATTCATGTATCATGGTACGATCTATTTAAGGTTTTATTTCTATTAACAGGAAACCCTTAGACCCAGGAGATGGAGGTTAGAACTCTGAATCTACGCCTGGTATATGAACCAACCTAGAATTAACAATTCAGATGTGCTGTGGCATGGAGTTGACAAATGACCTGGAAAAGAGGACATTGTGGCATTGCTAATGGCATCTCACTCCTCTTCACTCCCAGTACACTGCACATTTCAGTTTATGAGCTTTGTGATAAGAAATACCCTAATTACTCAGATCCCTACAAAACATTATAAATTCATGTACTTTGCTACCTTTATATGTATTATGAATGCTCAGGGAACTGGGTATTAGTAAACTTGAGCACCCATAAACTGGGGCACATACTAGGGCTTTAAACTGGGAAAAGAGGGGATAGACATCCTAGTTTTATACACATTGTACATTGAACAGGAGAAAGTATCTCTGCTCACCTGTCGTTAACCAGGCTGGATCTCACTTAACTGAAATATTGTATTTTGCAATAATTGTTAAGAATTAAAGAGAATTTACTTCTTTCTGACTGTTTTGGTTCTGTTATATAAACCCTATATAAACCTCTCCATCATTCTCAACCTGTAGTAATCACTATTCTACATTTTGATCTATTTAATGAGACTCCACATGTGAAAGGGAATGTGTGATATTTGTCTTTCTGTGTCTGACTTATTTCACTTAACAATGTTCTCTAGTTCTATCCATTTTCCTGCAAATGATAGAATATCACCCTTTTGATAACTGAATAATAGGCAACTAGATATCATAAGTATGCCAACAGATTCCATATATAAAATATCAATGATATTTTCATATATATGCCAAATTTTATTTATCCTGATAGGTATCTGAATTGACTCCACATCTTAGCTATTGTGTGAAGGTATCTCTTTTATTCTTCCAAGGTATCTCTGCTACGCTGATATTAAATTCCAGTGTTTTATTACACAATGTGATGATTACATTCCCCAATAAACTATTATAGGTTTTATAAATAACTGGGGAAAAAAGCACGAAACTCCAAACAGAAAATAATGCTGATTTGGCCACAATAGATCCTTTGTGTATGCATATAGAAATATTGTACCATACCTTATAAGTGCAAACAGTTATTAAGTGAAGTGAAAATTTTAAAAAAATTAATTAGCTGGACATATAACTACTGAAAGATATGGAAAATAATATTCCCCAAGAAAAGGGGAATGACAGTCCCCAGGGAGAAAAGGAGGACAGTGTGATCAGGAAAGAGAGGCAGGGAAGGTAAAAAGTAGGCTCTGGGCTCTAATCTTTCATTCTTTCCCAGTAACACTGAGTCCTGGAGTGGAAGGCAAACAAATGGGCTCTGGGCTCTGAAGTTTTATCCCAGTAAAATGAGTTTCAAGCTTTTACAACTGTTTTCCTGAGTTAGATTTTTAACCGGTAAAAAGAGTTTCCTGAGTGCACAAGTCTCTAATGATTAAGTGAAACTAAACACTCTGCCATGATTAACTCTCATTAAGACTTATAAAAAGCAGACCCTTCTTGCAACCAGTGCTCATTTTCTCCCATGAAAACATGCCATGTGGAGTTCTACCAATGTTTAATAAAGACAGTTTGCTCATCCATTTGAGGTCTGCTCCCATTTCCGGTTATTTTTGCTTACAACTACCACAATTTGATCATTACACAAAGTACATGTACAGAATTATCACGCTAAACCCCATAAATATGTATAAATATGTAAGATATGTTATAATTATATATATAATATGTAAAAGTAAAAATTGACATAAAATAATAACATAAATACAAGAAAAGAGCAGAGGAAAATATGATGTCTGCTGTTTCCCTGGATACCACAGTCAACAGTGATCTGTCACTGGTTTCCAAAAGATGCTGTCCTACCCAACAATTTACCTCTTGCTCTTTCTAAAACTAGATTTGCTGCTTCTAATAAAGCTTCCTTGAATTTCTCTTTGTTCCTGAAGAAGTACTACTTTCCTGAACCATAGAACATACAATGTAATGTCGGAGAATGTTTGCTTTCACTTCTTAAAGAAATATTTTCACACAATATAAAGATTAGATGTAGATCTATTTATTTACAACATCTCTTATCTTTTGAAACCAAATTGTTTTATCCCAGGATAGAACACACCCAAACAACCCAGGATAGGCAGCTCCCAAACTGGCCCATCCCAGGGTAGGCCCCCAAGTTAGCCAAGAAAGAAGGCTGAGATGCCTTGCTTATGAGGTGTCTAGCTCCTTACACAGGATGCTGACTTGGGTTTCGTGGGAATGCCCTAGGGGTAAGGGCTCAGTTACCAACACAGCTTATTATTGCTGTGAGATATTTAGTAAGAAATCCATCTCTGATTTATTATACAATGTGTACACATTCATGACTAAATTAATACAGATTAATAATAAATTCCAATGAACACTTTCTCCAAATCTTTTATTTCTTCTTGTACTTTTCTTCTGGTTCAAAATTCCTATGAAAAATATTTTGTATTTGGAAACAAATTTTACATTGTCGTCTAGTATTTAAGTTATATAGACTTTTTTTTTTTTTTTTTCACTTAACAACTTAACAAGAACAGTTGTTCTTTTTAACAACTGAGTGCATCTTGGAAATATTTATTCTATAGGGCCCAGGGATCTGGTACTTTATATTTGCAAGTGTCACTCCTGAATTGTGACCAAAAACAAGATTTAGTTCCTGATATGAAGAAGTGTCAGTGATATTGTTTACCTTGTTAATATAATGACAAAAACAGTAAATTTAATGATAAATCCCTCAAAGAAATCATGGCATATATTCAGAATTCAATAAATGTGAGGTCCTTTTATTCACTGATAAAAACTGATAATACTTTTAATAAGACTCTTGTTTCTTCACCTTATAAATTCAGTATTCTCCATCATAGTAGCTTTTGTAAAAATATTACAAAACAGGGATTTGTATGGAGGAATATGGAAGGGCACTGATACTATTAGTTTGTTCTTATTGGGTTGCTGCCTTTGCTACTGCTAATAATCTCTTGAACATGGTTTTCTGTTGCTTCCTTGTGGATCTGAACTCCCTTCCCTTCTTACAATCTGCTATTCAAGGTAACACTGGCTTGTGAAATGACACTGTTTCCTTCTTAATAAAATGTTTTTTTAAAATTTCAACTCGTTTCATCAGAGAACACAAGGCATGAAAGGATGCCTAAGCTGGGCTAGCAAAGTTCCACAGTGGAAATTGTGTGCCTCTGTAATGCATGCCTCACTGTGTAGAACATCTTCACAAGAGATAATTTAAAAAAAAAAAAGAAAAAGTCTGAAAAGCAGTGTGAAACAACTTTCTAAGATAAAGTTTCTAAGATAAATTTCTAAGATAAAAATCATATCACAAATGTTTAGATTAATTATATCATATCTTCCTCAAACAATATAATGCATTATACATTCACATCTTTGTATAATTGTATGGATTTGAAGGCATTGAAGTTTAAGTAATTTACCCAAGGTAGCATTTCTAATATGTCACTCCATCTGGATTAACATCTATACGCATATGAATTGAAACCTGTTCTTTAAACCCCATGTACTGCTTTTTCCTTTGGCTAGAGAAATCATGAATCGTATTTTCAAAAGAAATGTGGAGATATAAATTTTGTTGAAAGTCAACGACCTAGAAACTAACCTCCAGAGTACTTCTTACAAGAAATGGATGTTTATGTATTATAACCTGCACCAAGTAGGTCACTGGGTCATTAATCAGTATTACTTCTTAGCTGCTGTGGCTGGGTCACAGTTAATGGTGTTTTTCAGAAACTTATGTCACTACAATTTTTCAGCTGATATTTAAAATACACCTCCCTTCTTGCCAATGTGCTGAACTTTGACCTCAGTCAATGTACACAAAGAGCCCAAACAAAAGTCCATAGCTGCACAACCATAACAACGAAAAATAGGCTGCTTGGTTAAGTAGCCAGCTGAATTTTCTCCTACTCTTTAATTATAAGAGCAGCCCTTCTGCAATTTGCAAGGCTTTCTTTAGAAATCAATGGACAATTTGGTACTTAAAGAACTATGCATTGAACAAGATAATAAACAATCATTATTTCAGTAATAAGTTCCCTGATACAACAGACTGGCACTTTTACACAGATGTAATGAGAAAATGACAGCCAAAGGACCTTAGAAAAGGAATTAGACTTTACTAAAACACAGACTATACTAAACTAATTAATGATTTACACAAATTCCCTGATAACTAGGACAAACCCATTGCATACTCTATATATGTAGGAACAACATATATTTTATCATCTAAAGCAGGTATTTGGACAATGAAAAAAGGCTCTATTATTATTTCTCTAAATCAATAAGTAAAAAGCAATGAGACTTCTGGGCATCATAGCAAGTAAATTGTTTTATAGTTGTTACATATTGGTCTAGTGAATTATAATTTTATGTTGCTTTAGCATACATTTGAATATGTTTAACTTTCTCGTATTAGAGGAAGAGTTTAATCATTGTTGTGGTTTGGATGTGAGGTGTACCCCAAAAGCTCACATGTGAGACAATGCAAGAAGGTTCAGAGGAGAAATCACTGGGTTGTGAGAGTTTTAACACAATCAGTGAATTAATACCCTATTAGGGATTAACTGAGCGGTAACCCAAGTAGAAGAGTGTGGTTGAAGGAGGTGGGAATTGGGGTGTAGCTATGTGGTATATACTTTGTATCTCGAGAGTGGAGACTCTCTCACTGCTTCCTGGTCATGATGTGAGCCACTTCCCTCTGCCATGCTTTTCTGCCATGATGTTCCAGCCTCACCTCCAGCCCTGAGGAATGAGCCAGCCTTTGGTGGACTAAGACCTCTGAAACCATAAGCCCTCTGAAAAACTTTCCCTCATTTGTTCTGGTGACGTCCTTTTAGTTATAGCAGTGAAAAAGCAGATAAAACAATCATACTCAATGACCTTTCCAGTTCTCCTCCCAGGTCTTTTTTTTAATCTCTTCAAGTATCCACCTTATAGAACTATCTCTGAGGACCACCTCCCAGTAAGACATATGGTACAGCCTACTAACTCACCCCATTAACCTACACCATGCATGAACAGCAGAGATGTCAGAGTGTTCCACTCCCAGTCATAATAGGACGCCTGGAACTTTCATCTTATTATAAACCAACCAATTAGAACTCCCCTCTGGAGTCTGATTGAGCAATGATGTGGACCTCAATATAGGACTTAGCTCACAGGTCCTCTCTCTCCAGCTCTCCTCTGCTGGTTAAGTGCATTGTCCCTGCAGCCTTCCTGTCATCCCTCATCACCCCTCTTTTTCCAGAGCCCTGTGAATAATTAAGTACTTGAGTTATTATGTGTATCTTTGTTTTGTTGCCTCCTCCAATTGTCACAGCTCCACCTAACTTTCTTCAGTAGTGTGATTCCTCTGTAGTGTGATTACACTAACAGGACTGAACTGGGCACAGCTCAGACAAAAGCTACAAAAGTGTCTGCCAGTATAAAGAAGGTTCCCATGAGAGAGATACCTTGTCTATGACTGAGATCAGACCATTAGACCATCCACCATAATACGAAAGCATCTCATGAAAGCTCTTTGAGAACATTACAGTCATACACCTGAAGTCCTGGCAGGGTAGACAAAGTTTATAGTAATTCTCCAGAGAGCTCTCAAGGTGAAATTAGAGAAAAATACAACTGCTGTATACAATTAAGAAATGCAAAGAGGCATCATGGTTGTGGAGATCATTTTTTTAGTGGGGAGTTACCAGGGATTGAATTCAGGGGCACTCAACCACTGAGCCACATCCCCAACCCTATTTTGCATTTTATTTAGATACAGGGTCTCACTGAATTGCTTTTGCTGAGGCTGGCTTGAACTTGCAATCCTCCTGCCTCAGACTCTGGAGCCACTGAGATTACAGGTGTGTACCACCAAGACAAGTGGGAGATTATTTTACTAATAGTTCAACCCATTAGTTGCATGCAGTTAGGTCAATTGCATAATTGCTTCTACATGAAAAATGAAAAGAAAAAACTACCTTAAAAGTTTGTGAGGTTCACAAATTGTATCGGTAACATGGTAAACACAGTGCCTGGGATGTTGAAGATATGCAAAAAGTATATCGTTATGGTTTGGATATGAGGCATCCCCCTAAAAGCTCCTGTTACTTGCAGCATATTTTGAGATGAAATGTTTAGATTACAAGAGCTATGACCTAATCGGTGCATCCTAACACTAATGGACTGATTGGGTGGTAATTATAGGCAGGTGGGATGTGACTGGAGGAGGTGGGTTACAGGAGGCTTTCCCTAGAAGGACGAATCTTTTCTGGTGCCCCTTCTACCTCACTAGGAAGAGCATCAGGGCATCATTACTCTGCTGGGCCCTTTCCATACAGTATGCTACCTCATCTTAGCCCCTGACCAGTGAAGTCAGCTGTCTATGGACTGAGACTTCTGAAACCATGAGCTCCCAATAAGTTTCTGGTCCTCTATGTTGTACTTGTTGGATATTTGGACCACTGCCACTGAAATCTGCAAAAACAGGTATACACTTATAATTCTAGGACCAATTATTTACTTAATTTTTTATCATCAACCTACTTTACTACCCTGAAGTAGTAAACATACTATTTCAGTGCATACACTGAATTAATAAATTAATTAAATTGATTTATTAATAAATGAATTTATTAATTTATTAATAAATGAATTTATTAAATTAATAAGTTAATAAATTAATGAAGTTTTATTTATCTTTAAGAATCACAAAGTAAATAATAAACTTCCATCAACTAATAGTAATAACAGATTTCAGAAGCATTGAAACATGATGTGAAACATAGAGAAAAGTGAATTCTAATGTGTTTCCAGTTTTCAGTGATTTAATTTTAACTATTTTAAGCCAAAACCACTGATTCTTTTAAGGGCTATAAACTTATGTCCACATTTGGACTACACCTAAGTGATGTTTTTCATACTTTTATGCCTTGAATGTTTGTGTTTGTGATCCCCTGCTAGTTCATATGTTGAAATCCTAAGTGTAATGTTCATTTGTAGGTGGGGCCTTTAGGACGGAAATAAGGTTAAGATTTAGTCATGAGGGTGGGTTCTTCCTGTGAGATTAGTGCCCTTATAAAAAGACTGAGACTCAGCCTCTCTCTATTTTCTTTTTGTTCTCCCTCTCTCCATGCCCACACCACATATTCCCCAACTCTTCACATGCACCACGGAAGGCAATGAGAATACATAAAAAGTAGATGGCCTTCAGCATGAGCCTTACCATGTTGAGAACCTGATTTCAAACTTCCAGCCTTTAGCACTACAGGAAATGAAAGTTTAATGTTTAAGTTCTTCAGTAAATGGCACTCTGTTATGGGGGCTGTCTTAGTTTTGTGCTGCTGTAACATAATTCCTGAGGTGGTTTAATTTATATACAGCAGAAATTCATTGCTATAGGGTTCTAGAAGCTGGGAAGTCCAAAATCAAGGTGCCAATAGATTTAGTGGGTGGTAAGAGGCCATTCTCCACTACCAAGATGATTCCTTGAACACTGCATCATCCAGAGAAATACCGTTCCTTGCACTGTAGAGGAGTGGAAGGGACAAAGAGAAGAGGGAGGCAGAGAGAGAGGGTGAGGGAAAGACAGAGCTGAACTTGTCCTCTTGTAGGGTACCCAACACCTTGATAAGGCATTAGTCCATTCATTAGGACGGAACTCACAGAACTAAAAGACCTCCCACTAGGCCCCATATCTTAATTCTGCTGTATTGTGGATCAAGTTACAGGAACTTTGGGGATCATACTAAAACAACATAGCAATAGCCGAAATAGACTGAAATACATATACTACTTTCAATCTGCCTGATACTATGCCAATTGTGTACTTTAACTACTGGGAAATTGAATTTGACAAACTCTTTATTAAAATATTCTCTATTACTTTGCTTTTAATCAACATAAGCTGAAGGATCAATGTAGTAATAGAAAATGAAAAATAATACACATACTTTTTCTGAGATGTCACAATTATAACTAGTATATTCTCATGACTACGACACAGCATGGTAAAGTACAACAAAGAGATGATTTTGTTTTTCAAGAAAGTTTTAATATATGCAATTTAAAACCATAGTTTCTTCATTTTTCACAGTGCTTTCCATTTGCAAACACTTTTAGCCTTTCCCTTTTCAGGACCCTGAACAACCAAGCCACATCTTACTGTGAACAAATTAGTTTTGACACCCTGAGACATTTAATTATTTGCAACAGTGAGTCAGATGAAGGTGAAGTTGAGAGAAACTTGTCAAGCTCTAGGAAGATATATATATGCTAAAAATGTCATTGTGATATTTTAGCCCTAAAAATCCAATTCATAGCACAATAGAGGTACACAAATAATGACACACATTTCTAGAAAGTAAATATGTTACAAATTACATAGGAATGTAAAGCTTAGCAGTTACTAATAGTTTTCACATCCTTCTATTCAGAAGTCTTTTGGGGGGCTACAGAAAATTTCAGAGATGGAAATAAGCGTAAAGTTCATTTAATACAGTCATTCATTTTACAGTCGAGGGGACTGAAGTGCAGAGAGGTTAAGTGATTTGCCAAGGTTACTTTCCATTCACTCAGAGAGAAAATAAAAATCTAGGTTTTTTTAATTTGCCCAATATTATTTTATTAATTTCATTGTTTCATTTGCCAACAATAGCAATTTATGAACACCCAATGCTTGTTGTGGACTGCTAACATTTAATGAGAAAATAATCTCAAACAATGTTATAACTAAAAGTATTTTTATTTTTGATGAACAGATCTTTTGATGATTAATCACATACAAAATTCTGCTCAAAGTTTACTCAGCATTTCTTTAAGATATATTGATATTTTATTATTGTTCTGATGACACAGAATAGTGGGATTTGTTTTCTGTCAAATTATTTTAATTAATTTCTATTAATCAATTTGTCATTTACTTGATTGAAAACCTCTTTGTTCACCAATTTTGTTTGTTTCTCTTGAATAAAAATAGGGAAAATTGTTAGCACATTATGCAGCCAGGGAAAATAGTCAACACATTATACAAAGATGAGAGTACTCATTTTTTCAAAGACAATAATTAGCAGCAAATACCTCAAAACAATAATTGACATTCACAAACTACTTTTCCTTGAAACATCTAAAAGTAATTTGCAGAAATGACTTAATTATCCTCTCAGCAACTCCCCGCAATAGCTATTGTATTGTAATTACAATGTACTTTATGTTAACAGCATTAATGGAAAGAATTAGGGCAGAAAATTCATACAGATTTATGCATGTACAAAGAAAGCTGGTGTGTGCAGATAGGCATCCTTGCACATACATTGACACTCATAATGTTTTTGCTAAGGTAAACCAATAACTAAGGTTAAGTTTTGTTTGTACTTTTTCTCTTCATTAGCTTAGTTTTCTTCTTGGATTGTTTTAAACATGTTCACATTTTTTTTTTTTTCTTTTCTTCTTGTTTTCTGTCTTAAATAAAAAAATGAACCAGAAAATGAGATGAAATTATATTCTCTGTGTATATCCCAAAAATATTTATTTTCTTTAACAACAACCTTGATAATGAAGACAACAAAATATTCTTATTTGCTTTTTTATACTATCCAGAGGTGCTAGGGTTAAATAATATGTTAAGTGATTTACAACTCGTTGGTTTCCCTTTATTTCCAAAGACCTCCATTAAAGTACAATTGACATGTGTTTCTGTGTATTTTGAAACAGATGTATCTAGAATGCATTTGAGGCTTCAACCAATGTATGAACTGTGGAACTATCAACATAATCAAGAAAGCAAGTATATTTGTCATCCAAAAACTTCCTTCATGTCCTTTTACTCTCAAATAATTTGATAATGAAAGAAGCAAGACAGTTAGAAAAGCTATAAAATTTGTGTGGTTCAATCATATGCCTAAAGAAAACACAAACTAATCTAAAACCACATAAAGAACATAAAATTATGAGATCAATCCATTTTATTATGGTAATCAATATTTTAATTCACAACTAACATTTCATTATATAGATGGACATTGAGGTTGTTGCCACCCACATTTTGGCTAATCAATAACCTGTGTACAGATATTTGAATGAACATATATTAATTTCTCTTGAGCATATGCCAAGAAATAAAATAACTGAATCGTACCACAGGTTATGTTTAGATGCAAAACAGTTTCCTGAAGGGACTGTACAATTTTGTATTCCTACAACCCAGCAAACTAATGTAGAGAATTTGCATCCCAGAAGAAATGTTGTTATATTAAATGGTCTTATTGAAGGTAAAAAGCAAACAAGTTCGTAATCCCAATGTATTATATAATGGGACCTTTTAATTAAGGTTCTCCTAATTGTTTAAGTGATAACTATAATTGAAAATATAATCACACAATTTACCAATGAAAAGAAATATATTGTTTGGAGCATTATTCCCAATGTTACAGTTTTAACAGCTTAATTACTTCAGACTCCAAGAAGCTGAGTTCCACATTTCATGAATTTAGAAATGTTTTTCTATTCTATGGAAGGGGTTAAGGTATATGTTTTGGGTTGGAGGTGTATCTTAATCACAGGGCACTTTCCTAGGAAGCATGAGGTGGTGGTTTCCATCTCATTGTTGTCAACAAAAATAAAGAGTCTTGTATGAACAGCAAGAGGATAAATGTAGTTTGGAGAAAGGATAAATGAAAGTAAAAATGGAATAGGTAGAAAAAGGCCTTCAATGATTTCATTTTGAATTAGAATCATATACATTATATGTAAATAATTATTAGAATTATTTATATTATTCTAAAACATTTATTAGGATATACATATAATATTTGCAACATCTAATATTTATAATATATATACATATATATAATATTTCTTAGAGCTAGATTGAAAGTGTTTCTTTTTATCTCTGTTAATAGCTGCAACCCGCTAGTTTCTGCTTCTGTAATCCTGCTTGCTCAGTGGCTGCAGCAGGAACCAGAGCTGCTTGGAGAAAAGGTGAGGGATCAAGTCTACCTGCCTGAGAAACCTAGAAGTCTGCACTGTATAAAAGATACTGAGAACAAGGGGCTATGCTCAGCTTTTGAAGAAGACTCCACTGAGCCCACACTGGTGCTGAATAAACCCTGCTCTTCTGTGCCTCCAGTGCTGTTTGTCTCTTTCCATTGCCATAATTTTCCATGTCTACATACAAATAAGATAAGCAAATCTATATACAAATAAGGAAGAATTTATTAAAGCTATTCTGCTGCATGTGGTTTCTTGACTTTCTAAATTAAAAATTCCTACCTGAAACTGTTATCATGGCAATCATTAAGGTTTGGGTAAATAATGTGTCCTATAGTTACACAGTTTATAAATGTAAACATAGTAATGAGAGTCTAATGATTATTTTGTAAAAACAACCTCAAAATAGAGTTGGTAATAAAAATGCCAAGCGATTCTCATGGTTTTGGCAAGAATGTGTTGAATCTGCTTTTAATCCTAAAATATGTAGGATTAAAAAATATTCCAGTACTTTTGGTTCTTAATCATTCAATTTAGCATTGACTTAATCTGTATAGTACCAATTTAGTATACTGTTTCCACTTTGTGATTGACCCCTAGAAGCTGAAAGAAGGAAAAGGCAGATGAGAATTTAATGATCAGGTAAAAGAACCAATACATGCAAGACTACTGTATACTATGGAAAAAATGGCCTAATTAATGGTATCAATCTCAAGAATTAGGCTAACAAAAGAGACATCAGAGTAGGATAAAATTTTGCCCTATCTACCTACATGACCAGTGGCAGATACCTTAACCCTTTCAATTTCTATGAAAAATAAATGGTAAGCATTTGTAGAAAAAAACTTGTTAGGTAGACTCTGAATTTATTTCCTTCCTACATGATATTAGGATATTTAAAATAATCTTATTCAGGATCTTTAATAAATTTATGTACATGTCCTTTTTCTGCAACAAACATTTCAAACATTTGCATTAAAAAAATTATACCTGTTATTATTTTAAATTTTAAAACAGTTTTTAAATGCAAAATAATCTGTAAATAATAATTTGAGATTTTTAATGTCACTGATTTTTTTACTGAGAGAATACAGGGCTCATTTATTTGTTTCTTTTTCCTTTATCCAATAAAATTATGGATTGTCTTTCTCATTCAGAAGTGATAACAAGCAGAATGAAATCAAGAGATAAAACTGAGGCATGATGAATGCTGATTATATATTAGAGAAAATAATAACTATGCCTGATACAGTAAGTGGGATTGTTTGAAAAACAATTCACAGAGAACAAACATTTTATGTTGCCCTTTCATGGGCAATGAAAAAAGAAGGAAGATGAAAAGAAAGAGATCAAACTGAAGAAAAACAAGATAAACAATATGCAATTAAATATCTCAAGCATCAAGATTTATAGAAAGAACAGGGAATACATCTACTATTTGATAAGTCCCATAGGAAATATGTAGAACATATACTTCATTGAGTTATTGGACTAGATTCTTCATTCTTTCCGTATTCATGCAACTCTGTTCTTTGTCTTTGGACAGTTAAATGTGGATTTTTTCATCCGAGAAAAACTAACAGATTTTATGAAGATGAAGGCTTAAAATGGGCTTGTATAATTAAATTTTCCTTTAATCAATTTTGATACTACCACAATAAGATGTCTATGCCATCCAACTGAAACATAGAGTATTGAAGGCAATAGAACTGATTTGAAATATTTAATTCCAGATAAACTCAGTAAACTTAACAATTTCTAGTTAAACTACATACAGAATGTGGGGGTAGTTAATTTTAAATTAGTATTTTTGCTATAGTGGACTGATAAAGAAGAAGAAAGTGAAATTGCTAACTGCATTCAGAATTTGAAGGCACATTTATTTTGGATTCTTTCATTCTACAAGTAACTACTCACTTTTGGATTTTATATGCATTCACATGTTAAAATAAATGATATATCAACCTTATACTACAAATTGGTTTCAGAATCAGTGTTTAGCAGACTGCATTGCATAGGTACTTCAAAATAATTTCTGATATGACTGAACTTGTATATTTTTGGTCACTGATCAATGATTATGAAATATTATTTGTTAACTTTATTTCTGATTAAAATAAAAACATAAAAATAAAGTGAAAAAAAAACATATATGCCATGAAGGTAGACTTTCTATTGAATTGTTACACTTACATATTTACTTTCAGAGTTTGATAGAATATATCTCTCATACTAATAAGTTTCATGAAGCACATGGTAGAGTCTAAGAGGAAACTAGGAATCATAAAAATGCTGTTATCATAATATCTTGTTAACTATTTGATTGTGATAACAACATAGTTCAATATTTTAAAAACTTAAATGTAAGAAAGAGAGGGTCATTTTTGTTACATAACTTTAACTAAAGATAAAACTCATAGTGATGACAGAATTGAAAGCTGATTTGGCATGTTTATACAAGATATTGAAGCAAAATGAAGATAATTATAGATATCCCAATGTGACACATTGTGAAGTGTACTTCCCCCAAATGTTTTCATTCATATATTTATCCTTCAAATCCTATATAAAGCAAATTGAGAATTAGGAAATTCTCCATCCTTTAGCAATATCTTATCACCTACCTGAGAAATGCAGTTATAGGGACATGTAATTTTCTCACCAGATTTTCCCTTTAATTATCTACAAAAAAGATTAGTATGAATATTTTATTGACTGTATTTTTACATTAAGCAAATTACCTATGTAAAATTGCACGAAAACTTTCTTCAAGGATTGTTTTGGTATATAGTTGGTTTAAATTTGAAATTAGAAAGGTCTTCTAATATAAGTGATAATATTTTGCTATCACACTCTGATTTACCATAAAACAGAAAAAAATTAAAATAATTTTACACTACATAAACCATTTTTTAAATTATGTAACTTATTGTATTTTATTTTGCAGTTCTAGGGATCAAATACAGGGTCTCCTTTATGGGAGGCAAGCTTTCTACTAGAGATAACACCACAGGTGTTGATTCCTTTTAGAGACACCATAATTTATAAAATAATTAGTAAATAACCACAAAGCTACATGCTTATTATTTTAATTTCCCTTATTATATCTAAATTTCTAGAATCATAATTAAGTCCAAAAATAATTTACAGCACTATTTCTATAGGTTTGGTCATTTTTTTCTTGAAAATAATGTTGGGATAAATTTTGCTGTTTTCTGCATGCATATGAATATATGAATTAGAAATGTTGGTTGCCAATGATGCAATTTATATTTTCAGTCACAACTAGTAAAATAAGTGTCTTTCACTGCCTACTGATATACGTGATAGATTGATTACATGTCTTAAAAATTATCAATTAACTATTTTTAAAAAATATTTTATCATCTTGTACTTGAAGTAAACGAGTGTTAGAAAATGCATATCCAATTATCTCTTTTCATTGCTATGGCAGATGTCTGATTTGGTATTAAATTAATTACAAAATGCCTTTGCTTTCTGACAGTTGGATATTTTAGACTTCAAAGGCAAATAGATTTTGAAGCAGTATAATAACAAGCTTAAAAGTGTGAAGTACAGCAGAGCTGAAAAGTGAAAACTCAACAGGCTAAGCTGGTAATATCTTCCAAAAGAATTAATCAATCATCATGTGACAGCAGTAAAAAAATGCAAATCTTGCATAGTGCAAATAAAATTTTCCATAAATCAAAATTTTATTTTATATAACATTAATAGAATTTAATTTCCAGATGGCCCATTATTAAACAAACTGATATACAAGTAGATTTATTATATTTTTTAATAGTCTCCTAGAAGGTCATTATATTTCAGGGCAATTTTGGGTTGTAATTACCAGAAAACTTATAAAGATTCATATTTTAAAAGTTTATAATTTATCATATTATAAATGATAAACTGGATGCATTTATAATCCTGCTATTTCTAAACTCTCATTGATTTACTGTCAGTAGAAAATATTAAAATTCACTCATGAACTTTTATTAGATGTAAGTCAGGCATAGAATGACAATTACAATCTATTACTTTCCACAAATATTAAAATAAACTCATCTACATGTTTTGTTGAAGCTCAATTATAATCTTATTTTGAGTAATTTGATTGTTTGTTGATTACCATGAAAGCTAAAGGGCCAAAAACTAGGAAATTACTTTCTGTGTTCATAAATACAACATATTACAATATAAGAATAATTAACCACAGTTTTTTTTTAAAAAAAAAAAAGTGTTTTCTCTTAAATAGCTTTTGAAAACATTTTTCATAGAAACCTGTATATATTTAATTTTGTGTGTCTTCCACCAGAAGATTATGAGACTTTGAAAAAAAAATTGAAAAAAATCAATTTATTTTTATATTGACATATATTGATTTTTTTAATCAGCATATATTTAAAGGTATATTTTTGTAAAAAAATTGTTAATTTTCTAAATATAAATATTTATGTAAGAATTCTCTATAACACTTTCATAAATATTTTAATTATACATTTGGTATGTTTCTTAATGCTTGCATTTACACCTTCATTTTTCAAGTTTCTCTCTCTCTCTGATTCCTGTAACACCTAACCCATCACTTTTTCCAGGGTAGATGTTTAATGTAACCTTCTTTAGTACAAATACATTATAAAGGAAATTATTTAGTAAATATTATATAAACTTTATAGAAACATTAACTTATTAACCACAAAAAGTTAGTTGAAAATTGAACAATAACAAATTACAAAAAGTTCATTATTTATAGGTTTAAATGCACAATGGATACTACAAGTAAAGTTTATGCACCTAAATGAATAAACAATTTTTATAATATCCTTAATATCTGGCACACTTAGGAAGATCCATTTCTTGCTATTATCATTATTAAATAATTAAATTATCATTCTAGTGTGGAAAGCATCACAGAAATGGCAATGAAGACTTTTGTATTACAAAATGAAATCTTGACCTATCATATAATTATTATTTAAATTTTATATTTACTACAAATAGAATATAGAGACAGCTAACCTAAGATACAATTGTTTTATGAAATTGTCCTTATATTTTATAACTGATTATATTGCTTCTGTCTGTAAAAACTGACATGAACTTATGTAAGTAAATATAACATAAATTCTAAAATCATTTTAGGCCAAAAGATAAGGTTTCAATATAGTGTGACATTTTTATGCCACACAATTTGAATGTAAAATAGTTTCCCATTTGCAAGCTAAACACGTCACAAACTACACACTGTAAGATAGGAGCAAAAGTAGAATAAGCACTTGTAGGAAAAAATGGAGGTAACCAAATTTGTGAAAATGAACAAAAACTGACTGTGTTTTGAATAGGTATTTTGAATTTTTTAATCGTCAAGAGACAGAAATTAAAAGGAGAGCTATAGACTCTGGGAAAGAATATCTTTCTCTTCGTGTGTGTGTGTGTGTGTGTGTGTGTGTGTGTGTGTGTACATACATATATGTGATATAATACTGTAATTCAGCTTGCAGATATGTCCCCAAATGAATTGAAAACAGAGACTCAAACATATCAGTGTATACCATTACAGCATTATTTATAATAACTTATAGTGGAAATGATTCAAGGAATCATCAACAGATGAATGCCTATTCAAAATGCAGTATAATATAATGGAATAGATTTGACCATACAAAGACATAAAGTTTTCATATACATTACAGCAATAATGACTTGAAAATTTTGCATTAAATAATGTAAGATAAATGCAAAAGGACATGGAATATTGTATGATTCCATTTATGTAATTTGTTTGGAATAATCAAATAGGTAAAGACAGAAATTATACTAGAGGATACCTAGGGGAAGAGTAGGGGAGAGAAAAAAATTAGGATTTATAATTTAGTGGGTATGCAGCCTCCATTTGGGGGATGTGAATTTAGGAATTAATGACAACCATTATGCAATTTTGTCAATGTAATTAAAACCACTGTTGCTCAAGATTTCTAATTTCATGACTTTGACTTCTTGTGAGTTCAAGAGAATGGTTTTATAGAATATGCACTTCCAAAGCATCCTACCCCATCCAAACTGTTTAAAACTATAATTTCCATAGGTTAGGCTACTATGAAAACAGGAAGCTTTGCTCCTAGGAAGAGTAGATGTGATATTTTATGGTGAGAGGAGAGGGAACCAATATATGTGGCTTTGTCACATATTAGAATAGAGATAGGAAAAGATATGGGAAACTTAATGCCTTGTTAGCCTGAGGTTATGGAGTGAACAGTGAACCAGGCAGTAATTTACCAGGTTCATTTTGAAATCACATCTATTGAAGGTCTAAAGTCTATATTATGTTGGCTGGTCTGAGTCATTATATGTGTGCACAGTAGAGAACAAGGAGAACATAGTACTGTCCAAACTAAGAATGCAGTGAGAATCAATTGACTTCAAAGGTGCTTTGAAAACCCATAATGAGCAATTGTAGGAGGATGGAATCAGTATGGGTTTTAGGGATAGTTCTCAAATCATTGACTGAAAATAGATCTGTGTAACACAGGGACTATCTATGTAAAGCCAGACTAAAAGAGGAAACTATAAAAGAAGGGAAAAGAAAAAACAGAGTCATAAGCAGTCTTAGCCCATTGGAAACATTCCTCAGTTCAGGTTCAGGAAAATTACCAAACGGTGAGAAATAAATTAGTCCAGAGATAGTACAACATAATAGGCATAACAGCCACACAGGAAAGTATGATTCACATTTATCAAAATATAGCCATCAAAAAGTACAACCCTGGAGTGGGCTCAGATGTTGAATTGAGCAAACAAAGTTGGAAAGAAACTATCATAAATGTGATTAAATATTTATTTTTTTGGTACTGACAAGTGAACCCAGGGACACTATATATCCCCAGTACTTTTAAAATTTTAATTTATTTATTTATTTATTTATTTTAATTTTGAGACAGGTTTCACTATTTCTAATTGTCTTGCTATATTGCTGAGGCTGGCTGTGAACTTGTGCTTGTCCTACCTCAGTCTTCAGAATTGCTGGTATTATAGGCAAACACTTTCATGTCTGCTGATAAAAATACACTGTAACATGAGCTGGCAAGGTTTAAGAAGTAAGAATTCAAAATAGATGAAAACTTTTAAAATAAATCAAATAAGAGTTCTAAATTTTAAAATGTAATAGCCAAACTGAGGATAGTGGTGCATCTTGTAAACCCAGCAACTTGGGAGACCGAAGCAGGAGGATCACAAGTTTCAAGTCAGCCTCAGCAACTTAGCAAGGCCTTAAGCAACTTAGAAAGACAGTCTGTCTGAGAGGATGTAGCTCAGTGGTAAAGCACCCTTGGGTTCGATCCTCAATAGCAAAAAAAAAAAAAAAAAAAAAAAAAAGCTAAAATTGGAAACAAAATACATTACAAACTCTAAAGAGTACTTTTAAAGTGAAAGATAAAAAGAATCAATTAATTTTAAAAATGGATAACTAGAAATCATGTGAATCCCTCAAAAATTAAGATAGAATTACTATATGATCTAGCAATTCTACTTCTATGTATATGCCTCATGAATCAAAATTGGAATCTCTAAGAAATATCTACACTCCCATATTTACTGCACATTATTCACAATATCCAAAACATAAAAGCTACCTAAATGACTATGGTATGGATTTTATGAATCCACAGGTTCAAGTATTATAGACTGGGTTGCTAATGTGGTTGTTATCAGAGGTGGAGGAATCTGAGAATGAGGCCCAGCGTGGGGCAATTATGTCTTGGGTTACCTCCCTTGGAAGAAATTAATCCTGGTCTTGTGGAACGAGTTACTTCATGAGAGAAAAAGTTATTAAAAAGAGCAAAACGAGTTCTCTTTGGCCTTTAGCTTCCTAATTCAGCATGTAATCTGTCCCTCTTGCACATTTTTCTGCTATAATGACATCAACTGTGTTGTAATACAGCCAAGGAGTTCCTCACAAGAGGCCAAACAGATGAGCTTGAGGAACCTTGAACTTTCAACCTTCAAAACTCAGTGAAATACATTTCTTTTCAAATACTTACTCAGTGTCAGTTATTTTATTATAGCAACACAATAAGAAGTCTTACAGACTAACAATGGGTTAACAGATAAAGAACACACTTGATATATGAAATATGTATAAATATTTGTCTATGATATATGTATATGAAATATGATTAAATTTTCAAGAGAAAAAAAATTGGCCTTGTGATATTTTAGGTTTTCAAAACTCTATACTAAGTAAAATAAGCCAAACACTCAAATTCCTATGAAGAATTAAAGGCCTTCAGAAATGACAAGTATGTGGCTAAATATAAAAGATTCTTGTGGACTAAATTATTTCCCCATGAAAACTCATCTTTTTGATTCCTTATACCTAGTACCTCCAAATGTGTCTATATTTGGATATAAGGCCTTAAAGAAGGTAGTAAGATAAAATGAAGTAATATAGGTGAGCCCTAATCCAATAAGACTGGGGCCCTTATAAGAAAATGAGATTAGGGCATTCACAGAAAGGATTATATGAAGGCACATAGAGAAGACAGTCATTTACAACACAAGGAGTGAACCTAAGAAGAAACCAGTTCTGCCAACACCTCAATCTCAGACTTCTAGCCTGCAGACATATGAAGCAACAAATATCCGTGATTTAAACTCCCATTGTATTGTACTTTGTTATGCAAAAAAGCAATCTAACATGGAAAATACTTTTTCTGTTACTTTCTTAAAGTTTTACAAAAAATAAAAAGATCATTTAAAGTAAAATTTACATCACATTTTTTACAACATATAGATACATACTATATTAACACAAAATATAACCTATATTGAATGAAATTGCTACACTTTAATGAAATAAATCTAGCTTTAACCTTAATTCGATTATAAAAAACTGAAGCTATTTAACCTCTGAAAAACATTCACCAAGAAAATAACACAAAAATGAAGTAAAAAATTGACAGAGTGGACTGGGGACACAATGCAGTGGTTGAGCACTCGCATATATGTGAGGCTTTGGGTTTAATCTCCACCATACCACATATAATTTTTATTTTTTATGCATTAGTGAAACATAAAATTTTTGAAAATCAACATAGAAACTAAAATGGTGTAGTATAAAATATGTAACTCAAAAAGACAATAAATGAGTAACAGAAAAGCAAAAATTACATAAAAAGACCAAAATGGTAGAATTAAACACCAATATTTTATTAATTGCATTAAATGATTGAAATGTATATTCCAATACAAAGTAATCAATTGTAAAACTAAATAAAATAATTTAATTTTTTTATTTTTTATTTTTTACAGACTGCATTTTGCTTCATTGTACACAAATGGGGTACATCATTTTGTTTCTATGGTAGTGCATGATGTAGATTCACACCATTCTTGTAATCATAAATGCACATAGGGAATGATGTCTGTCTCATTCCACCATTTTCCATATCCCCTTCCCTCTCATTTCTCTCTACGTAATCTAAAGTTCCTCCATTCTTCTGTCACCCTTCATGCCCTCACCCCTATTATATATCATCATCCACTTATCAGGGAAAACATTCGGCCTTTGGCTTACTGGGATTGGCTTATTTCACTTAGCATGATAATCTCCAATTCCATACTTTTATCTGCAAATGCCATAATATTATTCTTCTTTATGGCTGAATAATATTCTACTGTGTACATATACTACAGTTTCTTTATTCATTCATCTGTTGAAGGGCATCTAGGTTGGTTAATACATGCTACCCACACTTTTGATAAAAAGACAAAAATAAGAAAATGAGATTAGGGCATTCACAGAAAGTATTATATGAAGGCACATAGAGAAGACAGTCATACTTTTGATAAAAGGACAAAAATAGTTTGAAAAATGATATAATGAAGATATAACATGAAAAACAATAAAAGTGCTGACATGGCTGTAGTATAATGTAAAACAAACCACACATTAAAACAAGAAATATTGCTATAGGCAAAAGGGAAATTTCAGATTAGTAATCAAGAAGATATTATAAAAAATATACAAACCACCAATGTACAAAAAAAAAAAAAGAACTGAAGCAGAAATAAAAAATAAACAAACATAGCTTAATTTAAACACAATCAGAAGTGTACAGAAGACATATACCACATTAATTTACTTGTTTAACACATACAGAGCATTCCATCACACAGCAGGATACAGATTATGTTAAGAACAAATGGAGCATTCACCAAAATAGTCTATACACTAAGCTAAATAACATCTCAAATTTAGAAGGATTGAAATCACAATATTATTGAAAACACAATGTGTGTTATTTATCCATAAGAGATGTAAATTAGAAATAATAGAAAGAATTGAAGAAATCTTCTATTGAAAATTAAATCAGGCATTTCTACATAGTCTGTGTTTTGTACAAAAAAAAATAATTAAAAATTTTTATGAGATCAATCAATAACATGCCCTTCTACCTTAAGCAACTATAAAATAAACAAACTAAACTCAAAGCAAGTATAAGAAATGAAATGATAAAAATAGATTACAGAAAAAAGAGAAGACAGAAACAACAAAGAACATTGAAGTAAAAATAAGTCTATTCAAAGGATCAACAAAACTGACAAATATTAGCTAGGCTGACTAATTGAGGAAAAAAGAAAAATTAATAAAGAGGCATTATTATTATTTTATTTATATAAATGAATTGTAATGTCTTAAGAATAACTGCATATTACACCACAGATAACAGATAAAAAGAAAAGATTATTAGGTACAAATCACTAATTTTTCTCACTAATAATCAGAAAGTGTATGTCTCTAAAATTTAAAAAATTGAATTTGTAAATAAAACTCAAGTGATTTCTAGCAAACACACAGCAATATCTAATAAGCATAAACAATTATGTCAGTATCATTAGGGAAAGTAAATTCATATTGAGATATAATTGCAAAACAGATGTATGTGATAAGAAAAAACTGGCAATAAGTATTTTTTTGTAAATTTATGTTATTGTTCATATATGAATTGTAGCTGTTATATTTTAAGTAACATATTTTTAATATAGCATACCCTACATATTATTACCTTTAATAGCACATTTTTCTATTCTATCAGAAATACCTTTGCATATTAATTTTCTTCTGTTATTATTAGGGAATATGTGTGTGTGTATGCGTTTGTGTTTGTGTATATAATTAAATCTACATTAATACTTCAAAGAACTGTTAACACCAAATGACATGCCTTGAAATTTGTAGTTCCATACTTAATAGCAACTAAATTAAGTTCATAATCCAGAGTAATAGAAAAATTTTTGAGAACAAAGTACCTCATTTTATGGCATTTTACATTTGATTTTATTTGATATGATACTATTTGATTACAAACCTGACAAATGTCTATACTGTGGTCTAGCATCAAATGAAGTATCTCTGAGGGCAAGACGGGGAAAGTCCTTATCCTGTTTTATATCAAGCTGTTTCTCTGGTGCCAAAGTAGTGTGAGATGCATCAGAAATCTCTCAGTAGATATTTGCTAAATCTTTGAACATGAAAGTGCAATAATAAAGTAAATAAATTTAGCACAAGGCTAACATATAGTTTAATTTTGTGGAGCCATAAGTTTATTGAAGATTGTAAGACTGGAATATTTTTCAAATACTAAAAACAACTGAGAAAAGGAAGGTAGATTTTATCACAATTATAGTTTTGGATTAAAGGACCCTTCAAAACTATGAAGTAACATCTGTCAATACAGTCATTAATGGGTAATGATGGTTGTCTGATAATTAGCAAAAACTGAAATGGAAAAGCTAAAATCAGTGTCAGAATAAACAAATGATCATTTATTTCAATTATAAGTTTACTGTATATTCACAAATCAGTTAGTTACACCAAAATTGGGTATCAAAACATTAGAAAGAATAAACTGAAGGACTTAGACTTGAATGTACTTTTCTAAATGGACCCATCTTTCATAAGTAAATTTAAATTTGTACTTTTGCATTTAAAATATTATTAAAAATTAAGGGCTGCAGTTCATGTTATGATTAGCCTAATATCTCTGTTCCTTGCATTTACCTTTTCCTTGTCATCTGTAACATACTAGAAATTGAAATAACAAATTTATTTTTTTCATTTTAAAGTGATATTTTATGAAGGGATGAGAAGATGGTAGCTTAAAGGAAGGATGTAGTACCAGACTTAAAAAGTGTGAAGCCTTTCCCTCAGTGAGACAGGTAAAGGGAACTCACTGAAATTCCATACTGGACAGTAAAAGAAAACAGAGACACAGAAAGTCAGAGATGTCAAATATATTATAAGAAATAATATTTTGGATGTACTAGTTTGGCTGGCAGCAGTGGTAGCAGCTGCTATGGGGAGGGGAAGCTCAGTAGTGAGAGAGGCAAGCGTGGTGGGGGGATTGGCTTTGGGGAATCTGTGGAGCAGAGAAGGAGGCTGATCTAATGGACCCACAGTCAGTGGGGGAAGTTGTTGAGTGAAAAGCAACCAAAATAGCTAAGCCCATTGGTGGATAGTTCAGCAGGAACCTGAGTCATTAGTAGGGAACCATTTATAAGTGCTGTGTGGCCATGAGTGACCTAAGGCACGAGATAGGAACTGGGGAAAAATGTTTCCAGCTCACGCAGCAGTTGCTTATTATTAGCCACCCATGTGAGTGGACCACATATAACTGAAAGAGCTGCAAAGAGAATTGTGCCTGGGGCATTCAGGTTTTGGATACCAAGAAGAGAGAGTTCCTTTTGTTGCTGGTGCTCTATAAGAGCTATTGGGAAGAAGTTCATAACTGCCACAGAGGAGTGTCAGCACTCCAGGTGGACACCTGGTAATTCACATGCACAGTAACAAAGGTAGAACCTGTGGAGGTCCTAAAAGGAAAATTTATGGGAGACTCCCGAGACACAGATATCCAGCAGAAATTAACATTGCCTCAGCAACAGAAGGGTATTGATCAAATCTCAAATGCCCACCAAAGGTCAGCCAAGAATAAATATGAACTACTTAAACTTACGATTTAGAAGTCAGCACCATACACCCTTATCTGAGGGTGTACAGAGTTTCTCAGCATTCACTCATCTGTTCTACTCTAAACAGGGAGATGGGAAACTGAGGGTTACTATAACTAGTTTTGGCTTCTAGTCACAAGGTCCAGCAGATAGGTGAACACTAAGATGTTGGACTTAACTTTCAGACCTTGACCAAGGGTTAAAGAGCCCAGAAACAAACATAAAGAAAGAAAATCCATTAATGTCAATAGTTTTGACCACCTCAGCAGAAACAAGCCCTTTATTTCTCATTAACAATTTTTATTTTTATTTTTGCCTAGATCCTCCCTTTTTATTTAATTATTTTTCAAATTTAATTTATTTCATTTTACTTTTTATATTTTTACTTTTTCCATTCTATGAGTTTGTATACGGGTGTGGAGCTACGTGTGTGTCTGCATTGATAAGTATATATATATTTTTTTCATATAATTTTACTTTCATTTTAATTGCTTTCTTTTTCACCCATTTCTTTTTTGCTTGCTTTTACTTAGGTGGGGTAAAATATTACATGGGTTTGAATTGTTTTGATTTTACATTTGCTTGCTCATACCTTGATTTTTTTGTCCCTATTATTATTACTTCTTCATTCTCTTCTCCCACTAACAACCAAATTTTCCTGTTCCCTCTTCTTCTCTTTAATTATTTTATTACTTTTAGTTATGTTTTATACCTCTTTATAGCTATAATCTTCTCCTTATCTCCAGTCAATTCTGTTTGATTTTTAAATATTTCATTCTTTCTTTTCCTTTCCTCCCCTATTTCTCCTCATTTAAGAAACTAATCACACTATATGATAGAATTATATAGTTTATGTAATTTCTACCTCATTTATTATTATTATTATTAATACATTGGACAATATATTAGATACCTGAGGTTTAATGCCTGACCTAGATCTCAACTTTTTATTGTTGATATTAATATTAAATGCTGACCCCACCATTTCTATACAGATGGCAATTAGTGTTATATATGTCAAAGTACATACTAGACGTTTATCTTAATGCTGTATATGTGTTGCTAGCATAAGTGCTATTCCTGGCTCTCTCCTTCTTTTAAGAGGGACTACAAAGTGATTGAGAAACATCACAGATTTCACAGAGTAGAATCCCTGCTGCCAAGGTGTACTCACAACTCACACAATGAACAAGTAATAGCAAATCTCACTCTGAACATTATCTATCTCCACTTAAGCCTCAACAATACTTTAACACATACAATAGGGGAGAGAAAGACCCCCAAACCAACAACCAGGCTTCAAGGAAGAACAAACAAAGGGGAAATTCAACTCCCACTCCCAGACTCTAATCACACATCAAAAACAGAGAAATGTCCCTGGGATTGGGGGGGGGGGGGGCGGATAACTACACACATATAAAAGAGGAAGGGAATCCGGCTTGACTGATGTGCAAGCCACAACCTCTGAAAACATGAGATAACAGACAAACAAATCTCACAACAAAATTCACAATGTCCCAATAAAGGATCACTCAGATATGGAAGAAAATAAAATTCCACAGAGAGGCAATAAGGAACTGATTATTAAAATGTTCAATGAACTAAAAATGATCTAAGGAATGATTTAATAAGCAAATAGAGGAGAAGAAAGATGATGAAGAAATAGAGACTGTAAAAAGCAAACAATGAGAACTCCTGAAAACAAAAGACACAATGAGTCAAACAAACAAAATAAATTTTCACTTAAATGTACCACAAACAGATTATGTTACATAGAAAATATAACAAGAAGCTTGAAGACAAACTTCAGGTCCTGGAAACAGGCCTCAAAGGAAAACAAAACAAAACAAAAAACAAAATATACAAGACCTCTGACATCATAACAAGAGAATAAATCTGAGAGTCACTGGGATAGAGGAGAACATGAAGATACCAGCTAAAGTTATTAAGAACATCTTCAAATAGATAGTGACAGAAAAATTCCCCCATAATAGAAATGAAATGAACATCTTACATACAGGAAACATGTAAGACCCCAAATAGATAAGATTATAACAGAACCTTTCCAAGACATATGATCACTAAAATGACTAACATATAAAATAAGGAGAGATTATTAAAAGATGCAAGATCAAAATGTCAGGTCACATTTAAAGGGAAACCAATGAGTCCCACTTCTGACTTCTCAACTCACAACCTAACACCAAAGGGGGACTGGGATTATGTTATTTTAAGCTCTAAAAGAACAATTGATAGACAAAACTGCTTTATTCAATGAAGGTATCATGCAAAAATCAATTAGAAATAAAGACATCACCTGACAAGTGTAAATTAAAGCATTCATGACCACTAAGTCAGTACTGCAAAAATTATTCAAAGATATACTGCAGAAAGATGAGCAGAAACACAAACTCCAAACTTCTCAAATAGATGAAGATTAACAGAACAACAACCAACTAAATGGAAATCAGGACATAATTAAATACAGCAAACAAAACAAAATAGCAGAAAACAACAAGCACATACCCATAATAAAACTGAATATAAATGGTGTCAACTCCCAAATTAATAAACATCAATTAACAGAATGGATTTAAAAACAAGATCCAACTATATGCTGTTTGCAAGAGACTCATCTCATAGGCAAAGTCACACACAGAGTGAAAGTAAAAAATATGGAAAGAATATTTTTTGCAAATGAATCCAAAAAACAAGCAGGATTAGCTATTCTCATATCTGATAATGCAGTTCAAACAAAAATTAACCAAATGAGAAAAAGAAGTCTACTACATTCTTGTAAAGAGAACAATACAAAATAAGATATAATCATAATAAATATATATGCCCCAAATATCCATGTACCTAATCACATTAAAAAAATACTTCTTGACATTAAATTCTGGATAGACCTCAATAAAATAATACCATGTGAATTTAATACATGCTTATTACCATCAGACAGATGAATCCAAACATAAAATACATAAAGATATTTCTGATCTAAATACTACTATAAACCAAATGGACTTAATAGGCATCTAGGGAATATATCATGCCCAAATAACTGAATTTACATTCTTCTTGCAACTCTCAGAACTTTTTCCAAAATAGAATATATTTTAAGTCACATTGCAAGTCTTAGCAAATACAAAAACTAATATAACACAGTACAACTCATTCAAATGAAATGAAACTAAAAATCAACAAGAAAAATAATAGAAATGATATAAACACATGGAGATTAAGCAGTACAGTTTTAAAGGATAGATGAATCATAAAAGAAATTAAACAAATTTTTAGAAACAAATGAGAATAGAGGTATAACTTATAAAAAATCTCTGGAATGTATGAACCAGTTCTAAGAACAGAATTTAGAGCACTGAGTGCCTATATTAAAAATAAAATAGAATCCAAATAAATAAGCAATGCTCCAATTCAAGGACTTAGAATGGAAAGAACAAACTAATTCCCAAACCAGTAGTACACAAGAAAAAATGAAGATTCTAGCAGAAATTAATGAAATTAAGAATAAAAAAGTAATACACAGTATTAATGCAGCACAGTTATTTCTTTGAAAATACAAATAAGATTGATAAAACCTTAGCCAAACTAACTGAAAGAGCAAAGATAAAAAGTAAAATTTAAAAAAAATGAGAAATGAGATATCATGACAAACTCAATATCCAAAGGATCATTAGACACTATTTTGAAATTTAATACTCCAATAAACTGGAAAATCTAAAAGACATGGTAAATTTCTAGGCACATGTGACCTATGGGCACATAATGAGTCGGGAAGATATAGGAAACCTAAACCAATCAATATCAAGTAATAAAATTGAAACGGCAAGTAAAATTCTTCCAAAAAAAAAAAAAAAAAAAAAAAAAAAGCCCAGAGCTAAGTTCTGCCAGAACTTTACAGAAAAATTAACACCAGTCATTCTCATTATTACATAAAATTAAAAGGGGGAACACCTCCAAATATATTCTATAAAGCCAGTAGAGCACTGACCAAAATCAGATGAAAGTACACCAAGGAAAGAAATCAACAGATGAGTATCCCTGATAAAACTATATGGAAAGTTCTTACCAAATATTAGTAAATGACATTCAAAAATACATCAAGAAAGTAATACATCATGATCAAGTAGATTTCATTATAGGGATACAAGATGTTTTTGATGTTTAGAAATCAATAAACATAATTCATCACATAAGTAAAATTAAGGAAAAGTGTCATATGATTATCAGAAATGCATAAAATTTCTTTCATAAAATTCATAACTCACTCATGTTCAAAATGCTGAAGAGACTAAGGATAAAAGTAATTTACCTCATCATTATAAAGGCTACATATCACAGACTCAAAGCCAAAATTATAATGAATAAAGAAAAACTAAAAGCATTTCCTCTAAAATGAGAAACAAGACCAGGATTCCCGCTCTTGCCACTTCTATTCAATATAGTTCATGAAACTCTAGCCAAAGCAATTGGGCAAGAGAAGGAAATCACGGGGATAAAAATAGGAAATGAACAAGTCAATTATCTGTTTACCGATGACATAATCCTATATCTAAACAATTAAAAAAAATACTCTATTAGAAAACTTTTAGAACTGATAAATGCACTCAGCAAAGTTTGTAGGATACAAGATTAGCCTTCATAAATTCAGTTTTCCTATACTCCAGCAGTGATTCTGCTGAAAGACAAATCAGGAAAACTGTCTCATTCACAATAATCTCAAAAAAAGTCAAATGTTTGGAAAGTAATCTAACCAAGGAGATGAAAGATATCTATAATGAAAGTCGTAGAACACTGAAGGAAGAAATTGAAAAAAAACCTTACAATATGAGGAGAACCTCTAATATTCTTTAATAGGTGCAATAATATTGTAAAAATGGCCATACTACCAAAAGCTATATATAAGATCAATTCAATCTACATCAAAATACCAATGACATTCTTTACAGAACTAGAAAAAAACAGTTCCAAAATTCATTTGGAAGAATAAGAGACCCAGAATAGCCAAATCAATCCTCAGCAAGAAGAGCAAAGTGTCAAACATCCTACACCTGCTCTCAAACTATACTACAGAAATGTAGTAAAAAAAAAAAAAAAAAAAACCAGCATGCTATTGGCATCAAAACAGACATGAATGATTATGGAATAGAATAGTAGACAGAGAAAAAAACCTGCATACTTACAGCCATTTTATATTTGACAGAGGTGTTGAAAATATATGTTTAGAAAAATAGTCTTTTTAACACAGAGTGCTGGGGAAACTGAATATCCACATGGAGAAGAATGAAACTAGATCCCTATCTCTCACTCTGAACAAGTTTATCAAAATAAATTAAAGATTGAGGAATTAAACCTGACAATTTGCAATCACTAGAAGAAAATAAAGGGTCAGCACTTTGTCTTATTGGTGCAGTCACTGATATCCTTTATAAGAAATAAAACCAAGAATCATTAAGTGAAATGCCACTGCATTTAAAAGTTTCTTCTTAGTAAAGGAAATAAAGAGCAAGGAGAGCTAATAGAATGGGAGAAAATATTTGCCAGCTACTCCTCTGACAGAGGATTATTATCCAGAATATATAAAGAATTTAAAAATTTTAAAACCAAAAACAAAACAACAAAATATTAAGGAGACGTTTCTCAAAAGAAAAAACACAAATGGACCACAAATATATGAAAAAAAATGTTCAATATCTCTAGCAGTCTGTGAAAAGCAAATCAAAACTACTAAAATTTCATCTCACTCCAATCAGACTGGCAATTATCAATAATGCATATAATAATACTGGTGAGAATGTGGGAAAAAGATTCACTTATACATTGTTGGTGGGCTGGAAATTAGTACTCTGGAAAGCAGTATGGAGATTCTTCAAAAGACTAGAAATGGAACCACCATATGACTCAGCTGTTTTAGTAGGTTTATTCACCACTTTGACAAAAAAGACCTGATAAGAACCATTTTAGAGGAGAACAAGTTTATTTGCAGGTCATGATTTCAGAGATCTCAGTTCCATTGTTCTGGGCCCAAGTTGAGGCAGGACATCATAATGGAATGGTGTACTGAAGGAAAGCAACTTAGGACATGGCCACCTTGAAGCAGTGAGAGAGAGAAAAATTGCTCCACTCACCAGTAACAAAATGTGTACCACCATGTCTTCACTACGCCAGTCATGCCCTACCTGTCTAATTTTACTACCAGCTGATCCATTCAAAGAATTAATGCACTGATGAGGTTAAAACTCTTAAAACCCAACACTTTAGCTCTAAACATTCCCTTGCATTACCTCACACATGAGCTTTTGAGGGACACCTCATATCTAAGCCATAACATTCTTCTCATGGTCCCCAAAAGCTCAGGTCATATACATAGTTTTGTGTGTGTGTGTGTGTGTGTGTGTGTGTGTGTGTGTATACTGGGCTCAAACCACAAAAATTCACATCCTGAATTAAAATTATTCATATATAATATACATACATACATACATACAAATTATACATGCATACATAATACTTAAAAATAACAACCTTTCATTTCTTTCTATGAAATTAAATCTTAAAAATATTGTAATAAGTTCTTTTTATCTAAGAAATTTTTATTTTAATGAATATCTTAGGTCTTTTTTGGATAAACCTCATAATTACAAGATCAATTCTATTATACTCTTCTAAAATCATGGAAGAATTAGTTGTTCTCATTCTTGTTAGTTTGTATTTACTTTTGAACAGAAAACATGATGACATCTCAGAGGAAAAAGAAATTTAACATTTCCTTTTGCTAGTTTTAGGTAACATCTCTATTGTTCCCAGTAGCCTCTTATGTTCTTTATTATGTCTGAAGGCTCTGTGGTGATGATATTTTGTTTATTTCTGATATTATAAAATATTATATATTATATGTAACATATAATATATATAATATAAATAATATAAAATATAAAATATTCTGAATATTTTAAGAACGATTATTTTTTAATTGATAATTGTTCAAATTTCTCTTTCTATAAACTCTTTGGTTTATAGATGTGTGTGTGTGTGTGTGTGTGTGTGTGTGTGTGTGTGTGTGAAAGTCTCCGTGACTCCCTAACTCCAACATCCAGCATTCTGTAATAACCAGAACCACATATTTGATGCCAAGTTCTGCCGGCATCTTGAGCAACAGCCAAGCCTCTGGATGACAGCTGCAGCAGTCTCTGAGTATGTGGCAGGTTGATCAAGGTAAAGCGACTTCCTGGATCCCAACAAGCAAGCAGGGTGCTACCTTGGTATCTCCTTAAAGTAAATTTTACTTTTAAACCCTTGAGCCTGAGATGCTGTGTGGCCTTGCTAATTCCTAAGATGCCCTTAAGCTATCTTTCCTATTGTTTTTGTTCAAAGAATTTAGCATCTCTTTACTGGTTATAATGTCTTTAACAATCACAACTTCCTTAGAATGGGTTTTATTCCTACCTTTCTGACTAAACTGTGAAGTTTTCAAGTATTGTTGCTATGCTCTTTCCTCCCGATTACCACAGTAAACTTGGGTAAAAACTGCCAGAAGTATCTGTGCTACCGCATGAAGACTGTGCTGCCTTGGAATTTCCTCCACCAGAGTAGTGAGTACATCACTTTTAAATTCAACCTCACACAAAGTATCAGAATATGGGGGAAATGTAGCATTTCTTTGCCAGAACATAACCTGAAGAACCTCCAATCCATTTTCCAAGAGAGTCCTCCTTTTCCTCTGAAACCTCATGAACCCAGTCTTCATGGTTCACAGTTTTAACAGCATTCTGTTCTTCTGAGTTCCCACCAGGGTCACCCACTAAACTGTGCTTACAATAATCTAAAACTTTCTAGCTTACATTTCTAAACTTTGTAAAGTTTCTCCCATAAGTTCTAAAAATTTCCAAAAGCTTCTGAATCATGTAGTCAGGTTAGTCACAGAAATAACTCTCCTTTCTCAGTACTAATTTTTGTTTTATACAGCTTTTTTTGTCACTATGAACAGAACACCTGAGAAGAACAATTTTAGAGGACAAAGGTTTTATGGGCACATAGTTTCAGAGGTCTCAGTCAATAAATGGTCAACTCCATTGCTCTGTGCCCCAGGGCAGGCAGAACATGATGAAAGTATGTGGTAAAGGGAAGCATCTCTGGATATGGCACCAGAAAGTAGAAAGAGAGAAACTGTTATACTCACTAGATACAAAATATATACCCAAAGGTGGATCTTCCATTCACACCCTATAGCAACCACCCAGTTAATCTATTCAAATGAATTAATGCACTAATTTGGTTAAGATAATCATAAACCAGTCATTTCACCTCTAAAATTTCTTGCATTGCCTCATACATGATCTTTCAGACACCTCATATTTAGCCATAAAACCAGCAATCCCACTCCTTGATATTTATCCAAAAGACCTAAAATCAGCATGCTGTATCGATACATGCACATCAATGTTTACAGCAGCACAATTCATATTAGTCAATTTATGGAACCAGTCCAGATGCCCATCAATAGTGAATGGATTAAGAAAATATGGTATAGACACCCAAAGTAGTTTTACTCAGCCATAAAGAAGAATGAAATTACGGCATTTGCCAATAAATGGATAGAAATATAGAACATCATGCCAAGTGACATAAGCTAGAATCAGAAAATCAAGGGTATAAAGTGTTCTTTCCTATGTGGAAGCTAGAGCAAAATAAGAAAAAAAGGGGGGGGGTGGGATCTGATATCATAAAGAAAATCTATGGAGTCAAAAAGATCAAGAGAGACTTGCTACAATTTGTAGCAATTTTAAATTAAAATATTTCCATTTCTTAGACCTTATCTAAATAGTTTTTCTTTACTGGACCAATGAGCCTTATTTAATATACCTAACAATTACAAGAATATTTCTACTATGCCTCTCTAAAAACATGGACGAACTGGTCATTTTGATTGAATTTGCCTTTGAGCAAATTAGTTTAATCTTATAACTTTTGTGACTAGTTTATTTCTAAAGGTGTAATATCTTTAAATCATATTGTAACATATGTCAGAATTTCCATAGATACTGAAAAATTGATTATGATTTTTGTATGTCAAGTGAAAAGGACAAATAACCAATATAAAATTAAAAAGAACAAAGGCAGGAAACTGACACCAATGATAATGTACTTTAAGACTTATTATAAAACTACTATAATAGTGTTAGTCAGTTTCTCTTTATAGTGACCCAAATACCTCAAAAGAAACATTTTTCCATATTTTTATTTAAGTATTATAGTTGTACATATTGCTGGGATTTATTATTACATGTTTGTACATGCACATAATATAACTATGTATTGTGGCCAACATCATTCTCTAATATTTCTTATTTCCCTCCCCCTTTTGATCCTTTGGTCCCTTCCCTTTACTCTACTGATTTCCCTTCAATTTTCATGAGATCTCATCCCACATTATTTGGCATTTTCCTCTTTAGCTTTGACATACGAGAGAAAATAAACAGCCCTTGACTTTCTGAGATTGACTTATCTCACTTAACATTATGTTTTCAAGAATATTTCTATTCTTGAATAGAAGAATATTTCTATTCTATGAATAGTTCTATTCATTTTCCTGCAATTGACCTAATTTTATTCATCTTTATGGATGGATAAAATCTGAGTTTATATATATCACCTTTTCTCATCCATTCATCTGTTGATGGACACCTAGGTTGGTTCCATAGTTTGGCTATTGTGAACTGTGTTGCCATAAACATGGTTATGCATGAATTGCTATAGTTTGATGACTTTAATGCTTTAGAGTAAATACTGAAGAGTGGTACAGGTGGGTCATATGATGGTTCCATTCCTAGTCTTTTGAGAAAACACCATACTGGTTTTCATAGTAGTTGTACTAATTTACATGTCCACCAACATTGTAACAGTGTTCTTTTTGCACCATATCCTCTCTATCATGTATTATTATTTTTATTTGTGGGGGGGGGTCTGCTGTTCTAACTGAAGTGAGATAAAATCTCAGTGTAGTTTTGATTTGCCTTTGCATTTCATTTCCCTAACTGTTAATGATGTTGAAAAATTTTTTATATTTTTGTTGGCCATTTGTATTTCCTCTTAAGAGATTGTGTCTTTAGTTAATTTTTCCTTTATTAATTGCTTTTGTTTCTGTTATAGGTGTTAGACTTTTTGATAATTTTTATATATTCTGGATATTAGACTTCTGTCAGAAGAGTACCTATCAAAGATTATGCTGTTCTGAAGATTTCTTTTCACGTTCTGACTTGTTTCTATTGCTGTACAGAGAGTTTTAAATGATGTCATCTTGTTTATTAATTTGGCATTTCTGGACCTTCAAGAGTCCTGTTGACAAAGTCATTGCCTGTGGTTTTATGCTGGAGCATTGATCTATATCTTCTTCTAGGAGTTACATGATTTCTAATATAACTCTGAGGTCTTTGACGCATTTGAGTTGACTTTACACAGTGAGCGATAAGGGGCTAATCTCATTCTTCTACATAGGGATAATCAGTTTTCCAAACACCATTTATTAAAAAGACTGTTTTCTCCAATACATGTTTTTGTCATCTTTGTCAAATATCAAATAATTGTATCTTTGTGAGTTTATCTCTCTGTCTTCTATTCTGTACCATTGGTCTAGTGTCAATTTTTATGTAAATACCATGCATTTTTTGTTACTACACCTCTGTAGTATAATTTGAAGTCAGGTAGTATGATGCTTCCAGCATTAACTTTTATTTGGCTTAAAATTATTCTGGTTATTTTGGGTCTTCTTTCAAATAAATTTTAGGGCTGTTTTATCAAGTTTTATAAATAATGCTATTGGTATTTTGATGGGGATTGCATTGAATCTGTGTATTGCTTTTAGTATTATAACCATTTTACAGTATTAATTTTGCCTATCCATGAATATGGGAGGTCTTTCCATCTTCTCTTATCTTCTTCAGTTTCCTTCTTCAGTTTACTATAGTTTTCATGATTGAGGTCATTCACCTCCTTGATTATATTTATTCTTACTTTTATTTTGTTTTTGTGTGCTTTTCACTTGTTTGTTTTGAGGCTACTCTGAATGGGATTGTTGGGATTGTTTTCCTGATTTCATTCTCAGCAGATTCATTATTATATAGGAAAGCTATTGATTTATTTTTTGAGCGGGGGTGTGTACCAGGGATTGATTTCAGGAGCACTCTACCACTGAGCCACATACCAAGCTGTATTTTGTACTTTATTTAGAGAGTCTCACTGAGTTGCTTAGTGCCTTGCTTTTGCTGAGGCTGGCTTTGAACTTGAGATTCTCCTGACTCAGTCTCCCAAACCTCTGGGATTACAGGCATGTGCCACTGTGCCCAGCGAGAGCTATTGATTTTTAAATGGTGATTTTGTAACCTGCTACTTTACTGAATTTGTCATCTGGACCACTTAGGATCTTTGATGTATAAAATCATATTATCTGCAAACAGTGATAGTTTAATTTCTTCCTCTGGAAAAAACTATTTGGTTGAGGGAAAGTTTATTTTTGACTAACAGTTTAAGAGGTCTCAGTGTATGGTCAGCCAACTCCATTTTGCTGACATTGAAATGAGGGAGAACATTACAGGGAAGGGTGTTTGAAAGGAAAACTGCTTAGTGACTAGCAGCCAGAAAGAGCAGTGAGGGGCCACAGAAAAAATATGAACCTCAAATTCGCACCTCAACTAATTCCTCCAGCCATGCCCCTTCTGCCCACAGTTAACAACCAGTAGTCCATTTTAATTACTAATCCATCAAACATATTAATTCACTTTTGAGGTTCTAACTCTCATCCTTGACTAAAATCCACCTCTGAAACTTGCTGTACTAGATACCATATTCCCAAAATGTGAGATTTTATAGGGGTATTTCTATGTCCTAATTGTAACAGACTGAGATAATGTCGTATTGGTGAAACAATAAGCAAATATATCAGTGGAATACAATAGAGAGCCCAGAAACTGACTCATCTGAGTACAGTCAACTCATCTGTAACAAAGAATTGAAAATAATTCAAAGAGAAAATGATAGTTCTCTCGCCAAATTGTGCTAAAACAACTCGACATCTGTATGAAAAACATTTTTTAAAAGAGTCTTGGCAAAGAAAGCTTTCAATCTTTATATACATTAATTCAGGCTTGATCAAAACATAAATTTTAAACACATATTTTAATCATTTAGTAGTAAACTAGAGGAAAAAAAAAGAAGTTAACTAGAGAAAATATGGATGACCTTGATTTGGTTATGATTTTTCAAATACAACATAAAAACATAATTCATAAATAAAGAATAAAAATTTTGGTTTTATAAAAGTTAAATATGTGTCCTCTGCTACACACTAAAAACACAAGACAGAAATTGGGAAAAAAAAAAAAAACACTTGTAAACACCAATTGATAAAGGAATATTACACAAAATATTGCTCTGGTAACTCAGTAATAAAACACACCACCTTTATAAAAATTGTGCAAATGATTTTTAACAGATAATTCTCTAGTGAAGATATATGGTCATAATAGGGATCATAAAAAAGTGAAAAGATAGTGTCATATGTCATCAAAAAATCTCAAATTCAAACAAGGAGCTGTCACTCTACTCATATAACAAAGACCAAATGCCAAACATCACATGCTTGTGAGTATATAAAATGACAGGAAATCTAACTGGTGGAAATGCAAAATTATATAACTACTTTTGAAGACAGTTTGAAGGTTTCTTACAAAACAATAAGCACTCTCACCATATGATCCTACAATAGCATTCCTTGGCACTGTCCCAAATGTATTGAAAATTTATGTTTACATAAAACCCTGTATAGTTGTTTATTGCAGCTTTATTTGTACCTGCCAAACTGTGGAAGTACCTGGAATGCCCTTCAAATAATGCACGGATCAATAGAATGTGATATATTCACATAATGACGTATTACTCATTGATTTTAAAAATGAACTATCAAACCATAAAAGTCATGAAGCAACTTTAAATACACATTACTAAATTAGCCAAGCCAATCTAAAAAGTCTACATAAAATCAATATGATTTCAACTATGTGATATTCTGAAAAAAGCAGAGCAATGGAAGCAGTGAAAAGATTAGTAGCTGCTGGGGCAGGGAGTGTTATATAAATAGACCTAACACAGGAAATTTTTAGCACAGTTAGTGTATTGTATACAATATTGTAACATTAGATACATGCATTTGTCCAAATCCTTAGAAAGCCAACAGACTGAACCCTAATTTAAACTATGGGCTTTAACTAACAATAATGTTTCAATATAACCTTGATTATAGGAAATGTACCACAAGAATGAAAATTGATAACAATAGGAAACACTGGGGAGGAGTAGAAGGGGTTATTTGGGAACTCTCTGTACTTCCTTACTCAATATTTACATAAAACTAAAACTACTCTAAAAATCATGTATTAATTTAAAGAATATGTAAATAAATAAAATTAAGTCACAAATAAATATGTACAAAATATGTGTATGTGTATAAAATAAAAAAACACAAACATCCCAAACAGACACACTTACCTGCATATATTTGTATGTCCATTGGAATAAGCATGAAAGACATTAGATTTACATTCAGTCAGTTAATGCTTTTCATAATAGAGATGGTGATTAGAGGGGGAAGTAAGAGAAAACAGTAGAAAGTGGAAAGAATATTATCTTTTCCTTTCAAAGGCTTGTATATTTTTAATTTTTAAACTAAAATGATATTTCTTATCTTTAAATCAATAACAAGTCTACACCAGAAAATATAGCTCTAGGTCTAAACTTTTTGTTGCTCAGGGATAGGGAGAATATTTGTGATGTAGAATTTATTGTTGTTAATATTTTAATTACTACTATGATCATTATTATAAATTTTCTAGGAAGACTTTTCCTACGTTTGTATTTCTGTAACTGAACATCCTTTTTCAATGTAAGTATTTAAGAAAACCAATACTGAAAACCCCTGTCCTATCAATGGGCAGCCCTGCGCTCTCGCTTAACCTAGAATTAGAAATCATGGAAAGAAAAAGATTAGAATAAGTGATTCCTAATTAAATCCTCCCTTCATACTCCCTCATATCCCTGCCCAACAATCTCCCTCTGCATCCTCATAGTTCCCCCTTTCGTCCAAATCCTGGAGTCAAAATTGGTGTGCAGAATGCACTTGCATTTTTCTTTCCTTTTCTATCTTGCTGTTTCTTCTTTAAGATGTCTACACCTAATATTTATTCATTTCCTTTCTATAATTGCATTTTATGTGAACCTGCTGCTATAGTCACTATTCACACTCAGATAAGCATTTGCAATGGCCACAGAAACCACATTCTGAGGGCTCACCTTATACAACATGGAAAGAAGTGCTTTGTAAATTTTGTGTGTGTGTGTGTGAGGGAGGTTTACCAGAGTATCTTACTATCAATTTCTATTTGCCTTTTACAAGTTTCTGGCATTTCTTTTGTTATTGTTTAGAATCTGTTGGTATTTTCCTGGTATATATACATGTAAAATATACATGTTAATCCAAGACCATGTAATATTTTGAAACATGTAAACATATTATGGTGTTTAAATCAGGTTAAACATATCTATGTTTTTCAATTTTTATCATTTCTTTGTGGAGAAAATTTTCAAAATCCCTTTTATCAGCTTTTTGAATGTCCATTATTGTTATCTGTAGTCATTTTATTTTACAATAGTACACCAGAGGTTTTTTTCTCCTATTTAATTGAAGCTCAGTACTGATTCATCCAACTTTCCCTAGCCTTCTCTGATTCCTGCTCTTCCTGGCTTCTGGAAACTGTCATTCTATTCTAAATGTCTCTGCCATCAACTGTTTTTAGGTTTTCTGTATGAGTGAGATAAAGAAGCATTTGTATTTCTGTGCTTGGCTTATTTCACCAAATTTAATGATCTTTAATATTTTGGTTTAGATGCAAGGTGATTTAATGATCTTTAATATTTTGGTTTAGATGTAAGGTATCTCCCAAAGTCTCATGTGTGAGACAATGCAAGAAGGTTTAGAGGTGACATGCTGATTGGGTTATGAGACCCTTAACATACTCCGTGCATTAATCCCCTGATAGGGATTAACTGAATGGTAGCAGAGAGGGTGTGACTGGATGAGGTTGGACCATGGGAGCCTGCCTTTGGAGTATTTATTTTGTCCTTGTTGAGCACACTGCCCTCTGTACCCCTCTGTACCTCTCTCTCTTTCTCTCTCTCTTCCCTCTCACTGCTTTCTGATGCCATGTTCCCCAGCTGCTGTCCACCTTCTAACATGATGTTTTGCCTTATCTCAGGCATCAACTATCTGTTAACTGAAACCTCTGAAACTGAGCCCCAAATAAACTTTTCCTCCTATAATTGTTCTTGTCAGTTCTTTCCTTTTACTTCTGAATAAGAAGTACTTCTATATGTTTTTTTTTATTTATTAATCAATGGTATACAGATATATGAAAAACATATTCATGATAAATACTCATAATGGAAATATAAATCAAAACCACAATGAGTTATAACCTTACCCCAGGAAGAATATCTCACAATTCTTAAAACATAAAGAAGTCTTCGTTTTACCAGGGAGTTATCATTATCCCTTAGATATGGCTACATGGAACGCTGCATATAGAGGAAATATCAGAAAAGACATCATATCTTTCATTCTATTAAACATCACCTCAGTTGTTAAGACACTATTTTTAGGGAATCTAAAGCTTAAATTAACAAAATATAACTTAGTATCTTTAAATTATACATTTTAACTCTAAATTACACAGGAACAGAAAAATTTCAGGAAAGGACCTGAGTGGATATTTCTATTATAGGCAAAGGAACTGGTATATTGTAATAGCAAAAATAACTGAACACACATTTTCTCATGAAGACATAGAAATACCCAAAAGTATATGAAAATGATCTAAACATCATTAATCATCAGAGAAATGTAAATAAAAAAACACATTGAGGTATAATCTCACAAATTATTGCACTACTATTACCAAAATATACAAGATAGCATCTGAAGGATGTATAAAGGAGAACCTTTGTATATTTTTGATGAGAATGTAAATGCATTCATCTACTATGGAGAACAGTATGTGAGTTACTCAATAAATTAACAATGAAATTACCATGTGACCCAGAAATCTCCAAAGGAAATACATATATGCTTTCAAAGGAAATTAAATCAGCAACTCTCATGGAAATATCTGTACTCCCATATTTATTGCAGAATACAAACAAGACAGAAAAAAATACTGCATGATTTCATTGTATGTGGAATTCAAAATAAATAAAAAGAAGTCAAATACATACAGAAGGGAGAACTGGGGTATCTGGGGCTGCAGTGTGAGGAGAGGTAGATTAAAACTACAAATTTGCAATATGTAGAATGAAAAAATTTAGAGAACAAAGATAAAGCACAATGATTATAGGTATTGATACTGTATTGTGTACCAAAAATTTCTGAGAATAGATTTTAGATATTCTTACCACACACTCAAAATTATATGTGGAGTGAAGAATATGTTAATTTGCTTACTGCTAGTAGCTATTTAAAAATTTAGATTTTTCAAAGTATCATATTGTACAATTTAAAAAAGTTACTGGCAGAAAATAATTTTATTATTTATTCATAAATCTACTTGAGAAACGATTTCAAACAAATCACATACTAGCTCACATGTTACAGGAAAATTGGTGTCCTTGTTCAGATAATATCAAACATTATAGTATACTTAAGAGGGAAAGGAATCATTGGTAAACATCTTATGAAATCTTATTTGTTTGATGACTATGATAATGGCAGACGAGGGGAACACACTATAAATTGCTGCTGAGACTGAATTAAAGAATGGTTCCAAGGCAGCGTGATAAGGTGGGAAGACAGCACAGAAGTTCCAGATGGCAACTGACAGAGCTAGTAAACAGGTGAAAACCAAAAATGCGAGGATTTAGAATATAAAGAGAATAAAGGGATAGTCTATTTCAACACTGGGCATGTGGTGGACCAGTGGGGATGGAAAATTCCCCTTCAATGACCTGACAATTTCCAAGCTAGTAAAGAAAAATAGGCCATGCTGTCCAGCAAATTTACAATTTGAGCAAGAAAAATAAATATTCAGATACTGCAGAAGTGAGTTGGCATAATTCTAGTGGATTTAGTGATAGTGGGGTAGTGCCACCAGCTTAAAAACTACTCTCTGTTAGGATTTTCTGAGTAGGAGATTAGTAATATCTTCAATGTTTTGTTTTGTTTTTTTTCCATTTAAAATTTTTTTGCCTTGCTCTTGATTTTCTTTCTTTTTGTGTACCAAAAATCCAACTGTTGTTTACCTTTTATTTTTTACTAGATCAATGATACCTAAGCCATGAGTCAATCTTGACTCAAGAGAGAAACTCTAACACAGACTTATAGTAATGGAGAATCAGCTGCCATTCTCCAGATCTGCAGAATAGAGAATGAAGAGTGTTTTCACTTGGAATTGGTGTTCTGCACTCTGTGTAAAGAGAAAAGCCAACATGGATAGAACTGGGTGAATTCAGGGTTGAGTGGAAAGATGCCACCTGTAGCATCCTCTCACAAGCCTGGAGACACCCCCCACACACACACCTGGAACTCTCTGCATGAAAATTTTGTCCCATAAATATCCTAATAGATGAGGTATTCAGCAATTAAAACCACGAAAAGAAGTGTGTCCACTTTTAAAACCTCTGCAAAGAGAAAACTGAATCTTCTTACGACTTGTTAGTTGTAATCGAGTAGGTAGTGTTGTAGGGCCTTTCCTCCTTATGTTTTTCATAGCTCCAATTTTAAGTACTTTTTCAGTTAATTAGATTTTTTTCTCAACACAACTTTTCTTTTTCCTTATGTTACTTTCCTTCACGTCTCCTTCATTCTTCTTTCACTCCTTTTATCCTCTGATTTCCTTATATGCCCCCACTCATTTTTTTATTTTTTATTTCCCTTCTTCCAACACAATTTGGTATTAAATATTCTATCACTAATTTTCAACCTTTCAGTTTGTTCTATATTTCTCACATATTTTCTAACTTATTAATAGAGTTGTAGTAGTCATTTATTATGTTTATGTGTTGATATATGGTTTATAATTAAGGTACCACAGTTATTGACTGTTATGCTCTACTCCCAAAGCAGTACTGGGAATTCAACTTATTACCTTGATTATTCTGATTAGCAAATCACATTCCACAACCCATTAAAAAGATTGTATGTCATGTCGAATTGGTTTCATTCCAGGAATACAAGAATGATTTGACATATGCAAATCAATAAATGTAATATAGCACATAAAAAGAACCAAGGACAAAAATCACATTATCATTCCAAAAGATGCAGAAAATTCATTTAACAAAATTCAACATTCATTCATGTTTAAAACTCTGAAGAAACTAGCAATAAAAGGAACTAACCATATCATAGAGGCTTTGTATTACAAATGAAATCAACATTTTGCTAAATGGGGAAAAACTGAAAACATTTTCTCTAATATCAAGACATGGATGCCCACTGTTATCTCTCCTATTTAATATAGTACTTGAAACTTTAGACAGAGCAACTTGAGCAGAAAAGGAAATAAAAATGATACAAATAGTAAAGGAAGAAGTCAACTTTTCTTTGTTTCCTGATATGATCCTATACTTAGGCAATTCTAAAATCTCTATGAGACAACTTCTATAGGTAATAAACAAATTTAGCAAAGTAGAAGAATAAAAAATCAGCACACAGAACTCAATAGATTTTGTGTCAAAGTATGAATTTGGTGAAAAAGAGACCAGAAAAATAATTTCTTTCACAACAGATTTAAAAAATCATGTATCTAGGAATAAATCAAAGAAAGGTAAAGGCCTCTACAAGAAAAATTAAACAGGATACTGCACAAAAAAAAAAAAAAAATTAAAGAAGACATTAGAAAATGGAAGGGCCTCCCATATTCAAAGGCGGAATTAATATTGTTAAGGAAGCCAGACTACAAAAATTGACATAGAGATTCAGAGTAATCACCATCAATATACCAATGATATCTTCTTATAACTAGAAAAAAATCCTAAAATTTATATTGAAGAATGAAAGACCCAGAATAGGCAAAACAATTCTGAGCAAAAACAGTAAAGCTGGAGTCATCATTATACATAACTTCAAATTCTCCTGAGGGTCATTCTAACGAAAATAGCTTGGTAGTGGCATAAAAAAAGAGACATAAACCAATGGAACAGAGTAGAGGGCACAGATAAAACCACAGAACTGCGGTCATCTGATTCTTGACAAAGATGCCAAAAATTTACATTGGAGATGAGTCTCTACACCAAGTAATGCTGATAAAATAAATATCCACATGTAAAAAATTGAAAGATCCTTACCTCTCACCCTATACAAAGTCAATTCTGACCAAAGCTACACTAAGATTTCAACTCGCACCAGTTAGAATGACAATCGTCAAGAATACAAATAACAGTAAATGCTGGTTAGAATGTGAAAAAAAAGGTACTGTTTAACAATATGGGAATGTAAATTAGTATAGTAGCTATGGAAATCATTTTTAGTTTCCTCAAAAGAACAGGAATGGGACCACTATATGATCTAGCTCTACAACTGCTTGGTATTTACCCAAAAGATTAAAGTCAGCATACTGTAAAGCTATATGCATAGCTCTGTTTATATCACAATTCATAGTTGACAAGATATAGATCTAGCCTGTCAATCAACAAATGAATGAATAAAGGAAACGTGTGTATTTATGCACAGTGGAGTTTTTTGCAGTCATTAAAAAGAGAACAAAATTATGTCATTTGAAGGAAAATGGATAGAAAGGTAGAGCATAACATTTATTAATATAAGGCACATTCAGAAAGACAAGGGTCTTTTGTTCTATGACATATGTAGAACCTAGAGAGAAAAAAAGAGATAATAGGTATTTCCTGAAATGAGAAGGGATACCAGTACTTTAGAGGAAGAGGATAAGGGGAAATGAGGAGGGGAAATTGATCAATGTTGTGTACATGGACAAATATATCACAATAAAACCCACTATTTTTTTAAACAGCATGGTTTAGTGATATATTGTAGTAATCCAGTAGATAAGATACTCTATATTCTTTCCTCTAATCTTACCCTGTATGGTAGAAAAAGCATAATTCATAGCAAAGGGAAATGAACTTTTATGAGAATAGGTCAATCATTTTTGGTAGATTTTTGAATATAAATAATATGAATAATATTTACATGTGTACACTAATTTGGAAAGCTATTGTCTATTACTGCATATAACTTTTCAGCAGAATTCATTAGAAGTTTCTGCTTTCTGAACTTTTGCAATAGAGAAAAGTCTGTCAATTGAGAAAAAAACAATGCTGATTTAAATTTTATTCTAGAGTAGCATTACTGTTACTTTGGCCATTTATACTAGGAGTTGTAGCATTATAGAATATTTTATAAGTTGTTATAATTTAGTACGAATTCATTCCACTTTGTGTTTTTAATTGAAACTTTTGGATAACATTTTAATAGTTGTTATAGCATTTCAAAAGCTAGAAGAATGAATTTTGAATATGTTTATCATAAATTAATAATTTAACATTATACTATCTGCATGTATATCAAAACATTAAAACACACCTCATTAATATGTATACTCTTTGTTTTGTATCAAATTCTAACTAAATTTTTTCCCAAATTTAAAATTTTTGTTTTTCTATTTTACATCTTTCTATAATTTATATCTTTAAAAATATTGATATAGTTATCATTATTCATAATTATTTTATTTTGTTTTAGTCTAAACACTAAAGAAATGAATGAATTACATACCAAGATCATAAAATTAGAGCATTCTAAATTTTTTATGGTTACCCTTACAGTGAGTTTTATGCATTCCACTATATTCTTTTTATTCATTAAATATCCTCATTTCAATTAGTTATCAGTTTAGCATTTCTTGAAGCAAAGCTCAATGATTATGTTTTCAATTTTTTGCCTTCTTTCTAAGGATAGCTTTGCTGGATACAGTAAGCTTGGAAGGAAGAATTTTTTTCCTTCAATATTATGTAACTTTCATTCTACTCTCTCCTGTCCTATTAGAATATTGCAGAAAATTTTGCAGTCATATGAATTGGGAAATTATTATGTGTTATATGCTCTTTTCTCTACATGCCTTGGGGAACTTCTCTTTAACATTTGAGAGCATTATATATTTTGTAAAACTTTTAATGCCCTAGAAAAAGTGTCATTTTATGGCACTTTAACCTATACTTGTGATTCCTACTTTTTGTAATAGTATTTCCCTGTGTATTTCTTTTAAGTAGAGGTTATTCTCACCCAACACAAGTTTATAGTTGTAAATAAAGTTCATTGCTGAACTTAATTACACAGGACACAATAGACTGCATTAACTACATGTTCCTAATAGTTCCTCTTGCTCACAGTTCCATAGAGTTGATTTGTAGATAATTTGCTTCCAACTCTCTAGTATGTTTCTTTCTTAAAGTGTTGAGTTATTTCTCTGTGTTCTCTTGAAGCTGGTTGTGTTTCCTTAAAGCAGCTATTTAAAACTGCTGAGATTTCACTCATACATTATCCAAGGCCATGATATAGGTGTTATTTGGCCTTATTTTGACCATTAGGTCAGATCATGATACCTGAAAGTGTGGGTTGATTCTTGGTGTATGATGCCATCTGGGCATTTAAGTTTTACGTATTTATTCATCCTCCCAATCTGAATTTTTGTGGTTGTCTTTAGGAAATTCTAATCAGGCCACTTGTGTTCCCTGGGACTATACTTACCTCGGTTATTCCAGCACTGGGTAACGCACAAAGTCCAGTTATGTCATGAGTTTGCTATTTTTGTGTTGTCATGTTTCATCACTAGAGGGTGATCCAAGCTCAGGTTTGTCTCAAATCCACAACTGATAGATTGATCAGCATGAATAAAGATACCTGAAAAGTATAGTTTTTGCCTACAGTTATCTCCCTGGATCAGAGATAGGACCAGACGCTCCTCTACAGTTGCATGGCTATAAGAATAATCACCATGGAGTGACCAGATGCAGACTCTTATTTCATCCCTCTGTGCACAACATGGCAATGCAGTGTCATACTCTGGGCCAACAGCCTGCCAAAATCAGCAGAGCAATGGGTAGGATACTCTCACCACAACCTGCATAGCGAGGGAATCGGCAAACCCTATGGAAGTGTGGGCCAGTGGGAAATAAAAGGCTGAAAACATAGTATTAAGAAAGACAGACAAGGGACACAAGAACTATAGTTAAAGCGGGAGCTTTGTGGGTGGTAAAAACCTGATGGGGCTGATTTAAACAAAGAAAAAATATCGGCGAATCATTTGTTTATAACAAAACACATCAAAGGGGGATTTATTATTTGAAAAAAAATTTTCAAGATAAACAAGAGGGCTGGGGAGGTAGCTCAGCTGGTATAGCGCTTGCCTCGCAAGCACAAGGTCCTGAGTTCTATCCCCAGCACCGCAAAAATAAATAACTAAATAAATAAAATAAAAATAAATAAATAAATAAATAAACAAGAAATGAGAGGCTGTAGGAAGTTGTCCTGATTGGAGACTTATCACTTTGCGCAGTAATTCTTCCTCCTCCAAGCAGCTGGTGCCTCAAGGCTATTTGGGCGTACTGGTACCTCTTTCCACCTCTGGGGAGTTGTGGAGAGTTGCATTTGAAACTAGGACTGTCTGAACCAATAAGCTCTACTGTATCACAGAATTCTCTTTGAGCAGGTTGTTGCCAAGGCAACGGAGTGGTCTCAGATGGGTGAGATGACACTGAGAGTTCTCTGAGGGGCACACCTCTGCTTAGAGATGGCTCAGACAAGCCCACAATTCATTCCTGGCTCCCAGGAGGATACACTGCTGTGGTCGCCTACCGATAAGGTAGGATCTTGCCCCTTAGTCATTTGCAAACAGCCACTGGTGATACTGGCCAATATAGAATTCAGCTAGACTGGGGCCCTTGTTCTCTGTGATACCAGAGCAGTTCTAGAGGATCCATCCACAGGCATCTCTAAGGATAAGGGAACTAGGATCTGCCCAATGTTAGGTTTTACCAGTCTCTTCTCTCAGTTCCAAGGCAAAGTACTGTATTGCTGCCCCGTCCTAAACCCAGGGAATTGTGTATGTCTCTTCAGTATGCTGACATGGAGCAGATCTAGAGGATGCATGTAGGAAAACTGGACAGAGGTGAGCTGTGCTGCAGACTGGAGGACTGGTGGAAGAGACAGTACATTGACTGTCAAGGTTGACACTATGTTATATCATGTCTCAATCTCACATTTGTAGAGTCCTGTGCAGTCCTGAGGGAGGTGCACCACCTTTCCACTGCACAGCAGGCAATGATGCACACTAGAATTTTAGTCTGTTCCACCAGAATACAGGTCTCTGTCTCATGCCTGATCATGTTCAGTGTCTCCCTATGCAAACTGTGGCTCAGAACTGAGCTCCCAGGCAAAGTCATATGCTACCATTCATGCCTGTCTCCTCCAAAAGTTGAGTCCTGCTCTCCTATCTGTTGCCCAATTTTGAGGTTAGAGTGGTAGAGGCAATCAGTCAACTGGCTAACTCAATTTCAATCACTTAGTCTGTAGGTTCTGACCTGTGGGCAGTGCTTTCTTGTCTCTGGGTTTCACTATTGTAGCCCTGATACTACTTTTTCAAATCTAAGGCATAAACTTTACTTTTTCTGCCTCCCTAAAGAAGGTTAGCATCACACTCCATGATGCTTAGACTTGGAGACATGTAACTTACACAACCTTTTCTTCCTGCCTTCTTCAATGCATTTTTATATTCTAAAACCAGATAGCATGATCTCTCACTGGACTTCCTTCACTCGGGTGAAAATAGTTTGGTACATTAATAATTATTTAAATTGTCGTGTCTTTAGGAGATAATCACTGAAAGATCTTACCCAACTACTGTATTTCCTCTTGTTCCTATGAACTTTATTCAATGCTGAATCTTGTTCCCATATCCAGTTTTTTTTTTTATTAGTTCATTATTGTACATAATGGTAGGATTTGTTATTGTATATTAGTACATTTCACACAATATGACAATATAATTTGGCCAATATCACTCCCTATTATTTCCCCTTTCCCTCCTATACTCTCTTTCCCTGGTTCCTTTCCTCTACTCTATTGATTTCCCTTCAATTGTCTACATTTATTAAATAAAATATTTCTCTTAGGAAGAGCTGTCCTTTCCCCTACTTACTTATATACTGTATTATATATCACTTTGGGCTCACTGATATATATTTCATTTTAAGGGATATAACTAAAAGTTCTATTTTATTTGTTTGGATTGGGTCATTGATTTCATGTAGATTATTTCCCATGTCTTTTTGATTTGCATTTATCTTTTTCTGAGAATTTCTTTTCTTTTGTCATTACAAAGCGTTCAAGATTCTTCTGCCGTATTTTCCTACAACAGAAAGCTCCTTTACTGTATTTTCCCTTTCTCAGTTCTGGATTTCACTACTTCTCCAAGAAGCCATACTTCCTTTATTGGAGATGATGTTTACAAACCAAGATCTGAGTGTCAGCTATACTCATTGCTTTTGAGGTTTCTGTTCATTGTTTCTGTTCACCAGTGAACAGAATAAGGAAATACATGTTCGTGGACATGTATTCACAGCTATCTCTATTTCTGTATCTATGTCTCTATATATTAAAAAATATGAATTCATTTTTCCCATGAGTCTATGTTTCTGATATCTCTAATTCCAAAATACCTTCATAGATTATAAAACATAATTACTATTTTGAAGTGAAAAAACATAGGAAAATTATGGAAGGATTTATTTTGGGTAATAAGTGCAATAGATTATTCTTCAACTGGGAATTTTTCTTTAATGACTACTGACTATTCTCGAGAATTTTATAAAATCAATTTTTCTCTACAAATTAGTGTTGATGTATTGGAGAAAGAATTAAATCGATATTGAAATCATAATGCATAATTTTTAGTAAAGTTGCAACATAAGAAGGACTAGTTTGAATAAAAATTTGTGATATTCCACTGATAAAAAGTTAAGGTAAGGTCTGGGGTTGTAGCTCAGTAGTGGAGCACTTGCCTAGCTCATGTGAGGCACTGGATTTGATCACCACATATACCTATAACTAAAAATATTTTTTTTAAAAGTTAAGGTAATGGAATTTATTCCTTTAAGATGATTCTATGATTCTTTCAATAATAATATTTTCGAAAATGTGTACTTGTGTAAATAATTTAGATTTTGTTTATAAATGCAAATACATAAAGATGAAGTTTAGTTTGATAATTTTCAGAAGTCAAAGGCTTTCACTAATAATTTGAAGGTCTGTTATAACAGTTATTATCTTACCTGAAATATCTGAGAACCTATGATTTAATAAAGAATTCATCATCACGTTGGAGTCTTTTTTTTTTTAATCATCAAGTAAGAACACCGATCTTTTTTAGATGAAAATAATCTAATACATATTTCTCCTCATCCAACAGAGAACACTTTATGTTGATTTTTCAATGAATATATTAATTATAATCAATCTCATGTACAGTTATAGTCAAAATATCATTTTTCATTAATATGTTTATACTTAAAATCCTATTCAGTTCTCACATGGTTGGTAATCAGAAGAATTCATGCAGCATTCATAAATAAGACTTTGATTCCAATATTTGAAACAAAAATAATGCTTCAAACATTATGATTTAATTATAAAATAAATATATTTATTTTTTAATTTCAATATTTATCCAAAGACAAACCTTGTGGAAAATTTTACACATAAATTTAAGCAGTGGCACATCACCCTCAATCTTGTCTGGGTGTTATGTGAGCAATGTCTTGCCATCACCTCTCTATCCACTTGAATCTATTTCCTGATATCAGCATACAACCAGCATCATTAACTATTTGTCTTAGTAATCCTTTAATTTTATATCATTTAATGCATTTTTCATGACATTTTGTTGAGACAAATTTCCAAGGAATAAGGCCACTTGCCTTATTATGAAAGTGACAGTTATTATCTCCATTTTACAGATGAGATAAATGAGACAGAAAAATGTTATATCTGTGGTTCTTAGGTGAAGGTAATTTTGTCCCAAAGAGAATATTTTGCAATGTATGAAAACATTTATGGTTTCAACAAACAAGCTCATACAGTTAGTGTCCAATGGATATAGATGCTGCTAAATATTTTATGATGCTTACCATAAAATTCCCCCCAAGCAAAGAATTATCCAAGAAATATAGTAGTCATTCTGGGGTCTAGCAAGCTTGTAATAACTTATTACAAGCTTACATTTAACTTATACAACTATTGAGTGATGGAACTGAGCTTACAGTACTGACAGTTGTTTAATCTTGGCTTCAACTCCATAAAATGACTAGGTCTGTACAAATGAATCTCTACCATTTCCATGCTGTTCACACTATTTTCTTCAGTCACCAAAATTACTGGAAAACAATTAAAACACTCGTGTCTATATCTTATTTCTAGATAAAAACTCAAATATTTTTAAAAATTTCAATCAAGAACCTGCCTTCTCAATAATTTCACATTATTTTTTTTTCCTTTTAGATGTACAGGATGGTAGAGTATATTTTGACATATTATACATTACAAGAAATCTAGCTTCCCATTCTCATGGTTGTACATGATGTAATTCCACATTATTGCACCATGCTTAGAACATGATCCCAAAGTTTTAAGTCATTTAAGTCTTAACTCTTCTTGACCTGGTCAGAGTTGTAACCTAGTTTCTCATCACTGGTCTCCTGTTCATCATATGCCAGCTACACTGGCCTGATTTCTCTTCCTTCAACCTGCTAAACCTACTCTTGCCATAGGTTTTTCACATATGCTATTCTTACCACTTGGAATATTTTCTGCCTAGATATTTTTATGGTTTTTCACTCACTGTTTTTTCTAATTTGCATAAACTAGCAAAAGCAAATAAAAGTAAATGAACAGCAAGAGCAATGCTAGAAATTTAGTAGTGTGTGAAAATAAAAATTTCAGATTGAGACTTCTAGAGTGGTAAATCTCTGTTACTCTAATAACTTTCAGTTATTTTGGTCATGCATTCTTTAATGGTAGACTCGTTTTCAAATTAATTTCCTTTATATTTAATTTTATGTCATTTAGTTATGTATGTAGGACTGTCTGTCAGATAAGATGTAGTTTACCCTATGAAGTTTGTATTTAAGATAAAGAACTTTTTAAATATAAGTATATCCCATGAAAAATTTGTTCCACACAAATATGAAAAATGTTTCTCAGTCTGAAATGTAAATATAACTGGGTGTGTTTTGTGTCCTAATTTGAGCACAACCCATCAACTTGCCTACTACTATTGAGCTACTCAGTGTAGCAAAAGAATGCTTTCTTTTTCAGACCAGATTGCATGCACTGGCATGGGTCAATCCCTGTGACAAGGGATCCTGGACTTGCCTGAGGTTTTAAGTAGCACAAGAAAATTCAAAACCATAAATTGGAAACAAGGTCAAGTCCATTCAAATAGCATCATTGTACAATTCAAGAAGATGGACTCAATTTTAGGAAAATAGCTATAAATTACAATACAAATAGCTAGTTTTACTTTTATTGGAGCCATAATAATCACTTTCTGCAGGCTAAATAATCCCCCAAATACTATGTAAATAATTATTTGCATTCAATGAGTTTGTTTCTGGGAAAAACAAACATTAACAAATTGCTAGTGACAGATTTAATCATTATGGTTTAGGTCACCAATACCTAAGGGAAAGAAGAAAATTAGGACTAAAGTTGTGAAGTTAATCTTTTAGGTCAAATTGCTTATCGGGATCAGAATAAAAATTTTCTTTCAAACATATGGACTTTAATGAACAAGAATTTTCTCCTTTTATGTGATTACATTTTGAGATTTCAAAAACTCAAAATGATCTATGCCAATAATCATTTCACTCATGGTATTTAAAGGCAGAAGTTGGTAGCCTTGGATCTTAAATCTACTTATTTTTCATTATTCATTATATATAAAATTAAATAGAAAACATTTATAGCAGACCAACATGAACTGTGCAGATTTGAGGTTAAAAAGATAATTATATATGATGGGTCTACTATACAGACTCCCACATATTTTCTTTTCACAAACAACTTACCTGAGACCACTGTGGTTCTGCCTGGCTTACCTCAATAGAATATATTACATTTGTCAGTAAACAACCTATAACCTGCAGGAAAAATTGAAGATCCGAAGGCTCCTTGTCATTAGTAAATCTCAATTTCACCTAAAAGCAGGACCTTTATACAGAAAGATTCCAGGACTCAGGAACACAGGACAATAAGAAGCAAAGCCCTCCACCATAAAACCTGAAAATTTTAAGTAAAACTTGACTAGTTTAATTGCACCTGAAAGAAAAAAATAATTTGATTTATATACAAATAACATGTAAAACTATACATTCTGAGTTATAATAGTCTTACATATAAAAATTCATTAAATAATTTCAGTGTGTTTTTTGTTCAATAACTCTGTTTTGCTTTCCAAAAGCAAAATTTCTATATTTTTGTTTTTTATGTGTAGCAGATTTTCATAAATTTATAATTAAGCATCAAAAAACAATTTAAAATGAATTTAAACTTTTTAAACTATACTTAATCTCTTGATTTTTTACTGGACATTTTATTCTAATAACAAAGATCTGCTGCTGAAGAACAGAGCTATTTAATGATACTAACTAGTGTGATAAGTGTTTTTAGAAATCACTACCTTAAATAAGTACATGTAAGCTGTGAATAAATGTTATTCCTAGACATGAAGTAAATAAGGCTCAGAGAGATTATGATTTATCTAACTTTATACAATTACTGCCCATAGTCAGTTCGACTGCATTAATCACATACCATAAACTAGGTCGCTCAGAAATAACAAATTAATTTCTTAAAATTCAAGAGGCTGTGAAATCCAAGATGGAGACACTAGCACACTCTGTTAGGTGAAGACTGGCTTTCTGGGTCAGAGAAAGTGTCTTTTGGATATGTCCTAGAGACGCAGAATGAGGGAAGAGGCTTCTAGCACCATCATTTACTCAGTTTCCCCGAACTGGGCTGATGGTGGGATTGGAGAAAACAAGAACAAACAACAGAAATCCAGAAAGCAGGACCAATGGTTCAGCCAACTTCTAATGGAGGAAGACTGATAATGAGCAGACTCCATGAAATTTTTTGATAGGTTTTTATATTAAAGAGAGTCATTGTAAGAAAGTTACTTTAAAACAGAACCAAGGTCAAAAATTTGAATGACCCAAATACAGTTAACAACTTCTACCCACAATTGCCACCGACCCCAGCTGACACCTGAAATGATAACTCCATTGCAACCACGGAATTTCCCTTTGAATAGGGCGTCACCAGACAAATGGGCAGGCTTCTAGGTGCCTTTGCACTGAGAAACTAACAAAGAAGGTGCCAGCCTCTGTCTCTGGCCAGTTCAATGACCCATAAATCATTCACTGCTCCCAACAGACACTGATTCCATTCATGAAGATAGGACTGTTATGACCTATTTACCTTCCAAAGATTCTATTACCTAAGACCATCACCATTGTTAGCATTAGGATTTTACCATATTAACTGGGAATGCTGGAGGATAACCAAAGTAATGAACTGCGATAGAATTAATTTGAATGTGGGATATATTGCTTTTTTTTTTTTTTTTTTTTTTTTTTGAGGGTACCCAGGGAGGGAACCCATGGTTCATTCCCACTGAGCTACATCCACAGCCCTTTCCATTTTTTTATTTTGAGACAGGATCTCAATACGTTGCTCAGAGCCTCACTAAGTTGATGAGTTTGGCTTTGAACTTGCAATCCTCCTTCCTCAGCTTCCTGAGTCCTGGGATTACAGACCTGTGCCACCAAACCCAACTTCAAAACAGGACGTTGCTAGCTTCTAACCTTGATTTGTGGTGTTGATTAACCATGGAAAGTATATCAGGATATACCAATATAATATGTATCCTAATCTATAGATCAAGGCTTTCATATGTTAAAATTTCAGAATGGTAGGTTTTCTTTTTCCTTTTTCTTCTAAGTGCATCTTTGCTTTTTCTTATGTCTGTATGCTTCATACAGTACTGTAAAGGTCAAATACATTCAGACAATTTAGGACTAGTGAGTGAGAGGACAAGCTAATTATCTTTAAATTCCTTCATTAAAAGTTATTATTTTCAATGGTCTCTGAGTGGACACATGATCTCCATTAGTTGTTTAGGGACCTTCCTTATTTGTGTTGTGTACTAGAATGTTGTTATTCAGGGAATTTCTTAACACAATTATCCAAACATAAAGAACTCATTTAGTAGAGTATCAGGCTTTTTGTTTACTTTTTTTACATAAAGCAAAACCTCAGGAGTTATTTCTCCACTTATTAAGTAAAAACAAGGCATGGTGAGAAATCTTTCTTGAGAGGGAATTTCCTAGTCAAAATGCTGCAAGGCTTTTTCTCTCAGACCAAAGCATTCTTTAAAGCTCACTGGGAATGTAACCTTTCTCTGAAAGAAAGTGAAACTCCACAAATCGGATATGTGTGTTCCATACTGAGTTTAAAAGCATTCTACTGATTCAGAATATTCAATATCAGGAGGACCTTTGCCGTGAAACAAGGTTCCTTGAGAATTCTTACATTTCAAGAGGATCTGACTGAGTTTCTTAGGCCACGCTTATATTTGAGTCACTAAAGATTTGAAAGTGGAAAAATACTAGACTTGTGATTTTCCTTCTTTGCTTTTTAGCTGCAATGATGTTATCTGGATTACAATAGATATTGAACTGCTGGCAAGGTTAAGGCAGAAACTTAGAAAAAGCAGTCCAGTAGTAAAAATATAAAAGATTATCAGAGAATAAAGGAAGCAGAGAAGTAGGGGAAAAATGAAAATTAACAAAAAATTGCTATTTTTTGTAAATTCACACTAAGATATAAATACCAAATTAATAAGTAATAAACAAAATTATAAGTGGACTTCAGCATAATTTATGAACAGTTTGAGAAAATATGATTGGTATTGAATGTGATTTTTAATTTTTCATATAATTGAGGGAAACTATGACCACGTTTAAAAATAATCAGAGTATAATTGATATATAAAAAGCTGGGCATATTTAATTTGTACGTTGATGATTTGATAATAGCAATAAACCCATGAAACATTCACCAAAACCTATGCCAAAAATGTTTCAATCATCCCCACAAGTTCTATCCCGATCTCACTTATGGTTTTACTCTAAGAATACTTATCATAAGATCTAGCCTCTTCATAAATTTAAACTGTACAATGTAGCACTGTTAACTCTAGATACTCTGCATTTTTAACTTGTTCAACTTTCATAACTGAAACACTATATTTTATTGCTTATTTATTTAAAAAGACAAAACAATAATAAAAAATTTGAACTTTCACTTCCAGTATACGTATTTTACTTACAAATAAGAATATGTCATTATTTGTAATATAGCAGGAATATTACACACCTATAGTAAAGAGTATCAAGAGTAATTGAAGAAAACTCATTTCAAAAATGCATTTTATGAATATGGCATTTGGATAGGATTTATTATTAATTGTGAGTTTTTATTTTGCAATCTGAGGAGTAACAACTTACTGCTCATTTCTGCTTAAAATATGAAACATAAAAGTCTTCAAATTAGAATGGTGAATAGAATTCGTTTTGATCTTCAAATTACATAATTGTATATGTCAAAATGTAAAGGGAAATTTAAAAAGCTCAAGAATTACAGGTGACTTTAGAAAGGTAAAATAAAATTCTCAAGGCAAAATAATCAATATATTCTTTTATTACAGCAACAAAGATATGGAACCAAAATTTTAAAAAGTACAATAGCATGAAAATTATGAGGGACAAATTTAACAAAATGAGGAAAAAGTTTTCATTTTATGGATCTTTAAGGGTAATCAGTGTAATCAAGAAAGAGTATATTATAGTAATGATTTCAAGAATTGATATTGCTAATATCACTTCCCCCTTCCCATATTTTTCTATACATTCAATGTAACCTTAATCAATATTCCAGTAGATTCTCATACTACTTTTTAAAAATGTGCAAGATGAATTTAAATTATGAGGATATGCAAAGAATTAGCATAGCATAAATAATTTTAATAAAAAATGTGAAATATTTTCACACCAAGATATCAAGACTAAACATGTAGCTATACAGATATTCATGGAAGAAACAGTTAAAAAAAAAAAGCAATACATACATACTCAATTGATTTTCAACAAGCTGGACAGAAAGTTCAATAGTAAAAGAATGATGCAGGAACAAGTATTTACATTTTTAAAAGAATGAAACTTGATCATTAGCACACACTGAATATTCAAACAAATAGTTTGACATATATTATAACCCAAATATTGAAGTTAAAATTTAAAAATTCTTTAGAGGAAAAAATGAGACAAAATGTTATGACATGGGGGTAAGTGAATATTTCTAATATAAAACAGAAAGAATATAAAGTATATGTTTATAAAAAAAAATCTTTGTGTCTTTGAGGGCTAGCAATATACCTCAGCATTAAAATGCTTGCCTAGCATGCTTGAAGTCCTATATTCAATCCCAGTGTCTTTGGAAAAATAAGTTTAAAAATTGCAAATCAGGCAACATATTAAGAGAAAATTTGCAATATATTTCTGGCAAGGAATTATATGTGTTGCAAAAATAATTCTCATAATTCAATAATAAGGTAAATCAATTAATAATAAATGCAGATTTGAAAAGACAATATGCACAAGAGGTTGCAGAAAAGCAAACCAAAACAGAATGAACATCAAGTATTGTAGAAGTGGATATTAGGTCAAAATCAGAAATTGTCATATATCTATTAGAAAAACTAAAATTAGAATGGATGAAAATGGACATTTTGGAAAAGATGTGGGAAAAATGTAACACTCCATACGTTTCTGGTGTGAATGTCAAATGAAAAAACCAAATGTTGAAGATTTGGGCAGATTCTTATAAAATAAACACACATTTGTCAAATAGCTCATATATATATATATATATATATGATGTTTAACTCAGATAAAGGGAAGCATGCATAGAGATAAAGATTGTGCAAGAATATTCATAATATATTTATTCATTGTAGCTAAAAATTGGATATACCCCACATGTCCTTTCCCAATGATTAGAAAAAAAAAAATGGTGGTATATCCACAAAATGAAATGTATACCAATACATGCAATAACCCAAAAGGATATCATACCCAAAGTATAGTACAAAAGAAACCAACAAAATTATTTATGTAATTTATAATATAGTTCCTATGGCCTTCTAGTATAGGGAAATATTATCTACAGTGTCATAAATCAAAACAGATTTGTCTGGGGATGGGGAAAAGCAGAAGCAATTGCCCATAAGGTAGAATAAGAGATATCTTTGGGAAGATGGGAATATTCTATATCTTGATTGTAGTGATTATACAGTAGCCATACATGCATGTCAAAATCCTCAAACTGTACACTTCAGTGAATATGTTTTAAATTATGCCTTAATAGACAAAATTCATGTTACTTTATCTATTTTTCTATGCATATATAAATAAGATATAACATAATGATAAAAAACATTATTAATGGTTTTGATGTTCAAAAAAGGAGCCATGAGCCAAGGAATGCAGTGACTTCTAAAAGGCAAAAAAAAAAAAAAAAAAAAAATTCTCCTCTAGAACCTACATAAGGGACTATCTCTATCAATACTTACACTCTTAGCCTAATGAAACTCATTTTGTACCTTTGACCTCTACAATTATAAAATAACATGTTTTGTATTTTTAAGCTATCAATTTTGTGGTTATGTGTTATGTTACAACAGCAATAGGAAAAGGATATAAGGGTATCTTCAAATCAATAATGCAGGTCTATGAATCTGATTCAAACCAGTGATGGGCTTTGGAGGTTACAGGCTCAAGAAAACTGGAGTCTAGGTTTTAAGGGAGGTGAGGATAACAGGCAATCTTTTCTAGCAATAAAAATGAATAATTATTGACGATGCTATTGCCATGACCAACCAACTTTTTATTAATTGGATCTCTACAATTAAATTTATTAATGTAGAGAGAATTCTATCAGAAATAAAGTCAAAAACTTTTAAAGAAAATTGTATCTTCTTCAGCTTTATTTTTACTCCAATTCTTCATAACCAAGACTCAGCACTCACCCAAATACTATTAGGAAAACAAGAAAACTTAGAGAAGCAATTAAACCATACAAATAAGTCCACAGGGATGACATATATGAGTAATCATACACAATCTTTAAAATAATTCTGCTTATTATAATAGAGATATAAAATATATGATAAATTCAGAGGAAAACTGAAAACAATAAAAAAGAACCAAAACTGGGCATATCGCTTTAGCTTTGCATTTAGAAGAAAAAAAAAAAAAAGAAATGTATGTAATGTAGTTTAAATTGAAGGTGTTTTCCATTAATTGGTAAAATATTGCTGTGTGAAATGAAACAGTATTTAGTTAAAAAAAGTACTAAATACAAAATAAAAATTGTAATATCCAATATTAAGAATTCAATACATGCATTTGCTAGCAGAAAAAGTACTAAATACAAAATAAAAATTGTAATATCCAATATTAAGAATTCAACACATGCATTTGCTAGCAGAAATGACCTAACTGGAGATAGAACTAAAGAATTTGAAATATAAAAGGAAAATATCCATAAAAATGGTGGAAAATTAAAAGTAAATAAAGTACACAAAAGGGTTAAAATATAGGAAATAAAGTGTTTAAAATATATGTAATTGGAATCTCAGAAGAAAGTAGAATTCACATAAGGTAAGTATAATATTTTAAATTAAAACATCTAAAATATAAAAGAAGTAAACCAAGATTTTATAATTATAATGTCTCCAAGTGTGTTAAACAATGGCATTATGCTAAGTGTGGTGAGAATTTGAAACAACTGGTAAGTTTGCGTGTCACTGGGAAATGTTTGGGGAGGGTTTGTAAATTATGAAATTCTTAAAAATATCTGTCATATATGTGACTTATATACGCATAATCTATTGCCAAGTCATTTTACTTACAAGCATGTATATCAAGAGACATGTAAGAATATTCATAGAATAATATTTAAAATAGCCAAAACCAAAAACAAAAGTCCAAATATGTAGAATGTTTAAATTCATCATAGTGCATATGTAATATGAAATACTTTAGAGAAATAAAATCTCACAAATACATATGAACTACATGTTGAAAGAAAGAAAGAAAACCAAGATAATAGATCTGTGAGCGGTTCTATGAATTGCTACAGAGGTCAAAAAGTAGGCAAAAGTAAACTCCAGGTCTAGCAAGTAGAATTAAGAATACCATTGGAGAAGCATGAGGAAGACATAAGGGCATTTATCAACTTCCTACTGTTGGTGGTGATTCACAGGTATTATGGTAATTCATACCTATTTCATGATAATTCATTGAGACATGAGTTTATATTTTGTGCATATTTCCAGAAATTATATTTTATGAGTATATTTTAAATAAGGTGCTTCCTTAGAAGTGAAGATAGGTATTCGACTTTAAAAATCTACTGCTTTCAATCTGTATGCATCCTGTATTAACTGTAAATTTATTTCACTAATATTTCATTAGAAGATTCATGTAACAGATGATTTTGTTGAAAAAATATAGAATCAGAAGTATGCTGTTTAAAAATTAGCATGGAAACTTAACTCTTAAAATTATGACTGTCATTTTCTGTCACATTGATTGTTCCAGCAGATACCTTCAGGGTAGTTATTTTATTTCTAGCTTTATCAATAAAATATACTCATAAATAAGTCATTTTGTAACTGTAATGATTTTTTAGAAAATGCTTAAGTGGAAACAGTGCTTTCCTGAAAAAGATGTTAATTCACATGTTGACTGCATATAAATTACACATGCATGGACTGTCTTGATTTGCTTTGGTCAGAGTGATCTGAATGTACAAAACAAATTTCTTGAGTCTTTCTTTGGAATATAACCAAGGTAAGAAAAATCTGCATTTCAGAGAAAAACTTCAAAAAGTATTTTAAAAATGTTGTGAAATGCTGTTAAAAAATTCATTTAATATTCCAAAACCTACTTATATATGAATAAATATATATATAATATATTATAAAATATGTATGTAGAATTTTGGTAAAGTTGTAATGGAGATTAATTAGCAAAATGTTTTAGAAAAAAATATGGTATTTTAGTTTCCTGTAGCTTCTGTAACAAATTACCATAAATTGGGTAACTTGAAACAATTTGAATTTTTTTTCTTTCACAATTTGAGAGGACAAATGTCCAACACCATTTACACTGTATTAAAATCAAGGTCTCCACAAGCCACATTCCTTTAGGAGGCCTTAAGAGACAATCAGTTCCTTGCCTGTTCCCAGTTTCTTGGTGGCATCTGCGTTACTTGGTTGGAACATACAATTTCAGTTTCTGCCTCTCTAACCCCAATGCCTTCCCCTGTTCTGTGGAATCTTCAGTCTCCTTCTAGTTGTGATTGCCTTCAGGAACCACCAAGAAATTCCAGGTACTCTTACAATTTCACTATCTTGATTTAATCACCCCTACAAATATCCTTTTGTCTTATGGAAACTTACAAATATTTGGATCTAACATATCTGGGAGCCTAAGTATCCTGCTTACAATGATTGGTAAAGTTTTCAAGAAGGATTCAAACTTATTTTGCTTATTTTTAGATAGAAACAGAAATAGTCCTCAGTTTTCTTCACAGACATTTCTTACCTGTCTCTCTTCAGGCAATTAATTTTTTTGCTTTTCCCTGATCGGTTGTAGTTATACATGTAGTAGCTCACGTTGGTCAATGGTGTGTTACTTCTCTCACTCATCACGTTTCACTCAATTTATCACAATGACCAGTGATTAAAAATGGAAGAGCCTTCATCAGCCTGGGACTATCCATGACAATGAGAGAGTCTGAAACCAGGTTTGCTATCCAAAAATAGAAATGTTGCAAAAAATACTAACTTCTTTCTTGACTCTCTAATTATATTTCTTTGAATTGTTTCTTTTTTTTTTTTTTTTCCTCTGTCCAGGAATTCCAAAATAAGCTTTAAATTCATTACAGTCTACTTGAGTTATTATTGATTTGTTTCATATGTAATAGAAGAGATTAGTGAGTGCTTACTGTCAAGGTTGTAGGTGTTTTCATAAATATTATGTGTAAGTACATACATTATAATCCAAATGATGGACTGTCTTCAGTTTTGCTTTATATAACCATCTTGTTGTTGTGCTGTTTTTATTGTTGTTTATTTGTTGCAATGCTAGGGACTGAACTCAGGGCCTCACCCATACTAGGTAAGCTCTCCATGAATGAGCTACCTGTGCAAACTCTAGTTATAAGCTTTTAAAAGAGTTTACCTTTTAAAAATTAGTCATTTAGATTTACCAAAATGTGTCATTACTGCAGCTTTTCAGTCACCCTTATAATTTGGACTCACAGGCTTCTTTTACATTCCCTGTATGCAGTCTTTTATCAACACTTTCTGTTCTTGTTTTGTTGATATTTTTATTTGTTTTATATTTTAAAGGATGCCCAGCTAAAATTTTTTTGAAACCGGTAAATTATGAAGAATTACTGTCAAATATGTGTGTACAGAAATATAAAGTGGGCACAGTGGTGCTCACCATTAATCCCAAGTGGCTTGGGAGGCTGAGGCAGAAGAACCATGAGTTCAAAGCCAGCTTCAGCAAAAGCGAGGTGTTAGACAATTCATTGAGACCCTGTCTCTAAGTAAAATATAAAATAGGGTTGAGGATGTGGCTCAGTGGTCTAATGTCACTGATCTCAATTCCCAGCATCCCCCACAAAAAAAATAAATAAATAACCTAAGCTGTACACATGTGCATGTTTGTTTATGTAGTTATTTTCTTATAACAATCTATTTTTGAATCACTCATATCCTATTATAAAATATGATGACTTTATGAGGTTCCATGTGTTCAAATTTTATTCAGGAAGAATAACAAAATACAGATGTTTGAGGATGAGTAAGGGAACTATTTAATGTGATAATGTCATTCATTTTATTCCACACATGATAAAGTGAAAACATAGAAAAACACTCGTTTATTTTTCTTCATTGAAATTGCTAGAGTTGTGCATATCTTATCACTTTTAAATAGAAATCTGATTTTAAAATGCTTTCACAAATATTGTCTCAAATTTTTTAGATTAACCTAAATCTGTCTTCATAGTTTTTATAGGTATCATTTTAACATCATTAACTCAAGTCTTTATCCTTTTTAGTGCAACCCACACATTTCCAGAAATATTAAGTTTCAGTGAAGTACAAATGTAAAAGTTTAATGTGAAAAGTGCCTTCATCATATTTTATTTTAGCTGTGATGTTTTGAGTTTATAGAGCTATATTAAGTACTGATAAACATTTAATGTGGATATACAATTTTGCTTTCTATTGTCAAATTATTATTATGGTTTATGACTGGCAACGGTTTTCTATTTGTTATTGTGTGCAACTCCTATCCCATATAATTCATATAGCTTTATATAATCAAAATATGACAGCTATAATGACATGTTTAATTGTTCTTAACTACAAAAAGTCCTGTCAGTAACACAGGTTTTGTTTCATTTTGACATATGCAGACGAAGCAGTGGGTAGCCAGACTTTAAAAACTTAAGTAAAAAATAGTAGACTAATTTTTTCAATATTTAGTACCTAAATTTAAAATTCAGCCCATTTGTATGTAAAACCTAAATGTAATAAAAAAAATAAGCAAAAGTTAAATTTCTTTTAAATGTGAAATTTATGTTTTCTAAAATTTAAGGTAAAAAAATATCAATTTTCCAAGTTGACGTGAAAGAGGAAATAGACTCATGTTATGTACCCAGAATCATTTGATTTATACAGTATTTACTTAACTACTCTACCATACTACTATGCTAGCTATGGAATAAGTCCTGTGGTTTACTGACCATTTAGTACAGCTTATGGAATAATTTCTAAGATGGTTTCTAAGAGAAGAAGGACATTCTAGAAATCACAGAAGGCATTTTATACTCTATAAATGATACTACATTTTAAAAATAAAATGGTATTCTCCCTAGAGAATAAGCATCCTATAGTAAAAGCTGTTTCTAGACCCTTAATTCAAACATCTTTGAAGAGGTATGAAGACAGAAAACTGACTGTTGAACTTTTCTTAGAAGAATTAAGAAAATCCAAGGTATATAATATGATATGTCTTGGAAATACTGATTATTGTAATTTTTAGAATGAATAAGGTAAGAAAAATTTAAAAGAGTGAAGAATATACAATTCTTCGCAAAAAATCTTGCTGTAAAGAAGAGAAAATGAGGGCGATCCAAGATGGCAGACTAGAGGGTGACTTCATCTCTAGTCACTCCAGAACCCAGGATTCAAGAAGGGGAGGCACTGAGAGACTTGGACTAAAATAGAGCCACAAGATGAGTCTCCCCCACCAGGTGAAGCTCGCCTGAGCAGCAAGCCCGGATAGGGGTGGCTTATCAGAGCAGAGCAGGGCAGTTAGAGTCTTCCCCAGGTAGCCTGGCTCACTCCTGCGGTGGGCTCCACCCACACAGCCAGCTTTTTGGAGCAGGCCACCCAGTGAGAGCCTTTCTGCACAGAACCAGCTCCAAGTCCCGGAGCCAGAGGTGAGCTCTGGCCCACAGGTGGCTTCAGGGACCAGGACAGGGCAGCCAGGGACTTGCCCAAGCAGCCTGGCTCCCTCCAGCGGGAAGTGCCTTTCCAAGCTAGCTTCTTGGAGCAGACCGCCCGGTGAGAGCCTTTCTACACAGAGCCAGCCACAAGTCCCCAAGCCAGTGGAGACCTCCAACCCGCAAGCAGCCTCTGGGACCAGAACAGGGCAGCCAGAGACCTCTCCAGGCAGCCCTGCCCCGCTCCGGCCCACAGGCTTTTTCAACGGGGTGATCCAAATTGGCGGACTAGAGGGTGACTGCATCTCCAGTTGCTCCAGAACCCAGGATTCAAGAAGGGGAGGCATTGAGAGACTCAGACTAAAATAGAGCCACCGGGTGAAGCTCGGCCTGGGCGGCAGGCCCGGATAGGGGCGGCATATTAGCAGGGCAGAGCAGCTAGAGTCTTCCCCAGGTAGCCTGGCTCACTCTGGTGGTGGGCTGCTCCCACACAGCCAGCTTCTCGGAGCAGGCCACCCGGTGAGAGCGTTTTTGCACAGAACCAGCTCCAAGTCCCGCCAGTGGCGAGCTCTGGCCCACAGGCAGCTTCAGGGACCAGGATAGGGAAGCCAGGGACTTCCCCAAGCAGCCCGGCTCCCTATGGCAGGAGGCGCCTTTCAAGGCTAGCTTCTCGGAGCAGACCACACAGTGAGAACCTTTCCACATAGAGCCAGCTCCAAGCACTGGAACCAGTAGCGGGCTAGGGGCAGCTTTCTTCGGAAGCTCTGCATTATCAAGTTCCTCCAAGACTTCTGGCTACTGAAGGCTAGGAGGTGATACACTGGAAATCTACAGGGACACTATAAGGACACTATAAGCCAACAGAGGAAATCTGCAATATCTCAGAGTCCCACGGACATCTGACCAATATAAAGAAAACAAGGGAAGAAAATGTCCCAAACAAAACTAGATACTATATCAATAAAACCCAATGACAGCACAGCAGAAGAAATGTCAGAAAGGGAGTTCAGAATGTACATAATTTAAAAAATCAGGGAAGCAAACGAGGAGATGAAAGAGCAAATGCAGGCATTAAATGATCGCACCAATCAACAGTTAGAAGAGCAAATACGGGAAGCAAAAGATCATTTCAATAAAGAGTTAGAGATACCGAAAACAAAAAAACAAACAGAAATCCTTGAAATGAAGGAAACAATAAACCAAGTTAAAAACTCCATAGAAAGATTAACCAATAGGATAGAACACCTGGAAGAAGGAACGTCAGACATTGAAGACAAAATATTTAACCTTGAAAAGAAAGTTGAACAAACAGAGAAGATGGTAAAGAAATCATGAACAGAATCTACAAAAATTGTGGGATATCATGAGAAGGCCAAATTTAAGAATTATTGGGATTAAGGAAGGCTTAGAGAAACAAACCAAAGGAATGAACAATCTATTCAATGAAATAATATCAGAAAATTTCCCAAATCGGAAGAATGAAATGGAAAATCAAGTACAAGAGGCTTATAGGACTCCAAATACACAAAATTACAACAGACTCACACCAAGGCACATTATTATGAAAATACCTATCATACAAAATAAAGACAGCCTTTTAAAGGCCGCGAGAGAAAAGAATCAAATTACATTCAGGGGGAAAACAATAAGAATATCAGCAGATTTTTCAATCCAGACCCTAAAAGCTAGAAGGGCCTGGAACAACATTTACCAAGCCCTGAAAGAAAATGGATGCCAACCAAGAATCTTATACCCAGCAAAACTTACTTTCAGATTTGACGATGAAATAAGATCCTTCCATGATAAACAAAAGCTAAAGGAATTTACAAAAAGAAAGCCGGCATTACAGAATATTCTCAGCAAAATATTCCATGAGGAAGAGATGAAAAACAATGATGCAAATCAGCAACGGGAGGAACTAGCCTAAAAGAATAGCCAAATAAAGGAGAAACCAAATCATGTCAAAAAACAAAAATGAGTCAAATGACTGGGAATACAAATCATATCACAATAATAACCCTGAATGATAATGGCCTGACTCATCAATCAAAAGACATAGACTGGCAGATTGAATTAAAAAGAAAAATCCAACAATTTGCTGCCTGCAAGAGACTCATCTCATAGAAAGAGATACCCATAGACTAAAGGTGAAAGGATGGGAAAAAACATACCATGCACACGGACACAGCAAAAAAGCTGGAGTATCCATCCTCATTTCAGATAATGTGGACTTCAAGCCAAAACTAGTCAGAAGGGATAAAGAAGGACATTACATACTGCTTAAGGGAAGCATAAATCAGCAAGACATAACAATCATAAATATCTATGCCCCAAACACTGGCTCATCCATGTACGTCAAACAAATCCTTCTCAAGTCCAGAAATCAAATAGACCACAACACAATAATACTAGGCGATTTTAACACACCTCTCTCACCACTGGATAGATGCTCCAAACAAAAATTTAATAAAGAAACCATAGATCTCAATAACACAATCAACAATTTAGACTTAACTGACATATATCGAATATACCATCCAACAAAGAATGAATACACTTTCTTCTCAGCAGCACATGGATCCTTCTCTAAAATAGACCATGTTTTATGCCACAAAGCTACTGTTAGCAAATACAAGAAGATAGAGATACTACCTTGTACTCTATCAGATCATAATGGATTGAAATTAGAAATAAATGACAGAATAAAAAACAGAAACTTCTCCAATACCTGGAGATTAAATAATACACTATTATATGATGAATGGATAACAGAAGACATCAGGAAAGAAATAAAAAAATTCTTAGAAGTAAACAAGAACAAAGACACATCATATCAAAATTTCTGGGACACTATGAAAGCAGTACTTAGAGGAAGATTTATTTCATGGGGTGCATTCAACAAAAGAAGTAGAAATCAACAAATAAATGAATTAACAGCACAGCTCAAAGCCCTAGAAAAAGAAGAGCAGACCAACACCAAAAGTAATAGCAGACAGGAAATAGTTAAAATCAACGAAATTGTAACAAAAGAAACAACTGAAAAAATTAACAAAATAAATAGTTGGTTCTTTGAAAAAATAAACAAAATTGATAAACCCTTAGCCACACTAACAAAGAGAAAGAGGGAGAAAACACAAATTCCTAAAATTTGGAGTGAACAAGGAAATATCACAACAGACATGAGTGAAATACAAAACATAATTAGAAGCTATTTTAAAAATCTATACTCCAACAAAACAGAAAACTTCGAAGACATCAACAAGTTTCTAGAGACATATGAATTACCTAAACTGAACGAGGAAGACATACACAACTCAAATAAATCAATTTCAAGCAATGAAATAGAAGAGGTTATCAAAAGCCTACCAACAAAAAAAGTCCAGGACCAGATGGGTTCTCAGCCGAGTTCTACATAACCTTTAACGAAGAGCTCATTCCAATACTCCTCAAAGCATTCCATGAAATAGAAGAGGAGGGAACCCTCCCAAATTCATTCTATGAAGCCAATATCACCCTGATACCTAAACTAGAGAGAGACACATCGAGGAAAGAAAATTTCAGACCAATATCCTTAATGAACATTGACTCAAAAATTCTCAACAAAATTTTAGCAGATCACATACAAAAATATATTAAAAAGATAGTGCACTACGATCAAGTGGGTTTTATCCCAGGGATGCAAGTTTGGTTCAACATCTGGAAATCAATAAATGTCATTCACCATATCAACAGACTAAAAGTTAAGAATCACATGATTATTTTTATAGATGCAGAAAAAGCGTTCAATAAAATAGAGCCTCCCTTCATGCTCAAAACACTAGAAAAAATAGGGATAGTGAGAACATTCCTTAACATTTTAAAGGCCATCTACACTAAGCCCATGGCCAATATCATTCTAAATGGTGAAAAGCTGAAAGCATTCCCCCTAAAAACTGGAACAAGGAAGGGATGACCTCTTTCATCACTTCTATTCAACATCATCCTTGAAACTCTAGCCAGAGCAATTAGACAAACCAAAGAAATTAAAGGGATATGAAGAGGAAAAGAAGAACTCAAACTATCCCTGTTCGCTGATGACATGATTATATATTTAGAGGAACCTGGAAATTCCACCAGAAAACTCTTAGAACTCATAAGTGAATTCAGTAAAGTAGCAGGTTACAAGATCAATGCTCATAAATCCAATGCATTTTTATACATAAGTGATGAATCTTCAGAAAGAGAAATTAGGAAAACTATCCCATTCAAAATAGCTTTGAAAAAAATAAAATACTTGGGAATCAACCTAACAAAAGAGGTGAATGACCTCTACAATGAGAACTACAGAACACTAAAGAAAGAAATTGAAGGAAACCTTAGAAGACGGAAAGATCTCCCATGTTCTTGGATAGGCAGAATTAATATTGTCAAAATGGCCATACTACCAAAAGTGCTATACAGATTCAATGCAATCCCAATTAAAATCCCAATGATGTACCTTACAGAAATAGGGCAATCAATTATGATATTCATCTGGAAGAATAAGAAACCCAGAATAGCTAAAGCAATCCTTGCAGAAAGAGGGAAGCAGGGGGTATCGCAATACCAGATCTTCAACTCTATTACAAAGCAGTAGTAACAAAAACGGCATGGTATTGACACCAAAATAGACAGGTAGATCAATGGTTCAAAATAGAGGACTTGGGCACAAACCCAAATAAATACAATTTTCTCATACTAGAAAGGTGTCAAAAATATGCAATGGAGAAAAGATTGCCTCTTTAACAAATGTTGCTGGGAAAACTGGAAATCCATATGCACCAGAATGAAATTAAACCCCTATTTCTCACCCTGCACAAAACTCAACTCAAAATGGATCAAGGACCTTGAAATCAGACCAGAGACCCTGCATCTTATAGAAGAAAATTTAGGTCCAGATCTTCAACATGTTGGCTTAGGACCAGACTTCCTCAACAGGACTCCCATAGCACAAGAAATAAAGCAAGAATCAACAACTGGGATAGATTCAAACTAAAAAGCTTTCTCTCAGCAAAGGAAACTATCAGTAATGTGAAGAGAGAGCCTACAGAGTGGAAGAATATCTTTGCCACTCATACTTCAGATAGAGCACTAATCTCCAGAATCTATAAAGAACTCAAAAAACTCTACACCAAGAATACAAATAATCCAATCAACAAATGGGCTAAGGAAATGAACAGACACTTCACAGAAGAAGATCTACAAGCAATCAACAAACATATGAAAAAATGTTCAACATCTCTAGTAATAAGCGAAATGCAAATCAAAACTACCCTAAGATTCCATCTCACCCCAATTAGAATGGCGATTATCAAGAACACAAGCAACAATAGGTGTTGGCGAGGATGTGGGGAAAAAGGTACACTCATACATTGCTGGTGGGGTTGCAAATTAGTGCAGCCACTCTGGAAAGCAGTGTGGAGATTCCTTAGAAAACTTGGAATGGAACCACCATTTGACCCAGCTATCCCACTCCTTGGCCTATACCCAAAGGACTTAAAATCAGCATACTACAGAGATACAGCTACATCAATGTTCACAGGTGCTCAATTCACCATAGCCAGATTGGGGAACCAACCTAGATGCCCTTCAGTTGATTAATGGATAAAGAAAATGTGGCATATATATATACAATGGAATATTACTCTGCCATGAAGAATGATAAAATTATGGCATTTGCAGGCAAATGGATGAAATCGGAGAATATCATGCTAAGTGATATAAGCCAATCTCAAAAAGCTAAAGGATGAATGATCTTGCTGATAAGCGAATGAGGATATATAATGGGGGGTTTGAGGCGTTAGCGTTTGTGTTAGTGTTTGGTTTAGGTTTTGGGATAAGTAGGGTGGTAATAATGGAGGAAGGAAGGACTGTATAGAGGGAAAAGAGGGGTGGGAGTGGTGGGGGGGTAAGGGAAAAAAGAATAACAGAATGAATCAAACAACATTACCCTATGTAAATTTATGATTACAGAAATGGTATGCCTTGACTCCATGTACAAATAGAGAGACAACATGTATCCCTTTTGTTTACAATAAACAAAAGAAGAGAAAATGAGATAGCAGCCATGGGAAAAACCATAGGTTTAAAGCATTTTTGGTTTGCTTTGCTTATTTTTGCTCAGAAAAATAATAATCCTATATATTGATCAGTTTAATATATTTAATAGTAAAAAATAGTAACAACAAAGAAAGAATAAATTCTATCATCAATATCTATGAGTACATAAGTGCAGATTTGGTCTGAACTCAAACTTTTGGAACTCATTCAGGATAAAATGAAATAAGTCAGCATTTCATATGCATATGTTCAAGTCAAAAAGAGATGATGGGGGCTTGTGGAACTCCTTTTCTGATTGCATTTATTTTATCAATGAAATAAAATATTTGCTGTTGACTGAAAGACAGGGACAAATATATCAGAAACTTGAAGAGAACAATAATATGCAAATTACTTAGGAAAACTGGAGAGTAAATAGTCAAATGTGATGCTGTTTACTTTTAGGACAGTATTTTTAAAAAATATCTTTTAGTTGTCAATGGACCTTTATTTTACTGATTTATACATGGTGCTGAGAATCAAACCCACTGTGTCACATATGCTAGGCAAGTGCTCTACCACTGAACTACCACCCCAGACCCCTTTTAGGACAATATTAAATCCACCTTAAGTGTTCATTTTCATATGTGAGGACAATCAGAATATTTTGTTTTTATGCTCTTTTCCTCACCAGGTTTAGACCCACATATGTTGCCCTGAGTAAACTAAATTAGCTTGTGTTGTGGATTTGCTAAGCATAGAACAAATATTGTTAAAATATTAAAGAAGAAGCGATGCAAAAAAAGTAATTTTTAATGATTTTTATGATTCCTCATAGCATTTAGACAGGAAATGGTGGGAAGTAATGGAGTCAGTAAGTGACAATAAAAAGTTAAGATCAATGGATAAAGGGTCCAAAAAAGTAAGAGGCTTTTAGGTTCAGAATAAAATCATTTAAAAATGATAAAATCTAGAAACTGTATGAAATGAAAGTCAAAGGGTTCTAGGATATGTGGAGAGAAGATTCTTTGGAAAAAGTAAATTATAGTGAGTAGAAAGGAAGAGAAATTCCCATAAGCACCAATTGTGGAAGAGAAATGTGCTCCAGAGAAATAATTTGAAATTTTAATACTATTAAATAGTCACAAAATCTCATTTCAAAGGTACGTATATATTATTTATGTAATTAACAACAGTTTAATGAACATTAACTGTTTTCTGTCATTGTTCTACTTGATTTAGAAAATGCTAGAACTCACAAATTTAGAGCTTATGACCTTTGCACTCTAACATGGCTTTGAGTTTAGCAAACATTCCCCCAATTGATGACATACATATTAAATAAAGCTTTCATAAGGAAAAAAATCTATTTTTTATTTGAATATTACATTTTGACATGAAAATGCAATGAAAAGTATTGAAGGCTTAAAATGTAATATTTAATAGTCTCTGAGTAACTTTATAATATTAAACAAAGTGTGTTTTGAAGCTTTTCTCCAGGGGTTAATGCTAATATAATAATAGTATATCATTTATATTTCCAGTCTGTTTTTTGTTCTCAAAATATATCTTTGAGTCATATAATAATTTTTTATAAGTTTATTATAATATAAAGCTGCTCCCCGCCCTTTACATTGCAGACATTTCTCCCTCTCCCATCTTACACCCTAGATTGTCAGTCTGTGAACATCCTAGTCAGCTATTGGTCCACTAGTCAGCCTGCAACCCTTCTTAACAATTGGCCTGATTGTTAGCCCCCGACATTCCACTACTTAGGAGAAGCTCCTGTGCCATTTTCTGTCCCTCTCTCCCTCCCCCGCTCCCGCCTCTCTCCCCCTCTCCCTCTCTCTCCCTCTCTCCTAGCCCGGAGCAGCCTGCTCTGGTCGTCTGCCTAATAAAATCTCTGGTGTGAGTTTCTGTGTCCAGAGTTTTATTCTGGGTGCTGTCGCTGGACCGCGACTCAGACCCTGCACCCCAGAGTGCTTGCTCACCTGGATTTAAGGGTCTGAGCTGCCTTGGGACCTGGACTGAGCCACATTTTTCTTACATTTATAAAGTCACAGTTGAGATTTCCAGAGAAGATGATTGCTGACAGATCAGTGGTCCTAAGGTGATGAACTACAGTAGTATACAGATTGGATGCAAACAATCTTCTTAGTTGATACTGACTACAATTCCCAAGCAGTGTTTATTCTAGCTGTGAAATGTTGCCTCAGAAAACAGTCTCTAAGAGAAAGAAAAAAGATTATAGCAGTTGCTCCAAGACACTAAGCTATTGATTTCTAGTGCTTAAAGTGTAACAAAAAATTGTAACAGAAAGTCACTACTAAAATATTTCTCTGGTTAACATGTGTGACAGGCAGAAGTACACATCCTTCCAAAGAAAGCCACTTAAGAGTTCTAACTTTTACCATGGATGATGAGGTAACAATCAATTGTTTCACTTTTGTTTTCAAAGCATTTTCCTCCATCTGACCCAGTTGGATCTGTTATTTTTCTGGTTGTTTTTTTACAATGCAGTGATGTATCACATCACATTTGTCTTAGTGGACTATATTGTTTTTAGTAGGAAGTCATGGAACTGAATGTCGATTACCTTGAGGTGGTAAGAATCTCTGAGACACACATACAGAGAGAAAGAGAGACAGAGACAGAGACAGAGACACAGACAGACATCTTATGAATGAGGAGGGAGAGAGTAAAAACATGAATTATGAAGGAGAAATGTTGACTTTACCCATCCCATCAATTTTCAGAAGTTTTCCACAAAGTAATGATCAGCATTATATAAATAATTTTGCTGATATGAAAAGAATTTTCAAAGTCCCTAGTATATAGAATGTTTTCGAAAACATTCATTTTATTGAATTAACCAGAAGGTAAACTCTGCTTGAAAACATGGTTTAAAAAATACACTATGAACAGCACATCAAAAATAAGAAAAAATTTAGTCAACTTAGAACCACTTAGGCTATTTGTAATAATGTACTTATGTTAAAATCCACAGGGTTTTGTGTGTGTGTGTGTGTGTGTGTGTGTGTATGTGTCCTATTTTCAGTTTAAGCATAAATCTCAGAACTACAATGAAAGAAAACTAACATCTTCTGCAGCTAACAGAGGACTCTTCTGAACACTGGATATTCTATGGTTAATGATGCCGTGGAGCAATTTACACTAGGATGCAATGTAGTCAGTTCACATTAACCTACTTACATCGTTGTCATAAATTAGGGAGTCATCCAAATTCTAGGAAAGAAAAAGAGAAGTACACCTCAGCTATGGATAAACTTTCTTAAGGGATGTCATCATGATTCTCACCCTGATTCAACTTAAAAATGGCTGATAGTCTTTATTGAATCAAAATATAAGTTGAATCACTCATTTATGAAAACAGTTTACGGTATCTAATTACTATATCCCTAAACTGTTTCTTGGGAGGCATTTCTCTATGGGCCTATCACACTTGGTTAGGCTGTACCTGTATGTGATACATTTCTGTGGCACATTCTTTTCTTGATTTGGAAGTAAAGATCCAATGTCTAAGCCTTTCTTCCTTGAAAAGGTAAGATTCAGAAATTCTATGCTGTCGTTTTCCAAATAATGAATTTCTGAATGGTCTTTAGAATATGGATACACGCAAATTCAAAATATGTATGTATGTGTTTGTGTGCATGTGTGTGTAATCACATGTATATCTATGAGTGAAGGAGATAGTCTGATAATAACAGTGACCTTTCAAACTCCTTGTGCTCATTAACATTTTGGCCCTTCCCTTTTTCTACAATTTCGTACTCCATCCCCAATACTTCAGTCCAGGAAAAGTTCAGATTCGGTCTTATGCCTTAGATCCAAATCAGTAAATACCATACACCTATGGGGGAAAAAAAGTTACTTCAGAATGTCATTTCAGCTGTCTGCCATAATCCTCTCTCCCCAGGAACTTAGTCTTTCCAGTCTTGCAAACATATTTCTCTGATTACTTCACACAGATTTTCTTAATACAGCTTTTCTAGTTTTTTTTTTGTGTGTGTGTGTGTGTGTTTTCCACAAGGATACTCCATTCTGTCCTGCTGTAGAGGTATCAACAAATTTGTTTCTAAAGCGAAAAATTTATATAAATATCTATAATTTGGTAACAGGTACCAAATTACCTCAATAGCTTTATAATGTTTTTCACCTAAAAATGGTATTATTGCCTTAACTGAAGAGAAAGTGTGATCGTCTGACCTTATTTACCTATGGTTTTAAATACTCTCAGGATGCTGGACGTTCGGTACTGCACCCAGAAATATCCCTGGAGAATCGAGATGAATTGATCAACTTAAAATGAGAGTCTACTGCCATACTGACTTTTAATGTGGGAAAATCATATGGACTCCAAATATGATGGCCCTTATTATTTCTATTTTACACAAATTTATCAAAGGAAGAAAATGACATTCGAAGGTATTCTTAACTGATATTAAAAATTACACTCAATCTCATGAAAGAGTCAACCTCAGTACTTGTTTTTTTTCCCATAGGAAACATTATAAATACTATTTTGAAACAAATATTTACTTGCATGTTTTTAAATATTATTATTACTATCATCTACTATTAATTTCTTAATCTTATATGTCCTTCTGCAGCATATAGCAAGATCCTGTTTTTAATCCCAGAAAACTTCACTGGTTATGTGACCTTTTTTTAATATTTTTTTTTAGTTGGACACAATACCTTTATTTTATTTTCATGTGGTGCTAGGGATCAAACCCAGGGCCTCATGCATGCTAGGTGAACATTCTACCACTGAGCTGCCACCCCAGTCTGGTTATGTGGCTTTTGATAATCCAAGTATCTGTTTCATCATCAGAAATGCATAAGTTATAACCATTTATTATGTGTATTAAATGAGTAAGTTTATGAAAAGTAAAACAATCCCCATTACATGAATTCTATTTAATAAAATACAAATAGGGGCAATTATTTGTTTTAAATTTTGATAATTCATTTTCTACCATATGCTGCAGAACGTAGTTACTTCTGACTAGGTTCTATTTATTTTGTTTTTATATGAAATTTCATAGAGCCATGGCCTGTAACAAGTTTCAGTTTTTACAATGTGTTATGTGTTTGTATTAAACTAGTGTTACCCAGGTTACTCAGGGAATCACACAGGGATCGTTCAAAATTCCACTTGAATGTGTATATATTTATATGCTTCTTTAGGGCACCATCATTCATGCTCATGAGTTTTACTACTACATTTATGCTGACATCTTCTAAATCTACTTTTCAGTATCTGCTGACCCAGTGCTGACTCTCCCTTTGCACCATTGTCTTTATGACATTTGAGTGTGGAATAGATGTCACCTGCAGTAATTCTCCTAATATGAGCATTCAGAATTGCTGCTTGTGGGCATTTTCTGGTACACTGGTCTGATCCTTTCCATGATAGTGGTTTATCATAGGACTAGGAATTTTTTGCCTTGTTCTCATTCTACTTTTCTGTAGAAATAACCTTAAAGTAAATGTATTTCTTATTTTTCATGCAACATTCCTAGTTAAAATTTATGATGAAGAGTTTAGTCTTCATTAGTCAATTAAAATTTACAAGTCTACATAATGATCTTATAATCAAAATGAAAAATGTTTCTAATTTAATAAAAGCATCATATTTTGGAAATCAATCATACTTTAATAAACATGAAAGGAGATACCCAACATAATACCGACTATTTCTCCTTGTTTGACCATTTAATTAGCAATCCTTAAAAATAAATAGTAATTAAAGTTAATGACTAAGGTTTGTTCACATCTTCTCAATGTAATCTAACAGTCAAACTTAGAAATATTAATTATCCATAAAAATTTAAATATGCAAATTCATTCAATTTTTCTGTTTCCTAACTCTATATAATAGAAGTCTATAAACATTGTGGAGTATTTTTACAGGCCATTTTTCCTTCCAGAATTGAACTGACTTGTATAAATTACTCCTTTGAAAATAAGCTTCATTAATTTAACAATCAATAATGAGATTTAAAAATTATTTATAATACAATTGTTATCAGGGATCTGGAATATAAGAGAAAAGACATTTCTGCCAATCATTAATCTCTTAATAAAACATGCAGCAAACAACAACAAAATGAACTCTACTGTTCAGGTCTCTGGAAATCATGGCAATGCCAAGACATTTCCAAATAAATTCTCATTATGCTAGGATTCTGTGCACTGTTATTATATTGACAAAAACAATTTTAACAGTGAATATTAACTTAGAATATTGTTTGAAAAATAAAGGTATCAACAAACTCATAAAAATTTGCTATTATATAAAATCTAGACTGACAACAATTGAAAAATTGAACACAAAAGTTAGTAGTTGTTATTTATATATTACCTATATTTCTCACAAAGCTTACAATATGTTAAATATAAGGGACACTTAACTATTGGCAATTTGGTGACAGCTGGACACATGACTTTAAATACAATATTATAAATACATTATTTGTAAATAAAATGGAAAATTTTTAAGGTCCTTAAATATCAGAAAAAAATATCAATAGGTACTTTAGGCATCTTGCTTTATTGTTTCTGTAGTTTGCTTTATTAAAGCAACCAGTATTGTTGCAGTAACATGATTTTGCCTGAACTGATTGTTTAATTAATAAATTGTGTTTAATTCTTTAAATGTCAGGAGAAATAAAGTCATGCCCACAGGTCAAGTTTATGCCAGCAGGTGGCTCTCCTGGTGTTTTAACCTGCTATGGATTTATACAGGTTGAAATGCCAAATCAAAACAATACCAAATGTAAATAGGTATTCTCTCATTCATGCCAAGTTGAATATACATATTTACTTCCATCTAAGGTGCATTTGCAACCTTCTTGAAATTCATTGAAAAGCTAATACAATTACAAGCACTTTTCAAATAAGAGCGTACATCACAATTTTCTGTGTCTACTGTATTTTTTCACCACTTGAAGAAGACAAATTATAGTTTACATGCAGAGAACTTCAGAAAAATACTTTTGATAGAACTAAGTCACAAAGATTGAAGCCTAAATAGGAATGAACAACTGAATTATTCAAATTTAATCTTTGAAATATATTATTTTAAGATATTACTATGCTAACATAAATTTTCAGTAATCTTCTGTGAGTTACTAACATGATTCAACTTACCCAGCCTTTGAGCTGAGCATTTGTAGGATTGCCATAGATTTTTGAGGTCTGGTATGATTTTAGCATCAAGGCCCAAATAATAAACCCATAATAGTGCTTACCCCTGAAAGGTCACAAGGAAGAATAACTCCCTTGAATGTAACAAGCTAATCAAATGATTAAAGATCTTCAATAAAAGTGAGAGTATATTCTTCATTGAGATGTAGTATTTTTAAGAAATGAATGTATTTTGAAATTTTCCAGTTTTGAAGAACATGGCTAGTAGTTCTGAATTTACAGATGCAACAAAGCCTCACAAATTACATGTCATTTTTAAATGCAGAAAACCCAAAAATGTATTATCATATATTTTTAGGGATTTGCATATACATATTTCTATCAGTCTTTTTCTTCCACCAAAACATCATCAATTAAAACATGTTTTATAGTTAGGTTCAGTATAAAAGTTGGAAATATTGGTCTTTTAATATCTTACACAGTAAACTCTTTTACTTATATAACTTAAAATGGGAACTTTTACTTTCTTAACAAATTAGATCAAATCATTGGGTAAATTTCGATCTTCAAATCATATTTTTATTACCTTTTTAAAATTGGAAATCTGATTACTATAGTAAATAAATTGAAACATGTATGTAGAAGAGTAATTGTAGACTTTTATTTCTTTAATTTTTTAATTTTTTTGCAGGGCTGGGGATTGAACCCAGGGCTTTGTGTTTGCAAGGCAAGCACTCTACCAACCGAGCTATCTCCCCAGCCCAATTGTAGACTTTTTATTGCAGTTGTATTTGATTTTATATCATTAGTGATTTTTTCTGCTTTAATAAAAGCATTTCTAAGATACTTTATCAGATGTGTTATATATAAAATTTCTTTTAGATTCCAAGTGTTTCACTTTCTTCAATAATAATTTCCTTAGATAACAATGCTTCTTTTGATAGACAAATTATTTTCATGTAAAAGTAATAATGGATTCAATAAAAATAGATATTGGACATGAAACAATTGATTCGATGCCATTGATTTAATTAATTAAATTTAAAATGGCATCTTATTCTGAAGCATACATGTCAATTAAAATATCCATGGGCCACGGTTGTGGCTCAGTGGAAGATCACTTATCTAGCATGTCTGAGGTATTGGGTTCAGTTCCCAGCACTGTGTACAAATAAATGGACAAAATAAAGGTCCACTGACATCTTTAAAAATATTTAAAAAAAAATAAAATAAAATATTCATATGCACCTAGCCAGCTGAATTACAATGTTAATGTTATGGATCGTCATGGTGGTATACACCTGTAATCTCAGTGGCTCAGGAAACTGAGGCAGGAGGATCAAGAGTTCAAAACCAGCCTCAGTAATATAGCAAGGCCCTGAGCAACTCAGGGAGATCCTGTCCCTAAATAAAATATACAAAAAGGGGCTGGGATGTGGCTAAGTGGTTAGCACCCTTGGGGGTTCAATCCTCGGTATCCCCCCAAAAAAAGATTATGGATTGTCCTCCATGTTTGTATAAATATGTCAAAATTGACTCTATTGCCATGTATATCTAAAAAGAATTATTAAAAATCTACACATTATATCACTTGAATTTCTTTTAAAAATCCAGAAGAGATATCCAATTTCCTTTTAAAATTAACTTAATTATTTCATCCATGTTTTATCTAAGCAAATACTTTTATTTTTAAATTAATGCCTAGACTGCACAATATTACATACATATTTCTTATGAAATTAAAATTTCTTTCCTTGTATCTTTTATGTTAATCTATATCTCCCCATTTTATAGTTTTTTTCAGATTCCATTTCTTACCCCTTTATTAGTAGTTCCTATTTTCTCTTTGATTTTTGTTTGATTTCCATGTAAATATCACCTCAGCTGAATTTTCCAGGTTTGGATATGCTGCATTGCATCATATTCATTTCTTGAAATAGAGTACCTCAAGTGATTACCTTCTTTTGAATTTTAATAATCTATTATTGATTTTCAAAATTTTATATTTTTTCTATCAATGAGTTTTAGTAATTTATACTGTTTTAAGAAAATATGCTGAAGAATATTGATTGAAAATTCTGTAGCCATTGAAGGGAATAGGGCACAGAGAGTTAAAAACAAAAAACAAAACAAAAAACCCCAAAAGAACAACAAAAAAAATTCTTCCATCATTGTTAAGTGTGAAAGAAATGTTTGTATGGGCCATACTAACAGGTCCACTTTTGAGAAATATTTGAATGGATATTATCTGAGAAATAATTGAATGGATGTAGAACACTATTCTCCTTACATATCTTATCATCCCACCAAATCTATAGTATCATGAATGATTATAACTAAAAGAGTTGCAAAACAGAGTCTCTATGAGAAGTATATTCAAAAGTACCAGCCAAAAGGGAAGATAAAAAATAAAATTCTAGAGGAACTTTGATTCTGGTACATACAGCTGTGGAAAATAGTAAACAATTCTCAACTCCTGGCCAGAGTAGCATAAATCCTCACACTAAAGACCTGCATACCTAATTCTCTATTGCCCAATGCAACATATTTGAATTCAATTCAATATATTTGAATTTATTCCTTTATCTTTTTTTTGTGGTACTGCGGATTAAAATCAAGGTCTCAAACATGTCAAAAAGATATCTATAAATTTATATCATCAGCACCAACATGTTGATATCTTTCCAGAAAGATTTCAAAGATAAGAAAAAAGGCACAAAAATATGTACTCTAAACAAAGTAACATCAAGACTAGACTCAGATATTGCACAGATGTTCAAATTATCAGAAAGGAACCACAAAATAACTATGATTTATTTGAGTTCCTTTTTTTTTGTATATAAATTCTTTATCAGATGTATGGTTTGCAAATATTTTTCCAGTTCTGTGGGGTGGCTCTTCAATTTTTAACTGTTCCCTTTTCATCAGGCCAAGATTTTTAGTTTGATGCCATTACATTTGTGCATTTTTGCTTTAGTTGCATATACTTTTGAGATCATTTAAAAAAATTGTTGTCAGTACCAATGTTGTAGCATTTTTCCTCTATTTTCTTCCAACAAACTTAGTTTCATGTTTTATATTTAAGTCTTAAAGCAATTTGAGTTGATATGTGTATATGGCATAAGATAAGAATCTAATTTTATTACTCTGTATGTGGACAGTCAGGTTTTGCAATATTATTTATTAAAGGGACTGTCTTTTCCACATTGTATATTTATTGCACCTTTGCCCCAAACCAATTGACTATATATTTATGGCTTTCTATTCTATTCTATTGTGTCTGTTTCTATGCCAGTCTATTATGGTTTAATTATAATAGCCTTATAAAATGTTTCAAAATAAATAGTCTTATGCTACTAATATTTTCTTTTGATTTAAAAAAAATAGCTATTCTTGGTCTTTCCTGATTTCATACAAATTTAAGGATTTTGATTTCTATTTTTGTAAAAAATGCATTAGAATTTTGGTAGGAATTTTATTGAATCTCTGCCTAGCTTTCTGTAGTATGTTCATGCCGCAGTTTTAAGTGATCCAAAGAATGGAACCTGAATATCTTTGTATTTATTTGTGTTTCCACCAAATACCAAGAAAACAAATAACCCAATTAAGAAATGGGAAATGGACCTGTGTTTGTCAGTTTTGTGTCACTGTTTCAAATGCCTGAGAAAAATCACTTAGAGGAGGAGAGAATTATTTTGGCTGATAATTTGATAGAATTCACCTCATGGCCAGCAGGGTCCATTGCTCTCATCCTGAGGTGAGGCAGAGCATCACAGAGGAAGGCATGGCAGAGGAAAGCCTGTCAGTTCATGGCAAGTGGGAAACTAGGGGTAAGGGGAGGCAGGGACAAGATATAGCCCAGAAGGGCATGCCTCTAGGACCTACTGCCTCCAACCATGCCTTAACTGCCTATAGGTCCCCTACTGTTTTCCCCAGCTCCCAAGAGTATATGCAGGTGTAAGTAGATTGATCCATTGATGGAGTCCTCATAACATAATTACTTCCCCAAAGCCCGATCTCTGCACGTAGCTCCACTGAGGACCAAGCTTTCAGCATGTGAGACATGGTGGGACATTCCAGGTCCAATCCATAACAGGGTTTGAAATAGATATTTCTCAAAAGGCGTACAGATGACCAACAGGCACATGAAAAAATTCTCATCATTACTAATCACTAGGGAAACACAAATTAAAACTACAAGGAGATATTTCCTCATACCTATTAGAATGGATTTTATCAAAAAGATGAATAGTACCAAATGTTGGCAAGGATGTGAAGAAAATAAATTCTAGTATATTATTCGTAGAAACATAAATTAGTAGTCACTATAAAAAATGGGTTGGCTTTTCTTAAAAACTAAAAATGCAACTACTTTATGATCCAGTATCTACCTTCCACATATATATCTATCTAAAAGTACATCAGTGTGTTGAAGAGATATCTGTACTCCCATGCTTATAACAGCTATATTCACAATAGCCAAGAAATTGAAATCCACCTAAATGTTAATCAATGGTTGAATGAAATTTTGTTTAAAAAGCGTGTGTGAACCCTATTAACCTCAAAGAAGAAGGAAAACCTGTCATTTGTGGTACCATGAATGGACCAAAAAGACCTCATGCTAAGGGACATAAGTCAGGCACAGAAAGAAAAAGACAAATATCTTATTATCACATATGCAGAATCTAAAAATGTTTCATTCATAGAATTAGGGTATGAAATGACCAACAGAGGTTGGAGGGGTTGAAAGGGAGGGAATTTTTGATGAATTATAAGGATATAATTTTAGATAGGAGCAGTTTTAAAATTATATTATGTTGACTATCATTAATAATAATGTATACTTCAAAATATGCAAGTAAATTTCAAATGCCTCATTGTAAAAATAGGTAAATAAATAATGGTTATGTCAATTAGTTGATTTAATCATTAAACATTGTATACATATAGCAAAACATCACATTTAACTTCAAGAATGTAGTTTTTATTTGCTAAAAATAATATTAGTAAAAATAAATATAAAATACTACGATTAGCACATGAAGGACAATGATGAAAATTAAACTACATAAAATAACACATTGGTAATTCTATTATAGATACGGCAATGCTAGAAAAAGAATCTTTGTAATAGAAACAAAGAATTCCTTTGAAGGGCTAATCAGTACACTGCACACAGCTGAAGAAAAATCTATGAGGTTGAATAAAGGTTAACAGAACCTTCTTTAACTGAATTGCAAAATGAAGAAGAAAACAAATGGAAAGAAATACAAATATGACATTCAAAACTGTGGCAAGATATTTATTAAGATGTCATTCTCTGCTGGGTGTAGTGGCACATGCCCCTAATCTCACCTACTCAGGTAAGCCATGAGGATCCAAGTTTGAAGGCAGCTAGGAAACTTAACAACACCCTTTGTTAAAATAAAAATAAATAAATGAACGAAAATAAAAAGAACCGGGGATATAGCTAAGTGGTAGAGGACTTGCTTAGTGTACAAGACTCAAAGTTCCATCCCCAGTACTACAAAACAAAACAAAAGGAAAAGTCCTTCTCTTTTATGCTAGAATCCATAGGATCTGTTGTTGTTGCTAAGAGTTGTTGTTATTATTTTCAACATTGTTACATGAAGATAACAGTCCTAGTCATGTTTTACCTGTCAAATTGACAAACAATATTGACTTATTTAAAACTGTGGATTTCAACTACCACTATAGTCAGTACACACAGCACTTACATTTTTAAAGGAACAAGGAGAGTAAAAGAAAAGAAAGGAAAGGAAAGGCAGGCAGAAGAAAGGAGGGAGAAAGAAAGGAAAAGAGGGAAGGAAGGACAGTTTTGTGCTATCCCTTAACCTTTATCTTCATACTCCAACGACATCTCTGTTCTTTATTTGTTTATATTTTCTTATTGTTTGTGGTTCATTGAAGTTCATGCATATAATGTTTCACAGCATGAATGGAAAGTTCTTATTTTGTATTTATTCTAATATTGATTTTTCATTTGGATCTTAAATCTTCCCCAAAGGCCCATGTGTTAAAGGTTTGTTCCACAGAGTGATGTTATTGGGAGGTGGAGGTGGAGGAAACTTTAAGAGGTGGATCACAGAATGAGGTCTTCTTGCCCTTAAAGTGGATAGTGGAAGTCTAGGCTCTTCCTCTCTCTCATTTTTTCTTCCTGGGGATGAGATGAGTGACTTTGCTCCAGCACACACTTTCTGCCATGATGACTACATCACCACATGTCCTAAAGCTACAGAAATAATTGATCAGAGACTGAAACCTCCAAAACCATGAGCCAAATGAAACTTCTCTTTATAAGCTGATTATCTCATTTATTTGTTATCTTATTTCCTCACAAATCAAGTAATCTCCAAGTACATATGTATAAGAATATGAAAATGGATAAGAATATGAAAATGTTTATTTTATGCCTTATCTATTTATTCATTAATGAGAGTGCACTATTAGAGATTATGACAGTGAGATCAGTGATGAGTACTCTGTATTAGAAGTGCAATTGCTTTAATTATCATGAGACCATTTGCATGCTTTTCTACTGGCTCTGACTCCTGTCTTTAGATTTAATAACTTGAAATAATTTCTGGACTTTCCATTCATTATGTTTCAGGTATGTCATATGATACCACCATATTATTTCCTTGCCCTGTTCTTCAGGTGAGAATCACAACTCTGAATGCAATCCCAGAAATCATTACTCTCACCAACAGCTGACTCTGACTTCTAGTTACATGACCAAATAAGGGCTTGCGCCTGCCTGGGACAGTTGCCTGATGAGGACAACAAACGTCAAGCTCAGTCTGGCTTTTTATTGATACTATGACTCAGTAGTTGATTGAAATCTGGTGAGAAGAAATGCTAAAACTAAAGAGTCTAGATATTTTGAAGATTCTGAAACAAGATTGCTTTTGTGTCCGTTTTCTAGGGAGATTTCATTTTTTCAGAAGGATTTTGTTAGATATGTCTCAACATAACTGTAAGATTCTGGTAACGTTCATCATATGATTAGAGAAGATTGACCATTCCTTGGTAATGTGTGATAAATTCTCAGTATTTCAACTGAAACACTAAAGTTTAAAGAAGATTTCTGAAGTTGTAACTTGAATTTACATAATTATGTTTTGCCCTAAAACCCTAACTGATTATTTCCATATTTCTGTACAATTGTTAGTGATTTATCAAATCAAGATAGTCCAAGTATAAATATGAGAAATTATATTTAAATCTCTGTCTCGTTAATTTTACTTTTTGCATGAACCTGGTAAGTAAAATGTTGTTAAAAAAGAAATATAAAATTAATAGGTTGACTTTGTTATTTCCTGTGATATAAGACATATTATTTCTATTAGAAAAATATTTCCTTGAGTTAGCCATAAGATGTGAGAATTATAACTTTAAAATCAACAAATTTGCTGGGTGCAGCAGTGCACACCTGTTATTTCAGACTCCAGAGGCTGAGGAGGAGGATTGTGAGTTCAAAGCCAGTCTTAGCAACCTAGTGAGACCTGTAAAATATAAAATATGCAAAATAAAATATGCAAAGGGTGGGGGATGTGGTTTAGTAGGTAAGCACCCCTAGGTTCAATCCCTGGTACCAAGAAAAAAAATCATCAAATTCCTGGGGAGGACTCAATACAGAGAAATCAAATGTTCTTCTACATGCTTCTCAGAAACACTTAAAATGATGCAAGACAACTCGAAAGATTTACCAATAAGAATAATAATCATTGGAATCTATTCTGTGGAACATAAAGTACTTCTCAAGATACTTTTAATACTGAAAAAAATTTAAAATCATTTATTTCATATAGTAAAAATTCATTCTCATTGTCAAAGAAATGTTCTTTTAAATGAAATGAGAAACTGATGATTTTATAATGACATATATGTTTTCTTCAGGTCATTAGTTTGAATCTGCTTTTTAGTGGGTCAAGTGAACTAATACAAATACACAGTTGACTCTTAAGCACTTCTGCAACCATAAAAGTGCTAAAAGGTAACCTGAAGTAAAAGAGAATACTTGCTAAAGAATCCTGATTGAACCAAATGCTTATGCCTGATAATGTACAATAGTATTAATAGTATTACTTTAATTGTACAGATTGCTGTGAAATAATGCCTTAATACAGCATAAATGATTCCGGTCTTATTTTTTTTTTTAAAGAAAACTATGGCTTGCAACATCTTTCAAAAATGATGCAGTTAGAAGATCTATCATTTAAAATATTAACTTTCACATTTTTCAAATACAGTATTGGTTACAGTACGTCTCTTCCCAAGACAAATAGAATATGCTGGTAATAGAGAGACTGAAGAAATTTCATCCATCCCTCCATGTTATTAAAAGTTAGCATACAGATTTATGAAAATTGTATTATCTTCATTTAGTCATATCCCAGTGACTTAAATGAAAATGAAAATAATTCTAGAAAATATCTAACTTTTCACAAAATGAATATTAAAAGTTTGTAATACTTTATACATATACTTGATACACACACAAATATATATACATATATATATATACACACACATATACACATACATATTCAGCTTTCACTGATAAGACAGATTCTTAGGATAGGAACTTTAAAATTTCACAGTAGTCATAATTCTTTTGGATTCATGATATTGAAATAAAATTTTAACAATTTTTATATAGTACTTGTTTGAAAAGGATGCTAGAATCTCTTATGCAGAAAAGAGCTAAAGAACAAACCCCAGGAGAAAACAGGAAGACACCTGTTCTTCAGTGAAAACTAGCATCAGAAATTCTAAAGCCACCAGAGTTCTAGCTCCTTTCCGAACAGACTTGTATTTTTACATGATTGCTTCATTTGCTTTCATTACCAATAAACTTTTATCAAATGTGTGCAGATGACCAGGTAAATGTTCTGAGTTTTACCTACACCTATTCCAAAGAGGGCATGTTTTCTTAGGGATGAACTCAAAGGACCAAGGAAATGATTTTAATTAGTAAATAAACAATGAATAAAGATGAGGGTTTGAAAATAGGGTGATACCCATTTGAAATTTGAAATTTATGATTTTAGTAACAGGAGAAGAATTTTACCAGAATTGGAACATTTTAGTGCCAGTAGAATTAAAAACATTTGATCAGGCAAAACATGTAAGTGCCTGACCGCAAAGTACCATATTTTTATCCAAGAATCATTGAATAAATATAATTTACCTTTTTTATCCTTGGATTGAAAGATAACTTAAGATAAATTAGTAGCATTACTAGAAACTTATTAATTATATGGGAGAAAATGAAATGTTTTATTTTTAATTAATTAAGTCAGCCACAAGTACTTTCATTATGGGGAAATGCAGGTATAAATTAAATATTTAAATTTTGTGAAAATAATTTATACTCACAAACATCAAACATGACTCTCCTTTCACAATATTGTGATCATTTCTCCCAGAAAAAATGGTATTTGAACCAGATAATTTCATAAAAAGTGCTAACAAATATATTATCCATTTTTATATTAATTGAAAAATCAACCTGGGGTGGTTACAATATTTATTGTTTAGCAAATATATTTGAATTGCTTAGAGAATTATAATCTAACATGAAAATTTTAAAAGATTGTTTTCTATTCCTAATATGGATCAACTTTACCCCTTTCATTGTTAAATTCAAACAATGATAAATAAATGAAAGAATTAAGTGATGACAATAACAACATGTTCTCAGTGTAAAATCAACAGAGAGGAACCTTCTGTCAAATAGTCCATATTTTTGGACTGCCTCTAAATTGACCTATATTGTTTGCCATTATGAAGGTTCCTTTATTTTCCATTTACTTATCTAATGATTAATGAATATTTACTGTATGAGGAAAATTATGATAGAACTTATAAATATTAAACACAGACATATTTACATTTGAAACCTCCAGCAACCCATGATTTTAAAATAAATTCCATTTTGCAGCTTAAATAGCACTTAGTTTGAATCATCTTCCCACCTCCCATGCATAGCTACTTACATGAAAGTCAGTACTCTTCTCACAGTTACTTTGACTTAACATTTCCAAGATTCCAAGGGTCTGTAAGTCAGCCTTCCTACTCAGCCACTTAACTTGCTCATTGGCCTTGCAGATTGTCTCTACAGTTATTGACACAAGTGTTCCTGGTTTCTCAGTGATTCCTCCAGCTGTGAAGAATGTTACCCTATACTGATCCTTAACTCACATGTCTACCTTTCGTATTTAGAATCATTTTCTTCCAGGTTGAATTCCTTTAACTATGTAGCCTCTCATGTTAACAATTAGTATGTGGGATGACTTCTAGTATCAAACATGTACTTTATTTTAATACTGCATTTCCTTTTGATGAAAGAGGCCCTGAAAGATTGGACCCTTACTTACTGGGCAGTTTATTCCAGTGGCCGTTTGACTTTTTCCAGATTACACATGACTTAAGATTATATCTATCCATGAGCATTGTTCAAATTGTTTGAATGGCAAAAGTAAATACATGGATTTACTTTCATGAACCAAGTAATTTAGTCAATGAGGGGTACAAAGTTAGTAGCAGCACCCAAAAATCACCTATAAATTGATAATTTAAACGTGCTTTTGAAAAAATAATAAAATGAAATTTAGGTGAGAATAAACCACTAAACAAGTAAAATTCCCTATAAAGTTAAAAATAATGTCATTCAATAGGAAGTACATAGTCAAATATAAACAAGAGGTATCTCAGATTTGTTCTGATTAGAAAGTGAGAGGAGCTGATTAAACTCTTGTTAAAACATTTGATAACTCCTGGAAAATTCTTGTGTTACTAATTTTATAATGGGGAATATATTTTACATTTTTCCATTGATTTTTCCATTGTTCAGCATAGATTCACCGATAAAGAAAAACAAATCATTTGAATACATTTCAATCATAATAACTTATCAGTATCTTGAATATTCCAATTTTATATTCATACATTTTATCCTTGCACTAACACTTTGACTTAGAACCATTAATATCTGTGTCACAGGCAGTAAAATATCAAGATACATTCCTTGAAATCCACAAATCATGCATTTTAAATAAACTTAGGTCTAATTAAAGAAAAGAAAGTAAATTTTTGTTTCTGGCTAGCTATTTTTATTCCATCTGGCTATAATTTATGCTATCCTGACCTAACTTGTTGGTACTAAGTGCAAATTACTTTCAGACAGTATGTTCTCTCAAGAAATGTCTTTAAAGCCCAAGACGACAGCAATGCAGGGAATTTTATTTTCTCTAGGTAAGTACTAATGTCCCTATGTGTATGGGAATTAACTTCCATAGGAGTTGAATGATGACAAAGATAACATTAATATAATACTTATAGCTAAGATTCATTATCATCCTACTTTATGTAGTTTGTATTTTGACAGTAAACCCTGGTAGTAATTTAGTGGATATTATTAACATTTCCCTTTTATAAAAGGTAAAGGTGAATCATCGAGGGTTAAATAATATTTAAACATCCTATATCTAGCAAATGTGGAACAAACATATTAATCATATTAATTAATGTTCTAATTTAACACAAGAATAACTTCTAATCTCTAGGTTACTGAGTATAGAACTAAGATAGGTATTCCAATCTACTAAAACCATGAAAATAAAGTTAATCTTCAAGGTTCAGTCAAATTGCAACCACTTCCAATGGTAAATCTGTTCATACATTTTTATTTTCTTAATTTTCTTTATTAATTTTTTACTTTTCATATGTTTTATATTATTTAGAATGTTTCAGAATATCTGCTATTACAATAAATGATTTTTTATAGTCTGTTTTTTTAAAAAATTTGCTAAATGTGTATTTTTAACCTTACTATTATAAAATATTTTTGATTTGGGGGTTAGGTGTTTATGGATACATGAACACAGTGTGATTTTGAATTTGCTTTTGAGGGAGACTTCAAGACCAAGTCAATAAGCCAAACAGGCTTATTCTTGTTTGGAATTCTTTTATTATCAAATCATAAAAATAGAATCCCCAGGCTCTTTCATAATTTGTTTTAAATATATTTCTAGTTACATATATTTTCCTAACCAGGCTTGGATGCATGACAAATTATATTTTTGCTTTGTTGGACCACTTTAGAAAGAGATTTTTCTAGGTCTAGTTGCACAGAAAATGCAGGTTTGTCCAGTGTCTACTTTGGAGCAAGGTGCTTAATCTAAACAATTTGCAAATATTTTTCTTTTTGGAAATATTTTGAAGGTTATTTGCATACAGACCTGAGACCAGGATCTTTAAAAGATTGAGAAATTTTCTTCAGATTGTGATCTACTACAACACACACACAGCCATGTTTCCTTACAAAATGTTGCTTTTTAGGTAATTTAATAAATGATGCTAAGTAGAATTTCCAAAATGTTTACATGTATGATACAAATTTGCTTTAATGATTTTACTTACTTCCTTATTAAGGGAAGGGAGGTAGGAAGAAGTTACTTTCAAATGTGAATCTGAAACTATGAATAAGAAATTTCTATAAAGGATTATTAGGTTAAGATCACCAAGTAAGATATAGAACTGGTTAATGACCTACAATGAGACAAACTAAATTTGAGAGATATTCTGTCTAGGGTATATCAATTATTTACATGTATCCTAGATAACAATTGATAAATTAACTTGTGTATATATACCATTAGAAAAATAGCCCAGTCAATGATAATGTTTCAAACCAAGCACTGCACTGAGAGTAATTTAATTAATTACTTTCACCTAATTCTTGTTTACAGATATTTTTCCTGACACATCCCACCACATTGATTTCAGTATATCCTCAGATCAAAAAGCAGTGTCTGAAACTTAAATGAGATGTGATAATCTGGCCTGTAATAAGACTGCCCTTAATTACTTTATGGTGTTGACTTTTCTCAATTCCAGTAGTTAAGAAATTTTGTCCAATGTGATACACAGATTAGACTAGAAACATTCACCCAGAGTTTCTATGTATTTTTAATATGCCTGAGAGGGGGCATTAGCTTACTCTGTCATGTTGTAGGATGCCCTATCCATCAATTCCCCACATTTCAGGCTAATTGCTTCAGACTCTAAGGCTCAATTTGAAGACAGAATGGGAGAATCATTGAACACAGTAGATTCGGATCCTCCCACAAGAAGTCTCGCCCTTGAAAATATATCTTTTGCTTTTAAAAAATCAATTGTTTTCTCTCCCCTCCCCGCCCCCCCCCCCCCTCAGGTACCAGGGACACTTAGCCACTGAGCCACATCCCCAGCCCTATTTTGTATTTTATTTAGAGATAGGGTCTTACTGAGTTGCTTAGCACCTCACTTTTGCTGAGGCTGGTTTGAACTCAAGATTCTTCTGTGTCAGACTCCCAAGCCACTGGAATTACAGGTGTGCATCACCACACCTGGCTCTGCCACTTTTTTTAATGGAGAGAAATGTAGTCATGTCATATATTTAATCAAACGATGAAACATTTTAAAGACAGTTAAGGAGGTTTGAGAAATAAAAATAAATGGCATCATCTTTTTTCTTTCATGCTTATTTTTCTTCTTTTATGTATATTTTTAATTTAAAAATGTTTGAAGAAATTATCTTGCTTCTGATTAAGCAAAGTAAGAATTGTTATGAAGCTAATATAAACAGAAGCATTCAGTGGAACAGCTTAAAGTAAAATATATGTTGATTATCTCATGTTTTTTAAATTGATTTGAAAGATTTCATCTAATCTGGCCTCATTATTTCAGTGAAATTATTTTTTAGAACATGAATATATATACAAATTCAACTTCTCCATTTCAACACTGGTCTTTTGGGAGAGTTCCAGGAAGTTGCTTATGTTGACATCATAATGAAGCCAGAACTAGGGACAGGCAGTTAATGTAAAAACAGGGGATTGGGTCAAATCCAGGAAATGGAGGTCATGAAAGCCATCTGCGTCTGGAAGTTGGAGACTGCCCCTGGGAGAATGAAATGAGAAGGATCTCAGGAGCCCATTGATTACCAAATTTACCTGCCTTTATCAAGGACTACAGGAAAGGAGCTGCTAATTAATGCCCCCTGGTCTCTTGCCTGGCTAAATCACTTTGGCCCTCCCCTTGCCCATTTGCTCCTCACTTTATGCATCTCACCTGTAAAACTAGGCCTAGTCACATAGGCAGGAAGGAGAGATAATGGGGGAGAGAACTGGAAAACAAAAGAGACCTTAACCTATAAAAGATGTAGGATGCGCTCACTTCTTGGGATTCTAGAACATCAGCCATGGCCCCCTTCTCCCCCTTGGGAGAAGTCTATATTATTACTACTTTTAAATAAAACCTGCTTAATATACACTTGCCTTGGCGTGCTTCTCTAGTGTTCAAACTTCAACATTAGAGGAAGCAGAACTCATCACCGGTAAGCGGCATTATCAATAAGACAATCAATTAGAAAATATCAAATTTCTACAAAAGCATGCTGTAAAGAAAAGCAGCATGATGACAGTTTGGGAAGAAAAGCATTTAGTATGTTGATCTCTGCTGCTTGTCACATAAAGAAATGAGTTGCCCTAAGAATCAAATCATTGGATGTGTTGTTTTGCAAAACACTGTGAATTCTTCAGTATAAATATCTGCTTTCCAAGACCCAAGGCAAAAGTACAGCACTTCATGAAAATAAGCTTATTTTACATAAGTATGGCAGAACCTTCTAGAGCAAATCAGAAGATCATAGTATCTGGCCACTCAGTTTTCTATTGTCAAGTAATCATTCAGTGTTGTTTGGTGAAAAAAAACAAAACCCTTTTTTATTGTGTTTAAATTTAGAAGGTTAGATTGATAGCTTACATGCCATTTTGTTGCTTGTTCCTTGAGCACTATCTTTGCTAGAATTATGAACAAGACTCAATGATATCATCAAAAGTCATATAAGATGAAATCTTAGAGTTGTTTTAATTTGCATTTCTCTAATTACTAGAGATGTTGAACACTTTTTCATATATTTATTAGTTGCCTGTATGTCTTCTTCTGTAAAGTGTCTGTCCAGTTCCTTGGCCCATTTATTGACTGGGTTCTTTGTATTTTTGGTGTAGCTTTGCAAGTTCTTTATGAATTTTGGAGATAAGTGTTTTCTCTGAAGTGTGTGTGGAAAAGATTTTCTCCCACTCTGTAGGATGGAATTGGAGAATATCATGCTAAGTGAAATAAGCCAGTTCCAAAACACCAAAGGCCAAATGTTTTCCCTGATAAGTGGATAATGACATATAATGGGAGAGGGAGAAGGTGGAGAGAAGAATGGAGGATCTTTAGATTATGTAGAGTGAAATGAGAGGGAGTGGGATAGGAAAGGTAGAGGAATGAGACAAACATCATTACCCTATGTACATGTATGATTACATGAATGGTATGAATCTACCTCCTGTACAATCATAGAAATGAAATGATGTACCCCATTTGTGCACAATTAATCAAAATGCAGTCTGTAAAAAATAAAAAAATTTAATAATTATATAAAATCACCCCAAAAATTGCTAGAAACATTTGGATACATATACAAGTTGAACCTCTAAATTGTTATTTCATTAACTTTAAGCTACTTTTTAAAAAATTGATGTTTTCTTCCTCCAAAATGACCATACTCATTTTTTCAGAATTTTGATAAAATTCATTGTCAGCAGTGTAAAAAAAAAAAAAAAAAAAAAAATCTCTTCAAAGAATGCAATTGCTCCTTAACAGAGTTACTTCAACCCTATTTTGAAAGTCAGTGTCATCTGTATACATACTTTGTCATTTTGCTGCCACCTATGTATTTTCTTCCAGTATATCCTAAGGGATATATTATTTATGAGTGTGCACTTTAGTAAAATAAAGAGTAGACATTTTAATAATTGTAGCAATATTTAGCATTTTAAAAATTTCTTTTCTATGTCTGAAAATTAAAAATTTGAGTGTGAATAATATAATGAAAAAGTTATATGTCAACATATGGATTATGAGTATTAAGATTCATCTTTGCATTTCCTGACATCAGGTAGAACATGGGGGGCATTTTTTCTTTTAACCAGACAGTCTATATTACCTATTAGTTCTTAATTAAAATTCTGTGAAAACTGAATTTTATCTATATAAAGATTTATTTATGCTTTTACTACTTTCCATTTTTAGACATTATTACTCTTTTATAAGAATGGAAAGAAACAATTAAATTACATTTGTTTTAGCCATTTAACTGGCTGAGGAAAATAATATACTAATTGACCATTAGCAGTAGACATGATCTTGTTTATTAATTCTGAGATTTATAGCTTCATAAAATTGCTGTTGTACTTACACTGCAACATAAGCTTTTAATCTAATGTCTAGAAATCATGTTTTTGCTACAAATTAAAATTACTTTCATTAAAAGTGATCCAAAATAATGTGCCCATAAGAAATTGCCTGTACCCATCTCCTCATCTGTTTTACAAAGGAAAATCTTAATCAACAGAGGAAAAGGCAAAAAAAGCAAAAACAAAAAAGAAATGAAAAGTGGTGTGGAGAAGAAATTCACTGCACTCAGAAAGGAGGAGGACAATAATGGGGGGGGGCAACATTGCCTGTGGAGGGGGCAGTGGCATCTGTGAAAGGCACACACTTGATGACAAGGTTCCAATTAGAGCACCAAAGAAAATGGCAGTACCCGCCCAACACAAAGCTAATAAGCTTTTAATAAATATAATAATGAAATATAGCTAAGAAGACTGCAAAAGACAGATTCCATGCAGAATTATCTTTACAGTGTCTTGAAGATGTAAGCTCTCCAAGCTGAAGGGGAAAACATAAACCATGTACTACTAGAGATACCAGAAAAGCAAGAGTGTAGTGCAGTTTTATAGTTCATGTGTAAGACAATAGAGTATGAAAAGAAGAATATGAGATTATAAATTCCTTACATACCATGTAAAATGTTTAAATATTATTTGAAATTTGCTTGAGAACATTTAAAAAAATGTTAAGTCCTGCAGTAATCACAAAAACATTTTTTAAAGTAGGTATTATAAAAAATAGAAAAGGAGGAATAAATGCTAGAATTCTATAGTTTAGTAGAGTTACTATGATGTATTTTAATCTAATTATATGCTTTATAAACAATTAAATAGAGGTGCTTGAGGGTTTAAAACCTAAGAAAACTAATAAGGGAAGTGAAATTCTGATTTCCCTGAAATCATATACACATCATATACATGTACTAAAATATCATACTAATCTACAAGTATGCACAATTATTATGTATCCACTAAAAAGAAGACAAATGAAAGTAAAAATAAATAATTTAATATATAATTCAATAAAAATAATTTAATAGAAAAGATAAATAAAATAGAAAAATTGGTTAAAAAAACCTGGAGAAGGAACAGAAAAGAGAAAAACAAAAAATAAAGAAAACAAATAGAAAGCGCTGCAGAATGGTATGATCTCTTTTAAAGTAAATAGAAGTTGTCAGAAGCAATACCCAAGTATGTCTTGTTAACAAGAGATCCTTTTAAAATAAATACAGTCTCATGCCATTCAATGATGGGAATAGCATCTTAGAAACATATCACTAGTTGAGTTTTGTTTATAGTGTAATTATCATAGAGTATATTTCCATGAATATTAAAGTATTCACAGTAACTGAATAATGGAATTAAAATGTCTACAGTAATTAAATCAGTAAATTGGCAAAGAATCGAGTCACAGATCAGTGGATCAAAATTTAGGACATAGAAATAGATGCACATTTAACTAGTCAAGAAATTGTTGACCACAGTGATATGGCAATTCAATAGAGAAAAGATAATCTTTTAAATAACTTTTCCTCCAATATTTCTGTATAAGAAACATGAAGTTCTACATAGCCTCACAATTTTTGCAAAAATCTCCTCAAAATGTCCATAGACTCAACTTTAAAATGTAATGCTATACCATACCTAGAAGAAAACAATGGAGGAAATTGATATGACTTAGGTTTGGTGATTAATTTCTAGATACCAAAAGTATATTCAGTGGAAGAAGTAAATATAAGTTGAACTTTGTTAAAATAAAAGAAAGAACCTTCTGTTTTGTAAAATAGACATTGGAATGAAAAGAAAATCAAAGAAAGAAAGAAATTATTTGTAAGTCACATATCTGACAAGAAATTATATCCAAAATATACAAAGAATTAAAACTCCAAAACAAGTAAATAAATTAATTAAAAATTGGATGGATGGTCTACAGAGATAGAAATGACGGAATATACATATAAAAAACTGACACGTGAAAAAATGTTCAACACCTGTCTTATCTCAGTTGGCCATAACAAACTACCGTAGATTGGGCCGGGTGCTGTGGTGCATACCTATAACCCCAGTGGCTCAGGAGTCTGAGGCAGGAGGATCTCAAGTTCAAAGCCAGCCTCCACAACTCAACAAGATCCTGTTTCAAAATAAAAAATAAAAAAAGGACTTGGGATATGACGCAGTGGTTAAGCACCCCTGGGTTTAATTCCTGATATAAAAAGGAAACATAGATTGTATGATTTTTAAAAACTTAAAAACCAGAAACTTATCTTATCCCTACCTCTTCATTATCTGAGGTCTCACTTTTCATGGTTTCAGTTATCTACTCTCAACTATGGTCCAAAAATATTCAATGAACATTTTCATAAATAAACAATTCATAAGTTTTAAACTGATCATCATCAGAGTAGGATGCTGGAATCTCATGCTGTTCTTCTGTATTATGCTTGGGAAGTGAATGATCCCTTTGTCAAGTACCCACCTTTATAGGATATTCTCCCATTAATCATTTTGTGGTCTCAATTATCGACTCTATTGTTTCACTATTGCAGTGCTTGTGTTTAAGGAACTCTTATTTTAATTAATAATAGCTCCAAATCACAGAAGTGGAAATACTGGAAATTCTGGTATGCCGAAGTAAAGTTGTAAAGTGCTTCCTAAGGGAAAGATGAAAGTTCTTGAATAAGTAAATAAAGGAAATGTATTATATGCTGTTTGCTTAGATTTATGATAAGAACAGATTTCCAATCTGTGAAATGGAGAAAGAAAAAGTTATGAACACCCTGTGTGACACGTCCTAAGTTAGACATTCCATTTTTTTTTTTGTATGCATAGGCAAACACATAATGTATTACATCTCTCAAGGATAAGGGAGTACTACTCTATGTTTCATATTTCTGCAGGTTGAGAAGACTAAGATTGATTCTGTGGCCAATTCCATAACAATGACTCTCTTCCTGGGTTGCAGCCAGCTATCTTCTTTCTGTGTTCTAACACAGTGAAAAGAGAGCAATTTCTCCAGTGTTTCATTCCCATTGTGATTGCCCCGCATTTATAACCTCATTAAATTTTAATTGTCTCCTGGAGATCACATGTCAAAATACCATCACACTGGATGTTGAGGCCTTTACACGAATTTGGAGACTAGAAAAATATTCAGTCCATTTACTTGTCATTAGGGAAAATGCAAATTAAAACAAAAATGAGATACTATTATACACAATTTGAATGGCTAAAATCCAAAACCTAACAGTAGTAATTACTGGCAGTGATACAGAATATTAGGAACATTTGTTAATTGTACATAAAAAAAAAAAATCAAAATTGTTAAACCATTTAGGAATCTTTGGAAGACTGTTTGACATTTTCTCACAAAACTAATTGAAGTCTTTCCATATGACTGAACAATCACAATTTTCAGTTATTTTCAATATTTTAAATTATTCTATCACTGGTATCACTAATTTGTAAATCTATGTCCACCCTAAATCCTGGATATAAATTTTGCTGAAACTTTATACATATTCATCAAAACTGGAAACAACCAAAATGTCCTTCATTAAATGACTAGATAAATGAATTTGTATCACCATACCAAGGACTAGTATTTAGTGATAAAATGGAATGCACCCTCAGAGATTTAAGATTCATCCTTTAAAATGATGATTCTTAGATGTATATACTAAATTAAAGAAGACAGTCTAAGATTTCATCTCACTCGGCAGTCGCAGTTGAAATTATCAAGAATACAAGCAATAATAAGTGTTGGGGAGGATGTGGGGAAAAAGATACATTGCTGGTGGGATTGCAAATTGGTGCAACTACTATGAAAAGTGCATGGAGATTCCTCAGAAAACTTGGAATGGACCCACCATTTGACCCAGCTATCTCACTTCTCAGTTTATATCCAAAGGACTTAAAATCAGCATATTACAGTGACACAACCACACCAATGTTCATAGCAGCTCAACTCACAACAGCTAAACAATGGAACCAACATAGGTGAACTTCAACAGATGAATGGGGAAAAAAGTGTGGTATATATACATATATATACAATGGAATATCAGCCTTAAAGAAGAATGAAATTATGATATTTGCAGGTAAATGGATGGAGCTGGAGAATATCATGCTAAGTGAAATAAGTCAATCCCAAAAAACCAAAAGTTGAATGTTTTCTCTGATATGAGGATGCTAATTCACAGTGGGAGGAGGGTTAGGGAAGAATAGAATTACTTTAGGTAGAGGGGAGTGAAGGGAGGGGAGGGGGTATGGGACTAGGAAGGATAGCAGAGTGAAACAGACATTATTACCCCATGTACATATATAACTACCTGACCAGTGGGATTCTACATCATGTGTAACCAGAAGAATGACAAAATATACTCCATTATATATGATGTATCAAAATGATTCTACTATCTTGTATAATTAAAACAAATAAAATAATTTCTTTTTTAAAAAAGGCAATCTAAAATGACTATATAATATGTGTCTCCATTTCTATCATATTTTGGAAAAGAAAAAATTCTAGGCATAGTAAAGGTAAAGAGATCAGCGGTTGACAATATTAAGTGGGGAAGGAGAATTTGAATATCTGAAGTAGGGAATATTTTTAAGGGTAGTGAAAATTCTCTGAATAAAACTAAAATGGTGGATACATGACATTGTGCATTTGCTCACACTCATGAAACTTTATTAGAGAAAGACCATCACTTAATGTAACCAATAACTCTCCCCCGCCACACACACCTATTTGAGTGATTAGGAAATCATAGAATATAATACAAACAGGAAGAAAAATATCTAAATCCATTACAAATGAATGAACTTCACTGACAGGCTGGAGGAAAAGTACACCCACATAACATTGTAAAAGAGTGAAATTTATAAGTCTAAAGAAGCAATGTATAAGCACCATATGTGGCTTCCCATCAAAATATCAATAAACAATGTGAAGCCACCATTCACATACTCTGGAATTGATGAATTAAAGAAAAAAAATGTTGTCAATAGTGGAGCCAGAATTTTCAGTGCTGGAGTGGGAGGTACCTATAAGCAAGAGGAGAGAAGGTGTTCACAATGAACCATGTGATAGTGGATGGGAGTTGGAGGGTTCTATATAAACTATGTTAAACTTCATATATAGCGAGAAGCTGGGTACAGTGGCCCATGCCTGTAATCCCAGTGGTTCAGGAGGCTGCGGCAGGAGAATCATGAGTTCAAAGTCAGCCTTAGCAAAAGTGAGGTGCTAAGCAATTCAGTGAGAACCTGTCTTAAAATAAAATACAAAATAAGGCTGGGGATGTGGCTTAGTGGTTGAGGGTCCCTGAGTTCCGTCCCTGGTACCCCCCTTTCAAAAAAAAAAAACAAACAAAACAAATATACATCTATATATATATATATACAAAGATTAGAAATATAAATGGATATAGACTTAAATACAGTGGTATATGTAGATATAGGTATGCATATATATATGGGTTACTCTGCATACAAATATTTTTCTCATCTGCCAATCAAGAGGTTTTAAAAGAAAGGACACCTCAGGAACAAGAAGCATACCCCCACTCAGATCTCATTTTCTAAATAAAATTACTCAATAAAAAGAATCACATCCTTTGGAGAAAAGGCTAATTCTAGATCTGACCAAGGAACATATGATGTGTAGCTTTGTTTTGTGCCAAAATGTGAGTAAGTGATTTTCAAAAGGATACAGATATATCAAAAAGATATATGAGCCAAACTTAAGAGCCCTCAAAGAGCAAATAGACATAGGAACTGCTGCAAAATAAACATTGGTTTTAACTCAATGGATATAAAGAACTATGAGTTTATTCCCTTGAGAAAGCATGGAATTTCCCATCCTCCTCTCATACAAATGCTGCGTAATTTCCAAGACAATGAATGCAGTGGATTTTTGTCCCCTGGATGGATTATATTATAAAGTAAGATTGACTCTGAGAAAGGGCAATTATTAAAATCTGTCTGGCCACTAAAATGAAGTCTCACAAACTTTTTCCATCAGGCCTAGAAAAAAGAAAATTTTGATGTTTTGAGTTGCCCTTTGGGAACCACTTCAGTGGGATCTGAGATTGGTCACAAGATGAGAATAGCCTCCTTCTGACCGTCAGAAAACAAAGGGCACCTACATCCTACAACTATGAAGAAATGGATTCTGCTTAAAAACAAACAACAAACAAGCAAACAAAAACCTCCAAAAAAACAAAAACAGTTTGGAAGTGGCATTTATCTTGGAAGTCTTCAGAGAAGAAATTCTATCTTGTTACCTCTGGACAAGGAAGCCACTCTTACATCTTCCCTGACTTCTTAACTACAGAACTGCAAACTTGTAAATATGTGTGTTTTAATCTGCTAAATTTACAGTGTCTTGCTGTGCTGCAATAGATAATCAATACAATATTGTGTAATTAATTAATTAATTGACTTAAGGGGAAAAATAAATCTTCTTTAAAGAGTTCAAATAGTAAATGTAGAAAGAATGTGAGAATTGTTTTTAAAAAATCCCCTCTAATACCCACCTTAATCTATTTGGTACTCATACAGCAGAATACATAACAAGGGGTAATTGATTAAAAACAGATATTTATTGACTAACAGTTCTGGATGATGATAAATCTGAGGTCAAGATACTATCAGGTTTTGTGTCTGGGTGCCTGGTAAAGCCATTCTCTGCTTCCAAATTTGTGCCTTGCACACTGCATCCTCTGGAGGAGTAGGCTGGATGCTCACATGGCAGAAGGCAGAAGGGCCAGAGGAAAGAGTCCATTTTCAAAAGCCCTTTTCATAAAAACATTAAATATATAGTGAAATCCTCACACTCTAATCACCTCTTAAGGCCCCTACCTCCAAAAAGTTTCATTACATTGGTAATTAAGTGTCAAGATGAGTTTTGGAGAGGACAAACATTCAAAATGGAGCAACATTACATTAATAATCCCTGTTAAGCAACGACCACAGTTGAACGATAAGATTGAAATGCTAAACTTTAAGAAGAAACAGAAATTTACATAGTTTCAAAGTCTATACTACAATTTTTTAAATTACTGTGATGTTTGCAACATATGCCTGGAAATTCTTTGATACTGCTCCCAATAGGATATGGAGTTTGATTTCTTTCCCTTTGAGTATAGGCCTGACTTACTGAATCATTTACAACAAAAAGAGAATGGAAAGAGAAAATTAGTAAGTTTACTGTAGAGGAACTTGATAGAAATCACCTTATTCAAGGTGAAAACCATTAATTAATCATAATTAACATCATAAATCATATGGATATAATGTTCCCCCTGATTTGATGAGATGATAAGGGATCTTTATATTCCTAGGATTCTTCTCTGGAATAATAATAAGAAGATTACAGAAAATTTAAATTAAGGTACTCTTAAAAATGAAATACCAGAGGGGATATTCCCTATCATATTTTCATTTAAATCACCAATTTGCCTTATGAAGAAACCAGATGGATCTAAAGGAAGAGGTGCGTATACTACTACAGACTCAGTCCCATAGGAGACCTGATTTTAGCACTGTTCCTGATGTTTTATGACTGCTAAAAAGTTCTCAGTTACAACTCTTTGAGGCTTATGTAATGCCACCCACAAAAGCAAAGAATCTTACTTCACAAAGATGGGCACACAGCGATGGGTAACCATGGGATCTTCTAGTCAGATCGTGTGCAGAATCCTACACAAACACAATGTGGAGTTATATTCTAAAGGAAAAGATCATATTGGTCTTTGACCCTAAAGGTAAAGCAGAAAGGACTACAATTACCATTACTTCTGGTGAATCAAATGAGCATTTGTGCTTCTCATTGCCATAAACCTTGTCTCTGAAGTTTTAAAACCTAGTGACCAAAGATAGGTACACTTTAACAAGTGGACAAAGCAAGGATATTTGGCTGCTGCCAGAACATTTTGAACTCTGTCCATGTGCTGACAGATGTAAAGAAGAGTTCTCATAATAGCAGACTATGATCAGCAGAAGTAGGTAGAGATAAGAAGGAATTCACTAAGTCTAGCAATTCACTTAAGTGCCTCATGAAGTTCATTTGATCTATTTTGAGTGGGAATAGGGGTAAACAACAACTTGACTTGAGCAGGCTATAATTATTGAGGTTTTGGCAATGATGATTTAGGACACAGCACCAGGCAGGCCTACCTAAGTGATGAAATATAGTACAGAAATATTAGAATGGACAGTTGGTTGGGGAACACTAGGTGTACTAGTAATAATACAGAGATCATTTGAAGTGAATGGAGGTATAATTCATCCCAATAATCTCATTTAGCAAAAAAAAAAAAAAAAAAAAAAAGAAGGAAACCTAAATAGAGAATAAGATTGGTGTGACACAAGTAATGAGTAGTGGTGGCCATTGAAATACCCTCCAAGACTGCCAATGATGGGCAAAGTGATTGACAAGCAGCTGCTGTGAGAAATCTGCCCCTGATATACAGAGTCCACACTTGCCATTGGCTGTTCATTGAGGACAGCATTAATACCCAGGTGGTAGCCCTTCTGGGAGAGATGGGATTTTTCAGACAAAGTTGACCCAAGGACCCCTGTTTTTAGGAACACAAGCATTTAACCCAATAAAATTGTACATATTTAATCACAACTTTGTGTATCCTAGTGTATTTTGAAACTATAAAATTATATATTACAAAAGTACAGTCACTCCAAATCATAGAAAGGTAGATCAATGGTACAGAATAGAGGACACGGACACAAACCCAAATAAATACAATTTTCTCATACTAGACAAAGGTGCCAAAAATATGCAATGGAGAAAAGATAGCCTCTTCAATAAATGGTGCTGGGAGAATTGGAAATCCATATGCAACAGAATGAAACTAAACCCATATCTCTCACCCTGCACAAAAATCAACTCACAATGGATTAAGGACCTCGGAATCAGACCAGAGACCCTGCAGATTATAGAAGAAAAAGTAGGTCCAAATCTTCACCTTGTTGGTCTAGGATCAGACTTCCTTAACAGGACTCCCATAGCACAAGAAATAAAAGCTAGAATCAACCACTGGGATAGATTCAAACTAAAAAGCTTTCTCTCAGCAAAGGAAACTATCAGCAATGCGAAGAAAGAGCCTACAGAATGGGAGAATATCTTTGCCAATCATACTTCAGATAGGGCACTAATCTCCAGAATCTATAAAGAACTCAAAAAACTTTACTCCAAGAATTCAAATAATCCAGTCGACAAATGGGCTAAGGAAATGAATAGACACTTCACAGAAGAAGATCTACAAGCAATCAACAAACATATGGAAAAATGTTCAACATCTCTAGTAATAAGAGAAATGCAAATCAAAACCACCCTAAGATTCCATCTCACCCCAATTAGAATGGCGATTATCAAGAATACGAGCAACAACAGGTGTTGGCGAGGATGTGGGGAGAAAGGTACACTCATACATTGCTGGTGGGGCTGCAAATTAGTGCAGCCACTCTGGAAAACAGTGTGGAGATTCCTTAGAAAACTTGGAATGGACCCGCCATTTGACCCAGCTATCCCACTCCTTGGCCTATACCCAAAGGACTTAAAATCAGCATACTACAGAGATAAAGCCACATCAATGTTCATAGCTGTTCAATTCACAATAGCCAGACTGTGGAACCAACCTAGATGCCCTTCAATTGATGAGTGGATAAAGAAGCTGTGGTATATATATACAATGGAATATTACTCAGCCATAAAGAATGATAAAATCATGGCATTTGCAGGCAAATGAATGAAATTGGAGAATATCATGCTAAGTGAGATAAGCCAATCTCAAAAAGCCAAAGGACGAATGATATCGCTAATAAGTGGAGGATGACACATAATGGGGGGGAGGGAAGGGTTAGTGTTAGGGTTAGAGTTAGGGTTAGGGAGGGGGGCAAGTATGGAGGAAGGAAGTACTGTATAGAGGGTAAAGAGGGGTGGGAGGGGTGGGGGGAAGGGAAAAAATAACAGAATGAATCAAACAACATTACTCTTTGTAAATTTATGATTACACAAATGTTATGCCTTTACGCCTTGTACAAACTGAGAAACAACATGTATCCCATTTGTTTACAATAAAAAAAATAGAGAAACAAACAAACAAAAAAAGACACAAACCAAACCTAAAAAAAAAAAAAAAAAAAAGTACATTTACTGGATAATGCTAGCTTGTTTACAAAGATGTTGAATCAATTTATAATCAAACCAAACTTAAGTGTTAGAATCATTCTAATTTGATTAAACTGTTTACCACCAATGCATTTTTCGATTATTAGTCTGTAACAGTATATTGGGTTTCAAATCCCATCCTATTTCAACTTCAATTTGCACTTCCCTAATATCTGTTTAAGGTTAGACATCTTTTCTGTTTTATATATTGACTATTTGTATTTCTTCTGATATAAAACAAGTTTTCTTAACTTTTGTCACTAATTTTACTGAGTTGATTTTATTTTCCTTACTAACCTTATTAGAACTCTTTCAAAACTAGATAACTTCTTTTTGGATACATTTGTGGTAAATACATTTCTGCTGCTTCTTGGTTTGTGATTATATTTTTATTTTAAGTAGTCCTTTGATAAGTAGAAACATTTAGCCAAAAGTAGCCACACTTTTCAATCTTTTAATAAATGATTTATGAATCGTTAATTTTATTAATTAATTCATTTATTTATTTATTTTTGGTACTGGTGATTGAACCCAGCGGTGCTTAATCAGTGGGCCTCATCCACAGTCCTTTTTATTTTTTGTTTTGAGACAGTTTCACTAAGTTGCTTAGTGCCCCTCTAAGTTGCTTAGTGACTCATTAAGTTGCTGAGGCTAGCTTTGAACTTGCAATCCTCTTGCCTCAGCCTCCCAAGCTACTGGAATTAAAGGTGTGTCCTACCATGCCTGGCTTATTAACCTTTTTAAGGAAATTTATCTCTTAACAAGAGGGCATATATATTTTTATTTGACCTGTTCTTTCTTAGGACATTTAGGATAAAATTTTCAAAAATTTCCAGTCCCTTGTTTATTTGTTTCCCATATGAATAACCAAATATCTGGCACATTTTTGGAACATTTCATTCTTTGTTCAATTATCAGATACAAAAAAATAAATTATGTATGAAAATTCACAAAATAAAAATTTTCCTCTGGATTCTCACTTACATTCTTTGTATCTAGAACTTAATTTTGATGTCAACTTACAATGTCTTGCTGGCTATATGTTTACACTCGATCTTACTGGAGCATGTCATGATATTATTATTCATTTAAGTTTTATATGCAAATTAAAGTATCCCTTGCCAAGTGACTTCAGGAAATTTCATTATAATTTAATCAAAATAATGGATTAACTAGAACATTGGAAATTTTATGTTATTTAATTTATCATTGATAAGTACATAATATATCTAGATTTTTCTCTTTAATAAAGATTTTCAAATTTTTATGGTCTCCTGCATTATAATATGTACTACATGGCAGATAATAGGTGCTCAGTATAGGTAATCTTGATCAGAAAAATTGAATATACTGTTGCTATTGTATATCTACTATTATTTAATTCTCTGTGCCTGAATGATATAAAATTTATCTCTAGATTCACTACTGTAGCTGTCTGAAGTAGAAAACAGTTTGGTTACCCAGAGGAGACCAGACGAAAGGGTCCAGGATTTGCCTTCTATAAACTTCTCCCACTATATATCAATATAGGTATAATTCAAAGAGCATATTTTGAATAGAGCATATTTTCTTTTTATAATTACAGCATTCAGTAATCCTTTCTAAAATACCCAGGAATATCTCTCATGGTAATGATTGTACGTGAACTGAAGTAATGTATACTAAACTGTGCACTATTAATTGTATACCATGAAAATAACACTGAATATAATTGAAAACACATGTTCCTGATACATAAACATATAAAAATAAGAGCTATTACTCAAATAATCCATTAATCTGTCAGAACCAAGATTTTTTTATTTGAATTTTTGTTCTGAGATCATTTAGGACACAGTTTTAAAAACATTTCCAATCACTGGCTTGTTTCCAATGTGAAATAAATTAATTATTTGATGGCTACATATTGAGAAATGTTGCATTTTTAGGTCTAAAATACAAATAAAATAATTTAAGAGCCTTTACAATAAGTGACTTTGAATTCATTTTCTATGCACAGATCTTCTATACCTTACCATATATACTTATACCCACATTTTTGTGCCTATCACTGTTGTAACAGATAATATTCGAATATTATTCTAAACAATATTTCTTGGGCTGGGGATATAGCTCAGTGGGTAGAGTGCTTGCCTTGCACACACAAGGCCTTGGGTTCAATCCCCAGCACTGCAAAAAAACAAATAAACAAACAAACAAACAAAAAACAATATTTCTTAGTTCAATATCAAATCTTTTACATTATGTCTTGGACAATTCTTCCTGTACTATGTCAAACCTGCAGGAACCTGCTCTACCATTCTGATATACACTGTTGACTTCTCCTGAAGCCAAGTTTCATTACCAATATTGAGTCGGTTCAAGCTGAAGTAGAGTGTGCGCATATGAAAAGGGCCTCTGGGAGTGTGTGCAGGAATGTCCATGGGACCTGCCTGCTCCTTCTCTCTCTGGACCAGACTGTGTGCTTTTAAATGATAGCTTTGTATGAGTATGTTCTATGATTTCTTCTTAATCCTTTCAAATATCTAAAGTAAGGAAATTTTCTGTATAAGCCCAGAAGGATGGATGTATTAACTCTTATTTAAGCAATAAACAACAAAATTTTACTGCATTAGAAGGCAACTCTGGAATACATGATGAAAGTGTCCTTGAACTCTCCCCAACAGAAATGGTCCCCATTTTCCTACTGAAAAAGCTAATTAATTGTTCACCCTTAGATAGGTTTTTCCTCCTTCCATTTTAAAATATTCTGAATTTCCTGGCACCTGTTCTGGGGCATCAGTTCCTGAATAAACCTAAGTACAACCCTTTAATCAGATTTTGATTTGTAGTCAAATCAAGACAAACTAGCAACTTAATTTTGCTCTTGTTCTTACTGTTTTTATTTCCTCTTTATGACATGCTATAATTTTTTTATCAAATGCCATATATCTCTAAATTTTGAATTGAAACATGTTATTACAACATGCAACAATTACTGAGTTCCTGCTTAAACTAACACCGTGTTCGTTTCTTGGTTGAGAATAATTCTGCTTACTAAATTATCTTTTATTGTTTAGCCTTCATTATTCATTGTTCATTTAAGTGTTAAACAACAATATTGAATCTGTAATCTGATTAGCTTACAGATTCTACCTAGGAATTCTCATGTATTATAGAACAGTCTAAATCCTCATATTGAAAAATATCAGTGAATATTGAGTAGAATATATTTTAAAGATCATCATTGATATATATTGTCCTAAAATCGAAGTTCACTAAGGACAAAGGAAGATATTATAAATTGAAAGAAGACTAAATATTAACAATAGATGACAAACTACTATGAGTGCTGACCTCAAAATTTTGGGGAGAAATTGAAATTACAGCTTTGTATTCTAAAAGTGAATTAACCTAAAATAATGTAAAAATAAAGATATATGCAGTTTACATAAATGGTAATACTATTAGAACTCTTAAATGAAAAAGCAGAAGTCTATAAAATACAGGGAAAATTATGAACACTGTACATCAAAGACAAGAATACATAAATCTTTGTAGTGAAATATAATGAAAAAAATCAGTAGGACATTTTGGCCCACCCAAAAATGTTATGTTGGTAAAATAACAGTAATTTTAGACACATGTAAATACAGTTATAATTAAATTGCTAGACAAAATACCTTAGGATTTAGGAAGTTAAAGTCTGGTTAACTTATATTATTTGGGAATAGCATAAAGATGAATAAATATAGACTTGGTTAAAATATATCTTACAAATTTAAGATAAGGATTAAAATAACATAAATAAAGATTGTAAAACACTTAAGGATAGGAAAAAAAGATGACTGTAGAGCAAAAGACAAATGCTATTAAATCAACACTAAGGTAGGACACAGAATATGTATGCTATACATTCATTGTTAATAGTAATATAAATTAGAACAATTAGTTTAAGGAGTAAATTTCAAAGTTCTAATAGGAATTTAAATACCCATCCCTTACAACCCAATAATTCCTTAATACACGCTAGAGAAACACTTACTTGTTCACATGCACAAAAGGACAGATAAATGGAAGAGTGTAATAGTAGTATTTGTAAGATAATAATCTAAAATCCCATTCCATCACACACACACACACACACACGTACACACAATGAAATTTTGTTCAGCACTGTAAATAGTTACTTCTTTCTTACTTATTTTCATTATATAAATATCATAATGGATATAGATGGAAACCCTTTCATTAATTAAAAAATAAAGATCAGTTGCAGTACACATACCTCACGGTGAATTTAAAACAACACTCTAATATTGATTTATGTATTTTAGGGAAACATTTAACTTTTAAAAAATGGTCTGGGTAAATCCACTTTGAGAACATCTCTGCCAGCTATGATTCAGCAACAGGAACAAGTCTAGCTCTCCCCTAATTTATGAGGCAGCTAGATGAGAGGCAGCAAAGTAGAGGGATTCTCAAGGAAAGACACTCCCAAGATGCTAGCCTCGATGCCTTTTCCAGCACTATTTATTTAAAACACAGCAGATAATAGCATACTAGCTCTCACTACATAAAAATAATCACCGTTTTTTTCAAATCCCTCATCAAATTTACCAAAGTACTTATGCTTCATTTAGATTTTTTTTAAATTATGTATTCTGAGTAAGCCCTACTGATTTTGCATCAAAATTTTAATGTGAATCCTGTTCTGTTGATAATTTTTGAAATACTTCAGATCCTGAGTAAACATAAGAAAAACACAGGCATGTTTCCACATGAATAAAAATAATATGATACTTGTGTCTATCAAAAACTTGATATAACATTTTCTAAAATGTTTCCAGTTCTCATCAAATAGTAGCAGATTTAATAGCAATGTTTCTAAATGCAACAGGAATTTTAAATTTCAGATTTTCCCATTTCAACACGGAAGTTGTTTTGATGTCCTTCTTTTAGCAAAGGACAGGTAGAGAGAGAAGGAGAGAGGGAAAGGGGGGACGGGGGGGTAACAAGGTGACTAATGGAGCTGTCCCTACCCTTCCACTTCTACTTAAACTTTTATTCCTTTTTCTCCCCATCATTTTAAGTGTATATTAAGCAACTTCCATGTTCCCTGAACGACTTTCCTTACACTTACCATGACTATCATTACTTTAGAGCAACCTAAATTTCTGATCAGTTAAAACAGACTCTGTGAAGAGAGTACAAATTCCAGTACTTAAACCAACTCCTTCTATTCCACTGCATACTCTTCTCCATTGTAATACATAATACAATCCTGTTGCCACCCTACCTAAAGCCTTGTATTTCTCTTGATTGCCTATAAATGAAATGAAAACCCCAGGGAATGTAAGTCAAATTCCTTCATAACCTAACTTTTCTAACTTCTGTATTTCCATCAACCTTGATGATTCCTACATACCTGAACTAAATTGTTTTCTGTCCTTCTCCCACTTGAATAAGAATCTGCAACATCTCTTATGGAGTGTGTGTATCCACACGTATGTAGCAATGTATGTATGTATATTACCCACTTTACTCTGCTTATCTTAAAGCAATGCCTTCTGAATACTATCCAGAGTTAGCAAAACATAGGGGAACCATCTGTTTAAGGCTTACCTGTAAATGTTTATGAATGAGAGAATAAATGAATAAATAATATCTTCCAATTCTTTTATTCAGTCCCACAAGGAACACATTACTCATTTTTGTGTTTAAAGCTTCTCTAAGGTATAAGACTAAATCTTATTATTATAAGTATCTTAGGAACTGGTAGAATATTTTAGAAAGCAATGTAATACCCTAATGATGAGCCATACAATATATACAATTTCTGGTCCAATGACCTAACTTGTAGTATTCATTATAATACTCTTTCAAAATATAAAAACTAGGAATAATATATTGAAAAATTAGATTTTTGGGTTAAGCCCAAATGTTAAAAAAGATTATGTTTTTAAGATGTTGCGCTTAGGTACATATACCAAAATTTAGAAAAGTTTAGTTGAAAATAGAAAGTTTTTAAATTTAAAAAAATGGCTAATAATAAAGGTTAAACATAAACATACACAATAATGCTTAAGTTTATCTATTTTTCTATGTTCCTAAAGCAATCCTGGTTATGAAAGAAATTTGTAAAAAATGTAGAATACCTACCATCACACAGAGGGAATCACTAAAATACATTTGTGGCTATTCAGTATCAATTACAATGTTCAGTTCTGCCTTTGTAGAATCATATCAGTCAAACAAGTGAACACTATTGTGTTCCAAAAGAAACTTTACTTACAAAAACAGCAAGAGGGTTGGAACTGGTCCACAATAGACCAAGCTTGTTTGTCTGTTTGTTTTCCCTTTAGACATAGTCTTTATTTTTCTGTACCATAATTTCCCAGAAAATAATTTAAAACCAAGTGTCATCCCCTGAAATCCTTTATCAAGCAAGGGTCCTCCGTGTGCCCTCTCTGTCACTGTTCTTTAGACCTTCCAGAACATTAGTTGTAAAAAGAAACTCCAACTCCAAAACTGTTTTTTTTCAGATCTGGAAAATGATCCACAAACTGGAAAAGAGTCAGATTAAGGTCACCCTCATCAGTCACTAAACTAAGACTTGGGCCCATGCTGCTCATCTTTCTCTGGAAGCTCACACTGAGTACTTTAAGTAAAGTTGTGCCTTTGAGGGAAAGCTGGAGTTGCTGCTGCTGCTACTAGGGTAAATGCCCAGTGGCATTGGTGAAGGCATGATGGCCTCATTCTTCCCCTGAAAATTTACCTGGCTACACAGAGATCAGTCACATGGGCTTTAGGGACCAACAGACCCAAGGAAGTATATGACACATCTCCTTCCCCATCATGTCCCCTCTTCTGGACTCAGGGGTCCTGGGAAACTTCTGCTTTGAAATAAAGGAGAATGTACATATTCCTTTGCTTTGAGAATATATATCAATCAGCTGGTGACTGAGATTTTTTTTTCTTTTTTAAGAATATTGACTACTTGATACAAATAGCCAGTAACCAGGGTAACTACTTATTTTTGAACATGAAGTCCTCAAAATTATGGAAAGTTAGCAAAATTATCCCTTACTAATGCCTAGTAGAAATTAGTAGTTCAGTAGTTAACAGGTAGTAGAGTTCAGGAGTTAACAATAAGTAGATAATACTACATGCTACAAAGAAAAGCACAGCAGGGCAAACATAAGGCCTATTTAAAGGGAGTTAGATTAAGGGCTTCTACATGGAACAAGCGGTGCTTAACCACTGAACCGCATTTCCAACCCTTTTATTTTTTATTTTGAGGCAGAGCCTCTCTAAGTTGCTTGAAGCCTCTCTAAATTACTATAATTACCATGGTTGGCTTTGAATTTGTGATCCTCTTGCCTCAGACTGGAGTAAATGGGATTACAGGTGTGTGCCACTGTGCATAACCCAAGGAAGTGAAATTTGACCAAAGAACTAGAGAGAAAGGGGAGGAGGTAGAGTTATATCAACAATATCTCAGGAAAATTCTTTCAAGAAAAGGAGAAAACAAAATTAAATGATTCTGTGTCAGGAGGAAGTTGGACATGTTTGATGAAATAGGACTGTGTATGGCTAGGGTAGAGCAAATATGAAGAAACGAATTATAGGTTTCTCTCTTTCCAGTAGTGTTTCTTATTCTATTACCTGTGCAACCATTGAATTGTAAAAGAATTAAAACTGGGATTTATTGCATGAGCAGATAAAATAGATTTGATTTGCCAACTCTCTAATACAGTAGATTACAAGTCAACCCCTCCATTATTTCTGTGAAAAATGTTCCCTCATTTTCCTGCAGGTCTATTTTTTCCAATAAGACCTTAATTAGTGTTGTTTAGTGATACTAAAAGATGGTGATACATGTTCCATTTATTCCTAGGAACCAAATACTATTATAATATATTGCAATATAGTGATGAGGTATCCTTATAGTTACTATTAAGTACTTTCTTTCTATATAGAGAAATGTAAAACTATCCATTAAAAATATCCATTGTCACCCTGCACAGATAAATGATGTTTCTCTCACAAGCCAAAAAACAAAAACAAAAACAAAAACAAAAACAACAATGCTCACAGTGTGTGCCACGTGCTTTCTTGTGTTTATAGGATGGAGTGGTACTATTACTCTGTACTTTTTTTTTTTTTGTAGCATGCATAAATTGATCAAAACTAATTGATCAATTAGTTTTTCAAGTTTTTGATTGCTTTCCTTTCTGTCTTAGCATTGTTCCCTTTCTTTTGAATCAGATTGTCTTTCCTCTTCCTTTTAAAATATTTTCTGTATTAATTTACACAGAATTATATTGTGCTGCCTCCACTTTATATCTCATAATCCATGTGCATACTGTTGTATTATATGTAACCCAACACAACAAAAGTGGCCTCCGTTCCAATCAGAGACATCATAACCACAATCTTGAAGACTGATAGAACCTGAGTGTTAGAATAAAGACACTTTTTTCTTAGATGATTTTTTTTCCCCCATAAACTACTAAATGTAAAGGTACCCATCTCTGCGCTCCTAGACTCTGTGCATGACTGTACTGATCAAGCTCCCTGACTTTTCCCTTATACTTTATTTAGATTGCCTGATACTTGCTATATGCAACTTTATTTACAAAGGTCTTCTCCAGATAAATTTTTCTGTTTTGTACCTTTCCACAGAAATATATTACAATTTGCATCTTTAAACATCAGAAAGATAAAGGAAACCCTTGAGCAATTTTTTTTTTTTTTTTTGTACTAAGGATTGAACCCAGGAGTACTTAACAGTGAGCCATATCCCCAGACCTTTTTATTTTTATTTATGCATTTTTATTCTGAGACAGGGTCTCACTGAGTTGCTCATGGCCTCACTAATTTGCCATCTTTGAACTTGCAATCCTCCTGCCTTAGCCTCATAAACCGATGGTATTATAGGCCTGCACCACCACACCAGGCTTGAGCAAGATTCTTGACTCTTGAAAAATAAAAAGTTTAACGGTCTGAGAAGTGGACTATAGCAAAGGATATTAGAAAGTTATCCTTGACTCCTGACAAAACTATATATATTTTGGAATATTGGGAACACTATTATATACATAAAAATATACAGTACAATTTCTGCTTTCATAATTTTCATTTTTCAGGCCATTTCATTTTTAGCCTTCTCTAAGAGTCTTCTGTCTCTTCTTGGAAAATAAGATTGAACTTAGTTTTCAATCTTTATCACAGGATTTCAGTTTCTTAAGTGTTATTTTCTGTTGTCTTTATCTTAACAAATTGTCACAGCTGGATATTCAACCTTGTCTTGGTCCATTTGGGCTGATTTAACAAAATACCAAAGAAAGGGGCACATATAACAATAGAAATTTATTTTTTCACTTTTCTATAGGCTGAAATGTGAAACGTAAAGGTGGCAGCATATTGTGCCTGGTGAGGGCTGGTACTCTGGTCCACGGAAACATCTTCACACTGTGCTCTCTTTGTGGAAGGGGAATGCACCTCCTTACCAGGCCACTTTTGTCACACTAAGGGGATGACTGGTTTAGCTCTACTCTCATGAGTTGATCACCTCCCAAAGACCCTAACTCCTAATATCATCACCTTGTGGTAAGATTTCAACTTATAAATTTGGAGGGACAAAGTATTCAGACAATAGTATATTTGCTTCCTTAGATGAAGATAGTTCAGAACCTTAAACAAGTATGAATACATGTGGAGGTAAGAGCAGAGTGATAGTTAAAATCATTTTCACTTTGATATTTGAAATCCTGTTAACAAAGCTTTAATGAGCTATATTTACAGGAAATAAATAGTTTAGATGGCAAGGAGCAACATATCTTGTCACAAAAAGAATCCAATATAAATTATCTGAAATTATAATCACGAGGAAATATTATCATCAGTGTGGCAAACTGTTTAGATATGGGAAATAATTCACAAATATAATTCAAATGAGGTCTCTCCTTAACAAAGTGGCTTGCCTAAAGCCCATGTTTAGGTCAGAATCATATACAGAGCTTGTGTCATTTCTTGGTAATTCCTAAATTCTTTTCCTTATTTGCTCCAATTTTTCCTCTAAAATTTTTTCTTCCAGTTTCTCTGCATAACCTCAACAAACAGAAATAGTGGACAGTGAAAGTCATGTGAAAGAAAAATATGAAGTAAATAGTTTCTTCTTTCTTTAGGTTATGATCTGGTACTTTTTGAACCAGATTGATAATTAATTTTTAAGATTTCAAAGACTGCTTTATGGATTCAGCTTGACATGACTGCAGTCATATTGAGTTGTAACCATTATTGCCCACAGATAACCCAAGTTGACTTTTTTATTCTGCTTAGTTTCCTAACATACTATGAATAGACCAAACAGTGGTCTGCAGAGTTTTTCAGTGCACTTCAGTGTCAGTGATATGCCTCATGCTTTGATATTAGCTTAAGATAAACCAGATACACTCTGACTTGCATGTAGTTACTCTTGTCCTAATCAATAAACACACCCCTCTTTTTTATTCAAATTATGGGGATCCACTTGATCTTGCTGCCATGTGGGACCATGCTTGCAATCCTGGCTCTGTTCGCATCCAAATCTTAATGCACTTTTTGTGAGCTTGTTGATTAGTTTGTTTTAAAAACAGCTTAGAAGTTTAATGTAGAAATGATGCCTGGAGACCCTGTATGAAGAATGAAATTGTGGTGGGGGAGGAAGTATAGCCATAGAGAAAGTTGCATTAATAGGAAGATTATCAGGCAAGCCAGTTTAAAACATACTGTTCACTGATGGTTTTGTCACCCAAAGAACTCAGAATATTTATTTACTAGATTTCAGCAATCATTAGTGGAATAGTGTGTTATTAATTCCACAGTAATTCTGACTTACCACTTGCATGGACAAATTGGGTTCCAGCTGCCATAAAAAGCCTCTAGGTAGAGGGGTACATCTGCCACCAGTTGGAATTCCAGCCAATATACTCAGAAACCATAAGGACCAAGGGGACATGTATAAGGTACTGACAGCATCTATTACATGTGCTTAACAGAGATGAATGCCATTTTAATAGACTTTAAAATTTCTAAACAACATATTTAAGGTGATACTTAATTTATTGCTTGTTTTCAATGTGTTGCATCAGAAAAAAACATTGGCATGAAAACACAAAATCTGTTAATTACATAAGAAAAGTCATTTTTCTGTTTACACTATTCAATGGGGGTGGCTGCCCCACCTTGTTTTTAGCAAGGATGGTAATGTATACAGAATTCTTTATAAACTAATTTAAAACAATATATATTACTTCTATTAAACAAGTTGAAAATATCAAGCAAAAAGCCAGTAATGTAGAAGATTATTGTTTAATCTTTTAAGTTCGATTTTTAAAAGTCCATAAATACATTAGTAATTGTGATTCATAAATGACTTTTGAGTAAGATATCAGATATACCTAAATCATGTTTCAGTTCATCCATGGATATTTTGATATCTAAATTACTCTTAAGATATAAAGAATCACTAAAGATAGACTCAGCATGTTGCTAAAATTGATTTCTCTAATTTTCATCACAGCAAGCAACAGTCATGATAATTAAGCCAAAGGATATTATCATTTATGATTGCTTCTTGTGAGAAACTGTGGTATTTTCCCCAATTGGTTAGGGAGTGGTAGTAGGGCAATTAAACAGTGCTAGAATTATTCTCCTTTTAGGCAGAATTAATCAAAACCAACTGTGAGCTTCAAAATGACCAGTAATAAAAGTAGGAAGAAATGATTGTCTCTCAAGCTCAACTTAATGGGTCTGGAGTCATAGAAAAACAATCACACAGTGAAATAGTCAAAACAACAGAATTAAAATGTCCTACGTATATTTTATTAAGAAACATAAAACATAAAAAAATTTAATAATTTTATGTCTTTATAACACCCCACATTATTCTAAAGTTAATGACTTCTTTTATAAAATTGGTATACTCACATATTTAAAAGTTCACATATGAAAACTCACATATTAAAGGATTTCAGTACACAAAAAGAGAAACCCACATTCTATTTTTTATTTATTCAGTGTTAGGTGATGTCATACATTGGTTTAAAGCTCTCTTTGTTTCTTGGTTTGCAACCACCCATTTACATTATTTGTTTATTTGTAGGTTTGTTAATTAATTTATTACTATAATTTGATCTCTACTCATTTGTGGGAAATCTTTGGGTATTGATTCACTAGGATAAGAGAAGTGTTTATACTTTTTGTGCTGCATATACTCATTCCAGACAATTGAAACTTTCCTCTTCAGAGTAGTCTCTTCTTTTTTCTATTTTTTTTTTACATACAAAGTAGTTTTACATATGTGATCTTTTAATCTTTATTATAAGTAAGGGTGTTGCTATTATCATCTCCACTTAGAGTTAAATGAAAGGGTTCTATGAATGTTCAAGGATTTAACCAATCCTGTAACGGAAATGAAACTGCTTTTCTGACGTATTCCAATTTTTCCCCACTAATATATATTGGTTATCCCTATTTTACTAATAAAGTATTGTTATCCCCATTGTCATGCCCAGGATTTTTTCTGTAATTTTCTGTATTAGATGTGTCCTCCTGTTCCAATACTCTCACTGTTGCAGTAGATTTTAATGAAATTGAACCACCTTTTTCCCGTGCTGCTAGGAAAGGAAGGAAGAAAGGAAAATAGGAAGGAGAGGAAGACAATAACGAGGCAAAGGAGAATGGAAGAAAAGAGGAAGCAAACTGGGCAGTAAAACATCAAACGAATTTAGGTGTGGAAGTCAAGAGATCATCATCATTGTTTATGCAGGGAGAGGAATGTCCGCTGGATTGGACTACCTATAGGTACTCTGAATGGTTTATGTCTCTCTGTCTTCTGCAGCACGAGTCCTGGCACCACTGAGGAGTTGGACTAATCCGAGAAGTACCCTTCCACTAGAGTAGCTTGAAGATTGCATGAACTTTCTTGGTATTATCTTCAGTCCTCTACACTACAGAATGCACCTTACATTATCTAGCTGAATGTTCACAGGTGCACTAGGTAAAACACTTTATTTGTAAGTGTCTTCATATCCACTTATGCATTAGTCTAATTTTGCTATGTCATGTTTTAGCTCCTCTAAATATTATTCCATTTCTTTTATTTATTTTGATCCTCTAAAATAAAACTTTTGCATGTATTTCAATATCTGCCTAAATTATGAAACATTGAGTTTTGCACAAATAGTTACTGCATTCACAATTTAAGATGATTAGTATGTCATGTTGCTATTTAGAAGTTTATTAAAATAGGGCAGATAAAAAGAAAATGCTATGAATATATCCCTTTTAATAATTCTGTCAATGCTTCAATTATGCTATAAAGCACAGGAATATTTCCAGTTAACTTTAAAAGATAGAATAATGGAGAATATAGATTTAAAATTGCTTCATATTATTTTTTAAATAGAAAATCCATGTCTTGGGTTCATCCTTTTTAATCCCATCTACTTTCTTATTCTCATGGCCCTTAGAAAGAATATTGTGATGACTGAACAGCAACATTATATCTGATTTTGTGCTAGAAAATTGAAACAGCATGTGATCAGGGCTAAGCAAGAGCTTTATGGCAGTAGCAAATAGTTACATGATTACTGAAGTATAGCTGTCACTGGAAATAGAAACCTGCAAGGAGCCTCTCATAAAAGTAGCAATTTCAGATTCACTAGTGTTTAAAATTAAAGTTTAGTAATTCATTGTGGATGTATCTTCTTAATGGCTTTAGGAAAGTTTGCCACTTTCACTTTTTTATGTCCTGCCCTTCGAAAAAAAGTCATGATTTAAGGTCAGTAATGCAGTTGTTTTAAGACTTTGTGAGCAAAGCACTAAACGATTTGAATTATGAAATAATCATTATCCAGCACTTATTGTTAGAACACACTCTTTTTAAGTCATTGAAAGATGTTAACTATTAGTGTTTGGCAAACTAATTTAACCAATAGTTTTTTCTCTCTTCTGAAACATAAGTAAACTAACTACAGATATGCCAAATCTTTAGGTAAAAGTGTTTAAGGGTAAAAAAAAAAAAAAAAAAAAAAAAAAAATTGCTACCTAAATAGTTTTACTCTAATGTGCAACTTTATATTGTATTTAAAGATGAGATGATAAAGAAAATGTAAATATAATGAAACAATAACTTGGAAAAAATGAACACAAACTTTTTATTTTATTTTGTTTTGCTTTATGTTTTATTTTGCATTTTTTGTCTTGTCATCATGAAAGACATTTGGACCAATATATCTGTTTTGATAGAATATTGTAAAAGAACCCAGAATTAGTCTAGAGAAAATTTCATGATATTTAATAAAAATGATAGGGATTTCAAATAAATTAAATAAAAATTGCATTAAAGGAAAATAAAGAATTCATACTGAAAAGATTTAGAAAAATTAATAAACAGTTGGGGCTTGATACTTATCCACATAATATTTTATATACTGAAATATAATTTATTTCAAAGATTACCATATAAAGTACTTTTTTTAGGCAACTCTGGACACAAAAGCATAAACACTATGCGATAAGACTTTTTTTTTTTTTTTTATTGTACACAAATGGGATACATGTTGTTTCTCTGTTTGTACATGGAGTAAAGGCATACCATTTGTGTAATCATGAATTTACATAGGGTAATGTTTGATTCATTCTGTTATTTTTTCCCTTCCCCCCCACCCCTCCTACCTCTCTTTTCCCTCTATACAGTCCTTCCTTTCTCCATTCTTGCCCCCCTCCCTAACCCAATCTCTAACCCTAACACTAACCCCTCCCACCACCCATTATGTGTCATCATCCACTTATCAGCGAGATCATTCCTGCTTGGGTTTTTTGAGATTGGCTTATCTCAGCATGACATTCTCCAATTTCATCCATTTGCCTGCAAATGCCATAATTTTATCATTCTTTATGGCTGAGTAATATTCCATTGTGTGTGTGTGTGTGTATATATATATATATATATATATATATATATATATGCCACAGTTTCTTTATCCATTCATCAGTTGAAGGACATCTAGGTTGGTTCCACAATCTGGCTATTGTGAATTGAGCAGCAATGAACATTGATGTGGCTGTATCTCTGTAGTATGCTGATTTTAAGTCCTTTGGGTAGAGGCCAAGGAGTGGGATAGCTGGGTCAAATGGTGGTTCCATTCCAAGTTTTCTAAGGAATCTCCACACTGCTTTCCAGAGTGGCTGCACTAATTTGCAGCCCCACAAGCAATGTATGAGTGTACCTTTCTCCCCACATCCTCGCCAACACCTGTTGTTGCTTGTATTCTTGATAATCGCCATTCTAATTGGGGTGAGATGGAATCTTAGGGTGGTTTTGATTTGCATTTCTCTTATTACTAGAGATCTTGAACATTTTTTCATATATCAGTTGATTGCTTGTAGATCTTCTGTGAAGTGTCTGTTCATTTCCTTAGCCCATTTGTCAATTGGGTTATTTACATTCTTGGTGTAGAGTTTTTTGAGTTCTTTATAGATTCTGGAGATTAGCGCTCTATCTGAAGTATGATTGGCAAAAATTTTCTCCCACTCTGTAGGCTCTTACTTCGCATTGCTGATAGTTTCCGTTGCTGAGAGAAAGCCTTTAGTTTGAGTCTATCCCAGTTATTGATTCTTGCTTTTATTTCTAGTGCTATGGTAGTCCTGTTGAGGAAGTCTGGTCCTAAGCCAACGTGTTGAAGATCTAGACCTACTTTTTCTTCCATAATCTGCAGGGTCTCTGGTCTGATTCCAAGGTCCTTAATCTGTTTTGAGTTTAGTTTTGTTGCACGGTGAGAGATATGGGTTTAGTTTCATTCTGTTGCATATGGATTTCCAATTCTCACAGCACCATTTGTTGAAGAGACTATCTTTTCTCCATTGCATATTTTTGGCCCCTTTGTCTAGTATGAGAAAATTGTATTTAGTTGGGTTTGTGTCCATGTCCTCTATTCTGTACCATTGATCTACCTGTCTATTTTGGTACCAATACCATGCCGTTTTTGTTACTATTGCTTTGTAGTAAAGTTGAAGATCTGGTATTGTGATGCCCCCTGCATCGCTCTTTCTCCTAAGGATTGCTTTAGCTATTCACGGTTTTTTATTCTTCCAGATGAATTTCATAATTGCTTGCTCTATTTCTATGAGATATGTCATAGGGATTTTAATTGGAATTGCATTGAATCTATATAGCACTTTTGGTAGTATGGGCATTTTGACAATATTAATTCTGCCTATCCAAGAACATGGAAGATCGTTCCATTTTCTAAGGTTTTCTTTAATTTCTTTCTTTAGTGTTCTGTAGTTCTCATTGTAGAGGTCTTTCACCTCTTTTGTGAGATTGATTCCCAAGTATTTCATTTTTTTCGAGGCTATTGTGAATGAAGTAGTTTTCCTAATTATTCTTTCGAAAGATTCATCACTTATGTATAAAAATGCATTAGATTTATGTGCATTGATCTTATATCCCGCTACTTTACTGAATTCACTTATGAGTTCTAAAAGTTTTCTGGTGGAATTTCCTGGTTCCTCTAAGTATATAATCATATCATCAGCAAACAGGGATAGTTTGAGTTGATAAGCCTTTCTAATATTACATTTATCCCAAAATAAAGTTCCAAAATAATGGTTTTTTTTTTAATTTAAAATTTCATTGTTGAGGTTAAGGAGCTTTGTATAATATATCTTTTAGGTACTGGTTTTCATGTTATTGTATAGATAATACTATAAATAACATGTAAAGCACATAGCATGTTGATTTACATTAAGAAAATAAGATGTATAGAAATATAGATGACTGTGTATTGTATTTAAGCAGAAATTAATTTACATAAAAAATAAACAGCATAAATTAGTGCTACTTGTTGAAATAGGGTTGCTCCAGTTTGAATGAAACTGAATATTTCATCACAAGTAAATAGCTCATTTTATTTGAGGGAGCATTGGTAATTCTTTTGGAGAACTAGTTCAATAAGAGATAAAAGAAAGATTATTGTTTCAATTGTTTTGTTGAAGATTATTGTTTCTTATTGTTTCAATAAGAGAAAACAAAAAGGCAAAACAGAACAAAAGCCTAATTATAGCAATCATGGTGTTAAAAGTTTTTAAAATATGATATCCATCCTCTACCATTGGTCTACCTGTCTATTTTGGTGTCAATACCATGTCGTTTTTGTTGCTGTTGCTCTACGGTGGAGTTTAAGGTCTGGTATTGTGATGCCTCCTGCTTCACTCTTCCTGCTCAGGATTGCTTTGGCTATTCTGGGTCTTTTGTTCTTCCAGATGAATTTCATGCTTGCTTTCTCTATTTCTATGAGCAATGTCATTGGGATTTTAATTGGAATGGCATTAAATCTATATAGTGCCTTTGGAAGTATGGACATTTTGATAATATTAATTCTGCCTGTCCAAGAATATAGATCTTTCCATCTTCTTACATTTTCTTCAATTTCTTTCTTTAATGTTCTGTAGTTTTCATTGTAGAGATCTTTCATCTTGTTGATTAAACTGATTTCCAGTATTTTATTTATTTATTTATTTTGAGGCTTTTGTGAACAGAGTTATTGTCTTCATTTTCTTTTCTGATGAGACTGCTTATGAATAAAAATGCTTAAATTTATGCACGTTGATATTATATCCTGCTATTTTGCTCAATTCATTTATTAGGTCTAGGAGTTTTCTGGTGGAGTTTTTTGGATCCTCTATATATATAATCACATCATTGGCAAATAGTGACAGCTTGAGTTTTTCTTTTCTTATTCATATCCCTTTAATTTCTTTGGTCTGTCTAATTGCTCTGGCTAGTATTTCAGGGCAATGTTGAATAGAAGTGGTGAGAGAGTGCATCGCTGTCTTGTTCCTGTTTTTAAAGGGAATGCTTTCAGTTTTTCTCCAATAGGAATGATGTTGGCCATGAGCTTAGCATAAATAGCCTTTACAATGTTCAGGTATGTTCCTACTATCCCTAATTTTTCTAGTGTTTTGAGCATGGAGGGGTGTTGTATTTTGTCAAACACTTTGTATTTTGTCAAATACTTTGAGGAGTATTGGAGTGAGTTCTTCTTTGAAGGTCTTGTAGAACTCAGCTGAGAATCCTTCTGATCTTGGGCTTAATTGATAGGCTTTTGATGGTTTCTTCTATTTCATTGCTTGAAATTGATCTGTTTAAATTGTGTATGCCCTCCTGGTTCAGTTTGGGAGGATCCTATGTCTTTAGAAATTTGTGGATGTCTTCGATATTTTCTATTTTGTTGACAAGTAGACCAATGGTACAGGATAAAAGACACAGAGATATATGCACAAAAGTACAGTTATCTCATACTAGACAAAGGTGCCAAAAACTTATAATGGAGAAAAGATAGCCTGTTCCACAAATGGTGCTGGCAAAGCTGGAAATCCATATGCAGTAAAATGAAATTAAACTCCTATCTTTCACCTGTACAAAACTCAACTCAAAATGGATCAAGTGTCTAGGAATTAGACTTGAGACCCTTCATCAAATAGGAGAAAAAGTAGGCTCAAATCTCCATCACATTAGCTTAGGACCAGACTTCCATAACAAGACCCCCATAGCATAAGAAATAAAAGCAAGAATCAATAAATGGGATAGATTCAAACTAAACAGCTTTTTCTCAGCAAAGGATACAAATAATAATGTGGAAAGAGATCCTACAGAGTAGGAGAAAATCTTTTCCACACACACTTCAGACACAGCACTAATCTCCAAAATTTATAAAGAATTTTAAAAACTTTACGCCAGAAACACAAAGAACCCAATCAATAAATGGGCTAAGGAAATGGGCAGACACTTCACAGAAGAAGATATACAGGTGATCAACAAATATATAAAAAAGTGCTCATCATCCCTAGTAATTAGAGAAATGCAAATTAAACCACCCTAAGATTTCAACTAACTCCAAACAGAATGGCTATTATCAAGAACACAAGCAATAATAAGTGTTGGCATGGATGTGGGAGAAAAAGCACCCTCATACATTGCTGGTGGAGTTGCAAATTGGTGCAACCGCTCTGGAAAGCAGTATGGAGATTCCTCAGATAACTTGGAATCGATCTACCATTTGACTCATTATCCCATTTCTCGGTTTATAGCCAAAAGACTTAAAATCAGCATACTACAGTGACACAGCCACATCAATGTTCATAGCAGCTCAAATCACAATAGCTAGATTGTGGAACCAACTGAGAAGCCCTTCAATTGATGAATGGATAAAGAAACTGTGGTATATATACACAATGGAATATTACTCAGCCATAAAGAAGAATAAAATTATGGCATTTGCTGGATAATGGATGAAGTTGGAAAATATCATGCTAACTGAATTAGGTCAAACTCAAAAACCCAAAGACTGAATGTTTTCTCTGATAAGTGGATGACCATACATAACAAGGAGGGGCGGGGATGGGCAGAAGAGAAGAATGGAGAAACTTTGGATGGTGTGGAGGAAAATGGGGTGGGAGAGGGTGAGGGATAGAAAGACAGTAGAACAAGTCAGACAGTATTACCCTATGTATATGTATGATTACATGAATGGTGTGAATTTACATCACGTACAACCATAGAAATGAAAAATTATACCCCATTTATGTACAATAAATCAAAATGCAGTCTGTAAAAATGAAAAAAAATTAATTAAAAATATATGATATTCAATGATCTTAAAGTCCATTCCTTTCCTGTATATCTTTCATTTTAACCTATGTCCTTGTTCTTCCATAATTTGCATTCCTGTGGTTCAATACCTTATCTTTGTAGCACTGTGGGGCTACAGTCCTTATGCTTCTGTTGATTCTGGAACTACAGTATAGAGAGCTCTTCAAATACATTTCCCAGCATGTATAAAAATCTTGAATACCTATCAAGACCTCTCATATTGCCAGTACTTTAAAATGTCTTTTCTGACTCATAGCCACAGTTAATTAATGCATTTATTTTTTTCTCCATATCTTGTTCCTCCATTCAGAAGACATTTTAATACATTACATATATTTTTGATTACTGAACTGCTATTTTCCTTAATTATATGTACCAAAGAAGTTGAGAAAAAAGTAGGAGAGAGGAAGTAGAAAAGCAATTGAAATGAGATGGAAATAAATCATATGAATTTTTTTATATTTTATTTGTTCTAATTAGTTATACTTTACAGTAGAATGCATTTTGACACATCATACATAAATGGAGTATAACTTTTCATTCTTCTGGTTGTACATGATGTAGAATCACACTGGTTGTGTAAACATATACGTACATAGGGAAATAATGTCCAATTCATTGTACTATCCTTCCTGTCACTCTATCCCTCCCCTCCCTTCAGTCCTTTCTTCCTAGTCCAAGGTTCCTGTATTTTTCCCTAGCTGCCCCACTTATTGAGAATTAGCATCTTCTTATCAGATAAAACATTCAGTCTTTGATTCTTTGGAATTGGCTTATTTCACTTAGCATGATATTCTTCAGATCTATCCATTTTCCTGCAAGTGCCATAATTTCATTCTTCTTTAAGGCTGAGTAATATTCCATTATATATATATATATATATATATATATATATATATATATACCACATTTTCTTTATACATTCATTTCAGGTTGGTTCCATAGTTCAACTGTTGTGAATTGAGCTGCTGTATACAATGATGTGATTGCGTCACTGTAGTAGGCTGATTTTAAGTCCTTAGGGTATAAGCCAAGGAATGGGATAGCTGGGCCAAATGGTGATTCCATTTCAAGTTTTCTGGGGAATCCTCATACTGTTTTCCATAATGGTTGCACCACTGTGCAGTCTGACCCAATAAATAGGCCCAGGAACTGAACAGACACTTCACAAAAGAAGAAATAACAATCGATCAATAAATATATGAAAAAAAGTTCAACATCTCTAGCAATTACAGAAAGGCAAATCAAAACTCTTAACATTTTATCTCATTGTCAGAATGGCAATTATCATGAGTAGAAGAAATAATAAATGTTTGCAAAGATGTGGGGAAAAAGGTACACTCATACTAATCAAATATTTTTTAAAGTGAAATTCCACTCAAGATTCTATCAAAGAAGAAATAAAAATATGTGTCCACAAAAAAGTCATAAATGAATGTTCACAGAAGTTTTATTAGTGTGTTTAAAAAACAAAGAGTGTTCCAAAAGTCTAGCTATGGGAGGCTGGATCAAATTGTCTTATTTTTGTACAATGGGATAAAATGCCACTCCACAATGAAAAGGAACCAACTTCTCATGCATACATCAATTTGGATGAATATCACAGAAATTCAACTTAATAAAAATATTTAAATGTACATTAAAAATACATGTGAAATTCTAAAATGAACACAAATAATATTTGGTAAATATTTAGAAATTGGGTGGTGGTGAATGACTAAAATTGGGTATGAAGGAATTACTGGGATGATGGACATATTCAATATGTTGATTGTATGTGCAGAGCAAAGATGGATTTACTTGTTACAACTTATCAAATCATACACTAAAGATATATGCAACAAAGAATGCAAGAAAGATATATATGCAAGGTATATGCAAAAAAGAACTATAAACAAATATTGATTTTATGTTTACCTTTATTTTTAATATTTACTCTTTTCTGCAGGCTGGCAAATCTGAAAATATCTTCTGTGTATTCACTACATTAAATAACAAGTAATTACAAGGACAATAAGGACACCCAGAAGAGAAGAGAATTACAAAAATGGAGAGAAATCCAGGACATATTCTGTAGGTAGAAATTAGAATTATTCATATGAACTTACACAACACACACACACACACATACACGTCATGGGCATCTACTGGTTTTGCTCATCTGAGAAAAAAAAAAGTGTTAGAAACATTTGTTCTAGGTATCTTTCCAGGGATCCTTTTATAGCAAATAGGCTAAGAGGATAAACATAGTGCCTTCTCCTCCCTCTGGAGCACAGAGCATATTTGCTTCCTGATCAGAGTAGTAAAGATAATGTCTCACTCCAGGGTAAAGTGTAGGCAGATTTTCAACCAGCTTCTTTATAACACTGAGTCTCCTCAAGTCAAATTTCCTTAGTAGTGAGGTGATCTACTATGTGGGAAGCATCCATCCGAACCCATGTACAAATGAACCCAGCCGGGATTGGGAGCAAGAGAAACTGACAGAAACATTAAGTTCATGCTTGATGTGTCATGAGTAATAAAGTCCGTAAATTCTGCTGCTTGCGTTTGTGAACCTTGGCAAGCTTAGTTTTCAAGTAGCATAAAAATCTCACAATCCAGTTTCTGATAACACCCCTATTTTTTTCTAGATTGTTCTGCTGATAGGACCTAAAATCAAGGAAATAAGGTCTTCCTGACCATACCCGACATGCACATCTTGATCTTGAATATCATTCTACATTTGAAGAAAACAAAACTTTTTAAAGAAATCACTGAATCCAGTGCTGGTACAGGTGCAGATGAAGTAAATTTGTGCTAAAGAAGGATAAGAGTGAATTTTAACCAAGAGATATTTAATATCACTGGTTGGCAAACAATCAGTATCACTTGCCTTCCAATATATAACACTGAGAAGACACATTGCTTTAATACTGTTCCTGCCTAGACTGCATAAACTAAATCTCCTCATGTGAAAATGCCAACCAATGACATTCTATAATATAAAAGACCTGTGTTCTTCAGAAAGTAAAGGTCACACAGGACAAAGAAACTTGACCATGTATTACAATTACCCATTAGCAACAGGCTACTGATGACCTACCAAGGCATAATGTCTAATGAGTCCAGCAGCAGATAGAAACAGTACAAATGGAATTAAACATGAACAGGACCAGAGGGCACAGGTAACCTGTGTAAGTTGAGAGTCAAAGTCCCAAACAAGTTTCTAGGGCTTGGACCTATTTCCATATGGGGTACTCCATCTCACCAGCTAAAGAAGGAGAAAAGTGTTACCTAGTTTTGTGAATGGTTTGGTTGAATATGTGTGCAGAAGCTGAGGATTGACATCAGCAACCTCACAAATCACATTCAGGTATGGTCCTCAGAGACATTAGGGAAGGAGAATCATCCGTTGAGGCTGACAGTAGGGAACTTACTTTGTACAGAAAGAGAGGTAGCCTGAGATGAGAATATATACACCTTTGTAGATGGTGCTAAATGACCAGGTCTGGTCAGCTACTTGGAAGTAAAAGGTTACGAATTTTGAATAAAAGAAAGTCTAGGGTAGAATCATGTGTGTGAATATATGGAACACACAGTATGAAAATGATGTACCGCACCTTCACGTCCAAGAACCACACACCACCATAGAAGAGCTGAACAACCAAGTACACCAAAGGCTGCACACTTTTTCTGTAAAGGGCCAGAAATGAGAAATAACTTAGGGATTGCAAGTTACGTTTTATCTCTGTCACTTATTTGTATATGTAGTTTGTTGTCTGTTCATTTTCAAACCTCTCAAATATCAAAATATCTCTGATGAGCTGAAATAGGATGATTTTGAAATTTAAATGAAACTCAGAGGCTTTTAAAATGGTGAACTTAGAGAAAAGCCTAAGGGTCAAAGCATAATATGTTTATATATCACCTAAATACACACAAACACTTTTTTTTTAGCACTAGGGATTAAATCCAGAGGTGCTTTACCACTGAGCTACATTCCCAGTCTGTTTTTAATTTTTTGTTTATTTTGAGACACCCAGCCATAGATGTATATTTTTAATTGAATATCATTGTGTTTTATATGTAGTAAAAGGAAGTTCTCAACTATAATTCAGCACCAAATACATGTGCTTTTTGATGTATATTGATCATAATCCACATTTCTTATTTTCTCCAATTTTGTTGTAATTTTCCTGTACCATATATCTGAAATTGCAGCATCTCTAGCTCATCATCTCTAGTTTGCAATTCCTAAACTTATTGTCCACAAAAGAGAATTTGAACCTACTTTGAAATATTTATTGGCACTTCTTAGTTGGGGTTAAATTATCTGCCTTGTTAGTAAGATTTCTAGTAATTCGATGGGTCATATTTTCCATCTAATATTTTACACACTAATGAATTTTATAAATGTTCAACAATTTTGTTCTCACAATGATATATAACTTGTGACAGAAGTTTATAGATAAGATACTATCAATAGAAGCTAATAGGAATGTTTCTTGAGCATTATCATCATAAATTATTTTTATAGATTATCATGCTGAGTATTTTAATTCTGATTTATAAATCAACTTGGATTTGATAATTTACCTCTAGTCACAAGGCTGCTATATAGTGCTGAATGAATGAATAAAATCATTATTGAATATAAATAATTTACTTTTTGATTATTTAAATATATGATAATCTATGAGACTTAATCAGTGTGATGTAGTGATATTAGAAGTCAGATATTTTATATCACCAGAAATTTAGAATTAAAAGGTTAGGTCAAAAAATGAAAATATTACTACATGTATGCCTGTCTACATACCTATTTTTAACATTTTAAAATATAAATAAACATGTTTTATTTGGATCTTTCCAGAATATTAAGAATGTGTTCTTTCTTCATGTCTGTGTTCTGTCTTTCTGATTAAGAACTTGAAATTGAATGCAGTGTGAGAGAAATAGACGAAGCTCAAAGAAACATATCATCAGGACGATTCAGCCACAGGGATTTATAGCCAGTTATTCTCATGTAGAAGAAATTCTTTCACATATTTCCTCAAATATTTCATATATTTCACAAACAAACACACAAACAGAGGCTTGGCACAGCCATTTGCCAACCTATTGTTCATAAGCTCATGACATGCATGTAAAAGTAAACAATATATTAATTTTATGTTGTGTGTAAGTTGGGGATGAATGATGAATATATTCAGATCATGATAGTTTTGACCTAGGTCTCACATTTAATAATATTACACATCAAAGCATTTGAAAATGTTTGAAACTTTGGTAAGTGACCAGAAAATGTGAATTACAGAAATAAGACAATTCGACATTATGAGTATCTTTGATAAAAGTTTAAATGGGAGCCCTGTGAATTATCACCATCTAAGGAGACAGAGCCCCTATCCTCAGTCCCTGTGAAAGGGTAAGAACCTAACTAACTTCAATAAGCTTTAATGATAAATAAATAAATATAAATGGGATGACCTAATTACACATACTAATCTACTTCCTAATGTCCCTACTACTTTCCTTTAGCTCTCCCCAGTACCGAAATATTCTTCCACCTTTGGTTTCAGCAGAGTTGTTCTCAGTTTGCATAAAGTCTTCTGTGCCTATTTAACTCCATTGTTTTTTGATACCCCATACCCCATGCCCAGAAGTTGAAGAACTGAAAATGTGTGAGGTTATCCAAGGGATAAAGAAAATTGCAACCACTACACTAGGAAATCTCAGAGTGCAGAACCACTTTTTCTTAAAAGAGGCCCACTCCCCCACTCCCCCACTCCCACCCCGCCACTGCCACCCAGAACAGGTGTGGTGACCAGGCTTCCCATGCCCTGCTGCTTTGCTTCTTCTTTCTCTAAGCTTAGTTGTTTGGAATTAACATTTGTAAAACTAAAAAAGTAGGCAAGAGAAACTTCCTAAGTCTTCCCTTAGGCAGCTTGGCCTGCTCACCCTTAATCGTTGGGTAGGGTCTCATCACACTGGTCAGGAATTCCTGCAACCTCTCAGGTTCAGAAGTTGTCAAGAGAAACTGCTCCTTTGGCCTCTCATCTGAGATCTTATGACTGGAAATAGCTGGCCATAGGGAGGAAAGAGTTAAAGAGGGGGCCCTGAGTGGAAAAGCAGGCCAGCTGTTAGTGCAACTTAATTTATAACTTTTGATTTTAGAAACAGATTCTCACTAAGTTACCCAGGCTGGCCTCAAATCACTGGGCTTTAGCAATACTTCTGCCTCAGGCTCTTGGGGTAACTGTGATCCCAAACATACATAACCACACCCAGGTCTGAATCATAACTTTTAAGTATTATGATACATAGTTTAGAGATCCTAAAAATTGGTTATACCCATGTATTTCAATTCTGTATGAAATAGATGGGCCAAGATTTAATCAATGCTACTTACCTTTCTACCTGAAAGAACCATAACTAGCAACTACAGAAAGTAGTGAATTGATTCTAAGACTTGATTGAGTCAATTACTTATTTCAAGAGAAAGAATTTGCTTCATGATCAATTACACCAACTTCTTACTTGCTTGCTTCAAAATTTCCTCATACATTATAATAACTTCTTACCAAATTTTGTTTGAATCCCAAGAAAAGCCTATTTAATCCTTCAATGTTCCAACATAAACTGCAAATTCAGACTAGAATTTATAAATATCTTTTTTATAACCTCCCAGTGACATTTACAGAAGTTATAGATAAACATATTTTGAAATAATATTGTTTTCTCTGTATAGTAGCTTAGGCAAATGTAAATTTGTATTTGTTCTATCTAGTCAATACTTGATTACAAGTATTTCCTGAATGCACACTCAATATCGAGCACATGCTGGATACAGGCATGTTCAAAATAGTAAAAGATTTTGTTAATTTTCACAAGAAATTCACTGTCTAGGAGCATGTCTCTTAACATTCCAATCCAATGTCCCAATATTGCTAATTGATACTCCATGTTTAAGAAAAATTAGCTTCTTTATTAAGACTGAAAACACACATGAAGTTTTTTCTTTCCTAAGTGTGTAGTATTAAAAATGCAAATATGCAAGTGAAACCAAACTTGTACTTAATAGAAAATACACAAGAAGTAAAATTTTACTCTTTTTATTTATTTATTTATTTTTTTTTGGTACCAGGGATTGACCCTAGGGGTGTCTGTTAACCTCTGAAACACATCCCCAGCCCCTTTTTATTTTTTATTTTGAGACAAGATCTCGCTAAGTTACCTAGCACCTCACTAAGTTTCTGAAGCTGGCCTTGAACTTGTGATCCTCCTGCCTCAGGCTTCTGAGCCACTGGGATTACAGGCATGTGCCACTTGGAAATAAGATTCTGAGAAACTGTGAATCTCTACTATATGCCAAATGCCCATGAGAGAATAGTTTGTTTCCTATAGGCATTAATAATAAATTTTTTGAAGAGGTATAATTAATCCAACCCGGAAAGAAACAAATTTCATCCTATAGAACTAATAATAGTTTTACTATGTAGATTTTAGGCTTGGGACATATTGGTATTAGAGTCATGGATGAATAAATTGAACTGAATAATAACAAAATAATTAGTATTTAAAAATCTTGTTAAAGGCATTTTGAATCAATCCAGGGTCTTTGAGAAAGACTTATCTGAAGCATGAAAAGGAGAATTTTTGACCCACTTATATGAGATGAGCATAATGTAACCGTATTGTAAAAGCAATTGTCAAAAATTAAATTATAAATTATAAAAAGTTAGCACAACAGAAGGTTAAAAATCAACACTAAAGAAGAGGGAAAAATCTTAGTAGGGAAAGTTTTAAAGGGATTCAGAAAACATCCTGAATAATGGTCTTCTAACTAATACATTTGAAGTGCACACCACGTATTTCTTTATTTTGGAATTATCAGTATTAATTGTATAATTAATAAAGCATTTTAAGCACCCTCAGGAGTAAGAGTTTGTAAACATTATAGATTTTCACAAGGGTGACATTTTATTATAGTTTAATTACTTTGGAGATGCCTATAGACTAATCTCCCATGAAGCTGAGTTTAAGTGCAATTGAGCAGGACTGGAAATTCCTCTAGGATTATTTTTTGTCAACATATAGATGAAATAAGCAAACAATGTCTAAGTAATATTATGCAGCTCACAAAGACATTTCCCAGTTGGATTACCTCTCCCACAATACTTCATCTTTGGGTTTTCAGTAACAGCAACATCTTTCACCTCCTACTCCTTTGGAAATGAGAAAACATTTATGATTAAGCTTCCTATTTATAACACAAATTTTCTAAAGCTCTTCTTGTCTCATTGAAACATTATTTCAAGCATCTGGAAATAGCAATAGGAATTTCATAAGGAAAAAGTGATGTCTGTTTTCCTGTAAATAATGTTCCACGTGTTATTGACACTATAGGTTTACTCAATTTGATTTGTTGTGGTTTTTCTAGTAGATTGAGTGAAAGGCATGTCTCTTCTTTTCTATGATGCTCAGCTCTGTTGATGAGAATAAACCAAAATCGGGTCTGCTTCTTCTTACCTTGCTATTTCTTTCCTTCCTTCTCCTCTTGAGCAAGGTTTTCTGTCAATGTCCACTTCAGGTACCAGAATTTAAAGCTATCTTGCTTCCTCTCACAGAACGCTGGAACTGTGAGCAGATGTTGCACTTACAGAAGTGATACTGGATTAGAACAGATTTTTAGAATACAATTCCCCAGGAAAATCACAGGGTCCTAAGTCTTATAAATAAAGATATGCTTATAAATGAAAAATAAGTAAGTAGTATCCATCCTCAAACATTACTAAAAAATCAAATGATATTTCATGTTAAATCAGCAATTTGCATCACCCAACTTTTTCATAATACTCCACAATATGTGAAAATAACTTTATTTTAATATAATCATCTTTGGCACCATCTACACAATATCATTCTCAGTTGGTATAGTATAACACATATTTTGATTAACCTATAGTAGATTAATTTTAATCAATATATGAAAACTTTTCTAACATTTCCTTAATAAAATTAATAATTTGTGTATTTTTATGTTTGAAAGTAGGCACATGAATTTTCTATAAAATGTACAGAAGTGAAAAATATGTGCAAGATAAGATGAATGAATGAACTTGTGTAATATGTCTATTTTATAATGTATAGAAAAATTGTAGCTGAATGTACTTTTGGAGAAATTAGTTTTCATGTGACATTTTGTGTTTCAGAATTCCTAAGTCAGGGAAGTGTCCTCTAACCTTTATTACTGTATTAGGAAATAACATCTGAATGTCCTCAGGATGAATTTAGCTAGAAATGTCAAAAGAGCAAGGGGCAGCTTGTGGAATATCATGAAGTCATGGTGAAATGTTAATCAAGGTAATTCTATCATGAAGATGTGTGGTGTTTGAGGGAATATGTAGCAATGATGTAAGAAAGACAGCTGGTGAACAGGACAAATGGGATTGTTTATATAGCATGATCATAATAAATTAGAAATAATCAAGTATTACAAAATATTTCGCCCATATGATCTCATTAAATTCTCACATCAAAGTGATAATTAAACAACTAGAGAAACTGAGCCTGAGCAACTTAGTAAATTCTCCACATTGACAAAATAGTTTTGAAACAAGGATCTATTCTGCTACCTATTACTATGGGTTTATAATTGTGATATTCTACTCTCTTTTGATCTATACTAGACAGGGTTGTCTCCTGTGAATTGTTTCCCTAACAGTGAATTTTCCACCTGCCTTAATAGAGCATACCAGAATGAGTGTAATCCTAGCTATTTAATGTGATTAAATATTCATGATTAGCAGAATCAGGCCTGGCTGAGCCATGGGACACAGAGGTCTGACTCCCCGGAACTGGTAGTCATGAGAGACTGTTTCAGATTGCCGCTTGCTGCCACTTGCCGCTTGCCGCTGACCAGTGGGACGAACAACACGTACTCTTCAGAAGTTCATGAAGCAACTTCTGCTTTATTCAGATAACACCCTCAATATATAAGCGGTCTCATGCATATGCAATTGTAACGAGATATGTCCATCCAATCCTATTAAAAGTCAAGCAATCACCAGCTCAAGCATACATGTAAAATATATCTGTCCACGCGCTAGGCGGCTGAACTAATTATCATACAGCCAATGGTAAACGCTTCCTGTTTTTCTCAAGGTGCATTCAGCATGCCATTTGGCTCTCTGCCAGTCGCCATCTTTGGATGCATGTGGCATAACCCTGGGCCCCGGGTCTTGCCAGCCACATTTCCCCCTATTTATAAAAGAGACCATGCCTGTCTTAGGTTGTCCACAGAAGAGCAACATCCTTACCCGTCATCGGACAATGAGGCTCTAGCCCTCATTTCCTGTCTTAGGTTGGTATGAGCTCCCCATGAATCTTACCCATCTTTGACTACCGGTCCAGTACATTTAATCAGACTTGGGGGGTGAGCCAGCATCAATTGCAACAAGAGCTTGGCGAATACTGGCTGTTTCTCTGCACCGATGTATACGCATCTTGTATAAACACTATATGCACAGAACAGTTACAACACACAATAAACCTCCCACGGACAAAAACCCAAACCATTCTTTTCCCCATTGAACAGTGGACTAGAGAAATGTGGCCAATTGTAAAAATAGGAGGATATAGAATAGAAGAGTTGGTAAGGGGTACAGGATAGGGCCATGTCTTTACTATCCCCCATAGTTCACGCGAGTCTCCTCCATTAACTTGGTGAAATCGCCAACACCATCAGCGGAAGAAGCCTCCTCATCTTCTTCCTGTTTTGGGGTCTCTCTTCAGGCCTTGACCAATCTCTCCGGCACCCAAATTGACGATTGTGCATCCTGTGGGAAAACACAAACAGACCCTCGGGTCCAGATTAATACCGGATCTGGGCCTTTCCATTGTCCTGATAGAATGTCCTTCCAGAGCACTTGAGGTAGATGTTTTTTATTAGGCTCTGAATGACGGTCAGCAGCCGATCGGCCCTCAGAATCGAGATTTAAAAAATTTAAGATGAACAAGGCAACAGATAATTTGTCCTTTGGGGATCTATATGATGCCCCTATTCTGCCTTTTTGTTTATAGAGCATGCTTTTAAGCATTAAATGGGCTTGCTCAACAATGCTTTGTCCAGTAGGATTATAGGGAATTCCTGTGACATGTTGAATACCAAAGGTGGAGAGGGATACTTTTAATGCCTTAAGGATTAATTCTGCCACAGATTCAGTAAACAGAGATAAGACCTTGCTAGGGGCATAATTCATGTGAACCCATATAATAGAACCCTTTTGCCAAAACACTCCTGTGGGTAACTTATTTGTGGCCAAGACAATGAATGATAAAGGCTTAGCTAGGTCAATACGATCAAGATGAACCTTTTCCATAGCTGTTTCAGCAAGCTTGAGAGCTGTTTGAGCCTTAGAGGTAAGCACTCACTTAGAAAGGGGGTCAGAATCACCTTTAAGAATATCAAACAGGGGGCCCAAACTTGAGGTGGGTAAATAAAGGTAAGGTCTAATCCAATTAATATCACCCAAAAGTTTTTGAAAATCATTTAAAGTTCTAAGTTTGGCCACCCAAACGGTAATTTTTATGGGTTTAACCATAGTTGCATTTATGATAGATCCCAGGAAGTTTTTGGTGTCTGTCATTTGTACTTTACCAATGGCAATATGTAAGCCCCATCTTTCCAGTGACTTTAGTAAGCAATTATAACACTGCTCTAAGATAGGTTTTTCCTTATGAGCTAGCAAAATATCATCCATATAATGATAGATTAAAAGTTGAGGGTTAATTTGTTGATACACACCGGGGTAGAAATTAATCTGATTACCTTGCCCTTCCTATGGTCCTTGGCCTGTCAGCATGTTTAGATTCCATTGAGGATTGCCTGCAACTGCATTATGTCAGGCAGTATCAGAACATAACTCCTGGTTAGCCACCTTCCATTTTAATATGGCTGCACTTTTGTTAGGATTGGAAACCATACCAAATCCCCTTAAAGTCTGATCTGACAGTTGAAGTGGCCAGGTTTTGGGCCATTCTGTAATTTTGATAAAACTTTTGTCAGCCCAGTATCTAATAAGCCCTCAAAACTTTTGCCTTCTATCACTAATTTTGTCATAGGTCTATCTTTTAAATCCAATGTTATCATGACCATATTTTGGCCAGTAGAACCTAATCCTTTATTTCCCCTAATAATATTCTTTGATGGATATTGATCATGGCAGCTAGGTAAGACCAACAATTGTACTATGTGATCACCCTGAGCTATTATTGCTACACCTCTTGGTGAAGAAGCAAGGATTTTTATTTCTCATGTAAAATCAGGGTCTATAACTCCGGGGACAATATTTAATCCTTTTAAAGCAGAAGAACTCCTCCCCAGAACTAGTCCCTCTGTTCCTTTAGGTAATGGGCCGACAACCAAAGTTGGTATTGGTTGTACTCCCATCTCTGGAGTTAAAAAACAGGGTTAGAAAGGAGCTTTTTCAAAGACTTACTACCACATGTAACAATTTACCCATACCTGCATTCATAGTTTACTTATGTGTTAGCATGAATGAATTGTCCAAGTTCCTCTCCAAAATAGTATTTCCATGTTTTGCACAAAATCCAATATTTTTATTTTGAAAGGTAATGCCCCACCAATTTTCCTTCCTTTCCTGGGTCATGGATTTCCTCCTTGTTTTCTGGATCACTATAATCAGAATACAGACACTATTTAACTTCTTAATATAAAAAGGGCCCACATTCAGCACTAGTGTATTTTTCCATCCCTACCTCAATTTTTCATAAAATATCAAGTTTTTTATCTGTCCATCCACAGAAATTGATCTCCATTTTGCTAAGTCTGTTGGTCAATTCTCTGTCCACATTTTATTTGATTTAGCATAATACCTCATCTCTCTTCCTTAAAGTGCTTTTCTTAGCTAACTACGTTCAACTCTCTTTTCTTTCTAATTCACTAGGTTATTTTCTTTCTAATTTATTAATGTAATAAAAATACACTTCAACAAAAGTTCTACTGTATTTTATCCAAGTTTGAGCTGACCTGAGTTTGTGTTTATCTGATTAATCATCTTATAAGTAAAATATGAAATAATAGAAATACATTTGGGGAAAATGAATGCTTAATCCTGTAGTATTCTTCAATTTATCATATACTTATTAGAGAGGATAAATGTGAACTCTAAAGAACATAACAAATGCTCTCAGAAATGGAATGCTGTGTGGAAGGCTAAGAGATTATATGTACATTTAAGTGTAATTTTATGAGTTCACTATGTACAATGATAACATACAAGAAATATGGACAACATATATTAATTAGGAAAACTTCTTTGCATTATATTTATGTTGCTCTTATATTCAGGTTTATTTGATTTTATGCCAACTAAATTTACCCTAGTACTTTTCACAGGAATTTCAAGCAAGTCAATTCTGCCCCATGTTAAGTCTGTATAATTGTTTTTCTAAATTAAATTTATGAATCATAAAATTTATTCCAACTAAGATTAACCTCGATTTCCACTACTCTAGTCTATCAGGAAACCTTAAACTTATCAGGTAGTCTATGTAATATCTCCTCTGTATATTTGATAATCCTACTTTTTATCTTAACATCTACAATAGCAGTAAAATGATTTAACTGAAAACTGTGAAAGATACGCCATCAGTGAATATTACAAGCAAAATTTGTCCAGGTTAAAGATTTAGACAAGTACATTTAAAGATTAAATATCTAGTTAATTATACAATTTAGCTGATTTCACATTTTTCAGCAAGTTACTCTATGATCAATAATTCTGTCTAAAATGAAATAAAAAAAATTGTAGCATAACTTGTTCTTCCATAAACAAATGAGTGCTTATTTATAGTTTTTGTTTTTTAGGAATTCACACGAATTTTATATTTATTTAACTACTTATTACTCACCAAGACATATTTACCACTTACTATATGAGAAACTTTGCACTAGTAGATGCAGATCAGATACATAATTGTCCTTATTAAGAATCTTGATACTCATTTTCCTAAATTTATTGATTTGCAGTCTTTTTTATTATTATAAGATAAACGCTTCTGTTTTGTACATGACTCTTAAATCTTAATTATCTAGATTTATTTAACATTTTATCAAATGAAAACAATAAACGGATTTTTTTCATAAAAAGCTTAATTTAAAAAGATGTTTGTATGCTGCAGTTTTCTTTAATTATTTTTCATTATCATATAATGGAATATACGAGGACAATGAAAGATGAAAGAACAGATATGGGAGTAGAGCTTCAGGGTCTCTTTCTTTACTTCTCTTTTCATATGGCAGTTGAATTGCTTAAGTTAACATAAAAGAAAAATGAAAATTATGTTTTCCTGTCTTTCTGTGTATTGCATGCTATTTTGAAGATGAGTTGCTCCTTTTTACAAAGTGGCTCATCTGGACTAACTTCATTATTTTATTGTTATTGTTGTTGTTGACCATGAACAGCTTTGTTTTGACTGCTAATATGGTCTTTATTCATTACAGTGATCAGTGATATATCCTTCCCTATCATGAAATAAAGAGAGACGTTTCAGAAATAGATATGACTTAATGCTAATTAAATGTGTTCTGAAAGTGAAGACTGGAAACACCTGCATTCCTAAAAAGATTTCCCAGTGCTGTGAAGTTTAACTGCAGTTGCTGGATGGCTCTAAATTTGCTTATTTCTAACTGAAGACTAGAGTATGATCTTTTAAAGCTTCAAGTAAAATTATTACAAAACTCCAGGGATAACAGTCTCTAAAGAAATTATTGTATTTCAGTTCAGAACAGATTATTTTCTTTCATGATTTTTAAACCACCTGCTACTGCAGTTGGGTTTGTTTATTTGCCTTTATTTTTCTTGGAAATAAAAACATGCCATTGGTTGCCATTGCAAGGTACCCACTGAGTATATGTGTAACCTCTAATTATGCTCTTTTGTTAATTTTGCTGGTGATATATTTTAGATTTGCTTCTTTTTGCAAAGTAATTTGGCCAGGCATATGCACTACTGAAATGAATATGTAACATAGTATGAATGTCTGGAGGCTGCCAGGTGAGCATCTGAACTCAGGTGAAAGTGGTGGAGAGATTGAAAGATAAGCATCATCTGGGCTGAAGGAGCTGAGCAATGACCGGACTGTCAAAAGATAGAGTTCTTTGGGAAGGGCCAAGGGTGAATGGGAGAGAACTGTTTGCTGTAGAAAATGATACCGAATGCAATTTCATGAGAATTATGGTTATAAAAGAATGAAATAGGCTATTTTGTGAGGAGAGTAGTATTGCTCAAGAATGAAAATATCTATTGTCTATAATTTTATAACAATCATAATCGGTGAGACCTTTCCTACTGTCATAAAATTAGAAGCACCTGCTGTTACTGTAATAACAACTCCTGACCCTAGTATGTCAAATAGATTTTCCAGGCATTGAAAATTACTGTTGTCATGGAGAACTGCAACTTTCCAGGAAAAAGAACAGTTTTGAAGGATTAAAAAGAATATGAATTGCTGTTTTATAATATCATGATCAACAGACAATTGCTTATGTCTGGATGATATAGTTGTCTACTAGTCTGACAATTTTTACTATATGTGACTAAATAATCTAGTCGATAATCTAGATAAAGATAGTAGTCTGAAACTTCTATCTTTATTACATGATAGGGGAAGATATTATATAATCGATAATTATTTTCAATGATCTATTCCTTTAATGTTTTAATTTTGTACAGTTATATCAGGCAATGATCCCTTTGTATTAAAGAACTGAGCAAATCTTCAATTAAAATTAGGCATATTAAACTGAAATAACACTAATATTAATGTTAAATTAATATTAGCGAGCATTTGTTAACTAAATTATATGGAAATTGAGAGGATAACATTTAGATAAGATAAAATATTTAAATTATGTAAGTTTATAATGCATTAACTTTAACAGAATATTCTGCTAATGTTGATATTGAATTTCTCTTTATTAAAAATTTTTTCTATGATGCAGTCAAATTAACAAATAGGGACACATTTAATGAAAAATGATATCTTTTGTTATTATTGAATGTATTTAGAAATATGAAAGATGACAAATAGTTTTATTAGATAAACATAGTTATCTATGGAAGTAATTTACCCTAAGTCCATCCATTCAATGAAAAGGTAAGTAGCAAGTGTTACTGGCAGTAATGGAATAACACAAATCTGACAATAATCTCTGCCCTCATGGGTCTTACATAATTGAATTATAACATTTTAATGAGACATTAATTAGCTGCATATTATATGCAAGATTCATATTAAGACTTCTTTAGTAGAGATCCATTATCTTTAGATAATATGATCTATAAAAATTACTGTAAAAACATTTTCATTATCTCAAAATGTTCTATACTTTTGTAATGGCAAAGGTTTACAGTATATATAATTGTCAAAAACTTTGAAAATGCAAAATTAAAATTTATAATTAAACTGGATAATTAAAGCTATAAATTTAAGATAAAGTTAATGTATGTAGATTACATAGCAATAATGTAGATTTGTAGTAAATATGTGCTGTGGTAAATTTCACAAGAACATATGTGTGTGTATATTTAGATTTATAGATTTATACATATATATATTTATATATTTTCTTTGTTTTGCTACTAGGGATTGAACCTAGAGGTATTTTATGGTGCTTTATTACTGAGTTATATCCCAGCACTTTTTATGTTTTATTTTGATACAATTTATTGTTAAGTTGCTGAGGGTCTCACCAAATTTCTTAGGCTGGCCTTCAACTTTTCCATCCTCCTGCCCCAGCCTCCCAAGTTGCTGGGATTATAGGCATGAGCCACTGCACCCAGGTATACATATATTTTGTTATGGAATTAACAAAAAAGAAAATTGTAAGGAGATGTGGTTTGATGAAATCTGGAGATTCTAGGCCCAGGTTCATTTTTTTTTTTTTTCTATTTTAGGAAGGTAGTTTTTATTTTAAATGATATTAGTTTGTCTCTGTATGCCCCTCAGATTCCCATTATTGATGTCATACGCAGATAGCACAAGGAAGGCCTCCTATGAACTTTGGATGATTTATATAAAAATAAACCTTTGTTGTCTTACAAAGATGACATTTACCTTTCATTGGATCTTCATTTTTAGAAGCAGAGTTACACAGAGAAATTGTTTTTTGCAAAAACGAGAAATAAGCATTAGTTGTTTTTCCTCCACCTCACTGACACTCATTAATTTCTCAGTTATATTGTTTGAAAGAACTAAAAAAGAACATATCCTACCTGTTATTAATGCCAGTAACAGTTTAAAAGGAAATTTACAGCTCAAGCCTCTGAGAATAGCTATGTATGTCTGTGCCACCAATTATGACTGATTGGATTAAGAGAGTACAAGGGCAGAAAAGCAGAAGCACAGAGGCTGTTGACCTGACTCCTTTCAATCGATTCAAACAGACTAGTGTTGACCTCAGAACAGAATTATCAGCATTAACCTGAGATAAGGATGATTCAAGTGTCACACTGCTAACAAATAAAATCAGCAAAAAAATTTCTCCTCTTTTCTAAATATGTTTTAGAAAGTAAAATAAGGCCATTATGTCATAATTACATACAAGCAAAGGCAGTATATGTGATATCCTGTTAAAAAATAGAGAAGAAAGGTAGTATGGGTTACTTAGTACAAGCTTGCTGAAATCTGAGCAGTGATGATTTATAGTAAGCCTAATCCATTATCATGACTCCCTTTCTATATACTTCTTGTGCTTTCTTTTTGGATCCCTTTACTTCCACTCTGCCCTCCTATTTCTTACCCTACAAACATAGACCCAGGTCTCAGAACTTAGCTACAACTCTTACCTCCTCCGTGAGACTCTCCCTGCTTCAGTTCCCTGCTTCAGTGCCAAAGCACCCTTTCATCTTGATGTGGGCCTTTGCTTTGTGCCTGATCTTGCCCCAAAGACCTTTACCTTATGGTGGTGGAGTGGTTTCTTTAGACTTTAGGTCTATCACTGACAGAGAATGCCTTAGTAAAAGAATTATGCAAGAAGCAACTGCCAGAAAGCCATCCTTGTTGTCTATACCAACTCCTTTTAGACCACTTTTAGACACACTTCAATGTCTAAAATGTTATTTGTATTATAGAATACTCTCAATGACTGTGGAGACCAGTCTTGTTTGTTTTATCTCCAGTGCTTCACAGTGTCTGGAACATAGTTCACATTCAAATATTTGCTGAATTAATTAGCAAATGAATGAGAACAACACAGCATTGTTATCATCTTGTAATCAGTAGGCACCATTTTGCCTAATACATAATATGTGTAGTATGAGGGAAAAGACTTGTATAAAATATTAGAAAAAGGAAAAAAAGGACATTCCTGGTAACTTGTGAAGCTTCTCTATTTAGATGTGAAAATTACCAGATGGCATATCAATTCAGATATAAAGTTAGTTTGTACCTAAACCCCGAGTAAAAAAATTTGTTTTCATCTTTTATTTACTAGTTTACATCTGAATATCTGATTTCTTCATTATAAAATGTACTCAGTTTTATAGATTATAGTGTCTTGGAACAAAATTGCCCAAATATGAATAGTGATGTTTTCTAGTAAAACCAAAGAGTAGATTTTAAACTGAAAAGAAAGTAGGTCTTAAGTATTCTTCCTATTCACATATAAAAATCAACTACATGTGGTGATAAATGTTAGGTTTGGTAATCTCTACATAATGGAAGCAAATATCAGAATATCATAATGTGTGCTTTTACTATACAACGTTTAACATTTTTATCTAAATAATGAGAAAATTAAAAAAAATAAAAATTTAAAAAACGCAAGAAGATCAGACAGTAAGATGTGTGGGGAAGGCAGAAAAAGCAATGGTAGGAAAACAGGGAAATGGTCTCTACCAAACAATTATGAACCATCTGGCAAAATTAGGACCCACTATCTTATTAAATACCTGTAGGTTCCCTTCCCTCCAATCCAGAGATTATTTCTGCATGAACTGAGTGATAATTACAGCATTAACTACCATTTGACATTTATATGGTACATCATAAATAGTAAAGCATTATCTAGATTCTTCCAACAAGTGGTTTTCATATCACTTTAGAAACATAATGTACATCCTGACCAAACTACCGGGATAGATAAGTAGACACTTTTATTTTTTATTTAAATATACTCAAAGTGGTTATTTCAATACAAACATTTCTGATGGAATTCCAAAATTCTGTAAGATGAGTATGTTAGAAATTAAGTTACAATCACAAAAATGAGTACAAAGACTTTGAAGTTGTTCATAGTTTTATAAATCTTCTCTAAACTATGTATTACTATATATTGAAAATCATAAATCATTCATTGAACAAAATTAAACATGGTCTTTTATGTTAAACATTGTCTTCTATAGACTTTTACATAAATATCTGTTTAACATTTCCATTTAATTAGATATACATGTGTTAAATATGATGTGTAGCATGGGTTTTGTTTCCTTTTATAAGGTCTTCTAGCATACATTATTCGTACTGATAACTTACTGGAAATAAAAAAGCAGCATATTTTATATACATGATAAAGGACTCATAGTAACAGCCATGTAAGTACTTTTAAAGTGTGTATAATAGTGAATATTCATTATGCATGCTTTAAAATTACATTTACTTTTCATTTTTACACAATTTAAATTGAAGATTTTTTAAATTAATAAGTGCTTTTATTGATGCCATTATCAATAGCTACTTAATTTCTTCATAAGAACATATCACAAGTCAAATATTGACTTCCACGTAACTAGACTGACAGGAGCAGTCAAAGGGTAAGCATAACAAATTATAACATTAACTGTCATAAATTATGGGACTTTTGTTTATTTGCTTGTTTCTTTTACAATTTTTGCTACATTATTAAATTATTAAATATTTATTCAAATTAATTTAAATGGTATAGATATTTCCATGTGTAACAAATCTACATGGAAATGTGACAGTAAATTTTAGAAGGGAAGAACAAAAATAACTAGGATCCATCTTTTGGGGTTAAAGTAGTTAAATTTTAATAGGGAAAACACTTTTTTAAAAGTATGTGACAAAAGTTCTTAAATTAAAATGACTGATTCTGAGGATGGGTGAAACAGAGCATAGAATAAATCTTCTCAAACAAAATACCAACACTCTAGAGGATTACTTCCATGCTCTGTTTCTTTCAGTTTGTTTCTCTGGTCTATCATTGTAATACAGATATAGTTATTAGTTGTTTCACAATGATTTGGTTAAAATGCCTAAATAAAAAAAATTAAAATTGAATTATTTTTGACTTCTTGTTGATAGCAAATGTTCAATACACTGCAGAAGAATGAAAGTTATCTTTTATACATCCTAATTCCGGGGTTTTTATAATTGAAGTCATCAGACTGACCAGGACTGTCAGTCCGGACTGGATTAAAATCCATAATCTTTTACTCTCTAAAAACTATCATTCTCATAGACTTTTGGAAGCAAGACAGTATAAAGTTAAAGTCATGACAACTTTCATGCACGTACGTGTGATAAAAATGTATGCATGTAGGGTTTGCATGTTGATGAACAGAACATGTTTAGGAAAAACTTACGATAGGCGAAATGGTCAGAATGTTACAATGTGTAATAGTGGGTTTATTTGTCCATCTCTGCTTAGTTGTTGTATTTCAAACTATTTACCAAAGGGAAAATTAAAGTTATATTCATGTTAGTCAAACTTCTGTTTGCAAAAATATTTATTCTTTGTAAAACACCTCCTGATTTCTTTAAGGTACAATTATTTCCCCTGACAATATGGCATTTTCTGAAATATTCACAAATAACAAGATGGATTCTGCCAGTACATTATTTGAACAGCATATAAAAATTGATCTGATAAGACACTGCTACCCAGTTCATCCCATTTACATTTACTTTAACAAATTATGATTTTAGATTCAGTGTCTGTCATTGGAAAATCACCCATATATACACATTTATAAGCCTGCTGTGATATGCTATAGACATTATAATTCATCTTATCCAAATTTCTCATTTCAGAGGATTGATTCCTTTATTTGTAGAAATGCAAAGTAAAACCTCATGGGTCCCTCTAACACAGTTAAAACATTTTCAAAGTCTGTAACCAGTAACCATGGAAACTGTTATCTCCACAGAAACAATGCTCTAAATTAGATGTGAAAAGAGGTCAAGTAAAGGATTGTAATTTTGCTTTTGTTTTCCTTTCTAGGTTTCAGACACCCAAAAAATACCAATTATATTCTAACAATTACAGATAATATTAGTTGAACATAAACAAAATTATCATGTTCTAAATAATAAAACTTTGATTAAAATTTTCAGGAAAATTTCTATAATATTTATACATTCCAAGTGAAATGTGTTTCATATGCTTATACATAGTGTTAATTCTCATCAACTTTTGGAAGCAAAACAGTATAAAGTAAAATTTGTGTTAAATAAGGACATACAAACAAAGGATATTCATCAAGACTCAACACTTACAATGCTTTAACTAAAATGATCTCAAATTATTTGCCTCAAGAAAAGCTACTCATCTCAGGGTTGAAATATTATGTAATTCCTATAATACTCTTTAGCATTATAATTTTTAACTTAAGACATTAATATTAATAAACATTTAATTCAGCCTATAAATCTAATTTTTAAATGTTTCTCCTAAATATTGCAAAGATTCATGCTTAAACTCTTGCCATAGATATTGATTCCAATAAACTACAAAAGGATAAAATTATCCCAGATTCAAATACAAGCAGATATTGGTTAAATATGCCAGATTTGTGCAAGATTAAATCTTAAAACCATATGCTTTATTAACAACAGATGTGACATTTAACAACTGTGCCTTAATTAGCTTCAAAACACACACTAATTCCCCTTTCAAACTACCATATTCATTAACATCCAGATGAACTAGCACCCAAGGTCTCTTCTATTTTCCAAATAGTTGTTTTGAAGTGCTGACAACTCTAATTGCTCTAAATATCTTCATTGTTCCCTCACTCAAAACAGAATGTAATTTAACTTAATGCTTTAGATTTTCAGGTAGCCAGGGTTTAATTTTTCTAGAATACTAGGAGAGGGGGACTATTTAATTTGCATCATGAAAGAGTTTCAAGGAACTCCTTGAATTAATAAATGTTAAGCTATACTATTATAAATAAATGCAGAGCCTAATGGGCAAATAATGAAAATATAGCCATATCTTTGGAAAAAAGATGTATGTGTACAGGTGTGCATGTGCACTTTTGCTATTAAAGATATAATATTAAGATGATAGATGAAATGATAATGTATGGACACACTACTAAGAAAAAATATGCTTCTAAAACAATAACCTTACAACAATCTAGTTTTTAATAAAATGAAATTTGATCACCAACCATGGACATACATACACAGACACATACATAAGTATGTATATTCAAGGAGTCAATAAACTACATAATAAAAAGAGGTGGCAAAGATATTAGAGGAAAAAAGAAATTTGATACTAAAGAGATAATTTGAAATAAGGGTTAGATTCAAGTTGAATTTCCTATTGAAATTGAGGAAGTATTTAATAAAGCATGTGGTACACAGATATATAAGCACATCAGAATAAATAAAATTTTATGTGTTTCTGCAACTAAGTTTTCATATCAATTAACTACTCAACAAAATAAAATCATCTCTATAATTACAAATGTATGTGCATTGAAATGCACATGGAACTAAAATTTGAAGTGGGGCACAGACTCTACCCTACAGCTTCTTAAACTTAAGTTAATTTCAAATAACATGTAACGGCTGAAGGCTAGCATTCTGCAGAGGAAATGACTATACAGTGGGGTAGCACTGGAAGTTTCTTTATGATGATGGAATTTCTGTATCCAGATTGTTGTGGTGTTCACAAAGATCTATATGCATATTAAATTTTATAAAATTATACTGAAAAAGAAAAAAAGAAGAAAATGTATGATTATAAAGCTGTTGAAATCTGAAAAAGAAGATGTTTCATTGTAGTGTATCATTTTACATTTCTGGGTATTAACAGTTTGTTAAATTGTATCTGATACCTGTTTTGGAGAAAGTTGGGTGAATGACTTAATAAATTTATGTACTACCTTTGCAAATCATGTTACCCTATATTTTTAACTGAAACTAACAAATTCTGGTTTCAGCTGTGAGATTATAAAAGGTTGAGAGTCATTATCGTTCTTACCAAAAAAAAAAAAAAAAAAATTAAACTCCACAAACTGAAATACAATAAATTTTCTTGATCCCTTCAGAGGATTGAGATTCCAGGGCAGACTTCCATTCCAGAATCTAGTGAGAAAAGTACACAAAGAAACACAGATGACATTTGTTTACCTGGAACAGAAACTTTTGGAGTCATTAACTACAAGAACATTTTAATAGTAATTTTATAAAATTTCTGGAGATTCAGCATTGTCTAGTATGAGTGAAAGCAATAATTGGGTAAGATTTTTAGAAGAGATCCCAACCTATAGATGAGTTTTACACTTAAAACCTCTGCTGGGTCCTCACAATGAAGATAAAAGAAAGATCTCTTTATGTTTCAGGCAGGAGATTGAGTGTAAAAATTTTTATTGAGTCATTGATAAACAACAAATATTTAACTTTTATACATTCTTTTTAGATTTTGCATTTTCTGCAGTATTCTACACTATTTCAATTGAAGCAAGTTTTACATAGTATTTTTTCATAATATTTCCCCTCCATGAGGAGTTTTTACAGAACTTATAAATCTGCTTCTCTAACCCAAAAACTTTCTTATATTTTTCGCACTTACAGGGCTTTGATCTAGTGTGCATTCTTATATATGGGACAAACGAGGAGTTTTATTCCTTTTTCTAGTCATGGTCTCTGACTGTATTTTGTTCTTTCAAATATGTGAACAAAACCAATATGACTAGAGATGTTCCACACGCCATTCACTGATATGAGTTTTTTTCCACCATGCAATCCCACATTTGCTAGAAAATCTGTGGTAATGAAGCATTTACACATTCTATACTTAGGGTTATTGTCTTGTGTGAATTCTTTCATGCTTGTGAAAGGCACTTCAGTGACTGAAGGCTTTCCCACATTGTTTACTTAGCTAGGTGTACTCTACACTGAAAGTCTGTGTTTTGTGAAGAACTCTGATCTCAGAAACCTTTCCCACATTGATCACATACATAGGGCTTTTATGTAGTAAGTCATTTCATATATTTGAACAAAACTGGACCATGTAAGCATTTTCTCACCTTGTATACATTCTTGGTGTTACTCTACAGTGTTCTTTCATTCCTCTGAAAGCACTGGAGGTAACTGAGGGATTCCCATATTGCTTGCCTTTGTATGGCTTCTCTCCATATCCATGACATTCATATCATTCTTATCCAGTATGAGCTCTGAAGGGAACATTAACACATGAATGACCGATGCGGACTTCTCCACACAAACTGCTTTGACCTGTTTTCACTCACAGAAGTTTTCTTATTTATTATAAAATCTACAGTCCTGCTAAAGATTTTCCCATATTTTAATTACCTATTTATGTTCAAGTTTGTGCTCCATTTGATCTCTAGAGAGGCCAGGTTCCTGAAAATTTCCCACATTGCATCTCTGTAGAGCTTCTTTTGGAAAGGATCGAGCAAAGCCCACTCCTCTAGAGTAAAGCCCAGAACCACATCCTCAAAGGTGACAGATTTTATTTCTGGGTTCCAGGGACCCTCAGCCTCCTCTCCATGGTTCCTCCAGGCAGTGGAGGACATAGATCAACAAAGTTTGAGCCACATAGTTCTTTCAGCAGCTGAGGTAGTGTCCCTAGGATGGAGTTGCCAGAAAGCAGCATTATGAATTTTCTGATGTTGAGTTAGGAGTGACCAAAGAGTAAATGCTTTCCCACACTCCATACATTCATATGGTTTTGCACCATTGTAAATTCTCTGATGTTTAATGAGATGTGATCTTTGACTAAAGGCCTTTCTGCATTCACTATATCCATAGGGCTTTTCTCCAGTATGAATTCTATGATGTCATGTAAGGTCTGAGCCACAGCTGAAGGCCTTCCCACATTCCTTACATTTTAAAGATTTCTCCCCAGTATGAATTATCCTGTGACAAGTAAGACTTGATCTCAAACTAAAAGTCTTGCCACATTCTTTACATTCATATCTTTTCTTACCAATGTGAATAGTATGACATTCGGTAAACTCTACAGGAAAAGAGGTCTTTCCACATTCTTTATCTTCACATAATTTCTCACCACTGTGAATTAAATGATGTTGAGTATGGTCTGAGACAGAACTAAAGACCTTTCCACATTCTTTATGTTCATGTGATTTCTCTGCAGTATGTTGAATCGGGTGTGAACCTCAAGTAAAAGCTTTCCCACACTCCTTACATCCACAAGGTTTTTCACCAGTGTGAACTCTCTGATGGTTAATAAGATATGAGTGCTGACTAAAGGACTTTCTGCATTCTTTACATTGATAGGGCTTTTCACCAGTATGAATCCTCTGATGGTGAGAAAGGTCTGAGCCACACCTATAGGCCTTTCTACAGTCATTGTACTCATAAGGCTTTTCACCAGTATGAATCCTCTGATGTCCAGTAAGGTCTGAGCTGCAACCAAAAGTCTTCCCACAATCCTTACACTTTAAATCTCTCTCCACAGTATGAATTCTGTTATGACTACTAAGACTTGCTCATGAACTAAAAAACACTTGCTGCACTCTTTACGTGTGTAAGTTTTCCCATGATAGTGATGTATCTATCACTATCATTGATATCAGATTGAGTAAGTTCTGAGTCAGGAACAAAGATCCTCTGACTTTCCTTAGCATCACAGAATTTTTCACCAGTGTGAATTAACTGATGTTGACTATGTTCTGTTCCAGAACTAAGGGCTTTTCTTAAAGTTTTTATATTCATGGGATTTCTTACCTTCATGAATGTTCTGATGTTGAGATAGGTGTGAGCCACGAGTGAAAGTTTTCCCACATTCTTTGCGTTCATAAGGTTTTTCACTAATGTGAATTCTCTGATGGTTAACAAGATGTGATCACTGACTAAATGCCTTTCTGCATTCATTACACTCATAGGGCTTTTCACCAGTATGAATTCTCCAATGTCGAGTAAGGTCTGAGCACGACTAAAGGCCTTCCCACATTCTTTACACTTAAAAGGTTTTTCCCCAGTATGAATTCTCTTCTGACCAGTAAGAGTTGATTGCAAACTAAAAGCCTGGCCACATTCTTCACATTCATTTGTTTTCTTACCAGTGTGAACTGTCTGAAATTCTGAATCAGTAAGAAATGTCTTCCCAGGATGCTTATCTTCACAGAATTTCTCACCAATGTGCACTAACTAATGTTGAGTGTGATCTGGAGCAGAAAAGAAGGCTTTTTCTCATTCAGTCTCTCTCCTGTATTGAGTCTCTGGTGTTGAGTATGAGTCATGTCCCGGTTCATAGTAGGCATTTTTTCCTCCTGATTTTTCTGTTGTGTTTGAAACTGACTTTTGCCTTCCATGTCACCTCTAGAACATAAACATCCAAGACTGTGCTTCAACACGTTTCCATTATTTCCCCTTAGAATAATTCACTTTCAAAAGTGATATTACTGTTACTTTTTTTATAACTTCTTCAGCTAATTGCTGGAATGTATGTGCAGTGAGATGAGGTGGCTCTAGTTCTTCAACATCACATGTCTGTACAAATCCCTTCAGACCCATGCATTTCCCTTCCTCTAAGAGAAATCCACAGCCACATTCCTGAACATCTTCAACTGTTGGACAGAGGTCTAGCAAATATTTTCTCTCCTCTCTCCAGGGCTCTTCCCCTCACTCCAGGTGAGTAACAAGTTTTGGTTTGGAAAGTGGAATTTCTAATGATACCAGGTGGCTATTGGTCTCTAGCATCACTTCCCTGTGTAGGATTCTCTGAGCAGGGCTTAACAACCTCCACTTGGGTGAAGTCTGCAGCCACGTCCCTGAACACCACAAAAGCCTTTCAGGTGCCTTGTGGATGTTCAACAGTCGTTCTTGATTCCTCTCTAGAGGCCTCTATCCAAGCAGGGCAGAGCTTCACTCCACTCCAGTAGGATCCAGCCGAACCCAAACTCTCACAAAGCCCTGAAGCCCTCTCCCCAGAGATTTCTTTATAAAAACAAGCCCATATCTTCAGTAGACATAGGTTTCTGATATTTTGAGGTTGAACATAAAGATTATAGAAAGCCTGCCTTTTCCATACTTTACTACCACACCAATTTGGCTCCAGTACAATAACCAGTGATTGCACTTGAAAAACACAGAGTATGTTATTCAATCTTTCATCACTGTGACCAAAATAACTAACAAAGAAGTAAAGATTTATTCTGGTTCTTGGTTTCAGAGTTCTTTGTCCATAGCAACAGCATCATAGCAGACAGGCATGGTGAAGGAAAGCTGCTTAGTTCATGGCAGTCAAGACACATGAGATGGGTGGGTAGACATCCAGGAAAAGTACAAACCCTTTCATGGCATGTCACCAGTGATCTACTTCCTCCAATGAGGTACTGCCTTCCATTAGTCCACTCAGGTATGTGATGAAATCAGAGCCCTCAGGATCCAATCATTACTTAAAGCCCCACTTCTGAATCTTGCTACATGGGAGGGTGGGGCTGATTTCAACCATGAACCTTTGAGGGGACTTTCCAGATCCAAACCATAACACTCAGGAAGCTCAAAGGACCACAAAGCAAGAATTAATACATAAATATATTCATACATAAAGGAAATACACACACACACACACACATACACACCACTAAGCATATGACATTCAAACTGCAAAAAGGCTAAGACAAAGGGCATATTAAACGAAATCAGAGGGAAGAAGATACCTTACCTATAAAAGAATAAGAAGGAGGTTTAAAGGTACCAATTAAAAGTTATGAATTGTCATATTATAAATATAATATATATACCTTAAACCATCTTTAAATATAAAATATAAAAACTCAGTTTTAAGTATAAAAACTCAGATTGTAGAGGAATGGAAAAATATACCATAATAACATTAATTTCAGACATCATTACCCTATGTACATATATGATTACACAAATGGTATGAATCTACATCATGTACAACCATAGAACAAAATGATGTACCCCATTTGTGTACAATGAATCAAAATGCAGTCTGTAAAAAATTAAAAAAATAAATAAATAATTAAATTTAGAAAGAAAGGAAAAGAAAACTGAAGTAAAAATTAAAGATAATGTAAGCATTTATGTAGCTGGTGACTTGAAACCATGTGTTAAAAATGATAAATCCTAGAAAGACTACCAAAAAAAGTATAAGACACCTATTACCAGAAAAGAGGTCCCCATCACCAATTCCATGGGCACTAAATGATAACGAACTACAGCAAACCACTCTAGATTCACACTTATTAATTTGGACGAAGTGGATCAATTTCTTAGATGATACAACTGGAAAAAAATCTCACACAAGTTGGATGAGATAATCAGGTTGAACTAGTAAATAAAACAAGTAAATAATAACATTGCACAAAAGAAAGTAAGAAGCATATATGGTTTTAATGGTGAATTTCACAAAGTACTAAATAGGAAACAATACAAATTCTTCACAATTTTGTCCCCAAACAGTAGCCATGGGAAATACTTCCTGACTAGAATTGCTCCAAAACTAAAACTAGATAAAGGAATTCCAAGAAAGGAAAATGTAGACCAATAGCTCTCATTAATATAGGGACAAAATTTTTCAATATTAGCAAAAGAATATACATGTATAGAAATAATTATATTCCATATCCAATTACAATTTATTCCAAAGATAGTTTGTTCCAAATTTAAAAATTAAACAATAAAATTTATCCAACCAACTTCTTAAAGAAGAAAAATCATGATCATATCAATTGGTACAGAAAAAAACAATGGACACAATCTAGCAGTGATTCATGATTAAACACTCAGAAACTAAGAACATCAGAAAACATTAGAAGTTCAACTTTGCCTTGTGCAAACATATCACCAAACTCTTGGTGAAACCAGTGTTGGTAACTGAGAGCTTTGCCTTCAACCATAGGTCTTCAGTTCTTTTTCTTACCTTTGTCTATTGGATTGATTTAGAAAATCAATTGGAAATTCACACTACTTGAATTCAGGACTTATTACAAATATATATAATCAAGATAGTGTGACATTGATGAAATAATAGATGCATATGTGAATGTCACAGAACTGAGACCTCAGAAATGAACCAAAGTGGACCAAAATGGACAAAAATATTATTCACCTATTGGATGTGAAGTAAAGCAGGATAATGACCATTAAGACAAGAAAACAAAGAGGCAATCTCTGGGATGTATGGATCAAAAACATATCTATGAAAGAAAAGCAACAAAATTTCCATAAGAAATAGAGGGGAAAACCTATTGCCTCAGATTAATAGTAAAAGTTCACTTCAGAAAATAAAATAATCATTAATTAGTATTTATTAACATTTAAATTATGGTTGTTACATTCATAAAAATTGTTAGGAGTTTCAAAATTCATGCTACAAGCACAGAAAATATTTACAAAGTGCTTATCTGATAGAATTGTAAAAAAATATACAGAGGAAGAAGTTAGGGGAAAGAGAAATTAACTTCAAGGTAACACAGGAAATGGACAAGAAACTATATGAAATAATGAGTCGGGTTAGTCGTCATCCCTTATAACCTTTGACTTTGTGACTAGGTACTAGTTTATTAGGTTTCATGGAAAACTCTTCTTTTTTAAAAATGTTACATAGGAATAATTATTTTTTATTTATTTTCCAGAGGTAATATCAAATTAATTTATAATAAAATGTTGCATTTAAAAATTCAAGTGAATATTATAATTCTAAGAGAATATCTTCATTTTTACACTAACACTACATGATGATACAAAAATAGTTACATTCATACGGTATGTGATATTTTATTCAAAATATTTAGTAGTAAATAAATTTATCTATCTAATGTGAAACAAAATATACTGAGTCTCAAAGACTCATGAAACAATGACAAACATAATGGAAGTCTATAAAATAGAAGAAATACAGAAAGGATAAAAATTATTTGAAAGTAGTGGTGTAATTGTTCTGGTAAAGACTGAATTGAAAATACAGGGTTCGCTCCTGTTTATATTAATTAAATGATTTGTCAAAATGACTTTAAAATACTAAACATCAGGTAAGCCAGGACAATGATCACTGAAGGAGGAAAAACCATGAGGGAAGTTCCACAATTGCAAAATTCTACTGCTAGGGAATGTTCATAGCAACATAGAGGAAATACCCAGCAAAGTCGAGAAGTCTGCAGAGTTGGAAACTTCAAGGCCATGGCGGCTAGAATTTGCAGACTAGAAATATGAACAGTTTGATTACATAGCCCTAGCTTTCTCATAAGTGAAGTTTCCATGTGGAGTGAGGCAGCCTGCCTAGGAAACTAGAAGAGTGTCCCCCTGTACTAACACATTGAAAAGGTTTGTTACTACAGTGGAAAACAATTTCTATCCACAAAAGTGACAAAATGGGACACTGGCCAAAGAAAAGAATGTCATAAAAATGAAGAGCTACATAGCTCTGAGAGAATATGTATTATTTTATTTATCTCCTCCTTCTCCTTCTACTTCTTCAGTTTGAATTTACATTTAAACTGACACATAAAAACATGTGAATTGTACATATTTAAGGAATACTATGTGTTTGGGAACATGACACAAATCATCTATCTGATAATATATTAATATTTAGAATATTTTAAAAACTTTTACCACTTAATAATAGAAAGACAAACCAATCACAATGTGATTCAAGGATCTTAATAGACATGTCTCAAGAAAACTCTACAACTAAGCAATGAGTATACAAAGAGATACATAATATTATTAGTCATTAGGGAAATGCAAATCAAAACCACAGTTAATGTTTACATTCACTATGATTAGCCATAATTGAAAAGACAGATAATAAGTGTATCAAGGATGTAGAGTAATTGCAACCTTCATACATTGTTGTTGAGAATATAAACTGATGAATGCATGGTGGAAAAAGTTTAAGAGTTCCTCAAGCTAATAAATGTGAAACTATCATATAATCCTTCAATTATATTTCTAGCTATATCTACAAGAGAAATGACAAAAATGCTCATGCAAAAATTTGTACACTAATTCCATGACAATATAGTTCCTAACAGTCAAAAAGTAGAAATGATTTCAATGTTTATCAATTGATGAATGAGCAAATAAATAGAGAATATCCATATAATATCATTCAGCAACATTAAAAAAAAGAGGTGCTAATATTTGTCATGACATGAATAAATTTCAAAACATTGTGCTAGGAGAAAAAAAATTGTTAAGTCCCCAACAGATCCATATGAACCTATCTACATAAAATATCCATGATAGGTGAATCTGTAGAAAAAGTAAAATAATTTAGTGGTTACCAAAGGCAGGTGGCATGGAGCAATTGATAATTGGAATGGGGTTCCTTTGTCCAGGAAAAATGATCCTGCTTGGAAATTCGATTGTTGTAATGTCTATACTACTTTGTGAATGTATAAAAAATATTTGGATAAATTGTTTGGTATGTGCATTGTAGTACAATAACTGTACAGCAGACTAATTGTAGTTTCAAGAAACCTACAATTCATATCAAATTTTTCAGCACCTTATTTACTTTTCATTGTTAAAAATTATCTTTCTATCAAGTCCTAAAATTTACAGTAAATTTAAACCTCAATATTTCATGTGTTTATTTCAAGTGCTAATTATCAGTACTCCCCTCTACATTCTGTACCAGGAATCCTGAAAGTTTTGACTTATTGTGTCTTCTCATTCAATGATTATCTAGGTAGTTGGCAGATTGTCTCTTTTCTCTAACTCAATTAAAAAAAATTAGAACATGTACCATAAGGTCTAGCATAAAATAGATGCAGAATATTGTAAATTTCCCTCATAGGCATCCATTTAAAAGTTATTATATAAAAATGAGCAAAAGAAAGAACACTGCGATGGAGGACCTAAAATCTCCAGTGGAGTAGGCAGGATCTATCTTCTTAAATAACAGAAGGAACATAAATGTGGAGCTTTCATGAACCTCTCCCTTGACCCCAGAGTGTCCTCAATCTGAGCTATACTATACACAAGGTTGCCATAAATATCATTTTTGCTATTTGTGCATGAGGGTGGAATGTGAATACCAGAACTTCACAGAAAGGAATGACATGAAAGTCAAGTCGGGGAAATATGCTCACTTGGGTTAGCAGAATGGGGAATAGCAATGCTGGTGTTAGCATTTGTGTTAATTTCCTCAGGTTCCCAGGAGGAAACGCTCCAAATTGAATGTTTCAAAACATGATAAATGTATCTCCTTCCAGTTCTAGAGGTTAGAAGCTTGAGATCTAGCTATTGGTAGTGCCATGCTCCCTGTGAAGACCCCAGAGAAGGATCTCTTCCAAGACTGTCTCCTGGCCTCTAAGCATTCCTTGACTGGGGTAGCACTCCTACCTTCATGTGACATTTTCCCTTTGTGTTTTCTGATGTCCAATTTTCCCTTTTTTATAAGGATACTAGACATCTGGTATTGTGGACAGATCCACATTGGTCCAGTGTGAACTTATCTTAACTAAGCGTTTCTGCAACAGCCCTATTTCTACATAAGGTCACATTCTAAGTTACCAGAGGTGAGGAGATGAATAGAAGAATTTAGGGAACACGCAATGCAGTTCATAAGAGGTGGCGTCAATAACTAAGATGCAGTGTGGTAGGAAGTGCCTTTTAGGCAAGTGATATGTAAGAAATCCAGAAACAACATCTCAAGAAGAATGAAGTAGTTTATGTAACAGAGGTCTGTTTCCACAGAGCTCAATGTCTTCGATTTAAATGGATGAGTCATATGCCTTTTATGATTTTTTCAGATAAATAATAGTAGTGTAAACACTATCTACATTTATATTATTTTAAAACATCTGTAGAATTAACTTTGTTATTTAAAATATAGCTCCCAGTCTTGATTTAACATAGGCATGCATTTTATTATAGAAATTGTAGTGTCTTAAACAGAAGCACATTTAGTACTTGTAACGACTTTTTACATAATAATTAAAAGTGATTTTCAATTTCTGAAGAAGGAATTGGATCTAATCATTGCACTAGAACTGGGCATGGAATAGATCAATTTAATCTTGCTTTTAAAAATATCTGCATAATACATTTGTAAGACTAGCAAAATGTGTACATGTGCAATAAATCATATTTTAGAAAAGTGAAGATAAGCTCTCTTGGTTCACTTTAGGAAAACTGACCTTTGTGCTATCTGCAAAGACAGTGTCAGTTCAGATTATATGTAGTATAAATTTAGTTATCCTAGTTCTCCTACATACCATTTGCCTATATATTGCATAAGAGCACACACAACCATTTTGAAAGGACTATTTCATTACTCAAATTCTGAGCAGCCAAAAGCATTCACTTTCCTTTTAATAAACTTTGGATTTTGAAGAAAAAAATTCCTTACCTTAAGAAAACTACTAAAATGATACTGTTTAACTAAAAATGTTGATTTGTATGTATATATATATATATATATATATATACATATATATGTTCATATATGTATATATAAACCTTACCTACAAATGATGTTAACATTAGTGCTATAAGCTTTTTATTTTTTTAATTTAACTTTAAATATAGCAAAGGCTAAATAGCAAATCACTCATATACCAATTACTAAAAGTCAATTAATTTTATTATTCCATTTACTTTATAATTCATTTTTGTATATATTTATATATGTCAGCATCCATTCACTTCAATGTCAGAATTTAAATAGAACAAGTGTGTTATTTTTTTCTGAATATTTGAAAATAATTTGGGGACATAATTATCATTGTGTCTAAATTCTCTCATATGTTGTTTGCTAACAAGTGATATATTTTTAAATTATCTCTCTTTTCTAAATTAACAAAATCTTGAATTTTAACATGGACAACCTATCTTATAAGATGGAGATAATATTACCTAATATTAAAATTTAATATCACCTAATAAACAGTTCATATTTAAATCTATTAAACTGTTAAAACAGTCAAGATAATTCTGAAAATTAAAAAAAAATTACTTAATTCCAAAGAAATCTGCTTACTTACATTGCTAATGATATAGTTTTTGAAAATGGAATCTTAAAGCATTGGACCTGAACAGTTGAGGTTTGGAAAATAATGAAGCCTAGAATCCTTTGGAGTAGGGCATGCCTATCAAGGCTTTTGGATGCTCAAGGGTCAAGGAAAATTCACTAATGACTAAGTAGGCCAAATAAAAACTAAAAGTTTTATTTATTTTTTCCTAAAAGGAATAATTGAGTCAAGACTTCGTGTACAATTGATTTATTAAAGAAATATTCCCAGAGGTTCTTAGTTAAGGCAGAATTAGTAATAGAGGGGAGGGTTAGGAGTCTCAGACAATTCCTAACTGCCACAGCCTGTATTCACAGTAGCAACATAAATCACAGTTCAGCTGACTCCTAGGCAAGGAAGTTAGAATTTCAGTCTTACTTACCAGTAAGTCATTTTGGTTATGAAGTGTCATGCCCTTCCAGGTTTCTCTTCCTGAGGGAGAAGTATCCCTGGGGATCAAAAGACATATCTATGCAGATTTGAGTGCTAGTCAAGATGCAAGACACAGAGAATATTTAAGTGGAATCTGAGGGAATCTGGATGGGCAATAGCCCTGTCAGTTGTGATGACCTTACAAGGGATAGGGAGGAATGTAAATGTAAACTACCTATGTGATGATGTTATTGAAAATAACACTTCTCACTTGAAAAAAGGGGGGAAATTTATACTTCCAGATAGAAGACTGGCAGCCCAATTATTTCTAAGTTGAACAGTGAAGGAGTTGAATACACTTTTTCATGTTGAATATACCTTGCAGCTTTCACATCATTACCATTTGGTCATTCAGTATAGGTCACTTCTATTACATCTAAGTCCAAATCCTGTGTAGTATAAAATAAGAATAAAACCGATTTTTCATGTTTTATTCACATTTTTCTTAGGGAAGATATAGGAAGATTAACTGAGCATCTGTCTACAATGTAGAGAAAGAGTGATTAGTAGTTTGAATATAAAGGGGTGTTATCCAGGAAAACTTGAGGCCAAATGTTCCAGGGTTGGTCAAAGTTCTCACTCGTGTGTGTGTGTGTGTATGTGTGTGTGTGTGTGTGTGTGTGTGTGTGTGTGTATGTGAGAGAGAGAGAGAGAGAGAAAGGGGGGGATAAATAAACTTAAAGGAAGGTAAGGTTGTCATATCTAAAAAGTAAGTACAAGCAATTAAGAGGGTAAGGGCAAAGGAATGTTTTGTTAGGTAGCAAATAGGTAAAACTGTAGATAGAGCTATGTCAAACGCTTCAGTTGCAATTAACTAAGATTTAATTTTCTTGTAGTTCATCAGATACTTGTCATGTTAACATCTATAAAAACTGAAATATGTGGCACATGATACGAATAGTGAAAAATAAATTTAAAAGGTGTGGTCTCACTGATCAATTCATAAATACCGACATTATACTTTAGGTGCATTGTAATGACTCTTGTTTGAAAATCTCAACGTGCCTGGAGTCAGTTGTTTAAGCATTCTCAATATTTCACACATTTCTGGAATTATTTCAGCAAAGCGAATGCCAGGAGAACACCAGCTGATCTTCAACACTCACTTCCAGCAGGAGGATTTGCCTGGCCAAAGAATGGACTTCTGTAATGAAGGAGTAACGTGGACTTTTGAGTGTGATGGTCTATCAGTGAGTGAATCATTAAGAAGTGCTATGAAGGAAAACAAAGACACTTAGGAGTAAAGTGGCAGGGCTATGTCCTAGGATGGCCTCTTTGTGTCTTAATATGACGGTGCAGTGTAGAAGTAGGTGAAATGACTAATGCCTTCAAAACCCATTGATCTGAACTTGGGAAACTTTATAGCAGTTTCTGGAATTCAGCTTCATTTGAAAATATAGAAAGATATTTATTTTATTTTTTTTCCTTTGAGGTTAAAAGCTAATACATACTAAAGAAGCATTCCAAAATGTAAAGCATCATATCAAAAATAGCATAGAGAAATGTGCAAAATTTTGTATACAAAATAGTGGTAAAATTCAGGAAAACAACCTTCCAGCTGTAACTGGAATGTAAGAGTTTCTAAAATAACTTGAAGTTAGACATGCCAAGTTGACATTTTATCTCCTAATGTGGCATACTTTCGTACTGAGACACACATTTAACAAAATAAGGCTTTTGTTCATTAAATATTTTTTCTTAATCTATACATTTGAGCAACTATGTTGATTGTCAGAGACACATGCTTTTCATTCTAAAAGGGCTAAAAAGTGAATCCACCAAGTTAATTTTTAAAATGGTTCAATTATGTCAAAACTTTCCATAGAGTCTCAATTCATTCTGACTCTTTTTGAAATACATTTTCAGAAATGCAAAGTTAAGCTTCTTGCAACAATATTTCCAAGAACAATTCACAGATTCATAAATATCTGTTCAAATGCTATCTGTTTTACTCCCTAAGTACTAATTACAGAATCTTCTAAAATAATTAATCAAGTCCATAAGCTTAAATATAAGCATATTATCAAAGCAAACTATAAAATTTGTCATAGTGGTCAAAATGGTACCTGCTGCTTTGAAGAACATGTTGCTGACTTCTGCAAAGCAAGTGAGGGGCTGGAAAGGAGAGTGTTTTAGTAAAACGAGTTTTACCTACAGAGGCAATATGTATTTGCCAACAGTGTAGGCAGGTTTTCATCATTTCCTTCATTTTATCAATCAATTTGAGAGTTTTATGAATAGCAGCATGAAGTTCATTCTCCTCTGGCACAAGATCATGCAGCACATTTAAATTTGGCTATGTTGTAAAAATCATGTAAACAATAAATAATTTACATGAAAGCAAGCCCAAAGTAAAGTACCTTAATTAATTTCAATAGTAAATTAGAAAATAGGAGATTTTAAGAATTATGTTTAAAATTAGACATTCTAACTAATTTGGTGGAGAAGTCATAAAAGATTTTTTATGAATTATTTACATTGCTTTGCTTTTTTTTGCATAGATTATTTCCATAGTATTTTGTTATTGAGATAGGCATAAAGTAATAGCATTTTCTCCAGTCTCAAGTTTAGATCATATTCCACTCAATTAAACATAAATAAAAATAATACATGCACATAATATATTGATTAACTTTCCTCAAAATATTTTGAAGTTGGTCCTAGCATTATATCAAAATACAAGTAAGAAACTGAAGCATTCAGTTGAGTTATCTACTCAAGATTTTACACAAAGTATGGAGTCATGATTCAAATCTAAGAAGTTTGAAGACCAGCCACATGCAATCAAACCTACAGATGTTCAATAGGCCTTTGTAGAAAAAGAAATTAACAAAAACACCTGGATTAATTTAAGAATTAGAAAAGTAAATTTATACTTATGTAAAGTATCTAAATATTGGCTAATTTTCTTCATTTGTTATTTATTTATTTGTGAAAAAGTAGTCATTGTTTGTATTTGTATATAATTCCCACAGCTTGAGCAAACTGATTAATTAGGTGGTGCTCATAAGTCAACAAGAAATTTGACAATTTCTTTAAGTTTTTACTATTGAAATGGATATTTTAATTATCACAATTCAGTGTATTCATAGTGATAAGCTATTTTTAAACATCCTTCTTTAAATTTCACCCAATAACGTATAATTATTTACTCACTATTGTCGGGGCTCACATCACATGACTTTAAAGTACTAAGATATACTTTATTTACTTTGCTAAGATACATATTACTATCAATTTTACAAGCTACTAGATTTTGTTTTCTAAGTCCAAATTTTATTATGTTTAAATAAAATAGATCTCTTTATCAAATAAGCTATACAAAAAAAAAAAAAAAAAAAACAAAAAAAACCTAAATTTTTAAATGAACAACTGTGGGGAGTCATTTTTATTTAGAAGAATCATACTAGGGTGAGCCTTGGGATGTAGAGGTCTGACTTCTAGGAACCGACTACCACAGAGGAATGTCCCAGATTGCCAGGAAGCGTGTGGTATTGTATGGGAGTGGTTCCCTCTCTGTTTTTGTGATTGTCCCCCTGAGAAAATGACTCCCCTAACTCCACCTCATCCTGTTCATCACAGAAAGAAGACCCTCTCATTCCAATTCCCTTTACCTGTGTGACTATAAAATAAAAGAGAGTTTGGCTACTTCATGTTGTTAGAGGCTGGTATGGCCCAACCTATCATGCCCCCTCCCATTTAAAAGAAATATTGAGTCTTGTGCTTTTATTGATTAGATAAGTTTATGGATAATTGATTGATTTATAGCTAATATCGTCCTCAGGCAGTTAACCCTTTTCTCATTCACATGGAACATGACTGAGAAACCCCCACAAACAACAGAGTAATTTTATCATTTCAGTGTTTTCCTATGTATCCATAATCTTTTCTTTGATTTTTGTAGCATCTATTTGGTGTATTAAAACTTCTAATGAAAAAAATTCATAAACTTCCACATATACATATTTATTTAAGTTTATTAATCATATTTGTAGAATGTAAGGTTGAAAACAGTTAAAAATTCTATTTTCTTGAAAACATGAAAGTTCCAGTGTAAAAGAATTTTATGTAATTTGTTGACTCAGTATCCTTTTGTATTTTGTGCTTTCTTAGAGATCATGTCCTATTTTGTTTTTGAGTCTAAACTGCCACATACCTGACATATATCTCACCTCTTCCAAGAAAAATATTGAGCATTTTGCTGTAGACTTTGTACTGCACCTCTATGTAAAGGGGGGGAAATCCAGGAATCATAGTATAAAAGATCTTGATAAGGTTTTCTATTCATATACTACACATCTCAAAGACAGAAATTACTTGTCCCAAAAACTGTTTATCAGTTTGTCCTACCATCTTACTTTATAGTTTAAAAGAAGAGCGACAATATCATTTAATCAATAATCAATGTTATATACAAGTGGCATGGAAATATGAATTTATTTATACTGTTTGAATAGTTTTTCACTTTTCAAATTCAAACCTAATACTTTGGTCACTTACTTTCTAACATAAGCTTGTTCTTATGTCTCTTTACATCCTTCTGGTATTATTCTCTCTCCATCCTCTTGAGTAAGACCAATCAGCAGGTATTAAAGAGTCTCATAATTCTCAAGATCCTGTCACTTGTATCTAATAAATAATGTAATATATATATTTTATAACAGTACATCCTACGGTATTTATTCTGAATATGAATAAATTTTTAATTTTAAAAGAAAATATCATTATGTATTTTGTTCTGTGATTACATGGATCAAATAGAAAACAATTGAAAAATGAATGAGTATTTGTCAAAAACAAACTTTTTCTTTTTCTCAAGGTAGAGAAAATTGACTAAATGTGTGTTCTTTACTGCACATAGGTTAATACTTGGCTAAGAATGGATCATTGCCCTTAAATGTCACACAAGCTTAATAAAATATTAGGTTTTACATGATACTTACAATACTGGTTGTTTCTTGTGTTAAGTTCTACATACTTTAAAAATTATACTACTTAGGGCTGGGATGTAGCTCAGTGGTAGAGCACTTATCAGAAAATGGGTGAAACCTGGCATTTGATCCCAAGCACCACCATAAACACACAAAAAATTTATACTACTTTACTGTATATAGTAAACATAAAGCATGAAGAAGGTGTTTCTAACAATTCAAAAAATTGACAGAACAAAAAGTTGGTTCTTTGAGAAAGTAAATGAAATAGACAAACCCTTAGCCACACTAACAAAGAGAAGAAGAGAGAAAACTCAAATTACTAAAATTTGTGATGAAAAAGGAAATATCATGACAGACACCAGTGAGATACATAACATAATTAGAAGCTACTTTGAAAATCTGTATTCTAACAAAATAGAAACTACCGAAGACATTGACAAATTTCTAGAGACATATACTCCTCCCAAACTGAAACAGAAGGACATACACAATTTAAACAGATCAATATCAAGCAATGAAATAGAAGAAGTCATTAAAAATCTACCATCCAAAAAAAGCCCAGGACCAGATGGATTCTCAGCCGAGTTCTACAAGACCTTCAAAGAAGATCTCATTCCAATACTTCTCAAAGTATTCCAGGAAATAGAAAAAGAGGGTACCCTACCGAACTCATTCTATGAAGCTAATACCACTCTCATACCCAAACCAGCAAAAGACACATCAAGGAAAGAAAATTTTAGACCAATATCCTTGATGAATATAGATGCAAAGATCCTTAACAAAATATTGGCAAACTGTATCCAAAAGCATATTAAGAAAATCGAGCACCATGATCAAGTGGGGTTCATCCCTGGAATGCAAGAATGGTTTAACATCCGTAAATCAATAAATGTAATCCATCATGTCAATAGACTTAAGGATAAGAATCATATGGTTATTTCAATTGATGCAGAAAAAGCGTTCAACAAAATACAACACCCCTTCATGCTCAAAACACTAGAAAAAATAGGGATAGTAAGAACATACCTGAACATTGTGAAGGCTATTTATGCTAAACCCATGGCCAACATCATTCATACTGGAGAAAAACTGAAACCATTCCCTTTAAAAACGGGAACAAAACAGGGATGTCCTCTTTCACCACTTCTATTCAACATTGTCCTCAAAACTCTAGCCAGAGCAATTAGGCAGACTAAAGAAATTAAAGGGATACAAATAGGAAAAGAGGAACTTAAGCTGTCACTATTTGCTGATTACATGATTCTATATTTAGAGGATCCAAAAAACTCCTCCAGAAAACTTCTAGACCTCATCAATGAATTCAGCAAAATAGCAGGCTAGAAAATCAACATGCACGAATCTGAAGCATTTTTATATGCAAGCGACGAAACAGCTGAAAGGGAAATGAGGAAAACAACGCCATTTGCAATAGCCTCAAAAAAATAAAATACTTGGGCATCAATCTAACCACAGAGGTAAAATATCTCTACAAGGTAAACTACAAAACATTGAAGAAAGAAATTTAAGAAGACCTTGGAAGATGGAAAGATCTCCCATATTGTTGGATAGGCAGAATTAATATTGTCAAAATGGCCATACTACCAAAAGTGCTATACAGATTCAATGCAATTCCAATTAAAATCCCAGAGATGTACCCTACAGAAATAGAGCAAACAATCATGAAATTCATCTGGAATAATAAGAAACCCAGAATAGCTAAAACAATCCTTAGCAGGAAGAACAAAGCAGGGGGTATCGCAATACCAGAACTTCAACTCTATTACAAAGCAATAGTAACAAAAACGGCATGGTATTGGCACCAAAATAGACAGGTAGATCAATGGTACAGAATAGAGGACATGGTCACAAACCCAAATAAATACAATTTTCTCATACTAGACAAAGGGGCCAAAAATATGCAATGGAGAAAAGATAGCCTCTTCAACAAATGGTGCTGGGAAAACTGGAAATCCATATGCAACAGAATGAAACTAAACCCCTATCTCTCACCCTGCACAAAACTCGACTCACAATGGATCAAGGACCTTGAAATCAGACCAGAGACCCTGCATCTTACAGAAGAAAAAGTAGGTCCAAATCATCACCTTGTTGGCTCAGGATCAGACTTCCTTAACAGGACTCCCATAGCATAAGAAATAAAAGCAAGAATCAACAACTGGAATAGATCCAAACTAAATAGCTTTCTCTCAGCAAAGGAAACTATCAGCAATGTGAAGAGAGAGCCTACAGAGTGGGAGAATATCTTTGCCACTCCTACTTCAGATAGATCCCTAATTTCCAGAATCTATGAAGAATTCAAAAAACTCTACACCAAGAATACAAATAACCCAATCAACAAATGGGCTAAGGAAATGTACTGACACTTCACAGAAGAAGATCTACAAGCAATCAACAAACATATGAAAAAATGTTCACCATCTTTAGTAATAAGAGAAATGCAAATCAAAACTACACTAAGATTCCATCTCACCCAATTAGAATGGCGATTATCAAAAATACAAGCAACAATAGGTGTTGGCGAGGATGTGGGGAAAAAGGTACACTCATACATTGCTGGTGGGGCTGCAAATTAGTGCAGCCACTCTGGAAAACAGTGTGGAGATTCCTTAGATAACTTGGAATGGAACCACCATTTGACCTAGCTATCTCACTCCTCGGCCTATACCCAAACGACTTAAAATCAGCATACTACAGAGATACAGCCACATCAATGTTCATAGCTGCTCAATTCACAATAGCCAGACTGTGGAACCAACCTAGATGTCCTTCAACTTATGAATGGATAAGGAAACTGTGGTATATATGTACAATGGAATATTACTCAGCTATAAAGAATAATAAAATTATGGCATTTGCAGGCAAGTGGATGAAATTGGAGAATATCATGCTAAGTGAGATAAGCCAATCTCAAAAATCCAAAAGGCAAATGATCTCGCTGATAAGCGGATGATGACACATAATGTGGAGTGTTAGGGGGGCAAGAATGGAGGAAGGAAGGACTGTATAGAGGGAAAAGAGGGGTGGGAGGGGTGGGGGGGAGGAAAAAATAAAAGAATGAATCAAACATCATTACCCTATGTAAATGTATGATTATGCAAATGGTATGGTGTTACTCCATGTACAAACAGAAACAACATGTATCCCATTTGTTTACAATAAAAATAAATTTAAAAAAAGAATGTATTTCTACATGGTAATAAATTACTATAAAAACACTAAACTATATAGATATAAGGTTTAGGTTTGAAATAAGTATATTTTCACTATTTACACATTGAATAATTATAGAAATATATTGTGGATAACTGAAGTTGGTTTATTCACTGTGGAGATGGAAGTTGTAAATACAGAAGAGGAAGAAGGCAGAATAAGTCTCTACTATGGGGTTGGAACATGAGCTGTCAATATCAAGTCATAGGTTTATATAGAAATAAATACTAATTTGTATTCAGATACAAATGTATATAGACATAAAGATGGATACAGGTGAAATATAGGTAGGTCTATAAATAGACACAGAAGTATCTGGGTACACACACATTTGTGCATGCACATATTCATATGTTCAGCCTAGAACAGTGACGTATGCTATCTCAACTAATGCTTGTGTTGTGATTGATAAGCATAATTCTTTACTGAAAAGCACTCTGACTCTCAGGGAAAAACCTATTTACAGGGTTAGAACAGCAGGACTTCAAGTTGAATAGAAAATATCTATTCTGGCAAGTGAGAAAGTACTAAGTGAATGAAAGGGACAAGCTAGAAGACACAAGAACCAGTTTGAGGGTCTTCCCTTCAATTTGGGGAACTTTGCAACAAATGAAGGATTATAAACTTTTAACTAAATTAGATATATTTCTCATATAATGAAATGAGAAAGAAAAGCCATTTTAAACAACAGAGTTAAATAAATTTCAAAAAAGATTAAAGTAAGATATAACCACTTTAAGAACATTGCTATAATTATTCATTTGGAAAATAATCATCAGAATATTTTTATACATAACATTAGGACTTATTTTGACATAATTATAAGTTCATGGAATAGAATTTGCTCAAATTAAATCCCCACAATTTACATTTATCTTCCCCTTCCTCCCTATTCCCTTTCCTCTACTTTACTGATCTTTCTATACATTTACATTTTTATTTGTTCTTTTTAAATATACATGAAAATAGAACGCATGTTGATATATTACACATACATGGAGTATAACAATTTAACTAGGATCACATTCTTGTAGTTGCATGTGATGTGGAGTTACACTGGTTGTGTATTCATATGTGAACATACAAGTGTTTTGTATGATTCACTCTGCTGTCTTTTCTATATCCATATCCCCTCCCTCCCTTCATTTCCCTTTGTCTAATCTAATAAACTTCTCTTCTCCCTTCCCCCAATGTGTGTTAGCATCTGCATATCAGAAAGAATATTTGGCCTTTTGTTTTTTAGGATTGGCTTATTTCACTTCGCATGATAGTCTCCATTTACCAGCAAATACCATAATTTCATTCTTCTTTATCACTGAGCAATATTCCATTATAATATATTTACCACATTTTCTTTATCCATTCTTTCTTTGAATGGTACCTAAACTGGTTCCATAGTACAACTATTTTGAATTGAGTTGCTTTAAACACTGATGTGGCCACACCCCTGTAGTATGCTGATTTTAAGTCCTCTAGGCATAAACTGAATGTTCTATGTCCTCCAGATTCAATTTGAGTATATGTCTCTAGAAATTTGTTGATGTCTTCAAGACTTTCTATGTTATTATAGTATAACTTCAAAATAGTCTGATTGATTATATGTATATTTCAGTAGTGTCCATCATGATACTTCCTTTTTCATCACCTATTTTAGTCATTTGAGTTTTCTCTGTATTTCCTGTCATTAACTTGGCTAAGAATTTATCAATTTCATTTATTTTTTCATAGAACCAAATTTTTGATCAGGTGATATTTGAATTGCTTTTGTTTCAATTTAATTGTTTTGGCTCCGATTTTAAATATTTTCTGACTTGTACTGGTTTTTTGGTGTTGATTTGTTCTCCTTTAACTAGAACTTTGAGATGTCATGTTAAGTCATTTATTTGTTGACTTTCTATTCATTTAATGAATGAACTAAATGCAATGAATTTTCCTCCTAGCACTGCCTTCATACTGTCCCAGAGATTTTAACATTTTATATCTGTGTTCTTATTTACCACTAAGTATTTTTTATTTCATTGCTGATTTCTTCTGCTATCCACTCATCATTCCATAGCATATTATTTAGTGTCCAGGTGTTAGAGTAGCTTCTATTTTTATTCTTTTGTTGATTTCTAATTTCATTCAGTTATGATCTGATAGAATTCATGGTATTATCTCTTTTTTTTGTATTTGCTAAGAATTGCTTTGTGACATAAGATATGATCTATTTTAGAGAAGGATACATGTTCTGCTGAGAAGAAAGTGTATTCAATCATTGAAGGATGATTTCATCCTTCTAGATATGTCTTTTAAGTAAAAATTATTGATTGTATTATTTATTTCCATAGTTTCTTTGATTAGATTTGTCTGGAGGATCCATCCAGTGGTGAAAGAAACATGTTAAAGTCACCCAGTATTATTGTGTGGTCTATTTGATTCTCGAAATCGAGGAGCATTTATTTGATGTACATAAATACTCCAATGTTTAGGGCATGAATATTTACAAATGTTATGTCTTGTTGATGCATAATTCCCTTAAGCAAAAGGAAATATTCTTCTTTGTCACTTCTGATTGACTAAAGTCTATTTTATCTGATTTGAGGATAGAAATTCATGCTTGCTTAATCGTATATCATGTGAAAGATATATGTTATGGTTTGGTTGTGAGATGTCCTATGAAAGCTCACGTGTAAGACAGTGAAAGAAGGTTCAGAGGAGAATATTGTGTTGTAAGAGTCTTAACCTAATCAGTGATTTAGTCTCCTGATAGGGATTAACAGAAGTGGTAGGGTGTAACAGGAGGATGTGGGAATTGGGGTGTGGTTTTGGGTATATGTTTGTATCTGAGGAGTATACTGTCTCTCTGCTTTCTGATGACAATGTGAGCTGTTTCCCTTTGCCACACTCTCCCACCATGATATAGAGCCTTGAGGAATGGAGCCAGACTTCTATGTACTAAAACCTCAGAAACCATGAGCCCTCAAAGAAACTTTTCCTCCTCTACAATTGCTTTGATTAGATTCTTTAGTCACAGCTGTGAAGAAAGCTGACTAAAACAATATGATTTTTGTATCATTTTAGCTTCATTCTATGGATGTCTTTGCCTATGAGGTGAGTATCTTAGAGACAGCATATTGTTGGATCTTGTTTTTTAATCCAATCTGCCAGTCTGTGTCTTTTGATTGATGAGTTGAGGCCATTTACATTCAATGTTATTATTGAGAAATGATTTTTTATTCTGTCATTTTTATTCATTTCTATTTTTTAATTTGGATTAGTTTGTCTTTTGATTGATGACACCTTTAGTGTACTTCCTCCCTTTGCAGGTTTTCACTTTTTTTTTTTTCCATTTCATCTTTATGGAATATTTTGTAGAGAATGTTCTGGAGTGCAGGCTTTCTAGTTGTGAATTCTTTCAATTTTGTTCATCATGGAAGGTTTTTATTTTATCATAAATTATGAAGCTTAATTCTGCTGAGTATAACATTCTTGGCTGGCATCCATTTTCTTTCAGAGCTTGGTTTATATTATTCTAAAACCTCCTAAATTTGAGGGCTTGGGTTGAGAGTTTAGTTGAGAACCTGATTGGTTCCCTCTAAATGTGACCTGTTACAATTCTATCCTTATTATGGATGTTAGGCATTTTCACAATAATGTGTCTTGGTGTGGGTAGGTTTTTATTTTGTATATTTGGGACCCTGTTAACCTCCTGTATTTGATTTTCCTTTTCATTCCTAAGATTTGGAAAATTTTCTGATAATATTTTATTGAAAAGATTGTGCATTCCTTTAGTTTGTATCTCCCTTTAGTTTGTATCTGTCCTGAAAAATCTTAAACTTGGTCTTTTCATGTTATCCCATATTACTTGGAATTTCTATTCATGGTCTGTTTTTCTCCATAGTCAACTTTAATTCCCAGAATATTTATTTTGTCTTCATTGCCTGAAACTCTATTTTCTAAGTGTTCCTGTCTGCTGGTGATGCTTTCCATTGAATTTTTAATTTGGTTTATAGATTCCATCATTTTGAGGATTTCAGCTTGATTTTATTTTCAGAGTCTCTATCACTTTATTGAAGAGATCGTTCACTTCCTGTGTTTTCTCTCTGATTTCACTCCTTGCATCATCTTTTCCTCGCAGGTCAGTTTATCTATGAACCTCCTAACTCCTTCTCTTACATTTCTTCCACTGTGGTGTTGGTGGATTCTATTACTGAAGTATCTTCTTTCTTTTAGGTGATTTTTATTTTCTTGCTTTTTCATTTTTTTCTTTTCTGTGTCTATCCATCTAATAATACAGATCTGAGACAGCAGAGTTGCTAACCTGTGGACTTACATGTCCCTAAATTTTTCCAGTACCTCACTGTTTAGGTGGAGTCAAATAATGAAAACAAACAATGCAAACAATATACAGTATTAAATCAAATCATTTCTGCTATGATATCTACAATGTTAGTTGTCACAAAAAACCAAAATGACATGATCAGTTATTGCCCATAGTAATAACAATAAGTTTCTAAAGGGTTTACAATTTTGAATGGTGGACAGGAAGAAAACAGAAATGATGTAGGATGTGATGATCATGAGAGGAGAGGAAACAAAATAGAAGTAAAAGTAATGAAAGGAAGTGTGAAAAAAAAAATAGAGATTGTCAGCAAAGGAGTGAAAGAGAATCATGGGAAATGTAAGTGAAGAAAAACTAAAAAGTAAAAATTTTAAAAATTGAAAATAAAAATAAAAGAATTCAAATAAAACTGAAATATATTAATCAAATATCCTAGTCCTCAAAATACTTATCTGTGTAAAATAGCTGGCTTAAAAAATGCTAGAAATAAGAAAAAAATGAATATATATATATATATATATATATATGTGTGTGTGTGTGTGTGTGTGTACATAAACCATTTAGGTCACAATTAAAAAGAGAAAAGAAAAAATTAAAATTAAAATTAAAAAAAGATCTTCATGGAAAGTTAAAGAATTGTTTCCATTGGAGTTCAAATTATTCTCAGCTTCACTTCTCAGCAGTGTTAGGTGGTGTGCTCTGGAGTGAAACTACCCACCCCTCAGGGTGGGGTGTTGAAGTGTAAGAGGAAATCCCATAGATGGAACTCTTGGAGGTGGTATTTAGACTTAGGTAGTCTTTATGTTCTTTGTTGAATGATAATTAATCTGAAGATTTTAAATCAGCTCACCTCCAGGGCCCAGCATTTGCCAGTCCATACTGGAAGACTGGACTCCAGGTGTCTCCACTTGTGCAGTGAAGGAACCAATTCATAGTCCACTACATCACCTGTGGACCCCATTTGCTCTCTCTCACCCCCACTTTAGAATTCCTGGCCAGGCACCTCTCTGCTAGCTGGTCTTACAAGCAAATGGATTGGAGGGGTATGGGGAGAGCTGGGTAGGTTTCCTCAATCAGTTGTCTCTTGTGTAAACCCCTCTTCACATTTGATTTTCTCTTGGTCACTTAGGCACAATCTATGTCATATTGTGTGGGTTTGCCAGGTCTATATTTTGAGCCAAACTAGGGTTTGCCAGGAATTAACTCCCCCAGATGCTGGCCCCTGTGGAACATCTGCAAAATGATTTCTTCCTCTATCCTCCACAGGCAGATGGGAAAGATGAGACTTCTTTCTCACATAAAAGATATTGTGCAGAACACATTTCAGTTTAGTCAGTTAGTATCTTTGATCTCTGATCTTTCCTTACACAGATATGCCTCAGGTCTCATAAAAATGTGGTTCCTTTAATTCCTTTATCCCTCCAGTTTTCTCATGGAGGGACTGCTCTGGCCCTGGCTGTGACTGTGGCACTTGGTATTTCTTCCTTGTTTTATTATATTCAACCTCCTGAGTCCCTGATCTGCTTTAAATATCTAGTATTAAACCCCAGGAAAGTCCTCCCCACTTGTTTTTTTTAATTTTTTTCACCCACTTTGCTGCCTATCTGCCTTCTTGATTTCACACGATGGAGCAGCCAGGAAAGTGACCTTCTCTATCCCACCATATTGGTTTGTCCTTTGAATCATCAGAGTACAGAAACCAGTGGGTGAAAAGTTAAAAGAGTAAGAGTACATTTTTGTTGTATTAAAGTATCTCCTCCAAAGATAATAATGAAATATCAAAGGAACAAATCTTTCAAGTCCTACTTTAGTCATGTGGATAAAATTCACATCACCCATGCTGAGCACATCAATCCCATAAGCCTTCTGATGTGATGTGTTTTGGAGATATATATATATATATATATATATATATATATATATATATATATATATATATAAAACTTGTTATATATATAACTTGTTAATTATGCTTGCCAAAATTGCATTACCATATTCTAATACTCAGGTCACATTAGAAACTCCAACTGGAGACATATTTTTCAAGATAATTGACCAGTACCTGTAAAAAAGTCAATACTAGGGAACATAAAAACATAGAAACTCCTTAAGATTGAAGGAAAATAGCAAAACAAGAAAAATAAAGACGAAGCATTATAGGCAATTTGCTTTCAGTAAAAATCAAAACAAAACAAAACAAGAAAACATTGAGATATTGGCAATAACTGTGGAAGGTCTGTTGATTCCAAATAATTTTCAGTCTTTAGTAGTTTTCTGAGTTTAATCAGCTTACCGTGGTTGAAAACTTTTTAAAGAATAGCATTCCAACCGGGCGCCAGGGCACATACCTGTAATCCCAGCACCTCAGGAGGCTCAGACAGGAAGATTAAGAGTTGAAAGCCAGCCTTGGCAATGGTGAGGCACTAAGCAACTCAGCGAGATCTTGTGTCTAAATAAAATACGAAAAATAGGGCTGGAGATGTGGCTCAGTGGTTAAGTGCCTCTGAGTTCAATCCCTAGTACCCCCCAAAAAAACAAATAGCATTCCAAAATATTTAGAGATAAAGAGGAATCCAGTCTGCCACTTATTAATAATGGATCAGAAAATAATGAACAGTTGAGAAAATTTTTGCATAATCTATATATCTATATCTCTCTATTTAAATTGAAAATGGTCATAAATATACATATATATTTGCTTACATACACATTCATATAATTATATAAATATGTATTTATGTGTATGTAAGATAGTCAATACAGTCGGATATGTTGGCATTTTATAAATCTAAATGAAGAGTATATAATTTGGTTATTCTGTTCTCAAAACTTTCCTTTCTGAACACATAAAATAATTTAAAATTATTGTTAGAGATAAAGAGAACACCTCATAATAAAAATGGTTATAGTATGCAAACACACACATGATTTTTAAGTATTTTTTCCTTTTCATATTGTGGGAGCAATAATCTACCCATTCCTCTGATTGCTGACTAAATCCATCAATTATTCTTTATTTCATCTCTTATTTGCAGTGTCTTGTTAAATAAAGTCCATAAAAACTCTTAGACACTACTAGTATTCTAAATTTCAACACTTTCCCCTGAAACAATGGGTTTACTGACATATGACCTACTCCACTTATAGTATAGAGCAATAATTTTACCCCCAATTCTGTTACTTGCCTATAATCAACCAGTACCTTCCCAGCACTGGGTAATTATCTGCATCCTTTTAGCCAATAGACATTAAAATAATGCCACATATTTTAGATTGTGTTTGCCAATGTCCCATCACTGATAACCATAGGTATGCCAGTATGGTCGGACTAAGTTAAACAATGAAGGTTTGGAAAAATGTTTAATTTTTGTGCCCTATTGATATTGGTCCAGAAATGTAAGGTTAGATAGTAATGATTTTGATTATCATAATTCAACATTATATTAATATAATATTTGATTACATAAAAGACAAGAGTTTGTAATTGAGTGATTTCTAAAATGGTTTTATTAATATATATGAATTAATCATTTATTTGTATGCTTTCAAGTGAATTTGATTGCTTTTTAATGTTTTCTTGTGATAAATACTATTTTCTTTATATTAGATAGCATCTAGAGAAGCATTTATAAATATCTATATAAATCATAATATATATCTTAATGATATTACTCATGAGATTTTATATAGAAAAGCACTTTGGATATTGCCCAATAATTACTTTCACTGATTTATAAATTATTGTTTACATTTAAGTTTGATATATTATACATATTATTTTCCAATAAAGAATTAGTTTTCCAAGGCTGTCATGAGAAATATAATAATCTGGGTAGGTTGTACAATAGAAATCTACTCCTTCACAGTTCTGGAAGTTAGAAGTTCAAGATCACAAGTCATCAAGTCATCATGGTAGGTTCTTTCCCAGGTCCCACTCCATAGCATGTAGATGGCCATCTTCTTCCATTTTTTTTCACATGATTTTATCCTTGTATATGCATGCTCTAGTATCTTTTTATAAAAATATAGTACTTATATTGAATTAATTCACCTTAAAAACATTATTTTAATTCGACTACCTCTTAAAAGACATCTCCAAGTACACTCACTTTTTTGAGGCGCTAGGATGTCAACAACCATATTTTGGAGGCGACACAATTCAGTTCAAAACTAGTAACCAGAGTCATTGGGGTATGTTACCTTAACAAAAATGTGTATTAATGAAATCATGCAAAGTTTTATTTGAGTTATTCTTGTATTAAATTTCTACCATCACATAAAAGATTACGTTTAGGTCATGCCTATTATTTCATGATTTGCAATCTGATGTGGGAATTTGCAGTAGGGAAAATGTATATAAATAAATAAGGATGTTCATTGCTCCTCCTCAGCACTCATTCCTCCCTCCTTCTCCAAGCAGCATGTGAGTTGTGTCCTGTTTTGAGGATTCTACTCATAGTCACACTTGCTGCTTTGATGTTGGGAGGGAGAACATGATACAATGCAACTTGTTTCCATTGTTTTTTCAAATGGTCTGGGACTAGGATTAATTTTCTATCTAAGGAAGAAAATAAAAAATAAAATAACAACGATGATCTTCCCTGGGTTTTTGTGAGGTACTGGAGAAAGATCCTTTATTCAGTTGTGGAGATTTCAGAAATGATCCCAGAAAAATTGACATGCAGTCTGTCTGTCCCAAGTTAAGTTCCTGTTAGAGTACTTTAAGATGGAGCTTGGCATATGAGGCCTTTTTTCTTTTTCTTTAATTTTTTTCCTTCTTACTTCTTTTTGTGACTGTGTAACTATTTGTCACAATCTGAGAGGTTTAAAAGAGCAGAAATTTATTCTATTAAAGTGCTGAAGTCCAGAGGTCTGAATTGAGGTGCAGATGGGGCTGTGCTCCTCCAATGGCACTTTTAGAGGAAAATCCATCGCTTCTTCCAGCATTTGGTAGTGGCTGGAATTCCTTGAATTCTGACGACATCTCTCTTCTGTTTTATCTTCACATCACCTTCTCTGTATGCGTATCAATACTTTCAATTTCTCTCTCTTCTAAAGACAGATGTGATAACCCTTGGAGTCCACTTGGATAGTCCAAGTGAAGTCCTTCTCTCAAAATCTTTTATTACATATTTTGACACATAGGCTATACATATTTTTTTCACTCTATGAGGTTATGTTCATAGTTCATTGATCAGGAAATGGACTTATCTTGTGTTAGACCCTTTTTGTAACCTAACACAGAAGTATAATAGGAAACATACGAAGAATGAAAGTAACATGAACAGGATTGAATGAAGGAACCACTGGACTGTGATGCCCATAGGAAAGACCTATGGGCATCAGGGACATCCAAACATTGAATGGCCTTGTAGAGTCTTCCAAAGGTGAGGTGAACCGGCCAGGGCTGTTGCATCCCAGTCAACAGGTTGTTAATATCATCATCCCCAGGAAGGAGTCTTGACACTGGGAGAGTGATTCTCTGCAGCTGAGGTAATCATCAAGGATGGGATGGCTGAAGACTGTCAGCAGAACCACTACCAGTTCGTGGAATGCTGCTTTCATTGCTAGTGGTACATCGGCATGCTTGCTAAAATGTAATCCGTGGAGAAATGTACCTGAATGTGAGGGAAACAAATTTAAGGCTTTGATTTGCCACACTTTAGATTCAAACTGATTAGATTCTCAAAAGTTTTGATTCTAAAACTGATTTAAATTCTCTTGATCCAAAACTTTGCTTAGGACACATAAAAAAACATTTGTTTGGCACTGTGAAGGTCCAAAAGTACATGAAAATATATGAAAACATGTACATTACAAAGCAAAGTAATATGAACTCCTGGAATGTGTAAACAAATGTTTCATTAATGCAGATATCAGGATAGTTACGTACAGGTTATTTCAGTTTCTACCTGAAATCCTATAGTGGTAACACAATGTTTTTTACATTTTTGTTACAGGTAATAAAATTCATCAAGTTTAGTTAAAAAACATTATAAGGAAATGCTGCTCCCAACATATTCCCTAGGACAATGAGCACCATAATCTTATATGAGTGAATGTTAGAAAATTCTAGGGCTAACAACATGTGTGTCAGAATTCTAGAATGTGAGCCCCAAATTCCCTACTTTAACAAATTCTTGAGCTTATTTTTTCCAGCAGTTAGTATTTCTGTGGGGTGTTTTTGTCTGTTTGTTTATATTAACCTTTAATAAGCAGTATTGGTGGTTTAATTTATATTTCCCTGATGATTAGAAATATTAAACATCATTTCATGTCTTTATTTGGTAATATCTGTCTTCAAATCTATTGTTCTTTCTGATTACATTGTTTTCTTATTAAATTCTCAGAGTTTTTAATATATTCCACACTCAACTCATTTATCACATTTATGACTTGTAAATATTTTTCCCAGTCTGTAGCATTTCGCTACCTTGACATTGTTTTGAAGAACCAGAAGTTCTTAATTTTTATGAAGATTAATTTGTTCATTTTTAATGGATCATGCCCTCAGTATCATTTCTAAGAAAAATTTTTTCCAAACACGCAATAAAAGAAAGGCTTCCTCCTACACTTTCTCCTAGAAGTTGTTTACTTTCACGAGTCTGGAGAATGTCTTCATGATTTTGAACCTCTTCCAACAGTAGATGTCATATATTTTTCTGAATACTAATTACCCTTTGTTGGGAGATGAAGTTGTTCTCTGTTAATCTGTCCATCCTTACTGTTAAACAAGTTCTGGGTTCCTGAACTCCAGTAGATATCTGTCTCAATGATTTTTTGCATCTCCCACATTCTGTACCATTTCTCCCCTTGGTAAGCAGAAAATCTTTCTCCACCTTTTCTCCCCTCTCCCTCTCTTCTGATTTCATCTCTGTAGTGAAGTGTGTGCCTGTCTTTTAAGACACCTATGCCTTGAAAAGTAATGAATGACCTTCTTTTAGTAACTTAAGACTTTTGTTCTTTAGAGGAGATAGTTCAGAGTTGCATTTGCTATGGTTTCCCTTCCTCTTCTTGCACCACAGGAGATGCTTTTCCATGAACTCTCACAGAATTTTGTCATGTTCCCAATTAGGATTACTATGGGTGCATGTTGAGATCTGTGGAGAAAAGCCCCATGTGGGTAATTGCACCTGCATCTACTTTTCCCAAGGGTTTTATGCCAGCCTAAATTCAGTCTTTATAAATTTGATAAACTCTTTAACTGAATTATTTTCACTGGCTTGTTGGCATTTAGCAACTTTTCCAGCTGAGCCAGCACTCCCATCTCATTCTTCCTTAGGGGCATCCATTATTCTTGGATTTCAGGTTACTTTGTAGTCCTCTTATCTCAGCCGTTTAGGAGTCTCAGGAAAATTTGCAAATTTGCCTATTATCCAGGATATTTTTTATGAGATGGGGTCATTACTCTTTACATTTTTCTATATGTGAAGTCAAAGTGGAGACTCACAGCTGAAAAATTGTATCTGATTCTGTATTAACATAGCATCTATTTTCTCAAATTGGTTACTCATTTAGGGTGGAAAAAATGAGTATTACATATTTAATTCCAATCTCCAACCCTGAGAAATCAAATATTTATCAAGAGTGGTATAAAAAGATTCAGGCATTTGTTTTGTCTAGTCCAGAGTGAGATAATTTAGGTGCTGATTTCCTTAATTACCTGTTTAAAAGTGAACTTTATTATCAGTGTTCTCTACAGGAACAGAATCAACAGAAAGTATGATTTTTAAAAGGAGCTTTAGATAGGTTTACACGACCAGAAACTGAATAGTCTACAATAGCCGTCTGCAGGCTGGAGAGCTGGAAAAAGCAATAGCAGCACAGTCCAAGACGTGGAAGTGGAGAACAAGAGGGATCAATGATGTTACCCTAGACCAAGACCAAGGCTTCTGGAAACTACCTGAAGAATCACTGGCTGAATCTGCTTTGGAAGAGTGAAGAAGTGAGAGTCTGACATCCTCAGATGATCAAAGCAACAATCAAGAACCCATTCAAGAAGAGTGCAGCTTGCATCTACATCTGCTTCCTTGGTCTTCCAACTTTTATTCCATCTAAACCACCATCCTATTGGGTGGTGCTGCCTATTTTTAGGGAGGAGCTCCACTTCAGTTCCTATCCCACATTCCAATCATTTCTGGACACACCCTCATGGACACACCCAGAAGCCTCTTAATCATCAGCATCTCTTAATTCAATCAGGTTGACAATTCAAATTAACCATTACATTTACTAACAGAGGGGACATTTTTCCTAAGGGATGTTTCTGCTTACTTTTAAGTATCATGTCAGCTGTAAAGGGGCATAAAATCCTTAGAAAAGAAAGAATATTTTACCATGTTCAGGTGAATACATATTATTTCTCAGGGTCTCAAGACTGGTTTTGGTTATGAACGTGTAGAATAATGAGAGGAAAAAAGAAAGTTTTTCCTGTGACAAAACTTTAATCTTAGTTGATTAGTTAGCCGTTTTCTCTCAATGTGTAGTAGTTGGGTAAAACACAAATGCCCAAGTCCTGTCAGAGATCCTCTGAATTTATGACCTCACAGGAGAGCCCTGAAAAGTTTTATTCATAAACACTTCCAATGATATTTTTTTCCTCATTCAAGAAATTTGGGAAACATTGGATCTAGGTCAGTATCAGATGATAAAAAGAATTACACACTCTTAAAAATGAGAAGATAAAGAGGTCAATATATTATTTGGATGCAGATGAATAAGGAATGCTCATAATCAAATTCGATGAAGAAAGAGGAAGTTCAGTTTAAGAAGCTTAGAATGAAGGCACCAATGCATTACATGCATTGATTACATAAATGCATTGATTACATACATGCATTGATTACACTAATGGTGTGACTCAGCACCGAGTACAGCCAGAGGAATGAGAAATTATGTTCCATGTGTGTACAGTGTGTCAAAATGTATTCTACTGTCATGTGTAACCAATTAGAACAAATTTTATAAAGTTTAAAAAAAAAGTGCAATGGAGCATTCCAAATGTCAAGCAGCATACATTTAAGTCTCTAGGTAGTTCCTTATTAGAAACAACTAGGTAACTCTTCCTAGAAACTGGGGTAGGGATTTCAAATATTGAAAAATCAAAAGTGAGATGTAAGTATTGCCTGTGAACCATAGATTGCAAGTATTTGAGTTAAGTGTCTAAGGGACAGCACTAGAAAAATCAGAGATGATGAAGGACAGCTGGACAGGAGCGGAAATGTACAAGACAGGTCCATGCCTCACTTAGAGGCTTCATTACAGAAAAGACCTGTTAAAGTCACAGAAGTGAACACAACTTTAGTCCTTCTAGAAATCATGTCATTGTGGGCAATGCCACCATGCTACACAAAGGGCCATTTTTTATGAAAAGATAAGTATCTAGGATATATAAGACTAAGTGCATTAGGTGATGAAGTTCAAAAAAGTCTTGATCTAAACAGATGAGAATAAAAAGAAATCAACTAAAGGATAAACAGATACATACAAGATGCACAACTCTGAACATTTATTTATTTATTTAGTTTTTTTGGAGGGGTGGTGACCAAGGATTGAAACCAGAGATGCTCAACCATTGAGCCACATCCCCAGTCATTTTTACTTTATTTATATTTTTTAAAATTTTGGGACTGGTTTTGCTAAGTTGCTGAGGCTGGCTTTGAACTCATGAACCTCCTGTCTCAGCTTCCTGAACCACAGGGATTATAGGCGAACACCACCATACCCAGCTCCTAAACATTTTTTTTTTTTTAAGGGAAACAAATAAGAATAAAAATTTACAATAGAATCAGACACACGTGCTATCAATACTGAAAGAGTAACTAGGGGGAAAATTTGTGTTTTTAAGTAGTACATCTTATTCAAGGTCTGGAAAAATATAAAGGGTAAGAAGAAACAGTTTTGTGAAGGACATATTTAAAGGTACCAGTGGTCACTGGGTTTCTAGAGGCAGTTTCAGAAGTACTGACAACAATTTTAGCACAGAAGTCCGATGAGGGAGTGTCTTCACTGCAATGTACACTGTCACCCAAATGGAAGGACTCCTAGGAGGCAGCCTTCGTAGCCTTCAAAGTAGCAAATACATGGTGAGAAGCATCTGTGGTGACTACTAGGATACTGCACAAATGGACATTAATCAAGACAGTTGGGGTGGGGATGTTAGAAGCAAAAGGCAGAAAATGAAAATTATAGGATTTTGAATAAGTAGGGTTGCATGTTAGGCCCTAAATTAGACTGGGATTAGAAGTGATAACATAGCAAAAAGCAAGCCCAGCAGCTCAGGAGGCTGAGACAGGAGGATTACAAGTTCAAGGCCAGCCTCAACAATTTAGGGAAACTGTATGTAATTTAGTGAGATCCTGTCTCAAAAATAAAAAATAAAAAAGGTTGGGGATGCAGATAAGTGGTTAAACTCCCCTGAGTTTAATTGCCAATACCAAAAAAAAAAAAAAAAAAAAAAAAAAGCTAAGAGTTGTCAAGTGGCATTTTTTCAGTGGGTAGAGGATTTAAAGCATTCATGAGCTTTTATTCCATCACTGAAAATTGCTGTGTAAATTAATATATTGATGACACTTTTTATCCTTTTGGACTAGTTAATCTTGGGTTATTTACTTTGAAGTTATATATGGATTCGAGCTTTCCTTTCTTCCCACTACTTTGATCTTTGACAATAATGAAATTCCTGAATTCTTCCCAGTCCAGTGTTCTCAGGTAAGCGTTTAAATTGCTAGGTTCGTTGTATTTTATGGAACAAATGTACGTGTAACTCACACTTCGGTGATGTTAGTACATCATGACATTTTGCACTGTAGTAAGTGTGGGAGACATTCAAACTGAACATCTCAAACACTATCACACTGCCTTTAAACTCAGAAATGTATCTCTATGTGACCAAATTTCAAGTCTGATGTTTCTTGCCTGACAAATAAAATAACGAAGCATAGCATAAAGGATGACAAAGTTTATTTTCCTCCTTCAATTCTATCTCTAAGGAAAATTTGTCCTTCGTAATCTCAACATCTAAGACTTTAAGACATTAATCCCATCTCTTTAGGACTTCATTTAATTTCACATGCCACTACTTTCTCCTCTTTATAAAATGATAAGAGCGCTCTGTTCAAGGAATTCCCCTTGTCCTGCTATCTTCTAAAGCAGCCTCCTTTTCTCTCTGCATAGAACATACTTCCAGTCCTTTATCCTAGGGTGGGAGCAGGAGCAAGTCAGAACCCAGAACTTAACCTGGAGTTGAATGGATACAGTAGAAAAGTGATGCCTAACTATATATTTACTCCCTTTTTTAAAATCTATATCTTGAGAAGGGATTTTGAGAAGCCATTTTAATGTTTATAAAAAATATAATTGTCAGAACAGTCTTAAATATTTACCTTGATTTTTAACTATCATCAAATAAGCCTCTTCATTTTGATGTCTGTGAAATAAAATTTGTAGAACTCTCTTGAACTACTGGTACATTTTCAACCAAGGATGAATCTGTGGTGAAACGGACAGTATACTAATGGAACCACCATGTGTAAGTGCAGATCCAACCAGTTGAAGACTCAGAGGTCAGACCTAATTCTACAATTGCCTCCCCCTTACTCATTTTTTCCAGCATTGAGTTTTGATACCCTAGAGCCTAAAGCATCGACTCAGAAGTCAGAATCATAATTTTGAAGTCATTCTGGTTTTATTTTTTGTTGTCATTTTGTTTGTGTGTTTTAGTTTTTTTTGTTTTGTTTTGTTTTTAAAGATTACCTTGCTCTTAGGTGCAGTGGCAGACAGCAGGCAATTCATTGCAATGACCATCTAAATGTAATATCTTAGAGGCCTCTGCTGTGAATCTCAATGGCCTCACTGTAATCACTGTCCTCCACAGTACTCTACTCCTCTACCCCCATCAACAGATAATCTTTTCAATTTATTTTATTATGAATCATCCACTTCTACCTCAAGGGTCTATTGTCAGTAATTATGATTGGACTTGGAAAATGAAGCAGCAGATTTTTCTCTCTTTCATACTCTGATAAGGTTTGGATATGAGGTATCTCCCAAAACTCCTGTATTAATGCAAGAATGTTTGGAGGTGAAATGATAGGATCATGAGAGCTGTTACCTAATCACTACTTCCTCCTCCTTTGCATGGACTGACTGGGTGGTAACTGTAGGGAGTGGGCAGTGGACAGAGGAGGTGGGTCACCAGGGCTGCCCTGGAAGATTGCAACTCCCGTGCCTGATGCTCCTTCTTTCTCTACCCACCCACTTCCCTTTCTGATACTGCCATGAGCTCAGGACTTTTTCTCCTTTGACCCCTTTCCCTGTAGTGTTCTGCCTCACTTGGGTCCAGAGCAAAGGAGACCTCTGAAACCATGAGCCCCAAATAAACTTTCCCTCCTCTATGTTGTTCTTATTGGATATTTTGGTCACAGTGACACAAAAGTGACTAAAACATCTTCCTAATTAATATTTATTTTTATTCCACTTATCACTCCTAACTTGTTTTTATGTGGGCTTTTTATGCCCTATTTCTAATTATTAACGGAGCTGAATTTTGTCAACTATAGCCATTATAATGCAGGAAAATATTATTTCATCTAGATTACTGAAGTTAAACAATTCCATCAAATTTTATTTATCTGGGTAATTTCTCATTTATCAATCAACGGTGACCTCAATGAAACTCATGTTTTGAGAGGCCTTAGGTTAATGCCTTATTCACTGTTAGTTTAATGGCTTCTTGAGGAGCAAATGAGGCTAAAGTAAAAGCTTAGTTTTCCATTTTGAGCCAGAAATCCCTTGAGGTGGGTGAATGGTCTTGAATTCTCAATATTGATACAAAATGGGGGAGATTAGAGTTATGTCAGCACATGATATCTTCAGAGGGCTCAGGGATAGGGACAGGTCTTCTTTCTGTCTTTATAGACTTTTCCACTTTCTTCAAAGTAGACAACAGTGAACAGAACACTTGCCCTGGAAACATTCATTCTGCTTTGATTGGTGCAAATGAGCTAGGAATCATTTGACCTAAAATGACTGCAAAGTCTTCCTCTGTTTTCTTTCTTTTTGAAGTTAATATTTATTATTGTGATTATTATTCTATTTGGATACAGAAGCCCACAGACAAATAGGAACATAGGAAAAATGAAACAAGGTTTTTAATATTTTGGGGAAATTTCACTGCAGAGAGTATTTTTAAAAAACAATTTACACTCTCCTCAGAAATATGTGGAAGTGCCTCATTTCTCTACCTCTTTACTAACCCAGATTATTAGTACTATAATTAAAAACACAAATCTTAGCTTTATATGAGAACAGATTTTTTTTCTAAAGTACTCCAACTTTAAAGATAACAACTCTCAAAATCATTAGGTGCATTTTATCTAATATCCTAACAATAATAGACTCTTCATGAGTAAAGGGAGTGAATGGCTGGGAAGTGTCAACTCTACTCTCTTCAGAGTGTACATCTCTGAGCACTCAGAGCTCACTGGAGTTATGTTTGGTGTGAAACCATGGGTTTTAAGGGAGATGTGAATCTATTCTTCTCATCTCTATTGCTTAGTAGTGGTTTGACTGAGGCTACCTGGGGTGAGGGCCTGTGAGTGTTCATGCACATATTTTCAAGTATACTGTTGAGATCTGTTTTAGCTATGACGATTAATAAATATTAATACTGTATATTAATTTCCCATTTCACAGGAACATGCAATTTTACACTTCCTGGACTCCTCTTTACCAAAATATAATCCCAGCTTCCACTTTATATTCTTCTGGTCACTTGCTCACATTATTTTCAACATAGGCTTCAAATTGTTAACATTCCCCTGACAACATATTGATGGAAAATGGGAATAGAATGTTAGAGTTTCTAACCCTCTATTTTAGAAAACACTTTGGTAATATGATTGAACTGTCTTGAAGCAATATATATTTATCATGGTACTTAACTTGTTTTTATCTCTTGAAATAAGGTACATTTTTCCTGTCAGAATCATGTATCAGATATTCGAACCATTGATAGGATTAAAAAATAATTTTCACTAGAAGTAGGAGTTATTTCCTTTGAAGACAAAAGACTACAATTCAGGGTAAGATTGAACAAAATAACACAAGCACAAAGAGTCATTCACTTTTTTTATAACCTATAATTAAATTATGTGAACTCTGGATAATCAATTCATTGAAAGACTACAAGAATCATCATGCCGTAGTTTTTCCTCCTCCTACTCAAATAATTAATATTCTTAAAATAAAAGCAGGACACTGCAATGATGATTTCACATGTCTTTTATTGTTAAAAGATCTATTATTGCATGAAGGCTGTAATTGAATTTGGATAATTTTCTTTATTCTTTGTCTTTTATTTTACAAAAATAAATGCTTACATTTCCAAATAAAAGAGAAACAACATTCTCACATTCTCACATTATTTGCTGGTAAAATACAGATTTTCTTCTAACATTTAACTCTTCTTTATATTTCTTGAATATTGGCAGTTATATTTTCAGTATTTATATGAGCAGAATAATGTCTAATTGACAGATGCAATTAGGTTTTTCACCTTTTATATCCCAACAGCTTCAAAAAAAAGGCAGAGTGCAAACTACACAAATTTGGTATGTATTTGGGGTACTGCTTTCTGAGACCTGGTCATGTACTTCCATTTGCCCTGCCAAACATAAGAAAAACAGAACTGATAGATGTCAAGTGTCTATGGGCTTCTACGACATTCATCTAACTAGTATGAAAGTTTGAATTAGAATTCCTTAATTTAATTAAAAACTATTTCAAGTACCTACCATGTATTACAATAGTAAGAAAAGTGGACAAAACCTTCCAGCCGTCATTTGAAAGGCTGGGAACAGACAATAGCCCAATTAATACTTTGTGCCATGTGTTAGAAGATCATAAGTAAGTTCTAGGAGGAAAAAAATTAAAGTGTAGAGCAACAGGAGGTGATAACAGGGGGTTGAACCTTTAATAAATTGACAAAAGACAGCTTCTCTAAGATAATACGTGAGCAAAGACTTGAAGGAGGTGAGGAAGCAGGCATTTGTGTATTTGGCTGAGAGAACATCAAGTGCAGTCACTTCAGCAGGGAATTCCTTTGTACATTTGAGAAACAGACCACCATACAGACCTAAGTAAACCAAGAGAGAGTGACAGAAGGTACAGTAGGGCTTGGAAGTTAGTGCCAATTTGTCTGGGCCCTCCCAACCTTCCCAAAATCTTTCATTACAACCTAGAAGCAATGATCTTTGCAATAATGACTGAAATTAAATTTCAAACTATCCTACAAGGGACATGGGAAATCATGCTGAATATAAGTGGCAACCTTAGGAGGGTGACATAAACTTTAAGAAAAATAAAATATTACAAACCCTGTTCATTGTTCATTGCATATGCTTTGTTACAGATAATCCTTCCTGAGACATAACCATAATAGGAATTGAACTTTTTACCATTTCTTTATATTTAACATATGATTATGTTGATATGGGTAACTATAATCTATGTATTTTCATTGCTTCTCAGAATTCCATTTTCTAGACAAACCATAAGTTATTTACCTATACCTCTGTTGAGAGACATTTAAGTTATTTTCAGATTTTTTCCCAGTACGAGTAATACTAATAAGGACATTTTTACAGTGTCTGTGTCATATCCTTAATCACATATTGCAAATATTCTTTTAAGATGTGTATCTGAGATTGTAATTGTTGAGCAATGGGAGGATGTGCATTTAAAAATTGACAGAGTGCGATCATTGATTTTTCCATACATTTGTTGCAGTAAGATCATCTTGACTCTTGGATTAATCTGTTTTTCTGAATCAGTATTTCCCAATGGGTTCAATATTCTAGTTTGAACAAGTCATATTTACAGTTTCTTGAATTGTCTGGTGCTTGGCTGAGGTATCACTCTGGCTCCTTAACCACTAAATAATTTCCACAAATTCAGTATGTCATCATAAAAACCTCCAAACTTTTCTTCCTTCCCATTTCCAAATTTTTTGGTGATAGTTGGTGTTTTCATTTATTCCTTTAAATTTGTCTCACTTTTTTGAGATCCCAGATATCTATTTAATGAATCTGTATTATATTTCTTTGGAACTTCTTAGTATTTTATGTCAGTGTGCTACATCCTCTGAAATCTGATTAGTGCTATGATATGAGGGGAACACACAGGTTGGCTATCTTTTTAAATATTTTCCATGTCATTTTGAATATAGTCTCCCTGTAATGAAGTTCTTTTTTATCAATTTACAGATCTTTTTCACTTTTTTTCTCTATGTAAATTTATTATTACAAAAATTGTATGCCTTTACTCCATGTACAAACAGAGAAACAATATGTATCCCATTTGTTTACAATAAAAAAAAAAAATCTTAGGCAAATAAAGGGCTGAAGTTTCAGCTAAATGTCGGCAACCTCTCCAGTGAGGCAAAATTTAAATGTTACAAGCGTATGGAAGTTTTATTATGGTATTTTAAAAAAATTGTTGATTAAAAAAAAAAAAAGAAAATGAAGTAGCCATTTATTGCTCTTATACATGAATAGAATCTCTCTGAATTTAATCTTTCTACAGCCACATTTTTTTCTTCTAAGTATTATAGACATTGTCCTATTGCTTTGTCCTATTGCTTTCTATTTTTTTTTTATTTATTTTAATTAAAAATCATAAATTTGCCTAGGGCAATGTTGTTTGATTCATTCTGTTATTTTTTTCCCTTTCCCCCCCACCACTCCCACCCATCTTTTCCCTCTATACAGTCCTTCCTTCATCCATTCTTACCACACTCCTATCCCTAACCCTAAACCTAACGCTAATCCTAACACTAACCCCTCCTACACCCCCTTATATGTCCTCATCCGCTTATCAGCGAGATCATTTGTCCTTTAGTTTTTTGAGTTTGGCTTATCTAAATTAACATGATATCCTCCAATTTCATCCATTTGCCTGCAAATGACATAATTTTATCATTCTTCATGGTGGAGTAATATTCCATTGTATATATATGCCACAGTTTCTTTATCCATTCATTAACTGAAGGGCACCTAGGTTGGTTCTACAATCTGGCTATAGAGAATTGAGCAGCTATGAACATTGATGTGGCTGTATCTCTGTAGTTTGCTGATTTTAAGTCCTTTGGGTATAGGCCAAGGAGTGGGATAGCTAGGTCAAATGGTGGTTCCATTCCAAGCTTTCTGAGGAATCTCCATACTGCTTTCCAGAGTGGCTGCACTCATTTGCAACCCCACCAACAATGTATGAGTGTACCTTTTTCCCCACATCCTCGCCAACACCTATTGTTGCTTATGTTCTTGATAATCGCCATTCAAATTGGGGTGAGATGAAATCTTAGGGTAGTTTTGATTTGCATTTCTCTTAATACTGGAGATGTTGAACATTTTTTCATATAACTGTTGATTGCTTGTACATCTTCTTCTGTGAAGTGTGTGTTCATTTCCTTAGCCCATTTGTTGATTGGATTATTTGTATTCTTGGAGTAGAGTTTTTTGAGTTCTTTATAGATTCTGGAAATTAGCACTCTATCTGAAGTATGAGTGGCAAAGATATTCTCCCACTCTGTAGGCTCTCTCTTCACATTACTGATAGTTTCCTTTGCTGAGAGAAAGCTTTTTAGTTTGAATCTATCCCACTGGTTGATTCTAGCTTTTATTTCTTGTGCTATGGGAGTCCTGTTAAGGAAGTCTGATCCTAAGCCAACAAGTTGAAGGTTTGGACCTACTTTTTCTTCTATAAGATGCAGGGTCTCTGGTCTGATTCTGAGGTCCTTGATCCATTGTGATTTGAGTTTTGTGCATGATGAGAGATAGGGATTTAGTTTCATTCTGTTGCATATGGATTTCCAGTTTACCCAGCACCATTTGTTGAACAGGCTATCTTTTCTCCATTACATATTTTTGGAACCTTTGTCTAGTATGAGAAAATTGTATTTATTTGGGTTTGTGTCCATGTCCTCTATTCTGTACCATTGATCTACCTGTCTATTTTGGTACCAATTCCATGCCGTTTTTGTTACTATTGCTTTGTAATAGAGAGATTAAATATTTTTTCTTCAATATCTGAGGTTCTGTCTTCCAGGTGTTCTATCCTATTGGTTATGCTTTCTATGGAGTTTTTAACTTGGTTTATTGTTTCCTTCATTTCAAGGGTTTCTGTTTGTTTTTTTTTTTTCAATATCTCTAACTTTATTGAAATGATCTCTTGCTTCCTGTATTTGCTCCTTTAACTGTTGATCAGTGTGATCATTTAATGCCTGCATTTGCTCTTTCATCTCCTCGTTTTCTTCCCTGATTGTTTTAATTATGTACATTCTGAACTCCCTTTCTGACATTTCTTCTGCTGTGCTGTCATTGGGTTTTATTGATATAGTATCTAGGTTTGTTTGGGACATTTTCTTCCTTTGTTTTCTCATATTGGTTAGATGTCAGTGGGACTTTGTGATATTTCAAAATTCTTCTATTGGCTTATATTGTCCAGTATATCACCTTCCTACCTTCAGTAGCCTGAAATCTTGGAGTAACTTGATAATGCAGTGCTTCCAAGGAAACCTGCCCCTAGTCCTCTACTGGTTCCAGGACTTGGAGCTGGCTCTGTGTGGAAAGGCGCTCCGTGGGGGGTCTGCTCCGAGAAGCTAGCCTGGAAGCTTCCTGCCAGAGGGGGCCGGGCTGCGGGCTGCTTGGGGAAGTCCTTGAATGCCCTGTCCTGGTCTCTGAAGTAAACTGTGGGCAGGAACTTGCCGCCCTGGTTCAGGAACTTGAAACTTGGTTCTGTGCAGAAAGACTCTCACTGGAGGACCTGCTCCGAAATGCTGGAGAATCTGGCCCTGTGGGAGGAGCCCACCGCCAGAGTGCGCAGGGCCACCTGGGGAGGACTGTAGCTGCTCTGCCTTAATCTAATAAGCCACCTGAATCCAGGCCTGCTGCCAGGGCAGCGCTTCACCGCTTCACCAGGTGGGGGACACTCACCCCGAGGCTCTATTTTAGTCCGAGTCTCTCAATGCCTCCCCTTCTTGAATCCTGGGTTCTGGAGCGACTGGAGATGCAGTCACCCTCTAGTCCGCCATCTTGGATCTCCCGGTGGCAAAAGTCTGCGGCCAGGGGGACAGGGCAGGGGCAGGTCCGCCTGGAGAGGTCTCTGGCTGCCTTGCCCTGGTCCTAGAGGCTGCTTGCGGGCCGGAGGTCCCCGCTGGCTTGGGGACTTGTGGTTGGCTCTGTGTGGAAAGGCTCTCACTGGGCGGTCTGCTCCGAGAAGCTAGCCTGGATAGGCGCTTCCCGCCGGAGGGGGCCGGGCTGCGGGCTGCTTGGGTAAATCCCTGGTTGCCCTCTCTTTTTCACTTTTATGACTGAGACTATATGTATTTTGGTGGTGACTGTGTTTTTCCATTTTTGTTCAGTCTTAAATTACTTTTCTTCAGGATCATCTATTTTGTGAAACTACTTGTGTATATTCAAAGTCAATTCAGTCAAATGCTGTTCTTTTAATAGATTCCATGATGCTTGTAGAAAGAAAATTTTTCTATATCACATATTGTCTCATTTGACTGCTAATTTGATATGTCAAATAAAATAAAAAGTATTGTGCTGGCTAATGTTATTTTCTTTATAGCATTAAATCAGAGGAAATAGAATAAATCCACACCCAAGTTATTCAGCGTGGTGAAGGAATCTGAGCGTTATAAAATAGTTTTCTGAAATTTGTTGGAAATCTGAAGAGAAAGAGTCCCATACTACTTAAATACTGTAGACAAAAACTGGGAATATTTATGATAGTCTAATCAGGACAGATAATGTTTTATATATGTAGTATACTTGGAAGAAACAATCAGAAGAGCTTAATATAAGTTAATATGCAAAGAAAATGTTAAATCAGTTCTACTTGAGAAGATGATCTGAGAAAAGGAGACAAGGAATAGATTCTCCTGGAGAACTTGAAAAATCCCTAGGAAATAGAGGAAGTTAACTACCTCTCAAAAGGAGTTGGTAGAGTTAAAAATCTTTAATTATTTAAACCCTGCTTTACTTTCCTTCTAATACATATATAAAAATCAATTTCAATGAATAAAAAGAAAGTATCCTTAACACCTCCCAGAAATTGCCTATCATCATATTTAGAATTGTTCTAATTTTTGATGCTGCTGTAGTAGCAGGAACTGAGATAAAGACTCTATTGTGTAAATTTCAATGAATATTTATAGTTGAGTATTAGATAGTCTGAGTAGACTTCTTTTTTTCAGATACTCACCTTTATTTTAGTCAATAGATTATAATGGAAGCTGTCTACTGAATGGCATCTACATATTTCATGCTAACGTTTTCTTCCTTGGATGCTAAGTAGAAGGCTTTGCTAGAATATGAGTTACATCCATTGTTGGGCAGATTTGTAAGACAGTTTAGAAACTGACAAACAACAGAGCCTTTTAAAAAATGAATTAAAAATTAATCAGATCATCATCAATGTTCAGTAAATTTGCAAAGCAATATATTGTGTAGAATTTTATTCTGATTATATATGGGTATTTTAAATATTTTGTTGCCATTTTACTTTTCTTTCATTTGTTTTGGAAGTAATTTTTCTTTTATAACAAATACTTGTAGGCATTTTCCCTTTAATGTATTCAGGATCAAATAACTCTCCCTAAGTTGTACAGGCTCTTCCTTCTGAACTAGGATTTCTTAGTTTGAACTTTTTTCTCTCTTTTTTCATTTTGCAATCTGTAAGATTCAGTTTTAGAAAATACTAAGAGGTTCTAATTTTAAAATTGTTCACTTTATTTTAATTTTCCTGAAGCCTTTGCCATAATTAAAATGTCCTACAGAATAACTTTGTAGGTGATACTAATAGATTATGTTAGAGTTAACACAGTTGCTTCTCAAGAAGTGCTTTCAGGAAGGCTTGGGAACTCCTAAAAAGGCAGATTTCCAAGCTTACCTTACTTATGGATGTTTATATTAAATTTTTTAAAAATGAGGGAAACACATATCATTAAGCTTTAATCTTTTTTTTTTTTTTTCCACACTCAATTATCAAAAGTTTAATTTTGGTAAAAGTCACATTAGTCGACAGTAAATCTTCCAATTCAACATAATTATGTGCAAATCCCAAAGTCATTTCAAAGAATTGTCCAACTGACACTAATAATCATAATAAAATGCAAAAGATATCAATCTTTAGACCTACTACTCCTTCTCAATTCACCTTGGATCTTCCATATACATTATAGATTTGAATGTCAGTTTTGCAAGTATTACCTTTTATTTTGGAACAGATGAAACAATAATTTCTGTTTTAATGACTGTGGCTTCATCTTAGATAATTTGGTTTCAGTTGCTATTCTAATGAAATTAGCTCTTGTAATATATCAATTTGATTGATGGGAGCTATTTTTGTCATTCCAATTTAAGTGTCTACTGAATTTGACAACAAAAAGATTACGTCAGGATTTTGATAGAGAATAAAAGGTTGGAAAACTAAGGCAAAAATGAAATATTTATTGGTAATAAAGTTAAACTATTTATTTATCTTTAAATTTCTTTTTAAGGAGCCAAGTTATGAAAAGAGCACAAAAGGAGGAAGTTATGAAGAGGCATAAATAAGTGTTGGGAACCTCTGAAGAAGCAGTATATTGAAGCTGCTTCTCTTTGGTTGGTTGACACAGATCTAGTTTATTATTTATTTTTAAATCATGTGCTTCTTGTATTTGGGTTCACAAAATTTTGGGGTGAGGAATATACAAATAAGGTTTAAATTCCATTTGGTAGAAACCAGTATAATCAAGTAATCTTAATCATCATGTCTACAAAAATAAATACCAATATAGTAAGACAGAAAAAAAGTCATAACTTATAATTCATTATTGGCATCATGTGCAATGTTGATTCAGTGAGGTTCCTGAGGAGATCAGAGAGGACAGACATGATGATGTCATAAATTGATTATGATGCCCTCTACATTTCTATCACAAGTTTAAAATAACTATGTAGCAATACAAGAAACTACCCAAGGGAGTCCCAGATCCACTGAAGTTGGAAGGTTTTAGAACTTCTACACATGGTAGCTACAGCAAGTGTTAAGAAGTCCAATATGCATCCCAGAAGCTGGAGGAATATGTGATCTCTGAATGAACCAGAAAAATCAACACAGGAAAATTAGTATTTTCAATAATATATACACAGAAAATAGGCATGTGTCATCACAGTGGGTCTCCAAAAATAAAGGCCTTGTTAATAACTTATTGACCAGTATTAGGGTAATTAAATGTCCAGGTTTGCCTAGTACTATTCCAAGTTTTAGGTCCTATATCATAGTAAATCCCCTAAATTCCAAACAATTGAGGATATATATTTCTCTCCCTCAATCTATTGAGTTCTGTCTCTCTCTCTCTCACTCTCCACATTTATAGAAAAAAGAAGTATTTTCAGCATTTATTCTTGTTCATTCTGAATTGCGCAGATCCTCAATTCAAATCCTTGAAAATGTCAAAGATAATTTTTTTGAAGATTACAATGTGTAACCATAGGTGAAATTTCTACAGGACACTTGTGTTGCCATTTTATCCACCATAAAATTAATTTGTCACTTCATAATATATGGGAATATGATTTTAAACGTCATAGTGGAGTGTTGGAATAAAAATAAAACCAAAAGGAAGGCAAAAACAGGAGAGAAAGAGAGAGGATCTAGAGTGGGCTTGGTTAGCAAGACTCCATGTACTATACCCACAAACAGCAATAGTGAGAATGAAACATTTTTTCCCAAGCATTTTTCTTCTGCATCAGCATTAACCTGATTCATACCACTGTCATGGTGGAAGAAGGTGACCTGGAGGCACATTTGTGATATATTAGCTGTGCTAATTTGGAATTTCTTTGTCTGGTATGCAGAAATGATATACAGTTTCAGTGACTCGGAGTTCCTTAGAGATCCCACTTTAGAAAAATGGATACAATTTGAATCTTGGATGCACTCATCCAATTTCTCTATTGTTCATTAAGCTGCACTGGTGGTGAGTTATAGGGGGAAATTCTATAAATATTAATATCTTATACCATTAGAAATAGTAGTTTTCTACTTATTATTCTCAAATATTTTCTAGAACTGGGATACTTGTAAAGTTAAAAAATTGTTGTAGTCTAAGAAAGTATTGGAAAAACAAATGAAACCACATGGTTATTGCTATCGACAAAAGAAGTTCCTTACAATTAATTCTGCTTTTTTGAAGTCCTTGCTGAATGCCTATCACAGTATAGAGAGGTTCAAGTTCAAGAAGTAACTGTCCTGGTGGACAGTGTTGCATGCCTGTAACCCCAGCTACTTGGAAGGCTGAGGTAAGAGGACAACAAGTTTTGGGGTTTTTATTTTGTCAAAGTATCTTTCTAAGTGTCCTATATTATCATTTTATAGATTATTGTGTATGTAAATATGGGCAACTTATTTATACTAGTAGTTATAATTTTCATTTATTCTAATAATATAGATTATGACTTCATAAATTACATTCTAGAGAAAATAACCAATTAGATGAATGAAAACAATTTTAAGTTAAAAACCTCTAATGGTCACTAAGTTCTTGCCTACTTAATTTATTCAAAAGGCATGTAGATTTGGACTTCCAGTACTCAAACTACTACTTGTCATCAGTAACAATAACTAATGATACTAACTATAAATTACTACTAGTCTGTAGCTACATAATATTCATAATATAAATAAAATATATCTATTTTAGGTTTAATATTCCTTGTTTCACATTTTTTTGTAAAAATATTTTTATCTTTCCTATAGGATTACCTAAAATAATATTATTTGCCCCAGTTAAATTATCTCCATGTAGAGGTAAATATAGTTATGTATTCTAACCTAGATCTTAAATTTGAACTTTCTGCCTATATGGAAATTGAAATGAGGCATTCTTGTTGTTTTCTGGAGCAATAGAATTTTAGTTATTCTTTTTATGTAGATTATGATTTCACAAATTACATTGTAGAGTAAGTACTTTTAGATGGATGAAGCAATCACAAGTTAAAAACCTCTAATGTTTACTAAATACTTGCTGACATACTGTGCTAAAGGGCACATAGGCTTGGACTTGCAGTACCCAAACACATGCTTTTCCACATCTAGCTCAAGTACACTCATCTTCCATTCTTGTGCACACCCTTTTTTCCTCTCTTTTCGGTGAGAGCCCTGTGCAATGACCCTGAGACATTGAACACAGCAGTATTTTAATCCACTGCTCACTTGTGATGAGAATTTCAGAAATGAAAATCAATACTGGAAGAAACTATAGGTCAAAGTGGAAAAATCCTGATTTCTGCCCTTTATATATGCCTTTTCGCCTTTGTCTACTGCCATAGCAGCTGGCCATGGAAAAATAAAAAATCCTCAAGGAGCCGAAGAATGTGTTTATATTGCTCTTTCACAGTTAAGTCTCCCATTCCAATACTGACTCAAAGGACTAAAACATTCTGCCTTTGGCATTCCGTTTCTTTTTACCTCAGGGCTATCCTCTCTCTTTGCTCTTGCCATCGCCCCAGCTTCTCTTCAAAAATATGGTTGACCAATTAAGGAAGAAAATATATAAATATAGAATGGATGCCTTTAAAATTCTTTGAATACATTTAAAAGCTGTTGCTTCCAAGTGAAAAAGACAATACCTGGTTTATGAATATCTCATTTTTGCCATAACAATATCTTGGCATCCTTACACGAGAGATGGAAAATTCCACCAGCAGATTTCAGTGTTCTAAGTACAATGGAAGCATTCTGCGTATGAAGTTATTCTAGATTTCAGTGTCAGGTTGGTGAAGGTGACTGAGGATACTGAGGAGAGTTATTAGAAGACAACTCAGTAATTCAGTTTCAGAGTGATGGTCAAAGGGAATGAGGAACATCTAATTCTCTATTCTCTTGTCATCATCTTCTTAATCAAACACAATATTTTACAGAATCAGTGAGCACAGAATGACGGAACATCTGCTTTCCCAAAAAGATGATATATTTCTGTATCCCCCTCATTTAAGCCCTTAGCTTTCTTTGGTGATATGTAGTACAATCACTACTTTTGTTTTATTTAACTTCATTTTCAAACATTATACTTAACTGATTTCTTTAATACTACCACTTTTTGTACACATAGTACTCCTGTTTTATAGAAGCTCCATTTTTAGCAATTACGCATTTGTTACTAATGTTGAATATCATGTAAATACTTACCTTGACAAGAGAATGATAGTAATTTCACTATTCAAAATAATTGAAATCAAATGTTGTTTTATACCTACTGCTTTCTTCAAATGTCATTGATTCCCACTTAAATACTGACATTTAAGGCAGAAACAGAGAATTTTGACTTTTCAATTATACATAACACTTAGAAATATGTACAGACTGTGTAAATATATGCGTTTCACACATGTTCAGCAATAGGGGAGTGTGGTCCACAGACAAAAAATAATGCATACGAAAATTTATTTCATTCCCATAAAGCTTTTAATCTAGATGAAACCAATTTTCTAAACAACAGAGAAAAAGTAAATTCTAGAAATTGTTCTCACATGAGATTCCAGCAAAATTTTCTATGATAAAATAGTGTAGTACCACTAATGGCACAACTTTAAACTAGCTTTCTCTTTTCCTTAGTCCAGATATTTTTGATCACTTAAAGTATATCTTAGGTAGTCTAGTATTATTTTCTTTGTATGCCCTCAGTAAGCACCCAAATATGAAACTATGAAACTCCCACATCTGTTCTCCTTGCTTATTGAAGTAATACATATTATTATTGTAAAAAATAATGGAGCATTTTCAAAGTGGAAGGAAGTGGAAGTTAAGAATGTTTAATGCATATTAATAGAGATGATCCCTGATTACCATGGTTTAATTAGGGAATTTTCAATGCTGTGAAGTTGTGAATACTACGAACTATACGTCAAATTTTGAATTTCATATTTTTCCTAAGTAAGTAATAGGCAATATAATATAGAGATAAGCAACCAATTCTCTACAATGTACTGCATTGCAAAGCTAAAGTGTTGAGTGTGTTAGATTTATTGAATGTATTTGCAAATTGTGATATTTTTAATTTATGTTGAGAAGCACCTGCAATTTGGACCATTAAGAGTCTGAAATATGTATGCATATGTGTGTCTTTTTAACAATGAAATTGCATTTATCTTTTCACAAAACAATAAAGCATTTTTCAGAAACAGTAAGACAAATCAAAATTTAGTCTTATCCTAGTTGCCGTTTCATGATTTTATCAGCCTAGGAGTAAATAACAAAGGTGAGCTGCTTGCACACTACAATTAATTTGAAGCTTAGCAAAAGAGTAAAATTTGAATGACCACATAAGTAAAATAACATTGCACTTAAAAATAAATCAGAGGGTAATATTTCAAATGTAGAAAAGAACAGGCAAAAAAAGAACAATTTCAAAAAATGCTGAAGTTTCCAAAGTAATGTCCATCTTTGTAAATTGTTTTTGTCTCCTATAATATTACAATTGTTTTTATCAGAATGGCTACAATATAAGATAAAATAATATCAATCACATTTCTTTTATGCTTTTGAAAGAGCTCAATTTTCTTTAAATATTTCAATGTCATGTTATATTTTCAAATTAAGCTAAATGATCAAAATGCTATATAATTTTTACTAAGTATGCTCTGACTGTTATATGCTTATTACTAAAGGCATAAGGATTCTCTTTATTGTTGTGGTTTCAATAGGAGGTATCCCTGAAAGCTCACACGTGAGACAATAAAGGAATGTTCAGCAGTGACAGGCTTCGATTATGTGACACGTAACCTAATCAGTGGATTAATACATTTTATTGTTTAATTGTTTTAGTGTTTAATGTTGTTTAACAGTTCTTACTACCTCACTGAGTGGGGACAATAGGCAGACAGGGTGTGTCTGGAGGAAGTAAGTCAGTCAGATATGCTTTGGGATTTATATTTTGTCCATGGCAATCAAAGTTCTCTCTCTGTTTCCTGGTTGCCATGTTCTGAGCTGCTTTCCTTCAACTCACACCTGTACCAGGATGTGCTGCCTCACCTTGGGTTCAAAGCCACGGAGTTGGGCAACAATGTACTGAAACTCCAAATGTGATCTGAAATATAATTTTCCTCCTCCAAGTTGTTCTTGCAGGTCACCATGACAGAAAGCTGAAAAAATTAATATAACTTGACTTCAAGTTGCCTAATCCTATATCTGTTTTCTGTTAGTTCAGAGGTTCAGAGACATCAAGATTTTTATTTGTTTGTTTGTGACTTTTGTTGTTGTATGTGTTCATGTGTGCCAGGAATTGAACCCAGATCCCTTTTTATTTTGAGGCAGGGTTTCGCTAAGTTGCTGAGGTTGACCTTGAACTTCAATCCTCCCAAGTCGCTTCAGAGAGTTCAAGATTTTAGTTAAAATGCATCCTAATTACATTGTAGTTATCTAAATTCTGCTTTTAATTTTTCTTTTAAGATTCCTAGTTGCCCATGCTTTAATCTGATTATAGTTTTTTATATTCTATTTTGATAATGAAAAAATATAATTTAATATATAATATTTCATATAAAACATTCTAGATTTTGTATATTATGAAATATTTTCACCAATTCATATTTATTTCTGAAAAAATATTCTAGTGTCTTTGCCCCAGGACCATTTCCCATTACAATGCATATTTTTAGCAAATACTTAAAAATTTTTTTTAATAGTGCTGGAAATCCAATCAAAGTTCTTGTTCATGCCAGGCAAGTTCTCTACCATTGAGCAGACCCCTATCCCACAATAGTATTTTTTCTAAAAATATTCTGTGGCAATTATAACTCTTTATATAGCCTAGTTATTTTTAAATAACTTCCAGATGTGGCCTTAGATCTTTCTGATAATTGATCATTTTAATATTGTCTCAGGTTTATTTCTATATCAGTATGAGCTGATATTTTATTAGTCTAAACTAAAATTAAATTATTTTATTAGTCTAAACTAAAATTTTATTCTTTAGTTTGATAATTTTTCATCTATACTCAAGTACAATCTTACATATAAGCATTTAAATTGAATATAAATATTTTATGCATCTGCCAATGGTCAAAAAACAAAGATTAAAGAAGAAAGTCTGACCCCGTGCTTAATTATTCAGTATAATTTCAAGAAGAGTTCTCCACTAATAAAAACAGGGATTATTTAGAATCAGCAAAGCTGTTTTATAATAACCACCCATAAATGTTATCACTTTCTTTCTATCTTTGCCTCTTTGAGAAATGAGATGAAAATTATTTAAAAATTAAATTTTCAATAAATAACAGCTAAGCAGGAAATATGGCACAACTGTGTACCTATTTAATGCGTTTGATTTTTTGGATTTACCCTGAACTGGAAAATATTTATGGATCATATGGGAGTATAATCAATTGAAACATTATTTTTATTTAAAGCAATATAACTTTTGAGGAAAAATTGTATACTAATTAGAATATATCTGAGTTGACATGAATTCTGAAATGATTTTTATACTTTTTTATAGTCACAGCATTTTATTTCATAAGTATATTGACAACCTATAAGCAGGTTGTTCTTTTTAACATTTCCTATACAAATATCCTATTTTTATCATAAATACATGTTTATATTTGATACATAGTGATCAGTCTAATAAAAATCCATCATTTGGGGATTATATAATAACATTAGCAATTTAATAAAGACCAATTAAAAGTTCACTTTGTTTTCTGTAAATTTCACTGTCTAATTTCTTTATATAACAGAAATTTAAAGCAGAATCACATTTTATTTTGGATTGTTTTTGGTGCCAGAGATTGAACCTAGGAAGATTTTACCACTGAGATATATTTTCAGTACTATTTTTGTTTTGAAACAGAGTCTCAATAAATTGTTGAGGCTGGCCTCCAAATCACAATCCTTGTTCCTCAGTCCTCCAAACTGCTCCAAAAACCACTGTGCCAAGCAGAATCACAATTTCTTAATATTGCTACTTTTCAATCAAAAGATATATTTTTCTCATTATGTTTCTCCTTAACTGAAACTATGTTAAGGTCCAGTCACATCCCTTTTTCCCATAAAACCTGCCCAGTTGATTTCAAATCTTTGTGAAGTCAGATTATTCTGTAAATATCCTTCACTTATCATATAACCTAAAATTAATAAGAAGTATAAATGTGTATAGAATTAACTGATGACTAAATTGCTAGTTATCAGAGCATCTACTTCTGGCATTATTTCTCAAAACAATCAAACATATCCAATTAAAATAAAACAAACATAGGGTAATAATGTTTGATTTATTCTGTTATCCTTCCTACCCCCAAATCCCCCCTTCACTCCCCTCTGCCTAATCCAAAGTAACTCTATTTTTCCCTAACCCCACCCTCTATTATGAATTAGTATTGCATATTAGAGAAAACATTTGAACTTTGGTTTTTTGGGATTGGCTTATTTAGCTTAGCATAATATTCTCCAGTTCCATCCATTTGCTAGAAAATGCCATCACATCACTTCATTTTTCTTTAAGGCTAATATTCCATTGTGTATGTATACCACATTTTCTTTATCCATTCATCTGTTGAAGGACACCTAGGTTGGTTCCATAGTTTAGTGATTGTGGCTGCTATAAACATTGATGTGGCTGTGTCACTGTAGTATACTGATTTTAAGTCTTTGGGGTCTAAACCTAGGAGTGGGATAACTGAGTCAAAGTGCATCATATGATCATGTATAACTAATTAGAACAAATGATAAAAGAGAAAGAAGCAAATGTGGCATTATCACTTGGGGAATTTGAATAAAGTCTTTAGAGAAAAAAATATTTAGATAGCAAATACTATACAAATATATTTTAAGCTGAATGCACAGAATAGAAAATATTAGGATTTCAACATTTTGATGTATAAGTATATATATATGCATGCATATTTATAGTGTGTGTATATAAATTTTATATAAATATAGGTGTATATGCATATGTGAATGTTTACATATACTACATATATACCTCATGTATATCCATGTACCTATAAATATATCAAATATAGGTTTACTGTTGCTGCCCTCAGCAATAATCCCGCGGGAAGGAATCAGAGGTGAACTGGGAATGAACTTCTTCTATTATCCTTGTTTAGTGGGCTGCTTTCTTGCTTGCTTGTTTGTTTGCTAGTTTATAGAGGAAGAGAGGCTTTGCTAAGAGGAAGAGAGACTTTGCTTAGAGGAAGAGGGACTTTGCTTAGTTTTAGAGGTGCTATGCTTTCAGAGAGGCTATGCTTTCAGAGGTCTACTGCTTCTTAAAGGTGGGTCGCTTCTTGGAGATGCGGGATGCAGCATGCGGCATGTGTCCTGCGTCCTGTGGCCTGCGTCCTGCCTCCTGCAACCTGCAACCTAGAGGTGTGTCCTCCCAGGTGAAGAGAATGTCTTATATACACTAAGGCAGCCAATCATCTTAGGATTAAGTAGCATGATTGGAGCATGCGCCATGGTACCAATCAAGAATGAGGAACATCTGTTGACCACTAGTGCAGAAGAGCAAAGGTCATGAGAGATCACGCCGTATTAACACTAATTATGCACCACCTCTTGGCCCAACACCAGCTGCCATCTTAGAGCTGCTTAAACATGTCTCTACATCTCCCCCTTTTTAGTTTTAAAAGGTGAAGAAAACTTTAATGGATGCGTGATAACTATAACTACATCTGGATCGACTGTGCATGTCTTAGGCATCCACATGTCTTACTGACATTCTTACCTGTCATCGGATTACCAAGAAGCTTGATATTATTGTCTTGGCTCCTGTCTTAGGTTGATATGTCAGCCACACAAAACTTTCTCTTCTCTGACTACTGGCCGTCCATTTGAGACAACCAAGCAGTTCCGGTTTCTAAGACGGCAAGTGCATTTTTTACAATGATCTTATCCCTTTGTTGGCATAGGCACATCTTACACATGCAGTAAAACGCTAACACAAACAGACACATGAATAGATCTAAGTTTCCCGAAACTGGGGTCATGTGTAGCATCCATTTGTCATAAATGACTAGGCAAAAAGCCTTTTAGGGTTGATACCAACATAAGGGACTGAAAAGTGAGTTACACAGGATGAAAACAAGCAGCTTGCTTTACGGAGGAAAAGATGAAAACCATCTGAGTGGCCAAATCAGCCCCATGATTACCGTCATGTAAAGGACAAGGTAAGTTGGTGTGAGCACTAATATGTCCAATGAACAAGGGCTCCCCACACTCCCACAAAAGCCCCTGCACCTGCAAAAACAATTTGAATGCTGGAGTATGAGGGGCCACAGGTCCAGCCTACTCCAATCTGGGAGTCACCTGAGTGATGCAATCACTATCAACAAAAAGATCCATCTCTTGCTTCTTAAACTCTACAAGGGCTATGACAGCTGCTTCAATTTCTACCAATTGAGCTGATTTTTGAGATATAATCTGAATGATAGTATCTTGATGAGTAACTATTACAGCAGTACCATTAGAAGAAACATTCAAGGCCTTAGGAATAGGTTGTTTTTTACAAGTAGAAAGGATTGTGATGAGGAACCATTTGAATATGTGATTTAACATTGTTCCCCTCTGAAGTTCTGTACACTTTTGGGCCCTGTGCTCAATTTTTTAAATGATTTTGTAACATCTTGCCCTCAACATCAGTAACTAATCTGCATTCATTAGCCCAATGTTTTCTTTTTCTACACTTTGGGCAAAAACCTGGGGCACGAGGTGTAACAGATTTTACTGTAGTCATCTCTTATCTTTTGTTAGGGCATTATCTCTTTGCTGCTGTATATATCTGTACATACACTCCAGGATCATATTGATTTTGTGTATCTATTGAAGTGTATTGGCCTTCTCCTATTAGCATATCAACATTTCTACCAGGAAACCTTGCTACTGCATTTCTGCAAGCAGTTTCAACAGCTATTTCCTGCCACTGAGCTCTCCAATTCAGATATTGTCCTCCAGATAACACCGCTCTGCATAGCTGTTTCCAATCAGTCATAACTGCCTCTTTAAAGTTTTTCTAATTGTTGATGGTATCTCTATTTTGGTCCTCAAATACGGGCAGGTTACACGAATTTTGAAGTTCTTTGTATTAGATTCAGCTCTCTCCTACCTTTTTCCCTTGTTCTTAAGTTTTCACTACCACTCAGTTATTCCTTTTTGGGGTTATGTGACCCCTTCACTGGTATTATGTGACCCCTTCACCGGGGTTATGTGACCTCCCCCTTATACACTCTGGCCAGAGATTCCCGGGAGGTTATCCTACAGTTTTCCTGTAGCTTTACCTTTTTCCTTTGTTTTTCCTAAATTATTTAAGTAATTGCTTTCTAAGTCACTACCACTTGATTCTTCCTCACTTTGTTCTCTTTGTTGAACAGTTTTCTTCACCGTCATGTCATTACCTTTTAATATATCTTTTTTGACTTTAGTCATTTGGGTCTTTGAAATTTCCGACCCCATTTTTTCTTACTATCCCTCATCCTTAAACCGCTCTGGCCAGAGACTCCCACGAGGTTCCTACTTTCCCTCACCCTATTCCTGAGAGGCTCCTCAGTTTACCCGCCCTGCCGATTCCTGGAGGTGGACTTGGAATTTTCCCTCACCCTATTCCTGCTAGGTTCCTCAGTTTCCCCGCCGTGCCAATTTCCCTCCCTGTATGGGCCACCATTTTGTTGCCGCCGGCAGCAACAATCCTGCGGGAAGGAATCAGAGGTGGACTGGGAATGAACTTCTTCTATTATCCTTCTTTAGTGGGCTGCTTTCTTGTTTGCTTGCTTGTTTGCTAGTTTATAGAGGAAGAGAGGCTTTGCTCAGAGGAAGATAGGCTTTGAGAGGAAGAGAGGCTTTGAGAGGAAGAGAGACTTTGCTTAGAGGAAGAGAGGCTTTGAGAGGAAGAGAGGCTTTGCTTAAAGGAAGAGAGACTTTGCTTAGTTTTAGAAGTGTTAGGCTTTCAGAGAGGCTACGCTTTCAGAGGTCTATTGCTTCTTAAAGGTGGGTCGCTTCTTGGAGATGCAGGGTGCGGCACGCAGCATGCGGCCTGCGGCCTGTGGCCTGCGTCCTGCATCCTGCAACCTGCAACCTAGAGGTGTGTTCTTAGTCATCTGTCCTGCGATCTCCTCCCAGGTGAAGAGAATGTCTTATATACACTAAGGCAGCCAATCACCTTAGGATTAAGTAACACAATTGGAGCATGCGCCATGGTACCAATCAAGAATGAGGAACATCGGTTGACCACTAGTGCAGAAGAGACATCAACCAATTAGGCAAAGGTCATGAGAGATCATGCCATATTAACACTAATTATGCGCCACCTCTTGGCCCAATGCCAGCTGCCATCTTAGAGCTGCTTAAACATGTCTCTATAGTTTACATAAATAAAATATTAACAAATGAGAAAAATAAACAATATCTGCTTAAAATATCTGCAGAACATGTGATTTTATTTATAAATCATTGATTTTAGAACAGAATTGATTTTCATAGAAATAAACATTACTATAATTTTTTGTCAATATTTACATGATTATTTTAAAATTGACAAAAATAAATCAGATCTATGAAGAGTTCTTGGAGGCAGAGTGAAGGCCTGGGTAGGATGAACCTTCTGCCACAGTTTTAACTTGGGTTTCAAGAACAAAACTCATAAAGAACAAGAGGCTTAGAGGTCTAAGTTGTTGTATCCGCTTCTAGAGCCAAATAAATCCTGTTCCCAGGCAAAAATTTCAGTTTTAACATGACTGATAGTAAACTACACTGTCCTTTCCCAAATTAGTTTCTCCTCTGACTTCCTTGTTTCTGATCATGCATATTCATGTTTTCAAAATGTCAATAGTTATTTTTGATTCCTTGCTTTCTTCCTCAGATCCAATCAGTTGCCAAACTCCAAACTGTCTTCACTTTATCTATCTTTCATTTGTACCCTTTCACATTTTTTAGCACTGACTTCCTGGACTGGGCACTGGTGACTTCCTGGTGTACTTGCAGAGTGTTCTAGGGGGTTTGTCTAGCTCTTCTCTGTCTCCTTCCACAGCCTGTCCTGCATATCAACCTCAGCCTGATCTTCCTGCAACACTGCTTTGACGGAAGCGCTTCCCAGTTTCGTCCACAGCACCTTCACTGACTTTTCAAGAATGTAGGGTCATTCAGCTATCATACTAGGCTTCCTGCATATAGGCTAATTCCTGTATTCAGCTATATCAAAGCTGGTGGATTTTCACTGCTCCAAAAGCAACTGTTGGCTTTCTGCCTCCTCATATTTATCCTTGCATTTCTCTTCATGGAATGTCATCTAACCTTAATGCCATCAACTCAGATCTCCTATGCCCACTCCAGATGTCAACTCTTTTTTTTAATTCTTCTTGATAGTCACAACTCACACAGCATTATTGTTTGTCATTCTCTTTTTATATTTAGATATTGCCTTATATTATGACATGAATTATACATTTTATCTATCTTACAAAATTTAAGATGTAGGAACTATTTTATGTATGTATGTGCACACGTTTAAATATAAAAATATGTAATATACATGTGTATGTATATTTGCATATATATATATACAAAGTATATATGTATGTGTGCACATATATTATATATTGTACGTATATGTGTATGCATATATATATAATGAACTTCTTTCAGTATTTAAGACTGTGCATTTATTTCTTTTTAAAATATTTCTTAGGTTAGGTGACAAGGACAATTTTAGAAGAATTATTAAGTCCAAGAAATTGTGTCAGAGAAAGTGAGAAGTTGTATATGAAATTTGTAGATAACCTTTCACAACTCTAAATTAATATATAACTGTAAATAAAATATCATTACTACCAAAAACTAGTAGAAATAAATGATTGAAAAAACAAACTATATATGGCAATTAATGAAATTAATTAAATAAACTCACTACCATTTTTTTTGTTTTAAAACTTAGTATCATTAGGTCTGGGGATATAACTCAGTAGCACAGTACTTTCCTAGCATGCATGAGGCCTTGGGTTTGAACTCCAGCACTGAAAAACAATATTATTATTATTACTTATTTGAGAACACAACATAATAAATTCTATATAATACAGGTAGGTTCTGGCATAATGTTTAGTTTATTTTCCAAAACTGACATAATTCCATTGTGTTCTGTTGTGACTATATTATGGACCAAATGCAAACTATAAAGTTAGAAAACTAAACTGAGTGTATAAAACAGATGAATATGAATTTTTCTTCATATCCTTGCCCTGTAAATAATATAGATTTTTGTTGGTTTAATTACTCAATAAATTGTTAATAGTCAAAGCTCCCAGAGATAATTGTTATGAGTGCAGGAGTCCTACTAAGCATCTACTATTATTTAAAGTGTATGGTCCAGATAATAATTTGTTTTACATAATTTTAGTTTGTTTATATACATTAACACATTGTCATACAAATTTAAATTTTCAGAACACTCATACAATACTACTCTATCCCAGTATGAAAATATTTTTTAAATGTTTAAAATTCACCCTTTTGTACTCCTTGTTATAATCCTTTGTATACTGGATATTAGTTTGAAACAAGAAAAATCTATCTTTGGAGAATATTAAGCTTATGTGTGTATAAAACAAATGTGTGCTTCATATATATCACATAATATTACATAATTATATGTATGTCTGATATTAATCCTTTCCTTTGAGGCTTGTGTTTGTTGGCATTTTAAAAAGAGTCAATCCTGATTAAGAAGAAAACTCAATCTTTAGGCAATTGCAACTCATCTCTATTGCTCTATCAGATAGAGATCATTCTCATTTTGCATCATACTTATAGGATAAAATTAGATCTCCTTTTCTCCATATAATAGAGCTATAACTCTTACTAGGGAGAAAAATAACTTGGAACACATAAGAATATACCCATGCAATATTCAGAGTGAAAATTCTTCAATCCCAAAACAGGGCTGAAAAAAAATCATTGTTTCTGAATATTTGTATTCAAATACATAAATAAGAATGCAGCAAAGAGAATGGATTTTAAAGTAATGCACTAATCAACAAATATAAATAAATTTGCACATGTAACTGGTAATGTTCATGGACCCTGCACTGTATCTGAGACAAAATATGTTTGAGATTCAGGGGAAACAGCCAGAGAGTTAAGTTTTTGCCTTTATTATCGATTACTAAGAACTTTGAAAAACTCAGAACAAAGCCAAAGACAATTTTCTCCAATTCAGTAGCAGAAAATTAATTTTTTTCTCATTACCTTCTTATGTTAGTAGATGTGGTAAAAGAATAATAATTAAATTGATTTAGTTTTTAGTGAACATGATGTGAGAATTGAAAAGAACATAGTTTCTGTGTTGTCTCTTTTGTATAAGAGACATTTAAAAAATTATTGGGAGTAATGTATGGTACAACATCAAAAATATTCACAGAACCAAATCAATTTGTGTGTGTTTCTATGTATACAGGCACATGTAAACTCATATACATATGTATGTATATATATATATGTTTATAGATATATAAACAATAGACACATAATGCATATATAATACATAAAAATTATTTACTAGGTCTATTCATGGTAAATGTTACCATTGATAATTAAATAACAACAACAATAGAATACTTAAATATTTTTATATGAAGTTCAGAATCCAGACTTCAACCCTAACAAAACTTTTTCTCTTTTTGTCCACTTCTTGTTTTTTTCATTGTTTTCAACTTATCAAAGATCTTATATTCCACTGCTGTTTTCCAATGCATTGTGAAATGTGTTTGAAACATGTTATAAACTTCTAATTTATTTTTATGCAGTGAAATTCAATATTTTAAGCTACATCCTGATTTAAGAATCATAATCACAGATGTGTAATTTTTATGTGCTATGTGCTATAGAAGCACTTAAATCAGAATGGCAAGTCAAAATTATATTTGATAGTATTAATGTAGAATATGAAAAAGTGTCAGTCAGAGTTCAGTCAAGAATCAGAAATCATACTAGCATCCCGAATAAGGAAATTTCAAGGATACAAATTAATAATTAATAACAAAGGATTTACCATTAAGAGACTAGAGAGAGTGATAAAGAATAAAGCAATAGTAGATATAGGGAGCAGCATTGATGGTCTCTAGTACTGATGGTAAATACTAAAGAAATAATCATGCTTGAAATAAATGGGACACACACCCACACACATCACATCAGAGAAGATGGAAATATTGTGCAATGGATAATGGTTCTCTCTTATTGAGAGAACAGCTCTTCTCCAGGGTCTTAGTGAAACTCCTTGGAAAGTCCCCCAGAGGGCTGCTATTGAGATTTGTGCTATTCTTCTCCCTTTAATTTTCATAAGATACCCTTTTTTAAAATTCCATGACAGTAAACATTGGACCCTTGACTTTCTGAGCCTAGCTTATGTCATTTAGCATGATGTTCTTCATCAGTTCCATTCATTTTTCAGTAAATGACATAATGTTATTCTTCAGTACAGCTGAGTAGAACACCATTGTGATACTTACCACATTTTCTTTATCCATTCCTCTGTTGACTGACTCCATAGCTTGCCTATTTTGAGTTGTAATGCTAATACACTGACTTTCTCCTGTTCAACCAGCTCTTAGAGGAAGATATCTCTGGTAGCACTCAGACTTTCCCAATGAGATCTTTAATCATTATGCCATCTATTCCCAAAATACTGCTAAAGTTATTTGTAATGGAAATGAAATGGGAAGAATGGGGGTAAAAAGACCAATATGGAGTACTCAGCTCAATTTTATTTTTAAATGTGGGGCTTTTCATGACCATTAGTGGGCCAAAGTGTACTGGGTATCTGGAAAAGCTGCAAGTTTGAATTTCTGTAAATAAAATCCCTTGGAGCACGATTTGAAATTTTTAAATCACATCTGACCTAACCTGCTTGAAACTGAAAGTAAACAGTAGAGTAATAGCATTAGCTCCCAACAGGAGCTTTTGAAATATTTATAATTTTTGATTCTGGGAGAAATAAGATCTATTAGTGCTGATTGCTACCTAGAATTCAAGTCCACGTTTATGGCTCCTCAAAATAGCCACTAAGCTAACAATAAAATGTAAAAAACATGCCATCTGGTTTATGTTTTTTTAACCCTACAGTGTCCCATAAATTAGAAAACTCCCTTCAATTTATTATTTTTTGCAGTTTTGAAAGAGAAGTGTGTATTAAGTTTTGTAGCCAAAGTTATTGCAGAAGTTGCCAAATTTCTCACTACAGATCTGTTCCTATTATCTGTTCCTACTTCAGGTTTTTCTCATATGTCACTCCTTTCTGCTTATATTTTCTCAATCTATTTCCATAATTTTGCCCAATTTTAAAATTCAATCAGTCAAGTTTTCTTTTAATGGAACAGAATCTAAAATGGTTTTCTTTAAGAATGATTATGTATTTAATTTTACACTTATTTTCACATTTTTTTAAGTTAATGACCTAACCCCAATTATCTTCTTTGTTTACCATAACTCTTACTCACAGAGTTGAGAAATAGAAATTCACGTGGTTCATTTTCAGAATTTAGTTTAATCCTTAAATGTAAAAATGGGATATAAGAAAGGTAGTCAGAGGGGAATTCAAGCAGAATAGAAAGTTACCAATAAAGCATTGTCTGTGGATTTCTTTTAAGTAAATCATTTAATTAGTCATTTCAAGCCTCCCAACTTATATCCAGTTATGTTTTTAACTATAATCTGTCCCTTTGCCCCCCTGCACCCCCCCTCCCAATTTCAAAATTAGTCAGTTACATAGATTTAACCCCAACCTCCTCTTACCAGAGCAGGGGGGCATACCTTAGGGATAAAAACAGGAGGCAGCCTGAAAAATTATTCTTGTTTAACAGACTTTCATTGATAGCACACACTGCTGCAGAAGTAAATGTTGCCTTTCTGAGATAGTGTATGAGTGCATGTCTGATTCCTTGTGAAACCCCAGTATTTCTAACACAAGCACTAAAATTTAGTCACGGAAACTTCTTTTCTTGAACATAAATGCTTTGTTACTCATAGGATTTATTATATACACTGTTATTTTCTAGAATGTTCTTACCCTCAGTACCTCACATGTTTGGATACTTCTCAATATGTTTTAGATTAAATAACAATTCTTTAGAAAGTATTTCCTTAGGGTTTTAGTGGAGAGTGTAAAATATTTGGAATAAACAAGAAAAAAAACCTTTTTCACCTCAACCTTTACATCTTGGTTCTTTCCATGAGCACACAATTCCTTTCAAACAAAAGTTATTTTCTTTTTTTTTTTAATATCAAATACTTCATTCTTAAGAAAGCTGGAGAAAAAATAATTTCTTATTTTATATTCTGGAAAGATTTTAATACAACAAAAAAAACCCACTAAATCAGAAGTAGATCTAACAATTTAAAGAACTTGGATCTATGACATTTATATATAAATGGGTTGACAATTTTTTACATTTTGGTTATTGTCAATTCAGTGTTGGGAAGAAGCAGATGTAACATTATGTAACTAACTTGCTCCATGCCATTAGAAACAGATCATCAGATATGCTGATTTCCAAAATTTTCCTCCCTGTGTTGTCATTTTTGAGAAGTTGTCATAATTTTCTAAATTTCTCTCATTTTTCTTATTAAAAACGAGTGGTGTGAATAATTTCAATAAGTCAGCCATTTTGGATCCACTAATTGCAAGCTCCTCTGTAATAATTATCAGCCTGTTTCTGCATCATTATTTAGTTACCAAAAAAATGCAAAATAACTTACATTCTTCAAAACAATTGTTCCAATGCAGACCTTTTTGCTCATTTTCTTTTTCTTTGTAAGCATTTCTATTTTTCTTCACTGTTGTTAGGATTGTAGCTTCTTTCAACCTTAAAAATTTAAAAGTTTTCTTAGTAAAATTATCCATAGCAGCCACCTAGTAGCAATCTAGAAGAAAAATAAAAGAATGAGAGGGTGTGTATGTGCTTTTTTTTAACAAGTAGTTAACATTTAGGTGTCATCTACAGAAATTCACTGATCTGATTACTAATTTATACCAGAACATCAATAAGTAAGAAAATAGAGTGAATAAAATGAAGATTAAAAGTGGCATTAAAGGTCTGTTCAAGATTTATTATTGATTCCTGTATTGAATAAACGGCTAGACAAACAAGCATAAATAACTGTGAACTGTTTGGGCCCCTTTCCAAGATTCTGCAAGTTACTGCATCCATAGGGACTAGTTATTATATATTATGTGTACCCACTTTATAAAGTATGGTCACTTTAAGTTTTGCTTAACATTATTTGTCTTCTAATCAATTATGAGAGAATAAATCAATTATTTAATTACTATTATATGGGATGATTGTGTCTCAGCTAATATTTTTGGGAGTTTTTAAATTTCATAATCTCATGCAAATGTTTACTGTTCCTTCTTTTGAAAATAATTGAGAAACTGATACCAACCAGTACTGCCTTCTGCTATGTGAATATTTCCATCAATTAGTTTTGTGACATAGTAACTAAAAGTTTTTGGCATTTCTGCAATATGTGTTTTGATTTATAAATTGGTCACTGAAGTAGTATATAATACCTTACTCACTCTCAGCCTAAAGGCTATCGTAATCCATGCTTTTTTGTGAATTCTGTGACCTAATACATTTTATTTTAATATATCTCTATAGTACCTCCTCCTTCATAAGTATCATTAACATGTTTTCAAAGAAAATATGCTGTACTTATGTTGGACATTCCTTTATACTATGTATTTACACATACATGTGTTTTCATTAAGCATTCATAAAACTTAACTTTTTGAAAAAATTGTGTAGTCCTGAGGCAGGAGAAAGGGTTTAAACAAGCTGAAAGGAAATTTGGGTCTCTTTCAGGTCAGGTCTTTGTATAGCAGGGTCAGATATACAGCAGAAGCCAGACTCATCAAGGTCAGGCTGATTCCTGTGTAAATAGAACAACTGAGAGTGAGATATCTGCTGTCTAGTGCCCAGAATCCCCCCCACCCCACCCCCCCAAAAAAAAGAAAGGAAAAAAAAAAAAGAAATGAAAAGAGCAGTTACCTGACTGGACCAGAGGGCATGTAAAGAATTCATGGACACTGCATGTCTTACCCAGGATTGGGTCTGGGGTTAGCTTCCTTAACCATTAAACCCCCAGGCTATAGCCACTCTCTGAAATCATCTCTTGGGACCCTCCCCCTTTGGAACCCTCTATTACTCTAATAAATCCAGTTATCTTGCTCTCATCTTTAGGTCCATGGATTTTATTCTTTGAAATTTCAAGTCAAAGAACTCAACCCCATCCTCTGTGCTAGAGAGTTCTGAGTTTTAACCATGAATAGATTTGTTAATCACCATCACATTCAATCACCAATATACACCAGTTCCATCACCTCAGAAAAACCCTGTTACCCTTTTGTAATCACACCATCCCATAAGACTGCCAAACACTGGTCTTTTACCTACAAGTGTAGTTCTATCTGTTCAAGAATGTCATGTAAATGGAATCATACAGTAGGTTCATTTTGAAAAGTATTTCTTTCACATGTAACCTCATTGGTCTCAGGGGTTAGTTCTTAGATATGACATGTACAGCAGAATTTATAAAAGAAAAGTTATAAATTAAGTTTTATAAAAATTTATATATGAAGGCAGGCACATTGGTGCATGCCTGTAACCCCAGCAACTCAGGAGGCTGATTAGGAGGATAGCCAGCCTCAGCAACTTAGTGAGGTCCTAAACAATTCAGGGGGACTCTGTTCTAAATAAAATGCACAAAAGGGCTGGGGATGTGACTCAGTGGTTGAGTGTCCCTAGGTTCAATCCCAAGTACAAACAACAGAAACAAAAAAATTATGTATGAAAGACATTGTTAAAGAATGAAAAAGAAAAACTTTAGATTAGGAAATATTTAATACATCATACACAGGTCAAAGGATTTGTATCCAAAGTAATTTTTTTTTTTTTCAAATAAATAGATAAGGAAATAGTTGTTATTGTAAGAACCCAGAAACCCACTCTGGCCGCGGGAACTCACATAAGGGAGTTTATTAAGGAAATAGGCAGAGTGTCTCCCTACAGGGTAAGAGAGAAAATGAGAGGAAAAGAGAAAGAGAGAGAGCGTGCACAAGAGAGAGTGAAAGCCAGAAGGAGAGAGCAAGGAAAAGTGAGGAGGAGGAAGAGGAGGAGAAGAGGGAGAGAGAGAGAGAAAGAGAGAGAAAGAGAGAGAGAGAGAGAGAGAAATGGCGGGGTAGCTATTCTTAAGCAGTTGACTTCCGCAGGCTAACAGGGGACCAATAACGGAGAAGGATACTTGCAAGCTGATGAATGAACCAATAGCTAGCTAGGATGTTCACAGACTGACAAGCTAGATTGTAAGTTGGGAGACGGGAAATGACTGCATCATAAAGGGTGGGGGAGCAGCTTTATATTATATTAGTCATTTTAAACTTTTCATGACTGTTAGAAAACAATATGCAACTTGGATTTTTATTTTTAAGCTTTTGTTTATTTATTTATTTAAAATATCAGATGATAACTTTGCTGTCAAATGTCCCTGTTAGATTTTTCTTATCTATCAATTAGATTTCTTTACTTTTTTTCCTGATGTCCTAGTAGATAAACTTATTTATTGAGACATACACTGATTTTAGTTTTCAGGTTTCTGAAAACTCAGTGATAATATTTAATAAATTAAATGGACAAATGCACAGATGGGATGAAAAAGAACTGTATTTTATGTATCAGACTTCTTAAAAATGTATAATCTACTTATACTGCTGCAAAACTGAAGTAGCCTGAAGGCCCCCTCTTCAAATCCTGATTCTTATAATCATGCCATAAAGGTTTCAGACTTGTCACTCAGAGTAACAGGCATGAGCTTTATTAGAAGGGATAGAAAAGAAAAAAAGGGGCAGGGCATTGTCAATGGAAAAAGTCATTTCCTTTCAGACAAAAGAGGGATGGTGCACTCCTCTTGCCTCCAGTTTTATTGGAGGTCTCAAGGAAGTTTCCAGAGAGTCCAGCCAGGTTCACCTATTGACTCTTGACTGACAACATAGGAATTGTAAGTTCTGCCTAAGAGAAAGGCTGGTGTTCAGAGTTGGAGGATTTAAGGAAATTGAATGCCCCTGTTTTTGCCTCAATTCTCTGTCTCCTTAATCAGTTTATTATTCTTGGAATGACCCACAACAAAATTTTAGTTTATTATCCTTAGAATGACCCTCAATAAACTTCATGAGGATCTTGACATTTTAGTTGCCAGGGTGTTTGGGGACTGTGACAATTGGTGAGAAAGGAAGGTCCAGACCACCTGGTAGGGGGTGCATAATCTTGAAGCAATAGTTTTTTTTTTTTTTTTTTTTTTTTCTTAAGGGGATGTAATTATGACTGGGAGAGGTTTTAAATATATCAATTCCTCATCTTCCATGTGCTTATCTGTCAGATAAAGCTCCCTGTGATTTTCATTTCCTTTTCCTTATCTTTTCCATTTCCCATTCATGACTGACTAGCTACCTTACATTTCCAGATGTTTTCTTATTTAGTATCTCAAAAAAATCTTAATCTATGACTATTATAATCATTGTAACTTTAAAAGTTAAAAAAAATACTAATGATACCGCTAGTTATCAATGATGAGCTCTGCTTCCTCAAATGTTGAAGTTTGGACATTAGAGAAGCGTGTCTAGGCAAGCATAGAAAGCAAGTTTTATTGAAAAAATAGTAATAGGGACTCTTACAGGGAGGAAGGGGGCCATAGCTAGGGTTCTGATATCCCAATAAGTGAGAGCATTATACATTTTAGACTTTGTTTATTCTCCTGCCTTCTTCCCCACTCTTTTCTCTCCACATCCATGCTTGACTAAGCCCAGGAGATGCCTGGTGCTGTTATGGGGCATCACTTAAGAACAGACCGACCAATCACCATTGAGAAGTCCAAATTTGAGAGTCTTTATTAAGTTGGCAGCTGACTGTCTCACACAATGCCCCAAAAACTGGCTATTGGGAGAATAGCCCCAACCACAGGGTTGTAGGGGTTCTTATACCAAAAATCACATTAATCATAAGTGTCTGTTGCTATGATTTGAAATTACACATTAACATCATGAGATTATCGACAGAGGGGGAAGTGGGTCAAAATTGTAATGTATAAAGCTGCTCCCCTGCCCTTTCCCTTGAAGCCATTTTCCCTGCCTCCCAACCCACTTGTCAATCTGTGAACATCCTAGCTAGCTATTGGTTCATCAGTCAGCTTGCAAGTATCCTTCTCTGATATTGGTCCCCTGTTAGTCCGGCGGAATTCAACGGCTTTACTGTAGCTACCCTGCCATCTTTCCTCATCTTTCTCTCTTTCCTACTCACTTTCTCTATCCTCCTGGCTTTCATACTTTCTTACTTGTGCCCTTTCTCGTTCCCTTTCTTTTCCTCTCATTTTCTCTCTTACCCTGCAGGGAGACACTCTGTTTGCTTAATAAACTCCCTTATGTGATTTCCCGTGTCAGGCATGGTTTCCGTGGGATTCCTTACAAAAATGACCCTTACCTAGGTACAAACTAAAGAATGGTTACTAACATCCACACAATCACTGTTTACATGGTACATTGTTTAGGAGCAATAGGAATCAAAAGAGAGCAATTCTTTACTACATAGGAGTTGCCATTTTATATTATTAAACAAGTCACACCAAGTAACTTATGATGGGTACAGAGTTGGGGCGTTCTCATGGGAGAAGTTTATTTCCTACATAACATGGAGTCTCAGAGCAAAATGGAGTCTGTTTAGTCATTTCCCTTAGAGTCTGGCCTATAACATTCTCATGGAGCCAGATCTGTCAGTCCATCACAGTGGGATGGTCAAAGGTCAGAAGAAGATGGCCAGGGGGAAGGATCAAATGGAGTGATCCAGGCGGATAGCAGCCCAGGAGGCTTCTTTTACAACTCCAGGGAGGGACAATTCCCAGGATGGGTTACCTTAGCAACCCGTTGAAGTAGGAGCAGATTATCTTGGTAAGAGTGAAGGAAGGGTTCTGAGACATTAACATTTCAATCCCCCAGAGGCAGTCTTCAACTTCCCAGACCCCAACTGGTCTCCATCTTTGTGATCTGACTGATTACCTATCTACACTGACTGCCTATCTTTAATTCTCACTTCACTAACACTTCTTAATAGAAAATTAATATTAACTTACAATATTGGTAAAAAGAGATTATATTAGTCTAGTAAGTTTTCCCTAACAACAAACAGACTGGATAGCTTAAAAAAGCAGGAATTCATATTCTCACAGTTTTGGAGAATAAAAATCAAAATCAAGGTACTGGTCACCTGTTATTGTAAGCATAAACTGATACCGGTGACGAGTTCTGCTTCCTCTGTTGTTTAAGTGTGAACACTAGAGAAGCATGCCAAGGCAAGCATATTAAGCAGGTTTTATTTAAAAGTAGTGGAGCCAGTATTAAGAACAGGCAGTTAGTGTAGAAATAGGGGATCGGGTCAAATCGAAGAAATGGGTGCCATAAAGCCATCTGCCTCTGGAAGTTGGAGACTGCCCCTGGAAGAATAGAACATCAAGGATCTTCCGAGGCCATTGTTTACCAAATTTACCTGCCTTTATCAAGAACTGCAAACAAGGGGCTGCTAACTGGTGTTCCCTGGGCCCTTATTTGCCTGAATCACCCTGGCCCTCCCCCTGCCCATGGTTTCTCACTTAATGCAAAACCAGGCCTAGTCAGGTAGGCAGGAGGGAGCGATAAGGGGGGAGAAAACTGGAGAACAAAAGAGACTTTAACCTATAAAAGATGTAGGGTGCACTCACTTCTTGGGACTTTTAGAACATCAGCCATGGCCCCCTTCTTCCTGCTGGGTGAAGTCTGTATTATTACCTTTAAATAAAGCCTGCTTAATATGCTTGCCTTGGCGTGCTTCTCTAGTGTTCAATCCTCAACATTAGAAGGAGCAGAACTCATCACTTGTAAACGGCGGTATCAGTAGTATAATATAGACTTCTCCCAGGAGGGAGAAGGGGGCCATGGCTGATGTTCTCGAATCCCAGAGAAGTGAGTGCACCCAACATCTTTTATAGGTTAGGGTCTCCTTTGTTCTGTTCTCTCCCCCCTTATCTCTCCTTCCTGCCTATGTGACTACTGACTGGGCCCAGGAGTTGATGGTGATATAGCAAAAAAGGTGAGCAGCAGATGGCAAGGGGAGGGCCTGAGTGATTCAGGCAGGTTAGGACCCAGGGGGCATTAATTAGCAGGGCATTAATTCCTTCCTGTAGTCCTTGACAGGGCAGACAAATTTGGTAATCAATGGTCTCTGGAGATCCTTGACATTCCATTCTCACAGGGGCTGTCTCCAACTTCCAGAGGCAGATGGCTTTCATGGCCTCCATTTCCTCAATTTGACCTGATCCCCTATTTCTACACTAACTGCCTGTCCCCAATTCTGGCTCCAAAATGACTGGAGACTGGAGGCAGGAAGCAGACCTCAGATTAGCAAACTGTGCAGCAGTGGAGTCAATCAGACACCTGATGGGGCTCATCTTCAGGGCAAAAAATGGTCTAGGGTTAAAGCAAGGATCTGAATTTTATAGGCTTCATTTAGGGTAGGACTGGAGGGTAGTTCCTGGGATTCATTATATTGAGGTCAGCTGATCCATTAGGGTGAGACAGGAGTGTGGATAGGGAATTTCCTGGGACTTATTGTAATGGGGGTCAGCTAAACAATTAAGGTGGGGGTTCAGGTGCCAGCCAGGTTCGAGTTCCTTTTATGTTCCCTTCCTGCCTTCCCTCTGGCTGAGACCTGGGCTTTTAAATAAAAAGTTTCAATTGTACCCCAGACAAGGCAAGAGTGGGGGGGAACAGCTGCAGATATGGAAAATGTCCTTGGATTTATTTTCTGTAAGAAAAATGCGGCTCAGTTTGGGTCCCAAGGTAGCTCAGACCCTTGAATCCAGGGGAGCAAGCACTCTGGGGTCCCAGTCTGAGTCATGGCCCAATGACTGCACCCAGAAAACCATTCTGGACATGGGAGCTTACATCAGAGATTTTATTAGGTGGATGACCAGAGGATCCTCTCTCAGGGGTGGGAAACAGAAAGAAAATAGCGGGGGAGCTTCTCTTAAGTAGTGGAATTTTGCAGGCTAATGACAATCAGACCAATTGCTGAGGAGGAAGTTCACAGGCTGACAAGTGGGCCAATGGCTGCTGAGAATGTTTGCAGGCTGACAAGCAGACCAATGGCTGACTAGGATGGTCCCACACTGACCATCTGGATTGTAAGATGGGAGAGGGAGAAATGGCTGCAGCGTAAGGGTGGGGGAGCGATAAATGATTGCAGCTTTATATTATATTTCCCATATCCTTCAGTTGTTATGTAGGACGCCTTTGATTTATGGCCCTTCTTACTGCTTCCTCATAGGCAATCCCTCTGTTGGGGCCCTGGTGTCCCTCTGAGTGTTCTAATCTACTCATTTTATAAAGAACAGTTAGCATCGGTTAAGTCCTGTTAACCTAATTACCATGTTAAAGACCTGAGATGCTGGGCGGCAGGGCTTTATTGTATGACTTTGGTGTGGTGTGTGTATGGGGGTGGGATTCAGCCCATACTAGTGATACCACCGTTTATCAATGACGAGTTCTGCTTCCTCCAATGAAGTTTGAACACTAGAGAAGCACGCCAAGGCAAGCATATTAAGCAGGTTTTATTTAAAAGTAGTAATAATACAGACTTCTACCGGGAGGGAGGAGGGGGTCATGACTGATGTTCTAAAGTCCCAAGAAGTGAGCGCATTCTATATCTTTTATAGGTTAGGGTCTCCTTTGTTCTCCAGTTCTCTCCCCACTTATCTTTCCTTCCTGCCTACGTGACTAGGCCTGGTTTTGCAGGTGAGATGTAAAAAGTGAGAAGCGGATGGGGCAGGGTGAGGGCAAAAGTGATTCAGCCAGGTAAGGGCCCAGGGGGCATAAATTAGCTGCTCCTTACTTGCTGTCCTTGATAAGGGCAGGTAAATTTGGTAATCAATGAGCTCCAGAGATCCTTAATATTCCATTTTCTCAGGGGCAGTCTCCAACTTCCAGAGGCAGATGGCTTTCATGGCTTCATTTCCTCGATTTGACCCAATCCCCTATTTCTACACTAACTGCCTGTCCCCAATTCTGGCTTCACCAGCAGGAATAATATGTATGTGCCTGTTATTGTTCACACCAATATATTGCTTAAAAGTTTTAAAACTGTTATTTTATATTTGGTCATTTCCAATAAGAAAATGAATTTGCTCAATCTATTTACAATGATTATCTAGCATCTTTTAAAGATATTCACACCTATCCAAGTGCAGTGACTCACACCTGTAACCCCAGCAACTCAGCAGGATGAAACAGGAAGATCACATGTTCAAAGTCAGCCTTAGTAATTTAGCGAGGTCCTAAGTAATTTAGTGAGACCCTTTCTCCAAATAAAGAATAAAAAAGGACTGGGGAATATTGTTCAGTGGTTAAGTGCCCCTGAGTTCAATCCCCAGTAAGGGGGAAAAGAAAAAAAATACTGAACCTGACATTAGTTAATTATATATGATTTTAAATTACTATTAGTTTTTACCACATAAGTATACATTAAAATGGAAATCCAGATGTAATTTTACATAGCTATTAAACAACCACAATTGGCTCATCAATCAAAATTTTTTCTCAAGTCCTAATTCAATGAATAATTTAGAACTCTCTCAATTTAAGTGAATTTTTTTTTAAAAAAAGGCATAGAAATGTACTTAACAATTAGTACATATTTCATATATAAATTGTTGATCTTTTAAAATATTTCAGAACTTTTTTCTGAGTATATTAATTTAGAAAATATTATTGCTAAAATTAAATGTGAAACATGTACTAGATCAAACTACCCTAATTTGTGGTGTGAAAAATTAGTAGTCTATAGTTTTGCTTATCAATTTTTCTGCACAAACTATTCTGCATGTCCATAACTAAGAGCCAAGAATCTTAATTCACTCATTTCCATCAATGTTCTATGATGAATCATATTAATTCTAGTTCTAATATTTAAGAGTCGTTCATTTTATGCTTCGAATATAGCCCATGCTTCTCTACCACTGTGACTTACTTTTAAAATGAACAAGTTCTTTCTCTTCTTCTCTTCCTCCCCCTCCTTAATCTCGCTCTCTCCCTAACATTAGGGGAAACAGGATTACCTTCCCCTACCTAGAATGAGTTATCTGTCCTTCAGTACACCAGATCGAAGAAATGACTCTCTCTCTCTCTCATATTAATATGTGAATTACAACTACAAATAGAGAACACCTAAAATGTAGTGTGAAAGAGTAGAGACCCCCTTATAAAAAGGAAAAGGTAGAGACCTTCTGATAAAAAACAAATATATCTAGTTAAGATTGACCAAAACAAATAAAATCATTGAGCTGTGCTGACTGTGGTAAATACAAGAACAGTACCCGAGATAAAATAATGTGGCCATAAGTTAAGGATATTGTGACCATTTCTGTGAAGCAACCCATCCCTTCAGAGGCCCTAGAAGCTGCCGGTTTCAGATATGGGTAGTCTGGCTCCCACGCCTACCTCACCCTGCTAACCTGAAGTGCAGCCTGAAATAGATAAGCTGGAGCTGGCTGCTTGCACTCCTTGGGGAAAAAAAAGGAAAAAGGTCCCTATTGTAAGCCTGCCAGGATTTTTTTTTTTTATGGTTTTCACTTTAAAAACAAGCTTGCTGAAGTCACTCCCCATTACTACTGCCCCACTTGGAGTAGTGGTCCTGACATGTGAATCTGTTTTCTTTTTTTCTCTTTTCCCAAAATAAACATTTTTCCTACTTTAGTTTATGGTGGTCTCACTATGTGTCGATAACTGGACCCCACAACAGTAGTCTTTGAATCACCTCTTTGAGAGTCCTCTCTTGAAGCCAGAATTAAAAACAGGCAGTTAGAGTAGAATAGGTAATTGGGTCAAATAGAGAAAATAAAGGCTGATCTGAGTCTGGAAAGTTGGAAATCACCCTTAAGAGATTGGAATGTTCATGTCTCCAGAACCTTTGATACCACTTAAGCCAGAATTAGGGACAGGCAGTTAGGGAGAATGGAATGTTAAGGATCTCCAGAACCTATTGATTACCAAATTTACCTGCCCTTGTCAGGGACTACAGACAAAGAACTGCTAATTAACATTCCCTGGGCCCCCTTGCTGAATCACTTTGGCCCTCCCCCTGCCCATCTCACCTGCAAAACCAACTAGTGACATAGGAAGGAAGATAAGGGGGGAGAGAACTGAAGAACAAGAGACCTGAACCTATAAAAGATGTAGGGTGCACTCACTTCTTGGGACTCTAGAACATCAGCCATGGCCCCCTTCTCCCTCCCTGCAGAAGTCTGTATTATTACCTTTAAATAAAACCTGCTTAATATGCTTCTCTTGGTGTGCTTCTCTAATGTTTAAACTTCAACATTAAAGGAAGGAGAACTCGTCACCTGTAAATGGTGGTATCACCACGTCTCCCAAAATTGTTGTTAACGAAGCAGCTCCTGAACAGACCGGGGAGCTACTAATCAATGGCCCCTGGGTTGCTGCTCCTTTCCTGCCTAGTGCTCCACCTGTCATGGGCTGACAGATTTGGCTCCTTGGAAATTTGACAGATCAGGTTATGTGGGCAATGACCAGACTCCATTTTGCTCTGAGACTCCATGGTATGTAGGAAATGCTTCTCCCATGGGAACGCCCTGCCTTTGTACCCATCATCAGTTACTTAACATGACATGTTTAGCAATGCAAAATGACAATTCTCATGAAATGAAAAATTGTTCTCTTTTGATTCCTATTGCTCCTAAAAAATGTATCATGTGAATGGTGATTGTGTGGATGTTAGTAACCATTCTTTAGTTTGTACCTAGATAAAGGTTGTTTTGACCCACTCCCTTCTCTGTTGATGATTTCATGATGTTAGTTTGTAATTTTGTTGTGCCCAGATCACCAATCCTCAAAGATCACCAGGGAGCCATCTCCAATGCAAAAGCAAAAGGGTCTTTATTGCAAGCTCGAGCTCAGACTCACAGCGTTCACTGATGCAACAGGTACTGGCTGAGAGTCCTGAGTCTCGATTCAGCGGTGTTTTTATGAGCTCCACAGCAGAGTGGGAAATTTGAACAAAGCAAAGTACATGGTTGGATGATCTTTCAGCATGTGTGGTTTGGCATGTTTCCATTGGCTTAGGGTACCCAGGTCTTAACATATTGATATGTATGGTTTGGAATGTTAGGCATTGGTTCCTTAGCTCCCGATAACCTAGGCCTGAAATCTTTCATGTCCTAAATGCAGCCTGTCATGGCCACAGTTCAGCTCCCTTTTCAATTTCAATCATAGCAACAGACAATTACGATTGATGTGATTTTTGGTATAAGAACCCCTACAACCCTAGGTTGGGGCTGTTCTCCCAATAGCCATTTTTGGGACATTGTATGAGACAGTCAGCCAGCTGACTTAATAAAGACTCTCAAATGTAGACTTCTCACTGGTGATCGCTCTGTTTTAAGTTGTGCCCCATAACACACCTTGTCCCTTCCAGCCCACTTGCTCACTCCCTGCTATTCCACCAACATCTCCCAGTCATCATACAGGATAAAGGAAAATGAACAAAATAAGGAAAAAGAATACAGGAGAACAAAGGAAACTTTAGTCAATAAAAGGGGCAGGGCACTCTCACTTGGGATACCAGAATACCTGCCATGGTCCCCTTCTCTCTCCTGGAAGAAGTCTGTGTTACTACCTTTAAATAAAACTCGCTTTATATGCTTACCTCGTCGTGCTTCTCTAATGTTCAAACTTCAATATTTGATGAAGCAGAACTCCTCACCAATAACCTGAAGTATCACTCTTCCTCCTCACAAGCAGAATCATAGCCTCTGGGACAGAAATCCCCTATGCTTCTCCCTTTTGAGCAAAGCAATAAAATTTATTTTTCCTTTTTTCTCAAAAACCTGTCCTTGTAATTAGATTGGCATCAGGGACAAGCACCAAGTTTCAGTAACAATTCAATGGGAAAAACAGTTATATGTACATTGAACACAATAACAATTCACACTCAAGAGTGAAACATTGTTGGTGAATAAGGACATCATTAGTCAAACAAAGTTTAAGCAAATTATTTTATACATGATATTATGATCTGGAAATGAGGAGTCCCCCAAAAGCTCATGTGTGATACAATGCAAGAAAATTCAGACGAGAAATGATGGGGTTGTGAGAGTTTTAATCCAATCAGTGATTTAATTATCTGGTAGGAATTAACTGAGTGGTAACCAAAAGGGTAGGGTATAGCTGGAGGAGGTGGGAATTGGGGCGTGGCTTTAGGTATATATTTATATCTGTTGAGTGGAGACTCTCTGCTTCCTGATGATGTGAGCTGCTTCCTTCTGCCACACACTCTTCTGCCATGATGCCCAGCCTCATCTCAAACCCTGCGGAATGGAGCTGGCCTTTTATGAACTAGGACCTCTTGTAATGTATAAAGCTACTCCCCCGCCCATTCCGTTGCAGTCATTTCCCCTGCCTCCCAACCACTTATCAATCTGTGAACATCCTAGCTAGCTATTGGTTCATCAGTCAGCTTGCAAGTATCCTTCTCTGTTATTGGTCCCCTGTTAGCCCGGCAGAATTCAACTGCCAACTTTCCCTTCTTGCTTTTCTCTCCTACACACTTGCTTTTCCTCCTCCTCACTTTCCACTCTCTCTAGGGCACACCCTTTCTCTTCCCTTTTTCTTTTCCTCTCACTTTCTCTCTTACCCTGCAGGGAAGCACTCTGTTTGCTTAATAAGTTCCCTTATGTGATTTCCTGTGTCCGTCGTGGATTTCTGGGAGCTATTGTTGAGCCACAACTGAGACCAGGCGTACAGAGCGCCAGTTCTGTCGAAGGGGCTGGAGCTACCGCAGGTCCCAAGCTGAGCTGCATTTTTTCTTACATTGGTGCCGTAACTCGGATGGAATCTTCCACTATCTCTTAAGTGAGTGGAACCCCATCTAAGCCCCAGTGCCCCCCGGACACAGCCCCACCTTCCATTCTGCCCAGACGCTCTGCTCTGCATTCATCACTGGACTTCAGGTTGGTAAGTCCTCTAGGCAGGTTCCTGTAGGCCAATTATCTTGGACCCTCAAGGCAGCTGAGGGGTGGGAGTACACCCAGCCACAACTTTTATAGTTATGGCTAGCCCCTATAGTAGGTCTTATCTGCCGGGTGGATTCCTGATTTTATGGTGGAGATTCTCTCAGGGTTGAGGCTCATCTGGCACTCACATTCACTCTTGAAAACCCTGATATCAGGTCCTCAAACCCTTCTTGGCTTTTGCCCGTCACACACATTGGTGCTTGTGTGACGACACAATCAATGTGCTTCCCCTCATCTCTGGCCCAGTACTCTGGCCTCGGGATGCCCTGGCCACAGACTCAGCTGTATCACTCCCCACCAAGGAATCTGGGTCCTCCAATCTGGTAGATTCCACTCTGGGAACCCTTCGCCTGACCCCTGGTACTTAAAGTCATCAAAATCCATTTGTGTAATGGCACACAGCTTCCGTGAGTGAGCGGGCAGATGGAAAGGGATTCCTTATCTTCAAGTCTCTTCTTTCTTGCTTCTTGGCTCTTCCTGCAGGTTCAAGCACCTCCAGACCCTGCTTCTCTGTCTTCTCCTGTTCCCCCATGTAATATAAGCAGCCCCATTCCCCATAAGTAGTGGGAGATAATTTTTCGACAATTTTCTGCATCCAAACCTAAATTAATTCCTAACCAGGAAAAAGGGTTAAAAGGACCTAAGCATCAAGTTTCTGCTAGAACATTTTAGCCCCTTTTAGATTCAGATCTCAGTCAAGGCTTACATTGAAATGTAAATGGAGGAAGGCGCAGTGGGAGACCAGTCTCAAACCCAAAGGAAAAAAAAAGTGTACATTTTAAATTTCTCTTGGGCTACAAGTCAAAATACTTTTCTCCCCTTCACCTTTTCTCTCCTTTTCATTTTCTCTTGCTATAATTAATTACCATTATCATTTTTCTTCAAGGACTTTTGTTTTTCTTAAATGCTATATTTTTGAGCTCACAATTTTGATCCAACATACCTAGGTTAATAATTTTTGATCAGTTCTTTTTATCCAACTCTAGAGTTATTTTTGAACATCTGTTACATTGCAATGGAGATAAGCATTACAAGTTCTTTGCTTTTGTGTTAAATATAAGTGCACATAAAAATTAAAATTTTAAAAATGGATCCAAATATTTTTAATTCATGTGATTTAAAGAGGTTCAATTTAAATTGAGTAAACTAGTACAAGTAAAATGTCTTTAAAATTAACTCACAAGTCTCTAGGTGGTCACAATAATAAAATATTGATGTTTATAAAATGTCTAACATCAATTTTTCTAGGACTTTTCTTCAACAGGAAAGAGACAGGAAATACTGTTGGTACTCTTGTCTGATATCTTGGGTTTTTTACAATAAGATGAGTGAATTAGAGTTGACATGTATGAGATTACTCAAATGTGTTTGTTAGAGACATTTGATTAATTTACAAAGTTATTCCATGGAGTAACATGCAGAAGACATGTTTGGGTAACCTTAAGATGGTGGCTGGCGTTGAGCCAAGAGGTGGCACATAATTAATGTTAACATGGCGTGATCTGCCTTTGATTAATTAGTTAATGTCTCCTTTGTGCTAGTGGTTCAACAGATATTCCTCCTTCTTTCTTGATTGGTACCGAGGGGCATGCTTCAATTGTGCTAATCCTAAGCTGATTGGCTGCCTTAGGTATATAAGACACACCTATAGGAAGCACCACGGATAACCGGATAAGTCATATAAGCAGCTCCTCTGATAGATCGCAAAAGGCAGATGGCAGAATGAGAGGGCAGAACGCAGATCACAGATCGCAGAATGCAGGACAAAACACACACCTCTAGATGGCAGAACGGAGAACTAAGTATGCATCTTTAGTTCACAGGATGCAGGACTAAGAAGAAGCAGCAGACCTTTAAGAAATAGCTCCTCTGAGTCTCTCTTCCTTTAAGCAAAGTCTCTCTTCCTGATAAGCAAAGTCTCTCTTCCTCTAAGCTCTAAGCACTCTCTTCCTCTATAAGCTAAAGATTAAGTAAGCAACCAAGGAAGCAGCTCAGAAATAGAAGTAGCTTAGTTTCCAGTCCACCTCCTATAAATACCCGTGCAATTGTTGCTGCAGGCAGTAACAAATTGCCGCAGGCAGCGACAGTAATATACTTAAAAACATTATTCTTTGTATATTAAATGTGTTCATATTTTCCAGGTATACAAGCCTTTAAAGCAGAAAATTTATCAAGCTGCTATTCTCCAAATTAAACTTGTCTGTAATGGTAAACCTATCATTTAATGTTCTATTATAGGACCTGTCATCAATAGGGTATATGTAAAATTTGTTAAATGTATTTCTAAAAGCTATTGAGAGCCTGCTTTATTTAAAGGTTAAGCATGAAAGCATTTTACCACTTTGCCACACAAAAGGAAATTTAAAGCTCTCTCAGCCTTCTTTAATTCATGTTTTAGATATAATGTTAAATTGTGTTAATTAATGTTCTATAGACTCAGGAGTCAATATATGTAAACTTCTTAAAATGACATTTAAGAAAGAGTGTAATGTGCAGTAGCAAAAATGGGACAACAGTGACTGAAATTGGGGTCTCTTATGACCTCATGGCTGTTGCATGCCTGGCGCCTGGGAGTGCTCCTGTGCAGGGGCACAAGATGCCTAACTGCTGTGGCAGTACATGGATCTCAGGCACACTGCTCTTGGGCAGGAAGGAATTCTCTTGCTAGGTAACCAGTGTTCATCAGCTCCCTTCTCTGGTTCCTGCCCACCTTACAGTAACTTTGGAACCTAACATTGCACAAATATAAAGATTGCTGACATAACTCTTTAGATCTGCATTTTCATCAGAGAACAGAGCTAAAAGCCCCACCTTTCCTGAGATAAGGCTCTGCCTCACAACCCTGCTGCATATTAGAATGACTCCAAAGTAAGCCAGACTTTAACTCATCTAAAGTTGTGTTCAAAAGTTTGATGTTTGTTGTAAAGATTACTGTGATCTCAAACAGGGGATATAATGAATAACTCAGATAAAATTCAAGATAGCTATTGCACAAACTGAAGGTTTTACTGTTGGTGATTTCATTTTGTATTTTCCTTGTAAACTCTAATTGTTGCCTGATCAATATTTTGCAGAAGTACTGCTTCAAGAGCAAACACCATAAATTAACTTGGAATAGTAAGCCATCAGCTATAGGACAGATAATGTAAACCCCAAGTAGATAAAAGGGGGTAAATAACTGTAAAGTCATAGACATTGAAGTTAAAGCCCAGTACTTTTGCTTTATGACTGGTGAGACTGACTTGCTTGATGGTTAAGATCAAACTTAGAGATTGAGATTAAATACAGAGGTCAAGAAAAGTTCATATTTGGGTCTTGCCCTCAAAATCAGCCTGAACCCAGGGAACAAGAGGACTTCACTAAGGAGGTTTGCAACTCTGGGTCACACAACCTCCTGAGCAAGGAGACTGATGAGGCCACTAGAGGAAAAAGCCACCCAGTGCACCTGCTGCAGAGGAGGGTCAAAGAAAAAGGGAGACATCCCTGGTGCTTTCAAGGGAAGCTACCTCATTGAGGAGACCCTGCCTAACCAATGGCACTAATGGAGCTAAGAAGCTCTCTTAAGTTCTGTATGAGTGACCCCTGTGGGAACTCAGCTGACTTTAACCGACAGGAACATGTCACTTTGACCAACTTGATCTTAAACACCTAGCAAAACAGTTAAAACCAAAATATAGCCATTCTTAGGCATGTAAAAGAAATAATACTTAAATGTAACTTAAGATGTACACTTGTGTTAGCCCACTAGAATAAAGACTAAAAGCTACAAAAGAGATTCTTAGGCAAATTTGCCTGATAACTATCAAGAGAAACTGCCAGAGTCAGAAGTTTTAGTCAGTTTAAAGCTTACAGACAAAGGTAGGCTTAATCTATGTTTGCTAGAAACAGAAGTGTAGAGATCTCTACTAAATGTTGTGTTTACATTCCTGATAACCTGGACAATGTTAAAGTTCCCAAATAAAGGCCTTGTCCTCTCAGACTTTTCTAGGCCTTGTTTTGGGAACAACTTCTCAATTCTTCCACCCCCTGATGAGGAATTATTGACTTCTGTCATCTTTATCATATGCATTGGCATGTTCCAGATTCTGCAACATTTATATTGTATCAATCTCATTTCAGTACTCATGTCTTTTTGTTTTTCTCTCATAGAAGTACCCATCCCCAGATGCCTTTACAACCTGCTCTTCCTCAACCGGATTTCTACCATGGATCCCTCAATTGACCCGATTTCTAAAAAGGGAACTCCAAACTGCTTGCCCCACACTGCCCCCTTCCAGCTCGAAGAAGTCAGATCGGTCATCACCCCCTTTCCCTACAGCAGTGAAGGAGTTCCTAGAATTAGAGAGTGAATGAAGTCAGAATTGGGGCCAGGCAGTTAGTGTAGAAAACCATCTGCCTTTGGAAGTCTGGAAGGAGAATGGACTTTTTACATCTCACCTGCAAAACCAGCCCCAGTCACTTAGGCAGAAAGGAGAGAGAAGGCTTTGGAAAGAACTGGAGAGCAAAAGATTTTCTTATAAAAACAGAAATGGGGGAATGTAATGTATAAAGCTGCTCCCCCACCCATTCCGTTGCAGTCATTTCCCCTGCCTCCCAACCACTTATCAATCTGTGAACATCCTAGCTAGCTATTGGTTCATCAGTCAGCTTGCAAGTATCCTTCTCTGTTATTGGTCCCCTGTTAGCCCGGCAGAATTCAACTGCCAACTTTCCCTTCTTGCTTTTCTCTCCTACACACTTGCTTTTCCTCCTCCTCACTTTCCACTCTCTCTAGGGCACACCCTTTCTCTTCCCTTTTTCTTTTCCTCTCACTTTCTCTCTTACCCTGCAGGGAAGCACTCTGTTTGCTTAATAAGTTCCCTTATGTGATTTCCTGTGTCCGTCGTGGATTTCTGGGAGCTATTGTTGAGCCGCAACTGAGACTGGGCGTATGGAGCGCCAGTTCCGTGGGAGGGGCTGGAGCTATCGTGGGTCCCAAGCTGAGCTGCATTTTTCCTTACACCTCTGAAACCAGGAGCCCTCAAATTAAGTTTTCCTCCTCTATAATTGTGCTGGTCAGATCCTATTAGTCACAGCAACAAGATATCTGACTAAAACACATGAGAATCTAGTAAATCTTTGTGTCTAAATGGTTCACATATGGGATTATAAGCCTTGACCATATACGACTACAGGAGCTACACTTAAAATGACTTAAACAGAAAATCCCCAGGCCCAGCAGAGCAAACAAGGGAAGAGGATATTGCTCCCCTAAAAGCATAGTAAACAGTTTAAGACATTGGACCTTGATATTTCATAGTATATTAAAGAACAACCTAAACTGGAACAAGTCTACAGCACCATTGTTGACTCTGACTTCTCAAAGGGAGAGTTTTAAAATTGCTGTGCAAGGAGGTGGAGCCTAAATGAAAAGTGATTATTTTGCTGAGGTGGCTAGAAATTGTGGGCAGGGTCTCAAGAAGAAGGAATGACAAAGAGCCCTGGTAATTTGCTGAAGGCTTCCTGTCAAGTGGAATTCTGAACTACACCTAGTCCAAGGACAGATTGCATATGTCCTCAAACAGATTCTTTAAAGAATAGTAAAGAAGAGCTACCAGTAAGTGAGAAAGATTTCTTATGTTTAAAAAGAGACAGAAATTCTGGCCTGGTCTAAGTTATTATTTAAACTAGCACCTAATCATTAGTTTATGAATAAAGTCAACAGCAAAATAAATTTTAAGACATTTGAAGATTTAAATATATATTGAATTCTAGTTGTTAAGAAATTATTGTTAATATTAGGTAGGATTATGATATGGTGTTAACAAAATGTCCTCTTTATTAGGATACATAAAGAGGCAACTAAGATATTTTCCAAATGAGCTACTTCTAAGTTTCACCATAAATAGGCTATGTTTATAATTGAGAGATAGGCTTGATAGTAAAAAAAATAATACAAGGACTATTCATATGGTATAACACTCAGAATTTTTAAGGTGCACATTAGGGGCAGAGAAGTGTTAGCTACATTTGACATCTTACTTACTAGCCTGATAGAGAAGAGAGAATAATGTTCTTTCTCCCTTTTTCTGCCTCATTTTGAAACAAGCTGATGATCCTGGAGAAATGAACTGTCAGGAGTAGAGAAATCTGTCAGCCAAACAGAAACATTAGAGTGGAGTGTCTTGGGAAGTTATTTATTATGAAGGAGACTACTTTTTGAAAATTAATATCACACTGCTAGGTAAAATAAATTGTTGACCTAACTGAAATAATTATTTGGTTATACAGGGAAATAGTATTTGTGATTAAGTATCCATATATTATATAGAGGTTTTTGAAATATATTTAAGCATTCTACTATGCTCCAACTTTGCAGTGATTCAGCATTTCCCAGGAACAGAAATAATTCTATATTGGTCATGTTTATGTGTCTATTAGACTTTTCTACTGTGCTACAAAATAGGCATTTGAGTATTCCTGAGACACTCAATTTTAATTGAGATGTGTGAGTGCTGTTGAGGTCAGAGGATAAGTAGTGATATTAACTGAATAAATAGGCAACAGGACCTATGAAAATTTTAGTTTATTGATGAAGTTGAATTACCTTTTCTCCATAAACTTCATTAAGTTAACCCTTAGAAGAAAACATTAAGAAAATTTACATTCTTATTTAGGTTTTGAAATATTCCATTCAGGGAAGATTTAAAAGATATTATTTCAAAAGAACTCTGTGTTAACAGTGTTATCTCTCTTGATTACAATATCTCTGTTATTTATGTACTGTGCAATCTTTTCTTTAACTACTTGGTCCTTTTTTTTTTTTTTTTTTTTTTTTGGTACTGGGGATTGAACCCACAGGTACATCCCCAGCCCTTTTTAGTTATCATTTTGAGACAGTGTCTCAATAAGTTTCTTAGGGCCTTGATAATTTGCTGAGGCTGTCCTTGAACTTGTGTGCCACCATGCCTGGCTAACTACTTAATTTTGAACCAAGTTTGTATTCACAGAACTTTGCAAATATTGTATAGAGAATCACATGTCTGGTTTACCAGTTTTCCCTACTGGTTACATTTTAAGTGATTCTACTACAATATCAACACTAGGAAATTAATATTGGAACAATACATTTATGTTTTTGTGTTTTCTTTTTCCCATTTTGAGGTCTATTTGTGTTTAGTCATGAGGAGTGATTTTCAATTGAAAATTGGACATTTAGAATATTATATTATGGAATCCTTGTTCTTATTTAAACATTTGTTTTAGCTGGGTTTCTTTGGCACCACTATAGCAAAGGAAGGGGGAATTCATCACCTGGTGACTGTCAGGTGGGTGTAGATGTCTCAAAGACTTTATTCACACCTGGAGTGGAACTCCTCCCTACTTCTGTGAAGTGGTGGGATTTGTGTCTCCCACCCAGACTTTCACTAATACATCTGCTTGATGGGCAGTGCTGTGTCCCACATTGTGTGTTCTGACTACTGGGAAAGGTGACTGACCCATCATTGCTGGGCAATGGTGAAAGTCCTGGTGATCTAATAGGCTCCTTTGACATAGTCCCAGTGAAAAGGGGAAAAGGCAGGCTTCCTGATGACATTAAAAACCCTAGCTTCCTACATGACCTTCTGTAAAACAACCCCGCAGTGTGCATCAGGGATGAAGGGAGTGGACATGTTATAGTGGTAGCTAAGGAAGATTTCTAAGGCCTTCCCTGTCTTTACAGGTGTGGGTAAGAGTGGTAATCATAGTTTTTATGTGTATTTAGAAAGATTGATTAAATGTTCTGCGTCAAGATAGACCAGGATACATTGAACCTTTCCTGGTTCTTGGTCTAGGGGAGACCAAGCTTTGTCTTTTTTTTTTTTTTTTTTTTTTTTTACTTATTTACTTGTGCATAATTGTCTGTGTCCACTTATTCCAGGTTACTTGCTTCCACAGCTCCATATCTGAGATATGTAAACCATAAATGAAACTGAGGACACTTACCACCCTGTCATTCCTTAGACCCCAAGAGCTCTAGCCACTCTGACTCCATGTCTGCATATATAACATATATGAACATAAAATATATAAAACAGATATATAATATATATGAAATATATATACATGTACATATATACATCGAAGTGCTAAATGAACCATGCTTTGGGTTTACAAAAATTAAACCAAGTTGATAAATTCCAAGGAGGATAATAAAGAACCATATTTTAACTTTGCAGGAACAAGCAAAGATGAAGATTATCTACTACAATTTTAGTAATATCAGCCAAGAAGTTTCTCAGTTCTGCATTTAAGTCAACAAAAGCAAAATAATTACTGAAATTATTCTCCACAGCAAGTTGGAGGATGTTCGTTTTACCTTTACGTCTAGAAAGAAAACTTTCCTATAAACAACAACAACAAACTATTTTTATACATTCTACCCATTTACACAGAGGAGGAAGAAGATAGATTAATCTGGTATATTTACCCGTGTGTGAAAATATTTTCTAAGTAAAAATCCAAATAGACACACAAGTTTAATAGACTTTGATAGCTACATTTCCCTCTTTTTGCAAAAGTTAAATGTTAACATTAATTTAACATTTCCTTCCACATGATTTATATGAATTGAAGATTAAAATAAATTAAAAATTTATTTTTTATGATAATTCTCACCAGGAATTTATGCTCATTCACTTATTAGAAGCATCAGTGCATTGAGACACAACCTCACAGAGTTTTATATTTTATCTTGACTTATTTTTTTAATGTTTTATTGACCTACTCATAAATAAAATTTGAGAAATTAGTATTCCTATTTGTCATTTTTATTCCTGGATTTGTCTAAAGTACAAACTATGCAATATATATAACAGTGACATTATAGCATATTTATTTGAACTTCTGTTCTAGAATAAAACTTCAAAATATGGGATTAAAGCTTAGATTTCTACAAAAGCTATGTGTATACTTAACATTAAATAACATTTAATAATAAATGATAATCAAAATTGAAGTTGTTGACAGATAACATATAAAACAATCATGTATCTTCCTTTTTGGTTTAAAAACAACACATTAAAAATAGTCTCTGAAAATTCCACAAATAATTTACATTAATAAAATATTGTTTTTAACACTTTTAATTTCTAGGGAAAATAAGAACACAAAACATGTAAAAAGAACATTTTTATAGAGATACATTAAATGTCGTGTTCTCTATAAGCCCTCATTTCATCAAAAGCACAATTAATTTTATAACGAGATTTATATGGTAACAAGAGACAAATTGTTTAAAAACCAACAAATAATTAAGAAGAAATCTAATATCATTGAATGAACCAATGTCTGGAATCTGAGAAATATGGATTATAATTGTAGTTCATTCTCTAACAAACTGCAAGATTATCAATAGATTACTATTCCTTTGTAAAAATCTATAAAATCTCACGGGTACTTTAAGAAGAAATGTTAATTACTGGATTGTGGTAATCATCTCACATTATGTATATCTTTAATATATGAGGATAGTGTTGTAAGCTTTATGATCTTTTTATTTGTTACACATCAGCAAAGCTGGGGTGAAAAATGAATAGGACCTCTGTGGAGATAAAAGTAGAAATTCAGTAGGCACCAAAATCCTCCCACTTTCTCTCATCTCATATCTTTAAAACATTGGACTAGGACAGTCCCAGAATTTGTAAAGAACTCACAAAAGAACTTGGTATGAATTCTGTGTCTTCATTTATTCTTAGATTATTTTTCCAAATCATAGGAAAATGGAATTAAAATAAATTTTTAACTTGGATGGTAGAAAAGTGAAGACATTATTGTTGCATATTTGCTTTACATACATCAAACATGTTGTATTATTAAGTCTCACTCTTGTCCAATGGATTTTTTTTTTCCTGCTTTTCTGAGGTTGAAACTGATACACAAAGGGAATAATTAAATTATTCTAAGATGTTTAGCCATAGAGGCAAATTTTCAATATTATATCACTTTAAGTTAAAAATCCATACCTTTTTTTCTCATTCATTTTCATTGTCTATTCTGTTGATTGATATGAAGAAAAAAATCTGTTTTCAGTCAATCATAAATTTCTACCTGGCACTGGCTTAATGGAATTAACATGGAATTAATATTTATGTAATTTTGAAGATTTTTTTTCCAGTGGAATTGCTCTTTGATGTTTATGGAAATAATTCAAAGTTAATCCTAAATATACTCTTGTTCTAAATAACTTTTTTTAAATTAAAAAAAACTACAAACTTGAAAGGTAAACATTTTAATAAATTAGACAATTCCAAATATAGACTAACTATTCTCACATTTGTTCACTCATCTGCTAAAAAAAAAAAAAAAAAAAAAAAAAAAACCACAAGTATTAATTTACTATGTGTATGAACGCTGGTGAACAAAAACAGACCCATTGCCTGTACTCAGAGTGCATCCTGAGAGACAAAATACAGCACCAATAATATTTTTTTAATTTGAAAAATAAGTACCCTAAAATCAGCAATACACGTGAAATTCAAACTCTACAACATAACAGGTTTAAAAGCCAATTCAATGATATACATGTCATATATAATTTAGTTTGTAGGTTAGCATGATATCAAAAGTAAGTGAATATTAATAGAAAATAAAAGGATCAAACTAATGAGCTTATTCACTCTACAAAATTGAGGAGCCAGAGAGGAATGGGGGAAATAATAAGTAGATCATCAGTAGTTAGAAGTTATTAGCAACTTTTTGTAGGAAAAAAAAAAAAATCATGTTTTCGAAAGTAGTATTTTCCTAACATTCTGTTTCATTGAAGGTTTTGACCCTGATGGTTGCAATTTAATTTGAGGGCTTGGGTTCACTAATCTAAGCACCTCATCTTAATTGGTCACTGGTCTCCCTTGTCTCTGGTATAGGGATAGCAATCAATTCTTTTCATCACAAGTGATCACTATTTCCACTGGAGGCAATAACTTCCATAGTTTCTCCCCTCTCTTTCTCGCTGTCTCTCTTGTGGGGCTGTGAATGGAAAATTTCTTAATTTGAGCTTTACTATGCATTCATATATAAAAATGATGTTTATCTGTTGTCCAAAATTTTAGTTCAGATGACTATGATTTTTCATGTTCTTACTTTTTGTATAATTATAAGCATAATATCTTCTTTTAAAACGAATTTTTATTTAATTTATAATGTACCATCATTGTTAAAAACAAATTTTAAGCTTTATAAGTTACATTAGTCTTCAAAAATTCACTCTGTCAGTTTATATGCACACATGGGCTTCTAAGAATTAAACTGATGTTTATATTTATTTTAATATAAGTCTAGGAGCTATTTATTTCACATATGTCAAGAATATATATGTTTGCAGTGTAGTAATAACATCTTCCACTTGCAGCTAGGCAAGTACTCTACCACTAAGCCATAGACCCAGTTCCAAAAAACAAAGTTCTGTTTGTTTTTTTTTGCAAATGACAAATACATGATCTGATGGTAAACAGCTGAGTGCATTAGAAATGTTTATTACTTTCTTAAAGTTTTCCAAATATGTTCACCTAATTCTTCAAAATAGCAATTCTGTCTTTGGGACAATTGAAATTGCATTTTCTGGATCTTCCAGCAATTCCTCTTTTGTTGTCTTTCAAACAGCTCTTCCAATTTCGTTAAGGAATTGAACAGTAATTTTTATCATTGACTATCTTGTACTATCCCTCAAAATTATCTAATTTCCAGAGATCTTCAAAGGTATCTACCGTTTCAGATTTCACTTGGTTTAATAGTTCTTATTTATGTAATTCCATTCAATGTTGTCTCATATTATGCCAGTATATTCAAAGAATAAATGTGATTATTCTACAATATTGTTAAATTTAAGTATTTCATCCTGGTTGTGGCAGAAGTTATACAATGTCAGAAGGACAATACCAAAGAGCACAACATTAATAATCTCAAGGAGTTTACGGATGTCCTTAAATCCTATCTGTTCTTGTGTGAATCAAAATAATTTTCTATTTCCTACCCCAAACACTGATAAGAGAATGTGGAAAGGGAATTCCCTGTCACATCCAAAGTGGATGAGGGAAAGGGTTTCTGTTGGAGGACAGTGCCAGCTATTGATTAATCACTAAGAAACTTACCTAATTAAGTAAACACAAAAGCCAGTAAACTTTTCAAATGGGAGGAGGTATGACTGCATTGGGCCAGGCCAAGATCTGGCCTCTAACAAGATGGAGAAACCCACCTTCCCTTTATTTATATTCACACAGGTAAAGGGGGACCAGGAGAGACTTCTTCTGTAAGAACAGGATGGAGAGCAGTTAGGGAAGTCATTTGCCTAGAGAACTAGCATTTCCTCAGGGGTGAGCCACCTCTATACAGGGTCACCTACCCCAGGTTATCTGAAACAGTCTCTCATGACTGCCACTTCCTGCTAGTCAGACCTCTGTATCCCATGGCTCAGACAAGCCTGATTCTGCTAAACATGAATGGCTTCCCACAGAAGAACACAAGCTGTACTGATTTTTGATTTTTAGTTATCATTCATTTTATTGGATTTCCACCATACAATAGACACCTTTTCTTGGCCTTTTAATCAATTATGGTTTGTAACATAATATAGTAAGCTCCTTTAAGTTAATTTGTGTTTATATTGTTCGTAAGCTAATGAATTGGCTTACCATAGACCTGCATATCATTAGAAGCTTATGTTTGGAAGATTTATCATCCAGAATATATGTTTTTTATGTCCTAGAGCACTTCTCCCTTCTAGAATGTTCTTCAGCATATTAGAATAATTCTCTTGAAATTATGAACAAGGAATGATTTCCTATTCACTCAGCTTCTCTTTACATCTTCTTCTGACAAACTATTACTTTTCCTTTTTAAAAAGAAAATTCCTGAATAAGCATATATTCATGTTGCGCTTTCATGTTTATTTGCCTTAAATATCAGCTATTTCATATAATCAGTACATGGATGTTAGAATTTTATCCACAATCATGTTTTCATGATTCTCATATTTGTTGAGTATCTATTGACATTTAAAGAATGACAGCAGTCGCTTTACAGTTTTTTTGTACATGAATTTCAAAATAATTTATACTTAATAGGGTACTCTCTAAAATACACACAGATATATTTATATCTGTATCTATATCTATATACACAAATATATATGCATATCATGAAATGCTCAATGATTCAATTCTTACATTTTGATTTGTCTAACTGCACTTTTTAATATAAAATTACCATTTCTAAAACTTCTTCACCAATGTAAATATCTATCTATTTGCATGTCTTTTTAGTTTCACTTGTATATTAAGGAATCATTTAAGTCTAATCCAAGAGAATTTGCAAAGGCAGAGGACAAACAATTTGCTGAATTTCTGTGAAGCTTTATGTATTCGTCAGTATACAGAATTATTATCATCATGATATTTCACTTCATATTCAGACTTTCTCTATTACTTTTATTATCACAAAAGTTCCTCTATGTGGGTGTTTTACTTAATCAAAGGAAATCACATATTGTCACCAGGAGAAGAAAAAAATTAATATGCACTTCAAGGCTTCATAATTAGAATGGAGTATACCTTATAAATAATGATAATCATAAACAGAACTATTTAGGGAACTTCCCCTTTCAGAAGTGTTTCAATAATTCAAAGTTTTCCTTAAACTATTATTCAAATACTGCTTGTCTACACATAAACAAAGCAGAGTGCCTGATCTATTTTTTTCTGAAATATCTAAAGCTCTTTGTGTCTGTTTAAAGCTTCTAGCTTTATGTCCTCTATCAAAGTAGTACTAACTTTATATTAACTTTATATCTGCTGTCAAAATCAGTTTCAATTGTTGACAGAATAGGACACTCAACAATTCAAAACACTGTGTCAAGATTTTCTTTTCTATCTTGAAAATTAGTACTACTTTTTTAGTCATCAGCAGGTCTCTCAACAGAATGCATGTAAATTCATAACCATAACCATTGCAGAATATCAATTATTTTCCTATTACCTACCATATAAGAGGTTTTATGAGGTAATCAGTACATCTGCCAATACTTTGATATAAGACTCTGATTAGATCATTCAACATTTTTTATTCTTCATTCATTGGCAGTCTTGTGCTTCTGCTTTTCCTCAGGGTAAGGAGAGAGCAATTTATAAACATCCAATAGGCAAGGAGGGTGATGACCAATGTCTATGCTGGAGGAACCCCAAAATATTCCATATCAGAGCCACACACCCGTGTACATATACTCAGCAGGCATTTTATGACTGGTGTTAATCCATTTGCCTATATACCAGGGACTTTTGACTGTTTTTTTTTGTTGTTTGTTTGTATGTTTGACTCTGTGTTTTAATTTTATTTTGCTTTAACAGCAATTTAATTATTTGTTCAAAGTAAAATAACTATTAAAACACTGATTCAATAGTTTCACATGACTCTACATAGTCAGCTCAGTTTTGCTAGTTGGAGGTGGGATCATGAGCTTGAGCTGTACCAGCTTTTCTCCACTTTTCCTGGGGGTACTATGGAAGTCCTAGGGGGAAGGGAAACAAACAAACAAACAAAAATCTAAAGATAGACCAACCATGTACAAACAAACCCGGCCTTCAATGCACATTTTGGGCAGTACTGCCCTAGACTTTTCTGTGGCATGGTGGGAGTGGTTGATGCTGGCTTATTTGTGAAGGGAAATGATATTTCATTGTTACTGTAGGTTAATCATGAAGTGGTCCTTTCACCTAGGTAGTTAGGGAGGTGTTTGAAAATCAGACATTAACCAACATGATGAGTTGTCACACATTTTCCCCAAGTGATAATTGCAACATAAGAATCAAGAGATATTTAATTGTTACATATTTTAAATGAGGCTCTCAATATTTTCTAAGAGTGGGATCCTTATTCAAATGCATGGATCAAATCTTTGTACCAAACAAACTGCATTTAAGATAGTCAATTTATTTTTAAAAGAAATCCTCGAAAAGGTGACAATACACATGAAAGCAAACTGACTTCTTCAGATTGAATTAGTTTATTGGCCAAATTAAAGGCAGAAGAGGCCCCACAGAAAATGATTAGTATCAGAAACTGTGGCTAGTTCTAACAAGAGTGATAAGGATTGAGAATTGAGAACATTTTTAGGATGGTGTAATGTTCTTAATACTTTGAATCAAAATATAGTTTAAAACTGAAGAATTGCTATAGTACACAGAAGAAAGGAAACTAAGAAGGGAGGGAGGAGGGAGAAAGGAGAAAAAAATTAATCAGATAAAATGATCCTTCTGAATAATTTAAAATCTATTCAAAATGATATGTGTAATTAGGCAAGAAAGGAAAGGGTACCAACACATAGGATTTAAAAACTAGTTAGCTCGAACTCATATTAGACCATTTAAAACAGTATTTTGGACAGGTATTTTTGTATCTATCTACTATTAGGAATTTTTCACCTGTTATTTTGTCTTTTGTATTACACTTTTTAATTATGCAGACTATGCATACTTTATTTTTTTTTCTTTTCTATTTATTTTTTAATTGAAAATTTTTTTTTTTGGGGGGGGGGGGTACTGGAAATGAAACCCAGGCGCAATTTCTTTACCACTGAGTCACATCCCAATCCTTTTTTTGTTGTTGTTGTGTTTTGTTTTGAGAGAGGGTCTTACTAAATTGCTAAAGCTGTCATTGAACTTTTGGTCCTCCTGCCTTAGCCTCTCAAATTATTGGGATTATAGGTATGTGCCAGTGCAGTTGGCTTAATTATGCATATTTTCAGGATGACGTAAGTGTACATGCAAATAGCGTACTTTGCTCATATAGACTCCCATTACTTTCCTTACCTTCTCCAACTTGATGTCCTTCCTCTTCTCTAATAGTTCTCCTATTACTTTCACATCATCTCCCCCACCCCCCACAGATTCCACATATGAGGGAAAACTTACCCAATACTTGCCATAGTGTTAAAATTAGTAACATGCCATAGAAGCAGTAGGCCACAGCACATATCCTAGGTGGGTAGTGATCTCTACAATGTAGGTTTATGGAAGTACAATATGTGATTGCACAACAATTTTGTTAAAACCCTACCTCCAGAGGACATCCCTATCATTCAGTGATAGGTGACTTTATCTTTCTACTATAAATCCTACTTTAATTTCTAGGAACAACAACAGTACTGTCCATGCATGATTTTACAATTCTCTGACACTCTCTAATCCCAATCTCGACTGTTTATCCATAGTCCTACCCTAGATTGTAGTTCTCAATAGCATTTGTACACTAAAATCACTTGGAATGCTTTTCTAAAATTAAAGAAGTAAATCAGATTCTCAAAACTCATTGCTACTTTTCTGCCTGTACCTGGGCTCATCATTTTGTATTGTCTTCTCATAATATTTACAGAGCTCTGTTGATCATCAAACCCTCCTTGTGAACTTGAGCTCCATCATTACATGGTCCAGAACGCTGTTTCTTATAAGTTTCTGATATATAATGCATCCTCAGTTTTCCCTTCCTCCTGGATCTTCCCTAGAAGCATACTAGGTTCCCAAATTGTAATTCAGATACGGATTAGTTGAAATTCTATATTGTAGAAATGTTAGTGAGAGAATCAGTGTTTTGACTCTAAGCCAGGCATTCTACTTAGCTTACCAGACCCTGTGACTTGTTAGGCAATTATTTTAAACATAGAGCTTATAAATGTCCAAAGTAAAATTTTCACCAAGCAAAATTCATACACATATACAGCATTTTAATAGTCAGTTTGGCCTTGGCTAAATATATTAATCATATAAGCTCCTCTCCCTTAAAAAATGTGATAGTCAATAAGATTTTAATTTTCATTGAATTACAGATACAGAAAGGCACACAGTGAAAACAATATTTTTGTTAAGTGTTGTATTTTTTTATATGTATATATTTATTTGTAGTTGGTGGTGGACACAATACCTTTATTTATTTAATTTATTTATTTTTACATGGTACGGAATTCAGTGCCTCACACATGCTAGGTGAGTACCACTGAGCCACAATCCCAGACCTTAAGTACTGTATTTTAAAAAACATTTACATTTCCCTTAAATTCTAAGTACAGCCATTCATTTTTTCAAAGAAGGAACATTTTTTGCAATAATTATAGTAAAGTTTGTTAGTATATATTGTAATATAAAGCCGATACCCCACCTCCCAACCATCTGACAATCTGCGCTCTGCCCGCCTCTTACATTACAGGAATTTCCGGCTTACACTGCCGCCATTTTCCTGCTTCCCACATTATGTCCTAACATGCCTGATAGCTATTGGTTCATCAGTCAGCTTGCAAATATTCTCCTCCACTACTGTGTCCTTCCAGCCGGGGAGATTCCAATATCTGGGAGAAGCGCACACACCATCTTCCCTTTTTTCCTTTCTTTTCACCCTGGAGCAGATGTGTTAGTCGTCCGCGTAATAAAGTCTCTTGCGTGAGACCTCCTATCTGTGGTGCATTTTTCTGGGAGCTATCGGTGAGCTGCAACTGAGACAAGCGAGTGGGCGGCAATTCAGAGGGAGCACGCAGTGGTGGCTAGAATCCCAAGCTGCCTTACATATATCATCCCTGCTGGGGAGTAGAATTGTGTGTGAAACATTTTATCTCTCATAAAAATTGTATTTTGGGATAAGTTGTAGAACTCTTAAGATAGAAACTATTTCTTAAAATATTCTAAAAGTCAATTTTCCAGATTCTTTTTTTGAATATCTTTCTAATGGATATTAAATATAAATAGTTTTCATTAAATTAAGCTCCCAGTAATTTAAGGAGCCACAACATTTTCCCTAATTTGACTAGAACAAAATGACGAATGGAAATAAAATCACATTTTTTAAAAAAGAGAATAAAACTCAAATGCCATGCAAAATTTAGGTCAGTTTTTCTCCATTTTATTATGCCTTTAACTTTGAGTTTGCCATAAGTTTTCCTAATAATTTTCATTTAGTATAATTTCCATTTTAAACACTCAGAAATATCGTAAGAGAAACTAAGTTTGAAACATTACATTTTTACTTCTGTTTGACTTTTACTAAAAAACAGTACATAAAAATTAGAAGAAATGTTGTAGTATCTGCTTATCACCATATAAATCTGAATTCGAATTCTTGCTGCAACAATTATAAATTTGGAAAAGTTATTTCCTTTTCAGTACTTTTTTAAAAAAAATTTTAATTAAAAATTGTTTTTTTCAGTCTTTTAATTTTAGTGCTTTTAATGCATTTTTTGGTTTCATTTTTATAATTGATTTCTTATCAGAAAATGCATTAAAAGAACTAATATTAAGAAATGGAAAAATAAGGAGAATTTTATGAGGGTAGAGTCCATTGGTTTTTCTAAAATTTTTAGTTGTGGATAGATAGAGTAACTTTATTTTGTTTATTTATTTATTTTTTTTATGTGGTCCTCAGGATCCAACTCAGTGCCTCACATGTGCCAAGCAAGTGCTCCGCGACTGAACCACAACCCCAGGCCATAGTTTATTGTTTTTACCTCAAAAGCTTTAGATAATATTTATATGTTGTAATTACAACTTTTTAACCTTGTAGTTTCTCCATTTTTTCCTGTATATAATCATCATGAATATTTCAAATTGTCATCTTGCTAAAGTAAAGACACTACTTAGCACTCTTTTATTAACAAAAAGAAAGAAAGGCATTTCCTGCCTCCTTGCCTTTAGTACCTTTCACAGAAAGCCCTCCATAGTCTCAACAATTCAGGGGCAAAGACCCTGCAGCTTTTCTGTTTGAGAAAATGGGAAGCCACAGGAATCCACACAGTCCATTCTACTGCATTCCCTCAACTTTTGTCAAGTTTTATATAGTATATCGATTGTGAAAACAAGTGAAGCAGAGAAGAAGAAATAAAAACACATTTGTTAATTCTGTTTAGAAACAAATAACATTTAAGTCCTGTCCTGGTATATGGTAGAGTATATCTGCTTGCACAGAGCTATGTGCATAAAACAAATAAATAAGTAAAAATATTTGCTAAATTTCTGAATTTGAAAAAAATATATTCATAGAATGCTTTTGAATGTTCATTTTGGCAAAACATGATTTGAAATTCAAGTAAATTCAAGTAGAAATTAAAGCTCAAAGACTAGAATATGAAAAAGAAAAGATTACCGAGATAGTTACAGGAAAACTTTATTTATATTCCATGTTTTCTTACACTGAAAAGATTAAGGTTTCAGAAAGGGAAACAATAAATGATAAAAATAAACTAAAGTGAAAATATAGAAAAATAGTTAAAATATTAACTATGATGAAAAAGTAAGTCACACTTAGCATTATCTTTGTCAAAATTAAATATGAGCTTTATAAAGTATTTGAAACAATCATGAAAATTCTAAACACAAAATGTGAAAATATTTGAATTTTGGCCTGAGATAATGCTGATAAATATAATAGTCATGGAATAATTAATAAAACTTTAGCTTTGTTCTCATTTTGCTTTTATCAGAAAAGCCAACAAATTATTTCTTATTGAAATTGCTTTTATTAGCTTTATAAAATCCCTCTTAATCTAACATGCTAATATAGAGATTACAAAAGAAAAAATAATCTTTTCAGGTAAAGAAAAAGAGGAAACATAATACATAATGATTGCTATAAAAGCGTAATTATTTTTCATGAAAAATAAGCACTTATGAAAGAGAAAGTCAATTTACTGTATAATGGAATAAAGATTCTCAACTAAAATATTAAATATATAATCAAATTAAATTGAAATAATGAAGATTTTTAGATGTTATATAAACTTAGATGTTATACTTTGATAATTCATTGAATATGAATGGCACACACATAATAACAATAATTGATGTCCTTATAATGATTCAAAGATGTCTGGATAAAATTAAATTATATTTCATACTAAAAATCTTAAGTCAGTGTTATATAACTTCATGTAGCCTTTACAACTGGCTTCACCAGGGCTGCCTATTAGATTTGTTTTAATTGGCAAGCATATTGCACACACACCATTGGAATATACTGTCCTATTTTCCTCAGTTCTTTAAATAATTCCCTAACTGCATTGCCTGCTGACTATCCTGAGGGCTTTCTTTGTTTTGGATAATTCTGAAGTGTGTCCCATACAGTTTCAATTGTCCAAAACAGCACTCTATGTAATATTACATTTTAAATTTATTTCCTTTTTTCTCCCTCTCAATAATTCTGTTCCTTTACTACTTCTTTTGTTATCACCATAACTACTATTTCACAATTCCTTTTTTTCTGTTCTGGAGGGAACAACATTAAGTGACCTGGGTTTCAATTAAATGTAAATGATAATCTACGGTATTTCTGCAAAAGTCAACACATAGGAATATTTTTTAAAAGTTAAATTATTAATTCTTGTTGAACATGGCAAATTTTCTTGTCTCCCATATGTGCTGTCACAGTGAATACTAAGGAAAATACTAAGTCCTTAAAATGCCAAGGGAAATGAAACATTAAAATATAGTTTTAAATTACATTTGCCATCTTTTGGTACCAGATATCTATATAATAAGACCACTTGCTGAATAAGCAGGTACTTTAAAATTGCTGATGGTGGGTATTGGAAATCATTTACATAAAACTCTGTAATATGTTCAGTGCCAAAATTAGCTTTGACAGCAAACTGAAATGCAACTTTGGGTCTTAAAACCACCATTAGTAGCCAATTCAAATCTTTTAGATATTCCTTGAGTTATGAAATATATACATACATATGTGCTTGTTGGGATAAAATTATCCTGTTGCATTTCATCATTGGCCTATGCTGATGATTGACCATACTCTCTTGGTTACCTCAGTGTATTTTGTTTTCAAAAATCTTTAACACCCAGAATTGTTAACAAATGAGACTCTTCTGTAAATTGTTTTAACCCTGAAGAATCTTATTGTTTAGCCTATGTTAAGTAGAAGTTTTAAATTACATTGCTAATACTGTTTGTACACTTCTAAATAAAAAGTAGCAAAGGAAGTATTTAGTCATGATCAGAGGCACAATACGTATTTTATAAAGTTTTAGCAGAATAGCTAAAACTCTCTCTTTTATAAAGATAGTGTAGATTTCCCATGCACTCACTTCACTGTACTTTTGAGATTTTTTATGAGTATATTCATCATAACTAATAGGTTGATAGTGATGCATTGTTATTAATAAAACTCCATATATTATTTAGATTACTTTAGTTGTTACACAATATTCTTCCTCTGTTCCAGGAACTGATCCAGGATACCATGTTACATTTAATTATCATGTCTCCTCAGACTCTACTTGGCTATGGAAGTTTCTAGATATTCCTTGTTTTTGATAAATCAAAGAGTTTACACAGTATGAGTCAGGAATTTTTTAGAATTTCCTTAAAATCCAGTTTCTCTAATATATTTTTCATGAATAGACCAGAAATATGGGTTTTGGAGTTAAAACACAGAGTTAAAATGTGATGCAAATTATATTATATGAAAGATACATGACATCAGCATGATTTATTATTCCTTATCTAAAACTTTGATCATCTGCCCAGGGATAATATTTGTCTGGTTTTTCATTCATTTTACTTGTCCATATGCTATCATCACTCAATATGTAACTACTTTATCTAAAATAACGAAGAGATTTAATTTAAACTTTATTTATGCTTTCTCTAACACCCTCTTTTTTATTCCATTCTAAGTTTCTATTTTGTGTTAAATTTATTTCACTGATATACAAAAACACAACAATTATACATTAGCGGTACCATGTATACATTGTGTAATAAACATATCTATCTCATTTATAACTTTTATATGGTGAAAACTTTCAAAATTCTGCCATCTTTGTTTCTTGAGAAATAGAGTATATAATCATTATATAGTCAACTTACTCTGCAATGGCACACCAGAACTTCTTATTCTCATCTTACTGACTTAATTCCCATCGTTCAATCTTTTGCCACATTCTCATTCCCTTCTCTCCTCAGTCTCTGGAACCACAATTCTACCCTCAAATTCTATGAGTCACACTTTTTTTGTATTCCACATATGAACAAAATCCTGTAGTCCTTGTTTTCTTATGCCTGGCTTATTTCACTTAACATAATCATCTCCAGTTCCATCCATGTTGTCACAGATGACAGTATTTCATTATTTTAATATCTGAAAAATATTACATTTTGTACATGTACCACATTTTCTTTCTTCATTTGTTAGTTGATCGACATGTAAGTTTTTTCCCATTTCTTTTGTTTTAATGAATAGTGTAGCAACGAACACAAGAGGGCCGATGTCTCTTCCACTTACTGATTTCATTTCCTTTAAATACATACCTCTGAGTGGGATTCCCTGATTATAGGTACTTCTCCTTTTAATTTTTTGAGAATATTCATCCCATTTTCCCTAATGACTATTTGTTAACTTACATTCCTACCAACACTGTGCAAAGTATCCTTTCATCTCCACATCCTCACCAGGAGTTGATAATAGACATTCTTACTATAATGTGGTGATACTTTATGATTTTATTTTCATTTCCATGATGATTAATGATATCAAATATTTTTTATATATGTGTTAGCCATTTGTATGTTTTCTTTTGAGAACTCCCTTTTTATGTTAGTTGTTCAATTTTCAAATGACTTATTCTTTGCTGTTGAGTTTTTGAAGTTCCTTATATATTCTGACTATTAATCCATTTTCAGAGGTATAGCTCATTGTGTGGATTCTCTTTATATTGTGATGACAGCTACCTTTCCTTTTATTTATTTATTTTTGTGATGCTAGGGATCACAAAACTCAGGGCCTTGTGTATGCTAGGTGATTGATTTACCACTGAGCTACACTCTCAGTCTCAAACTTCTCAGCTTGATATAATTCCATTTATCTATTTTTGCTTTTGTGTTTTGTGCATTTTAGGTCTTATCTGAAAAGTCCTGCCTATTCCAAACTGTGTAAGTATTTACCCTCTTGCTTTGATCTAGCAGTTTTATTGTTTTGAGAATTACTTTTAAGTGTTTTTGTGTTGGTTTTGTAAGTAATAAAAGAAAAGGTCTATTTCATTCTTCTGCACATTTATATACAATTTTCTCAGAATCATCTATAGTAAAGATTCTATTTCTCAATGTTTATTAGCACCTTTGTTAGTTAGCTGCCAATATGTTGGCTGATAGTAGGCTCTCCATTCTGTTCCTTTCGTCTATATGTTATTCTAGTAATTTCAGCTTTGTAGTATATTTTGAAGTGAGGTAGTATAATGCCTCCTGATTTGTGCTTTTTGTTCTAATATTCTAAACAGTCTACTCCGACTGTTTCCCTGGACTTTCGATATAATTTGAAATTTTTTTGTTGTTGTATTGGGTAAATAGATAAATTTTTTGTTTTTGTATTGGGTAAATAGATAAATAATTTATGAAGATTCATGTTACTGTGACTAGGAGTTGTACTATTTAATGTTACTCTTTAGATACCTGAGTCCTCAAATTCTCTAAACATGCCTCTGTATAGTCTGGGACTTGCATTCCTTTTGAAATTTCAATATTGAAATCATTTAATGAGCTTTGTGAGGTGGCTCATTCCTATGATTCCAGCTATTCAGGAGGTTGATGCAGGAAATTGAAAATTTGAGATAAGTCTTGAAAATTTAGTGAGATCTTGTCTCCAGATACAAAATTAGAAAAAAAAAAAATAGTTGGGGATATAGCTCATTAGTAGAGCTTCCCTATGTTTAATCTTCAGTACTACTACTACTACTACTAATAATAACAATAATAATAATAGCTTTAGGTGTATAATTCAGTGGATTTTGCTATATTCATAGTTCTGTCAATTATCACTACTATTTAATTCTAAATTTCCATTGCCATAAAAGAAATTCCATCTAATTTACAATTTTGACTAACTCCTTCTCCCTTTAGAACTCCTTGATCCTTTGAAAAGTCCTAATTTACTTTTCATGTGTTTTGCATTTGCCTGTCTGGACCTTTCATATAAGTGAAGTTGTATAATATGCACTTTTTTGTCTAGCTTTTTAAGCAGTTCTATCAAGAGTCAAACATTTTGAATCATATACCATTAATTTATTTCTTTTTATAGTATTCCACTGCATTTATTCACCAGTTGAGGGACATCTGGGTTGTTTTTACATTTCAGCTATTATCAACAATGCTACTATGAGCATTTTTGCATAAGTTATCGTGCAAACATATGTTATAAATGCTTTTGAGCATATTCCTGGGAATGGAATCATAAGGTTAAATGGTAAGTCTGGGTTTAACATTTTGAGAAACTGCCAAAGGGTTTTTTACCATATTATACCATTAGCAATGTATAAATATTCTAATTTCTATCACTGTCAGTTTTAATCCATTATTAGTGGAATTCATGTGAAGCCGTGGAAGGTATGGGGAAAAAGGGAGTTTTCTATATATCCCAATCTTCATAGTGATCTTCCTCTCTGGGCTACAACTTACACAAGCATTTCCTAAGTGTAGTCCCTCCCTTCCTCTCTTTCTTCTATTCCCATCTCTTCTTGAGGTGTTCCCTATTTATTTCCTTGAAACTCAAACTCTGTTCAGCTTTTCTTGCTTTATCATCCTTAGGTGAAATAAGAAGATTGTTAGGGACTATAAAGGGAATAGTGACCTTCCTCCAGCAGTACTTTCCCTGGAAAGTAGGCCTTTGTGAGGTAGAAGAACGTGGGCAGTGTATCACTAGGATTATTCTTCCTCTCCCAATGCCAGATCCCAAAGTGCGTATTTCTCAGATCTTTATCATGATGACCATAAGCCCACACAGTACACTAAACAATACATTACAAAGCATGAAAGGATACTATATGTGAGTGTGTTCATGGTAGTAAGGTTATTTATGGATGGAGAAGACCTGAGATGCAATCGAGAAGGTAGAGAGCATAAAATATCTCTTATTTTTTAAGATAAGAAGTAAGTCATTTTCTTGGTTAAGATTGTCACATTACTAGGATAAGGAAAAACTACCCTAGGTAATTCAGAATAGCAAATGTCTAGATTGCATTGCTGGTTTCTGTGTGTGTGCATTTGTGTGTGTTTGAGAGGGTATGTAAAAAACACATCAGATTCAACCTGGAGAAGGCTAAGTTTTTTCCTAAATTAAAAAGTTATTCAAATTGAAATAAAAATTAATTTTAATGTAACTAAACTTAGAAGGAATGAGAACACTTAACAAAAATGCACCAGTTCGTAAAATTAGAAGTATTTCTGTGGCTAATCACTTAATAAGTGTCACGGTTCTAAGTTTTCTTAACTTTAGAATGAAATGATAGAATTAGCCTGATTCATATTACAGAGTAAGTCCAAAATTTTAAGTTGATGGATAAAAGAGTAAAGTATATATTTCAGGCTATAAGTCAAATAGCTTATACCTTAGTTTGTATGTTGATGACGTATTTTAATACCTCTCTTCTTCCTTTTGTTTTTACATTTTTAAAAAAATTCTACAGCTTGGCAGAGTGGCTCACACTTGTAATCCCAATGGCATGGGAGACCGAGGCAGGAGGATTCCTAATTTGAATCCAGCCTGAATAATTTTTTGAGAAGTTGTCTCAAAATTAAAATACAAATGTGACTGAAGATTTTCCTTGTGGTGAAGCTCTTGACTAGATGGTATGAGGTCCTGGGTTCAATCACTGTTCATTCTCTCTCTCTCTCTCTCTCTCTCTCTCTCTCTCTCTCTCTCTCTCACACACACACACACACACACACACACACACACGAAAGAAGAGAAAGGGAAAAAAGGAAAAGGGAAGAAGGGAATAAGAGAGAGAGGGAGGAAAAGAAAGTGAAGAAAAAAGAAGAAAAAGAAAGAAAGAAGGAAAGAAAGAAAGAAAAGAAAGAAAGAAAGAAAAGAAAGAAAGAAAGAAAGAAAGAAAGAAAGAAAGAAAGAAAGAAAGAAAGAAAGAAAGAAAGAAAGAAAGAAAGAGAAAGTTTAAACATGGGATCATCAAAAACACAACTTTATTTTTCCTCAAATGCAGAAACTAAAGATGTATTTAGAGGGGAAAGAACACTAGTAACACTAAAAATGATTTTTTTGTTGTTTTCCTGACTGATCATCTAATAAAACAGAACAATATTAACAAAATAAGTCTTACTGGTATTTGTTATGAAAAGTGAGTTTTAATATATATATATATATAGAAGGAGCGAGAGAGACATTAATTAACAAGTTGAAACTTGAAAATAAGTCTTTAATGCTTACATTTATAGTACAGATGAAGAATTAGACAGTACTACTTATATCATGAATGTCAAATGAACATATTTGCCTTAGCAATAACAAAAAACAAAAAACTACATTAGGAAAATTGAAGAATAACTTGCAAGAGCTTAGACAGTGAACAATGATGCAGAAGTAAAACTTGAATGTGATTTGGAGGTTAGAAAGTTCAGTCTATAATTAAATAAAAGTCTGTAAGAATCCGTAAATATTAGCAAGGGAACTTACCATATTTTATCAATATTAGTATCCCCTAGTTTCCTGGAGTCAGTGAATTTGGCATAAGGTTCTCATTAAATTATAGCCTGCTAATCAAATCACCTTTTGGCACAATGCTAGCTACATGTGTTAAGTCATGGATAGGATTCAAGGATATACAGGTTAAAAATTTTTTGTTGCTTTCCTCCAAATGGTTACTTGAATTAAAAAAAAAAAAATCTTGTTTATCAGAGAAAATCTGTTAGCAGTTAGAGGTAGTTCTAAACTTCAGTGCAGTATTAAATAAGGGTTATCCTTCCCATTATAGATGCATCTACTAAAGTTTTCTGTTTAGTATGCATATATTTTTTAATTTTAAAGTTGTGGAGCCTGCCAACTTTCTTTTTTTGGCCATTTTCTCCTAAGTATGACTTACTTATAATCCAGATTAATAGTTTATTCAAACTTTTCTTCATACACATACATTGTCCTAATTAATTTACTACAGAAAATGTGGTATTCACTTTTCAAGAGTCAGACAAAATTGTAATTTTTTCTTCCTCCCAATATTTTACTTAGCAAGTCACACAAAAAATGTTTCTACAAATTTGCCTTTATGTCATTCATTCAAATGATAGCTAGCATTCATATCTATATATCATTGACTTTGTTTTCACAGAGGCTAATTTATTACTTGATTTCATTAACTACCACCTTTCTTGAGTCCATTTGCCCAATAGTTACTTTAAAGGCAACTAGAAACCAAAGTAGATAAAGTAGGAACTATAATAATGTCCACTATTTTGACTTATTTATTGAAAGAAAATAATTCAAATTAAAATGGTGCCTATATCAATATCCCAACATTTTACTAAATGATCTTCTGTAGTTCATAATTGCAGAAATAAAAAAAATAGAGTCATGGAGCTGGTAAGCCAAGCAAAATTATTAAAATTTAGAGGAATAAAGACTTTAGAAAATTGTCACATACTCTATATACATTTTTGCTCTATCCCCCACACTCTTTCCTTCCTCATTTCTTCTGAATCATAAATTTTGATTACACTCTATATTTTATCACTGGCACTTCTTTTCCTGTTTTAAATTTATTACTACAGAGTTTTGCTATTATATTAGGTTATTGTGCCCTTGGTCATTCAAGTAGATTCTGGTGGTTCTTGGGAAAGCAATATGCAAGACAAAATCCCCATCTGTTTTCTCTCATTTCTTGCTACATGAACTGCATTTGGCATTCCAGATGGCTATACAGCATCTATTATCCTTTTGACTGTAAGGGATTTTGCCATGTATATTATCCCACAGGGAAATATTGTAAGGCCTCTGTTTTACTTTTCTTTGTATTATTTACTACCCCTTCTTTTCAGCTAAGTTTGTCAACTAGCATTCAGTACCATATTTCATGGCAAGAAGGATACAGACATTAAATAACTTTCTTTTGCTTATCTGTAAGCAGCCTTCATCCTGTGAAAGAAAATTTTATTCTTGATGCTATAATTGAAGAGCAGTTTTTTAAGTAATATTTTTCATTATAATTATTTATTAAATTGTATATTACAGTGGACTGGAAATCAGTGAACCTGAGTTAAAATTTTTCCACTAGCTTGCTAGGTGGTATTGGAAAAAGTCATTAATTTATGTAAATTTCTAATTTGTCATCCATGAAATTAAATACTAGATTTTGGGGGAAAAGTATGTATTCATTTCTTATGGTTTAGATAATTCTTTGACTAAGGGAAATTTTCTTCAAATTGTGTTTTGACTTGAATACAGTATAAATGTCAATTGAGCAAAAGAGCACTTAACCAAGTATTTCATGCCCAGTATTGTATTAATAAAGCTACAAAAGAAGCACAATTTCATGGATGAAATAAATCAATCTAATTGCAATAAAGGAAGATAGTAGGTATCAATTGACAAAACAGGTCATACTGAAATGACGACTACCAAACGTTCAAAGGAAAGAATGGATATTATAGTTTGGACTAACTGGAAAGTACTTCATAAAGAATTTACAACATAAATTCAAAAGACATGAAAGAATTTAATAAGAGACCACACATATAGTGAGAGTCTGTGTGTTGCTAATGAAATCTTAAATAGAAGGTACCCACTGACCAAAATAACATTTGTTTAATTTTTTTACATTTTGAGTTTTTAGGAATTTTAATTGTTGTATTTTATTGCATTTTTTGCCAGATTGGTGAGATTAATCAGGTTTAATTATTTGTAGTTTATCTACACGTTTTCCTTTGTGAAGTAGCTATTCAAATTTTGCTCATTTTTCCTTTTTGTGATCTGTCTGCAATCATACGACATTCCTTTTCATATATGAGGAAACCTTCTAGATATCCTGAAAGTATTCTAGAAGTAACTTGGTGAATTGTGAAGAAAATAAAGTAACATTAAACTTATTATACTACATACAGATGATTATTACTTATCATTTTGCATCACGTTCATTTACATGCCAGCTACCAAAGCTAACATTTTGAAGTAATAGTACCTCATTTTATATATTTAATTACTTTTTGTGCTGCTGGGAATCATAGGGCCTTGTGCATTCTAGTCAAACTCTACCACTGAGCAACATCTCCAACTCAGTGCCCCATTTTATTGAATTCCACATACTTAAAGCATGCATGTGAAAGAGCTATTTATTAACTTAAGGAAGTAAAATACATGTTCTTAAATTAAATGAATGTATGGAGCATGTGAAAGGAGATATGTTGTTAGTCATTCTCTAATGATCAATAAAATAATAATAATGAAATTGAATTATGCATGTTATTGAAGTTAATATAGGTTTGAGGCAAGGATTTGTCTCATAGTAGGTCTGTCATTCAAGGGAAATAGCTACTCTGAAAATGTTTGATTTTCTATAAAATGAGAATTGTTATTGTAGAATTAAATTTAATAATGTCATTTTTATTTCTCTGAGGACTGATAATAATATTTAAATAGCAATGCTACAATTTTTAAGATAATAAATAAATGGAAATGTAGGTAAGACATTCTTTTTAATAACTGATAACTAAAACTAGGATTATAATTTGGGGATAGGGAGGAAAAATAATTGAAAATTTTATTTCCTACTAATACAAGAAAATAATTCAATGGCTAGGTAATGAGAGTTAAGATGGCTTAGAAACTTCTTTAAAGCTCAAATATTTATATTTCACTTGTATTCAAATACTTATAATGCAAAACTCTACCTAATAAAAGTGAGAAATTGAATTCTACAAGAGAAAAAGTGTGAAGTGGTAACTGTTCTTAATGATAACCAGTATGTATTCATGGAAAGGACAATTTTGAATTGTAGTATGAAAATCAATGAAATTAAATATTTTTCTTAACAGAGACTGAAATAAACTCTGTGTTATATTGGAAAATACTCAGGAAAAACTGGTAAGATGGAAAAAAATGATAAGAAACAAAGGAGGGATTCAATGATTTTGTAAGTGATGGTGGTTGATTAGAATAGAGCGTTCAAATTCATAGCAGAATTTAGAAATGCATATCCAACCACAGGTTAATTGAGCTAGTGGTCCTATAAATGTCTAGAAAATTAAATTATTGACATATATAATTTAAATATCAAATTATGCACATAAGTGCCTAAACAGGAATTTGAAAGTAAATAATTGAAAAAATTTGAGAGTGATAATGAAATGGATAAGGAAGTTGACATAATAATAATTAAAACATACAGTACATAGAGTATAATTCTAACAACATCTAGATGTGTTCAACTATGTCAGTAAGTTCAATCTCTATGAACTAATATATATTCAATATATATTTGAACAAAAATTTTATCTGTCAGGAAAGGAATGATGTTTCACTCAAAATGATACAGATTGGATTTCAGTTCACTTAAGTAGAACATCTATTTTTAAGAATTAATGCCATATTGGTGTCAATCAAAATGAACTTATTTTAACGTAATTACTTTCACTACCATTGTGGTGATTTTAATTATTTCTCTATAGGCTAATATAATAGTAAGCAGACATTATTTCTCATATTTCAGGGGTGATTTGAAATAAAATGCAATGTTTCATTTTAATTATGTAACATGATTTTCAGCAATGTAATAAATGATCAGAGAAGAAAACTACTGATCTGTGAAATGCTTTAAAATCAATCATAGCATGTAAAAATAATTCACAATCTAATGGATCTCAGTTGCTGTCCTTTTCTAGGCATTACATGTCTGCACTTGGCATTTGGCTTTGTGGAGGGGTCAATCACAAAATAGGAGGTATGCTCTGATTATTCGATGGTGTATTACTTTTAGGCCCATGATAAGTATCCAGGAGATTAGTATCCTCCTCATGTATGCAGATGTTTAGAAATCTGGGAAGTTAGTCCATGGCCTTGACTTCAAGTCTGGTCTGGGTTAAGTATGATGACTTTAACTCAATTTATTTATACTTTATTTTACTACTTAGCCACTGAAGAAAGGATATATGAAGATACTGAAAAGTGAGCGAAAATGGAAATCTGAATCCTTCCAATTTCTTACAAATAAAGTCATAAATGTTGGGAGCTGTACAGAAGGATGTGATAAAAATTCTGAGCGGCACATTATTTATGAATACTATATTTACTAGCATGATTTTTGAGGAATATATAAAATTTTCTTTTAGAATAAATTGATCATTACAAATAATTATAATAAACTTTGAGGTCTAATCCAAATAAAGTGTCCTATTCATGGCCAATAATTAGTATTAATAATTAGCATATATTATATTATTAATAATTAGTATAAAAAAGTAATGTAAAAGAGAAAATTTAAATTAAGCTATATTAACCAGCCGCTGTGCAATAAAGTGAAATTAACTCATTCATGACTAATATTTTATCTTATTCATATAATGAACTTTTGGCACATTAAAGTCTTGTGTCTTCAAATAATAGAAAGATGAATGTAAAAATACATCAACTCTCTGCAAGTCACACAAGTACAGGAGTACACATAATAATATTTAACCTGTAGTTTTCCATTTGGCTCAGTTTGGCCATAACCTCCACCTTGGAAGGAATCTATAGGCAAAAACCACAATTTGAGTCAGAGTTGACTCTCATACATCCATTATCTCATGAAAAGCTCCAAATTCCTTTCTACCAGAATCTCCTAATGATGATGACAAGCTTTTGCTGCCATTTTCATGATTTTGAAAAGCTTAGCAACCATCGAACTTATTTTAAAAATTTCCATTAAGACAAAAACTATCTAGTTGTTCTTCATTTATTTAGACTATAATATATGATTTAAATGATGCTGGTGTTTTATTACTATTGCTAATACTAAATGGCATACTAGCTTACTAGTATAATATTTTATTAATGTTCTATTACTACTACTGTTCTTGTTAAAAATTTCCATCGGTTGTGGTTGGTCTTTTCCTAGTCCAATCTTTCCAAATGCTCTGATGTTTTTAGTGCATGATTTACACAATATAAGGTATTCAGAAAAACATTATATAATATTTGTAGAAGATGTGTAACTATCAGTCTGTGTATCAGGTATGATTAGGTGAAGGAAACAGGAATCACTTAAGGTATCTTAAAGTTGAGTGATTTAATATAGTATTTGTGTGTATATAAATGTTAGAAAGTTGAAAACTCTAGTCTTGACTCCAACAATGAGCTTTAGAAGTGAAATAATTGGATTATGAAAAAGGAAATCTAGTCTTATATAAAATGCCAGAACAATACAGAATTGAACCTAAAGATAATATACTTCTTAGGCCTCCAGGAAATTTTGCTGGAACTCAACCTTGCCAAAGCCAAAGCTGCAAATTATTCTCATCACAGAAAATTAGAGAATCTATCTATCACTTAGATTAAGAAGCCAAAATGAGAAATTGAAAGAAATCACCATCAACATCAATTTCATGACATTTAGGAAGAACACTGGAGTTTAGAAATTGTAACCATTGTGCAGAGAACAAACCCTTTTATATGGCTAGAAATCAAATTTTTTCTTGTGTTAAGGACATTGGAGTACAGAAATGGGAGACTTTTTGCAGTCCCTTTGAATAACCAGGCTTGCCACCAGAAACAGAAAAAAAGGGGAGAGCAAATTACCTCTTGCTCTCTATGCACTTCTAAATGTTATGAAAGAGCAACTGTTCTCAACCTGAAAACTAGCAGTGGGATATCTATTGCATGTAACCTTCAAGTTTCTGTGTTCTTAAATTAGAATAATAGAAACAAAAGCTGAAGGGAACAAACATGCAACACAATATATACATGTTTGGACATAGTTATACTAGAAGACAAAATAATCAGATGCTTGCATCTGCACATAATGAGTGAGTTTGTATTCCAGCAACCTATAAAGACAGAAGCCATTCCTCTAACACATGGTCTCACAAATATTTCAATCAGATGTGCTGTCCCAATGAATACCTATCCTAAAAACTCAGCAGACTGCATGACCAAAACATTATTCCAGGGGTGGAATTCCAGCACAGGCACATGGCAATGCACAATTCAGGTTTTATCAGTGACATTACAGAGGGTGCTGTAATAGAGATGTAGTCAGCCATTGCAATAAAAATTTGCATTTTCAGTTAATGACTTTCAAATTAAAATAAGATTAAATAGGTTTATCTGTTTATTTCTTTTTAACTACTGTACCAAGCCTTTTTTTCTACTTTGGGTTCTAAAAACTTTGGGTTACACATGAAGTTTAATTTTATGTATATATCTAGATCTAATAAATGTATTATATTTAATATTTGTATTAACTGTTAGGAAAATTTATATAATTTTATACTTATAACTATAGTTATATATAATATGTATTATACAAAATATATAACTTATGAATATTATATATTTTTAGAAATATATATGAATCATTTATATAAAATATTTTTGATACATTTATATATAATTTATGTTATTCAAATTAGCACATTTTTGTCACTTTTCCTTCTATAAGTATTTGGAGAACACTTAGGTATAGTAAGACTCCACACAACCACATGGATTTATTTTGATAAATAAAAGTAGGTCTGTAACAATTTCAAACATGTACAGCTCCTGTCTCCAATCCTTTGTGACACATATGTTCTTGTATTTACAGGGTAGACTTAAAATAAATGATCACACAGCAATTATAAACATGAAACAGAAAAAGCACTTGTTTTACTTCATTTTGGTTTTCTACATGGATATATGTAGCAATTATTTGTGTTGAGATTTTAAAAATCTAGACTTGTTCAGTCTTTCATATCTATGATGTTCTTATTGTCATTGCATTTTGCTTTCAGTTATCATCAAATCCAGTCATTCAGACTAAAAAGTAAATGCAGATACAGAGGTAATAAAATTTCTTCAAAAGTAGAATATTCACTGACTTACTCTATTAACATTAGTTGTGGTTTAGATATGTGGTTTCCCCCAAAAGCTCATGTGTGAAATAATAAGCTTTAGAGCTGAAATGATTGGGTTATGAGAGACTACCAATCAGTAAATTTATCCCCTGGTAGGGATTAACTGGATGGTAACAGTAGACAGGTAGGGTGGGCTGGATGTGGTAGGTTCCTGGGAGTGTGCTTTTGGGGTTTATATTTTGTGCTTATTGAGCAGAGTTCTCTCTGTTTCCTGGTGTGATCTCTTGATCTGCTTTCATTCACCACACTCTCCAGCCATGATGTTCTGCCTCACCTTGAGTCCTGAGAAGTGGAGCCGGCTACTGTTGGACTGAGACCTCTGAAACTGTGAGTACCCAAATACATTTTCCTCCTCTAAAATTGTTCTTGTCAGATCTTTTGGTAACAGCAGTGAAAAAGATAATTAAAACAACATTTTATAATGACTAATTTATATATGCTAGAAAAAATAATGATGAGAGTATTCTAAGCTTCACAAGATAACCTGTAGAATTTCATTTTATATAAACTTATTAAGTTATATTATAAAGTTGCTTTCAAATCATGTATCTTTGCCTGGGAGGATTTCTAACTAAATCAGTTATAAGAGATTTAATCTAAAAACCTGATAAAATCATAATTCATAATGCAAACTAAAGGAGAATAGAAAATACTAAAGAATGAGTGGCTGATTTTTCTCATGCGTTCCTTTACTCAATACTGATTATTTTGTCAGATTTAAATTAGAAGAGAAGAGAACTTAATATGTACATGAACTTTGCCTTTTCTCATTGTTTGTCCTTCAGTGTCTCTATCTTTTCCAAACGAAGTTCTGTGAGTATAAGCCACTGAATATAATAATGGATATTTTTATCAGGATGTTTTCTAAGGTCTCTGAGTATCTCTGAAACTAATAGATTTTATAAGATATAATCTTAACACACTTTTCATCAAAAACAAAATGATTTATCAAGACTACATAATCCTACCAATTGTTCAGACCCTACAATTACATTGATGAATATATGATTATCTCTCAGGGAGCAATGAAAATCATGTACTTAGAAAACTATGTCATAACTTGTGATACAATTTTGTATTTTAAGGACATTCATAAAATATATTGATATTTTAAACACGATCTTATATTTATCACAAATTTAGCTTTTGGGGCATGGGTTGGAAAAAGGTAGACTACTTATTTCTTTAAACACTTATATGAATGAGAAAAATATTTGTCATAGTAGTGTATGACATGAGTGTTGGAATTATTATTCCTATATAGTTATGTTTGATGATACTTGGATATTTAGTGAGAAAATAATTTTTTATTTAATTTGTTCATGACTCAGTCTTTGAAAGAAAAGTTTCCCATTTTACAATCTTGCTAATATAATAATTATTATTTTACAACCTTGGAAATATAATAATTACCATTTTACAATCTTGGTAATATAATAATTTCTCTCTGATAATGAAGGGCCTGTTCCTTACCTTTCTATACCCAGAGGATGATACAGAATTCTCCTCGCATCCCATTTTCCTCCTGTGAGCTGATGTAATATATATCATGCAATCCAGAACAAACCCTTCCTTTTTGTAAGCTGGCAATATTGAGGATTTATGACAGCTACTCCCTCTTGCTAGTGAAGGGAGAAAAAGGCTCAAGATGTTTTAAAATCAAGTATAAATCAAAGCTAGTGAAAGGCAAAAGTTGAAAAAATGCTGTACTCATATCAAATACTCAAACATTTGTGAGTATTTCTTTTTATACCTTCACCAGATGGTGGAGAGCAGAAATAAGAAAAAATAAAATCACAATCCATAATTTCAATGGACTTTATAGATCTTATCATTAGTAACAGCAGAAGTAGCTGAACACGTTTGACGTGATTTAGAACAAATCAACTTTCCTTTTCCTGAGATTTTTACACTCAATAGGAACTTTAGAGAAGAAAAGCAGTTGTATGGAAAGGGTAGAAACTTTGATGCCTGAGGTCTATGTTTCAATTCTGGGCTCAGTGCAACTTACTTCAGATACTTAATGCAAATTACTCAGCCAATCAGAATCAGTGACCCATTACTCCATCCCTGTGTGCTGCTATATATCTGCATTGCACTTACAGAGAAAAAAATACCAATAAAACAATACCACTATGACCACCAAATTTTACTTCAGAAGATCTATCATACTTAAAAATTATAAATAGTTTGGATTGAACAATTCAAAAAAGAAACTCCATTACTGAATGGCAAACTACACAAGGACAACAGTGAGTAATGTCTGCTGATCCTCCCCTTTTTAAAGATTCCAGCAGAGTTCCTCTTTTGAAATGTACACAATTATGAAGAGATGAGAGTTAAATAGATCCATTTTTATTAAAACTGAATTTTCCTATTATGTTTTTTCATGGTCTCTACATCTCTGTCTTAGGGAGTAATATATGTCAGAGCAGTTTTCTTATTGAATAAGAGTTCAGTGTTCTATTAAGTAGCTTTACAGTATGTCAAGTTAGCTGTGTCAAGTTTCCTTTACGTCCTACTGGAAGGAAATGTAGTACATAGTTGAAAGAGCAGTAAGTATTAACATAATGAATAGTATTTTGATATATCAGGTAAATAATTAACACTATTCTTACTTATACTTTATTTCTATAATACTTTTCATTGTGTGGAACACTATTAGTAATATTCAATCATGTTTCACAATGGCACTAACATAGAATTAGTGGTTTTTGTGACATTTTAATAAATGCTAGTATTTTGCATGCACTGTTATATTTTACATGTTAAGATAAAATATGCAATCTAATCAAACTGCATATATTTGCTAACTTGACCATTCACTCAACAAACTATAATTTTAAACATAGTTTTTCCAAATACTGAATGCAAAGAGATGTTGCAGAAAAATACAAATAATGAGAGCATCTAATAATATACAGTGTTTTTGATTTTTTCATATCTTCATTCTTCTTAAACATTTCTTTTTAAAAATATTATAATGACCTCACATTACTCTGGATCTTTCCACTTGAATCATTATTGAAAGTTTGCTATTTTTTGACTATCAGTGCACCATTTCTTGATACATTCAGACATGCAGCAGATCCTATTAAAGCAGTTGGTTGCATGTCACAAAAAGTTAAATTTTAAATAAAAAAAACACAATTTAATATCCTAAGGAAAATAGACTTTCAAATATTTTTAAAAATTTAGAGCAGTTAGTATTTAAACCAGTATACTCAACTAGCTTTGTGAAAAAAAACAGAACCATGGAATTCGAAATGAATTAGTGTTCATTTTCACAATTTTATTTTAATTTGAAAAAGACACATTTTATATAATAAAGAATACATACAAATATAATTTTTTCTTCGATGATTTAAACATCCATCCATTCACATTTGTCCCTGAAATTTTGCTTTCATATTGTGCTAAATATGATTTGAAATGCATAGAGAATTACTGATTCTGCTTTCTGCTAACCAAGGAAGCCACTATCTAGAACTTTCAGTGTCTTCTCAGCTATAATTAGTAAAATGAAGCAAGTTTATATGATTTATTAACTGTAGGTTTTATGCTCAATTTTTATATTCAGTTACTTTGCAGAAGCCCATCTGCCCTTTCCTACTACTTTGTCTGAATATGTGTTGGTTGCATTATTGTTTGCTCTACTTGCATAATTTATAATATAAAATAACACAAATATCACATGGGGTACCTCTATGATTTACCAACTTATTGCTTTGAGAAATATTCTATTCTGTTTCTCAAAGATGAGTATTCCAGTTAAAGCCTTAAAAAGAAAGAGTTGAGGGTCTAGAGGAACCCAGGAATCTAGAGTTTGTAGAGGCAGATTATAACTGAAAGAGATATGAGCAGAGAAAGAGCTCTAGTCAACTGTGGCAGGTTCCCCCCTCAAACACCCAGACAATAATATTTGATCATGAATTCGAGGAATTTATTCAAGGCTAGGAAATAAGAAAACCTAGGAAAGATTAAGCAGTACTCAGAGCCTTCAGAGTACCAGGAACAGCACAAATTCCCATAAACCAACCGCAAATTTCTTAACGCATGGGGCACACAGGGTGGAGGACTCAGAAGACTATTATGTAAGGAATATGGAACAAGTAACTCTTAAATAAAATCTGCATGTGTCTTTTCTAAAAAATTCTTAAAATGAGACCTCTGAAACAATAATTTTCAATTAACTAAGATGTTTTCCAGAACAAAATTAAAGAATATTTATGAACTACTAACTGTTGGCATGATTTGAAATGCTGCAATTTCTGACCTCAGATAAAACATTATGAGGCATGTTTAAAAAAGAAAATATGAATGAAAACACAATTTATAAAAATGTCATGAGAAACCCCATGAAGCTTTATTCAGAGGCAAATATTTGTAGTACTAAATGCCTTTATTGGAAAGAAGTAATGAAGAATGGTTTCAAATCAATGGACTGTGTTTCTGCTAAATAATTCCTGGGGTTGGGGGGAAAAGAGAACACATTCAAAATAAGGGGAAAAAAGACCTGAACAGAAATTAATGCATTAGAAAGTAAAATAAAACAATTGAGAAAATATTAAAATCCAGAAGTATTTTCAATGGCAATATAAAATAATTGATAAACTTCTGGTAAGAGTAATAAAAACATTACAGCAATGACAAAGATGCAATACCAAGAAGAGAGATGAAATCATTATAGATACTACAGATAGTAAAATGAAAATAAGGAAATATGAAAAACTACATGTGAATAAATTATACAACCTTATGAAACAGATATGATTCCTGAAACCAGATATCCAAGCTCATTCAAAAAGAAATAATATGAATCAATCTCTTGAAAGAATGAACATTTTTTTAAGCTGTTTTAAAGAGTGAACATTTTTTAAGCTGTAAGCTGTTCTAAAGAATGAACATTTTTTAAGCTATTTTATCTCAACTCCCTAAGGTCTCCCGCCCATTGTCTTAACTCCCTGAGGTCACCCTCCTGGTTATCTTAACTCCCTGAGGTCACCCTCCTGGTTATCTTAACTCCCTGAGGTCACCCTCCCAGTGATGGGAGCAAAAGCCCCTAAAGCTGTTCCAGGAAATAGCCCCAAACAGAGGGTAAAAGAGTAAATTGGGCCAGATAACTAAATAGTGCTCAAACAGTAGGATTACCAGAAACTATTGACCAGAATCTTACGCCCTGTTGTAAAACATTGTAAAACCTGTTGTATGTTATCAGACAACTCAGACCCCCTTTGGAATTTCCCGACAGCTTTGTTCCCCCATTTTTCTTTTCTTTTCCTTTTTCTCCCTTTCATGTGCGACCCCTCCCGATGTGTAGTTTTCTGCCTTTATAAACTTGTAAGATTTTCTGCTAGGGACTCGACCCTTGCACTCCTGCGTGAGTCACGAGTCGGGTCCCAGCGCGCTGGAATAAACACCTCTTGCGGTTTGCAACAAGTGACGCCTCCTGTGGTTGATTGGGGTTGCCGTCGGTCCGAGGGATAGAGTCGGGGTCTCCTTTTTGGAGGTCCTTCACTCTATCATCTAGTGAAAACAAATCTGGTGAATTCTAACAGATATTTATGAAAGATAGTATCAGTGCTAAAACTTTTTTCCCTAGAAAATTTGAAGAACATAGAATATATTCATCTCATTCTGAGACTATTTTATGACTCATTATTTCATAAACAAACAGATAAGGATGTTGCAGGAAACAGACTGGTCAAGAAGCAGCAAGCTGCACTTCGAGAGAACTCTAAACTTTATTTTATGCCAGTAGGCCCAGAGGAATAAGAACCTCCAAATTCTGAGCACTGATCCACAGTTTCTCACAATATTTATAAGTTATTTGAAGTCGTTTTAGACCCATCCTATCAATGGGGTCTTTTCCTCTTTTTTAAAAAAATTCCTAATCTACGTAACTGAAGACCTTGTGCAGGGTCTCTAACAAGAAACAGATAAGAAGAAATGGCTCTTTCACAGGCATCTGTTACATTTCAAGAGGGAGCAGTCAGACTCTAAGGGCAGTTATTTACAGTCCAAAAGGTAGGGACCCATGGTTAATTAGGCTTCCTGGAGAAAGGTTGAGAGAGGGGAGCAGAACTGACCCCTTCCCCAGGCATTGGTTTCACAGCCAGGCCTGGTTTTGCCATCGCAAGGACATTAAAAGTAACAAAAGCCACAATTAAAACAAACAAACAAACAAACAAAAATCCCCACATGGGTATGGATATATAATTGTCTAAAACAATTTTGCAAATTAAATGCAAAAATTATAGCTAATTGGAATAGTGGAATATGTGCCAAGAAAACAAGATTAGATTACTACTGTAAACTCAGTAATGCAAAGTTAGTTTAATACTGTAAACTGAACAAATGTCAGAACAGAAACTCTCATTCCTTACCAGTGGGAATGCAAAATGGTAAAACTATTTTGGAAGGTTTGGAAGTTTCTTATAGAGATAAACATAATCTTATATGATGAAACAATTGCTCCATTAAGTTTTTGCCAAAATGAATTGAAAACTTAGACTATACAAAATATTACTTGCATGCTTATACATTATGACATTAATAATTTAGATAACCACATAGATATTTACAAGAAGATTGAAGTAAATTAATGTATGCAAATTGTAAAAAAATAGGAAATAAAGGGAAATCCAATAAATAATGTGCACTGAAAAAAATAAACTAATTTTATTATATGAGATTATATAAAATCTTCTTAAGAAAAGTATTGGTAGAAAAGTAAGTTAAGTAATTTTGGAAATGAGTGAAATATGTAGCATTAAAGGTAGAAGAAATGGTACACAATTTCTGTTATATAGTATGCATTATATCATGTATTATTTTAAAACAAATAAATTAAAAAATAACTTTTCTACAATCATGCATTAGATTGTCACCATTTTTTTCATATCTAAGTCTATATTGCCCTATCTATCTTTGTAGATGGAAAGATTTTACAGGAGAAATGGGGAAAGCCCAAGATGCATATAATATAATGAAATATTTGTAGTTTATAATAAAAAGTACCAAATATGAGTTATTGAAACAGAAAGCACCTAGCAATTAAATGTAGTTGCAAACAAAAAACATAAAATTATTTGTAAAATGACTATAATACTGAGGAATGTGCGCTCTCAAAGTATATGCAAACAGTGCAAATTACTTTTCTCATGAAGTGAAACAGAAAAAATACTATTTTCATATTAATATGCACAGAATGATTTAAAGACACATAGATAGCTGTTAAATAAAAAATAAATTAATATTAGAAATTCTCATTCTCATTTCTGCATGTTTGTGTATTTATAACTAGACCAGCAACTCTTGGTTTTGCTCTTCTTGCTTGAGAAATATTGAGGCCTTGAGAGAATATAGGCATCATGCACTGCACTTAAGCGTAATCCAGTACTTTTTTTGTTAATCATATTGGGTTAATTTCATGAGGGAGCATTTTGTTAAGGAGGATGTTTTAAGTGAGCTGTCTTATGTAATTCTGCAACTTCAAAATTTTAGTTTGAAAATTTGAGTTGGATGCATGACTTCAATAGTATTGAAGAGTCAGTTGTAATACCACCTCTGTTTTATCTTCCTAACTTTTTTTATTCACAATATATATACACATATGCATTAAATATATTATATATGTATATATATATAGTTTTGTTAACATATTCATTGTACATATTAATGGGATTTATTGTGATGCTTCCATTTGCGCATGCAGCGGGCATTGATTATATCCAACTACCTTGTTCCCCACATCTCAGCACCTTTTCCTGTCCCCAGTACTTGTAATTCTACTTTCAGATCAATTCTTTTTATTTTCTACATATGAGAGAACATGTAGTACCTGCATTTTTTAATCTAGCTTAACAGTGATGCTTCCTCACTCTTAAAACTCATTGAAACTTTATTTCCTCAAGAATCATAATGATGATGCAGATTATTTTATTGAGTTGCTAATCTTTTTTGTAATATTATATAATATTTACTTTATATCCTCATACTAAGGAATGAGATATACATATTTTTGTGGTAGAGAATAATTTATTAATTGTATCCTCCCAAAGACATCAAACAAATAATCCCTGTGTTGCTTCAGTACTTAACATGTGGTTTGTGCAGAATGGAAGTTCAACGTAATTTCTAAATGTTGAATGAATAAATACCCCAATGGGAGAAAATGTGCCTGGTATTCTGAGAATTTTTTTGCCACTTGTTTTTTTTGTTTGTGTGTTTTGTTGTGTTTCCCTGAAACCTCTAGGTGCATCTTTTCCTATACTTAAAAGCTGCAAGGGAAAAGCAGTTCTGGCATTCTTTTGACTCTACAGCCCTGCATTCAAAAGAACTTGCTTAAAATGTGATAATGCGATGTGTGATGGGAAGCTCAAAAAGAGCCATTATGTGTCATTTGCTAAAAAACCACTATTGTTCCTGGGCTGCTGCATGATGCCATTTTAGACAGGCTCTTAAATATCTGGGGGTTGGGGATAAGGGCATTTGTATCCTTGTTGATAAGAATAAAATATTTAGGATTGTGTCCATGTGTCATTGACTGACAATTAAATTTAAATTCAAATTAGCTGGCATTGGAGGTTTATTTTCCCCATGGTCATATATTATTATAACCATTCACATTATCTTTATTAGGTTTGTTCTCTTGCTCTATCATTGTGAAAAATGGAGTTTGTAAGGTAGTTTTCTTTAAAGGTGGTGCTGCCTTTATCTGTACAAATTCTGAGATGATTGAAAATATAGTACCTAACAATTTCATCCTTTGCATAAAATACATTTGAGTTCAAGAGTAAATGTATTCTTAAGAACAAATGTATGAAGTACATAAAGTCTGTATTCACACAGTTGTACAGATATATGAGTAAATCACTTTAGTTCAGCAAACATGAAATCCATCCAAGGATTATATCCTCTGATTTTAAAAATGCATCTCATTCTGAACACAATTTGAAATATAGCAGCTATCATATATATTCTATGTATTCTCCTAGTGATCACCAATGCACCATGATTATGGAAGTATCATACTTTTTAATTTGCAGAATTCATATCAGTCATGAAGAAATGAATGTGTCTATAGTGTAGAAGAAATATCTTTCAACCCAGACATCTACAGGTACAAAAAGTATAGGCTGTTATTTATGACAGTTTTCTCTGTGCACTTTTTTCTTTTAACATATGTTTGATAAGTACTTGTTTTGGATATAAAACAAATATTTTAGGTATTAGAACTGTTTTGCCTTCAAAGAGTTCATAGTGTTAAAAACGATGCACAGAGTCCTGTGAAATTCAGAAATAAATTTTACATGCATTTTTCAGTTTTATTTCCAATTACAGAGGGTTATTGTTTCTATATAAAAGGAACCCAAATCACCATGTTTCAATGAGAAGTAATTGAAATAAAACAACATAAATATGTACCTCATAAAATTTGGTACAGAACTCTAGTATGTTAGATTATATTATAGTGTTATTATCTCCAATGACTAACCAAGTTTTGAACTAGTATCCTAACTAAGGCAATACGTTCTGGAAAAGAGTATATAAAATATTTTACTGCGACTTCAATCTATATTTTCCAAACTAATCTGAAAGAGGAAAATAGAACAGTTTGAGAAATTTCTTCTTCCTTACTCAACAATATTCACTCCGATTTCTAATCAACGAAGGGTCTTCAGTTCTGCATGCCACTGGCACTGCAATGGCTGTTCACTATTCAGCAGATCCCTTGGAAAGCATCTGTTTTGTTCTTGTATCCACCTATTTTTTTTTTTTATCGTATTTGTCATTTAGCTCCTTCAGATTTATTAGATCCTACAGTAAAAAAAAAAAAAAAAAAAAAAAAAAAAGGGAAAGAGCAAGATAGCAGTGTTCAGAATTCTCTATTTACAGTATGTGATATCTGTAGATAATTAAATCATTCACACTGATCAGTTAAGCACTTCTGTGGGTGTCTCCTACTTGATATCATGCTAAAAGAGACTCATAGTTATGGTTTTATCAAAAATGCATAAATCACTTAGAGATTTCAGCAGGAACTAATTTAATATTTTAAATTAGATGCTTTTTACTTCATTTGAATGTGTCAAAAATAGACTGACTTTCAGGAAATCATGAAGGATCGGCCTATGATAGGCATGAACTTGCCAGAAAATTTAATGCAAAAAACTGCATTTGCCATTTGCACATGGGTCTGTCTTCTCTGCTAAGGAAAAACAATGTGTTCTCCCTGTTCTTTGATCTAAATCTAGCCACTCTCTCAAGGGTATGGGATTCGAAAAGGCTTATTAGAAGGCTGGCATAATTGGAACCATTTTGGAGATGTTTACCATAGTTTCTTCAGGGCAGTTTTTAAGCAATTCCATTCATTATTTCTAACTTGCAACTAGAATTGCAGTCACACATTTTAAACTGGATTTTTGTTTTTGATATTTATACACAAATTCAGCTAATACATTTGAAAGAGGATTATTTAGAGTCATAAGTAGTTTGTTGATGCTACTCAATTGTAACTAAAATGTCTTATTCCTAGTAAGATGGACTTCCTCAGGGCTGTGAACATTGTACACAAGGACAACTGTAACCACAGTAAAACCTTTAGATGGCTACACCATGTTTTTCTTGAACTGCTCAGAGATGATTGAAAATGGTATTCAGATATCCTTCCAGTTTTTGCTCTGACACATAAGGTGTTTTGAAGTCATCACTCTGTCCTCACAACTAATGAAAAGTTAAATAAATGGAGAAAATCAGTTCTTAGAGTTTTCAGAGATATCTGGGGACAAAGAAGCAGTTTATAACAAAACTACTAAGTATATTGTGATAGTTCTAAGGCAAAGTGAGATAAAGGTAATTATTCCAATTATGTGGTTAAAGGGATAAAAAACAAGAGGTACTCCTTAAATAACAAAGGAAGAATCGATTATGGTCTATTGATCTTCTCTTGTTCAGTCTTTTTGAAGGGCTATACATGTGTAATTATTAGAAATAAGTAGTTATAAACCCTTGGATAATACAAAAAATGGATTTGTAGTGAAAAACGTTTCACAGAAATCTGGATCCAGATGGCGTCATTTGTGAATTCTGTTCAGTCTTTGTTAAAGAAATAATCTGAGTGATAAATATTCTTTCTAGAAAATTAAAGAAGGTATAATACTTTCCAATTCTTTCTGAGACTAATGATTCATTAATGTAAAAATAATCTTTCTGATAAATGAGTGGTAAACTTTCTTCAGGTTCTTTATTGATACAGCTTTCCCAGTATACCTATGTTTGTTTGATAATGTTAAAAGCAGACTAAAGGATTTTTGTGGGGGGAAAATTTGAATGGTGAAAAACTATACTGCTTCAAGGCCACAAGTTGACAGTATTGGAAGTTGCACATACCAATATTTCAGAAATGCTTGTTTACCTTTGACTATCTACTTACACTTCTCGATTGCATGGTCAAAATTTTATAACACAATTTCACATTACATGTGTTAAATTATTGTAATTGTTCAATTTTTCCTCAAATTTACATCATTTCCTACCAAACTAGGCTGATATGATTTTTCCTAAAATACACAAGATAGCAGACTTAAAGCAACTAAAAAGCAAAAATCCTGACATGAACTAGTAGAATGTGTTGCAGAACGTGTATGAGATAACATGTGCCTACGTAAAAGTTAAATATCTCAAAAGAATTACCTGAAACTACTAATAATAACACTTAAAATATAAGCTCTTTGGCATTTTCCTAGAATCTATTATTCAGTAGATATTTGATAATTATTGTATTTATAAATTCCATACTTTTTATTCATTACTATGATGAATAAATTTCATAGATACTTGAAAAAGAAATGATGCAGTATAGTTAATAAAGAATTGCCTGATTTTGAATATTGCATTAGTAGCATTAACCTCCAAACATCTCATTTGTGGTGCTAAAAATTTAATACATTTTAGTTTAGAAATCATGTAATTTTCCACATATAAATTTTTACCAATATAATTAATATATAAATGATCATAGTTATATAATAATGAAATTAAAAATGACAGTAACATGATTTTTAAAATTAAAATTAGTGGATAGAAGATATGATTATGAGCAGATAGTTCAAACAGATAAGATTAAACATGCTTGCCATTATAGTTTAGTTAGTATCCTGGAAGCATCTTCTTAAAAATGTGATTGTTTTGCCAGTACTTTCTTCAAACTATACAAGAATTTCCTCATTTAACTTGGATATTTGTGTCCTGTAAAAAAATAAGTAACCATGAGAAGTGCTTTTTTTGCAATTATTATTCCCTCTGAAGACTCTTTTCATCAAAAGAAACTCCATGTAGTAGAAACAGTAATAATTCTAGAAAGAACATACAAAGGAAAAGTTGATTGTTAGAAAACAGTTATGGAATAAAAGTAATGGTCATCAACTTCACATGACCTGAAATGAAATGTTGGATTTCCAACTATTGACTAAGTGATAACACTGAGCCTCTGATTTCTTAAAAACAAAATAGAGGGCTGGAGCTGGGACTCAGTGGTAGAGCACTGGCCTGGATGTGAGCAGTCCTTGGTTTGAATTCCTCTACGGCAGAAAATTTAAAAAGGTAAACGGAAAAGATAATCATCTTACTTTATGAGTTTTTTGAAAATTGAAAGTGGTTATATTGATTTTGTAATGTGGCACCTTGTTAACGTGCATTCTTACATAGGCACACAGCTATGTGAAAACATATTTAGCATGCCTCAACATGAGACGTTTCTAATATTCTGTGTGTTCCTCTTAAATTTATTGATTTTTCATCTGTTTTTGGATTAAACAATTTTCCTAAGTTAAAAATAAGTAACTACAAAGAAACTGACATTTGTTTTTCAGATACCTTAGTGCTCTCTGCATAAGAAGACATTATTCAGAATTTTTAAAATTCCACATTGTCTATTAAATTTAAACCCTACATTGCTTTCTTTATGTCAATATAATTCTAAATATGGGGTAAGGAAGAAACCACATCCTGAAAATGAACAATAAAATGACATGAAGACACCAAATCATTGCTGAGAGGGAAACATTATGTACCTTTTATAAAGTACATAAAAAAGGAAAAAATGGTTTTCATGAACAAGTTTTCATGTCAGGAAATTAGGAAAAGCAAAGGACATTTAAAAAAAGCAGAACAAAAGGAAGGATAAACCTATCAGCAATAATTAAAATAGAAGGCAAGTAAATAGCAAAACAATAAGTAAGAAGAAAAATATTTTTGGAAACAACATTACATTCCTAGACCTATATTACCCCATTGTGATTTTCTTTCATTGTTGTTTATTGCATAAAACTGAATATATAACCACCTTAACAGCAAGAAATCCATTCCTATTTGTGTATCTAGGAAAAGTACAACTATCAACCAAAAGTCATGTGCAAGAATATTCATAGAAACTTAAGTTATACAAGATATGGAAGCTAAAAATTTGTACTTAAATAACAATGCTTTTGTAATTATGAGATATTGCTGGAATAGAATACCTTATAACAATAAAAATCAAGAGCTACAGCTATAAACAATATAGACAAATCTCATCCATATTTTGTTGAACAAAAGAAGTCAGGAACTAATTAGAACATTATTACTGGCATAGTTCAATTTTATCATGTTTAAGGGTAGATTTACTTAGCCAATAGAAACCAGAAAAATGACAACATCTGGGGAAGTATTAAGTGGGATGGAGTAAAAACAGGAATGTTCCTATGTGCTAGAAATATTTTATACTTTAACTTGTGGTTGTTTTATGAATGTGTGTGTTTGTGTGAATATATGCATGACATTGAGTTGTATTCCTAAGATAAATGAGCTAATATGGTTGATAGCATATGAACTATATGTACATGAAGTAGTGTGTATATACTTCATAAAAAGTATAGAAATGTTGCTAAAGTGTGTTATATTTCAATAGACAATGAAGAAGTCACTTCAATCAGTTTACTAGAAGAAAAAAATTCACAAGTGCTCTGAGAAAAGAAATATAAATATGTATATAAAAAGGTGACCACTTTTATTAATAGTAATATGCACAATAAGTGTGCATTTTCATCTTTACAAAGTGCTTCACAATATTAATGTCTATTTTTGAGGATTCAAGTCATCTGATGCACCACTGGTAGAATTATAAATTAATACAATTTTTCTGGAGTGCATGGTATTATTATGTGTGAAGAGCAAAATGTGAATTTCTTAAAACACAAATACCATTTCTAAATGTTAATCTTAAGGTAATAATGAAAACGGAGTGAGCGTGTTTATGGTAAGGTTATTGTTTTTAATGAATACCAATAACAATAGAAAATTTTATTTAAAACATATTTGTGTAAAAACGGGATCTTATGTAAAAGGAAAACAATCTCCTTGTTCCAAATGAGAAAAGATAGTCTTGGTTCAGTAGTTTTTAACACTTTTACTCTAACTTTTCAGTTTCTTCACAACTCTTAACATGAGCTAAGCAGGCAGGGGCTTATGAATATCTCTGTTTGCCTTGCGTCTATGATTTTATTTGATTATTTGTTTATAATACCATTTTTGGAAAATAAATGCAGTCAACAATTTCTTTTTCTAAATATGGCCTCTTACTATACATCTTGTAATCTAGACTAGGAAAAGTAAAGACATCATAACCCTTTCTTAGGAGTTTTTGTGTTTCTATGCCAAAATAGTTACAATTTTCAAGGCATTTGAAATAATATTCCCTTATCATCTAATATGCATATTATGAAGTTTTATGTTTGCATAATTATGTACAATATTTATTTCAAATAATATCTCCCCTATGGACTTAATGCATATTCAAATATTCCTGATGTTTTAGAGAAAATTAAAGGATAATTGTGAAATGATATGGAAACAATGACTTAAAATTAAGAAGTTTTTCTAAGAACATTGAAGACTTTAATATTAAGCCACGTATTGTGTTAGTTTAAACTCTGATATCATATTCTTAATTTTGTAAAAGTTGCTCCAAGGAAATTTTATCTGAGAAAAAAGGAGATATTTTGTAGCAAAAAGATTAATTATGTAGTTATATTAAAACAGTGATAAAAAGATAATTCAGCAAATTATTTGAATAAGGGATAATATAATGGGTAGTCCTCTAAAATCACATCTAGAATTACATATAAACATTTGAACTTCTGTTTAGATATTTTAAAGGTTATACTTTTCTAATTAGCATCATTTTACAAATATTCAAATCTTAGGAAGAAAATAGAAATTCAAAATTATCATAAATGAGGTTGAGTTTATACTAGTATTGAAAATATTTCAACTGAACACTTTTTCCCTTCTTCCTTCCTACCCTTTCTTCCTTTGTTTTTTTTTTGTTTTTTTTTTTTTTTTTTTTCTGTTCTTCTGGTATCATCTTATTGCTTCCTTCCTTCATTAATTGGAATGTTTATTCAGTGTAACATAAATATACCATGGTCATAAGATAGTTTTTGAAAAAAAAACAAAAAAAAACAAAATAAGAGAAAACAACTAAAAAATTTTCTGGTATCTTTACCATTGTGAAACAATTGCCCTTACTTAATATACTTCTGTTTTTATAGCAGTGACTCATGTACCCACACATGCAGATATACAAAGTCATTCAACAAATGCTTGTTGTGTATCTACAACCTACCAGACACTCTTTGGGGATACAACAGAAAACAAACCAAATATCTCTCACATGTGGAGCTAACAGAGCAACAAATCATAAAGTACTGATGAACACAGCAAATGAGCAACTAAACTAAACATAGAATAAATTGGAAATAAATACATGCTCAAGGAAGCAGGGTAAGAGGAATTGGTAGCCCGACAGGGGCTAGAGGATGCGGCAGCATTAACCAATAGTGAGGATACTTTTCACTGACAAAGTATGTTCTGAGGGAAGACTTAGGTGAAGGGAGAGGGACCTATTTGGTTATCTGGGAGAAAAGTGACACTGGCTGAGGGTATAAATACAGTAATATCTAACAGTAATTTTCAACATAAATGGGAACCATGTTCTAGTAGAGGAATGTGTGAGGAGGTGCTGACACAGGAGAGATAATAGCTGGGAACTAGGTCATATAGGACATTTTAGGCAATTGTGAAGACATCATCTCTCTCAGTAAGTGGGGAGATACTGCAAGATTTTGAGATAAGAAATGAGATTGGATTTTTAAAATTATTTATTTTTAAATTTTTTACAGACTGCATTTTGATTCATTGTACACAAATGGGTACAAGGTTTCATTTCTATGGTTGTAGCCGATATAGTTTCATACCCTCCGTGTAATCATACATGTACATAGGGTAGTGATTTCTGTCTCATTCCACCATTTTTCATACCCACCTCCCTCTCATTTCCTTCTACATAATCTAAAGTTTCTCCAGTCTTCTTTCGCTCTCCACACTCCCACCTCCATTATATATCATTCTTCACTTATCAGGGAAAATATTCAGTCTTTGGTTTTTTGGGATTGGCTTATTTCATTTAGCATGATATTCTCCAATTCCATCCATTTATTTGCAAATGCCATGATATTATTATTCTTTATGGCTGAATAATATTCCATTGTGTATTCCACAGTTTTTTTTATTCTTTCATCTGCTGAAGGTCATCTAGGTTGGTTCCACAATCTAGCTATTGTGAACTGAGCTGCTATAAACATTGATGTGGCTGTGTTACTGTAGTATGCTGATTTTAAGTCCTTTGGGAATAAACCAAGAAGTGGGATAAATGGGTCAAAAAGGTGGGTCCATTCCAAGTTTTCTGAGGATTCTCCACACTGCTTTCCAGAGTGGCTGCACCAATTTGCAACTCCACCAGCAATGTAAAAGTGTGCCTTTTCTGCCACATCCATGACAACATCTATTATTGTTTGTGTTCTTGATAATAGTCATTCTAATTGGAGTAAAATAAAATCTTAGAGTTGTTTTAATTTGCATTTTTTTAATTACTAGAGATGTTGAACACTTTTTCATATATTTATTGCCTATATGTCTTCTTCTGTAAAGTGTCTGTCCAATTTGTTGGCCCATTTATTGATGGGGTTCTTTGTAATTTTGGTGTGAAGTTTTGTAAGTTCTTTAGAAATTTTGGAGATAAGTACTCTATCTGAAGTGCATGTGGAAAAGATTTTCTCCCACTTTGTAGGTTCTTTCTTCACATTCTTGATTGTATCCTTTGCTGAGAAAAAGCTTTTCAGTTTGAGTCCATCCCATTACTGATTCTTGCTTTGATTTCTTGTGCTATGGGAGTCTTGTTGAGGAAGTCTGATCCTAAGCCTACATGATGAAGATTTGGGCCTACTTTGTCTTCTATTAGGTGCAGGGTCTCTGGTCTAATTCCTATGTCCTTGATCCATTTTGAGTTGAGTTTTGTGCAGGGTGAGAGATACAGGTTTAATTTCATTTTACTGCATATGGATTTCCAGTTTTGCCAGCACCATTTGTTGGACAGGCTATCTTTTCTCCATTATATGTTTTTGGCTCCTTTGGCTAGCATGAAGTGACTGTATTCATGTGGTTTTGTCTCTGTGTCTTCTATTCTGAGATTGTCTGGATTTTTGAGTAGATTACTGTGAGAGCTGTGTCCTAAATAGAGGGACATGAGATGGTGGGGGAGAGCATTGATGTAAATTGGGAGAGTAAGGGATGATGATGGCCCAGACCAAGGTAGAGATGTCAAACAGTACCAGGATTCTGGATAGCAAACACACACACATGAGCACATACACACATCCTTATACCTTTGCAGCTTTTTTAATCAAGAGAGGATCATAACAAATGTACTGTTTAACAGAAAACATTTATCGAAAACTATAATTAATATATTTTCATGTCATTTTTTTTTTAAACTAGGGATTGATCTGAGGGCTGCTTTACCACTTCCCACATCCGACATTCTTATTATTTTTATTTTGAGACAGGATCTCACTAAGGTTTTTTTAGAGCCAATCTAAATTGCTGAGGCTGATCTTGAATTTTTGATCTTCCTAACCCAGCTTCCCAAATCACTGGGATTACAGGCTTGTTGTCACCATGCTCTGCTATAGTGTTTTTGTATAATTTTATCTTCTTATTTCAATTACCTAAAATTGTAAACATCATGGTATGTCTTTTATGAACATGTTTAAGTAAATTTTGCAGATTATTAAACTTTGGTTAAGGCAGATTAATTGTTTAAAGGATTATCCTGATTTAAGTGGTTTAAACTCCTTGCAAAAGGCACTCACAATGAGCAGAGTAATTTACTCCTATCAGAATACCAAGAACACTCAATACCTTGCAAATTTTTAACACTCAGAGGCAATTGAGCTAAACATGTTCTTTCAATTGATAGGCAAATACATATACAAATTATTTCAATTTTTTGAATTTTTGAATCCTCAAGACATCATTGATAAAATAAAGCAATAAAGTATTTGAAATCCCCCAGGTACTTAATAAAAAACTAAGTTTTCCATACAGTAAGATAAACTGGAATAAATAGTTGTCAAAAGTAATTAAGCAACTGCTGCAATTAGAAGGAAAGTCCTGACACTACCCTTTTGCAGCCCTACCTACCTACAATAGAACTGTGGACAGTTTGGTGACTTCTTCCTTTTCTAACATTTCTTGGGCTTCCTACACAAATTTAATACTATTTTATAGCAAAACACTATCACAGCAGCATAACACATATTTCCACTTAAGCATCAAGCTTTTAAAAACCAGGGAAAACATTATACATGTAAGTGGAAATCCATTATTGCTGAGCCAAATTAAAAGGTGGACATACTGTTATTTTCTGGCACAGTAGGAACACTGTAAAGAAGAATCTCTCTTGAAGTGGCATTATTCTGTCTGTAACTGGTCATAAAATGCACTTTCTAATTAAAAATTTTACAAGAATTTAATTACTGAAATAAAAAAAACTATGTCAAAATTAGTCCTGTGCACAGTGACTAGTTATTAAAATGTGAGGTCGCTGACAACTTTAGTAGAAATGAAGATGAGATTCAGTGGCTGAAACTGTAGTATATGAAAAAATATTCTATTTATGGTTGTCTGAGTTTTGAGCTAGTCATGTGTTACCACTGCCCAATTATGCTTCTCGATAAATTATAAACTAAGTCATATCAATTATGGTTTCTCCAAAATTACATTAGAAGGAATACTAAGAGTAATTTTTTGTTCTGGGGAATTTTTATTGCATTCTTTAAAAAATATTCAGTACTCGACACTCTATACTATAAGCTACCTGGTCATCTTTGAGAGTAGTTTGTCAGCAAAATGTGTGGATAGCTGTTACTTAAGTTCCACATGCTTTAAAAATACTTTGTACAGTTAGGGTTGGCGAGGATAGGTGTCTCCACTTTGCTCACCAGTGATGAATTGGCTATTCAGACAGATGGTGAGAATAACATCAATGAGACGCAAAGGATCTTTCTTGTTGCACGATTAGTAGCAAACACCATGTTCCTTAGGTAGATTCCCCACATCTGTCTCTCTCTCTCCACATGCTCTCCAATCCATCTTAGTATTTTAAGTGGAAGATTGCTTTACAACAATAACAAGACATTCCCGTGATTCTTTTATTTTATTTCATATTATTTCACTTGTACATTGTTGGAGAAATACTTCTTACACGTCCTCCCAATGGCCAAAATTAAGTAGTGTTAATTCCAATCATGTTCCATAATATAAAACCTTTAGCAGCGGGCTCTTCTATCTAGCTTCTTAATGCTAGAGGTGGAGGATTTTTAAGGCTCAGATATATTTCATATCACTTTCTTTTATTCCTCAATGGTATTTCTACAAAAACTTCTCATTTGGCTGAAATTTCCACCTCATAACTTTCAAACTTCTTTTTGAAAAGTGTTTGGAACTAACTCAAAGATAAATGATGCAGTAATTCCATGTATTTCTAACAAAGTTCTTTAAATTGATAAGCATTATAGAAAAGTAAATATTTTCATATTTCATATCATAAAGCTTTTTTAGGGTCGATTTTTGCATTTACATCGTATGTGTATGTATGAGTGTATTGTTTGCTGATTTGTATAATTTGAGAGTAAATGTAGGATTGAATTATTCACCATTAGGCACAATATTTTGAAAAAAAAAAACAACTTTTCACAACTATCAATATTTTTGCTTAAAATATAACCATTTTCTAAAAAAGATCTAAAATCTGAGTTATTGAGATAGCTCCATCTTATTAATTTAGGCTTTTACAAATATAATTATTCCTTCAAAATTTTGACTCAAATATTTTGTGACAAATTTTCTACTAGAGAATATCTTACAAGATTAAGCACATTAAAATTGATTCGTTTTCTTATCAGAACTATATGTATATGGTGTGTTTCATACATTGACAAATGGAGAAACAACTAATTAGGTGATATAATTTAATGTCAAATACCACTTTGATGCCAAAAAATAATCTGCTAGCACATTTCTATTAATCGCCTGTTACTTTTTATTTGTTCTACAAAGGGAGAATTCTTTTTTTTTTTTTTTTAATAGGAAAAGTGAAAAACAACAGGGAAAAAACAATTCCAGATGGATGGTAATGCTGACAAGTACACTAACAATCTGTCTCTTTAGTTCAGACATTCACTGTGCTCCCAAGGCTAAAAATATTAGTCATTCTTGAGCTAAAACTTGTTTTCCTAACACATTTTGTTTATATGCTTAAGTTGCTGTTAGGCTTATGCATAATCAGCAATCATTCTTACCTTGACCTGTCTGTACCTTAATTCTTGCTCACGCTACACTCAATCTTCACCTAACTTTATTTTGTTCTCTTGAAACTGTCAGAAACCTTACCCTGTATGAATTGTAGCTGTAATGTAGTTCAGGATTTACTTTTGCAACAGGAAAACTATTCAATGTAATTTCACTTGAGTGGTTCTGAACCCAAGTAAAATGAATTTTGTAGCGATATTTACTGAAACATTTTCCCAATTTGCAAAGTTCTTATTTGCTGTTTTAGAAATGATTAGCTATAGATTTAATTCACATCTTGTACATATACTTCAATAAGTACATTGATCTATAATCAAAATTTGTAACAGATTTATTCAAAAAACATTTTATTTTATTATATTAATTTGATGTGAAAATAATGTAATAATTAAATTACTTTCATTTGATATTTCCCAAATGGTATTTAAATTGTTGAAGAAATGTTTCTTATGATGTGAGATCAATATTCACTTTATATGAATAATTCTCCAATATTTATTTTAAAAGCTTGTACCTCCATTGTTCATTATTTATCAGTTGTCTACTATTAAATTTACTTTAATATCATTTTATTCTAAATTGAATACTATAAGAGCTCTTCTTACATTAAGAAAGTTATGATCTATTCACTGCCTATTAATATCTGCTAATTCTTTATTTACTCTTTTGGGTTGTCTGCATTTGAATAGTGATTACTGTGTCTTCACTTATGGGAATTGACTGTATATTTTTTAACAATGAAAATTATCTTTAAAAAAGTCTGTTTCCAGAATCTCCAAGAACTATGGGATATCATGAAGAGGCCAAATTTAAGAATTATTGGAATTGAGGAAGGCTTAGAGAAACAGACCAAAGGAATGAACAATCTATTCAATGAAATACTATCAGAAAATTTCCCAAATCTGAAGAATGAAATGGAAAATCAAGTACAAGAGGCTTATAGGACTCCAAATATACAAAATTACAACAGACCCACACCAAGGCACATTATAATGAAAATGCCCAACATATAAAATAAAGACAGAATTTTAAAGGCCGCAAGAGAGAGGAATCAAATTACATTCAGGGGGAAACCAATACGGATATCAGCAGATTTTTCAATCCAGACCCTAAAAGCTAGAAGGGCCTGGAACAACATTTTTCAAGCCCTGAAAGAAAATGGATGCCAACCAAGAATCTTATACCCAGCAAAACTTACCTTCAAATTTGATGATGAAATAAAATCCTTCCATGATAAACAAAAGCTAAAAGAATTTACAAAAAGAAAGCCAGCATTACAGAATATTCTCAGCAAAATATTCCACGAGGAAGAGATGAAAAACAAAGAAACAAATCAGCAATGGGAGGAACCATCCTAAAGGAATTGTCAAATAAAGGAAGAACCAAGTCGTCTCAAAATAAATAAATAAATAAATAAATAAATAAATAAATAAATAAATAAAATGAACCAAATGACTGGGAATACTAATCATATCTCAATAATAACCCTGAATATTAATGGCCTGAACTCATCAATCAAAAGACATAGACTGGCAGATTGGATCAAAAAGAAAGATCCAACAATATGATGCCTGCAAGAGACTCACCTCGTAGAAAGAGATACACATAGACTAAAGGTGAAAGGATGGGGGAAAACATATCATGCACATGGACTCAGCAAAAAAGCTGGGGTATCCATCCTCATTTCAGATAAGGTGGACTTCAAGTCAAAACTAGTCAGAAGGGATAAAGAAGGACATTACATACTGCTTAAGGGAACTATAAATCAGCAAGACATAACAATCACAAACATCTATGCCCCAAACAGTGGCTCATCCATGTATGTCAAACAAATCCTTCTCAATTTCAGAAACCAAATAGACCATAACACAATAATACTAGGTGATTTTAACACGCCTCTCTCACCACTGGACAGATCTTCCAAATGAAAATTGAACAAAAAAACCATAGATCTCAATAACACAATCAATAATTTAGACTTAACGGACATTTATAGAATATACCATCCAACCAAGAGTGAATACACTTTCTTCTCAGCAGCACATGGATCCTTCTCTAAAATAGACCATATATTATGCCACAAAGCTAATGTAAGCAAATACAAGAAGATAGAGACACTACCTTGTATTCTATCAGATCATAATGGATTGAAGTTAGAAATAAATGAAAGAGTAAAAAACAGAAGCTACTCCAACACCTGGAGATTAAACAATATGCTATTACATGATGAATGGATAACAGAAGATATTAGGAAGGAAATTAAAAAATTCTTAGAGGTAAATGAGAACAAAGAAACATCATATCAAAATCTTTGGGACACTATGAAAGCAGTACTTAGAGGAAAATTTATTTCATGGAGCACATTCAATAAAAGAAGTAAAAATCAACAAATAAACAACCTAACACTTCAGCTCAAAGCCCTAGAAAAAGAAGAACAGACCAACACCAAAAGTAGTAGAAGACAGGAAATAGTTAAACTCAGAGCTGAAATCAACGAAATTGAAACAAAAGAAACTATACAAAAAATTGACAAAATAAATAGTTGGTTCTTTGAAAAAATAAACAAAATTGATAAACCCTTAGCCACTCTAACAAAGAGAAGACGAGAGAAAACCCAAATCACCAAAATTCGGAATGAACAAGGAAATATCACAACAGACACGATTGAAATACAAAACATAATTAGAAGCTATTTTGAAAATCTATATTCGAACCAAATAGAAAATTTCGAAGACATCAACAGGTTTCTAGAGACATATGAATTGCCTAAATTGAACGAGGAGGACATACACAATTTAAATAGAACAATTTCAAGTCGTGAAGTAGAAGAGGTCATCAAAAGCCTACCAACAAAGAAAAGTCCAGGACCAGATGGGTTCTCAGCCGAGTTTTACAAAATCTTTAAAGAAGAGCTCATTCCAATACTTCTCAAAGTATTCCATGAAATAGAAGAGGAGGGAACCCTCCCAAACTCATTCTATGAAACCAATATTACCCTGATACCCAAGCCAGACAGAGATAAATCGAGGAAAGAAAATTTCAGACCGATATCATTAATGAACATTGACGCAAAAATTCTCAATAAAATTTTAGCAAATCGCATACAAAAATATATTAAAAAGATAGTGCACCACGATCAAGTGGGTTTCATCCCAGGGATGCAAGGTTGGTTCAACATCAGGAAATCAATAAATGTAATTCACCATATCAATAGACTTAAAGTCAAGAATCACATGATTATTTCAATAGATGCAGAAAAAGCATTTGATAAAATACAACACCCCTTCATGCTCAAAACACTAGAAAAAATAGGGATAGTGGGAACATTCCTTAACATTGTAAAGGCCATCTATGTTAAGCCCATGGCTAATATCATTCTAAACGGTGAAAAACTGAAATCATTCCCCCTAAAAACTGGAACAAGACAGGGATGCCCTCTTTCACCACTCCTATTCAATATCGTTCTTGAGACTCTAGCCAGAGCAATTAGACAGACCAAGGAAATTAAAGGAATACGAATAGGAAAAGAAGAACTCAAACTATCCCTATTTGCGGATGATATGATTATATACTTAGAGGAACCAGGAAATTCCACCAGAAAACTGTTAGAACTCATAAGTGAATTCAGTAAAGTGGCAGGTTACAAGATCAATGCTCATAAATCCAATGCATTTTTATACATAAGTGAGGAATCCTCAGAAAGAGAAATTATGAAAACTACCCCATTCACCATAGCATCGAAAAAAATAAAATACTTGGGAATCAGTCTCACAAAAGAGGTAAAAGACCTCTACAATGAGAACTACAGAACACTAAAGAAAGAAATCGAAGAAAACCTTAGGAGATGGAAAGATCTCCCATGTTCTTGGATAGGCCGAATTAATATTGTCAAAATGGCCATACTACCTAAAGTGCTATACAGATTCAATGCAATCCCAATTAAAATCCCAATGACGTACCTTACAGAAATAGAGCAAGCAATCATGAAATTCATCTGGAAGAATAAGAAACCCAGAATAGCTAAAGCAATCCTTCGCAGGAAAAATGAAGCAGGGGGTATCGCAATACCCGAACTTCAACTTTATTACAAAGCAATAGTAACAAAGACAGCATGGTACTGGTACCAAAATAGACAGGTAGATCAATGGTACAGAATAGAGGACACGGACACAAACCCAAATAAATACAACTTTCTAATACTAGACAAAGGCGCCAAAAATATGCAATGGAGAAAAGATAGCCTCTTCAACAAATGGTGCTGGGAGAATTGGAAATCCATATGCAACAGAATGAAACTAAACCCATATCTCTCACCCTGCACAAAACTCAACTCAAAATGGATTAAGGACCTTGGAATCAGACCAGAGACTCTGCAGATTATAGAAGAAAAAGTAGGTCCCGATCTTCAACATGTCGGCCTAGGACCAGACTTCCTCAACAGGACTCACATAGCACAAGAAATAAAAGCAAGAATCAATAACTGGGATAGATTCAAACTAAAAAGCTTTCTCTCAGCAAAGGAAACTATCAGTAATGTGAAGAAAGAGCCTACAGAGTGGGAGAATATCTTTGCCAATCATACTTCAGATAGAGCACTAATCTCCAGAATCTATAAAGAACTCAAAAAACTCTACACCAACAATACAAATAATCCAATCGACAAATGGGCTAAGGAAATGAACAGACACTTCACAGAAGAAGATGTACAAGCAATCAATAAACATATGAAAAAATGTTCAACATCTCTAGTAATAAGAGAAATGCAAATCAAAACCACCCTAAGATTCCATCTCACCCCAATTAGAATGGCGATTATCAAAAATACAAGCAACAGGTGTTGGCGAGGATGTGGGGAGAAAGGTACACTCATACATTGCTGGTGGGGCTGCAAATTAGTGCAGCCACTATGGAAAGCAGTGTGGAGATTCCTTAGAAAACTTGGAATGGACCCGCCATTTGACCCAGCTATCCCACTCCTTGGCCTATACCCAAAGGATCTAAAATCAGCATACTACAGAGATACAGCCACATCAATGTTCATAGCTGCTCAATTCACAATAGCCAGACTATGGAACCAACCTAGATGCCCTTCAATTGATGAGTGGATAAAGAAACTGTGTTATATATACACAATGGAATATTACTCAGCCATAAAGAATGACAAAATTATGGCATTTGCAGGCAAATGGATGAAATTGGAGAATATCATGCTAAGTGAGATAAGCCAATCTCAAAAAGCCAAGGGACGAATGATATCGCTAATAAGTGGAGGATGACACATAAAGGGGGGGAGGGAAGGGTTAATGTTAGGGTTAGAGTTAGGGTTAGGGAGGGGGGCAACTATGGAGGAAGAAAGTACTGTATAGAGGGTAAAGAGGGGTGGGAGAGGTGGGGGGAAGGGAAAAAATAACAGAATGAATCAAACAACATTACTGTATGTGGATTTATGATTACACAAATGGTATGCCTTTGCGCCATGTACAGAGAGGCAACATGTATCCCATTTGTTTACAATAAAATAAAAAAAAAAAAGTCTGTTTCCTTTTAGTCCATCTTCATTTGCAAAACAATTGTGTAAAGATGTATACAGATGTCAGAAAGAATCTGTGCAGTTGAATGAACTATGAAATCTAGCTGATTTTTTAAAACCATTGTTGAATAAAAGGTGAAAGTTTTATTTGCATAACTGATTATTTTATCTTACTAAAATACATTAAAAAAACTAAACCGAAGTTTCTTATCATTGCTATTTAGTGGTCCCAGTTTTGCGGTGCCTTTTGAAATATCACCTTTGATCTCTTCAGTAACACAATGTACTGCAAATATATTTTTATTGGCTTGGTATACTTCTTAAATTTCAAATCTGGTTTCATCAAGTTGCATAAAATAATCAAAGTACATACTGATTTAGGAATTTTTGTTAATTGTTTTTGAAAAACTTTCTGGAACTACACATTTTATTTACCACATACCATTTATTTAAAAAAAAGTCTCACTTGAGATTTAATTTGATCTATTATTAATTGATTTTAAAAGATTTTAAGAGTTTTGCATTATGTTTTAATTGGTTTAAGTTTAAACTACGATTTTGTATGTTAATTTCACGGAATCAAAAGTCATGTGATGTTTTACATTCTAAATATTCCTCTGATAAATATGTTGAATTAATAAAATAAATTTGGAGGCAGAATTAGTGAAAATTATTTCTTTATTTTATGAAATCACATAACTAGTCTTTTTCTTTTCACTACACCCATAGGCAGTTTATTTTCTGGCATTGTCTAGAGATAATTTTTCATGTTACTACAAAATGATTTTATCATAGGTAGTCATCATAAAGAACTAAGTTGTTTTTATAAATGATTTTCATAGATAATCTCAACAGTGCTTTTCTGGGATTCAGGATGAGTCCTTTCTTATACATTGAGTTAAAATCCTTGAATCCTATTTTGCGTTTGGAACGTCTAAGTAACTTAACGGGCATAGAATAACTCAGTAAACTGACCATACTCATAAGACTATTTGGTCATTTTAAGTAAACTTGACAATAGATGGAAATCTGCTTTGCAGTGTTCATATAAAACATGATCCAAATTCTTCAATTTGGGTCGTGCAATATCCTGCAGTGGCCTGTGCTGATGTTCCAATATTTTTCCAAGCAGTCCTCAACTTATGCACTAATTCATAGCCTTTTCTTTTAGGATAAATTTTAATGAGTCTACTTTTGCCTTATCATAAAGTATATTTGAAATAGTAGATTCTGCCTAATGTTCATAATAGATAATCACTTTAGAATTATTCATTGCATTGTTGTTATCGTATTTCATTGCTATTGTCGATATTAGTTCTTACTGACTTTAAAAATTTTTTTTCTTTTAATTTTTTTTCCTCTTTGGTGATGGAGGGCCTATACTTGTCACTTGTCTGCATTTAGAAAAAGAAATTAATATCATTGAGCTGCCATAAAACATGAATGTTTTGATTTGTGAAAGAAAAGGAAACAATGGGTTAAATACTAATATTATGCTTATTGCCCAAGTTATTTTTCTCCCAGAGAATTTATAAACTGCATATATATTATATATTTTAATTTCTTGTTTCCTCTTTCCATCTCTCTGTTCTCTTATCATCCTCCAGGATAGAAGGAATTGTTATTTACTTTGCTTATACTTGAATCCCAAGAACCTAAACAGGTAGAGGTTGTAAAAATGTGCATGAATGAATGAATGAATGAGTGATGAATGAATGGATGGATGAATGATATAAATGACTTCAGTTTCAGCAGATATGCTTAGGTTTTCATTATCTTAAGTGTCCTCAAAACCTCTTAGGATTTTAAATTTAATTTACACATATACTTCAGAGTAAAGGTGGGAAATGTATTTCAAAGAAAAAATTCTTTGCATTTTCTTTTTTAACATTAATTAAACACAAAAATGTTCATATTAAAAGAGACATTGAGGTTATCTTAAATCTTGCTAGTGGCATACTTGTGATTCTTCATTGTTCTTTTTCTTTTTCTTCTTCTCTATAAGTACATTAAAATGCTGAGATATGTATTATTCACCAAACTCAGGAACACATTCAGGATAATTTCAAACATTCTCTCCAGATAGAATAGAAAGTTATACTCTCAATAGATTTTATAGTTTCCAATTTTCCTTCACAAATCCTAAGTAGTCTCCATTTCTCAAAGCCTAATGTATTTCAATGTATGCCATCTGTAACTCAATTTCTCCTTCTCAAAATTGCTGGTCTACGTAAATCCCTATATATTTGCAACTGCTAAAATTTCTTTTCAATCTTGCTATCACTTTAAGCTCACAATTTCAACACCAAAAGGGAAATGTGCTATACTCACAAAATGCTGTGACTTTTACCTTTATTGTCATTCTGCTTCAATCTATTTGTTCCTTTTTATTTCTATTTATTTTAATGAGCTATACGACGAGATGAGAGAACATGGAAAAAATTTTTTTGATTTGCCAATATCCAAAACCACTCTCCACATAGAACTTTTGATACTATATATCTCCTAATTCTTATGTCTTCATCTTAAAGATATTTCACCAAATAAAGGAAGAATCTTAAGGGATAGGAAGAAGTAAACATTTCAGATTTTCACTATCTCATATACAAGAAAACTATCAATGTGAAGTAGTTATCATTTCAAATATATCTTAGTATCTTTCCGAAATATTGACATAGCCTGAAGTTAAAGTATATTCACAATCTTGTTTAAGAAGAAAAATATATTTTCTTGTTTTGTTAGTTAGTCTTCCACTAAGCAACTCTGAAATGCTTTTAATGAAGAAAATGAATACATCAAGGGATATTCTACAAAATTTATATCAGTAACCTATACAAAAAGCAGTGTTTAGTACCCAACTTAAAATGGTTCTGTTTTATTCAGTGGAGGTGGATGAAAGCCAAATTTTCAAAAGAAAAAACTGCATGAAATGAAATCCTTAATGGTAATTCACAATTCTAAAGGAAAACAAAGGCCTATTTGGATATATGTTCCCGACTGAAAAGCATAACATTCATCTCAAAATTGAGCACTAAGACTTGTGAATGGGAATATTATTTATTGATAACTAAGAGGAATTTAGAATAAAAACTCCAAAGGAAACTAATGATCCTTGGAACATTTGATTTTATTAAAGTCACTGCATTCTCTAAACTATTGTCAATTAAACTGTGCATCTACAAGAAGAAGGTTTTTGTAGTTGTAAATTATTATTTACCACTCTTTGACTACAGCACAAATAAAATACATTCAACTACAGTGGTTTAGTACATCTCTATTCTTCACAATCCAGATGTGGAACTTGACTGGGGATATAGCTTAGCGGAAAAGAGTTCTTATTTTTATTTCCTTCCCGCCTCCCAAAAATAAAGATAAAAAAATGTCTATCTCAAAGTAGGTGATACTGCTTTATAGAGCCAGTGGTAGATATGTCATTGTTACACATATTTATTTGCAACCTTCAATATTTTGCTCCAACATTCACAGTTTTTCCTCTTGTCTAGTACTGGAATAGTTCCTGAAGTTTCTTTTTATTTCATAGAGGTAACATGAAATTTTTTAATAAAATTATTTTTCTTATAATCAATTAAAGTAACAAAATAGACAACACCAGTTTCAGCAACATTTTGAATGTCCCAAACATAATTTAGTGTGCAGTATTGGTGCAGTATTCCACCTGGTGGAAACCATTATAGGGAAAAAAAGGGAAAGGAAGAAAGGATGAGGGCTAGGCAAACAGCTGTATTTCCTGTGGAAAACACTCTCATTTGTCTTGCTGAAAAGGTGTATTCTCAAATAATAGAAGTAAAGTTTGACACACAGCTTTCACATCAATTTGACTGATCAAATACACTTTCTTACTTTTTGTTATCATCAAATTGATTTTTTTCTTTTAGGAATTTTCCTAGTGTTGGTGCATTTTTCCATATGAAGCTTTGCATCTTCTATAGATTTTGTTTTATACAGATAATTTCTGGGTAACTAAATTCATAAATATTAGTGGAAATTAGATTTTCTTTGTGAATTATGATTTTCAACATTATGTATACACTTTTCAAATTTAATGCTTTTAAAATATCAAGATAACTATCCCTATGTTTCTATATTTCAGGTTTATATTGGCCATGCTTTAATTTCAGGATTTTTGATAAATTTTGGTTTAAGTCTTTTATAAATATTAGAGGTGTATTTTGCTTTGTGAGACAAATTGGAAATAACTCTTTTTAAACTATGTATTAGGGCAGTTTGCTTTTATTGATATGACCCTTAGCCTGGTCCCCACCTCATCATAGTATCTTATAATTTTAAACATATAGGTGTTTGTGTGTGTGAGTGTTTGTGTTGAGAGAGAGAGAGAGAGAGAGAGAGAGAGGGGCTCTATTTTTATTTTCTATTGTTATTTTTTTCTTAGTTTTTTCACTTTTTATTAAAATACATTTCTATTTAAAATATATGTATTTTTCACTAATCTTTACAATTACATCTTAAAACCTTAAGTTCTCTGCTCATTTGTCCCTTTTTTTTTTTTTTTTGGGTACTGGGGATTGAACTCAATCACTGAATCACATCCCCAGTCCTATTATGTATTTTATTTAGAGACAGAGTCTCACTGAGTTGCTTAGCACCTCACTTTTGCTGAGATTGGCTTTGAACTTTAGATTCTCCTGCCTCAGCCTCCTGAGCTGCTGGGATTACAGGCGTGGGCCACGATTCCCGGCTTATTTGTCACTTTTAAATATTATATTTTAACTCCCACCTCTTGCCTATATATTTTTAAAAAGTTAATTATTCCACTTCCCTGTTTTGCTTTTCACTGTCCTTTATTTAATTGCATAATTTTGTCACATGTTTATGCATATTTCTCTTCCATATGCATTGTGATCTTTTAGTTAGCCTGAGATGAATTAATAAATAAGCATTAAATACTTGCCAAAGTTTTTTTGTGGAAGTTTTCCTAGCACTATATTGAATGTATAAAAAATATTTTATAGTAAATTTCTTAAGAACTTCATATAGTTCCAGAATCCCCTAATTTTTTGTATATTTAATATTTTTCCATAGTCTTGGTTCTTAAATTTTAACTTAGTCATACAGAAAATGTTTAGCGTATAGTCCTTTTCAGTGGGTTCTTGAAAATGCTACTCCATTTTTGTCTTGCTTAAATTTTTCACCAGAAAGGATAATGTATAAATATTTTACCTTGTGTGTTATCTAGTGCCTACCTGGAAGTTTGAGGATCTTAACTTTACTTACTACAATACTTTTGTATTTCAGGATATTGTTACTGTTTGAACATTTTATATATCCAGAAAAGCTTATGTTTTTAAAGAATCATCTCCAATATAGCTAAGTTCAGAGGTAGGGCTCTCAGGTAATGATTAGTTCTTGGTGACTATAACTTCATCAGTGTGTTAATCCATTTGATGGATAAAAATTTGAATGGACTACTGAGTGTGGAAGTAGGTTGCTGGGGACATACCTTTGTTTTTTTTTTTTTTTTTTTTTTTTTTATTGTAAACAAATGGGATACATGTTGTTTCTCTGTTTGTACATGGCGTAAAGGCATACCATTTGTGTAATCATAAATTTACATAGAGCAATATTGTTTGATTCATTCTGTTATTTTTTCCCCTTCCCCCCACCCCTCCCACCCCTCTTTACCCTCTATACAGTAGTTCCTTCCTCCATACTTGCCCCCCTCCCTAACCCTAACTCTAACCCTTCCCTCCCCCCCATTATGTGTCAACCTCCACTTATTAGCGATATCATTCGTCCTTTGGCTTTTTGAGATTGGCTTATCTCACTTAGCATTATATTCTCCAATTTCATCCATTTGCCTGCAAATGTCATAATTTTATCATTCTTTATGGCTGAGTAATATTCCATAGTATATATATACCACAGTTTCTTTATCCACTCATCAATTGAAGGGCACCTAGGTTGGTTCCACAGTCTGGCTATTGTGAATTGAGCAGCTATGAACATTGATGTGGCTGTATTTCTGTAGGTTGCTGGGGACATACCTTTGGACTAATTCTTATTCATGACACCTGTTTCTCTCTCTGCTTGCTAGATGTCACTTACATCCTCCCACTATGATGTTCTACCTCACCTCAGAATTGTGAGTACAAAAGAAACTTGTCCTCTAAGTTGTTCTTGTCAGGTATTTAGGGCAAAAGGATGAAAGCTAACTAACACAGACAGGTGTTTAGACAATTATTTTGGAATAATGTTCCAATAGGTCATTCTAATGTCTAGATTAAGTCTATACATTAATATATAGTATATCAGGGAAATATCCTTGAGTTAGAGATTCAGATATAAGTTTTCTTCCATTGTTTAATTTTTACTTTCTACCACCTTTCCAAGGACACCAGTTATATGAATTCTATTTCCTTTCCACCTAATTTTCTAAACATTTTAAGTCCTTTTTTATGTAATTTTTTTGATTCTTTTAATTTTTATCTAATACTCATACAGTGCAAATTCTTATTAGTAACCTTATTATTTAGTTTTTATTTCTGAGTTATACAGTTTTTTTCTTCCATTATTTTGAGTTTACGATACTCTCATTTTATGTGTTTTTCTATCCATTACTATTCTGAATTTGAAATAATTCCTGTTTCAAAATGTTTCTTATATTAACAAAAATTTGGTTATATTTATTTTACAGTGTTTTTCTTATAGAGCTGAGTTTTTTTTAGTGGATTTGGCAATACATTTTCTTCAGATGCATATTGCTATTATGTTATCACATAAGAATTTTGTGTAATTTTTTCATTTTATATATGATGAAGATTTGTGGTGATATAGATTTATAACTTAATACTACTGTATGTTTTAAGAGTAGCAGGTTATATGATATTTAGTGTTTTATTTGTCTTGCCTTTTTTATTATATTCCTCCCATCTGGGCATTTAAAAAAAAATCTTACTGGGCACTACATTTTCTTGAACTTTCATTTTTCCCATCATAACTCAAATAATAATTGCTCCCACATAATTTCAGTAGTACCTGAGCTTTTCAAATATTTGTACATTTAGTTATAAGTAATTTCCTTCCTTTTGGTGTTCCTCAACAACAGAGCTATTGATAATTTGGATGGTATAATTCTATGTTGTGAGAGTCTGTCTTGTGCCCTGTAGGATATTTACCATCATCTTTGTCTTCTGTTCACTAGATACCAATGGTAACCACATGTCCACTCTGACAATTTGAATGTCTCCACCAATAAGACAGAATAAGGATTCTAAAAGCAAACTCACACATCTATAGACAACTATTTTTTTAGAAAAGATGCCAAGGACATGATTTCAAGAAGGAGAGTCTTTTCATTAAATGATGCTGAAAACAATTGTATATCCATATTCAGAAATATAAAATCAGATCCCTATTTCTTACAAATTACAAAAATCAACTCAAGATAGTTTAAACATTTAAATGTTAAACCAAAACTACTAAACTACTAGAACAAAATATAGGAGAATCTTTCAGAACTTTGGATTGGGCAAGGATTTTATAGAGAAGACTTCAAAGCATAGGGGGAAATGGATAAAAATGGACAATGGGATTACATCAAATAAAGAATATCTGTTCAGCAAAGGCAAGAATCAAAAAGGTGTATAGCTCACTAGGAGATTGCCTCTCATGGCAAAGGGCCTGAGTTCAATCTCCAGCACTTGCAAGAACAGAGCAATCCTGTAAGAGTTTAGCGACAACCTACAGAACAGAAGAACATATGTTTAAACTATACCTCTGACAAGAAGTTAATACCCAGAATATATTAAAACACCAAAAGCTCAATAGTAAATAACGTAGATAACCCAATTGATGAGGAACAACACATCAACGTAGACATTGATCAAAAGAAGACATGAATGACCAAAATATACATTAAAAAAATATTCCATAATCAGGAATGTGCAAATTAAACACAATCAGCTTTTACCTCACTCCAATAAGAGTGACTACTATCACAAAAGACAAAGGATAACAAATGTTGGTGAGAACGTAGAGAAAATGAGTTCTTTTACATTGTTGGTGGAATATAAATAATTATAGTCATTATGGAAAACAGTGTGGAAGTTTCTCAAAGAATTAAAAATACAACCAACTACCATATGATCCAAAAATCCCACTACTAATTGTATATTCAAAAGAAATAAAATAAGTATGTAGAAGAAACATCTTTACTCCCAAGTTTATTGTAGCAGTATTTACAACAGCCAATAAATGGGGGAAAAAAAAAAAAAAAACTAGGAGTTCATCAGCTGATGAATAGATAAAGAAAACATGAGCACATATTTAATCAAATACTGTTCAGTCACAAAAATATTGAAATCCTGGCATTTGTGACAACATGGTTAGAACTTGCGGTCATTATGGGAAGTGAAATAAACCAGGCACCCACAGACAAGTACCACATGATAAGAGGGATAAGAAAAGGTATCAAATTATAAATCATTAGAAACAAAAGTTCTATTGTACTATTGCATGGAATATGACTATAGCTATATTGTACTATTGCATGGAATATGACTATAGCTAATGATAATGTACTATATATTTTTAAAGGTTAGAAGAAAAGACTTTGAATATTTTTACAATTAAGAAATGATAAACATATCAAGAGATACATGTTTTACTTGATTTTAACATTATACAACATAGACATGTAGAAAATACCACATGATACCCCTTAAATAGGTATAATTTTTGTTTTATAATATTAGTAAAAAATAAACATTTAAAAATGAAAAATATGAAATGTCTTCAGACATTGCCTCCTTTATTAGTTATTTTGAAGTTTGGGAAGACTATCTTCAGAATGTGACTAGTGTGCTTTTTAAGTAGTTTTACTTCTTTTTATTTTGTAATATATGGAGAGAATAATAGAAGATTCAGTTGCTTCTCTTCTGTTTAACTTTTATACACAGTAATAATAGAGAAAGTTGTAACATTTGTAGTTATGCATGACTTTATTTTTTAAGGAAATCCATTTATTTTTGTCATTGTTAATTGATTTCTGTATAGGTTTCTAGAGATTGGAGTTTCCCATACATAAACAGCCTAGGAATAGTGACAACTTAGAGAGAGTAGAAAAATAGTAAAAATATCAATGCACAATTATAAGGCTAACAAGAAATCACATTTCTCACAAAAAAATGGGTAATTCAAATAAAAATTAATTTTCTTAAAAAGCGCTTTAGAGAATCTGTACGCAAGTTCATAAAATAAGGTTGATGGAAAATTAGAAAGGTATAATAATAATAATGACTTGATAACATTTATTCTACTGAATTCTATTAATACCATTAATTGTATGAAATATGTATGAGATTACAAATATCTAATTCTGGTGTGTGTCTCATGGATAATGGTATAATTATGCCTACTTATAAATGAACAAATAGAGATTAAGTGAATTTCCCAAGTTCACACAAGTAGTAACTAATAAAGCCAGTTTTTAAATTCATGCTGATACCAAACCCATATTTAAAAGAGGCATTCTAATTTTGAATTTCCCTGCTTTCAGTTTGGAAATTAATGTAAAAGCATTCTATGTGCACTATTTGTCTTCTAGCTGAACTAATGCTCTTTCAGCCAATATTATTGTCATTCACTGTTAGGAAAAATTTAGACATAATGCTTTGTCTTTCATAAACCAATTTTTTATGACAAGTATCATTATTAAATCATGGGTGAAGCCTGGTGTGGTAGTGCATGCCTGTAATCCCAGCAGCTTGGGAGGCTGAGACAGGAGGATTAGGAATTCAAAGCTATCCTCAGCAAAAGTGAGGTGCTAAGCAACTCAGTGAGACTCTGTCTCTAAATGAAATATAAAATAGGACTGTGGCTAAAATAGCCATGTGCTATGTGGTTGAGTGTCCCTGAATTCAATCCCTGGTACTACCCCCAAACAAACAAAAAAACAAAAGCAATCATGGTCATAGTTCTTAGTGAAATGAAATTAAAGTGAAATTTCTAAATTTTTAAGAATCTCCTCCTCTTTGAATTTATAGTGTGGAATGCCTAGACTAATTCACATACCAATAGGATTTTTTATTCTTTTTCAGTTCACTATTAGTGGATATTTGTTAATTAACTTATTTTCATATTTTTATTTCAATAACTATGAAAGTAAAATTAAGATAATTTTAACAATAAAATGTTAGAGTGAATGTAATCAGCTCAGATTTCTACTCAAGAATTAATGCAGCATTCATTTAAATTAAACCCATTATTGTGTGGGTTTTGATTAAAAAAATCAATATTTAGAATATGACATTAGTGAGACCTACATATATCTTTATATGTAACAAAGTGCAGTAATAACCTTCATTCCAATATTTTAAAATAAATTCGCATTGAGCTGTGTCAATTTATATTTAACTAAATGATATTTCCTCTTACTTGATCTCATATTCATACACTTCTATTATAAAAAAGATCTGGTTATTAATGTGCAATAACTAAGTGAATACAAAATATCTGCATGTATTATATGCACGCAGTACACAAATTACCTTATCTAATGTAAGATAAATATTTCTCTGTTATCTGGTTGATGTCAAGGTAAATGTGTGTGTGTGTGTGTGTGTGTGTGTGTGTGTATGTGTCTGCATTAAGTCATTGGTTCTGCCATTCTGTGTATTTCAATGTATGTGTCATTGGTTTTGCTCTCCTAAGTGCTTGTCATTATATTCTATCAGCTATGGTTTGGTTCCTGCTCTGGGGCAACAATTGATGTTTTCAGTTCAATTCATAGGTTGTAGAAGGTGCAGTGAATGTAATATGAAATGAATCTCATGTTTATTCTGTGAACTTAGATTTTATGTCATATATATGAAGAAGAAGGTTCTTTTTTTTTTTTTAATAAGGAAATAGGTATTGCAATCTTATTTTCAAGTGTGACACCACAATTTCCTCCATGTTAACTTTAATATGAGGCTCTCAGGGATCTGATCCTGCCAAACACACATATTAAATATTTGATAAAATTATAATTTGCTTCACTGCTTTTGAGATAAAACATTGTGATTTGCTAAGAGATCAGTAAGAGTTTATACGATGGAATGTAAATCACCTACATAACTAGCTAAACAAAATCCTTAACAATAAGATATGAATTTAATTAAGAATTATAAATTATGAGATTTCTTGTTTTCTTATAAAAAATAAGAAACATGAAAAATTTCAGGGTAAAGAAAGGTCATATTTAATCATTTTAATCCATTTCACAAGGATAAAAAGGGGTATGGTATGAAAATTGTGGTACATTAAAGGTAAATTGCTTAAGAATATAAACAATAAAATTGCAGCTTCTGGTTGAATAGGTTGAAGTGTAATGCTAAAGCACAATTCATTATCATGTTAAATTAGATAATCTGCCAAGAAAATACACTCCAGTGACTTTAATATATTTTACTATATTAGATCACTAAGCCGTTTTAGAATCTTATTCCTTGATTTTTAAGTATGTCAGTATATCTTTCGGTCTTCTGATACTTTTGTTTTCTATAAATTAATATTGTATTAATGTGAATAACCATGCTTTAAAAAAGAGGCATATTAAAACATACCATTATATATAAATGTTAAAAATATCACTATTTATTGCTAGACTTAAAATTAATAAACACTTAAAAACATATATATTGTATTTGTGCATGTGTGTGTGTATAAAAATGGAAGGTCATTGTTGCAATGATGAAAAAAATTAAATTAATTTTAATGAAAACACTATTGGTACCAATGTAACAGAGTTAACACAGCAAATACTGTATCTATCTCTCATCTTTTTATATTTTTCTTGTAGATGAATAAGTACAGTTATGATAATTAAATTAAGGTATGAGAAAATATATATCAATTTTGTCAAAAATAGTTAAATAGGAAGTTAACTAAATTCACAATCAAATTATTAAAGATTGATTTTCCAATTATGTGCAATAGTTTTAAGTTAGTTCTTACATCAGAAGAGATCTCAGATGTAAATGAGTTTTGTTTTTACCTTTAAAGGAATGGAATCATTATGGAATTATAATAGTTATAATTTTATTTTTGATATATTTTCAACATTCTTTAATATTATTATTATTCGCAAATTTTTTCACAAGCAAATACAAGTTTATCTACTAAAATAATCTGATTTTCTAAAAATTCAGGCTATGAAATTTGTCCAAGAATCAAAACAAAACACAAATTAAAGAATAATTTGTTATCATCTCCACCACCAGTCACAGATAATGAAGTCATCAAGAGAATTGAGTACAGACAACTTTAAATTAGAATTTTCTACTAAATATAGGATACATTGCTTTAATTAGTAATGAGGAACTAATCCAACAGTGGTCAGTAAGGAACCAAATAAGGTAATTCTTATATATATATATATTTTTTTTATTTTCTATAGAAATAGCCTGTGTAAGTAAATATGATTCTCTTCTTTCTGCTGTCATACATAGCACCTTGTATTTAGGAGTAAGAAATATGAATAAAGTTGAAATTCAGTCCATGGTTATACTTCTAAAATCCTATAGTGTTTAAATATATAAAATTTAATATTAAAATATTTAAATCTGCCTTTTTAAAAATCAATGAACAGTATTTCTTGGATTCATAGCAAAACTGAACAGAATGTACAGAGAGCTCCGAAATACATCCTGTGCTCCCACACATACAAAATTTGGCATCATTGACATACCATACACACTTATACAAATGTTACAACTGATAACAGACACTGACAGATTTTATCATCCAAACTCTGTAGTTTATGATAGGGTTCACCTTTGGCATTGTTCACTCTATAAGTATTTATATGTATTGATCTAGATCTATAATATAGGGAATAATTTCCTTGCCCCCATAAAATCCTCTGTGCTCTATTCATCTCTCCCCCACTTCATTCCTGGAAATCATCACTTTTATTTTTTTACTGTCTTAACATTTTTGTCTTTTTAAGAATGCCACATACTCGTCCCATTCAGCACATATCCTGTACTGTCTGTTGGAATCATTCAATAGCAGCCCTTTTCAGATTATCTCCTTTCTTTACTAATGTGCATTGAAGATTCTTTCATGTCTTTTCATGGCTTGATAGCTCATGTATTTTTAGTGCAATGCTCCAAACTCAACATAATGGTAAGTAGTTGGAAATGTTAATTACCCTGATTTGATTAGTACATATTATTCATACATATTGAAATATCACCCTATACTCTATAAATTTGTACAACTGTTATGAGATAATAAAAATGTAAATTTTTAAGGAGATGGAAATGTTAAGTATTCCGATTTGGTCTTTACACACTGTTTACATGTACTAAATTACTAAATTACTACACTGTACTCCATAAATTTATAAAATTAAACTATGATAAAAAATAAATAAATTACATAAAAGAGTAGTATTTTATTGTTTTGATTTGTCACAACTCAACTACTAAAGGCATCTTGATTCCATCTATGCTTTTGCAATTATGAATAAAGCTACTATCACCATCCAGTGTCAGGTTTTGTGTGCCCATAAGTTTTCAGCTCATTTGAATAAATACTAAGAAATGTGATAGCTGAATCATATGGTATAAGTATGCTTTGGTTTTTAAGAAATTTTTTGTTTTCAAAAGTGATTTTACTATTTTCATTCCCACCAGAAGTGAATGAAATGCCTGTTGTTTCACATTCTTTCCAACATTATGTGTTGTCAGTGTTTTGTAGTTTGAATATTCTAAAAGGTGTGGAGTGACATCACAGACACCTCATTGTTGTTGGAATTTACAATTGTCTAATAACTTTAGACGTTGACAATTATTTCACATGCTTATTTGCCATCAGGGTATCTTCTTTGATAAGCTGTCTGTTCACATCTTTTGCTAATTTTTTCATCAGGGTGTTCATTTTCTTATTATCAGAGTTTGTGGATTATTTGTATATTTAGAATATCATACTTTTGTCAGTATGTTTGGCAAATATTTTCTGCAGTTTATAGATTTTCTTAAAATAGTCTTTCCATAGTAACTTACAGAAGTTCTTCATTTTAGTGAAGCTTAGCTCATTACTTGTTCCTTCATCTTGGTGCTATGTTATATATAAAATGCCATGGCCATTCCCAATGTCATCTAAGTTTCCTCTTATGTCCTAATGCTTTAGTTTTGCAATATATACATTTATAACTATGATCCACTTTGAGTTATTTTTTTGTGATGCATTATACATCTGTCTGCATTTTTTTTTCCATGTAGATATCTAATTGTTCTGATACCATTTGTTGAAAAACTCAAGTTGCTTCATTGTATGGCATCTGATCTTTTGTCAGAAATCAGTTAACTAGTTAACTTTATTTCTGTTTCTATATTCTCTATCCTGTTGCAATTGATCAATTTTTCTATTCTTTTATCATTACTACAATGTCTTGATTACAGTAACTTCATAAGTCTTAAAATCAGATGATGTCCTCTGTCTTTGTTTTCCTTCAATATGGAACTGATAGTTGGGTCTTTCTCATCTTTATATAAATTTTAGAATTGGTGTGTCAATATCCACAAATTAGCATGTTGGACTTTTGACTGGTATTATATTAAACACAGATCAAGTAGTGAACTGAAATTTTGACAATAGTGTACATCAAAATGGAAAATATTTCCATTTATTTAGTTGTACTTTGATATTTTTCATCATAGTTTCATAGTTTTCCTCATGTACTCTTGTTCATATTTAGTTGGATTTACACATAAGTATGTTATTTTTGGAAATGCTTAATTAAAAAATAATGTTTTAAATATGATTTTCACATTTTCATTGCTGGTATGTGGAAAAGCAATTGTTTTCTATGTATTATTCTTACAGACTGTAATATTTCTATAATTATATATTCCAAAATTTTTGTCAGTTTTTTAGATTTTCTACATAGACTATCAAGTTAACTTTCCCAGTTCTTACATGATTACTTATTTATTTATTTATTTATTTTTACTGTAGAAATAAGTATGTAAGAACTGGTAAGTGAGGATTTGCAAAACAATATTGAAAAGTAATAATGAGAGATATTTACCTTATTTTGCTATTAGTGGGAAAGCTTCAAGTCTCTATGAAATAAGATGTTAGCATGTTAGTCCTAAGTTCTTTTATTTTGTTTTTTGTGTGTGGATGTTCTTTCTTTGGTGGAGAAAATCTCCTTCTATTTCTATTTTCCTGAGAGGTTTTATATTGAAGGGGTATTGAATTTTTATCAAGTTATTCTTCTACAGTTTTTGATAAGATAATATGATCATTGTCCCTGGAGTGGTGGTGCACACCTGTAATCCTTGTGGCTCAGAAGGCTGAGGCAGGAAGATCACAAGTTCAAAGCATCCTCGGCAACTTAGTGAGATCCTGTTTCAAAATAAAAGAATAAAATGGGCTGGGAATGTGACTTTGTGGTAAAGTAGTACCCCACACACACACACACACACACACACACACAAATCATGTTTATTGCTTTTTAACATGTTGATGTAATGGTTTCATTAATCAATTTTCTAATATTAAACCAACCTTGTATTCCTGGGAAAAGTTCTACTTGGCCATGATATATAATTCTTTTTATAAATTCCTCAGTTCAATTTGCTAATATTTTGTCTGTAGTTTTGTTGTACCTTCTCAATCTGGTTTCATATTAGGGTAATGCTGACATCATATGAGTTAGGAAGTATTCTCTCTATATCTATCTTTTGAAAGGAATTGTGGATAATTGGTGCAATCATTCTCTTATATGTTTTCTAGAATTCAACAGGAAATCCACTTAGGCATGGTACCTTCTATTTTAGACATTTATTCATTATTGAGTTAATTTTCTTAATAGATATATGCCTAGTAAAAATGTCTATTTCTTCTTGTGTGAAATTTGGCAGATATTGTCTTTCAGAAATTGGCTGAACATTTTTAGTTTATCAAATTTGTGGGCATAAAATTGTTCAGAATATTCCTTTATTGTCCTTTTAATGACCATGGTAACTGGAATTTGTCTCTTCTCATTTTTCTTAGTTTGAGTAGAGCCTTATTAATTTTATTGGTCTTTTCAATGAATCAATTTATGTTTTTCTTAAGTATTTATATTAATTTTCTCTTTTGGATTGATTTTCATCATTTTTTTCTGCTTAATTTAGATATAATTTGTTTTTCTCTTAATGGTTTCTTAAGAGAAAGCTTAGATGACTGATTTTAGATATTTCTCTTATTAACATATGCATTCAATGCTATGAATTTCCTCTAAGCACTACTTTTGTTGTATCCCACAAATGTTGTCTTGTTTTCATTCAGTCCAAAGTAGTATTTAAATTTCACTTGAGATTATTTTCTTTGGCCCAAGAAGGGTGTTGATTTAGAAGGGTATTGTTTAACTTCCATGTAGTTTAGTTTTCTTCATCTGTACTTCTCTTATTTATTTGTAGTTTAATTTCACTGTAGCTGAGAATACACATTGCCTGATTTCTATTCCTTTAACTTATTATTGTATGATTTATGATGCAGAATGTGTTCTTCGTGAATGTTCCACATGAGCTTGAGAGAAATTTGTAATTTTTGTTGCATGAAGTAAGATGTAGATATCTATTATATCCAGCTAACAGATGGTGCTGCAGTTCAACTAAGTCCTTTCTGGTTTTCTGCCAGCTAGATTATTTAGTTTATAATAGAGGGGTGTTGAAGTCTCTAGCCACGATGGTGGATTTATTTATTTCCCTTTAAAGTCTTTGCCTCATGTATTCAGATGCTCTATTATTAGACATGTATAAACTAAGGAATATTTTTGTAATATTGGCCCATTCATCATTATTAATAATACCTATTTGTCTCATAATTTTCCTTTTCATTTTGTCTGAAATTTATACAGTTACTCCTGATCTCTCAGGATTACTAACTTTTCTATCCAATGTAAATTTTTTTTTTTTTTTTTTTTTTGCAGTACTGGGGATTGTACCTAGGACCTCATAAATGCTAGGCAACTTCTCTACCACTGAGTTATATGCACATAAATTTTTACTTATATTTTTAAATTTCCAAGACAGGTTCTTGCTATGTAGTCAAGGTTGGCCTCTAACTTGCAACTCTCCTGGTACAACCTCCCAAGTCACTGGGATTATAGGTACAAGCAACCATGTGTGAACCCTGCACACTGTTTTAAAAAGTATTTTGAGACAGGCGCTTGCTAAATTGCCCATGCTGGCTTCAAACTTGTACCTCAGCCTTTTGAGTTGCTGGGATTACAGGTGTGCCGCACTACTCCCATCTCTTCATGTTACTTTTAATCCATATATTCTCCACAAAGTGGGTTTATTGTAGCAACTGTTCTATCATTGTGCTATAAGACAGGCCAGATATAGTTTTGATCCACTCTGGACAATCTATCTTTTAATTGATATGTTTTCACACTTGATTTTTAAAGTGAATATTGAAATAGATTAATATTTACTATATCTGTTATTGTTTTCTATTATTTGCCCTTTGTCTTTTTCCTATTCTATCTTCCACAGTTTTTATTTGAATTGAGCATTTTAAAGATTCTGTGTTCTCTCTTTTCTTAATGTATAGTTTGTAGATTTTTAAAAACATTTAGTTGGTTGCTCTAAAGATTTTAAAATACATTTGCAACTAATGCATATCCAAATAAAACTACACTACCTCACTGACAGTGATAAAAATATTTTTAAAAATTTTTTTAATTTTTAACTTATCCCTGATATTATTTCTGCCATTCATTTCACCCACATACAAACAAAAACCAGTAAGTTAAAGTTATTATTATTTTAAGCCAATTGTTATCTGTACATGTATTAAAATTTTAAAATATCTTCATTTATTCCATCTTTTGTGTTTTCTTTTCATTATGTAGATAATCTTTCTAACCCAATTTATTTTTCTTTTGTCTGAAGAACTTCTGTTAACAATTCTTCCCAGGCAGGTGTACTGGAAACTAATGTCCTCAATTTTTGTTTAAGACAGTCTTCATTTCTCCTTCACATACTTTTAAAATGTACTATTATTTCATAAAACAATCAAGAGAACTAAATTGTAAGTATATATAATAATAAATTGCAATTATATGTAATCATATGTAAAAATGTGAATTTTGATGTGTCAGATAATGTAAGAAGTTTCATATAGTAGTAAGAGTAATGGAACTGAAATATTATATGACCTAAAACAGAAAAAGGGAAATGAATGAAGGAAAAGTAATGCAAATAAAATGGAATGGGGATACCAATAAAGTCACTTATGTTAAGGAAATAATGTATCAATTGATCAAGAGAACTGAAAATGTAGGAGTTTGTGATACAGTAAAACATTGTCTTGTTTTGTATTACAATTGAAAAGAGTTTGTGAATTTGAATGCAAGTAGTTTAAGAAGTATGTACATACTGTTAAATAATTGAAAAACACATAATAGAAGGCAATATCCAGCAAGTTATTTCAGCTGACAACTGGAAATTAACTACACTGTAAACTCTGGGAGATCATATACAGTATAGTTCATAGTCAATAAGCCTGGTTCAAGGGATTTGTGTGTCTTTATCTATCTCCTACTGGATTGGTGGAGAGATACAAGAGAAGTTAATTTCACAATGTGTTTAGTTTTCCCTGAACAGTACACAGAAAACATCTTCAGGCAAATAGATGTTAGAATTTAGAAGTCGGATTGTCTTTTGTGGAAAATATAAGTACTAAGAAGACAGGGCAGGTCACCAACAGCTTCTAAAATTAGGCTCATAGTGCCTGTCTATGTACATTATATTATTATGCATTACCTCTTTTCTTTCCTGATATGTAGTGGAGTTGGGGACATTCTCAACCATTTTAACTTGCTCAGTATGAGGGAGATATAATGACTTCTCTTCTTGGTATGTATATTAAAACACTAGGCGTATTTAGTTCACACAATTTGTTGTATATCTTAGTGCATATCTGCATGAAAATACTAAGCTTTAATTGTGCTTCTCTGTGATTCAGAGTGCAAAGGTTGAACTCTTGTTCTATATGAGCTGAGCCAGGTATAATTCTCTGACTGGAACTCATACTTTGGCTCTTATACTATGTTACATACTCCAACTTAGCTTTAATTGATAATAAAGTTGGTAATTTTCTTTTTTTATATCATTTGTTTTAATTAATTTAAATTAAAATAAGTATTGTCATGTGGGTCTAGTAACTACAGTAAATAGGTGGCACATATGTAAGTGCCCCTGTAAAAGTTACATAGGAGGGAAAATAGTGATACTGCTTTCCCTTTCAATTATCTCAAGTGGGAAAATTTCTAATAATTCATGGTTAAATATGATTTTTGCTATTTTTAATACATGCAATTTAACAAAATTTCATACAACTTATAAACATTTAGATAAGATTAAAAACAATGATCTGTTTTTAGAAAATTTTAATGGAGCCTAAAAGTGACTGTTGACTTACATGTTTTCAGGGCTTGTTCATGCTAGGATGGCAGTGTTGAGTAGTTGTGACTGAAACTGTACGGCTTACAGACATAAAATATTACAGGGCAGGGTAGTGCAAGCCTGTAATTCCAGTGGCTCAGGAGGCTCAGTCAGGAGGATCAAAGTCAACCAGTTTCAGCAACTTAGCACATTACTAAGCAACTCAGTGAGATCCTGTCTCCAGATAAAATACAAAAAAGGCCTAGTAATGTGTCCCAGTAGTTAAGTGCCCCTGGGTTCAATTCCCAGTACAAAATATATATATTATATTATATTATATATATATATATATAATATATTATATATAATATTTGCTTTCTCTTTTAAAAAAATTTGATGACCCTTTACAGCTTGTGCTATCAATAAATTTTGAATTTTTTAAAAGTATTATATGGCTAGGAATTTATTTGAGAATGTTTTATCTAAATGTTCACATTTATTCACAGAAAATTTGTTTACAATATCATCTTTTTTTTGTACTTTTGAATTATTTCCTACAGTACTTCCTTCTGAATTTCCAATTAAAGTAACAGACATTTCATAGTATCCAATGTAGAACTCCTATATTTCCCTCCTGTTTCTTCCTTTCCTCTCCCTTTTCTTTAAAACATTTCTAATCACCTCTTTTTGGTTTATAAATCTTCTCCTCTTCTTTTTCTAATTAGTTGTTATACTGATATTTTGAGTTTTAATTTGTTATTATATTTTTCAGTTTTAGCCTATCAATTTTATCTAATATATGTATATATGTATATGTATATCATAGTCAGTTGGAATTATTTAAGAAATAGTCTTTCTTCCTGTCTTTGTTTTGAAGAGGTTCCCTTTTTTTTTGAATTCCTCATTTTCACTATTACAGGTTCAGTTACTGATTCATTTACCTTGATGTCTTTTTGTTGCTTGTTGTTGTTCTTTATAGAATTGAGATTTTTTATGAATAATTTGGAAATACTATTAAAATCAATGAGTGACAATTTTTTCTTTCATAATTCACCCTTTCATTTGACTATATACTATAATGAAAATAAGGTATTTTAATTCCATATATTTCAATCTTTTATATTTTCTATTTCTTTGTTTTTCTGCACTACAATCTGGTTTATTGTTTTATGTCTAATATATTATTGAAGAGCTTTATCTAATATGTGGTCAATAAATTCATTTATTAATTTGTTTTAATATTTTTAAAATTTCCAAATTTATTAATTATTTTTGTAAGTTCTTTTTTTCTGATATATTTGATCTATTTCTTTCTTATAATAAACTAAGCAAAATTTTTCTGTGTGCCATAATTATAGTATTGAAAAAATTTGGGGTTCTTGTTTTTGCTCTTCTTCTAGCTTAGTCTCAAGATGTTTCTTTGGGATTTTGCTATTTTATCTAATTATTAACTCATGGAAATGTCTATAGTTGAGTTAAAATATTTTAAAGTTTTTTTATTTGTTCTTTCTAGTTATACCTGACAGTAGAGTATATTTTGACATATTTATGCAAACACAGAGTACATCTTATTCTAATTAGGATCCTAGTCTTGTGGTTGAACATGATGTGGAGATCTTATAGCTACAAAAATATTTGCCTTTTTTTTCTCCCAGACAAATGAAAAAAGAAACTACTGAGGATCATGATAAATTAAGTTACTTGTTTGAATCTTCCAATATACCATCTCCTCACCTGGGAGAGTATGAATTTGGAGTAAATCTCATAGGAGGAATAGAGACAATTCTCTGCTAAATGACTTTCTCAATCCTGTATCAAGGTTAAGGCAAGCAAGTGGCCTATTGATGCTTCCTTTTTTACCCATAGAGTTTACACATACCTGTTCTGAGGTTCCTGCTTTATTCCAGGAGGCACTGTGAACCTTCCATTTCCACTAGATGTTAGACTTATTACCTAGTTCCCTTCAAACGATAATATTGTTTCATTAGTATAGTCAAACTGAGGTTCATTTTTCTCGTATTTTATCAATTGCTAAGCCTTCCAACTTCATCTCACTTTTGGCCTTTAATTTTCTTAATGAATCAACAGTTAAATAAATTTAAAAAATTCTAGCAACCGTCTTAATTTTAATTGGCAGGTTTATTCTGAGAATCTAGTATGCCATACAAAGGAAGATAAAAACCATATTTTCTATCATTTTTTTCATAGCTCAAATAGTTACACTTGGTCAATGTAACATGCATCTTTGTGTGAGGATGCATTTGTGTGTATGTATATATATAATTATGAATATATGTACATATACACAGTATATTTTAATTGTTTTACTGGGAAGGAAGTATGATAGAATAGTGTTTTCCATTATAATTTTAAATGTATAGAAAAAGTAAATAGATGAGAACAAAAATGGTGAAAAATATTCCAGGGCAAACAAGTAATTTGCTTGATATTTCAAAGGGCATAACTTGTTTGACAAATTATTAGAAATAAGCCATAAAACATGAACATTTTTTACTATGCTAAATATTTATTTGATTTTGAATCAAATATTCTTCACCTTGTGTATCAATAAAATACAACTTGATATGCTTTTAGAATACCCAACAGATTTACCTTGTGGGGAAAAATTTATGTACTCATTACCATATAACTAAAAAAGAAAAGTAAATTAGACCCAACAGAAAATTCATGAAGGAAGTGATTATTTTGATGAAAGTGTGTCCACATGGAATAAAGATGAAAATCTAGACCAATAACTATAGAAACAACTCTTGCTATTATGCAAATATTAAAAGTGAACAGCTGGTGGAGAGAAGAAATTACCAAGGTTGATATTTAATAGTCAAGTTGTTATATAAACACCTTTCTTAATGTGGGAAAGTAATTTTCTTAAATCAAATGCTTCAATCAACCTTCATAAGATTGTGTCATGTTTCTGTAAGCAAAGGAATTATTGTTTTTTCTAGACCAAAAGGTAAATAAACTTGCTGATATGAATATGAGGGAAAAAGTTGTCTAGTCATTATAAAGAGTATAATATTATAAAAATAGCTAGAAAATAAGACATTGGAAACAAAAATTTTGTAGGAAATTTTATACTAAATTTTCAGGTTACAAAACCAATATTAATGTCCTGGAAAACATGTTATCCAATGAATATTTGTGAAAAGGGCAAAAGGAGGATAGTCATTTATCAATTTCTTATAAATATATAGTGTCTATGGTAGAAATAAATACAATATCTAGTAGAACTCACTCAGTATATTACTGCAAGCAGATATTATCTTTATGCTATATAAGAGAAAATCCTGTTCCAAAATATAACTGAGCTACACAAAGCTAAACAGTTATAGAAGGGCATGCACAGATTGCCAGTTGAAATGCGTCAATGTTATAATTTAGATGTGGTGTCCCCCAAAATCTCATGTGTGAGACAATGCAAGAAGGTTGGGAAGGGAAATGATCAGGTTATAGCTTTAATTCATCAGGTGAATTAATACTTGAGGGGTTTAACTGAATGGTAACTGGCAGCAGGTCAGGTGTGGCTGGAGGAAGTGGCTCACTGGAGTTATGGGGTACATATTTTGTATCTCCTTCCTGATTGATCATCATGTGAACTCCTTCCCTCTGCCATGCACTCAGCCGTGACATTCAGACTCTGAGGAATGGAGCCTGCTGTTCATGGACTGAGACCTTTGAAACCATGAGACCCAAATAAACAATTCTTCCTTTACAATTGTTCTGGTCGAGTCCTTTAGTCATAGCAACAAAAAAGCTGACTAATAACAGTCAACAAAGTTTCCAATTCTGATCACTTTTAAATTGAATGATGAATTTGTATTGAAACAGATCAAGTTCTTTCAAAATAAACACTTAACTTTTAATGTGATTGAGAAATCCTCAAACAAATAAGTAATATTTCTAAATAAAATAGAGACATTGATGTATTTAATCTTTCAAAAAATAATAGATCTTTCGAGGGGCTGGGGATATAGCTCAGTTGGTAGAGTGCTTGCTTACTTTGCATGCACAAGGCCCTGGGTTCAATCCCCAGCACCACAAAGAAACAAAACAACAACAAAAAAATAGATCTTTCGAAATAAGCCAATTCCCAAAAAACAAAGGCCAAATGTTTTCTCTGATATAGGGATGCTAATTCACAATAAGGGGGGTGGACTAGGGAACAATAGAGGTACTTTGCATTAGTGGGGGGGATGAAGGGGGCGGAGGGGGTATCGGGTTAGGAAGGATAGTAGAATGAATCAGAAATTATTACCCTATGTACATATATGATAACCTGACCAGTGTGATTCTACATCATGTACAACCAGAAGAATGAGAAGTTATACTTCATTTATGTATGATGTGTCAAAATGCATTCTATCATATATAACTAATTAGAGCAAATAAAAAATGAAAAAAAAGGAAAAAAAGCACATAATGATTTACAAATATATTTTTGAATAACATTTTATAGTGGGGTTTTGAAAGTACTATATTTTTTCTTGCAATATGCTTAGACTCTCTTTCTAATGGTCAAGAGTTCTTAATTATCTTTGTGCTGTGGCTCATCAATTTTGACTGAGAAGCCCCCCAACTCCCCCCCTTTTTTAGTGCCTCTTGGAATTAGATCTTCTTTCTCTTGAGTATCATCTCTAATTTCCTTTTTGTTGTGGTTTGGATTTTAAATGTGGCTCAAAGACTCATGTGCTAAAGCCTTGGTTGTCAACCTGTGGCACTATTGGGAAGTGGTGGAAGCTTTAATAGGTAGGACTTAGCTGAAGGAAGTTGGGTCACTGGTCACTGGGAGTATACCTGTCAAGTGGATTTTGTGACCCCATGCCCTTCCTTTCTCACTTTGCTTTCTGGCTGACATGATGGGAGCAGCCTTCTTCTGACACATGCTCCTTGCCATGACACTATCTCACCACAAGCTTAAACCAACAGTGCCAAGTGATCATAGACTTAAAAGTGAAAATGTGAGCCAAAATAAATACTCCTTTCAAGTTGATTTTCTCAGTTGTTTTGTCACAGAGATAGAAAGCTGACTAGCATGATTCTGTCTTACACTAAATCTATTTTGATGAAGAAATTGGTAAAAAAAAAATGATATCAAGACATAGTAACTATAAAAACAAATCTTCAGGATGTCCTCTTTGGAGCTCATGTTCATATCCAAATATTTAGGTGGGAAGAGCAAGAGGATTTCATGCACTCTGTCCTGCTGTGGAGAGTGCCTATTAAAACTGATTGTGCATTGGGGACCATTTCTGAAATACTTCCTAGGAAATTTTAATCATGAGGAAAAATATTGAAAACTGTTGTAATACCCTTCCATATCATTATTCAAAGGAAAATTCATGAAGGGAAGAATAACTGACAAAAAAGGAGCCCTACTGACTTAATTTAAACCATAGTTTCAAGGGTATCTCAATTATATCACATTAATATTACCAATCATCTTTAAACAATAATGCAATATTTCATTTATTTTCATTACTAATCTGGGCTAGTATTATTTGTTGATAATTTGCAATAGTAATATGAAAATGAGAGCATATCGTTTCTATTTCTCCAAAATAAGTCATTAAACAGTACTTGAGAAGGGTAAGAAAAATTTCCCAAAAGTTTCATTATAGCAGTGGAGAAACTATAGTGTCTTTTTTTTTTTAACAGAATCAAAGTCTTTTGTGATGATACTTTGTCATGAATTGTTTTTGATTCATATTTTTCTCCTGATGTTTTGTATATTAAAATTCTGTCAACATAATGGATATATAGGTTAAAAAATGTAAATTTTTAGTAAAAATGCATTTTACTACAAAGAAAATATTAAGAAATATTGCAGAAAAATAAAAAATTTAGAAATGTTTCCCTAAAAAAAATCTTTATTTGTTGCTTGACGTGCTTCAAAAACAATTATTCTTTTATTTATTTATTTATTTTTTTATTTATGTATTTAAATTAGTTTTTGCTGTACACAAATGGGGTACAAATTTCATTTCTCTGAAAATTCATTTCATGGTGTTGTACACAATGTAGAGTCACACTGTGTGATCATACATGTACAAAGGGTAATGATGTTTGTCCCATTCCATTATCTTTCCTTCCCCTGCCCCCTCCGACCCCTCATTTCTCTCTATACAATCCATCCTTCCTCCATTCTTCCCTTATCCCCTTCTGCCCCAATTATGTATCAGCAACCACCTATCATAGAAAATATTTGACCTTTGGTTTTTTTGGGATTGACTTATTTCACTTAGCATGATATTCTCCAACTCCATCCATTTACCTGAAAAATGCTATAATATTATTATTCTTTATGGCTAAATAATATTCCATTGTGTGTATATATATCACAGTTTCTTTATTCATTCATCTATTGAAGGGCATCTAGGTTGGTTCCACAATCTAGCTATTATGAATTGAGCTGCTCTAAGCATTGATGTGGCTATGTCACTGTAGTAGGCTGATTATGAGTGCTTTGGGTATAGGCCAAGGAGTGGGATAGCTGAGTCAAATGGTGGTTCCATTCCAAGTTTTCTAAGGAATCTTCATGCTGCTTTTCAGAGTGGCTTCACCAATTTGCAAACCCACCAGCAATGTATGAATGCACCTTTTTCCCCACATCCTCCCCAATACCTATTGTTGCTTGTATTCTTGATAATTGCCATTCTAATTGGGGTGAGATGAAATCTTAGGGTAGTTTTGATTTGCATTTTTTTTATTACTAGAGAAGTTGAACATTTTTCATATATCAGTTGATAGCTTGTATATCTTCTGCGAAGTGTCTGCTCATCTCCTTAGCCCATTTATTGATTGGGTTATTGTATTCTTGGTATAAAGTTTTTTGAGTTCTTTATAAATTCTGGAGATTAGTGCTCTATCTGAAGTGTGTATGGCTAAGATTTTCTCCCACTTGGCAGACTGTCTTTTCACATTGTTGATTGTTTCCTTTGCTGAGAATCAACACTCATAAATCTAATGCATTTCTATTTATAAGTGATGAATCCTCTGAAAGAGAAATTAGGAAAGCTACCCCATTCACAATAGCCTCAAAAAAAACCACTTAGGAATCAATCTAACAGAAGAGGTGAAAGACCTCTACAATGAAAACTACAGAACACCAAAGAAAGAAATTAAAGAAAACCTTAGAAGATGGAAAGACCTCCCAATTTCTTGAATAGGCAGAATTAATATTGTCAAAATGGCCATAATACCAAAAGCACTACAGAAATTCAATGCAATTCCAATTAAAATCCCAATGATGCACCTCATAGAAATAAACAAAGCAATAATGAAATTCATTTGGAAGAATAAGAGACCCAGAATAGTCAAATTCATCCTTAGCAGGAAGAGTGAAGCAGGAGGTATCACAATAAAAGACCTTAAACCATACTACAGAGCAATAGTAACAAAAACAGCATGGTGCCAATATCATAAAAATTAAAAATAAAATAGACAGGTAGATCAATGGTGCAGAATAGAGGACACAGAGACAACCCCACATAAATACAGTTATCAAAAAATTTTAAAAAGGAAAGTGCTAAAAACATACAATGGAGAAAAGATAGCCTCTTCAACAAATGGTGCTGGGAAAACTGGAAATCCACATGCAGTAAAATAAAATTAAGCCCCTCTCACCCTGTACAAAATTCAATTCAAAATGGATCAAGGACTTAGGAATTAGACCAGAGATCCTGTACATAACAAAAGAAAAAGTAGGCCCAAATCTTTGTCATGTTGGCTCAAGACCAGATTTCCTTAACAAGACTCCCAAAGAACAAGAAATAAAAGCAGGAATCAATAAGTGGGATAGATTCAAAAACAGTTATTCTTACAAATGCTTACCTTTATCAGTTGCAATGCTCATGTTAATACCAATGATGATATTGGAGAAATTCTCTAAACTAACTGAAAAACAGAAGTACCCTCAACAAGGGCTTTTTGATTTAAATTGATAAGTGAAATCTGAATAAACCATTTTCCTTCTACATTTTAGTAAATAATACTAAGGTATTTCTGGAGGTAAAATGAAAAAAAAAATGAAACACACAATATGGAAAACAGGTTTCTTTTTCAGAAATGCAGTAAAGGGAATTATAAGTAGATAGCTATGTAGGTGACTTGCATAAAAACAGGTCAGAGAGAAACTTTTGTCAGAAAATTTCAATAAGAATGGGGTAAAATGTGAAATGAAATTTAATCATTTATGCGATTCAAAGAATGGTCAATTCATTCATTCAGTCTCTACCCATTAAACTTCTACTATATACCTGGTTTACACCTGTAGATAAGCAATGGATAAAAACAGCATCTGAGTCATAGACCTTAAACTCCTATCGGGAGAGACCACAATTACAAAAAGGTAGATATAAACTCTGCCCAATATATAACAGATAAGCGAAGTTTTTAGCTAGAATTAAAAAAAAAAATAGAAGAAAGTCCATTTCAAATCAAGCAGTCAAGCAATAACTTACTCAAAACGTGATAATTGAGGGACATGGGGAAAGCAGCAGTAACGAACAATTTGGTATTCAGCAAGAACACTTTAGACAGAAAGACACAAGAATAAAGGTCCCATTGTGGGTGCTCACTTGTATATTTTAGGAAAAACAAAATGAATAAGTGGGCCAGGACAGTGCGAAAAAGTGGCAGAGCAGGAGGGAGAAAGATTAGAGAAGTAACAGAGTCCCAACAATACAAGTCACTTAGATCAGCAGAAAGTCTTTCAGTATTCAGGCTGGAAATATAGTTCCATGTGGAGAATTGCCTAGCATATTTAAGGTCACAAGGTAAAGTCTCAGAACTGAAAAACAAAATAAAATAAAATAACCCAAAATATATAAATATAAAAAATAGAAAACCTTTCAGTGTCATCTTGAACAAGTCAGAAAGTCAAGGGTGGAGTGTGATCCAATGACTGACATGTCCTGACTTCTTTTAAAATGAAACTCTGGTTGAGTGTGGCACACATGCCTATAATTGCAGCATTTTAGAGGCTAAGGCAGGAGGATCACAAGCTCAAGCCCAAACTGGGAAAATTATGGAGCGCTTGTTTCCAAATAAAATATCAAAAAACTTGGAGATATAACTCACTGATAGAGCACTCACCTAACATGTCCGAACCCTGGGTTCAATACTCAGTACTGCGAAAAGAAAAAATAGAAGGAGAAATATTCTGAATATTGCCTGTGGGCACAGATGGAGAATAAAGTAAAGTGAAACCATTTAGGAAACATTTAGAGTAATCTACATAAGAGAGAACTAAATAGATATGGAATTAATTCTCAGTGGAAATGGCTGGATCCTGATACTACTTTAGAAAGTAGTATCAACAGGATTTGTTAATGAATTTTACATGTGAAATTGGGAGAAAAATGCATGGAAAATAACTCCAAGGATGTTTACTTCAAAAATGAGAGACAATCTTGAGATAACAAGGATGAATTATAGCTTTCTTAGCCATAAGAAAAAGGAAAGGCAATTAGATATTTCAAGATTAATGAAATAATTTTATTAAACTTTGTTAGTCCGAAAGAAAGCAAAGTAACTGAAGCATTTACGTGTACCCCATGAATTTATATGGCTTCATGTATTGCATATCTTGAACATTACCAGAGTTTCCATTCTCTTCAAAATTCATATATATATATATATATATTTTTTTTTTTTTTTTGAGAGGATTTGTTACCTTTGGTATGTCCTGTTGAAGTCCAGGTCCTTGGTATCATGAACAAAGAATTAAATGAAATACACTGAAGTAACAGAGTATAAATTTATTGAAGGTGAATATAATACTCTCTTAGGTAGAACTGAGTGGGCACAGCAAGAGAGAAAGGCTCTAGGCCCCAAAATCTGGAAAGTAAGAGTCTTATATCTTGAACTGGTGACATTCTCTTCTCTATATGGACCTGATAGTAGACCTTATCCCATTTTCTCCCTTTGGTTATCTTATGATACCTGATTAGAATATTTTCCAATTTCCCTCGCAAGGGTTACTTTAGAAAACCTAATTAGAATATTGTTCACTTTAGTTCAATTGGTCATTTTAAAATTGGAACCTGTGGTAGGAGTTGTCATGGTGATAAGTCCTCAGTGTTAAGAATTGTCATGGTGATGTCCTGAGGGGTGGGAGCTGTCATAGTAATGGGGTTTATTGCAAACAGGGATAGAACTCCTCTCCTCATCTTGTCCTCTAGCGATTTCTTTCTTTTTACTCTGTCCCTGCCATCTCAGTATCCCTGAACTCCTTCCTAACAGATTACAGTAAAAGTTCAAGTTCTTTCACCTGAGTTCTAAAGGTAAGAACTACTCGAATAGCCCATCCCACTATCTCCTTCACAACACTTTGTATCGTAGTCTTTATATACCACTCCGCTACAAACTGCTCCTGGAAACCTAAATCTAAATGGGGACCCAAGGCACATTTTCCTAAGGAATTCCTCATCCAGTTCTTCCAGGTGCACTGGGGCACTGGAATAGACCTACATATTTCTCAACTTAAAAATCATGCTGCTGTAATGCTAGTTTGTCACATGGCACGCTCTTGGACTACAAGAGTTCTCTCAGAACCTCCTACAGGTCACTGGGGAGAAGCTCTCCAAACTGCTCCACCCTTTGACTAATCTACATCAATAAACTGTCATATTGGAAAGCTAGGCTGCTATTGGTTGGAATCATGGCTAATTTAGTTACTTTTTCACTGTTGTTACCAAAAGTCCCAGCAAGAACAATATTAGAGAAGGAAAAGTTTATTTCAGGGCTCAAGATTTCAGAGGTCTCAATTCACAGATGGCCAGCTCTCTTGCTCTGGGCCCTAGGTGAGGCAGAACATCACGGTGGAAGAGTGTGTCAGAGGATAGCAGCTCAGGGTATTGCATCAGGAAGCAGAGAGATATCGCCTCACAACAAACAAAATGCCCCCAATGACCCGCCTCCTCCAGCCACACTACCTGCCTAGAGTTACCGCGCAGATAAGCCATTCAAGTGGATTAATGCACTGATTAGGTTAATGCGCTCTTAACCCAATTGTTTCACCTCTGAACCTTCTTGCATTGTCTTACGCATGAGCTTTGGGGGGATACATAATATCTAGACCATAACAATGGTCAATTGTTTTCTCTTTCTCCCTCTCCTCAGAAAGTTCTGGATCAAAAGTCGAAATCAAATAATTGAAATTTCATCTTTTTACACTGGAATATTTAAGCTTCTTTGCCATTAGATATAAACCATAATCACCAGTCAATAACTTTTACATTAATTTTGGTACCTACATTGATCTAACATTTATGTTTATATGTACTATGTTATTAACTGTCAGTTGATATTTACAGACTGATCAGCATTTATTGATACTAGAGATTTCACACTGCAGATGAAAATCCTAATAGTGTTAACCTACCTTCCAGCATAAAATGTATGCATGTGCCCTCAATGAAGCTAGAAAATAACATGTGGGAAAACAAATGTGGGACATATTAGTTACTTCTCTACAATAGAGAGAAACAGAATTGTATAAATGAAAGAAAATTGATAATGATAAAAGGTTCAGAATATTAAATGTGAATTATTTTAAAATACATGTCTTTTTAATTCTAGGTGGAACTTAGTTCCCCTAAAATTAAAGTTAATAGAATAAATATATGTATATGACAAATATATCTAATTTCTAGAAAATTAAGCAGAAAAATTCAAACATCCTTCATTGAGTAGCCAGAATATACTTACTTGGGAATCCTCATTTATGCTGCAGAACCAATTTTGTAGCATTGCCTTTCAAAACTGATCCAACGGTTACTAACAATGTTTCTTAATATAAGTCACAGATAAATAATTTTGAAAAAAATCAGATTTGGAAAAAAGTGTCTATATATTTATATGGTTTTGCCCTTAGAAGACAGAAGATTGATTATTTTTTTTAAGTAACTTTAAATGTCACCTTGAGTAAACAGAAAGGTGGAAAGCAATAAAAATAAAGTTTAGAAAATCTATTTCATAACTGAATTCCTTTGAAGGCACCTGTTGTCACTAGACCTACAAATTTTCAGTTTGCTTTTTCATATGCATAAGCATACAAATCATTACTTTGGCTTAAATATTGTATTTGGGATTCTTGTATGTACTGTATGTCAACTTAATCATTAAAAGCTGTATTTTCTTTACACAGAGGACTGGCTTATCTGATAAATATTGTGAAGTGATTTCACTAATTCTGTACTGTAAAAAGTTATGATCTATACCATGGTTCAAAAAATAATGTATGAGCGGTGCCTGGTGGTGCATGCCTATAATCCCAGCAGCTTGGGAGGCTGAGGCAGGAGGATTGCAAGTTCAAAGCCAGGCTTGGCAACTTAGTGAGGCCTTAAGCAACTTGGTGAGACCGTCTCTAAATAAAATACAAAAAGGACCCGGGGTGTGGTAATTGGTTAAGTGCCCCAGAGTTCAATGTCTAGTAACAAAAGAAAAAAAAAAAAAAAAAAAAAAGTATGACTATAATGCAAAGACACTTCTTAATTCCCTGTGCAGCAACACACACATTTGGCATTTCTGTTTACAAATATGCAAATAATGGATATTATTCAAGACTAATTATAAAGTTTCTGCCTCTATTGAAAAATGATATTCTTGCTTAGATTAACTTCCATGTTCTTGAAACTTGATTGCAAAATCTTTGCTTTGCAACATTTTGGGGACATTAATTAAGTTTTAGTATACATTGTAGGGTTGTATATATTTCTAATTTCTTATCCTTTCTAATTTGGACAGGCTTTAAAAAAAGAAATATATTAAAATGTAAAATTTTATAATGCATTTAGTACTATTTATACACTGAAGAAAAAGCCATAACAAAATAGAAAGTTATGAACTACATAATATCAATGAAACACAGGAACACATTACTGAACACCTTTTAAAACAGTTAACATGAAAAATAACCTTGAACCCATGCTGATTTCCTACTCTGTTTTCCTTACCTTGAGATGATCAAATACATACTAAATTTTGTTTGTTAATGTATTGAGTTTCATAGTAAATTGTAAAATAATCTATCATTATATTATAGTGTAATACATTGTTTGTTTTGCCTGATTTTAAAATCTCTGAATGATGTCACAAGTTTTGTAGCATTATTTTGCTTACAATTTTATTCTGCACTTTTTTGCCCTTACAATATATTATATATATTCACATTGCTGTGTATGTATATTCTACTAATTTTTACCAAAATTTAGTTTTAATTTATTCACTCACCTATCAACAAAGGATTTTTTAATATGTTGCTGCATTCAGATATATATATATTGTATTTTATATTTTATATATATTATATTATGTATACACACATATATCCTGGAGTTAGTGCAAATGCTGTTTCTCATATAATATAGGTTGGCATAGAATGACTGAGACAAAGTTTGGGTTACCACATTTGTAAATGATATTGTTTCAGTTTAACATTCTTATCAGCAAATTATAAAGTTGACCCATGTCCTCATTAATATTTATCATCAGGCTTAAATTTTGACCAATCTAGTGAATCTGTAATAAGGTCTAATTGTGATCCAAATTTGCATTTCTATGATTATCAATAAAGTTGAACATTTTTCATGAGTACTCATCCTGTTTCTCTTTGTAAATGCCTGAATATATCATTTACTCCTTTTTATGTTTTACTCTTACATTTATAAGCTCACTAGATTCTGAAAATAAGCCTTGTGTACAGATGAATGTTAGTTATACATTCTCCATGTGGAGTATCATTTCATTGTCTTAAAAAATGTGTTTTAATTAAGCAGTATTTATATTTCAAAGAAGTTTAATAATCCAGTCTTATTCTTTATGATTTAAACAATACACACTTTAAAAGCTGTCCAAGCTGGTCTCTCTAAGGAGTGACAGGAATTTCTACCTGGCTTGAATCCCTGGATGGCTGGACTCTAGAAATGTTCTCAGAACCTATCCCAGGCCAAACATAGAGGAAGATTAACACCAAGGTACATTTCAGCAAAGGACAAGGGCTAATTATGCCATACCGAGGTGTTAGTAAATTTGGAAAACCATCCAGAAGTAAAATGAAATGTTTGACAAAGAAATAGAAATCATAACAAAATAAATCATATACATGAAGACTACAATGGCTGAACAGGAAAATGTAATATAAAACTTAAATAGCAAACTCAAGATTCAGGAAGAATTATTGTGCAGGGAAAAAAAAATCATTTGAAATAATTCAGAGGAATAAAAAGAAAACAAAACAGAAATGAAAAAGAATGAATGAAGCAGACCAAGTACCCACCACCCAAAAGACCCTTGCCAAAATTAAGCTTCTCTCCTTGTCAAACAGAAGGTCAGCAGGGTTTCTGCAGAGGTGATTTGAAGCTTCCTCTTTCTTGTAAGTGCCAGGTTTGCAGACAAAAAGTGTGATAAAGTCTATCCCAAAAAGAGCTTGTTGATATGCAAAAGATACTATCTCTGATTTCTTTGTAAAAACATGTAAAACCTCTATCTAGCCTAAGAATATGGTACAAAGAATAACTGTTACATACCCACTCACTGTCATGTAACTACCCCACTGAGTATAAATTTAAAAGAATTTTCAGACTCTATAGAGATTTTTAGGCATTAGCTTCTATGGATTGCTGTTGTTTAAATAAAACTGCTTCTATGGATTGCTGTGGCTTAAACAAAACTGCTTCCTAAAAACTTCTGGGTGTTCAGCCTCATCTGTCCTACATCATGAAGACAGTCAACAGGGATTATGGGACATCTTAATGAGGACAAACACTTGCTTAACAGAGTTTCTAGGAGGACAAGAAAGAGAAAAGAAGCTAGAAAGCAATTTAAAGATTTAATGGCTAAGTCTTCTCTAATCTGGGGATCAATGAAAACATCTATTGCTAGGGAGTACTTAGATCTTCAATCTAGTTAAACCAAAAGAGGAGCTGACCAAAGCACATAATAATCGAATTATCAAAAATAGAAGAAAAAAGTTCCTAAGAGAAGCAAGAGATAAGAAAATGATCATATACAAATAAGTTCAAATATGATGGTCAACACATTTCTCAGCAGAAACCCTGCAGGTCAGGCAAGAGTGACATGGCATATTCAAAGTTTTGATGGAAGAACAATTGCTAGTCAAGAGTACTTTAATTAAAAAAAAAAAAAAAAAAAAAAAAACTCTCTTTCAGAATTTAGGGGCAAGTAAGAATTTCCAAGACAATGAAAAGCTAAAGGAATTTATCATCACTATGCCTGCTATGTTAATAGGCTTTTTACTGGGGCAACAACACGCCTAAAGTGATCAACTAATAAAAGATAAATTTTTGTTTTAGCCATAGTTTTGGAGGTTTCAGTTAATGGTCAGCTGGTTCAATTTCTTTTGGGTCAGTGAAAAAGTAGTACCTCATGGTGAGAGTGTGTGTAGAAAGAAGCCCTCATCTCACAGCTGGAAGAAAATAAGAAAGAAAAAGGATGAGGTTGGGTCCTAACATCCCCTTCAAATGCACTCCCCCATGTACCTGGAAAACCTCCCACTAGTTTCTACCTCTTAAAGATTTCACCATTTCTCAACAGCACTCTGACTCAGGGCAAAGCCTTTAACATATGGACCTTGGGGGACACTCTTTCAAGGTATAGCACCTGATTTACAGAAATAGCAAAAAGGAGTTCATTAAGCTAAAGTAAAATGCCAACATTTATAATTTAATATAAAATCATACAATCCTTACAAAAGCATAAAACTCAATGGTATAAGTAATAGAGAGCAATATTTGGAACACTCTAGAACTATAATGATGGTGTATAAAAGACAAAGACATTAATAACATCTGCAGCTAAAATGAATTGTCAAGGAAGACACAAAACAACATCATGTGAATTCTTGTAGGGGTGAGTAAAAGTGTCGAATTACTCTATAAAATCAAAATGAAGTTGTTATCCTGCTTGAAATAGATTGTTAGAAGTATAACCTCTTTTATTAAGACTTCAGGTGGCAGTGAACTCGGACAGCTGGGAGCGCCGTAAAGGAGGCCGCTCGGCACAGTGCTGAGACTCGGAGCAGCCACGGGGGCTCCGGCGGCTGCCCAGGGGAGGAGTGGCGAGGAGAACTGTGTGGACTCAGGACACCGGGGCCTGCCCTGAGGAGGAGGAGAGGAGCGTTGCCACTTGGATTCGGAGAGACTGCACCAGAGCTACAGGCGGTTGCCAGAGGAGAGGCTGCGCGGCGAGCTGTTTGGAATCAGAACGATGCTTCTGAACCCCGGGGCCTGCCCTGAGGACGAGGAGGAAGAGGAGCGGCCGCTTGGATTCGGGTGACTACACCAGAGCTACAGGCGGTTGCCAGAGAAGGGGCTGCGTGGCGAGCTGTTTGGACTCTGACCACTTCTGAACCCCGGGGCCTGCCCGGAGGAGTAGGAGGAGGAGGAGGAGGAGCGCGGCGGGTCCTTTGGACTCGCAGTGACTGCATTAGCGCTCCAGGCGGCTGCTCAGAGGAGAAGGCGAGTGGTGAGTTGTTTGGTCTTAAAGTGACAGCTCCTGAACACAGGGGGGCTGCCTGGAGGAGAAGCGTGGTGGGACGCTTGGTCTTGAGTGGCCGCACTTGAGCTCCAGGCGGTGCCCAGAGGACCCGTGCAGCGGGTCACGTGGATTCAGAGCCACTCAGAGGGACTGCTCCTGAACACCCGGGGGGTTATCTGGAGAAGGAGGAGGAACGGGGAGGGTCACTTCGACTCGGAGTGATTGATTGCCCCGGGCTACGGGTGGTTGGTGGGAGGAGGAGGCACGAAGTGAGTTTCTTGGACTCCTAGTGACCGCACCGGCATACTGGGCGGCTGTCTGGAGGAAGAGGCCTGTGGCGGGTCTCTGGGACTCAGAGCGATTGTTCGGGGCCACAGGTGGCTGCTCAGAGGAGGGGCCACGCAGCCAGGCGATTAGGTGCAGAACAGGGTCCCAGGATCTAGGAGGCTTCTGGGTGGAAGAGCCGCACAGAGATAGGCTTAGGGTGGAGCGAAGGTTCCAGGCCTGTGGGCAAATTCTCTGAGGAGGGGCAGCCTAAGGAGATTCATCTGCGAAGGGTGAGGCTCCCAGGCCCAGGAGGTAGGGCCAGGCCCCTGGAAACTTTGCAGAGGAAGGCAGCCCAGCCCAGGCAGTAGCTGTAAATTGAGGGGAACCTCTAGGAGGAAACTGACCAGCGAGACCTCCCCACTGGGTGAGTCTTCCCTGCCTGGTGAGGTTTCCCCACAAGGACGGTCAAACCAGAGACACAGGCCCAAACAGGCCTTGCCTCAGCCCACAGCCTAGGTCCGCTTTGGATGACCATTGGTCAACAAGTGGAGGCACCTCTGCCCACTAGCAGGGAATATACCCCACCTGAAGGCCACCACTCCTAGAGAGGCAGCTTCCTTGTGGAGCACCGCATTATCAACTTCCTCCAAGACTTCAGCCTACTGAAGGCTAAGAGGGGATATATATAGAAATCTTCAGGGACATTGTAAAGCAACAGAGGAAATCTGCAATATCTCAGCGGTCCACTGATATCTGAACAATATGAGAAAACAAGGAAAGAAAATGCTGCAAACAAATCTAGATGTTACATCAATAAAACCCAATGACAGCATGGCAGAAGAAATGACAGAAAAGGAGTTCAGAATGTACATAATTAAAATGATCAGAGAAGCAAACGATGAGATGAAAGAGCAAATGCAAGCATTGAATGATCGCACCAATCGACAGTTAAAAGAGCAAATACAGGAAGCAAAAGATCATTTCAATAAAGAGTTAGAGATATTGAAAAAAAACCAAACAGAAATCCTTGACATGAAGGAAACAATAAACCAAATTAAGAACTCCATAGAAAGCATATCCAATAGGATAGAACACCTGGAAGACAGAACCTCAGACATTGAAGACAAAATATTTAACCTTGAAAACAAAGTTGAACAAACAGAGAAGATGATAAGAAATCATGAACAGAATCTACAAGAACTATGGGATATCATGAAAAGGCCAAATTTAAGAATTATTGGGATTGAGGAAGGTCTAGAGAAACAAGCCAAAGGAATGAACAACCTATTCAATGAAATAATATCAGAAAATTTCCCAAATCTGAAGAATGAAATGGAAAATCAAGTTCAAGAGGCTTACAGGACTCCAAATACACAAAATTACAACAGACCCACACCAAGGCACATTATAATGAAAATACCAAACATACAAAATAAAGACAGAATTTTAAAGGCTGTGAGAGAAAAGAACCAAATTACATTCAGGGGGAAACCAATACGCATATCAGCAGATTTTTCAATCCAGACCCTAAAAGCTAGAAGGTCCTGGAACAACATTTTTCAAGCCCTGAAAGAAAATGGATGCCAACCAAGAATCTTATACCCAGCAAAACTTACCTTCAAATTTGACGATGAAATAAAATCCTTCCATGATAAACAAAAGCTAAAAGAATTTACAAAAAGAAAGCCAGCATTACAGAACATTCTCAACAAAATATTCCATGAGGAAGAGATGAAAAACAAAGAAGCAAATCAGCAAAGGGAGGAATTATCCTAAAGGAATTGTCAAATAAAGGAGGAAACAAGTTGTGTCAAACAAATAAATAAAAAAAATTTTAAAAATGAACCAAATGACCGGGAAACCAAATCATTTCTCTATAATAACCCTGAATGTTAATGGCCTGAATTCATCAATCAAAAGACATAGACTGGCAGACTGGATTAAAAAGAAAGACCCAACAATATGTTGCCTGCAAGAGACTCACCTCATAGAAAAAGATACCCATAGATTAAAGGTGAAAGGATGGGGAAAAACATACCATGCACATGGACTCAGCAAAAAAGCTGGAGTATCCATCCTCATTTCCGATAATGTGGACTTCAAGCCAAAGTTAGTCAGAAGGGATAAAGAAGGTCATTTCATACTGCTTAAGGGAAGCATAAATCAGTAAGATATAACAATCATAAACATCTATGCCCCAAACAGTGGCTCATCTATGTATGTCAAACAAATCCTTCTCAATTTCAGAAACCAAATAGACCACAACACAATAATACTAGGTGATTTTAACACGCCGCTCTCACCACTGGACAGATCTTCCAGACAAAAATTGAACAAAGAAACCATAGATCTCAACAACACAATCAATAATTTAGACTTAACGGACATTTATAGAATATACCATCCAACCAAGAGTGAATACACTTTCTTCTCAGCAGCACATGGATCCTTCTCTAAAATAGACCATATATTATGCCACAAAGCTAATGTTAGCAAATACAAGAAGATAGAGACACTAGCATGTATTCTATCATATCATAATGGATTGAAGTTAGAAATAAATGAAAGAGTAAAACACAGAAACCATTCCAACATCTGGAGATTGAACAATATGCTATTATATGATGAATGGATAACAGAAGATATTAGGAAGGAAATTAAAAAATTCTTAGAGGTAAATGAGAACAAAGAAACATCATATCAAAATCTCTGGGACACTATGAAAGCAGTACTTAGAGGAAAATTTATTTCATGGAGCGCATTTAATAAAAGAAGTAAAACTCAACAAATAAACAACCTAACACTACAGCTTAAAGCCCTAGAAAAAGAAGAACAGAACAGCACCAAAAGTAGTAGAAGACAGGAAATAGTTAAACTCAGAGCTGAAATCAATGAAATTGAAACAAAAGAAACAATACAAAAAATTGACAAAATAAATAGTTGGTTCTTCGAAAAAATAAACAAAATTGATAAACCTTTAGCCACACTAACAAAGAGAAGACGAGAGAAAACCCAAATCACTAAAATTCGGAATGAACAAGGAAATATCACAACAGACAGGATGGAAATACAAAACATAATTAGAAGCTATTTTGAAAATCTATACTCCAACAAAATAGAAAATTTTGAAGACATCAACAGGTTTCTAGAGACATATGAATTGCCTAAACTGAATGAGGAGGACATAAACAATTTAAATAGACCAATTTCAAGTACTGAAATAGAAGAAGTCATCAAAAGTCTACCAACAAAGAAAAGTCCGGGACCAGATGGGTTCTCAGCCGAGTTCTACAAAACCTTTAAAGAAGAGCTCATTCCAATACTTCTCAAAGTATTCCATAAAATAGAAGAGGAGGGAACCCTCCCAAACTCATTCTATGAAGCCAATATCACACTGATACCTAAACCAGACAGAGACTCATCAAGGAAAGAAAATTTCAGACCAATATCCTTAATGAACATCGACGCAAAAATTCTCAACAAAATTTTAGCAAATCGCATACAAAAACATATTAAAAAGATAGTGCACCATGATCAAGTGGGTTTCATCCCAGGGATGCAAGGTTGGTTCAACATCAGGAAATCAATAAACGTAATTCACCATATTAATAGACTTAAAGTCAAGAATCACATGATTATTTCAATAGATGCAGAAAAAGCATTTGAAAAAATACAGCACCCCTTCATGCTCAAAACACTAGAAAAAATAGGGATAGTGGGAACATTCCTTAACATTGTAAAGGCCATTTATGCTAAGCCCATGGCTAATATCATTCTAAATGGTGAAAAACTGAAAGCATTCCCCCTAAAAACTGGAACAAGGCAGGGATGCCCTCTTTCACCACTTCTATTCAACATCGTTCTTGAGACTCTGGCCAGAGCAATTAGACAAACCAAAGAAATTAAAGGGATACGAATTGGAAAAGAAGAACTCAAACTATCCCTGTTCGCTGATGACATGATTATATATTTAGAGGAACCTGGAAATTCCACCAGAAAACTCTTAGAACTCATAAGTGATTTCAGTAAAGTAGCAGGTTACAAGATCAATGCCCATAAATCCAACGCATTTTTATACATAAGTGATGAATCTTCAGAAAGAGAAATTAGGAAAACTACCCCATTCACAATAGCCTCGAAAAAAATAAAATACTTGGGAATCAATCTCACAAAAGAGGTGAAAGACCTCTACAATGAGAACTATACAACACTAAAGAAAGAAATTAAAGAACACCTTAGAAGATGGAAAGATCTTCCATGTTCTTGGATAGGAAGAATTAATATTGTCAAAATGGCCATACTACCTAAAGTGCTATACAAATTCAATGCAATTCCAATTAAAATCCCAATTGTGTACCTTACAGAAATAGAACAAGCAATTATGAAATTCTTCTGGAAGAATAAGAAACCCAGAATAGCTAAAGCAATCCTTAGCAGGAAGAGTGAAACAGGGGGTATTGCAATACCAGATCTTCAACTCTACTACAAAGCAATAGTAACAAAAACGGCATGGTATTGGTACCAAAATAGAAAGGTAGATCAATGGTACAGAATAGAGGACACGGACACAAACCCAAATAAATACAATTTTCTCATACTAGACAAAGGTGCCAAAAATATGCAATGGAGAAAAGATAGCCTCTTCAACACATGGTGCTGGGAGAATTGGAAATCCATATGCAACAGAATGAAACTAAACCCATATCTCTCACCATGCATGAAACTAAACTCAAAATGGATTAAGGACCTCGGAATCAGACCAGAGACCCTGCAGATTATAGAAGAAAAAGTAGGTCCAAATCTTCACCTTGTTGGTCTAGGACCAGACTTCCTTAACAGGACTCCCATAGCACAAGAAATAAAAGCTAGAATCAACCACTGGGATAGATTCAAACTAAAAAGCTTTCTCTCAGCAAAGGAAACTATCAGCAATGCGAAGAAAGAGCCTACAGAGTGGGAGAATATCTTTGCCAATCATACTTCAGATAGAGCACTAATCTCCAGAATCTATAAAGAACTCAAAAAACTCTACTCCAAGAATTCAAATAGTCCAGTCAACAAATGGGCTGAGGAAATGAATAGACACTTCACAGAAGAAGATCTACAAGCAATCAACAAACATATGGAAAAATGTTCAACATCTCTAGTAATAAGAGAAATGCAAATCAAAACCACCCTAAGATTCCATCTGACCCCAATTAGAATGGCGATTATCAAGAATACGAGCAACAACAGGTGTTGGCGAGGATGTGGGGAGAAAGGTACACTCATACACTGCTGGTGGGGCTGCAAATTAGTGCAGCCACTATGGAAAGCAGTGTGGAGATTCCTTAGAAAACTTGGAATGGAACCACCATTTGACCCAGCTATCCCACTCCTTGGCCTATACCCAAAGGACTTAAAATCTGCATACTACAGAGATACAGCCACATCAATGTTCATAGCTGCTCAATTCACAATAGCCAGACTGTGGAACCAACCTAGATGCCCTTCAATTGATGAGTGGATAAAGAAACTGTGGTATATATATACAATGGAATATTACTCAGCCATAAAGAATGATAAAATTATGACATTTGCAGGCAAATGGATGAAATTGGAGAATATCATGCTAAGTGAGATAGGCCGATCTCAAAAAGCCAAAGGACGAATGATATCGCTGATAAGTGGAGGATGACACATAATGGGGGGGAGGGAAGGGTTAGAGTTAGGGTTAGGGAGGGGGGCAAGTATGGAGGAAGGAAGTACTGTATAGAGGGTAAAGAGGGGTGGGAGGGGTGGGGGGAAGGGAAAAAATAACAGAATGAATCAAACAACATTGCTCTATGTAAATTTATGATTACACAAATGGTATGCCTTTACGCCATGTACAAACAGAGAAACAACATGTATCCCATTTGTTTACAATAAAAAAAAAAAAAAAAAAAGACTTCAGGTAACCGCAAAGCAAAGATCTGAATAGAAATAAATTCAAGACATACAACTATAGAAAACTAAAGAACCACAAAAAACAGGAAGAGGAAGAAAAACAACAGCAATCAGAGAACATATTAAAGATCATCTGTAAAGAAATGCATAGATTGATTGTGAAGGGCCAGAAAAAGACACTTCACGTAAGTGGAAACAAAGAGACTGTAGGTAGTAATACTTACATGAGTACAAATAAAAAAACTTTAATAAGAGATAAAGAAGGACATTTTGTGATTATGAAGCAATTATTAAAAATATAAGGATCATAAATATGCACACACCTAACATAGCCACAACTAAATATATAAAGTATACATTCAAGGATATGAAGGAAAAGACAGATTTCAAAATAATAAAGTGGGAACATGAACAACCACCATTCCACGATGGATGGATCATATAGAGAGAGAAATAATAAAGAAACACTGGACTTTGAATAACACTTTAGATCAAATGGGCCTACCAAGCATATACAGAACATTATATTCAAAAGCAGCAGAATATACATCCTCTCAAGTCTTCACAGAATATTTTTCATGATAAATCTGAGTTAGATTATAAGTCATAGAATTTTGAGATGACTGAAGTGCCTTATCTGACCCTGATGGTATGAAATTAAAAATCAGAAGAGCAATTTTGAGAAAAAAAAATCATAAATGCATGGCAATTTAATAAATGCTCCTAAGTAACAAATGGATGAATGAAGAAAGTAAAAGTAAATTTTGAAAGTATCTTCAGAGAAATGAAAATGGAAACAACATTCTAAAAGTGCTAGGAGTCAGCAAAAGCAGTCCCATGAGGGAATTTGTTGTCATGTAGACAACAAATGTCTACATGAATGAAGAAGGAACATATCAAGTACACAATGTTAAATTTTAGGAAAATAGAAAAACATCAAATTGAGCCCAGAGTAATTAGGAGGGAAGAAATAATCAAGATTGAAGAAGAAATAAATAAAAAGGAACTAGAGCAACAGCACAAATAATCAACAAAACATTTTGTTTTTGTAAAGATAAAATCAACAAAACTCTAAATAGGTTATGAAAAAGAAAAAAAAATGTAAATTCATCAATGAAAGAGAAACCATTAAAACTGATACCATGGAAAAACAAAAGACACAAGTGATTATTATCAACACTTATAAGCCAAAAATTGGGTAACTTAGCAGAAATGGATAAATTGCTAGACACATATGACCTACCATTTTTCATTATTTTCTTACAATTTTTCAGTATCTTTATATTTGGGGTATGTCTGTGTTGGAAAAGTATTTACTTTGGTGTTTGAAATCCAACATAATAATATGCCTTAATTGCCAATTGCCAATGTTAGTGATTTTAATATTTTCATTATTTACTAATAGATATTTACTGGTTTCTATGAAATGCTCCCTGCCCCCATACTGGGTTGAACCCAGAAGCACATTATCACTGAGTCCTGCAGGTACCCAGCCCTTCTTATTTTTTTTTATATTTGAGACAGGGTCTTGCTAAATTTCTTAGGATCTTGCTGAGGCTGGCCTTGAATTTGTGATCCTCCTGCCTCAAGCACCTGAGAGACTAGGATTATGGGTATGCACCATTGCATCTAATAAAATTCTTTTTTTCTTTTGTCTGACTTTACAAAAATTACTTTCTTCTCTCTGCATTTTAAATTAAGGAAATTAGTTTGTATTAGTTCACAGCCATCATACCAATAACTTTGAAAGTATGTATTTTATTGGTATTATTTTAATGCCTTTAAAATAATTAATATGCAACTTGAAAAGCATAATGTTGTACTATATATTCTACTGATAAAAAATAAAATAGAGTTGAAGATGGGTTTCTTCTGATTCACCAATTCATATTTAATTGTTACAAATAACATTTAAAAATAACTGCTATTTTAAAATATAAGAAAAATGCACGGAAGTATATAATTTGTAATTGCAGAGGTTGGTAAACTATAACAATTTGAACATACAATTTTATCCACTAGACAGATCAAAAAAACCCTAATGGCCCATTCTCAGTTATTGTATCTTATTCTCCCCACAAATGTGTTATCCTATTATATAATACCAGAGTTACTTCAGTATTTTTGAAAAAAATCAATGTGTAATCTTCGTTTCTAGCAACTTTTGTTCAATGTTATAATTGTTAAGACCCACATTCTTGTTGCCTTTGTCCATTGTATTCTGACATCACAATTTATTGTCCATTTTACTGTTGGTGAATGTTTTCTTTAGGAAATTATTATGGTGACACAAACATTACTCAATATATGAATCTGTACCTCTGATTATATACCTAGTAGTGGAACTTCCTTGTCACAGGACATAGGACATGTTAGTGTAAATGTTCAAATATAGCAAAGTATGTCAAAGGGTTTTTCAAAATATTTTTATTAATGTACACCCGTGCCAGCAATCTGTAAGTGCATTATTTGCTCAAAATCCTTTTAGAACTTATTATCTAACTTTTAATTTAAGGAATTCTGGATGGGTATAGACACAACTTCCTCAGTTTTTTATTTATATTTTATTGTTATGAATGAAGGTAAGAAAATTTTCCTAATCTTACTATTTACATTTACATTTACATTGTGAATGGTTTATTTAAATCTCTTCCTAATTTTTCTATTACAGATCATACTGTAATAAAAATAGGTAACATATTTTAACACTTATTTTATAAAAAAGTTACTTCAAGTCTTCACAAAAATCTACGGGACAAGATTCTATGCGTGACTGGATCTACACTTAATTTTGAAATATAAATATAAATTTGAAGTTCAAGTCAATTTTCTGAGGTACGGATAACTATGATATATAGAAATATTTTTATGAAGGCAAATAGAATTATCCATGTAATTAAACTTATTCCAATATTTCTATCTCATGAGATTTGTACTACTATTTTCTTTTTTAAATTTATTTTTATTGTAAATTAATGGGATACATCTTGTTTCTCTGTACATGAAGTAGAGGCATACCATTTGTGTAACCATACATTTACATACATTTGTGTATGATTCATTCTGTTATTTTTTCCTTTCGCCCACCCCTCCCACTCCTCTTTTCCCTCTATACAGTCCCTCCTTCCTCCATTCTTGCATCCCTCCCACCCCCTATTATATCCACTTATCAGCCAGATCATTTGTCCTTTAGTGTTTTGAGATTGGCTTATCTCACTTAGCATGACATTCTCCAATTTCATTCATTTGCCTGCAAATGCCAAAATTTTATTATTCTTCATGACTGTGGACTATTCCATTGTATATATATATACCACAGTTTCTTTATCCATTCATCAATTGAGGGACATCTAGGTTGGTTCCACAATCTGGCTATTGTGAATTGAGCAGCTATGAACATTGATGTGGCTGTATCTCTGTAGTATGGTGGTTTTAAGTCCTTTGGGTATAGGCCAAGGCATGGGATAGCTGGGTTGAATGGTGGTTCCATTCCAAGTTTTCTACGGAATCTCCACACTGCTTTCCAGAGTGTGCAACCCCACCAGCAATGTATGGGTGTATCGTTTTCCCCACATCCTCACCAACACCTATGGTTGTATTCTTCATGATTGCCATTCTAATTGGGGTGACATGGAATTTCAGGGTAGTTTTGATCTGTATTTCTCTTATTACCAGAGAAGTTGAACATTTTTTCATATATCTGTTGATTGCTTGTAGATCTTCTTCTGTGAAGTGTCTGTTCATTTCCTTAGCCCATTTGTTGATTGGGTTATTTGTATTCTTGATGGAGAGTTTTTTGAGTTCTTTATATATTCTGGAAATTAGTGCTCTATTTGAAGTATGAGTGGCAAAGATTTTCTCCCACTCTGTAGGCTCTCTCTTCACATTGCTGATAGTTTCCTTTGCTGAGAGAAAGCTTTTTAGTTTGAATCTATCCCAGTTATTGATTCTTCCTTTTATTTCTTGTGCTATGGGAGTCCTGTTAAGAAAGTCTGATCCTAAGATGACATGTGGAACATTGGACCTACTTTTTCTTTTATAAGATGCAGGGTCTCTGGTCTGATTTCAGGGTCCTTGATCCACTGTGAGTTGATTTTTGTGCAGGCTGAGAGATAGGGGTTTAATTTCATTCTGTTGCATATGGATTTCCAGTTTTCCCACCACCATTTGTTGAAGAGGCTATCTTTTCTCCGTTGCATATTTTTGGCATGTTTGTGTGGTATGAGAAAATTTTATTTATTTGGGTTTGTGTCCATGTCCTCTATTCTGTACCATTTATCTACCTGTCTATTTTGGTGCCAATACCATGCCGTTTAAGTTATATTGCTTTGTAGTATAGTTAAAGTTCTGGTATTGGGATACACCCTGCTTCACTCTTCCTGCTAAGGATTGCTTTAGCTATTCTGGGTTTCTTATTGTTCAAGAAGAATTTCATGATTCATTGCTCTATTTCTGTGAGGTATGTCATTGGGATTTTAATTGGAATTGCATTGAATCTGTATAGCACTTTTGATAGTATGGCCATTTTGACAATATTAATTCTTCCTATCCAAGAATATGGGAGATCTTTCCATCTTCTAAGGTTTTCTTTAATTTCTTTCTTTAGTGTTCTGTAGTTCTCATTGTAGAGGTCTTTCACCTCTTTTGTGAGATTGACTCCCAAGTATTTTATTTTTTTTTGAGGCAATTTTGAATGGGGTAGTTTTCCTAATTTCTCTTTCTGAGGATTCATCACTTATGTAAAAAATGCATTAGATTTATGAGTATTGATCTTATATCCTGCTACTTTACTGAATTCACTTAGGAGTTCTAAAAGTTTTCTGGTGGAATTTCCCACTTCCTCTAAATATATAATCATGTCATCAGCAAATAGGGATAGTTTGAGTTCTTCTTTTCCTATTTGTATCCCTTTAATTGGTCTGTCTAATTGCTCTGGCTAGAGTTTCAAGGACAATGTTGAATAGAAGTGGTGAAAGAGGGCATCCCTGCCTTGTTCCAGTTATTAGGGGGAATGCTTTCAGTTTTTCACCATTTAGAATGATATCGGCCATGCACTTAGCATAGATGGCCTTTACAATGTTAAGGAATGTTCCCACTATCCCTATTTTTTCCAGTGTTTTGAGCATGAAGGGATGCTGTATTTCATCAAATGCTTTTTCTGCATCTATCAAAATGATCATGTGATTCTTGACTTTAAGTCTATTTATATGGTGAATTACATTTAATGATTTCTGGATGTTGAACCAACCTTTCATCCCTGGGATAAAACCCACTTGATCGTGGTGCACTATCTTTAATATATTTTTGTGTGCAATTAGCTAAAATTTTGTTGAGAATTTTTGTGTCAATGTTCATTAAGGATATTGGTCTGAAATTTTCTTTCCTTGATGTGTCTCTGTCTGGTTGAGGTATCAGGGTGATATTGGCTTCATAGAATGAGTTTGGGAGGGCTCCCCCCTCTTCTATTTCATGGAATACTTTGAGGAGTATTGGAATGAGCTCTTCTTTAAACGTTTTGTAGAACTCGGCTGAAAACCCATCTGGTCCCGGACTTTTCTTTGTTAGTAGGTTTTTGATGAGTTCTTCTATTTCATTACTTGAAATTGATCTATTTAAATTGTGTATGTCCTCTTGGTTCAATTTAGGTAATTCATATATCTCTGGAAACCTGTTGATGTCTTTCAGATTTTCTATTTTGTTGGAGTATAGATTTTTCAAAATAGCTTCTAATTATGTTTTGTATTTCACTCATGTCTGCCGAGATATTTCCTTGGTCATTCTGAATTTTAGTAATTTGAGTTTTCTCTCTCCTTTTCTTTGTTAATGTTGCTAAGGGTTTATCAATTTTGTTTATTTTTTCGAAGAACCAACTTTTTATTTTGTCAATTTTTTCTATTGTTTCTTTTGTTTCAATTTCTGCTCTGATTTTGACTCTTTCCTGTCTTCTACTATTTTTGGTGTTACTCTGTTTTTCTTTCTCTAGGGCTTTGAGCTGTAGTGTTAGGTCCTTTATTTGTTGATTTTTCCTTCTTTTATTGAATGCACTCCATGAAATAAATTTTCTTCTGAGTACTGCTTTCGTAGTATTCCAGAGATTTTGATATGATGTGTGTTTCTTCTTGTTTACCTCTAAGAATTTTTTTATTTCCCCCTCTGATGTCTTCTGTTATCCATTCATCATATAATAGCATATTATTTAATCTCCAAGTGTTGGAGTAGTTTCTGTTTTTTTATTCTGTCATTTATTTCTAATTTTAATCCATTATGATCTGATAGAATACAAGGTAGTATCTCTATCTTCTTGTATTTGCTAACAATAGCTTTATGGCATAAAATATGGTCTATTTTGGAGAAGGATCCATGTGCTGCTGAGAAAAAAGTGTATTCACTCTTAGTGGGATGATATATTCTATAAATGTCCTTTAAATCTAAATTATTGATTGTGTTATTATGATCTATGGTTTCTCTGTTCAATTTTTGTTTGGAAGATCTGTCCAGTGGGGAGAGAGGTTTGTTAAAGTCACCTTGTACTATTGTGTTGTGATCTATTTGATTCCTGGAATTGAGAAGAATTTGTTTGACGTACGTGGATGAGCCACTCTTTGTGGCATAGATATTTATGATTGTTATGTCTTGCTGATTTATGTTTCCCTTAAGCAGTATGAAATGTCTGTCTTTATTCCTTCTGACTAACTTTGGCTTGAAGTGTACATTATCTGATATGAGGATGGATACTCCTGCTTTTTTGCTGAGTCCATGTGCATGGTGTGTTTTTTCCCCATCCTTTAACATTTAGTCTGTGGGTATCTCTTTCTATGAGATGAGTTTCAGGCAGCATATTGTTGGATCTTTCTTTTTAATCCAATCTGCCAGTCTATGTTTTTTGATTGATGAGTTCAGGCCATTAACTTTCAGGGTTATTATTGAGATATGATTTGTATTCCCGGTCATTTGGCTCATTTTTGATTTTTGACGCAATGTGGCTTCTCCTTTATTTGGCTATTACTTTAGGGTAGTTCCTCCTGTTGCTGATTTGCATCATTGTGTTTTTTCTGTTCCTCATGGTTTCCTCTTCCTCATATTTTGCTGAGTATGTTCTGTAGTGCCAGCTTTCTATTTTTAAATTCTTTTAGCTTTTGTTTATCATGGAAGGATTTTATTTGGTCGTCAAATCTGAAGGTAAGTTTTGCTGGGTATGATTCTTGGTTGGCATCCATTTTCTTTCAGAGCTTGAAAAATGTTGTTCCAGGCCCTTCCAGCTTTTAGAATCTGTGTTAAAAAATGTGCTGATATCTGTATTGGTTTCCCCCTGAATGTAATTTGATTCTTTTCTCTCGCAGCCTTTAAAATTCTGTCTTTATTTTGTATGTTAAGTATTTTCATTATAATGTGTCTTTTTGTGGGTTTATTGTAATTTCGTATATTTGGAGTTCTATAAGCCTCTTGTACTTGATTTTCCATTTCTTTCTTCAGATTTGGGAAATTTTCTGATATTATTTCATTGAATAGATTGTTCATTCCTTTGGTTTGTTTCTCTAAGCCTTCCTCAATCTCAATAATTTTTAAATTTGGCCTTTTCATGATATCCCATAATTCTTGTAGATTCTTTTCATGATTTCTTACCATCTTCTCTGTTTGGTCATCTTTGTTTTCAGGAGTAAATATTTTCTCTTCAATGTCTGAGGTTCTATCTTCCAGGTGTTCTATGCTATTGGTTATGCTTTCTATGGAGTTTTTAATTTGGTTTATTGTTTCCTTCATTTCAAGGATTTCTGTGTGTTTTTTTTTTTTTTTTTTCAGTATCTAACTCTTTTTTGAAATGATCTTTTGCTTCCTGCATTTGCTCTGTTAACTGTTGATTGGTGTGATCATTCAAAGCCTGCATTTGCTCTTTAATCTCATCTTTTGCGTCTCTGATCATTTTAATTATGTACATTCTGAACTCCCTTTCTGAAATTTCTTCTGCCATGCTGTCATTGGATTTTATTGATGTAGCATCTAGGTTTGTTTGGGACATTTTCTTCCTTTGTTTTCTTATATTGGGCAGGTATGTACCCCTCTAGTAGTGAAATGCAACCCCAGCTTATGAAACATATTATAATAGTTCACAAAAACAAGTATAAGTAGGTTCATTATGTGAAATGAAGAGGGAAACAATTCTATCAGAAAAGGAAGTTCAGGGAGTTTTTTTGTTTTGTTTGTTTTAAGACTCTGTGGGTGGGTATGTGTGATTTCAGGGTATATAATATTTAATGGACATAAATTACTTTCATACTTCTATGGTCCCTTTACTTTGAGGCTTTTGAAAATCTGGCTGGGTTTGTGAATTGCCCCTAGAAAAAGAATGTGGTAGAAGTTATATTATATGAACAAGTCCTTACAACATTCGCTTTAACCTCAGTAGCTCTCTTTTGAGTATTCCACACTGTGAAGTGGGACTGAATGAAGGAATACAATGAAAGAAGTGACTATATTTCCAATTGTCCCACCTAAACCCAGGACCATGTTGACCCCAAAATGATTACAGCTGCAAGATTAAGAATAGTTGAGATTAGTAGAAAAATGAACCAGCTCACACACAATTATTTAACCTAATTATTTGTAAAAATTATTAAATTGCTTATTTAACACATAAAAGTTCCAGTGGATTTTTAAATACATATAAACCAGGTTTCCAATGGATCAGGCTTATTTATGTTCTAGATTTGCCTCTTATTTCTCAGGATCTATTAGTTTTCTTTAGTTCACTTACCTTCCCTTAATAGTCCTCATAGGTAAATGTGAAATATAGTTCATCAAAATAAGGAAGCCCAGCTAGTGGTCACACAAAATCATAAAGCATCACCTGTGTTCCCACAGAATAATATACAGCCTTGGCTGATCATTCACAGATCCAGTGACCCTCTCATCTGAGACGCCCAGCCCATGGCCCCTTAAAGCAGAGCATCCAGATGATAACCCCATTAGAACATGAAGCACAGTTAGTGACGGCAGCTAGGTGGGATTCAAATCAGAATTCTATCCCAATGTTAATACCCCATACCACAATCTTATCAGTCTCAATCTGTGACTCCTTCCAACTATAGAGCTCAGCCTGAGGTTTGATTGGATGACCAAACCTGAAACCTTGCCCAGAAGTGGAATTTAGCTAGTGGCAATACCTGACTAGGGAGCACTGTCAAAGACTCTTTTAGGTTTGGAGTGATTGCAGCGTCCACCCTTGGCCTACATGATTATGAATTTCAACGAGCAGCACCATCTGGCCTTAAAGCACAGACTGCAAATTGTATTGTCATTAGTGATCTTGGAACCCAGTCAGTCATCTCTCCTAAATTTCTCAATTAGAGGGCCCATGTGATCTTGGAGCATGGGCAGACATCCTGATGGAGAGTCCTGCATATCCACAGACATCACCAGCTAACATGTCTAGAACCTCAGATGCTTTGACTGGTGAAAGTTTTTCCCTGCCAAAATCAAGCTATAAAGTCTGGAAGAGGTGATTGCTTCCTTAAAGAAAGACAACAATGCAAGGATACAAAAGTCATGAAGAATCAGAGAAACATGACACCACCAAGGGAAACTAAAAGATCTCCAATAACTGATTCTTAAGAAACAGACATTTAAGAATTGACAAAAAAAAAAAAAAAAAAAAAAAAAAAAAATTTAGAATAAAGTAGAAGAAAGACAGAGTGAGTTCAATGACTTGATATTTAAAAGTATCAAGAAGAACAACAACAAAAAGAGTGAAAAAGCGGCAAGAAGCCTATAGGACTTTTTGGGCATCATTAAGTAAAACAATATACATATTATAAAAATACCAGAAGTTGAAGAGATAGAAAATCCATTTAAATCAATCATGGGTGACTACCCTCCCAAATTTGACTTACCAATGAACATACAGATCCATGAGACACAACAGTCTGCCTATACACAAAATGTCTTGGTACATATTCTAATTGGATTGTCAAAATATAAGTATGAAGAGGAAAACAGTATGCCCCATACAAAGCACAGCCTATTCAACTTTAGGCGGATTGTTTAGTAGAAACTTTGCAAGCCAAGAGAGAATGAGAAAGTATATGAGGAACACATGGACATATATGCAATCAAGTTTTACTCAGCCATAAAGAACCATTAAATTATGGCATTTGATAGTAAATGGAAGGAACTGGAAAACATCATTCTAAGTGAAATAGGCCAGTCTCAGAAAGTCAGGGTCAAATGTTTTCTTTCATATGTGTAAGCTAGACCAAAATAAGAAAATAAGAAGAGGGGGTTAAGGGGGAAGGAGGGAAGAGGGACAGGAAAGGGAGAAATGTTGTAACTAATCTGAACAAACTTCTCCATGTACATATATGAATATATCACAGTAAGTTTCACCTTTATGCATATCCATAATGCACTAATTTAAAAAATATATAAATAAATGGAAGAAATATCAGTAAAGTAGAAGATCAATAGAGTAAAGGGTATGGGGAAGGGAAGAAGGAACAGAAAGGAGAAATAGTGAGGACTGAATTAGACTGAGTTAGAGAAAATTATATTCCATGCTTGTATAATCATGTCAAAATGGACTCCAATATTATGTAAAAATATAATGCACTAATAAAACATAGAGAAAAAAGAAAAATTGGGAAAAATATTTTTCAGCCAGAATAGTATATCTAGTTAAGTTATCCTTAAGAAACTAAGGAAAGAAAAAAGCTCTCCTAAAGAAACAAAAACTGAAGGAATCCATCATTACTAGAACTGCTTTACAAGAAATACTAATAGAAGCTCTTTAAATGGAAATGAAAAATCAAAATTATCAACATAAGAATATATGAATATATAAACCTCTTTAGTTAAAATAAATGCATAGTCAAAGAGTTATCTAACATTGTAATATTAAGGCATACATCACTTTAAACTCAGTTTTAAAAGTAAAATACATATTAAAAATAACTACAGTCATTAGTCACTCAAAACACAATAACAGATTTAGATTATAATATATGTAACTTAAGATATTGGAGGAGGGTTGAAATAAAAACATATTTTCTTAATATATTCTCAGTTAAGTTGTTAGCCCCAAATAGAATTTTATTGCTATAAGAAAATTGATGTAAGCCTCATAGTAACCACAAAGGAAAACCTGTAGTGAAAATAGAAAGAATTAAGAGAAAGGAATCGGAGCATACAAATAAAAATGGCAAGTAGTAAATTATTTCCTATCAATAATTTTTAAGTGCATAGTGATCGAATTCCATAATCAGAACACCCACATGACTGGACGGGTTAAAAAGTAAGATCCAATCATTTGCTTCTCATAACAGATTCCTTTTAACTTTAAGGATGCACATAGGCTAAAAGTTAAAGAGTAGAGAAAGATAATCTGTGCACATGTTAATCAAAATAGAACTGGAGAGGCTATGCTTCTATCTGAACAAATAAACCCTAATTCAAAAACAGTTATATAAGAAAAAATAAGGGCATCATATAATTAATAACAGGGCAATTCGTCAACAAGGTACAAGACTAAGTATCTACTTATTATACATTGTAGTTTCTAAACATATAAAACCAATGTGAACACATCTAAAAATATAGCAATATAACAGTAGTAGGGACAATGATACTCAATCACTGTAACTGATACATTATCTAGAGAGAAAATCAGTAGGTAAACAGCAAATTTGTATAATACTCTTGACTAATGGATGTAACAAAACAGACCACCCATCCAACAAGAGCAGAATACACATTCTTTAAGCATAAAGGGAACATTCCTCAGGTCAGATAATATGCTAGCCTCAAGTCAAGTCTTAACAAATTTAAAACAACTGAAATCATGCCAAGTATCATTTTTTACCACAATTTTACAAAACTAGAAATCAATAACAGGATAAATGGACATTCTACCCAAAACAATCTACAGGTTTAATGCACTATTCCAATAATATTTTTTCACAGAAACAGAGAAAAACAATGCTAACATTTGCATGGAATTCCTAAATCTCCCAAATAACCAAAGCAATCTTGAGTTATAACAAAGCAGGGGCATCAATTTTTTTGATTTCAAACTATATTATGATAGCAGTTATGATAATCAAAACAGTTTTTTGGTGTCATTAAAACTGACACAAAGATGAATATAACAGAATCAAAAACCCAGAAATAAGTCCATACCTGTACAGTCAAATAATATTTGAAAATTTTGCCAAGTATACAAAATAGGACTAGGATAGTGTCCTTAACAAATGGTATTGGGAAAACTGGGTAACCATATATGTAAAAGCACGAAATTGGACCCTTATCTGTCTCCTCTAAAAAAAGATAATTCAATATAGATTAAAACTAAATTTTAAAGCTGCAACCATAAAATTCCTTGAAGAAAACATAGGGATAAATGCTGTTTGAATAAATCTTGTTAATAATTTCTTTTAAGATCCAACCAAAAGCAAAGGAACAAAACCAAAAATGAACATGAGTTTGTATCAAACTAAAATATTTCTACAGAACAAAAATGGCAGTGAACAAGAGGAAAAGACAATCTATGAAATGAGAAAAAAATATTTGCATATCATGTATCATGATGTGTTTAACATTCAGATTTTATAAGGAATTCATACAAATGCATAGCAAAACAAACCAAGAAATATACAACTTGAATAAAAATGGGCAAAAGACCAAAAAGATATTTTCTGAAGAAAATATACAAGTATCCAAGAGATAAACAGAAAATGTTCAACATCATTAATCATGAGGGAACTGCAAGTTAAAACCACAATGAGCTATCACCATTGTCTTTGTCACCATTACAAAGACAGCAACTATTTGTGAGCATAAAGGAAAAGGAAACCCTTATACACTATATCAGTATGAATATAAATTGGCATAGTCATTACTTAAAATAGTCTCAATGTTGGCCCCTTGATATATTAAAAATAGAAATGGCATATCATCCAGAATTTCCACTTTCGGTTACATATTCAAAGGAATTGAATTCATAAAAAAGAGATAAGTCTTCTCCCGTGTTCATTGTAGCATAATTCAAAACAGTGAAAAATGTCCCCCAAATGTCATGGGAGCAACCTAAAGTGCCCATCATCAGATGAAAGGATGAAGAAATTAAGACATATGCCTATAAATGAAATATTTTTCTTCCATAAAAAAAGGAAAATTTGCCATTTGTAAAAACATGGGTGAATCTTGAGAAAGCTATACTAAATGAAATATGTGTGAGAAAACAAACACTGTAACTTCAGTTATATGTGGAATCTGAAAATGTTGACTGCATATAAACTAAAAGTATAATGGTGGTTGCTAGTTCTGGTGTGTAGGGAAATGAGAAGATACTGGTAAAATGATAGAAACTTTAAATTATAAGGTGAATAAGCATACAACAATGTATACAACACTGTGTTTTACGGTATGGGCTTGTAAACAAACATTATTTTGGTAAGCCTTTTATAATATAGTCATATAGCAAGTCATCATATTGTATACCTTAAATTTATACAATTGAAGTTTTCAATTACACCTCAATAAAGCAGAAGAAATGTTTAAAAACCTGAACAGGTAATGTTAGGAGAGTTAGGAGTACTGTATTGTTATCAGACAGTTGCTTAGAGGATAGAACTAAAGTATTCTCACCACAAAAAAGGAAAAAAAAAAAAATCAATAAACTGGCAGCCACGTGATATACTGAACGTTTTATTCAAGTTTATTGTGGTGATTATTTTATAATATACATGTATATCAAAACATCATGTTGTAGACCTTAAATATATGTGGTTTTTTGTTTGTCATTGATTAAGCTTCAATATAACAGGAACAAAAATGATATACACTGATATGTCCTTTAATATATCTATTTTACTATTTTTTCATTTTTGTTACTGGGTTTGAACCCAGAGGCTAGGACATACTATGCATGTGCTTTACTACTGAGCCACACTCCCAGTTCCACTCTTCAAAGCATCTGAATTTTAAAAAAGTATTTCATTTGTGAGCTGGAGTTATGGCTCAGTGGTAGAGTGCTTGCCTAGCATGTGTGAGGCACTGGGTTCAATTCTCAGTACCGCATATAAATAAATGAATAAAATAAAGGTCCATCAACAACTAAAAATTATATATATATACTTTTTTTAAAGTATTTCACTTTTACTTAATAAATAAAGGTTGTACACATTTGTAGAATGCAATGTGATGTTACAGTATATGTGTCCTGTGGAACAATCAAATTAGACTAGTATATTTATTCTCATATACTTATATACCTTTGTAGTGAGATTTAATATATATGATTTTGGCAATTTTGAAATAAACAATGTGCTACTAACTACAGTGACTATGCTGTTCAATATATACCTGCACATTTTCCCCTTTCTCCCTCATCAACTGCTTCTGGAAACCACTTTCTAGTTTCATGAACTGGATGTTTTTAGATTTCACGTGTAAGTGAGTTCATGTAGTATTGGTCTTTCTCTATCTGTTTTATTTTACTTTGCATAATATCTTCTAGGTTCATCCATGTTGTTGCGAATGATGGAATTTCCTTCTTTTTTAATGCTAAATGGTTCTCCATTATTTATATATACTACATATATATATATATATATATATATATTCATGGGCACTTAGGTTGTTTCCCTATCTTGGCTATTGTAAATAACATTGAACACAGGAATGCACGTTTCCCTTCAACTGCTAATTGCTAGGCTTTTTTTTTTTTGTATGTATATTCAGAGGTAGGATTATTTGACCATATAGAAATTCTAATTTTAGGTTTCTGAGAAACACTTAAATTGTTTCCAAAATAGTTTGGAATTTATATTCCCATTGTTGGCACACAAACATTCACTTTTCTCTATATCCTTGACAATACTTGTCTCCTATTATCTTTTTGATAATAACCATTTTTGCAGGTGTGAAGTATATACCTCATTTTGGTTCAGTTTGCATTTCTCTGATAATTAGTGATGTCAGGCATTTTTTCATTCGTGTATGTCTTCTTTTGAAAAATGTCTATGCCGATCCTTTGGATGTGTTCCAAAAAAGTTAAAGTACGTGCATAGTAGACCCCTCATCGAATATATGATTTTAAACTATTCTCTTTTTCTCTTCACTCTGCTGTTTCCTTTGCTGTGCTTTTGGCATCATATCTAAGAAATTGTTGCCTAGACTAATGTAGAGCTTGCTCCTCTTGTTTTCTTCTAGAACACTTTAGTTTCAGATCTGAAGTATAATACATTTAAAATTTAACATTACTCAAAATTATTATTGTCTTCTAGTAATCATGTAATTTAATTTTTACATTTATATGTATACTTTAAATTTTTGGTGTATTATTTATGATATGAATTCAAATGTTTTGTTTCCCAACTGTTTATGAAATTTCTCTAAAACAATTTCTTAGTGTTCATTTTAGTTCCGGTAATTTGAGGGGCCACTATTATCACATGTTAAATTTTTATAAATATTAGAATGTAGATGTGAATTTTCTGTCCTATACAAGTAATTTATGTGTTTCCTCATTTCTTCATCACTTTCCCTTAATGCCCATGGCCAAAGGCCAGGTTTCAATATGAATTTTACCTGTAGTCTGGGAGTGAGCACAGGCTGAAGGGATGTAAGACAAGGCAAATACATTTATTTCAGTATGATCAGAAAGTGATTTTGGACTCTCTATAAAAAGCTGATTGGGATACAATTTACTGGCATGGAAGCTCTCTTCCATGACTAGAATTTCAACATTCTGCCAGGAACTGCTGGAGATAACAATAATCTGTTGCAAAAAAAAATGGTTCTTTGTAGCTTATAAACAATGAAAGTCAATAATGGAGGGTGTAATGATTCTGGTACTGCCTTTGACAAATATTGAGGAAAGAATGAGAAATCTTTTTAAGACCAAAGTATTAGAATGGATTTATCTCATAAGGCCAGTTATACACTGGTCTAGTTATACACTAGACTATATTCTCCAAAATTATAGGCATTTTTTTTTCCTCCTGTAGCACAGAAAAATAAAAACAAAAACAAAAAACAAGAAACAAACAAAAAACCCCCACTGATTTGGTGCATACCAGCCCTTTTGGGAATCTCAGTGGTAATTGATCATCATGGAGTAAGGGTGGCAGGAGATCCTACCTGTGGGAACAAGCTTCTTAGATTTCTAGAATGACCATATGGCAGAGCTTAACCTATATAAATCATGTGAAATAATTTTAAAAGTAGAATTAGGTTGCTGTTTTAGTCAGGTGTACCATGACTTTCAGAGATCAATGGTAATGTTTACTGTGTTCATTGGTGACTACTTGACTTTCAACATAATCAAATATAAAAGTAACAACTTATAACCTCTCAGTGGCCTGTGTATTAAACACACTCACTGTACTACTTGTTTTCTATTATTTAGAGTTGGTAATAGAATCAGTTTGATTTATCGTAACCATATTAATAGGTATAAAAGGAATGAAGCACATATTACTATTATAGATATTCAGGATGAAGGGATGTTTTTCTGCCCTCATTCACTGGTTCACTGAAAAGTACTAAGCAGAACACTGGATACTAGTACAAGAAATATGAAAAACCAGCATCTATTATATCTGGTTTTTTTTCTAAAATAGATATAATTACAACATATTAAAACATAAAAATTATAAAAGTGTGTCTATCGAGTGACTGGAAACATACAAAAAATCTATAACGGATATTGTAGAAATAATTTTTAGTACAAAAACAAAACATGTTTGGGGTTCAGGCATTGAAAAATAAGGGGACACTTTCAAGTTTAACAGATGAAGAATATCTGTTAAGTGAACAAGTAATATTAGAAAACAATATTCTGGAATTCTGTGTTTGTAAAGTTCAAAGTTCATAGTTCATGGAAATTGTGCATCTCATTTGCGTGGTATTCTATGCTGATGTTTTCTAAGCTTCAAGCAGAATGCCAGAGGAAAGGACAAACAATTTGTGCGTCATAAGACAATCTAAAATAAACTAAGGACAGTCAGGTTCAGAATCAGAGATTCTAATGGTAAAAACTAGAATAAACCAGGTTTTAAAATTATGAACAATTAGTGTCTCTGAATGGCCTAAATACAACTGACCAATGCTAAGGTGAGGGAAGAGGATGAGAATTCTCTTTGGTTCTTCTAGTTAATTTGAATAGCAATTGTTTTTGAAGTTCCATTAAAGGCTAATGTCCCAGTAGCCCTATCCTTTGAATTTCTTACCACCTGTTCACAGCTGCTGAGAACAATTTACTGTTTATTGTAGACACATACTTACACTGAGGCACACACAAAGAAGTGGTTTAATAGGCGCCCATGTGGAGAATTGGAATAGAACCCAGACTTCAGGGTTAATCATTATGCTGGGGGTAAAGTCTTAAGAGGTAACTGCTGATTGGAAAAGATTAGATGCTAGACCCACACAATAGTTGCCTAAAATCCATGTGATTAATCTCCAGGTGGCTCTGGACTCCAATGCACCCTGTTAAAGTCCCTTCAGCTCGACACAGATGAAGTGAAATGATTGCCAGGAGTTATACTGAAACCTCAGGGCAAACCAGATGATTTTATATTTTGTTTGCTGACGGGCAGCTGCTAAAATTGAAACATTAAATTGACATATAGTGAAACATCAGGACCAGAGTCTCATTTTAGGACACATTTAAATCTTCTCAACATTCCCTCTTGTAATTGCTCTGACTTTTGAGTTCTATTTTATTTAATGACACTCAGTGAACTGAATTGCTTCAGTGAAATGAGAAAGCAGCAAGGAAATTCAGTGGAAGGTTTGATTACATCCCTTGTTGTAGCCTAGTTTCTGAATAATCTTATACCTTGATTATATAATCTTCTTTTCATGGTTTATCCACCATCAAAATGGAAAACTATTCAGGGGTGATATAGTTACCTACCGTGTATTTGTTGTACTTATAGCAGAATATTAAAAAAAAATAAGCTATCATATTTGAATTTGAATTTTTCTATTACTAAGCCTAGATTTATTACTTTTAAATCTTGCAAGCTGAAAAATTTCAGACACTAATGCATATCATTTTCTTAGTGATTTAATTCATATGTTACCTCTTCTAGCCATTTTGCTTAAGTATTAAGTGCTGACAATATTTCTGCAGTAATCTGCCCATTCATGGTATAACTTATATTTAAAAAAGGATGTTCTACAGAAAGATGTAAAAAGTAGGTTACCAGAAATTTAAAGGTTTAGTAAACACTCCACTCTTATGCTTGTATTTAAAGCTACCATACAAGCTGAGATTTTTATATTTAGCAGATGATAAAAGGCTAGCCAACAACCGCACCAGTGAGTTGCTAAGCCACCAGAAAAAAGCAAACTGTTCTAAGCATAAGAACCAGTGAAGCTGTGAGCTGTGGAATCTATAAACTGTATATAAAATGAGGTCATTGAATCACGATCCCATTCTGAACAGAATCATTTGGATATACATGCACATCAAAATGACTTTTTTTAAGTCTAAGAATTGTTGGTAAAAATTATACCATGCAGTAAAATGATAGCCCTATACATAAAGACAAAATAAATTTCTCACTTATGTTAACATATTTCTGTGTACAATCAGTTCACTGCCAGTCATTTTATTTATTTCTTCATGTCCAGAATTTTTAATTATAACAATTAGAATCTACAGCAACAGTATACATTTTATAACCAGGTTAATTTTAGAAACCATTTTGAACTACATGGTAATAATATATTACCAAGAGAGGAAATATAAAAAGACTACATTTCTGACTGGCAACATTGAATTATTACAAGAACAGGTTTTTGGTTTTGGTAAAAGATAATTTTTCCTTTCATTTTTAAATTGCATAACTTAAGCAAGTTCTCTAAACACCCAAACTCAACTCAGAAGATCGGTTATTAGTAAGAGCACAAACAACGGACAGCACCATTTTATGAAAGGCAGTGTGGCAAACAGAAAATTCACAAACACATTGAAAGAAATCCAACTACTGATTGCATTATATGATCATTGGTACTCAGAAACTAAAAGGTGACTGAAGTGTACCTAGAGGAAGCTTAAGCTAGAAGGATTTATTAGAAATTATATCACCCTATGAAAATCAGAAATCCAACAAAGAGCAATAGTCTCAAATACCAACTTAATAAAATAAAACTCTAAATGATGACATATTTTAAAAACCAGAGCAACTATTATTTGAAAAATTTGTATATAATTTTCTGTAGAAATATAGATGAAACTTGATTTAGAGAATTTACCAAAATGGAGTGAGTACTTGTTAAAAGTTGAAACTTTTATCATATCATATATGCATATTGGTCTCTCTCTCATTTCATGTTGTTAATTTTACAGGAGGAAATGCTATGATAAAATGACAAACAGATGCATTATAAGGTTGTAAATTATTTGAAATAAGAGAGCATATCTTATTTATTTAAAACCTAAGACCCAGCGTAGATCATTAGTTGTAGTAAGCTTCTAAAAATGCTATGAACAGACTTTTTAAAATAACTTTCAAGAATGAAAAGAAGTAACAGTTTAGGGAATGAGAGATAAGTTAGATGATTATACAATACTACATGTAAAAAAGGCCTGAAAGTCAGTTTCTCCACATCTTGTGGGAAGCAGAGTTCTGTTTAAGAAGCTCAAAGGGATTTAGTCTTGTTACATGTTGCTAAGTGACCACATGCCTTCTCACTCTATTGATACAACATGAACTAAACAAAACTGGGGAAGCTAAATATTAATTAAGGTGATTGTTTTTCACTTTTTATATCTTAAGCATGTAAATGACTCTACATCTTGGAGTATGAATAAAGGTGATACTTCCTAGGTTTATAAATTTTACATACCTCTGAAGAGATAGCTAGACATATTATATTCCAACCCCTTCACTGGGTACATGAGGAAACTCCCTCCAGAAACATGAAATTTTTATATCTATATAGGCAGAACCGGACATAATTTATGTCTCCTGTCTCTAAAAAGCAAAATTTCCCCCTACTATGACCAAATATAGACATAAAACTGCTGACTAATTCCAACAAGTAAACGTATTTTATGACTGCCTCAGAATATCAACCCCGTAAGAGAGAGCAATGATGACTTCCTACAAGGAAATAAAGTTTTGAGAAGTTAAAAGAAGATTTTATTTTTTCTTACACATAACTAAGTTATGTTAAATATAGTCCAAAAACTACTTTAACACTTCCTTGCTTTTCTAATAATGAGAGTATAGTGAGAGCACATTAGTCAAATAGGCAGAAAGAATACCTTACCTCTATACCATTAATAAACTACCCTAGTGACTTTACTATTTTAGGATTGCAGGAAGCATAAATTTCAACTATATGTATTTTTATTCTGTGGGGACTTATGGCTTCCTGGAAATATGACTTATTCAAAACAACCAAATGAAAAGCATCAAGCAGTAAAATAAGCAATGTTTAGATTAACGAGGTACATCAAATCAGTGGTGAGAAATGAAGAGCCACTCTCCATACAAATCTTATTGACACTAAGGAACATTTTTCCACATTTTTCAGATAAAGTTCATGCATGATATAATATAAATAATAGTTTTAATTTAGATTTAAATATTAATAAAACTAATACCTATAGTACCAGCCTTTTCATAATTGACCAATCTCTTCTCTCAGGTGAAATAATTTGAAAGCTATTTATTTTATCTCAATTATATTTTTTAAACCTCAACAGAAATTAATGCTCCCTTTGACCCCTATAAATTAATTTTCCCTAAGATAACACATGGATTCATTAATTTATGACTTTAAACTACTAGGTAATGATGCCATTCATATGTAACAAAAATGGATTTTCCCTGGTATTTGAAGTCCAGGATCCATCCTTCCTGACCATTCTAGGGTTATTCACAGAAATCAAACCATGTCTTCTAGGTCTCAGAGACTGATGTTTTTATCTTTGGATTTTTACTTAACCTTGGAAAAGAGTTTCTCTGGAAATATGAAGTCATACTGGAAATGTCATTCTTAAAAACATAATATTCATTCCTGCTATTTTGAAATAATGAAAAAATGAATATTATTTTAATTATTTATGTATTGATAAAAATAACCTAAAGCACATAGCTATTTAGTAAAAGTAGTTAAGATAAACAAGATTGGAAGAAAGTAAAAGTACACTCCAGTAATGCTAGAATCTCAGATCTATGCTGTGCTAAAATTTCCAAATCTCTTATATAATGGTTCTGTTCCCTATGGTTAATATCACCTGAATTTTTCATTCTTTCTACTTTAATCTTTTTGTCCTCTAGAAACTTCTTTTCATTCTTTATCATCAGATATGTCATCTTTCCAGGTGTTTTCTACATCCTAAGTTCAAGAGTGATTCTTGAAGGTATTCATATGTACTTGAATATTTGAGTTTCCTTTTACTCTTTCATTTCTCCTCAGAATTCCATGTGCATGTTCACATACTAGACAACATCCCATCCAACACTCTCCTACCTTACAGTCTTGCATTCAGACAATGCACATCTCATTAGTAGTTTTTTAAACTTTGAGTTTCCTTGATCACATGTTGTTAATTAAAACCCATCAAACTGTGACCAATAGTACTATAAAGCTCTCATCTCGTTTTCATCATTTTAAGGTATATTGTCTTCTACATTTCTTATGTGCATTAAATTCTGTGGTCAGTCATGATAATTCTAGCATTTTTTTCTCATCCTTTCCCTCACAAGATTGCCTAGCAATTCTGTTTCTGCAGTAGATCTACCCTCATAATCTTTCAAATTTCTGTATCTTACATTTTTCTCCCTGTTAACAGCATGATCTAATATCTCATTGACAAAATATAAAAGAATATAAAATTGAATCCTTTTGTTTCTCTAACCAAATCTTTTAAGCTGTCCTACAAACTGTTCATGGCTTTATAACCAAGGATCTGTCTCTTCTATTGTCAAATGCCAGTACTTTGAAGTGTATTCTGATTACATTTTCATTAACTTCCAGACACATCTCCCCTCTAGTTACTGTCTCTTCTGAATCAACAGTGTCTCCTTATCTAGCAACATGAGTACAAAAACCGCTCTAAGTTCCCTGCATAATTTTCTAAATTTCCCAAGTGACAGCAATTACAGAAATCTTCAGCTAGGTTCACTTTAATGTCCATCCATTGCATTATTTCCCAGTTCTCACAGGACAGTGGTCAAGGTTAATGTGTACTCTCTGTATCCACGAACTATTTACTCACCATCCTGCTTCACCTGGTTCACCCTCATTTCATTAGAACTGTTCTTTTCAATTTCAACAGTCTCTTCACATTTTCTAAGTAAATATTGTCCCGTGTACCTCTTCTTCTTCTAGTATAGAAGATCATCACTGGACCAGGCCCTTTACCCCCTTTACCCACTATAATCTGTATTTGTCCATTTTATTAGCTTTACATTTCCTTGTATAGATATGCAAGCTCTTCTGTAAGCATGTTTTAATAGAATCTTAATGGCTTTCTGGAATTTTACTTATTTTCTTAGTTTTACACTCAATATTGCATTTAAAAGTGCCAAACATATATCTATACATACATTTGATTTGTTTTTCAATCCAAAGAATTATCCCCACACCTTACTATCTTCTAGTATAGTGACCAAGGTTGTTTTGATCACATGAATCTACTGGAAAAAAACATCATAATCATGCTCTGAAATGAGATAATATGCCCCAAATTTGTGTTTCTTTATTTTGTTATTAAGTTGCAAGAGGTTCTGTTTTTTTTTTCTTTTTGTAACTATAAAAGCCTCATCATTGTATAAGTTTTGTAGAATAAAATGTTTTCTGTTACACTGTTTGCTATTATATTAGAGCATCATGACCCATTTTTAATATTGACAGTATCAAACATCATTTTTATATTATTCATTATGGTGACTTTCCAAATAATAATATCAGCAATAAGGATTATAATATTAATACTTGCTATGGGCTAAACACTGTAAGTTCTTTACTAATAACTTTTATTTTATGATACCCCTAGAAGTTAAAGGTTATTATATTTACTATTTTCAATATAAGAAAACCAATGCATAAAGAGTTTAAACAATGTTTCCTGAAATGGTTTTATTACTGACAAAGTCTGATTTCAAAACTAGTCAGTATAGTGAAAGATATATAAATTCAATTGTACTGTATACTATCTCTAGAAATAAAACCAAATTATGCAATACATTTGGAGATAACATTATAAAATAATTAATATTCACACAAATATATGTAGATATTTGTAGATATCTAGATTATGTAGATATCTGTACTTGAATATATGTAGATATCATTTTGTAAGACAAAATAACATTAGAAAATATCAATTATCTTCAGTAAATGTACAAATGTATATCCCAATAAAAATATAAGCAATAATTTTCAAAGAAATTCACAAATATAAAATTTTGAAATATAAATGGCAAATAAAATTTTATTGTTTATAAAGTCTTTTATCATTCTCAAATCATAGTGTTTCCACTATTTACCTATTTTTTAGGGTAAAATGTTGACCATCCCTATTCAATTTTGAAACTCATTTGAATTTTCTTTGTTTCTGTTTTAAAGTAGGACACAGTTTAGTCTATAGTGTGAGATTATTTTTTAATTATCATCTACTACACATTTTTTTTCTTACTGATGTGTGGTGTCACCTTTATAATGTATGAATTACAGATGGGCATATTTATACAGTAGTATGCTGTTTATTATTACCATGGAATTTATTAAGTATATCAGGAAGAAAAAATATTCTTTTAAGAAAATTTATATCTTATTTGTTTTTAATTCTTCCATATGTATTTAGAATAAGTCTACTGCATTCTTAATTTTACATACTTTAAAACAGCATTAAATGTATTTTTTAGATTTACATAATTATAATGTTAAGATATTAATGTGGCATTATAGCTCTGTTTTCAGATAACTTTTGGTTTTTAATGCAGAATTGGGGTAACACATCATTTAGTGACAAGTGCTGACCAGGAAAAAGAGACATTATCACAGACCTCAATATTGTGTGATGCAATCACAACTTCCAAAAATATTTCAAGTGAAAATTAAACCATGATATCTTAAAATACACAGCAAGATGTGCAGGAACACAAAACTCATAGTGAAGTATCTTCGAAAAGTTTGGTGTGTTTGGTTTATACACCTTATAAAATTCCTATGAATTTTCTGTTATTGATGGTTAACAAAATAAAATGCTTTAAAATAGACAATGCTTTCTTCAATGTAAAATTATCTTATTTTTCTCTTTTAATCTCTTAATATGGGGGATAAATCCATAATGTTGATTTTGTGATGGTGAATCCTCCTAAAATTCTTGACAGAAAGTTACATAATCATTATATAGATATTTCAAATATATTATTAATTTTAGATAAGTAAAATTCTTGTTAAAATATATTATAAACTTTGAATAAGTGAAATTCTTGTTTTTATATTTTTATTTTCTGTTCAAAAATGAAATAATCCTATAATTGTCTTTTTTTTTCCTATTGCTCTAGATTGATTTTAAATTATGGCTATACCAGCTTCCCAAATGAGTATGAGTTTTGTTTCTTTTTCTGTCTTAATATACAACTCATCTAAGAAGAATTTTCAGTTTAGTAAAAGTTTGATTGAGCTTACCTACAGTTTCCTTGAGGGGAGGATCTAAGATTACAGTTGTTTTCATGGACACTTCAGGTCTATTCAAGTTTCCTATTGCATCTTCACCCATCTGCATTAGTGTATATTTTCTCAGACATTTGTCCATTTCATTTAATTTTCAAATTTATGACCTTACAGTTTCACATATTTGTGCCACTTTTAAACATTTTTTCCATAATTTCATGCTGTTTAGAATTTTTCATTTTACAAAATAATTTCTCCAGTTTTCTACCTTCTTCTTAGTCTTGCTAACAGCTTAAACACGTTTTATTTCCTTATTTTAGTTAGTTGCAGTGCAGCATTTGACAGAGCTGGTTGGTCACCGGTTCTTAAACCAGTTCTTTTCTTGGCTTCTACATAACATTAATATGGTCACTCATTTCTTTCTTGAAAGGCACAGATCCTTCAAACTCTGCATACTGATTCTCCATAGTGCTTGTTCCTTGACTTCCTAATTTTGTCTTTCAGCAGTTTTTCTCTAAATGAACTTATTCAGTCCTACAGGTTAACAGATCACATGAGCAAAGAAAGTTAATGGATTTATATCTTCATTTCAAAACTCTACCCTAAAAATCAGATGCTTTAGTGAACTATTTTTCTTCATTGATATATACAATTCTTCAATTAGTTATGATATTTATATTGTCCATATATAATGGATGATAGCACCATTCATTTAGTAGCTTAATTCTGAATGTTGGGTCTAAGTATTTATGTTTCCTTTTATAGCACCTCCATTCCAATATATCTGAATGTCATGAAATTGCTTTTTAATCATTTATTTATTTTTTGTTAGTCCTTTGTAGTTATAGATAAGCCTTCCCTGTTCCCTCCTCTCTACTCTATTGATCTTTCTGCTATTTAGTTATTTTTTAATAACTAAATAATTAGTTATTATTAATTAGTGTCTTATGGGTATGCATGATGGTTAGATTCACCATGGCATATTCATATATGTACATAGGAAAGTTAGGTCAGATTCATTCTATTGTCCTTCCCCATTCTGTCCTTCCTCCTTTCCCTTCCTTTCTGTTTGTCTTCTTCACTGATCCTTCTATTGTTTTTTAAAATCCTTCCTGCTTATTTTGGGTTAGCTTCTGGATATCAGAAAAAACATTTGAACTTTGATTTTTGGGACTGGTTTGTTTCATTTAGCATGATAGTCTCCAGTTCCATCCATTTACTGGCAAATGCCATAAAGTCATTCTTCTTTATGGCTGAGTAATACTCCATTGTATATATATATACCACATGTTCCATATCCATTCATCTATCAAAGGGCACCTAGGTTGGTTCCATATCTTAGTTATTGTGAATTGTGCAGCTATAAACATTGATGTGACTATGTCACTGTAGTATGCTGATTTAAATCTTTTGGATAAATACACTCAGGAATAGGATAACTGGGTCATTTGGTGGTTCCATTCCTAGTTTTTTGAGGAATCTCCATACTGCTTTCCAGAATGGCTGCACTAATTTACAGTCTCACTAACAATGTGTGAGTGTACCTTTTACCCAAAATTCTTAACAACATTTATCTTTACTTGTATTCTTAATACTTGCCATTCTGATTAGAGTGAGATTAAATACCAATGTAGTTTTAATTTGCATTTCTCTAATTGCTAGAACTGTTGAACATTTTTCATATTTGGTGACCATTTGTATTTTTCTTTTGAGAAGTGTTGCTTTAGTTTCTTTGCCCATTTATTGATAGGGCTATTTATTTATTTATTTATTATTTATTTATATCAGGGATTTGAACCCAAGGGCACTTAACCACTGGCCACATTCACAATTCTTTTTATTCTTTATTTTGAGATATGGTCTCACTAGGTCCTTACAGCATCACTAAACTGCTGAGGCTGTTTTTGAAATGGTGATCCTCCTGCCTCAGTCTCCCCAGCCACTGGGATTACAGGCATGCACCACCACACCTGACTGGGTTATTTATTTTTGGTGGAAAGTGTTTTGAGTTCTTTGTATATCCTGGATATTAGTGCCCTATTTGAGGCACAGGTGACAAAGATTTTTCTCCCATTCTCTAGGCTCTCTCTTTATGCTTTTATTTCCTTTGCTGTGATACCATACCACTTATTGATTTTTGGTTTTACTTCTCACGCTTTAGTAGTCTTGTTCTGGAAGTCAGTTCCTGAGTCAATACGTTGGAATGCTGGACCTACATTTCCTTTTAATATGTGCAGGGTTTCTGGTCTAATTTCTAGGTCTTTGATCCACTTTAAGTTTCTGCAGTGTGAGACATAGGGATTAAATTTCATTCTACTACATATGTGGATTTGAAGTTTCCCAGCATCATTTGTTAAAAAGCCTTTCTTTGCTCCAGTGTTTATTTTTGGCACCTTTGTCTAGTATCAGATAACTGTATTTATGGCTGTTTGTCATACTGTCTTTAATCGGTTCTATTAGTCTTCATGCTTCTTCTGGTGCCAGTACCATGCTGCTTTTGTTGCTATAGCTCTGTAGTGAAAGAATCAATTTAAGAACAGGGTTAGCTAAATTCAGGAAAATTATCTCATTTTTTGCAGTTCTGGTGATTGAACCTAGGGCTTCACACATGTTAATCAAGGGATTTACCATTTAGCCACATCCCCTGTCCAAGCAAACATAATAATTTTATTTTAATCAGTTAATGATCCTTTTGCACATGTTAAAAGGAGAGAATTAGACAAAAGAGTAAGATCTTCTTGGCACTATCACACACATGTAGTTATATAAGAATAATACAATCAGTAAACATTAATATAGTTAAAATACATCAAATGACTTCAGTACATTCATTTTAATCTGCATTTCCTATGGTATTTATATAGTATGGACTATTGCACACAGTAGATATAAATGAATAAATTAATTAAAGTCAATTGGAAGAGGAGCACATTGGTTATATTAGAGTCATTACTAAATAAAATATTGAAGATAGAGTGAATGCAGAATTTATTTGAAATGTTTTCAAAAACTTTGCTTGATAGTCAGGATAAGAGAGTAAAAAAAGGAAAATCCTAGCTAATTAATATGTATGGAATGTGATTTCTCACAATTTATCCAATATCAGGCCTCTGTTTAGGCATGTATGAAATAACCATTGCTTCAATCTGTGAGAAGCACAGAACTACAATCTAAGAAACCATCTGTCTATAATTGCTTTACTCATAAAAACCCTTGATTAATTTTATACATTTTCAGACATGCCTGGTTAAATGAGCAGGAGTATTTTGTTTTCTAGTTTCCTATTATTCAAATATAGAAAGGACTAGCTAAAAGTGAAGAACATCTAAGAATATTATAAATATAGCTGGGTTTTTTTGTTTTTTTTTTTTTTTGTGTGTTTGTGTTGCTTGCTTGCTTGTATTTTTAGTATTAAAAGCTTGGAAGGATATAAACTATACCAAGACTTCTCTAGCATGCAGGATAAAAGCCACGATGACCCGGCCAAAAATGTTATTATTTTTTAGTAATGTAATCCCAAATTTTTCTTGGTATCTGTCATAGGCTTCAGCTCAGGTATGTATCAAATACAGCTATAAAAGTGAATCATGGCCTGGTATGGTGGTGCACACTTGTAAGCCCAGTAATTTGAGAGTCTGAGTCAAAGGGATTACAAATTCAAAGCCAGCCTCAGCAATTGAGCAAGTCCATAAGCAATGAAGCATGACTCTGTCTCAAAATTAAAAAACAGAAAAATAGCTGGGGATGTGACTCAGTAGTTAAACACTCCTGGGTTCAATCCCCAATACCAGAAAAAAAAGAAAAAAAGAAAAGTGAATCATGACTGGAGAAACACAAATGTCACTCTCATCCTTTTGCCACTGATCTGTTTAGAAATGGGTGCACATCAAAGTATTGGTTAACTCTTTAATGTTTAATTATTTTCATATGCAAACATTAATCATTATAAATGTCTTTAATAGCTAAACGTATTTTAGTTGAGATTTTCTGTTATTTGCAAGTAATTATTTTATTATTAGTTCATTTCAGTTATACATAATATTTGTCTTTAGTTTGACAATTATACAAGGATGGAATATAGTTTGCTCAAATTCAGTGCCAGAATTTCCGCTTTTTTATCTCCTCCTTCCCCTGTTCCCTTACCTGTACTGTACTGATTTTTTCCCCATTTTTATTTTGTTTTTTAAATTAGTGCCTTGTGGATACACAGGAAGGGGAGTTTCATGTGGTATTTTCATATTTGTACATAGGAAAGTTAGGTCATATTTATTTCACCATTCTTCCATTTTTCCATCCTTTCTCCCTCCCCTCAAAAACCCCCTTCCTATACTACATTGATTTCTCTTCTTGCTGGAGAATAATTCTTACTTAGTGAACTAGAATTGTGATTTGATAACACAAGAAAAAAAAATTTCTGCAAAGATGATATTTACTTAGAAAAGGTGAAGGACAATGGAATGACCTCCAAAATGTGCATAGTATGAAAATAATCTTCCTAAATTATTTCATTCTATCATTTCTTTCATAGAAAGCCTAATGTAACTTGTATGACTCATTTTAGAAAACCTGAATATTATAATTTAAAAATTGGATACCCTGATCATTAGGCAAAACTGTTATTTGGTTGGTTTGGCCAAGTTACATTATTCAATCAGGTCAAAATAAAGTGAAACAGCACAAATAAATCATGATGAATAAGAGAAACAGGCCACTGGGGAATGACATTAAGGGTATCCTCAAGGAGCAACTCAAAGAGCAAAGGCAACCTAAGAGTTCTGGAGAACTGGAGAGGCAGTAAATGATGCAAAGACCATCACAGACGTGGTCAAGTCATTTTCCCTTTCCATAAAGCACTTCTGTTTGATAAAGGACTGAGCACATTTAGAATTCTTCCTCAAATATTCTGGTTCTTTTTTGTATTTTTCAGCCTTCTAATAAGCTTTTTCTGCAAAGTTATTATTCAAGAAAATTCATGAATTTTAAATTTATTAAATACTTTCACATAATCTAGGTTAAGGATATTAACTGCTGTTTTAATGAGTAAAGGTAAATTTGAAAGGCAAATATTTTCACTTGATGACAATATTTCTGGAGCTAGGGAACTAATATTTAAGCTTTATTTTTATTTTATAAATAATGTTGCATTTCATATATAGGCTGAATCAACCACAATAATGTATCTTATTGTAGTTGATTTTACTTGTAATACCAATAGTAAATGAATATTTCTAGTATTTAACATTAACAGAGAGAGATGTTAAGGATTTTGACCTCTTTTTTCTGTGTACTTTCATTTGAAAGTCTAATGTGTGTTGGCACAAAGGGTGGAAAAGGCACTCACAGTTAATGTAAATCAAATCTTTGATCCAATACAAATCAAAGTTAGCCTTTTAATTTCAAAACTCTGAAAATTTGTAAATATGGCACTGAAAAAGTTTGTATCAAACACACACAAATATCTCATGTATAAAAATATAACTTGATTTTGATGACCAGAACATCATAAACTAACTAATAAATGGGTTGATGTGATCACTCTAATGTAGAATGCAGAAATTAAGAAGTAGCTGGGCACAATAACGTACACCTGTAATCCCAACTCAGATGGGGAGTTCAAAGCCAGTCACAGCAAGGTAGAAAGGCCCTAAACAACTCAGTGAGACCCTGTCTCTAATAAAATACAGAAAAGGACTAGGGATGTGGCTCAGTGGTTGAGTGCCCCAGCGTTCCATCCCTGATACCTCCTCACAAAAAAAGTAATCATCACATACACATTTTTATGTATATGTATTTTGTCAATTTTTTGCCAAATAAAGGCAGTTATTATGTTTACATTTATAGTCTCTTGATTCATTTGAATTACATCAATTATCAGAAGAGAAATTAAACCAACTGTAGACCCTAACAGAGAGATATTGGAATTCTCACATTCACCAAAAACCATGAGACCTGATCTTGTTCTATCTGATGATAAGAGGAGGAGAGGTGGAATGAGAATCTTTCAAGCCTGAAACATGGGAGCACTACTTTCTCAGCAAAAGAAGGTAGTTTGGAAAAATAGTTTCATTTATAGCCTATAAAAATGTAAATGTGTCACTGTCAAGGGATTTAGTTGAAAAAATAATGCAATTTCCAGTGAAAAATTGAAAATCAAAGACTGCGCAACTATATTAGGCAGATATTTTCAAACTTAAAGATTAATTTGAATCATATTTCAAAACTGAAGAAAGTCTGAGAAGCAAATGTAAGATTCAATGTTAACAATATCCTAAAATAAAGATATTGGAAGGCAACCTGAGATATTGATATGTAGATAAACACACATGTACATGTATATAAACATAAACAAATTATATTAATTTATATTTATATATGTTTTATGTACATTTATACACTATATAGAGAGAGCTGTTCATATATTTGTATGGTTGTGTGTGCATGTGTGTTATGTAATATACATATATTTGACCTACAGATTAATTTGCATGTTAGATGGACATATAGTATTTACAAGAAAGCAGGGGATGAGCAAGAGTTCCACAATATGGTAGGTGAATTGACTCCTGAGTGTTCATTCAACCTTTCCCTTTCATACTATTATATTATTGGAATTGATATACAGATTATTTAAATAGTGGACTATTCTCACTAATTGGAATATGACAGAAGGTAATTTTGAAAATGTTTTTTTGTGATGTAGTTTATCAGGCTTTCTACCAAGGTGTTAAATTTATAAATTACAAATGAGTTTCTTCTTTCTTCTGGAAAAATGTAGTACTGAAACATACTGACCTTCAGGTCATGCATCAAAACTGTGACAGGTGAAGTAGTCTCTAGTGTATTCTTCCAATAAAATTTATTTTCAGAAATGGTAGGATAATTAATTTATAAAATACTTCATATTACAAATGATTTAGAATTTTTAATATTTCCATATGATATTTTCATTTTTAGTATTGTGTTTTGATCTATATGTATATTTCATCAAACTAATTAACATAAGCCTTACTTCACAAATTCTTATTTTGTGGTGAGGATATTAAATATCTGTTGTTTTAGCAATTTTGATATACACAGTATTCTACTATTTACTGTGGTCATCATGCAGTGTAATAGATTATTACAAAGGCTAATTTTCAAAATACGAGTGATAACAACAGTCAGATGGACATGCATAGAAAAGGAATACCTTGCATGTTTTTTAGGGGAATGCAGACTTGGGGAAGTATTATTGTAGATCCTCACAAGATGAAAAAGAAAACTCCTTGATGATATTGTTATTTACTGAAAACAAGAGTATTCACCTATGAAATTCTAAAACCTATAGATAGAATAAACAAGAATTATGGAATCGTTCTTCTTTACCTTATTAAAGAAACAGTTTTCTTAAAATGATGTGGTATGTGGTCATAGACTAGTTTCTTCTGAAATTAGAATTAAAACAAATAGTCCCATAAAACAAGATATATAAAGCAGTTGTTTTCAGTCATCAGCCAGCAGGAAATGGACTATGAAAGACAGTGGTTCCTAAGAGGGGAGACATTCATGGAAAGAGTTCCATGTCTGCCCCAGTTTGCTACCTAAGGTCAATACTGACAGCTGGGTAGGAAGTTAGAGTCAGACAGATCTTATTAGTTCTGTTCAGAAATATACCCAGGGACCAAAACTTGGGGCTACAAAAATAGCTGGTATCTGAGAACCTGAAACGGAATCAAGAAGGCGAGGGACAGAAATCTGTGGTCCTTTGGTTTACACCTGTTCTTAATATTTGTTGCAGAGGTGAGAAACTACCTAGAGTTTTTTCAAAAAATTAATATGGGATTGAGTGGAATAGAGCACTAGAAGTAAAGTGGTGTTGAGTGCAGCCCAGTGTGATGAGATAGTGGAACCATCATACTATAGAAATAAGGACTAATACAGAGTTTGAGTGTAGATGACAATCAAGTTAGATGGATTGAAAAACAAACTGGGCTTTAAGCAGATCTGCCCAAACAAAGCAAAGATCCAAACCTACTCAATTCCAAAGTGGCTAGTGAAAAATTGACCTTTATGCTGAAACAAAAGTTCTTACTACTTAGATAAATGTAACAAAATCTATGTCAATTAAGTGTATTAAGCATCTTGCATATTTGCAATTGAAATCCAAATTTGGAGAAAAACAAAAAACTAAAAGATTATTTTAGTAGATAATAACAATTTTTATTCCAAAGTCAACAAAAACATTACCTGCATATACACCCAAACTACAGAAACAACAAATGCAACCATTGAAGAGAACAAGACAGAAGGATGATCTCTTATAAATGAAGATAAATAAAAAACGCCAGTGCCATAAAATTACAAATAATAATAGCAATAATAAAAAAAATTGTTTTAACAATTTAAACCCAGTAAAAATATCATTTAAAAAAGGCAAAAATGGATGTAGACTTTTTTTTGTTCATATTATTATAATTCTTTGGCATACAGATATACATTTTTGCTTATGTATAGTGTTTGTGTAACCAATTGCATTGTAAAGATTTACAGAAGAAATGAAAAGATATTTATTACAGAAATTCTAGAAATAATTTTGCATTATTCAAAGGGATTTGTTATTTATATTTATGCTTAAGATCTGACAATACGATTATGCCAGGGTGTATCTTGGTGTTGCATATAACTAAAAAGAATAAAAAATAATAAAATAAAAATTTCCAAAAAAGCTTAAATAAATAAAATATGAAGATATAAAAGATCTGACAATAATTCTTATTATTTACATTTAAAAAATAGTCTATGGCTTGATAGGTATGTTCATTTGCTGGATGATGTTGATGGTTTCATAGATGCATATTGTCAAAATTTAAAAATTATATACTTTAAGCATGTACAGTGTGT